>NW_026712328.1:21419808-23992308 GCF_030504385.1 Musca domestica | reverse complement strand
TGCTGATGTATCTACTTTGATTAATATACCCTACATCGTATGGCGGTTAAATGCAAATATGGCGAGTGCGTTGCTACATAATGGATGCACATACATATGTATGTGTCGGTGTATGTTTGACAACATAGTAGTTTTTATTTCAACTGTCTTTCAAACACATTCATTGCAAAGAATTGCCTTTGTTGTTGTTTTTTTTTCTGTCTTTGGACACTTTTTTTAAGTTTCTCTTTTGTTTACATTCTTTGTATTTTCCTATTTCTATTTATTTGCCTGCAGCAGAAATGTTGCAAGGTATCATTTCTTTTTTGTTTGAAAATTCAAAAGGTTTTTTTTTTTTTTGTTATTTCATTTTGCTGTTCCGTAATCCTTATTCTAAACACTATTTCTTCTATCCGAGTTTCAAGCATATTTTCGTATATCAATATAGAATTTCAAGAAATTTTCTACGTCAGAAGAATTTAAGAAAAACAGCTTTAGAAATGTATTGTGTAACTTTTATGAACATTTTTAGAGGAAATTGTATACGTGCTTGTTAGCATTTCAGTTGCTTGAAATTTGTTGGAATTAAAAAAATGTGACTGCTAATAAATGAATTAATTCAATCTAATATGTTGTATATAGATCCAACAAATACTCACATATTCAAACTGCACACAGTTTTGAAAATTCTGTAAATCCCAGGTTTCTATGATTTTTGATGGGCATTTGCCAATTATTAATTTTGTAAATTTCCCCATGAAACCACTGTATCGAGAAAATACACACAATTTCATACTTCCCCCAATCAATTTTGAATATTGCTTTTCCATATTAGCACATCAATCATAAAATGTGTTCATGTGAGAACTGTTTAAACATCAAAATATTGACTTTAATTTATTTGTCTAAAAGCTTTGTTAACTTCTGTTCAAGATGTCAGAATTTCACTTGGAGTGGTGTTTGTTAAGTTTTCTTCATTCTGTAGACTTCACACACACACACACATAGAGAAACATACATACATTCCATACCACACACCTTGTGTTGCTAGTTCACTCACCCTGTCGCCGTTACAAGACACAAGTTAGTTGGAAATATCCTGAATTCTCGCCAGTTTATTCCCTGAATAATAGACTTGAAATTGATTGGCACGGGTCAGAGTATGAGTTATTGTGCTTAACATTGTGTTTGTATCCTGCCATAAACTTGACGCTTATTTCCATCATAGACGATAAGGATTGGTTAAGTTAGTTCATATAGAGTCTCAGTGGAATGTGTGTGTGTGGGTGTAGGTGTCCATGTCACATTTCCACCTTTGTTAGGTTGGTTTTGGAAAATGAAGAGGGGAAGGATGGATGGTAAAGTTTTATTTTTTAGAAATGTTAAGCAAAAAATAGACGAAATAACATTTATGACAGGTGAACAACATTTCATACGGTGAAGTAGGACTGTGAGTGGTATTAAATTTTTTCCAAAGTTAAGATGTTGAAAAATTGCTATAACTGTACCAATGCTGGAAAATTTAAATTAAAAGTTATATGTGAACGGAGAAACACCCTCTGAACCATTTTAACTGTTCTTTAATAGTTATTTTCAAAAGGAGAAATAATGAGAAAATCTAGTTCCAGCATTGTTGTTTCGGATTAAAAATATATATTTTAATACCCTCCATACTATGGAGGGTATATTAATTATACCCTACACCACAAGGTGGTCAGTGTATTATGTCTTTGTGCATTTGTTTGTAACAGGCAAAAGGAAACGAGATAGACCCATAGTTCCTTTTGATGATCTGCATAGAATCACATTCTGAGTCGATTTATGCATGTCCGTCCGTCCGTCTGTCCATGTATTTTTGTAAACAAAGTACAGGTCGCATTTTTTGCCCGATCCAGATGAAATTTTGCACAGATCATTTGTTTGGCCCAAGGACGAACCCTATTGAAATTGGAGATAATCGGTCAAAATTTAGATATAGCTCCCATATATATCTTCGTCCGATTTGCTTTTTATTGTGCACCAAACGTGTAATATCAGCCCGAATTGTATGGAATTTTGCACATACAACCAAATTAGGCCTGAAAATATGTACGCCAAATTTGATCGAAATCGGTTCAGATATAGCTATAGCTCCCATATATATTGTTCATCCGATTTGTTATTTTTGTCCACCGCCGCCGTAATATGCACTCTGCAACAACAATATTTAGGGAAATATATCAAATACAGCTCAGAAATACATTTGCAAAATTTTATGGAGATCGGTTCAGATTTGGATATAGCTCCCATATATAACTTTGTCCGATTTACCTTTCATTGTGCATCAAACGTCTAATATTTGTCCAAATGGGATGGAATTTGGCACATACGACCGAATTGAGTCTAGAAGCTAGTATGTCAAATTTGGTGAAGATCGGTTCAGATATAGCTATAGCCTCCATATATATTATTCATCCGATTTGCTATATTTGTTACCCACAACCGTAATATGCACTCCGTAACAACGATATTCAGGGAAATATATCAAATACAGCTCAGAAATATCTTTGCCAAATTTTATCGAGATCGGTTCAGATTTGGATATAGCTCCCATATATATATTTATCCGATTTCAAATTAATTGTGCACCAAATGGTCAATACAAGTCCGAATTTAAAAGATACAAATGCTTCGGCATGTTTAGTCCTTTGAACTTTAAATTATAATTATAATCATAGCGTGTATGATTGAATTCTCCCATAAAAACTTTTAATTGTTATGTGGAGCTCTACTAAATTAGGAAAGTGGTGTAGGGTATCATAAAGTCGGCCCGCCCGACTTTAAGACTTTCTTTACTGATTTTGTCATTCCGTTTGTAACTCCTCGAAATACTCATATCAGACCCAACAAAGTATATATATTCTTGATCAGCGTAAAATTCTAAGACGATTTAGTCATGTCCGTCTGTCTGTCTGTGTGTCTGTCTGTCTGTTGTAATCACGCTATCATTCGAACAAATTGAGATAGAATGCTAAAAAAAATGCACACATGTATATTTTGCCAGTAGGCAGGTTAAGTTCGTAAATGAGCCATATAGGTCCAAGTTATCATATAGCCCCCATATAACGGTACCTCCCGATATTCGGTATTTTGATGATTTTAGCTGCATTATTCACCGGAATTGTTTCAAATTTGGCATTTGAAGTTCGTAATGGATACTACAGCCTAAGACAGAAAATTATCTGTGCAGCTCCACGTTTTCGTGTAGCCCCCATATAACGGTACCCCCCGATATTCGGTATTTTTATGATTTTAGCGACATTATTTACCGGGATTGTTTCAAATTTCGCATGTGAAGTTCGTAATAGATACTTCAGCCCATGCCAGAAAATTGTCTGTGCAGGTCCCCGCCTTCGTATAGCCCCCATATAACGGTACCCCCTATATTCGGTGTTTTGATGATTTTAGCTACATTATAAACAGATTCAAGTTTCGCATTAAAATATTGTAATAACTTTTGACAAAAGTTGCCTATGCAGGTCCACGTCGTCGTATAAGCATTTGATATTTTTAAGATTTTAACAGAATTTTTAACGGATTTTATTTATTTTTTTTTTTTTTGGAAATTGCCAAATTTGTACCAAATGGTGGAGGGTATTAAAAGTTCGGCCCGGCCGAACTTACAGCTTTTTTACTTATTTTCCCGTTGTTTGTGACATAATTATATCTTTAACTTTACTCTTTCATCATGCTGCCCAAATTTACTACATACATCTGAACAACACCAAAACGGATGCTTGGGAAAGTGAAAGGAAATTAATCATAGCATTATACACAAAGATCATATAAGCTTTTCTCCTCCGCAGAACTATAAACCCTAAAGTAAAATCTATTTCAAAATATTAAACTAAAAAAAAAATAAATCCAATTTCCCTGGACTTGTGCCATTTTTATACCCTCCACCATACTATGGAGGGTATATTAACTTTGTCATTCCGTTTGTAACTCCTCGAAATACTCATATCAGACCCAACAAAGTATATATATTCTTGATCAGCGTAAAATTCTAAGTCGATTTAGCGATGTCCGTCTGTCTGTCTGTCTGTCCGTCTGTCTGTCTGTCTGTCCGTCTGTCTGTCTGTCTGTTGTAATCACGCTATCTTTCGAATGAATTGAGATAGGTGGCTAAAATTTTGCACACATGTTTATTTTTCCAGTAGGCAGGTTAAGTTCGTAAATGGGCTATGTAGGTCCACGTTTTCATATAGCCCCCATATAACGGTACCTCCCTATATTCGGTATTTTGATGATTTTAGCGACATTATTCACGGGAATTGTTTCAAATTTGGTATTTGAAGTTCAAATGGATACTACACCCTAAGACGGAAAATTATCCGTGCAGGTCCACGTCTTCGTATAGCCCCCATATAACGGTTCCTCCCGATATTCGGTATTTTGATGATTTTATCGACATTATTCACGGGAATTGTTTCAAATTTGGTATTTGAAGTTCAAAATGGATACTACACCCTAAGACAGAAAATTGTCTGTGCAGGTCCACGTCTTCATATAGCCCCCATATAACGGTACCTCCCTATATTCGGTATTTTGATGATTTTAGCGACATTATTCACCGGAATTGTTTTAAAATTGGTATTTGAAGTTCGTTATGGGAACTACAGTCTGTGACAGAAAATTGTCTGTGCGGGGCCAGGTCTTCGGATAGCCCCCATATAACGGTACCTCCCTATATTCGGTATTTTGATGATTTTAGCTACATTATTCATCGTTTATTTCAAGTTTCGAATTTGAATATGGTAATGGCTTATGAGAAACAATGCCTATGTATGCCCACGTCGTATAGACCCCAAAATAACGGCTATATTCGGTATTTTCAAAATTTTAACAGAATTTTTTAAGGATTTTATTTTTTGAAAATTTCCAAATTCGTTGCAAATGGTGGAGGGTATAAAAAGTTCGGCCCGGCCGAACTTACTGCTTTTTAACTTGTTTAACCTCAAACCACAAATAAAAACGACGGCAAAAATGTTTCCTTTCCTAAACTACTTAGACACAAATTAGACAAAATGTCATGACATCCATCCATATCAGTTGAGTCAAATCTTTTAAGAATCTCCCCGCAATGTAAAATTTTAAAATATTTGAATACTTTAGTGCACGTGTGTACGCCAGAAGAGGGTATTATATTGTTTGGGGCTAATTAAAGACTACCAGCGGAAAGTTAATTAAAGACCTTCTTGGGATTCTTTAAGAATGAAAACCATAAATTGTGGCATACAAATGGATGGGTATGGCACAAGGCGGAGGGTGGGTTTTGTGAGGCGTTAATAGCCTAAAATGAAACACAAGTAGAATAATTAAACATTTTATTCTAATGAAATTACGAACAAATGGTGTTTAGGTTGCTTAAAGTTTCTATGGCGACTTTTGTTATATAGTGAATGATGATCAAACTTGATTAAATCTGGGTTTAATTATTTAAACTTTAAACAAATGGCGATGTATCTATAAAATTGAATTAATTTTGATGAATTTGAGAGTATTTGCTGGCAAAGTGTGAACATGGTAATATCGTTATGAAATTACTTGAGAAAGATTTTATTTTGGCCAAATTTTGAAGTACATATCCAAATGAAAGTAGAGCTAAGAATAAAAGAAAAGTGTATTAGCGTTCAAAAAGTTAATAACATAAAGTAGTTGTCTAAATAGAGGAGACACGTTCCTCTCTCTCCCACATTTTCTGAAATGCTTGCATTAAGATTCCTTGGAATTCGTTCATTTTAGGTATATAGCGTATTCGGCAATATTACTAATTGCGAAATAGATCTAATAAAATTGGGCTTCCTATGTATACGGTATAAAAACTCTGCCCTTCTAACCCGATACTCTTCCACTTGGAATTTTCCACAACCCATACTAGCTATTGAATAGTGAAATTATCAGAAAATTTGTAGGGAATAATTTGAAAAGGCAACATTTTTCGAAAATAGAAGAGTTTTTTTAAATAACATACAATTGTGATTTTTTATGGTAAATACTAGAAGCTGGGAAAAGTACATCTTAAAATTTTAGATTCTACCAGTTTGTTTAAGTACTCAGAATGCACGATTTTTTCATAATTTCCTGGACAAAATGTCCCAACATAACATTATACATCGCACCCTACAACACACAGTGATAAGGGAATTACGTTTTTGTGAATTTGTTTGTAAGAGGGAGAAGGAAGCGAGATAGACCCATAGTTGCTTTTGAAGATCTCCATAGAATCACTTTCTGATTGGATCTATGCATGTCAGTCCGTCTGCCCGTCCGTTCATCAATGTAGTTTTGTGAACAATATGCAGGTAGCATTCATTATACGATTAAGATGAAATTTTGCAAACAATATTTGTTTGGCCGAAGGACGAAATTGGTGATAATCGGATTTAGATTTAGATATAGCTCCCATATATATCTTCAACCGATTCCAGATTTATTGTGCACCAAATGGCCAATATTAGTCCTAACGACCTGAACTTTGGCACATCCGACCAAATTCAGTCTATAAGCAAGTACATCAAACTTGGCGAAAATCGGTTCAGATATAGCTATTGCTTCCATCCAAATTGGGATTTAAAGTTCTCACAAGCGTAATATGCACCGATATTTGGTACCAGATATCAGATACAGCTCTAAAATAAGTGTATAAAATTTTGTTAACATCGGTTCAGATTTGGATATACCTTCCATATATATTTTTAACCGATTTCGGGTTAATTGTGCACCAAATAGCCAATAGCAGTCCAAATGATCTGAATTTTGGCACATCCGACCGAATTCCGTTTAGAAGCAAGTGCATTAAATTTGGCGAAAATCCGTTCAGATATAGCTATAGCTCCCATATATATATGTTTCATCCGATGTGGTGTTTAAGTCCCTCAGATTCTTAATATCCATTCCACAACAATGATCTTTGGCACCAGATATCAGATACAGCTCTGAAATAAGTGTATCAAATTTTTCCCAACATCGATTCAGATTTGGATATAGCCCCCGTATATATCCTCAACCGATTTCGGATTAATTGTGCACCAAATGGCCAATGTCAGTCCAAAAGTCCTAAATTCTGGTACATCCGACCAAATTCAGTCTAAAAGCAAGTACGTCGAATTCGGTCGAAATTGGTTCAGATATAGATATGGGTCCCATATAAATATTTCATTCGATTTGGTAATTAGTGGATATTTTGTACCAGATATCTTACAAAGCTCGGAAATACTTTTGCCAAATTTTATCAAGAACGGCTTAGATTTGAATATAGCTCTCATATATATCAAATTTTAATCCGATTTTAGGTTTATTGTGCCAATAATGGCTAATACCAGTCCAAATGCAGTGAATTTCGTACGTTCCCATTTTGTACAACTTGGATCCAATATATATATATATATATATATATATATATATATATATATATATATATATATATATATATATATATATATATATTATATATATATATATATATATAATATCCAAAATAATATATGATCTACTTTAAATAAATACTTTTATTATGAGAGGTCTACTAAATATGCATAGTGGCCGACTTTTAACTTTTCCTTACTGGCTTTATGCTAGTATTGTGTTTGACAATGGCTTTAGAAGTGTTTTCGAATTTATAGATTCTTTTGTCACACAATTTTTAATAATGCCCACTATATGGTTCCACTATATAGCCCACTTTTCGAAATATGTAGCTATTTTTGTTGCTGTGAATGAGTTAGTAGCATCTTTCATCTGAAGTGACTACAAATTGATATTTTGAAATATATGTGGATGCAACGCATCCTCACATCACAAAAGAAAATTTCCAAAATTAGTTCTAGTGTTGCATGCGAGATTTTAATAATAGTCTCTTTTTCAATTTGGGAAAGACCATAATTATTGTCGATGCCACACTTGTGCACCACATATTGATTGACATATTTTAATGTGACTTTTTAGCGTAGTAAGTAACATCACTCTCTTTATCTAAACAGATTTCTTAATTCTCCGAAATTTGTTTCAAAACGAATTTTCTAACTTAGATCTATCAAAATCAAGTCGTGAGGACAACCGCAAATTTTCGCGATTTTCAGAATTTGTCCACTTCGATTCCAATTCCATACCAAAAATCAACTTTCGATTTTTCTAATTTTTCGTAAAAACCTTCTCACTGCATTACAAACAACCCAAAGGAACTTTAAATCAATTCGGTCCAGTCGTTCTCATTTTTACACCATATTTATACCCTCCACCATTGTATGGAGCATATATTAAGTATGTCATTCCGTTTACAATACCTCGAAATATACATTTAGACCCCACAAAGTTTATTTATTCTTGATCAGCATAACATTCTATGTCGATCTAGCGATGTCCGTCCGTCTGTCCATCTATCCGTCTGTGGAAATCACTCTAGCTTCCGATCGAAATGAAGTGGGTTGATAAAATTTTACTCAAATGTGTATTGCGTATGCAGGACTTTTGCTATTGAAAACGTTTTGGTATAGCCCCCATATAATAGTACATCCCTTTTTTCGGCATTTTGGTGATTTAAGCGACGTTATTCACCGGAAATGTCTCAAACTTGGCATTTAATGTTCGTAATGGATACTACAGCCTATGACAGAAAATTGTCAGTGCAGGTCCACGTCTTCATATAGCCCCCATATAACGGTACCCCCCAATATTCGGTATTTTGATGATTTAAGCTACATATACGGGCTATCTCCCTTCGTATATTTTTACCGTTTCGCATTTGAATAGTAAATAGTAAAGACCCTAATATAACGGCTACATTCGGTATTTTTAAGATTTTAACACAATTTTTGATTGATTTTACATTTTTAAAAATTGCCAAATTTGTTCCAAACGGTGGAGGGTATTCAAACTTCGGCCCGGCCTTACTGCTTTTTACTTGTTATACATATAATTTCAAAAAATTTGACATTGATTATTAGCCCGCCCCAAAAAAATATTTAGTGTTGGAGAGTAGTATCTCGTATACTAATTTTGATACCGATATTTTCAATATTTTTCCAAATGTAACGATTTTAGAGAAATCGTATAATGTGAGCAAACTTTTTTCTTTCCATAAAAACTGAGATTTAAAATAGAACATTCGGTACATTGACACGTCCGCAAAATATCCAATATAAGTGTTGCCCCCATACATTGGAATCTTATCTGATTTTTACTTCTTCTTTATTAAATATCTGTGTAAATAACACTTTTTTGTATAGTACTGTTCAGACATTTACAGCATTTTTTTGATATCTCAAATATAATTTTATAATACGCAGTTTTAAAGTAATCTGCTAAAAAACTTATTTCAGCTTTCTCCTCTTCAGATTGTATCTAAATTTCCATTTGACCTTCTCAAATACTATTTTCAATATTCTGCTGTACTCGGCCATTAAGTTTAACTTGGTAAACACATTACGAAAGACTGGCTATCAAAAGATTAGTAGATCTCATACGAAAATGCTCCCTGAGGTGTCATAGTTGATGCTGCTGTGTTTCTCTGAGCCTAAACAACATAACATTTTATGGCAAATGCCGAAATTGCCATAAGGTCGCTCCTTCAAATTTGCTGCATTTTGGTATTCTGGATAATTGAAAAATAACAGAGCCAAATAGGCTTGCTTATATTTGGAAGTCGTTCGTCTCTATCTTTTGCTAATTTCATTAACAGGATATCTTTTTTTCTTTCTTTCTTTCTTTCGTTTTTTTGTTTTTCTTGAGTGTTTGATAGCCAATGTCCATTATTAAAAAGGGACCCTCTATTCCACTGTCATATTCGCTTTGACGATATACGTGGCAATAACAATGAATACTTATTAAAGTTTGTTTGTCTCTTCCCGAGCCGGATGGAGATACCAACTATTAACAAAGACTTTGTGTCAGCCAGGATGACCACAGGCATATAAGACAGGCCAACACTAAGGGTTACTTACAGACATAAAAAAATTGTCTTGGTAGAACGAAAATAAGAAGTTGTGGTGGCATAGTTGCCTTTATTTAGCTTCCGAATACTTTTTTTTGTGTTCGCCACGGACTGTAGCCATGAACGACCTTATCTTTTGCCGCCTTGGTTTTGTTGTTATTCTCTGTGAAGTGTTTTTTTTTTTGTTTCTCTGTAAATGTTTACTTTTTAAAGAGATTTTTTAGGTTTTATTTTTCTTTTTTGTGTAACGTACTTTAGATTAACTTCCTAATTCTTTGTACGCGTGTGAGTTTGTTCATCCGTATGCCCCTTAAGCAAAGCGGGCTATCTCCCTTCGTATATTTTTATCCCAAATCTGTTCCATTAAATTTTGTTTTTGTTAGACATGTACTTAAGTCCTTTGTCCCATAGCATGATAGTGGATATTTCCTGCATTTAAGGTGTTGCCCCTATAAAAAGGGGGAGGGGGACACAGTTTCATTAGTTTGACCTGTATATGTGGCCATTAGCTTCCACTGCCACTGCTTTGTATTGTAAGCAGTCATTCATTGTGTTTATCTTCATTTTCTCTGGACTCTAACGCTTGTAATTTGTTCTGTTTACTTTTTTCCGGCAAAAATATGTTTTACCTTGGAGGGTGATATGGCCTAGTTGGCTTCCTCTTTACACCTAAGGACCATTACTTCAAACAAATTGTTTTAGAGCTTCAAGTTTAAAAGATAGTTTTGAAGAGCATTTCCTATGATAAAAGTCTGGGTCAGTGGTAGTGAATGGAAAAAGTAGGAAGGAAGATAAGAGTTTTTTTGTTTTTGCAACGACAGGGGTATTTTTTATGGGTTTGGAAATGCTATATTTGCAAATAGTTACAAAGGGTGACGATTTGACACGAGTAGAGGTTTTAACACAATTATGAGCTGAATGCAAGAATTATTTAAAAATTATTCGGTTGTCGTTTGTCATTTACCATGAATTTCTAATGAAGGTTCCAGAATATATGAGACCTCTAAGACATTTCTAATTACCAGGGATTTATTTAATATTAAAAACACATTTTAGAGTTAAATTCGTATATCATTTGATTTTTTGTAAAGTTCTTTGTACGGAACGTACACCAAAACAAGTAAAAAAGCTGTAAGTTCTGCCGGGCTAAACTATGAATACCCTCCACCATTTGGAACGAATTTGGCAATTTTCAAAAAAAAAAAAAAAAAAAAATCCGTTAAATTAGGGGTCTAGGTAACCTTTGTCATAAGCCATTACAATAAGTAACTGCGAAACTTAAAAAAATCGGTGAATAATGTAGCTAAAATAATCAAAATACCGAATATCGGGAGGTACCGTTACATGGGGGCTATACGAAGACGTGGGTCTAAACAGATAATTTTCTGTCTTAGGCTGTAGTATCCATTACGAACTTCAAATACTAAATTTGAAACATTTCCGGTGAATAATGTCGCTAAAATGATCAAAATACCGAATATCAGGAGCTACCGTTATATGGGGGTCATATGAAGACGTAGACCTGCACAGACATTTTTCTGTCTAAGACGTTAGTATCCATTGCAGACTTGAAATACCAAATTTGAAACATTTTCAGCGAATAATGTCGCTAAAATCATCAAAATACCGAATATCAGGAGGTACCGTTATATGGGGGTCATATGAAGACGTGGACCTGCACAGGAAATTTTCTGTCATAAGCTGTAGTATCCATTGCGAATTTCAAATACTTACTTTGAAACAATTCCAGTTAATAATGTAGCTAAAATCATCAAAATACCGAATATCGGGAGGTTCCGTTATATTAGGGCTATACGAAGACCTGCACAGACAATTTTCTGTCAAAGGCTGTAGTATCCATTACGAATTCAAGTACTAAATTTGAAACATTTCCGATGAATAATGTCGCTAAAATCATCAAAATACCGAATATCAGGGGTACCGTTATATGGGGGCTATATGAAGACGTGGACCTGCACAGACAATTTTTTATCCATTCCTAACTTCAAATTCCAAACTTGAAACATTTCCGGTGAATAATGTCGCGTAACTCACCATAATACCGAAAATAAGGACGTACCATTATATGGGGGTTATACCGAAACGTGGTCTTACACGACCTATTGCGGACGGACATCGGTAAATCTACATTGAATTTTATGTTGATCAAGAATATATATACTTTGTGGGGTCTAAATTGTATATTGCGAGGTGCAACAAACGGAAAGTCAAGCTTAATATGCCCTCCATACTATGGCGGAGGGTATAAAAAATATTTGTATCAATGTTACCAAAAACCAGTATACTTCCTATCTTTATAATCAAATTTTCCCCGGATTTTTTCAGTTAATAGCGTATAACATTTCATTTTAGGCGGAAAGCTTCGAATAGGGAAACATTCAACACAAATTTCACTATGAATCTCAGAATAATTCATATATCTTGGTGCAATTTTTATGAAAATTACATTCAAAATGTATGTAATAAGATTGAAAATAATGTGTCTGCTTTTATTCTAGTTCAATATATTTTAATATCTGTACCTCTCAAACTATATTTTATTTTAACTCCTATTTATGTTGATAATTACATTTGATGTGTTGTCCACCTTAATAATATAGTCTTTAATTTTATTTATTCTCATTACAGTTTTCTTCATTAATTAAAACTATCTAGTCCCAGTTGTCTAAGTACACTCTCTATACTACGCTTGTCTTGCTTCCATTTTCACAAACAATTAAACAGTTGCGCTTTTCTAGAGAAATAAAAGCCAAGTGAACTCTCCAACGAATTATTCTTGTGCACTTTTCTTCTTCAACGTTGTTGTCGTCGTCCTCGTCGCCGTTTTCTTCTTAATTTCTTGAAGAAGACACGAGCAACAGCAACTCTAGCACCTGTAAATCACCTAAGTAGACAAAGTTTAAACTTAATCACTCTAACACGAAGACAGAACTTTAACATTGTGCTTGTCAAAACCAAAAGGGCAAAAACTTACTGTCTTCGAATTTAATCTTAAGGTAAGTTTATGTTTATGTAATTATTTTTATTTTCTGCTACATACCTATATATGCACTAATGTCATGGGCATTACAAAAATGAGATAATGTTTTATCGTTGTCGTCGCAATGGAGTGCATGATCATGTTTGTGCTTCAACTCCGCGAAAAGTTTGTGGGACAAATGATGGTTATATATATACAGGGTGAGATAAAAAAACTTTTATTGAATGAAAGCAAAAAATGTAGGATGTAGCACCAAATTTTCGAATAAGTTCGAATTGGTCACCTTTGGCACGAATTATGACCTTCAAACGGCCAATGAAACCGTCACACGCTGCCCGAATCTTGCTTTCCAAAATTATCCAGATACAATAGTCCAAGGGATTGGCATCCGGAAATTTTGGTGGCCATTGTACGAAGCGAAGAACCTCATTTTGTAACCATTCTTGGGTGGCGCGTACTGAGTGCGATGGTGCTGAGTTCTGTTGGAATGTCCAAGCCCTGCGAACAAAATGTTTGCGTGCCTAAGGCTTTAATACACCTTCCAGAATATTTTTGCGATACTATTCGGCATTTATTCTGATGCCATGGTAAATTAATATGAGCGGAGAGCGACCATCGGCTGTTATGGCGGCCCACACATATTCAGCTGACCTCTTTGGCAAGATAATTTGGTTTGCTTACCAAGCAGTTCACCACTTTCGGCCAAGCGAATCAACTCTTTGGCTCTTTTGAATCTATTTCCTTTCTGTTGCGGTGTATGTTCTTGTACTTTTTGAAATTTCAATGTCTTTACCCCCAGCTCATATTTCAATATTTGTCGAATGGAATATTGCGATGTGTTCAGCTCACTAGTCATTTTTCGGCCACTGCAACGCGACTTTCGATCAAGTCGCTTCTTTACTTTTCGAATCATTTCTGCTGATGTTGCTTTTTTCTTCCGTCCACTTCCTTGACGTTGGGCTACGCTACCAGTATCACGGTATCGGGGAAGGTACGAGATACAAAAGGTTTATTCACATTTAAATGCTGGAGTGTTCTAACGATAGCCACTTGTGGTTTCCAGCCAAATATAAAGAAATCACGCTTGAAATTCCATCAGGAATAACTTTTATTTCTGGAAAAATCGCACCAAAATGCTTTTGTTGGCTTGTAAACAATATAATGAGCTGTCACTGGAATAATTTTAACAGCTGTCGGACGAGTGGCTTAGAAATGACAGTAGTCTGAAGTTGGTTGCAGTTTTTTCATCTCACCCGGTAAAACAGTAGACCAATATATATAGTGTTCTGACATCGATGAAAGAACCCAAATCCGATGGAAAATGTCGCCCAAATAAGCAATATCCGAAGGTAAATTTATATGGAGGATACAGTAAAACATGGACCCATGTATAATGTTCTGTCACTGGAAGAATTTATTTCAAACTCTCAATATTAAATTTTAAACAATTCCGTGGAGAATTATATTCACATAATTTTCGATACCAAATCAAAATTTCATTCCGTTGGTAACACCTCTAAATATTTTTCCAAGACCCCATTAACGATCAGCGTAATATTTCGACTTAGAGTTTTGAAACTATTTGGCCCATTAGTTTGTATTGTGTATAGGATGGTTGGTTTTGAAATGAGGTAACTTCTAAGTTTCGGTATTATCCATTGCATTGTTTCAAATTTGGTACTGGTTCTACCTGCTGTGACAGAATATTGCTCTTTAATATAGCTCCCATTTAACGGTACTAGCGTAATCACACGACAAGTCGCAGTTATGGTCCGATCCTCACCAAATTTAGCATGGAGGTGGGATTAGGGTTAGAATAGAAGCTTGCTTTTTTGGATATGATCCATAGTATGGAGGGCGTATTAAGTTTGTTATTCCATTAGTAGCACCTCGAAATATTAGGTAGACCAAACTTTACTCTGATGTATTTTTGGTCCGCTGGATTTTTTGGCATTGTAAATGGGCTATACAGGTCCTCGTTTCGGTACAGTAACTTTACCGACGGATTTAAAAAGTTTCGGACGTGTCAATCACAATTTTTAACCGAATTTGCTGTAGTATCTTTGCAGAACTGTCCATATAGGTTAAAGTTGTAGCATATGTCCTACGTAACTGTTTCTCTACATATATTTTTAAAATTGAGTATTTTCAAAATTTTTGACACAATGGGAACTACTTTCGCAATAGGTACTACTTTTATGACTGAGCCTTGGCTGTACATATCAAGGACATCGTATAGCCCCCATATAATGGTATCTCCCTATATTCGGTATTTTGACGATTTTAGGGACATTGTTCAACAGAATTATTCTGGAGTTGATAATGTTTTGCAATTATTATACATTTCGCCATATGTTTTTAGTATCATTCTTGATCATCATAAAATTCTATGTCGATGTCCGTTCGTCTGTCCGTCTACGGAAATCACTGCAGCTTCCAAACGAAATAAAGTAGGTTGATAATATTTTACTCAAATGTATATTATTTCTGCAGGACTTTTGGTATTGAAAGTGTAGGCCATGTAGGCCCACGTTTTGGTATAGCCCCCATATATGGGTACCTCCCGATATTCGGCATTTTGATGATTTCAGCGACATTATTCATCGGAATTGTTTCAAATTTGGTATTTGAAGTTCGTAATGGATATTTCAGCCTAAGACAGAAAATTGTCTGTGCAGATCCACGTCTTCCTATAGCCCCTTATCGATATTCGGTATTTTGATGATTTTAGCGACATTATTCACCGATTTCCAATTAAATTCAAATTCATTCAAAGTTCGGCCTGACGGAATATGACTTCTCTGGCAGTTAATTGACAATACAGTGGCATGCTTTCGTATAGCTGGCATATACCTTTTCACCCGATATTCCCTATTTTGATAACTTTAGAGACATTTTTCAACCGAACTGATTCTATTTTGATCCTACTAAATGGTGGTAGTATTGAACTTAGCTGTTTTTTACTTCTTTAAATTACATTATTTTAAGATCAAATATTTGTCTTTGCATGAATTATTGCAATTGTCACATACATTGTTATCCTACAAACATTGTGTATGATTCTCAATTCACCCATACCAAATCTCTGGCTGTTCAAATCAATTGTTCAGATAACGATTATCGTTGTTACGACATCGCAATATACATCCACATTGATAAAATACGACAATAAAAAATTGTAAACGTTCGGTTTGAAAGCATTTTACTTGTTTATATTAATCAGCTAAAAATTGGCGTTTATATATTCCAACCTTATCGATTTCGATTTGGCCTACGTGGCAATGGTGACAGGAAAACGATGACGCTGTTAATGTGTCTGTGTATTTTCAATGAAGTGCTGAATACACAAATAAACGTTTATACATGTATATTTTGTAGTACAAAGTGTTAAAACTTGACAATGGAAAAACACGCAAATATTGTTTATTCGTATCATGAACACTTTGTTACCTTTCCTAAAATTTATGATGATTAAAAACGTAACGATAAAGATAAACAAAATATTTTCAGTTCATACCATTCTGCAAAAATTCGAAGCGTTAATTCAATGGATTGGAGTGTAATTTTGTATGGAGTGTCCAACAAAAATGAGCCATTACGTTTTAGTGCAAAAAAAAAAAAAAAAAAAAAAAATAACAGGGTGTAAAGGATATCCCTGGGTCGCACATGTCGCAGTCGTGGATTGGAAACACCCAACTAACATTATAGACATCCAAATGAATTGAGTCATAAAACATTTTAACACGAAAACAATGTTTTCCTTTTTTTTTGGTGATATTGAAAAATGTGATGTGAATTTTCTTTTTAATTGGAATGCTTTATAATGCGGATTTTGAATAGCGTTCCGAGATATTTTTGTACGTTTGATAGTTTGTTTGTAATTTATAGACTCGAAAACTGCTACACAGATTTTCCTGAAAATGTCCTTACATACTACAGCATTGCCTGAAAGTATAGGCTATATACAATTTTGAACTTCCACTTGGAATTGGAGACATAGCATCAGAATCGGAGGTGACTACAGGAATTTAAGGTTTTGAATGCACATATCTATTGATCGGTTATAGATAGAGTCTCCAAATTCAGAATGTGTAAAAAATCGGTACAAAAACAAAATTTGCCAAATATATTTTCGACCGATTTCGTTTATTTGTTTAACCAAGCACGGTACATATGGCAAATTCGAATAAGGTTAAAAGATGTTTCGGAATTTGGAATAAAATATATTTTGTAAAATTATATTGAGATCGGCTCAGATTTGAAGACTTGGTCCTTCATAGGTAATTTTTTTTTTTGTCATAGGCTGTAGTACCAATTCCGAACTTCAAATACGACATTTGAAACAATTCCGGTGAATAATGCCACTGAAATCATCTAGGGCCAGAATATAAGGCTATTGCTTTTGAAGATGATCGCAAAATATTTAGGGGTTGGAATGAACCAAAAACTGAAAAATGTCCTTATTTTGCAGTTGCTCTACAGGTCGCAATTTTATACCAATCGGAAGTTAGAATGGGGCTAGAGCTTAAGGCTGGTTAAAAGCCCTGCAATTCGGATCTTTATCGGGTAATATTTAGTGGGTGAAATAGAGCATAACGTTTGTGTTAAAAAAAAAATCAAATTTTCCATTAAACCGCGAATATTGTTAATCCCGGCGAAATCACAAACAGATGAAGAGGTCAAGGTTACGCCTATAGTAAATATATCGGATATATATAGCGAAATATAGACAATATGTATATAAAAAGGAAGGGGATGTTAGCTTATATCTCAAGAATGGCTGGACTGATTTTGACAAATTTTGTCAATTCAGAATACCCTCTTGGCATGTACATTTTGTACTATTTTTTCATCTTACAATGCAGGTTGGGGTTATTATATTACAATTATCGTCCGATTCACACGAAAATGTTCATAAGGTTTTTAAAAATGTCCGTGCAATATATTTAGGGATTGAGATGTATCAACAACTGAAAATGTTCCTGATTTTGCAGCCTTTATAAAGAAATCTCGCATAAAGTTAGAGTTTAGGACAGCGAGTAGAATGGACCACTATTTTTGAGTGAAAAATTGCCAACATTTCCATTCTACAGAAACGCTGAAAATAACTTACGGGTGAAATCCAAAATACACAAAAAGGCGAACTTCTGACTTTTTATACTGATTTCTTTGACGAATACAGCCAAATATCGTAGACAAGGAAATCATATAGATGAGACTACATTTGGAGATACAGAGAAACCTTTTGTTTTTGGAGGCGATCACAAAATATTTAGGGGTTCAAATGAACCAAAAACAGAAAAAATTTCGTGATCACACAATTGAAAGAAATCGACACGGAGTTTTGCATGAGAAGAGAGTTAAAGAGAGGGAAGACGTCTAGCATTTTGGATAACCATTGGATTATATTTAACTTTAAAATGGTTCACAACAACTAACACGACGCCGGAGTGCGTACATATTAGGCAAATGCCCCTGGTCAAAAATATCTGAACAGTGCTCTATGTCATAGTTTCAAAAGCGAAACCTTCCAAAATGAATGTGGATATAAGGGGCTTCTACCATACATATTGTAGTGTTTTTAAGGGTATCACATGGTCGGTCCCGCACGGCTATAGCCTTCGCTTACTTCTTTTTATTTAAAACCCACAAAATATTATAAATATAAAATTTTAAGTGCATTTAAAATCGAAAGGGTTATCAAAAATTTTTTTATTATAATTTGTTATTCCTGAAACTCTCGGTGAGTTTAATATCTCCTTTTAAAAATTTCACTATATATGTATATTTTTGAATCAAGCATACTGCGATTTTGCATATATTTATCTGAATGGGAAATATATTAATATAGAACTAGAGTTTGGCTTACCATCTATTCAGCGCCATTGCACGGAGTGGTTATGACTTAGCATTTAGAGCCACATAATTTTGATATTTACATGACGCCACCTTGCATTCTTGAGTATTTAGGGACTTAAATAATCTTTTTTCTCTTTTGCAAAAACAACATGTCGGGTACTCCATTGCAGAAAAGTGTTGTAAAGATGAAATGTTGTAAAGATCTCAGAATGGAACATTTTGGCTTTTTGGGTTATTTACTCAATAGGATTCAAATTTCTTCCTTGACTGCCATATAAATATGATAATATCCTAGAATGGTACATTTTGGCTCTTTGGTTTATTTACTCAAAAAGGGTTCAATTTCTTCCTTGACTGGCATATAGATTTTGTTCAAATTTGCATTTCAAATTGTCATCTTTGTTGATCGTTCAGATGAATTGTTATATAAAGGTTATATCCAAAAGATTCTATCGCCATATTTACTCACCTTTACAGGAAGCGAAGTTATTTTTAAGAAATTTTTGAAATGAATTGTGTGTGTTTGAATTTTGTTATTTTCGACTAACAAAATAGAAAAATGTCAAATTGATTTTTTTTTTTGTATTTTTTTTTTTTTTTTTTCAATTTTGTAGTTTTCAATGAAGTTATATTATTTGTTTATGGTGAGGTGGTGGGTGTTTTTGTACACTGCGTAACTATTGGGGTAGTATAATGTTACAATTGCAAATTTAATGGCATTGTTTGATATTGACATAATTAATTTTTGCATACTGAACGCACCGATCCTGTTAAAATAAAAAAGGAAAGTCACAAGAAATTTATATTTGTAATTTTTGTTTTAAAAATGACCCATTTAACAACATTTCAATGTCAAAATGTATATTCACGAACTATTTGTTTATAAAAAAAAATCTGAAATTGGAGCCAGTTTTCTACTCATTTAAAGGTAAATTACAGAATATGTAGTGCTGGATATGCTCATTGAAATGACTTTACCTTCTAAATGCTATCAATGATATTATTAACACCCGAGATAAATTTATTTTTTCAACAAGTTTTTGTGCCAATAAATACCCTCCACCATTTGGAACGAATTTGGCAATTCTCAATAAAATCCCTTAAAAATTCTGTTAAAATCTTAAAACCACCGAATGTCATAAGCCAATAAAATAATCAAATCCGAAACTTAAAAAAAAAATCGGTGAATAATGTAGCTAAAATCATCAAAATTCCGAATATTGGGAGGTACTGTTATATGGGAGCTATACGAAGACGTGGACCTGCAAAGACAATTTTCTGTATTAGGCTGTAGTATCCATTACTTCAAATACCAAATTTGACAATAATTCCGGTGAACAATATCATTAAAATTATCAAAATACTGAATATCGGGAGGTACGGTTATATGGGGGCTATACTAAGACGTGAACCTGCACCGACAATCTCCTGTCATGGGCTGTAGCATCCATTGCGAACTTCAAATACCAAATTTCAAACAATTCCGGTAAATAATGTCGCTAAAATCAACAAAGTACCAAATATCGGGAGGTACCGTTATATGGGGGCTATACCAAAACATGGACCTACATGGCCCATTTCAATTCCAAAAGTTCTGCAGACATTTGAGTAAAATTTTATCAATCTACTTTATTTCGTTCGGAAGCTAGAGTGATTTCCACAGACGGATCGACACAAAATTTATGCTGATCAATAATATATGCACTTTGTGGGGTCTAAAATGTATATTTCGAGGTGTTACAAACGGAATGACAAACTTAATGTACCCTCCTTACTATGGTGGAGGGTATAAAAAGACACGTGCATTTGGAATGTTTACTTCGCGACATAATCTAAGTAGAGGGTGGAAGTTCCCCCCTCTTCACACTTTAACACACTCGAAATCCGTTTATTTTAGGTAAGCAATGTCTTCGGCAATATTGCAGATGTAATACGAGGTATTTTTCGGATAAGGTTGCCTTTTTCCACACTTTTGGTAATTATACCCTACAACACTATGTGTTGGGGGTCTTATAAGTTTGATTGGGCCAAAAATTATGTAACACCTCGAAATATTGATTCCACATAGGAAAGTATATATGGATCTTCCTATCTCGCCGAGCTGAGTCGATCTAGCTATGTATGTCCGTCCGTCCGTCCGTCCGTCTGTCCATGTTAATTTGTAATCACTCTACAGGTCGCAATTTTGACCCAATCTTCACGAAATTTAGAATGGAGGTGGGGCTAGAGCCAGAATAGAACCCTATTTCTTTTGGATATGTTCGCATAATATTTAGGGGTTGAAATGGACCAAAAACTGAAAAATTTTCTGATTTTGCAGTTGCTCTACAGGTCGCAATTATTTACCAATCGACGCGGAAGTTAGCATGGGGCTAAAGCTTAGGGCTGAGCATAAACCTTCCAATTTTGATGGTTATTGGGTAATATTTAGTGGGTGAAATATACCATAACATTTGTGTTAAATAATAGTTAAATTTCCCATTAAACCGCGAATATTTTTAATCCCGGCAAAATCACAAATAGACGAACAGGTCAATTCTGACCGTTACATAGATCCCGATAGTAAATATATCGGATACATTTAGCGAAATATATACAATGTGTATATAAAAATAAAGGGGATGTTAGCTAGAACGCTTATATCTCAAGAATGGCTAGAACTATTTTGACAAATTTTGTCAATTCAGCATGCCCTCTTAGCATAAAAGAATAAAATCTAAAAAATCGAATAAAAATATGTCAATAATGATGTTAACATAGATTTTGTAGTATTTTGTGACATATTTTTATTTTTTCATATTTTTTATAGCATGCGATTTTTTCAATTTGACTTATAATATTTTGTAATATTTTTTCACCTTACAACACAGGTTGGGTATATTATATAAGTATTGCAATTATGGTCCGATCCTCACGAAAATTTTCACAAGGGTAGGATTAGGCTCAGAAGGGCTGGGCCTATTGTTTTCAAAGATGTCCGCAATATATTAGGGGGTTGAAATGGACCAACAACTAAGAATTTCCTGATTTTGCACCCGTTATAAAGGTCACAAATAAAAACCAAAGGACACTAAATCTCGCATAAAGTTAGAACTAGGACAGCGGGTACAATGGACCGCTAATTCTGTGTGAAAAATGCCAGCATTACTTACAGTCGATATCATAGTTTCGGGCTTTTTTATGCTGATTTCGTTGACGAATATAGCCAAATGTCGTAGACAAGCAAATCATATAGATGAGTCTAAATTTGGAGATACAGAGGGGCTTCTTGCTTTTGGAGATGATTGCAAAATATTTAGGGGTTCAAACAAACCAAAAACAGAATTTTTTTTTCCATCTCACAATTGAAGCCAATTATTGTTAAAAATTCTCTTTAAACGGGATCGTAGCAAGTTTTTAATCATATTTAAAAAAGACAAAAAGGACTCCTTCGTTGACTCGCCTTTTCGTTCAAAACTCTTTTTGCCTAAAATTCAATTGAATTGTAAACTGAAAATTACCAAAAGTGTGGAAAAGGTCAAACTTGTCCGAAATACACCTCGTGTTTATTTTTAAAGATGTACTTTCATAACCTGCTGGATTTTCCCCGTAATTATTGCTGTGTTGCTCAGTGTTATACGGGGAAATGCAAAATGTGAAGCTATATCGACCATTCGTTACCCGAGGGGATGTACCCTTGATATTACCAATTTGCATAAAATTTTCAAACTAAAATCTGGGAGCTATATAAAAAGAGGACAGTTTTCTGTAGTTCCATTGAAAATGTGATATAAATAATTGAAATGCGGAATGTTGGGAGGTATTGCATCGGAACTTTAAGATATATGTTCCTTTTAAAACGTTTTCTGATTACAATTGGAACTAGTTTCAACAAACTATAGGCTTTCTGTATCATGTTTAGAATGTATTGTCAATTTGCCATTTTCTTAAATATATTTTTGTTGTTGTTGTTGTAGCAGCTCATACTGCTATGTTCGACCTGAATCCTCTCAATCGGGTTCTGCCTTTAAGTCCAGTCTCAAAAAGGATGCAGCCTGTACGTGTTGGGTCCACAACGAGACTGGAGTTAGGTGAGTAGGTTTAGCTGGACAGCGAAATAGGAGCAGAGTGTCATATGGACCTGTGCCACAAGCTGGGCAGATGTTCTGCACGTCGTTGTCGATCAGTCTGTCTGTAACCGCCAAGCAGGTATTGCATTGATTGCATTTTATTATGCTGTCGCACCGGCCAGACCTTCGCCTCCTAATGTAGATGATCGACAGGTGTCATGAGAGGGCGGCATTCCGGCAGAACTAAATATTTTTATTGTAATTTTTATACCCTCCACCATACTATGGAGGGTATATAAATTTTGTCATTCCGTTTGTAACTCCTAGAAATACTCATGTCTGACCCAACAAAGTATATATATATCCTTGATCAGCATAAAATTCTAAGACGATTTAGCCATGTCCGTCGGTCTGTCTGTTGTAATCACGCTACCTTTCGAACAAATTGAGATAGAAGGCTAAAATTTTGTACACATGTATATTTTGCCAGTAGGCAGGTTAAGTTCGTAAATGGGCCATGTAGGTCTAGGTTATCACATAGCACCCATATAACGGTACCTCCCGATATTCGGTATTTTGATGATTTTAGCGACATTATTCACCGGAATTGTTTCAAATTTGGCAATTTGGATAAGACAGAAAATAATCTGTGTAGGTCCACGTCTTCGTATAGCCCCCATATAAGGGTACCCCCCGATATCCGGTATTTTTATTATTTTAGCGACATTATTTAACGGAATCGTTCCAAATTACGTATACTAAGTTCGTATAGATACAGCAGCATAAAACAGAAAATGGGCCATGTAGGTCCACGTCTTCGTATAGCCCCCATATACAGTACCCCTCGATATTCGGTATTTTGATGATTTTAGCGACATTATTTACCGGAATCGTTTCAAATTTGGTATTTGAAGGACGTAATGGATACTACATCCTAAGTCAAAAAATGAGCCATGTAGGTCCACGTATTCATATAGCCCCCATATAACGGTATCCCCCCGATATTCGGTATTTTGATGATTTTAGCGAAATTTTTTAACGGAATTGTTCCAAATTTAGTATTTGAAGTTTGTAATAGATACCGCAGCATAAAACAGAAAATGGGTCATGTAGGTCCACGTCTTCGTATAGTCCCCATATAACGGTACCCCCTATATTCGGTATTTTGATGACTTTAGCTACATTATAAACAGATTTTTCTTCAAGTTTCGCATTTAAATATTGTAATAACTTATGACAACAGTTGCCTATGGAGGTCCACGTCGTCCTATAGGCATTCGGTATTTTTAAGATTTTAACAGAATTTTTAACGGATTTTATTATATTTTTTTTTTTTTTGGAAATTGCCAAATTTTGTACCAAATTAAAAGTTCGGCCCGGCCGAACTTACAGTTTTGAAATAAAAATATATTTTTGTCATATATTCAGCTGTATTCGTGATTCCATCGAGTTAAAGAAATATTGAAGCTGACAGTTCATATGTTTATTTAATCCTATTTATGATATAATGTTAGCTCTTATATCTCTCTATCGTATTAGAATAAATATATATGTATATGTTAAAAGTAGTTTGAATTATTTATAAGCTCATTATTTATAAGCTACATTTTCCACATTCATCGTCATCATCATCATCACCGCCAACAGCGGGCACATTCGTGTTTCTCACAACTATTACCCTCATTCGGGATACATGAGTGGATAAATGCATTTTAAACAACTAGATTATATAAAATACCTGACTGTTAAAATTTAATGGTTGTAAACTATTTCCACATGTTCGACAACTAACAAATTCTTACTCACATAATGCTTTTCAGAACGATGCAATGACTGACATACGTGCATTAATATTGTATGAAACCTTATTGGCTTTTAATTGCTAACAATTTAGACCACAAATATTAAAACCATACACTAAGACAAAAATGAAAATTGTTTTGCTAGTTTTTTTTTTTTTTTTGTTAATATTCAAGTTTATCCTACGTACCAAACATTCTTTCACAATTTACTTTTAATTTCTTCCAGAAACCCACATAACATTGTTTAATGTGTTTTAAGATTACTTTCGGCATATTCAACAAAAAAGCCAAGAAAATACGATATCCTTCAGCTATCTTCACGTAATAAAATTATATGCTGAGGCATCATCGTTGTCAGAATACTCTTGACCATGGAAAAGTGAAATAATAAATTATTCATAAATATGAATTTTTATCGTTCATTTATCTCACACTGTCTACTTTTTTTGCCAAGCAACCAGAAACCAAAAACAAGAAAAAATAAAACATAAATCATTTAAAAGATTATCATAATTCCCCTGTTAATCCTCAAATATGAAATGTTTAAACTGCACTTTAAAAGTTGTTGTATATATATTTTGATTGTAGTCAAATGCTATACCTAAGGGTGTGTAATAGCTCGAATATATTGAGTATGGAGATGAGAGGCAATTAAATAAGAGTATTTGAGTTGATTTTGCAAAAATTAATTAAATCCCCTCCCATATCTAGCAAAAGGGAAAATGTTCCTAAAATAATTATAGTGCACATTAAGCTTCACTTACCATGTATATATAAAAAGTTAGATATCTAATATAAAATATATACATCTTCTCAAAAGTATTTTCAAACAAGTAAGCAAAGGCTATAGTAGTGCGGGGCCGACCATGTGATACCCTACAACACTACAATATGTGAAAAGCCATCTTTATCGAAACTATTTTGAAAGATTTCGCTTTTGAAATTATATCACGGAACACTGCCCAGATATTACACTTAGCACTTTGACCAGGTATATTTGCCTAATATTAACGCACTCCGTCATGCTCTCTCCTTAGGTGTGCCGATTGGCTTCAATTGTGTGATCAGGAATTTTTCCTGTTTTGGTTCATTTCAGCCCCTAAATATTTTGCGATCATCTCCAAAAACAAGAGGTCCCTCTGAATCTCCAAATTTAGATTCATCTATATGATTTGCTTGTCTACGATATTCGCTTATATTCGTGAACGAAATCAGCATAAAAAAGACAAAAGCTCGCCTTTTGTGTATTTCGGATATCGCCTGTAATAATGCTGGTATTTTTTAACAAAATCAGTGGTCTATTCTACCCGCTGTCCTAAACTCTAACTTCCTGCGAGATTTCGTGTCTTGTGGTTTCTATTTGTGACCTTTATAACGGCTGCAAAATCAGGAACATTTTTAGTTGTTGGTCTATTTCAACCCAAATATATTGCGGACATCTTTGAAAACAATAGGCCTAGCCCATCTGACCCTAACCCTACCCTTATGAAATCTGTATATAATAACCCCAACCTGTGTTGTAAGGTGAAAAAGTATTACAAAATATACTCTGCAACATTATAAGTCAAATTGAATAAATCGCATGCGATATATTTACTATCGGTATCTACATAAATGTAAGGATTTACCTGTTCGTCTTTTTATGATTTCGCCGGGATTAAAAATATTCGCGGTTTAATGGAAAATTTGACTTTTATTTAACACAAATGTTATGGACTATTTCACCCACTAAATATTACCCGATGACCATCAAAATTGGAAGGCTTCTGGCCAGCCCTAAGCTCTAGGGCCATGCTAACTTCCGCTTCAATATTAATACCCTCCATCATGAGGATCGGGATTGAGTATTGGGTCCACTTCCATTTTTGTGAAATCGATTGGAAAAAAGTCGTAAAAATACCTTAACGATGATGGTACCGGTTTCCTGTCAAAGTGATTGACAAAATACCAAATATTCGGGGCGGCGCCTTATGAGCGATAAAAAGAATAATGAGCTAATGTGATTCCAAAGATAGATACATTTAGACGGAACTCGCTAAATAGACTTTGGATTTTAAGCTGATCAAGAGCATAGATACTTTGTTAAGTCTAACATGAGTATTTCGAGAAGTTACAAATGGAATGACAAAGTGTGAGTAAATAAGTGTTACAGAAATGCCGACAGAAAGACCGACCATTTTATACTCTACTATACAAAAATTTCTAAGGATGTAATAATCTTATACCAGAATAAATGACTTCGTCAAAGTATTGAGATACATAATTGGACTTCTTAAAATCATGCGAAATATTTAGGTTCGGCTTCTTTTTTTCGAGTAGTAGGATTTATAAGTATTGTTCTCATTTCCCAATTCAAAGCGAATTTTGCCTCTATCTGGTCCTCCATTTATGAAAATTTTCGTGGAATTTGCTTCTTTCGCCCTCTGTCATGATAATGGGTAATCAAAACAATATTAAAAATTTGATTCTTGTATATAGTTTACTGCATTTCTAATATATATAGCTAGATCGACTCAGTTTGGCGAGATCGGAAGATCGTAATATAACATCGTGGTGTTATTTCGAGGTGGTAAAGAAAGGTATATTAACTTTTTCATTCCGTTTGTTAAATCCCTAAATATTCATCGTAGACCCCATAAAGTTTATATATTCATAATCAGCATAAAATTCTAAGTCGATATAACCATGTCCGTCTGTCTGTCTGTCTGTCCGTCTGTCTGTCTGTCTGTTGGAATCACGATACAGCCCACGTTTTTTGACGTAGAGCATCAAAACTTAGGAGAACAATTTGTATTGTTCCTAGCAAGGTTGGTATCGAAAATGATATATCGGTCCATGTTTTGTTATAGTCCCCATATAAAGGTACCTTTCGATATTCGGTCTTTTGATGATTTTTGCACATTTTTAAGGGATTTGTCCAGAAATTGGTATTTGTGATATTCGACATTTTGATAAAAATGTGTATTTTTAGCTCATAATGGGTTCTAGCCCAGTGGCAGAACATTGAATATTTAGTTCCACGTTTTCCTATATCCTAGATATAACGATATCCATCGATATTCTATATTTTGATAAACCTAGTCACATAATCAAACCACATAATTTTTTCAAATTTGGTATTTTATAAGATTTGATAGATGACAATCCTTGAATTATAAAATTGTCTATAGAGGTTCTCGTTTTGTTATGGCCCCATATAACGACTGCACTCACTTCATGGTTTTTGATGAGTTTAACTGCATTATTCAAAAGATCTTACTGGTATGTGAAGTTTAAAGTCAAGCACGCTTGAATTTAGATACTTTTAAGTGTGGTGGGTCTATGTTTCTTAACAAAATAATATCCAAATCTGAAGCGATTTCAATATAATTTGACAATATTTATTTTTCGAACAAATTTTGTCACACATTCGTTGAACTTAGCTTGATGCATAAAATACACGAAATTGGCCCAAAATTTATATAGGTGCCACATGCAAATCTGAACTGATTTAATATAATTTGAAGAAAAAATTCAGTAAAAATAAATTCAGTATCTCAGATATCAGTAGGTTTTTTGCAGGTTCTAGCAATATTGTAGCCCCAAATTAAGCCCCTCTAAATTGATAAAATATTCATTCAAACATATTATATTTGAAAATGAAAGAAGAATCAGCTGGAGAACACGGTTAAAGTGTTCAAATGATCAAAAAGTGGGTGGTACCGGCATATGCGGGCTATTTCAACACGTGGACTTAAATTGAAGATTTGCAGCTACTGGAGTTGTTATCTATTGTGTGATTAAAGTAACATATATAAAGCAATTCTGCTTAAAAATGTGGCATTAATATACTGGATAAATGAAGGCTATAGGAAAATGTGTAGCTATTTTTTAATTTCCATTACAACCAATGAATGCAGAATTTGAAACAAATCCTTGAGCAAATGTGACTTAAATCATCAAAATGTCGAGGTACAATTATATGAGGCAATAGAAAAACTTGAACCTATATAGACATTTTCCGCCACCATAAGTATATGCCATTGCAAATTCTAAACAATCCCCTTAAAAATGTTTCTAATTTCATCAAAATACCGAATATGGGGAGGTGCCGTTATATGGTGGTTAACCGATATCGGGGATCTACATATTCGAACTTGACTAGGCTACAGAAAAAATACACTCATGTGCAAAATTATAACAGAAGGCGAAGGACATGGTAAAATCAACATAGAATTTTACGCTAATCAAGAATATATGTATGCTTTGATGGGTATAAAATAGTTGTTATGATGAGTCACAAACGGAATGACAAACTTAGTATACCCTCCATAATATGCATGTTGGAAGGTATAAAAAGAGTTAAAAATCATTTTAATATATTTCAATCGCAATTTATAATTTTTTATATGTTCTTTTAAAAATACATATATAAACTCTCCTTGGCATTATCTGTTTATATTCAGATAACGCAAAAATAGTATGCTTTCTAAAACATGTACAGGAGCAATATAGAAATTAATTTGCATTATTTAATGTCGCTTATGTGCAAATAAAATATACGTGCAAATAGAATAAATACACACCGAAAGAGGAGTGTGGACATTATCTAATGGTCGGAGCAGGCTTTCGCCATTAAAAAAACATCAACCATCGCTGTATTGGAAGAGAATTTTAATATTACGACATATTTGATGACCGTGACATTTGACTTTAAATAATATATACATTTCAATGGAACTTTTCAATGTTTGTCATCATCAAATGCATGTGTACATATTGGTTAGCTATTTTCAATATTATGTACAACAGCAAGTATGTAAATATATTTACCTAAAGGGAAAATAAATGACCACCACATTTGCAAATGAATATTTGATTGCAAAAAGAATCAAAGATATGAATGAATCATCATGGCCATTGGAGACCAATATTTTCGCATACAAAATTCACACACGGGAACCGCACAAAACAAGAGTTAAATCATATACAAATGTTGTTGAAATATTTACATCGTTGGATTTGTCGCTTGATTTGAGATTTACTTTTAACCTGAGTTGGTGTTAGGGTGACTTATGTGTTTGGGTTCATAAAAATACTTGTTTTGAATATACTTGTTTGATAAATTAAAGTTATAGCATTTTCAAGGCAATGTGTCTTGTCTTTGATATTTAAAACCAGTAAGGAAAAGTCAAAAGTAGGGCGTGGCCGACTATATAATAACCTACACCACTATACATATTTAGTAGAGCTTCCGTAACAAAGGAATTTATTTGAAGTAGATCATACAACCTATCGACATTTGGTTGGTTTCAGAGGAAATTAATATATTGGAGGCATATCCAATTCTGAATTGATTTTCACTAACGGAGACATTTTAATCGTTTATACCAAATAACATTGCTATAGAGTGCATGATACCACTTCGAGAAGGATTATATTAAAACAAGTCAAAAAACAGCTAAGTTCGGTCGGTCCGAACTTTCAATACCCTCCACCATTTGGAAGGAACTTGAAAAATTTCATCAAAAAATCCGAAAACTACCAATGAAATGAAAACCGTTATATAGGGACCATACGAAGACGTGGACCTGCATAGGATTTTTTTTTTTTTTGTAATAGGCTATAGTTCCCATAACGAAGTTCAAATACGATATTTGAAATAATTCCGGTAAATAATGTCGCTAAAATCATGAAAATATCGAATATCGGGAGGTACCGATATAGGAGGGCTATACAAAAACGTCTTCCGATGGGGGCCATTTACGAACTCAACCTATCGACTAGAACAAAATTTTAGCCTCAATTCGTTCGAAAGATAGAGTGATTACAACAGACAGACAAGCAGACGGACATAGCTAGACCGTCTAAAACATTTTACGCCGTTCCAGAATATATATACTTGGTAGGGTCTATTATGAATATTTCGAGGAGCTACAAACTGAATGACAAAGCTAATATACCCTCCATAGAATGGTGGAGGGTATATAAATATATATCGGACTCGAGTTCCACAAAATGGAAACATAGGTCCCGAAATGCACTTCATTTGTGCTGATATTAGCCATAAACCAGAAATCCGATAAAGGATATATATGGCAGCTATATCTAAATCTTAGCCGAAAATTGTACAGAGGTATTTTTAGGCTGTATTTTATATCTGGTGCCTAATATCATTGTTGTCGAATGCATATTACGAATGTGAGGGACTTAAACACCAACTCGGATGAAATACATATATGGGAGCTGTGAGCTATATCTGAACCAAAATTTGATGTACTTGCTTCTAAACTGAATTCGGTCGGATGCACTAAAATTCAGGACTTTTGGAAAATCTCATCTCAATGGGATAATAAATGTGACTTGCATTTTGTTCACAAAATACATGGACAGACGGATGGGTCTAAGTCGCTTCTTTCTCCATGTTACAAACAAATGCACAAAGACATAACACCCCTACCACTATGTGGTGTAGGGTTTAAAATTGGGACTAATACTGATAACTACGTATGAAGTAATTAAGACAATCCCTACATAATATGTGAGCCTTCGATTGAAAGTACTTTTGAGGATACATATAAATTTTTAAATTTCATTCCTTATTTTAGAAAATTAAAATCAAATATACTAAAACATGTGCAACTTTTGATGTGAGGCGGATTAGTATATTACAGCTTTCTATTTACCGTCTAAAATTGCAAATGCTACTAATGTTCGGTTGTTGTGTTTCCTGCCACAACATTTGACCGTGAACATGTGCAAAAATCAGTGGGCGACATAAATTTCCAACACCATCATATAGACGTATGTCTGTTCTCTTCAGGGTTGAATTTAATTCCTATGCATGAAAATATAATTACGTTTAAAATCAAATCATTATGTGTAATATAAAAAAAACAGGAATGATGTATATATATATTTGGTATTTGGTAAAACTATATACACTTATAATTCTATTTTAAAATATATGAAGGTATTCCATATTGTACTTCCCGGCAAGGTAACATTTAGGTGGGGGCTGGTTTAAATATTTTAAAAATATCCGACAAGATGCACTTTTAAGATAATAATGGGGTTCTCTGTAAAAACATCTTCTAAAACAAAGTCAGCCAAAAGCTTTCGAAGCTTAATAGACAATTTGTATTAAAGTGTTCTTGTGTTAAAAAAAAAAACTTTGTTTACCTCTCATTAACTTCTCAATCAACGATTACCATTGTGTCATCTCGTGTACCTAGCGATCTTTCGTAATTCGATTCTAAAACTCGTTATTGTACGCTGACGATGTGAAGCTTTTCCCACTCAAAATCACTTAACCTTTAAAAAAAAAAAAAACAAGTAAAAAAGCTGTAAGTTCGACCGGGCCGAACTTTTAATACCCTCCACCATTTGGTACAAATTTGGCAATTTCCAAAAAAAAAAAAAATAATAATAATAATAATAATAAAATCCGGGGGTACCGTTATATGGGGGCTATATGAAGACGTGGACCTACATGGCTCATTTTTTTGACTTAGGATGTAGCATCGATTACGAATTTCAAATACCAAATTTGAAACGATTCCGGTAAATAATATCGCTAAAATCATCAAAATACCGAATATCGGGGGGTGCCGTTATATGGGGGCTATACGAAGACGTGAACCTGCACAGATAATTTTCTGTCGTAGGCGGTAGTATCCATTACGAACTTCAAATGCCAAATTTCAAACAATTCCGTTAAATAATGTCGCTAAAATCATCAAAATACCGAATATCGGGAGGTACCGTTATATGGGGGCTATATGATAACTTGGACCTACATGGTCCATTTACGAACTTAACCTGCCTACTGGCAAAATATACACGTCTGCTAAAATTTAGCCTTCTATCTCAATTTGTTCGAAAAATAGCATGATTACAACCGACAGACAGACAGACAGACAGACAGACAGACACACAGACAGACAGACGGGCGTGGCTAAATCGTCTTAGAATTTTACGCTGATCAAGAATATATGTACTTTGTTGGGTCTGACATGAGTATTTCGAGGAGTTACAAACGGAATGACAAAATTAATATACCCTCCATAGTATGGTGGAGGGTATAAAAATGTAATCAGTACGAATTCAATTTGTAATTTTCGGGGTCAAAATTGGTAGAAGACGAATTGTGTTAACAGCACTACATATCACTAAAGAAAAAATATAAATAAATGAAAAAGCAGTAAGTTCGGCCGCGCCGATTTTCGAATATCCTTGACAAAAATCTGTGAAAAAAATACTGCCAAAATCATAAAAATACCGAATAAAGGTAGTTATCGTTATATTAGGGCCTATGCGAAGACATGGACTTGTATATGCAATTTTGTCATAGGCCATTATGATATTCAAATATGAAAATTGAAACAATAATGCTAAAATCATCGAAGTCGTAAACCTACATTGGTCACAGACGTTAGTATCTACTAGGAACTTCAAATCCGAAATTTGAAACAATTCTCCACGAAGACCTGGACCTGCATATGCAATTTTTGTCAGGGACCATTGCATTATTCAAATTTGAATTTTGAAACAATTCCGTTGAAAATATTTTTGAAATCATCAAAATACCGAATATAGGTGCCGTTATATGGGGCCTATACGAAAACGTGGAACCACATATGATATTTTCGATTACAGACGGTAGTATCCATTAGGAACATTAATTATGACACTCGAAACAGTTCTGCGACAAATAAATTTTAGCGAAATTACTTATCGGGACTGTTTCGAATTTCATAATTGAAGTTTTCAAAATACCGAATATAGGGAGGTACAGCTAAATGGGGGCTATTACACCTGTTTGAGCAAATTTCTATCATAGGATGTTGATGTAATTTCTAAATTTGAAACATTTTGGTTGACAATCATCTTAAAATCTGAAGTCACATTTAATATCTGCAGTTACATTTGTATGGGGACTTCATCAAAACCTAGTCCTGTATTGACTGTTCTATTCAAGAATTTACAGTCAATTCGGGTTAAACAATTGTGACTAAAACACCAAAGAAAACCAAACCAAAGAAAACGAGAAACTATATAGCCCATTTGCAATTCCAAATGTCTTGCAGACCTAACACACTTCTGTATAAGATTTTAATTTCATATATGGACAGACAGACAGACTGACATCGCTAAATCTGCATAGGACATCGCTAAATCGGCATAGGATTTTATGCTGATCAAGAATATATATAATTTGTGGGGTCAAAAATGTATATTTGGAGATGTTACACACGGAATGACAAAGTATGAAGGATCTATGGTCGGGGGTATAACAAGTAAATAAAGGTAGGGTATATCCTACACCACTAGCGTATTTAGTACAGATGTCCTAAAAAATAAACGTTTATATTGGGCATTTATTTGCAGTAGAACAAACAAACAAACTAGGAAATGGAAAGGAAATAATACATGGCAGTTATGGGTACACAATATATGGTATGTAGCGTCGTCCTTTCGAAATCAAATGCTGCCAATATCCTCCTCTTCAATTTTTTTTAAACAAACATTCGTTCAACATAGTCCAATAACGTACCGACTACTCCTTATTCATTTTTGAAGAAAAATGATCCAATTATATCTCTGGACCAGCTATGAGCAGACTCGACCGAAAAAGTATAAATAAAGAATATGATATCTCTCTGGATTGTAATTTGCCATTGATTTGTCAGGGCGAGAGAGTTTCTTGCCACTATTAATACTTATACAGAGTGAAATGAAAAAACTGCAACCAACTTCAGACTGTTGTCATTTCTAAGCCACTCGTTCGACAGCTGTTAAAATTATTCCAGTGTTCCAGTTATATTGTTTACAAGCGTACAAAAGTGAGAATTTTCCAGGGAAAAAAATTATTCCTGAAGAAATTCAATCGTGATAGTGTGATTTCTTTATATTTGGCTTCAACAACCACAAGTGGCTGTCGTTAAAGCACTCAAGCATTTAAATGTGAATAAATCTTTTGTGTCTCGTACCATCGCTCATTACCGTGATACTGGTAGCGTAGCCCGACCTCAAGGTAGTGGACGCACAAAAACAGCAACATCAGAAAAAATAGTTCGAAAAAATAAAGAAGCGACTTCATCGAAACCCGCCTCGCAGAGGCCGAAAATAGCTCATGCGCTGAACATGTCGCAATATTAAATTCGGCAAATATTGAAAAATGAGCTTGGGACAAATTCAAAATTCCAAAAAGTGCAAGAATTTACACCGCAACAGAAAGAAAATAGACTCAAAAGACCAAAAGATTTGCTTCGCTTGGCCGAAAGTGGTGAACTGCCGAATTTGGTTTACTCCGATGAGAAAACATTCGTTGTCCAGCAGTTTGTAATCAAACAAAATGATTGTGTTTAGTTGCCAAAGAGGTCAGCTGAAAATATGCACCTTCGGTTGCCCACCAGAACTCAAGCGCCGGCCATGGTTTCGGTGTGGGCCGCCACAACAACCGATGATCGCTCTTCGCTCGTATTAATCGTCCGTGGCATCAGAATAAATACCGAATATTATCGCGAAAATATTGTGGAGGGTGTTTTAAAGCCTTGGGTACGCAAACATTTTGTCCGCAGACCTTGGACATTCCAGCAAGACTCAGCACCTGCTGGGCTCATCGCTTCATTTCCAGCGCACAATGGCCACCAAAATCTGCTGACCAATTCGAACAAATCTAAACATATTCTAAAATTTGATGTTATTTCCGACATTTTTTACTTTCATTCAATAAAACTTAAAAAAAAAAAATGTAAAAATTATGGATTTTGACTATATTGCAGTTTTTTATCTCACCTTCTATATAATTTCCGTTTGGATGTTACAAACAAATGCAAGAAGAGAGGAAAATACCTCTATCGAATTTTCCACTAAATTTCGATGTCGATTTAGATTAAGGTGTAGCTCCCATATAATCGTTCTATCCGATTTTAGATTTAGTTATACAATAACGATGTAGCAAGGTTTATTTTACAAGTTTGTTTTATTATTATGAGTTGTACTATGTTGCCCACTATACCAACTTATAAATACCAATGAAAGAAATATTTTATGATATATTTTATAATATTTATGAAATGTAGTTTTACCAAACGTAGTTTTCTGAAAAATATTAATTTCAGGTCAGTGATAATAGTACGAACGGAAGAAGGTAATAGTGGTAATATGTTTTAGCCCTCGCTTATTGGCTGATGTATAAAAACATACAGACATCACCAAATTACTCATGAAATGTCCAAAAGTTATTTGTAGAATCCGTTCGAGTGTATTCTTACAGGAATGTGATTCTAATCTTAAGGCAATCATAAAGCTCGTTCACTAAAGTACGGTTTATTATTTTTAAATGTTGTTGTTCAAGCCAAGGTAAAGGCTTTTCCGTACACCTTTTAAAGTTTCTAACATATATTGAAATATTTATAACCTACAACACTATGTGTTGGGGGTATTATAAGTTTGATTGGGCCAAAAATTATGTAACACCTCGAAATATTGGTTTCCCACATAGGAAAGTACATATGGATCTTCCTATCTCGCCGAGCTAAGTCGATCTAGCTATGTATGTCCGTCCGTCCGTCTGTCCATGTTAATTTGTAATCACTCTACAGGTCGCAATTATGACCCGATCTTCACGGGGCTAGATCCAGAATAGAACCCTATTGCTTTTGGAGATGATCGCATAATATTTAGGGGTTGAAATGGACCAAAAACTAAAAAATTTCTTAATTTTGCAGTTGCTCTTCAGGTTACAATTATAGACCAATTGAAGCGGAAGTTAGAATGGGCCTAGAGCTTTAGGCGAAATCACAAATAGACGAACAGGTCAATTCTGGTCGTTACGTAGATGCCGATAGTAAAACCAGTAAGGAAAGCTCAAAAGTCGGGCGGGGCCGACTATATGATACCCTACACCACTATGCATATTTAGTAGAGCTCTCGTAAAAAGGTTTATACAGGGCATTTCAGAGCTCTATGAGATATTTGGTACAAAATCAAAATCTATCTAATTCTATCGTGCATTTTACGCACTATAGCTATCTCTGAACCGGGTTTCTCCAAATTTGACGTATTAGCTTCTAGACTGAATTCGGTCTTATGTACGAAAATTCAGGTGATTTGGGCTGATATTGACCATTTAGTGCACAATTAACACGAAATCGGATGAAGATATATATGGGAGGCATATCCAAATTGGAACAGATTTTAATAAAATTAACTATTTTTGGGCTTTATCTGATATATGGTACCAAATATCATTCCTGTGGAGTGCATATTACGAATGTGAGGGACTTAAAGACCAAATCGGATGAAAGATATATATGGGAGCTATAGCTATATATGAAGCGATTTTTACTAAAATTGGTGTACTTGCTTCTAAGCCGGTTTCGGTCGGATTTGCCAAAATTGATGCTATTACGGCCATTTGGTGGTCAATCACCCGAAATCGGATGAAGATATATATGGGAGCTATATCCAAATCTGAACCGATTTCGATAAAATTTAAAACAGATATTCCTGTGCTCCATCTAATACCTGGTACCAAATATCACAGTTGTGGAGTGAATATTACGAATGTAAGAGACTAAAACACTAAATCGGATGAAATATATATATGGTTGCTATATCTATATCTGAACCGATTTTCACTAAATTTTATATACTTGCTTCTAGGCTGAATTTGGTCCGATGTACTAAAATTCAGTTAATTTGGACTTATATTGGCAATTTGGTGCACAATTAACCCGAAATCGGATGAAGATATATATGGGAGCTATATCCAAATCTGAACCGATTTCGATAAAATTACAAACAGCTATTTCTGGGCTGTATCTTATATCTGGTACCAAATATCAGTCTTGTGGAGTGCATATTACGAATGTGAGAGGCTTAAACACCAAATCGGATGAAAAATATATATGGGAGCTATAGCTATATCTGAACCGATTTTCTCCAAATTTGTTGTATTTGCTTTAAGGCTGATCTCGGTCGCATGTGCCAAAATTCGGGCCATTTGGGCTGATATTGGCCATTTGGTGGTCAATTAACCCGAAATCGGATGAAGATATATGGGAGCTATATCCAAATCTGAACCGATTTCGATAAAATTTAAAACAGCTATTTCTGTGCTCCATCTAATACCTGGTACCAAATATCACGGTTGTGGAGTGCATAGTAGGAATGTGAGGGACTTAAAGATCAAATCGGATGAAAGATATATATGGGAGTTATAGTTATATCTCAACCGATTTTCTTCAAATTTGATATACTTGCTTCTAGGCCGAACTCGGTTGGGTGTGCCAAAATTCACGTAATTTGGACTGATAGTGGACATTTGGTGCACATTTAACCCGAAATCGGATGAAGATATATAGGGGAGCTATATCTAAATTTGATCCGATTCTCACCAATTTCAATAGGGTTCGTCCTTGGGCCAAACAAATGTTGTTTGCAAAATTTCATCTCAATCGGATAATAAATGCGACCTGCATTTTGTTCACAAGAATACATGGACAGACGGACGGACGGACGGACAGACGGACTGACATGCATAAATCGACTCAGAAAGTGATTCTATGCAGGTTCTCAAAAGTAACCACGGGTCTATCTCGTTTCCTTCTCCATGTTACAAACAAATGCACAAAGACATAATACCCTTACCCTTATATAGCGAAATATATACAATGTGTATATACAAAGGAAGGGGATGTTAGTTAGAATGCTTATATCTCCAGAATGGCTGGAGCGATTTTGTTAAATTAGAATGCCCCCTTGGCATAAAAGTATTAAATCTAAAAAACTCGCATAAAAATATGCCAATAATTATGTTAATATAGATTTTGTAATTCAATTTTTTTTCGCATGCGATTTTTTCAATTTGACTTATAATATTGAAGTGTATATTTTGTAATAGTTTTTCATCTTACAACACAGGTGGGGGTTATTATATACAAATTGCAATTATCGTCCGATCCTCACGAAATTTTTCACAAAGGTAGGGTTAGGCTCAGAAGGGCTAGGCCTATTGTTTTCAAAGATGTCCGGAATATATTTAAGGGTTGAAATGGACCAGCAACTAAAACTGTTCCTGATATTGCAGCCGGTATAAAGGTCACAAACAGAAACCAAAGGACACGAAATCTCGCTTGAAGTTAGAATTTATGACAGCGGGTAGAATGGATCACTACTTTTGTGTGAAAAAATACCAACATTACTTACAGACGATATCCGTAATACACAATAGGCGAACTTCTGGCTTTTTTATGTTGACGAATATTGTTAAATATTGTAGATAAGCAAATCATATAGATGAGTCTAAATTTGGAGATACAGAGGGGCGTCTTATTTTTGGAGATGATCGCAGACTTTTTTGGGGTTCAAGTGAACCAAAAACAGAAAAATTCCTGATCGCACAATTAAAGCCAATCGACACACCTGAGAAGATAGTTAAGCATAGGGAAGAATTCTGGCATTTTGGATGGCCATTGGATTATATTTAGCCGTAAAATAGACCACAAAAACTAACAGCAGGACGGAGTGCATAAATATTGGAAAAATGTCCCTTGTCAATATGCTAAGATCTGGCAGTACATAACATAATTGACATAATTTCAAAAGCGAAATCATCCAAAACGGATAAGGGGGCTTCTAACATGTTGTAGTGTTGTAGGGAATCACATGGTCGGTCCCGCGCGGCTATAGCCCTTGCTTACTTGTTTTAAGATTATTTTAAATTCATATTCGAAAATTGTTAACACTATCAACATTTTTAATCATTTCTAAGTTAAAAGGCAGTTTCACTTCAACGATTCTAAATATCCAATTCCGTTGAAAATATTTTTGAAATCATCAAAATACCGAATATAGGTGCCGTTATATGGGGCCTATACGAAAACGTGGAACCACATATGATATTTTCGATTACAGACGGTAGTATCCATTAGGAACATTAATTATGACACTCGAAACAGTTCTGCGACAAATAAATTTTAGCGAAATTACTTATCGGGACTGTTTCGAATTTCATAATTGAAGTTTTCAAAATACCGAATATAGGGAGGTACAGCTAAATGGGGGCTATTACACCTGTTTGAGCAAATTTCTATCATAGGATGTTGATGTAATTTCTAAATTTGAAACATTTTGGTTGACAATCATCTTAAAATCTGAAGTCACATTTAATATCTGCAGTTACATTTGTATGGGGACTTCATCAAAACCTAGTCCTGTATTGACTGTTCTATTCAAGAATTTACAGTCAATTCGGGTTAAACAATTGTGACTAAAACACCAAAGAAAACCAAACCAAAGAAAACGAGAAACTATATAGCCCATTTGCAATTCCAAATGTCTTGCAGACCTAACACACTTCTGTATAAGATTTTAATTTCATATATGGACAGACAGACAGACTGACATCGCTAAATCTGCATAGGACATCGCTAAATCGGCATAGGATTTTATGCTGATCAAGAATATATATAATTTGTGGGGTCAAAAATGTATATTTGGAGATGTTACACACGGAATGACAAAGTATGAAGGATCTATGGTCGGGGGTATAACAAGTAAATAAAGGTAGGGTATATCCTACACCACTAGCGTATTTAGTACAGATGTCCTAAAAAATAAACGTTTATATTGGGCATTTATTTGCAGTAGAACAAACAAACAAACTAGGAAATGGAAAGGAAATAATACATGGCAGTTATGGGTACACAATATATGGTATGTAGCGTCGTCCTTTCGAAATCAAATGCTGCCAATATCCTCCTCTTCAATTTTTTTTAAACAAACATTCGTTCAACATAGTCCAATAACGTACCGACTACTCCTTATTCATTTTTGAAGAAAAATGATCCAATTATATCTCTGGACCAGCTATGAGCAGACTCGACCGAAAAAGTATAAATAAAGAATATGATATCTCTCTGGATTGTAATTTGCCATTGATTTGTCAGGGCGAGAGAGTTTCTTGCCACTATTAATACTTATACAGAGTGAAATGAAAAAACTGCAACCAACTTCAGACTGTTGTCATTTCTAAGCCACTCGTTCGACAGCTGTTAAAATTATTCCAGTGTTCCAGTTATATTGTTTACAAGCGTACAAAAGTGAGAATTTTCCAGGGAAAAAAATTATTCCTGAAGAAATTCAATCGTGATAGTGTGATTTCTTTATATTTGGCTTCAACAACCACAAGTGGCTGTCGTTAAAGCACTCAAGCATTTAAATGTGAATAAATCTTTTGTGTCTCGTACCATCGCTCATTACCGTGATACTGGTAGCGTAGCCCGACCTCAAGGTAGTGGACGCACAAAAACAGCAACATCAGAAAAAATAGTTCGAAAAAATAAAGAAGCGACTTCATCGAAACCCGCCTCGCAGAGGCCGAAAATAGCTCATGCGCTGAACATGTCGCAATATTAAATTCGGCAAATATTGAAAAATGAGCTTGGGACAAATTCAAAATTCCAAAAAGTGCAAGAATTTACACCGCAACAGAAAGAAAATAGACTCAAAAGACCAAAAGATTTGCTTCGCTTGGCCGAAAGTGGTGAACTGCCGAATTTGGTTTACTCCGATGAGAAAACATTCGTTGTCCAGCAGTTTGTAATCAAACAAAATGATTGTGTTTAGTTGCCAAAGAGGTCAGCTGAAAATATGCACCTTCGGTTGCCCACCAGAACTCAAGCGCCGGCCATGGTTTCGGTGTGGGCCGCCACAACAACCGATGATCGCTCTTCGCTCGTATTAATCGTCCGTGGCATCAGAATAAATACCGAATATTATCGCGAAAATATTGTGGAGGGTGTTTTAAAGCCTTGGGTACGCAAACATTTTGTCCGCAGACCTTGGACATTCCAGCAAGACTCAGCACCTGCTGGGCTCATCGCTTCATTTCCAGCGCACAATGGCCACCAAAATCTGCTGACCAATTCGAACAAATCTAAACATATTCTAAAATTTGATGTTATTTCCGACATTTTTTACTTTCATTCAATAAAACTTAAAAAAAAAAAATGTAAAAATTATGGATTTTGACTATATTGCAGTTTTTTATCTCACCTTCTATATAATTTCCGTTTGGATGTTACAAACAAATGCAAGAAGAGAGGAAAATACCTCTATCGAATTTTCCACTAAATTTCGATGTCGATTTAGATTAAGGTGTAGCTCCCATATAATCGTTCTATCCGATTTTAGATTTAGTTATACAATAACGATGTAGCAAGGTTTATTTTACAAGTTTGTTTTATTATTATGAGTTGTACTATGTTGCCCACTATACCAACTTATAAATACCAATGAAAGAAATATTTTATGATATATTTTATAATATTTATGAAATGTAGTTTTACCAAACGTAGTTTTCTGAAAAATATTAATTTCAGGTCAGTGATAATAGTACGAACGGAAGAAGGTAATAGTGGTAATATGTTTTAGCCCTCGCTTATTGGCTGATGTATAAAAACATACAGACATCACCAAATTACTCATGAAATGTCCAAAAGTTATTTGTAGAATCCGTTCGAGTGTATTCTTACAGGAATGTGATTCTAATCTTAAGGCAATCATAAAGCTCGTTCACTAAAGTACGGTTTATTATTTTTAAATGTTGTTGTTCAAGCCAAGGTAAAGGCTTTTCCGTACACCTTTTAAAGTTTCTAACATATATTGAAATATTTATAACCTACAACACTATGTGTTGGGGGTATTATAAGTTTGATTGGGCCAAAAATTATGTAACACCTCGAAATATTGGTTTCCCACATAGGAAAGTACATATGGATCTTCCTATCTCGCCGAGCTAAGTCGATCTAGCTATGTATGTCCGTCCGTCCGTCTGTCCATGTTAATTTGTAATCACTCTACAGGTCGCAATTATGACCCGATCTTCACGGGGCTAGATCCAGAATAGAACCCTATTGCTTTTGGAGATGATCGCATAATATTTAGGGGTTGAAATGGACCAAAAACTAAAAAATTTCTTAATTTTGCAGTTGCTCTTCAGGTTACAATTATAGACCAATTGAAGCGGAAGTTAGAATGGGCCTAGAGCTTTAGGCGAAATCACAAATAGACGAACAGGTCAATTCTGGTCGTTACGTAGATGCCGATAGTAAAACCAGTAAGGAAAGCTCAAAAGTCGGGCGGGGCCGACTATATGATACCCTACACCACTATGCATATTTAGTAGAGCTCTCGTAAAAAGGTTTATACAGGGCATTTCAGAGCTCTATGAGATATTTGGTACAAAATCAAAATCTATCTAATTCTATCGTGCATTTTACGCACTATAGCTATCTCTGAACCGGGTTTCTCCAAATTTGACGTATTAGCTTCTAGACTGAATTCGGTCTTATGTACGAAAATTCAGGTGATTTGGGCTGATATTGACCATTTAGTGCACAATTAACACGAAATCGGATGAAGATATATATGGGAGGCATATCCAAATTGGAACAGATTTTAATAAAATTAACTATTTTTGGGCTTTATCTGATATATGGTACCAAATATCATTCCTGTGGAGTGCATATTACGAATGTGAGGGACTTAAAGACCAAATCGGATGAAAGATATATATGGGAGCTATAGCTATATATGAAGCGATTTTTACTAAAATTGGTGTACTTGCTTCTAAGCCGGTTTCGGTCGGATTTGCCAAAATTGATGCTATTACGGCCATTTGGTGGTCAATCACCCGAAATCGGATGAAGATATATATGGGAGCTATATCCAAATCTGAACCGATTTCGATAAAATTTAAAACAGATATTCCTGTGCTCCATCTAATACCTGGTACCAAATATCACAGTTGTGGAGTGAATATTACGAATGTAAGAGACTAAAACACTAAATCGGATGAAATATATATATGGTTGCTATATCTATATCTGAACCGATTTTCACTAAATTTTATATACTTGCTTCTAGGCTGAATTTGGTCCGATGTACTAAAATTCAGTTAATTTGGACTTATATTGGCAATTTGGTGCACAATTAACCCGAAATCGGATGAAGATATATATGGGAGCTATATCCAAATCTGAACCGATTTCGATAAAATTACAAACAGCTATTTCTGGGCTGTATCTTATATCTGGTACCAAATATCAGTCTTGTGGAGTGCATATTACGAATGTGAGAGGCTTAAACACCAAATCGGATGAAAAATATATATGGGAGCTATAGCTATATCTGAACCGATTTTCTCCAAATTTGTTGTATTTGCTTTAAGGCTGATCTCGGTCGCATGTGCCAAAATTCGGGCCATTTGGGCTGATATTGGCCATTTGGTGGTCAATTAACCCGAAATCGGATGAAGATATATATGGGAGCTATATCCAAATCTGAACCGATTTCGATAAAATTTAAAACAGCTATTTCTGTGCTCCATCTAATACCTGGTACCAAATATCACGGTTGTGGAGTGCATAGTAGGAATGTGAGGGACTTAAAGATCAAATCGGATGAAAGATATATATGGGAGTTATAGTTATATCTCAACCGATTTTCTTCAAATTTGATATACTTGCTTCTAGGCCGAACTCGGTTGGGTGTGCCAAAATTCACGTAATTTGGACTGATAGTGGACATTTGGTGCACATTTAACCCGAAATCGGATGAAGATATATAGGGGAGCTATATCTAAATTTGATCCGATTCTCACCAATTTCAATAGGGTTCGTCCTTGGGCCAAACAAATGTTGTTTGCAAAATTTCATCTCAATCGGATAATAAATGCGACCTGCATTTTGTTCACAAGAATACATGGACAGACGGACGGACGGACGGACAGACGGACTGACATGCATAAATCGACTCAGAAAGTGATTCTATGCAGGTTCTCAAAAGTAACCACGGGTCTATCTCGTTTCCTTCTCCATGTTACAAACAAATGCACAAAGACATAATACCCTTACCCTTATATAGCGAAATATATACAATGTGTATATACAAAGGAAGGGGATGTTAGTTAGAATGCTTATATCTCCAGAATGGCTGGAGCGATTTTGTTAAATTAGAATGCCCCCTTGGCATAAAAGTATTAAATCTAAAAAACTCGCATAAAAATATGCCAATAATTATGTTAATATAGATTTTGTAATTCAATTTTTTTTCGCATGCGATTTTTTCAATTTGACTTATAATATTGAAGTGTATATTTTGTAATAGTTTTTCATCTTACAACACAGGTGGGGGTTATTATATACAAATTGCAATTATCGTCCGATCCTCACGAAATTTTTCACAAAGGTAGGGTTAGGCTCAGAAGGGCTAGGCCTATTGTTTTCAAAGATGTCCGGAATATATTTAAGGGTTGAAATGGACCAGCAACTAAAACTGTTCCTGATATTGCAGCCGGTATAAAGGTCACAAACAGAAACCAAAGGACACGAAATCTCGCTTGAAGTTAGAATTTATGACAGCGGGTAGAATGGATCACTACTTTTGTGTGAAAAAATACCAACATTACTTACAGACGATATCCGTAATACACAATAGGCGAACTTCTGGCTTTTTTATGTTGACGAATATTGTTAAATATTGTAGATAAGCAAATCATATAGATGAGTCTAAATTTGGAGATACAGAGGGGCGTCTTATTTTTGGAGATGATCGCAGACTTTTTTGGGGTTCAAGTGAACCAAAAACAGAAAAATTCCTGATCGCACAATTAAAGCCAATCGACACACCTGAGAAGATAGTTAAGCATAGGGAAGAATTCTGGCATTTTGGATGGCCATTGGATTATATTTAGCCGTAAAATAGACCACAAAAACTAACAGCAGGACGGAGTGCATAAATATTGGAAAAATGTCCCTTGTCAATATGCTAAGATCTGGCAGTACATAACATAATTGACATAATTTCAAAAGCGAAATCATCCAAAACGGATAAGGGGGCTTCTAACATGTTGTAGTGTTGTAGGGAATCACATGGTCGGTCCCGCGCGGCTATAGCCCTTGCTTACTTGTTTTAAGATTATTTTAAATTCATATTCGAAAATTGTTAACACTATCAACATTTTTAATCATTTCTAAGTTAAAAGGCAGTTTCACTTCAACGATTCTAAATATCCAATTCCGTTGAAAATATTTTTGAAATCATCAAAATACCGAATATAGGTGCCGTTATATGGGGCCTATACGAAAACGTGGAACCACATATGATATTTTCGATTACAGACGGTAGTATCCATTAGGAACATTAATTATGACACTCGAAACAGTTCTGCGACAAATAAATTTTAGCGAAATTACTTATCGGGACTGTTTCGAATTTCATAATTGAAGTTTTCAAAATACCGAATATAGGGAGGTACAGCTAAATGGGGGCTATTACACCTGTTTGAGCAAATTTCTATCATAGGATGTTGATGTAATTTCTAAATTTGAAACATTTTGGTTGACAATCATCTTAAAATCTGAAGTCACATTTAATATCTGCAGTTACATTTGTATGGGGACTTCATCAAAACCTAGTCCTGTATTGACTGTTCTATTCAAGAATTTACAGTCAATTCGGGTTAAACAATTGTGACTAAAACACCAAAGAAAACCAAACCAAAGAAAACGAGAAACTATATAGCCCATTTGCAATTCCAAATGTCTTGCAGACCTAACACACTTCTGTATAAGATTTTAATTTCATATATGGACAGACAGACAGACTGACATCGCTAAATCTGCATAGGACATCGCTAAATCGGCATAGGATTTTATGCTGATCAAGAATATATATAATTTGTGGGGTCAAAAATGTATATTTGGAGATGTTACACACGGAATGACAAAGTATGAAGGATCTATGGTCGGGGGTATAACAAGTAAATAAAGGTAGGGTATATCCTACACCACTAGCGTATTTAGTACAGATGTCCTAAAAAATAAACGTTTATATTGGGCATTTATTTGCAGTAGAACAAACAAACAAACTAGGAAATGGAAAGGAAATAATACATGGCAGTTATGGGTACACAATATATGGTATGTAGCGTCGTCCTTTCGAAATCAAATGCTGCCAATATCCTCCTCTTCAATTTTTTTTAAACAAACATTCGTTCAACATAGTCCAATAACGTACCGACTACTCCTTATTCATTTTTGAAGAAAAATGATCCAATTATATCTCTGGACCAGCTATGAGCAGACTCGACCGAAAAAGTATAAATAAAGAATATGATATCTCTCTGGATTGTAATTTGCCATTGATTTGTCAGGGCGAGAGAGTTTCTTGCCACTATTAATACTTATACAGAGTGAAATGAAAAAACTGCAACCAACTTCAGACTGTTGTCATTTCTAAGCCACTCGTTCGACAGCTGTTAAAATTATTCCAGTGTTCCAGTTATATTGTTTACAAGCGTACAAAAGTGAGAATTTTCCAGGGAAAAAAATTATTCCTGAAGAAATTCAATCGTGATAGTGTGATTTCTTTATATTTGGCTTCAACAACCACAAGTGGCTGTCGTTAAAGCACTCAAGCATTTAAATGTGAATAAATCTTTTGTGTCTCGTACCATCGCTCATTACCGTGATACTGGTAGCGTAGCCCGACCTCAAGGTAGTGGACGCACAAAAACAGCAACATCAGAAAAAATAGTTCGAAAAAATAAAGAAGCGACTTCATCGAAACCCGCCTCGCAGAGGCCGAAAATAGCTCATGCGCTGAACATGTCGCAATATTAAATTCGGCAAATATTGAAAAATGAGCTTGGGACAAATTCAAAATTCCAAAAAGTGCAAGAATTTACACCGCAACAGAAAGAAAATAGACTCAAAAGACCAAAAGATTTGCTTCGCTTGGCCGAAAGTGGTGAACTGCCGAATTTGGTTTACTCCGATGAGAAAACATTCGTTGTCCAGCAGTTTGTAATCAAACAAAATGATTGTGTTTAGTTGCCAAAGAGGTCAGCTGAAAATATGCACCTTCGGTTGCCCACCAGAACTCAAGCGCCGGCCATGGTTTCGGTGTGGGCCGCCACAACAACCGATGATCGCTCTTCGCTCGTATTAATCGTCCGTGGCATCAGAATAAATACCGAATATTATCGCGAAAATATTGTGGAGGGTGTTTTAAAGCCTTGGGTACGCAAACATTTTGTCCGCAGACCTTGGACATTCCAGCAAGACTCAGCACCTGCTGGGCTCATCGCTTCATTTCCAGCGCACAATGGCCACCAAAATCTGCTGACCAATTCGAACAAATCTAAACATATTCTAAAATTTGATGTTATTTCCGACATTTTTTACTTTCATTCAATAAAACTTAAAAAAAAAAATGTAAAAATTATGGATTTTGACTATATTGCAGTTTTTTATCTCACCTTCTATATAATTTCCGTTTGGATGTTACAAACTAATGCAAGAAGAGAGGAAAATACCTCTATCGAATTTTCCACTAAATTTCGATGTCGATTTAGATTAAGGTGTAGCTCCCATATAATCGTTCTATCCGATTTTAGATTTAGTTATACAATAACGATGTAGCAAGGTTTATTTTACAAGTTTGTTTTATTATTATGAGTTGTACTATGTTGCCCACTATACCAACTTATAAATACCAATGAAAGAAATATTTTATGATATATTTTATAATATTTATGAAATGTAGTTTTACCAAACGTAGTTTTCTGAAAAATATTAATTTCAGGTCAGTGATAATAGTACGAACGGAAGAAGGTAATAGTGGTAATATGTTTTAGCCCTCGCTTATTGGCTGATGTATAAAAACATACAGACATCACCAAATTACTCATGAAATGTCCAAAAGTTATTTGTAGAATCCGTTCGAGTGTATTCTTACAGGAATGTGATTCTAATCTTAAGGCAATCATAAAGCTCGTTCACTAAAGTACGGTTTATTATTTTTAAATGTTGTTGTTCAAGCCAAGGTAAAGGCTTTTCCGTACACCTTTTAAAGTTTCTAACATATATTGAAATATTTATAACCTACAACACTATCTGTTGGGGGTATTATAAGTTTGATTGGGCCAAAAATTATGTAACACCTCGAAATATTGGTTTCCCACATAGGAAAGTACATATGGATCTTCCTATCTTGCCGAGCTAAGTCGATCTAGCTATGTATGTCCGTCCGTCCGTCTGTCCATGTTAATTTGTAATCACTCTACAGGTCGCAATTATGGCTCGATCTTCACGGGGCTAGAGCCAGAATAGAACCCTATTGCTTTTGGAGATGATCGCATAATATTTAGGGGTTGAAATGGACCAAAAACAGGTCACAATTATAGACCAATTGAAGCGGAAGTTAGAATGGGCCTAGAGCTTTGGGCGAAATCACAAATAGACGAACAGGTCAATTCTGGTCGTTACGTAGATGCCGATAGTAAAAATATCGGATATATATAGCGAAATATATACAATGTGTATATACAAAGGATGGGGATGTTAGTTAGAATGCTTATATCTCCAGAATGGCTGGAGCGATTTTGTTAAATTAGGATGCCCCCTTGGCATAAAAGTATTAAATCTAAAAAACTCGCATAAAAATATGCCAATAATTATGTTAATATAGATTTTGTAGCATTTTGTGACATTTTTTATTTTTTTCAATTTTTTTTCGCATGCGATTTTTTCAATTTGACTTATAATATTGAAGTGTATATTTTGTAAAAGTTTTTCATCTTACAACACAGGTGGGGGTTATTATATACAAATTGCAATTATCGTCCGATCCTCACGAAATTTTTCACAAAGGTAGGGTTAGGCTCAGAAGGGCTAGGCCTATTGTTTTCAAAGATGTCCGGAATATATTTAAGGGTTGAAATGGACCAGCAACTAAAACTGTTCCTGATATTGCAGCCGGTATAAAGGTCACAAACAGAAACCAAAGGACACGAAATCTCGCTTGAAGTTAGAATTTATGACAGCGGGTAGAATGGATCACTACTTTTGTGTGAAAAAATACCAACATTACTTACAGACGATATCCGTAATACACAATAGGCGAACTTCTGGCTTTTTTATGTTGACGAATATTGTTAAATATTATAGATAAGCAAATCATATAGATGAGTCTAAATTTGGAGATACAGAGGGGCGTCTTATTTTTGGAGATGATCGCAGATTTTTTGGGGTTCAAGTGAACCAAAAACAGAAAAATTCCTGATCGCACAATTAAAGCCAATCGACACACCTGAGAAGATAGTTAAGCATAGGGAAGAATTCTGGCATTTTGGATGGCCATTGGATTATATTTAGCCGTAAAATAGACCACAAAAACTAACAGCAGGACGGAGTGCATAAATATTGGAAAAATGTCCCTTGTCAAAATGCTAAGGTCTGGGCAGTACATAACATAATTGACATAATTTCAAAAGCGAAATCATCCAAAACGGATAAGGGGGCTTCTAACATGTTGTAGTGTTGTAGGGAATCACATGGCCGGTCCCGCGCGGCTATAGCCCTTGCTTACTTGTTTTAAGATTATTTTAAATTCATATTCGAAAATTGTTAACACTATCAACATTTTTAATCATTTCTAAGTTAAAAGGCAGTTTCACTTCAACGATTCTAAATATCCCATGGTGATGTACAATTCACTGACCCAAAATCCTTTCTGGCTTAAATTCCAGGAGAAACTCTCCAACTGAATATGTTCTAATTCCACTTGCAACTACACTTAGTGTGCCTATAAGCGTGATTCAACCCAACATAGCCGGGTTCTGGAGTGTTTAGGAGTAGCTCAACAATATCACCGCATACAACACTTTCACACATATATACATATAACCTATGTCCAACCAAGCAACCTCTAAACGGCCATGGTAGCTGGTCATTATACCACACACACACATACACCGTTGAAATAATAACAAAACTTCTCGTATCCCTTGTGTGGTGTTTGGATTTGCTTTGCGGCAACAACAATATGAATATTCGTATTGGTTTGCCGCTTGGGAAGTCTGAACATAACTCATGTTTGCGTTTTCAGTTCAGTTGGTGGATGTGTAAAGCACTTTGTGCCAACTGATATGCAAATTTTCAAGTCCTGAATGTTGGACGTAGTAAAAGAGAGAGAATGTATGTATGTACACTACTGTGGGTAGTCCCAATTTTATCGTTACTAGAATGATGAAGAGCAATCGTATACGAATTTAAGATTGCTAGTAAAGAAGTCGAATATCAAGTGGGTATTGTTTTAAAAAATGCTGTATTAGAAAGGAGTTATAAATCGATTTAAGGAATCACTTAGGAAGTTTTACTTATTTCGTAGAGAAATAGAAAATAAATAAAAAAGGATTGAAATAGTTAACTGAAATTATTAATATTGGCTTCGGAGATATATAAAACCAGTAAAGAAAGTCCTAAAGTCGGACGGGGCTCCACATAACAATTAAAAGTTTGTATGGGAGAATTCAATCATACACGCCATGATTATAATTAAAATTAAAAATTAAAAGGACTAAATATGCCAAAGCATTTGTATCTTTTAAATTCGGACTTTTATTGCCCATTTTGCCCAGATAAAGATATATATGGGAGCTATATCCAAATCTGAACCGACCTCAACAAAATTTGGCAAAGATATTTCTGAGCTGTATTTCATATATTTCCCTGAATATCGTTGTTACGGAGATAATATTATGGCTGTGGGTAACAAATACAACAAATCGGATGAACAAGGAGCTATAGCTATATCTGAACCGATCTTCACCAAATTTGGCACACTAGCTTCTAGACTCAATTCAGTCGTATGTGTCAAATTCCATCCTATTTGGGCAAATATTAGACATTTGGTGCACAAGAAAAAGTAAATCGGACAAAGTTATATATGGGAGCTGTATCCAAATCTGAACCGATCACGATAAAATTTAGCAACGGTATTTCTGAGCTGCATTTGATATATTTCCTGAAATATTGTTGTTACAGCGTGTATATTACGGCTGCGGAGGACAAAAATAACAAATCGGATGCACAATATATATGGGAGCTATAGCTATATCTGCACCGATTTCGATCATATTTGGCATACATATTTCCAGGCCTACTTTGGTTGCATGTGCAAAATTCCATACTATTAGGGCTGATATTAAGCAAATCGGACGAAGATATTTGGGAGCTATATCTAAATTTTTACCGATTATCTCCAATTTCAATAGGGTTCGTCCTTTGGCCAAGCAAATGATTTGTGCAAAATTTCATCTTAATCGGATAATAAATGCGACCTGCATTTTGTTCACAAGAATACATGGACAGACGGACGGACGGACTGACATGCATAAATCAACTCAGAAAGTGATTCTATGGAGATCCTCAAAAGTAAGTATGGGTCTATCTCGCTTCCTTCTCCATGTTACAAACAAATGCACAAAGACATAATACCCTGACCACCTTGTGGAGTAGGGTATAAAAATTATGGAAATGGTGTACTAAAATCATTAATATTGACTTCGGAGATATATAACGGGGCTTATGAGGCTATGCAAAGAATCGGTCGAATCTTAAACAATATATTTTTTTATGTAATTCAAATTTTATAATTTACGGTATGTAGTTCAACATATTGGGGTCCCTTTGTGTAGGCTTATAGTGCTGTGTAAAGGTCTAAAACAAAGTTTGATCTGAGAACTCAAAAAGAATCCATTTGGAATTTCCCGCACGCCAGATTGGATTTTGTGCAATGTAATTTGAAGACAAATTGCCTCAAATTCGCAAAAGTGCCAATTTTGAGAAAAAAAAAAAAAACTGTAAGTTCAAAAATCGGGCGGGACCGACTATATGATACCCAACACCACTGTACATATTTAGTAGAGCTCCCGTAAGAAAAAAATTTATTTGAAGTAGGTCATACCACCCATCAACATTTGACTTTAGAGCAATTATACTTTGCTGTAGAGTGCATGATATCACTTCGAGAAGCCAAGTTGTACAAAATGTCCCGAAATTCACTCCATTTAGGCTGATATTAGCCATTATTTGCACAATAAACCTGAAATCGGATTAAGGATTTATATGTTAGCTATATCCAAATCTTAGCCGTCCACAATAAAATTTGGCAAAGGTATTTCCGAGCTTTATACGATATCTACTACCAAATATCATTATTGTCGAAGGCGTATTACGAATTTGAGGGACTGAAACACCAAATCGGATGCAATATGTATATGGAAGCTACAGCTATATCTGAACCGACTTTTTCCGAATTAAATGTACTTGCTTCTAGACTGAATTCGGTCGGATGTGCCCAAATTCAGGTCATTTGGACTGATATTGGCTATTTGGTGCACAATTAACCCGAAATAGGTTGAGTATATATATGACCTATATCCAAATCTGAAACGGCCTCGACAAAATTTGATGCGGTTAAAAAAAATTGATGCGGTGCCAAAAAAAAAAAAAAAAACATTCTTCTGAAGTGCATATTACGCATGGAATTAGATTAGGGAGCTATATGTAAATCTGATCCGATTATCAGCAATTTCAATAGGGTTCGTCCTTGGGCGAAACAAATATTGTTTGCAAAATTTCAACTCAATCGGATAATAAATGCGACCTTATGGACAAATATAAGAATACAAGAATCGTGGATCTGCATACGATTTTTTTACCATAAGTTGTTATACCCATTAAGATCTTTCAATACGATTCCGGCGAATAATGTTGCTGAAATCGTCAAAATGCCGAATATCGGGAGGCACAGCTATATTGGGTTATTAACCTGCCTACTGGTAAACTATGCATGTATGCAAAATTTTAGCCTTCTATCTCAATTCGTTCGAAAGATAGCGTGATTACAACAGACAGACGGACATCGCTTTTAGGAATTTACGCTGATCCAGAATATATATACTTTGTAGAGTCTATTATGAATATTTCGAGGAGTTACAAGTGGAAACGGACAAAGTTAATATACCCTCCATAGAATGGTGGAGGGTATAAAAATGGTAATAAATAACAGCAATGTTGTCAATCCAAATTTCTGAAATCTGACCCATCCAACGAGCATATAGTCACTTTTAGTATTTTCGGATTTTTTTCGTTTGAAAATTCGAAATGTAACCATTCACATCCTTACACACCAATTCAGATCCACATGCAGAACTTCAGATAATGTCAGTGTTGAATTTGCATCTCGAATAGTAGTACTTGTAATTTATACACCACTGATACAATTCAGTCAATTGTTTAATTTCGAAAAAATAAAAACATTCGAATTATTAAAGAAAACCCAAGCAACTTACCTCGGTGTTAGCTTAACGTAAACACTCTTATGGCTTATTTAAATTGTCTGAAGAAGCAGTAGTATCTTGGGCGCTTTATTGTATTTCCTTTTTCTTGGTTTTGTGATGCAGTCGTTGTTGTTTTTGGTAAATTGTAATACCTCCTCTTACTCAAAATTTAATTTCCGGCATTAAATCAATAGAGTTTCTTCATCATAATCTGATTGGGTTTTATTATTATACATTTTTGTTGCTGTTGTATTTTTTTTGCTTTTTGTTTCTCCTGTTCGCCTTATTCAAAGCAAAGAATTGCATATGTAAATTCAAAAGCAAATCTGATTATTTTGTTAAGTTATCTTGCTTTGCGTTAAGACTTTCTTTTGATATTTAATACCATTGAATGAATATGTTGAATGCTTCAGTGGAAAATGGTTGGTTGCATGGCAGGATGCTCGGTTGGTTATTACGGTGTATTGAAACACTGATATCGTTGTTCGGTATCAGTATTATGTGCTTCCGGAAATGTGGGATATGCGTTCGTTGTTTGGTTTGTTTTTGTTAATATGCGTGTGTGTGGATAAGTTCTTACTCTGAGGTAAGTTCTTACCAGAAATGTAAATTGATATTAAAGTGATAACCCACTGATGGTTTGGTGGCTTTTACGGTTATCAATGCAAAATGTGGAGATAGGTAGGTAGGGAATGAAAATAATTTAATTATGATTAGCAGTAGGTATAGGGTGAGATAAAAAAACTGCAGCACAGTCAAATGCCATGATTTTTATTTATTTTTTAAATTTTATTGAATGAAAGCAACAAATGTCGGAAATAGCATTAAATTTTAGAATAAGTTTAGATTTGTTAGAATTGGCCATTTACGGCACGAATGATGGCCTTAAAACGGCCAATGAAACCGTCACAAGCTGCCCGAATGTTGCTCTGTGGTAATTTGGCCCATTCCTGGAGTAGCGCTCGCTTGAGGTGATCGACGCTTTGGTATTTTATAGTGCCAACCTTGCTCTGCAAAATACTCCAGACACAATAGTCCAACGGATTGGTATCCAGAGATTTTGGTGGCATTTTGTAACCATTCTTAGGTGGCGCGTCCTGAGTGCGTTGGTGCTAAGTCCTGTTGGAATGTCCAAGGTCTGCGGCCAAAATGTTTGCGTGCCCAATTAATACGAGCGGAGAGCGACCATCGGCTGTCATGGCGGTCCAAACCATCACCATGGCCGGCGCTTGAGCTCTGTAGGCCAACCGAACGTGCACATTTTTAGCTGATCTCTGGGCAAGTAAGCACAATCATTTTGTTTGTTTACAAACTGCTGTACAACTAATGTTTTCTCATCGGAGAAACCCAAATTCGGCAGTTCACCACTTTCGGCTCAGCGAAGCAACTCTTTAGCTCTTTTGATTCTATCTCCTTTCTGCTGCATTGTAAGTTCTTGCACTTTTGGAATTTCAATGGCTTTACCCCGAGCTCATTATTCAATATTTGCCGAATGGGATATTGCTATATGTTTAGCTCACGCCATTTTACGACAACTGCGACGCGGGTTTCGATCAAGTCGCTTTTTTTACTTTTCGAACCATTTCTGCCACTTCTTTCGTCCACTTCCTCACGGCAACGATCCATGGTACGAGACACAAAAGATTTATTCACATTTAAATGCTGGAGTGCTCTAACGATAGCTCCTTGTGGTTTTCAAGCCAAATATTAAGAAATCACACTATCGCACTTAAATTCCATTACGAATAACTTTTTTTCTGGAGAATTCTCACCAAAACGCTATTGTACGCTTATAAACGATATAATGAGCTTTCATTGGAATAATTTTAACAGCTGTCGGACGAGTGGCTTAGAAATGACAGCAGTCTGAATTTGGTTGCAGTTTTTTCATCTCACCCTGTAGTTCCATTTGAGAACTTATCACCCCTTTAGGGTTTAGAACACTGTGGTGTAAGGTTTAAACATATTGTTTTCCTATTCTTATAACTTTGACATACAAAATATTTTTGATTGAAACTAATAAATTAATAATATATCGCTCCCGGGTTTCGAACGGACTCAGAAATAGCACCACTAAAAATAAAATTCATGTTGTTACTATGATTTATGTATTCCGCTACACAAACGCACATCTAGAAAAATACCATAATATATGTTTTGTATGCATACGATCTGTAATGATATATTGTTGTTAAAACGGAAATTCAGATTCAACATGCAACCACGTTTTCCTTGTCGTTCGAACGGACGCGAAAGCAGAGAGGAAAGCCAAACGAAATTTCAATGAATATATAAAAAAAAAATCAAACTAAAATGCTTTCAAATGATAGCAGAACGTAATATGTGGAGCGAAACCACGAAATACAGCAATGTAGCAGCAGCGTATATGATGGGATAAAGGTTTATTTTACATTTCAATGAGCGTTGCATTCCGAATTCCATATTCTTCGTCAAAAAGGAAGATACAAAACCGACAGAGAGCTACTTTTTAAGAGGATTTAAAGATTTCTTTTCCCAAGTGGAAGATATACTCATTGGCAACAAAATGTAGCAAAACCCAAATGCAATTCAATAGATTTTTCGGTTAAAATGATGTTACTACTCTTGTGTGCGCACTTGGAGATGGCAATAAGCGAAAATAAATGTGTTTTAATTTCCGAGAAACATTACCGTTTTGTTGAAAATTTTTCAATTTTAAATTTTATTGATAAATAAAGTATTCAAGAAATTCAACTTGGCGAATTTGTTTGGTTTTGCTAAAATTTGTAACTAGGATGGCGTGGATTAGGAACAATTTGAGTGGAGAATACAAATCTCTACATTCCATAAGTACACACTGAGATTCATGAATGAACGAGTTTATTATAAAATACAATTCTACAAAATATTATCTAAAGAACATTTTTATACGTTTTCTATTTTGCGAAATGTTACATGTCAGAATGGGTAAAGTTATAATGTAAATACTAAAAATCATTTTAAAACCAGTAAAGAAAGTCTTAAAGTCGGGCGGGGCCGACTGTATGATAGCCTACACCACTATGCTAATTTAGTAGAGCTCCACATAACAATTAAAAGTTTTTATGGGAGAATTTAATCATATACGCTATGATTATAATTATAATTTAAAGTTCAAAGGACTAAATATGCCGAAGCATTTGTATCTTTTAAATTCGAAATTGTATTGGACACGCGCACACACGAAGAACGTCATTTTGTAACAATTCTTGGATGGCGCGCGCTGAGTGTGTTCTGTTGGAATGTCCAAGGTCTGTGACTAAAATGTTTGAGTGCCCAAGGCTTTAATACACCCTCCAGAATATTTTCGCGATAATATTCGGCGACCATCGGCTGTTATGGCCGCCTACAATGGCTTGAATTCTGATTGCCAACCGAAGGTGCAAATACTCAGCTGACTTCTTTGGCAAGTAAACACGATCAATTTGTTTGTTTAGAAACTGCTGGGCAACGAATGTTTTCTCATCGGAGAAACCAAATTCGGCAGAGCATCACTTTCGGCCAAGCGAAGCAACTCTTTAGCTCTTTTGAATCTATTTTCTTTCCGTTGCGGTGTAAGTTCTTACACTTTTTGGAATTTCGATGGCATTACCCCGAGCTCATTTTTCAATATTTGCCGGGTGGAATATTGCAATATATTCAGATCCCGAGCCATTTTTCGGCCACTGCGACGCGGATTTTGATTAAGTCGGTTTTTATACCCTACACCACAAGGTGGTCAGGGTATTATGTCTTTGTGCATTTGTTTGTAACAGGCAAAAGGAAACGAGATAGACCCATAGTTCCTTTTGATGATCTGCATAAAATCACATTCTGAGTCGATTTATGCATGTCCGCCCGTCCGTCTGTCCGTCCGTCTGTCCATGTATTTTTGTAAACAAAGTACAGGTCGCATTTATTGCCCTATCCAGATGAAATTTTGCACAAATCATTTGCTTGGCCCAAGGACGTACCCTATTGAAATTAGAGATAATCGGTAATAAATTATATATGGCTCAAATATATATCATCGTCCGATTTGCCTTTTAGTGTGCACCAAACTTGTAATATCAGCCCGAACAGTATGGAATTTTGCATGTACGATCAGATTGGACCTGAAAATAAGTACGTCAAGTTTGATCGAAATCGGTTCAGATATAGCCATAGCTCCCATATATATTGTTCATCCGATTTGTTATTTTTGTCCTCCGCAGCAGTAATATGCACTCTGTAACAACAATATTTGGGGAAATATTACAAATACAGCTCAGAAATACATTTGCAAAGTTTTATCGAGATCGGTTCAGATTTGGATATAGCTCCCATATATAACTCCGTCCGATTTACCTTTGATTGTGCACCAAACGTCTAATATATGCCCAAATTGGATGAAATTTGGCACTTACGACCGAATTGAGTCTAGAAGCTAGTATGTCAAATTTGGTGAAGATCGGTTCAGATATAGCTATAGCTCCCATATATACTCTTCATCCGATTTGTCATATTTGTTACCCACAGCAGTAATATGCACTCCGTAACAACGATATTCAGGGAAATATATCAAATACAGCACAGAAATATCTTTGCCAAATTTTATCGAGATCGGTTCCGATTTGGATATAGCTCCCGCACATATTTTTATCCGATTTCAAATTAATTGTGCACCAAATGGGCAATACAAGTCCGAATTTAAAAGATACAAATGCTTCGGCATATTTAGTCCTTTGAACTTAAATTATAATTATAATCATATCGTGTATGATTGAATTCTCCCGTAAAAACTTTTAATTGTTATGCGCAGCTCTACTAAATTAGCAAAGTGGTGTAGGGTATCATAAAGTCGTCCCCGCTCGAGTTTAAGACTTTCTTTACTGGTTTACTTTTCGAACCATTTCTGCTGATGTTGTTGTTTTCTTCCGTCCAATTCCTTGACGTCGGGATACGCTTTCAGTATCACGGTAGCGAGCGATGGAACAGGACACAAAAGATTTATTCACATTTAATGCTGGAGTGCTCTAACGATAGCCACTTGTGGGTTTGCAGCCAAATATAAAGAAATAGAACTATCACTCTTGAATTCCATCACAAATAACTTGTTTTCTGGAAAATTGCTTTTGTAATAGAAATGACAGCAGTCTGAAGCTGGTTGCAGTTTTTTCATCTAACCCTGCATTATGTTTCGTATTGAATATCGAAACAATTCTCCGCCTATCATAAAGAAAAATGTAAATCTTGCAATGCATGTAAACGCTAGGACTTTATATATTTATGTGACTGTTTGCCTACAACTTAATTCCAGTAATTTTAAAAAATGATTTGCATGATTGATGTATTAAATCTTTGCTTCACGGACCCCAACCCAGACAAAGACTCAATTCCATTTCTTTACATTGTCATACATTCGTACTTCACAACAATCATCATCATAAACATTTTTCTCTTTGGCTACGGCCAAAAGTTTAAAACTTCAATATACTATTAATATTTCTTTTTATATATCCGCTTCGATGCCAACCAAGGGATTCAAAGGATTACCTATCGGTTTGATATGTATGTACGTTTCTACATAAAACTTTATTTTGTATGCCAGTAGTGGCAGTGTTCAATGATACATAAATCAAAATGGATGCTGTTTTTTGCCAAAACTTTTCGGAAAAACGACATGGAAAGGAAAGCTATGAAAAATTGTCAATATCTGTGCGATTGTACCGATACTTTGCAATCCATATTAAGCCAAGTAAGAAGAGATTACCTGTGGAAAATTGTGGCAATTCGTTTGGATGATTGGACGATTGCTGTGGGGTTGGGCGTACAATTTAACGTTTTATGTTGATCAATAGTTGTGCAGTCAATCGATAAAGGATTGTACCACAAAAATTTGTATAAGTTTTACAAATGACGTTGGGCGTTCTTTTTTATAAAACTTGTTTGTATGTTAATTCCATTGGATGAATTTTTGATATGATATTTATCAAAGAAATGGAATTGTTATCGGAACTCTAGGCTATGAAATGTTCGATGTTCTTCGTCAGATGTAATCAGTCAGATAATTTATTTATTGTAAGAATTTATGTAATTCTGGTGGTTAAAATGTCTAGAAGTAGAAAATTCATAAAGTGCCTTCAAATTTTTGGTGTGTTTCATACTTTTGCTATAATTTCGAACAGAATGAGCTTCAAATTGAAATTTCGGATGCTCAGTTTGTATAAATTCTTCGTACCGCCATATAGAATATATTAGGTCGTTTAGAAAATATCCTTAACAGTCGGATAAGTCGACAGATGTGTACTCTCAGCCATTGTTCGATTAATTAAATATATTCTGATTTTAGTTATGATTGTTAAAATTGTTGACCCTCCATGGAGTAGGTTCCGAAGGAGTGGGCCAATATTAAATATGAAATAAGTGGTACAAGTTTGTACTTTATTGGTAACTTCCTTAACTTTATATGAGATATGTGAAATTTTTTGAAAAATTCTAAAATGTGCGTGAGCTACCAGGTATAGCCGACAAAAGTATTCCAATATTGGTATGGCCAAAATCTTAAGACAGTCAAACATTAATATTCAATTTTATGCGAAATCATAAATTCCATATTCATCTCACGGTTCTGATTGAGAGAAATATTTAGATACAGCAAGTTGTAAAGAATTGTGTCACATGTTATGACAGATAAAAATATTGGAAATTGTTACTCTTTGTGGGTGATGTACCAGAAGGGGTTCGCAGATATGTATCATCTTCACAGCAGCAAAAATGTTTGTGTGTGTGAAATTCAAAGAGTGTTGGAAGCTTATTTTGCTTTTTTAACCGTTTTGTTTTTCAAAATCTTTAACCCTGGGTGGGGGAGGTACCAAAAGAAACCATCTTTATAACAGACCTTGTGTTGATATAAATATTGAGATGTGCCAGGTCTGAATGGAATCGGATGCTAATTTCGCGTTATATGAGATTCATGGATATTCAATATTTGGACTCTTTGCGGGGAAGGTAACGGAAGGAGTGGACCGATATATCCCATCTTTATACCAGATTTTTGGTTAATAGAAATATTTTGATTCATGTAATTCGAAGATAATCGGACTTTTACATCACATTTTATAAGAGTGGACCGATATCGTTCCTTTTTTCACCTCACCTAACACTGATGCAAATGTTAGGACCTGAAAACTGGAGCAGAATCGGATTATTATTTCTCTTTCTGTACAGTAATTTTTTTTTTTTTTTTTTTTTTTTGAAAATTTTGACCCTTTGTTGGGGACGTACCAGAAGGAGTAGACCGATATTATCCCCCATTACGATGTACCAAGTTTGGACTAAATCGGATACTCCATTCGTGAGTTGTCGTGCGCACCAGCTAGCAGACAGACAGACGGACGGACATCGCTAGATCGACTCTAAATGTCCTGAAATAGATTTGGTCCACAGAGACAAAGGTGCTAAAATCGTTAGTTCGCTGAGGCACGTTTTGGCCGCATCAAATGATCTATGCCATTTGTAGCCATATGGCTAAGGGTATAAAAATAATACAAAATACTAGTGCACTTACCAGGTTTTATATTCAACCATTACTTTTACCCAATCATTAGCTTGTATAAAACATACTAAAATACATGTGCACAGAGGCGTTCTCAGCAAGGATCGCAATAAGCAAAACAGGAAATATTTGTGGAATATTTGAATTAAAAAAAAAAACAGTAATAAAGTCTTAAAGTCGGGCGGGGGCGACTTTATAATATAACAATTAAAAGTTTTTTTTGGGAGAATTCAATCATACACTCTATGATTATAATTATAATTTAAAGTTCAAAGGACTAAATATGCCGAAGCATTTGTATTTTTTAAATTCGGACCATTATTGCCCATTTGGTGCACAATTAATTTGAAATCGGATAAAGATATATATGGGAGCTATATCCAAATCTGAACCGATCTCGATAAAATTTGGCAAAGATATTTCTTAGCTGTAGTTAATATATTTCCCCAAATATTGTTGTTGCATAGTGCATATTACGGCGGCGGTGGACAAAAATAACAAATCGGATGAACAATATATGGGAGCTATAGCTATATCTGAACCGATTTCGATCAAATTTGGCATACATATTTTCAGGCCTAATTTGGGTGTATATGCAAACTCCATACAATTCAGGCTGATATTACACGTTTGGTGCACAATAAAAGGCAAATCGGAAGAAGATATATATGCCGATTATCTCCAATTTCAATAGGGTTCGTCCTTGGGCCAAACAAAAGATCTTTGCAAAATTTCATCTGGATCGGGCAATAAATGCGACCTGTACTTTGTTTACAAAAATACATGGACAGACGAACGGACGGACGGACAGACGGACGGACATGCATAAATCGACTCAGAATGTGATTCTATGCAGATCATCAAAAGGAACTATGGGTCTATCTCGTTTCCTTCTGCCTGTTACAAACAAATGCACAAAGACATAATACCCTGACCACCTTGAGGTGTAGGGTGTAAAAATACATATAATGATTTAATGATTTATTATGATTCGAAAAAGAGAACAAAAAAGCCATCAAACGATTTAAGTTAGAAGGAAAATGAAATTATATTGACAATTCTCATTTGCTTTTACTGCAGATAAAAATAATATCAAACGACGATATACTTCCAAATCCTTGTAAATTTATTGCAAAATATTTACCAAAGTATGTTCTTCATAAAAATATTTTTTATTATCCACAAACTTGTTGCACCGCATGGGAAAAGGCCTACAATTCTATTCCTACTTAAATCTGTCCAGAATAAATTTTTATTCAAATGTATTTTTTTAATGGTAAAGCCTAATTTACGTTTTTTTAGTTGTTGGTTTAAGATTTTTTGGAATCTATGCATTTTAGGTGCATAGCGTCTTCTGCAAAATTAGTGACAACTATACGATGCTTATTTTAGTCGACGAGTCACCAAAGGAGTCTTTTTAGCATTTTTTTTTTCAAAATATGGTTTAAAAGACCCTTTAAATGGGATCGTCGGAAGTTCTAATGTTCGAGAACATTACCTATTTATATAAAAGAGCAGTAAAATAACTAACCGACTAATCTAGAATCAACGCTTTGGAAGTGTGTACTAAGTTGTGCAACCGTACTAAATGGTACTTAATTTGAAACAGTTTGGTGTAGGGTGAAAGGATGAAGTTGGAATTTTGAAATTTTGTATTGGAATCCCTCCTGGTGGATGATTTGTGTTAAAGATGTGGTTATGGAAATTGCTACTACAAGTACACGAAACGTACTAAATAGTACTACAGGGTGAGATAAAAAACTGCAACAAGGTCAAACGCCATAATTTATATTTATACCCTACAACACTATGTGTTGGGGGTATTATAAGTTTGATTGGGCCAGAATTTATGTAACACTTCGAAATATTGGTTTCCCATATAGGAAAGTATATATGGATCTTCCTAGCTCGCCGAGCTGAGTCGATCTAGCTATGTATGTCCGTCCGTCCGTCTGTCCGTCTGTCCATGTTAATTTGTAATCACTCTACAGGTCAAATTATGGCCCGATCTTCACGAAATTAAGAATGGAGGTGGGGATTAGGTCAGAATAGAACCCTATTTCTTTTGAAGATGATCGTATAATATTTAGGGGTTGAAATGGACCAAAATACTGAAAAAATGTCGGATTTTGCTGTAGCTATACAGGTCGCAATTATAGACCAATCGAGGCGGAATTTCGTATGTAGCTAGAGTTTAGGGCGTGGGTGGTCATCGGATAATATTTAGCGGGTAAAATAGACCATATATTTTGTGTAGAAAAAATTCAAAATTTTTCATTAAACCGCGAATATTTTAAATACCGGCGAAATCACAAAGCCATGACAAGGTTACTTCTGACCTTTACATTGATGTCAACATCCAACAAATCGGATATATAGCGAAATATGTGCGATATATATGTCTAACAAAGAAGATATGCTTGAAAGATATCTTATATGTCGAGAACGGCTGAACTGATTTCGACAGTTCTCATTAATTCAGAATGGCCTCTTGGCAGGAAAGAAAAAACGTCTAAAAAAATCGCTTAAAAATATCTCTCTAATGATGAAAATATTGATTTTGTAAAATTTTCTCATATTTTTTCAGTTTTGTCATATTTTGGCATATTTTCATTTTGAATTAAACATTTGGTAATATTTCTACAGCTAACAAAACTAAGTAGTTAGGATATCAGGATGTCATATACAGATCGCATTTATGGGCCGATCCTTACGAAATTTTGCATGGGGATAAGATGAGGGTCAGAATAGAAGCCTACTATTTTTGGAGATGATCGCTATATATTTATGGGTTGAAATGGACCAAAAAACTGCAAAATTGTCAGCAGGTCGTAATTATCCACCGATCCTCACGCACAAGCAGTTTTGGATGGCCATCAAAAAATATTCAATGTGTGAAACAGTTTGCCAACTTTTGTAGACAAAATACGAAAATGTCCATTCCAGTGACTTTTTGGAGATTTCACAAATACAGGAAAGACGCACTTCTGACTATTTCGTTAACGCTGATTTCGTTGAAGAATATAGTCAAATGGCTGTATCTCATATAGATGCGTTTCAGTCAAAAACCAATAATAAATGTTAATCTTTTGCCACTTCTGAAAGATTATAGGTCTTTGGGAAATATTGGTTCCAGATCTAGGAAGACCATTTAAATTAGTTTAAGTTGCTATTATTCGAAAATTAGAGAACGAAACCTGATGGTTTTCTTTTATTATTTGTCACAATATCTTGTGGAATTCTTTCGAGTATCTCGCCTATATAAACTGTATCGTTTATTATAGTGTTGTAGGGTATTCAACGGTCGGACCCGCTCGACTGTAGCCTTTGCTTACTTGTTTTTTTTTTTAATTTTTTTGAATGAAAGCAAAAATTGTGGAAATAGCATCAAATTTTGGAATAAGTTTAGATTTGTTCGAATTAGTCACTTTCGGCACGAATTATGGCCTTCAAATGGCCAATGAAACCGTCATACGCTGCCCGAATGTTGCCCTGCGCAATCCCGACGAAGCGCTTGCTTAATGTATTTGGTATTTTTTAGTGCCAACCTTGCTTTCCAAACAACTCCAGACACAATAGTCAAACGGATTGATACCCGGAGATTTTGGTGGCCATTGTGCACTAGAAATGAAGCGGGGAACCTCATTTTGTAACCATTCTTGGGTGGTTTCAATTTTTGCCGAATGGAATATTGCGATATGTTCACCTCACGAGCCATTTTCGCCCACTGCGTCGCCGGATTCGATCAGGTCGCTTCTTTACTTTTCGAAGCATTTCTGCTGATGTTGATGTTTTCTTCCGTCCACTTCCTTGACGTCGGGCTACGCTACCAGTATCATGGTAACGAGTGATGGTACGAGACACAAAAGATTTATTCACATTTAAATGCTGGAGTGCTCTAACGATAGCCACTTGTGGTTTTCCAGCCAAATATAAAGAAATCACACTATCACGCTTTAATTCCGACAAACGACAAACTTTTTTTCTGAAAAATTCTCACCAAAATGCTTTTGTACGATTGTAAACAGTATAATGAGCTGTCACTGGATATAATTTTAACAGCTTTCGGACGAGTGGCTTAGAAATGACAGCAGTGTGAAATGTGTTGCAGTTTTTTTCATCTCACCCTGTATAATCTGAAATTTGGTATTAGGGTCACTGTTCATGTGTAGCGTGGATATATAGAGGTGGTTCCAGAAATGTAATGTGTAATTGTATGAAAAGTACTGAATGTTATTTCATGCAAAATTAAGGGAATAGGGCTGGAATCCACTAATGAAATATTGATTAAAATTAAAATATGGAGGTGGTTTTGGAAATGTGTACTATAATTGTTCGAGAAGTGTCTGTTGTTGAAAGAGGAAGCTGTTTTTGAACATGCGTATTATAATTGGTGGAAATTACTGGGCTGAAATCTTAATATTAAGGTCACTATAGGCATCAGAGTATAAAATATAAAGATTTTTTTAACTATACGAAAAGAACTAACTGCTACTAAAGTTTGTATTGGGTGAAGGGAAAGAACTGAAATCCTGAAATATAAAACGGATGTCACTGTTGGTGTCTGTGTTTGAGAAAAGAAGTTGTTTTTGCAAAAAGCCACAAAATCTGCCGTTGAGTGTTGGAATAGAGATGAAATTCTGAAATTTGGTATCGAGGTTTCAAGGGATTACGTATGGAGCCGTTGAAGAAGTTTTGGATAGAAAAATTGGATGCGGTCCATTGCTTAATGGTTTAACTAATATTCTCCTCGGTAGACTTCAAAATGAAATAAAAAATGAAATTCAAAATTTATATATTTTCAATGAAAGTTGTCGTAAACTTTTTACTGCTAATTCAACACTTTTCTATGCTAAGTAAAAATTTTCGTTTAATACCTGATTTTATACAGAAAACAAGTAAGCAAAGGCTATAGTCGTGCGGAGCCGACCATGTGATACCCTACAACACTACAATATGTTAGAAGCCCCATTATATCCGAATCCATTTTGGAAGATTTCGCTTTTGAAATTATGTCACGGAGCACTGACCAGATATTATCCTAACATATTGACCAGGGACATTTGCCCAATATTTACGCACTTCGTCGTGCTGTTAGTTGTTGTGATCCATTTTACAGCAAAATATAATCCACTGGTCATCCAAAATGCTTCAATTCTTCCATGTCCTTAACTATCTTCTCAGGCGTGTCGATTGGCTTCAATTGTGTGATCAGGATTTTTTCTGTTTTTGGTTCATTTTAACCGCTAAATATTTTGCGATCATCTCCAAATCAACGATATTTGGCTATATTCGTAAACGAAGTCAGCACAAAAAAGCCAGAAGTTCGCCTTTTGTGTATTTCGGATATCGGCTCGCTTTCCTAAACTCAAATTTTGTGTTATTTGTGACCTTTATAACGGCTGCTAAATCAGGAACATTTTTAGATGTTGGTCCATTTCAAGCCCTAAATATATTACAGACATCTTTGAAAACAATAGGCCTAGCCCTTCTGAGCCTAACCCTGCCCTTGTGAAAATTTTCGTGAGGATCGGACGATAATTGCAATCTGTATATAATAACCCCAACCTGTGTTGTAAGGTGAAAAAATTACAAAATGTAGACTTCAATATTAAAAGTCAAATTGAAAAATCGCATGCGATAAAAAATATGAAAAAATAAAAAAAAAATCACAAAATATTACAATATCTATATTAACATCATTATTGGCATCTTTTTATGCAATTCTTTTAGATTTCATACTTTTATGCCAAGATGGCATTCTGAATTGACAAAATTTGTCAAAATCGGTCCAACCATTCCCGAGATATAATCATTGTAGCTAACATCCCCTTCCTTTGTATATACACATTGTATATATTTCGCTATATATATCCGATATATTTGCTATCGGCATCTACGTTACGGTCAAAACTGACCTGTTCGTCTATTTGTGACTTCGCCGGGATTACAAATATTCGCGGTTTAATGGAAAATTTGACTTATATTTAACACAAATGTTATGGTCTATTTTTTTAAATATTACCCGATTACCACAAAAATTGGAAGGCTTCAGCCCAGCCCTTAGCTCTAGCGTTATGCTAACTTCCGATTGGTTTATAACTGCGACCTGTAGAGCAACTGCAAAATCAGCAAATTTTTCTGTTTTTGGTCCACTCCAACCCCTAAATATTATGCGATCATCTCCAAAAGCAATAGGGTTCTATTCTGGCCCTAGTCCCATCTCCATTCTAAATTTCATGAAGATCGGGCCATAGACGGACAGACGGATGGAAGATCCATATATACTTTCCTATGTAGGAAGCCAATATTTCGAGGTGTTTCATAATTTTTGGCCCAATCAAACTTATAATACCCCCAACACTTAATGTTGTAGGGTTTAATTATGAAATATTCGGCATAAAATTTCATTGTGTACCCTACAAAATATCAAAAAAAAAAAATGTTTTTAAGTATGTAACAACGCTCTTTTGGTCTTCTATCCAACTATGCCCCCAACTAAAAAGCCCCGCTAAATCGAGTGTATCGATTTACATTAATTTCCTCCAATGAAAAGTATCGAAATGAACTTTGTTAAAAATGTTATTTCCTTTTGTTGTAAATGCATCTGCAAACTTTTACAATAACCTCAACTTTGAACTTTAAAAATTTCCGTAATTCATTTACAGGAAATATTTTTTTGTTGTTGTAGAATTTTTTCGAGTCAATGTTCAATAATGAAATTTTTGCAACAAAGGCAGCATTGGATGGTGATGATGATGATTTTGTCATGATTTTCATCCAATTTTTTCTCTTTTGCTTTTGCTGTGCCAATATTTTTGTTCTCCAAAAATTATGCAGAGTTGCTGTTCTAAAAAAATTGAAGCAAACTTTTTTATAAAAAACTTTTTCTCCAGCCATACTTTTTTGTATTATTTTTGCAGCAGGGCGAGTATCGTCTTTGTTCGTTTTTGTACACAATAATATTACCCGTCTTTCAGTTGTTGAAATATGCATGTTCTATTATAAAGTTTTGCCTCATCGAAAGTTTATGCTGCCTTTGCATAGTTATGCAAAATATAGTCCCATTTTTTTGTTTCTACTGTTACTACCGGCTGGTAACCTTCAATCCGGCAATACGCTCTAGTCCTTTCGGTGCATATCCTGTGCTGTCTGCACTTCCGTTTTTGTTTTGCTTTTTTGTACCATAATACAGAGTAATTTTATCTGTTTGGTGCCAGTCGTACCGGCTGTGTTGATGATGTTGAATTGTAGGCTGGCTGCCTCCTTGCTTAATGTCAGCCTTGTATTTGGACCAAGTCTATGGCATTCTCTAGGATGCACTAACACATCCATGAATCTTTTTTTTTTTTGGCAACATTTGTTGTAGGTTGTTTGTTGGCACAAAGCCAGTATTATATTTCGAATCTGCCACTGGTGTTCTAGTTTTAGAAAATATTTTAGGTTGTTTTTTTTTCTTTTATTCAGCTTTTTTGTGACATAATGGATTTTTATGTAAGGATATTCTCTTCCTTTGCTTACTAATGATGATACATATGCTGACCTAAATACGGTTTTAATGTTTGAAAAAAATGTTATTATAAATTTTCTTTTTTTCGTTCGAATGAGAACGTTTTTAGACGTTCGCCATCGAATTAGAAACAGATTTTGATGTTCATTAGATTACTTTTGGGAATCTTGATGACAAAGGCGTAAAACTGCGTTTTTAACACTTCCACCACAAAAGGGATGGTTTATAAATGTTGTCATTTCTTTTGTAATTCAGACCTGAAAAAGTTTTAATCTGCTCAAAGTTAAAAGTCAATACGCCATGCCTATCTTTATTTCTATTGTCTTCACGTTAGCATCACAACAAATCAAGGTAAGATTTCACACAGAGCTGTAATATGTCTTAAGTCAGGTTAAGTTAGAAGATATGTCTGTCTATGGAAAAAATCGTGCAAAAACTATATATTTGCCTATATTGTTTTATATAGTTGTCTCACAACTACATTTCTCAAGAGAATTGACATTTATAAAGGTATGTTTTTTTAGCTTTCCAAAAATAAAAAAGTGAAATTTGATACCCTTCACCATGAAATATAGAAGATCAATAGGAGGACCTATATCAACAATTTTTTGTAAGGTAGTTAGACACTTATAAGTAACTTCAAATACCAAACTTCTGACAATTCCGTCGAAAAAAATGGCGAATGCCATTAGAATACCGAGTATAGTGTGGTACCGTTATATGAGAGATATACCACAATGTGGACGTAAATGAACTGTTTTATTATACCCTCCACTTTGGAAAGGAGGGTATATTAACATTGTCATTTCGTAAATATTCGTCATAGACCCCATTAACGATGTCCGTCTATTGAAATCACGTTACAGCCCACATTATTATTTTAGCAGAACAATTTGTAATGTGTCTAGGGTGGTTGGTATTGAAAATGAGATATATCGGTCCACGTTTTGGTATAGTCCCTATATAATGGTACCTACCGATATTCAGAATTTTGATTATTTTTGCAACATTTCTTCACGGATTTGACTGAAAATTGGTATTAATAATGGGTCTTAGTTCGTATGGCCAAATATTGCATGTATAGGTTCTGGTTTTGGTATATCCGTACCTCCCGATATTCTTATTTTTATGGTTTTTGTCACATTTTTTCACTGAATTGACTAAAAATTTGGATTTGTTGTCACAATGGGTTCTGGCCGAGGTGGCGAAAGATTGTATGTATAGGTCCACGTTTTTGTATAGCTCCCTTATAACGGTACCTCCAGATATTCGGTATTTTGATGATTTTTGCCACATTTCTCAGCGGATTTGTCTAGATATTGGTATTTGTGGGTCATAATGGGCTCTAATGTTTCCTTTACCCTAAATTTGAGGGTTTAAAAAATCGGCCCGGCCGTTTTTTTTTTTTTTTTTTTTTGAAGAAGGATAGGAACCCTTAACAACCTTTAACTACCAAGTTTCTGGCTATTCCGTTGGGAAATGTGGCGAAAATCTTCGAGATGCTTAAAACACGTAACAACATTTAAATTTAAATTTCAGACAATTGGGTTGAAAAATTTCCACGAAATTGTGAAAGACTAAAATAGGAGGGGGGATTGTGTGGTATAATTATATCAGGGCTATACGGTAAAGTTGGCCACATAACCCATTTTTGAACTTGGTATAAGTTTAGTTTTAATGCCTGTGTACAAAACTTTAGCACCCTATCTCAATTCCTTCAGCAGATAGCGTGATTGCAATATACGGACGGGCAGACATACGGACATGCCTAAATTCGATTAGACTAATTACAATAATCATAAAAAACAAACATTTTTTGGGTTTAAAAGTGATTACTTCGAACGGACTATACCCTCCATGTTATGGTGGAGAGTGTATATATTGCGGTATCACCCGAAATAGGATTTTATTTAGGATTTTGTGTTGTTAGAGGATACAAATGATGAATGACTGATGCAAAAAATTTTCCATAGATGTTCAAATTTTTATATTACCACCAAATAACGGTAGGGTACTGCACTTGTGTATTTAGGCTCGTTCAACCCTATTTTCACAATAGGGTTACGCAATAGGGTAGTATAGCACAATAAGAGGACCCGTTCAACATTCGATATTTTAATCACTGATCACTTTTTCATATCAACTCGATTGTATACTGAATCTCGGAGCTGCTGATTGCAAATTTTTTTCCTACTTTTTAATTCTTATTACAAATTTTGTTTTAAATATCAAATTAAATATTTTATAATAAATGATTGAATTGAATTGAATGATTTTTTATACCCTCCACCATACTATGGAGGGTATATTAACTTTGTCATTCCGTTTGTAACTCCTCGAAATACTCATGTCAGACCCAACAAAGCATATTCATATTCTTGATCGGCGTAAAATTCTAAGTCGATTTAGCGATGTCCATCTGTCGGGCTGTCTGTTGTAATCACGATATCTTTGGAATGAATTGAGAGAGATAGCTAAAATTTTGCATAAATGTTTATTTTTCCAGTAGCCATGTTAAGTTCGTAAATGGCCATGAAGGTCCACGTTTTCATATAGCCCCCATATAACGGTACCTCCCGATATTCGGTATTTTGATGATTTTAGGTACTTACCCACCGAAATTGTTTGAGATGTGGTATTTAAAGTTCGTAATGGATGCTACAGCTGGTCCAGGTCAGCTCCGATATAACGGTACTTCCTCATATACAACATTTTGATGATTTTAGCTACATTATTCACCGTTTATTTCAAGTTTCGAATTATAATGTGGTAATGGCATGGCAATGGTAGTGTAGGGTATCATATTGTCGGCCCTCCCGAGTTTTGACCTCTCCTTACTGGATATATATAATAATATTTCAACATACAAAGGAACATGGGTTTTCTCTTTGAACGTGTCCTCCATGATTCAATAATATGCAAGTTCTAAGGCCAATCTACATTAAATTAAATACATATCTTTTACACTTTTTCTAGATTCTGTACCTTTTATTCATTTATTTTTGGAGATTTTTATCGGCTCAAAATGTGAATTATTTTTATATATTCCCAAATTGTTTGTTTATATTTTTTGGTTTTCTGCGTAGAAAATATACATTTTAGCATATAATGTTGCTTAAGGGCAGTTAGGAAATCCTGTTAACAATTTATTAATAACTTTTTTTTTAATTGAATTGTAAAAAAAATGAAATTTACCACATTCGGCTCGAATGTTTTAAGCTAAATCGGACCATTTCATAGGTTTTTATGGGACATATGATTTTATGTAGAATTTGTATATTTTTAGATATAGTTCATAAACTAGTCGATATGCCATCTTCCAACATAATCCCGGTTTAGACCACATATATTGTCAATGAAATTTCTTTTGTTTTTGCACCACATCGAACCGCTTCAGACTTTGCCACTTTAGGTTACAGATTTTTAGAATGTATGAATGAAAAATGTCTTTTAAATAATGAAAATATCGAACAAGGGATGCATATAAATATGTAATTTTTTGTGACCATTACGAGCTTTAAATACCAAATTTAAAACAATTCCTGTCTATAATGTCTATGAAATCATAAAAATATCGAATATTGGGAGGTATAGGGGCTATACGAAGACGTGAGCCTTTATAACAAGTTTTTGTCGTAGGTTGTAGTACCCATGAAGATCAAATACGAAATTTGAAGCAATTCGGTTAAAAAATGACCTAAAATCATCAAAATACCAATATTGGGAGGTACCGTTGTATGTGGGCTATAAAAAAATAACGATCGACTTGGCCCATTTACGAGCATAACCTGCCTTATATCGAAAGATATCGTGATTACAACAGACAAACGGACAACGCTAAATCGACTTAGAATTTTAAGCTGATCAATAATTTGTATACCTTGTGTGGTAAAGGTTATTAAAACGGTAAAGGTTATCCATGGTGTGGTAAAGGTTATTAAAACGTTGATGTCAAAGTTCAAGCACAATTTAGCAACTACATCTACACTATGTTTAAAAACTACCTCCAAAAAGTAATGGAAAACAAAAATAATTTCCAATTTATTTTCTCCCAGAGCATATCATATACTTTGCCATCCAAGACAGCTGACCCATAATGTGGGTGTGTGTGGGCATTCTAGTCTTTCCGACCTCCTTAGATTTAGTAAATCTCAAAAACCCAAGTTCATTAATGTTTACACTTTATTACGGCCATAGGCATCTGCTTACTTGCCACAACACAAAAAAAAACGAAAATCCTATTTTATTTGCTCGCTATAAAACTGAATGTCTAAAAAGGAAAATTGCAACCAGCGACTCCAACTCGTGTAACACTAAAACTATAATACAACTTTATTTTCATTTCTGTTGGATCCATAAACCTGTGTACATACTCACTTACAAACATTCATATGCGGTGGTGAACTTAGTTTTATGGACTGTCATTAGCCTAGCATTGGTTGGGAAAAAAAGCGCAAGGAAATAAAAAATGATGTCATTACAATTTCATCACATGATGTTTTTATTAGGTGTTGTTTTCGTTAATAGCGATTACATTCTGTTGTTGTTGTTGCTTCTGTTATTTCAAATACAATTCCGTTAATGCAAAATGGTAAATATTTGATTTTAGTGGGTGTATAATGAATTGATTTGTGAATAGTTATTACGTTGATGTATTTAAATTGGTTTCGATGGTATAGAAGGAGCAATTTTTAAATATAGAAGTAACCGTACGGAAGAATGGTTTTGGGAATTCCACGTCCAGTAGGAATTACATAAAACTAAACAGACAATAATTTCGGATTGGCTGATCTTTTTATATTCTTCACCATAAGAAAAAAAATGGGAAATATTTCTTAACACAATTTTAAGACATTTTTTGATTGCTAACAATCTTGAATTTCAATACGGCCATGACAAGTCTTAAGTATACTCAATATAGCTAATATCTGGTGCTACGTGGATCTTTATGGAACACCTTGGAAAATTTTATCCTATTTTGGTTAATATTGCACATTTTGTGCACAATAAAATTGAAATCGGACGATGCATATATATGAGAGCTATATCCAAATATGAACCAATGTCGAAAAATTTTGGCAATTGTATTTCTAAGGTGTCGACGTCTTTCACGTAGTATCATTGTTTTAGAGTGCATATGACGGCTTTAGGAGACTCAATTATGAAATAGGATGAAAAATATATATGGGAGCTAAGCTATATCTGAATCTTTTTCCACCAAACTGGACATACTTCTAGGCCAAATTCGGTCGCATGGGCCAACATCCATTCTCCATGGGATGATATTACACATTTTGTGCTCAAAAAATGTGAAGTCGGGTGAACATATATGGGAGCTATATCTAAATTTGGGCAGACAATCACACTTTGCATAATCTTAATTTCCTATCGTAAGTCGTTTGGACTCTAGCACGATTGCAACAGACGGGCATTGCTAAATCAACTTAGAATAGGATCAAGAATATACGTACCTGGTTGAGACTAAAATGAATGTTTCGATGAGCTGCAAACGATGTGTCAAACTTCTATGTATGTATGATGGAGGGTAAACAAGCAAAAAAGCTGTAAGTTCGGCCGGGCCGAACTATGAATACTTTCCACCATTCGGTAAAAATTTCGCAATTTTCAAAAAAATTAAAATCCATTACAACAAAAATTTGTTAAAATCTTAAAAATATAGAATGTAGCCGTATATTAAGGTGTATACGACGACGTGGACCTGCATACGCAACTTTTATCATAAGCCTGCACAAACAATTTTCTGCCATAGGCTGCAGTATTCATTACGAACTTCAAATACTAAATTTAAAATAGTTCCGGTTAATGATGTCACTAAAATCATCAAAATACCGAAAATCGGGGGGGTACCGTTATATGGGGGCTGTACGAAGACGTGGACCTGCACAAAAAAATTTTCTGTCATAGGCTGTAGTATTCATTACGAACTTCAAATTATAAAATTGAAATAGTTCCGGTTAATAATGTCACTAAAATCATCAAAATACCGAAAATCGGGGGTACCGTTATATGGGGGCTATACGAAGACGTGGTCCTACACAAACAATTTTCTGTCATAGGCTGTAGTATTTATTACGAACTTCAAATACTAAATTTGAAATAGTTCCGGTTAATAATGTCACTAAAATCATCAAAATACCGAAAATCGGGAGGTACCGTTATATGGGGCCTATGCGAAGATGTGGACGTACATGGCCCATTTTCAATACCAAAAGTCCTGCTGGCATAATACACATTTGTGTAATTTTTTATCAACTTACTTCATTTCGTTCGGAAGTTACAGCGATTTCCACAGACGGGCAAATGGAAGGACGGACATTGTTAAATCGACAATCAAATTTTATGCTGATCAAGAATATATATACTTTGTGGGGTCTAAAATGTATATTTCGAGGTGTTACAAACGAAATGACAAACATTTGATACCCTCCACCATAGTATGGGGGTATAATAAGGCAAAAGTGGTAGGTTTGATAAAACAATTAGGTAAGGTTAATCGAGTTGGTGTCGTCAGCGAATTTTCTTATATTTGGATTTTTGACCTCAACATTAATAAGAAGGTGATTGGAATGTCACTTTAGCTACACACAGGTAATAAGTTATCCCGAAGTTCCGATTGTTTATTTGTACAAAACCACAATGTTAAAAATAAAACTTATATATTTAGATACAGTGTACTCTGAAGGTAACGCCTATGAAACTAATTATCATTGAAGGTAATGCTTATAGAACTATGTAATCATTTTCTTTATCCAGTCCCCTTAGAAGCTATTGCTCTTTTCTTTCATTCTATAACCCATTACAGCACATATGTCCTAATATGCTCGTGCAAGTATTTTCTTTAGCTATTATTCGTAGGTTTTCCACTTTATGACCCACACATACACACATGTAAATACAAGACATTGTTATTATTTCTTGTCCGCACCACCATATTTGGCCTCCAACTTAAGTTATTTACTTTCGGCATTAGCCTTAATGCGAACGCACGTAAACTTTGTTATTCTATGCCGTTCAAATGTCATCTGATAACACTATTACGGCTATTTGGGTAGTTAACGTGGATTTGCTTTTTGCCGGGTTCAGTTTGGTTGGTTCTTCATTCGTGTGCGATTAAGGTCATTTCGATAATGAAATGGGGGAAAAACGTTTTTTTTCTATTTTTTTCTTGTGTTTTTTGTTTTTTTTTTTTTTTGGTATGTATTTCATATGAACTTTTTTATTGTACCATTTGGTATATATGTATGTAAGGGAAGCAAAAAATATATTATAAACTTGGCCAAGATAAAATTACAATGTTTCTTTGTTTTCGAATAGATTGATGAGCTTATTGGGTTATTTTGAAAACTAAACATCATTTGAAGGCGTGTATATTTCGGTGAAGTAATGTAAATTACTTGTTAAATATAAATAAATAAAATCCTTCCCCGTCGCTAATTATAAAATCACGAACAATCACCATTTACATATAATCAGCATTTAGATGCAAATAAGGGTTACGACACGCTTGTAGAATTTGACGTTACTTTAAAAGGAAAGAGGGTATATAACATTTGTCATTCCGAAATATTCGACGAAGACCCCATAAACTATATATATTCATGATCAACATAGAACTCCAAGTTGATTTAGCTACGTCTTTTCGTCTGTAGAAATCAAGATACGACCCACATTAAAAGTTGCAAAATTTGGTTGGTAGAAAGTGGTACAGGCTTTCGTTTAGCTCCCATATTACGGCAACTCCCCATATTCGGTATTTCAATTCGGCGCTACCTCCAGTGACAGACTTTCTTTTTAAATTTCCTAAATAGAGTTTGTAATGGGTTTTACCTATTGTAGCACAACAATATCTGTATAGATCCACGTTTTCCTATAGAACCCATATAACGGTACATCCAGATATTGGGTATTTTTACAATTTAGTCCGATTTTTTCTATCGGATGTGTTTAAAACTCAGTATTCGTAGTTCATAATGGCTTTTAGAACATGATCTATATTGGCCCACATTTTCTCGCCCGATATTCCCAGGAATCATTAATCCTGTCATATTTATTTAAAATGTTTTCTTTACTCCTGTGTGGAGAGTATTAAAAGTTCTGCCCGACTGAACTTGTTTTTAGATCTATTTTTCCTGTGCCTATTTTCGACTTGTTTTTTTACAAGGAGTGTCAAATCTTAGAACAAACTATATATCTCTATTTAATAGGTTATCAGAAGATTGTATTTGAAATTTATATATTAAGAAGTAAAAAAGCTGTAAGTTCGGCCGTGCCGATCTTTGAATACACTCCACCATTTGGAACGAATTTGGAAATTTTCAATAAAATAAAATCCATTAAAAATTCTGTTAAAATCTTAAAGTAACAGAATGTAGCCGTTATATTAGGGACCAGCATCATCAAAATCATCAAAATACCGAATATAGGGAGGTAATATTATATACCAAAACGTGGACCTGTGCAGACAATTTTCTGTCTTAGGCTGTAGTATTTATTACGATCTTCAAACACCAATTCTTGTGAATAATTGAATAATAATAATGTCGCTAAAATCATCAAAATACCGAATATTGGGAGGTACCGTTATATGCGGGCTGTACGAAGACGAAGACCTGCACTGACAACTTTCTGTCATAGGCTGTAGTATCCATTACGAACTTCAAATACCAAATTTTAAGTAATTCCGGTTAATAATGTCGCTAAAACATCAAAATACCGCATATAGGGAGGTAACTTTACATGGGGGCTATACGAAGACATGGACCTGTACAGACAGTTTCCATTACGAACTTCAAATACCAAAAAAAAAAAAACGGTAAGGAACAGTCCAAGTGAGGCGGGGCCCACTATATGATATCCTACACCACTGTGCATATATAGTAGAGCTCCCGTAACAAAAGAATTTATTTCAAGTAGGTTATACCACCTATCAACACTTGGCTTTAGAGCAGTTATAGATTGCATGCTATCACTTGCTGAAGGATTATATTAAAACAAGTAAAAAAACATTAAGTTCGCCCGGACGGAACTTTTAATACCCTCCACCTTAGGATAATGGAAACATTAGAACCAATTATGACCCACTAATACAAAACTTTAGACATTTTCGTGGGAAAATGTTGAAAAAATTATCAAAATATCGGGAGGTACCGCAATGTTTCGCCACCGGAGCTAGTACCCGCTATGATCAACAAATACCATTTTTTTAGACAAATCCATGAAAAAATGTGGCAAAAATCTTCAAAATACAGAATCTCGGGAGGTACCGTTATATGGGGGCTATACCAAAGCGTGGACCCATACATACAGTATTTAACCACACGAACTAAGACCCATTATGTCCAAAAATACCAATTTTCAGACAAATCCTTGAAAAAATGTGGCAAAAATAATCAAAATATCGAATATTGAGAGGTACCGTTATATGGGGATTACACCAAAACTTGGACCGATATATCTCAATTTCAGTACCAACCATCCTAGGCACATCCCAGACAAATTATTCTGCTAAATTTTGACGCTCTACGTCAAATAATGTGGCCTGTATCGTGATTTCAATAGACAGACAGACGGACATCGTTAAATCGGCTTAGAATTTTATGAATATATATGGGGTCTACGACGAATATATAGGGATGTTACAAACTCCTTTCCAAGGTGGAGGGTATAAAAATATATATCGGAGCCGAGTTCCACACAATGGAAACGTACGTCCCGAAATTCACTCCATTTGGGCTGATATTAGCCATTATTTGCACAATATACCTGAAATGGAATTAAATACATATATATGTGGGAGCTACACCTAAATCTTAGCCGTTCTCGATAAAATCAAAGACATAGAAGTATAAAGATGGGACAAGACAGAGTCAAAATATGGCAACCCTGTGAAAAATACCTCTGTTGTTATGATATCGTAACAACATAGTTACCAATGTAAAGCAATTTAAACCGCTAAGGCAGTATGCAATTATTTGGGAAGGTATATGGAATAGAAATTTGAAACCAATAGTTTGGATAATCCAACATTTTATTTGTCATTCTTTCCTATAATTGTGTTTTTTATATTAACATGCCTCTGTCATGAGCTGTTATTCAAGGTAGTATAGCCACAAACCATTTGCTCAGAATGCATTTTGTCTAGTCTTTACCATTTTACGTCTTTGATAAAATTTGGCAAAGGTATTTCCGAGCTCTATAATATATCTGGTACCAAATATCATTGTTGTCGAATGCATATTACGAATGTGAGGGTCTTAAAACCCCAAATCGTATGAAACATGCATATGGGAGCTATAGCTATATCTGAACCGACTTATATTAGACATTTGGTGCAAATTAACCCGAAATCGGTTGAAGACGGCTATATCTAGATCTGATTCGATTATCACCAATTTCACTAAGGTTCGTCCTTGAGTCAAATAAATATTGTTTGCCAAAGTTCATCTCAATCGGATAATAAATGCGACCTGCATTTTGTTCACAAGAATACATGAACGAACGGCCGGACGGACTGACAATCGTTCTTGAAGTTACCCAAAGCTCTCTAAAACATTCAAAGCTTTACATAACTTATTGGGATCCCCATGGTAATTGAGGCCGCTAAAGTTTATCCTGAGAACCTAAAATAGTTTTAAGGTTTTGATCTACAAACCGAAAATATCAAACCGACAGCGAGCTTCCCACTATCCGCTTAAAATTGAAAAATATAACTGATGGTTTATATTAACCTTTGCTGCTTTTGCCACTATGTGAAAAGTGTTGAGCGTCTACAGGCTGACCAATGTCCGTATGGTTTGTTTTTAAATATCTTCCTTTGTAAAATTGCATGTCCTTATACGCTATGGAATTAGATATTTGGAAACATAAAGGCAACACATGATACGCTAAAAATATGCATAAATTTGTTCAGAACTTTTCGACTAAAAACGTTGAATTTTAAGTACATATATGATGAAATTGAATTAATTAAATTACCTCACAACCCTCAGTTTAATAGCATTTGTATACCTACCCTTGCTGACCTTCTCAAGTGATATTGCTTAACCTTAAAATGCGAAAGAAAGAAATTAAAGCTGCTTGAAATGCAAATTTTCCGGACTATATTTGAATAATTTTCCATTTGTTTATTTTTGCATTTAAGCACATTTTGATTACATCATATTAATCAAAACTTCAATTAGGCAGGAATGTGCGTGCGTGCGTTCGTTCCTGCATTGTCGTATAGCCTGAACAACAGATAACTTCTATGTAGATAAAGTTGTCGTACATTTGTGTCTTTCGACACAAATCATAAAGCATTCGTCTTTGACAAATTGTTGTGATAATTTACAATTTAGCTGTCCATCCCTGTGTCACGACTTACATTGACCACAGACATTCCGGGATGGGGCGTACATTACGTATGTCCGACACAAAGGAGTTGAACCAATTTACCCACCTGTATAAATGGACAAAAGTCAAGAAGAATATTTAGAGGAAGCTTTGTGCGAATGGTAGATTGGCCAGATAAGAGAAAATATTTATGCGTGTGTCGTTAGCAGCATATTTTTAAGGTTAATAACACAGACGCACGCAATGTCTGATAAATATTTGAATCAAAACTATCTTTTATCATTAATTTTCTTTTGGGGGTGAATATTCATTTGTACTGTAAGTCCATACGTATAAATTTAAATATTAAAGATATAATATCTACTATTTGTTATACACTCCACCTTGAAAAGGAGGGTATATTAACTTCTTACTCTCACTAAATATTCGTCGTAGACCCCATAAAGTGTATATATTCATAATAAGCATAAAATTCTGAGTCGATTTTGCGATGCCCACTTGGGCCCACAGGCTGAGATAACAAAATAGCAACAAAGTCAAACGCCATAATTTTTACATTTTTTGGATTTTATTGAATTTTATAACAAGTTTAGATTTGTTCAACTTGGTCACCTTTGACACGAATTATGGCCTTCAAACGGCCAATGAAACCGTCACACGCTGCCGAATGCAGCTCCGCGGTATTTTCGCCCATTCACGGCGAAGCGCTTGCTTGAGGTTATCGATACTTCGGTATTCTTTAGTGCCAACCTTGCTTTCCAAAATATTCCAGACACAATAGTCGAACGGATTGGTATCCCGAGAATTTGGTGGCCATTGTGCTCTGGAAATGAAGCGAAGAACCTCATTTTGTTACCATGGAATATCCAAGGTCTGCGGCCAAAATGTTTGCGTGCCCAAGGTTTTAATACACCCTCCAGAATATTTTTGCGATAGTATTCGGCATTTATTCTATGCCACGGTCGATTAATACGAGCGGAGAGCGAGTATCGGCTGTTATGGCGGCCCACACCATCACCATGGCCGGCGCTTGAGTTCTGGTGGCCAACCGAAGGTCCACATTTTCAGCTGACTTCTTTGGCATGTAAACACGATCATTTTGTTTGTCTACAAACAGCTAGACAACATAGGAGAAAACCAAATTCGGCAGAGAACCACTTTCGGCCAAGCGAAGCAACTCTTTAGCTCTTTTGATTCTATTTTCTGTCTGTTGCGGTGTAAGTTCGTGCACTTTTTGGAATTTCATTGGCTTTACCCCGAGCTCATGTTTCAACATTTGCCGAATGGAATATTGCGATATGTTCAGCTCTAGAGCCATTTTTCGGCCACTGCGATGCGGGTTTCGATCAAGTCGCTTCTTTACTATTCGAACCATATCTGCTGATGTTGCTGTTTTCTTCCGTCCACTTCCTTGACGTCGGGCTACGCTACCAGTATCACGGTAAAGAGTGATGGTGCGAGATTCAAAAAATTTATTCACATTTAAATACTGGAATGCTATAACGATAGCCACTTGTGGTTTTCCAGCCAAATATAAAGAAATCAAACTATCACGCTTGAATTCCATCATGAAAAGTTTTTTTTTTTTTTGGATAATTCTCACTAAAATGCTTCTGTACACTTGTGAACAATATAATGAACTGTCACTGGAATAATTTTAACATCTGCCGGACGAGTGACTTAGAAATGACTGCAGTCTGAAGTTGGTTGCAGTTTTTTCATCTCACCCTGTATATATTCATAATCAGCATAAAATTCTGAGTCGATTTAACGATGACTGCTTATCTGTCCGTCCATCTGTATGTTGAAATCTGGATACGACCCACATTGTTTGACGTAGAGCTTCAAAATTTGGCACAGCAATTTGTATTTCGTAAAAGCCATCCTGTATTGAAAATGAGATATATCGGTCCGTTTTGGTATAATCGTCAAGTAACGGTACCTGATTTTTGTATTTTTTTCAGATTACACAGATTCGTTGGCGAAACATTGTATGTATAGGTCCATATTACTGTATAGCCCCATATAAGGATACATTCCGATATTCAGTACTTTGATGATATTTTCCTTTTTTCCACGTCTTCGTCTAAAAATTGGTATTTATAGTTCGTAATGGGTTTAAGCTCTGGTGGCGGCACATGGTTTATATAGGTCTACGTTTTTGTATAGCCCCATTTAAGAGTACCTCCTCATAGTCTGCATTTTGATGATTTTGGCCACATTTTTTCACAGATTTGTCTAAAAATTCGTTTTTGCAGTTCGTAATGCGTTTAAGCTCTGGTGGCGGAACATAGTTTAAATAGCTCCACGTTTTTTGTATAGCGCACATATAACGATACCCACCGACATTCGGTATTTTTATAATCCTAGTCACATTGACCCACGAAATTGTTTCACATTTGATATTTAAGAAGATTTAATAGATGACAATCCTTGAAGAATAAAATTGTCAATAGAGGTTCCCATTTTGGTATGACCCCTATACAACGGCCTCACTTACTTTACTTTTAATTGTAGCTTATATACTTTTATATAATTATTATTTTCTTTACCTAAAGGTGGAGGGTATTAAAAATTCGGCACGCCAACACTGACCCTCATTCCAAAAATCCTAGCATTATCCGTTCGCTAAGTACCATGTAGCAACTTTTAGTACCCGCATTTCCGCAAACCCAGTCTTATTTAATGCCTCCACTCAGAAAATAATCCACACGCCAAACTGTAAAGATGTAGCCTTTGCGATAGGATGGGCTTAAATTAAAATATAAAATTAAAATTAGGTCTATGATTTTTCATTTAGTGTATTACAAATATTTCGACACAAATGAACTTTTGACTCTCTCCTGTTGCGTAAACTCCCCAACATTTGTATGCTTGAGCCACTACAAATTTTCAATATTTGGTTTACAGCAATAAAAGAGAAAATAAAACATATTTTATAAAAAATACATTATAAAAAGTCAAAAATCTCAAAACTTATTTGATATTATTTTAGGACAACCCATTGTGCACTAGATTCTCAACATAGAACGTTGTGTGTGTGTGCCCTCACTCAGACTTTGGATATTTCAAAGGCGAACTGACGAACATCCGGTGCGTGTGTACGTGCATTTATCGAACGATAGATCATTAATTTACTATTCAATTGCCTTTATTACGGGCGTTAGCGATTATTTATGTGCAAATAGTCATTCTGATTAAATTGTCATGTCCGCCTGACGACAATGCACGTCTGCTTGCGGGCAACGTCAGATGGGCGCCAACATAGCCTGTGGCTGCCACCGACAATCGTAACAATGGATAAATTGTCCAGATCAATGTGACAAAGATTAATTATAATAATCATTTGTTCTGGGTGCAGAATTAGCGGTTCTTGCACACGAACGGCAAGACATCTTCACATTTGCTGTCATTGTGGTTTGATAAGATTAGAGATTAAAGTTGACTTGTCTTTCTGAATGGAATTAGGCAAACAAGTGATTTTAAATTTAATAGTCAAATTATGGCTTAAAGCTATTAAGTTAAAGCATGACTGACATACACATAATTAAGAAAATAACAATTATTTGCCTGTTTCAATTATTTTTAAACATTTATTTAAAATATATGTTTCTCTTTTTCTTACAGAATTATAACGCTAGTCCTTCAATCTATTAGGTAAGTGTTTAATTTGGTTTCATGTTTATGGTATATACAGGGTGAGATAAAAAAACCGCAACAAAGTCAAATGCCATAATTTTTATATATTTTTTTTATTTTTTTTAATTTTAATTAATGAAAACAAAAAATATCGGAAATAGAATTTTCACCTTTGACACGAATAATGGTCTTCAAACGGCCAATGAAACCGTCACACGCAGCCCGAATGTTTCTCTTTGGTATTTTTGCCCATTCCCGGCGAAGCGCTTGCTTGAGGTGATCGACACTTTGGTATTTTTTAGAGTCAAGCTTGCTTTCCCAAAATACTCCAGTTACAATAGCCCAACGGATTGGTATCCGGAGATTTTGGTGGCATTATTCTGATGCCACTAATACGAGCGGTGAGCGAACATCGGATGTTATAACGGCCCACACAATCACCATGACCAGCGCTTGAGTTCTGGTGGTCAGCCGAAGGTGCATATTTTCAGCTGGCCTCTTTGACAAGTAAACACGATCATTTTGTTTGTTTACAAACTGCTGGACAACGAATGTATTCGCATTGGAGAAAACCAAATTCAGCAATTCACCACTTTCGGCCAAGGGAAGCAACTCTTTAGCTCTTTTGAGTCTATTTTCTTTCTGCTGCGGTGTACATTCTAGCACTTTTTGAAATTTCAATGGCTTAATCTCGAGCTCATTTTTCAATATTTGCCGAATGGAATATTGCGATATGTTCCGCTCACAAGCCATTTTTTGGCCACTGCGAAGCGGGTTTCGATCAAATCGATTCTTTACTTTTCGAACCATTTCTGCTGATGTTGCTGTTTTCCTCTACCTTGACGTCGGGCTACGCTACCAGTACCACGGTAACGAGCGATGGTACGAGACACAAAAATGTATTCACATTTAAATACTGGAATGCTCTAGCAATAGCCACTTGTGGTTTTCCAGCCAAATAAAGATATCAGACGATCACGCTTGAATTTCATCACGAATAACTTTTTTTCTGGAAAATTCTCACCAAAATGATTTGTGCGCTTGTAAGCAATATAATGAGCTGTGACTGGAATAATTTTACCAGCTGTCGGACGAGGGACTTAGAAATGACTGCAGTCTGAAGTTGGTTGCAGTTTTTTCATCTCACCCTAGATTTGAGTCTTTATTTGGAGACATAGAGGGGCTTCTTGCTTTTGGACATGATCGCAAAATATGTATTTCATCACACAATTGAAACCAATCCTCACGGAATTTTGCATGAGAAGAGAGTTAAGGACTAGAATTTTAAATGACCATTCGATTATTTTTAGCTGTAAAATAGACCACAACAACTAGCAGCACGACGGAGTGCGAAATCTTCCAAAATGGATTTGAACGTAAGGGGGCTTCAAACATATTGTAGTGTTGTAGGGCATCATATGGTCGGCCCCGCTCAACTATAGCTAACTTGTGTTTTACTTGTTCTTGTAATGAACCTAATTCTTATTGATAACATAAAAATATTTGGAATCTTATTTTGTTTATTTAAATTTACAATTAGAATTCGGACACCATTACAAAAACATACTCTTCCAAAACACATTGGTATCGTAGAACCATCCGACGCTCAAGTTGTAAAGTGTTCTAAGCCATCTGACAACACTCTTGATCTATTACTTCATATGGATCCTATAATCCTTGCATTTAATAACGAAAATGTTAAATTGTGTGCAGATTTAGAACATATTTCATGTAAATATTATGCAGGTATGTGTGCATGCAGTATCCTGTGATAAGAGAAGATTCTGATTTTATAATTACTACCTGACATTATAAAATCCCATTTAAACAAATATTTTGCCAATTAGAAACGAAATTTGTATCCATGCCAAAAGTTTAAGGGTAATACTTTTGAAGTAAATATCGAAAAGCAAATTTCAAGTTCTTAAAACTAAAATCTCCAACACAACACTCACACACACAAATCTAAGGTTGCTTATGTATGTATTTGCTGGACAAATACTTTTTTCAATTTCAATGAAAACAAACAGCAGCATTTGTTCCTTTCAATTCCTTTGCACTTCTTTGGCAATTCTTTATCTTGGCTTGACAGACACTGTGGATGCGGTTGGTTGTTTCGGTTTGAATGCTGTTTTGCCTTGCAAATCCTTCCTAGCGTCCGTCCGGATTTATATTTTTGTTCGTCCGTTTGTGTGTGTGTGTATTTTTAACATTTTCTATGCATATAAATTTGGGTTACTTGCAGCTATTTGCAATTGAAAAACTTTACCAAATCTCATAGAATAGCAAACCAAATAGAACAAAATTCTAGATAAAAATAATCATATATTTGCCAACTGCTCTGCTGCTTTGGTTTGCCCAGCTATGTCAGTAGATAAGTCCAAACAAACATGTAAAATGTACTGAAATATATATATATATATTTCTTTTTTTTCATAGCAAACGAATGAAGAAGAACCCAGTCAACAAACATTTGGTAAATGTATTTTTCCTAAAAAAATAAATAAATAAAATAAATCAAATATTTCTTTATGGCGGAACTATGCTATTTTGGCAACACCGAAATTATTAATTATTTATCCACTCATATATGCTCTGTTCCAGAAGATGCAAGAATCTGGTATGTTTGCAATTTTTTTCGTTATCATAAAGAAACCAGTAAAGAAAGTCTTAAAGTCGGGCGGGGCCGACTTTATGATACCCTACACCACTTTGCTAATTTAGTAGAGCTCCGCATAACAATTAAAAGTTTTTATGGGAGAATTCAATCATACACGCTATGATTATAATTATAATTTAAAGTTCAAAGGACTAAATATGCCGAAGTATTTGTATCTTTTAAATTCGGACTTGTATTACCCATTTGGTGCACAATTATTTTGAAATCGGATAAAAATATATATGGGAGCTATATCCAAATCGGAACCGATCTCGATAAAATTTGGCAAAGATATTTCTGAGCTGTATTTGATATATTTCCCTGTATATTGTTGTTACGGAATGCATATTACGGCTGTGGGTAATAAATATAACAAATCGGATGAACATTATATATGGGAACTATAGCTCTATCTGAACCGATCCTCATCAAATTTGAAATACTGGCTTCTAGACTCAATTCGGCCGTAAGTGCCAACTTTTATCCTATTTGGGCAAATATTAGACATTTGGTGCACAATCAAAAGTGAATCGGATGAAGTTATATATGGTAGACGTTTGGTGCCCAATAAAAGGTAAATCGGACTAAGTTATATATGGGAGCTATATCCAAATCTGAACCGATCTCGATAAAATTTAGCAAAGGTATTTCTGAGCTGCATTTGATATATTTCCTCAAATATTGTTGTTACGGAATGCATATTACGGCTGCGGAGGACAGAAATAACAAATCGGATGAACAATATATATGGGAGCTATAGCTATATCTGAACCGATTCAATCAAATTTAGCATACTTATTTTTAGGCCTAATTTGGTTGTATGTGCAAAATTCCATATTTTTTCCATTTTTGGCTACACAAATTACTATATTAACCTCTAGGAAGACTGTCTCTATGTCACCACTTTTGTCCAAATTATAAAAGTTTACAAGTTTTATAAAAAAAAAAAACAGTATAGAAAGGTCAAAAGTCGGGCGGGGCCGACCATATGATACCCTACACCACTATTAGCAGAGCACCCGAAACGAAAAAGTTTATGTTGGGAATTTATGTAAAGTAGATTATACCAACTGTGAATCAAATAACATTGCTGTTAGTAATGTTAGCCGGACCGAGTTTTACCAAATGGAAAAATTCGGCTGAATATGAGAAAGTCTATCCATTTTGGGCTGTGATGGAATTCGTGATTATTATTTTGTGGAGTCCTCTAATGGCTTTAAGCAGTTTTTTCGACATCAAAATTTCCTTTGTAGGAAAAATAAAAGGTTAGTATATTGAAACAGTATCTTTTTTAAAAAAGTCGTCAAGGTCGCCATAAGGACCACCTAAACCCTTTTCTTAAACCATTATCTTCTGATACGAATACTTTAAATATTTTTTTACGTCATTCGTGTAATCTTTTCTCTTCCAAAATAATTTATAGTTTATTAAATTGTGTAAATATAACAACGATTTTTTTTATCGAAATTAGAATTTCTACGAATAAAAATTTTTGAACTTTCTTCAAAAATATTCCTCAAAAATCCACGTCTTGTAGGCTCTTTAAAAAATATTCCTTAAAACCCCACGGCTAATAGTATCTTCAATAAATATTCTTTTAAAAACCAACGTCCCCTCTAAAAATCCACGTCTTGCAGACTCTCTAAAAAATCCACGTTTCGAAAGCTCTTCAAAAAATTTGAAAACAGATGAAAATTCTGTTAAAATTTTTAAAATACCGAATATCGGAGGGTACCGTTATATGGGGTATATACGATATCGTGGACCTATAAAGACAACTCTCTTTCAGGTAGTAAAGTACTCACAATGAACTCCTTGTGTGGATTATCAGACAATTCCGTTGAAAAATGTGATAAAGTCATCAAAATACCGAATATCGGGGGGTACCGTTATATGGGGGATATACGATATCGTGGACCTATATAGAAAATTCTTTTTCATGGGGTGAAATACTCGTAAGGGACTCCTTGTGTGGAATTCAATTGAAAAATGTGTCTAAAATCATCAAAATATCGAATATCGGGGGTACCGTTATATTGGGGTTTTTCGATATCGTGGACCTATATAGATAATTCTCTTTCAAGGAATAAAGTACTCACCAGGAAGTCCTTGTGTGGATTTTCAGACCATTCCGTTGAAAAATGTGGCTAAAATCATCAAAATATCGAATATCGGGGGTACTGTTATATGGGGGCTATACGATATCGTGGACCGAAATAGCCCATCTTCGAACTTGACCTGCCTGCAGACAAAAGAGAGATCTGTGCAAAATTTTAGCTTCCTATCTTAATTCATCTTAGAATTTCACGCTGATCAAGAATATATATACTTTGTTGGGTCTAAAATGATTATTTCGATGCGTTACAAACGGAATGACGAATTTAATATACCCTCCATACTATGTATGGGTATAACAAGGCAACAAAGTATTTCTAAATGTGTATAGAAAGGTAAAGAGCCACTTTCAATATTTTTTAGTTCAAAACACATACAATCACAAAATAATTCTGAATTTTTCTGCCTAGCTCTGATGTATAACTTTGAATTGTTTTTTCAATCAAACATAAAATTTTTCTGTAAACATTTTTCGGATTTGTCAGAAAATATATTTTTCAATCCCAGATATTTTTTCTGTTGTCTGCCTATTTTAAGGACATTAACTTTTTTATAAGCAATATATAGTGTTCTGCCTAGGTTACGATCTAACGGTGAGTTAATAACTAACAGTAAAATCTTTTGTTGAAATTTATGTTTTTCGTTATATAAATTCCAATTTACTCTGGAAAGACAAACAAACTAGAACTCCTTATATAAGACCGCAAGCAACGGTAATGTTAATGCAGATTGCAGTACTGATTAATGGTAAGACTTGCTTAAGCAAAAAATGTTCCCAACTCTTGGCCTATGTGATGAGAATCATTTTAATGTGCCGAAGAAATAACTCCAATGTTTCAAGTAGTTCAGCAATTTATCTGGAAGATAACGTGAAGAAAACTCACGATGTTCACTGGGTATGTATATTTTTCTTAATCCACCTACCACTCCACAACCCACTACCACTGCTTTTGTTCCTTGAAGTGGAATAAATTTAAAAGAGCTACAAATAAAAAAATTACTGCACCAATACGACTGCTGCTATAAATTTGTAAATTTATTATTGTCTGTCTAGCTGAGTATTGTATGTGTGTGTGGGTGTTCGCATGCATACACAAGTGTAAATTTCATTCCGAAGGGTGTGATTCTGAATCTAAAATAAAATAAAAAAAAACACACACAAACACATACCGATATAGATCCAAACTAAATGCATGGCAATTTTCTTTTCCAACTGAAAAACCACAAAAGTTCGGTAAGTGACAGTCATGATTTATGATTTTTATTTCAAGGGAGCAGAATACTTGAACCGTGCAATATAAAAACACACACACATACAAACATATATACATGTTTATATGTATTTTGGAGCTTAAATAGTTCATGATTAATTTAATATGGGAAACATTTTGGTTTCTTACTGACAAGAATTACATTGTTGCAAGTGTCGACTGTCAACCACAATGATAAATTAGAATTATTAATTATTTATTTTGTTGCTCCTCTGTAAGAGAGAGAGAGAGAGAGAGAGAGAGACATTTACATTAGTGATTGCTACTTTTGCAAACCCAAAATGTCAAGATAATAGGATTATATTGCACATATATAATTCTAGTAATTATGTATGTAAATCAATATGCTTTAACAATGTTGGAGACATTTTTTTCTATATTGTTGTAGCAATTTTTAACCGTTTTCAATCTGTATAAAATGTGCAATTTCGTTTGCAACCAGTATCAGTATGTCTATTGACATCAATATATATTCCACATTATTTCATATGGAGTTTTACGAAAAAAATTGGGTAAGTCAAGAATGATTGGCATTGAAAAACTTCTATATCGGCGGTGCAAAATATTTTAGATTTTTTAACGGTACTGACAGCAAATGTAGACAGTGGAATTACATTATTAAAACCAAATTGTCTAAAATTCTTCGATTGAAAGTATCAAAGGGGTAGAACAATATTATTATTTTTTTCACATCTGGCATTACTTTTGTACAAAAACAACATGATTGTCAACTTATGACTGACACTGATATGTAGAGAGGTAATAAACTAGTTTTTCATTATACCCTATACATAGCGGTAAGAGTATTATGTCTTTGTGCATTTGTTTGTAACATGATGAAGGAAGTGAGATAGGCCTATAGTAACGTTTGAGCATCGAAATGGAATCAGTTTCTGATTCGATTTATTCATAGTCATCATAGTCTGTCCAATGTATTTTTATGAACAAAATGCAGGTCGCATTTATTATTCGATTGAGATGAAATTTTCCAAACAGTTATAGCTATAGCTCCCATAATATGTTTCATCCGATTTGGAGGTTTAAGTCCCTCACATGTGTAATATGCACTCCACGACAGTAATATTTGGTACCAGGTATCGGATACATCTCAGAAATAAGTTAAAATTTTTGTCATAATCGGTTCAGATTTAGATATAGTTCACATATATAACTTCATCCGATATCAGGTTTTTTTGTGTGCACCAACTGTCTAGTATCAACCCAAAAAGGCTGAATTTTTTGCAAATCACACTGAATTCTTCCTGGAAACAAGTACTTCAAAATTTAATTCAAATTGGTTCAGATATAGCTCTCTATATATGTTTTGTCCGATTTGGTATTAAATTCCCTCACATGCGTAATATGCACTGCAGAACGATGATCAGATATTACTGGAAAATACTTCTGCCAAATTTTATCGAGATCGGTTCAGGATTATATAAAGCTTCGATATATATCTTCAACTGATATTATATTTATTCTTCACCATATATGTAATAGCAGACCAAATAAACAGATTTTTTCATATTGTGCCGAATTTTATCATTTTGTGAAACTCGGTCTTGTATATCTATTGCACCAATAAACATTTTTAATATAATCCTTATCGAAGTTATATCATACACTGTATAGGGTGAGATAAAAAAAAAACAACAAGTCAAGCGCCATAATTTTTATATTTTTTTTTAAATTTTATTAAATGAAGCCAAAAAAAAAATCGTGGAAATAGCATCAAATTTTAGAATAAGTTTAGATTTGTTCGAATTGGTCACTTTTGGCACGAATTATGGCCTTAAAATGAAACCGTCACACACTGCCCGAATGTTGTTCTGAGGTATTTTGGCCCATTCCCGGCAAAACGCTTGCTTGAGGTTATCGATACTTCGGTATTCTTTAGTGCCAACCTTGCTTTCCAAAATACTCCAGACATAATAGTCCAACGGATTGGTAACCGGAGATGTTGGTGGCCATAATGCGCTGGAAATGAAGCGGGGAACCTCATTTTGTAACCATTCTTGGGTGGCGAGTGCTGAGTGCGATGGTGCTGAGTCTTGTTGGAATGTTCAAGGTCTGCGGCCAAAATGTTTGCATGCCCAAGGCTTTAATACACCCCACAGAATATCTTCGCGATAATATTCGGCATTTATTCTGATGCCACGGTCAATTAATACGAGTGGAGAACGACCATCGGCTGCTATGGCGACCCACACAATCACCATGGCCTGTGCTTGAGTTCCGGTGGCCAACCGAAGGTGCACATTTTCAGCTGACCTCTTTGGCAAGTAAACACGATCATTTTGCTTGTTTACAAACTACTGGACAACGAATGTTTTCTCATGGGAGAATACCAAATTCGGCAGTTCACCACTTTCGGCCAAGCGAAGCAACTCTTTAGCTCTTTTGAGTCTATTTTCTTTCTGCTGCGGTGTAAATTCTTGCACTTTTTGGAATTTCAATGGCTTTACCCCGAGCTCCTTTTTCAATATTTGCCGAATGGAATATTGCCATATGTTCAGCTCACGAGCCATTTTTCGGCCACTGCGACGCGGGTTTCGATCAAGTCGCTTCTTTAATTTTCGAACCATTTCCGCTGATGTTGCTGTTTTCTTCCATCCACTTCCATGACTTCGGCTACGCTATCAGTATCACGGTTACGAGCGATTGTACAAGACACAAACGATTTATTCGCATTTAAATGCTGGAGTACTCTTTCGATAGCCACTTGTGGTTTTCCAGCCAAATATGAAGAAATCACACTATTACCCTTGAATTCCACCACGAATAATTTTTTTTTCTGGAAAATTCTCACCAAAATGCGTTTGTAAGTGAGCTGTCACTGGAATAATTTTAACAGCTGTCGGACGAGTGGTTTAGAAATGACATTAGTCTGAAGTTTGTTGCAGTTTTTCATTTCACCCTGTATGGGAATATGCCAAAATATAAACTTATGTTGACATTTCTATGCAAAGATATTTCTTACATAATGGGAACATTTGCTGCCAATTTATAGCAAATTTTAGGTTAATACTGTCACTAAAGCCGCCAAAAAAAACTTAAATCTCTCGGTACAGTTAAAACTTAGACCTACTTAGCCCATTTTCAATACCAATATCACACATCTGAGTAAAGTTTTATCAACCTAATTATTTTCGTTCGGGAATTAGAGTAAATTCCACAGACGAACAGTCAGACAGATAGACAGGCGGAATCGACATAAAATTGCATGCCGATCAATTATATATATACGTTGTGAGGGCTACAATTTGTAGTTCAAAGTGTTACAAACTGAATGACAGAAGAAAAGCTATGAGATTTATATTCAGAATATTTAATTTGAATTTCAGATTTCCCATTTTTCAAGTAGAATTTAATATATTATCTGTTTTTGAAATATGTCGGAATTAAAATAAAAGAAAGCTTCCATTTTTATTGACTTCAAGAACTGCAACCTCTGCTGGCGAAGAGTTCAGTGTAGACTTCATACTTTTTATACGACTAGACATAGACAGTTGAAATATAATGTCCGCATTTCAAATGAATTTTTTGCATTTCAAATCAAATGTCTAAATGTGATTGTAGTTTCTGATTTTTTCTGAATTTAAGATGGGAATTCTCAATTTCCATTGGAATTCTCTAGTTTGAAAGGGAAATTCTAAATTTTAAATTAATATATTGAATGTGTATTGAAAAGTTCTTGAATTAAAATTGAATTTTTGAGTGTCATGTTGAACTTTCGAATTTTAATTAGCGAACTCCGAATTGTATACAAATTTCATAATTCCAAATTTAGTACCTGAATATCAATTAAAATATCTGAATTGTAATTTATGTTTTATGGATTTTAAATGAAGTTTATGACTTTTAATATGTATTTTGTGAATTACAGTTTTAAAAACAGAATGATTACATTTTTGGTGAATGGTGAAAGTTTATAAGTAGATATTGGTGCCATAATGTACCTAATAAATTCTTTATATATTTATTTTTTCTAAGATGTTACTTTGTTTGCCAAACTTTTAAATAATAGATTTGGCTATAACTAGACGTTTTACTTCGAAGATATCGCTGGTTTACTCATTTATTCTATAATACCTTGCTGATCACGTCCACATTTATTCCATTAATTTATTTAAAACAATTCTATGTATTGGTAAGATGCCCACAGCACCCCAGAGGCTATAAACAAATTCTAAAATCATTATTGTGTTAATCTTGATTTAGTTAAATTGCAAATAAATTTCCGACCAAAATCGATACTAACTTTTCTAATTAATTACAATTGCCGTAGACGGCGCCTCCCAACCCCACTCGTGTACGATTAACTTCATCTTAAACTGCCATCATTGCAAACATTTGTAACATACCTCTTACCCTTCCTGGCGCGTAGATCCTACAGACATTTGCCAAGGTTCTTCCCTCTCCAAGTATACGTGTTTGTGTGTGTGTAAAGTTTAAGGAGCAAGAATTTTGTGTTAGTGGAAACATGTAACGCTGGCTGAAGGTAATAAATTAAAATTATTAACATCTGATACAATTTATTAATTAACTTAGATTCTGCGCCAATAAGGTTTAACGACATCACACAAAGTTTCCTTGAATTTTACCACGCTCCCATGGGACCAAACCGAAGAAAGTGTGGAGCACGAGCGTTCTTGTTTCAAGGCATTCGGCAATGTGTCATTGATACGCTTTTGTTCATTAGGGCGCCATATTGTTGAAGAAACAAAAGTGAGCTTCAAACAATAGGGCAAAGTTTTCTACCATAGGGCGCATTGGGAGAATAAAATCTATATTAATTGTGTTTGTGAGGTCAGGCCTCCAAAGAAGTAGGATTTAATTTTTGGAAGGCACAAATGCAGAAAATGACATTAAACCTAAAAGTTGGTATGGCATGTGTTTTTAATTGTCCTGCCATACGTAAGGTGAAATTTAAGATAATTAAAGGAAGCTGTAGATATTTAATCCGGACATTTTTTGTCTGGTAGTTGGCGAATTGTCAAATTATTTGGAGTTGTGCCATTTGTTATTATGTTGTGCCAGTTTTAATTTAAATATTTACTAATCACTGCTTGGAGTAATGATCCACAATGCTTACTAACTTTTAATAGAAATCACATTCTTTGGGTGGATGCAAACATAAGGCCGAATTTTTTTAATCGATTGGCAAACATCCGAATTGGAAATATATGTATGCACCAATAGGATTTCCAGTCCGTATTTGAAGAAACAATGTTGGAGTTATTTTCTCTCAAGTCCTAATTACAACATTCTACTACTACTTATCTTGTTTTACTTTTTATTATTGCCGGAGTTTAGTAAATTATTATACCCTACACCACATAGTGGTGAGGGTATTATGTCTTTGTGTATTTGTTTGTAACATGGAGAAGGAAGCGAGATAGACTCATAGTTACTTTAGCATCTCATTCTTGGTCGATTTATGAATGTCAGTCCGTATGTCCGTATATCAGTCCGTCCATGTATTCTTGTGAACAAAATGCAGGTTGCACTTATTATCCAATTGAGATGAAATTTCGGATTAATTGTGCACCAAATGTCTTATATGCATAAGACCAAATGACATGTATTTTGGTACATCCCACCGAATTCAGTCTAAAAGCAACTAAATCAAATTTGGAGAAAATCGGTTCAGATATATATATATATATATCTATAGCTCCCAAATTTGCGTTTCATCGGATTTGGGGTCCTAAGTCCCCAAACTCAACAGCAACAAAGCCAAACGCCATAATTTTTACGTATTTTAATTATATTGAATGAAAGCAAAAATGTCGGAAATAGCATCAAATTTTAGAATAAGTTTAGACTTGTTCGAATTTGTCATCTTTGGCACGAATTATGGCCTTCAAAAAGCCAATGAAACTGTCACACGCTGCCCGAATGTTGCTCTGCGGTATTTTGCCACATTCCCAGCGAAGTGCTTGCTTAAGTTGATCGACACTTTGGTATTTTTTTGTGCCAACCTTGCTTTCCAAAATACTCCAGACACAATAGTCCAACGGATTGGTATCCGGAGATTTTGGTGCGCTGGAAATGAAGCGAGGAACCTCATTTTGTAAACATTCTTGGGTGGCGCGAGCTGAGTGCGATGGTGCTGAGTGCTGCTGGAATGTCCAAGGTCTGCGGTTAAAATATTTGCCTGCCCAAGGCTTTAATACGTCATCCAGAATATGTTCGCGATAATATTCTGCATTTATTTTAAGTCACGCTCGATTAATACGAGCGGAGAGCAACAATCGGCTGTTATGGAGTCACCATGGCCGGCGCTGGAGTTGAGTGATTGGCCAACCGAAGATGCACATTTTCAGCTGACCTCTTTGGCAAGTAAACACGATCATTTTGCTTGTTTACAAACTACTGGACAACGAATGTTTTCTCATCGGAGAAAACCAAATTCGGCAGTTCACCACTTCCGGCTAAGCGGAGCAACTCTCTAGCTCTTTTGAATCTATTTTCTGTCTGTTCTTGCACTTTTTGGAATTTCAATGGCCTTACCCCGAGCTCATTCTTCAATATTTGCCGAATGGAATATTACGATATGTTCAGCTCACAAGTCATTTTGCGGCCCCGGCAACGCGTGTTTCGACCAAGTCGCTTTTTTATACCCTCCACCATGCATAGTATGGAGGGTAATTAAGTTCGTCATTCCGTTTGTAATAATCATTTTAGACCCAACAAAGTATATATTTTCTTGATCAGCGTAAAATTCTAAGACGATTTAGACCTATCAGTCCGTCCGTCCGTCTGTTGTAATCACGCTACAGGCTAAACGAATAAATATAGAAAGCTAAAATTTTGCTCAGATCCCTCTTTCGTCTGCAGGCAGGTCAAGTTGGGCTATATCAAGATGGGCTATATCGGTCCACGATATCGTATACCCCCTTTATAACGGTACGCCCGATATCCGGTATTTTAATGATTTTAGCCACATTTTTCAATGAAATTGTATGGAAATCCACTCTACCTGTTCTCTAAGAGCACTTTATCTCTTGGCAGAGAATTATCTATATAGGTCCACGATATCGCATAGCCCCCATATAACGGTACCCCCCGATATTCTGCATTTTGATGATTTTAGCCACATTTTCTAATTAGCCACACACGAGGAGTTCTTTGCGGGTACTTTAACACCTGAAAGAGAATTGTCTATATAAGTCCAAAATATCGTATATCCCCCATATAGCGGTACCCCTCGATATTCGGTATTTCGATGATTTTAGCCTCATTTAAATTCTATACAAGGAGTTATTTGTGAGTACTTTATCTCTAAACATAGATTTGTCTATATAGGTCCACAATATCATGTATCCCCCCATATATCGGTACCTTCCGAGATTTTAACTGAATTTTTAATGGATTTTATTTTAACTTTTTGAAAATGTCCTAATTCGTTCCAAATGGTGGAGGGTATTCAAAGTTCGGCCCGGCCGAACTTACTGCTTTTTTACTTGTTACTTTTCAAACCATTTCTGCTGATGTTGTAGTTTTCTTCTGTCCACTTCCTTGACGTCGGGCTACGCTACCAGTATCACGATAACGAGCGATGGAACGAGAAACAAAAGAGTTTCGATCAACATTTAAATCACATTTATGCTTTTGTACGCTCGTAAACAATAGAATGAACTGTCAGTGGAATAATTTAACAACTGTTGGATTAGTGGCTTACAAACGGCAGCAGTCTGAATTTGGCTGCAGTTTTTTCATCTCACCCCGTATGTTTTATCCGATTTGGGATTTAAGTCCCTTACAAGAGTAATATGCCTTCCACAACAATGATCTTTCATATCAGATACCACATGTAGCTCTAAAAAAAGTGTATCAAATGTTGTCAAGATCGGTTCAGATTTGGGCAAAGCTCCCATATATATCCTCAACCGATTTCGGGTTAATTGTGAACCAAATGGCCAATATCTGCTCAAAAGTCCTGAATTTTGGTACATCTGATCGAATTCAGTCGAGAAGCAAGTACATTGAATTCGGAGAAAATCGGTTCAGACATAATTATGGCTACCATATAAATGTTTCATCCGATTTGGTGCTTAAGTAACTCACATTCGTAACATACACTCCACAATAATGATATTTGGTACAAGATATCAGATACAGCCCAGAAATGTAGGATATAGTTCCCATATATATCTCCAAACGATTTCGGGGTGATTGTGCACCAAATTGCAAATGTCTGTCAAAGTGTCCTGAATTTTCGTTCGTCCGACCGAATTAAGTCTAGAAGCAAGTACATCGAATTCGGAGAAAATCGGTTCAGATATAGCTATAGCTCCCATATAAATGTTTAATGCTATTTTGTGTTGAAATCCCTCACATTTGTAATATGGATTCCACAATAATGATATTTGGTACCAGATATCTTAAAAAGCTCGGAAATACCTTTCTCGGCTCCGATACATACTTTTTTTAATATAATCCTTCTCCAAGTGATCTAAAACCATATTCTTTTGTTACGGGAGCTCTACTAATTACGTATAGTGGTGTAGGGTATCATATAGTTGGGCCGCCCAACTTTTGGCTTTTCCTTACGGGTTTATTAAATCATAAGGCCTTAGAATTAAAATACTATTATCTTTAAAATTTTAACTTAATAATATTTATATAATTAGCGTGTTTCTTAAAATCACATAATGCGCATATGATTTTTCAATATGTGAAGTCATTATTGTTTTTACCAAAATAGATACTGAAATGGAGTGGCTTGTTATATTAAGAGCAAATACTACAAACACTACAAATATCTAACAGTCATTAAATTAATTTAAAATATTCAAAATATTTATATTTTTGTTTGTTTTCATTACATCACTTCCAATAATATTCCTAGAACACATACTCTTGCTTTGCCAGCATGTAGTTTGAAGAACGAAACCATTTCATTACTCTAAGCCGACATTACGGCACAATATTAAAATACTTCAGTTGAGAAAATTATTTTTATTTCTATTTCAGAATATTTACGCTTTTCTCTTAGTTATGTCGTTTTTATGATTTCATTAATTCGTGCAGACATTTTCTTTTTTTCATGGCAATATCTTTTTGAGCATGTAAATCTCAGTTTTTCGAGTTCACTGAACCAAAAACTTTTGTCCTTATTTTGGAATTTTTGTAATTGTCATAGGATGGCTGCAGCAGGGAGGCAGTGGGGGAGTGATGTTCAGCGCTCCCCTTTCAATGCTGCCATCCATGTCGGCTGTCGTTGATTATGGGGTTACCAAGGCAATTGTAGCGGTTGGTGTGTCCGCATCATTATTGTCGTCATTACGCTTGGTTGGCGGAAGTAATTCGACGACCTTTACAGCAACATTTGTACACAACTAATTAGAGATCTCAAAATAACTACAAAGGCTTCTGTGGGCACAACATTGAGTAAAACAATGTCTCACCTCGACATGGACGATAAGAACCAAACTAAATATACACAAAAGTTGTTGTCTGTCTCCGCCCGTTCATGGCTGGCAAGCCGCTGTATTATGGCACAGCATCCTGACAGGACAAGTATTCTTTAAAAACGGATGTTCCATCCTTAGTAGATAAAATTAATAGCATTGAAGCTAGGGTAAATTACAAAGACTACGTTCCCATTTTTCACACCAAGGTTTTTGTACTGGCAGCCGCCATGCCATCATTCGTAGTCATCTAAAATGCCTGGAGGAGAAAAATAAATTCAATTAACACATTAATTTCACATCTTATTTGCCTCGCAGACTTTAAATTACTAAATTTAAATCACAAAGAGGCGATGGGAACTTTTTTCACAAAAATTAATGAAAACTTGTGCATGAAAGTTTCAAATAAAAAATTAATTGAATTTGGAAAAAAAAGTAATGTCTTTATCGACTTACCCTTTAATATTTGGGGTACGTGAGGGGAGAAGCCCGTCTAAATTAAGGGTTATCAGGAAATATCTAAAATAATGAAATATTTGTAATTGTTTTTTCAACAATGTCGAATGAATTGTCGAATATCGAAATTCCGCGTTTTTGCACCTATATGAAAAAATTGAACTAAATGAACAATTTTATGTCATCACGAACTCCACTTGGGGGTCCTAGGAAAACGTGGACCAACAGAGTTATATTCAAGTCAGAGATAGTGGAACCTATAGCGAATTCTTAACACCAATTTGAGAAAATCAATTGAGCAATGTTAAAAAACACCAAAAAATCTAATATACAGGGTTGTCCATATTAGGCGGACCCATCTGGCAACGCCATAACTTATTAAAAAATGTGAGAAGTGCGCCTTCTAAGAACACCATTAAGCGTTTATACGAAAATTTTTCGACTGGTAATGCTCTTTATAATCCGAAGAGGACATATAAAAGTCGTCCAAGGCGATCGGCCGAGAATATCGCTGCCGTACGAGCCAGTGTTGAGAGGTCCCAAGATCATCCTAAAAACGCCGTTCTCCTCAGCAGTTGGACATGGCTCGGTCCACTTTACAACGGATTATTCGCATTGATTTCCCTTTGTTCCCCTACAAAATTCAATTGACGCAAAGAATGTTGCCTGCGGTCAAGCCTCGTCGATTGGAATGGGCCCAAAGAGTCATGGGTCCGTCGAATATGGGCAACCCTGTATATCGTCTATACCACAACTTGGATAGTACTTTGCGAGGATGTTTTTTTAAACCTTGAGAACGAAAACTGCTGATCTACAGAAAATTTGGTAACGTACTATGACAGAAATTCCTCAAACAAGGTGGTGCCGTTATACAAATTCATGCACCTATACGGCCAATTTTAAATACCAACATTTCTTCAGACTTTTGAGTAAAGGTTTATCAAATTAAAGGGTGACAACAACAAAGTCAAATGCCATAATTTTTACATTTTTTTAATTTCATTGAATGAAAGCAAAAAATGTCAGAAATAGCATCAAATATTAGAGAAAGTTTAAATTTGTTCGAATTGATCACCTTTGGCACGAATTATGGCCTTCAAACGGCCAATGAAACCGTCATACGCTGCCCGAATGTTACTCTGCGGTATTTTGGTCCATTCACGGTGAAGCACTTGCTTGAGGTGATCGACACTTTGGTATTTTTTAGTGCCAATCTTGCCTTCAAAAATACTCCAGACACAATAGTCTAACAGATTGGTACCCGAGATTTTTTTGGTCATTGTGCGCTGGAAATGAAGCGAGGAACCTCATTTTGTAACCATTCTTGGGTGGCGTGTTGAGTCCTGTTGGAATGTCCACGGCTGAGCTCTTTGACAAGTAAACACGATTTCCAAACTGCTGGACAACGAATGTTTTCTCATTGGAGAAAAACAAATACGGCAGTTCACTACTTTCGGCCAAGCGAAGCAACTCTTTTGAGTCTTTTTTTTTTTTGCGGTATAATTTCTTGCACATTTTGGAATTTTAATGGCTTTACCCCGAGCTCATTTTTCAATATTTGCCGAATGAAATATTGCGATATGTTCAGCTCAAGAGCCATTTTCGGCCACTGCCACGCGGGTTTTGATGAAGTTGCTTCTTTACTTTTCGAACCATTTCTGCTGATGTTGCTGTTTTCTTCCGCCCACGTCCTTGACGTCGCGCTACGCTACCAGTATCACGGTAACGAGCGATGGTACGAGACGAGACAATAGATTTATTCACATTTAAATGCTGGAGTGCTCTAACGATAGCCCCGTGTGGTTTTCTAGCCAAATGTATAGAAATCACACTACCACGCTTGGATTCCATCACGAATAACTTTTTTTCTGGAAAATTCTCATCAAAATGCTTTTGTACGCTTGTAAACAATATAATGAACTGTCACTGAAATAATTTTAACAGCTGTCGGACGAGTGTCTTAGAAATGACAACAGTCTGAAATTAGTAGTATACTATACTAAATTTGGAATACTTGGTACTAAAGGGTAAGTTTTTAACTATTATCATTTCGCATCACTCGTTTGAAAAGTGTTTCGAGTTTTGTTTCACTGTCAAGTATCTTCAATTTGGTTTATTATTTAACCATGAGTCGTCGTAAAACTAATAACGCTTGCCAATCAAAGATTTTTTTTAATCAAATGCGTGCTCTTTTAAGGAAGTTCGCGCTTCCTGCGTTTAACGTCGAAGCTAATTTTTGTATGAATAGGTACCTAACGTAATTGTGAATGGTGAGATGATATTCATTTTTTTGCGCAAAATGCAAGAGCTTGACTTGCATGACATGTGGTTTCAACAAGATGGTGGCACACGCCTTTAGACTACTTTTTTGTGGGATTATATAAATGATAATTTTCTATACAGAAATCGGTTAAGATATTGGTTTTATAGATTAGTTTAAACCGCTCTAAAACTTTAGTACACAGTTAATACCCAAATTACCAATATGTCTTTTTTTTCTTTCCTTACTGGTTTTAATTGCAATATTGCCGCAGACGCTATATATCTAATACCAACGGATTAATTCAAAAAATTGTGAAGAGGTTATTTAGGTTACTTTGTGATGTAAACTTTAAAGTACAGATACACATGCGAATTCTACGTTTAGCTCTATTTCCACAATTTGCTGGATTTTCCCTGTAGTTATTGTCACACAGTGTTATTAAAAATGTGGAAGATGTACCAGAAGGTTCATTAGAGTTATAATGATGTATTAGAAACACCCTTTCCACTGGTTTCATCTTTTATTATAGTTAATGGATATAAAAAAGTGGAACTTTTGGCAGTCAGTCAACATATCCATGTCCCATGTTCGCTCCTAACCGAAGTCTGATATAATATTACCACTGGCCTGGAAATGTGGCCAGTCATAGATTTATGACTAAAAGAGGCAAATAAGCCGATATATTTTCTATTTTCATACTCCAATTTGCATCAAAATATTAGGATGTGCTTAGTGTTAACAAAATCGAACAGTGATTTTACATATTACGACAGTTGTTGTTATTCAAAATTGTGACCTTTTATGTCAAGTTTGAACATTATGGTACGCTCCACGTTTAGCGAAATGAGTTTGACCCTGATTACCCTATTCAGCCTTGTGATACATATTTTGAATTAATATTTCCGCATTTTTATACCCTCCACCATACATAGTATGGGGGTTCATCATTCCGTTTGTAGCTCATCGAAATAATCATTTTAGACCTAACAAAGTATATATATTCTTGATCAGCGTAATTATTTTAGCCACATTTTCCAATCTTATTGTCTGAGAATCCACACAACGAGTTCCTTGTGAGTACTTTATCCCCTGGAAGATAATTATCTATATAGGTCCACAATATCGTATAACCCCCATATAACGGGGGTAGTATAGATTTATTTGCCATATTTTTTGCAAGTAGGGATATATTTGAATGCTTCCCCCACTGTGCAAATGACCTTCAACTGTTGTAAATTATAGTGAAGAAGAACAAACAAATTCGAGCTTCCTTCATTTACAATGGTCCCCTCCATTGCTGATGAAAGATTCAAATAAAAAAACGCAAATCAAGGAGAAAAATATCATTGTAACTGTCTCAAAGGATGTCATGTTAAATGACAAAGTAGAGACAAGTATCCAGTACTTATGAGTAGCTGAGTTCTTGGATGTTGTTTTCTGTCATTTTTGTCCTGCAGACAACAACAACAACAGTAGCAGCAACATTAACAAAGCAACGGAGACAATTAAGCCTTTTGTGTTGCGGTCGGTATTGTCGTTGATTTCAAGATCCTTCAACTTTGCAATGTTAAATTATAACGCATTTGTCAACAGCAACAACGACAACAACAGAGCCACCCTGCAAAAGTTCACATCAAACTGGCATTGATGCCACCACGGCTGCAGCTGTTTCACTAGCTAGCGTAAGAAATTACACATTTTAATTCCGAACGCTTAAGGGTATTATAAAAGAATGGAAGCGTCGTTATATGTTACTCGCACATGCCAAAGATACAAACAATACTGATATCAAGAAGCAAATTATAATTTCTTAAAGTACTTTTTATAATCCTTGAACTTATTATTTACTCAGCTCACAAGGATGTTGTGCAAAATAAAAGAAAATTTTGAATAATTATTTGCAACTTTGTATAAGTTCAAATATAATATGAAAATTGTTTGGAATTTTTAGATTTGTTTTACAAGTAGTCTTTTCATCTTCAAAACATATAAATTTGAAAATTGTTAAGGTCTTGAATACATATAATATACATGAGAGAAAATGAGATTTTTCCTTAAGTTTGAAAACATAGACAATTTCTGATTTGGCCGAACTTAGTAAATTATTTTCGACAAGGTGGCACAAAAGTAATCCTCCTATCAGAAAATGCTCTAAACTTTACGATTGGCCACTAATGTCAGTTCGGTTTTGACATTTTTGTAGTAAACACAGCGAAATACACGTTAATAAACAATGTTACGCTACACTGATGCAGAACGCGGCATATTGGTGACTATTTATTTGATAACTAATCGGTCGGTGTCTTTGGCACAATGTGAATTTCGTCGCAGATTTCCTGACTGCGACGTTTAGCTGCTCACCTCGAAGAGACTGGCAGATGCTGCCAAGCCTGGCAGACCCCGGAGTATTCGTTCTTCAGAGAATATTGCTGCGGTAGCCGAGGATGTCACGTAATTGAAAATATAAACACGAACCTCCAACACCTTATTTTCAAAACGACATACTTAATTTTTGAGAAAAGAATTGAACCAACTTTTTTAATATTTACAAAACTCTTAGGACGATTGTATGAGTTCTGTTATTGTAGGCTTAAAAAATTAGTAAAGCGTACTCTAGAGTAGAGTTGTGTCAATCTTATTTATAGTTCAGTACACCAGTTTCTAAACGTATGAGTGATTTCATAAACATTATATCGCTCATACGCAGAAATAAGTGGAGTAAATGAAACCTTGAGTACCGACCTATGGCATCTTATTACCTTAGCAAAATACTTAATTTTTCAGAAATGGCCTGGGCCACATTTTTAATACTCCACACTACACTGTGATCTGGGTTTTATGTGTTTGTGCCTTGGTTTATAACATGGAGAATGACACGAAATAGCCTTTTGATGATTTGCATTGAATCACATTCTGATTCGATTTATGTATGTCCGTACGTCTGTCCACGTATTTTTTTAAACAGGTGAAATTTATTGCACAAATCATTTCTTTGGAATTTGTGATAATCGGTCAAAATTTAGATATAGCTCTTATATATATTCGTATGATTTGTTTTTACTTTGCAGCAAATGTGCGATACGACCAAATTGAGCCTAGAAAAAAGCCTAATTTAATGGAAATCGGTTTAGATATAGCTATATCTTCCATATATGTTGTTATTTTGTTATTTTAGTTCGGAATGTTCGGAAAAAAATCAAACACAGCTCAGAGATAATTTTACCAATTTTTTCGAGATCTCTACTAAGTTGGAATAGTAGCTCTATAAATATGCAAAGACCTAAAATGGTAAAAACTTTAGCAAATGTATTGTGAAAATATAGTTAATATAAAACAAGTAAGCAAAGGCTATAGTCGTGCGGGGCCAACCATGTGATACCCTACAACACTACAATATGTTAGAAGCCCCATTTATGTCCAAATCCATATTGGAAGATTTCGCTTTTGAAATTTGGATTTTGACTAGGTTCATTTGCCTAATATTTGGTCCATTTCAACCCCTAAATATTATGCAATCATCTCCAAAAGAAATAGGGTTCTATTCTGACCCTAGCCCCACCTCCATTCTAAATTTCGTGAAGATCGGACCATAATTGCGACCTGTAGAGTGATTACAAATTAACATGGACAAACGGACGGACGGACATACATAGCTAGATCGACTCAACTCGGCGAGATAGGAAGATCCATATATACTTTCCTATGTGGTCCATATATACTTTCGTGGTGTTACATAATTTTTGGCCCAATCAAACTCATAATAATACCCCCAACTGGTTTAATATTTACAAAACTTACAGGACGATTGTACGAACTTATTGTGTTAGGATGTAGAAATGATTGTGGAGAATTCCCATGAGTGCGTAAATGAAAGGAGCATTGTTTAAAATACCAATTAATCAATTGTTTATTTTATTAATTATCTTATCGGTGGATACACGTCCTTTGTCCGCAATGTTACCGTAAATGTAGTTGAAACCCATCCACATGCTTGAAGTTGGAGGTAACGCTATATGGGGCTGTAATAAAACGTGGTAACAATAAACAAGCAAAGACATATAATATAATAAGATGGGTCATTTCATTGTTGCTTTGGTTCAATAGATGGCGTTTGTAGAAGAAACATATGTTATATCACCATATCGTGACATAGCATTCTGTTATATTATAATAGAATTGTCAATTTTACAGGATTTTTGCTGATTTGTATTGATTCTATGTTCAAGAAATGCTCTGGAATATATTTTTGAGACCATGTTTATCATATGTTCATGTTCTGTTTTTTTTATACCACGGGTTTCCGTCATTTTTTCGTGATTTCGGAATAACATTTTTCTGTAAAATTTCTAATGCATTTTTGTCATGAGGTCTGCCATCTATAACCTGAGAGAAAAATTAAATGACCATATGCATTTTGTCCAATATTTATAGTTTTATGTCCTTGAAACAAATAAGCAAAAGTTATGGTCATGCGGGCCCGACCATGTGATACCCTACAACACTATAATATTTTGAAATGCCCCTTATTTCTAAATCCATTTTGGAATATTAAATTTCTGATATGATGTCCTAGAGCCCAGCCCTTGGCTTTTCGACCGGGGTTATTTCCAGAATAGTAACGGGCTCCGTCGTGTTGTTAGGTATTCAAAAAAAATTTCACACGAAGGTTGTGGTCCATTTTACAGCTATATATAATCCAATGGTCATCCACATTCTATTCTATTCTCTATTCTCATTTAAAATCCCGTGTCTATTGGTTTTTTTATTGTGAGCTGCAACATCAGGAAAATTTAAATTTTTTGGGTCCATTTGAAACCCTAACATCTTAAAACTCAATAGGCTTTAATTCTGACCCTGACGCAAACCGCATGTAAAATTTCGTGAGCATCGCACGATAATTGCGACCTGTATATAATACCCTCAACTCATAGTGTTGCAGGGTGTAGAAAATATTTAGAAAATGTACAATTCAAAATTGTACATCAAATTTAAAAAAAAAAAATCGCATGCGATAAAAAATATGACAACATTTGAAAAAAAATTAACTGTATGTAACAATTATATCTTCAATCGATTTTCTTAATTATTATCCTTTTCTGGCAAGAAACCATTCCGAATTAAAGAGAATTGTGAAAATCTGTTCAGAGTTTCTTTTTTTAAGGAGAATAAGTTAGATATATTTCTTTTACATATATATTGTACATATTTTGCTACATATCCGATATCTTGGCTATTAACATCACTGTAATGTTCAGAAGTGACCTGTTATTGTAATTGTAATTTGGCCGGAATTAATAATATTCGCGGTTTAGCGGAAATTTTTGACATAAAAATTATGGTTTATGTTAACCGCTAAATATTATACGATTACCATCCAAATTGGTTAGATTCTGCCTAGCCCTGAGCTCCAACTCCATGAAAATTTCCGCGTCGATTAGTTCATAATTGTGGCTTATAGAGCAACTACAATGTTTAACCGATCGACTCATCTCAATAGGGTTCTCTTCTGACCCTAACCCCACCTCCATTTTCAATTTCGTGAGGATCGGGTCACAATTGCGACCTGTAGCGTGATTACAAATTAACATGGACAGACGGACGGATGGACATACATAGCTAGATCTATGTAGGAAACCATTATTTCTAGATCTATGTAGGAAACAAATGATGTGGGGTATAAAAAAATCGGGCGATACTTTTAGGTGTGGGATATTCAATAATGTATCTAAAACTTTTATCATGAAAATAATTTGTGTACCGTAAAGACTATATTCCAAACCACAGATGACAACTCTCTTTTAAACCTTCCACATGCTTGAAATCAGTGAAGCCGTTTTACGGGGGCTATACAAAAATGTACTGTACAAATAGTACAGTAAGACCAAATTATGGTCAATTCCATGTAGACTTCCGAAAAAAAGAACTACAGTTACATCGGAACATACCAAATTTATATCATTTTAACTAATAAATTTTACTAACTACTTATTTTGATAAAATAGGCTGTGAAACGCTATACCTGAAAAATATCGAAATATTGGTTTTTATTTAGAAATAGTGTATTTTTTATAAATTCTTAAGTGATACATTTTTTGATCTAATATGTCAATGCGATAAAAACATGTCTTCCATTTCTGACGAACGAAATATCTTATCATATTGTATTCTTATAAAATATATCACATTCTTATACTATTTTATGTAAAACGTCATTGGGTATGATTGGACAGACGGAAATCGTAGGTGTCAAAAAACTGAGAATAATAGAATAATAATATTCCCTGATACCCAACATTCTCAATTTAACACTTTTCCACAGCAGTGGCAGTTTGACAGACAAATGAATAGATATCTTTAATTGTATGTCTGAGGATGTACGATTTCAACAGTATACTGGCAAATAAATTGAAACGAATTATGTATGTGTTATATTCAAAAGGCAATATTTCCTATTCGTAAATATCTGTTACAATAGGTTGGCAACATATTGTACAGGGACAGATACATTGTGGGTTACATTTTCTTACATTTTCTTAGGGCGAATACGCAATTCTACACTTACATAACTGTCAACCATAATTCTTTTTATATATTTCTATTCTTTTATTGTTTGCATCTTTTGCTTCTTCATATTTGAATGCGAAAACATTTGAAACGTTAGATTGTTCTTGTCAGTCTGACTGTCTGTCTGTCTGTGCGGCAAACAATGACAGAGTGGTAATATATTGGTTGACAATTTCCCATTATGAGTATCTTGAGATACAGCTCTTTATTTTTATCTATACATCCACATGAATATGAAATATAATAAAATACAGAATTATGTACAAATTATACACACGTGGGTAGTTATAGGTGAGTGTTCAAAATAAATTTGGGTGAAATTTAGCAGTATAAAACAAAATTACCGTAAATGTGTTTATTAGACTTTTCTGTAGAATTATTTTGAAAAACATACAAATCAAATTCGAAAATAAAAATATGAAGAAATAATGCTTGAAAAGTAACTTAGAAACGCCAATGGGCGTAGTGTTAGTGGTGTATAAGAGCTACGTTTACATGACTGTGTCGCTAAAGCTGAACGTTTCGACATTTGCGTCTGTAATTTTATATATTTTTTTAATGGGAGATTGATATTGGTTGCATCCAGAAGGTGTCACGCTAGAGTCAAAACGAATTAAGATAGGAAGGAAGGTAAAATTTTGCTTTGATGAGTCTTCCGTCTTCAGGCAGGTCAAGTTCGATGATGGGCTATATCAGTCCACAATATCGTATAGACCCCATGAAACGTAAAGATTATGGCGTTTGACTTTGTTTTTATCTCACCCTGCATAGACAATTCTCTTCCACTCCTTGTGTGGATTTTCAGACAATTGAAAATACCAAATAGGGGGGTATTTTCAATTGTCTGAAAATCCACACAAGGAGTGGAAGAGAATTGTCTATACAGGGTGAGATAAAAAAACGGCAACAAAGTCAAACGCCATAATCTTCATTTTTTTAAAATTCTATTGAATCTAATTTTAGAATAAGTTTAGATTCGTTCGAATTGGTCACCTTTGGCACGAATTATGGCCTTCAAACGGCCAATGAAACCACACGCTGCCCGAATGTTGCTCTGCGATATTTTGGCCCATTCCCAGGGAAGCGCTTGCTTGAGATGATCGACGCTTTGGTATTTTTAAGTGCCAACCTTGCTTTCCAAAATACTCCAGACACAATAGTCCAACGGATTGGTATCCGGAGATTTTAAGGGCCATTGTGCGCTGGAAATGAAGTAAGGAACCTGAATTTGTAGTCATTCTTGGGTGGCGCGTGCTAAGTGCAATAGTGCTAAGTCCTGTTGGAATGTCCAAGGTTTGCGGCCAAAATGTTTGCGTGCCCAAGGCTTTAATACACCCTCCAGAATATTTTCGCAATAATATTCGGCATTTATTCTGATGCCACGGTCGAGCAGTCTATTTTCTTTTTGTTTCGGTGTAAGTTCTTGCACATTTTGGAATTTCAATGGCTTTACGCCGAGCTTCAATATTTGCCGAATGGAATATTGCGATATGTTCAGCTCACAAGTCATTTTTCGGGTACTGCGACGCGTGACCGACACCGCGACATTTTTTTTTTTTTTTTTTTTTTTGGTTAGTTCCATTTTTATATAGCGTAGATCTGATGATCCGATATCCGGAACCTCGGCCAAACTAAGGAAGCCAATATTCTGCGATTCAAAATCATCGGCATAAAGGCTTACTCCAGGAAATTTGGTCAAGTCCAAGACCTATGGCGAGGTCAAGCGAATGGCCGGACTGCCACACGAGATTCTATCAGTCTCCTCGTAGACACCACTGGTGCTAGGGTCAGTTCTAACGAACAGTTTAGGAGTTTCGGTCAAAAATTATTTTCAGCGTCAATTCAGCTTGGCGCTGGAGGGGATTGGAGACCATTCTCCATCATGCCGTTTAGTAGTAAATTTATTGATAATGGTTTCTCTATGGACAACATATTCCTTTTGAGAAAATAGTGTGTTTGTCTATCCCAGGAAAGCTGATTTTAGCTGACGTTAATGCTGTGGCATGGACAAAATTCCCGATGTAGCTTTGAAAAGGGGAAGAAATGTAGTTCTGTCTTTTTTACGATAATCTTCACCTATTGTCTGAATCTAGGGTACTTTCCTATGGTTTGGAAGAAGTTCAAGATGCTTCCCATACTGTTGCGGGGTTCTGATCCCTCTCAATATGATACATACAGGCCTATTTCCCTTCTATCACCGGAATCGATTCTTCAGAATTAAAGTAAGTGAGTCAGTCTCTAGTAGCACTCGGTGTTGGCCTCAATTTTCTCGCCTTGGCCCGATGTTATACAACATGTTTTCTTGCAACATCCCAGTTCCTCCCTCTGGTAGTCTCCTCCTGAACTATGCCGGCTATGTCAAAATACAACTAGGAGGTTTTCATCAATTTAAAGAAAATTATATAACGCAATTTTCATTGGCTTTTTATTAAAATAATGAATTTTTGGCATTTAAACCGAGGAGCGCAGAGTCAATCAACTACTACTTCCTCCGTTGGCACCATGTTATTTAAATGAAACTTCCAAGTGGGCAATGCGTTTTGTTTTAAACAATTCAATAGCACTTGTTCTGGCATTATGTAAAATTTTTCGTTTATATTCCGCTACTTTAATATATTCATGTAAATATTCGTTAGGTTTTTCCAAAATTGCCCAAATATTTGATGTAAATGCAAACAAAAGTTTTTTTTCCACATATGCACATGCGGAAATGTAATATAATATTTACCCGTTTTTTTTTTTTTTTTTTTTTTTTTTTTTTTTGATAAATATTTCATTTACATTTACAACAACATTTTTCGTAATGAAAATATTTACATTTCATATAAACGTATAAACAAATAGTTTAGTTTGTATTTTGTGAAGGCAAAAAAACCCTCCAGCACCGCAGAGATATTAATCGGCAATAAAATCCATTGTGGCACATATGTGAAACCTAAGCCATAGAGGGGGAGGCGTTTGAAATATTCTAAATGTACCGACTAAACAAAAATAATCTGATTACCACAAATGGGTTCTGTGGTCCTTTTTTCAGTATGAAGGTGTTGTACATACATATGCACACACACATGGGTAAGTGGATGTCCTTACCTCATGCAAAAATATTTGTAATTTATACGCAAGCGAACAATAGAATCAGACAAATGCTTCGTTTTATGTAATGTTTGCTCGCTTTTGTTGACAGAAACTATTTTCTATGATTTATTCCCATTTGTTGTTGTTATTATTTCATTGCTGGTAAAACTGATAGTAAAAAAAACAGAATAATTTATACAATATGGTAATTATGGGGTGTCCAATGGGATTTGTGATAACCACAAATTCCGATGAGTGTGTGCAAAACATCAGGTGTTTTTGGGTAAGGACAATTTTTTAAAAGGAAAAATAGAGGATTTTTACATAAATTAAATCTATAAGTATAATAAGTGATCAGGAGCTATTTTAACATAAATTCACGTTAATATACGGACTATGCATTATCGAAAATTTAAATTCTATAAAATTTATACAACTACAAATAATTACCATTTTACTTACTTGCTGAATTTTAGCCCTCTGCAAGAATTTGTCTTTATGTGTACACTCTCTGCGTGGAGATTTCAGATATTTTGATGTTTTTTTTTTTTTCATTTTTATACCCTACACCGCTATGTGTTGGAGGTATCATTAGTTTGATTGGCCCTATAATTATATAACACCTGGAAATATTGGTTTCCCACATAGGAAAGTATATATGAATCTTCCTATCTCGATCTTCCTGAGTCGATCTAGCTATTTATGTCCGTCCGTCTGTTCATGTTAATTTTGTAATTACGCTACAGGTCGCAATTATGGCGGATCCTCACGAAATTTTGCATGGAGGTGGGGTTATGATCAAAATAGAACCCTATTGCTTTTGAATATGATCGCATAATATTTAGGGGTTAAAATGCACATTTTCAACTGACCTCTTTGGCAAGGCAACGAATGTTTTCTCATCGGAGAACACCAAATTCACAACTTTCGCCCAAGCAAAGCAACCCTTTAAGTCTTTTGAGAGCATTTTATTTCCGTTGCGGTGTAAGTTCTTGCACTTTTTGGAATTTACATGGGTTTAACCCGAGCTTATTTTTCAATATTTGCCGAATGGAATATTGCGATATGTTCAGCTCACGAGCCATTTTTCGATCAAGTCGCTTCTTTACTTTTAAAACCATTACTTCTGAGGATGTTGTTATCTTCCATCATCTTCCTTGACGTCGAACTACGCTACCAGTATCACGGTAACAAGCGATGGTACAGCCAAATATAAAGATATCACACTAACACGCTTGAATTCCATCACGAATAACTTTTTTCTGGAAAATTCTCACCAAAATGCTTTTAGTGCGCTTGTAAACTATATAATGACCTGTCTCTGGAATAATTTTACCAGCGTCGGACGAGTATTTGAAGAACGACAGCAGTCTGAAGTGGGTCGCGGTTTTTTCATCTCACCCTCTCTTTGTGGAGATTTAATATATTTTGATGTTTTTTCCATTTTGTCAAATCGAATTAACATTTTGGGTTTAGAGTGACCTTCATAACTGAGATTAACCAATTTGACTCGAATTTGACTCAAATAGAGTGTTACTCTATTTTACAATTTTCGAGGGTTTATTTGTGACATTCAAAAGAAATAGGCCTTCATTTCTTTTTGATGGTCTTTATATAATAACATTCTAGGTCGATTAATGTGTATCCGTTCATCCTTCTGTTTATGTATTCTTGTGATGAAATTATGGGTTACATTCAGTGACCGATTGAGGCAAAACTTTGTTTGTTCCAAGGCCAACTCCTATTGAAATTAATAATCGCTTCAGATTTGGATATTGTTCCCGTATAACTTCGATCGGATTCATCTTTATTGTGCACTTAACAACATTCAGATTTGGATATTGCTCCCGTATATCTTCGATCGGATTCATCTTTATTGTGCACTTAACAACAGTCAATGCCATTTCATAATTGTCCATAAATATCGAATACTACCTGAGAAAATTTCAACTACGATTCTCTTCTGCTTATATATTTGCTTAGCTTATTTTCGAATCATCAAATTTTAACGAAATACAACATCAACAATGCTGTAGTATAGAAACGAAATAACATCAATTTCAATTTGTAGATTTGATCAAATCGAAAATCTCTGGTGGATAAATAGTTTTTATTTTTCATATTTTTTGCCGTTATTCGATTATTCAGCACAGTTGAGTGGGTTTCCTGTTCGAAATTTGTGGTATACACTGCGGCGCTTATGTTTGTGGGCAGGGATTAGCGTAGATTTTCCTCATGAAATATGCACATTATCTGGTGTTTATTTTCAAATGCACACAAACACATGTATGTCGTGTGTCACATACCAATATCGAATAGATAATAGATTCTATGAATAACAATCGATGTTGCTTTGAATCGCCTAAATGATTTCAATAGTACAAAAAAGAATATTCTATACAGATATAAATAAAAAATGTTCGAATGGTTTCGGCATTTATTTAATTTTAAAGGGTACTTGAAATAAATTAAATTTGTTTTCGGTTTGAACGTAATAGAATACTTTTCAAATTACTTCACTCAAAATGGAGTGGTTGTGTCATGAATAAAAATCCTTTGTGCTTCTTGCTTATACTATAAAAAAATACAAAATACAGATAAAATAAAAAAATGTATAAATGAATGAATAAATTAGTAAAAAATCTGTACAACATGTACATTTCAATATGAGTCAAATTAAAAAAAAAAATCGTGCAATAAAGAAATGGCAAAAATAAACAAGTAAGCAATGGCTATTGTCGTACGGGGCCGACGATTTGATACCCTACAACACTACAATATGTTGGAAGCCCCCATATGTTCAAATCGGTTTTGGAAGATTTCGCTTTTGAAATTATGTGACGGAGCACCGCTCAAATATTACCCTTAGCATTTTGACCCATTTGCCCAATATTTACGCACTCCGTCGTCCTGTTAGTTGTTGTGGTCCATTTTACAGCTAAATATCATCCAATGGTCATCCAAAATGCTAGAATTCTTCCCTGTCCTTCATTTGAACCCCTAAATATTTTGCGATCATCTCCAAAAGCAAGAGGTCCCTCTGTATCAATAAATTTAGACTCATCTATGTCTACGATATTTTGCTATATTCGTCAACGAAATCAGCATAAAAAGCTAGAAGTTCGCCGTTTTGTAAAATTTGAATTTAGCCTGTAAGTTATTTTCCGCGTTTCGGAGTAGTCCATTCAACCCGCTTTCCTAAACTCTAACTTCATGCAAAATTTCGTGTCCTTTGGTTTCTATTTGTGACTTCTATAACGGCTGAAAAATCAGGAAAATTTTTAGTTGTTGGTCCATTTCAACCCCTTCTGAGCCTAACCCTACCATTGTGAAAATTTTCGAACGAAAAGGATCGAACGATAATGGCAATCTGTATTGTAAGGTGTAACTTGTGTTGTAAGGTGAAACAATTTTACATACAATTTAAAAAAATCGCAGGCAATAAAAATTATAAAAAAATAAAAAAAAAATCGCAAAATACTACAACATCTATATTAACATGAATATCGGCATATTCTTATGCCAGTTTTTTTTTAAATTTTTTCTTTTATGCCAAGAGGGCATTCTGAATTGACAAAATTTGTCAAAATCGTTCCAGCCATTCTTCAGATTCAGATTCGAGCTAACATTCCCTTCTATTGTGTATACAAATTGGCATTTACGTAACGGTTAGAATTGACCTGTTCGTTTACTTGTGATTTTGCCCCAACACAAAGTGTTGTAGGGTATAAAAATATATGGAATGGTATCTTGGCAGAGAAGTATAAAATCCAAATAAATCGTGTAGAAAACAATAATATACTTTTTTGATGGGTAAGGTTTAACAATACAGCTTATAAATTAGGAATGTCAGCTGGAAGCATTATGATGATAAATGGGACCGATGTTTACATTTTTTCAATACAATTATACAACATCAATATTCATACGTATGGGCAAAGTTTCAAAGATCTATCTTGTATATAGTGACCTCTGTAGTAATTACAATGGATGGCCGGATAGACAAAGGGACAGCGTTTAATGGACATATAATAAAAAAGTTGAATGTGCAAAATCCATCCAATTTGAGCTGATATTACATATTTGGCGCACATTAACAATTAAATTGGATGAAGATGTGGATGGGAGCTATGTCCAAATCTGAACCGATATTCATCAAAATTACCAGACATATTTCTGGAGTGAACCTTGCGGTGTTTGCTAAATTTAATTTCATTCGGTCATTTGACGCACAATACTTATAAAATCAGAAGACACTATGTCTGGGAGCTATATCGAAATCTAATCCGATTATCACCAATTTCAATAGGTTTCGTCCTTGGACCAAGAAATTAAGTGTAGAAAATTTCATCTTAATCAGGCAATAAATGCGGGATGTACTTTGTTTACAAAAATACGTGACATAACGACAGACATACACTAATCGACTCAGAATATGATTCTATGAAGATCATTTAAAGGAACGATAAGTCTGTATCGTTTCCTTCTGTATGTTACAAATGTACAAAAACAGTGTGACGTAGGGTATACAAATTGAGGTTTACTATTAAATAGACAATCAGGGAAATATTCAGGGAAATATATCAAATACAGCTCAGAAATATCTTTGCAAATTTTATCGAGATCGGTTCAGATTTGGACATAGCACCATATATATTCTCATCCGATTTTAAATTAGCACCAAATGGGCAACACAAGTCCGAATTTAAAAGATACAAATGCTTCGGCATATTTAGTCTTTTAAATTATAATTATAATCATTGCTTGTATGATTGAATTCTCCCATAAAAACTTTTAGTTGTTATGTGGATCTCTACTACATTGCAAAGTATAGGGTATCATAAAGTCGGCCCAGCCCAACTTTAAGACTTTTTTTACTGGTTTAAATTTATTTAAATTTTTTTGTAAAAAGAGTTTGATAAAACTGAGACGACTGTAACACCCTGAACGTTTGGCGAGGTTTGGAGAACTCTCTGAATTCTGCCATCCTCGGTTATATTTCAGAATGTGGTGTAGTCAATCTGCTCCGCAGCGTCAATCCACTTTGAGACGTATTTTTATGCTGTATATGGAAGCTGGCAGCAAAAATAGCGGGCCCTCAGAAAATATGGCGTGTGGGATTTAAATACAAAATCGGCTGAAACATATATATGGAACCTAAAGCTATGTCAGAACCGATTCTCACCACATTTGACATACTCTCTTCCAGGCAGAATTCGATCGTATGTGCCAAAATCCTGAGTTCGGATAAAGATATATGGGAGCTTTATCCAATTCTGAAAATATAATCCCGATATATTTTGCAAAATTATTTCTGGGCTGTATTTGATCCCGAATATCGTTGTTATGGAGTGCATATTACGGCTTTGATTCAAAATCTATCCTGTTTTGGCTAGTTTCACATGTCCATAGTAATAGGAAAATCGGACGAAGATTTATATGGGAGCTATGTCTTAACTTTGATAAACTTTGTCAATTTATATCAAACTTAAACATAATAATTTCTTCCATACTTTTCGAATATATATTGTGTATGCATTATATGGAAATATGCAAAAAATTGAAAACTACACACATCGCGTAAAAAAAAAAATACATTTATCAAATAGGATTTTTTATATTTATGTATTTAAATGTATGCAAAAATCCGATTTCTATTTATAAATTTTTAATGTCTTTCATAATGGGTTTTAATGGATTTTTTTTCATGAGCAAAGGAATCGCTATCCACTAAAACCCAAATTGTTGGAGATTTTGGCTGAAACCTAAAATACAGAAAATCGACTTTGGTAAATATATGTGGTATGACATACATAATAAGGTTGTTAAACCAAATTTGTGCAATATTTCGAAATGTTGTAAAGGGAATTCCAAAATTAACATGTTATCTTCTACTGTAAAGTCGGGGGTACAAAAATAATTACAAGATACATATTTTATTTATAACTTTTCTTCTTCTGTTCAAATTGTAACAGTAAATTGTTAATATAGTTTCAATGTTGGCCCTTTAATACTTACAATTGCAACATTTACCAACACCACAGCACCACTTAGTCTTTTAAATTACTTGACATCATTTAAAATCATACTTTCGATTTTTGTTTGCTCCGTCGCATACTCGAATGTATGTAAGTGTAAAAATTGCTGACAATTTCTTCTGTTCTCCCAGATAACCATAAATAACAATTTTCATATAGTTGTGCAACGACAGCAGCAACTACAATGTAAAATCTGCAAAACGGAAATAGGACATGAGTCTGGTTTTTGTGTCGTTCGATATGAGTCTTAACATCGTGCTATATGAGACATTTAATGGAGTTATCGACTTGCGTTTCATATCTAACATATTTTCAAAGTGGGAGAGAGAGAGAGGAATGGTTTTCCAGAGGAATGCTGTTAGTTGTTGTGGTCCATTTTACAGCTAAATATAATCCAATGGTCATCCAAAATGCTAGAATTCTTCACTGTTAACTCTCTTCTAAGGCGTGTCGATTGGCTTCAATTGTGTGATAAGGAAATTTTTCTGTATTTGGTCCATTTCAACCCCTAAATATCATGCGATCATCTCCAAAAGTAATAGGCTTCTATTCTGGCTCTGGTCCAACCTTCATTCTAAATAGAAGATCGGCCCATAATTGCGACGTGTAGAGTGATTACAAATTAACATGGACAGACGGACGGACGGGTATAAATAGCTAGATCGATTCAGCTCGGCGAGATAGGAAGATCCATATATACTTTCCTATGTGGGAAACCAATACTTTGAGGTATTACATACTTTTTGGTCCAATCAAACTTATAATATATTATATATTACCAATACGCAGTGGTGTAGGGTATAACATTATTACAATAACTCATTTGGAATGGTGTTATTTTGCATTAAATTTCGTATTGATGTGCATAAACAGGCCTTAAGTTTACTGATGTTTTTTGACAAACGTCGGGAAAATCTTGATATGAAAAAAAACTTTAGTATGTAACCGCATATTGTCATGTTTCTATAACTTCTGGATTTAAAGCAAATATAGGATGTATAACTTCATTCTATTCGGTTCCACTACCACAAAAGGGCAGCCTTTTTAATGATAACTCTCAAAGCATGTGAAATTATTTCCGTTACTAGGGAATCGCTCCACTTTTTGTGATACCTCTCAAAATTTTGAAAAGAAATATAAAGAAAAATACAATATTTATTACAACCTTGGAACACCGAAATATTTGTATTACGCTTAAGTCAGACCGGTCAAAGCTTTTTTTTCTAGTTCCAAAAAAGTAAACATTTTAAAAGAAATGAGTCGCACATGTGTATTGTGTTAAAAGGCAGGAAAACTTCGTTGGTGCGGTATATTAAAGATTAAAATCACATTTTCAAACAGAATTATTCAAATCCGGTACTTGGAGTTTGTAAAGGGTTCTCCTCCTGTGGAAAAACATTGTATATAAAGGTCCACTTTTTCTTATACAGGGTAAGATAAAAAACTGCAAAAAAGTCACTAATTTTTATATTTTGTTTTTTAAATTTTATTGAATGAAAGTAAACAAGTTAAAAAGCTGTAAGTTTGGCCGGGCCGAACTTTTAATACCCTTCACCATTTGCTACAAATTTGGCAATTTCCAAAAAAAAAAAAAAAATTAAATAAAATTTGTTAAAAATTCTGTTAAAATACTGAATGCTTATACGACGACGTGGGCCTGCATGGGCAACTTTTGTCATAAGTTATTACAATATTTAAATGCGAAACTTGAAGAAAAATCTGTTTATAATGTAGCTAAAATCATCAAAGTACCGAATATGGGGGGTACCGTTATATGGGGGCTATACGAAGACGTGAACCCGCACAGACAATTTTCTGGCATGGGCTGAAGTATCCATTATGAACTTCACATGCGAAATTTGAAACAATCCCGGTAAATAAAAATACCGAATATCGGGGGTACGGTATATGGGGGTACGGTATATGGTGGCTATATGAAGACGTGGACCTATATGGCCCATTTTCTGTTTTATGCTGCAGTATCTATTACGGACTTCAAATGCCAAATTTGGAACGACTCCGCTAAATAATGTCGCTAAAATCATCAAAATACAGAATATTGGGGGGGGGGGTGGTACCGTTATATCGGGGCTACACGAAGACGTGGACCTGCACAGATAATTTTCTGTCTTAGGCTGTAGTATCCATTACGAACTTCACATGCGAAATTTGAAACAATCCCGGTAAATAACATCGCTAAAATCATCAAAATACCGAATATCGGGAGGTAGCGTTATATGGGGGCTATATGATAAATGGGACCTACATGGCCCATTTACGAACTTAACCTGCCTACGTGCAAAATATACATGTGTGCAAAATTTTAGCCTTCTATCTCAATTTGTTCGAAAGATAGCGTGATTACAACAGACAGACAGACGGACAGACAGACAGACGGACATGGCTAAATCGTCTTAGAATTTTACGCTGATCAAGAATATATATACTTTGTTGGGTCTGACATGAGTATTTCGAGGAGTTACAAACGGAATGGCAAAATTAATATACCCTCCATACTATGGTGGAGGGTATAAAAATGTCAGAAATAGCATCAAATTTAGAATAAATTTAGATATGTTCGAATTGGTCACATTTGGCACGAATTATGGCCTTCAAACAGCCAATGAAACCGTCAAACGCTGTCCGAATGTTGATCTGTTCCCGCGAAGCGCGAATGTATTTGGTATGTACTTTGATATTTTTAGTGCCATCCTTGCTTTCCAAAATATTCCAGACACAATAGTTCAAGAGTCCTGTTGAAATACGCAAGGTCTGCGGCCAAAATGTTTTTTCGCGATAATATTCGGCATTTATTTTGGTGTCAGCTGACCTCTTTGGCAAGTAAATACGATCATTTTGGTTGTTTACGAACTGCTGGTCAATGAATGTTTTCTCATCGGAGAAAACCAAATTCGGCAGTTCACCACTTTCGTCCAAGCGAAGCAACTCTTTAGTTCTTTTGAGTCTATTTTCTTTCTGTCGCGGTGTAAGTTCTTGCACTTTTTAGAATTTCAATGGCTTTACCCAGAGCTCATTTTTTCATATTAGCTGAATGGAATATTGCGATATGTTCAGCTTACAAGCCATTTTTCGGCCACTGCGACGCGGGTTTCGGTCAAGTGCCTCCTTTACTTTTCGAACCATTTCTGCTGATGTTGCTGTTTTCTTCCATCCACTTCCTTGACGTCGGGCTACGCTACCAGTATCATGGGAACGAGCGATGGTACGAGACAAAAAAGATTTATTCACATTTAAATGCTGGAGTGCTGTAGCGATAGCTACTTGTGGTTTTCCAGCTAAATAAAGAAATCACACTATCACGCTTGAATTCCATCACGTATAACTCTTTTTGTGAAAAAATTCCAACCAAAATGCTTTTGTACGCTTTTAAACAATATAATGAGCTGTCACAGGAATAATTATAACAGCTGTCGAACGAGTGGCTTAGAAATGACAGTAATCTAAAGTTGGTTGTAGTTTTTTCATCTCACCCTATTATAGGTCCACGTTTTCTTATAGACCCCATAAAACGGTACCTCATAATATTCGGTATTTTAGGAATTTAGAAGACATTTTTAAACGAAATTGTTTATAATTCGTTTTATAGATTTCATTAATTGGTGCCTCCTTTGATAGAACATTGTCTGTATAGGTCCACGTTTTTCTGTAGCCCCCTATACAAATTCCTCCAGATATTCGGTATTCTGACGATTTAAAACTCATTTCGTAGTTAGAGTTCGTAATGGGTTCAACCACCTGCGGCATATATAGATTCACGTTTTTTTTATAGCCCCCCATGTTCGGTATTTCCCGAAATTTGGTATTCTGATGTTATTAACCACATTATTCAGGGGAGTCTTTTAAAATTTGTTATGTAGAGATTGTAGTCGATTCTGTCTGTGGCAGAAGTCTGCTGAAATAGGCTCATTATTTATCTTATCACTAATAAGGCAGAACTACAAAATATTTGGTATTTTAGTGATTTAGCCGAATTTTTTAAAAAAATTCATTTTTATTTGGAATATGAAACCAATAAGTTGGAAATCGTTATTTACCTACCGATTTAACTGGCAAAAATGGGAGTAGACCCAATACTAAATACCGATTCGTTTAGGTTGTTTTTTACCCCATGGTGGATTAAATTAAAAGTTCAGCCCAGCCCAAACTTAATGCATGGCATACATTTTTTAAAGTTATCATACCCAAGCTTCATCATACCTTTAAAAAATTCTATCATCGGCAAATGTCCATTTGAAATGGTTCATATGTTAGCGCAGAGGTTAGCAGTATCATCTTAATTGTGATGAGGGTCTCTTCCATCATATAATTCAATAGCCGGAATGTATGCACCCTCAACGGCAGCCCTTGCTTGCAGTCTATTTTCACCTTAGTTATACTTTTTTGCTCAGCTCCACATCCCTGACACATTTTATGTGTCGTGGTTTCAGCCATCCAACCAGCCATGGAGGCCAACTACACCACCATCACCACCCCAGTCAAAGAGATGGTGTACATTTTCATTAGGCATGGTTTATGAGTGCAATTTCATTATTCAATTTAGAAGTTGGGCATTATGTTGCAGGACAGCAAATGTGCCACGTTAACACCAACACTAAAAGCTGATTTATGAGGGTATAATGTAGCAACTATTCATGTCTATTTTGCTTCTTCTTCTTCTGCAAGAACTCTCCTCGTCTCGGTAACGAAACAAAAATGTCTCTATTATCCAATAGACATTTTTAAGTTGTAAAGGGTATTTAATGGATTTCGTTAGATTTGTTGGCTTTATTAGAAATGTTAGTGCAATTTCTTACGTTACAAGCTAATGGGCTATGGGCCTGGCCAATAATGTGAAATATTGCATGTCAAAAGTGTCACTACTAAATTACGGTTGATATTTTGTGCAAATGTTTTATTTTCTGTAATAGACATTTTAATACGGCAAAGACAGCAACAACGCCCTTGGATGTTCACATTAAAGTGACCAGCAAAAAAAAAAAAAACGCTTAAATCTTAACGCACGCAAACATGGCGAATCTTTGATTTATTACCCAACAGATTGGCCTTGCCAATTAGTTTACTACAAACAATGACAGTTGTATGGAGAAATATACTAATAATTATGTAAGGGACATATGGAATAATATATACCCACAAATGTATGTATGAAATAAATATGTTTTGATACAACTGAATAATTTGGATATATTGAAATAGGAGTAAAATCTTTATGATTCCTCTTTGATAAGCTTTAAAGATGTACTCTTTATATTCATTTCTAGAAGATATGTAAAAGACTTCGAGTTTGGGTTGAAAGCAAAATCCTAATTATTCTATAAAAACCAATCAATTTGAAATTTATCCGGACAGAACTACTTAGTCCTGTAAACCTGTATATGTACCAAATTATTGGTGGCTATTGTTTGCATTTAAAATCATGGACCTACGATCAATATATTTTGGAAGGGTGCGTTCTATTCATTAAGATTTTAAAATTACAAATTGCAAAATTTAGGTCGATATTGAAACATTTTCATAGGACCACATACGGAACACGTGTGATAACGCGTCTATTTGGTATGAGCAATCACATAAGACTTGAAATACCTCTGACAAGTAATTTTTATATCTTCCACATTGAAAAAGAGGGTATAAAAATGAGGTTCCTCGATTCATTTCCAGCGCACAATGACTACCCAAATCTCCGGATACCAATCCGTTGGACTATGGTGTCTTGTATATTTTAGAAAGCAAGGTTGGCACTAAAAATAATAAACATCGCAGAGCAACATTCGGGCAGCGAGTGACGGTTTCATTGGCCGTTTGAAGGCCATAATTCGTGCCAAAGATGACCAATTCAAACAAATCTAAACTTATTCTAAAATTGGTGTTATTTCCGTCATTTTTTGATTTCATTGAATAAAGTTAAAAACAAGTAAAAGAACATTAAGTTCGGCCGGGCCAAACCCTCCACCTTAGGGTAAAGGAAACATTAGAAGAAATGTGGCAAAAACCATCAAAATACCGAATATCGGAGGGTACCGTTATATATACCAAATCATGGACCTACACATGTAAGGTTTCGCCAACGAAGCTAGAACCCATTATGACCTACAAATACCAATTTCCAGACAAATACGTGAAAAAAATGTGGCAAAAATCATAATCATACCAAATTTTCAGAGAAATTCGTAAAACAATGTGTCAAAAATCGTCAAAATACCGAATATTGGGAGGTACCGTTATGTGGGGACTAAACCAAAACGTGGACCTATACATACAATGTTTAGCCACACGAACTAGGACCCATTATGACTCACAAATACCAATTTTTAGACAAATCAGTGAAGAAATGTGGCAAAAACCATCAAAATACCGAATATCGGGAGGTACCGTTATATGGGGGCTACATCAAATCATGGACACATACATGCAATGTTTCGCCACCGGAGCTAGAACCCATTATGACCTACAAATACCAATTACGTCAAAAAAATGTGGCAAAAATCATAAAATTACCGAATATCAGGAGGTACCGTTATATGGGGGCTATACCAAACCGTGGACCTATAATTACAGTGACTCGCCATACGAACTGGGACCCATTATGATCTACAACTACCAAATTTTCAGAGAAATTCGTAAAAAAATGTGTCAAAAATCATCGAAATACCGAATATTGGGAGGTACTGTATATGGGGACTATACCAAAACGTGGACCTATACATACAATGTTTCGCTAAACGAACTAGGACCCATTATGACTCACAAATACCAATTTTTAGACAAATCTGTGAAAAAATGTGGTAAAAGTCATCAAAATACCGAATATCGGGAGGTACCGTTATATGGGGGCTATATCAATTCATGGACCCATTCATGCAATGTTTCGCCACCGGAGCTGGAAACCATTATGACCTACAAATTTTCAGACAAATACGTGAAAAAAATGTGGCAAAAATCATCAAATTACCGAATATCGGGAGGTACCGTTATATGGGGGCTATGTCAAATCATGGACCCATTCATGCAATGTTTCGCCACCGGATCTAGAACCCATTATGACCTACAAATACCAATTTTCAGGCAAATTCGAGAAAAAATGTGGCATAAATCATCAAAATACCGAATATCGGGATGTACCGTTATATGGGGACTATACCAGAACGTGGGCCGATATATCTCATTTTCAATACCAACCTCGTTTCCAAGGTGGAGGGTATAAAAAAACAAAATAAATATTATGGCATTTGACTTGTTGCAGTTTTTTTGTCTCACCCTCTAGAGTTTTAAAATTGTGCAGCACAATTTGTATAGTGTGTAGTATGGTTGGTATTGAAAATGAGAGATATCGGTTCACGTTTTGGTATAGCCGCCACATAACTGTAGCTCCCGACATTCGATATTTTGATGATTTTGCCACATTTTTCCGCGTACTTGTCTAAAAATTTGTATTTGTAGGTCATAATGGTTTCTAGCTCCTGTGGCGAAATATAGTGTATATAGGTCCACGTTTTCCTATAGCATACATGTAACGATACCCGATATCCAGTATTTTGATAATCCTAGTCATATTTAACTACGAAATTGTTTCAAATTTAGTTTTAAGAAGATGTGGTAGATGACAGTACTTGAAGTATAAAATTTTCTATTGAAGTTCCTGCTTAGATTTGGCCCCCATACAAAGGCCTCAATGGTTCTTTGAAAAAAACAACATTATCCAAGCGGTATTACTGGTGTTTATAGTTAAAATTGAATATAAAAATGTTTTCTTTACCCAAAGGTGATCTGTATTAAAAATTCCTATTGTTTCTTATGGGTTGATAATTTAATAAGAAACACCGTAATAATATCTTCCGATTTTGTATTATCGTACATTAAATAAATATGAAAATGATTGATATGAAATAAATACATATTTTATTTATTTCATATTTTTTATTTATTTCAAAAAACTCAACCCCAAATTTTTTGTCAATAAGAATTGAAATTAAAACGCTTCTACTGTGAATAATTTGTGCTCCAATTGTCTGTAATTTAATTGATTGCTGCGGTCATTACATTTGCAAACCAAAATTAAGTAAATACATCGAAAAGACTTCACGAGACATTGGTACAACCCGGATGGGTGACACTCAATTAAAATATTTTGGATTTTAATTAAAGGCTTAATGCATAAATCAAATAAAAACATGGAAAAAGAGGAACAATTTCAGATGAAGCTCACTAAAGGATATTTGTTTAGGTTTTATGTACTTTTCTCAATTTCTATTTGCCGAATGTCTGAAATAAGATTTCAATATAGGTTGCTTGTAAATATGTAAATTTAAACGTTTTTCAATGTTGACAAATTCTGTTGAATACATTTTTTATAATTGAAACCGAGCAACACCATAAAAACGCTTTCTTAGGAATTCTATTTTTTGTTTAAAATTCTACACTAACAGCGTGTCAAAAAAGCACAAAGCAAGCGAAATGAAATGTACTGTAATAAAATTGAAAATAAATTATGAAACCGTTTTATGCATTCTGAGAATCTAATATGATCCGTTGTGCTTTTAGTTGATGAAATTTAAAAAATCGAAGAAAATGACAATTTTAGGGTATTGAAAATCGATTACTTAATTAGGTAACTATTAAATCAAACAAAACTATATACGGGAACTCTAACTAATTACAATGCAATAGAACCCCAGTATGGTAAGGAAAGGAGTCAAGCGGAATTTCAGCTATGATTTTTATGGCTGTAGTGCTTCTTAAAAGATCGGATGGAACATATATGTTTATGGGAACTAAATTTTAATCTTACTCGATGTCTATCTACGGTAATCGAGGCTCAACATTACAGTATAACGCATACTCATACTACATATTTTTTATTCTAATTGGAACTTTGTAGCATTACTCTTAAGTCATATTAATTCGACAAACCAAGCAAACACGGTATCATTAAATTGTAGATTATTATATAATTGGATTCGATTATCGTTAATTTCCATCTTCAGTCATGGAATGTGCGATAATCAGATTATATTTCATTGTAGACCAATTTTAGATCAAGTATTGTAGATTCAAGTATAGAAAAACTCAAAGAAATTGACCAAATCGAAAATCACGTATTCATTCAAGAACAATTTAAAAATCACTAAGTTCGGCCGGTCCGAACTTTGAATACCCTCCACCATTTGGAACGAATTTGTACATTTTCAAAAAATAAAATTCGTTAAAAATTCTGTTAAAAATCATATAAAAATATCGAATACAGCCATTATATTGGGGTCTATACGACGTGGCTTTGTTTGTCAAAAGCCATTACCATATCCAAATTCGAAACTTGAAATAAACGGTGAGTAAAGTAGCTAAAATCATCAAAATACCGTATATAGCGAATGTACGAAGATCATATAGAAGCTATACGAAAACCCGCGCCTGCATAGAAAATTTTCTGTCACAGGCTGTAGCTTCCATTACGAACTTCAAATACGACATCTCAAACAATTTCGGGGAGTATTGTACCTAAAATCGTCAAAATACCGAATATAGGGAGGTACTGATATATAGGGCCTATACGAAGACCTGAATCTGCATAAAACATTTTGTGTCACAGACTGTAGTTCCCCTTACGAACTCTAAATACGTATTTTGAAAAAACAATCATCAAAATACCGAATATAGGGAGGATCCGTTGTATGGGGTTTATATGAAGACGTGGACCTGCACAGATAATTTTCTGTCATTATCCATTACGAACTTCAAATACCAAATATGAAACAATCCCGGTGAATAATGTCGCCAAAATCATCAAAATACCGAATATCGGGAGGTACCGTTGTATGGGGGCAATACGAAGACGTGGACTTGCACAGATAATTTTCTGTCATAGGCTGAAGCACCCATTACGAACTTCAAATACCAAATATGAAACAATCCCGGTGAATAATGTCGCTTAAATCACCAAAATACCGAAAAAGGAAGTACCATTATATAGGGGCTATACCAAAACGTAGACCTACATCACCCATTTTCAATACCAAAAGTCCTGCAGACGTAGTATATATTTGAATAAAATGTTATCAACCTACTTCATTTCGTTCGGAAGCTAGAGTGATTTCCACAGACGGACAGGCGGATAGACCGACAGACGGACGGACATCGATAAATCGACATAGAAGTCGAAGTGGGGTCTAAAATGTACATTTCTAGGTGTTACAAAGGGAATGACATACCTAATATACCCTCCATACTATGGTGGAAGGTATAATAAATATTAAATTTAAATATGTAACTCATATTTTAAAAATTGTTCTTTTTTTAAATCTTATCAAATATTGGCTTAATGTAAAATATTTCCTTTAGATTTTTTTTCAATACTTTGAAGTTTATGGGCAGTGATTTATTTTCATTTTTTTGTTTCTTGTATTGGACCTTTTAAGATTATATGTTTATGCATTTATGCGAAAACCACTTGTAAGGGTTGACGTTAGCATTTTTTAAAGATTAAAATTTAAATGATTTTCCCCTTTTTGGACACGAATGCAATAATAGGATTTATTTTGACGGCGTTATAAGCATCTTTTTCTTACTTACTTATTTACTTGAAATTCCCCGAAAAGTTTGATAAATAAATTTACATTTTTTCATGGTTCTTAAAAGAAATAAATCCTAAATACCCCAAAAAAGAAAAGGGTTCAATATAAATTGTTAACGGTTCGGTTCGGTTTGTTCTTTCGTTCGTTCGCTTTGGCATAGTTTGAAAATTTGTTTAGACTTGATGGATTTTTTGTTATCATTTTCTTTTTGCCTACTTTGTATCTTTAAAGATGAAAAGTCAATAAATTATGTAAATTTTGTTTGTTGTTGTTCTTGGCCAATGGACAGAAAAATATACGCCCAAGTATTTTGTATTGTTATGATAAAATAAATGACACACAATTTTTTTTTGCGTTGACCCAAGGCAATTTTATTCAATTATCTTTTACTTTTCTCTTTGCAGATCTTTTCAAGTTAAAAAGTTAAATTAAGGTAAGTTTGTGTACACAAAATGTATTTTCTTCTGTTATAATTGGAAATATTATATCGAAATTGCCAACATCAGGTTTTTGTGTGTAGTGCAAAGGTTGAATATAATTTTAAAAGATGTATTCATTTCGAATTTGCAATAATTTAAAATGTTGATAGAAATTGTCCAGTGGATATCCAAAATCTAATAGAATTCATACTAAGGTAACTTAGGGATGGACAGGGACCTTTAACAAATGTAAGATAGCTTACACAACAACGTTCAAAGATGCGACTTAATTTATCAACGAAATGTCGAATTCAAACTGGCAAAAAATATTAAAAAGTATGTAAAGTATATAGTATCAGAGACCTTAACGGACAGCACACAAATATATAAAATATTGATATACAAAATACTTGGGAAAGGATCACACTTGGTCTAGACCGTTAGGGTAAGCCTATGTTCTAATTCTTAACTGTGAAAATACTAAAATTTGCCATATATTCCAGCATAGCTTTCGAGCGAACGGAAAGAGGAAGACCTCTGAATGTTTGCATGTAGGTTTGTATAGGACCGAAAAAATGTAAAACAAATTCAAAAACTAAATGTTTGAAAAATTATGTTCAAGACTACAAAAATACGAAAATATATTAAATATATATATATGGGCAACGACGAAACCATAAAATAGTGAGAATTTTCCAGAAAATAGTTATTATTGATGAAATTCAATCGTGGTAATGCTATTTCTGGAAAACCTTAATGGCTATCGTTAGAGCACTCCAGCATTTAAATGTGAATAAATCTTTTGTGACTCATACCATCGCTCGTTACCGTGACACTGGTAGCGTAGCCCGACATCTCGTGGCTCGTGAGCTGAACATATCACAATATTCCATTCGGCAAATATTGAAAAATGAACTCGGAGTAAAGCCATTGAAATTCCAAAAAGTGCAAGAACTTACACCGCAACTGAAAGAAAATAGACTCAAAACAGCTAAAGAGATGCTTCGCTTGGCCGAAAGTGGTGAACTTCCGAATTTGGTTTTCTCCGATAAGAAAACATTCGTTGTCCAGCAGTTTGTAAACAAAACAAGTAAAGAAGCTGTAAGTTCGTTTGTACAAATTTGGCAATTTTCAAGAAAATAAAATCAGTTAAATATCTGTTAAAATCTTAAAAATACCGAATGTAGCCGTATATTAGGGTCTGTACGACGACGTGGACCTACATAGGCAACTTTTGTCAAAAGCTATTACAATATTCAAATGCCAAACTTGAAAAAAATCTGTTTATAATGTAGCTAAAATCATCAGAATTCCGAATAGAGGGAGGAACCATGGGAGTTGTAAAATGCGAAAGTTGTAACAATTCCGGTAAATTATGTCGCTAAAATCATCAGAATACCCAATATCGGGAGGTACCGTTATATGGGGGCTATACGAAGAAGTGGACCTACATGGCCTATTCTCTGTTTTGTGCTGTAGTGTCTATTACAAACTTCAAATACCAAATTTGAAGCAATTCCGGTAAATAATGTCGCTAAAATCATCAAAATACTGAATATCGGGGGTACCGTTATATGGGGAAGTGGACCTATTGGCCCATTTTCTGTTTTATTCTATTGTGTCTATTACAAACTTCAAATACTAAATTTGAAACAATTCCGGTAAATAATGTCGCTAAAATCATCAGAATACCGAATATCGGGGGTACCGTTATATGGGGGCTATAAAATGAAGTGGACCTAAGTGACCCATTTTCTGCTTTATACTGTAGTTTCTATTACGAACTTCAAATACTAAATTTAAACAATTCCGGTAAGTAATGTCGCTAAATTCATCAAAATACTGAATATCGGGTGTACCGTTATAGGCGGGCTATACATTTTTTTATATCTTCTGAATTGACAAAATTTGTCAAATCCCTTTTCTTCCCTTTTCTGTATATACACACTGTATTTATTTCTATGTATATATTTCCGATATATTTACGATCGGCATCTATGTAACGGTCAGAATTGACCTTTTTTCCATTGGGAATTTCGGCAGGATTAACAATATTCGCGGTTTAATTGAAAACTTGACTTTTATTTAACACAAATGCTATTGTCTATTTCACACACAAAATATTACCCGATGACCATACACATGGGAAGCCGTCTGCTCAGCCCTAATCTCTAGCTCCATGCCAACTTCCGCTTCGATTGGTCTATAATTACGACATATAGAACATCTGCAAAATCAGGAAATTGTACTGTTTTTGTTCCACTTTAACCCTTTAATATTTTGCGATCATCTCCAAAACCAAAAAAATCATTTGACCATAACCGCACCTCCATTTTCAATTTCGTGAGAATCGGCCTATAATTGCGAACGTACAAGCAGACGGACGGACATACATAGCTAGATCGACTCAGCTCGGCGAGATAGAAAGATCCATATATACTTTCCTATGAGGGAATCCAATATTTCAAGGTGTTACATAATTTTTGGCCCAATCAAATTTATAATACCCCCAACACATAGTGTTGTATAGTATAAACATACTAATGGAAAACTCAAAACTTAGGGCCTGTTTTTGTAAGACGGATGCCGAAGAAAAACACAATTATGTATGTGTGTTCAGAATTTTGAATTTAGCTTAATTAAAAATTAAAAAAATCAACTCAATTTTAATTGTGATTTTCTTCCGGCTTCAGTTTCATATCCTCATACAGAAACAGATCCTAAGAACTTTCCTTTAATTACCCTTTTGCTTTTTAGAGCATTTTTTCCATTTTATGACAACAAACGTTAATAGTACCATATAAGCCCATATGTAAATAAATTTTCAAATTAAAATATTTATAGCTCCCATTCATTAAATCAAAGAAAGCAGTACAGTAGGCGTGGATGTTTTCCCATTTGTTGATGAACAGCGTTTTCGCATTCCAAGCGTGTATGCATCAATAAAATGCTATGTTTATGAATATTTTCTGAGACACGCAATTGATATTCCCTATGAAACTGAAAAGTTATCCATATTCATTGAACCTCATACGGAGGTGTGTTCCATTTCGTGGCCAATGAATTTGTGGTATCCTTGAAAAAGTAATGGTTAATTTTCATTTGAGGAACGGTTGTCTTCACATAAATTAAGCAGTGACTTTTATAGACTTTTGCCCATTGAGGTCACCGAAAGGAGACACACCGATATTCTATATGGGTGTCACCTGCTTTGTGGTTGTTTTATATTGTTGGGTTGGGTGCACACTTTGTGTTATCAAAACTTTGCCTTTTTGTTTATTCGTTGACAAAACAAAAGAAAGAACGATTAAGAGAATTTAAAAATATTTATACATTCCATTACTTCAGAGGAATGTGCTTAAAAGCTACAATTTTTTTTTGATTAGATTTTTTTGCGTTCTGTTATTTTCAAATTTACTGCTGGTCAAACAAACTTTCTTGTAGGTAAATAATGTATCATAGATACATAAAAAATTGCTTCAAATATTTTTACAATTTAAACATAAAAATTAAAAAAAAAACCTTCAAATCCTAAGAATCCATTGTTCTCTATAAATGTTTAAATCGATATATTATATGTTGTCAAGTCTTTATAGAGCCCTTAAAATTATTGGACTGAGAACCCGAAATTCTTTTCGAGTTTTGATCTGCACACAAGTACTATGAAATAAAAGAAATATAGTTCTAAATTTGGCAAATATTAAAAAAGATTTTATAGGCTTTATAAAAACAACAACAATGTAATTAAGCCTGAGTTTTTTGCTATTGATGTATTTTTATACACTACACCACATCATGGAACATGGTATTATGTCATTTGTTTGTAATATACAAAAAGAAACAATTATCGGTTCAGATAAAGCTCCCCTATACATATATTTCATTCGAGTTTATATATAAGTTCCCTAAAATCAGTTATGTACCCAATACAATAACAATGATTTTCGGTTCTAGATATCATGGACAAATTATAAATAACTTCACCATGTTTTATCGAGATCGTTTCAGATTCGGATATATTTCCACATATATTTCCCTCTGATTTGATGCAAATGATAGTATTATCAAAACCAAAAACTTATACAAATTCTTGATCAAAATTTAATTATAAATAGATTTAGCCATGTCCGTCTGACTGTAAACATCACTCTTCAATGCGAAAAGGAAGGATTAGTTAAAAAAGATATTAATAATGAGTCATGTAGGTCCACATTTCGGTAAAGCCGGTAATTACAAATACTCTGTACTTAAAGGATTTTTCATTTATTATAGATTCATGTTTTCAATATCCATAACTTAACTTCTTGATTTTCAGTACATTGAAGAGTTTAATCAGGTTTGTTGGTGGAAATGTCTGGAATTTAAAACGACCCTCCCAATCCCTCTAACATATGTGATCCTCGAAATATTCGGCAAGGTTTTCGTCAGATGTTTTGTCGAACCAGATATCATATCCAGCTCAGAAATACCTCTGCTAAGTTTTATCGATGTCGGTTCAGATTTGGATATTGTATATACCTTCGAATATTGAATCTCGAAGAAAATGGAATTCTTTCCAATGTCAAAAATTAACACCTGTGAACTTAAATGCTGCTTTGTTATATTTTGATCAAAATTCGTCTATAACATTTGGAAAGAAGTCTAAATTTAAAATACCAAACTTAAGGTACTTTTTGGAGATTTTTATTGGGTATTCCTTATTTATCAAACCTTTTATTATTAGTCTTGGCTATAGCCCGTATTAAAATCACTGATAAAAAATTTGGCTTTTTAATTGAAGTATGTCTTTTTAGGAGCTTGCTGATTTGAAATTTAAATAAACACACATGCCAAATTATGAAATGGCCAGAACATTTTATTTGTTAGATAATTTCTTGTCATAAAACATTTAAATATAATTTTGTGCATATGACCATCTCGACAATTTTGCACAATTTTGTGCATATGACCATCTCGACAATTTGGTCACTTCTGGACCATATTTTTAAACATTTGAGGTCGTACTTCAACAATGACATATTGAATATTGGTTTCCAAAGCGTCATCAGTATAAACCAATGACTTCAGGTATCTCCACAAAAAATAATAATCGAGTGCCGTCAAATCACACAAAGGCCATTCACCGGTCTTTTTCACGAAATAATGTTTTTGATGAGCTGATCGTTCAATAAGTCCATCAATCCATCCAATTGAAACCACATTTCGTTTACATCCTTATCTTGAAGTTTTGGTAGCTTAAATTCATTGATCATAATTCTGTATCTATTTCCATTCACGTTAACCCGTCGTCCTTACTCATTTATAGGGAAATCGATAAATTGCCGTTTTCTTCCAATATTTTTATACCCTCCACCAAAAAAGTATGGAGGGTATATTAAGTTCGTCATTCCGTTTGTAACTCATCGAAATAATCATTTTAGACCCAACAAAGTATATATATTCTTGATCAGCGTAAAATTCTAAGACCTGTCCGTCCGTCTAAACGAATTAAGATAGGATAGGCTAAAATTTTGCACAGATCTCTCTTTTATCTGCAGGCAGGTCAAGTTCGAATATGGGCTATATCGGTCCACGATATCGTATAGCCCCCATATAACGGTACCCCCCGATATTCGGTATTTTGATGATTTTACCCACATTTTTCAACGGAATTGTCTGAAAATCCACTGAAGGAATTCCTTGTGGGTACTTTATACCTCGGCAGAGAATTATTATTATAGCTCCACGATGTCGTATAGCCCCCATATTACGGTACCCCAGATATTTTGTATTTTGATTATTTTATTTACATTTTTCAATTGAATTGTCTGAAATTCCACAAAAGGAGTCCTTTGTGGTCATTTTACCCCCTCAAAAAGAATTGTCTATATAGGTCCACGATATCGTATATCCCCCATATAACTGTATCCCCCCATTCGGTATTTTGATGATGTTAGCCACACTTTTCAATGGAATTGTCTTCAAATCCACACAAGTAGTTCCTTGTGAGTACTTCACCCCTTGAGAGAGAATTGTTTAAACAGGTCCACGATATCGTATATCCCCCATATAACGGTACCCCGCGATATTCGGTATTTTTTTGATTTTACCCACATTTTTCATCGGAATTGTCTGAAAATCCACACAAGGATTTCCTTGTGGGTACTTTATACCTTGGCAGAGAATTATCTATATAGGTCCACGATATCGTATAGCCCTAATATAACGGTACCGCCGATATTCGGCATTTTAATGTTTTTAGCCATATTTTTCAACGGAATGGTCACAAGGGGTTCTTTGTATACAAGAGGTTCTTTGTGAGCACTTTATCCCCCGACAGAGATTTCTCTATATAGGTTAACGATAACGTATAGCTCCCATATAACGGTAACCCGCGATATTCGGTATTTTGATGATTTGAGCCACATTTTCCAATCGTATTGTCCGAAAATCCACACACGGAGTTCTTTGTGAGCACTTTACCCCTGAAACGGAATTGTCTATATAGGTCCACAATATAGTATATCCCCCATATTCGGTATTTTGATGATTTTACCCACTTTTTCCAATTATCTGAAAATCCACACAAGGAGTTTCTTGTAAGTAATTTAAACGCAGACATAGATTTGTTTTTATAGGTCCACAATATCGTATATCCCCCCATATATCGCCACCTTCCTTTATTAGATATTTTAAAGATTTTAAAAGAATTTTTAACGGATTTTATTTTTTTTTAATTTTTTTAATTCGTTCCAAATGGTGGAGGGTATTCAAAGTTCGGCCCGACCGAACTTACTGCTTTATTACTTGTTTTTTATACAAACTCTTCTTATTGTTTTCGGTGGCTTGGCATCCAAGAGAGTGAAGGTAGACCGAATTGTAGAGTTATGGTTGTCTCAGAAATCACGAATTGCTTTATAAACGTTTTTAATTAAACACTGATTTTTAAAATTCTGTTCTGGAGTAAACATATTTATGATGATTTGCCAGCCAATACTGAGTTGAGACGTTACATTAAACTGTCAAAACAGCTAACCGTCAGCAGAGTGATTCATATGTATAGATAAAAAAAACGCCCTATATATGCACATTTTTAAAACTACAATTTTTAAATAATTATAATAACTATTATTATTTATATTTTATGGCATGTCAAACTTAGGATTAAAAGTGACTAAAAATGTTTTGATAAACTTTTGATTAATTGATTTTATACTGTTGCATACATATACCAAATACCCACTAATGGTCTAAGCATTATGGTGGTTTTAATCATGGCCACAAAACTTCTCTATTGCTAATGACCTAAACATTTGACTCGAGGGTGTATTTTCTGAACAGCTTGAATTATTTGGTGCTAATTAGATTTAAGTTGTTTTATATACATTTCGGAGAACTACAATTAGGGGGAAAAAGTTTTATTTTGGATTTAGTTTTCCTTTTTGTACGCGTTATAATTTTGTACTCTACTTTGTTGTACCACCAAGTGGGTGTGTTTGTTTCTTCCCCATTTCCCAATAATCATTAATAATTCTCACCCAACGAGGGATATAAATGTTAATACAGTTAATTAAATATAACTTTTTGTATGAAGCGTATTTATTTAGGATTTTGTTGAATTTAATGGTATTAAACTGAATAAAATAAAATCCTTAATAATACAATCCAACTATTAAGTTTGTCATTCCGATTAAAATTCATCGAAAAATTTATATAAGACTCAATAAAGTATACATTTTGCCAATGGTAATCACGATAACTTTAGAAGAATTTTGTGGATTTGAAATTTAAATATATCAGTCTGTTTTGGTATAGCACCCATATAACTTTCACCATCAATTCATCAGCTTATTATAACCTCAGCCATATGGCTAGAGATGGCATGTATCATTTGATACGGCCAAAACGTGTCTCATTGAAATAACGGTCTTGACCCCAGGTCTCTTTGGACCTAAACCGTTTCAGGACATTTGGAGTTGAACTAGCGATGTCCGTCCATCTGGCTGGCTGGCTGGCATGTGCGCACGATTACTCTCAAAGGGAGTATCCGATTTAGTCCAAATTTAGTACATCGCAATATTATTATCAGACTTAGATCGAGTTCGGAGAAGGGTAATATCGGTTCACTCCTTCTGGTACATCCTCCACAAAAGGTCGACATTTAAAAAATATATATATTATACAGGGTGAGATGAGAAACATGCAACCAATTGCAGACTGCTGTCATTTCTAAGCCACTCCTCCGACAGCTGTGAAAATTATTTCAGTGACAAGTGTACAAAAGCATTTTGGTGAAAATTTTGCAGAAAAAAAGTTATTCGAACGTGATAGTGTGATTTCTGGCGGGAAATTTGGCTGGGTTTCCAGCCAAAGTGGCTATCGTTAGAGCACTCCAGCATTTAAATGTGAATAAATCTTTTGTGTCTCGTACCGTAGCTCATTACAGTGATACTGGTAGCGTAGCCTGCCGTCAAGGAAATTGACGGAATAAAACATGGTAATCAGCAGAAATGGTTCGAAAAGTAAAGAAGCAACTTGATCGAAGCCGAAGCGGCCGAAAAATGGCTCGTGAGCTAAACATATCGCAATATTCCATTCGACATATATTGAAAAATGAGCCATTGAAATTCCAAAATGTGTAAGAACTTACACCGCAACAGAAAGAATATAGACTCAACAGAGCTAAAGAGTTGCTCGCTTGACCGAAAGTGATGAACTGCCGAACTTGATTTTCTCCGATGAGGAAACAGTCGTTGTCCAGCAGTTTGTAAACAAACAAAATGATCGTGTTTACTTTCAAAAGAGGTCAGCTGAAAATGTGTACCTTCGGTCACCAGAACTCAAGCGTGTGGGCCGCCATAACTGCCGATGGTCGCTCTCCGCTCATATTAATCGACCGTGCCGAATATTATCGCGAAAATATTCTGCAGGGTGTATTAATGCCTTGAGGACGCAAACAAAATTCAACAGGACTTAGCATCATCGCACTCAGCACGCGCCACCCAAGAATGATTACAAAATGAGGTTCCTCGGTTCATTTTCAGAGCACAATGGCCACCAAAATCTCTGGATACCAATCCGTTGCATTATTGTGTCTGGAGTATTTTGGAAAGCAAGGTTGGCACTAAAAAATACCAAAGTGTCGATCAAGCAAGCGCTTCGCCGGGAATGGGCCAAAATACTGCAGAGCAACATTAGAGCAGCGTGTGACGGTTTCATTGGCAGTTTGAAGGCCATAATTCGTGCCAAAGGTGACCGATTCTAGTAAATCTAAACTTATTCTAAAGTTTGATGCCCTTTCCGACATTTTTGCTTTCAATCAATAAAATTAAAAAGAATGTAAAAATTATGGCGTTTGACGTTGTTACAATTTTTTTATATCACCCTGTATGCGCAGATTTTAATTACTACGATTTTGTTCCAACTTTGCAAATCCTAATATTTGCATCAGTGCTAGGTCAGGTGCGAAATTTTGAGTAATTACAACTCTTATAAAGTATTATGTAAGAATACGATACTCTTCAAATTACACACATCGCAATATTTTTATTAACCCATATTCTGGTGTGAAAATGGAATATATCTGTCCACTTCTTCTGGTACTTTCTCTCACAATTTTTAATATCTTTGAAGCTTAGTCCATTCAGACTTGGCACATCTCAATGTTTTCATCAACACAAGATATGTTTTAAAGCTGGTAGAGACCGGACCATTCCTTCTGCTACATCCCCCAAAAATGGTCAAAGGTTTGAATAACCAAAACGATCGTTAAATCCGAAATAAGAATCCGGTTGTCTTTATATTTCACGCATCCCTTTATTTCTACTAACACAAGATGATGGGATACATTGGTCCACTTCTTATTCTATGTCCTCACAAAGGGTCACAATTTGCAATATTTTTATCTGCCATAACTTGCGAAACAATTCAGCGATTCTTAACGACTAAATATTTCTCTCAACCAGAAATTGGTGATTTCCTTGTAATTCTGTCCATATTAATATTTTTATCTGTTTTGTATGAAAATTAAATACTCCGGTTCACTATATATATAGTATATCACGAACTTCTTAATATTTCCTAAAAATTATCATATATCTCATATAAAGTGAAAGAAGTAATCAGTATAGTCTAACCCTGGCACGTCGCATTATTTATGTCATATCTATTTAGGTCCGATACGAAATGGACAATATTGGTCCATTCATTCGGAACCTACTCCCTAGAGGGTCAACAATTTGAATAACCATAACAGAAGTCAAAATATATTTAAATAATCGAATATTGACTGAGGGTATGCATCTGCCGGCAAAACCGATTGATATTTATGCCCTACAACACTATGTGTTGGGGGTATTATAAAATTGATAGGGCCAAAATTTATGTAACACCACGAAATATTGGTTTCCCACATAGGAAACTATATATGGTCTCAATCAATTTGTAATCACTCTACAGGTCGCAATTATGACCCGATCTTCACGAAATTTAGAATGAAGGTGGGGATACGGTCAGAATAGAACCCTATTTCTTTTGAAGATGATCGCGTAATATTTAGGGGTTGAAATGGACCAAAAACTGAAAAACTGAAAATCCTGATTTTGTATTTGCTCTACAGATCGCAATTATAGACCAATCAAAGCGGAAGTTAGCATGGGGCTAGAACTTAGGGCTGGGCAGAAGCCTTCCAATTTTGAAGGTCATCGGGTAATATTTAGTGGGTGAAAGAGGCCACAACATTTGTGTTAAATAAAAGTCAAATTTTCCATTAAACCGCGAATATTTTTAATCCCGGAGATATCACAAACAGGTCAATTCTGACCATTACGAAGATGCCGATAGTAAATATATCGTATATATATAGCGAAATATATACAATGTGTATATAAAAAGGAAGGGGATGTTAGTTAGAATGCTTATATCTCAAGAATGGCTAGACCTATTTTGACAAATTTTGTCAATTCAGAATGCCCCCTTCGCATAAAAGAATAAAATCTAAAAATCGCATAAAAGATGCCAATAATGATGTTAATATCGAATTTGTAGTATTTTGTGAAATTTTTTTATTTTTTCATATTTTTTATCGCATGCGATTTTTTCAATTTGACTTATAATATTGAAATATACATTTGGTAATGTTTGTTCACCTTACAACACAGGTCGGGATAATATATACAGATTGTAATTATCGTCCGATCTTCACGAAAATTTTCATAAGGTAAGGGTTAGGCTCACAAGGGCTATATTTTCTCCTCCTATTTCAACACATGTGACAAAGACAGAAAAAATACAATTAATTTCGAATTGATTAACGAATTAAAATGAATGCGGTTTATTATCCACATCATCGGGATAATTCCCCATAAATCAAACTCAATTCGCAGCAATTTGGTCTGGCATTGATAGATTGATGTAGGACGTCAATGCTGCCACAATTACTTGCGTTCATTGCGATGCTGAAATTTTAAACAAACTTTAATTTGGCCTACGCAAAAATCAACCATCATCGGTAACCACATAAAACCAATTAATTTGTGGCAGTCGGCGTGTCATCATCCAATTGCCTGCAATGTACGGTTTAATCATCAGAACGACGGCAACATTATTTTTGCGGAAAAGACATTACTCCGCAGTATCTGCACCTTTTTGGGGGGTTTAATAAAACTTTTTTTATTAACACAAATATGTGAGAAGACTCTGCAAAGCGAAAAATCATTGTCGTTGCATGCCAACGCATTGAAGAATTTCCATTAAAGCTCATAAAGTTCGGACGTGACATCGTTGTAAAATACGTGCACTGGATTTTCAAACTTGAGCGAAAACTAATCAAATCGCTTTTCAGAGATATAATTTTTCACTTGGACATTTTAAAGCTGGCGACTTCAGAGATGTCGTTCGGGCAATGGCAATGGCGATGTCATAGTTATTTGTTTTAAATTAAACCATATGGGGAATCTAGGGATGGCTTCCTTTATTGTCGATGTAAAGTGAATACGTGTTGTCTGTAATCAAAATTTTTTGATCTTTAATGTTCTTTATCTGCATCAAGGGAAATCAATGGAAAATTACTAGATAGAAGAAGGACATTGCGCTCAGTTGGAGAAAAAGTTACTGTTATTTTTATCAATATATCCTAATTGCAAAACCATACACGTTTATAGAGAATACTCTAAGAAATTTGTTGAATAAAATCAATATTTGCCTAGGGTCCGTCAATCTGGCTAGCTGGTGCCAGTCCAACAGTCCAATTGTTTAGGATACCTTGTTGTAAACAACGTTTGTTTATTAGTGGAGAAAGGTGGTCATTTTTACCATTGGGTAAGACAGGGAATACCTCGGTTTCGGAGTCATTAATCCTCATAATTTTCCTTGTTTTTTGTCTGAAGATATTCTCTTCAGGAATTAATTTAAAATGAATCCTATGACAAAAAAAAAAAGAAATTCTACCCAAGTGTCGTGATTGTAAGCTTAAAACAGGTGAAGCTTAAAAATTAAACGAGTAAGCAAAGGCTATGGTCGTGCGGGGCCGACCCGATACCATACAACACAATAATATATTGGAAGTTGTCCTTAGGTACAACCTGAACAACTGTTACCTTTGGGTTTTACCGGGGTATTTTCATTATATTTACACTCTAAGTGTGTTGATAGATATCCAAAACTATTTCAGACAAAAGTTGTGGTCTTGTGGTAATACTAAACCCTAACCTTATGCAAAGTTCCGTGTCGATGGGTTTTTAATTGAGACCTGTTGCTACTGTAAGATGAGGAAAACTTTAATTTTTGGTCCATTTGAACCCCTGAATATATATACATATATATATATATATAACCAGTAAGGAAAGCTCAAAAGTCGGGCGGGGCCGACTATATGATACCCTACACCACTATGCATATTTAGTAGAGCTCTCGTAAAAAGGTTTATGCAGGGCATTTCAGAGCTCTATGAGATATTTGGTACAAAATCAAAATCTATCTAATTCTATCGTGCATTTTACGAACTATAGCTATCTCTGAACCGGGTTTCTCGAAATTTTACCTATTAGCTTCTAGACTGGTGATTTGGGCTGATATTGACCATTTAGTGCACATTTAACACGAAATCGGATGAAGATATATATGGGAGCTATATCCAAATCTGAACCGATTTCGATAAAATTTAAAACAGCTATTCCTGTGCTCCATCTAATACCTGGTACCAAATATCACGGTTGAGGAGTGAATATTACGAATGTATAGGACTAAAACTCTAAATCGGATGAAACATATATATGGTTGCTAAATCTATATCTGAACCGATTTTCACTAAATTTGATATACTTGCTTCTAGGCTGAATTTGGTCCGATGTACTAAAATTCAGTCCATTTGGACTTATATCGGCCATTTGGTGCACAATTAACCCGAAATCGGATGAAGATATATATGGGAGCTATATCCAAATCTGAACCGATTTCGATAAAATTACAAAAAGCTATTTCTGGGCTGTATCTTATATCTGGTACCAAATATCATTCTTGTGGAGTGCATATTACGAATGTGAGAGGCTTAAACACCAAATCGGATGAAAGATATATGTGGGAGCTATAGCTATATCTGAACCGATTTTCTCCAAATTTGATATACTTGCTTCTAGGCCGAACTCGGTTGGGTGTGCCAAAATTCAGGTAATTTGGACTGATAGTGGACATTTGGTGCACATTTAACCCGAAATCGGATGAAGATATATATGGGAGCTATAGCTGTTTCTGAACCGATTTTGTTGTATTTGCTTTAAGGCTAATCTCGGTCACATGTGCCAAAATTCGGGCCATTTGGGCTGATATTGGCCATTTGGTGGTCAATTAACCCGAAATCGGATGAAGATATATATGGGAGCTATATCCAAATCTGAACCGATTTCGATAAAATTTAAAACAGCTATTTCTGTGCTCCATCTAATACCTGGTACCAAATATCACGGTTGTGGAGTGCATAGTAGAAATGTGAGGGACTTAAAGATCAAATCGGATGAAAGATATATATGGGAGCTATAGCTATATCTGAACCGATTTTCTCCAAATTTGATATACTTGCTTCTAGGCCGAACTCGGTTGGGTGTGCCAAAATTCAGGTAATTTGGACTGATAGTGGATATTTGGTGCACATTTAACCCGAAATCGGATGAAGATATATATGGGAGCTATATCTAAATTTGATCCGATTCTCACCAATTTCAATAGGGTTCGTCCTTGGGCCAAAAAAATATTGTTTGGAAAATTTCATCTCAATCGGATAATAAATGCGACCTGCATTTTGTTCACAAGAATACATGGACAGACGGACGGACGGACGGACAGACGGACTGACATGCATAAATCGACTCAGAAAGTGATTCTATGAAGGTTCTCAAAAGTAACTATGGGTCTATCTCGTTTCCTTCTCCATGTTACAAACAAATGCACAAAGACATAATACCCTTACCACTATGTGGTGTAGGGTATAAAAACCAGTAAAGAAAGTCTTAAAGTCGGGCGGGGCCGATTTTATGACACCCTACACCACTTTGCTAATTTAGTTGAGCTCCACTTAATAATTAAAAGTTTTTATGGGAGAATTCAATCCTACACGCTATGATTATAATTATAATTTAAAGTTCAAAGGACTTAATATTCTAAGCCTTTGTAGCTTTTAAATTCGGACTTGTATTGCCCATTTGGTACAAAATAAATTTGAAATCAGATAAAGATATATATGGAAACTATATCCAAATCTGAACCGATCTCGATAAAATTTGGCATAGATATTTTTGAGCTGTATTTGATATATTTCCCTGAATATCGTTACGTTACGGAATGCATATTACGGCTGTAGGTAACAAATACAACATATCGGATGAACAATATATATGGGAGCTATAGCTATATCTGAACCGATTTCGATCAAATTTGGCATACTTTTTTTCAGGCCTAATTTGGTTGTATGTGCAAAATTTCACACTATTCGGGCTGATATTGCACGTTTGGTGCACAATAAAAGGCAAATCGGACGAAGATATATATGGGAGCTATATCTAAATTTTTACCGATTATCTCCAATTTCAATAGGGATCGTCCTTGGGCCAAACAAATGTTGTTTGCAAAGTTTCATCTCAATCGGATAATAAATGCGACCTGCATTTTGTTCACAAGAATACATGAACAGACGGACGGACGGACGGACGGACGGACGGACAGACGGACTGACATAAATCAACTCAGAAAGTGATTCTATGCAGATCATCAAAAGGAACTATGGGTCTATCTCGTTTCCTTTTGCCTGTTACAAACAAATGCACAAAGACATAATACCCTGACCACCTTGAGGTGTAGGGTATAAAAACTTGAAAGAAATTCTTATGAGATAAAAAAATATGCACTTTATTACTGGCATATTTGCAAGTGCTTTTCTTAGATTTTACCATTTTCCTCAACACGTAGGGTACAATTAAAATAAATTTAATTTGGAATTTCTTCTAAAAGTTTCTCCACTAAAAAAAACAAACTTTGTATTTATAAAAACAAAAATAACGGGATTAAGCCTGACTATTTTTTCACAGTAAATAATTTACCTCATATTGTGGAGATGGTTAACATCAGCCCACTCCTCACAAAGGGTCAACATTTTTATTAATTTCTTAAAATTCCGTACATCCCAATATTTTTATTGACACAAGAATTGAAGTGAAGAGGGAATACCTTTACCTTTACCTCCTCCAAAAGATAAACATTTGGAATAACCCAAACTCTTTTAAAATGCGAAATACGTATTCGTTTTATTCTAAGCTTCACAAATTCCAAAATTTTCACCAACATAAGATCGGTTGTTAAGATGAAATATAGCAGTTTACTCCTTTTGGTATTAGATGAAGTATCTGGCACATGGGCACATTGAACATTTTGCAAAAATAGGATGTAGTCCATATTGGCAACTTCCAATATTTATCTCAGACTTAGTTCAGATAGGAAATGAAAAATTTTGACCAATCCTCTCGAAGGGGTTAAATTCATCTATAATCACAACGCAAGTCAAGATGTGAGTAAACAAACAGACATTGGCTAAGGGTACACATCTGTCGGTAAAACCGATTTTTTCAATGGTATGTGACAACTTTTCGACAAATGCTGAAGCAATTCTATGTCGATTTAGCAATGTCCGTCCACCAGTCGAAATCGCTCTAGCTTCGGAACGAAATGAAGTAAATTGATAAAATTTTATTCAAATGTATATAATGTCTGCAGGACTTTTGGTATTGAAAATGGTCCATGTAGGTCCACGTTTTGGTATAGCCACCATACATTTGAGTATACAATGGTGGAGGGTATAAAAATGATTCAGTACATTAGAATTTTGCATAAACTCCCATGAAATACAGCTTTAATTCATTTTTTTTACGAATTCATGGCGTTTAGGTAAAATTTAAGAATTTGACACCTAAACTTGACCTATTGCATTTTAAAATTTTAGACAAATAATTTTGTAAAATGTTTTTTCTTCATGCTATCTTGTGTTGAAGGGAGTTTAACCATATTTTGAAAAGAGAAGACACTTTGTGACAGGCTTGAAGGTTCACATTTTCGTACAATCTTCCCAATGTTTGTCAGTAATAGTGCCTAAGCTTCTATATAACTAAAATGCACTGATTTCTTGAAATCTAAATCCAAAAAGTGTTGGTAGAGTTCCTTACCAACTCTATACAGGTTAATTTTTAATAAGTTTTGAAAATCCTATTTTTAGTTCTATTGGATTCTTCCTGTCATTTTGGAAAAATTAAATGTTGTCGCATATGTTTTATAATATAATTCTGATACGGAAAATATCATGAATCGTAATCGGAGAGGGATCTCCGAATGTCAATAATTTAATTGCACAATATCTGATAAAACATCATAAAAAAGTATCTAATAAAGATTAAATTCAATACATCTTCTCATTTTCAAATTAATGTTATAAACCATATTACGCGTTTAATTTATTAACACATATTCCGTTGAACAGGATTTTGTTAACACGCATAGACAGCTCTCAACTTACCACGCAAAAATGGCACCTTATCCACGAAACATTCGAAACCTTAACAACACAAGTCGTCATCGTCAACAATATGCTTAGTTTAAGCTTACTATTTTTGCGTTGCAGAGATGAAAAGCTGTCATCCTTCCGTCTTTTGAAATATTATCCATTCATACTTATATTTAATTTGCTTCTCCATTTTACGCAACTGTTTTTTTTTTTTTCATTTCGTCATTTGCTTCAGCCATTCAACGTTTTGCAAAAAATGTAAATGTAAACCGATGCAAAATGATATTCAGTCGGAGCGAGCAACCATCCAGAGAACATATTTAGCAATTCATACAATCTGTCTTGGAGTCATTTGTCCATGCCAGTTAGACCAACCGAACCAACCAGCCAGCCAACCACTTATTCATTCATCTTTACATTTTCGCTTAAACATTCATATTTGCGGGAGGACCGCACCCAGGTTTTATACCAAGCTTAAACTTACAACTTCCTTATGTTCGAGTAGTGGGGGTGCCTCCCCCCTGGTGACTGGTTGATTTGCCCAAACATCTTCAGGTATTATTAATACCCTTGGTGATAAGAAGATGGGGATGAATATAAGACATCGACCGTCGTTGTCGTGTACCTTTCGCGCATCTTTAATTAATTTATTCAAATCGCTTTTAATCTTTTGCGTCTTATATTTCATTTCAGTTTTCCACCAATAAGTCGAATCTATGTGCCACTGAAAGACCACCAGTCTTGTCATTCGACCAGCCTATTAATGAAATACCATCACTGCCAAGAACTGTGGGCGAAACAGTGGGATATAATTGTAGAAAAGTATGGCAAAATGATTTGTATTTGAGATATTTATGATGTATTTGAAATCCAAAAGCACAGATCTACAGTTGGTTGAACTGAACTGAACTTTTACTAGTCGATATTCAGTTTAAGCCAATTAAATTAGCAACTGGTGCATGTAAGATAGGATAATGTCTTTAAAAATTTGCTTCTAAAGTCGGAAATTGACCCTAAATTGGTTGACCCTCTTTCAGATTTCAAAAAGTGCTTAAAGGCATTAAATGTGTTATGATTTGTGCTGAATGAAGTGGTAGATCGTCCGATTCTAGGTTGTAGTAAAAAATTAAAACCGAATTTTGTAAAAATTTCCGGTTTCCGAACAAAGAATTTCCCATATGGTTGAGGTTGTTTTTATAAAAAAATGGTTGAGGTATAGAACCGATATAACGGTACCTTAAACTTTGGTGGTAAGTTTTCTATATACGTCACGTTAATGTATATACCCCATACAACGATTTTGCCCAAATTTTTCAACACAATTTTTGAATTTTTTTTATTTTTTTTTTTTTTAAATTGAACATAAATTTGGTGTTTAGATGTTTTAACACTTAGATATGCAATATTTGATGTCCTATAAAATATATGGAAAAATATATTTATTAAATACAAAAATGTGCTTAAATTATGAAAAAGTCTAAGATATGTGAATCTTAGAATCGATAATGAAGAAAGTGGTAGCAACAACCACTATGTGGCAAGAGTTATTAAGATATTTTTAACTCAGTGTTTAAAAGAAATTGAATATTTTATTTGAAGCCATTTAAGGACGAAGTCCTGATTTTCATAGAATTTTAAGAGTCCACAACATTTTATTATAACCTAACACACTATGTGTTGGGGGTATTATAAGTTTGATTAAGTCAAAAATTATGTAGCACCTCGAACTATTGGTTTCCAACATAGGAAAGTGTATATGGATCCTCCTACCTCACCGAGCTGAGCGGATCAAGCTATGTATGTCTGTCCGTGTTAATTTGTAATCACTCTACAGGTCGCAATATTGGCCCGATCTTCACGAAATTTAGAATGGAGGTGGGCCAGAATAGAAGCCTATTGCTTTTAGGGATTTTCGCATAATATTTAGGTACTGAAATGGACCAAAAACTGAAAAATATCCCGATTTTACAGTTGCTCTACAGGTTGCAATTATAGACCAATCGAAGTGGAAGTTAGCATGGGTCTAGAGCTAAAGGCTGGGCAGAAGCCTTCCAATTTTGATGGTCATCGGGCAATACTTAGTGGGTAAAATAGACCATAACATTTGTGTTAAAATAAAGTCAAATTTTCCATTAAACCGCGAATATTTTTGATCCTGGCGAAATCAAAAATAGATGAATAGGTCAATTCTGACCGTTATGTAGATGCCGGATATATATATATAGCGAAATATATGTAATGTGTAAAGATAAAGATAAAGATTTTGTAGTATATTGTCACATGTTTTAATTTCATATTTTTTATCGCACGCGATTGTTTCAATTTGAACTATAATATTGAAGTGTATATTTTGTAATACTTTTTGGCCTTACAACACATGGGATTATTATAAAAAGATTGCAATTATCGTCCGATCCTCACAAAAATTTTCATAAGGGTAGGTTAGGTTCCGAAGGGCTAGGCCTATTGTTTTTAAAGATGTTCGCAATATATCTGGTGGTTGAAATGGATAAACAACTAATAATATCCCTGATTTTGCAGTCGTTATAAAGGTCAAAAACATAAAGCAAAATTAGTGTTTAGGGCAGTGGGTATAATAGACCACTACATTTGTGTGAAAAAATACAAATATTTCCATTCTACCGAAACGCTGAAAATAACTTACAGGTAAAATCCAAAATACATTAATGGCGAAATTTTGACTTGTTTATGCTGATTTTGTTGACGAATATAGCCAAATATCGTTGACAAGGAAATCATATAGATGAGTCTAAATTTTGAGGTTACAGAGAAACTACTTGCACTTGGAGATTATCGCAAAATATTTAGGGGTTCAAATGAACAAAAAACAGAAACATTTTCCTGACCAGCCAATCTACACGTAATTTTGCATAAGAAGAGAGTTAAGGTCACGGAAGAAGTCCAGCATTTTGGATGACCATGGGATTATATTTAGCTGTAAAATGGACCAGAACAACTAACAGCACGATGGAGTGCGTAAATATTGGGCAAATGTTCCCTATCAAACAGCTAAGGATTATACCTGGGCAGCGCTCTATGACATAATTCCGAAAGCAAAAACTTCCAAAATGGATATGGACATAAGGAAGTTTCCAATATATTTTAGTGTTGTAGGGTATCACATTGTCGGCCCAGCACGAATATAGCTTTTGCTTACTTGTTTTTTTATGCCTCCATCACAGTATGGAGGGCATGTATATTAAGTTCGTCATTCCGTGTGTAACTCATCAAAATAATCATTTTAGACCCAACAAAGTATATATATTCTTGATCAGTATAAAATTCTCTGTTCTATAGCGATGTCCGCCCGTCTGTGGAAATCACTCTAGTTTCCGAAAGAAATGAAGTAGATTGATAAAAATTTTACTCAAATGTATGCTATGTCTTCAGGTATTTTGGAATTGAAAATGGGCCATGTAGGTCCATGTTTTGGTATAGCCCCCGATATTCGGTATTTTGATGATTTTAGTGACATTATTCACCGGAGTGGTTTCGTATTTCGTATTTGGAGTTCGTAATGGATACTATAGCCTAAAAGAGGAGATTGTCTGTGCAGGTCCGCATCTTCTTATAGCCCCCATAAAACGGTACCTCCCGATATTCGGAATTTTGATAATTTTAGCGACAGTATTCACAGGAATTGTTCCTAATTTGGTATTTGAAGTTCGTAATGAATTCTACAGCATTTGACGGAAAATTGTCTGTGCAGGTCCACGTTTTGGTATACTGCCCATATAACGGCACGTCCATATATTCGGTATTTTGTTGTTTTTAGGTACATTATTCACCATCCGTGAATCTTTATTGACGAACGTAGGAAAGGTTCAGTTCCACCAGACTTATCTGCTGTTTACTAATTTATATTGGAAACTAGTTATTAAAGTAAAACTCTTAAATGCTTCTATTTAAAATTGTCAGCATTTAATACATAAATCTCCCATTGTTCCAAACTGCCGTCCATATTTTAGCATCCACAGAGAGTTGGATGGGGCATTAGTTATGCAGTTACCACTGCTCCATCGCCCACCGTAGCCATAATTCTAAAGTAAACGTACGAAATTTATGATTATTTTGCATAACAAGATTTTGGTCTATTCTGTTTCGATACGCAGGAAAATTCCATTTGGGGTAAAAGGTGAATTTAAAACGGAAAGGTATAAATATGAATTTGTGTTATAAACAATATGAAATGTAATATTGTTGGAGGGATGGGTTTGTTCTAGTCGGTTATTGGTTTATGTCATCTCGACTTCAACCTTAAACAAAGTTGTCCATATACAAATATGATGAAATTTAATAGGCAATTATTATGTTTTATGAATTCATAAGGCAATGTACATAGAAGTATTTTTTGGAGGGTCAAACTGTCATGCAAAAAATATTTGTTTAGTTTTGTTGGTAATGACTATAATTTGTCACGGTGGTAAAATATGTTCGCTTAAATTTTTAATATAAGTCAACACCCCAATGTTTACAGTCGGAACCATCGACTCAAATAGGGGTGGGAAAAATACGACTGAATAATTAGAATATTCAATGTAATGCTTTTGTGTGATATTTCATGAACAGTTGATAATATAAAAAATAGCCCTGTCAAAACTGAGGTTTTTAAGTGCAAATTTTCTTTAAAAGAGTTCTTTAGAATTCATTGCGGAGAAAAAAATGTATACACCAGCTTTGTGGTGGTCATTCCAAACTCTGAGTCAACATTATAAAAGTTTATATATATTCTGTTTATCAGCATGAAAATTCAAAAATCAGCATTTTGATTATTTAAACCACGCGTTTCAATGGAATTATTAAAAATTTCATATTCAAAAATCACAATGGATAAAAAACACCTATCTCTTAAAATTGTCAACAAATTAGCACGTTTTCCAATATCGCCAACATTATGTGGCCTCTCGATATTTGCTATTTTGATTTCATTAACAATTTTCAACTGAATGGTTTAAAATCACAAAAGATAAAAGACTTTGTAGCTGAATTTATATTGGTAGGTTCACGTTTTCATATGGTCTCCATATAACTATACCACCCACTTTATAGTACATATTTTGAAGGATCGTTCGAATATTGTATCGGTATTTAAATATATTTTTATAGGTTTTCTTTACATTATAGTGAAGGGTATTAAATTTCCGGCCCGGCTTAATTTAAACACTTTCAAATTTTTTTATCCTTTGATTTTATTTGATCATTATTAAACTCTAGTGAAAAAATTAAAAAGTATCAGTCGGTTTGCTTGCATATACAGCATACAGCATACATAATTTTATTGCATGAAAGCAACAATTTTCGGAAATAGCATCAGATTTTAGAATAAGTTTGGATTTGTTTGAATTGGTCACCAATGGCACGAATAATAACCTTCAAACGGCCAATGAAACCGTCACACGCTGCCCGAATGTTGCTCTGCGATATTTAGGCCCATTACCGGCGAAGCGCTTTCTTAAGGTGATCGACACTTTGGTATTTTTTAGTACCAACCTTGCTTTCCAAAATACTCCAGACACAACAGTCCAACTGATTGGTATCCGGAGATGTACGCTGGAAATGAAGCGAGGAATCTATTTTTGTAACAATTCTTCGGTGGCGCGTGCTGAGTGCGATGGTGCTGAGTCCTGTTGGAATGTCCAAGGTCTGCGGCCAATTTGTTTGCGTGCCCAAGGATTTAATCCACCCTCCGATAATATTCGGTATTTATTCTGATGCCACGGACGATTAATACGAACGGAGAGCGACCATCGGCTGTTATGGCGGCCCACCATCAGCATGGCGGGGCTTGAGTACCGGAGGACAACCGAAGGTGCACTTTTTCATCTGACCTCTTTGGCAAGTAAACACGATCATTTTGTTTGTTTACAAACTGCTGGACAACGAATTTTTTCTCATCGGAGAAAACCAAATTCGGCAGTTCACCACTTTCGGCCAAGCGAATCAACTCCTTAGCTCTTTTAAGTATATTTTCTTTCTTTTGCTGTCGAGTTCTTGTAGTTTTTGGATTTTCAATGGCCCGAGCTCATTTTTCAATATTTGCCGAATGGAATATTGCGATATGTTAAGCCCACGAGCCATTTTTCGGCCACTGCGACGCCGGTTTCGATCAAGTCGCTTCTTTACTTTTCGAACCGTTTCTATTGATGTTGCTGTTCTCTTCCGTCCACTTTCTTGACGTCGGGCTACGCTACCAGCGTCACAGTAAAGAGCGATGGTACGAGACACAAAAGATTTCTTCACATTTAAGCGATGGAATGCTCTAACGATAGCCACTTGCGGTTTTTTACACTATCACGCTCGAATTCCATCACGAATAACTTTTTTTTCTGGAAAATTCTCACCAAAATGCTTTTTTACGCTTGTAAACAATATAATGAGCTGTCACTGGAATAATTTTAACAGCTGTTGGACTAGTGGCTTAGAGCGATAGCACTCTGAAGTTGGTTGCAGTTTTTTCATCTCACACTGTATTACTGACAATAATTTTCATTGCAGAATATTTAAGAAAAATATTCACATGAAATGCGGTTTTAGCCCTATAATGTGTTTTAAATATTTATGAATTTCTGACCTTGAGGTAAAATGATGGATTTTGAAGCATGCTGCAACCAATATGGTTAAATTTTTCGACCAATATAACCCTCGTATTTTTATATTGCTGAAGACACTATGACCGGCTTATGCTGTTTTTTTTTTTTTTTTTTCTAAAACCACAATAAAATAATTTTCATAATTATCTTTTAAATTGATCTGTATTAGTGAGATGGGACAAACATATTCACAAAGCTTCTACTGTGTATATCCGGAGTCTTCTACTAGAGTTATTCAATTTTTTAACGTTTTTAATCCACTTGTACGATATCGAACGTTATTAATTTTCGCTCCCATGTTCCAGGCTATATTTAATATTCTTTTCACTGCAAATTTCAGATCAGTAAGCTCGTCTCGAAAGAGAAAACAAACACATATTCAAAATATTCACATCATTTTAGCATCGTGTATCCCTTAAGAAGGCAAATTCTCCATCCCCTTGTTCGTTGTTGATAGCATATCAAAGGCACCAGCTTCAACGTCAGCAACGTAAGCTTTTTTCAAGTATACACTTTTGGTACTTTATATTATTAAAGCATTTCCACTTGCCTTTCTCCCGTTTTCTGCTCTTGCTTATGTTCTCCTGACATCCTTAGGAAAATTCATTGTAAGACGATAAAACGACAAAAAAAAAAACAACAACGACGAAAGTGAAATAAGTAAAATGACGTTGCAACATGCATTTACTTGATGTTGACATGGTTTAAATAAATGCATTATTATGGTTATGGATGGTAACAATGATGAAATGCAGCAGACTTGTCATTTCATTTTCAGAGAAGATAATGATGTTGCATTTGACGGAATTTGCAATAGTTGTGAAATGTATTTATCAATGTAGAAAGTAAAGTACAATTACCAAATGGAGTTTCTTACTTCAAATGGTATTACTATTCGAAAGGGGCTTTTTAAAAGATATATTTTATTGGTTGTAATATATACATATAAAGAGAAATAAATAATAAAAATCAAATAGTCACTACCATACCTTTTTAATGATTTTTTTCAAAACCAAATCGAACCCATAAGGAACGGTCAAAAGTCGGACGGACCGACTTTATGATACCATATACCACTATGCATATTTAAAATTTGTATGTTTACAAACTGCTGGACAACGGATTTTTTCTCATTGGAGAAAACCAAATTCGGCAGTTCTCCACTTTCGGCCAAGCCCAATCAATTCTTTAGCTCTTTTGAGTCTATTTTCTTTCGGTTGCGGTGTAAGTTCTTGCCCTTTTGTAATTTCAATGGCTTTAACCCGAGCTTATTTTTTGGCTTATTTGCCAAATAGAATATTGCGATACGTTCACCTCACGAGCCATTTTTCGGCCACTGCTACACGGGTTTCGATCAAGTCGCTTCTTCACTTTTCGAACCATTTCTGCTGATGTTACTGTTTTCTAGTATCACGGTAACGAAGTCTGAAGATGGGTGCACCTTTTTCATCTCAACCTATTTTTATACCCTCAGTCATATGGCTAACCGTTTTAGACCCTAGGCCTCTCCGGTTGCAGGACATTTGGACTGGATCTAACGATGTCCTGTTTGGCGCACGATAACTCTCAAAGGAATTATCAGATTTTGTCCAAACTTGGTACATTGGAGTACTATTATCAAACTTAGATCGAGTTCAGAAATCGTGCAACTCTTTCTGGTATATCCCCCACAAAGGGTCAAAATTTTGAATATCCATGAACCTCATAAAACGCGACATTAACATTCGATTCCTTTCAGACTTGGCATATCTCAATTCTTTCATCAGCACAAGATCTGTTATAAAGATAGTAGATATCGGGCAATTCCTTCTGGTACCTCCCCCACAAAGGGTTAAAGTTTTGCATAACCAGAACTGTTATAAAATCCAAACTACTATTATCAAACTTAGATCGAGTTCAGAGATGGAAAATATTGGCCAACTCCTTCTGGTACCTCCCTCACGAAGATTCAAAATCTTGAATAATTATAAATCTTATGAAATGTGATGTAAGATTCCGATTGTCTTGAAATTACATACATCGTAATATTTTTATCAACCAAAATCTGGTGTGAAGATGAAATATATCGGTCAACTCTTTCTGGTATCTCCCCCACAAAGAGTCAAAATTTTGAATATCCATGAAGCTCATAAAACGCGACATTAACATTCGATTCCATTCAGACTTGGCATATCTCAATACTTCCATCAACACAAGATCTGCTATAAAGATAGTAGTTTACACATCCCGTTATTTCCAGTAACACAAGATCATGGAATGTATCGGCCCACTCCTTCTCCACTCCTCACCCACAAAGGCAGAAAGCAAAATCTGTTGTGACCCACAAAGGGTCACAATTTCCAATGCTCATATCTATCATAAATTGCGAAACGAGTCGGCGATTCTTTACAAATTGCGATATTTAAACATTTCCTTTAACCAGAAATCTGATATGAATATGTAATCTATCGGAATTTATGATTTCGTATAAAATTGAATATAAGTGTTCGATTTAAATTGTGCACATACCAATATTTTTATTTGTATTAGATGAAGTGGAATATATCGGTCCGCTATATTTGTTATCTCATGCATATTTCCATATTTTCCAAAAATTTGCACATATCTCATGTAAAGTAGGCGAAGTTGACCATATAGTCCAAATATGACACGTTGTAATATTTATATTTAGAGATTTAAGTCAGATGCGAATTGGACAATGTTGTCCAACTGCTTCGGAAACTCCCCCATAATGGGTCAATAATCATAGCATAAGGCTGGGAGCATTGTAGAATTAAGAAGGTAAAGTCATGCCATCATATGCACGTGTTTTCACAGATTTGTCTAAAAATGTGTCTTTTATATTCATGATGGGTTCTTGCTCCACTGGCGAATCATTGTATGTATAGGTCCATGTTTTGGTATAGACCCCATATAATGGTACCTCCTGATACCCGGTATTTTTATAAAAATTGGTATTTGCAGTTCATAATGGGTTCTAGAACGGTGGCAGAACATTGAATATTTAGGTCCACGTTTTCCTGAAACAATTTTGTCACAATTATTCATTTGACAACATCCAGTGTCAAAATTTATATTTATAAATCCATTGTATACACCGAAATCAGAGATGGAAACCTGTTTTTTATTCAGAGAAATTTGACAAGGTAAATTACGGAAAATGCTTAGATGGATAGTCTTTATACCCTATAACACTATGTGTTGGGGGTATTATAAGTTTGATTGGGCCACAAATTATGTAACACCACGAAATATTGATTTCCCACATAGGAAAGTATGTATGGATCTTCCTATCTCTCCGAGCTGAGTCGATCTAGCTATGTATGTCCGCCCGTCCGTCTGTCCATGTTAATTTGTAATCACTCTACAGGTCGCAATTATGGTCCGATCTTCACGAAATATAGAATGGAGGTGGGGCTAGGGTCAGAATAGAACCCTATTTCTTTTGGAGATGATCGCCAAATGTTTAGGGGTTGAAATGGACCAAATACTAAAAAAATGTCAGATTTTGCTGTAGCTATACAGGTCGCAATTATAGACCAACCGACTTTTCGGAATTTTGCATGTAGCTAGAGTTTAGGGCGGGGAAGAAGCCTACCAATTTGGGTGGTCATCGGATAATATTCAGCGGGTAAAATAGACCATATTTTTTTTGTTGAAAAAATTCAAAATTTTTCATTAAACCGCGAATATTTTATATCCCGGGGAAATCACAAAGCCATGACAAGGTTACTTCTGATCTTTACATTGATGTTAAGATCCAAAAAATCGAATATACAGCAAATATATGCGATATATATGTCTATCAAAGACGATATGCTTGAAAGATCTCATATATGTCGAGAACGGCTGAACTGATTTCGACAGTTCTCATTAATTCAGAATGGCCTCTTGGCAGGAAAGGAAAAACGTCTAAAAAACGCATACAAATATCTCTCTAAAGATGAAAATATTGATTTTGTAAAATTTTCTAATATTTTTTCCATTTTGTCATATTTTTGGCATATTTTCATTTTGAATTAAACATTTGGTAATATTTCTACAGCTAACAAAACTAAGTAGTTAGGATATCAGGATATCATATACAGATCGCATTTATGGCCCGATCCTTACGAAATTTTGCATGGGGATAAGATGAGGGTCAGAGGAGGTCTTTTTGGAGATGATTGCCATATATTTAGGGGTTGAAATGGACCAAAAAACTGCAAAATTGTCAGCAGGTCGTAATTATCGCCCGATCCTCAGGTACATTTGAATGGGGGTTACCGGACATTGCAAAAGCCAAGCAGTTTTGGATGGCCATCAAAAAATATTCAATGTGTGAAAGAATCGTTGAAGAATATAGTCAAATGACTGTATCTCATATAGATGCGTTTCAGTCAAAAACCAATAATAAATGTTAATCTTTTTGCCATTTCTGAGAGATTGTAGGTCTTTGGGAAATATTGGTTCCAGATCTAGAAAGACCATTTAAGTGCAACATCTACCAATAAATTGGAAATGAGCAAATTAGTTTAAGTTACTATTATTCGAAAATTAGAGAACGAAACCTGATGGTTTTCTTTTATTATTTGTCACAATATCTTGTGGAATTCTTTCGAGTATCTCGCCTATATTAACTGTATCGTTTATTATAGTGTTGTAGGGTATTCAACGGTCGGCCCCGCTCGACTGTAGCCTTTGCTTACTTGTTTTTGAAATGAATTTACTTTCTTAATTTTACCATGGCTGGGAGTATGCATCTGTAGTTTGTTTTAAATTCTATTAATATATATTTTTTTTATTTCCAATGTATTCCCTTAAAATTTATTTTCAAATCAATCTTCTTATAATTACGTGTAGCACCTGTTTTTTTAAGTGTATGTAGAAAAAACTTAGACAATCTTAAAACGCAATATATCCCTGATAAAGCATTTTTTCCAGTACTTTCGCCCATAGCTATCTAAAATTGACTCGTAAGAATGCTGCAAAGTAAACTAACAAATATTTCCGCCATTGAAAAATGTATAGGAAAAGTCAAGTGTAACATGAGCTGTTATTTTTGGCGTGCGTGCAGGAATTTTAATCCAATATTCCTTTAAAGTTTTAGGCACGTTTTTTTTCTTACTTGCCGCCACCTTAGTATAGCAATATCACTCTGGTGGTGGGGGGAAAGGTCGATAAAGGGTCTGCTACCATTCAAAAAATGGAAAATATGTTTTGGCATAACCTTATCCTTATGCCTGTCTTTCTCAACCACCGTAAAATCCTCAACCTCTATTAACTGTTAAAATGCGTACGCCAGGCAGTAAGAGTGTGGCGATGTGTGTTCCCCCAATTGAGGTGAATTTCCCAAAGCTCAAAGAAAACTGTTTGCTTAAGGAATGCCTTGTCTGCCTTTCTGTCTTGCTGCTGGTATATGGGTTTGTTTGTTTCTCATTCTTCCTTTTATGTGTATATTTTGTTAATGGTTATTCTCTTTTTGTATTGATATTTATTCTACCATTGTATTGATGCGTATTTATTTTTATGTTCGCAGCATTTTCGTTCTTTTTTTTTTTTTTTTTTTTTTTTGCTTTGGCATGTAATTTTTGTTGACTTATAATTTATACAACAGCTTGCAGATGAGAATGACAGCGGGAACAGAAAAAAGCTTGAACTCATATTTGTTTGCGTACTCTTGCCGTTAGCAGTTTTCCCTTTTAAAGTGCAAACAATCATGACTGCCGGATGTATAAGCAGGAGTTAATTCTTGTAGTAATCCGAGTATTAAAAAAAACACAAGTTTATTCGTTGGTTGCTCAAAAATTACTCTTCTTTATTGAAAACAATAATTAAAATGAAAGTTACGATTATAAACTTATTTAAAATGAAAATTGCAATAACTGCATTTTGACAATTTATAAAATTATTAGTAATTCTATAGCTGGTGGCCTGTTTACAATTCTTTGAAATTTAAATATATGCTTATTTAACAATTCTTTTATTGAACAATTCTTTATTTTACAGTTCTTTTTCGGTCTGTTGAACTATTTAAAATTCTTACTAATTTTATATGTAGCAATTCATACGGTTATTGACTTATTAGCAATTCTTAATAATTTTTATTATTTATTTGCTTGATTTAACCTTGGTGGCTTTGTAGGTGCTTGTGTTAATGTTGTTGTTGTTGATGTTGTTTCTGTAACTCCTCCCCCCTTAGTATGGAGCGATGGCCAAAAGAATTGATGGTCAGAAGCGACAACAGTATTGGCGGGAAGTTCATTTACCACTAATTTTGTCTTCTGTTTCATTATATAGGTGAAAATTACAATTCCAATTATTAACATTAAAGTTCCATAATTTATGTGTCTGTGAAGTTCTGTATTGTTTGATAACTCTTCGATGGCTAACTTATTTTCTAGATGGTACTCTTTGAGTTTAGGTATATTTAAAGTTTCTATTGTAGACAAAGGTTTTATGTTTATTTCTGTGGGTAGTTTTACAATAAAATCGTCCCAATATATGTTTGGGTTATCTTCGTAGATAATTCCGTTAATAATAACATTACAGTTTTTAAAATTTATTAATAAGTTGCCTTCAATATTATGTTTTTCGGAGTTACATGATGTTTTCATTTCTGTGGTCGGTAAATTTTTTATTAACACAAGTCCTTGTTCAGGTTGTGATATTTCTGTAATTTGGCCTATATTATTGAGATTACAATTAGCTTCTAAATTACTTATGATTTTTCCAAAGCATGAAGAATTTTCCATAGTTTCTTGTAGTGAACTTTCTTTACAATAATATATGTTTTCGATTTTCTTACATAAATTTTCGAAATATTGAATTTTATTATTATTATAAATTGTGTAAGGTTTTATAACTATTTCTTTTGTTTTATTAATTGGTATAGGAATTGTATGGGAAATTGTGTAATTGGTTAATGGGATGTGGGGAATTTGAATGTTAAAAACGATATTGGTATCATTGTAAAATGCCTGTAATTGTAAGAGTTCATATAAATGTTCTGTTGTATCAATTTTAATTGACTGATTCTCTAAATTGTTCCCTATTTCTTCTAACTCTTGCGTATTTAATATCATCTTGGGTATAATTCCGAGGCTAGACAATGTCATCGCTTCAGAAACATCTTTAATATGATTTGTCAGTAAATCAATGTGGAAATTAATCTGATTTAAATACTGCATATCATTTATAAGTCTTGAGTTGGAGTTTATGCTATTTTGAGAATTCTTTATTGACTCTACTATTATATCTTGTTCTTTATTTATGTGGTCTGTGATATTTTCTATTCTTTCAATGATTCTAGTACTAAGTATATTCTGTTTACTAGTTTCAGTTTGTAATTTATTTGTTAGATTAAATATAGCCTGGTTAATACGGAGAGCATCATTATCGTCCATATTACCTGTGATAAATTTAACTGCTGAACCTATACCATTAAATAATCCTCTTTTCCTGCGGTATTTAGGAGTTATTGAATTCAATTTATCCTTAAGGTCTTTAAGTTTAAATTTTGTTACCTTTAAGGAATCTCTGTTGTAATATGTGGGAGTAAATTGTTTGACAGATTCCTCAATTTTCATGACATTATCACTATATGAATCTAATTTTATTATATGTATAAGGTTGATATAGTCAATTATTGTTTTAGCAGTTCCCAGTTTTATTTGTAATAATCCCTGGGTGTCTTTTAAATTGTGTATCTCCAGTGTTTGTGTGTGTATCATGGGTATTAATAATATTAAAATTATAGTTCTTATTGACATTATTGTTGGTAACGTTGACTGGAATCGGTTGTCCTTAAAGTAGTTTTCCTTGGCAGATGTCCGTACAGATGTCCTCTCTTGTTGGTTCTGCTTTTCCTCGTGATGATCCGTCACGGATGCTGGTTCTGTTCTGTTCTTTTCAGACGATTATCCTTCGTCTTCTATGTAATTCCGTGCGCTTTTTTTTTCGTTTGCGATAAACCGTCACAACACTTATTTAATTTTTTTTTTTTTTTTTGTAGCGCAGGAACCAGAACTACCCGACTGCGCCAGTTAATTCTTGTAGTAATCCGAGTATTAAAAAAAACACAAGTTTATTCGTTGGTTGCTCAAAAATTACTCTTCTTTATTGAAAACAATAATTAAAATGAAAGTTACGATTATAAACTTATTTAAAGTGAAAATTGCAATAACTGCATTTTGACAATTTATAAAATTATTAGTAATTCTATAGCTGGTGGCCTGTTTACAATTCTTTGAAATTTAAATATATGCTTATTTAACAATTCTTTTATTGAACAATTCTTTATTTTACAGTTCTTTTTCGGTCTGTTGAACTATTTAAAATTCTTACTAATTTTATATGTAGCAATTCATACGGTTATTGACTTATTAGCAATTCTTAATAATTTTTATTATTTATTTGCTTGATTTAACCTTGGTGGCTTTGTAGGTGCTTGTGTTAATGTTGTTGTTGTTGATGTTGTTTCTGTAACTCAGGCCAACAAAATTGCTTATTGTTGTTGATGTTGTTATTACTGTTCATGTTTTTTGGTGTTTTCTCTCTTCTTGTTTGTTGTTGTTATTTATTTGCAATGTGTATTTTATAGCTTTATAACAGGCACCAACAATTTTTATGATTGAATTGTCCTGTCAGTGCATTTGTTGATGGCAATGCCAGTTTTTTATTGCTTTTTTGCCTTATATTTTTGTTGATCTCTTATTTTGTTACGTATTTATTGTATCAATAAAAATTACAGATTACGAAATAATAGTAGGTCTCATAATAAGTATAACAAAAATACATTGATGGCGGAGGCAAAATATTTCAAAACCAGTGAATTGAATAAAAATTATATCATTATTTTCATATTCCAGTGTATAATATTCAGTTTTCCAATAATTTTTTCCCATCTGTGGTATCAATCAAAATTATTAAGTTAGTTCATTAATAGCTCAAATCAAATTACCTTCGTCATAATAACAAAAATCAAATTATTTAATAAATGTTGGATTTTTTTACGCGTACACCGAAGCGAATAGATGCAATCTATCCAATCGTAAAATCAATAGAGTCACCTCTCATATGCTATGACCCGAACAGCGTCACATATCACGCTGAAAGAGGGTGAAGGATCTAAAGTGTGACCAGGTAAACCCAAACGCTATACCATGAATTGACTAAGTCCAAATTAAATATAAATTTGAATATCAACCACCATAATATTGGAGGTATAATAGTTTTGTGGTTCTATTCAAATATTAAAATACATATAATAACAAGTAAAAAAGGCGGTATCGTTATATGGGAACTATACGAAGACGTGGACCTGCATACAAAAATGTTGGTCATAAGCTGTAGTATCCATTATGAACTTCAAATACGAAATTTAAAATAATAATTCTGGTAAATTCTGGTAAATAATGGCATGTATGCAAAATTTTAGCCTCTTATCTCAATTCGATCGAAAGATAGCGTGATTACAACAGACAGACAGATGGACAGACGGACATCGCTAAATCGTCTTAGAATTTTATGCTGATCCAGAATATATATACATTGTAGGGTCTATTACAAACGGAATAACAAAGCTAATATACCCCCAAAAATGGTGGAGAGTATAAAAAAACTAGGTGAATAATGAAGCTAAAATCATCAAGATACATGATATATATATATCAAAATACATGAGGTGACGCTATATGAGGGCTATACGAAGACGTTGACTTGCATGGACGTAATATTTATTTTGAACTTCAAATACCAAATTTAAAATATTTCCGATTAATAATGTCACGTAAATCATTAGGTACCATTATATGGAGGCTATACCAAAACGTGGACCATTTTCAATACCAAAAGTACTGCAGATATAATATAAATTTGAGTAATAGTTTATCAACCTACTTCAGTTCATTCGGAAGCTAGAGTGATTTCCACAGACAGACGAACATCGACATAGAATTTTATGCTGATCAAGAATATATACACTTTGCGGGATTTAAAATGTATATTTCGAGGTGTTGTATTTAACTCTCTATCTGTATTTCCCCCGAATATAAGGAGACATTTGTAGCTCTCGTACCAAGGAATATTGCTATAGAGTGCATAATATTACTTCGGAAAAGACTATTTTAAGATACAGAGAGAGATAACACAATTCAACAAAGTCAAACGCCATAATATTTACATTTTGTTTTTTTAATTTTATCGAATGAAAGCAAAAAATATCGGAAATAGCATCAAAATTTAGAATAAGTTTACATTTGTTCGAATTGGTCACCTTTGGCACGAATTATGGCCTGTAAACGGCTAATGAAACCGTCACACGCTGCCCGTATGTTGCTCTGCGGTATTTTGGTCCATTCCCGTCGAAGCACTTGCTTGAGGTGATCGACACTTTGGTATTTTTCAGTGCCAACCTTCCTTTCCAAAATACTCCAGAGATTTTGGTGGTCATTGTGCGCTGGAAACGAATCGAGGAAACTCATTTTGTATCCATTCTTGGTGCTGAGTCCTGTTGGAATATCCAAGGTCTGCGGCCTAAATGTTTGCGTGCCCAAGGCTTTTATACACCCTCTAGAATATTTTCGCGATAATATTCGGCATTTATTCAGATGCAAAGGTCGATTAATAAGAACGGAGAGCGACCATCGGAGTTCTGGTGGCAAACCGAAGGTGCACATTTTCAGCTGACCTCATTGGCAAGTAAACACGATCATTTTGTTTATTTACAAACTGCTGGATAAGAATGTTTTCTTATCGGAGAAAATCAAATTCAGCAGTTCACCACTTCTGGCCAAGTGAGCAACTCTTTAGCTCTTTTGAGTCTATTTTCTTTCTGTCGCGGTGTAAGTTCTTTCAAATTTTGGAATTTCAATGGCTTTACCCTGAGCTCATTTTTCAATATTTGCGAATAGAATATTGCGATATATTCAGCTCACGAGCCATTTTTCGGCAACTGCGATGCGGGTTTCGATTTAGTCGCTTCTTTAATTTTCGAACCATTTATGCTGATGCTGCTGTTTTCTTCGGTCCACTTCCTTGACGTCGGGCTACGCTACCAGTATCACGGTAACGAGCGATGGTACGAAACACAGAAGACTTATTCACATTTAAATGCAGGAGAGCTCTATTGATAGCCACTTGTGGTTTTCCAGCCAAGTATAAAGAAATCGCACTATCACGCTTGAATTCCATCACGAATAACTTTTTTTCGGGAAAATGCTCACCAAAATGCTTTTGTACGCTTTTAAACAATATAATAAGCTGTCACTGGAATAATTTTAGCAGATGTCGCACGAGTTGCTTGGAATTGACCGTATTCAGTCTTAAGTTGGTTGCAGTTTTTCATCTCACCCTGTATGGAAGCTATATCCAAACTGTTTGCCACAAACAAGAGAATATCACGAAAAATGTTCTTGGCTACGTACATGAATGATATAAATAAAACAAGTAAGCAAAGGCTTTAGCCGTACGGGGCCGACCATGTGATACCCTACAACACTACAACATATTAGAAGCCCCCTTATATGCAGATCGATTTTGGAGGATTTCGCTTTTGAAATTATGTCACGAGACCTTGACCAGAGACATTTGCCCAATATTTAAGCACTCCGTCATACTGTTAGTTGTTGTGGTCAATTATCCATCCAAAATGCTAGAATCCTTCCGTGTCCTTAACTCTCTTCTCAGGCGTATCGATTGGCTTCAATTGTGTGATCAGGAATTTTTTTCTGTGTTTGGTTCATTTGAACCCCTAAATATTTTGCGATCATCTCCAAATGCAAGAGGCCCCTCTGTGTTTCTAAATTAAGACTCATCTATATTATTTGTTTCTCTACAATATTTGGCTATATCCCTTAACGAAATCAGGTTGGTATCAATTTTTGATCTTTATAACGGCTTTTTAGTTGTTGGTCCATTTCACCAACCCACCCCCCCCCTCCCCCCTCACGGACATCTTTAAAACCAATATGCCTAGCCCTTTTGAGCCTAACCCTGCACTTATGAAAATTTTCGAGAGAATTGGACGATAATTGCAATCTGTATATAATAACCCCAAACTGTGTTGTAAGGTGAAAAAATATTACAAAATTTACACTTCAATATTATAAGTCAAATTGAAAAAATAGCATGCGATAAAAAAATATGAAAAAATAAAAAATGTCATTAAAACTATATGAACATCGTTATTGACATCTTTTTATGCGATTTTTTTATATTTTATTCTTTTATGCCAAGAGGGCGTTCTGAATTGACAAAATTTGTCAAAATCGGTCCAGCCATTCTTGAGATATAAGCATTCTAGCTAACATCCCCCTCCTTTGTATATATACATTGTATATATTTCGCTATATATATCCGATATTTTTACTATCGGCATCTACGTAACGGTCAGAATTGACCTGTTCGTCTATTTGTGTTTTCGTCGACATTACAAATATTCGCGGTTTAATGGAAAATTTGACTTTTATTTATCACAAATGCTATGGTCTTTTTCAACCACTAAATATTACCCGATGACCATCAAAATGGGGAAGAACCATATATACTTTCCTATGTGGAAAACCAATATTTCGTGGTGTTACATAATTTTTGGCCCAATCAAACTTATAATACCCCCAACACATAGTGTTGTAGGGTATAATGAGTTTAAGGAATGCTTCTTAAAAAATCATCTCAGTTTTTGATTTGCAATGTATGACCAAATCCTTGCAAAAACTAAAATCAGGGATTTTTTTTATAAGAGAGGAAAATGCTTGTACGTTTGATTGTTTTGTTTCAAATCTACTGGATTTTCCTCGTAATTATTGAATAAAATGAGTTTTGTCGCAAAGTTTTTTTTTATAGTGACAATTTATCCTATGAAGCTTTTTGTGAAGCTAACAATAAAGATGGTGAAAAGTGTGTTTCTCAAAAGCGAGGGAGAGGTATGCCAGACATATCTAACTAGGACCCTAGTTAACATAATGAAAAAGCAAGAGCTATATCATTAAATTTTGCACATAGATGTCGAGATAATTTGGTAATATTTCAATTAGGAAAAAATAAAATCTGATAGTTGCCATTATTTTATCCACTTTATTTTTCCAAAATTCATCATAAATTCCGCCGCGTTGTAATTAAAATTCTCTCATGATATGGCAGAGCACAAATTACGTAACAAAATTTCATGTCATGTATGCAATGGCGTTTGTGGTTCTGCGGCACGTATGATATACGGTGGTATGTAGCGTTTGTCAACCATACGCAACGAAACACCAAACAGCAAACTAAATTTTGCGGCTTCTTAAAGACATAACTCAAAAGTTATACCATAAATTTACACAGGATTTTATTGTCATAATGAAAAAGCTTCTGCAAATTATTTGTTTCCGCATTAAATGTTATGACTATAAACATTATGTAGTTATAAATATACATTTTTGTACAGATTAATTTAACATTAGTTATGATCCAGTAAAATGCACTTTGTTGAACATTTTTGTATGTGGTGTTTGCCTGCAAACAGAGTTCAAGTTGTTTTTCTACATTTTTCAAAATGCAATGAATCATAATATATATGCTCATAGAACTAGAAACTGTACAAAAACATACAGACAAATATAGAAATTTCATTCGAAAAAGTCTTTCAAATTTTCTAATAAATTAGTTTTAATTCAACTGGCTTTTGCGGGTGTGAGTGGAAATCGTTATAATGAACAAAACCATTCAAACATAACCACCATCATGCTGAGCTTAAACCAATAGCATTGCTTAGCCCTTCAACCATCTCTGGGATAAAGTGTGTAGTAATAGCATTAGCAGTGCTTGACAGGAAACCTCAGAAACCAAGGTGTAAATGTGGATTGTCCACAACAATTCAGAGATGCCCAAGTGTTATCTTAGCAGCAATGTTGGGAGGGAAAATAGGAGTTCAAATAGTTACATGGATGTTTTGTTGCTTAAAGAATTTAAAAAGAAAAAAAAACAAAAGGACAGTGGAAGTATGAATATAAGTGATGAGATACATTTTAGTTACATTGCAACAAAATACGAATAAAGTTTTTAATATATATCACTAGCTTTAAAAATGGAAAATAACTTTACATTGTAAACATTTTAGCTATTTATAAATTACGAAAGTTTTGACTGATTCGTCAACGCCCAGATGAAACGGCATAAGCCTGAGTTGTCAATTTCTGCATAACGTTTTTATAAGGCTGTACTTTCAGAAATTCGTGCTGGAAATACGATATTGAACCGCTGAGCTCTCTCAAGGGGTTATGAAAAGTATTTAAAGGTACGATTGGTAAAAAGAAGTATAAGTATGAACGATTGAAAAATAAATCAAGTTATTATGGTGGTTAATATTTATTGGAGATGCACTTGGAGGATTTTATATATAGAAATGGTGCAATTAAAAGCGCACTCGAATCGAAATGTTTTCCAAAATTTAAATAATGATCCAAGATTGGAACTTAAGTCTGAACTTGTACGCGACATTCAAGTAATGTTCCCTGTAGAACAAGAGGGGAGCCTTTGGGTTTCAGTGATTGTGCGAATTTTTATACTTTACGTCACACTGCGGTAGCAGGTATTATGAAACTGTCCATTTGTTTATTATACTAATCGGAAAGTAAAGTTGACATGTAGATCGATTTGGAGATTTGCTTAGAATAATATTCTGATTCCATAATGTAATCAAATTACAAGTCGCCTTTACTGTCCCATTAATACAAAACAATGCACATTTGTTGTCCCAAATCCAAACCGGAATTTGTGATAACCAGAAAATATTTGGCATATGTATATTCACCAAAGAAAATAGATTTTGGGACATACAGGGAGAGATGAAAATTCTGCAACTGTGTATAGATTTGTTATCTAAATTCTCTATTTTATTTTTCCTGTTTAATAAAAATATTTTCGTTTAACGGCCTCTTGTTCATGCCCATGTATGAGCCGACTCCGCTCTTTTACACAGTTTGAATTCTTTTCCATAGAAGAATCGCCTGCTAATCAGCCTTTTTTTACCCTCCACCAAAAAAAGTATGGAGGGTATATTAAGTTCGTCATTCCGTTTGTAACTCATCGAAATAATCATTTTAGACCCAACAAAGTATATATATTCTTGATCAGCGTAAAATTCTAAGACGATTTAGCCCTGTCCGTCCGTCAGTTGTAATCACGCTACAGTCTAAACGAATTAAGAAAGGATGCTAAATTTTTTCACAGATCTCTCTTTTGTCTGCAGGCAGTCAAGTTCGAAGATGGTCTATATCGGTCCACGATATCTTATAGCCCCCATATAACGGTACCCCCTATATTCGGTATTTTGATAATTTTAGCCACATTTTTCAATAGAATTGTCTGAAAATCCACACAAGTAGTTACTTGTGGGTACTTTATACCTCGGCAGAGAATTATCTACATAGGTCCACAATATTGTATAGCCCCCATATAACGGTATTCGGTATTTTGATGATTTTAGCCACATTTTTCAATGGAATTGTCTGAAATTCCACAAAAGGAGTCCCTTGTGGACATTTTACCCCTTCAAAAAGAATTGTATATATAGGTCCACGATATCGTATATCCCCCATATAACGGTACCCCCGATATTCGGTATTTTGATGATTTTACCCACATTTTTCATCGGAATTGTCTGAAAATCCAGACAAAGAGTTTCTTGTAGGTACTTTATACCTCGGCAGAGAATTATCTATAAAGGTCCACCATATCGTATATCCCCCATATAACTGTACCCCCCGATATTCGGTATTTTGATGATGTTAGCCACATTTTTCAATGGAATTGTCTTAAAATCCACACAAGTAGTTCCTTGTGAGTACTTTACCCCCTGAGAGAGAATTGCCTATACAGGTCCACGATATCGTATATCCCCCATATAACGGTACCCCCGATATTCGGTATTTTGATGATTTTACCCACATTTTTCATCGGAATTGTCTGAAAATCCAGACAAAGAGTTTCTTGTAGGTACTTTATACCTCGGCAGAGAATTATCTATAAAGGTCCACCATATCGTATATCCCCCATATAACTGTACCCCCCGATATTTGGTACTTTGATGATTTTATCCAGATTTTTCAATGGAATTGTCTGAAATTCCACAAAAGAAGTCCCTTGTGAATTTTACCCCCTCAAAAAGAATTGTCTATATATGTCCACGATATCGTATATCCCTCATATAACTGTACCCCCCGATATTCGGTATTTTGATGATGTTAGCCACACTTTTCAATGGAATTGTCTTAAATCCCCACAAGTAGTTCCTTGTGAGTACTTCACCCCCTGAGAGAGAATTGTCTATACAGGTCCACGATATCGTATATCCCCCATAAACCGGTACCCCCGATATACGGTATTTTTATGATTTTACCCACATTTTTCATCGGAATTGTCTGAAAATCCACACAAGGAGTTCCTTGTGGGTACTTTATACCTCGGCAGAGAATTATCTATATAGGTCCACGAAATCGTATAGCCCTCATATAACGGTACCCTCGATATTCGATATTTTGATGTTTTAGCCATATTTTTCAACGGAATGGTCACAAGGTGTTCTTTGTACACAAGGGGAGGGTATTCAAAGTTCGGCCCGGCCGAACTTACTGCTTTTTTACTTGTTAATGCTTCTATGGTTATGTGCCTTAAAAGACTTTTAAAGTGGAAGTTACCCACAGAAGTTACCTGGAAAACTTTGCCTCTACTTGTTATGACATGTAGCCCGCAACGTATCAATATATTCTATACCATATGGCTTATCCAGTTTCCAAAGGTGCGGCTCATCTAAAGAGTGTTTAGGGATTAACTTAATTTATAAATTTTCTTATTTAACGTACTCTCAACATGATTCATGATTCAACATGAATTGAGTCAACATTTTTATTTCATTACAATTATTAAATTTTACAGTAGTAACGTTTTGGCACAATTTACCTTTTTAAACACAGCAAAAAGCTGTAAGTTCGGCCGGCCAAACTTTGAATACTCTTCACCATTTTGAACGAATTTGGCAATTTTCAAAAAAATAAAATATATTAGGGTTTATATGAAGACGTGTGCCTGCAGAGCCCATTTTTGTCATAAGTCATTACAACATTCAAATGCGAATTTAAAAAAATTGGTGAATAATGTGGCTAAAATCATCAAAATACCGAATATCGGGAGGTATAGTTATATGGGGGCTATACAAAGACGTAGACCTGCACAGACAATTTACGAACATCAAATACCAAATTTGAAACAATTTTGGTGAATAGTGTCGCTAAAATCATCAAAATACCGAATATCGGGAAGTACCGTTATAAGAGTGCTATACGAAGACGTGGACCTGCACAAATAATTATCTGTCTCATGTAATATGCATTAGGAACATCAAATACCAAATTTGAAAAAATTCCGGTAAATACTGTCGCTAAAATCATCAAAATACCGAATATTGGGAGGTACCGTTATACGAAGGCGTGGGTCTGCACAGATAATTTTTTGTCTTAGGCTGTGATATCCATTACGAACTTTTAATACCAAATTTGAAACAATTCTGGTAAATAATGTTGCTAAAATCACAAAAATACCGAATATCGGGAGTTACCGTTATATGGGGGCTATGCGAAGCCGTGCTGCAGACATATTATACATTTGAGTATAATTGTATTAACCTACTTCATTTCGTTCGGAAGCTAGAGTGACTTCTTCAGGCGCATAAACGGACAGGCGGACGGACATCGCTAAATCGACATAGAATGTTTTGCTATTCAAGAATATATATACTTTGTGGGGACTAAAATGTATATTTCGAGGTGTTACAAACGGAATGACAAACTTAATATACCCTCGTTACGATGGTGGAGGATATAAAAATTGTGGCAAACAATACATTAAACGCTGCGACCAATTTCAAACTCCAATCTTCCAGTACAAGAATCTTGATGGATGTGTAAAAATTAATCACCATTCCAAAATTTATTTTTCTTCAAATAACTCATTTTTTCCATGTCCACCTACACCGATTTGAAATAACGCTTGTAATTAAAATCTACTGATTTGACAGTAGCAATATTTCGAAAGTGACTGACATTAACAAAGCATATGCAGCTAACGACAAGTACCAAACACAATAAGTAATTTGTTCTGTCAATATTTGTTACAATTAGATCCGTTGCTGCACCGCAATCATGTCTTTGTCATGATGGAAATACATGTTAAACTTGGCTCTGACACGAAAAAACAAATTATTAATTGTCTGCAATTTGTTGGTGTTATACAACAATATGAGACTGTCATGCATGTTATTGCTATATTTGACATGAGGAAATATTTTATGGATACAATATCACCTCCGCTTGAATGTTGCTCGGTATGAGCGGAAAATGATTTCTGTCAAAAGATGTAGATACGCTTTGGTGCAGAAAGGAGTTGGTTATTTACGCGTAGATACGTCATTTTCTTTACAGGAACATTGTTAATTTGAAAATAAGAAATATTTGTTTTAAACTGATTTGAATAAAGCAGGAAATTCAAAATTGAAATATTCCTTGAGTTACAGTGCAGTTATTTAAGTCCCATAGACTCTTTAATTGTTTAAGAGACTTTGCACCGAGTTTTATTGGACTTTAGTCGGATCTCGCTGTTACAGATGAAAAAAATGGTCTGACACATTTTCGTATATACCGAAATTAAAGTCTCCGTCCGAAAATTCGTAAATGTTGGCATAAAATTTAATCCGATCGCCATTGTTTTCTTTTTTAAGTTTGGAAGAACATTATTCTTTTCGAAAAACGTAAAAATTATCTATTTAAAGCAAGACTATCCACGTGGTTTAATATATCACGAGGATACGACTATATATTTTATCTATTGCGCATTTTCATATCCACCACAACAGTATGAAGGGTATATTGAGTTTTTCATTCCGTTTGTAACACCTCGAAATATGCATTTAAGACCCCACAAAGTATTTAGAGGATGAGATAAAAAAAACTGCAATTCACATCAGACTGCTGTCATTTCTAAGTCACTGATCCGACAGCTGTTAAAATTATTCAAGTGACAGCTCATTATATTGTTTACAAGCGTACAAATGCATTTAGGGGAGACTTTTCCAGAAAAAAAAGTAATTCGTGATTGAATTCAAGCGTGATAGTGTGATCTCTTTATAGGAAATATTTCAGCATTTAAATGTGAATAAATTGTTTGTGTCTCGTACCATTGCTCCTTACCGTGATACTGGTAGCGTAACCCGATGTTCAGAAAGTGGACGGAAGAAAAAAAGCAACATCAGCAGAAATGGTTCAAAAAGAAAAGACGCGACTTGATCGTAGCCCGGGTCGCAGTGGCCGAAAAATGGCTCGTGAGCTGAACATATCGCAATATTTCATTCGGCAAATATTGAAAAATGAGCTCGGGGTAAAGCCATTGAAATTCCAAAAAGTGCAAGAACTTACACCGCAACAGAAAGAAAACAGACTCAAAGGAGCTAAAGAGTTGCACGCTTGGCCAAAAGTGGTGAACTGCTGAATTTGGTGTTCTCCAATAAGGAAACATTCTTGTCCAGCAGTTTGTAAATAAACAAAATGATTGTGACAATGAGGTCAGCTGAAAATATGCACCTTCGGTTTGCCACCAGAACTCAAGCGCCGGTCATGGTGATTGTTTTGGCCGCCATAACAGCCGATGGTCACTGTCCGCTCTTAATAATCGACAGTTGCATCTGAATAAATGCCGAATATTATCGCGAAAATATTCTAGAGGGTGTATTAAAGCCTTGGGCACGCAAACATTTTGGCCGCAGACCTTGGGTATTCCAACAGTACTTAGCACCATCGCCACCAAAATCTCCGGATACCAATCCGTTGGAATATTGTGTCTGGAGTAGTTTGGAAAGGAAGGTTGGCACTGAAAAATACCAAATTTCGATCACCTCAAGCAAGCGCTTTGACGGGAATGGACCAAAATACCGCAGAGCAATTTACGGGCTAAGTGTGACGGGCTACGTGTACGGGCTACGATTGGCCTTTTAAAGCCATAATTCGTGCCAAAAATGACCAATTCGAACAAATTTAAATTATTCTAAAATTTGATGTTATTTCCGGCATTTTTTGGTTTCATTCAATAAAATTAAAAAAAAATAATAATAACCAGTAAAGAAAGTCCTAAAGTCGGGCGGGGCCGATTTTATGATACCCTACATCAACTAAATTAGCAATAGTTGAGCTCCACTTAATAATTAAAAGTTTTTTATGGGAGAATTCAATCATACACGCTATGAATATAATTATAATTCAAAGTTCAAAGGACTAAATATGCCGAAGCATTTGTATCTTTTAAATTCGGACTTGTATTGCCCAAAATTAATTCGAAATCAGATAAAGATATATATGGGAACTATATCCAAATCTTCACCAAATTTGACATACTAGGTTCTAGACTCAATTCAGTCGTAAGTGTCAAATTCCATCCCATTTGGGCAAATATTAGACGTTTGGTGCACAATAAAAGGTAAATCGGACGAAGTTATATATGGGAACTATATCCAAATCTGAACCGATCTCGATTAAATTTGGCAAAGATATTTCTGAGCTGTATTTGATATATTTCCCTGAATATCATTGTTACGGAGTGCATATTACGGCTGTAGGTAACAAATACAACAAATCGGATGAACAATATATATGGGAGCTATAGCTATATCTGAACCAAATCACCAAATTTGGCATACTACCTTCTAGGCTAAATTCGGTCGTATGTGCCAAATTCCATCCCATTTGGGCAAATATTAGACGTTTGGTGTACAATAAAAGGAAAATCGGACGAAGTTATATATGGGAGCTATATTCAAATCTGAACCGATCTCGATAAAATTTAGCAAAGGTATTTCTGAGCTGCAGTTGATATATTTCCCCAAATATTGTTGCTACAGAGTGCATATTACGGCTGCGGAGGACAAAATAACAAATCGGATGAACAATATATATGGGAGCTATAGCTATATCTGGACCGATTTCGATCAAATTTGGCATACTTATTTTCAGGCCTAATTTGGTTGTATGTGCAAAATTCCATACTATTCGGGCTGATTTTACACGTTTGGTGCACAATAAAAGGCAAATCGGACGAAGATATATATGGGAGCTATATCTAAATTTTTACCGACTATCTCCAATTTGAATAGGGTTCGACCTTGGGCCAAACAAATATTGTTTGCAAAATTTCATCTCAATCGGATAATAAATGCGACCTGCATTTTGTTCACAAGAATACATGGACAGACGGACGGACGGACGGACGGACGGACAGACGGACTGACATGCATAAATCAACTCAGAAAGTGATTCTATGCAGATCATCAAAAGGAACTATGGGTCTATCTCGTTTCCGTTTGCTTGTTACAAACAAATGCACAAAAACATAATACCCTGACCACCTTGTGGTGTAGGGTATAATAAAAATTATGGCATTTGACTTTTTTACAGTTTTTTTATCTCACCCTTTATATTAAATTGCAGGATTTCAGCTCTACCACTTCACCCAATACCCAAATAAGTAGCATTTAGTACTCTTACAATGATAGTACACATTTCCAAAACGACCTCCATATCTTACCCAAGACACAAACAGTGTCATCTATATCAAATTCCAGGATCTCAGCTCAATTCCTTCACCCAATATCAAATTTAGTACCAATTAGTACATATCCTCTTAGTATAGCACACTTCTTCAATTCCACCTTCATACCTCAATTCCAGATAACAACAGAGACCTCAATATCAAATTTTGGGATTTCAGCCCATTCCACTCACCCTATTCTAAATTTAATGTCATTTAGTACTTTTCGTACAACTATTGTACTCATTTCCATACTTACCGCCTCATCTCTAAAACAGATACCATCAATAATGTAAATATCAAATTTAAGAATCTAATCTCTATTCCTTCAGCCAATTCCAAATATAGTACCATTCAGTAATATTTGTACAATTATAATACACAATTCAACAATATGTCAAGGCTACATATGGAGAGCGACAATGACATGAAATTTAAGATTTCAAGTACTATCTTTTCACCCAATACCAAATTGTCCCAAATATCGTACTACTTGGTACTTTTCGTGCACTTGTAGCACCCATTTCCAAAACCACCTCTTTATTTCAAACCAACCAACAACATGGACCCCAAAACCAAATTCCCATGACACTAAACCAAACTTTTCCAAATTTAGTACCATTTAGTACAGTTCGTGTGTTAATACACATTTGCAGAACAACCTTAATGAATCAAACTTACATTCCTATTTCGATTCGCATACGAATTTCTAGTTTTTAAACTTATCCGTACACTTATTACCAAATGTTACCATTTTAGAAGTTTAGTACTATTTACTACTTTATGTACCCTGTATGGTAGAATTGCCAAAAACCCTAGTCTTGCACTCGATCAGTGACCCTCATTCCAAATTTTAGAATTCTAGCTCATTCCGTTTGTTTAACACAAATATTTAAATTTTTAGTACATTATAGCATTTTCGTAACCTTTAAGTACTAATTTACAAAAACGCAACCTTATAAGATGTCTACGCAATAATGCTAGCTTCAACCGGTTCATTTGATCGTTGATTCAAGGTCAGTCAGTCAGTCACATGGATAATTGCATGTATGGCTGAAAAAGGACACTCCGCTATTTTTTCGACAATAAATATATGGTATTTGTTGGCCTTTGAATTTGTATTCGTCCCCAGAGGATTTTAGGATTATTGTAAAACTGAATAATGAACTACTTCAGTATTTGAAAAAATTCGTATGGAATAACCCATACACCTCGTATATGTGTATTTTACAAATTAAGAACTCTGACAAATATTTACATTAAAAATCAACGAAATAAAACGTTCTTCAACTTTTGGAATGCTTCTCTGGTTCTGTTGTTTTTCAGCCGTGAATATAACTGGAAAATGTGTTAGTATTATTACTGTACAAACCTCCAAATGTGTAAACGTACATCTGTATGTAAATGCAAATGTGACGAGGATGATGACGATGATGGTTGGTAGTGGTGATGATGATGATGATTATAGCGATTGTGCGCTGGTGATGAAGATGAGCATAGGAGCACATTCTCATCACCCATGTCAACATTATCATCGTCATTGTTGTTTTTACGAGTGTCTTTGCGAATTGTTACGCTTATTTTATTTGCCAAAAAGAAAAAATATATACAAATACAAATACGGAGAAGCAAGAACCAAGCAAATACAATACAAATTATATAACAAAGCGGTAGTTATGTACATAAGCCATACCATCGACTTGGCGAACGCACACATGCTCCCAAATGTGTGTTATGTTCGTTGTGTACTTTACGGAAATTGCGGATATATGCCTTTGTAGGCAGAGACATATTTGAATAAAGACACAGTTTACATTAGTGCAGATGTTACGCGGAGTTACAGCGAATGCTTCGTTTGGAATTTCCTTAGATCATAAAGTCACAACGTTAGAAAGTAAATAACATAAAATAAATAAAAAGTTTTTCAAATAAAAAAAAAACTCGTTTAAGAATGGAAATTTTTCATTGCGTAGGCTGTCTGCACATGAAACGAATAAAATGTGTGGATTGGAGCCATTCTCAACTGCTGTCTTGATCTTTAACGGTTAATTCCGACAAAGTCGTATTGTATGGAAATTTACAACTCGGCCAATTGTAAAATAACATCCTGTGTTTCTATATTAAAATATTTTAGTGAGTATGATACGTTTGTCTAAGAAAAACTTAATTAAACTTACAATCTTAAAACTAAATATTCATATAATTATATATGAATATTTTTATTAATTTATTGGTGAACTATTTACTCATTTTCTGCCAGATTTAAATACCAAATTTCAAGCAAAATCAAATATGTATATAGACCAGTAGGGAAAAGTCAAAAGTAGGGCGGCGACGACTATATGATACTCTACACCATTATGCATATTTAGTAGAGCTCCCGTAACAAAATAATTTGGCTTTAGAGCAGTTATAGATTGTTATAGAGTGCATGACATAACGTGTAGAAGGATTATATTAAAACAAGCAAAAAAGCAGTAAGTTCGGCCGGGCCGAACTTTGAATACCCTCCACCATTTGGAACGAATTAGAAAATTTTCAAAAAAAATAAAATCCATTAAAAATTCTTTTAAGTATTTAAAATATCTAATATAGGAAGGTGATATGGGGGGATATACCTTATTGTGGACCTATAAAGACAAATCTATGTTTGCGTGTAAAGTACTCACAAGGAACTCCTTGTGTGGATTTTCAAAATACCGAATATCGCGGGGTATCGTTATATGGTAGCTACACGTTGTCGTTAACCTATAAATAGAGAATTCTAAATAGAGAATTCTCTGTCGGGGGGTAAAGTGCTCACAAAGAAACCCTTGTGTACAAAGAAACCCCTGACCATTCCGTTGAAAAATATGGCTAAAAACATCAAAATACGAAATATCGGGGGTACCGTTATATGAGGGCTATACGATATCGTGGACCTATATAGATAATTCTCTGTCGAGGTATAAAGTATCCACAAGGAACTTCTTGTGTGGATTTTCAGACAATTCCGTTGAAAAGTGTGGGTAAAATAATCAAAATACCGAATATCGGGGGTACCGTTATATGGGGGATATACGATATCGTGGACCTGTATAGACAATTCTCTTTCAGGGGGTCAAGTACTCACAAGGAACTACTTGTGTGGATTTTAAGACAATTCCATTGAAAAATGTGGCTAACCTCATCAAAATACCGAATATCGGGGGGTACTGTTATATGGGGGATATACGATATCGTGGACCTATATAGACAATTCTTTTTGAGGGGGTAAAAAGTCCACAAGGGACTCCTTTTGTGGAATTTCAGACAATTCCATTAAAAAATGTGGCAAAAATCATCAAAATACCGAATACCGTAGGGGTACCGTTATATGGGGGCTATTCGATATTGTGGACCTATATAGATAATTCTCTGCCGAGGTATGAAGTACCCACAAGGAATTTTCAGACAATTTTATTGAAAAATCGTGAACCAATATAGCCCATCTTCGAACTTGACCTACCTGCAGACAAAAGAGAGATCTGTGCCGAATTTTAGCTTCCTACCTTAATTCGTTTAGAAAGTAGCGTGATTACAACAGACGGACAGTCAGACGGAGAGGGCTAAATCTTAGAATTTTACTTTGTTGGGTCTAAAATGATTATTTCGACGAGTTACAAACGGAATGACGAACTTAATGTACCCTCCAGACTTTTTTTGGTGGTGGGTAGAAAAACAAGTAAGCAAAGGCTATAGGCGTGCGGGGCCGACCATGTAATACCCTACAACACTACAATATGGTAGAAGCCGCCTTATATTTAAATCTATTTTGGAATATTTACGCACTCCGTCGTGCTGTTTGTTGTTCTTGTCCTGTTAACAGTTAAATATAATCCAATGTCATCCAAAATGCTAAACTTCTTCCTTAACTCTCTTCTCAATTGTGTGATCAGGAAATTTTTTCTGTTTTTGGTTTATTTGAACACCTTAATATTTTACGATCATCTCCAAAAGCAAGAGACCCCTCTGTATCTCTAAATTTAGACTCATCTACATTATTTGCTTGTCTACGATATTTGGTTATATTCATCAACAAACTCAGCATCGCCTGTAAGTAATGTTGATATTTTTTTCACACAAAAGGTCCACTCTACCGCTGCCTTTGGTTTCTATTTGTGGCATTTATAACGGCTTCAAATTAGGAATATTTTTAGTTTTTGGTCCATTCAACCCCTAACTTTATTGCGGACATCTATGAAAACAATAGGTCTAGACCTTTTGAGCCCAACCCTACCCTTGTGCAAATGTTCGTAAGGATCGGACGATAATTGCAATCTGTATATTATAACCCCAACCTTTGTTGTAAGGTGAAAAAATATTACAAAATGTATAATTCAATATTATAAGTACAAAAATCGCATGCGATAAAAGATATGAAAAATAAAAAAAAAATATTTTGTACTTTTATGTCGAAAGGGAAATTGACAAAATTTGTCAAAATCGATCTAGCCATTTTTGAGATACGAGCATTCTAGCTGACACCCCCATCCTTTGTCTATATATATTGTATAGATTTCGATATATTTACAACGGCATCTACGAAACGGTCAGAATTGATCTCTTCGTATATTTGTGATTTCGCCGGGATTAAAAATATTCGCGGTTTAAAAAAAATGTTGACTTTTATTAAATACAAATGTTATAGTCCATTTCACCCACTAAATATTACCCGATGACTTCCCAGCCCTAAGCTCTAGCCCCATGCCAATTTCCGCTACGATTGGTTTATAATTGCGACCTGTATAGCATCTAAATCTAAACACCTAAATATTATCATCTCCAAAAGCAAAATTCGGGCTCTAGCCCCACCTCCATTCAAAATTTCGTGAAGATTATTGCGTCCTGTAGAATAATTACAGACGGACAGAAGGCGTACATAGCTAGATTGACTCAGCTCGTCGAGATAGGAAGATCCATATATACTTTTTTATGTGGGAAGCCAACATTTGGAGGTGTTACATAATTTTTAGCCCAATCAAACGTATAATACTCCCAACACATAGTGCTGTAGGGTATAAAACGTTAAGTTCGGCCGGGACGAACTTTTGTTACCCTCCACCTTTGGATAAACGAAACGTTTTTATATAAAAGTATCTAAATTTAAACGTGTTCCACTTTAAACTACAAATAGTGGTAAGACTGTTTGGAAATGCTGCTAATATTTCCTAAAAAAAAAAAAAAAAAAAAAATACATATAGTGACAGATGGACATCGGAAAATCGACTTAGAATTTTATGTTGATCACGAATATATTCATTGGGTCTACGATGAATATTTAGGGGTGTTACAAACGGAATGACAATGTTAATATACTCTGCTTTTCAAGATGGAGGGTATACAAAACAAAGTACAAGTAATAGTGAAACTTAAAACTTTACAAATATTATTCATAACAAGCAAATATTTATTGCAGTCTGAATGTCCATCTGCAGATTAACCATATTTCATAATAATGTATAAATCTTTGAGAAATTATTTTTTTTCTCATTTCAGGTACGTCTATATTAAATTTTGCAATATTGTTCTCATATTGGTAAGTCTGGATTAGAAAACAATACCAAAGAAATGAAAGACAAGTGAACTATAATGCGATGATCGCAGTTTAAAATTTGGGAAATAATACAATTTATACAAGAATAAACATAGGTAATTGCCTGAAGCAAAATAGAATATAGTTGGAAGGGGCCGGCCGAACTTTCGATATCCTTCACCATTAGGGATGGAACCCGTTTTTGTAGAAACTTTGTATGCGAACGTTGTGTATTGTACAGCAACCAACTTCAGACTGCTGTCATTCCTAAACCACTCGTCCGACAGCTGTTAAAATTATTCCAGTGTAAGCTTATTATATTGTTTAGAAGCGTACAAAAGCATTTTGGTGAGAATTTTCCAGAAAAAAAGTCATTCAAGCGTGATAGTGTGATTTCTTTATATTTGGCTGGAAAACCACATGTGGCCACATGTGGTTAGAGTACTCCAGCATTTAAATGTGAATAAATCTTTGGTGTCTAGTACCATCGCTCGCAGACCTTGGACATTCCAACAGGACTCAGTACCATCGCATTCATACGCGCCACCCAAGAATGGTTACAAACGAGGTTCCTCACTTCATTTCTAGCGCACAATGGCCACGAAAATCACCGGATACTAATCCGTTGGAATATTGTGTCTGGAGTATTTTGGAAAGCAAGGTAGGCACTAAAAAATACCAAAGTGTCGATCACCTCAAGCAAGTGCTTCGCCGGGAATGGGGCATAATACCGCAGAGCAACATTCGGACAACGTTTGGCTTTTGTGCAGTGTTTTATCTCCCCCTGTATAGATATACCAAATACTAAAATATATACCAGCTTCCTATCATATCTCGTTTCGACATTAACGGAATTAGAACTGGCAACGGATGCGGCTTGAATGTTATTCAGAACAAGAATATAAGTACTTTGTTGTGTCTAAAATTAATACTTCGATTAGTTGCAAACTTAGTTGCGGCACTTATCAAATCGGAATTTTTTCGAAACATGGTTTGATAAATATACTATAAAAATCGGAATTCGTGGCATGATCTACGATAGTACCACGTTGCATTCAATACTAATATTGTGGGTTTGATATTAAGATTACTGCTACATTTTTATTATACAACAAATAACTAGACAATCAGGTTATTTTCAATATTCAATTGGGGACCTTTCCTTAAAAACCGTGGCTATAGTACACGATGTACTCTTTTGGCAAAACATTTCTGTGATTTCCTTTTCTTCAAGGTACACTCTTTTGTTGGTACAACATAAGTAAGTTTTACGCGTTGCCAACTGCAGCTGCAATAAGTCAACAAAGGGTGAAAAGAAATATTTCCGTCAACGTAAAAATTTCACTAGTCCTTGGATTTTTCTTTTCTATAATGCGTTCTGATCTTAACATTTCCTTACAATATTTTTTCCTGTTGTAGTTGCCGTCTTTTTTTTTTTTTTGTATTTTCTTTTTAGCTGACACAGAAACTTGTTTTCACCACAAACAAAGTTGTCGTTGTAGTTGCACACAATACCCGAGTACCTCTTTATAAATAACAATGGAACAACCATCATTGTCATCATTATCATCAACTGTTCTGCTGATGTTTACAAATCTCGATAGCAGTGCACTAACGATGTAAACATCTAGACAACATCGGCAACAGCAACAATGAAGTAAGTTCCTCTTAATTTGTGGATTTTAACAAAAGAACATCCTCCTGCACCTGTGCTGACGATGATATTGCATTTAAGCGACTAAGTTTATAAACATCAAGGAAATTAATCAGATATTATAAATAAAGTTATTTAATATTATTCAACGAATTCATTATTATTCATGGAATTCATTTGCTTTGTTCACTTAATGAAAATTCTTCCAACGGGAAAGTGTTTTGTACTTATGTCATCGAAATAATGTGGTGTTGGTGCATCCAAAGTTGGAAAAAACTTTAAAATGAATATTCCAAGTCATGCTAGAGCAATGTCACTCTTTTTACGAGATTTCTTGATACACAAATACGTGAAAACGACGCAAAATATTAATTTTATCAAAAAAAAAAAAAAAAACTTTCCTCCTTCTTTATAAGTATTTTAACATTTTGTTTGTTTTTGGAATTGCTTCCAGTAAGAACGGGACCGATCCGCTTTTGAAAGGTTTACTATGCTGAAAATTTTAAATAATAATATTAAACCATATTAACGGCATATAAACGGAATATCTAATATCCGTAACTCATCGAAATAGTCGTTTAAGACCCAACAAAGTGTATAGGAAACGGTTCGACAAATATCAGTAATCGAGCTAGCGTTTATTCCAAATCTCGGGAAACATTTTGAAGTGTGCTTTTGTTGTGGCCACAAAGTTTGTTTTTAATTTTTATACCCTTCAACATAGTATGGAGGGTATATTAAGTTTGTCATTCCGTTTGTAACACCTCGAAATATACATTTTAGAACCGACAAAGTATATATATTCTTGATCAGCATAAAATTTTATGTCGATTTACCAATGTCCGTCCGTCTGGCCGTCTTTGAAAATAACTCTAGCTTCCGAACGAAATGGAGTAGGTTGATGAAATTTTATTCGAATATTAATTATACCTGCAGGACTTTTGGTATTGAAAAAGGGCCATGTAGGTCCACGTTTTGGTATAGCCCTCATATAACGGTACCTACCGATATTCAGTATTTTGATGATTTTAGCGACATTGTTCACCGGAATTGTTTCAAATTTGGTATTTGAAGTTTGAAATGGATACTACAGCCTAAGACAGAAAATTGTCTGTGCAGGTCCACGTCTTCGTATAGCTCCCATATAACGGTACCTCCCGATATTAGGTAGTTTGATGATTTTAGCGACCTTGATAACCGGAATTGTTTCAAATTAGGTATTTGAAGTTCGTAATGGATGTTAGAGCCTATGACAGGAGATCGTCTGCGCAGGTCCACGTTTTGACATAGCCTCCCGATGTTCGATATTCGGAAATGTTTCAAATTTGGTATTTAAAATTCGAAATGGATACTACAGCCTGTGATAGGAGATTGTCTGTGCAGGTCCACGTTTATAGCCCCCACATAACGGTACCTCCCGATATTTGCTATTTTGATGATTTTAGCTACATTATTCATCGATTTTTTTTTAAGTTTCGCATTTGAATATTGTAATGGCTTATGACTACCTATGCAGGTCCATGTCGTCGTATAGACCTAATATAACTGCTGCATTCGATATGTTTAAGATTTGAACAGAACTTTTTACGGGTTTTATTGTTGAGAATTGTCAAATTCGTTCGAAATGGTGGAGGGTATTCAAAGTTCGACCCGGTTAAAGTTAAAGCTTTTTAACTTGTTTTTATATCTCCTTTCTTTTCATCGGAGTCTTCAATGTTTAACAGCTCCTGAGTCATATCCATGCGACGATGTATTTGCCGAAAATGAATCAATTTCGAACTATCCTCTCTGATAGTGATTCGATGATTATTCAAAATAATTTTTTCACTGCTTTAATGTTAGTATCGTTTGTTGAGACGCTTTGGCGATCAGGACTTCTCAGCCTCCCTATCACAATTGAACTTGTGTTCTATTCATATTAGACTCACCATATGCCACAATCACCTTTGCAAAAATTAGCTAATCTGATAGTCTGTGGCCAAATATCTTTCGGAGACTGGTGGGTAGGTTTTGCGTGGCAGCTAAAAAGACACACAACACCACGTGTCATGGCCTGATCTGCTTTATTCCTTTACCGACATTTTTGGATATAGCTTACAATGCTATTGTAGAGTTGTACTGTTGATGACTAGCAACTTTAAAGCTTGTCAACATCCTTGATGACATCCTTGTTCGGCTTCAGTAGCAAGACCACTTGGTTCATTTTCCCGACTTCTGGTCCGGTGTGGGTGGCTAGAGATAGGTGAAGAACTTTCTATATTCGGTCCGGCAGAAATATATATTATACGACCTGCTCTTTGTTTCACTGTATTACTCTGGAAAAATTGCCGGTTAAAGAGGTCAGCGGATTGGTCACCGTTACATCGTTAAATGTGACGGAGGGCCTTTTATCCTTTTGTCGACATTTCGAAAGTGATGTTACCAGCTTACTCATATCAGTTCCTATTTTGCATAAAATTTTCCATTGTTTTCTTGTACCAGCGGGTCTCCATTTCAGTTCAATAACTCTGAGATCAAAAGGATTGACAAGGACGGAGCATACTCATTCGCTAGTCCCACTACAAGGTTTTATTCCGGATATTCGACCAGAAGGTATATATTAAGTGGCTGCAGCTTTATGCTGACTGAATCTCAGAAGGTTGGTGAATTTTGAATTCAAGCCAGTGTTCTTACCCAAAGTTAAATACAATGCGACATTCAAAGGTTATAAAATCGCTCGATCTGCTTTTGAGGGTATAGCCCGACCCAAGAGAAAAGAGTGATATATTTCTCTTATTTGGTTGGGGTCATCCTGATTTACCATGCTCTGAACGCCGATCTCCTCAGATTGTTACATTGGAGTGAATTTCACAACACATTGTGGATATTGAAATATACTAATACAAGGTTATGCCTCAAAAGGAGACTAGTATTGTGGCAAATAAGTGATTAGCAGGTAGTAATCGACGCGGTATATACACTAAGCACATCTACCTTGGCTTTTATTTTTTTCTGATAACCCTAATCATAAGATCTTTTTATAGAATACCATGATTTTTATACCCAATACCACACTGTGGTACAGGGTATTATGATTTGTGCCTTTTAATGATCTTCATAGAAGCATATACTAAATCGATTAATGCATGTCCAGCCGTCTTTCCGTCAGTCAGTGTATTTCTGAAATCAAAGTACAGGTTGAATTTATTGTCTGCTTGATATGATAGGACGAACCCTGTTGAAATTGGTCAATATCGGTTCAGATCAAAATTTTTTTTTCGTCCGATTTCAATTTTATTGTACGCCATATGTGTAATATTCTTCCAAAAGAAATTGATTTCGGCACATCCCAGAACCAAGTACTTATAATTTGGTGGAAATCGGTGCAGATATAGCTATAGCTCCTATATATATGTTTCATCCGATTTGGGGTTTCATTCCCCGACATTCGTAATATGCACTCCACAACAGAGATATTTGGTGCCAGCTATCAGATACAGCTCAGAAATACCTCTGCCGTATAATACACTCTATAACAAGGATTTCCAATACAATATACAAAAAGGATGTATCCAATATCCTAAAAATACCTTTTCAAAGTTTTGGCGATATCGGTTCAGATTTGGATATGTCTTCCATATACATTTCACTCAAATTTGATTCAAATAATATACCGAGTACGCTACTTTTGCTCAAATAAAGTCTCAGAGAAGATGATTGGATATTCAGGCAGATGGCCATAACGTCACACAATCAACAATCCTATATTAACTTTATCTGAAAAGAACTTCTTATCTGAGACTATGGAGTAGATGACTATACTATAAGGCTATTTGTGGAGTAAATAATTATTCTCAGCCTTTGACGTTTTCCAATTATGGAAATACATTACTATTATTTTAAACATCGTTTTAATGATGTAGAAAATATAAATAAATGTATACAAGTTAAAAACCAGTAAAGAAAGTCCTAAAGTCGGACGCGGCCGACTTTATGATACTCTACAACACTTTGCTAATTTAGTAGAGCTGCGCATAACAATTAAAAGTTTTTATATGAGAATTCAATCATACACGCTATGATTATAATTATAATTTAAAGTTCAAAGGGCTAAATATGCCGAACCATTTGTATCTTTTAAATTCAGACTTGTATTGCCCATTTGGTGCACAATTAATTTTAAATCGGATAAAAATATATATGGGAGATATATCCAAATCGGAACCGATCTCGATAAAATTTGGCAAAGATATTTCTGAGCTGTATTTAATATATTTCCCCGAATATCGTTGTTCCGGAGTGCATATTACGGCTGTGGGTAACAAATATGACAAATCGGATGAAGCGATCTCGCTAAAATTTAGCAAATGCATTTCTGAGCTGTATTTGATATATTTCCCCAAATATTGTTGTTACAGAGTGCATATTACGGCTGAGGAGGACAAAAATAACAAATCTGATGAACAATATATACGGAGCTATAACTATATCTGAACCGATTTCGATCAAATTTGGCATACTTATTTTCAGGTCCAATCTGATCGTACCTGCAAAATTCCATACTATTCGGACTGATATTACGCGTTTGGTGCACAATAAAAGGCAAATCTGACGAAGATATATATGGGAGCTATATCTAAATTTTGAACGATTATCTCCAATTTCAATAGGGTTCGTCCTTGGGCCAAACAAATGATTTGTGCAAAATTTCATCTGGATAGGGCAATAAATGCGAACTGTACTTTGTTTAGAAAATACATGGACAGACGGACGGACAGACGGTCCGACGCAGATGCATAAATCGACTCAGAATGTGATTCCATGCAGATCATCAAAAGGAACTATGGGTCTATCTCGTTTCCTTTTGCCAAATGCACAAAGACATAATACCCTGACCGCCTTGTGGTGTAGGGTATAAAAGTATGGGTTCTGCCGACATACGAATATCATCAGCCATTGTTCAATTATTTAAATATATTTTGACTTCTGTTATGATTATTCAAACTGGTGACCCTCTATGGATTGGGTTCTGAGGGAATGGGCTAATATTGTCTATTTCGTATCGGACCTAAATAAATACTATATAAATATGGGGTAACTTGGTAACAAGTTTGTAACTCCCTTCACAGTACATTAGATATGTCATAATTTTTAAAAAAATGTTAACATGTGCCTGATGTACCAGGTATAGTCGACCGAGGTATTACACTTTCATGCTTCATCTAATACATATAAAAATATTGTTATGGGCAAAATTACAAGAAAGTTTTTTTTTTTTACAAATTCCATATTAATTTCAGATTTCAGGTTGAGAGAAATATTTAGACGTAGCAAATTGTAAAGAATCGCTGACTTGTTTCGCAAGTTATGACCGATAAAAGTATTGAGAATTGTGAAGCTTTATGGGTGAGGTATCAGAAGGGATCCGCACATATATATCGTCTTTACAACAGATATTGTTGATGGAAATATTGAGATGTACCAAGTCTTGAGTGGAATCGGATGTTAATTTCGTTTTTTTATAATCTTCATGGATATTCGAAATTTTGAGCCTTTGTGGGGGAGGTACCATCTTCACAATAGATCTGGTGTAAGCAGAAATAATGGGATGTGTGAAATATAAAGAGAACCTGATGCTTATTTCGTGTTTTATGACTTTCATGGATATTCAAAATGTTGACCCTTTTGTGGAGGGAGGTACTTGATGGAGTGGACCAATATTGTCCATTTTCGAACCTGACCTAGCACTGATGAAAATATTAGGATTAGCAAAGTTGGAGCTACATCGGATTATCGTTTCCCTTTCTCTGCAGAATATATTTTCGATCTTTTGTGGGGGAGATACCAAAAGGAGTGGACCGATATTGTCCATCTCCGAACTCGAACTAAGTTTGATAAAATTATTACGATTTACCATATTTGGACCAAATCGGATACTCCCTGCGAGAGTTATCGTTCGCACCAGCCAGCCACACAGACAGACGGACGGACGGATGGACATCGCTAGATCTGCTCCAAATGTCCTGAAATTGATTTGGTTAAAAGAGACCTAGGGTCTAAAACCGTTATTTCGATTCGGCTCGTTTTGACCGTTTTGACCGTATAGCTGAGAGGCTGAAATGTAGCCTCAATAGTCTCCCATATGGAGCAGGCACTCGCACATTAGTTTCCCTGATCAAAGAATAGATTGTTTTTCAACTGTTGGAGGGCCGGTTTCGTAATGAAAGCACCAACCTTACAATTTTCTTGCTTTGTGTTTTTGTGACGCTTGTGGATCACTCTTTTTCACTCCTCTAGGCATTGTAAAATTCAAAGACCACCGCCTCCCTTTTGAGCGAGATTTCATAGGCATTAACTTACGCTATAAAATATTTCCAGGAATCTTTAAGAGTGTTCGCCTATACATTTATCTTAATACTTATTTTCAAATTTCATCAAATAAATATTTGCAATCTTTCCCCTTCAAATTATTTTCCTGTAAAAATATTTGTTATTCACAACAAAAATCACAGCTTAACCTAACGCATAAAGGTCATAACATGGGTTGTCTTTTGATTTGTCCTAAATATATTTACGGATCATCAATAAAATTCAATTTATTGTTTCCCTTTCTTTTGGAAACTTTATGACTGAAAAAGTTATTAACTTTTTGTTTAGAGGTGGAATCTTATTGAATAACCAAACCCACACATTCACATTATGCAAAACAATATAAAATCTCCTTTCCCACTCCCATAAACACTTTAGCTCATCACAATATTGACCATGTAAACACATACACATGGTACATTCTTCTGTTTCCAGTTAGAAATGCATAATTTTATAGACCGGAAGAGGCAAAAAAAAATAAAAAATGAAAGTGTAAATATTTCAGAATATACCCTGTCGTAAACGTTGCTCTGCCATTCCTTTCTAGCATGTGCCTTTTTACGATACATTTTTTACTTTTTTGGGCTATATAAACATTTACGGAACTACTTAAACTGGCAGGACTTCCATAACAACTTTGATGTTTACATTGAAAACAATGCAATGCAAAGAAGCATGATTTATGGCTCCAAAGCATAATTTGTACCATTATCGACAGTCAGCAGGACCACCCATTCGTCAATAAAAAAATATGTATTTTGCAGCGAGTTTTCTTTGTGTGCGCACGTACCCCATTACAAGTGCTCCTGGAAATTACTGCTGCCTTTAGTGCCACTGCCGCTGCTGCTGCTCCTTCGACTGTGGCTCCTTGTTTTGTTTGCAACCGGAAATGAGGAGAAAAGTTATAAAACTGTAAACAAAAACACAGATTAAGTACAATAAACAGCGAACGAAACGAAACAGTCGAGAGTTGATTGAAGGAAAACATTTACAAAACTAAAACAGGCAAATTCCATGCCAAGTTGTTTTTGTTGCTGCAGTTGTTGTTGTCGTTGTGTTGCTGATGAGTTGCAGCAGTTATGTTGTTTTAGTTTTTCATTCTTTCAGCTTGTAATGATTGTTTGCTTAAAAATGGCAAGCCAGGAAATAATTAACACTACACTAAGTAGTTAACAAAGTGGGGCAGTACACTTCCATGCATATACAGTCGTCTGAAAATTATGGTTAATAGTGTTTGTTCAAAAATGCAACAAAAAAAGTGCGTTGCTATAATAGTTTTTATTTTTGTAGCCCCCACAATGCTGTTGTCGATGCATCGCGTTAAAATTAAAAACATTTTTGGAGTTGAAGTTAAAACGTATAGATCAAATTTACATTATGGGATTTAGTATCTCAGTCTGTTCTCGCAATATCTGAGAGAAAATTTGCAATAACCAGGAAAATTGAGGAAACTATATAAACCGTATAACCCAAAGAATTGAAAAACAAACTACCATCTGCATTACCAATCTATTTATAAAACAAGTTAAAAAGTATCAGTCGGTTCTGTCGACAGACATATACCCTCAGCCAATATTCGATTATTCAAATATAGTTTGACTTCTAATATGATTATTCAAACTCTTGACCCTCTATGGAGTGGGTTCTGAAGGAATGGGCCAATATTGTCAATTTCATATCGGACCTAAATAAATACAATATAAACATTGTGACGTGCCAGATTTGGTCTATAGTGGTAACTTCACCATAAAATCCATATTCATTCCAAGTTTCTGGTTAAGATAAATATTTAGATATAGCAAATTGTAAAGAACTTCACTTGTTTCGGTGAAATGCAAGAAGGCCTTTGAAGATATATACCATCTTCACAATAGATCTTGTGTTAGCAAAAATGTTTGTATGTGTAAAATTTGAAGAGAGTTGAATGCTTATTTGGCTTATTTTGAGCCTTTGGTTTCTCAAAATCATGAACCCTATGGGGGAGGTACCAGAAAAAATGGTCCAATTTCTACCATCCTTATAACAGATCTTGTGTTGATATAAATTTGAGATGTACCAAGAATAGAATTGGATGTTAATTTCGTGTTTTATAAGCTTCCAGCGGAGGAGGTACCAGAAGGAGTACACTGATATATTCCATCTTAACACTTAACCTTGGGTTAATAAGATTATTGGGATGTGTGAGTGACAATTATTCAAAATTTTGACGCTTTGTGTCGCACCTGACCTAGCACTGATGAAAATATTTGTATTTACAAAGTTGGAGCAAAATCGGATTAACCTTTCCCTTTCTGCGCAGAAAATATATTTTTTGAAAATGTCGACCTTTTGTGAGGGAGGTAACAGAAGGAGTGGACTGATATACTGCATCTTAACACCAGACCTTGTGTTAATAAGATTATTGGGTTGTATGAAATATGAAGAAAATCGGATTCTGACATCACATTTTATAGGAGTCGCAATTATTCAAAATTTTGACACTTTGTGGGGGAGGTACTTGATGAAGTTTACCAATACTGTCTATTTTCGCGCCTGAAATAGCACTGTTGCAAATATTTGTATTTTCAAATTTGGAGCAAAATCGGATTATCGTTTCTCATTCTTTCGACTTTTTGTGGGAGAGGTACCAGAAGGAGTGGATTAATATATTTTGCATCTTAATATCAGACCTTGATAATTGGACGCTTACATCACATTTTATGAGAGTTGTAATCATTCAAAATTTTGACCCTTTGTAGGGGAGGTACTTGATAGAGTGGACCCATACTGTCCTTGTTCGCACCTGACCTAGCACTGATTTCAGATTTGCAAAATCAGATTAGCATTTCTCTTTCTGTGCAGAAAACATATTATTTGAAAATATCGAGAATTTGTGGGGGAGGTACCAGAAGGAATAGACCGATATTGCCATCTCCGAAAACGTTCTAGGTTTGACTAGGTTTGCCGATAGTAAATATATCGAATATATGTAGCGAAATATATTCAATGTGTATATACAAAAAGAATGCTAGAATGTTTATACCTCAAGAATGGCTGGACCGATTTTGACAAATTTTGTCAATTTAGAATGACCTTTAGGCGTAAAAGATTAAAATCTAAAAAAATTGCATAAAAGGATGCTAATAATGATGTTAATATAGATATTGTGGTATTTTGTGACATTTTTTTTTATTTTTTCATATTTTTTTTCGCATGCGATTTTTTTCAATTTGATTATGATAATAATAGTGTTAATATTGAAGTGCATATTTTATAATATTTTCCACCTTACAACACAGGTTGTGGATATTATATACTGATTACAATTATCGTCCGATCCTGACGAAAATTTTCACGATGGTAGGGTTAGGCTCAGAAGGGCTAGGCCTATTGTTTTCAAATATGTCCGCGATATATTTGGGGGTTGAAATGGACCAGCTACTATAAATGTTTCTGATTTTGCAGCCGTTATATAGGTCATAAATAGAAACCAAAAGACACGAAATCTCGCATAAAGTTAGAGTTTAAGACAGCGGGTAGAATGGAGTACTATTTTTGTGTGAAAAAAATACCAACAGGCGATATCCAAAATAGACAAAGGGCGAACTTCTGGCTTTTAATGCTGATTTCGTTGACGAATATAGCCAAATATCGTAGACAAGCAAATCATATAGATGCGTCAAAATTTGGAGATCAGAGGGTCATCTTGTTTTTTAGATGATCGCAAAATATTTAGGGGTTCAAATGGACCAAAAACAGAAAACAATTCCTGATCACACAATTGTAGCTATTCGACACGCCTGAGAAGAGCGTTAATGACATGGATTAATTTTACCATTTTGGATGACCATTGGATTTTATTTAGCTGTAAAATGGACCACAACGACTAACAGCAGACGGAGTGCGTAAATATTGGGAAAATGTCCCTGGTCAAAAAGCTAAGGGTAATATCTGGGCAGTGCACAGTGACATAATTTCAAAAGCGAAATCTTCCAAAATGGATTTGGACATAAGAGGGCTTCTAACACGTTGTGGTGTTGTAGGGTATCACATGATCGGCCCCGTACGTCTATAGCCGCTGTTTTTCAAATGTTTATTATAGTGTGAGGGTTTGCGTCCCCTTTCATATTCCTTTTTATTAAAAAGCAACCCTCAACAATTTTGAAGATAATTAAAAAGTAATTTCGAATTTTTGGGAGCTAATAATAAAACAGGCGGGATAGGTGGCAGAATTAGTTTATCGATGTATCCAGTATTCACACTAAACTTTTGAAAAATATATTACTTCTTTTTCCTTTTATCTTTGAATTATTGCGCATTTTATTAGATTTATAAGTATCAGAACTTGTGACGTTTTATAGAGGAGGTACCAGAATAATGCACAAAATCGGATATTCCCTTTGCTTTCAATACGGTAAATTATTATACCCTCCACCTTGGAAAGGAGGGTATATTAAATTTGTCATTCCGTGTGTAACATCCATAAATATTCCTTTTAGACCCCATAATGTATATATATTCATAATTAGCTTAAAATTCTACTTGGATTTAACGATGTGTGTTAGCCTGCCTGTCTGTTGAAATCACGGTACAGGCCACATTATTTGACGCAGAGCGTCAATATTTAGCAGAATTATTTGTATTGTGTCTAGGATGGTTGGTATTGAAAATGAGATATATCTGTCCACATTTTGGTATAGTCCCTATATAACGGTACCTCCGGATATTCAGAATTTTGATTATTTTTGCAAAATTTCTTACGGATTTGTCTGAAAATTGGTATTTGTTGGTCATAATGGGTTCCAACTCCGGTGGCGAAACATTGCATGTATAGGTCCACGCTTTGGTAGTGCCCCCATATAACTGTATTTCCCGATATTCGGTATTTTGATGGTTTTTGTCACATTTTTCATGGATTTGTCGAATAATTGGAATTTATTGGTCATAATAGGTTCTAGCTCATTTGGCGAAACATTGTATATATAGGCCCACGTTTTTCTATAGCCCTATATAGCAGTACCTCCCAATATTCGGTATTTTGATGATTTTTGCCACATTTTCCCACGAATATGTCTAAAAATTGGTATTTGTGGGTCATAATTGGTTCTAATGTTTCCTTTATCCTAAGGTAGAGGGTATTAAAAGTTCGGCCCGACATTCCGTAGATTAATATTAGCAAAAGGATTTATTTTACATTTAAGAAGAATCAGTATTTTTGTTCTTCACTTTAATATCGCTTGCACGTAACCTTTTCCAATCACACCAAGAAATCAGATACCACACGACACAGAGGTGAAAGCCACTTACACCACCATGGAATGTTTATACCTCAAGAATGGCTGGACCGATTTTGACAAATTTTGTCAATTTAGAATGACCTTTAGGCGTAAAAGATTAAAATCTAAAAAAATTGCATAAAAGGATGCTAATAATGATGTTAATATAGATATTGTGGTATTTTGTGACATTTTTTTTTATTTTTTCATATTTTTTTTCGCATGCGATTTTTTTCAATTTGATTATGATAATAATAGTGTTAATATTGAAGTGCATATTTTATAATATTTTCCACCTTACAACACAGGTTGTGGATATTATATACTGATTACAATTATCGTCCGATCCTGACGAAAATTTTCACGATGGTAGGGTTAGGCTCAGAAGGGCTAGGCCTATTGTTTTCAAATATGTCCGCGATATATTTGGGGGTTGAAATGGACCAGCTACTATAAATGTTTCTGATTTTGCAGCCGTTATATAGGTCATAAATAGAAACCAAAAGACACGAAATCTCGCATAAAGTTAGAGTTTAAGACAGCGGGTAGAATGGAGTACTATTTTTGTGTGAAAAAAATACCAACAGGCGATATCCAAAATAGACAAAGGGCGAACTTCTGGCTTTTAATGCTGATTTCGTTGACGAATATAGCCAAATATCGTAGACAAGCAAATCATATAGATGCGTCAAAATTTGGAGATCAGAGGGTCATCTTGTTTTTTAGATGATCGCAAAATATTTAGGGGTTCAAATGGACCAAAAACAGAAAACAATTCCTGATCACACAATTGTAGCTATTCGACACGCCTGAGAAGAGCGTTAATGACATGGATTAATTTTACCATTTTGGATGACCATTGGATTTTATTTAGCTGTAAAATGGACCACAACGACTAACAGCAGACGGAGTGCGTAAATATTGGGAAAATGTCCCTGGTCAAAAAGCTAAGGGTAATATCTGGGCAGTGCACAGTGACATAATTTCAAAAGCGAAATCTTCCAAAATGGATTTGGACATAAGAGGGCTTCTAACACGTTGTGGTGTTGTAGGGTATCACATGATCGGCCCCGTACGTCTATAGCCGCTGTTTTTCAAATGTTTATTATAGTGTGAGGGTTTGCGTCCCCTTTCATATTCCTTTTTATTAAAAAGCAACCCTCAACAATTTTGAAGATAATTAAAAAGTAATTTCGAATTTTTGGGAGCTAATAATAAAACAGGCGGGATAGGTGGCAGAATTAGTTTATCGATGTATCCAGTATTCACACTAAACTTTTGAAAAATATATTACTTCTTTTTCCTTTTATCTTTGAATTATTGCGCATTTTATTAGATTTATAAGTATCAGAACTTGTGACGTTTTATAGAGGAGGTACCAGAATAATGCACAAAATCGGATATTCCCTTTGCTTTCAATACGGTAAATTATTATACCCTCCACCTTGGAAAGGAGGGTATATTAAATTTGTCATTCCGTGTGTAACATCCATAAATATTCCTTTTAGACCCCATAATGTATATATATTCATAATTAGCTTAAAATTCTACTTGGATTTAACGATGTGTGTTAGCCTGCCTGTCTGTTGAAATCACGGTACAGGCCACATTATTTAACGCAGAGCGTCAATATTTAGCAGAATTATTTGTATTGTGTCTAGGATGGTTGGTATTGAAAATGAGATATATCTGTCCACATTTGGTATAGTCCCTATATAACGGTACCTCCGGATATTCAGAATTTTGATTATTTTTGCAAAATTTCTTACGGATTTGTCTGAAAATTGGTATTTGTTGGTCATAATGGGTTCCAACTCCGGTGGCGAAACATTGCATGTATAGGTCCACGCTTTGGTAGTGCCCCCATATAACTGTATTTCCCGATATTCGGTATTTTGATGGTTTTTGTCACATTTTTCATGGATTTGTCGAATAATTGGAATTTATTGGTCATAATAGGTTCTAGCTCATTTGGCGAAACATTGTATATATAGGCCCACGTTTTTCTATAGCCCTATATAGCAGTACCTCCCAATATTCGGTATTTTGATGATTTTTGCCACATTTTCCCACGAATATGTCTAAAAATTGGTATTTGTGGGTCATAATTGGTTCTAATGTTTCCTTTATCCTAAGGTAGAGGGTATTAAAAGTTCGGCCCGACATTCCGTAGATTAATATTAGCAAAAGGATTTATTTTACATTTAAGAAGAATCAGTATTTTTGTTCTTCACTTTAATATCGCTTGCACGTAACCTTTTCCAATCACACCAAGAAATCAGATACCACACGACACAGAGGTGAAAGCCACTTACACCACCATGGGAATCCTAAATATTGTACGTACGTACATACTGATGATTGGTCGTATTACCTTGCTTCCTTACGGCTCACAGTTAGCTGATTGCATGTTGTTGCATGGAGAGAGATACTTTCGAACGAACCCACATGCATTCCCATTTGCTCTGTTGTCTTGCAACGGATATGTCAAGTAGCCGACACACACGAAAGGTTAAATGTACAAAGTCTTGACTGGTAACACGAGCATAACAAGAAAAAAAATGGAAACAAAACAACAGAAGAAGTTAATAAAACTACCAAACGACAGATAGTCAACTGAAGTACTGCTACAAATGCACTTTGAGTCCACCTTCATTTCTTCTTCCATGCAGAGGGGAACTTCTGTTGCCATGACAACAAAAGCCTGCTTCTATTGCATAAAGACATTTTTCCGGTGAATCGTTCGTAATAGATGTACGCAAGTAAAATTACTGACGCCTGTAACTGTAACTATGTTTGGTTTTTTAATATAAAATAATGAGAGTTCGTGTAAAAGTACGTTACAAATTTAGGAAATCGCGTTTGATTTGTGTTTGTTCTTTTAAGATAAACATGTGTAGAGCGTATAAAATGATTCACAAGCGTGTTTTATAGTAACAATGTTTTATGGTAACATTACAACATGATGATCCCTGTTATAATTCCTGCTACACAACATAAATCAGACGTCGATAGGAAGGTTATGAAACATGTTTGTAGCTTGAAAATAATTGGTCAAAAGGTCTTTTAGACCTTGCAGCCTCTCTTCACTAGATTTGTACCAAACTAGTTCTAACTAAGGAACAAGCAACTGCTTGGACTCAGCTCATTTGTATGAAAACTCTGCGTATGGGTGATATGAAGTATATGAAATCACTCATACTTTTAGGAAGTGGTGTACTGAATTAGTAACTAGACTGAGACAACTCTACTCCTCACTCATCAGTTTGACACGACTCTACTCCTCTCAGCGATAATCGTTTCCATTCAATAGTTTGGTTCTCTTCAAGGAATTGGAGCTCAATATAGCTTAATAACTTACTTGTACTCCCCTCGAACCTTCGTAGTCTCGATGATATTTTGCATTTGTAATTTATTAATAAGTACTTAACCCTGTTGCCAGGCATTAATTCTGTAAGTCAAATTGAAAAAAAAAAATAAAAAAAAAAATCTATAGAAAATATGACAAAAATTGCAAAAAAAAAATGGAACAAAAGATATTCACTTTTTTATTGGTATATTTTTTTCGCGATTTTCTTAGATTTTATTCTTTTCTGGCAAGAGATTATTCCGAATTGATGGGAATTGTGAAAGTCGGCCCAGCGATTCTTGACATATAAGCAGAACAAAAAAGATCTATTTTTTTACATTATTTTGTATATCCGATTTTTTTGGCTATCAGCATCACTTTAATGGTCAGAAGTGACCTTTTAATGTATTTGTTATTTGGCTGGGATTAAAAATGTTCGCGGTTTAGTGGACATTTTCATATTTTCTTACATAAAAGTTGGGGTCTATTTTACCAGCTAAATGTTGTCCGATGGCCTCCGAAATTGGTAGGCTTCTGACCAGTTCTAAACTCTAACTCCATGTAGATTTTAGGGAAATTTTCTATTTTGGTCCATTTCAACCTCTTAATATATTTCAATCATCTCCATAAACAATAGGGTTCTATTCAGACCCATATCTTTTTATATATATACGATATCTTGGATATTAGCATCAGTGTTACGGTAAAAAGTGGCATTTTCGTGTATTTGAGGAATTTAAAACCTTCACAGTTTAATAGAATTTTTTTTACATAAAAGCTATGGTCTATTTCATTCTATATATATGTTACCATCCAAATTGGTAAGTTTCTGCCCAGCATTAAAATCTAGCCCTATGCAAAATGCCGAATGTCTATTATTCTATAATTGTGACATCTAAAGCAACTGCAAAATCAAGAAATAAATTATTTAAATATTTTGCGATCATCTCCAAAAACAATAGGCTTCTATTCTAACCTTAACACCACCTCCAAGCAAAATTTTGATAAGGATCGGGCTATAATTGCGACCTTTAACATGATTACAATTTAAAATAGATCGGCGAGATAGGAAGGTCAGCTCGGCGAGATGGGAAGATCTATAACAAGCTTATAATATCCCAACACATAGTGTTGTATAATATTTCCATTTAATTTCGTTTTATTTTTAAAATACGAGACAGATGTCCAACTTGTGGAAATATCATGAATCTCGGATTTGCTACAATATGTGCGCATTTAAGAATTTGCCTTCAAACACCTTCTGGTCAAAAATTGTGAAGTTATCGATGGAAAGGATGATATTCGGTAAAAAGTTTGTATATTTCTAAAAATATTTTTTCAATAGAAATGGCGAATTATTAAATAGTATTTTTTATTATTTCGTAGATTCTTGTTCTGAAATCTTGGAAAAATATCATATCCTGGCAGTTAAACTAAGGATTTTTATGAGTTTATGACCAAAAATCGAAGATTTTTTAAGAAAAATCATTCCCAAAAATTTTGGATTTTTTTTTTCATTTTCATATTTCTTGATAAAACATAGTGAAACTTTATTACGACTAGTTTAAGTTGAAGCTACCTTTAAAAAAAACTATAAATTAGAATATTTGGTAGCATATCTTCAGTATGCTATAGATTTGGCAGAAATCGGCAGGAAAAAAAAAGATTTACATAAGAGTCGATTGGCAAATTTATATGGATTTTAAAATTTGACTTACCAGCAAAAGGAGATACAATTCGCAATATACAAACATTTATTATATGAAATAAACAGGTTGAAGTAGGGAAACACCGTAGGGTCCCAAAAGTCTAAATTTGGGTTCACTTAATTTGATTTGTCCAAATATAGAGAATTCGAGAGCGATGGAATAACGAGCGATGGTACGAGACACAAAAGATTTATTCACATATTAATGTTGGAGTGCTCAAACGATAGCCACTTGTGATTTTCTAACCAAATATAAGCAGTAAGTTCGGCCGGGCCGAACTTTGAATACCCTCCACCATTTGGAACGAATTAGAAAATTTTCAAAAAAATAAAATCCATTAAAATTAGGAAGGTGCCGATATATGGGGGGATATACGATATTGTGGACCTATCAAGACAAATCTATGTCTGCGTGTAAAGTACTCACAAGGAACTCCTTGTGTGGATTTTCAGAGAATTCCATTGGAAAAAGTGGCTAAAATCATCAAAATACCGAATATAGGGGAGTATCGTTATATGGGGGATATACGATATTGTGGACCTATATAGATAATTCCGTTTCAGGGGTAAAGTGCTCATAAAGAACTCCGTGTGTGGATTTTCAGACAATACGATTGGAAAATGTGGCTCAAATCATCAAAATACCGAATATCGGGGGTACCGTTATATGAGGGCTATACGATATCGTGGACCTGTATGGACAATTCTCCGCCGAGGTATAAAGTACCCACAAGGAACTCCTTGTGTGGATTTTCAGACAATTCCATTGAAAAATGTGGCTAACATCATCGAAATACCGAATATCGGGGGTACCGTTATATGGGGGCTATACGATATCGTGAACCGATATAGCCCATCTTCGAACTTGTCCTGCCTGCAGATAAAAGAGAGATCTGCGAAAAATTTTAGCTTCCTATCTTAATTCGTTTAGACTGTAGCGTGATTACAACAGACGGACAGACAGGGCTAAATCGTCTTAGAATTTTAAGCTGATAAAGAATATATATACTTTGTTGGGTCTAAAATGATTATTTCGATGAGTTACAAATGGAATGACGAACTTAATATACCCTCCATACTTTTTTTGGTGGAGGGTATAAAAAATCACGCTTGAATTCCATCAGGAATAGATTTTTTCCTGCAAAATTCTCACCAAAATGCTTTTGTACGCTTGTAAACAATATAAAGAGCTGTCAATGGAATAATTTTTACAGCTGTCAGACGAGTGGCGTAGAAATGACCGCAGTCTGAATTTGGTTGCAGTTTTCTCATCTCACCAGTATAGTACAATCCGTTATATCTTCCATTTATTGTATTTACGAACAAGATGGATTCAAGCGCATAGACTTGAAATAAAGATTTATGAAAATCTAATGCTTTTTTTAATCTATATCTGAACTGCTAAAGTTCCCATATGTATTTCATCCCATTTATACAATGGATTGCTGTGCAAGATATACTAGTAGAGGTAAAGATACTTCAGTCATATAGTCTGCCCTACCGATTCATTTAATTGTTTACAAATAATATATTTCTTTTACAATAAAAGCACTTATGTCATGCAAAATTAATTAGATTTCGAATTATATTTTTTTTTGGAAAATAAATATTCTATATTCAATATAAAATTCCAGTTTTACATATTAAGTAATAGTTATGTTTTTGGCCTAGGCAATTTGATTTATATCAGACAAGGAAGATGTAGTTTGATTTATATTTGATGAGTCAGGTACACGCATATCTGTACCCACTTACGTACATAAATATTCAATGCGCACCATAAATTCCAAATGCTGCTCGATTCGCTACCATAAATAATAAATATGGCAACGATAGAAGAGACAGTAAAGGGAAATGTTATGTTCAATTGTTGCGATCTTTTGAAGAATGGGTTCTTTAAAAAGCACCTTAATTCAGGCTAGAATAAAAATACACATTTTTTGATAAAACTGAAAAACAACTTTGAAAAGTAAATATGTGTAATTCGGGCATACATACATCTTCGCCCTGTACAATGTTTTTCCAACATTTTGGAATTTTTCAAGTAAAGCATAAAAAAATAAATATTACATTTGAATTCCAGAAATCACATTGAACTTTTGATTGTCTTTTATTGTTGTTCACATTCAGTTCCTGTACAGATATTCACATATGTACTGAGCGGGATGGGAACTGATAGAGCCTTAGAGTTGAACACATTTTTCAGAACTTATTTCGAAGTTGCAAAATTCACATGTTAAAATGTCATTTTACACAAATGTTATTGCATGCGAACACAGAAAAAAGTTCGTGCCATCCATCTGTAAAATACACCTGAGTTGCGACATTAGGGTAACATGTTCAAAGTTTTATTTATGTTCATTTAAATCCCTAACTATTGGCTGGAATCAATATCACATTGGAATTTGATGTTTAACATATCGCTCATTTACTCAAATAGTGGCATACCTCGAAAAAAAAAAATTAATACTTCAAACAATGCGAGAACTTGCAAAAAAAATAAAGAAGTGATATCTAGTCATTCCTTTGCAAATAATTGCTTATCTATATCTATAAAAGAGGAAAATGTTTGTATGTTTGTTTGTTTGTAATTTATGGACTCGAAAACCGCTGAATAGATTTTCCTGAAAATTTCCATATATACTGCAACATCGCCTGAAAGTAACATAGGCTATATACATTTTTGAATTTCCACTTGGAACTGGAGATATAGCATCAGAATCGGAGGTACCTCCCAAAAATTTAAATTTTATATGCACATATCTATTGATTGGTTGAAGATACAGTCTCCAAATTTGGAATACGTAATGGAATTTGGAACAAAAATAAGTTTGAAAAATTATATTGAAAAATTATATTTGGATATAGCTCCCATATATATTTTCGACCGATTTCGTTCATTTGATGCCTCAAACACAATATGAATGTTTGATTCCAATGAAATTTGGAATGTGTGACGGGATTTGATCCGAAAATAAATTTGTCAAATTATATTGAAATCGGTTCAGATTTGTATATAGCTCCCATATATTTGATGCACCAAACACGCTATGTATCCCCAATTTCAATGAAATTTGAAACGTGTGATAGATTTTATCTAAAAAATTGTTTTCCCAAATTATATTGAAATTGGTTAAGATTTGGATATAGCTCCCACATACATTTTCGGCCGATTTCATGTATTTGGTGAACCAAACACGATATGTATTTCCAATTGTAATGAAATTTGGAATGTGTTGCGGAAATTAAAACAAATATACATTCGCCAAATTATATTAAAATCGTTTCAGATTGGGATGTAGCTCTCATATATATTTTCGACCGATTTCATGTATTTTATGCACCATACACGATATGTATGTTCGATTCCAAAGAAATTTGGAATATGTAACGGGATTTTGATTAGAAAATAAATTACTCAAATTATATTAAAATCGGTTCAGATTTGATTATAGCTCAAATATATATACTCAGCCGATTTGATGCACCCAAAGCGAGAGATACAAAATCTAGCACCAGAAAAAAATTGCCAAATTATATTGAAATCAGTTGAGGTTTGGGTATAGCTAACATATATATTTCGGCCGATTTCACACATGTTATGCACTGTTGTAATAAATATACATAACCGAATAACCATTTAGCCATTTAAATTATCACTAATTGAAGTTTATGTGATGTATAAATTAGTAGTGTGTAATTAGTCAGCTCTGAGTGAATTCAATAAAACTGAGTATAGTTCATAAGCAACCGTCAAACCAACCGCTTGTTTTTCCTTTTGGCCTCTCAACAGGTTATGGGCCCAGAGGCATTTAAAAAAAAAAAGTTTAAAGTAATAATTTCGAGATATATAAGTGAGAAGCGATTAAAATGGCATCGGCATTGTCTTTTCCATTTGATAAACTTCGAGGCCGTGAAAACTTTGATACATGGAAGCGGCAGGCAAAATCGTATCTTATATTGAAGAATTCTTGGAAAATTATAGAAAATGGTTTGGCGGTAGACGCAAATGAAAAGGACAAAGAGAATAATGAAAAAGCGTTGGCTGAAATAACCCTGATGGTGGAACCAAGTAATTTTGCGCATATTGCTAAGGCGAAGTCAGCTAAGGAAGCATGGCAGGCGTTGGTGAGTTCCTATGAAGACACGGGCTTAACGAGAAAAGTGGAGCTATTGAAACAACTGGTGCAGCTGAAATTATCTGACTGCGATAACGTCGAAGATTACGTTAATCGGATGATAATGGCATCGATGAAGGTACAACAGGCAGGACTCAAAATTGATGATGAGTTGGTAGCATCCCTTATGTTGGCCGGACTTCCAGAAGAATTTAAGTCATTGGTGCTAGCAGTGGAAAATTCTAAGACACAATTGAATGTGGATATGGTGAAGAATTTGTTACTGCAAGATGCTAAATTCGATGGAATAAAGAAGGAGGACGCCGCATTCATATCAAAGAAGAAATTTATAAAAGGTAAAAAGTTTAGGTGCCATGGTTGTAAAAAGGAGGGTCATTTCATAAGAAATTGTCCGAACAAGAAAAAATTTGAAAATTATAACTGTGCGCAAAAACAGAAAGAGACAGATGATAGACTGCTGTTGACATCTCTTTTTACACCACATGAAATAAATGCAGAAGATTGGTACATCGATTCTGGTGCTACTGCTCACATGACAAATTCAAGATCGCTTTTGTCGAATATTCGCACTACTACTGGGAGAGAAGTAACGGTGGCGAACAACAACACAATGAAGGTTGAATGTGCAGGAGATGTGAGAGTGGTGTTGAATGGTGGTGGCACAAAGACAAATGCAGTTCTAACGAATGTTGAATTTGTTCCATCTCTTTGCACAAATTTGTTGTCTGTAAAACAATTAACGGCGAACGGCAACAAAGTAGTTTTTGAAAAAAATATGTGCACAATTCTTGGAGACGATGGTGTTGTTGTGGCAAAGGCAATTTCGCAGAACAATTTGTACAAGCTGTGTGGTTTAAGTTTTAGAAAAACAAATGCAGCCTTTACCGTGAACAACGATGCAAGTATTTGGCACAGAAGACTTGGGCATATTTGCGATGACACATTAAAGAAAATAAAAGCTGCAAATGAATTAAACTTGAAGGCAAATGGCGAGAAGTGTGAAGTCTGTATTCAAGGTAAACAGTCAAGAGCTTCGTTTAAGGACGAAGGTCACAGAGCTACGGAATTACTAGAACTTGTACACTCTGATGTGATGGGTCCATTTGAACCAAAGTCGTTTTCTGGCGCTCGGTATATTGTTACATTCGTGGACGACTACTCCAGAAAAGTATTCTTAATTCCTATTAAAAATAAATGGAATGTCTTTGAAGCCTTTAAGGACTTTAAGAATATGGCTGAGAATCAGTGTTCCAAGAAGTTAAAGATATTTCGATCAGATAATGGAACTGAGTACGTCAATGCGCCTTTTCAAAAGTTTTTGTCTGACTCTGGAATAATTCATCAGAAAACAGCACCGTACACTCCGCAACAAAATGGTGTGGCGGAAAGATTGAACCGCACCATAATGGATCGAGTACGTTGTATGCTTTTGGATGCTGGACTTAAAAACAAATATTGGGCTGAAGCTTCTGTTACCGCAGCATATATTTTAAACAGAATTCCATGCAGAAAACAATCGAAGAGTCCTGAAGAAATATGGACTAGCAGAGAACAGAATTTGGAGCACCTAAGAGTATTCGGCTGTAAGGCGTTCGTCCATATTCCTAAGCAGAAGAGATCGAAACTTCAAGCCAAGTCAGAAGAATGTATTTTCGTTGGGTATAGTCAAGAGAGTAAGGCGTATCGTTTATTCAATCCGAAGACACAGAAAATAATAATTAGCCGTGATGTTGTATTTGTGGAGAATCAGGTATGTAGAACTGGGACAAATTTTACTAATGAGATTCGAAATACTCTAGTAGAAGTCATCGATGACAACGAAAAGGAGGTGTGTGTAGAAGAACCACAACATGATGGTGCAGCGGAAGTTGTCGAGAATGCCGATGTTTCCATCGACAGCATGAAGGTGGAATTCGACGAGTGGTCCGATGATAATGTGTTGTTTGAAGATGCTGAACAAGAACTCCATAATGATAATAACGATACCGAGATACGTCGGTCAGGAAGGCTAGCTGCAAAGTCACGTGCGAATTATAGTTTTTGTGCTGCAACATTCATTGCAAATGATCCCACTACATTGGAAGAAGCCATGAAGTCAAACAATGTTAAGGAAGTGGCGTAGTGCAATGGATGAGGAGATAATATCTCTTGCACATAACAAAACGTGGGAGCTAGTAGATTTACCCAACGGAAGAAAACCATTGAAATCTAAATGGGTATTTAAAACAAAGGCAGATGGATCCGGATCAAACACTCGATATAAGGCTAGATTAGTGATAAAGGGCTGTAGTCAAACAGAAGGAATCGACTATGAAGAGACATTTGCCCCTGTTGTGCGATACTCATCGATTCGATTTTTGTTGGCACTGGCAGTGAAGTATGACATGCACATCCACCAACTCGACGCAGTAACGGCATTTCTCCATGGTGAACTTAAGGAGGAAATCTACATGAAACAGCCTGAAGGTTACGAAGATGGTACAGATCGAGTTTGTTTGCTGAGAAAAGCGCTTTATGGCCTAAAGCAATCTAGTAGGGTATGGAATAAAACCCTGAACAATGTTTTGTTGAAGTTTGGATTGAAAAGAAGTGAAACTGATCAGTGTGTTTATTATTACCGACAGTCAAATCAGTTTTGTTCGTTGCTATATACGTGGATGACGTATTAATATTTTCAACTGATGTAGATGTCACCAAGAAATTAAAGGAAGAATTATCGACACATTTTCGAATGAAAGATTTGGGACAAGCTACATCTGTACTTGGGATGAAAATAGAACGAACAGAAAACAGTGTCAAAATTGATCAATCACAATATGTACAGCAAGTTTTAAAGCGTTTTGGTATGGCAGATAGCAAACCGATATCTTCTCCAGTGGATATGAATCAAAAGTTGTCAATAGAAATGTGTCCATCAACTGAAGAAGATAAGGAGGAAATGAGAAAAGTCCCATATTTGGAAGCCGTGGGTTCATTGCTGTTTGCTGCCCAAAACACAAGACCGGATATTTGCTATGTTGTCAACTTGCTAAGCACATTTAATGCCAATCCTGGAAAAGCCCACTGGAAAGCAGTTAAAAGAGTGATGCGGTACTTGAAGGGTACTTTTGAGAAAGGTTTGGTTTATACCAAGTCAGATGGCGACTTAGTTGGCTTTTGTGATGCAGATTGGGCAGGTAACGTAAATGATAGGAGGTCGACTACAGGCTATGTGTTTACAATGCAAGGGGGAGCAATATCGTGGTGTACCAAGAGACAACGTACAGTAGCCCTATCGTCAACAGAAGCAGAGTTTATGTCGGTTGTTGCTGCAATGCAAGAAACGGTTTGGCTTCAAAGATTGGAACGAGAACTATTGAATGTGTCCAATACTATTACATTATACTGCGATAATAAGAGCGCAATTCAAATAGCACGCAATAGCTCATACTCATCCAGAACAAAACATGTAGATATCAGAATTAAATTTATTCGTGAGAATCTAGAATCTGGTCGTATTAGTCTAGAATATTTGGAAACCGAAAACATGGTAGCCGACCTATTCACCAAAGCTGTGGCTGCCGACAAGTACAAATTATTTTCCATTAAATTTGGGCTAATATAAATTTTATGAATTTTGTATTTTGAAGTATTTTTATATCATGGTAAATGCTTATTCAGGGAGAGTGTTGTAATAAATATACATAACCGAATAACCATTTAGCCATTTAAATTATCACTAATTGAAGTTTATGTGATGTATAAATTAGTAGTGTGTAATTAGTCAGCTCTGAGTGAATTCAATAAAACTGAGTATAGTTCATAAGCAACCGTCAAACCAACCGCTTGTTTTTCCTTTTGGCCTCTCAACATGCACCAAACATGATATATATGACCGATACCAATGAAATTCAGAATGTGTGGCGGAATTTGGTTAAAATAATAAATGTAACAAATTAATTGGAAATTAGTTAAGATTTGGATATATGAAATATGAAAGGTATGGCGGAATTTGGTGTAAAAGTAATTTTTTTAAAATTATATTTAAATCAAATCAGATTGGGGTATGATTTTAATAAGAACCATTGACCCACAACGCCTTAGGCTAACATTAAAAAACAACGCAACAATTGATTTGAAATACGCTTATTACGGCGAAGTATGTTGCTATCTCGAATTCACTAATTGCAAAAGAAATGCCACTCAACTTCAAAAGACTGCAGTTTACTGCACGCATGGTATTTGCTATGAAATAAATAAATCCGAAGGACAAACCCTTCGTGTATGTATGTCATGTTACTGCTTTTCTAATGGTTTTGGTTATTTACGCATTAAAGTAGTGCAATAATTTTTTTTTTACTCTTAATTTTTTTTTTTAACGTAAATAAAATTTTGAGTGCATATAAAATCAAAAGGGGTAGCGAAGCGCAACGGGTTCAGCTAGTTTAATTATAAAACTTTTTGTGCAATAATCTATTAAATTCGGAGGTCCAATTTTATGCATGCATTTATTTCGAAACTTATTTTGTTGAGGTGTGACACTCTTTGAGTAAATAAGTTTTATGGTCAGCGATAACTTCAATATAAAACTTCTACTATTTCACTTACAAAGCTGTAAAAATGGAACTCGAGTTCTTGAAAATCCGTAATATCCACCTCGTAATAAACATTTTCGACACCCCAAAATGATCTGATAAAATTTTACTCAGATGTGTGTTGGTTCTGCAGGACTTTTGTGATTGGAAATGGCTTATATAGATCCACATTTTGGTATATCCGCCACAGTGCCTCCCTATATTAGCTATTTTGATGATTTTAGGGACATTATTCAGCGGAATGTGTTTAAAATTTCGTATTTTAAGTTCGCAAAGGGTACTGCATTCTGTGACTTTAAATTGTCTATGCAGGTCTACGTTCTCACATAGGCCTCATGTAATGATACCTGCCTTTATTCCGTATTCTGATGATTTTAGCGATATTATTGACCCGAATTTTTTCAAGTCTGGTAATTGGATATTGTAATGGTCTAAGAAAAAACTTGACTACGCAGATTCACGTCTTTATGATTTTAACCAATTTTTTGGAAAGTATGGAGGGTACTCAGAGTTCGGCTCGGCCAAACTTACTGCTTTTTTGATAATTTCCTACAATATCTCAGCCAAATCGATTTGAAATGTGTCCAAAAACCTCGATATTTCCTCTTTATATAACCGCTATATCAAAACATTTTTTCCAAATAGGATTCTCTCCAGCAGGATATGAACTCAAAATACCAACATCTGAATTGGAAATTTGACTAAAACTTAAAAATTAAATTAAAACAACTGGGTTTACGCTTAAAATAGTACTGCGCATGTAGCATATAAATGCCTCAAAAATTAACCTGAGAGCTCAGCACTTTTCGGGGTATAAAATTGAATACAGCTGGATGAAAAAATTAGGAAATAGAGTAAATTTGTGAAAAAATATATATTTCTCATTTGTTTCTCTCAAATTTCGACGTGAATATAATACCCTCAAAAACGATTAAAAAAGCTCTAAGTTCGACCTGGCCGATCTTTGAATCCCCACCCACCATTTGGAACGCATTTGGTAAACTTTAAAAAAAATAAAATCCGTTTAAAATTTTGCTAATATCTTAAAAATACCGAATGTAGCCTTTAAGTTAGTGTCTATACGACGACGTATAGAAACTTGAAAAAAATCGGTGAATAATGTAGCTAAAATCATCAAAATACCGAATATAGGGAGGTACCGTTAAATTGGGGCTATATACGAAGACGTGGACCTTAACAGACAATTTTCTGTTATAAGCTGTAGTATCCATTACGAACTTCAAATACCAAATTTGAAACAATTCCGGTTAATAACGTCGCTAAAATCATCAAAATACCGAATATCGGAAGGTACCGTTATATGGGGGCTAAACGAAGACGTGGACCTGCACAGACAATTTTCTGTCTTAGACTGTAATATTTATTACGAACTTCAAATACCAAATTTCAAACAATTCCGGTGAATTATGTCGAAATACCGAAAAGAGGTAGGTACCATTTTACGGGGCTATACCAAAACGTGGACCTGCATAACCTGTTTTCGATACCTAGTCCTGCAGACATAAAACACATTTGAGTAAAATTTTATCATCCTACTTCATTTCGTTCGGAAGCTAGAGTAATTTCCGCAGTTAGACGGACATCGCTAAATCGCCATAGAATTTTATGCTGATCAAGAATATATATACCGTGTTAGACCTCACACAAATTTATATTTCGAGGTGTTACTATGGTGGAGAGTATAAAAATACAAAATGCACAATTCAAAATTTTTAAAAGCTAGAGTAATTTCCGCAGTTAGACGGACATCGCTAAATCGCCATAGAATTTTATGCTGATCAAGAATATATATACCGTGTTAGACCTCACACAAATTTATATTTCGAGGTGTTACTATGGTGGAGGGTATAAAAATACAAAATGCACAATTCAAAATTTTTAAAATCACATGAGATAAAAAAATATAAAAAAACATAAAAAAGTAACAAAAAATAGTCCCTTTTTATTGCCATACTTTTACGCGATTTCCTTAGGTTTTATATTTTTCTGGCAAGAAGCCATTCCAGATTGGTTAGAATTGTCAAAATCAGTCCAGCGTTTTTTGATTTAGAAGCGGAATAACTAACATCAGTTTCTTTAACATAAAAATATTGCCTATTTTGTTGTATATTCGATATCTTGGATATCAGTATCATAATGTATTTGTGGTTTCGTCGTCATTACAAATATTAGACGTTTAGTGAAAATTGTAGTATTTTTTAAATAAAAATTATGGCTTTTTTAACCGCTTAATATTTTCCGATGAACATCCTAGTTGGTAGGTTTCTCCCCAGTCCTAAACTCTAACTCCATGCATAATTCCGTGTCTATTGATCTATAATTCAACCCCTAGATATTTTCCCCCTACCAATTTCGTGAGGATTGGACCATAATTGCGACCAGTAGCGTGATTACAAATTAACGTAGATAGACGGACGGACATACAGAACTAGATCGACTAAGCTCGACGAGATAGGAAGACCCATACATACACTCCTATATGCAGGACCAATATTTCGAGGTGTTACATAATTAAATTCAAAGATTTTCAAGCGTTGTTTGTTTTTAAAGTGATGCATGGTTAAAATTTATACCAACCAGAAGGTGTTTGGCGGTGAAACAATATACGAAAAGTGCTGGAGTTGCTTAAGTCAGTGTTGGTTAAAAGATGATAGCTAAAACTATCACCTATTATAATGATGTACACAGTTTGTTTTAATAACTTCAAACTTCTTCGAATAATATAGTATTAAACTATGTAACACCCTGTACACCCTTGTTGTACAGGGTGTCACATGTCTGTAAATTTGTCTGTAAAATTTGCAAACCATAGGTCATTTTGATGATCCTCACAGAATCGCAATTTTAGCCGATTAATACATATCCATTCGTCTTTTCAGGTATTTATGCAAGCAAATTTTGCATCCTTAATTTGTTTAGCCCAAGGAGTAACCGTATTGAAATTAGCGATAATCTGTCCAGAATTAGATCTCCGTCCGATTTCACGTTTATGGAATACTATTTGCCCAAAAATGACGATTTTTGGATTATGCGATCGAATACAGTGTAAAAATAACTTTATGAAATTGATTGGAAATCAGCTTAGATATAGCTATATATGGTTGCTATGTATGTCATCCACGTCATTCGACCATGTCGAGTGATTAAAAATGTAAAATTTTCACTGACTTTTAGAAAAATTATCATTTTCAAATATATAGCTGACTTACTGGACCACGTGGGCCATTTATATTACATGATTTGACATTTTTATGAGCATTTTCAATTTCATCGTAATTCGGGGAGTCGAATAATTTTATGGGATTTCATATTAAATCAACTATTTTGCTCTACTTAAGATTGATGTAAAGTAATAACCTCAAATGAAAGTTTAATATTTTTCCGAGTTAGAATATAGCCTTTGTTCATCTATTTATACGATTTCATAATCTTTAGCCCACAAATACTATTGTAATACAATACCCTAATGTACAGTTTGAAATATACGAACAGCACCGTACTGTACTGTATGGGTGGCATAATGTTCATGGACCGGAAATTTATGTTAAAGGTTTTACTGCCACCTGGAAATCACATTCTACTTTACGGTGATTTTTTTACTCGTGTCGAACAAAAAAAAAAAAAAAATGGGGAAAGTATAAAAATCAGAACGGTAGTACATATTGATGTTTTGCATTTTGGTGTTGCTGTTGTTGTTGTTTTGTGATTTACATGAAAACATCGGTGTGCGTGTGTATGTTACACAATATATGCCTACATAAATGTGCACCTGTATACAATGTTTTACGTTTCCAAATGTCTCACATAAATCATAGGAAAACACAGGTGCTGTTCCCTCTTGTTTCACATCAAACATCCTCACAGATAAGAAGCAATGCAAAAAAAAATAACACACAAAAATTCATACATAAATAAAAAAGCACAGAACACTGACAACAACTAAATGGAAATAATTTTATTTGTATCTCAAAACAAATTTGTATACGTATTCTTGTGTGTGTGAGTGCCTGTGTGTTTTATGCAGGTGGTCCTTATTTATTGGGGTTAGACAAACAATTTAGTAAAGTTTTGTTATTTTTTATATCTGCCTGTCTATGTGTTACCTTTGCAAATATGTTTGTGTAAAGATTTGCTATTAAAAATGTAAAATTGCATTCCAGTAAATGGATTTTGTGTACATTGGGTAAACCTTGTCATAGTTTATTCGATAAGTAAATATTACTATGGTGTGTGGGAGTACAATGTTCCACAATACATTTTTCTTTTGCATGCAAAAGAAAAGTACAAATTTAATGAAAACAGAAACAAAGTTAACAATATTTAAGATGGAGAAAAATAAATTGGGCAAATTGTGTAGTTTGTCAAACGTATATAACCCTCCGATACAAATTGTTGGTATTCCCAAGTTTATAGTCTTTTAAAGGCAATAACTTGGGGTATCTGGATTCCTATAACCCGCAATTGATGTTTATTTAAGTATTTAAATAGATTCCACAAATAAAATAGACCTTGTGGGATCTTATTATAATCTCAACATAGAGACTACATTTGATATGGCCAAGATGTGCATCATCCAAATAATGGTTGAAAACTCCATATATCTTTAGATAAGTTATGGACAAACGCAATGAGGTAGAATTCTGAAATTTGGAATTAGAGTCACTGTTAGAGTGCAGGATAGGTGTACCAAAGGCTTTTTGGAAATTCGAACTTAGAGGTTTCGAAAAGTTCTAAAATGGTGCTAAACTTTTAGAATGGGACCATTAAGTAGTTTGTGAATGGATAGATGTAAAAACTTGAAATTTGGTATGAGAATCATGGAGATTGTTTTGGAAATGTGTGTAAATGTGCTATCTGTACGAAGTGGTACTAAATTTGGAACATTTTAGCTTAGGATGAAAAATGAAATTGAAACTTGTTGCAGGTTTTTCATAACGAAGTTGATTTGGGAATGTGTAATAAAATTGCAAGTAAATAACTAAATAGTACTATATTTGGTACAATTCGGTATTTGGGTGAACAGACAGTGCTTGAAATTGTAAATTTAATATTAGTCTCTATGTTCAGTCAGGAGTGATCTTGTAATGTATTTATGATTTCCTCTGGATTACAAATATTTGACGTTTAGTAAAAATTGTCGTATTTTTTAAAAATTATAGGGTTCTTCCCAGTCCTAAACTCTAATAATAATTCAACCCCTAAATATTTTGCGATCATATCCAAAAACCACAGGCTTCTCTTAGACCCTAACCCCACCAAAATGAGAAATTTCGTGATGATCGGTCCATAACTGTGACCTGTGGCGTGATTTCAAACTAATATAGATAGACGCACGGACGGACATACAGAGCTAGATCGACTAAGCTCGGCGAGATAGAAAGATCCCTATATACTCCTATATGTCTGTAAAATGCGGAAACAACCGTTCCTTTTGTTTATCTTTATAGAATCACAATCTGAGCTGATTAATGCATGTCCACTCGTCTGTTCACGTATTTTTGCAAGCATCCGTTTTGCATCATTCATTTGCTTAGCCCAAGGAGTAACCCTATTGAAATTAGCGATAATCGTTTTAGAATTACATTTGGCTCCCATGTGTAGTTTGGACATATGGAAGTGGTTTTGGAAATGTGTACGAATAGTACCAAAAAGTTTGTATTGGGTGAAGAGATAGAGATAAAATTATGAATTCTGGAATGCTAAAATTTGATATTGAGGTCTTAGTTGGTATTTAGAATTGTGATATAGAGGTTATTTTGGAAATATGGTACTAATTTTGGATCACAGTTTGTGTCTAGGATAGCGAAATGTAGATTGTTTTGGATATATGAACTAAATGTTACTAAATTTGGTATTGCATGAAGGGATAGAGCTAATGTTCTGAAATTTGATATTGAGGTAACTGTTGGTTTCTGGTATTTTATGTGGAGACATTGAAATAATTTTGGACAGAAAATTTGATCTGGGACCATTGTACAATGTTTTTGTACCTGTACAAAATACTTTGTACATAATTTTGAGTGCGGTTGAGGCGCTGGGGAAAACTAGAAATAAACAATCAATATTCAAAAATTACATATTTTCCAGCCGCCATAAAATACCACATGTGAACAATTCGGTGATCTTATGCGCTGAAGGATACGATAATGTGTCAGATAATAAAGGTTATGACCCACACGCACAGATATGGATGCGCTCAGTAGATGCACAAAACCACTAGAATGAGATTACAACCCTGCAATGTTCTCCATTCAATATTAGAATAGATAAGAACAATTGTGTGGCTGCGACTAGGTTAAGTTAGATTAGTTTCAGTAGTACGTAAGGTACATGTATTTTAAATAAAAATAGAATTGAAATATCAACTAAACTAATCGGTCGTGTTTCTCTTCTCACTCAGTACCATTGCACAATGTGTTACTAACATCCTCCTCGGTAAACTTCAAAATGAAAGATTTTAAAGACTTTTCCGTGTAAACGGTTAACATATCTCTACTATTCTTATTTTAATATTATAAAACCTTAGAACGATTACATGAAAGATACAGATGGATTATACCAAGTCTTAATCTGTTTCTAAAAAAAAATCCTAGAAGTCGACAAAAACATGGTCCTAGGGGGTTTTTCAGTATTGACTTAGTGTAAACATTTCATCTATTGTTGATTGATGTTAAGGAGAAATTTATTGAGAATTATTTCTTCAATCATTGGAAAGCAACTATGCAGACTTAACATTTTTTTCATAAATAAACATTGTTAATTGCATGGTGTTTTTATATCGGTCATTGTTATAAAGCAAGTAGAAAACGATAAGTTCGACTCGACCGAACTTTCAATAACCTCCACAACGAAGTAAAAAAGCATTTATAAATAAACATATCGGTATTCAATATTCAAAGTGTTCCGGATTGAACTGCAAATACTAGAAGGGTCAGTTGAAGAATGCAATAAGATTATGAGCACAGTAACAAAAAATTGATATCTATTGCGAGTCTCAAATATCAAGTTTAAAACAATTATTGACACCGTTGTCAGAACCTATTCTAAACTCCAAAGAGCGAATTTTGAACAAATCCGATAGAAAATATGGCCTAAATCGTTAAAATACCGAATATACGGGGGGCTATAGGAAAACGTGGATCTATATGAAAATGTGTAAAAGGTGTTAGAAACGGATGGTGTCAATTCAAAATTGATTGAGATTAAATAAATATTTTAGTAAATCAGGTAGAAACTAGTGGAGAAATGTTGGTGTGTAAAAAAACATGTATATGTGGGGGTAGAAATCTAAGAAAATTTCGAGTTACGGTTTTGCTGCTATTACGAACCAAATGAGCTAATTTTGACATTTCGTGCAATTACAATTTATATGTTATATGGAGCTTCGCCATTCGCCACAACTCCCATAAAATGATACTGATTTTCGATATTTTGAAAGTTCCTTCTCAATTATTTCTCATAGGAGAGAATTTCTCCTCGAAAAAAAGTTATTTGTGGGTATTTATGGTATAGTAACTGGTGATTTCGTATACTTATGGAAATTAGTACAATTCTTAAAAGGCCAATTATGAATTCCGATACATATATACAGAAACGTTGATTTTTTCTATATATTTTAATCCAAAAACAAGTAAAAAGCTATAAGTTCCACCATTTGGAACGATTTTGGAATTTTCAAAAAAATAAATAAATAAAAGGTGTGTCTGGTTACCCTAAAATTTGTAACAATTGTTACTGGAAGTCGTTTGTTAACCCGAAAGTTCTGCAAAAGAGAGCGGTTGGAGAGAGAAATTTTGACAGTTCTTTCAGTGAGAGTTTGGAAATTCTTACTGGACAAATTTCTTCTTGCAATCTCTTGCAACTCTTCTTCTCCTCATTCATCGACATTCAATCAGATGTTTTCTATTGTTTATTTATTTCTTTTTGTGATTTTAATTTGAAAATATTGTTTTGGAATTAGCAAGACTAATTGTTTTTGGAGAACAACTTTACAAAATGTGAAAAACGTAAATATTAATATGTAATAAGAAAATAAAAGACTATTTCCAACATTTTTAGACAAATGCCATTAGCAACAGGTTTAAAGGATTCCGCGGAATACATCAAATCTATCTTCCTTTTATTGCTCATATTTTTATTTTATTGTCAATTTCCTTTTTATTTATAAAACTTGTGAAATTGGTGGTGGTTCCTTTCGTTTAATTCTTTTAATGGGGGACAAATTGGCTTGTTTTGACAAATCAGCTGATTAGTTGCAAGATTCTGAAGGAATGCCGTCTGTTTACTTTTCGCAATTTCCTTGCAAAAGAGAATAAAATTACCTTACTCTCTCAGAAAGATGTTGCTGGACAATTCCTTCAGGAAAAGTAACCAGACACACCTAAAATCAGTTATGTTAGGGTCTATACCACGACGTGGACCTGCATAGGCAACTTTTGTCATAAACTACTACAATATTCAAATGCGAAACTTGAATAAAAAAATTCGGGGGTATAATGTAGATAAAATCATCAAAATTCCGAATTAGGGAGGTACCGTTATATTGATATAATATTCTGTGATAGGCTGCAGTACCCATTACGAACATAAATTACCAAATTTGAAACAATTACGGTATATAATGTCGCTTAAATCACCAAAATACCGAGAAAAGGGAGGTACCATTATATGTGTGTGTGAACGGCTTATTTATGAAATCCCCTAACATGTATTCTCCTTGAAATTTGACATTTTGATAATGAAACTTCATGTTAATTCTTTTTGTAGTAGCACTCAAATTATTTTCGGCTTTGTCCCTATCCACGTTGTTGTAGTTAAGGTATTGGAATTTATTCAAGGAAATACAGAAAAAAACAGTCAACAATATATCGTATGCCGCCAGGGGGTGGTTACGCCGACAAGCATAATTACATGGTTCTATTACGAAAAACAATAACAAGAACACACAAATACAATGTTTACACCGGTGTCTGCAATAAGTTGCAGACATTTCCAAACAGACACTCCTCCGTTTGAGCTGAAAAAATCAAGTGAATGTGTGTTTTATCAAGCACTGCATACAAATATATGTAGGTATGTACATATGACATATATATTGTCGACATTCGACCCCCCAGCTATTGCTACACACTTTGACAAATATAAACTCACGTCCGATGTTGAAAAAAAAAAAAAAAAAAAAAAAACACGTGAAGAGCCAATATTTTTGAAACAGTGGGTAGTTGTTATAAAGTCACTATAAATTATTAGTGGTTCCTGGGAATTGAAGCTTACATACATTTATCGAGAAAGTTTGGCGGGGAAAATTCTGTACCTTTATTTATTCATTTATCAAAATGTTAATTTATCTATGCAGAAAATGTATAAATAGTAGAGTAGAAAACTAACTCGTTATATTAGACCAGCCCGAATTGTTTTACACCATCCACCATTATTCATTAAAATTTTTGGAAAAAAAATTATGAATTCCCGTTTTATAACTAATACCGTTGAGAAATGTGGTAACTAGATCGATTATATGAACTTTTTTATTATTTTACTTGTTTTAATTTCACCCTGTACGGTCAATAAAATTATACATTAATATCATTCTGGTGTCCATTGAGGGAGGTACATCCAGTTTATAGTTTTTTTTTCCAATTTAGCCAATATCTACTGTTTTAAAAACACAACAACAATTTGATATATGTGAAGTAGTTAGGTCTACGCATACGAATGAATGTAGCCTTTGGGAGGAAGAACATGGAACACCAAAAGCCAAACCTTCGCCAATATTGCCAATATTAAAAGCATGTAAAAAAGAAAAGAAAACAACAACAGACTACAACATTTTAAATCTACGTGTTAAGAATACAAATTATTTTTAACATAATTCAGTGTGCTTGAATACACTTTCTTCAGTAATGTGTCCGGACAGATGTTGTACTTTTTTTTTGAATTTTAGTTAAAAACACTTTAAAGAAAATTGGAGCTTTGAGAATATGTTTTCTATTTCAATATCGAAAGGGTCCGACAAAATAAAAAAAAAAACAGTACGGAAAGGTCAAAAGTCGTGCGGGCCGACCATATTATAGTAAAAAAAGTTTTTATTGGTCATTTCTGAGCTCTATGAGATATCTGGTACAAAATATCATTATTGTAGAATGAATATTCTGAAAGTGGGAGATTTAAACGCAAAATCTGTTGGAACATATATATTGAAGCAAATTTAAAACACTTGCTAGGCTAGAAGCGCAAAAATCACTCCATTTGGGCTAATACAAGCCATTTGATGCACAACAAACCTGAAATCGGAAAGTGATATATATGGAAGCTATATCCAAATCTAAACCGATCTTTATAAAATTGAAAACAGTTAATTCTTGGCTGTATCTTACCACCAAATTCAATAATTCAATCTGTAGTAGCTATATGTTAACAGATTTTCATCAAATGTGATGTATTTGCTTCTAGGCTGAACTCTATTGGATGTTCCAAAATGTAGGCTATTTGGGCTGATATTGGTCATTTGGTTCTCAATTAACCCGAAATCGGTCGAAGGTTTATATGGGAGCTATTTCAAATTTAAATCGATCTTGATAAAATTGGACAGAGGTATTTTTGGGCAGTACGTGATAACTGATACCAAATATCATTGTTGTCGAATGCATATTACGAATGTGAAGGACTCAAACACCAAATCAGATGAAAAATATATATGGGAGTTATAGCTATATCTGAACCGATCTCGAAAAAATTGATAGCGGTATTTTCGAGCAGTATCTGATGTAAAGATATCATTTTTTGAGTGCATATTACGCATGGGAGGAATTAAAACCCCAAATCGGATGAAACATATAATGAGAGCTATAGCTATACCTTCTGCTTCTAAACTGAATTCGGTGTGATGTACCAAAATACAGGTCATTTGGACTTATGTTAGCCAGTTGGTTCACAATTAGCCCGAAATCGGTTGAAGATATATGGGAGCTATTTCTAAATCTGATCCCATTATCACCAATTTCAATAGGGTTCGTCCTTGGGCCAAACAAATATTGTAAGCAAAATTTAACCTCAATTGGAGAAATTGATTCAATGAAGATCTTTAAACTATGGGTCTATCTCACTTCCTTCTCCATTTTGCCACAATGTGGTGTAGGTTATAAAAGAAAGAAGTTTGTCATAAATTCAGTTCAATATATGTATATTTGAACTTGTACTAGCACTCAAAATCTGTAAATCCTTTCCAAATGTTTGCTTTCTATATTGACCTAATTTTGATCGAATGTCATTGTCTATACTCTTTTAGGTTGACAAAATATTTCATTTATAATATTTTCTACCGAAATTATCGATTAAATCAACCTATTATGTACATAATTCGATTAATTTCGATAACAAATTTCGATATTGTGTTGTATGGGGATAAGCTCAGTCGGAACTTATGAAATCTAACATGGTAGAAGAATATAGGTAGACGCGTCGACACAGCTGCTGGGACAATGAACTGTCAAACCAATTTTGGAATTGAAAATGTTGAATGAAAAATTATTTAAATTTGCAAAATTTTTTAAAAAACGCGAATTATAATAGCCTCCTTCTGACCTAGAATAAGAAAACATATAAAAATCTACTTATATTTTAAAAAAAATTTCATTTTTTTGACATACCAATGCTCCCAAGCGTTGATGCATCTACCTGTATTCTTCTGCCATGAAATCTAAAGAAAACAAATCTTCTTTCCTGGGGTTTCAAATGGGGACCTTTATTGATTTAAATGTTAAAATACAATGTATACGCGTTTAAATGGGATGCAATGGATTATTATATGGCTAATTGATCCCAGAGATACTCGAGCATTCAATATATAGTCTTTCATGTGCAACTGAAATGTGTGAATTCAATGTACTAGTGTTGAAATGTTGTTTCTTAACGTCCAAAACTTTTATGTACAGGGTGAGATAAAAAACTGCAACAAAGTCAAACACCATAATTTGTACATTTTTTATAAATTTTATTGAATTGAAGCAAAAATGTCGGAAATAGCATCAAATTTGAGAATAAGTTTAGATTTTTCCGAATTAGTCACATTTGGCACGAATAATGGCCTTCAAACGGCCAATCCAACCGACACACGCTGCCCGAATATTGCTCTGCGGTATTTTGGCTCCGTCCCGGCGAAGTGCTTGCTTCGGTATTTTTTAGTGACAACCTTGCTTGCCATTGTGCACAGGAAATGAAGCGAAGAACCTCATTTTGTAACCATTCTTGTGTTTTGCATTCTGAGAGATGGTGCTGAGTCCTCTTGAAATGTCCAAGGTCCGCGGCCAAAATGTGTGCGTGCCCAAGGCTTTAATACACCCTCCAGAATATTTCCGCGATAATATTCGGCATTTATTCTGATGTCGACAGTCGATCAATCGGCTGTTATGGGAGCCCACACCCTCACCATGGCCGGCGCTTGATTCTGGTGGCCAACCGAAACTGCACATTTTCAGCTGATCACTTCCATGGCAAGTAAACACGATCATTTTCTTTGTTTACAAATTGCTAGACAACAAATGTTTTCTCATCAGAGAAAGCCAAATTCGGCAGATCACCATTTTCGGCCAAGCGAAGCAACTCATTAGCTTTTTTGAGTCTATTTTTTCTGTTGCGGCGTGAATTCTTGCACTGTTTGGAATTTCAATGGATTTACCCCAAGCTCATTTTTCAATATTTGCCGAATGGAATATTGCGATATGTTCAGCTCACGTGTCATTTTTTGGCCACTGCGATGCGGGTTTCGATCAAGTCGCTTCTTTACTTTTGGAACCATTTCTGCTGATGTTCCTGTTATCTTCCGTCCACTTCCTTGACGTCTGGCTACGCTACCAGTATCACGGTAACGAGCGGTGGTACGAGACACATAAGATTTATTCACATTTAAAGGCTGGAGTACTCTAACGATAGCCACTTGTGGTTTTTTAGCCAAATAAAAAGAAATCACACTATCACGCTTGAATTCCATTACGAATAACTTTTTTTTCTGGAAAATTCTCATCATAATACTTTTGTACGCTTGTAAACAATATAATGAGCTGTCACTGGAATAATTTTAACAGCAGTCGGGCTTAGAAATGACAGCAGTCTGAATTTGGTTGCAGTTTTTTCTCACCCCGTACAATACAGCTCAGAATCATATTTTAGCGAGATCGGTTTAGATTTGGATGTAGCTCCCACATATTTATTTACTAGATTTTATTTTCATTTTGCACCAAATGGTTATATTTGTTATGCGTGGCTCTAATAAATATGCAAAGTGGTGTAGGGTATCATAAAGTCGGCTCGGTGAGTTTTGAAAATGGGTCGTATAGGCCCACGCTTTGATAGAGTCCTCATATAACTCGATTATCTATTTATTTAGAAATGTTATTTACCATTTTATAGCAATTTTTATATAAAATTTCAGCTTTAAAAAAAAAAAAGTGAAAAAGATTGCATTGGATTTTTTGGGTAATTTGTAGTTTAACCCACCTTCACTCTAGACCTAGAGTTCATAAAAATATTCTAATGTTCGAATGGAAGGGTAGAGGTTCGACTTCGAGTAAAGGTTTCTATGTTTTACATGAAGAATTTGTTTGTAAAGATTTGGAATGTTTTGGTACAAAACCCCATTCAACGGCGTGTGCAGATTTTCAAGGCATCTGCCAAATGAACTCTATTTTTGGAAAAATAAATCTGGTCCATTACAATGGCAACTCCCATCTTTAAGTATTTGGAAGCTTTTAGACTAATTTTATATACAATTTTTTTGCGTATCGTGTATCCTGTTGAGAGGGATATTAACTCCCCTTAACTGTAGTATATACTCTTTATAGCGGCATATCCTGTTTTTTCTCCATCATTTCTAATAATAAGATTACTGCTTGTCTTTAAATGCCCCTCCTCAAAGGTCGCGAAAAAAATATTATAATATAAAATTATTATTTCCCATTTAGCACATTCTATGGTCAACCCTATAAATTGACTCCTCATTACACCTGTTTATGCTTTTTACACATTTAACACAGATAAATTGTCGTATTGTGTTGAAAATCCACCGAGGGATATATGTAGGACCCTTGAATAATGTATACATTTTCATCAGGCAAAATGAATATTTCGAATATCATGTATCGTCATATATTACCCAGCCTAGCCGGTCAGTTTATGTTAAATGACACATATGAAAAATTACCAGATGATGAAATGGTAGGAGACCCCAAGGGATGATACATGCCCAGCCAGCATACACACAACAAAGGACTATGAACTCAGCTGCCGGTTCATTTCATCTCCACATCGTATAGAGATGTTCAAATGAGATGGAAAATATTGTTTTGCAACAAAAATAAATACTGGAAATAAAAATTCAAACACAAATATTACCATGTTTTTTGCACTATTAAACCACAACAGCAGCATCAGCAGGGATCTAAGGAAATACCACAATTTCGTTTTGTATGCCAGGCATTATTGTAGCTATTGAGATTGGTGACGACTACGTCGACACTCTGTCTAGACATTTGGCGCCAATATACGCTTTGCGTGTGCGTCTGTATGTGCGTGTCAGTGTTGAACTTAAGTTTTATGAAAACACACAAAAAAACAACGACCGGCGAGTAGAGTACGACTCCTTAGACACCCATATCAGCCATGTGACTGATATGATAGGGGGAGGTTAACCATAAAGTATAACAGACAACAACAACAACAGCAGGAATAACAACATAAACACTTACACCCACTGCAAACAAGAAATGGAAGAGAGTCTAAAGCCCAAAACCCAAGGACGTGCTTAACCCCATATTGTAATGTGAAAATTTGAGGATGTATGTGTGTGTGTGTGTATTTGTGTTTGTGCCACAGAAGTTACATATTCGGGAAGTTGCTGTACGAAGTCATAACAGAAAAGGACAAAAAGAAATTTAAAACATGCAAAAATCAAATCAAAAACAATACCCAAACCATAGAAACCCCAAGAACCAAAACGAAACGAAATGAAAGACAAAACTTTAGTCATCTATTATATATTTACACAAGCACACACAGCTGAAGTGACAGAAACCTTTGAAAGACAGGGTTGCCAATTAGACTTTTTAAAGAAGTTAGAAAGAATCAGTTACTTACATATTCTCAGCATGTTGTTTTATATTGGCAGAAATACTGAGATCTGCGTTGTTTATCGGAAAGTCGTTATTTTTCAAAATTATAACCTTTTGTGGGAAGGTACCAGAAAATGTTGACCCATTTTCGCTGAAGATATGAAGAGAATTAGAGAATTGAACATAATTTGCATTTTATAAGAGCTAGGATTACCCAACATTTTAACCCATTGCGGGAAAGCAATCTGGAGTAGTAGGCCCATTATCTTAATTGAGTAAAATTTGGGAATTAAGTTTCAACCAAATCGAATGCAATTTAGAACAAGTAATTTGTTTCTCACAAGGACGAACACTATTGAAATTGGAGATTATCTTTCAATATTTAGATATAGCTCCTATGAATGTTTTAATCTAAAGGTACTCAAAGTTGAAAGACCCACAGCCTCAGTCAAATTTAGTGGAAAGCTATTCAGAGGATGTCCAAAATATAAGTTCCTTTATCAAATTATGTACTTTACGAAAATTCCCTATATAATTGTTATGATCATTCGAAATTTCTACTCCTTGGTACGAGAAGAAGTAGGCATAAAGTTGAACCTAACCTAAAAAAAACTGTGATGTTCCAAGTTTGAACGAAATTAGATACTTCTTTCGATTTCCTAACATATGTATTTGTTCAAGCCACTTTGAATACCCTCCACCAATTGGTACAAATTTGGCAATTTTCAAAAAAATCCGTTAAAAATTATGTTAAATTCTTAAAAATACCGAATGTAGCCGTATATTAGGGTCTATACGACGATGTAAACCTGCATAGGCAATTTTTGTCATAAGCTATTACAACATTCAAATGCGAAACTTGAAAACATTTTGTTTATAAAGTAGCTAAAATCGTCAAAATACCGAATATAGGGAAGTTCCATGGGGGTTATAAAACGTGGACCTGCACAGACAATTTTCATCCATTAGGAACTTCAAATACAAAATTTGAAATAATTCCGGTAAATAATGTCGCTAAAATTATCAAAATACCGAATACCGAAGGTACCGTTATATGGCTATACGAAGACGTGGACCTATATAGCTCATTTTCAGTCTTAGGCTGTAGTATCCATTACGAACTTCATATACCAAATTTGAAACAATTCCGGTAAATAATGTCGCTAAAATCATCAAAATACGGAATATCGGGGGGTGCCGTTATATGGGGGCTATACGAAGACAATTTTCTGTCTAAGGCTGAAGTATCCATTACTACCTTCAAATACAAAATTTAAAACAATTCCGGTAAATAATTTCGCGAAAATCATCAAAGTACCGAATATCGGGGGGTACCGTTATATGGGGGATGTACCAAGACGTGGACCTACATGGCCCATTTTCCGTCTTAGGTTGTAGTATCCATTACGAACTTCAAATACCAATTTTGAAATGATTCCGGTATATACTGTCGCTAAAATCATTAAAATACCTATACGAAGACGTGGACCTATATGGCCCATTTTCAATACCAAAAGTCTTGCAGACTTAATACACATTTGAGTAAATTTTTATCATCTTACTTCATTTCGTTCTGAAGCCAGAGTGATTTCCACAGACGGACATTGCTAAATCGACATAGAATTTTATGCTGATCAAGAATATATTCACTTTGTGGGGTCTAAAATGTATATTTCGGGGTGTTACAAACAGTGAATGGTGAAGGGTATAAAAAGTAAAAAAGCAGCTAAATTCGGCCGGTTCAAGCTTTGAATACCATCCAATATTTTGAAGGAATTTGCAAAATTCAAAAGGATTCCTTTGAAAAACTATTATCATTAAAATTTCGAATATCGGGTGTAATTGTAATATGGGGGTTAATATATTAAATAGTGGATGGTACAGTCATATAAGCTCGGCAAAATACCGAATATCGTAGGCCGCCATTATATTGACTTATATAGGAATTTTTTGGTCGAGAGAAGTGGTACCCGTTACAAACTAAAAATACAAAATTTTCCAAAACAATTCCGTCAAAAATGTGATATTAACATGAATATACAGAAAATCGTTACTTACAGTTAAATGGGATATATATTTAAATTTAGACCTATATATCAGGCAAGATAGTATCTTTAGTCAATACAAAGTACCAACATCGGAATAATCGCGGAGGCTTTATCGAAATAATGGAGGCTATAAGCAATTTTCTGTACAATAGGAGTACAATTCCTGCAAAAAGTGTGGCTAAAATCATCAAAACGCGGACAAGTATAGGCAATTTTCTGTCATTAGAGGTAGTACCCATTACGAACTGCAAATGCCTGTGTCACAACGTGGGCCTATATGACATTTTTCAATAATATAATTGTCACGAATCTCAAATAAAGCTGGTTGAAATTTTATCAACCTACAGACGGACATGGCTAAATCGACATAGATCACTAATATATACGTTGTGGGGTCTTATATGGATATTTGAGGTATTACAATTAAAAAGACAAACGTAAGTTCTATGGTTAAGAGTATAAACACGTAGATTGAATCATTCTTATATTAGTATTAAGAGCAATACTCGCTCGTGCTTCCTTTGACCTACATATCTTGGCTATAGATGGGATCCTAAAAATTATATATGTTCCTTTTTGGCGCAAAATTCAATGCCGATTTATCGAACTCTATCTCCCTGTCAGAATCAAAGCACAAGTCGAACGACTTAAAGTATAAGTCCAAATTTTGCACGGATGTGTTTTTTTTTCGCAATTTTTTCGCAAACTTGTCATATATAGCATTTGTCGTTAATAAAGCATTTTAAAATTGCTATTGGCAACTCCTTTTCTCTTTTCATACAATCCACTGCCGAACCGCAAATATTCACACACCGAATTCGAACGTTTACCCCCAAAAAAGGAGGCCAAACTTTGGTCTGAACGGCAATGCCAAAGCAAGAGCCAGCAAAGACAATACTATGGCGAATGCACAGATATGCACAAACACAAACAATCCCACACAAAAATACACATCTACATACCTATATAAAAAACAGTTATAACCGACATGAGATGAGAGTCTTAACTTGACTTCATTTTTGCCGGGTGGCAACTGACATTTGAAATGGACTGTGGGATGGTATGCCAATATTTATCATACGCCACCCTTAAGTTTTGAAGTGCCTGCCATACTTTTTGGAAGTTATTATAAGTTTTGTGATGTTTGACGTCATCGTTTTAGTGCTAATTGTGATTCCAGTGGAAGATTATGACGCCCGGAAATGTTGATATTGTACGACGGCAGGAAACAGAAATATGGAAGACAATCAATGTCTTGATTAAAATAAATTGCAAAAAAACATGATTTTTATAACATTGTTTGGGAGGGACATTGTATCGCACGTTGGGATAAATTGAATTATATAGAATAAAAATTTAGAAGAAATAAATAATATTTTTTACATGTACAAAGTTTCAGCATATTACAATTACATGGAAATTATGGGGAGGTTTGAGCAACACTGAATCAATATAGAATATATTTATTCTGATCTATTTTTTAAATAGATCATAAAATAGGAATACTCTTAAATATATAAACAAGTAAAAAAGCTGCAAATTCGGGCGGGCCGCACTTTGAAAACCCTCCACCATTTATAACAAATTGACAATTTTCCAAAAAAAAGAGAAAATCGTTAGAAATTCTGTATGTATACGACGACGTGGGCCTGCATAGACAACTTTTGTCATAGCCATTACAACATTCACATTCGGAATTTTAAAAAAAATATTAGTGAATACCGTAGCTAAAATCACCAAAAAATAAAAAAAAAAGAATATACGGAGGTACCATTTCATGGGGGCCATACCAACAGGTGGACCTGCACTGAAAATTTTCTGTCATAGGCTGTAATGTCCATTGCAAACTTCAGATACCAAATTTGAAACATTTCCGGTGAATAATGTCGCTTAAATCATTAAATACCGAAAATAGGGAGGTACAATTATATGGGGGCTATACCAAAACGTGGACCTGCATACGATGTCTTCTTTTCCATAGGTTGTAATAACCACTACGAACTTCAAATACAAAATTTGAAATATTTCCGGTAAATAATGTCGCTAAAATCATCAAAATACCGAATATCGAGGATTCCGTTATATGGGGGCTATACGAAGACGTGGACCTGCACAGACAATTTACTGTCATAGACTGTAGTATCCATTACGAACTTCAAATACCATATTTGAAGCCATTCTGGTGATTATTGTCGCTAAAATCATCAAAATACCGAATATCGGGGGGTACCGTTATATGGGGGCTATAAGAAGACGTGGATCTACATGGCCCATTTTCACATAATACACATTTGAGTAAAATTTTATCAACCTGCATAATTTCGTTCGGAAGCTTGAGTGATTTTCACAGACGGACAGACGGACGGACACCGCTAAATCGACATAGAATTTTATGCTGATCAATAATATATATACTTTGTGGGGTCTAAAATATATATTTCGAGGTGTTACAAACGGAATGACAAACTTAATATGCCTTCCATACTATGGTGGAGGGTATAAAAAAAAGAATATGCGGAGGTACCATCATATGGGGGCTACACCAAAACGTGGACCTACATAGAAAATTTTCTGTCATAGACTGTAATGTCCATTGCGAACTTCAGATTCCAAATTTGAAACATTTCCGGTGAATAATGTCGCTTAAATCACCAAATACCGAAAATAGGGAGGTCATATTATATGGCGGCTATACCAAACGAATATATATAATGTGTGGGGTCTAAAATGCATGTTTCTTCATGATCTACAAAATGTCTTAAATGCATTTCCCAAAGTAGGTGTGAAGAACCACAAATACATATCAAACGATTGTTAATTCCATTTGAAAATGTGGTCAAATCCTTCGAAATATCAGAAATATTGAACTGCAGTGTTGATTATATTTGCTTATATTTCAGCCATTGGAAAATATGGCCAAATTACTTTATTTTTGGCGGTGCGGTGTATGGTCGTTTTATCCAATTTTGAATCTCGTGATACTTTCAAACATAATATGATCCTAAGAAATTTAGTCCCGGATTAAACTCATATATACAGATAAAATCTTTCCCCATGGGACGCCTACGCGGGGCTAAGTTTACAGTTCCCTTATTTTTTCTAAGAGTCATACTACCTGCCAATGAGATGTTGTCAAAAAGTTACCTTCCTATGCTAACATGCTAAAATTTCTACCATCCATCAATGGGCTAAAAATTGATCGATTCTTATTTTACAAATGGGATTCCTTCCCAATGCAAAAAGGTGAATATCTTTGATATAGAACAATTTTGAACATGGTTTTTCATGTTTGGCTATTTCCTTTTATGCATCGAAATCTTGTAGAAACGTCACTAACAGCCATGTCGGTTGTTTGACATGGGCGTCATAAACTACTATTTGGAAACACAAGAAATACTAGATGGCATACATCTTTCACTAATACATAGTACATACATTTACATAAAATATTTGCTTGTTTGTTTGATCAAATAAACTTTGACATCAATACTTAAAAAACAAAGAGGAAAGCCGAAAATATTGACATGAATTGCTCCCAAGTGCAAAGGGAATACGCAAGTAGGGAATCGTCTTCTGCTTTAATACAAAAAACAAACATTCATAAGTAAACTTAGTGACGTACAAACATGAATTTCAGTATTGCATGTACTAATTTAAAAATAGCAAATGTTTTTTTTAGAAATTTTATTTTTTTAAAATCTCCATGCTATGAAGGTGGCATACTTGGACAATTATTCCCTCAGCTGTTTGGCTATACAAATTATTTGAATTGGCCGAATTAGTTCACGTTTGTTCCATCGTAATACTTTTATCAAACTTAAATGACGTTCGCTTATGCACAATATCTGTTCATTAAAACAGGAGATATTTATGGTTGCGATATGAAAGTTTCCATCTGACATTATTCTAAAGAAATTGGACACTTCCTCATTTCTATGGATTTTAGATGTATGATCTCTTCGCCTAATTTTCTCACAAAAATGACGAGGATTTTTTGGAGCCTTATTGGACTTATTTGTCATAACAATCCACCTGAAGTTTCAGGATACATCAACACTCTTACTCTAACCTACATGCCAGGAATTTACAATTTTTTAACAGACCACCGCCTGTGAGTGTTAACGCGGTTTTTTAATAACTATATATTATTTCCTTTCTTCTATCGGCCTCCTCCCGCACTGTTTCTAAGCCGTTATAAAGCTGAGCATCATCAGAAATTAACTTTCATTTGTACTGACATTGTTCGTAGAATTTTCAATTTTAACAAGTTAAAAAGTGTAAATCGATTTCGCCAACAGATATATACCCTCAGCCTCGTCCAATATTGGCTATTTAGTATCTGACATGAGTATATACACCGCGCCAGATTTGGATTATGCCTGTTACTTTATACCCTACAACACTATGTGTTGGGGGTATTATAAGTTTGATTGGGCCAAAATATTGGCTCGAAATATTGATTTCCCACATAGTATGGTATATATGGATCTTCCTATCTCACTGAGCTGAGTCGATCTAACTCTGTATGTCCGTCCGTCTGTCCATGTTCATTTGTAATCACGCTACAGGTCGCAATTATGGTCCGATCCTCACAAAATTGAAAATGGGGGTGGGGTTAGGGTCAGAATAGAACCCTATTGTTTTTGGAGATGATCGCACGATATAAGCCACAATTATGAACCAATCGACGCGAAAATTTACACGGAGTTAGAGTTTAGAACTGGGCAGAAACCTACCAATTTCAGACAATAACTAGCGTGTAAAATATACCCTAACTTTTGTGTAAGAAAACCGCGAATAGTTTTAATCCCAGCCAAATCAGAAATACATTAAAATATCACTTTTGACCATTACAGTGATGCTAATAGTCAAGAAATCGGATATATAGTAAAATAGGTGCAATATATATGTAAAAGAATTGATCTTATTTATTCTGCTTATGAATCAAAAACCGCTGGGCCGATTTTCACAATTCTCATCAATTCGGAGTGGTCTCTTGCCAGAAAAGGATAAAATACAAGAAAATCGCGGAAAAATATATCAATAAAAAAGTCAATATATTTTGTTACATTTTTTCAATATTTGTCATATTTTTTATCGCTTGCGATTTTTTCTGTTTGGCTTACAATTTTGAATCGTAAATTTTCTAAATTTGTACACCCCCCAACACTACGTTTTGAGGGTATTATATGCATGTCGCAATTATCGTTCGTTCCTCAGGAAATTTTGCATGGAGTAGGGTTAGGGTCAGAATTAAAGCCTATTGTTCTTAAGATGTACATTTAGAGGTTCAAAGGTTCAAATGGACAAAAAAATTTAAATTTTTCTAATATTGTAGTCTCGCTATAGGCCGTAATTGACAAATAATCGACACGGGATTTCCCATCAGAAGAAAGTTAAGGACAGGGATGATCATGGGATTATATTTAGCTTTAAAATAGACCACAAATTTCGTGTGAAATTTTTTTGAATACTTAACAACACTACGGAGTGCATAAATATTGTCCAAATTCTCCAGGTCAAAAACCTAAGGGTAACCTCTGGGCAGGGCTCTTTGCCATTATTTCAAAAACGAAATCTTCCAAAATGGATTTGGATATAAGGGACTTCGAACAAATTGTAGTGTTGTAGGGTATCACATGGTCGGCTCCGCACGACTATAGCCTTTGCTTACTTGTTTTATATATGAGATATATGATAGTTTTTGGAAAAAGTTGAAGTGTGCGTGTTGTACTAGATATAGTGACTGAAGTATTTCATTTTCGCATTCCATAAATACTAATAACAAGTAAAAACGCTTTAAATTCGGCCGGACCGAACTTTTAATACCCTCCACCATTTGGAACGAAATTGGCAATTTCAAGAAAATCACATCCGTTAAAAATCTCATAAAATCCTAAAAATACCGAATGTAGCCGTTATATTAGGGTCTTTACGACGACGTGGACCTGCATAGGGTCTAAATTCATCATATGGGGGATATACCAAAACGTAGGCTGTAGGACCCATTACGAACTTCAAATACCAAATTTGAAACAATTCCGGTGAATAATGTCGCTAAAATCATCAAAAACGCGATAATTGGGAGGTATCCTTATATGAGGGCTATACGAAAACGTGAACCTGCAAAGACAATTTTCTGTCATAGGCTGTAATATTCATTTCGAACTTCAAATACCAAATTTAAAACAATTCCGGTAAATAGTGCTCCTAAAATAATCAAAATACCGAATATCGGGAGGTACCGTTATATTGGGGCTATTCGAAGGTGTGGACCTGCACAGACAATTTTCTGTCTTAGGCTGTACTATCCATTAAGAACTTCAAGTACAAAATTTGAAACTATTCCGGTGAATAATGTCGCTTAAATCACCAAAATACTGAAAAAATTAGGTACCATTATATGGGGGCTATACCAAAACGTGGACCTACATGACCCATTTCAAAACCAAAAGTTTGAGTAAAATTTTATCAACCTAGTTCATTACGTTCTGAAGCTAGAGTGATTTCCACAGACGGCCGGCAATGTTATTTCAATGTATATTTCAAGGTGTTTCAAACGGAATGACAAACTTAATATACCCTCCATAACATGGTGGAGGGTAAAAAAAGTATTAGTCTATTTTGCCGTATTGGTCGGTTTGAATTAGTATTTACTTATCAATATGTATGAATGAATATAAATATATAACTATCAAACGAGTTACGTAGTAACCCTTCCATGTCTTAGTATTCTCTTTGTCTATCTATATATATGACTGTCTGACCGAGAATCAACGCCCAGACGAAACGGCTGAAACTGAAATCTTGAAATTTTGCACGAGTATCAGTCTTGGTGCGTGAGCGAGTGATATGTCTTGAGCTTTTGGAAATTCGTACTAAAAGGATACGAAAAGTACTACAATGTACTTAAAATTGAATATCTTCGGGTGTATACTAAGTTTGCGGACAGTACAAAATGGTTCAAAATTTTTCCAAAATTGGAATAATTTAGTACAGTAAGTTTAGCGTAAACGAATTAGAAATATTTTGAAAGGGATGGTTGTGGGAATGTGTAGTGCAAGTGAACGAACGTTACTATATGTACTTGGTACAATTTGGTATTGGGTGAATAGATAGTGCGTGAAATCTGAAATTTGGTATTAGGGTCGCTATTCATGTGTAGCGTGGACTATGGAGGTGGTTTCGGTTACTATGTTTGGTATTAGGTGAAGTAAAAATCCAGAAATTGTACCAAACGTTACTAACTTTGGTATTGGCTGAAGGGAGCTGAGATTTTAAAATTTGATTCTGAGGTCACTGTTGGTTTTGGACATTAAATTATATTGTGCAATGGTTTTACTAATATCCTGCTCTGTAAACTTGAAAATGAAAGATTTTGAAGTCCTTTTGGTGTAAAAGATAAACCTTTTCCTAGTGATATTTCCGAAAAAGGAAAAAAATGGAAAAATATAGAAGACATTAAAGTCTGAAAATTTAGGTCGATGTCTGAAGCTTTAATTAAAAAATGTCCAAACTGAGCAAGTTGTGCATTTTGAGCACTATTATAAAAAAACTAAAATTTGATGGTGGACTTTTCGCTAACAAAGTAGCGGCGCTTCACAGTTTATGTAATAATTTTGTTCTTGCAAAATATTTTGAGTTAATCCCATAATTGTTGTTTTTATAAAAACAACGATATTTTTTAGTATACAAAAAATGGTAATGATGGAAAGCATGGTAATAATGGAAAGCAGGGAATATCATGGTTTCGGAAAGAGCTACCAATCCACATCAATTCGCTTGGTTTTTGTCTGGGGATATTCTCCCCAGGAATTATTTTAAAATAGTTTCAATGACAAAAACTTTTTTAACCAAGTGACGATATATTAAGCTCAATATAAGAGGAATGAGAGAGCCGTAACAGCCAGTAAAAATTACTATATTTCTCCACTAAAAACTACCATAAATAACGTTGTTTTTATAAAAACAAAAATTTTGGGATTAAACCTAAATATTTTGCAAAAAATATGATTGCTATATCCCTAAAAAAAAAATGCCAAATCCGTTTATATTATACATTTCTAATCAAAAGGGTGAGTTTTGATGAAAGAAGAAGATCAAAACCTTTACCATATTGTAAATACACCTAGGACTCAATAATTCCCTTTTATGAACCTCATTACACAACGAGTACCAATATATAGTAAAATATAATACTACAGATTTTTAACATATAGGAATTTTTATATAAAACAATTTTTTAATCGAAACTGGTTTAAAAAATAACACGATTTATGTCTTTTAAATTTGAGATTTGGTATTGTGGGAAGTTCAAATGAGTTTATTATTGAATCAAACATCTTGTTCTCCTTGCACCTTTGAAGTGTGCTTCAGGGTTTTATGAGGTTTTTTTTCTTCTCTGATAAAAAGACATTTATTTTCAATAGCCTTCGTATATTGCCTAAATCTAAATGGTATTAAATGTGTGTTCTTTTTTCTTTGTATTTTCTTTATAAAAAATATTTCGGACATCGGATGTAAGCATGTCCAATGTTATTGGTGCTAATGTTTGAAATGGGGTTTTCGGGTAAACATAACATACAACAACATGCCGCTCACATGATATATTCTACTCGCTTACATATTTACAATGAAGAAAGTTTTCTTTCTTTCTTTCATTCGTTTTGTTATGCTCTCTTTCGGGGTTTCTTCTTTGTCATTTCTACAACATTTACGATTAGCATGTTTTTTTCTCGCTACAATTTGGCCAAAAATTGAATGAAAGACAAAAACAAAAATATCGGAATTGTTTGGTTACAACACCCCCGCCCAACCGGCGAAGGGGGAAGTGAATGACAAAAAGAGAAACAGTACAAGAAGAAGAAGAAAAACCCCCAATTCCATGACACCCTCTAACAGTGCTGTTGGCGGTGGCGGCAGTGAATTGTGTTGTTTTTCTCAAAATACAAGTCCCCATCAGACCACCACCATCACCACCCGATTTTCAACAAAAGAAGGAAAATACTCTGAAACACTGTTACAAATTGCTATGAGCGTGTTTTTGTGAGTGTGACATACACTTGTACAAACACACTTACAGATGTGCTCATAGATGTTGTGGAACATGCCGAAAAAATAAGGGTAAGAGAATAGAATCTCTTTTTGTGTTGTTGATACATTTTATATGTTTGTATGTGTGCGTGTATACGCTTGCCATTGAGCGTAAGAATTTAAGTATGAATATGTGTGTGTGTGTGTGCGGTGTGGTGTGGTGCCGAAAAGGAAACAAAACCAGAAAAAACGTAGAACAGCAAAAACAACCATAAAAGCGGCAGCAGAGCCAACAACAAACAACTGCCGCAGTCGCGGCAACAGCAGCAATAGAACTGTAGCAACGAAAGAAGGTCAGAAGAGTCATACACTGACACAGTTAGTATTCTGCTAGACAGCGTGGAAGCAGCAGCAAGCATTAGTGCCACCAGTTTTAAGTAATATTGCATAACGTATAGGATTACGCTCTTGGTGTCATTCCGAAACCGAAATCGTAACAATTGTGTTAAGAATAAAGAAGCACATCCATCCAGTCAATACAGGCAATGCTATAGTGTGAAAAATACGCTTGCTGGACCGCTTAAAGACATAACCAAGAGAATTTATTGTGAAAATTAAACCCTATAAACTTGGGTCCACCGTAAAATCCTAACGCCACAACTAATTTTATGTGAATTTATGTGAGTTCCAGTTTTAAATTAAGAAAATAAGTGTTTCTCTTTGCTGGCAAGTTGAAATAAAGCTTTGTTTTCAAAGTAGTTTTGGGCAAATGTTAATAAATAATGGTTTTTACAAAGAATCACAACCCTACTCCCAAACCGCCCACACTATTTCGAAGTTTTGTTCTTTTTTTTGGTTTTAATTTTAACTTTACTTCAACTTCAATGAAAAACGTCCACGACAAAACTTCATAAATAAATAAGCTTAAAGTCTACTGAATGGAACGAAGGAAGTGGTAGTAGTGACGTAAACACCAGAATGAAATACAAACCAAAAACCGGAGCAAAAAAAGACCAAAAAGGAGTTATATTTACACTACTATCCCTTGCGGCTGTATAAGAAACCCAAATGAGTTTTTAAATAATTGAATAAATTCTCAAATTATGACCAACTTCATGAAATATTGAAGCTGAAAGGAAAAGAAGAACTGAAAGTTAAGAAAAATTTTTCTTTCTGCCATCAAAAAAAAAAAAAAAAAAAAAAAAAAAACCGAAAAAAATTCACCGCAAATCTGGTAAATTAAAATGTTAAATTGTTTTATTATGAATGACAGCTGAAGATTTTTCATTTTTCTTTACCTGAATCAGCTGTTTTATTGCCTGCATTTTCTCTTTAAAGAGAATCTTTGGCTTTCTGCCTCAAAAATTTGTATGTTGTTCATGTTATTTTTTTCCACTTCTTTTGCTTCTCACATTAAAGCATGCAAAACATTAAGACACGTGGATAGCAGCATGTTACGATTTTCACGTAACATACATAATGTGGAGAGTACGGTCGTAAACGTGGAGGAAGGAAAAGTCAAAGTCCCTTTTTACCATAAATGGGGTAGTTTTTTTTTTTCGTATTTTCTTACTCTCCTACAATAATGCAAACACACACATACATACACACGCTCACGTTAGCATTCGCAATCACAACCCGCATACTTACCACAGAAATGGAAAACACAAAGCATGAGCTAAAATTGTGCGTTTGTGGGTGAGTGTGTGTGCAGATTTTGTTGTTTAATTTTTGCCATATTTGAGCAGAAACCCCTTTCATTCTTAATGGATATTGCATTACTTTATTTTACCATTTCATACGTATAACGAAATAAATATGAAAATATTGTGTAGTAAAACACAGATGTGCCCTGCTTAATGTAGGTTATGGATTTCACGGCGAAATTCTGTATCCCCATGCAAGGTAGAATGTAACATAGACATTTGCTTGTACAGGTATTAGTATTACTTTCATTAAAACTAAAATCGAGCTTACTTTCAGTAAATGTCTGAAAATATTTTGAATTCCGGGATTCTGATATCAGTTTAATATTCTAAATATACTTAACAGTTTGCGTCCACAACATTCTATTTGGTTTCTATATGATTTAAAAGAAATAGTTTTTCGTGGTCTTCGGATAATATGTGAAGGGTGTAATGGGCCATAAATTTCGTGTAAAAATAACAATATTTCCATTCAACCACGAATATTTTTAATGCCAAAGGTCACTTTCGGCGAATTTACAGAAAAAATGCTGGTTACATTTGTTTTTGAAGACGAGTATGGCCACAGTCTTAGATATAGGAAAATGAGCATTTTTTATACCCTCCACCATACAATTGTGGGTATATTAAATTTGTCATTCCGTTTGCACCACATCGAAATATTCGTCGGAGACCCCAAAAAGTATATATAAAAGTATGAAATTATAAGCTCATTTAGCGATGTCTATCTGTCTGTCTGTTGAAATCACGATTTAATCTAGATCTTCGAAATTTGACACAAAGGTTTATACTGGGTTGCCCATATTCGGCGGACCCATCTGGCAACGCCATAACTTTTGTCATAGATGTCACATCGCTTAATGACATACCGCGTTTGACGCGTCAGTCCAAGCAGATTTTTACCATGAACCAATACACGCCACGCGAGCGCTCTGAAATAGTTGAAATTTACATTCAACAGAAGAAGTCAATTTTGAAAACTCAAAGTGCTTTTAAAAAATGTGAGAAGTGCGCCTTCTAAGAACACCATTAAGCGTTTATACGAAAAATTTTCGACTGGTAAGGCTCTTTCTAATCCGAAGAGGCCCCAAGAACATCCCAAAAACGCCTTTCTCAGCAATTGGGCATGGCTCGGTCCACTTTACAACGGATTATTCGCATTGATTTGCATTTGTTCCCGTACAAAATTCAATTGACGCAAAAAATGTTGCCTGCGGACAAGCCTCGTCGATTGGAATGGGCCCAAAGGTCCGCCGAATATGGGCAACCCTGTATTATATGTATGTTGATTGGTATTGAAAATGGTTTATATATATATATATATATATATATATATATATATATATATATATATATATATATATATATATATATATATATATATATACACGTGTAGCTATTGCCCCCATATGACGCTACCACAATCTCCAAATTAGCTGAATCTTTACATTTGGGTAGGTCTATTCTTCTATTCTTTCCCTGCAAACAATATTCGCTCCTGGTCCATGAATTGGTATAGCCCCTATATAACTATAACTCCTGATTTTCTGCCACAATTTCCAACAAAAATCAACTGAAACTTAACATTTGTGTAGGTCTGTTTTCTGCATATTCGATATTCGTATTTTATGTGCCAACCTTGCTTTCCAAAATACTCCAGACACAATAGTCCAACGGATTGGTATCCGTGAGATTTTGGTGGCCATTGTGCGCTGGAAACGAAGCGAGGAATCTCATTTTGTAACCATTCTTGTGTGGCGCATGCTGAGTGCGATGATGCTGAGTCCCGTTGGAATGTCCAAGGTCAGCGGCCAAAATGTTTGCGTGCCCAAGGCTTTAATACACCCTCCAGAATATTTTTGCGATAATATTCCGTATTTATTCTGATGTCACGGTCGATTAATACGAGCGGAGAGCGACCATCGACTGTTATGGCGGCCCACACCATCACCATGGCCGGCGCTTGAGTTCTGGTGGCCATCGCAGGTGCAAATTTTCAGCTGACCTCTGTGGCAACTAAACACGATCATTTTTTTTTTTTTTTTTTTTTTGTTTACAAACTGCTGGACAACGAATATTTTCTCATTGGAGAAAACCAAATTCGGCAGTTCACCACTTTCGGCCAAGCGATGGAACTCTTTAGTTGTTTTGAGTCTATTTTCTTTCTGTTGCGGTGTAAGCTCTTGCACTTTTTGGAATTTCAATGGCTTTACCTCGAGCTTACTTGTCAATATTTGCCGAATGGAGTATTGCGATATGTTCAGCTCACGAGTCATTTTTGGAATTTCAATGGCTTTACTCCGATCTCATTTTTCAATATTTGCCGAATGGAATATTGCGATATGTTCAGCTCACGAGCCATTTTTCGGACACTGCGACGCGGCTTTCGATCAAGTCGTCCCTTTTCCTTTCGAACCATTTCTGCTGATGTTGCTGTTTTCTTCCGTCCACTTCCTTGACGTCGGGCTACGCTACCAGTATCACCGTAACGAGCGATGGTACGAGACACAAAAGATCTATTCACATTTAAATGCTGGAGTGCTCTAACGATAGCCACTTGTGGTTTTCCAGCCAAATATGAAGAAATCACATTATCACGCTTGAATTCTATTACTAATAACTTTTTTTCTGGAAAATTCTCACCAAAATGCTTATGTGCGCTTCTAAACAAAATAATGAGCTGACACAGGAATAATTGTAACAGCTGCCGGACGAGAGGCTTAGAAATGACAACAGTCTTAAGTTGGTTGCAGTTTTTTCATCTCACCCTGTGGGTCCAAATTTTTGGTATAGTACCCATATAACTGAGCTTCCAGATATTCGGTATTTTGATAATTTTTGTTCGATGATTAGCACTTTTAATAAGAATTATTTCAAGTTCTTATTCGTAATGGGTACTATCTCCTATGACAGAAAATTTTCTGTAAAGATCCACGCCTTCGTATAGCCTTTATATAACAGTGCCTTCTAATAGTCGGTATTATTTTAGCTACACTTTTCAAAATTGGTATTTTAAGTTCATAATAGGCGCCGCTTTTTTAGCAGATAGTTTGCTAAATGTGTCCACGTTTTCGTGTAGCCCCCATGAATACAACGGTTCTTTCCTACATTCGAAATTCTTAATATTGCAGCATCATTTTTTAACGGTTTTTACATTTTGCAAGTTCATTTCCAATTGAGGGGGTGTAAAAGTTCGGCTCGTAAACTCATAAAAATACCTTCCCTCTCTATGATTTTTTAAATTAAAGTAAGCTTTGACATTATGAGTTAAAAAATAAATTTTCAAAATAAAATTATTGTGTAAAATCATTCTGATATTTGCCTTCGATTCTTTCACAAGTTAAAATTTATAAGTTTTATAATGTTTTTGAAGAGAATATCTGTTATTAAAGACATCGGTATAAAACCGAGATTTTCCGAGATAAATCGGAGGAAAAGTGAATTTCAACACATATTCACAATATTTGGGAGAAAAATACCAATGATAATCCAAAATTGTTATAATTTCCGGATATGGTCGTCGACGTTATTCCATTGGATTAGATGTCGAGAAAACTGAAAATATTGCGCCTTATTTTATCCTAATGTTATAAGAGGCTATGAAAATCGCATGAACCCGAATTGGAAATCGAAAAAGATCAGGACAAATCGAGAAACTCTGAGAAAGAAGATCGCATTGGAAGTTAGACAATGTTAAAATATATAAAACATAATTAATCAATTGTTGAATCGCGTATACAATATTTAACATTTTCTCTTCTTTCTTGCAGATTTTTAAAGTGAATAGTCGTAGAACAAATAACCAACGAAAAAATCTACACCTAGTGTCCAACTTGTTACCAAATCGCAATTGAAATAATCATCCAAATCATCAACTGAAACCTTTAGTCAGAAGAGGACAGGAAGAAAACAAAAACCACTTGAAAAATGGCGGCATTTATAGCGAAACAAATGGTTGGCAACCAATTAAGCGCCGTTAAAGGTAAGTCAGCAATTGTTTCTATTTGCGAATAAACCTCAAACTGCCAACAATCACACAAATGGTAATTAGTAGAGTGTCAAAGGTCAAGTGGGAATGTTGTAACCGATAATTAAAAATAGTAAACCTATAATTGATTAGAGCAACGAAAAATATGAGAAGGGAAGATGGATTGAGTTATTGTCAATTGTCCTAGGGGGAAATTTGTTTGTTATTGATGAATCTTTAATGACGTTGAGAAAATGCTGTGATTGATTTGAAGCTATATATAGATTTATTTTTATGATTAATAGTAATGGAAACTAATTTTATTTTTGGTTAATTTATACATGGTAAAAACAATTTTATGAATTTCTTTGCAAAAATATTTATTGGCTTTACTCGCAAACAAAGTAGATCATTTTCTGGACATCGAATTCTAGTACAATAAGTTATGTTCATACACCAGAATTCATCTGGTGTATGATAAAATTAGTATTTAGAATATGTCAGAAGATCTGCTATATAGAATGTAGAATGAAGGGTATATTAATTTTGTCATTCCGTTTGTAACTTCTCGAAATACTCATGTCAGACCCAAAAAAGTATATATATTCTTGATCAGCGTAAAATTCTAAGACGATTTAGCAATGTATGTCCGTCTGCCTGTGTGTCTGTCTGTCCGCCTGTCTGTTGTAATCACGATATCTTTCGAACAAATTGAGATAGAAGGTTAAAATTTTGCACAAATGTATATTTTGACAGTAGGCAGTTTAAGTTCGTAAATGGGCCATGTAGGTCCAAGTTATCATATAGCCCCCATATAACGGTACATCCCGATATTCGGTATTTTGATGATTTTAGCGACATTATTCGCCGGAATTGTTTCAAATCTGGCATTTGTAGTTCGAAATGGATACTTCAGCCCATGCCAGAAAATTATCTGTGCAGGTCCACGTCTTCGTATAGCCCCCATATAACGGTACCCCCCCCATATTCGCTATTTTGATGATTTTAGCTACATTATGAACAGATTTTTCTTCAAGTTTCGCATTTTAATAACTTATTACAAAAGTTGCCTATGCAGGTCCACGTTGTCGTATAAGCATTCGGCATTTTTAAGATTTTAACAGAATTTTTAACGGATTTTATTTTTTGGAAATTGCCAAATTTGTAAAAAATGGTGGAGGGTATTAAAAGTTCGGCCCGGCCGAACTTACAGCTTTTTTACTTGTTTAAATTCTAATCTCCTAAAATGTCACGAGCAACATTTTTAATTTTTTATGCCAAAGAACCTCATTTTCGATACTTATCATACAGACTAGAACCGACAAAAATGACGAGAAGAACGATACATTTGCAAAAACTCCTAATTTGGTTTGACTGAAGTCGTGTCCTTAGAATCCATTAAATCCATTGGATGGATTTTTATTTTTATTTCCTCATCAGAATAAAAACTTCTTTAGTGTTCGTGAAATATTTCAAATAAGAATATTCAAATTAAAAAAAAACACCGTTCTCAATGCTTAGATTTAGTACTGAAATTTTGCGCAAACACAGTTTTTTTGTTTCTTGCATAAATGGTATCGAGGAAAAGTGTATAAGAATATTCGTTGTATTGGTATTGTCTCCCACATATCGACGTTCAACAATTTTGGGTACTTTTATATGAAAGCTATACTAAGTGTGTACAAATTTAATATGAACATTTTTCTAACAAAAAACTTTAATACCAAGTTATAGTTAATTTGATTGAAAAATAAAATTAACATTTATGTAGGTACCTTTATAAGGGTGCACACTAAACCTGGGGCCCGAGTTTCATTGTTTTCCACGACGCCTTTAAATTTAGATTTAAGTCACATAAGTTTTCTGTTGACTCACTAACATATCAGCACTTAGTTAATGTCATACACTTAGACGGACGGAAATCTGTAAAAAGTTTATTGACAAGAGCCATTCGTAGAAAAAAAGTAAATGAGCGATACGTGCTTGAGAACCGATCAATGGTAGATGTTTTCTTTACGGCTTTTAGCGGATATATATCGGAGCGCAATGCAAAATAATAAGTTCACACAATTTCGTTTACGAATGAGTATGTGGTACCCTCACTAAACTATTTTGAGAAAATATATAAAAAAACTTTAAATTGCTTTAAATCAAGGTTTATCTCAAATCATGGATCTATCCTGAAGATTGTTCTGACTACATGGTTTTTAGCCCAATAAACTTCTGTTCAAACCAGTAAAGAGATGTCAAAGGTCGGACTGGACGACTTTATTATACCCTACCCACTAGTATGCATATTTGATAAAGCTACTCGTAAAAAACACTAATAAGCTCTAGAGCAGTTATAATTTGAAAGCAGAGGTAACTAATATATGGGATTTCGAAAAAATCTATTTCCAAAAAATTTTACAAAGGCATTTGTACTTCTCGTAGCAAAAAACATTGCTATAGAGTGTACATTATGCACTTCGAGGAGGATAATATTAAAATATTATATATCGAACAAATGACATATTTGCTTCCAGGAAAAATTTGGACTGATCGGAAAAAATATATATGGTAGTTATATTCAAATTTGAACCGATCTCGATGAATTTTGGCAGAGTTATTTCTGGCGAATATTTGATATCTGGTTTAAAATATCATTGTTGTGGAGTGCATGTTACGAACATGAGGGACTTTAAACCCAAATTGGATAAAGCATTTGGGAGCTATATCAACACCGATTTTTACCAAATTTCGCCCGATTGTGCCGAAATTAATTCCATTTGGACGAATATTAAACATGTGGCGCACAGTAACATTGAAATCGGACGAAAATATATATGGAAAATTTATTTGATTCTGACTGATATTACTCATTTGATCAACAATATTTATGAAATCAGACAATGCTATATATGGGAGCTATATCCAAATCTAATTCGATTCGACCTTGGGCCAAACCACTGATTTGTGGAAAATTTCATAGCAATCAGACCATAAGTAAAACCTGTACTTTTTTTTATAAAAATACATGGACTGACGAAAGCACATGAATAAATCGACTCAGAATTTTCTATACATATCCTCAAAGAGAAGTATGGGTCATCTCTCATCTTTCTCTATGTTAAAAACAAATGCACATAGGCAACAATCGTAGCGGTATGTAAAAATATATTTCTCGCACCCTCCAATATAAGTTGAACAATAGTGCAACCGTTTCGTAATCAAGTTTTTGGCATGGGAGACTTCCTGGAGAAACAATCAATTGCAGTGCCATGTTCCAATACTACTAAGCAAACTACCGAGTGTGTTGAAGGAGCAACAAATCACTACTATTGTCTCCTCAGTAAAAGTAAGTTTTATTTTATATCTCAAATCTTGAAGAAAATATATATTTTCTGTTTACTAATTACACAAAAACTGTGTTTCATGTAAAATGTGCAAAGTAAAAAGTAACCACTTTGGATGAGCAGTGGACACAGGCTCCAACCTATCTAAATTCTGAAGATTCTTGTTTATCAACAACCAATATTGACACTTAATCTCTCATTATCAAAAAAATGCAAAGTTTTTACCATTAATTTTTTTTACGAAATAGACTTTTGTTTATCTTCTGCGCAGAACTTTAATTAACATTTATTATACAGGAGAGACGCAAGAGTATGAGATGCATTAGATTAGCAGGAATACCATCCTGGTGGGTATCCGCACAAAAGGCATTAACTATGGAAAGTTTTAATTATCCCATAATCTCATGTTAGTACACGTGTTGTTTGTTAGGAAGTAATAAAACATTTAACCAGTCATCAACACCTTCCCCCCACGCATCAGGCCGAGCCATAAGTATCTGCAATTTTGTGCAATTTGTAAATGTTTGGTGTGTACGTGTGCGTGCGCTTGTAATTCTCGGTTTCTGTGCGTTTGTTTTAGCTATCAGCCTTTAGTAGGGCTCTGGCGATGTTCTAAATCCAAACTATGTTTTTATAACTCATACATTTATTCATACATATCGTATCATATGTATGTACGTTCTAACATGTTAACAGACTCAAATATCTTTGACTTGCAGTTCCTGATAAAGATAACGCCATAACAAGAAAATGCACAGTATTTTTTTCCTCAGTCTTTTTGGATTACTTGTTTCAAGCAACAGCATATATCATAGGATTATGTAAATTTACGCAATTAAATTTAATTGCTCTCCAATTAATAATTGTGTACAGGTTTTGGTATGAATCTATTTCAAAAAGCAAATAATATTGTATGCAATTAAAAACTGACTTAGGCCAGTGTCCATGTCACTGTGTGCATTGGGCGATATGAAATTCAATTGCAAATGGATAAGTTTCGGCTCTTACATTAACAAAACTTTCTCTACTGGGCAAAATGCGTGATAATTGCAAGCGTTTTTCGTTTGTGAGACGATTCGTGGTTTAATTACATAATTAACTGAAGATACTTGATAGTGCATTAAAACACGAAGCGTGCATTAGCTGTGTCAGAAAGATAATAGCTAAAAAAGTATTTCTAAGCATCGGGAAGTTAATATAGGGTTTGAGGGTTATAATTCTCATCTTTATACTGGAGACATATTTTCAAATGATGCAACACTATGTTATACCTTTTTCTTAATTAAGAATTACAAACTTCTTTAGATTACCTATTAAGGGGAAAGTACGACAAAGATTGGGCCTAACCGAGAAGGCTGTGAAAATGAAATTGGATTTATTATTTTTTTAAAATGCTGACCAATAATTTGACATTTTATGAGAGTTATGATTATACAAAATACTACAATCATATAATATACCATTATATAAAGTATATAGCTTTAAATTATGGATGTACGAGAAGAAGCGGACCGATATGGCACAACGAAGCCAAAACAAAATACTTTCTGCCCTATGTTCGGTATTTTGATGATTTTAGCCCGTTTTTCGCAGATTTTTCTAAAAATTGGTATTTGTAGGTCAAAATGGTGTATGTATAGGTCCAAGTTATCGTATAACCTCCATATAACGGTACCTTCCGATATTCGGTGTTGTGATTGTTTTAGTCAGATTTTTTACGGATTTGCCTAAAAAATTATATTTTTAAGTTATGTGTCCTAGCTCCTTTGGCAGAACATTTTACGTATAGATCCACGTTTCCGTATTGTCCCCATATAACGGTATCTCCAGCTATTCGGTATCTCCAGCTATTCGGTATTTTGATGGTTTCAGCCTCATTTTCCACGCATTTGTCTAAAGATTGGTATTTGTAAGTCATAATGGGTTCTAAATTCGGTGGCGGAACATAGTGTGTATAGATCCACTTGTTCATATTGTCCCCATATAACGGCACCTCACGATATTCGATATTTTGATCATTTTGCCACAGTACTCCACGAATTTTTCTAAAAATTTGTAGTTCTTAATGGGTTTTCGGTCCGGTGGCGTTACATTGAATATGTACGACAATGTGTGACCCATATGGTAGCATTGTAGCTACCTTGTTGTAGTTTAGAATCGTAATCAGTTTAATTTCTTCTCTCAGAAATTGTTCAATATATTTGTCCAATATAGTCACGTATAGCGTTACCCCCATATACCGGTACAGCCCTATTTGACCTTCATTCATTTTTGTACTTTAAAGACTCCGATCGATCTTAAGGATATCTTTATTTTAACCAATTTTTCTCATAAGTCGATTTTAAAGATTTTTGAGGAATTTGTTGTTGTATATATAACAAGTAAAAAATCAGCTAAGTTCAGTCAGGTATAACTTTTAATGTCCCCCAAAATTTGGAAGAGATATGCAAACTGTCAAAAATTATGGAATGGCCTCTGAAATTAATAAGATATTGAATATTAAATGGTTCAATGGTATACGAAAACGTAGGAAGAGTTTCCCATTACAAACTCCAAATACCAAAGTTAAAACAATTCCGATGAAAAATTCGGCATTAATCATCAGAATACCCGATTTTTAGGTAAAATTATATGAGGGATATTCGAAAATGTGGACCCGTGAGCAATTTTCTGCCGTAGGAAGAGGCACACATTCCTACCGACTGAGAACACAATCTCTCAATCTACAGCAAATTTTGTTTAAAGGTATAACATAAATCCTCAAAACATCTTAAATTTACCAGTACAGTTTCATGGAGGCTTAACCAAAACGTGGACCTCTATATCCCACTTTCAATATCAACAAGTAAAAAAATGAATTAAGCCGTTATATTAGAGTCTATACGAGGACTCGGCCATTACAGTATTCAAATGCAAAACTTGAAAAAAATTGGGTAAATAATGTAGCTAAAATCATGAAAATACCGAATATAGAGAGGTAACATTATTTGGGGGCTATACCAAAACGTGGACTTGAAAAGCCAATTTTCTGTCATAGGCTGTAGTATCTGTTACGAACTTCAAATACCAAATATTAAACAATTCCGGTGAATAATGTCGCTAAAATTATCAAAATACCGAAATTCGGGAGGTGCCTTTATATGGGGGCTATACTAAAACGTGGACCTGCACAGACAATTTTCTGTCTTAGACTGTAGTATCAATTACAAACTTCATATAACAAATTTTAAACAATTCCAAATCATCAAAATACCGAATATCGGGAGATATCATTATATGAGTACTATACCAGAACCCGTACCTTCTTGGCCCATTTTCAATACCGGACGGACGCACGGACATAGCTAAATCGACATAGAATGTTATGCTGAACAAGAATATATATACTTTGTGGGGTCTAAAAGATATGTTTCGAGGTGTTACAATCGGAATGACCAACTTAATATACCCTCCATACTATAGTTTAGGGTATAAAAATTATGTCTGCAATAAGTTTGAGTAAAATTTTATCAACCTGCTTCACTCCATTTGGACTCAAGGGTGTTTTCCACAGAAGGACGGACAAAGCGGGTGGAAAATCCTTTATTCGAGGTGTAACAACCGGAATGAAAAACTTCATATACCCATAGTATAGTGGAGGGTATTAAAATCAGGGCTAATTTTTATTAATGAGAAACTGAAAAGATATTTAATTTTGAGCAACCACTGTACCACTTCTTACCCAAAATGTTTCCATTGTCAAATGCACTAATTGAAGTTATTTCGAAATACATTATAGTGAGTTTGTTTGCCAGCTCAAACCATGCTATCCATAGTGCTGTGGCAAGTTTTGCTCCACAACCACGATGGTGTTTTTCCTACACATGTACCTGTGTATGTACATATCTATGTAGATTGTGTGTATGTGTGTTGCACCCGCACTTCAGTTAATGAGCCACTACCACTTGGCAGTGTTGTCGATATGCGAGTGAGCATCCTGTGCATTTACTATCCCATCAACGCACACACACAAACAAAACACATGCATGCATACTTTAATACACGCAACAATTTTTTGGGTTATTTGATAATGAAAAAGTTTTGATAACTCAATTATGTGCATCAGAAATGAGTAATTTTCCTTGGAAATTTTAATTGAAATTCATGCCGGATAATGGAAATGGTCGGTCGGTTGTTTGCTTCATTTTAATTTTTTTTTTCTGTTTTTCATTGGGAAATTTACACAACATTCAAAGCCATTAAATGAATGTTTATGTTGACGATGATGATGATGATGATTTTTGTGTGTTTAATTGTCAAAATGTATTATTGCAACGTATGTTTGTTTTTGTGTGTTTTTTACATCTCTCTGTTTTTACCTATTATACCACTAGGTGTAAAATTGTCAGTGATGAATAAATAACAATAATGTGTGATAGTGACGGTCGAATAAATATTTCAGTTTTTATTCGGGATCTAGAACGGCGCCACACTGTGGTAAAGGATATTATGTATTAGTGACTTTTGTATTTAGAGCGTAGTGTACAATTGGCAAGGATCATAATTGGTATACTTTACACATATCTCAATACAAAGCGATGCAGAGTATCATGTAGTCACCGGTACAGCTTATGCACCAAAATTAGTACTACTTTATACCGTTTTCAAATGTACATAAATAAAATAATATTAGGAATTTTTATAGGTTTATTTAATAAATTTAACATATTTATGGTCCCTTATATTAAAATCCATTAGATAAATATATTGTCCCTATCATCCTTTCCGCTGTATCTGTCAATCTATCGTAATTTGAGTGTTGAATTTTTTTTTTTAATTTTCAATGAAATTATCAATAATAAGGTTATTGTGGCATCACTGAATGTGACCTATACTCAATATTCTGGGTTAATAATATCCAAACGGCGGCAATGAAACAAAAAGCTCTTGTAACAAGGGCACTTGTGCTAGTGCTAGCCTCAGATATATGTACAAGACAAAAGAAGGCTGTTCGCTGCGCCAACCAGTCAATCAACCATGCCTGCCTAATCAATTCAACGCTACAGTATTCATCGATTCATCAATAATTTAGATGTTCATTGGACCGTTTTTCAGAGCTTATAGAGCACAAGGCCATTTGGAGGCTTTCCATCAAATGGGGTCACTGTATGATATTTTATAACAGGACTACGCCGATACGTATCTGCAATGTCATTTCATATTGGGAACATGGCAACAACCCTCTTCCATTGACTCATTTTGATCTTTTTTTCACTCAATCAATGTTATTAGAATAAACACATTTAGCCGGTATCCATACAAAGACCCATCACACAACATACATACATACATACAATTTACATTAAAACATTAATGCTGAAGGGATGTGATTTTTGTTGATATATGAGCTATTTCATGGGAAATAGATTAAATCTTTAAAGGGTAAAAAAATATATATCCCAATGTTACCACTGAGCATGTAGGGGAGATGAGATAGTTATGGGTAAGAATGACATTGATTAGTCCATGATTTGGGGTATGATGTTTATATTCGCTACATATCCCTCCGGAAGAAACTGAAACAGTAGTTTGGAATATGACCATGTAATGGTTAGCCATATTAGATTTTTTTGTAGTTTTTGCACATAAAATGTAATTGCCTGAAATTTGAGTATTTCAAATGACAAGCTCTACGAATTCTTTGGGTTATTTTCTTATGATCGATATTTTGAAGGTTTATGCCGCCGATTTTTGGAAATTTAATTGTTCATGTTGTTAAATTCATCTAACCTTTCAGGACAGACCTCATATGATGACAATTTTCGATGACATTTTTCAAATCGATCAATCTATGGTAATATTTGTATCATTCCCTAATGGTTAAACTTATGGGGAGATAGTTTTTCAGTAGATAGGTCACAATCGTTTGTCAGTTTGGATTTGTTTAAAAGTTTGGCGTTAATAGTTTTTAATGGGTTACAAGGGCATAAATGTCTATGTAATGCCTCGTTTTCCTATAGCCCCATAAACAGCATCTCTAGGTGCTCAATATTTTAATGATTATGGCCCCATTTTTCAGTGAAAGAAAGTGTTTCAAATTTAATATTTGATGTTCACAACTGATACAAACCATTGTTCTAGACAATTTTCCACATAGGTCTACGTTTTCCCATAGGTTCCATAGAGCAGTAGCTCCCTAAAATCGTTATTTTTATCATTTAAGACTTGTTTTCAACGGGATTGTTTCAAATTTTGTACTGTGGCAGAATATTTATACAAGTTCACATTTTGGTAGGGCCTCTCATATAGCAGCACCGTCTACTCTATGTCATTCTGAATTATTAATAGCATTATCCAAAAGATTTTCTTAAAATAAAACTAGTTTGAAAATTGAATGCCGATACTGTTATGTGGAGGGTATCAAAAGTCCTTTGGAATTGCAATTTTCGGATTTGGAAAAAATTTGTTCTGCATTGTATCGCGTTTTCCGAAACTTCAATAAATGGTAGCAGTATTCCAAACTAGACTTCATTCACAAAAAAGATTCTACCGGGCCGAACTTTAAATACCCTCCACCATTTGGAAGAAAATTTCAAAATGTAAAAAATCCGTTGAAATTTTTGTTAAAATCATAAAAGTATTGAATATAGGGATTGACCGTTATGTTGGAGCCTATACGTAGACCTGCATTATTTTTCATTGACCATTCCGATACTCAAGCCCGAAGCTTCGAACAATTATAGTGAATAATGGCGCTAAAATCACCAAAATGCCGAATATAAGAGGGTACCGTTACATGGGCCTACACGAAGACGTGGACTGCTGCCACAGGCTGTAACAGCCATTACGAACTTAAAATACCAACTTTGAGATAATATCAATGAGAAATGTACCTAAAATTATCAAAATACCGAATATTGTGTGGTAGGTAATATGGAGACTTTACCAAAACTTGGACTTATATCTAAAGTCCTATGCAAAGATGTTTTGGTACATACTGAGAACACAAACTTCCAATTTATAGGAAATTCGTGCTAAAATTGTGACTAAAATAGCAAACTATAAATCCGTCGGTACAGTTATATGGGGATTATACTAATACTTGGGCCGATTTTTAATGCCAAGACCATACCAGACTTAACACACATCTGAGTAAAACTGTATCACCTACTTAATTTCGTTCGGAAGGTAGAGTGATTCCCACAGACGGACATCGCTATATCAACATGGAATTTTATGCTGATCAAGAATATATATATATATATTTCTAGGTGTTATAAATGAAATGACAAATTTAATATACCCTCCATACCATGGTGAAGGGTATAAAAACATGAAAGAAGTGCAATTTTCGGATTTCGGAAAAATCGAAGTTATCCTGAATCTTACTCTGTTCTTCGATATCTCCTACCATTTTTGAAATTAACGCTACTTTCAAAAGTGATCCCAAATTGCAAATTTCGACAAAAGAAAAGTCGTGCTGAATTGTGTTTTAATTAAGCTAACTTTTTCTAAATACTAAATTTTCTAAATATCTCTAACCATTTTCAAGACATGCCAATTTTGAAAACTAATCTTTTTTTTCGAATATCTTTGTAGTTTTTTCCGAATTTTGAAAAAAAATCATCACATTTGGCCACAAACCTAGCAAACATTTTCTTTTGGCTAAGAAAACTTAAATTATCTTCAATATTCTGACTGGGAATTGTTTCAACCTGCCTAAATATCATATTCAGCGGAAAAGTAATATTCTGCTGAAAAGGTAGCGGGTGATGTAGGGTTTGAAATCTTTAAGATCATTATAATATAATCTTACCATAGTTTTTCAAGTTCCAAATTGCTAATATGCCTTAGTACCAACGATAGTATTTTACTACATATGTCGTGCACAAAAAGTGGTTACTTGCAATAGTCAATTAAAAAAGTACTTTCTTTACCAATTTTCGTCGCTAAAAGTAGTTTTATTTTTCGATTTTCATTTGACCTTGCTAAAAAATGGGTCGGTTACCCATCCATTACTTACAAAATGTCTCATACAAATTACTCACAAGTTTGCTTAGCGATATTTTGTTTTATGCCTTGTTTAACAAATTCTGCGAAATATTTCTAAAAAAATGTTACCAAGTCCCTGATTTAGTTATTGATGTCATCGAATTTTACATGTGAATATCTTTTGAGATTTTCAAATACATTTACTTTCCCACACAGACACACACACATTCAGGCATCAATCCTTAGAATTGTTGTCATCACATGCTTGCCACACACACAACACTCAGATTGTGTGAGAATTGTGGCGCCGAAGTGATTGAAAGATTAGCATCACAGTATTCAATATTTTAAGACACCATGACAAAACCATGGAGATACAGTAACAATGGAAAATTCTGTCAAGTATCATTGAGGGGAATTTCCTTTGTAGTCAGCGCTTTTTTACCCTGTGCAATTCACTTAGCAGTCATTCTTTCCATTTTCCCCATTTCGTTGTTAAATATTTACTTGCATGTGTGTGTGTTTTTTTCTCGAATCTCCCTTAGAATGGAATTCCTTGAAATATTTCCCTTTTTTTCTTCGTTGAATATGGGCATATACAAAACGTCGGAGAATGAATGCCGTGATTTATACATTAATTATGCGAAGTATGTATTTAATTAAATAATTGAATTTATATCAAGTGTGAAAATAGAATATAATGTAATTTAAAATATGTGCCTATTACCATGGCTGAATATATCAGTAGCTTGGTTTGGTGTGCTGCTCTTCTGTTGTCAGAAAGTAAATTAATCTGAAGCAATTCAAATAGCTACATGCTGTCATACTCTTGGACTTGTTCCAGTAAATTTGTCTCAAACATGATTTGATGATGAAAGAATGGAAATATTATAATTCAATTATGAATAAGCAATGAAATAAATAGTTTTTACTTTTCTGTACATACATTTTTTCTGGTTGTACTTGTAAAGAGTAAATATTTTATAGGCGTAGGAGGAGATAAAAATTAATAGGAATTCAGATCAAAATTTCTGAATTAAAGACAAGATCGTAATAACAAGATAACCAGTAAGGAAAGGCCCAAAGTCGGGCGGGGCGGTTTTGTTATACCCTACACCAATTTGTAAATTTAGTAGAGCTACCCATAACGAAAAACATCACTTAGGGGAAATAAAAATCGTTTTTGAATGCATGTTATGGATCTGAAGCATACATAATTTAAATCTGAAAGGATTTATTATATGGTAGAATAGAGGGATATTTTATTAGGTAGAAAAATATGGTAGACAAAATCCTTTCTCATTGTGGCCGATATTACACTTCTTAGGCACAATAAACGTGAAATCGGATGAAGGTATATGTGGGAACTATATACAAATCTGAATCGATCTCTATAAAAATTAGCATGAGTATTTCTATGCTGTATCTGATAGCTGGCTAATATAGCTAACATCGTTGTTGTGAAGAGCATTTTGCGGGTGTAAGGGACTTAACTACAAAATTGGATGAAATATGTATATGGGATCTATAGCTACATCTTAACCGATTTTTACACAATTTGCCACACATTCGACCTAGCTGAATTCGTCGTTCGTGCCTGAATTCATTCTCAAACTCGGACTTATTTTAACAATTTGGACTGCAATTAACTTGAAATCGAGTATAGATATATATGGGAGCTATATCCAAATCTGACTCGAATTTGGACTGCAATAAACGTGAAGTCGAGTAAAGATATATGTGGGAGCTATATCCAAATCTGACTCGATCTGGGTAAAATTTGGCAAACGTATTTCTGAGCTATATTTGATATATTTCCCCAAATATCCTTGTTTCGGAGTGCATAATACGGCTGTGGAGGACAAAAATAACAATTCGGATGAACAATACGGTGTGTGATAAAAAAATGCAACAAAGCCAAACGCCATACCTTTTACATTTTTTTTTTTAATTTTATTGAATGAAAGCAAAAAATATCGGAAATAGTATCAATTTTTAGAATAAGTACAGATTTGTTCGATTTGGACACCTTTAGCACGAATTATGGATTTCAAACGGCCAATGAAGCCGTAGCACGCTGCGCGAATGTTGCTCTGCGGTATTTTGGCCCATTCCCGGCGAAGCGCTTGCTTGAGGAGATTGACACTTTGGTATTTTTTAGTGACAACCTTGCTTTCCAAAATACTCTAGACACAAAAGTCCAACGGATTGGTATCCGGAGATTTTGGTGGCCAGTTTGCGCTGGAAATGAAGCGAGGAACCTCATTTTGTAACCATTCTTGGCGCGGGCTGAGTGCGATGGTGCTGAGTCCTGTTGGCGGTCGATTAATACAAGCGAAGAGCGACAATCGGATAATATGGCGGCCCACAATGTCACCATGACCGACGCTTGAGTTCTAGTGGCCAACCGAATGTGCATATTTTCAGCTGACCTTTTTGACAAGTAAACACAATCATTTTGTTTGTTTACAAACTGCTGGACAACGAATGTTTTCTCATCGGAGAAAACCAAATTCGGCAGTTCTCCACTTTCGGCCAAGCGAAGCATCTCTCTTTGAGTATATTTTCGGCAGTTCTCCACTTTCGACCAAGCGAAGCGAATCTCTTTGAGTATATTTTCTTTCGGTTGTCGTGTAAGTTCTTGCACTTTTTGGAATGTCAATGGTTTTACCCCGAGCTCATTTTTCAATATTTGCGAATGGAGTATTGCGATATATTCAGCTCTCAAGCCATTTTTTCCACTGATGTTGCTGTTTTCTTCTATCCACTTCCTGGCGTCGGGCTATTCCACCTGTATCACGGTTACGAGCGATGGTACGAAATTCAAAAGATTTATTCACATTTAAATGCTGGAGTGCTCTAACGATAGCCCCTTGTGGTTTTCCAGCCAAATATAAATAAATCACACTATCACGCTTGAATTCCCTCACGAATAACTTTTTTTCTGGAAAATTCTCACCAAAATGCTTTTGTACGCTTGTAAACAATATAATGAGCTGTCACTGGAATAATTTTAACAGCTATCGGACAAGTGGCTTAGAAATGACAGCAGTCTGATGTTGTTTGCAGTTTTTTCGTCCCTCCCTGTATATATGGGAGCTATACCTGAGCCGATTTCCACCAAATTTGACATGCTTGCTTCGAGGGACAATTTTGTCGTATGTGCCAAATTCCATCCGATTTGGGCTATTATTGCACATTGGGTGCACAGTAAAAGGCAAATCTGAAGAAGATATATATATGGGAGCTATGTCTAAATTTCTACCCACATCTCCAATTTTAATAGGATTCGTCCTTGGGCCAAACAAATAACTTCTGCAAAATTTCGTTTCGATCGAACAAAAAAGTGACCTGTACTTTTTTTACAAAAATACAGGAGCAGACGGGCGGACGGACGGATATACATAAATCGACTCAAAAAGTGATTCAATGAAGATCTTCAAAAGGAATTATGGGTCTATCTACTTTCCTTCGCCATGTTACAAACAAATGCACAAAGACATAATACCCTGACCGTAGTGTGGTGTGGGTATAAAAATCATAGAAGTTGTTTGTTACTGCTACTTACTTTAACCTCCATTCTAAGTAGTATAATTCACTATTCAATTATTTCGAATAGAGAAGGAAATCAGTATTAAATTGATATTAAATTATTACAGAATATTTTTGCATTGCTTTCATTCGAAATGATATATTTCATTAACATTTAAAGTCCGTTTGCTCGAGGGAATGATTGATATTCGTCTAGGTGTTAAAATGTAATTGACCCTTGTTATGGCTATCAGTATTCTTTACACATGTCATGTTCTTGAAACTGACAATGATTGAAGTGGTCCTGTGTTCATAACGAGGGGTCAAGGAGTATGGGATGAAGTTTTGGCATTTGGTTTGTTGTTCGACTTCAGCTGTATGAACACAAACATTTTTTCGTTACCAACGCAACGAATAGACTTTTAGCTGACGTAATATAATGTTTCAGTAAAAAGTCATCTCATTCAGACATTTCTATGAAGTAGCTGCTGACGAAACCTGAATATCACCTTACATAGAAACTTGTTTATTGAGATATTTAAAATGTTAAAAAGTATCAGTTAAAAGTTATTCGCGACAGATGTATACTCTTAGCCAATTATTCGATTAATTAAATATATTTTTGACTTCTGTTGATTATTTAAATTTTTGACCCTCTTTGGAGATGGAATGGGCCAAAAGTATTCTTTTCGACTCATACATAAATAAATATGATATACATGTTGCGAAGTGCCAGGTTTGGTCTATATTGGACTTCCTTTACATTATATGTGATAATTTTTAGAAAATATTAAAATGTGCATGGAGTATCAGATATAGTCGGCCGAAGTATTCCATTTTCATATTTAATCAAATAAACATAAATATATTGGTAGTGAAATTACAAGAAAATCGAACATTTATATCCAATTTTAAAAATTAAATTCCATTTTATCTCAGGTTTCCGGTTAAGAGAAATATTTAGATGTAGCAAGTTGTAAAGAAGCACTGACTTGTTGCTGCAGATACAAGTATTCCAAAGTATTCAAAATTTTGACCCTTTGTGGGGGAAGTCCCAAAAGGGGTAGACCGATATATTCTATCGTCACAGCAGATCTTGTGTTAGTAGGAATAATGGGATGTGTGACATACGAAGAGACCCGGATGCTTTTTTCGAATTTGATGATTGTTTTGTTTATTCGAAATGTTGACACCTTGTGGGGGGGGTACCAGAAGGCCCGATTTCTACCATCTTTATAGCAGATTATGTGTTGATAGAAATATGAAGATGTTCCAGTTCTAAATGGAATCCGCTGTTAATTTTTCGTTGTATTAGCTTTATTGATATTTAAAATATTGACCCTTTGTGGGGGAGGTATCAGAAGGAGTGGACCGATGTATTCCATCTTCACAACAGACCTTGAGTTAATAAAAGTATTGTGATGTGTGTAAATTGAAGACGGAATGTTACATCACATTTAATAAGACTTAAAATAATTAAAAATTCGACAGTACTCGTCCGACAGCTATTAAAGTTTTTCTAGTGACAGCTCATTATATTATTTAAAAGCGTACAAAAGTATTTTGGTAAAAATTTTCCAGAAAAAAGTTATTCGTGATGGAATTAAAGTGTGATAGAGTAATTTATTTATATTTGGCTGGAAAACCACATGTGGCTATCGTAGGCGCACTCTGCACATTCGTTGTCCAGCTGCTTGTAAACAAACAAAACGATCATGTTTACTTACCAAAGAGGTCAGCTGAAAATGTGCACCTTCGGTTGACCACCAGAACTCAAGCGTTGGCCATGGTGATGGCCATAACAACCGATGGTCGCTCTCTGCTCGTATTAATCGACCATGACATCAGAATAAATGCCGAATGTTATCGCGAAAATATTCTGAAGGGGTTATTAAAGCCTTGGGCACGCAAACATTTTGGCCGCAGACCTTGGACATTCCAACAAGTCTTAGCACCATCGCACTCAGCACGCGCCACCCATGAATGGTTACAGAATGAGATTCCTCTCTTCATTTCCAGCGCACAATGGCCACCAAAATCTCCGGATACCAATTCGTTGGACTGTTGTGTCTGGAGTATTTTGGAAAGCAAGGTTGGCACTAAAAAAATCAAAGTGTCGATCACCTCTTCGCCGAGAATGGGCCAAAATACCGCAAAGCAACATTCGGGCAGCGTGTGACGGTTTCATTGGCCGTTCGAAAGCCATAATTCGTGTCAAAGATGACCAATTCGAACAAATCTAAATTTATTCTAAAATTTGATGCTATTTAAAATCATGGCGTTTGACTTTGTTGCAGTTTTTTTTATCTCACCCTGTAGAATGCAAATATTAGGATTTGAAATCTTGGAGCAAAATCGAATTGTCCTATCCTTTTCTGTGCAGTAAAACATATATTTAAAAATTTCGAGCTTTTGTGGGGGATATACCAGAAAGAGTGGACTGATATTTCCACCTCCCTCTCTAGCTATAAAGCTGAGGGTATCAAAAATCGGCGAAGTTGGGACAAAATCGATTCGGACACATCTTTAGCTCTCATATATATATTTTCCGATTTTATGCTGAAGTTTTGTCAGTGCCATAATGTGCACTCTATAGTAATTATATTGATTTATATATATCCCACGTATTATTTCTATCCGTAATACGCTTTCCACAGCGATCATAATTTAAATGCCTTACACCAATACCCAATATAAACGTATGATTTTTGCGGGTTGAACTTTATTGTACAATATAGTCGGCCCTTCCGTCTTTTGTTATTTTACTGATTTATATTGTCTTCCTTAATTCTTCATGAAAATCTCATTTCCATAATTTACTCCGGCGAAAAATAAAAAATACTATTTAACTTTTGTGACAAAATAATTAAATGTATTCGCTATGCCAAAAAAAACGAAAACAATTTTAATAACAAACAATAGTAAATGCAGGACGACAATAGCATTTCTTTCATTTACTGTGTCCACTTTTTTGCGTTTCTTCCATTCTCTCCCCCTTTCCCGCTACATACAATTTTGTTACATTGTTATTCAAGTACATACTCAAGTATTGGCCACATGCAAACACACTTAGCCGCAGATCCAGGGGATGTGGATACACCAAATTGGTCGATTACTTCATTGGTAACAATGGTTTTGTGGGTTAAATGTGTGAATGTGCATGATGATGTCCTAACGTAGTATTTTCAACAACAAACCCTAACCACAACAACAACGGCATTTCTAAATGGAGCATTGCTTCTAAACAAAACTGTGAAATTTCATATTCGATGTAGAAGCACTAACATTGAGTGCAGGTTTTTCTGCATTGCATTGTGTGGGTGTGCATTCATATATTTTTCTTGTACATTCAATAGCATGAACCAATTGCTGGGATTGCTTTAAAACATTTTAAGGTTTTGCCTTGATCTTCCACCCACCCACGCCATCAGCAAGCAATTGTTTCTAGCTTGGCAGCGTTTACTATGAAATTCGTATGGATTTATAGTTTTATAAACTAAGCATGGTTTATATGGGGAAAATGTTGTATTTGGTTTCTCTTTTTTGTTTCGATATAATAGTCTGCGCTGTTGTGCGGGAGGTTAGTTGAAAAATATAATATTATTTCCTTAGTATATTGTTCATTTGGTTCCCTTCAGCCATCTGTTTATTTCCCTCTTCATTGTCGGGTATTTTTCGTTGCCACAAATGTCTGTATGAAAATACAATATATTGGGCATGTTATTAGATTCCACACATTTCTAATATACCACAACTGAGCGGTGGGTGAACGTATCGTGGTTCATTCCGTCATTCGATTTCTATTTTGGCTGAGTGCCAGAAAAAATGCACCATTATCATTACAAGCTCAGCTAGAAAACGAGAAACAAATATCATTACTGAAATTAGCTGTCAAATTTTGTTGTTCTCTTAACGTTTCTGGATTTACGATAGGGAACACAACATTTTATTTAACAGTGTTTGGCTTGCTTGTTTGGGATACCATAGTATTTTGTTGTTGCAAAATCGTCAGGCAAAATCCCATTATTGTTGTTTTTATAAAAACAACGTTTGTTTATGAGTGGAGAACGATGGTAATGTTTACCAGGGGGTAAGGCAGGGAATACCTAGGTTTCGGAAAGAGCCACCAATCCTCATCAGTTCCCTTGTTTCTTGCCTGGGATATTCTCCCCAGAAGTTATTTTAAAAAATAACTTCTATGACAAAAAACATTTTTTACCCAAGTGACGAGGTCGTAAGCTCAATAGAAGAGGAACAAAAGAATTATATAAAACTAAAATTCTTTTGGAAAATCTTCTATTGAGCTTACAATCTCGTCACTTGGGTAAAAAATGTTTTTTGTCATAGAAGTTATTTTTTAAAATAACTTCTGGGGAGAATATCCCAGGCAAGAAACAAGGGAACTGATGAGGATTGGTGGCTCTTTCCGAAACCTAGGTATTCCCTGCCTTACCCCCTGGTAAACATTACCATCGTTCTCCACTCATAAACAAACGTTGTTTTTATAAAAACAACAATAATGGGATTTTGCCTGACGATTTTGCAACAACAAAATACTATGGTATCCCAAACAAGCAAGCCAAACACTGTTCTATTAATAGACACAGGCACGGTCGACGAAGGGGTTTTTGTTGTAACAGACAAAACGAACTTACATGGTTATGTTACTTCGTTCAGGTTGAACGAAAGCATAACAAAGTGGAGAAAGATGTAAATGTTTATAAGTGCGGTTGTAAGATTTAGAAGATTTTCCAAAAGAATTTTAGTTTTATATAATTCTTTTGTTCCTCTTCTATTGAGCTTACGACCTCGTCACTTGGGTAAAAAATGTTTTTTGTCATAGAAGTTATTTTTTAAAATAACTTCTGGGGAGAATATCCCAGGCAAGAAACAAGGGAACTGATGAGGATTGGTGGCTCTTTCCGAAACCTAGGTATTCCCTGCCTTACCCCCTGGTAAACATTACCATCGTTCTCCACTCATAAACAAACGTTGTTTTTATAAAAACAACAATAATGGGATTTTGCCTGACCATTTTGCAACAACAAAACATTTTATTTAACTTTAACTGAAATAAAGTTAAATAAAGAGGATGTATTGTCAGGGGGTTCAATTTAAACGTGATTTTTTCATTTTTAAAATATTTCAGACTGTAGGCTTTCGGTGCCTCTAAACATATTTTTGAGGAAGTTCTGAAAATTTTTCAAAAGGGTCAAAAATTATTTTTTTTTTTTCGATTGAAAATTGATTTTCTATAACAATAATGTTGGCATTTGCAAATTGTTAAAAAAATGTTGGTTTCTGTAATTCATAGCAAAGTTAGGGGGCTGGGGGTATGAAATGTAAAAACACTGAATGACAATTTTTATAGAATATTTCTTCTTTAAACATTTTCTGTCTGAAATGACATTTACATTCATGATTGAATTAAGAAAAATATATATATATAAAAAATAAGAAATATTTTTGAGTTTTTTGGCAACATTGAAGCAAATATTTTCTGGTATCTAATGTAGATATTGATTTATCATGATGATGACTTAGAGTGAAATTTGGGGAAGCATATTTTTGTTCTTTATATCATCCTTGAGCAACTATTTTGCATAAACCCACATAAATTACGGCGTTGACAATTAAATGATATCCTCTGGGGCCTATAGTATAGATTCTTGTGACAAATATATTTTTAGAATATTTTGACACAACAATATTTTAAGAAATGAATCAAAAAATACCCCTTTGTTGACTCATTTGAGGGTAAAAATTTCTGACCGAAATAATCCTTGTATTGCTATCCGAAAACTCTATATACAGAAAATAGACGGTTTCCAAGGAATCTTAATCCGCAAATTTACAAAAGTGTGGAAGAGGAGGGTTATTTTGCGATGTAAAAATAAACATAAATTAATAATTAACAAGTAAAAAAGCAGTAAGTTCGGCCGAACTTTGGAACGAATTTAGAAATTTTCAAAAAAAAAAAAAAATAACATTCGCCAAAAATTTTATTAAAGTCTTAAAAATACCGAATATAAACAGTTATATTGGGGTATATTCGAAGACGTAGACCTGCATAGGCAACTTTTGTCTTTGCCATAACAATATTGAAATACGAAACTTGAAAAAAAATCGTAGCTAAATCATCAAAATACAGAATATAGGGAGATACTGATATCTGGGGCCCTGCATAGACAATTTTCTGTCAAAGCCTATAGTACCCATTACGAATTCTAGGCACGCAATTTGAATCTACTCCGGTGAATAACGTCCCTTAAGTCACCAAATATCGAATATTGGGGGTACCGTGGTATGTGGGCTATACGATATCTTGAACCTATATAGTTATTTCTCTTCTAGGGAGTAAAGTGCTTGGAAAGAACTTCTAGTATGAATTTTAAGACATTTGAATTGAAAAATGTTATTAAATATACTGAATATAGGCAGGTACCGTTATACTGGGGATAACGATATCGTGGACCTATATAGAGAATAATCTTCCAGGGGATGAAGTACTCAGAAGGAAATCCTTATGTAGGTTTTCAGACCATTTTATTGAAAAATTTGGAAAAAAAATCAAAATACCGAATATCGGGGGATACCGTTGTATGGGGGCTATGCGATATCATAGGAGCAATTCTCTTCCAAAGAGTAAAGAACACTGTATGGATTTTCAAACAATTTCATTTGAAAATGTGGCTAAAATCATCAAAATATCGAATATCGGGGGATACCGTTGTTGGGGGGCTATATGATATCTTGGATCGATATAGCCCATCTTCGAACTTGACTTGCCCGCGGACAATTCTATACCTGGCTGTTTCCTGCACTAACTGACAATTTAAAGCAAATTTCAGTTAAAATGGTGACTAAAAAAATAAAAACACTCTAAATCTGGACCTAACGTGGACTTAACGAAACATTTTCAATACCAAAAGCCCAACAGACCTAAAATACATTAGAGTAAAATTTTATCAACCTAATCTATGTCTCTAGAGTACTTTCCACGTACGTATATGGTTAGATCGACATAGCATGTTATGCTGATAAAGAATATATGTACTTTGTTTGTTACTTCATACTATTTGAAAAATACTGGTTCCAATACTGGTACCCATTTGTTTCGTTTCATTAAAATAAAAAAATATATCACTAGCAAATACTAGATCTATAGAAACAACTTTTTACGAAAAAAAATTCTACGAATTAGTAAGCCAGACCGCAAAAATGCTGATGATACCTTTGTAAATACAGGGTTGCCATATTCGACGGACCCATGTTTTTTTTAATAAAAAGAAATTAAAATTTGGCGGTTGGCAATGTTGATCATTTAATTTGTTCCAAGTAGATTTGTTTACATCAATTTTTGAATATGATATCTCTCAAATGGCCGCCTCTGGCGTTGATGACGTACTGTGCCCTTTTTGCTGCATTTTCCATCGTTTTTACATTTCGGCCGGAATAGCGGCTATTTCTTCACGAATGCTGTCCTTGAGCTCTTCTACGGTCCTTGGCTTGTTAATGTAAACCTTTGACTTCAAATATCCCCACAAGAAGAAGTCAGGCGGCGTCAAATCGGGCGAACGCGGTGGCCAGTCCAAATCACCACTTTTCGACATCAAACGGCCCGGAAACAAATTCTTCATAAAATCTATTGTTATGCGACTTGTGTGCGGTGGAGCGCCGTCTTGTTGAAACCAGAACTGCCTCCTACGCTTTCGACGAATAATTGGCATCACAAAATTGGTCATTATGTCGCGATAACGCTCCTGATTGATGGTAACAGCATGGCCATTTTCATTTTGGAAGAAAAACGGCCCAATGACCGTTTTCGCACTTACGCCGCACCAAACTGTGACTTTTTCAGCATGAAGAGGCACTTCTTGAATCTCCTGAGGATTTTCAGTGGCGTAAAAACGGCAATTTTGGTTATTTACTGTCCCATTTAATGTGAAATGGGCTTCATCGGACATGATAATTTTGTTCCAAAATTGCTCGTCATCTTCGGCCATTTCGATGACTCTTTGGGTCCATTCCAATCGACGAGGCTTATCCGCAGGCAACTTTCTTTGCGTCAATTGAATTTTGTACGGGAACAAATGCAAATCAACGCGAATAATCCATTGTAAAGTGGACCGAGCCATGCCCAACTGCTGAGAACGTCGTTTTTGGGATGTTATTGGGGACCTCTCAACACTGGCTCGTACGGCAGCGATATTCTCGGCTGATCGCCTTGGTCGACTTTTATATGGCCTCTTCGGATTAGAAAGAGCCTTAGCAGTTGAAAATTTTTCGTATAAACGCTTAATGGAGTTCTTAGAAGGCGCACTTCTCACATTTTTTAATGTTTTAAAAGCACGTTGAGTTTTCACAATTGACTTCCTCTGTTGAATGTAAATTTCAACTATTTCGCGTGGCATGTATTGGTTCATGATAAAAATCTGCTTGGATTGACGCTTCAAACGCGGTATGTCATTAAGCGATGTGATATCTCCGTCGAATATGGGCAACCCTGTACCAAACGTCTTAGAAACAAAAGCACTTATTGTGTCAAATTTGTAGACAAAATAAACTTTATCTTACTTGACTTGGCGAAACTTTATCTTACTTGACTTGGCGATAGGTGAATGTAAAATGTGCCTCTAGAAACAATCTCTTGATTTGTTAAAAAGGCTTCTAAAATTTCTGTAGCTCGTCTCAAAATATTCAAATGAACTCTAAAACAAGTGTTCCTACGACTTTACGAGGCAAAGAGCCATTAAAAAATCCTAGGTCACAGAAAAGCTACAATACCTTATTCACAAGATGTCATTACATATAACCTGTCAATAAGTGAAACATTAACTTCTAAAATTCGCCGGCACGTGGATACGTATTTTGATTTTCCTGACAATGGTTATGATATTACAGTACTATATACATTATTTCCTTCTTCCTAAATGATTTCCAACAAAAAATATTACGCTAAAATAAATGTCAATTATCATTATGCCTTTATACATTTCATTTTTTTTTTTTTTTTGGTTGCTATTGTATTCTATTTAATCCTAATGGAAACTAAAAGGTATTTTCCACGAACATTAACCCCTTCCACAGTACACCTCTTTGTATATACGAATGTGCTGGTGATTTATTTACCGTCACATAAAATTTCACGTTCAAATTTCATATTCCACACGCTACCCCTAATCCCATTTAATATGTTTCATGACAGTTGCCGCAGTTAATAGTACTTAGTACTGATATTGACATTTCAATTTAATTGTCCTTAAATCCTTTTCGTTTGCAATGCTTAGACATAATTCAAGTTCTGTCATTGCCTGGATTGCTGCCAAAGTCAAGTTTAATGCGTTTAAATGATTGCATAAGATTTTCATGGAAAACATCAACAAAACAGAAACTTGAAAATACAACTTCAGAAGCAGCAAACGACAGCAGCAGCAGCAACAACAACAACAACGACTTAAGATTAAGTGAATCTATAAAACTTTACAACGACAATTCGCATTACTACTTTCATTGCGCTATTCAATTGTTGTTACGCTTTACGGTCGGCACGCATTTGCCAGCAACGAAATCAAAGAGCAAAGTCGTGAAGAAAGGCTGTGTGTGTAGCCGTATTGCGTATTGCTGAAGACAACAACACGTAGAAAAGCATTTTATTCGCTGGAAGAATTATAACTGACAGTTTAATGGAATGAAAAATTACGCTACTTGTCAACAGTGTAGGAATGATAAGAACAAAAACATCAGAACTTTGTTTAAATATAATTTCTACCAAGAACATGGAAATAAAATCGCAACTGAGGGGGAGAGGGGTTAAGTGTTAATAATTTGTTGAAAACTACAAGAAAGTGTTTAAAAAAATTTTCTTCAAAGTATTTAATTTTTTGATATTACAAAATTTTTATGTATTCTATTTTAAGGTAAAACAAAAAACATAAATATAAAATGTTCGTTAAGTACTCTTCTCCATGAGGGAAACTTGTAGCAAACGGTGTCCTAATCTACTTCCACAACAAAATAAATTATTTGAACTATATGCTACCTCCTATCAACCTTTGGCTTTAGAGCAATTGCAATTTGATTCCCGGGAACGAATAAATGGTAGGCATATCCAATTCTAAATCAATTTTCACTAAAGTAGACGGAGGCATTTTAACCTTTTATACCAAATAACACTGCAATAGAGGGCATGATATCACTTCGAGAAGGATTTTATTAAAAATATTTAAAAAATATGTCTCAGAGCCGAGTTAAACAAAATGGAAATATACGTCCCGAAATTCACTTCATTTGGACTGATATTAGCCAAATAATGACACATTAAACCTGAAATCAGATGAAGGATATATATGGAAGCTATGTCCAAATCTGAACTCCATGAGATATCTGGTACCAAAAATCATTGTTGTCGAAAGCAGGTTACGAGTAAATGCCAAATCGTATGAAACCTATATATGGGAGTTATAGCTATAACAAATTTGACGTACTTGCTTCTAGACTGAATTCGGACGGATGTGCCAAAAGTCCAAAGTCATTTGGACTGATATTGGCCATATGATTCACAATTAACCCGAAATCGGTAAGAGATATGTGGGAGCTGTATCTAAATCTGAACCGATCTTGAGAAAATTTGATATACTTTTTTCAGAGCTGTATTTGATATATGATACCAAAGATCTATGTTGTGGAATGCACAAATCGTATAAAACAGAATATGAAAAAACTGCAACCAACTTCAGACTGCTATTATTTCCAAGCCACTCATCCGACAGCTATTAAAATTATTCCAGTGACAGCTCATTATATTGTTTACAAGCATGCAAAAGCATTTTGCTGAGATTTTTCCAGAAAAAAGTTATTCGTGAGGGAATTCAAGCGTGATAGTGTGATTTCTTTATATTTGGCTGGAAAACCACAAGTGGCTATCGTTAGAGCACTCCTCCATTTAAATGTGAATAAATCTTTTGTGTCTCGTACCATCACTCGTTACCGTGATACTGGTAGCGTAGCCCGACGTCAAGGAAGTGGACGGAAAAAAAACAGCAACATCAGCAGAAATGTTTCGAAAAATAAAAAAAGCGACCGAAAATGGCTCGTGACCTTAACATATCGCAATACTACATTCGGTAAATATTGAAAAATGAGCTCGGAGTAAAGGCATTAAAATTCCAAAAAGTGGAAGAACTTACACCGCAACAGAAAGAAAATAGACTCAAAAGAGCTAAAGAGTTGCTTTGTTTGGCCGAAAGTAGTGAACTGCTGAATTTGGTTTCCTCCGATGAGAAAACATTCGTTTTGCAGCAGTTTGTAAACAAACAAAATGATCGTGTTTACTTGTCAAAGAGCTCAGCTGAAAATGTGCACCTTCGGTTGGCCACCAGAACTCAAGCGCAGACCATGGTGATGGTGTTGGCCGCCATAACAGCCGATGGTCGCTCTCCGCTCGTATTAATCGACTGTGGCATCAGAATAAATGCAAACTATTATCCCGAAAATATTTTGGAGGGTGTATTAAAACCTTGGGCACGCAAAAATTTTGGCCGCAGACCTTGCACACTCCAACAGGACTCAGCACCATCGCACTCGGCACGCGCTACCCAAGAATTTTTACAAAATGAAGTTCCTCGCTTCATTTCCAGTGTACAATGGCCACCAAAATCTGGACTATTGAGACTGTAGTATTTTGGAAAGGAAGGTTGGCACTAGAAATACGAAAGTGCAAGGGATTCGGCGGAAATTTGCCAAAATACTACAGAGCAATATTCGAGCAGCATGTGACGGTTTCATTGGCCGTTTAAAGCCCATAATTCGTGCCAATGGTGACCGATTCGAGTAAAAGAATTTCTACAAATCTACTTTTTGTTATCAAAAGATTTTGTTATCAAAAGCTTAAATCATTCTCTATTAAATTCGAACGTCTTTGTGCCTTGTAACTATAAACTTTGCGCTTATCAAATAACCAAATGCAAATATTTTTATAGCTCGAACATTGTGATATTTGGGTCTTATCCATGCCTTAATGCTAATAACATTATCTGCATTATCATAACAAATTTCTAATGAATACTAATTACAAATATTCAGCCTCATGCGCCTGATGCGTCGCATAACCAATGACAAAACCATAATGGGTGTGTGTATATCCATGCTTATTATTGATAAGTAAAAAAAAACTACTCAGTTTTTTTCTCTTTTCCCTTAATTTCCCTTTTCAAACAAAACAAACTCAAAACAAATACCAAACTTTTCTCAATCGATATCTCATTAATTTTACTTTATTTTCTCAACTTTTCGCCAGTCGTTCACAGTTTTATTGTTTGTTAGTCGCTGCTGAATTTAAACAAAAAAGAAACTCTCAATTTTGTTTTTTTTTTCAGTTCTCCTTCAATTTCTTTAGCTGGAGAAAAAAAATATTTGTTTATTGTGTACGGCGTTGAGTCAAACTTTTATTTTTAATTACCTTCTGCACTATCTCCAAAAAAAAAAAAAAAAAAACAACAACGTCACTATAATTACATAGCCTTCCTCCTATGGCAAGGAAAAAAGTACAAGGTTGACTGTCATTAGCATAAAACTATTTTCGCCTTTTGCTTGCACCGCCAATAATGCGGTGTTAGCAAGTCACCAGGCAAGCCTGGCAACCAGTCGTTTTTGGGCAGCACTAGTTATACACTGACAGGGACTGCCATGCAAATTAGCTGCTGCTACTGCAACCAACTACTGAACTCGTACAACTACATGAATGTATTGTTCGAAAATCACAACCATTAATGACAGCCCCGTAAAATTGGGAGGGAAATTTTTGATTTTGTCACAGCATTAAAACAGTTTACTGAGGAGTAAAATGAAAATTTAACACAATTGCATTTTACACTTGAACATACCGTACGTATGTATGTATTGTGCATAAATTTATGTAAAAGTTGGAAAAATGAATAAAATGGAAATTGTTTCTAGAAGGGATGTAAAATCAGGAGAACGATTCTTAAGTTTAAACTGATGAGGAGAAAACATTTTGCATACTTTGTAACGTTTTAAACGATTTTGTTTCATTAAAAAACCGGTAAAGAAAGCCTTAAAGTCGGACGGGGCCGACTTTATGATACCTTACACCACATTGCATATTTAGTACAGCTTCACATAACAAATAAAAGTTTTAGTAACAATCAAGAGTCCAAAAGAACTAATATATAGGAAGAATACCGTCCTCTTAATCGATTTCTACTAAATTTGTCGAGGCATTTTTGCGGCTTTTCAATTCGAGTTTGTATTATCCATTTGGTGCACAATTAACTTGAAATCGGATAGATATATATAAGAGCTTTATCTAAATCGGAACCAATCTCGATAAAAATTTCGCAACGTTATTTCTGAGCTGTATTTGATATATTTCCTCGAATATCGTTACTACGGAGTTCATATTACGGCTATGCGTGTAAATTCAATAAATCGGATGAACAATATGTATGGGAGCTATAGCTAATTCTGAACGGATTTCCACCGAATTTGACATACTAGATTTTAGACTCAATTTGGTTGTAAGTATGAAACTCCACTCCATTTGGGCTTATAATACACGTTTGGTGCACAATCCAAATATTAACCGATCTCGATAAAATTTAGCAAGGGTATTTCTGAGTTATATTTGATATAATTCCCTAAATATCATTGTTACAGAGTGCATATTACGGCTGCGGAGTACAAAAAAAAAAAAAAAAACAAATCAGATGAACAATATATATGGGAGCTATATCTATATCTGAACCGATTTCGGTCAAATATAGCGTACTTATTTTCAGGTCCAATCTGATCGTACGTGAATATTCCATACTACTTGGGCTGATATTACAAGTTTGATGCACAATATAAGGAAAATTGGACGAAAATATATATGGAAGCTATACCTAAATTTTGACCGATTATCTCCAATTTCAATAGGGTTCGTCCTTTGGTCAAACAAATTATCTGTGCAAAATTTCATCTGAATCAGGCATTAAATGCGACCTGTACTTTGTTTACAAAAATACATGGACAGACGGATGGACGGACGGACGGACGAACGGACATGTATAAATCGACTCAGAATGTGATTCTATGCAGATTATCAAAAGGAACTATGCTATTGCTTTTGCATGTTACAAACAAATGCACAAAGACATAATACCCTGACCACTTTATTGTGTAGGGTATAACAATAATTAAAAAAATCAAACAATTATTCTCATTTAGGACAGTAAAGGACAAAACAAAAAGTAACCCGATTTGTAATAATTAAAATTAATTCCAAAATTAGATATCATTTTGCAAATCCCAAGTTTTTTAATACAATTTTGGTCCGTTTCAAAGATTGACAATCTCGATCCACTCTTTTGATACCTTTCCCACATAGGGCAACCACATTTAATAATAGAAAAATTTGTATATCACTTAATTCCTTCAAGAAATATACACTTAGAGCTATGTCTATATTCTCTCGTGTGTATTGCAAAAAAGGTGGGATGACATCTTATACTAAATTTATAATGCCAGAAATTTCCCATGGAAGGGTTTGGATATTATTTCTATTGAAAACTTTGAAAAAATTTCACATATATCATTCTTGCTTTATCATTATATTATGCTATATTATTATTTTCTTTCCTAAAAATTTACAAATATATATGAAAAATAACATCATACTATTTTCTCTCTTTCTAGGTAAGTTCTATACATTTGGTTTGATGATGCAACACATTTAAAGGTATAAGGTAATAAAGGTACATTATTCGAGAAAGGACACACATAAGGTAAAAATTTGAAAAAATGGGATGATCAATTTTTGGAATTATTATGGTGGTACCTACTAGAAAGCTAGATATTTTAAAAAAAATAAATATCTCCCAGTAAGGAAAGGTCAAAAGTCGGGCGGGCCCTCCATATGATACCCTACACCACTATGCCTTTTTAGTAGAGTTCCCGTAACCAAAAAATTTATATTAGGAATTTATGTGAAGTAGATCATACCAACTGTGAACCAAATAACATTACTGTAGAGTACATGATTCGATAAGTATTATATTAAAAACCAGTAAGGAAAAGTCAAAAGTCGGGCGGGGCCGACTATATGATACCCTACACCACTAGGCATATTTAGTAGAGCTTCCGTAACAAAAGAATTTTTTTGAAGTCGATCATACCACCTATCAATATTTGGCTTCAGAGCAGTTACAGTTTGGTTTCAGAGAGAACTAATATATAGGAGACATATCCAATTCTAAGTCGATCTTCACTAAATCTGACGGAGACATTTTAATCTTTTATACCAATTAACATTGCTATAGATATATCGGAGCCGAGTTCCACAAAATGGAAACCAACGTCCCGATATTCACTCCATTTGGGCTGATATAAGCCATGATTTGCACAATAAACCTGAAATCTGATAAAGGTATATATGGGAGCTATACCTAAATCTTAGCCGTTCTCCATAAAATTTGGCAATGGTATTTCTGAGCACTAAAAGATATCTGGTACCAAATATAATTGTTGTCGAATGCAAATCGGATGAGTTATATACATGGGAGCTATAGCTCCCGATTTTCTCCAAATTTCATGTATTTGCTTCTAAACTGAATTCGGTTGGATGTACCAAAATTAAGGAATTTCTGACAGATATTGGTCATTAGTTGCACAATTAACTCGAAATCCGTTGACGATATATATGGGAGCTATATTCAAATCTGATCCCACCTTGATACAATTCGGCGGAGGTATTTTCGACCTTTTTAAGATATCTGGTACCAAATGTCAATGTTGTCGATTGCATATTACGAGTGTGAGGAACTTGAAAACCAAATCGGATGAAACATATATATGGGAGCATAGCTATATCTGACCCGATTTCCACCAAATTTGATGTACTTGCTTCTACACCGAATTCGGTTGGATGTGCCGAAATTGAGGTCATTTGGAGCGATATTGGCTATTTGGCGCACAATTAACCCGAAATCGGTTGAAGATATATATCGGAGCTATATAAACCTGAATTGATTCTCACCAATTTCGTTAAGGTTCGTCCTTGGGCCAAACAAATATTGTTTGGTAAATTTCATATCAATTGGATAATAAATGCGACCTGCATTTTGTTCACAAAATACATGGACAGACGGACGGACAGAGTGACATACATAAATCAACTCAGAAAGAGATTCTATAAAGATCCTTTAAAGTAATTATGGGTCTATCTCGCTTCATTCTCCAGTTACAAACAAATGCACAAAGACATAATACTCCATACCACAGTTTGGCATAGGTTATAATAAAGTGTATAGACGAATTCAAAGGAGTCTCCATAGACGTGTTGAAGGGAGTCGCTATAGACGTACCGAAGTGAGTCTCTATACACGAACGGAAGTGAGTCTCTAAAGACGGACGGAAGTGAGTCTCTATAGACGAACAGAAGTGGATCTCTTTAGACGAACAAAAGTGGGTCTCAATAGACGAACAAAAAGGGTCTATATACGAACAATAGTGGGACTCTACAGACGAACACAGACAGAACAGAACAGACGAACAAAAGTGGATCTCCATAGACACACGGAAATGGATTTCTATACACACACGGAAATGGATTTTCATAGACCAGCCGAATTGAGTCTCCTTATAGACGAGCCGAAGTGAGTCTCCTCTATAGACGAGCCGAAGTGAGTCTCCTCTATGGACGAGCCGAAGTGAGTCTCCTCTATAGACGAGCCAAAATGACTCTCCTCTATGAACGAATCGAAGTGAGTCTCTACAGACGAGCGAAAAAGAGGATAAATATTTCGAGGTGTTACATAATTGTTGGCCCAATTGAAAACATAGTGTTGTTGGGTATAAAAATAATTAGTAATTTAAATTTGAATTGGTTTCTTTTAACAAATCGGTTTATGGAGCAATGACATTTCTCTTCGTTATAGTGATTTAAATAATTATATATTTATTAATAGAATCGATTATATGGATATTTCCAAAGCTAACTTTCAAAAATATTAAATATTTCAACCCTAGTTATAGATCCTTGATTCCTAGATTCTTTGTCCTTTTGGATCTCATGCATCTGGCCGAAATTTTTACCATTTCAAACTTTAGTTCTCAACTCATAAGTTTTAAAAAAATTGTGTTCCATTTTGTTTTTTTCTTTAGGTAGCAACCAATAACGCTTTCTTTGAGCAATTTTCAAAATCTTCAATCTTCAGAAATTTATTAAATCCACACAAAATATTTAAAGAAAACTTCTGTAAAGTTAACACCACCCAAGCCAATCTATTTTTAAATCCACTTTTCATTTTTATTTCTTTAAATAATTGGATTATTACTTGAGGTTCGAATCCCCGCCACATGACACTTTCCCGGCCAATCATCATTTTACAATCTCTTTTATCCAAGCCAACTTGATGAGCTTATTTTTATCACACGCTCCTCCATTGCTAACGTGTGCCAGTTGAAGCATACCAATTTAAGGTAGAAACCCCTAAAATCTACCTTTAATAATACCATAATATTTTATTCGAGTTATTTTTTCTGCTTAAATAAACATCAAAGCAATTCTATTTAAATTTCGTTTCCTATGCAATCCTCTACTATAGAGCGGCGCCATGGTGGGTGGATTGGTTTTTCCCTTACAAGAACAACAACAAGCTAACGGCCTAAATATAGCCGTCCTTCGGTTCCACCTTTTGGCTGGCGTTCGTTGAATGGCATTTACTCATCACTTTGAACGGTTGGGGAGTTACCTTTCTATTTTGCCGGTTTCTAAATTGAATGAAGGACTGTCGGTTACGGCTGCTGCCACAGTCTACCACTGATAAGCTTTTATTTTTCGCTTTGTCTCATTCGCTCTGTCGGTTCTTCCGTTTAAATTTTTTTTAATCCAATGAATGCATTTTCCGAGCGATTGAACACTTTTGAAAGATAAAATGTTGTTGTTGTTGTGTGTGTGGCGTTACTGTCGTTACGTTCGTTGTACATTGTTTTGTTATCGCCATTCGATTATTTTCTCCTGTATTGAATTTGTATTACCACCACATTGCCCTAGCCAGGAAACATTTACCACTATGGTGGGAGGTGAGTATGAGTACTGCGGAGGTTGGGGTTGACTGGCAGGGAATTGTATTCAATGTTCTTAGGTAGTTGTTTGCATCAATGGATTGAAAGAACAAAAAAAAAATCAACCTCACAAATAAGAACATTATGACCATAGAAAAAGTTGCGTCTGTGTGTGTGTGTTTACATTTTCCCTTATGTATTATGCAAGTTATTTAGAGTGTATTGAATATTATGAACACACATAGTTTGCCTGTAGGTTAAAATGCTGTGAAAATAATCGTTTTATTGGCATTCTGTTCTACTAAGAATGAATAAAAGAATATATCGCACAAATTGTGGTTATATTTATTGAAATAAATACAATATTATTTTTGTAATTTGGAAACAATTTCAAGAGATGGATATTTGATTGGCTTGATCAAAATAAGAACTTTGAATATTTTTGTTATTTTTTTTGTGATATTTTTGGTTGACTGGAAAAGTGATAAATGGAACCAGAACCAAACGAACAAAAGTCGGGCGACAATGATTTCGATTTCCCCTATCAAGTTTGAACCAAATTGCTTTGGATAGTTTTATTTGCGAACCTTCCCAACGTCATAATCATATTGTGATTATATTTGGTAAAACTACCTCCAACCTAATTGAATTGTGTAGGCCGTATTTAAAGCAAAAGGAAACTGATTAAATTATATGGGGACATCCTTTTTTAGTACCTGTCCTTGTCCCAAACAAATTAACTATGGACAATTTATATTGACCGGATCAGAAATGCGATTTTCACATTAATTATTAAAATAATATGTTTGTGAACAAATATGAAACAATAGAGAAAGTGGTTCTATGAAGAAACGGGCCTTATATGGTTTTCAGCATAATCGGAAAAATTGCCGACTTTTCCAACCAAATTTGGAGTCTTTTGGACGAGAGGGATTCAATGCAACAGAATTATCTTAAACTTATAGTTTGAAGTTCGGAATAGGCACCACCTTCTCTGGCGGATACTTGGCGTTTTCATATAGACCCATATAACTGTAATACCTGATATTCGAAATTTTTAAAATTATGTCGGAAATTTTCAACGGAGTTCCTATGGCATTAAGCATGTTCCTTCCAATTGGTGTAGGGTATAAAAAGTTCGGGCCAGTCGAACTTAACTGCTTTTTTATTTTGTATGGGTAGCTCAACAAAATATGCATAGTGCTGTGGGACCGATTTTTGCACTCTCCTTACTAGTTTGATTTGAAGTTATGCTAATAGATGTTTTCACCATTTTCATTTTCGTAGTCGTAGCTGTTTGTCAGTACCTACTTTCCATACGAAAAAAATGGTAAATCTTTGAACGCTTACACCCCTTCCGACGTTTTCTATTACTCGGTAATGCGGAAAATAAGTTATTTTTCTTTGCAATTTCTAATGAATGATACATTATTTTCGAACTACTATTAACGCAAAAGGTAATTTGATTCCATTACCTTTCTTACTGAACCAAATCTATCCAATAACAAATTACGATTGGCCACAATTTGCGGTTGTTCTCTCTAAGATTTGACTACAAGTTGAACTAGTTTCGTACGTATAAATACGATATCCTAGAAAAATTTTTTAATTCGGTAGTCTTAGGAAATGGCGCCTAATTCGAATTATCATATTGTATGGCAAACTTATTAGGAAGAAAGGTGCCATAAGTATTATCTTCATCTGGCTCCTTCATTAAGAGATTTTTTCAGGCAGCTACTGTAATAGCTTATTGGTGGTTTAACAGTCTTATTAATCGGTGTATCAACTAATGGGATTCGATTCGATGGGCCTCGATTTAATTTATCAGCCATATTATTCCCTACTATATTGCTGTGTCTTGGAATCCAACACGTTTGTCCAGCAGGACTTTTTTTGCTGTCAAGAGCGGCTCTCGATTAATGGCACTTGACAGCTTTGAGGGCTGCTTGACTGTAGATATATATAGTCACAGGTCCTGCAGAGTCCTTTTATTGACTGGCTTCTTCGTTGCAAGAATCTCCACTTGAAAATGCTGCATTAAGCTCATATAAGCGTTTAATAATTGGGTGTATTATTTGTGCCTTCAACCATCTCGGAACCGTATGTGTATTTACCAAACCGTCCAGAGAAGGGGTTTTCACCAGCCCAGACATACCAATCAGGTATAATGATCATCATCATAATTAAAGTTGGACATATAATCGCCAATCCTATTACTTTTATGTAATATATTCCGACTAATTAGTATTCCCAGGATTTGTGCATGACCAAAACATGAAGAGTGCCATAACCAGCTACCCGAAGTCTCAACTCACACCTTGCTGCTTGGAATTGAGCTAAAATATACAGTGGCTGGAAGTTTAGCAGCACATCCAAGGCACTCCAAGGGGAGTGCACTTGGGAGCTTTGGTTGTCAGTAAGGGCAAGGCTCTCTGCACTGGGGTTAATTTTGTCATGGGTGCTCGCATGGGTGCTCGCATACCACCAGACGAGGCGCCCAAATGCCCGGGCAGGTAAGACCACTGCGACATACATTCAGTGCGCTATCTGTGGTCTAAAATACCAGCTCTTCCCAATAACGTCCCTGCATGAATAGAGTTCAATGAGATCATTTTTGTACGCTCCTTGATTACGTTCCAGTTTAAACGCTGTTCCAGGATTTGGCACACGAGGATATATTTAGTGTAACTTAATCGAGTAATGGCCGCGAAAAGTGGTCTATTTTGCTTTAATTTGTGAATACAGAGAAAGATAAGAAAACGGCAACAAAGTCAAACGCCATAATTTTTACATTTTTTTAATATTATTGAATTAAAGAAAAAATTACAAAATTTTTTAGCTCCTATTTTAAGAATAAATTTAGATTTGTTCGAATTGGTCACCTTTGGCACGAATTATGGCCTTCAAACGGCAAATGAAACCGTCATGCGCTGGCAATGAAGCGAGGAACCTCATTTTGTAACCATTCTTGGGTGGCGCGTGCTGAGTCCTGTTAGAATGTCCAAGGTCTGCGGTCAAAATGTTTGCGTGCCCAAGGCTTTATTACACCTTCCAGAATATATTTCGCGATAATATTCGGCATTTATTCTGATGCCACGGTCGATTAATACGAGAGCGGAGAGCGACCATCGGCTGTTATAGCGGTCCACACAATCACCATTGCCGGCGCTTGATTTCTGGTGACCAACCGAACGTGCACATTTTCAGCTGACCTCTTTGGCAAGTAAACACGATCATTTGTTTGTTTACAAACTGCTGGAAAACGAATGTTTTCTCATCGGAGAAAACCAAATTCGGCAGTTCACCACTATCGGCCAATCGAAGCAACTCTTTAGCTCTTTTGAGTCTATTTTCATTCCGTTGGGGTGTAAGTTCTTGCACTTTTTGGAATTTCAATGGCTTTACCCCGAGCTCATTTTTCAATATTTGCCGAATGGAATATGTTCGGCTCACGAGCCATTTTCGGCCACTGCGATGCGGGTTTCGACCAAGTCGCTTCTTTACTCTTCGAACCTTTTCAGCTGATGTTGCTGTTTTCTTCCGTCCACTTCCTTGACTTTGGGCTACGCTACCAGAGTCACGGTAATGAGCAGTGGTACGAGACACAAAAGATTTATTCAAGCCACTTGTGGGTTTCCAGCCAAATATAAAGAAATCTTTAATTCCATCACGAATAACTTTTTTTATGTAAAATTCTCTCCAAAATGCTTTTGTACGCTTGTAAACAATACAATGAGCTGTCACTGGAATAATTTTAACAACTGACGGATTAGTGGCGTAGAAATGACAGCAGTCTGAAGTTGGTTGCAGTTTTTTCATCTTACCCTGTATATCGAGGAAAGCTGCCAAAGTAAAGTTGGTGTTTTCATGTTAGAGTTTTCCATGGACCAAAACGCAAACTCCTTTGCGGAGTTATGATGTCCATCACAGACATTTTCGTCGTATCAAATTATATATTCACTCGTTTACTATACGACTGATGGTATAACATTTTTTTCATTTGTTACTTCATTCGATTGAAATTTATAATGCCTCTTACACATAAATGTGTAAACTTAATTTATTTTTTAAATGCTTTGTGTCCTCAACTTCAATGCAGTATTTTTACAATTTTAATACGTACAAAAGTAATTCTCGAGCTTTTTTTTTTGCAAAAGTATTTTTTCGCATTTAATTAACATTTGCACACACTTCTTACACTTGTGACCTGTTATTATAACATAAAGGACTATGTTAAATTGTTGTTTGCTGGCAATGCATGGACATAAATGTGTTATTGTATTTACTCGGAATTTGTACACACAAACAAATATATGTATGTGAGTTTTCACAGGATGCTCTTTTTCACACACTCGGGCATATAAATGTGCAAACAATCGTTTGGTGACGACTGCGGCCGCGATAGAGTGTGATATTTTAAGTAATTGTATTAACTTGCATTGCACACAAAACCGCACACTCGAAGACCCAAACACTGATATACAAATGTACGTATGTAGATACCTGCAGCATGTACACAGCCTTATTACTGTCGCGTATTAATTTAATTATAAATGTCATGCAACCAGACAGCTTTAAACTAACGAATGAGCGAGGGCGCGAACCATCAAACGTATATGAGTTGTGTACCACTTATGAACAACTGGATAAGCTTGGGATATCTGAAATGGACTTACATACCAATGCGACAAAATAAAGTTGGGCTTTATTTATTCTTTTGCGGATGGCTTTATACAACCTGACCAAATAATTACAATAATCGATTGGTGAATGAAAAAAGGAATGGGTGAGAATATTGTTGTTTTTTTTTTTTTTTTTGTTTTTTGAGGTAATCGCTTGAGGTATTTATGCCATGCCACAAAAGTCCTTGGATCATGTCATGTCATACTTAAGTTGTACATTTCCAGAAAGTGTGTGGCCTTTCTGAAGTGTGTTTTTTTTTTTACAAAAAAAAAAAAAGAAATAACGAGAATTTAAAAGAATCAATTTTATTTAAATGTGTAAATGTTTATTTCAAAGTGCGTTCACATAAAATACACGAACTAGCATGTTGAATACGTTTCTGAAAACTCTTACAAAAATATAATATTGGCCGGGCTGAACTTTGAATACCTTCCAGCATTTGGAACAAATTTGGCAAATTAAAAAAAAATTAAATCCCTTAAAAATTCTTTTAAATTCTTAAAAAAAGGAATTACAATATTCAAATGCGAAACTTAAAATAAACAAGTAAGCAAAGGCTACAGTCGAGCGGGGCCGACCGTTGAATACCCTACAACACTATAATAAACGATACAGTTTATATAGGCGAGATACTCGAAAGAATTCCACAAGATATTGTGACAAATTATAAAAGAAAAACATCAGGTTTCGTTCTCTAATTTTCGAATAATAGCAACTTAAACTAATTTGCTCATTTCCAATTTATTGGTAGATGTTGTACGTAAACGGTCTTCCTAGATCTGGAACCATTATTTCCCAAAGACCTATAATCTCTCAGAAGTGGCAAAAGATTAACATTTATTATTGGCTTTTGACTGAAACGCATCTATATGAGATACAGACATTTGACTATATTCTTCCACGAAATCAGCGTTAACGAAATAGTCAGAAGTGCGCCTTTCCTGTATTTGTGAATTCTCCAAAAAGTCTCTGGAATAGACATTTTCGTATTTTGTCTACAAAAGTTGGCAAACTCCTTCACACATTGAATATTTTTGGATGGCCATCCAAAACTGCTTGGCTTTTGCAATGTCCGGTAACCCCCTTTAAATGTGCGTGAGGATCGGGCGATAATTACGACCTGCCGACAATTTTGCAGTTTTTTCCATTTCAACCCCTAAATATATGGCGATCATCTCCAAAAAGAGTAGGCTTCTATTCTGACCCTCATCTAATCCCCATGCAAAATTTCGTAAGGATGGGGCCATAAATGCGATCTGTATATGATATCCTGATATCCTAACTACTTAGATTTGTTACCTGTAGAAATATTACCAAATGTTTAATTCAAAATGAAAATATGCCAAAAATATGACAAAATTGAAAAATATGAGAAAATTTTACAAAATCAATATTTTCATCTTTAGAGAGATATTTTTATGCGAATTTTTTAGACGTTTTTTCTTTCCTGCCAAGAGGCCATTCTGAATTAATGAGAACTGTTGAAATCAGTTCAGCCGTTCTCGACATATAAGAGATTTTTCAAGCATATCTTCTTTGATAGACATATATATCGCACATATTTTGCTATATATCCGATTTGTTGGATGTTAACATAAATGTAAAGGTCAGAAGTAACTTTTTCATGGCTTTGTGATTTCGCCGGGATTTAAAATATTCGCGGTTTAATGAAAAATTTTGAATTTTTTCAACACAAAATATATGGTCTATTTTACCCGCTAAATATTATCCGATGACCAACCAAATTGGTAGGCTTCTTCCCCGCCCTAAACTCTAGCGACATGCGAAATTCCGCGTCGATTGGTCTATAATTGCGACCTGTATAGCTACTGCAAAATCCGAAATTTTTTCAGTATTTGGTCCATTTCAACCCCTAAGCATTTGGCGATCATCTCAAAAAGAAATAGGGTTCTATTCTGGCCCGACCCCGACCTCCATTTCAAATTTCGTGAAGATCGGGCCATAATTGCGACCTGTAGAGTGATTACAAATTAACATGGACAGACGGACAGACGGACAGACGGACGGACGGACATACATAGCTAGATCGACTCAGCTCGGCGAGATAGGATGATCCATATATACTTTCCTATGTGGGAAACCAATATTTCAATGTGTTACATAATTTTTGGGCCAATCAAACTTATAATACCCCCAACACATAGTGTTGTAGGGTATAAAAATAGTGAATAATGTAGCTAGAAGCATCAAAATACCGGATATAGGGAAGTACCATTATGGGGGATATACCAAAACGTGGACCTGCATACGAAATTTTTTGTCATAGACTGTAGTACCCGTTTTGAACTTTAAATACCTAATTTGTACCAATTCCAGTGTATAATGTTGCAAAAATCCTGAAAACCGAATATCCGGAGGTACCGTTAGAGGAGGGATAATTGAAGACGTGGACCTGCATACAAAATTTTATGTCATAGGTTGTAGAAACCTAAAAAATCTTTCAATACGAAATTTGAAACGATTTCGGTGAGTAATGTTGCTGAAATTATCAAAATACCGAATAAAGTCGCTTAAATCATCAAAATACGGAATATCGGGAGTTACCGACCATGGACCATTTTCAATACCAAAAGTTCTGCAAACATAATATACATTTGAGTAAAATTTTTTCAATCTATCTCATTTTGTTCGGAAGTTGGGGTGATTTCCACAGACGAACAGACCAATGGACATCGCTAGAATTTTATGCTGATCAAGAATATATATAGTTTGTGGGGTCTAAAATGTATATTTCGAAGTGTTACAAACGGAATGACAAACTTAATATGGTGGAGGGTATAAAAAGGGATATTTAAATGGATTTTGTTGCTAATAATGTAAAAGGGGTCAGAAATGAAATATTGAACGTTACTTGTTATTGCCGTCCATTTAAAATTTGGATTCGATAAATTCTTTAGAATATTAATTACTAGGTAGGGTAGAGTAAAGTTGATTAAATTTTGAAAACACAATTCAGGGTCTTGTAACTTCAAAATTACTAATAACAAATGCAAGAAGTTGTTTGGTTTCCTTCACACTTTTCTCCCGATGTTTTAAATTTACATCCCTGTTTTCCACAGAATCGATGTACTCATACAATTAAAATCCTTTTTCATCCCTAAACGCAAAAAAAACTTAAATCTCAAAAGAATTTCAAAATGTTCAAAATTATTTTGTGTAAGTATGTTTTGACATTTCAAGACAACCAAAAGAAACAATTATAATCAGAGGATCGGAATGCCCACCTTGGAAATTATTGTACTATGCTTCCAACCCTGATTATCCATCATTGAATTTATAGTTAATACAACTTTTAACAAAGCCAAAGACAAGTATTTTTAGGACACCACTTACAAACTCACATATTTGCATTAACCTCTTTTTGTGTGTGTGTGTGGTCTTGACATATGATGGAACATTTTAATTGTTCAATTAATTAAATTGAAAATTCATTACAATAAGAATTCCCCATTTGTTGTATCTCTTGATATCCTAAAGGGAATTGAGTAATTCTTTATTATTCATAAATACATATATAGAAACAAGGCCACACACACATACACGCATGCAGACATAAATTTCATTTCAAAAGCCAACATATTGTTATCTCTGGGCATGCAATAAAAAAAAAAAAAAACTCTTCTATAAAACAAAGAAACTTAATTTATTCTTCTTTTTTATTTATAATGCAATCCTTTGTTTGATCTGACTGAACATGTGAACACATCTGCATTCAAGGATCTGAAGAAACATGACCTGTATTGTCACGATAAAGAAGAAACAATAATATCAAAAGAGAAAAAAAAAAAACTAAAATAAATATTTTCTTATATTCACAAAAATGAAAAACGCACGAAAGCAAACACGCCCAAGTCCATTGACAATTGTCAAGTAGTCAGTCCGTCAGACAGACAATTTGTATGCCTATGTGCTTAAATGAATTAAATGCGTATGCAGGCAATGTTGATAAATGGCTTTTATAGGGTTATCGACAGGGAAATACATATGTCTTCCAAGAAATAATTTATAGGAAGATTGTGGAACACATATATTCTTTGAAAGATGAGTTAGAAGTTCGAAATATTTCACATAAATTAATTTTGTTTCATATTTGATTAAAAAACTTTAATACGCTATATCTTAAAATTTCTACCAAGGTCAACCAGGACCAAAAGATTTATTCATATATTTTCTGACCATTGCAATTGGCTTACCAAAATTGTTATTATGCCACTTGATATGTCAGTATCTTAAATCGAGTTCAAAGATAATAAAAATTATAATTTACTCATCTTGCCTCTTTCTGGTTCTTATCCCACAAAAGGTCAACATTTTGGATAACTATAACTCTTTTAGCATGCTAAAGAATGCATATTTATAAATACATATTTTATAACTCCTATCAGCCAAAGACCTGATGTGCATAGGTGAATTATCGGCCCCTCCGTCTGGTACCTCTTCACAAGGAGTCAGCATTTTGTATAATTAGTGACTTCATAAAATGTTAAGTACGGGTAATTATTCCATGTTTCTGTTAAGTTTGCACAACCCAATGCTTTCACCTACATTGGACCTATTGTATGGGTCCAATCATATTATATCACATATTATCATAGCATTCGAAACGAGTCTACAACTTTTCTCTAATTTCGTATATATCAATATATTTTTTGAAGAAGGAGTGAAATAATAATTTTATACCCAACAAAATATATATATTCTTGATCAGCATAAAATTGTAAGCCCTGTCCGTCTGTTGTAATCACGCTACAGTCAAAACGAATTAAGATAGGAAGCTAAAATTGCACAGGTCTGTGTTTTGTGTGCAGACAGTTCAAGTTCCAAAATGGGCTATATCGATCCACGATATCGTATAGCCCCCATATAACGGTACCCTCCTATACTCAGTATTTTGATGATTTTAGCCACATATTTCAATGGAATTGTCTGAAATTCCACACAAGGAGTTCCTTGTGAGTACTTTAACCCCCACGATATCGTATACCCCCATATAACGGTACACCCCGATATTCGGTATTTTGATGATTTTAGTTAAATTTTCAATGGAATTGTCTGAAATTCCACACAAGGAGTCCCTTGTGAGTACTTTGCCCTGGAAGAGAATTGTTTATATAGGTCCGTGATATCGTATAGCTCCCACATACCGGCAACTTCCGATATTCGGTATTTTTAAGATAATAATATAAGAATATAATAATAATAATTAAGATAATGTCCGTCTGTCTGTCTATCCGTCTGTGTGTCTGTCTGTTGAAATCACGATACAGTCCACATTATTTGACGTAGAGCGCCAAAATTTAGCAGAGCAATTTGTATTGTGTCTAGGATGGTTGGTATTGAAAATGAGATATATCGGGCCACGTTCTGGTATAGTCCCCATATAATGGTACCTCCCGATATTCGGTATTTTGATGATTTATGCCACATTTTTTCACGGATTTGTCTGAAAAAAATGAAAAAATATTTGTTGGTCATAACGGGTCCCTGTGCGTGTGGCAAAACATTGCATGTATACGTCCACGTTTTGGTATAGCCCCCATATAAAGGTACCTCTCGATATTCGGTATTTTAATTTTTTTTGCCACATTTTTTCACGGATTTGTCTAAAAATTGGTATTTTTTGGTCATAATGGGTTCCAGCTCCGGTGGCGAAACATTGTATGGGTCCATGATTTGATATAGTTCCATGATTTGATATAGTACTTATAACGGTACCTCCCAATATTCGGTATTTTGATGATTTTTGACACATTTTTTCAAGAATTTCGCTGAAAATTGGTAGTTGTAGATCATAATGGGTCCCAGTTCGTGTGGCAAGTCATTGTAATTATAGGTCCACCTTTTTGTATAGCCCCCATATAACGGTACATCCCGATATTCGGTAATTTGATGATTTTTGCCACATTTTATCACGGATTTGTCTGAAAATTGGTATTTGTAGGTCTTAATGGGTTCTCGCTTCTTCGGCGAAACATTACATGTGTAGGTCCACGATTTGGTATAGCCCCATATAACGGCACATCCCGTTATTCGGCATTTTATTAAAAGTTTGGCCCGGCCGAACTTAATATTTCTTTACTTGTTTTTTTTTTTAAATTTCCTAACTCGTTCCAAATGGTGGAAGGTATTCAAAGTTCGGCCCGGCCGAACTTATTGCTCTTTTACTTGTTGAAATTCCAATTGGAACCGGAATTTATTTTAAAATAGGTTCAGATTTGGATATATCTCCCATATATATTTTCGGTCGATATATTTGATGCATTAACGACATTTTGCATGGGGTAGGATTATGATCAGACTACACGCTCATTTTTTTTGAAAGAAAATATTGCAACTTATTTAGGGCTTAAAATCTACCTTAAAATCTTACTTAAAATTGTCTAGATTTCGCAGACGACATACAGTTCCAATAGACATGGAGTTTTTTTATGAGGTAAAAGTTTAGGACAGCTCCGAAGTCCAGCATTTTAGATGGTCATCGGATAATATTTAGCTGGTGAAATGGACCACAATATTTTGTGGAAAAATTCCAAAATTAACATAATCAGAAATAAATGAAAAGCGCACCGTTGATCTTTACATTGAAGCTGATTTCGTTGACGAATATAGCCAAATATCGGAGATACAGGAAATCATGAAGAGAAATAGAAATATTCAATTATTGTTTGCAATACCCATTAACACGACATGGGGCGTAGATATGTAGCAAACGCTATGCAGATCTGCGTGACCTCGTGGTTTTGGTCAGAAGCCAAGATAAATTTTTGCGGGACCATGACATTATTTCAATAATGCAATGAAATTAAAATGTTTAATTTGGAATGTGAAATTTCTTTTCCCGAAAGAGAAAATTTTGTATTTTATATGGTAGGACCATCTGCTTCGTAAAATACCGAGAGATCGTATGTTTTTGAAAAAAAATGGTTCCAGATTTATGATTATTATTCGCAAAGAGGAGAAATGTTGTATGGTTTCAAATGGTCGGCCCTACCGACTTTGCTTACTTGTTAAAAAAAGCAGCAATTGGAAGTAACTTGAAAAATTTCAAAAAAAAAAAAACCGATAACTACCACTTAAATGAAAAGCGTTATACGAGGACTATACGAAGACGTGGACCTTTATGCGAAATTTTTTGTCATAGGCTGTAGTACCCATTACGAACTTTAAATACGAAATTTGTTACAATGTCGCAAAAATCATGAAAATACCGAGTATCGGGAGTTACCGTAAAGGTAATGATTGGATTTCTAGGGAAAAATAGTTCCGTAAGTTCAGTTTTTCATTATTTTCAACCTCATTTGGTGGTTGTGTTACCTCAATAAAATCAATCTCTTACTACAATTATAGCATTCTGCGCCTGATGGTGACATCAATTCTTCAATATAATCAAAAAAAAAAAAAAAAAAAAAAAAAACATGCCTTTATGAACAGCCAAAATATGTATTAAATTAGTATTGAACCAAAAGCTCAGAGAACGGGATATACATTCGTATTTGGCACACAGATAATTGATACTATTGGACAACCTATATTCGGGCGCATATGGATTTGCAAATTGAAATAAAAAATGCACAAACAAGTGCTGTTTTAATGCATATTCTTTTTTATTCCATTTAGCTGACTTCTTCATTTAACATTCAATTACTTGTCTGACTAACGCTCTGATGACGATAACTCGGAACATCAGTCATTTGTTCATATACGATGATGCAGTGCCAACAAAACCATTCCCATAGTTGGTCTGCTTGCATATCTGGGTGACCAAATGGCTTAAAGCGTACTTATCACAATTTGTGTCGTTATGCATACCGTATATATATGTACTTGCGAGCAGTACACATGTGTGTGTGTGCAAGTGAATGTGTATTGGCTCTGCATGCAAAATATACCAAATGAATATGACCACGAAATATGAATGGCGTCGGTTTTGGGATATTGTTGTGAACCCGCTGTGTTGACGCGCCGCTGTGTTTGTGTCTGTGCGACTTTTAAGTCGGGCAACCGCAGAACATATGTGAATTTCATTCCATTGCGCTATATGTGGCACAAGTAATTTCTACTCACAAAGAATTAACCATGACCATCATAACCAGCGAACTGTGCAAGCTTCTCATTTCGCAAGCATTGATGATTTGTCAGGATTTGGTGCGCTGCCGTAGTTGTAGTGGAGAATGCATATCAAATCCACCGCAATCCTCTCGACTCTGAAGCAGTGATGGATTTTCAAGCTTAAATATGTCTTGTGGAAAACTGAATTCTTTAACTTTTAATAAGTAGACGGAAATATAAGGAGGCAGGGAATGTAATGTATTTTAAAAAACATACATGTGGGTAAATTTTACAACAATATGAACAATTAAAGTTGATTCAATATATCTCTCGTTTGATCCAGGATTGTCATATCTCATAACAGTCGATTTTGCAGAAAATGAATTTTAAAGACGGAGTGAAGGAACTACACTTTTTTTGAGAAAGATGTGATTTCGTAAATTATTAAACCACTTTAAACATTAAACTGAAAATCTGCACAAGATCAAATCTGCATATGATCAGTTTTGTCACACCTGAAGTAAGCTAGCGCTAAAGGCAAGAGCTTTTGAGGCGTCAACGTGTAATTTTGATAAAATATACAAGTAAATTCATCGATTTCTCAAAAACAGACTTTTTTGAGCTTGACACTCTTAGAGTGAATGAAGTATGAAAGGACAGATTGGCATAAATCAAGCTTTTGAGTAATAAAATGAATTGATGACATTGATCTGTAGTTCATGAGAAATATTCTTAAGCTTATTTAAGACTTTAGTAAAATCAGACCAGTTGTTTCTTAAGATTTTTGAAGGTCAAATTTTAAAACTTGAAATAACAAGTACAGGGTTGTCCATATTCGACGGACCCATCTGGCAACGCCATAACTTTTGACAGAGATGTCACATCGCTTAATGACATACCGCGTTTGAAGCGTCAGTCCTAGCAGATTTTTACCATGAATACACGCAACGCGAGCGCTCTGAAATAGTTGAAATTTACATTCAACAGAAGAAGTCAATAGTGAAAACTCAACGTGCTTTTAAAACATTAAAAAATGTGAGAAGTGCGCCTTCTAAGAATACCATTTTCGACTGGTAAGGCTGTTTCTAATCCGAAGAGCCAATATAAAATCGACCAAGGCGATCGGCCGAGAATATCGTTGCCGTACGATCCAGTGTTGAGAGGTCCCCAAGAACATCCCAAAAACGCAGTTCTCAGCAGTTGGGAATGGCTCGGTCCACTTTACAACGGATTATTCGCATTGATTTGCATTTGTTCCCGTACAAAATTCAATTGACGCAAAGAATGTTGCCTGCGGACAAGCCTCGTCGATTGGAATGGGCCCAAAGAGTCATGGGTCCGTCGAATATGAGCAACCCTGTAGTTCCGCATTTCTGAGAAGTCGTAATGCAAATAGAAACGTAGTAGTATATCTCCTAATGCGTCCAAAACGTGTCTTATAAAGGACAAATTTACACCCAACTGTTCCTACCAAGACAATTCTGTACTGTACAATATGGTTATCAAAGGAAAGCTTGTAAAGCTTTATGTCCATTGGTATTATGAAAAGTATACGAAGTTCATGCCAATTCCGAGGTATTTGGTAATTTCTGGAGATATCCTTGAAGCAGGATGATTCCATTGGTCAATATGCCTTCCAGGACAATTCTGCCGGTACAATATGGACAACAACGGAAAGTTTATGAACCATTGGCGTTATGAAAAGTTTACTATGTTCCGAACATAAGCTTTCCTTGGTACCCATATTGTACCCGTTGAGAACTTCAAATACGAAATTTGATACAATTATGAATATGTGTCGCAAAAATCTTTGAATAATGTCGCTAAAATCATCAAGATACCAAATATAGGTACCATTATATGAGAGTTATAAGAAGACCTGGACCTGCTTATGCAATTTTCTAGTACCCATTAGGAACTACAAATATGGATTGTGAACCAACTCGTGGAAATTGTAGCTTAAATCATCAAAATACCAAATAATGGGAGGTACCGTTATATGGGCCTATACGAAGACGAAGAATAATGTCGCCTAAATCTTCAAAATGCCGAATTAAGGAGGTTTCATTATATAGGGTCTATACGAAGACGTGGATGTACATAGATAATTTTCTGATACATATGGAAGTACCTTTTGGGAACTACAAATATGTCGCTAAAATACTCAAAATACCTAATATAGGGAGGTACCGTTATATGGGGGCTATACGAAGACGTAGATCTCTTCGAGAAATTTTATGTCCTAGGATGTTGTATCCATTAGGAACTTCAAATTTGAAAATTTTCCGGAGAAAAGTGTGACAAAAATCATCAAAATACCAAATATTTGGAAGTTCAGGTATATTGGGGCTATTTCAAAACATGGAACTATATATCCCGTTTCCTGCAGAACAAATACACATCTGAGTAAAATTTTATCAAACTACTAAATTTTATTCCCAAGCTAGAGTGACAGGCGGATAGAAAGACAACTCCGAATTTGAAATTATTCTGGATTAATTGAGAAGTGTGGTCACATGGGGGCTATATGATGATATGGACCAGTATGAGCAATTTTCTATAGTAGTAGGTAGTATCCATTCCGAAATCCTAATGTACAGTTTGAAACAATTCAAATCTGCCAAAGAAGGCGGCGCCTATCACTAGCCCCAGACACCAAATACCAAACATCGGGAGGGAGGAGGACAATACAAAACTTGAACCTACATAGACAGTTATATGCAAGATTGTTGCCAATTTACAACGATTTCGGGTTAAAATTGTGGCTAAAACCAAACCAACTTAAATCGGGCGGTACAGTTATATGTGAGCTATACCAAAATGTTGACCTACTTGGCCCATGTTCAATATCAAAAGTTCTGCAGACATAAAATCCATTCCGTTCGGAAGCTAGAGTAATTTCTAAAGACGACAGACAGACAAAATTTTTTGCTGATCAGGAATATAAAGGGTGAGATGAAAAATCTGCAACCAACTTCAGACTGCTGTCAGTTCTAAGCTACTCGTCCGACAGCTGTTAAAATAATTCCAGTGACAGCTCATTATATTGTTTACAAGCGTATAAAAGCATTTTGGTGAGAATTTTACAGAAAAAAAGTTATTCCTGATGGAATTCAAGCGTGATAGTGTGATTTCTTTATATTTGGCTGAAAAACCACAAGTGGCTATCGTTAGAGCACTCCAGTATTTAAATGTCAACAAATCTTTTGTGTCTCGTACCATCGCTCGTTACCGTGACACCGGTAGCGTAGCCAGACATCAAGGAAGTGGACGGAAGAAAACTGCAACATCGCAGTGGCCGAAAAATGGCTCGTGAGCTGAACATATCGCAATATTCCATTCGGCAATTATTGAAAAATGAATGGCTTTACAACGATTGAAATTCCAAAAAGTGCAAGAACTTACAGCGTAACAGAAACAGTTAAAGAGTTGCTTCGCTTGGCCGAAAATAGTGAACTGCCAAATTTGGTTTTCTCCAATGAGAAAACATTCGTAGTCCAGCAGTTTGTAAACAAACAAAATGATCGTGTTTACTTTCCAAAGAGGTCAGCTGAAAATGTGCACCTTTGGTTGACCACCAGAACTCAAGCGCCACCCATGGTGATGGTGTGGGCCACCATAACAGCCGACGGTCGCTCGTATTAATCGACCGTGGTATCAGAATAAATACCGAATATTATCGCGAAAATATTCTGGAGGTTGTATTAAAGCCTTTGGCACGCAAACATTTTCACCGCAGACCTTGGACATTCCAAAAGGACTCATGGGTGGCGCGTACCCAAGAATTGTTACAAAATGAGGTTTCTCGCTTCATTTACAGCGCACGATGGCCACCAAAATCTCCGGGTACCAATCCGTTGGACTATTGTGTGTGGAATATTTTGGAAAGCTATGTTGGCACTAAAAAATACCAGTGTCGATCACCTCAAGCAAGCACTTCGCCTGGAATGGGCCAAAATATCGCACAGCAACATTCGGGCAGCATGTGACGGTTTCATTGGCTGTTTGAAGGCCATATTTCGTGTCAAAGGTGACCAATTCGAACATATCTAAACTTATTCTAAAATTTGATGCTATTTCCGACATTTTTTGCTTTCATTCAATAAAATTAAGAATAAATGTAGAAATTATGGCGTTTGACTTTGTTGCAGTTTTTTCTGGGGTTTAAATTTCGACCCATTAGAAACAGAATGAAAAACTTAATATATCCTCCATACTATGGTGGAGGTTATTAAAGGGTGTTTATTAATTTAAAAAACAATGTATTATGTTGTTATTAAAATAAGGATATTTAGCCGAAATAGGTAAAAAAGAAAATGGGTAACAAAAAATTTGTTTTGTTTTGAGAATCCATTCTTCACTTTTCTCACTCACTACTTGGATCTATATATCTCTCTACTATAGTGACAGTTAATGTTGGAGAATATAAAATATATCTTCAAAATTTTCCCACATTTCTCCAATTAAAAATGAAATTAAACTTTCACCGCATATTTATTCAAAAATATATTTCCTAAAATCTCCTTCAAATATGAATAGGAAACAATAAAATAAACGTTACGGTAATTTAGTTTTTCCATATATAACCCCCCATAATGAATTCATGTCATTGAGATTCTTCGCCAGCAAAGTTACTAACATTTATTCCAATTTAATTAATTCAATTAAATAAATATTTCCGACAACACTTTAAAATACCCAAAAAAAACCAAGTTGATTTTCAATTCGTGGGATTTTTGCTTTCATACCACTTCCTTCCTTTCTCTTTTTGTTCTCACGTCCTCCTCAATAGTAAAAACAAATGTTAATAGCATTTTCAAATCAATTTCGTTTCTTTGCCACTTCCATTTTACTGTGTGGGTTGGTCGGTCGGTCGGTTGGTTGGTTGGTTTTCAAGTGTCTAACACTCGACAAAGGTCAAATGCATAATATATCAGCATGGCCGTATAGCTGGGGAAGAATTTTCAGGTCCTTTTATAATATGAATACCATTTGATTTGTTCTTTGGCTCTGACGGACTGTTGTAACCCCGAAAGGTGATGGAGGTAATGGTGGGCAGTTAAAGTGGCAGGGTACTCTCATCATTTGCCACCGCTACTCGTGGCAGGCATTGTTTTTGCCATTGTGTCTGAACGTTTAATACCTTTTTCAAATAACTTATCGCACTGACAGTTAAATTCGTACGTCTTTCACTTGATTGAGGTAGGATAGCAGGTCTAGTGACGTACATTTGTGTATAAAATTGTTTAACATTTAGGCTGTATTCTGAGAACTGTTTTGCATTTTTTTTCGTTTGCGTTGAAAACAGAAATTCCTCAATTTAAATTTATTCAAACTTCAACGGTTAGAGCCTGAGAGAGAAGGTAGATATTTTGTTTAGATAATGTTAAGGGTTTATTTGTTGTTGTTTTTATTTTATTTTTCTTGTGTATTTCTCTGGTATAACTCTCCAACCACCTAAAAACATTTTGCCACGTTGTAACTAAATCAATTTGCATGTTAGGCAGATACTGTCAGGATACTTGTTTCTCTTGTGGTTTTTTGTTCGTTTACTTTCTTTTTTACATAAACAAAGATTGATATCTGATTTAAAATCTCTGATAACCAACAAATGAGGAAAACATCCCTAAATGACAGAATCCCCAAAGAAATTAACAGATTGATTTTGTTGAAATGGAGGTTGTGGTATTTATAAAGATTTGCCATATAATTAGAGGTTTCAAGCGTTCGCACGCTTTGTGGTATTTTGCCATAATTTATCATTCTTAAATCCAAAGTTAAAATAAATATACAATTTAATTATGTTTTAAATTTCAACAGATTGAATGTTTAAAGCAACGTTTTGCAATCAATGAAGACAATATTAACAAAGTTTGAAACAAATTTTTTGTGGAAATAGATTATAAATTTGAAAGGTAATTGTTATACCATTAGAGAATACCAACAAATCTTATTAAGATGGGATGTTGGATAATGCTTTGGAATAGATTTTTAAGACCATGTCTATTGTTTCCGATGATATTCTTTGCGCGTTTTCGCCGGTTTTTGGAGATTTCGGAATATCATATCTGTAACGTTTCTAATGCATTTTGTCATGTCGTCGGGGATATATTACCTTATCGAAATATTAAACGACAATATGAGATTTGTCCAATCTTTGTCGGAAATAACATGTAATTTTAGAATAAGTTTAAATTTGTTCGAATTGGTGACTTTTGGCACGAATTATGGCCTTCAAACGGCCAATGAAACCGTTACACGCTGCCCAAATGTTGCTCTGCGTTATTTTGGCTAATACCCGGCGAAGCGCTTGCTTGAGGTGATCGACACCTTGGTATTTTTTAGTGACAACCTTACTTTCCAAAATACTCCAGACATAATAGTCCAATGGATTGGTAACCGGAGATTTTGGTGGTCATTGTGCGCTGGAAATGAAGCGAAGTGCGTGCTGAGTCCTGTTGAAATGCCCAAGGTCTGCGGCCAAAATGTTTGCGTGCTCAAGGTTTTAATACACCCTCCAGAATATTTTCGCGATAATATTCGGCATTTATTCTGATGCCACTGTCGATTAATACGAGCGAAGAGCGTCCATCGGCTGTTATTGCAGCCCACACCATTACCATGGTCGGTGCTTGAGTTCTGGTAACCAACCGAAGGTGCACATTTTCAGCTGACCTCTCTAGCAAGTAAACACGATCATTTTCTTTGTTTACAAACTGTTGGACAACGAATGTTATCTCATCGGAGAAAACCAAATTCGGAGTTCACCACTTTCGGCCAAGCGAAGCAACTCTTTAGCTCGTTTGAGTCTATTTTCTTTCTGTTGCTGTGTAAGTTCTTGCACTTTTTGGGAATTCAATGGCTTTACCCCGAGCTCATTTTTCAATATTTGCCGAATGGAATATTGCGATATGTTCAGCTCACGAGCCATTTTTCGGCCACTGCAACGCGGGTTTCGATCAAGTCGCTTCTTTACTTTTCGAACCATTCGAACATCTGCTGATGTTGCTGTTTTCTTCCGTCCACGCCCTTGACGTCGGGCTACGCTACCAGTATCACGGTAACGAGCGATGGTACGAGACACAAACATTTATTCACATTTAAATGCTGGAGTTCTCTAATATATCTAATAGCTACTTGTGGTTTTCCAGCCAAATATAAAGAAATCACACTATCACGCTTGAATTCCATCACGAATAACTTTTTTTCTGGAAATTCCCACCAAAATGCTTTTGTACGCTTGTAAACAATATAATGAACTGTCACTGGAATAATTTTAATAGCTGTCGGACGATCTGATGTGAAAATGGGATACATTAGCCTGCTCCTTCTGGTATCTCCCCCACAAATGGTCACAATATTCATTATTTTTATCTCTCATAACTTGCTATGCAAGTCAGCGATTATTTTCAAATTTGGTATATTTTGATATCCTCTCATAGAGAGATCTGATGTCAATATGGAATCTATTGGTCGATTCCTTCTCGTACCTCCCCCACAAAAGGTTGCTATTTTTATCTACATAAGAATGGAATTAAATTAACCTTGGCCCAATCCTTCGGAACTACCCCATAAAGCGTCAAAGTTTTACAAGGCTGAGGGTATGCGTTTGTCGGTAAAACCCACGGATACTTTTTAATATGCTTAATCCGAATTTGTTGTAAATCGGCTGTTTGTATTTTCAGTAGAGAAAATATATAATTGCAACGAACAGTCCATATAGGCACAAATTGAGTCTGCATGTAACGGTACCTACCAATATATACCTAAAATGCAAAGAATCTTATTCACAAATTTCAAGGGAAAATGCGGAAGAAGGGGAAATTTATCCAACTCTATATTGATCATGTTTCACCTTATATTCTCTACTCCTTATGAACAAATATTTTAAAGAGCACCAATTCGCATATAACTTGAATGTCAATATTCCCAATGTAATATATTTACATATAGTTTAATACAAAACTCTATATAATGGCCAACATACGAGCCCTGATTTCACATACATACAAATTTCAAACATATTGATTTTTCTAAAATGAAAGACAAGTACAATCATTTGCCTTAATTAGATTTGAACTTTACGAGCGATGAGAATATGCGAGAATATTGACAAAACTATAAACAGTGAAACAGGGGAGAGGAAATGAGCGTCACTTATACGACATCATGCAATCAATCACAATGTATAAACGCAGACATCGACATGCGTTTGTGGGCGTGTGTGTGTGTGACAGACTGACTGGCTGTTTGTGCCTGCAAGTAGTTCATTCCGCGTACACCAACGCTTGCACATTTTAATGCAGTCAGTTTGCCACTCAAAAACAACACATCCCAGCAAGCATTTGGAAGTGTGTGACTCACTTCCATTTTAAGATGCCACTTCTGCGACGCTTCTAATCCTATTAAATGCGATAGTATGTACATTTACAATAACAAAACTACTGTTGTCTACTTTCTATCGTCACGTAGTTACTACTTAGTGGCGTCAAGAAATTTAAACGAAGGTGTCGCGTGTGCAGACACTATCTAGTGACTACCATCGGATAAAACAGTGATAGTTTGCCATCATTTACGAATTGAACATAAATAAGACTTTATTCTATCTGAGGAATATAAGACACTGTGGCGCAGTGGTAAGCATGCCGGCTTTGCTCTCTGAACACCTCGGTTCGATTCCCAATCCAGACATCACATTTTTAAAACGAAAAAAAAAAAATGTTTGAGCATTTCATCTAATAAGTAGTAGTTCTATGCAAATGAACATTGGAAAAAGAGACAATAACAATAAAAATAAAAAAATAAATGCTTAAGTCTGGAGTAAAAAAAAAAAAAATTTTTTTTTAGTTTTTTTCACTTCCAATAACTATCGAGGAAGTGACTTCCACGATCATTAGAAAACTATCGCGGGCGTGGTTCATCTCTTCCCGAAGGATGATCCTTCCGGGGTGAGAAAGCGATATCAGACGCGATGATTTCAATCGCTTAGGCGTCACTTCTAAGTGATTTGGGGGATAGATTTTGCTTGCTGGGATCGTACCATAATAAGCATACCGACGACATACATGTGTGTGCTACAGCACCAAATCAAACTAGCACGTATTCAATGCCAAACGTTGCATTCAAATGGAAGACATCAGCAAACTCATACATAAGCTAACTGACTGGCTGGAGCAATCATGTATAACTGATTTTCCAAAATGCATTGTTTCTTTGGGGTGGTGGTGCTGGGTAGCGAGAGATTGACATGAATGACAAAGGTATTCCTCTATTTGCTGCCGACGAAGGTCTGCAGAATACAGATGTATATAGCAGTTGTGCTCCATTTGATGGCGTATTCGGAGCACAGCTGACAATAAAATTAGCCTAAAATGTCACCAACGTATTCGAAATTTGAATTTCAATTCCCCGTTAGATAAGTAAGTGGTATAATCAGTGAAGGTGCAATTACTTGATCATTGAGTTGGCTGATATTTAGGTATATTTTCTTTTTACAAAAAGTGGGAACATATCAATGGGATTTGCCGATGCGTGTATAGAGTGTGATAAAAAAACAACAAGGTAAAAGGCCATAATTTTTACATTTTTTTTAAATTTTATTAAATGAAAGCAAAAAATGTCGGAAATAGCATCAAATTTTAGAATAAGTTTAGATTTGTTCGAATTGGTCATCTTTGGCACGAATGGCCTTCACACGCTGCCCGAATGAAACCATCACACGCTGCCCGAATGAAACCATTACAAAAAATGTCGGAAATAGCATCAAATTTTAGAATAAGTTTAGATTTGTTCGAATTGGTCATCTTTGGCACGAATGGCCTTCACACGCTGCCCGAATGAAACCATCACACGCTGCCCGAATGAAACCATTACACGTTGCCCGAATGTTGCTTTGCGGTATTTTGGCCTATTCCCGGCGAAGCGCTTGTTTGAGGTGATCGACACTTTGGTATTTTTCAGTGCCAACCTTGCTTTCCAAAATACTCCAGACACAATAGTCCAAAGGATTGGTATCCGGAGATTTTGATGGCCAATGTGCGCTGAATAGGAAGGAACCTCATTTTGAAAGCATTCTTGGGTGGGGCATGCTGAGTCCTGTTGGAATGTCTAAGGTCTGCGACCAAAATGTTTGCGTGCCCAAGGCTTTAACACAACCTCCAGAATATTTTCGCGATAATATTCGGCATTTATTCTGATGCCACGGTCGATTAATACGAGCCGAGAGCGACCATCGGCTGTTATGGCGTCCCACACCATCACCATGGCCGACGCTTGACTTCTGGTGGCCAACGGAAGGTGCACATTTTCAGCTGACCTCTTGGGCAAGCAAGTTTGTTTACAAACTGCTGGACAACGAATGTTTCTGATCGGAGAAAACCAAATTCGGTGGTTCACCACATTCGGCCAAGCGAAGCAACTCTTTAGCTATTTTGAGTCTATTTTCTTTCTGTTTGGGTATAAGTTCCTGCACTTTTTGGAATTTCAATGGCTTTACCCCGATCTGATTTTTCAATATTTGCCGAATGGAATATTGCGATATGTTCAGCACACAAGCCATTTTTCGGCCACTACGACGCGGGTTTCCATCAAGTCGCTTCTTTACTTTTCGAACCATTTCTGCTGATGTTGGTGTTTTCTTCTGTCCACTTCCTTGACGTCGGGCTACGCTACCAGTACCGCGGTAACGAGCGATGGTACAAGACACAAAAGATTTATTCACATTTAAATGCTGCAGTGTTTTAACGGTAGCCACTTGTGGTTTTCCAGCTAAATATGAAGAAATCACACTATCACGCTTGAATTCCATTACAAATAACTTTTTTCTGGAAAATTACAAACTCTCAATACCAAATGAAACAAAATTAAATCCGCTAAGAAATGTGGCTAATAAAATCAGAATATCGAATACTCGGATTTACCGATATGTCGGTCTATAAAAAAAAACTGAGAATATATTTAGATAGTTATTTTCTATAGTGGTTTGTATCTATTGCCAACATCAGATACAAAAATGTTAAAAAACACTTTCGTTAGAAAATGTGTCTTCAATATATATAATATAGAATATCTGGGTGCTATACAAAAATATAGTTTAAAAAAGACATAACTCCTAATAATAAGATAATTCAACTAACAGTAAAACAATTTTGAACTCTACAATGATTTTTTCCTTCATTAGAAAAATGAATTAAATCACACAGGTTAATTTCAATGAAATAGATAAAATTATATAAAGAAAGGTTAAATACCCTCCATATGTTGGATCAACCTCCCTTTAAGTTCCAGTTATTTCCAGAACATTTTTTTTTTTCAATTTTCAATCATATCTCACCTTGTGTCGAAAAAATATTAAATCTATTACCTTCAAGAAAATACATAATTCTCATTCACCTCCATATTTAATTTTATAATATGTTTTTACATAAATGCGATGCTAATGATTTTCATGTTTCTGCAGCGAAGTTTCAAATATAGGTAATGGGCTTACGTAAATTTAGTTCGCTGATTTCATTCTATGATATTTTCATTCATTTGCGATGACAAAGACTGCAAACGTTTCAATGACAGACTGGCCAAACCCTTTTATTTTCTCTTATAGAAATTTGTGAGTCAGTCAAGCGTTTATTTATTTCGAAAACGAATTCAACATTTTATTGCATTCTGTTGTGTTTTGCAATGCATCCCACTATCCATTTACTTGATTGGTTAGAAAATGGAATGAAATTTTCATGTTTTTAACGATTCCAAATAATATGACTGCTGCTTAAATAATACATTTTAAGCAGCAGTCATAGAATAGATTACAAATGAAAATAAGTAAACAAAGGCTAAAGTCGTGCGGGACCGACCATGTTATACCCTACAACACTACATTATATTGGAAAACCTTTTTAGGTCCAAACCCATTTAAGTCGATTTTATTGAAATAATATGCTATACAGTCCTGCATGTTACCTTTGGTTTCTGGTCGGACAATTTGCTCTACATTTATTCCTGTCTGTCTTGCTGATTTGTATTCAAAACAATTTCACATAAAAAGAAAAACAATTTCTAACATGATAGACGTCTGCCTTATCTCTCTTCATGCAAAATTCTTGACCGATTGGTTTTTAATTGTGACATGGAGAGTGACTGAAAAATCAAATATATATATTTTTTTAATTTTTTTGGTCCATTTAAATATACATCTTCAAATCAATAGGTTTCTATTCTGATCTAACCCTACCTCCACTCAAAATTTCATGAAAATCGGACGATAATTGTGACCTGAATACAATACCCTCAACACATAGTGTAGTGTATTTCTGAGCTCTATAAGATATCTTGCACCAAATATCATTATTGTCGAATGTATATTACGAATATGAGGGACTTAAACACCAAATCGGAAATTTGGCGTATTTGCTTCTAGACTAAATTCGGTCGGATGTGCCAAAATTCACGTCATTAGGACTTATGTTGGCCATTTGGCCAATGAATATCCTCAGAAGTAACTATTAGTCTATCTCGTTTCCTTCTCCTTATTACAAACATATGCACAAAATTCAGGACATTTGGACAGATATTGGTAATTTGGCGCACAATCAACTCGAATTTTTTTGAAGATATATATGGGAGCTATATCCAAATCTGAACCAATCTTCATAAAATTTAGTAGAAGTATTTCTGGTATGTATCTGACATTTGGTAACTAATATCATTGTTGTCGAATGCATATTACGAATATGAGGACTTAAAACTCCAAATCGGATGAAACATTTGAAACCGATTTTCTCCAATTTGGAATATTTTATGCGATTTTCTTAGATTTTATCCTTTTCTGGCGAGCTGCCATTTTGAATTAGTGAGAATTGTCAAAATAAGTTCTACGGTTCTTGACTTTTTGGTGTAAAGCTAGCATTAATTTATTTTACAAATAGATTTTACTTTTATTGCTATATTTTCGATATAATGGCTATCAATGCAATGATCTAAATTGAAATTTTTATATTTTTAAAATAAAAGTTATGGTCTATTTTACCCGATAAATATTTTCCGATGACCATCCAAATTGAAAAGCTTCTGCCCAGCCCTAAACTCTAACACCATGCTATTGACTGTGGTCTGTAGAACAACTGCAAAATAAGAAAATGTTTCTGTTTTTTGGTCCATCTCAAGGCATAAATACCTTGCGATCATCTCCTAAAACAATAGGCCTTTATTCTGACTCTAACTCCACCTCCATGCTCAATGTCGCGACCTGTAGGGTGATTACAAATTTACATGGACAGACGGACGGGAATACATAGGTAGATACATGGTACAATAAGGAGGTAGAAGAGCTTAGTAAAACTACAGAAATATAGCCCTGAAGCAATACCCGCTTCCTATCAGACTCCTTTAAAATTATATACAACAAGTTGTTTTAATGTTTTTCATATTTGTCCTAATTTTTAAAAATGAGTTAAATACCGCGAATAATGAATGAAATGCCTGATTTTTTTTCTCAAAAATATGATCCAAACTGTTCAATCTTTCAATTTCATGGCAAAACTAGTAAATAGCTTTAATGCGCGAGCCGCAATGTACGTGTCTTCCAATCATTGGTTTTGAAAATATTTTGTTTTCATTCATCGACCCAACATGTAGTACTGTATGGTACAAAAAGAACCAAATATATCCCTTTCTTGACTCGCTTGAAGGTACAATTTTCAACAAAAATATTTCCCATATTTATACCCTACACCACAAGGTGGTCAGGGTATTATGTCTATGTGCATTTGTTTGTAACAGGCAAAAGGAAACGAGATAGACCCATAGTTCCTTTTGATGATCTGCATAGAATCACTTTCTGAGTTGATTTATGCATGTCAGTCCGTCTGTCCGTCCGTCTGTCCATATATTCTTTTGAACAAAATGCCACATTTTTTATCCGATCCAGATGTAATTTTCCAAACATCATTTGTTTGGCCCAAGGACGAACCCTATTGAAATTGGAGATAATCGGTACAAAATTTAGATATAGCTCCCATATATATCTTCGTCCGATTTGCCTTTTATTGTGCACCAAACGTGTAATATCAGCCCGAATAGTATGGCATTTTGCACATACAACTAAATTAGGCCTGAAAATAAGTGTGCCAAATTTGATCGAAATCGGTTCAGATATAGCTATAGCTCCCATATATATTGTTCATCCGATTTTTTGTATTTGTTACCCACAGCCGTAATATGCACTCCGTAACAACGATATTCAGGGAAATATATCAAATACAGGTCAGAAATATCTTTGCAAAATTTTATCGAGATCGGTTCCGATTTGGATATAGCTCCCATATATATCTTTATCTGATTTCAAATTTATTTTACACCAAATGGGCAATACAAGTCCGAATTTAAAAGATACAAATGCTTCGGCATATTTAGTCCTTTGAATTTTAAATTATAATTATAATCATAGGGTCTATGATTGAATTCTCCCATAAAAACTTTTAATTGTTATGTGGAGCTCAACTAAATTAGCAAAGTGGTTTAGGCTATCATAAAATCGGCCCCGCCCGACTTTAGGACTTTCTTTACTGGTTTTATCTTCAATATTGTCGAAGACGCAATATTCCTAAAATCCACGGTATATTGCGTAGTCCGAAAATGTCCAAAAGCGTGGAAGAGAGAGGAACTTGTCTCCTCTATTTTGGTTACTTTTCGAGGTAAAGTTTCAAAACGCCGATACACATGTCTTCTTTTTTAGGCTCTACTTTCATAATCTGTTGAATTTTCCCCGAATTTATTCTTTGTTTTGCACAGTGTAATTATGGTAAAATGAGAAATGCTTCTCCACTGTCCATCAACCTGCGAAGCTCCACACAAAGGATATTAATTAATTAAGGTTAATATGCTACGGGTTTACATATATCGACAATGTAACTTGTACTTTCTAACTTATATATGCTGCATATTGGTAATATTGTATTACATAATTTATATTGAAAACCCCTCCCTTTTATTTAAAGTACAAATTTTAAATAATTTAAAACAAAGGAAAAACAAATAACTTCAAATTGTGTTTTTGCCATTTCCTGAAAACATTCAACGAAGACTAAAAAAAAACAAACAAGTCTGAAATTCTTGTTATTTACACAAATGTAATGAATTTAGCGAAAAACAAAATGAAGTCATTAATTTTAAACACTTTCGCACAGCTGTGCCTTAAAATCGTTAACTTATGCAAGGATGGATATTCGTGCAAATATAATTTTGCAAATGCTTACGCTTTCGTACGAACTGAGACGGCAATTCAGTTGGCGTCTATTGCCTACATGTCAGCAGCAAGCCGACAATGATTATATGAAATGTGAGTGTGTGTGTGCATGTTACTTTGTGGTATGTTTAAAATGCGACAACACACACACACACACTAACACACTGATGACTGCTAAAGGTTCATCATGGATATGGATATCTTTTCCGCTCGCTTTTGTCCTATTGCTGACTGGGATGTGTCTTGTGTTTGTTTGTTGGTGCTCGACATCATTTACTTCCTTCCATATGCCATAACATTATGAGTATCATCATCCCGGCAAGCACAACGATCCAGGATATCTGTCATTGCTGGTGCTCTTGCCGCTGTTGTTGTTTGTCGTGTCTGTTGTTTATTTCACAAACTGCAATTGCCTTAACTCTCGTTGTTGTTGTTTTTGCTGCTGTTCAGGTTCAGGTTACCCTGATGGCGTTCGGGTAATGTTAATGTCTGTTTTTGGCACAACAGAATAATGACAATGACATCCCGGGTACTTTATCAACGTCATAATCATATAGGTTATGACTAAGTATGACTATGATAAATTTCATTATGATTGTTTTAATTTGTTCTTGTCGCCTTTGTTTTTTTTTCACTCCTTCTCGTTTTTCTCCTCTTTACCATTTTTGTTGTTGTTGCTGTGTGTACTTAAGAAAGGCTGTGCAAATTTTGCCTCAATGACAGGCGAATAAAATTTGTAATGAGCCTTTACGCGAAATGACAGCGCTATTTCATGCATAAACGATTTTATGGGGATGGGGGTAGTAAAGTTTGTATTTTGTATTATGGAAAGTGCTGAAATCAGAGATTTATGTATGGCAATATTTTTAAACATTATTATAATTATTATTTTGTAGCCGTCATTTTCGAAAGTAGTGGTAGTGTAGGTTTAATTATAATAGAGACGATATGCACAGCTGCATATCGGTACAACATTGAAAGAACAAAATCTGAGGATTTTTTGTGAAACTGACCAAATATATTGGTAAACTGTACGAATAAGAATATGTGTTAGAACGTGATATTTAATAAATTAATGGTAATACCAAGAGTCGAGAGATGTATACCATCAGCCTTGCGCTATGATTACTCAAACTATTAACCTTTTATGGAAAGGCTTCAAACTACAGCGTGAGATAAAAAACTGCAACAAAATCAAACGCCATAATTTTTAAATTTTTTTTATTTTTATTGATTGAAAGCAAAATATGTCGGAAATAACATCAAATTTTAGAATTAGTTTAGATTTGTTGGAATTGGTCACATTTGGCCTTCAAACGGCCAATGAAACACACGCTGCCCGAATGTTGCACTGCGGCATTTTGGCCCATTCCCGGCAAAGCGCATGCTTGAGGTGATCGACACTGGTCTGCGGCCAAAATGTTTGCATGCCCAAGGCTTTAATACACCCCCATGGCCGGCGCTTGAGTTCTGGTGGCCAACCGAAGGTGCACATTTTCGGCTGACCTCTTTGGCAAGTAAACACGATCATTTTGTTTGTTTACAAACTGAAGGACAACGAATGTTTTCTCATCGGAGAAAACTAAATTCGGTTGTTCACCACTTTCGGCCAAGCGAAGCAACTCTTTAGCTCTTTTGAGTCTATTTTTTTCCTGTTGGCCATTTTTCAGCCACTGCGACGCGGATTTCGATCAAGTCACTTCTTTACTTTTCGAACCATTTCTGTTGATGTTTTTTTCTTCCGTCCACTTCCTTGACGTCAGGCTACGCTACCATTATCACGGTAACGAGCGATGATACGAGACACAATAGATTTATTCACATTTAAATGCTGGAGTGCTCTAACGATAGCCGCTTGTGATTTTCCAGCCAAAAATAAAGAAATCATGTCCTGAAACGTATTTGGTCCAAAGAGACGTAGGGTCTAAAACCGTTATTTGGATTAGGCATGTTTTGGGGAATCAAATGACCCTCTGTAGCCATATGGCATGAACGTTTTATATAGTTCCTGACATCCGGTTTTTTATATCCATTGTACCCGGTACCTGACATTCAGTATCTTAATGACTTTTTTTAATTTTGGTATTGCCACCTAATTTAGAGGAGGAAACGAATAATGGAGAAGAAGAAGCAGAACCGAGGAATGACCACTGGCTCGGTTTCGGAGAGGGAGGACAAGTCGGGCAGAATTTGCTTACCCAGTAGCATCTATCTCATTCCGACACACCGTCTCAGTTTTCTCCTCGTCCTGACAAAGGCTGCAGTATTCAGTATCGCACTCCTCCCCCCCTCCCCAACATGGAAATCATGGACCTTATGTTGCAGCTTCGTCATGGATATGAGTGACTTTAATTTCCTGTCAGAGTTCACCGGTCAAATATTTTTGGAGACATTACATACTCTTCCCGTTAGCCAGTTCTGTTGAAATCTCCCAAGATAAGGTTTATGCCGTATTTGAAAGAAGTGGCATAAAGGTGGCTTCACTAAGCTCTCAATCTCTAGATCTACTGATTCAGATCCGCGTCTGGCCAATTCATCAGCCGATTCATTGCCAGATATATTGCAGTGTCCAGTGTTAAGGCTTTATTACAGGTCCGACAGACTTTTTAAGTTTTCGAAGAATCGCGCTCGAATACGATTGTCTGCGCAATTTTCCCTGAGGTTTTTTCTTTTGCTGTTGACAGGACGCGAAAATTGTTGGCTTGGCGGATCTTACGATTTTATTTACTTGTTACTTCCTTTTTTCGTAAACTACAGTTTTCAGTTGGATATAAAAATTAGATATATTTTTAATAGACCCATTGCCGTAAAGTTGAGTTTTGTCCATTCCCATATTTCACATCAGCGCATTCGTTTCAGATGTATAATCAATAAATTAATAACCTTTTTCTGTAAAAAACACAAACTGTTCGCTTTAAATTGCAATATTTTCTAACAAGCATGAAAACCATATTACTGATGTTTATAAGACCATTCAATAATAGGATTTTCCCACAAAACCTGTACAATACCCAGTGAGCAGAAACAAATGAAATTCCCCAGAAACATCAACTGGCTAGATTCATTCAACGAATTGTAACCACATCTGTAGCAACAGCGGCATAGGAGTGTGTCGTAAAATAAATCCCAACAACCACATTCGAATGCGCCAACAAAGGAATCTATGGTATGGTTTGTCGGCCTTTGGCGTAGTGGTTTCTAACCATCAGTTATATATATATATATGTATAACAACTATATGTCCATATTTGTAACAAGGACAGGATTTATTTTTCTTTTTTGTGCAAAAATGCAAACTCACACACCCACAAGGTGGTGGAGTATTCTCTTACCTCTAATAATGAAACCAGATGTTTGTTTGGCAAGAGCCATACAGAGGAAGAGGAAAACGGGTGTTTCTTTAAGTACTTCACTGTAAGTTAATCCTTAAAACATAAATGTCATCAAAAGCATGCTGGGTAACATGGCATTATGGCATGCTACAACAGCAGTTCTGTAGGGAGCGCGTTGTAGCATATTTCAGCGAGCGATTGGTTGGTTGGCTGACTGGTTACTTCGTTGGTTAGCAATGATACGGCTGCTGCTGACTTAGCCAGCCGTCAGTGGTGGGTGTTGCATGATAGCGCAATAACATCACAAAAAGGGCACCAAGGGAGCCAAGAGGTTAGAACAGCTACAAAGAAGACATGTAACATGAAAACACTATTAGCGTTTTGTGGTGACAACAAATCCTTGTTCTTGTACATGTCTGGGGTAAATGGAGAATGAGCAGCAGCAGCAAAAGAACGAAAAAAGAAACAAAAATGAGATACTCTTACATTTAGTCTTAATAACGAAGGACAGATTAAATGAAGATAAATTAATTGGTAAAAGATTTAAGAATATTTGTCTTTACGTTTTTTTAAGCTGCTGGAACTTGAAATCAGCTTAAACATTAATTAAAAAACACAAACTCAATAAACAGCAACGAAAATGAAAAAGGTAGGGTTTTGAAGATTAAGTAATTTTGAGGGAAAGAAACTCGGTACGGAATATAAATGTTTGATGTAATGGACAGGAATATTATAGTAGAATCAAAAAACAAAAAGCTAAGGTTTCTAAAGTTCAGAAATATTTATATAGTTTACAGTCTTTGAAATATTGAATTTAAAGAATTGTAAAATTTTGTATAGTGAAATATTTTATTTGACATATATAAATACATTCGTATAAACTATAAAATGACTTAATATCTTTAATAATTATAAATTTATTGATAAAAACTATCTATTTTTTTTTTCTTTCCAGGTAATTTTCGTTACATGTTACATTGTCTTTTGCTTTGGGTAAGATATTTAGTATTTGAATTTTTTTATTTTTAATAATGAAATATTTTTATTTTTTTTTATTTTTAATAATTTTTAATCATTGTTTTTGTCTGCTACTGAAAAAGGGTGTATAATTCATGTTCACTTTTGACATCGAGTGGTATTGACTATCCGTTTTCGATAGACACAAAATGGAACAGTGTTGGCATGTTTGTTCGGGATACCGTAGTATTAGTTATTGCAAAATAGTTAGACTTAATCCCATTAATAAGTTTAAAACATATTCACGGAGGAATATACTATCCCATACAAAATATCGTGCACATGTGTTTAAAGCTAGTTATTTGCAGTTTAATATTTAAAGAAAATCTAAAATCAGTCATATAGCTATAGTGAATATATATAGTTTTATACGGTCAAAAAGTCTTTTGAATGGAGTGCCCAATTCAGTCTAAACTTTGAACAACATTTTCCACTTCTTTCCCTTCTGGTACCCCTGCAAAGGGTTAAAAATAAGATAAATTAAGTAAGAAAGCGAATGAATTGTGATTCCGCTTAATTTTGACGCATCGTAATATTTAAGACACTTCTGATATTAAGATTCTTCTGATATTTCCTTCACATAAAAAGCCTAACTCTAATAAAATGTGAAATAAATCACCGATATTTTGTAAACTTTGTGTATTTCAATATTTCAGTCAACACCATATATAGGACAAAGGTTTACTTCTTGGTGCCTCCTGGTCTGGTATCTCCCCACAAAAATTCAAAATGTTCCAAAAAAAACGTATGGAGTATTCGATTTGTTGAAACTTCTGACTTAGTAAATTTCATGGAGGTGATGTGTCCCGCCATAACATGAGAATAAATGCCGAATATTATCACGAAAATATTCTGGGGGGTGCTATAAAGCCTTGGGCACGCAAACATTTTGGCCGCAGACCTTGGGCATTTCAACAAGCATCAACATTTATAATAAGTTTAGATTTGTTCGAATTGGTCACCTTTGGCACGAATTATGGCCTTCAAACGGCCAATGAAACCGTCACACGCTGCCCGAATGTTGTTCTGCGGTATTTTGGCCCATTCCCGGCGAAGCGCTTGCTTGAGGATTGCAGATTGGACCTGAAAATAAGTATGCCAAATTTAATCGAAATCGGTTCAGATTTAGATATAGCTCCCATATATATTGTTCATCCGATTTGTTATTTTTCTCCTCCGCAGCAGTAATATGCACCCTGTAACAACGATATTTGGGGAAATATATCAAATATAACTCAGAAATACCCTTGCTAATTTTTATCGACATCGATTAATATTTGGATATAGTTCCTATATATGTCTTCGTCCGATTTGCCTTTTATTGTGCACCAAACGTGTAATATTAGCCTAAATGGAGTGGAATTTGGTACTTACGACCAAATTTAATCTAGAAACCAGTTTGTAAAATTTGGTGAAATCGATTCAGATATAGCTATAGCTCCCATACATATTGTTCATCCGATTTGATGAATTTGCCCTGCATAGCCGTAATATGGACTCCGTAGTAACGATATTCGGAGAAATATATCAAATACAGCTCAGAAATATCATTGCCAAATTTTATTGAGATCGCTTCAGATTTAGATATAACTCTCATATATATCTATCCGATTTCAAGTTAATTGTGCACCAAATGGATAATTCAAGCCCGAATTGAAAAGGGGAAGGGGGTGAAGCTTTAATGAATATGCAAAGTGTTGTAGGGTATCATAAAGTCGGCCCCGCCCGACTTAAAGTCTTTCTTTACTGGTTTCTTTCCGTTGCGGTGCAAGTTCTTGCACTTCTTAGAACTTCAATGGCTTTAGCCAGACCTCATTTTTCAATATTTGCCGAACGTCCACTGCGACGCGATTTCGATCAAGTCGCTTCTTTACTTTTCGAACCATTTCTGCTGATGTTACTGTTTTCTTCCGTCCACTTCTTTGACGTGGGGTACGTTACAAGTGTCACGGCAACAAGCGATGGTACGAGACGCAGAACACTTATGCTGGAGTGTTCTTGGAGAGCTCTTACGACAGCCACTTGTGGTTTTTCAGCCAAATATAAAGAAATCACTCTATGACACTTGAATTCCATCACGTATAACTTTTTATACCCTCCACCATACTATAAAGGGTATATTAATTTTATCATTCCGTTTGTAACTCCTCGAAATACTCATGTCAGACCCTACAAAGTATATATATTCTTGATCAGCGTAAAATTATAAGACGATTTAGCCATGTCCGTCTGTCTGTCTGTGTGTCTGTCTGTCTGTTGTAATCACGCTATCTTTCGAATAAATTGAGATAGAAGGCTGAAATTTTGCACACATTTATATTAAAGGCCTGCACAAGACGAATTGTATGAATTATGCTTTTTTCGACACACTGACTTTGTCTACTCAATCATGCGCTATGTATTTGATAGGCAATGACAACCAACAACATCCCCAATTTTGATTCATGTGTGCCATTGTCTAAGGTTCGATCGTGGCATGGCTGACTCGAATATTTGCATGGTGTTCTCCATAAATGCAGGGTGTCAACGATGACATCGAACCGTGTCATCGTCAAATTGTGTGCCATTTGTGTACGTGTGCTTAAATTGAGAGAGTGTGTGTGTTACTTTCGACGGTGAGGGGGTGTTTTTGTGTGTGCTGTAATTTTGAAGTAACAAACACCGCGTACATATAAAATTGAGTTCAATAACAAAATGTGCATAGACATCAACAAATGAATAGAAAAAATGAAATATTTACTGAACAATCCCAATTTGTTGGTGATTATCATAAAATTTTGGTCATAAAAAAGAGGAAAATATTGTTTGCCTATTTTCTATCTACATAAAGTGTTCTTTTAAAATTAAAGTTTGTGGGCAGAGATTTGACTATCATTCAATAACAGAATATGCACAGAATTGAACAATGGAGGTATATAGTGTTGTTACGTGAATTACAGTAGCACTCATTCTCATTTACACATCACTACCGGAGGCAAACATTTACGAAATTATAATCAAAATAAGATATTTTTTCAGGAGATTATTGTTTTTTATAAGGATTAACATTTTTGATTGTTTCGTCAATAACCACGAAATGTGAAAATTTTGTGTGGACCAATTAGAAGTGCCTTTAATATTTTAGTATTCGCCAAGAAATTATTACAAAAAAATTATTCTTTCACATATCGGAAAAGCAGGTAGCGATTGCGCTTTGCCTTCATCACGCGTGTGTCTTTTTCGTTGGCAGTTGTTTCATAATTGTTGTTGTTTTTTTGATAGAACATTTTTGTATGACACACTATTCAACATTCCCTTTTATTGGTCATTACATGTTATGACGATGGGTTTGAGTGTGACCGACATGACGAAACATCGAGCATTTGGTTGGATGTCACGTACTGTTATGCGTTTGATCAAACAGGGCACAACATGACGAGCGTTTTCTCTCCATGACATAAATAGAGAAAATTGTCACATTTGCAGCCCTTTAATGTATATTTTGCCAGTAGGCAGGTTAAGTTCCAAGTTATCATGTAGCCCCCATATAACGGTACCTCCCGATATACTTTATTTTGATGATTTAAACGACATTATTCACCGGAATTGTTTCAAATTACGTATTTAGAGTTCGTAATGGGAACTACAGTCTGTGACAGAAAAATGTTTTGGCAGGTCCAGGTCTTCGTATAGGCCCCATATATCAGTACCTCCCTATATTCGGTATTTTGACGAGTTTAGGTACAATACCCACCGAAATGGTTTGAGATATCGTATTTGACGTTAGTAATGGATGCTATAGCCTGTGATAGAAAATTGTCTATGCTGGTCCAGGTCTTCGCACAGCTCCGATATAACGGTACCTCCCTATATACGATATTTTGATGATTTTAGCTACATTATTCACCGTTAATTTCAAGTTTCGAATTTGAATACGGTAATGGCTAATGGCAAACAATGCCTATGTAGGTCCACGTCGTATAGACCCCAATATAACGGCTATACTCGGTATTTTTTAAATTTAACAGCATTTTTTAAGGATTTTATTTTTTTTTTTTAAATTTCCAAATTCGTTTCAAATTGTGGAGGGTATTCAAAGTTCGGCCCGGCCAAGTAAAGAAATCACACTATCACGCTTGAATTCCATCACGAATAACTTTTTTTTTCTTAAAAATTCTCACCAAAATGCTTTTGTACGCTTGTAAACAATATAATGAGCTGTCACTGAAATAAGTTTAACAGCTGTCGGACCAGTAGCTGAGGAATGAGGATTTTCATCTCACCCTGTAACCCTCTCCATGATAAGTTATGTTAATTTCATGCATAGTAACAGAGTTAAAAAGGGTTTGAAGATTTCTATCCATTGGAGATATATGGGAGATTTCCTATTCATAGCAGACTTTTTAAAGATTTGCATTTACTTCTTTAACTTCACTATTGAGAAGTATCTTTGACTTTATTTTAAAAGCAATCATGTTCATCGCAACAAATTTACGCTGCCACACATGGTAGTTTTTTTTTTTTCTCTGGTGAATGTCAATTTAGTTGCCTTGTTTTCATATTTAAGATTTCATCATATTCCAATTATATCCCTAAATAAAAACTTCATACGATTCTCGGAACCTACTCTATTTGGTTCAAAATGTTAATTTTTTTCCATTCTACCTCACAGATGCTGTTCACAGGCATTGACGCAGAATTTTATATTTTAATATTTATGAAGCAATTTAAAGGAAAATCTTCATTTAGATTTCTGAAATTAAGAATTTGCCAAACATAAATCCCCTCACTCAGCTGGAAAAGTTTTCCGTTTCTTTTTTGTTCTGCTGCATTGTTAGCATAATAGAAGTCGTATAAATACCAAAATCCAGCAAACTATTTAACAACATAAATAAAGTGCTTAAACAAGGCGCACAATGGTCCAAAAAGGAAATAAACTAAAGTTTGTCCATTTAAATTTCCAAATTACGCCACTGCAGAAGCACCACATCACACACACACACTCACACGCTGTCAAATACAAAGAGCGCCTAAAAAAACCAAAACAAAAATAAAATAAAGAAAGTAAAATAAAATTTTTAAATTAAAACTTTTGCCGGAGACCGATTTTGAAAGGCATAGAGAAAGTGAACTTGTTCGAAAAAGGAAATTGCCAGCAAGCAACTCAAAAAAAAAGGGAGCACCATATGCAATGCAGTTACGATGAGGCCAATTTATATTTTTCCTTTTTGTATAAATGTATATGTGTACCATATACACATACACATGGGTATAGTGTGAATGAAAATAAAAAAAAACGAAAAGAAAAACCTCTCGCTTGGCTTGTTCAAAAGCCATAAAATCAGCCGTAAAACTAAAAACGAAAAAATTTCTACCAAAAAAAGTACACGACCCAAAGCAACCAAAGCAAACAAGATAATCATGGAAAGTAGTTAAGTGGTGAATGCAAAATAAAACCATCTACAGAAATGCCTTGCCATAAAACGTGGAATGAAAAAATAACATGGAACAATTCTATACAATTTCTAAATATTCTTTAACCCAACTTTCTAAGAAAAGCATAAAGTTTTATTGAAAAGATTTTCGGAGTAAAAAAATAAACGGGAAAATAATAAAAGCCATACGAGTTGGGTATTTTTTGAGGATTACAAAATGACTAAGTTCTATAAGAATACACGTCGCTACTCCTTGAAATCTACAAAATTTAGTTTAGCTGCTTTGAATTAAATAGAGGTACACGTAACTAAAACAAGTAAAAACTAGTTAAGAAGGTCCCTAAGTCGGTCGGGCTGACTTTATTATACCCTACACTACTTTGCATATTCATATAAAAAATAAATTTTTTATGAGGAGTTTGTGAGAATTGAATGATACCAACTATAATTATGGTTGAAATTTACAGGCCAAAGAAACTAATATATGAGAGGAATATCCTCCTCTGAATCGATTTTCGGGCTTGTATTATCCATTTGATGCACAATTATAGGGGAGCTATATCCAAATCTGAACATATATCGATAAAATTTGGAAAAGGTATTTCTGAGCTGTATTTGATATACTTCCTGTTTAGAGCAAATATAATAAATCGGATGAACAATGTATATGGGAGCTATAGTTATATCTGAACCGATTTTAACCAAATTTGACACACTTGTTTCCAGTCTCTATTTGGTCGTATGTGACAAATTCCATACTATTTAGGCTAACAAATTTAGTGCACAATAAAAAGCAAATCGGACGAAGAAATATATTGGAGCTATGTCTAATTTTTGACCGACTATCAACTATATCAATGGGGTTCGTGTTTGGACCAAACAAATGCTTTGTGTAAAATTCGGTCGGTCAATAAATGCGACCTGTACATTGTTTACAAAAATACATGGACAGACGGATGGACGGACATGCATTAATCGACTCAGAATGTGATTCCATCCATATCATCAAACGAAACTTTTTTCTATCCCACTTCCTTCCCTATGTTACAAACAAAAGTAAAAAAAAAAACTGAATACCCTGACCACAGTTTGGTGTAGGGTATAAATAAATACTGCTAAACCATCAAAATACCGAATATAGGGAAGTATCGTTATATGGGAGCTATGCAAAGACCTGCATATGCATTTTTTTGTCTCATACTGTAGTATCCATTAGGAATTTTAAATGCGAAAATTGGAACATTTCCGGCGAATAACGTCGCTTAAATCATCAAAATCGTTATATCGGAGATATACGAAGAACTGGAACTGCGTATGAACTTTTCTATCATCCATTAGGAACTTCAAATACGAACTTTAAAACAATTCCGGTGGACAATATCGTCAAAATTCTGAATATATAATGGGTTTATACCACACGTAGACTTTTATGATAGGATATTCCTTACATAATGGGAACACATGCGGTTAATTTTCGGTACATTTATATGGGGCCTATACCAAAACGTGGAAATATATAGCCCATTTTCAATACCAATAATGCTGTAGACCTACTTCATTTCGACCGGAGCTAGAATGATATCCACAGACGGACAGACAGGCAGTCGGACTGACATCGCTAAATCGATATCGAAACTGCAACAAAATCAAACGCCACAATTTTTACAAATATTTTTTTTTTAATTTTAATAAATGAAAGCAAATTTGTTCGATTTGTCACCTTTGGTATGAATTATGGCCTTCAATCGGCCAATGAAACCGTCACACGCTGCCCGAATGTTGCTATGCGGTATTTTTTTCCATTCCCGACGAAGCGCTTGCTTGAGGATCCTAATCCAACGGATTGGTATCCGGAGATTTTGGTGGCCATTATGCGCTGGAAATGAAGCGAGGAATCTCATTTTGTAACCATTTTTCGATGGCGCGTGCTGAGTCCTGTTGGAATATCCAAGATCTGCGGCCAAAATTTTTGCCTGCCCAAGACTTTAATACACCCTCCAGAATATTTTTGCGATAATATTCGGCATTTATTCTGATGCTACTGTCGATTAATACGAGCTGAGAGGGACCATCAGCTGTTATGGCGGCCCCATTATCACCATGGCCGGCGCTTGAGTTCTGGGGGCCAACCGATTTTTTTTGTTTACAAACTAATGGACAACGAATGTTTTCTCATCGGAGAGCTCATTTTTCAATATTTGCCGAATTGTTCAGTTTGCGACGCGGGTTTCGATCAAGTCGCTTCTTTACTTTTCGAACCATTTCTGCTGATGTTGCTGACATATAAAGAAATCACACTATCACGCTTGAATTCCATCATGAATAACTTTTAATCTGGCAAATTCTCACCAAAATACTTTTGTACGCTTGTTACAAATGACAAACTTAATATACCCTCCATACAACGATGGAAGGTACAAAAATACAGGTTTAAAATATTTTTGTGCAATTTAACCAAGATCGTCCGAAAAGAAGTTTATTGTATACTATAGATTTTAGCTAGTATGTTAAAACCGGTTAAGATATACTTGTTTTCCTTCTCATATACTATATGTTTCATCCGATTTAATTTTTATGTTCACTTAAGTTGTAATATGCACTTCATTACAATATTCAGCAATATATATCAGATTATTGACAAATTTTATCGAGATCGATTTTGATTTAATGAATTACAATGAATCGGATCACCATGTTTTGTAAGACAATAGCTTTAACTTTGTCTTATGGAGGTAATTAAAATTCTAAACGGTTTGCAAGATATAATCCTTACAAAAAGTTTATTTTAACAAAAAATCCCTAAATTTGGGATTTGACAACAAGAGAAAACAGCAGAATGTTCCGTATGGTAAATAGATACTTTGATATAATTACTTAAAGCATATATCTTTCAAACAGTTTTTTAGCGTTTTTTGGGTTCCATCAGAACAAAAATAACAAAAAGAAATGCAGCAAGTATTCACCTGTTTTGTAAAGTAGTTGGACCTTAACATACTTTACTTATAAATACACTGTGCCAAGTATAAACTTCTAGTGAAATTTCATTTTTAGTTTTACTATAACATTATCTAAAATATTGCTCCACCATTCTAGTTTTAACTAACAAAGTCATTTAAATTTCTGCAAAAAAAGTTCAATAAAATCACTGACGTTCGCAACCAAATGTCATCGAAATTTTTCAAATATATATTGACTGTATCAAATCAAGTCCATTTGGTGACTATGGGCCCTTCGTATCGAAAGAAATGAAAGAAAATTGAACAAACCATACCACCAAATCCACGGCATCACTGCTAACTAGACTTCTTCTTCCTCACGCTCTTCGGTTGAATGGAAAAAGTTTTTATTGGATTTTTTCTTTTCAATCATGATAGTCTCTTTTTTTCGTCGTTGAGGCCGAGTGCTTAGTGACTGCCAGACAATTCTCAGGCCGGTTTTAAATAACCATTGCCAGCAGATTGCTTTTGGTGTTGACTCGTTGTTGACTGCAACGAACAAAAAAAAAAAAAAAAATAGACAAATACAGGGAACAGACGCTAGCAAATCTGCAATCATTTCCGTTGAGGGATTTCTTTATGATTGTTTCGATTTGCAGTTCAGACGCCATTGCGTGAGTGTGTATGTGTGCACTTTACTTTGGGAGTAGTTTTGCCAGAGTTTGTGATTACACTTTTAGCCATCTCCTATAGATTGGTAACAAATGTCAAATATAAACTAAAGGGGTTTCGTGATTTTTCTTGTGCTTTTATAGATTTCTCCTCTCTGTTATGATTTTTTTTAATTCCAACTTTGGCCTAGGTTTGGAAATGTCCAACCCTTCTGTAGAACGTGGTTTTCATATACAAATATAAGTAGTTTTGTGGGGCATTGTTAAAAAACTGTTGAAATTTCTTGCGTTTGTTCTTTTTTTTTTTCTTTTCTTAATCAAAAACTTTTCGCTTATGCTGTGACCTCGTTTTTTAGCAGTGTTTTGTTGTGTTTTCCATTAACCCACAAACAATAGAAGATTACTGAAATGTATTCATATTTCGTTGCCAGCAGTTGCCCGAGTGTATAATAAATAAAGAATTGTGAAGGAAAATATAACAGAGAAAAGTTGTAAATTAATACACGGAACATTTAACTACTTATGGTTTTGAGACTAGAAAAAGTTAAGTAAAAGAAGTAAAATAAATATCAATACGGAAAACGAAGTTCATGGGAAGGGCTTTACAAATTATATAAATCTAAATCAGGGCAAGGCAGAGAGCCTCAAAATTTTTTTGTGATTGTATGTGTTTTGAAATAATAAAATATTACAAGTGTTTTTTTGCCTCTCTTCACAGAGTGAGAAAAAATTTGTTATCTTAAAATTTTTAGTTTTAAAATTTTCTGTTTTCAAAACAACTTCGTTGGTAAAAAATGAATATTTTGACAGACAATTCGTAGAATTTTGTAGAATTATTTCAATTATGATTCATTTTAAAATTAAAAAATATATAAGTTGTCATTTTTAGAAATTTTATATAATTTTGATGTTATTTTCATTTAATAATTTCGGACATAAGATGCTAACCATCTATGTTGACCCTTTAAAAAGTAATACCGATTTCCACAGGCTGGCATACGCAAATAGTCGTAGAATTTTATGCTGACTAGAAACTCATATCCTGCGTTGGGTTCTAAACGATTATTTTTATAAATTACAAACAGAATGATAAACATCGCATCTTTCTATTTTTCCTAAGATTGAATAAGAACGTACATATCATTTCAGAGAAATCAAGGGATATGAAAATGTCCACTAATTTGGAAGGACAATACATTTATCTAACAATATGAAATAAATTTCTATTCCTAACATGAGAATTCGAATGCAAATTTTGTCAAATAGAATTCAATCAAAGAATATAAATCTTAAAAGTTGTAATTTTTACAATTTCGGAAATATTTGTTTCAAATATGTAGTAAGATATATTTGTGCTCCAATATTTCTTACGGTGTATTCATAGAAATATCCGACGGCACCTTCCTCATCGACTGCTCGAATAAAACTTAATATTCTCCCAAAACCATTTTGACAGAAAATTCAAAGCAATTTATTTTTTACAATTGTGTTGGTGAACACACAGATATCCCAAAGGATACTCTTTGCCTAGCCTTGATCTAAATCAAAATTTATTCTAAAATTATGATGTTTACAATTTGGGAAATTCTAAACTCATATTTACAGGATCAGATGAAAAAACTGCAACCAACTTCAGATTGCTGTCATTTCTAAGCCATAGCTGTTAAAATTATTCCAGTGACAGCTCAATATATTTTTACAAGCGTACAAAAACATTTTGGTGAGAATTTTCCAGAAAAAAAGTTATTCGTGATGGAATTCAAGCTTGATAGTGTCATTTCTTTATATTTGGCTGGAAAACCACAAGTGGCTATCGTTAGAGCACTCCAGCATTTAAATATGAATAAATGTTTTGTGTCTCGTACCATCGCTCGTTACCGTGACACCGGTAGCGTAGCCCGACGTCAAGGAAGTGGACGGAAGAAAACAGCAACATCAGCAGAAATAGTTCGAAAAGTAAAGAAGCGATCGAAACCCGCGTTGCAGTGGCCGAAAAATCAGCTAAAAATGTGCACCTTCGGTTGGCCACTCAAGCGGGGGCCATGGTGATGGTGTGAGCCGCCATAACAGCCGATGGTCGCCCGCCGCTCGTATTAATCGATCGTGGCATCAGAATAAATGCCAAATATTATCGCGAAAATATTCTGGAGGGTGTATTAAAGCCTTGGGCACGCAAACATTTTGGCCGCAGACTTTGGACATTCCAACAGGACTCAGCACGCGCCACTCAAGAATGGTTACAAAATGAGGTTCCTCGCTTCAGCGCACAATTGTCACCAAGATCTCCTTTGGACTATTATGCCTGGAGTATTTTGGAAAGCGAGTTTGGCAGTAAAAAATACCAAAGTGTAGATCACCTCAAGCAAGCGCTTCACTGGTTGCAGTTTTTTTTTTATCTCACCCTGTATATTACAATATTCAAATAAGATTCAGCTTCCCTTGAAATTTAGCACATCTCAATATATCTATCAAAACAAGATATGTTTGTGAAGATGGTATAATTCGGCCCACTCCTTAGAAGTACCAATCTCCCACAAAGGGTTAATATTTGAACAACGAATACGAATTGAGAATCAATACTTTTAAAACTTCACACATCCCAATATTTTTTTAAAACAAGATGTGGTGTGAAGATGGGATATATCGATCGGTCAACTTCTTCCGGTACCTCGTAAAACGTGAAATTAGCAACTGATTCATTTCAAATGCATCACATCAATCGTCAATATTTCTATCAACAAAGATCTATTGTGATATGTTTGTGAAGATGGTATACATCGGCTTAATCCTTTTGTTACCTCCCCCACAGAGGATCCAATTTTGAATGACCAAAATGATCATAATATTCGAATTGAGAATCCGATTCTCTTAAATTTTACACATCCCAATATTTCTATCAACACAAGATCTGATGTGTAGATTGGGATATGTTGGCTCACTCCTTCTGGAACCCGTTATGGGTCAACATTTTAAATAACCATATAACGTGAAATGAGGATCAGATTACTTTCAAACTTAAAAATGCAATACATCGTTACACTTTTTCTGGTACCTCTCCAAAAAGGCTAAGCATTTTCTAAATAAATATATACACATATCATTTATAAAGTGAAGGAAGTAGTCGTTATGTTTATATCACGCTTAGTTCGAATACAAAGCGAACAATATTGGCCCACTCCTTTGGTACCTTCGAGTCAATATTATTAAACGGATTTAGGCTTAGGGTATAAATGTGTCGGAAAAATTGATATATACTTTTTAAATTGTTTTCTCTTTACTTAGTATTCAGTTTTTTATACCCTACACCAATTAGTGGTAAGGGTATTATGCTTTTGTGCAAAGCGAACAATATTGGCTCACTCCTTTGGTACTTTCGACTCGATATTATTAACCGAATTAGGGCTGAGGGTATAAATCTGTCGGAAAAATTGATAGATACTTTTTAAATTGTTTTCTCTTTATTCAGTTTTTTATACCCTACACCAAATAGTGGTAAGGGTATTATGATTTTGTGCATGGTTAATATAAGCCCAAATTGAATGGATTTTGGCATATGCGAACTAATACAGCCTGGAAGAAAGTGTATCTAATATGGTGAAATTTTTTTAATATAAAGCTGTAGGTTCCATATATATGTCCATCCGATTTTTTATTTAAGTCCCTCACACCCGTAAAATGCTCCCTAACAACCATATGTGGTTCCAGCTGTCAGATACATAATAGAAATATATCAGCTAAATGTCATTGAAATCGGTTCAGATTCGGATATAGCCCCCATATATATCTTCGGAAGATTTCATGTTTATTGTGCCAAAAAGTGCAATATCTGCTCAAATACTATGGATTTTGATTAATTTCAAATTATGTAAAAATCGATTAAGAGAAGGTTATACTTTGATGTATTAGTTCCTTTCGGATTTAAAATACATTTGCTTAGTGTAGGGTATCATAAAGTCGGCTCGACCGACTTTGGTCCTTTCTTTGCTAGTTGAAAAGTGTAGATTTCGTATCCGTTCTCTTTGATTTTGAATAAAGGCTTTTAGATTTATTTTATTTGATACCAACAAAGCGTTCCTAACATTAAAAATTAAAAATTTTCCAATTGTTGCTTTAATAAGAACCTAGAACTTTTCTACCTGATTCAAACTCCAAATATTTTAACTCCATCTTTTTTTGTCCATACGCAGTACATATAATGCAATTAACGCTCCCCTACTGGGGAAAATTAATTTCATATAATTAATTTAAATGGATGCCATCATCAACACAAGCGCACATACTTGCACATACCTATTTCTAACCATCTCATGAAGTACCTACACATATATAAATACTTGTAAAGTATTTCTAATCAAAGTTAACCCACCAACAGAGCGGATATATATTTTTTTCATTCATGTGATTACATTTTGATATGTGGGGCATGTTTTTTTTTTCTTTTTTCGGGGAAAAGTTTTAATGAGATTTCTAATTGATTTGTGTGGCAAACAATAAATAAAATATTAGATTGGATTATATGAGGACGAAAAAAAAACAAACCACAAACATGTTTTCTACCAAATTAAATATGGGATGGTGGGAAGCTTAGAATAAAATACCAGCACGTGCTCTGTTTATGAATTTTGTGGTAGCTACCACAATGCGTTTTAGTTATTTATTTATTTACTTTTCTTTTTTTTGAGAAAAGTATATTTCACATGGGACAAGCTTTGCTACGGAGGTTAAGGACTATGTGTAGATTTTACAGATTTGTACTTTCAAAACCCATGATTGAGACTTCCTATTTTAGATTAAAATATTGGCATGTAATTGCATAACTTTATTTGCATGTTGTTAACTTAAAAAAAATAATAATAAAAAACGAATAAATATTTTTTTATAAACATTTACATATTTTTCACCTGATAAGATATGAATCAAACATTTTGTAAAAAAATAATTTAGAGGACATATCCACAGTATTGATTTGAAAATAATATTAATGGTAAAAGGGTGGTAGTACTTCCTTTATGGAGCATACGGTTTAAAATTTAATTCTAAGGTTCTAGGATAATCTCATAAATTATGCTATACATACAAGGTGAGATAAAACAAGTAAAAAAACATTAAGTTCGGCCGGGCCAAACTTTTAATACCCTCCACCTTAGGGTAAAGGAAACATTAGAAGAAATGTGGCAAAAACCATTAAAATGCCGAATATCGGGAGGTACCGTTATATGTGGGCTCTACCAAATCGTGGACCTACACATGCAAGGTTCCGCCAACGGAGCTAGAACCCATTATGACCTACAAATACCAATTTTCAGACAAATACGTGAAAAAAGGGGCAAAAATCATCAAATTACCGAATATCGGGAGGTACCGTTATATGGGGGCTATACCAAAACGTGGACCTATAATTACAATGACTCGCCACACGAACTAGGACCCATTATGACTCATAAATTCCAATTTTTACACAAATCAGTGAAAAAATGTTGCAAAAACCATCAAAATACCGAATATCGGGAGGTACCGTTATATGGGGGCTATACCAAATCATGGACCCATACATACAATGTTTCGCCACCGGAGCTGGAACTCATTATGACCAACAAATACCAATTTTTAGACAAATCCGTTAAAAACTGTGGCAAAAATAATCAAAATATCGATTAACGGGAGGTACCATTATATGAAGGCTATACCAAAACGTGGACCTATACATGCTATATTTTGCCACACATACATGGACCCGTTATGACCTACAAATACCAATTTTCAGACAAATCCGTTAAATAATGTGGCATAAATCATCAAAATACCGAATATCGGGAGGTACCGTTATATGCGGACTATACCAGAACGTGGACCGATATATCTCATTTTCAATACCAACCATCCTAGACACAATACCAATTGCTCTGCTAAATTTTGGCGCTCTACGTCAAATAATGTGGGCTGTATCGTGATTTCAACAGACAGACAGACAGACAGACAGACGGACAGACAGACAGACAGACGGACATCGTTAAATCGACTTAGAATTTTATGCTGATTATGAATATATATACTTTATGGGGTATACGACGAATATTTAAGGATGTTACAAACGGAATGACAAAGTTAATATACCCTCCTTTCCAAGGTGGAGGGTATAAAAACGGCAACACAAAGTCAAATGCCATAATTTTAATATATATATTTTTGTTTAAATTTTATTGAATGAAAGCAAAAATGTCGGAAATAGCATCAAATTTTAGAATAAGTTTAGATTTGTTCGAATTGGTCACCTTTGGCACGGATTATGGCCTTCAAAAGGCCAATGAAAAGTTGCCCGATTGTTGCTCTGCGGTATTTTGGCCCATTCCCGGCAATGCGTTTGCTGGTGATCGACACATTGGTATTTTTTTATTGCCAACCTTGCTTTTCAAAATACTCCAGAGAAAATAGTCCAACGGATAGGTATCCGGAGATTTTGGTGGCCATTGTGCGCTGGAAATGAAGCGAGGAACCTCATTTTGTAGCCATTTTTGATTGGCGAGTGCTGAGTGCGATGGTTCTGTCCAAATTGCGACCAAAACGCTTGTGTGCCCAAGGCTTACACCCTCCAGAATATTTTCGCGATAGTATTCGGCATTTATTCTAATGCCACAGTCGATTAATACGAGCGGAGAGCGACCATCGGCTGTTATGGCGTCCTACACTATCCAACCGAAGGTGCACATTTTCAGGCAAGTAAAAACGATCATTATGTTTGTTTACAAACTGTTGGACTACGAATGTTTACTCATCGGAGAAAACTAAATTCGGCAGTTCACCACGTTTGGCCAAGCGAAGCAACTCTTCAGCTCTTTTGAGTCTATTTTCTTTCTGTTGCGGTGTAAGTTCTTGCACTTTTTGGAATTTCAATGGCTTTACCCCGAGCTCATTTTTCAATATTTGACAAATGGAATATTGCGATATGTTCAGCTCACGATCCATTTTTCGGCCACTGCGACGCGGGTTTTCATCAAGTCGCTTCTTTACTTTTCAAACCATTACTGCTGATGTTGCTGTTTTCTTTCGTCCACTTCCTTGACGTCGGGCTACGCTACCAGTATCACGGTAACGAGCGATGGTACGAGACACAAATGATTTGTTCACATTAAATGCTGAAGTGCTCTAACGGTAGGTACTTGTAGTTTTCCAGCCAAATATAAAGAAATCACACCATCACGCTTGAATTCCATCACAAATAACTTTTTTTCTGGAAATTCTCAGCAAAATGCTTCTGTACGCTTGTTAGCAATATAACGACCTGTCACTGGAATAATTTTTAACAGCTGTCAGACGAGTGGCTTAAAAATAACAGTCTGAAATTGGCTGCAGTTTTTTCATCTCAGCCTGTATAACAACAGTTGTTAATTTTTACCCTTATTAGATAGGCCTCTAATTTTGGGTTTTGAAGATCTTCATCACATTTTCAGCTGAATGAACTACAATACAGTATTTCTACTGATTTTGACATAATGATATATTTTAACATAATCTGAGAAGTCGTTATTAACCACCAAGAATTCAAGAGTTCTGTAACAAAACATTGTGACAATATTGTAAAATACATTACAATTTCTTCAATGGTATGTCATAAAAATGTGTGATAAAATTAATTTCTCAACAAATTACACCAAAATCCAGCGAGCATCATAACACACAATAGCCCGCAAACCTGCAGCCACGAAGACTGCTGCCGAACAAACAGTCAACATAACAAGTCATAAAATTGCAAAAAAAAAAGTAAAAGGGAAATATTGTGCCAGCGATATGGAGGGGTTCTTGATAAGAGTTCTATTGTATTGTGGAAATAATTCATGACTATCTTTATAGTTTTCTTTCCAAAAAATAAGGGGTGTACGGATCCCCAGTAATAGGGCACAAATAGCCTTGCGCTGTAGGAATCTCCTTACATATATAAAAAATATTTCACAAGCTAGCTGGGGGAGAAAGAGCAATTTAATGTGGTCGAGAGTGGCCATAAAGTAAAATCATAATTTATTGTCGAAAATCCACTAAAATTCCAAAAAGAAATGACCATAAAATGACAAGTAGCGGTCATCAAAAAAAAAAAAAATAATATACATACACACACACACACACAAATACGCTCACGGCCATTGTCAATGCCATTCGCTTTAACGCTTGACACCACTCCATCTGTACCCCTCCAGCTAATGGTTATTACATGGAAATGGTTTTATTATATATGTGAAAGCACGATTTTCCCTTTGTTCGCTGCTGACGGGCATTTCCAGTAATTTTATTTGGAATCAATGTCAGAGGTTAACTAAAGTGGTCATATACCATATAGATGTGTGTGTGTGTATGTGCGAGTATATAGTGATACATACATGTATAACAAATATTTTGGTAATGGCTTTTAAAAGGCAATCAATAAATGAATACAAAATTGAGTGTGATAGTGTGCCAGTGGTAAAATGAAAATTCAAATTGGAAGGACACATGGTAATAAACTTAAATTGATATGACCAGAAAAAAGGACTTGTGAAAATTGTCGGTGCTTTGTTGTGGCACGAAATGCCAAATTTCAAAAACGTAGATTTTTGAGGCATCACCGTATGTGGATTAAAATAGGGACAACTAGAAGTCATATACGCGACCCTCGACCATAAAAAAATATCCATCGGATATGACGACCTAGAAATAGCGACCACAAATGCATGAAACAGCAAGAAACTCTTATATTGGAACTATTGCAAATATTTGAATTTTTAACGGTTAAAGGAATATCTATTCTGTGTCTAGTTAACGGTAGAATCTCGACTTCAATTTTGAAGGAGTACGTTTCAATGATGCTAACAGCCCATAGGTTTAGAGCATTTTGTCGGGGTTAGTATAAGTGGAGATTCTACCGTTAACTAGACACAGAATAGATATTCAATATCGAAAATAAACGATCAAAAGCTTATTATACCTTGTTGTAATTCAACAAGTGTTTTATGACTGATTTGTCGCTGGTCATAATATAATTAAACATGGACGCACGTCTTCCGGCACCTTCCCCATATTGAATTATTCATATTTAAATAAGGTTCCCAGAATTTCTTCAACTGCCGCACAAGGCAACATTGACACTAAGTCAGAATTAAGGACGAAAGTTTGATCAATATTTTCTAGCGTCTTCCCCAAGAACTGTACAAATTTACCTCTTCACTTTATTTGTATCCAGTTTAGGTGAGAAAGGTGCCAGAAGGAGTGCGGTCTTATTTCAGCAGGAATATTGTAATATGTGAAATTTGATAATCGATTTTACGATCGTTTTGTTTATTCAAAATGTTGTTCCTTTATGAGGGAAGTATCACTAGAAGGAATGGTCTGATAAATAAAATCGGACGTTAGCACGGGTTTTCTAAGCTTCATGGCTATTAAAAATTTTTATCCTTTGTGGGGGAGGTGTCAGAAAGAGTGGAATAATACATGCCGTCTTTACACCGAGTTTTATGTTAATAAATATATTGCGATATATGAAGATAATCCGACTCCTGTTTCACATTTTTGTGGGAGAGGTACATGATGATATTATTCATTTTCGTGCCTGACCTTTCACTGATGCAAATACTAGGATTTGCAAAGTCGGTGCATAATCGGACTATCCGTTCTCTGTAGCTATATGGCTAAGATTCTAAAAAATGTTATCAAATTTAGAACCGGTGTGGAACTTATGTGCACGGCTTTTGATACCGCCTTCAAAGTGTATACCGTTAAACATATGATTATATGATAACTATAAAAAAATGTATTGCATTTCTTTGGAAAAATATGTATCAGAACATTTTCAGTAATTTCCGCGTTAATATATACTTCGTCGATTGTATGCCCTTTAGTAGAAAATATGGTGAAAACCTTTAAGTTGACGCTAGAACTATCCCATGAAACTACATAAATAATATAATTATAAGCAAAAATTTAGATATTTACATTTCTATAAAATTTGAAATCTGACATTTGAAGGATAATATTGTTTGGTGATATTTTTATTCATTCTTTCCCATAATTTTAGTTCACTAAAATTATATAAAATCAATTATATATAAATTAAATTTATCGAATCAATTAAATTAATTATATATTTTTGTTTTGCTTGGGCATTCTTACGTTTGTTATTGTTTCTGATAGACAGAGAGGTGCATGCATACGAAGAGGTACAAGCATGTGTTGGTTATTATGGGAATCCATTAAAAAAATCCATGAAAAATCTGAGTTAAATCACCCAAAATACGAATATTGGGGTCGCCGTTGCCAGAGGAATTGATACAAATTAAGAACATTAAATGCTAACTTTAAACTGTTGTGGAAAAGACGTCTTAAAAATCGATCTCCCGACAATTTTAATGGACAATTTGACCGTAATCAATCAAATATCGGGAGGTACCGTTACATCGAGAATTTACTAAAATGCGGACCTATACCAATAATTTTCTGCCAGAGAAGTTGGTTCACATGAAGTACTTTTTGTATACAGGCTGAGATAAAAAAAGCTGCAATAAAGTTAAACGCCATAATTTTTAATTTTTTTTTTAATTTTATTGAATGAAAACAAAAAATGCCGGATATAGCATCAAATTTTAGAATAAGTTTAGATTTGTTCGAATTGGTCACCTTTAGCACGAAATATGGCCAATGAAACCGTCAAACGCTGCCCGAATGTTGCTCTGCGGTATTTGAGGTGATCGACACCTTGGTGGTTTTTAATGCCAACCTTGCTTTCCAAAATACCCCAGACACAATAGTCCAACGGAGTGGTATCCGGAGATTTTGGTGGTCATTGTTCACTGGAAATGAAGCGAAGAACTTCATTTTGTGACCATTTTTGGATGGCGCGTGCTCAGTGCGATGGTGCTGAGTTCTGTTGGAATGTCCAAAGTCTGCGGCCAAAATGTTTGTGTGCCCAAGGCTTTAATACACCCTCCAGAATATTTTCGCGATAATATTCGACATTTATTCTGATGGTATGGTCGATTAATACAAGCTTGGAGCGACCATCGGCTGTTATGGCGGCCCACACCATCACCATGGCCGACGCTTGAGTTCTGATGGCCAACCGAAGGTGCACATTTTCACTGACCTCTTTGGCAAGTAAACACGATCATTTTGTTTGTTTACAAACTGCGTGACAACGAATGTTTTCTCACCGGAGAAAACCAAATTCGGCAGTTTACCACTTTCAGCCAAGCGAAGCAACTCTTTAACTCTTTTGAGTCCAGTTTCTTTCTGTTGCGGTGTAAGTTCAATAACTTTACCCCAAGCTCATTTTTCAATAGTTGCCGAATGGAATATTGCAATTCAGCTCACAAGCCATTTTTCGACAACTGCGAGGATCAAGTCGCTTCTTTACTTTTCGAAAAATTTCTGCTGATGTTGCTGTTTTCTTCCGTTCACTTCCTTGACGTCGGGCTACGCTACCAATATCACGGTAACGAGCGATGGTATGAGACAGAAAAGATTTATTCACATTTAAATGCTGGAGTGCTCTAACAATAGCCACTTGTGGTTTTCCAGCCAAACATAAAGAAATCACACTATCACGCCTGAATTCCATTACGAATAACTTTTTTCTGGAAAATTCTCAAAAAATGTCATGGTACCCTTTTAAAGAATATAATTAGCTGTCACTGAAATAATCATTAAAATACTGAATACATTGGACTATCCTTACTCAGGACATATACGATCCAATGGTCGATCTTGGCATACATGCAGACAAAAGGCTTTCGTTTTGACTTTAGCTTGGTTACAACCAACTGACATACACAATCACAAACTTAATGTACTCTCCATTGTATGGTGAGTTCAGGCCGGCATTGTTCATTTCAAAGTGCATTTCGATTTTTTTAAATGTCAGTTATTAGAACTCTTTTATCACAACGCTATATTTCAGAAATTTCTTGAAAATCAACTTAATCATATGTCCATATTCTAATACATTTTGTAAAGTTTTAAAGGAAGGAACGGCAATTTAAAATGAATATTATATTCCCATAACAACTGCCAACAGCCTTGGGTTTCAGTGATTTAATTAATAAATTACTCATCACTTAAGCTGTTATTGAAGCATTGTAATGTACAATTACGGCATCTTTTAAATACATGTAATTTTGTTTTTCCAAATGGAATTATTATTACTGTACGAGTATTTTTAATATCGTTACCTTTGGCCAGCCGCTTAATCAGCATGAAAATTAATTTTCTCCAACTTAATTATTAAAGGCTGGCAATTTATTTTACTTCTGGTGGCCACGTATAAATTGTGGGCTGGGATCAATTGCATTTTATAGTTTGTTTATACAAGAAATACCCTTTTCATTAAAATGCCGTTAATCAGAATATAATTAATTTATTTTTAATTTCGAATTATGTGTATTAATGTGCTGTATGCCATTTTAAAAGCCAACATCTCGTACATATTTTCCAGTTCATTGAATAAATCCTCTTTTCTTCTCAGCTTACCGCAAAGTAGGGGTGGGGATTTGCTTCGAACGAAATAAAAAAATAATAATAATTTACGAACAAAGATCGAAGGAAAAAATATGTAATAGCCTATTAATTTGGCAACCGTATTTATAGCACAAGTAAATCCGTGGAGTGGGTATTGTAGGTTTGAAAAGTTTGCAAGACCTCGAATTATTGCTCCTAGACCTACCATGTAATATAACAACCAATGGACGAACTGAGTTGATATTTGTCAATCTGTGCATCACGAAATTTTAGTTGGGATCAGGGTTAGGTTCAGAATAGAGACTCATAATAATAATAAGGGAATGGAATGAACCAAAAACAAATTAACGCCTAATTTTTCAGGGCAGAAGCTTATCACTTTTGATTGTAATTGAATGATATTTAGTGGATGAAACGGACCATAACTTTTATTTTAAAAATTCCAAAACTTCCTTGCAACGATGAATATCTTCAATGCTCAAAATCATTTCCCAGCGAAATCACAAATGCATGAACAGGTTATCTCTGATATTTAATTAAAACAGGATGCACCGACATCCATGTGGAAAACTGTGCAAATCATAAAAACGTACTTAACGTCTCAAAAAATATATCATGATTTTGGCCACCAATGGACACCTTTGAAATTGAATTCCCTGCATGTGGAGATAATTAAACCAGTGAAGAAAGTCCTAAAGTCGGCCCCACCCGACTTTATGATACCCTACACCACTTTACATATTTAGTACAGCTTCACATAAGAAATAAAAGTTTTTATGGGGAATTTGTTAGAATTAAATCATACCAACTATGACAATAGTTACATATATTTAAAGACCAAAGGAACTAATATATGGAAGGAATATCCCCCTCTGAATAGATTTCTACTAAATTTTCCGAGGCTATTTCAATTCGGGCTTGTATTACGTATTTGGTGCATAATTAACTTCAAATCGGATAAAGATATGTATGGAAGCTATATCCAAATCTGAACCTATCTCGACAAAATTTGGCAAAATGATATTTAAGCTGTATTTGCTATATTTCCCGGAATATCGGTACTAAGGAGTGCATATTATGGCTAATATGTATGAGAATAATATATATGAGAGCTATAGCTATATCTTAACCGATTTTCATCAAATTTGACATACTTATTTCCGGACTCAATTTGGTCGTAAGTGCCAAATTCCATCTTATTTCGGCTTATGTTACACGTTTGGTGCACAATAAAAGGCAAATAGGACGAATATATATATATGGGTCCTATATCCAAATCTGAACCGATTTCAATAAAATTTAGTAAAAGTATTTCTGAGATGTATATTATATATTTTCCAAAATATCGTTGGTACAGGGTGCATATTACGGCTGCGGAGGACAAAAATAACAAATCGGATGAGTAATTTATATGTAAGCTATAACTATATCTGAACCGATTTCGATGACATTTGGTTTACTGATTTTCAGTCCTTATCTGGCCGTATGTGCAAACTTTCATACTATATATATGGAGGGTATATCTATATTTTGACCGATTATCGCCAATTTCAATAGGATTTGTCCTTGGATCAAACTATTTTCTTTTTTTTTAAATTTTATCTGGATCGGGCAATATATGCGACCAGTACTTTGTTTACAAAAATATGGACATGCAGAAATCGACTCAGAATGTGATTCTATGCAGAAAAGAACTATGGGTCTATCTCCTTTCCTTTTGCCTGTTACAAACAAATGCACAAAGATATAATACCTTGACCACCTTGTGTGTAGGGTATAAAAATTAATAAAAACAAAAACGATAAGTGAAGAAAAACTTACAAACGTATGATCTACCAACCCCTAGACGAGTTAACGGGACAAAATTTTCCAAATTTGTTTGACCTTTACAGTGTAAAAATCTTTAAAAAGTTTTCCAGGAGCCAATAGGAAACTCTAACATATATGTAGATTGCGAAACTAAAAAAGTCTCACATGGCCAACCCATTGTTAAACATGTAACATATTGAACTTCGAAAAATGTCAAATTCCGCCTTTCTCTGCCAAACCATACATCTTCATTACTCAACAATACACCAATGACACTCAGAGCATACATAGCTTTCTCATCAATTTTTAAAACATGTATAGCTCTAAGGAATACATTAAAAGTCAGCACTGGTAAATGGCAAACATTGTTAACGGCATTGGACAAAATAAAATATTAACAGTGTTGGAGATGGAAACCAAGAAAGGAAGGAACTTGTAGCAATGAAATTCAAGGAATAGCAAACAAAACAGAAAAAGGACGCCCATAAAAAAAAACAAGCAAGCAATGGGAACAACGAAGACCAACAGCAAACAGCTAGGCAAACCAATTGAGCAACTGACCAACATCATCGAAAGACTGATGCGAATGGTGGCGCTGGCAAAAAAAAGAGAGAGCGAGAGAATCATCCAACGACAAACAGGAATCAAATCAATTAACAAACACAATGACCACAAATTCCCAATAGCTACGCATACAACAACAACAACAATACAATTACTGCGTTAACAAGGAACAGGACATGCCACAAAATGGCTAAGGAACCGGCAGCAATAGAGTAACGCTTGTTACACAGCCATGGTAATTGTGATGTGCCTGGGCAATCACCAAAGGCCATCATCCGGAGGCAGTGGTATTCTCTCCCTCGGCAGAAAGAATGACAAATTGATACAAGGCAAAGAGTTAGTTTCAAAATCATTTGGGTACTGTTCTAATCAATTCTTGATTGCGATCCAACAACATCCAAATTGAATATCTTAACAAGGTGTTACAGGATTGTTGGCAACACACACACGTTTGATTGCGGCTATCTTTATGATTGACTTGACAATTTTTTTTGTAGGTTAGATGTTCTTTAAATTGGTTAATATTTTAAAATGCTAGGTAGTTATTTAAAAGAGTTAAATTTAAAATGTTGCTGTAATTTTTTTATCGAAGTGTTATACCCTCCACCTTTTAAATGAGGAGTATTAAATTTATCATTCCGTTTGTTACACCTGCAAATATTAGTCGTAGACCAGATGTCCATTGAAATCGGAATACAGCCCACATTATTTGACGTAGAGCTTTAAAATTTAGTACAATATCATATATTGTGCCTTGGATGATTGGTATTGAAAATTAAATACATTAGTCCACGTTGTAGTATAGCCCCCATATAATGGTATATCCCGATATTCGGTATTTTGATAGTCTTATCGATATTTTTCCATGGATGTGTCTAAAAAGTGGCATTTGTAGTTCGCAATGGGTTCTAGCTCCGATGGCGGTACATTTTTTATGTAGGTCTACGTTTGATGGTGTTAGCCACATTTTTTGCACGAATTTGTCTAATAATTGGTTTTTGTAGTTTGTAATGGTCTGGTGGCATTATATTGTATATTTAGATCCACGTTTTCCTATAACGTACATAAAACTATGGTATTTGTAGTCCATCACGATTTACACTATGCCATGTATAGGACTTGGAAAAAACTTTTAATATTCGTAACCATGGCTCAGCGAGTTGTGTGTTTAATTGCAAATTAGAATATTGAGAGTTAAGTCAAGTCAAGTAAAAAATCGGATTGTGAAAAATTGAAATATGAATTCTAAAAATAAATTAAATATTTTTTCCTAATTATTTGTCGACTGTACAAAGAACTACTACTTTTTCCTTGTAAAAATAATGGGTTGGTAGGTAGATTTGAGAATTAACGGTAATGGTAATAATGGATTTTTTCCCGATTTTATACCCTTTGTCTATGACCATGTACGCAAAAACAGTTTGGAGATGTGTTTTATAATTTTAAATTAGTGGAAATTGAAATTCAGTAAATCTGTATAAAATTCTTTACCTTCGATTGATGAAAGAATTGTGTGATTCGTTTTTTCGAAATATTAGAAACTAGGGTCACAGTTACAATCAAATGCAATTTTTCAATGAATATTAAATTAGGGATACATAGATGAAAGCTGTACCCAACTTCAATATTTTTTTTTTTTTTTTTTTTGATTTTCAACAAAAAGTCGACTTATGAACTCTAAATATTGGCCTATTAGTCCATTATATTTCAATACCGGACCTTTGAGATTTTCGAAAATATTGATAAATTACTATTTCAAGTTGTTCATGTTCTATTAATAATTTTTCCCACTTTTTTATCCAATATGTTTTTATGCCCTACACCATATAGTGGTAAGGGTATTATGTCTTTGCACATTGATTTGTAACATAGAGAAAGAATCGAGATAGACCCGTAGCTACTTTTGAGGATCTTCATAGTATAATATTCTGAGTCTACTTATGCATGTCAGTCCGTCCATGTATTTTTTGTGAAGAAAATGCAGGTCGCATTATTATCCGATTGAGATGAAATTTTGCAAGCAATATTTGTTGGACGAACCAAGGACGAACCCTATTAAAATTGGTGATAATAGGATCAGATTTAGATATAGCTGCCATATATCATCAACCGATTTCGAGTTAATGGCTAATATAAGTCCAAATGATCTGTATTTTGGTACATACCACCGAATTCGGTCTAGAAGCAAATAAATCAAATTCGGTGTAAATCTAGCTATAGCTACCATATATATGTTTTATCCGATTTGGGGTTTAAAGTCCCTCACAATCGTAATATGCATTCCACAACAATGATCTTTGGTAGCAAATATCGCATGCAGCTCTGAAATAAGTGTATCAAATTTTGTCAAGATCTGTTCAAATTTGGATATAGCTAATATCAGCCTAAGTCGAGTGAATTTCGGGACGTACGTTTCCATTTTGGCTCATATATATATATATATTTATATATATATATATATATATATATATATATATATATATATATTTTTTTTTTTTTTTTTTTTTTTAATATAATCCTTATCCAAATGATATCATGTACTCTATAGCAAATTATAACTGTTCTAAAGCCAAATATTGATAGATAGATAGTATGAAATACTTGATCTTAATCATTCACGAATTATTGCCAATTGCAAATTTCACCTGAAGATAATAAACACATTGCGATGTACAAAGTTTGAGGTAAATCGGATACTCCCTGTGTTCTCTGTGAACATTTTTTTTAAAACTTACGTCTGTCCTCAAAGGTTTGCAAACAAAGTACAGTTTGAGATGAAATTTTCCGTTTATTTGTTTGGCCAAAGGGCGAACCCTAAGAAAATTGCAGGGAAATTGTCCTAATGTAGATACAGCCATTTGTCCAATATTCATCCAAATATGATGTATTTCGGCACAAAAATTTAGAACTTAAAAACAAAGAATCCAAATCCAAATACCATGTTCGCTAGATATCTCGGTCACCAGGTTGAGAGAGTGAAATCACGCCCCAAGAAATAATGTGGACTAGGATAAGTTAACATTAACATATTCTTATAAGCATCATATGTGTAAGCTTTCACTCTCATGTGTATACACACAAAATTAGTATATGTCTCATGTCTCTTCACCGTACAGTATTATGCCTCAAATCTATGAATTACCATCTTCAGTAGCTTTTTGTTGCTGTTACTTTCTTTTCTATTGCCAAAGGCTTCTTTTGTTATTTGTATTTGCAATTGAATCATGTGTCTGCGTGTGCGAATGTTTTTCTTATTTTTGATTGTCTTATTTGTTGTACATGGCTTATCGAATGAGTCCAAAAGTACACAAAAGACCCATTTCCACATCAGCGAATTCGTACGTTAGTGAAGGTGTTGACTTTGTATTCTTTGAACACTGTACACAGTGGTGTCGAGGAGGAGAAATTTTGAAAGTAATCCAAACAAAACGACTTCTTTCTTTCAAAAAATTCAGAGCAAGTGAATTTACTTCCTGAATTTACTAACTGAAGTATTGGTAAATGAAAGTCGGTATCGGTAAATTAAATAATATAATAAATGACTACGAGTTCAATATCAGCAGCGGTCGTAACAAAATAGGCTATTTGTAACAAATAAATGCCTCTTTTGTATATTTGACGACTTTTATTCCGTGAATAATGACTTCTTATTACGAGAAAATTGCTCTTGTTATACTATGGATAAATGGTCAAATATTGGTTAGTAAACTCATTTTTTCTGGGTGCAAATCTTATAATAGACTAACTCATGTCCGGTACTTTTTCAGCGAAGAGTCCACCATAACATTTTAGTTGCGTTCGAACATTTCACATTTCGTACTCAATTTTCAGACTTTTAATGTTGTACATATTATCTAAGTTATCGGAAAGGAAAATAGGAAAAATATTTGCCTTTTACACCAAAGGATCTTCAAAATATTTTATTTTGATGTAAACTGAGGAGGAATTAGTAAACCTATTGCACAGTGGGAACCCACATCCGATTTTTCTGTCCAAAATAATTTTAACATCTCCATATGTAAACCCTAGAAATTTCAACATTACCAAATTTAGTACCATTTTGTACTATTTACGTATATCCAAAACAAGCTCCTTCTCCCAACCCCAGACACCAACAGTGACATCAATATCAAACTTCAGAATTTCAACTGTATTGCCTCGTCCAATATAAGATTAAGTACTATGTAGTACTTTTCGTAAATGTATACCACACATTTCCAAAACCACTTACATACCCCAACTCCAGCTAACAACAGAGACCTCAATGTCAAATTTAGAAATTTTCGAACAATTATGGTACACATTTTCAAAACCATCTCCATATCTTATCTCAAACACAAACAATGACATCTATATCAAATATCTGGATTCCAGCTTTCTTCCCCCAACCAATACCAATAAAGTACCATTTAGTACTCTTCGTAAAATTATAATAAACACATCCGAACCTACCTCCAAATCTCAACCTCAAATTTCAGAGTTGTATCTCGATGCCTTCAACTAAGACCAAATTTAGTACTATTTATTACTTTTCGTACAAATCTAATACTAATTATTGCTTTTATTTAGAACCATTTAGTATTATCCGTAAAAATATACGGCACATTTCCAAACGACTGCCAAGTCTCAATCACAGTTACCATCAAACACAGTTAATATCAAATTCCAGAATTTAATCTCTATTCCTGCACTTAATACCAACCAGTGCTATTTCCACCAAAAAACCACCTTCAGACTACACATAAACAGCCAGAGAAATACCAAATTTGTGCCAAATGTAGTACTATATAGTGCATTTCGTGCACTTGTAGTACACATTTCCAAAACCATCGTTTTATCATAAACGTACCACCAACAGGGACTCCAATAAGAAACTCTACCAAATTTAGTACCATATAGTTCAGTTCGCGCACTTAGTACAGACTTCCAAAGGCACCTTCATATATTAAACTTGATATTCGAATTTCCCAAAGCCCAGTGGTACAGCTATCCTGCACTCAATCAGTGAATCTCATTCCAAATTTCATAGTTCTGGATCATTTCGTTTGTCCAATAAAACGTTTTAAATTTTTAGTAGTTTTTGTACGCCTTTAGTACGATTTTACAAAAAAAAAAAAATTCTAGGCACTCGACTGATCCGCGTGCAAAATTTTTAGTTCTTAGTCACATATCAGTATAGGCTTATTGAATTATTTACACATAAAATTATTAAAATTTTGAAAAGAAAAACAAAAGACCATTGTGCAAATTTTGCTACATGTCATGTTTTTCTTCTTTATAGTTTTGCTGCTGGTAGTGCTTCCCGTTCTCTTTTTTTTTTTTTTTTTTTTTCTTAACAAGTACATGATAAAGTGGTTTGTTTTATGCATGTTTGTTTTGTTCATCCATCTCAGTCAGCAGCTGCCATCACTTTCACAAATAAAGCAACCCAAGGCATACTCACACCAGCATACATTTTCTTTTACGCTCATACTGGGACAATTTTTTTCCCCTCTGCCGTTTTGTTTGCTGTTGTTGTTACCAAGCCGTTGTTTTTCCTTTTGCTATGATTCCTTCTCATGGCCTACAGGCATTGTACGAAAGATATTGTTCGAGATGATTGTCTTGCAGAGAGTGTATAAGTTTATTGTTATTCTCTCAATGTCATATTCCGTTGAATTTGTATGTGCGTTTGGTTGTACGGCTGTATGACTTTATCGGTGAATAGTTTCTCCGCACCCCAAACATATATATCTAAAGAAAAACAAGATAATCCAATGTTTGTTATTAATATTCACTCCATTGTGTGTTGGACCTATACAATTCATGCTTTCACATGGATATTGCCAGCTACCGCCTCTTTTCAAAATTTCCCAAATTGAGACTGGTAATCGTCATCGTTTTCTTGAGAGCGGCCAAGGGCCAACAAACAAGGCCCATAAACAAAACAAAAATGTTACAATTTGTTTGTGCCGCCTATTTGCAGGAGGAAGTGATTTGTTTCTTTAGGCTTTTGTGTATGCAAACTTTAATAGGCCTTTTCTTTTTTTTTGTTTTTTTCATGTTCATTTCTTTGTCCGCCATAGGAAATTTGCTTAGAATAATATTGACAAAAAAATATAGGAGTTCACTTTTATTTTTGTTCAAACAAATATGTTTCAAAAAGTTAAAAAAGTTTTATAAAACAAAATCCAAAACCATCATACCACCCATAGGAAATTTTTATTTTAGATTCTATAAATAATACAGAGCAACACCAAAAATAATTGAATTAAAAAACAAATACATTATATAAAAGAGCTTAAAGGACAAATAAAGATCTTAAAAGACAAGTGTATCGATCTCGTAAGTTTGCGCCGCAAAGTATATTTTTAGAGATATCCGTATTAAGATATCTCAAAACCCTTACATTTTAGGCATATAATATCTTCAGCTACTAACAACAATACGAGGATTATATTAGTCCAAAATTGTAATTCTCAAGAAGTCACTAAAGAGTTTCATATGGTTACGGTCAAATAATGGTTATAAATTCCAAAAAAGAATGGTTAAATATTCCTCTTACCTGCACCACTTTTGACGAACGTGAAAAGTTTCCAAAAAGTTCCGTCGAAAAATATAGTTCAATGCAAAGTCGTTATATAGCGGGCTATACGAAGACCTGGTCCTGTATATACAATTTTTTGTCATAGGCTGTAGTATCCATTACGAGCTTCAAATACGAAATTTGAACAATTCCGTTAAATAATTTTAATATCATCAAAATACCGAATATCGGGAGGTATCGTTATATGGGGGCTATACGAAGACGCGAATCTACGTACCTCCTATTTATAGGCTGAGAATAATGTTCTTAAAATCACTAAAATACCAAATATCGGAAGGTATCGTTATATGGGGGCTATACAAAGATGCATATGCAACGTGGACCTATATTCCGTCAGAGGCTGTAGTACCCATTACGAAACTTAAATTCGAAATTGAAAACAATTTCGGTAAAAAATGTCGCTATGATCTTCAAAATAGCAAATATGGGGGCTATTCGATATCGTGGACCTATATGGACAATTCTTTTCCAAAGAGTAAAGTACTCACAAAAAATTCCTTGTGTCGAATTTCAGACAATTCCGTTGGAAAATATGGCTATAATAATCAAAGTACCGAATATAATCAAAGTACCGAATATCGTAAACCTATATAGACAATTCTCTTTCAGGGAACAAATTACTCACAAAGACCTCCTTGTGCGAGATTTCAGACATTTCCATTAGAAAATGTGGCAAAATGTGGTGCTGTCTATCCTATATTAAGTTATTTTGATTCTAGCGTGTTTACAACAGACGGTCAGGCGGACAGACCAGACTCGTCTTAGAATTTTACGATGATCAAGGATACGCCATATATAATTATTATTTATATATTTTTATATATTGGTTTTGTATCCGAAGATTTTGGTTTCCATTGTGCTCTGGAAATGAAGCGAGGAACCTCATTTTGTAACCATTCTTGAGTGGCGCGTGCTGAGTCCTGTTGGAATGTCCAAGGTATGCGGCCAAAATACTTGCGTGCCCAAGGCTTTAATACATCCCACAGAATATTTTCATGATAATATTCGGCATTTATTCTAATACCACTGTCGATTAATACGAACGGAGAGCGACCATCGGCTGTTATGGCGGCCCACACCATCACCATGGCCGGCGATTGAGTTCTGGTGGCCAACCGAAGGTGCACATTTTCAGCTGACCTCTTTAGCAAGTAAGCACGATCATTTTGTTTGTTCACAAACTGCTGGACAACGAATGTTTTCTCATCAGAGAAAACCATATTCGGCAATTCACCCCTTTCGGCCAAGCGAAGAAACTCTTTAGCTCTTTTGAGTCTATTTCTTTCTGTTGCGGTGTAAGTTCTTGCACTATTTCGAATTTCAATTACTTTACCCCAAGCTCATTTTTCAATATTTGCCGAATGGAATATTGAGATATGTTCAGCTGACAAGTCATTTTCGGCCGCTGCGACGCCGGTTTCGATCAAGTCGTATCTTTACTTTTTGAACCGTTTCTGCTGATGTTGCAGTTTTCTTCCGTCCACTTCCTTGACGTCGGGCTACGGTACCAGTATCACGGTAACGAGCGATAGTACGGGACACACAAATCACGCTTGAATTCCATCACTAATAACTTTTTTTCTAGAAAATGCTCACCAAAGTGCTTTCGTACGCTTGTAAACAATATAATGAGCCGTCACTGGAATAATTTTAATGGCTGTTGGACGAGTGTCTTAACAAGTTAAAAAGTATCAGTCGGTATTGCCGCCAGAGATATACCCTCAGCTTTTATTCGATTATCTAAATATATTTTGACTAGTGTTAAGGTTATTTAAACGTTTGACCCTCTATGGAGCAGATCCCGAAGGAATGGGCCAATATTGCCCATTTCCTATCGGACCCAAAATATGATATAAATATTTCGACAGATGTGCCAAGTCTAAATGGAATCGGATGTTAATTTGGCGATTTATGAGCTTCATGGGTACTCAAAATTTCAATATTTTGTGGGGGAGGTACTTGATGGAATGGACCGATGTTGTCCATTTTCACACCTGTCCTAGCAATGACGCAAATATTAGGATTCGCAAAGTCGGAGCAAATTCGGATTAGCCTTTCTCTTTCTGTGAAAATTTTTTTTTTTTTTTGAAAGTTTCGACCTTTTGTGGGGGAGGTACCAGAAGGATTGGGCCGATATTGTTCATCTTAACACAAGACCTTGGGTTAATATAAATATTGGGATGTGTGAAATTTGAAGACAGTCGGACTCTTACATAACATTTTATGAGAGTTGTAATTATTCAAAATTTTGACCATTTGTGGGGGAGGTACTTGATGGAGTCGACCGATATTGTCCATTTCCATACCTGCCCTAGCACTGACGCAAATATTAGGATTTGCAAAGTTGGAGCAAATTCGGATTATCCTTTCTATTTCTGTGCAAAGAATATATTTTTTGAACATTTCGACCTTTTGTGGGGGAGGTACCAGAAGGAGTGGGCCGATATTGTTCATCTTAACACTAGACCTTGGGTTAATATAAATATTGGGATGTGTGAAATTTGAAGACAGTCGGACTCTTACATAACATTTTATGAGAGTTGTAATTATTCAAGATTTTGACCATTTGTGGGGGAGGTACTTGATGGAGTGGACCGATATTGCCCATTTTCACACCTGACCTAGCACTGACGCAAATATTAGGATTTGCAAAGTTGGAGCAAATTCGGATTATCCTTTCTCTTCCTGTGCAAAAAATATATTTTTTGAAAAATTCGACCTTTTGTGGGTGAGGTACCAGAAGGAGTGGACCGATATTGCCCATCTCCGAACTCGATCTAAGTTTGACAAAAATATTACCTTGGAGCCAATTTGGATCAAATCGGATACTCCCTTCGAGAGTTATCGTGCGCACCAGCCAGCCAGACAGACAGACAGACGGACGGACGGACGGACATCGCTAGATCGACTCCAAATGTTCTGAAACGGATTTGGTCCAAAGAGACCTAGGGTCTAAAACCGTTATTTCGACTAGGCACGTTTTGGCCGTATCAAATGATATATACCCTCTGTAGCCATATGGCTGAGGGTATAAAAATGACAGCAGTCTGAATTTGATTGCAGTTTTTTCAGCTCAACCTGTATATACTGTTAGGTCTTAAAATTATTGTTAGGTCTTAAGTTCTGATTTCTTAAGTTCTTATTACAAATGGATTGGTACATATACCATTCATACAATGTATGGTGGTGGGTATAAAAAAACTTAGTTTTATATAGAATATGCTAAAAGAGGATATATCGTACACAAAATTTCGCTATAAGTCTCAGAATAAACTATATATTTAGATATAATAGCTTGTTACGTGATAAGGTTTTTGAATCTTGTGGAAAATTGTCTAGACTTGTGTTTGAGACTATCCCACTTACTGCAAATTGACAGCTATCCTTTTTATTCACATTCAATTTTAAAAAATATTATCTTATTTACTGAGTAATATTCATCATAGTTCAACATTTATTGGCAATAGCTTCATATTAAAAGGTATCATTTGGCGCTTGAAATCTTCCACATTTGGGGCTTGGAAGTTTCGTCTAGGCCACGACTCCACCATTGTTCTATATAGTAATTACATAAACTTCTATACAGACTTTTAAAACAATTTATCTACCTTGGCATATTTTAATATTACTTAATTTTCAAATGAAGAGGCATAATATCTTTCCTCCACATAATTCTTCTTATACACAATCCATGTTTGTGAAAAGAAACCATTTTCAAGAAACGAGTTAATGAATACAAATTAGAGATTTAGTAAGAGAGGGTCGGTTTATCATCATATATGTGTATGGAATCTCTTGATTTCTGTATGAACAATTTAAAATCCTAAGTACTCCCCTGTTGTATGATTAACATTAACAAATTAAATAAATATAATTTCATACGCTCTGTTGTACGTTTATTTTCGGTGATGAAAAACCATTGCAACCGCAATATAAAAAACAAAATCCTTGGCCTGTGTTTAAACAGCTAAGGCTAAGAAATGGTTTACACCCACGTTCATGAGCAGTGTTTTACTATAATTAAATGAAAATGTCGCAAAGTTTTATAAAACATTTATTTAATACAAAAATTGGAACATTATATTCATTTGAACATATGCCTGGTATGCCATATTATCGTTGTGTATTGTTGTTGTAAGAAATATGTTCACCATTTGGAGATTATATCTATCTAATTAATAAACAAAGAGCTACTTGCTCAGCACTTTGTGGAATTATGAGAAGGGGTTACCATATGAGGAGATGTCAAAATATATACGTTTTGGGTAAAATCTTAATTTTGAGTTGTGTTGGCCATAATAACGATGAACACAGGCTGTTAGCTTAAATATATTGAATGTCAGAATAACAAGCTCGAGGTACTTTATATGATACTCAATGGGAAATTTGCTTATGGTTTCGTTGATTTAGACAGATGGGAGAACCCAGTCGTTTGAAGTAGTATTGTCAAACAAACAATCTAAGTCAGAGAAGCTATTCGCATGAAGTAGTATCGAAGTAGTATTGTAAAGAAACAGTCTCAGTTAAGTTTTAATATACTGATTCTTTTATTTCCGTGTGCTGAGTACGTCTTTTTTCGTTATACTTACTAGGAGATAAGATAGGAGAAATTTTCCAATCAGAGTCAATAATCATCAATTCGTCTATGAGAAAAACAACTGGCGATGTATTCTCAATTTTGATGCCATTAAGAAACAAGTGAAAAAGCTGTAAGTTCGACCGGGCCGAACTTTGAATACCCTCCACCATTTGGAACGAAATTGGCAATTCTCAAAAAGAATAAAATCCGTTAAAAATTCTGTTAAAATTTTAGAAATGCCGAATGTAGCCATTATTTTCGGGTTAATACGACAACATGGACCTGCATATATAATTTTTTTTTGGCACAGGCTCAATACCAAATTTGAAACAATTCCGGTGAATAATGTCGCTGAAATTATCAATGTACCGAATATCGAAAGGTACCGTTATATGGGTATACGAATAATTAATATCTATTACGAACTTCAAATACCAAATTTGAAACAATTCCGATGAATAATGTCGCTAAAATCATCAAAATATTGAATATCGGGAGGTGGCCTTATATGGGGTCAATACGAAGGCGTAGACCTGCACGTACAAATTTCTGTCATAAGCTGTAGTATCCATTACGAACTTTAAATACCAAATTTGAAACATTTTGGGTGAATACAAGGTCAGATGAAAAAATTGCAACCAACTTCAGACTGCTGTCATTTCCAAGCCACTCTTCCGACAGCTGTTAAAATTATTCCAGTGGCAGCTCATCATATTGTTTACAAGTGTAGAAAAGCATTTCGGTGGGATTTTTCAGAAAAAAAAGTTATTCGTGATGGAATTCAAACGTAATAGTGTGATTTCTTTATATTTGGCTGGAAAACCACAAATGGCTATTGTTAGAGCACTCCAGCATTTAAATGTGAATAAATCGCTCGTTACAGTCAAGGAAGTGGACGGAAGAAAACAGCAACATCAGCAGAAATGTTTCGAAAAATAAAGAAGCGAATTGATCGAAACCAGAGTCGCAGTGGCCAAAGAATGGCTAGTGAGCTGAACATATCGCAATATTCCATTCGCAAATATTGAAAAAGGAGCTCGGGGTAAAGCGATTGATATTCCAAAAAGCGCAAGAACTTACACCGCAACGGGAAGGAAATAGACTCAAAAGAGCTCAAAAAAGAGAGTTGCTTGAAATTTGGTATGAGAATCAAGGTTGGAAAGTAAGTTTGATATATGAAGGTGGGTTTATAGTTCTAAATTTGGGGCAGATTGGATTGTGATTAACTGATCTAGCTGGAATTTTAAAATATTGTATTGGGGTCCTTGTTGGTGATGGGTTTGTGATGAAGAGATGGTTTTGGAAATGTGTATTATAAGTGCACAAAAAGTACTATATATGTTACGATTTGGTATTGAGTGAACCGATAGTGCTTGAAATCTGAAGACTGGCATCATGGTCGCAGTTTATGTGTAGCCTGGACATATGGATATGGTTTTGGAAATATGCACTACAATTGTACGAAAAGAACTGTATTTGATATTGGGTGAAGGGAAAGAGATACAATTCTCAAATTTGATATTTAAATTACTGATGGTATCTGTGTTTGAGATTAGGTGGTATTTTGATAATGCGTCCTATATTTGTACTAAAAGTACGAAATGGTACCAAATTTGGTATAAGGTTAAGGGTAGGGCTGGAATTCTCAAATTTGATATTGAAGTCTCTTTCGATATTCGGAATTGATATATGGAGGTAATAAGTAATTGTACTAAAAGAGTACTCTATTTGCTACAATTATTTCAGGAACTGTTGAAATCTAAAATTTGGTATTAGGGTCGTTGTTCATGTGTAGGCTGGACATTTGGAGGTGATTTCCGGCATGTGTGCTATAATAATACGAAAAGTACAACATTTAGTATTGGGTGACGGATATGGCTCAATCCGGGAAATGTTTTAATGTGGTACCTGTTGGTGTCTAGGATTGAGATATTGAACGGTTTTGAACATAAGTTCTAAAATTATACGAAAAGTACTAAATAAATACCAAGAGTGAATCTTGAAATTTGATATTGATGTCTCTATTGGTATTTGGAATTAGATATGGAGGTGGTTTCGAAAATGTGTAATATAATGCTTCGAAAAGTACAATATACTTTTGGTATCTGTGATGGAGAGATATAGATTATTTTGAATAAACTAAACTAAATATTTCTAAACTTGGTATTGGGTGAGGGGATGGATCTGAAGTTCTGAAATTTGATATTGAGGTCACTGGCGCAGAAATAGTTTAAGAGAGAAAAAAAATACTAATATCCCCCTAGAATTGCCAATATTTTAAACTAAAATGAGTAAGCAGTAGTTGCCGTGCTCAGCACTATTTTGATGTTATTGCTAATTTCAATTGTTGCTACTTGTTGGCTCAGCTTGTTATTTAGTTGGCTTTGGCATTTGAAACCTTGGTATATATTTTTATTTTGCCACATTACTGGGAAGACAATTTTCTACTATTCTTTATTAAAATCCCAGCTTTTAGAGATATATTGAGGTATTTCTCAGTAGAATTCTAACGACCATAATAAAATGGAAATTTGTACTTAGCAATTTTATTAGATATTTATTAAGACTTTTTAGTATATCTCTTAAATTTGCCTTATATCTTTTAGTTCTGCACTCTTATTGAAATGCACTTTTGAAATCCAATTATAAAATCATTTACCAGAAGCTACGCACTTCTTGGCATTTTTGTCATTTCTTTATAAATAATAATAATATTATCTTCTATAAATTAAATCAAAATAATGAAAAAAAAAAAAAAACAACAACAAAATATAGCGTACGAAAACAATATTTATTTAATGCTGTTTTTCCTTATTTCCAAATGTTGTTCCATTGGGAAAATTCCTTGAAGATGAGCAAAGAAAAAAAAGAAAAACACAAACATTTCAATTTTGACTACAATGAAAACAAAGCAAATGAAGAATTCTATTATTTACTTTTATCAGTCTCGGATCGTTTATGTTTCTGGGAGTTTTCAAGGAAATGAGTTAGCATAGAAAAACAAACAGCAGAAAACCCCATCTCAATATTTTCTACTAGTTCAGCAAAAGCATATATTTTTACACATACATATACATACACACACACGTATACACATTCCTAGAAGCCGAAACACAAATAACACCATTTGTGGCATTATTTTACAAATCAAGTTATCAAATCAAGTTGAAATCTTCAGGGCATAACATTATACTTGGAAAAACCAAGCGATTCTTTTTGAAGAAGCACACACGCACACACACATGAACATTTGCCAAGTAGAAATAGATTTGTGTGACTTTTGTACCGACATGTTTTTGCTTTCTCTGTTCAGTAATTATAAAACTTATCATTTAATTTGAGATGTGCCAGGCAAAAATGGCATTTACACCAAATGAAACTAATTGTTACTATGATAGCAAATCGTATACATGAATATGTGTGCTGGCACCTGTGTGTGTGAGTGAAGGGAAGTCAGTCGAATGTATAAGTGAATAATTAAGATAATATTTGTCTCTGACAGTGTGAAGATGATGGCAAAGAAATAAAGAAAATTTTCAATTCTCTTGCAAAGCAAAGCAAGCGTCTTGGAGAAAAATGTTTGGAAATTTTAAAAGATAATAGGTTATTTTATTCCGTAACAAAAATATATATTCAAGGGGGGCGTAAACGTGTGTATGCAAATTTTGAATTAAATATTTAGACTTTGTAGTTTTTAAAAATGGAAGAAGTTTAGTAATTTCATAATCCAGTCTTCTGACGGCGATGATTATAATAGAAAAACCAGTAAAGAAAGTCTTATGATACCCAACACCACTTTGCATATTTAGTAGAGCTTCACATAACAAATAACTAAAAAAAAAAAAAAAACTAAAAAAAACTATAACTATAATAACTATGATTATAGTTATAATTTAATATCTGAAGGAACTAATATATAAGAGGAGTATCCTTCTCTGAATCGATTTCTCCTAAATTTATCGAGAATCTTTTCAATTCGGGCTTATATTACCCATTTGTTGCACAAAAAACTTGAAATCGGATAAAGATATATATGGGAGCTATATCCAAATCTGAACCGATCTCCATAAAATTTGGCAAAGGTATTTCTGAGCTGTATTTGATATATTTCCCCGAATATCGTTACTACCGAGTGGACATTATAGCTGTGCAGAATAAATTTAACAAATTGGATGAACAATATATATGGGAGCTATAGCTATATCTGAACCGATTTTCACCAAACTTGACGTACTTGTTTCTAAACCCAATTGGGTCGTAAGTGCCTAATTCCATCCCTTTGGGCTAATATTACACGTTTGGTGCACAATAAAAAGCAAATCAGACGAAGATATATACGGGAGCTATATCTAAATTTTGACCGATTATCTCCAGTTTCAATAAGGCTCCTAGGGTCAAAAAAAATTGCATCTGGATCGGGCAATAAATGCGACCTGTACTTTGTTTACCAAAATACATTAGCAGACGGACGGACATGCATAAATGGACTCAGAATGTGATTCTTAGCAAATCATCAAAAGGAACTATGGATCCATCTCGTTTCCTTTTGCCGGTTACAAACAAATGCACAAAGACATAACACCCTGACCTCCTTGTGGTGTGGGGTATAAATATTGATATAGACAAAATTAACATTAGAAACCAGTTTGACAGCATAAATTCAACTAAATTTTGAAGCAATTTATTTGAAGAAGTTACTTTACATTACAGCTTAGGATTCGACAAAGAATAAAGAATTTAAGATCAAAATCCTTATTTTTTGATTTGTGATTCGCGGTTTAATACATATTTTAATATTACAAATGAGGACATAATGAGTTCCCTCCTCAGTTGATGGTTGCATAGCGCGGCAAGCGATAATATTTGTCCAAATCGGTATTTAAAAAAAAAATCATTTTGACGGGTTCCTCTCCTGTAGATTTCGAATATAGACAAATATTAAAGAAAACAAGTTGAGGTATACCAGTGGTATTTTTTAAGATCATTCATTCATCACCCTCAGCCAATGTAGGTTTATTTAAATATATTTGGCCGAGAATAATTATTCTGAATATTGATTTTTTTTGGAAGTGGTTCCGAAGAATTTGGCCATTATTGTTAATTTTTTGTCTGACCTTAGTCTAATATAAATATTACAACGTTATACGTTTGCATTCTAGAAGACACTTCATTCACTTTGTATAAGATATGTTAGAATTTTTTGAGAATTTTGAAAAATGCGTGAGGTATAAGAACGAACGAAGTGTTACGAACGAAGTGTTACGAACGAAGTGTTACGAACGAAGTGTTACGAACGAAGTGTTATAATATTTTTGATCAAAACTTGAACCTTTCTGGAATAGGTACGGCAAGAAATGAGCCAATAAATTCCATATTCCCATCAGATATATATATATATATATATATATATATATATATATATATATATATATATATATATATATATATATATATATATATATATATATATATATATATATATATATATATTTTAATATTACAAATGAGGACATAATGAGTTCCCTCCTCAGTTGATGGTTGCATAGCGCGGCAAGCGATAATATTTGTCCAAATCGGTATTTAAAAAAAAATCATTTTGACGGGTTCCTCTCCTGTAGATTTCGAATATAGACAAATATTAAAGAAAACAAGTTGAGGTATATCAGTGGTATTTTTTAAGATCATTCATTCATCACCCTCAGCCAATGTAGGTTTATTTAAATATATTTGGCCGAGAATAATTATTCTGAATATTGATTTTTTTTTTTTTGGAAGTGGTTCCGAAGAATTTGGCCATTATTGTTAATTTTTTGTCTGACCTTAGTCTAATATAAATATTACAACGTTATACGTTTGCATTCTAGAAGACACTTCATTCACTTTGTATAAGATATGTTAGAATTTTTTGAGAATTTTGAAAAATGCGTGAGGTATAAGAACGAACGAAGTGTTACGAACGAAGTGTTATAATATTTTTGGATGTGCAATTTATAGATACATTTATATTTTATATTTACATTTATATTTTATTTCAGTAATTTTTGATCAAAACTTGAACCTTTCTGGAATAGGTACGGCAAGATATGAGCCAATAAATTCCATATTCCCATCAGATATATATATATATATATATATATATATATATATATATATATATATATATATATATATATATATATATATATATATATATATATATATATATATATATATATATATTGCTTGAGGTGATCCACACTTTGGTATTTTTTGTGTCAACCTTGTTTTCGAAAATACTCCAGACACAATAGTCCAACGGATTGGTATCCGGAGATTTTGGTGGCCATTGTGCGCTGGAAATGAAGCGAGGAACATCATTTTGTAGCCATCCTTGAGTGGCGCGTGCTAAGTGCGATGGTGCAGAGTCCTGTTGAAATGTCCAAGGTCTGGCCAAATTTTTTCCGTGTCCAAGGCTACGCCCACACCATCACCATGGCGCTTGAGTTCTGGTGGCCACCCGAAGGTGCACATTTTCAGCTGACCTATTTGGCAAGTAAACACGATAATTTTGTTTTTTTGCAAACTGCTCATCGATAAAAGTCATCGGTTAACCTAAAACCCGTTTGATATTATGCTATGTCATGATATTGTGACATAACACAATTTTCCTGGCAATATGTCAGGTTTTATTAAATTAAATAGAGATTTCACCTGTATTGAATATAACATATTCTGGCTATGTTTCACCTTTTCTATTGTCAGACAGAAACACTTAAAGAAATAACATATGCAAGGGATTTATTTTTGGTATATAGTTCTGTACAGACAACGTGCCTCGTACCATCCGAAAATATTTTTTTATTTATATATTTAAATTTAGATGGCAAACTACGTTACGTATTATTTTTAGAACAATTGTCATATGTTTTTCGAATTTATTAGAGTTTTTAATTTAGATGACCAATGCCCCATGTAATGGTAAAGTTGCTCGAATGCAATTATTTGTTTTGATATCATCACGTACCGTATCATTTCAAATGCAACACATGCATATCCTCTGACAATTTAACTTAATTACAAATACTGCATATATTAAATTAATAATTTGTCGGAGTAATTATATTCATCTACTAAATAACACTTTGTATTGCGTGAAAGCAAACATTCATTCAGTATTATTAATTTAAAGTTTTATAACTTCTTCAAAAGACATTTCATTATGACGACAACAATAAATTCATTAGATTCTTTTAATATTTCAAAACAAATGGCATTTCTTCAATCATTCATTCACGCACACAACTACATTGATCCACTAATATGCAATAATTAAAAATTATTTTCAAATTACTTGAAGATGAATTGCCGTAAGTAATTGCAACATTAGTCTCAAGTCAAGCAATAATTCAAGAATTTATGTTTCCATGGCCAGCCCGGAACATCCTTGAAAATAATTTATTTTGAGAATCTTGCCAAGATATACATATCAATTTTGTGTGTACAGGGATGGCATTGGATTTCATTCGAAGATTTCGTAGTAAATGTTTGCGGAATGTTATTGTCAGGTGTCTGTCATGTTGAATTTAATTTAAAGCGATGCCACGATAAAAAGCAGAGAAGTAGTCAAGCATTCATGCATAACATTTTGATTCGTTCATTTATGTGTCTGACATCAATACATCTTTGTATCAATTTACACATACACATGTTGAATCGTTTAGTAAATGTTGTGTATTTCCCTAGGACTTGAAATTACACCAGATTATGCAAAGTTGATCAGAGTTTCAGTCAATTTACTAAATTGAAACTACAAATTATAAGAATTTTAAATGAAATATGTAAGTCGAGCAGAAATTTAAATAGTATAAAAGGCTTAAATTTCTCATGTTTACTACTACAATATTCTTAATAAAATTAGTGTTGCCAAATATAAATGGTTAAGTGTCAAGCCAAATATAATGGTTACGGTACAATATCAAGTTCCCTCCCTTCCAACTGGTAAATTTTGAGATTATTCAAAATATTTATTTTTATACCCTCCACCATACACCATCGTTTGTAACTCATCGAAATAAAAATTTAAGACCCAAGAAAGTACATATATTCTTGATCAGCGTAAAATTCTGAGACGATTTATCAGGCAAGCATGTCAAGTTCGAAGATGGGCAATATCGGTCCACGATATCGTATAGCCCCCATATAACGGTATCCCCCGATATTCGGTATTTTGATAATTTTAGCCACATTTTTTAATGATACTGTCTTTACCCCTGCAAAAAATTGTATATATGGATCCACGATATCGTATAGCCCCCACAAATGGAATTATCTGAAATTCTACACAAGGAGATCCTTGTGAGTACTTTACCCCCTGAAAGATAATTATCTATATAGGTCCACGATATCGTTTAGCCACCTTTAACGGTACCCTACGATATTCGGTATTTTGATAATTTCAGGTAAATTTTTCAATGGATTTGTGTTAAAATCCACACAAGGTGTTCTTTCGGAGTACTTAATGCCCTAGAAGAGATTTTTTGTATAGGTCCACCTTTTAATATAACGACCATATAACGGAACCCCAGATATTCGGTATTTTGATGATTTTTGGACATTATTCACCGCAATCGTTTCAAATTTCGTATTTGAAGTTCGAAACCGTTACTATAGCCTATGAGAACAATTACTTAAGTAGAACCATATCTTCGTAGAGTTCCGGTGTAACGGTTTTCATTGGAGCGATATCTTTCGACGGAATTTTTCTGGAAATTTGTCAAGTTTCTTCAAAATGGTGGAGGTTATAAAAAGGTCGGAAGATAACTGCTTTTTTACTTGTTTTTATACTCTCCACCATACTATGGAGGGTATATTAACTTTGTCATTCCGTTCGTAACTCCTCGAAATTCTCATATCAGACCCAATAAAGTTTATATATTCTTGATTAGAGTAAAATTCTAAGTCGATTTAGCGACATCCGTCTGTCTGTCCGTCTGTTGTAATCACGCTATCTTTCAAACGAATTGAGATAGAAAGCTCAAATTTTGCACACATGTTTATTTTTCCAGTAGGAAGGTTAAGTTCGAATTTGGACCATGTAGGTCCACGTTTTCATATAGCCCCCATATAACGGTACCTCACGATATTCAGTATTTTGATGATTTTAACGACATTATGCACCGCAAGTGTTTCAAATTTAGTATTTGAAGTTCGAAATGTATACTACAGCCTAAGACAGAAAATTGTCTGTGTAGGTTCACGTCTTCATATAGCCCCCATATAACGGTACCTCCCTATATTCGGTATTTTGATGATTTTCCGGAATTGTTTCAAATTTGGTATTTGAAGTTCGTGATGCATACTGCAGCCTGAGACAGGAAATTGTCTATGCTGGTCCACGTCTTCGTATAGCCCCCATATAACGGTACCTCCCAATATTCTGTATTTTGATAATTTTATCGTCATTGTTCACCAGAATTGTTTCAAATTACGTATTTAGAATTCGTAATGGGATCTACAGTCTGTGACAGAAAATTGTTTAAGCAGGTCCAGGTCTTCGTATAGGCCTTATATATCAGTACTTCCCTATATTCGGTATTTTGAGGAGTTTAGGTGCAATACCCACCGAAATTGTTTGAGATGTCGAATTTGAACTTCGTAATGGATGCTACAGCCTATAACAGAAAACTATCTATGCTGGTCCAGGTCTTCGCACAGCTCCGATATAACGGTACCTCACAATATACGATCTTTTGATGATTTAGCTACATTATTCACCGTTTATTTCAAGTTTTCGAATTTGAATACGGTAATGGCTTATGACAAACAATGTCGTATAGACCACAATAAAACGGCTATATTCAGTATTTTTAAAATTTTCGCTGGATGCACCGTTACCTGAATTTAAAAGATTACTCCACAAGTGTGTCCCTATATTTCAAATTTTAGTATTGTTCCGTACACTTTCTTCTTCTTCATACACAAAACTACGTACAAAGAAGTCTAGCAGCTCTCAATCGCTCAATATTGTCGATGACATAGCTAGTACCATTTTGTACTTTTGCACATTCCTTTATAGGACGAATTTCGGAAAACTGAGCCATTTCTCGCACCTTCACGCCAAACATTCAATTTTGTAAACCCGAACAGAAATCTGCGTTTTCAATAATTTTTTGTATCAATAATCGTTGATTCGCAAAATTTTTATACCCTACACCACAAGGTGGTCAGGGTATTATGTCTTTGTGCATGTGTTTGTAACAGACAAAAGGAAACGAGATAGACCATTAGTTCCTTTTGATGATCTGCATAGAATCACTTTCTGAGTTGATTTATGCATGTCAGTCCGTCCGTCCATCCGTCCGTCCGTCCATCCGTCTGTCCATGTATTTTTGTGAACAAAATGCAGGTCGCATTTATTATCCGATTGAGATGAAATTTTGCAAACAATATTTGTTTGGCCCAAGGACGAACCCTATTGAAATTGGAGATAATCGGTAAAAATTTAGATATAGCTCCCATATATATCTTCGTCCGATTTGCCTTTTATTGTGCACCAAACGTGTAATATTAGCCCGAATAGTATGGAATTTTGCATATACAACCTGAAAATAAGTATGCCAAATTTTATCGAAATCGGTTCAGATATAGCTATAGCTCCCATATATATTGTTCATCCGATTTGTTATTTTTGTCCTCTGCAGCCGTAATATACACTCTATAACAACAATATTTGGGGAAATATATCAAATGCAGCTCAGAAATACCTTTGCTAAATTTTATCGAGATCGGTTCAGATTTGGATATAGCTCCCATATATAACATCGTCCGATTTACCTTTTATTGTACACCAAACGTCTAATATTTGCCCAAATGGGATGGAATTTGGCACATACGACCGAATTTAGCCTAGAAGGTAGTATGCCAAATTTGGTGATGATCGGTTCAGATATAGCTATAGCTCCCATATATATTGTTCATCCGATTTGTTGTATTTGTTACCTACAGCCGTAATATGCACTCCGTAACGACAATTTTCAGGGAAATATATCAAACAAAGCTCAGAAATATCTTTGCCAAATTTTATCTTTATCCGATTTCAAATTAATTGTGCACCAAATAGGCAATACAATTCCGAATTTAAAAGATACAAACGTTTCGGCATATTTAGTCCTTTGAACTTTAAATGGATTGAATTCTCCCATAAAAAACTTTTAATTATTAAGTGGAGCTCAACTAAATTAGCAAAGTGGTGTAGGGTATCATAAAATCGGCCCCGCCGACTTTAGGACTTTCTTTACTGGTTTTATAGTAAGTTTGTCACTCCATTTGTAGCACTGAAAACTATATATATTCCTAATTACCATAATATTTTATATTGATTTCACTATATCCATCTGTCTGTGGAAATAACTCTAACTTTCGAACGGAATGAAGTAGGTTGATAATATTTTACTCAGATATGTTCTAGATCCACAGGATGGTATTGAAAATGGACCATGCAGGTCCATATACTGGCAGATTAAATGTTTCTTAAAGTATTTTAGTCACAACATTATCCCATATTTGCTGCTGGTATGGTAGTTTGTGTTTCCAGTGTTTCTAGTGAGTTAGAAATGCCCTTGCAGAGAGCTATCCATTTAGGTTCAAGTTTTAGTATAGTACCCATATAACTGCGCCTCCCTATATTCTGAATTTTAATGATTTGTCATACTTTTCAGGGGAATTGTTTCAAAAATGTGTTTTAAAATTCGCTTCGGTTCACGTCTTCCTCTATTCCCCATAGAATGGTGCCCCCTTTCTTCTGTTTTTTATGATTTTAGCCGTATTTTTCAGTGGAATAATCTCAAAGTTGGTTCTTGGTGTTAATAATGGGTGTCACTTCCTAACGCAGAAAATAACTTACAAAGGTCAATATCTTCGACTATCCTCCCTTATAATAGTAAATTCCTAAATTTTGGATTTTAGAAAATTCTTGAACGACATGTTATGTGGTTTTTATGCAACCCCGCCCGAAATTCGGTAGTTTAATAAGGGTAAAGTAGAGGGTATTCGGCCCGTTCGTACATAAATTTTTACAGGCTTTACAGGCTACATCAGTATTATCAAGTGGATATTACGTCATTATCGTATGGAAGCTACACACATTTGGATAACTTACTTCTGATATTAATTTTTGCATTGTGCTCTTAAATTTATATTGTACAAGATTTCCATTTTTAACATATGTCGTCCTTGTGGTAAACGAATTAAAAAATAAGTGATGAATTCCTCAATTTTGGAAGAAAATCTGACATAAATTTGGTTTACACAAATACATTGACAGAAGGACTATCGTACGGATAGTCTCTAACAACTTAGAAATCGACTTTTGAAGACCACCAACATAAATAATTGGTCTTTCTTACCTCACAATTCAGGGACGTATTTAGGGTGAAGTGCCCTCTCCGAAATTGCTATTTTATGGAAATTTTTTGTACATTTTATATTGAAAAGTTAAATTTATGCATGTTTGCCACACCCCGAAAAAGATTCGAAATTCACTTCTGTGTAGACAAATGTACCTATACTTGAGTCTATTTCTTCTTCTTCATGCCACAATGTGATTTCGATTTGATATAAAGAAATTATAGACCAGCAATTTACAGAGACAAAAAAGTTCTAGATTCCACACATGTTAGTCACAACTTGATTTTAAATAATTCCTGTCATGTCTAAAAAGAAATAATTTTTTGCTTGACTTATTATAAGAATCCATGACAGTACATATTGAAAATGTCGCAGAATTTTCATGAAACAGTGACATAAGGAGGAAAACTTTATTTTGGATTTTAGCGAACTTAAAATAAGAAATCTTGCATTGGTTGTCGAAATTTTCCTGAAATATACCATATTCAAGATTTATGTTTGGAAAAAAATATATAAAGTAAATGTATATTTTAGCATTAAAGCAAGATATTAGATTTGGTAAAGATCGATAACATTAAGGGGTTTATATTGATTTGGAAGTTTGGAATTGTATTGTTTAATCTTTAAAGAATATTTTGTAATTAGTCGTGGTGAGTGACGAGTGACTTCGTTTTACTCTAATAAAAATTCCAAATGGAAATGGGAGAGATGAAATAGGAACTGCAATTGTATTTTTTTTTTTTTTTTTTTTTTTTTTTTTGTCATAAATTCTTAATCATAATAACATATCATATATTGCTCTTAAGATTTTACAGAATTAAAGAAATTATCATATTATGATAGTACTATTGACCTCGTAGCTATGGAAATCACTATTATTAAATACAACTCAAATAAGATTATATTTCGAAAAAAAAAAACTGCCACAAAAATCAAACGCCATAATTCTTACATATTTTTTAAATTTTATTGAATGAAGGCAAAAAATGTCGGAAAAGGCATCCAATTTTAGAATAAGTTGAGATTTGTTCGAATTGGTCTCCTTCGGCACGAATTATGGCCTTCGAACGGCCAATGAAACTGTCACACGCTGCCCGAATGCCGCTCTGCGGTATTTTGGCCCATTCCCGGCGAAGCGCTTGCTTGAGGTGATCGACACTTTGGTATCTTTTAGTGCAAACCAAAATACTCCAGACACCATAGTCCAACGGATTGGTATCCGGAGATTTTGGTGGCCATTGTGCGCTGGAAATGAAGTGAGGAAACTCAATTTGTAACCATTCTTGGGTGTCGCGTGCTGAGTGCGATGGTGCTGAGTCCTGTTGGAATGTCCAAAATGTTTGCGTGCCCTAGGCGTTAATACACCCTCCAAAATATTTTCGCTATAATATTCGGCATTTATTCTGATGCTACGGTCAATTAATACGAACGGAGAGGGACCATCGGCTGTTATGGCGGCCCACACCAATCCTTATTGACCGGCACATGAGTTCTAGTGGCCAACCGAAGGTGCACATTTTCAGTTGACCTCTTTGGCAAGTAAACACGATCATTTTGTTTGTTTACAAACTGCTGGACAACGAATGTTTCCTCATCGGAGAAAACAAAATTCGACAGTTCCTCACTTTCGGACAAGCAAAGCAGCTCTTTAGCTCCTTTAAGTCTATTTTCTTTCTGTTGTGGTGTAAGTTCTTGCACTTTTTGGAATTTCAATGGCTTTACCCCGAGCTCATTTTTCAATATTTGCCGAAGGGAATATTGCGATATGTTCAACTCACGAGTCAGTTTTCGGCCACTGCGACGCAGGTTTCGATCAAGTCGCTTTTTTACTTTTCGAACCATTTCTGCTGGTGTTGCTGTTTTCTTCCGTATAATTAGCTGTATAATTAGCTGAAATCTAGTATTTACCTCAAATCGGTTTAAACAGTTATACTCAAAAATTTCAATGTTAATCCTAATTTTGTAATATCTCCCGAGCAATTAATTTTCTTTCAACCCACTGTGCTTATCTTATATTTACTTATTGACAATTGTTAAGACGCTCTACATAAATCATTGGACAAACGCTGTCATTCGCTTTGTCAGTCCTGATGTTTGTCTGCTAGACTGACTGTTCGTTCGTTCGTTTAGTCATTTGGTATGTCATTTGCACAATCATTGTCATTCTTGGTATCCGAGTAATTTTAGCACATGGAAATTGAAATAAATTCTTTCTTCTATTTTTTTCTGTGCTTGTCTCATCTCAAACAAACAGAAACACATTTGAATATACACATGTGGCACCATGTGTGTATGTGTGCGTTGATGTGTTTGCGGTTGTTTTCCGTTGAAACAGACACAACAACCAAATCGTGTATTAAACATATATGGAATCGCAAGTTGTATAATCAGGACACATTTGTTGGAACACCATTCACGCACACAAACACACATGTCTGACGGGAAATTTAAATGCATAAAATTAGTCATCTGTAAAACAAAAGAAATGATTAATTTTCAAATGGAAATTATAGGTAAGTAACAAGAGATGTTGCAATATTGGAAATGTACGCCGCATTAAATTTATTGAAATACAAATTAAATTTACACATATTTGTAAATGTACGGTTAGAAGAAAAAAAGTCGATATCAGTAGCGGGACACTTTGCCCATTTCGCAAGCTTCTGTAATCATTAAGGCAGTTTCCTTTCGAATAGAGATCTTTGCAAGCAACCCGCATATAAAGCATAAATGAACATTATAATACCGTTTGTATCTCTTCGAAATAATCACGTTAGGCCCTTCAAAGTTAACATATTTTTGATCATCTTAAATTCATTTAAAAACAATTTAGCGAAGTACTTCTTTCTGTCGGTCAACTGTAATCATACTATATCTGGCGAAGTAGTAAAGTAGTAGTAAAATGTTACTCAAATGTATATAATGTTTGCAGGACTTTTGGTATTGAAAATAGGCCATGTAGGTCCACGTTTTGGTATATATAACGGTACCTTCCGATATTCGGTATGTTGATGATTTTATCCGCATTATTCGCCGGAATTGTTTTAAAATTGGTATTAGAAGTTCGAAATTGATACTACAGCCCAATACAGAAAATTGTCTGTGCAGGTCACGTCTTCGTATTGCCCCCATATAACGGTAAATCGTGCATGGTAGTATTCCGTCAGTAGATCAAAATCCCAAAAGGATTTCGGGATTCCATGCTGGCTCATATTTCGATATACTCCCCTTATACTAATACATACTAATTTCGAAAAGTTTTTGAGAAATTTGAGTTCTTCGTAAGAAGAAAAAATATCAACATAGGCCCTAGCTTAGGTATAACCGTCGTACGAAGGTATCCCCTGATTTTAGCTATTTTGGGATATTGCAATATTTTTCAATTAATTACACCTTTATTTGGCTTCTTGCTTTCTTAGGGGGGTATAGCACCTCTTCGAAGAAATTTTTCAAAGTATGTCAATGTTTCGGAGTAGTGCCCTTACAAAATCTACCTCCTGATTTTACATTTCGAGAGTTTTGACCACATTTTCCAACCGATTTTTATTATGCTATTTTGGGGTTTGAATTACCAGACCAATTTTTCATTTTACGGTACAGAATCTATATACCTATACCAAAAAATTGAAAATTGGCATTACAATTCAAATAGTCTTTATGGGGTTTGCTGTTATTACCCAGTATGATTTGAAATTGGAATTTTGAATTAGAATTTCTTAAACGTCCTAGACAATGTTGTTTGTGAACGTGTACCAGGTAGGTATCGTTATATGGAAACTCCACCGAAACATATGCCTTTGTTGGAATTTGTTTTAAGTAGGTTCTCTACTCCCAAAGTAGCCTTGATCTAATAACCGAATATTATCACCTCCACTTGGAATATAGACTCCAATAAAACTCTAACTCCAATTATTCAGTATTTTTATAATTTTAGAAGAATTTTTCAACGGATTTTTAATTTGTAGTTTTCTTCAAAATGATGAACTGAATTTTGGCCCATCCGACCGAATTCAACCTAGAAACAAGTACTTCAAATTAGTTTTTCGGAAAATCGGATCAGATTCCCATATATTGGTATCATCCGATGAGAGGTTTTAAGTCCCTCACATTCCTAATATACATTCCACAAGAATGATATGTGGAACCAGATAATTAGTGGAGCTCACAAATACCTTTGTCAAATTTTATGGAGATCCGATCAGATTAAGATATAGCTCTCACACATACTTTTATCCGATATCATGTTTGTTGTGCAACAAATGGCTAATATCAGCCCAAATGAACTGAATTTTGGCCACTCCGACTGAATTCATACTAAAAACAGTTACTTCAAATTTAGTGAAAATCGGTTCAGATATAGCTATAGCTCGAAAATACCACTGCCAAATTCTATCAGGATCGGTTCTGATTATTATATAACTTCGATAAACATCTTCATCCGATTTTTCTGTTATTGCTCACGATATATGTAAATCAGGCCAAATTAAGAAGATTTTTTTCAAATTCAACCGAATATTACCTTTTGATGAAACTCGGTCCGGTATATCTATTGCTCCAATAAATATTCTTTAGTATAATCCTCTTGGAAGTCATATCATGCACTATAAAGCAATACTATTTGGTTCATAGTTGGTATGATCTACTTCACATAAACTACTAATATAAATATTTTTGTTACGTGCGCTCTACTAAATACGCATAGTGGTTGCAGTGGGTCTCATATAGTCGACGCAGCTTTATTGTTGACCTTTCCTTACTGGTTTTATTACTTATTACCTCTTGGTGCCAGTTTGATGAGTACTTCCCTTATTGCTTACAATGGTGGATTTAAAAATATATATATTTCAAAATACTTCATTGATTTATTTTTCGACTCCGGCAAATTTGTCAAAATCAAAGGCTGCGACACCGTGTGAACACTTTATATATCGTTAGTATTATTTCAATATAATAAACTATTTGATGGTATATATTACGAATTCATTGTATGTGTATATATTCCTCTACAATGACAATTTCTCATATTCATGCCGCGTATTATAATTACGCTAAATTTTAAAGCAGATGCCTTAATTTTAATCCAACGAAATATAACAATTTTTGTAGGAAAATAGGCAAAAGTTGTAACGTCTGATGTTTGTCATTTAAATGCAAATAAGCTATGCTATGTTTAGCATATAAAATATACGCAGATACTACATTACCAACAAGCCACATTCCGCTCCCGCTTCCCTTGTGGTTGTTTGGTTGGATCATAAAATACCAGAAAGATAGACGTACATGCAATTACCCATCATCCGCCCATGTAGTCAGCCAGCCATCCCTCCATCTGATGTAATGTAAAGACTTCCTTTTGTTGACAAAACCGCTGTCTTTGGCTCGGTGATCATTAACATAATTGTTATCATCATCAAGTAACTGTAATTATGTTAATTTTGGAAAATTTTCAGTCATTTTTCGTTTTACGTTCTCCTCTTGACAATTTTAAGAATCAAAATATTTTATATGACTTGTATGTTGCTGTTACTGTTGTTTGGCTATATGTTAATGTGTCTAAAAGTAAACTTCCTTTACGTTTTGAAATTAGCATAAATATATACTTGGGCAAGAAGTTTATACTTTGTTGTTAAATGATGAATGAATGTATGTTGCCAAACGTGTTTGGCAGTAAATTACAGGGATACTAACTTTTGGAAAAGTATTTTTTGTATCAAAACTCTGCATGCTATATGTGGTATTTTTTGGGATTTAAAATTGTTGCCAAACAATGTATTTGAAATATATTTCTATACCCTCCACCATAGTATGGAGGGTATATTAAGTTTGTCATTCCGTTTGTAACACCTCGACATATACATATGAGACCCCACAAAGTATACATTTTCTTAAACAGCATAAAATTCTATGTCGATTTATATCCGTCCGTCTAGCTTCCGAACGTATTGAAGTAGATTGAAAAAATAAAATTAAATTAAATTACTCAACTGCACATTATGTCTGCAGGACTTGTGGTATTGAAAATGGACCATGGACCACGTTTTGGTATAGCCCTCATATAACGGTACCTCCCAATATTCGGTATTTTGATGATTTTAGCGACAATATTCATCGGAATTGTTTCAAATTTGGTATTTGAAGTTCGAAATGGATACTACAGCCTAAGGTAGAAAATTGCCTGTGCAGGTCCATGTCTTCGTATAGCCCCCATATAACCCTCCCGATATTCGTTATTTTGATGATTTTAGGGACATTATTCACCGGAATTGTTTCAAATTTGGTATTTGAAGTTCGTAATGGATACTACAGCCTAAGATAGAAAATTGTCTGTGCAGGTCCACGTCTTCGTATAGCCCCCATATAACGGTATCCTCCCTATATTCCGTATTTTGATGATTTTAGCAACACTATTCACCGATTTTGCAAAACGTGCCTATGCAGTTCCATATCGTCGTACAGACCCTAACATAACGGCTAAAAACGGTATTTTTAAGATTTTAACAGAATTTTTAACGGATTTTATTTTCTGAAAATTGCCAAATTCGTTCCAAATGGTGGAGGGTATTCAAAGTTCGGCCCGGCCCAACCTTACATCTTTTTTACTTGTTTTGTATTTAACTCGATTAATAAACTAAAACTCTTCATTGTTTTGAACTAATTTTTAAAACCATCACCATTTACTGTGGCTGCCATAGCACTCCAGGACATAGTGTATCCTTTGAAATGCAATATTTTCACATGAATAATAATGAATTAGAATTTATGTATTGTGCAATGAGTTTGCTGTTCTTTTGATGTGAATAAATTTATGGTGCATTTTATAATATTTAATATGATGAGACAGAAACTGAGAGTGAGAGGGAGAGCGAAATCTAATGAATGCTCTTTGCTAAAGTTACCGCAATAAATTGCAAAATTGTGCAAATTTAAAATATATAGACACACACACACACACACTCGCACAACATATTTGCATGCAATCGCTGGCAAATATTTTTCACTTCAATAAATTTCCAGCAATTAATTAAAAATATACTAATATTGATGTAAGCAAGTGAAGTGCTCTTAAATGAAATTGATGATTTAGCCATGAGTATAGGAATATAAATTACATATTTGTTGTATGATAACACTTTCAAATGAAACTGAGGGAGGGAGGGAGAGACTGGGAGTGTGTGCAGAATTCCTTTTGGCTATAAAAACCCTTGGTCAGTAGATTATGATATTGTAAAGAAAAATTGGTTTGGAATTCATGCATTTTGATTGCTGATTCCAGGGCGCAAAATAATGATTTAATCAAGGTTGCTGTGCGGAGAGATTTGAACGAATCAAAATGAAGACTAAGACACAAAAACAATTTTAAATTATTTTATATAAATATATTAAAAATATATCTTGACTATACAATAATTTTATTTCTCTTTCCTTGCAGGTATGTAACCCAAATGACTTTTGTCATCAACGCGCTTGCATTAGGGTAATGTATTAAAATCACCAATTTCCGTCTTCGAACCAATACCCAATTTGTTATTAAAAGCAAAATGTCACACGGTGATATCACTTCTTTCGTTCGTTCGATTGTAAAACCAATATTATTTCAAAACAAACAAATATTGTGATTTACAAACTGTTGTACAACAACTTGCTTTATTTACTTACCAACCGACTGACAAGATTACTCATGAGGATATCCGTAGTTGATATTCATTCATTCGTTTATCATAATATAGACATACTCCTCTACCAGACATTGTTTTCCCTCAGGTGTGCGAGGTGGGGTTGGCTTGTGATATCATCACATCAGTGTCAGGAGTGGATTTGAAAATTGATCTCTTAACAAGACGCTTACTGGTTGGTTTAGGTGGGTTGCCACAACAAGTATCGTATGTGACAAAGTCTAAGGTGAAGTACGAGTTTTGAAGAAGTTTTAGTAGGCAAAAATTTGCTTGCAGAAGATTTAATACAACGGGTCTTATTATTTAAGTAAGCCTCCACCTTGGCAAGGAGGGTATATTAAAGTTGCCATTCCGTTTGTCACACCTAGAAATATACATTCCAGACCCCCAAAAATATACAAGGTGAGCTGAAAAAACTGCAACCAATTTCAGACTGCTGTCATTTCTAAGCCACTCGTCCGACGCTGTTAAAATTATTCCAGTGACAGTTTATTATATTGTTTACAAGCGTGAGTATTTTCCAGAAAAAATGTGATTCGTAATGGAATTCAAGCGTGACAGTGTGATTTCTTTATATTTGGCTGGAAAACCATAATTGGCCATTGTTAGAGCACTCCAGCATTTAAATGTGAATGAATAAAAGTGGTTAACTGCCAAATTTGCCAAAGAGGTCAGCTCAAAATGTGCTCCTTCGGTTGGCCACCAGAATTCAAGCGCCGGCCATGGTGATGGTGTGGGCTGCCATAACAGCCGATAGTTGCAATCCGCTCGTAGTTATCGACCGTGGCATCAGAATAAATGCCGAATATTATAGCAAAAATATTCAGGAGGGTGTATTAAAGACTTGTGCACGCAAACATTTTGGCCGCTGACCTTGGACGTTCCAACAGGACTCAGCGCCATGGCACTCAGCACGTTCCACCCAACGATGGCTAAAAAATTATGTTCCTTGCTTCATTTCCAGCCCACGTTTTTTTTTTAATTTGGTTCCTGTTTTGGTCTGCCCCCCCCACATAACGGCCTCACCAACATTTTGGAAAATCTAACTGCCTTATCCAAGTAGTCTTACTGGTATTTTTAGTTTTAAGTGGAACACGCCTGAATTCAGATTATATAAAAATTATATTATATAAAATGTTTTCTTTAACCTATGGTGGAGGGTATTAAAAGTTCGACAAGGTCGAATTTTATGCTTTTTATGCCCTCCGCCAAGTATGGAGAACATATTAAGTTTGTCAAATTTTATCAAACTACTTCAATTCTTTCGGAAGCAAGAGTGATTTCCACAGACGGACGGGCATTGCTAAATCGACATAGATTTTTTTGCAGATCAAGAGTATATATACTTTGTGGGGTCTAAAATATATATTTCGAGGTTCTACCAACGGAGCACACACATTCGGTAGTTTTAAAATTTTAAGAGAATTTTTAACGGATTTTATTGTTTTTGAGTATTATCAACTTCGTTCCAAATGGTGGAGGGTATTCAAAGTTCGGTCAGGCCGAACTTACAACTTTTTTTACTTGTAAATTGTATAAACTGTCAAAACAGCTTTCAGACAACAACAGGGTCTTCCCCAGAAGTCTACAGGGATACCGTCCTGACTCATCCTTAACAGTCCCATATCTGTAATGATCTGGCGGACCTTATGTTGTCGTCAATAAGGTCAAATGGTTTCTCCTCCTAGGCTTCTCGTCCTCTTCTTCCTGCTAATAGTTTCGGACGATCCTGAATCGCTATCCGAGTCCGATCTTAAGGCCATTTTTGGTAAGGGGCATAGCCTCCGTACCATGGTAAGGACTCGGTAACTAAACCTATTATTCGTTGAGGCGCGTGTTGGAATACAGTCAGTACCCTGACTGCAAACCTGTAACACTTAAGGGCACGAGGTCGCATCACACCCAACGTTTCGTATTTAAAGTTTCCAATAAGTACTTCAACTCCTCAAATGGAATTAGCTTTAACCCGACATTGAGAGTTTCGACCCTATTTTCATGCGGAATATTCTATAAATTGGTATTTGTTTTTCTCATGGAGTGAATAATTTTTGTACAAATAATTTTAAACGGATTTCTTGAAAATCCTCTATATTTAACGAAACCGTCCGATAATTCTAAGGAGTCTCCTGATTTTTTTTAATATTATTAAAGATATCGTTTAATTTAGAAAAATATTTATTCAAAGCTGCTATTTCGACCTCTGGCAATATGTTTTACCAGAACACAACGTTTTCGATGTTACATTTGAGTTCTTATTGGACGGCACCGCTTGATATTCGACAAAAGACTTCTATTAACCGTATTGGCTGATAATCCTTATAAAAAATAAAAATATTTCGTAAAAATAATACTGACCGGGTGTAATTATGCATACTTTATGTACGTAAACCCTAGTTATTTATTTGTTAATATTAACCGTTTTTGCAAGGAGAATAATCAAAGAGAAGCATCTCACTGGGATATATAATTTTCATCATGCACTCGGAACACACATACAAGATTGCATATTTAATAAATTAACCTTAAGCAATTTTCCTAATTATGAAAATGGATTATGGAGTTTTTGCAATAACAACAAAAACATGCAAGTGTTATATCATTGTTGATAATATATTACCAAATTAGTATAACATGTTACAAGCATCCAGCTGATGTGAATTTTAACCTAAAGCCATGCCTAATGACATGTATGCCGAATGACATATTCGTGTTTCAAACTTGAAGGTCATTTGAACATCTATCAACAAGACATACTCATGCACACCACACACATACACACACACTAATCGTACTTATCCACCACTTTTGGTATGACCATCAAGAGTACTCGAATAGCCATGGCATAAGTGGAAGGAATCCTTAACCTTCTCATACACACACATAGATACATACATGGTACATCCATATATCGTGTCCATTGCGATTCTGGCCAATTTCTTCCACTTAACAGCCTGAGTAATTCTGTTGGCGTTGACGCAAGATAACCATTAGTGTTGATGTACAACTACATACACGCATATAAAATAGTCTTTCGAAACGGATGTTACTTCTTATTATTCTACTGTCACTTTTACTGTTCGAATAAATGTTGGTAGACTAGAAATCATTTATTATTTAAATAAATTTTGTCAAATTCTCTTCTTTGACGTTTGGTAGATATAGTGAGTAACAATTTTTTTCAAAGGGGATGGTAGGAATGTTCATTTGTATATATTAGGGTTGTTGAATAAGATTGATTGAAGCTATTTTATCCTTGAATTCACTTACACTAAAACTGGATACCAAAATGCAGACGAATATATTAAATAAAAACCAAATTGAAATATGCGAGAGGTACCAGATACAATGGACCGAAATGTTCCACGCCATCTAAAACTGATAAAAATATTGGGATGTGCAATATCTATAGAAAATCTAATGAAAAATTGAACTTTTTGTGGGGAAGGCACGAGCCAGTAAAATCAACATTCACACCAGATCTTTGGTTAAGAGAAATATTTAGACATATTATGTTTGAAAGGCATCAGTGACATGTTTCGCGAATTATGAGATACATAAGTATTTGAAATTGTGACCCTTTGTAGGAGAGGTACCAGAAAGCCGATATCTATCATCTTCACGCCAGATCTTGTGTAAATAAATATATAGCGATATATGAAATTTGAAGAGAGTACAAAGTTTATTTCGCACTTTATGACCGCTTTAAATTTGTGGGGAAGGTACCAGAAGAAATCGGCATCTTCACACCAAATCTTATGTAAACAAAATTATTGGGATGTGTAAAATTTAAAGAGAATCGCATGGTTATTTTATGAGTCATAATTATTCTAAATTTTAACCGAAGTGGGGTAGGTATCAAAAAGAGTGGTCCGATATATCTCATCTTAACAGCACAACTTATGTTATCAAAAATGTTGATATGGGCAATTTTATGCTTATTTCGCATTTTATGCGAAATATATTACTCAAAATCCACCATAATATGGAGGGTATATTAAGTTTCTCATTCTGTTTGTAACACCTCGAAATATACATTTTCGACCCCACAAAGTACATATATTCTTGATCAGCATAAAATTCTATGCTCGTCAGTCTGTCCGTCTGTGACGAACAGCCTATGACAGAAAATTGTCTGTGCTTCGTATAGCCCTCATAAAAGGGTACCTCCCAATACTCGGTATTTTTAAGATTTTAGGGACATTATTCACCGGAATTGTTTTAAATTTGGTATTGGAAGTTCGTAATGGATACTACAGCCTATGGCAGAAAATTGTCTGTGGAAGTTCACGTCTTCGTATAGCCCCCATATAACGGCACCTCCCGATATTCGGTATTTTGATGATTTTATCGACATTATTCACCAGAATTGTTTGAATTTTGATTTTTGAAATTCTTAATTATCACTACAGCCTTTGACAGAAAATTGTCTGTTCAGGTCCACGTCTTCCTATAATCCTCATATAACGGTATCTCCCGATATGCGGCATTTTGAGGATTTTAGTGACAATATTCACCGGAATTGTTTCAAATATGATTTTTAAGTTCGTAATGGATATTACAGCCTATGACAGAAAATTCATTCAGCATGTATACCCTACACCACAAGGTGGTCAGGGTATTATGTCTTTGTGCATTTGTTTGTAACAGGCAAAAGGAAACGTGATAGACCCGTAGTTCCTTTTGATGATCTGCATAGAATCACATTTTGAGTCGATTTATGCATGTCGTCCGTCTGTCCGTCTGTCCATGTATTTTTGTAAACAAAGTACAGTTCGCATTTATTGCCCTATCCAGATGAAATTTTGCACAAATCGTTTGTTTGGCCCAAGGACGAACCCTATTGAAATTGGAGATAATCGGTCAAAATTTAGTTATAGCTCCTATATATATCTTCGTCCGATTTGCCTTTTATTGTGCACCAAACGTGTAATATCAGCCCGAATAGTATGGAATTTTGAACATATAACCAAATTAGGCCTGAAAATAAGTATGCCAAATTTTATCGAAATCGGTTCAGATATAGCTGTAGCTCCCATATATACTGTTCATCCGATTTGTTATTTTTGTCCTCCGCAGCCGTAATATGCACTCTGTAACAACAATATTTGGGGAAATATATCAAATACAGCTCAGAAATACATTTACTAAATTTTATCGAGATCGGTTCAGATTTTATCGAGATAGCTCCCACATATAACTTTGTCCGATTTACCTTTGATTGTGCACCAAACGTCTAAAATTTGCCCAAATTGAATGAAATTTGACACTTACGACCGAATTGAGACTAGAAGCTAGTATGTCAATGATCGGTTCAGATATAGTTTTAGCTCCCATATATACTGTTCATCCGATTTGTTATTTTTGTCCTCCGCAGCCGTAATATGCACTCTGTAACAACAATATTTGGGGAATAATATCAAATACAGCTCAGAAATATCTTTGCCAAATTTTATCGATATCGGTTCCGATTTGGATATAGCTCCCATATAAAAACGCAGCTCCGGCCCCGCCCGACTTTAAGTCTTTCTTTACTGGTTTTAATTTTAACAGCATTTTTAACGGTTTTTTTTTTTTTTTTTTTTTGAAAATTGACAAATTTGTTTCAAGCAGTGGAGGGTATTCAAAGTTCGGCCCGGCCGAACTTACAGCTTTTTTACTTATTACTTATTTCAAAATATCTTCGACCACCAATAACTTTATACACTCAATACTTTAACGTACGTCAACTTAATCAGTTGAAAGACCCCTTGCTGTTTTATCAGCCTTATAGTGACGCCTTTGCGTTATATGGGACTGGTAACCATGTCCTTGGAAGGCCTCAATTTTTCTCCAAGGCGATATTAATTTAAAGCTCATTGCTACAATTTGCACTCCATGGTTTACATTGAATGCAAATAGTTTTTAAAGAAATAAAATCTCTACGAATTTTACTCTAACATTTTCTTGTTAAAAATTCAATGTTGTTTAAATTCAATTCCAATATCAAAAATCCTCTATAAATCAAAGACTACAAAACCACCATGATATTATGTTAATAAGACTTTATCGCTGACTTGTTAAATTTGCAAAAGCCACAACACAAACATTTATTATAAAACCACAAGACGGTGTCAGACTGATAATGCCACAAGGTTACTTTTCTTCTTCTTCTTCTTTTGTAGTCCTTGAAAGGGGGCGATAAGAAAACATTTCTCGTCTGCCAATTTGTTAGAGTATTTGCAGGTCATTGTTGAACATAAGAACATACCTGACGACCGAAGTATATTCTATATTATGGAAACTTCAACATGAATTTCTTACCGCATACCCTGCCACTCACCCTTTAACCAAGTGAACTTTTTTTTTAGTCCATACTTGTGATGTTGGTAAACCAACACATGTTGCCAATAGGTTTGTGGGGTACCATGCAGAAAAATCAATCAAAACTTTAAATCATACTTTTCTTGGTTTCTGTTAGTAAAATTGGTAACAACGCATGCACCACTACTCACCACTGTTCACGTTCCCTTTGTCGGGGTAGTTGGTTTACTTGTGCGACACAAATATCATCCTTTGTATCCGAAGAATGATTATGATGATGAGCACGGGAAGTCGACAAAAACCACGACCAAGGCTGGTTGATGATGCTTTACATGCAAATGGGGTTTACGCCACAGTTCATAACAAATACAAGACTGTTGTGACACAGTGGTGTCGACGGATGTATGACTATAAAGTAGCCACCCCCTGGCGATAAAGTGAAATGGGACTTTTTATCAGATTAGTGGTGTAAGTCTCGTGTTGCAATAAAATATTTGTGTTTTTTGTTCCTAAAAAAGCTCTGAAACACTGTGCTTAGTTGTTTACTAGAAAAAACCCAGACGACATATTGATGTTTTTTTTTTCTTATTTCATTCATGCTGTCTTGTTTTGCAGTTCTTCAGCATAGCTGTGTCTTGTTTGTTGCTTATTTTCCTGCCGACAACAATGATTGAATATTTTATGTGCTCTCCTTCATAGAAAATTTGTTTTCTATTCTAGAAATGGTACAGACGTTGTCATTGTTACGGCTGCCACTAAGGTTTTGGTACTTGTTTTTCACATTTCTTGTGGTGTTTTTTTTCCTCCTGAACTACGTTTATATATTATTTATTCTTATGATTGACAAGTAAACTTTTCAAAAAGTACAACAAGCAAGGTAGTTTTGGAGTAGGAGGGAGTGGGTAAGGGACAGGATGTGAGCAAAACCAACTTTGCCACAACGAATGAAAATGGTACGCACTTAACACAAGTATTAACTTCGAATGACAAAGATGGAGAGCAGCAATATCGAAAGGAAGTGAACAACAAACAATTTATTTTGTTTTCTCTTTTGACAAAAGTTTTTCTTTCAAGCACTGCCAACAACAAGTTTTACCACAAACAGAACTTATGTTCTTGTTGTTGTTGTTATAGTTTTATCAGGTATGCATATTTAACACGTCTGGTATGTGCGAGTAGGGAATTCATGAATTAATCAGGAAAAATTTTAATGTTTTTACGGAATTAAATTTTTGATGAAATATACGTTCGAACGTGATTCGACAAACTTTATCACTAGTTAAAGTAGCATATAATAAAAAAACAAGATATAATTAAAAATTCATAAAACAAAAACTTCAAAAAGCACTTCAAGTCCTTTGGGATATTGATTAAAAACTCACGTTTTATCTGCATAACTCCTTAAGAATATATTGCTTTGAAATGTATGGTTAAAGATCCCATGGAAAACTATTTTATAAAATCTGTGATTAGAATTTTTCTTTAGAGTCATGGAGAACATATTTATAAATGGTATAGCCTTATTAATAATATATTAAAACATTTTATCTTGGACAGAATTCTGTTTTAAATGTTCAGAATTCTATAAAAATTTTCTACTCTACAGCAGAAAATTTAATTTAACCAGTCTTATGACGGACCCTACACCCCTTTGCACACACAGTAAAACTTCACATAACAAAAAAAGTCCGTATGGGAAATTAGTGAGAATTAAATCATACCAACTATGATTATAGTTATTATTTAAAGTCCAAAGGAACAAATATCAAAAATTTCGTGAGGATCGAACGATAATTGCAATCTGTATATAAATAATAACCCCAACATATGTTGTAAAGTGCAAAAAAATTACAAAATATACACTTCAATATTATAAGTCAAATTGAAAAAATCGCATGCGATAAAAAATATGAAAAAATAAAAAAATTCACAAAATACTACAAAATCTATATTAACATCATGATTGGCATCATTTTATGCTATTTTTTTTTTTAGATTTTATACTTTTATGCCAAAGGGGCATTCTAAATTTACAAAAGTTGTCAAAATCGCTCCAGTCATTCTGGAGATATAAGCATTCTAGCTAACATCCCCTTCCTTTGTATATATACATTGTATATATTTCTCTATATATATCCGATATTTTTACTATCGGCATCTATCGTAACGGTCAGAATTGGCGAAATCACAAATAGACGAACCATTTGTGATTTCGCCGGATTAAAAATATTCGCGGTTTTACAGAAAAGTTGACTTTTATTTATCACAAATGTTATGGCCTATTTCAACCACTAAATATTACCCGATGACCATCAAAATTGGGAGGCTTCTGCCCAGTCCAAAACTCTAGCCCCATGCTGACTTTCGCTTTGATTGGTGTATAATTGTGACCTGTAGATCAACTGCAAAATCAGGAAATTTTTCAGTTTTTGGTCCATTTCAACTACTAAATAGTATGCGATCATCTCCAAAAGAAATAGGGTTCTATTCTGACCTGATACCCCACCTACATTTTAAATTTCCTGAAAATCGGGCCATAATTGCGACCTGTAGAGTGATTACAAATTAACATGGACAGACGGACGGACGGACATACATATCTAGATCGACTCAGCTCTGCGAGATAGGAAGATCCATATATACTTTCCTATGTGGGAAATCAATATTTCGTTGTGTTACATAATTTTTGGCCCAATCAAACTTATAATACCCCCAACACAAAGTGTTGTAGGGTATAAATATCCTGCTCTGAATCGATTTCTACTAAATTAGCCGAGGCATTTGTTCCTTTTCAATTCGTGCTTATATTACCCATTTAGTGCACAATTAACTTGAAATGGAATAAAGATTTATATGGGAGCTAAATCTAAATCTAAACAGATCTCTATAAAAAAGGTATGAGTTTTATTCGATATATTTCCCCAAATGCCGTTTTGACAGAGTTCATCTTACGGCTGTGGAGGACAAACATAGGAAATCGGATGAGCAATATTTATGGAGGGTATAGCTATATCTGAACCGATTTTCATAAAATTTGACATACTTGTTTCTAGGCTCAATTTGGTCGTAAGTGCAAAATTGCATTGGTGCACAATAAAAGGCAAATCGGACGAAAATATATATGGGAGCTGTATTTAAACTTTGATCGATTATCTCCAATTTCTATAGGGTTTGTCCTTGGGTCAAACAAATGTCTTGTGCAAAATTTCAACTGGATCGGGCAATAAATGCGACCTGCACCTTGTTTACAAAAATAAATAGCAGACAGAGGGACGGACATGCATAAATCGGCTCAGAATGTGATTCTATGCAGATCATCAAAAGCAACTATGGGAACATTTTGAATAGAATATTTTCAAGACCACATGGTGGTCAGGGTATTATGTCTTTGTGCATCTGTTTGTAACAGGCAAAAGGAAACGAGATAGACCCATAGTTCCTTTTGATGATCTGCATAGAATCACTTTCTGAGTTGATTTATGCATGTCTGTCTATTCTTGTGAACAAAATGCAGGTCGCATTTACTATCCGATTGAGATGAAATTTTCCAAACAACATTTGTTTGGCCCAAGAACGAACCCTATTGAAATTGGAGATAATCGGTAAAAATTTAGATATAGCTCCCATATATATCTTCGTCCGATTTGCTTTTTATTGTGCACCAAACGTGTAATATCAGCCCGAATAGTATGGAATTTTGCAAATACAACCAAATTAGGCCTGAAAATAAGTATGCCAAATTTGATCGAAATCGGTTCAGATATAGCTATAGCTCCCATATATATTGTTCATCCGATTTGTTATTTTTGTCCTCCGCAGCCGTAATATGCACTCTGTAACAACAATATTTGGGGAAATATATCAAATTCAACTCACAAATACATTTGCTAAATTTTATCGAGATCGGTTCAGATTTGGATATAGCTCCCACATATAACTTCGTCCGATTTACCTTTTATTGTGCACCAAACGTCTGATATTTGCCCAAATGGGATGAAATTTGGCACATACGACCAAATTGAGTCTAGAAGATAATATGCCAAAATTTGATCGGTTCAGATATAGCTATAGCTCACATATATATTGTTCATCCGATTTGTTGCATTTGTTACCCAAAGCCGTAATATGCACTCCGTAACAACGATATTCAGGGAAATATATCAAATACAGCTCAGAAATATCTATGCCAAATTTTATCGAGATCGGTTCATATATATCTTTACTGATTTCAAATTAAAATGGGCAAGACAAGTCCGAATTGTATTGATTGAATTCTCCCATAAAAACTTTTAATTGTTATGTGGAGCCCAACTAAATTAGCAAAGTGGTGTAGGGTATCATAAAATCGGCCCCGCCCGACTTTAGGACTTTCTTTACTAGTTATCGACATCGATTTGGATATAGCTTCCATTTGAAGGTTATTTTGCACCAATTACTTAATATCATTCCAAATAGGATGGCCTTTTTCACATTCAACTGAATTTATCCTGAAAATATATACAATATTTTATGAGAATCGTTTCCCATATATCTATTGCTCAAATATATATCTTTCCTTCTCGAAGTCATATTATGCACTCTGTAGCAGTGTTTTTTGTACATCTGATCCGAAATTAGAACTGCTCTAAGGCCATTATACGCATTCAAAAAAGATTCGTAGTTGGTACGATCCACTTCTCATGGATTCCCAATATGAAAGTTTATTTTTTTACTGGTAGCTTGAAAAAATTCTATATAAGATGAATCTTATAGTCCTGGAGAAATTTTTATTTAAAAATCAACGCTTTAGTTTCATACGGCTTTTACGAAAATGGAGTCCTGGAGAAGGTTTTGTATAAAAGACCTAACGACTAGATCTCTTACGCCCTTTATAAAAATTGAGTGTTGGAGAAAATTTTATTTTAAATGCCTTTTTAATGCCTTTTTAAAAACTTAGTCTTGGGCAAAATTTTATTTAAAAAATCTTCGCTCAGATCGCTTATGGTTTCTAAAATTGTAGTCCTGGAGTAATTTTTATTTATGTGGCCTTTATAAAAAAAAACACGGTTAGATCTCTTATGGCCAAGGCTTGTATATCATACCACCTCTATAAATTTAGAGTCAGGGAGAAAATGCTATTTTAAAATCCACCTTAAAAAATTGTTATTTAATAATCCACGCTGTCATATTCTACAGCCTTGATAAAGTTAGAATTCCGGAGAATATTTTATTTCCAATAAAGTTTATATATCTGACAAACTTAGGGTAATGGAGATAATTTTATTGGGAAATTCGAATTTATTATCTTGATAAACTTAGCATCCTGGAGAAATTTTTATTTAAAATTCTACGCTAATATCTTATCTAGCCTTTATAAGCTTATTGTTCTGTTGTTATTGTAATTTAAAAAAAAATATATAAAATTCATACCTCTTAAAGTCCTTATGGACTTTTTGTTTAAACATAGATAAAAAAAAATACTTATATAAATCTTATAGTAGCTGAAGCAAGTTTTTTTAAAAAAAACCTACTACTAGAGTTATTATAATCCACGTCTGTAGCTTTTTAGTCCCTAAGGACTTTTTATTTTTTCAAAAATTCACTCATATTACTCTTATAGTCCTTGAGGAAATTTGGTTCAAAAATCCACGAGTCAAAGTATTTGAGGAAAGTTTGTTATAATTCATATAGTCCTTGAGAAAAAATCTGTAAAAAATCCACATTTGGGCCTTAGCCTTCGAAACAGTTATTTTAAAAATGCACGCTTGTAGATTTTAGGGTCCTTGAGACAATTTTGTTTATATATGAACAGCAATAGCATTTGTAGTTATTAATAAAATTTAGTTTCAAAGTCCGCACTTCAAGCTCTAATATGAACGAATGTTATTTAAAAACAAATACAACAATACAACAAATAGTCTATTAAAGATCCAATAGTCCTTAAGAAATTTTCCTTAACAATACACTATTACAACTTTAATCATTTAAAATCCGCTATTGTTTTATGGTATTTACACATATATATTCTTCAACAATCCGAGAGCTCTTGCAGTTTTACAAAAAAAATTGAGTAAATATTGTTTAAAAATTCAGAATTGTAATCCTGAAAGTCCTAAAGAAAATAGTGATTTAAAAAATATTCCTGAAATGTCCTTATTACATCTTCAATAGTTCATATGATTTCAAAATACAAATTCTTTGTCATACATATCAAAAAACATCATGACAAATTTGACATTGACTTTTGTGACATTGTCTTAAGATTGCTAAAATAAGCTCATAAACCCCTCATATTTTTATATATGTATAATACATAAATTGCCAGCATCTCCAAAAATTCACCTGGGCATAATTTTGACAGGTTACTCTAATCTCTGTTTTAGTGATCCACCTTGAAATACTTTCCTAAATCCTAAACACAATAACACAACTTTCCATGCAGAAGGAGGCAAAGGCGCCAGGTCAACACACCATAAAAACAAAATCATTTATTATTTTTGTCTTGACAATCACTTGTCAAGTTCAATTGACTTGACAAACCTCCCGAAAAAAAAAACAAACCGAAGAATAAATTTCGACCAGATAATATAGACTGACACAGTCGTTTTGCTTAGTTGCCCTACATAACCACAACATTTTGGGGTGTATTTACTTGTTTTTTTTTTTTTTTTTTTTTTTTTTTTTTTTTTTTTTTTTTTTTTTTTTGTAAAAATGTAAGTATAGCTGTTTTCAATCCGACAGAAGTAATAAATAACAACAGTGCCACAAAAACAAAGTGTAGACAAGGCCTGTAGGATATGTCGGTTCGCATGATGTCGTTAGGTGTTGTTCGAAAACATTTATCATTTTATAAATAATCTTTCATTGACATAGGAAAAAAAACAAAAAACAACACACAAAAAATGAAATGAAAAATATGAAAAATGTTTTGGGGGTATAGGTTAAATAAAGATAATTTATGAAAATTTATTTTAAGAATATATTTTTGTAAATTGTTATTATTTGGAATGTGTACAAGGGAGGATGTAATTACTTTCATTTTGTATTATTGGGGGATATATATGGGGGATATACAATATCGTGGACCTGTTATCATCCTCGTTTATAATATGAAATAAGCAGCCGATCATTTATTGAAAAAAAATAAATTTTCCTTAAATTACAAATATTTTCCAAATATTATCTTAAAACTACTTAAGTAAATATAATGCCATAAAGCCCCACACTTATTTGTAATAATTAAACGCTTCTCCCAAAGAAAAACTACTCTACGTTAAAATAGCTAATAAACTAATTTCTTTTTGATCAAGTTCCGCTTAATCCAATTCACAGCAGGAAAATCCAACCACTTCTTGATAGCAAAAAAAGCTTCGAGTGTTTGTAAGTTAAGCGACAATCAAAGGTAATCCCATTAGATTTTAATGAAATACGTTACACATGACTGGATTAACCAGCTTGTTTTCCATTATTCGAGGTGAAAGAAATCAAAAAGAGCATTCACACCACCAACCCAATTGTGGATGGCTAACTTTCTTTATTTTTCCATTATTTACTGCTAAAGATGGTACGGGGGGAAACAAGCGTGTGCTCTACAATGCTCACGGGTAAAGCAAAATGATTGATGGATTTGCAAATGAGAGTTCATATTTGGAGTGACACTCTCACTCCTCCAGAACAAAAACTAAATACCAAAAATGGTACAGAAAATATGGATTATTTGTTAAGCTCATTGGTTTGTCTAGCTGAATGTTTTTGTCTGTTCATTTTCCAACTTTTTCTGCTACACCAAGTCTTCGTGTGAGTGAGGAAAATCTTAAACGACCGTATTTCCTTTTTTCAAAGCATAAACCCAAAGCTTCTAGTGAAAAGAGAAAGAAGCAAAACAACATTTTGTGATTGATGTGTCGTTTTACCCACCAGTTTTTTCTCTTACAATTTGTTGTACGTTCCATTTTCTTCTTCTTTTTCCATTTTGTATTGATAGAACCAATTTTCGAATTGAAAAATTATGCAATTGGGATTTTTATCCAGAGATGAAATGAAACGAAATGCATTAATTCGTTTACCGAATGGCAGCATGGTCGTTATTGGATCTGAAATTAATGTATATTCCTTCCGTAGCGTTTCTTTATTCTCTTATTTCTGTCAACCGAATTTCATCAAGAACGTCCTTTTACGTTTTATTTAACATTTAAATTAGTATTTACCTAAGACGAGCACCAGAAGAGCCACAGAGCAAATTAGATTTTTAATGGAAACCGGAAAAGTAAATGAGAAAAACTTGTGTTCTTAAGGGTCGTCCGCTGTTTTTTTTCCTGTTTTTTTTTTGTACTGGTAAAATTGCTCTACTTTTAAAGATACAAAAGGATGGCTTTTTCTTCCTTATAATTTAATGTTTAAAAAAACGGATGTAGAACACTCATAATTCAATATAAAAAAGAAAATTTACGACTTAATTTTTTAAAATTTTTAATATTTATTTCTTCCTGGAGCATGAAGTGAAGAAAATAATTACTAGCAATCTTTTCTAAATACAAAATATTTATAGATTTCTCGTTAAGATAACATATAAAATCATAAAGAATTAATATGAAACTTCAGTTACCTAGGAGCAGGTCACACTTCTCTGCAAAATGTGGAAAACATACTTTTTCTCTTTTCGTTTGAATGCTACAGTACCTAAAAAGAAAGGGGCACAGAAATAGCAAAGGGCGACCCAAAATGGTAAATTTTTAGATTTCAGCACATTTTTCTGGAAAATGTTAGATTATATCTTTTGGATGGAAGTTCAGTCTGTCCCAAAAATTAAGATAGAGTCCAAATTATTTTATGTAAATCTTCGAAATCAGATATTTTTGGTATTTTGAACATTCTAACAGCAACATATAACTAAATTAGCTGTATGTTGACATTTCAGGTTTCCATTACGAAGAATATCTTATTGCAAAATATATTTTTGAATATGGATTTCGATTTAACTGGACCTACTGTTTTTATATTTTCATATAAAATTAGCCGTCATACGGGGGTTAATATTCCCAAATGGTAAAACGTGTCTTATCGGCAAGTTTCCAACAAAGTTGAACTATTTGATATAGCCTCATATAAATGTGTTGATTTAAGACAACATATTGTTCGTTAGTTGGTCTAAGAGATTGGAAACTACCCAAGGGTTTTCCCTTATCGACCTATTTTATATGCTTTGATTGTCCACTTTGCGTCCAGCTTTAAACACATTTACTTTTTTGTGGGTTTGAGGATCCTTGCCATATTTTCATAAGAAATTTGCTGTAATTAAGTATTTCTTATTCATACTGCATCGAAGGCCATAATGAAGAGATAATGAATATTCGTATAGATTTTGACATATGATATACTATTTCATTATTTATTTAAAAAAATAGGGGTTTCACTTACTTAGAAAATTTGTCTCATCCACATTTCATTGGTATCAGTTTAAGGTGCTCACCCAGATTTTTAAGATGGCCTACTTTGGACAAATATTCTTTTATAACTGTCTCATCCGGTCTTAGACCCTTTGTCTCTTTGAACCAAATTCGTTTCAGGATATTTGGAGTCGATCAAAGGTTTTCTGTCGGTCCACCTGTTTGGCTGGCTGGTGCACACGATAACTCTCAAATCGGATACTACCATTTGGTCCAAACTTGGACTTGGAGATAGACACTATATAAAGGGTGATTTTTTTGAGGTTAGGATTTTCATGCATTAGTATTTGGCAGATCACGTGGGATTTCAGACATTGTGTCAAAGAGAAAGATGCTCAGTATGCTTTGACATTTCATCATGAATAGACTTACTAACGAGCAACGCTTGCAAATCATTGAATTTTATTACCAAAATCAGTGTTCGGTTCGTAATGTGTTTCGCGCTTTACGTCCGATTTATGGTCTACATAATCGACCAAGTGAGCAAACAATTAATGCGATTGTGACCAAGTTTCGCACTCAGTTTACTTTATTGGACATTAAACCAACCACACGAATGCGTACAGTGCGTACAGAAGAGAATATTGAGTCTGTTTCTGAGAGTGTTGCTGAAGACCGTGAAATGTCGATTCGTCGCCGTTCGCAGCAATTGGGTTTGTGTTATTCGACCACATGGAAGATTTTACGCAAAGATCATGGTGTAAAACCGTATAAAATACAGCTCGTGCAAGAACTGAAGCCGAACGATCTGCCACAACGTCGAATTTTCAGTGAATGGGCCCTAGAAAAGTTGGCAGAAAATCCGCTTTTTTATCGACAAATTTTGTTCAGCGATGAGGCTCATTTCTGCTTGAATGGCTACGTAAATAAGCAAAATTGCCGCATTTGGAGTGAAGAGCAATCAGAAGCCGTTCAAGAACTGCCCATTCATCCCGAAAAATGCACTGTTTGTTCGTTTGTTCGATGCTAACAAACTTTTTGTTGCCAAAAATGGAAGAACTGAACTTGGTTGACATGTGGTTTCAACAAGATGGCCACACAGCTCGCGATTCTATGGCCATTTTGAGGGAAAACTTCGGAGAACAATTCATCTCAAGAAATGGACCGGTAAGTTGGCCACCAAGATCATGCGATTTGACGCCTTTAGACTATTTTTTGTGGGGCTACGTCAAGTCTAAAGTCTACAGAAATAAGCCAGCAACTATTCCAGCTTTGGAAGACAACATTTCCGAAGAAATTCGGGCTATTCCGGCCGAAATGCTCGAAAAAGTTGCCCAAAATTGGACTCTCCGAATGGACCACCTAAGACGCAGCCGCGGTCAACATTTAAATGAAATTATCTTCAAAAAGTAAATATCATGGACCAATCTAACGTTTCAAATAAAGAACCGATGAGATTTTGCAAATTTTTTTAAAAAAAAAAGTTATCAAGCTCTTAACAAATCACTCTTTATATCTAAATATTTCTCTCCACCCGAGATTCGATGTACATTTGAAATGTTTTGTGTCACTATTTTCAGCGGTTTTTTACCCTCCACCATACCATGGTATATAAAGTTTGTCATTCCGTTTGTAATACCTCGCATAATACATTTCATGCCCCAAAAAGTTTTATATTCTTGATCAGCATAAAATTCTATGTGGAATTATCGATGTCCGTATGTCCGTCTTGCTTCCGAACGAAATAAAGTAGGTTGATCAAATTTTACTAAAATGAGTATTATGTCTGTAGGACTTTTGGTATTGAAAATGGGTCACGTTTTGGTATAGCCCCCATATAATGGTACATCCTTTTTCGGTATTTTGGTGATTTAAGCGACATTATTACCGGAAATGTTTCAAATTTGGTATTTGAAGTTCGTAATGGATAACATAGTCTAAGAGAGAAAATTGTCTGTGCAGGTCCTCGTCTTCGTATAGCCCCCATATAACGGTATCTCCCTATATTCGGTATTTTGAATATTTTATCAACATTATTCACCCGCATTGTTTCAAATTTCATATTTAAAGTTCGTAATGGATACTACAGCCTATGACAGAAAATTGTCTGTGAAATTCTATGTCTTCGTATAGCCCCCTTATAATTGTACCTCCATATTTTCGGTATTTTGGTGATTTAAGCGATATTATTCACCGGAAATGTTTCAAATTTTTTATTTTAAGTTCGTAATGGATACTACAGCCTATGACAGAAAACTGTCTGTGCAGGTCCATGTTTTGGTATAGCCCCCTTATAATAGTACCTCGGTATTTTGATGATTTTAGTTACATCATTCACCTTTTTTTTCAAGTTTCGCATATGAATATTGTAACGGCTTATAACAAAAATTGCCTATGCACGTTTAGACCCTAATATACCGGCTAGATTCGGTATTTTTAAGATTTAAATAGAATTTTTAACTTATTTTATTTTTTGAAAATTATCAAATTCTTTCCAAATTGTGGAGTGTATTAAAAGTTCGGCACGGCCGAACTAACAGCATTTTTAATTGTTTTTTTTTTTTTTTTTAATTCCTTTATTCCTTTAAACGAGATTAATCTTATCTAAATCTAAATCGTAGCTAAACGCCAGATCTAAATCGTAGCTAAACGCCAATTCATAAGTATAAAAAACACATTTTATGATTAAAACTGGTTTATTTTAGACGGACGACGCCGAAGAAAAAAGTTGAAATTAGTTTAAACAACTATTTCAATATGACAATATCTTTAATGGAAAGATTTTCCAGTGACTTTACCATTCCCTAGAAACCATACCCATTGAATAACATCATTATACCCTACACGACAAGGTGGTCAGGATAATATGTCTTTGTGCATTTGTTTGTAACAGGCAAAAGGAAACGAGATAGACCCATAGTTCCTTTTGATGATCTGCATAGAATCACTTTCTGAGTCGATTTATGCATGTCCGTCCGTCCGTCCGTCTGTCTGTATAGCTATAGCTCCCATATATACTGTTCATCCGATTTGTTATATTTGTTACCCACAGCCGTAATATGCACTCCGTATCAACGATATTCAGGAAAACATTTCAAATACAGCTCAGAAATATCTTTGCCAAATTTTATCGAGATGGGTTCCGATTTCGATATAGCTCCCACATATATTTTTATATATATGTGGAGCTCTACTTAATTAGCAAAGTGGTGTAGGGTATCATAGAGTCGGCCCGCCCCACTTTAAGAATTTCTTTACTGGTTTTCATAGAATAAATGTTGCACACAAATTTAAATTTTTTTTATTAATTTAAATAGCCCACGAAACCGTCTACCAATTTTTCGCACCATTTTAATAATATTAAAAATATTTTTATGGCATTTTATTTTCAAAACTTTTTGTATTATTAATTTTATAATCCTGCCAAATCCTTTAAAATGTTTCCCAATCACATTAGGAGAATTAAAAAAATGCTATAATAATATGAAATGGAAAAAAAAATCTTTGCCCATAATGGCACATAAAACCATTTACTCACTTTGCCTTGCCTCAGTTCGGGCACTTTTGTTATCGTAAAATTTCCATGACAGCCTTTAAAGTGAAATTGCCTATAATTTCGTTTCTCACTCAAGGAGACCTTTTATGCTTAATGGAATTTCCTTCTTTCACAAAAAGGCTAAATGGTGAGAAGTAGAAGAAGAAGTCATTATTTACACTAAAATGTCTACTGACAAACAGACGCACATTAAGGCTTAAGTCAACGTTCCATCGTTCCATCGACCCACAAATCAAGCAGCAACCACTTGAAATCACCATGTCGGTCTTGCCGTTTGCCAAACCCGGAAGTTCACTAAAAAATAAAACAAACCTCCACCACCTCGGAACATTTGAGTTAAGTGTCACATAAAAATTATTGTTAAATGCATTACAATAACTGAACATTTCCGTTTGGGTGGTTGTCGGATCGAATGGTTGTTGCGTGGGAGAGGGGGTTGGGTTTCTGGTAATTTCTTCTGTTCTAACTTTGCATTCTATTCACTTTGGTGAGGTCTTCCTTTCATTTTTATAGTCATTTTGCAATAATTTCTTTTTTACTCACTTCACTTTTGTATAATTTTTCTATATCCGGAATTGTCATAATTTTTACATTTGATTTTTCTTTTTCCCTGCTTTGTGCCACATTTAACTTAACAGCTTTTTCTACATCATCGATGAAATGATTGCCGTAAAGTGGTTGTGGAGTAACAAAGAGGTTGTGTAGCTAGCTACCATATGGAGGCGAGTACAAAAACCGTATTTAAGGGGCATACAATTTACTTCCTACACATTTCGGCCTAAATCAATTATAAAAAAAATCAATTGTCCTATACAAAATATTTCAGCCATAAATGTGTTATTATCATTATAGGATTGTATCATTGTTATTTTTCATATTTTAAGAAATATAATAGATTTCACATATTACTCTTATAGCATACAGGGTGAGATAAATAACTGCAACAAAGTCAAACGGCATAATTTTTAATTTTTTTTTTTAAATTTTATTGAATGTAAGCAACAAATGTTGGAAATATCATCAAATTTTAGAATAAGTTTAGGTTTGTTGGAATTTGTCACCTTTGGCACGAATTATGGCCTTCAATCGTCACACGCTGCCCGAATGTTGCTCTGCGGTATTTTGTCCCATTCCCGGCGAAGCGCTTGCTTGAGGTGATTGATACTTTGGTATTTTTTAGTGCCAACTTTGCTTTCCAAAATACTCCAGACACAATAGTCCAGCGGATTGGTATCCGGAGATTTTGGTGATCACTGTGCGCTGGAAATGCAGCGAGGAACCTCATTTTGTAACCATTCTTGGGAGACGCGTGATAAGTGCGATGGTGCTGAGTCCTGTTGGAATGTCCAAGGTCCACGGTCTGCGATCAAAATGTCTCTATGCCCAAGGCTTTAATGTACCATCCAGAATATTTTCGCGATAATATTCGGCATTTATTTTGATGCCACGGTCGATAAATACGAGCGGAGAGCGACCATCGGACGGCCTACACCATCACCATGGCCGCCGCTTGAGTTCTGGTGGCCAACCGAAGGTGTACATTTTCAGCAGACCTCTTTAGCAAGTAAACACGATCATTTTGTTTGTTTACAAACTGCTGGACAACGAATGTTGGCTCATCGGAAAAAAAACCAAATTCAGCAGTTCACCACTTTCGGTGTAAGTTCTTGCACTTTTTGGAATTTCAATGCCTTTACTCCGAGCTCATTTTCAATATTTGCCGAATGGAATATTGCGATATGTTAAGGTCACGAGCCATTTTCGGCCACTGCGAAGCGGGTTTCAATCAAGTCGCTTCTTTAATTTTCGAACCATTTCTGCTGATATTGCTGTTTTCTTCCGTCCACTTCCTCAACATATGTCGGGCTACGCTAACAGAATCACGGTAACGAGCGATGGTAAGAAACACAAATGATTTGTTCACATTAAAATGCTGGTATGCCACTTGTGGTTTTCCAGCCAAATTTAAAGAATCATGCTTGAATTCCATCACAAATAACTTTTTTTCTGGAAAATTTTCAACAAAATGCTTTCGTAAACAGTATAATGGGCTGTCACCGGTCTGAAGTTGGTTGCAGTTTTTCTTCTCACCCTGTATGTTAAAATATTTTGGTCCCTTTGCGCACGGTAAGGAGCATTCTGAGGCCTTAAAAAAAATTGACAAAATTCCACAACTCTTTTGGGGCTAGAAAATAATAATAAAATATAAGCGTTAAGGTTTAAATAGACTTAGAAATATGCTGTGAAATGTTTGTTCAACAATTTTAGAAATTGGACCCTCATTATAAGTTTATTTAGCTCTTCTCGCATGTTCCACTGTGCTCCCCTAGCACAGTAAGAATGTTTTGATTAGAGTTTTTTGGATTGCTATTTACAAACTAAATCGACAAAATCCTAAAATGGGTAATGATTAAGTTCAGTTCGGTTTCATTGTTAGTTTTTAAGGAATACCCCATTTTTTCAACCCACTAGTAATACAGGAACCTCGTTTTCCAAGTATCCAGGTTTTTGATAGACGCATAATTAGTTAAGGTATGTTTTGCACCTTAGGTGCAAATATATCACTCCGCTTCAAGCAGATAGTCATACATGTCCCCAGTTTGTAATAGATTGTTCACACACACCTAAGAAGTCTGACCTTAATAACTGTTCATGTATAAACGAACTGTTAATGGCAACAAAATCTTTGCACTAATGTTATAAGTCGCTAGGCCACAGTTATTTTCCACACTACTGTTAAACATGAAATAATTTAAATTGGATCCATTACTTTTACTCTGTATTCGGTTCTCATAAATTCCCCTACACATCACTACCACGCCTGCAACAAAGCTATGTTTTCAGGACACAAGATAAGAGTGACACCTTCATGACTTCAATGGATCAAAGACGCGGAGGGTTGATTGCATTTGTACGACATTCTATAAGTGTTATTTTATGCTTAAGGTAATAATGCTGCCACTTCCATCGCATATCTCCCCCTTGCCATGTCTTCTCATAAGTTTACAATGTGTGTCAGCACATAAAATATCCTCTACGATTGTGTCCTTTTAACGTCTGAAGTTGTAAAATGCTGTTTGTATCCAACATTAAATGTGTTAAGATTCCAGAATATAAATGGCTTAAGCCATTAACGAAATGAATTTAATTTCTTACGCTAAGTATTGATAAACAGTTAGAAAGACAGCGACTGTTGAAGAGGAGGAGGAATTGATGAAGAAAAAACGATGACTTGGGCAATTGTAGTAATTCGTACATAAATACATACTTGCATATGTATGTATATATTTCTTGAATATTAATAGTTGTGGCATGGCATTATCAAGATTGAAATGTTCCACGGCAAAAAACAAAAATATGTGCCAATTGGTAAAGACACGGCAGTATTAGGTTTAACGTTTTATGACTTAGAGGAAATTTAAACCTGAAATTCGGTTGAATTTCATATCCACTACCACCCGAAATGATCAGCAGTAGTTCATGATTTGTTAACATTAATTATCTTATATTAGGTGAATTTCGCGAAGGGAATATTGTCGTGTCATACGAAGTCTGGTTCAACATATTCTCTTCTTCTGTCAATAAAATTTTTCTCAAGAAGTTATTTTATTTTGTTATGAACTAGTTCGGTTGCCCTTTTCGTAAAGCATAAGACTGAACTTATATTTTTAGGAGCTACACAAATTTCCCCATTATTAAAAGAAAATGTTTCTAGTATTAGTTAAATAAATAGATTAATGCGGTCAATTCGTTTACTAAAACTACCGAAATTTGAGTTCTTCAAACATAAGCACATGTGTCTGTTACCAGAATTTCACCATAAAACTAAAAGCTCCCATTTCTACAAATTATATTATTTTGTTAAATTTAAAGCCTTTAATGCATTTCGACAATTTTAAAATTTCTTATCAAACACCATGCGCTAAGTAAATCACACCTGGTTTATCTGAAACAAAATAGTTTCTCAAAAGTCGCTGATGTATTCATTCCCTTGCTGTTGAAACAAAAAGCAAGGCCGTTCTCATGTATTCTCTTTGTTTCACTCATATGCCTAACAAGCTGTAAACATCTGAGATTATTCATATCATTTTTGTGTTTTAATGCATTACTGCGAGAGAATCTATGGGCGTAGAAGGCAAGATAATCCATGGGCTTAGGGTATAATTTTAAGATAAACCAATAAAAAAAAAAACAAGTAAAAAAGCAGTTCATTTCGGCCAGTCCGAACTTTTAATTACCTCCACCATTTGGAAGGAACTCGAAATTTTTCAAAAAAAAACCGAAAACTACCTCTTAAATAAAAACTGTTATATGGGGGCTATACGAAGACGTGGACCCACATACGGTAAATAATATTGCTAAAATCATGAAAGTACCGCATATCGGGAGGCACCGTTATATGGGGGCTATTGGAAAACATAGAACGACCCATTTACGAACTTAACCTGCCCACAGGTAAACTGTGCATGTATGCAAAATTTTAGCCTTCTACTTCAGTTCATTCGAAAGTTGGCGTGTTTAAAACAGACAGATGTACATCGCTACATCGTCTTAGAATTTTACGCTGATCCAGAATATATATATCTTGTAGGGTCTATTATGAATATTTTCCATATATATATGTTGACTTTTGCTATGATTATTAAAATTGTTGGCCATCTATGGGGTAGCTTCCGAAGAAATGAGCCAGTATTGTCCATTTCGTATCGAACCCAAAAAATATGATATAAATATTGCGACGTGCCAGGTTTTGACTATATTGACTTCCTTCACTTTATATGAGGTATGTGATGATTTCTACTAAATATTGAAATATACTTGAGCTTCCAGTTATCGTTGATCGAAGTTTCCTTTTGTACTTCATCTAATACAGATAAAAATATTGGTGTAAACAAAATTACAATAAAATCGAAAATTCATATCCAATTTTAAACGAAATCATAAATTCCTATTAATTCAGATTAGACTTCTGATTCACAGAAATATTTATATATTACAAGTTATAAAGAATATTTGACTTGTTTCCCACGTTATGACATATATAAGTATTGGCGAGGATTGACAGATATCTATCATCTTCACAACAGATCTTGAGTTAGCAAAAATGTTTGGATGTGTGAAATTTGAAGAGAGTTAGATAGTTTTTTTTGGCGTTTTGTTTTTCAAAATTGTATACCCTTTTTGGGATTGAGGTACCAAAAGGAATTCACACATTAAGATGTGTGAGATTTGATAAGAACCGGATGCTTATTCTGGATTTTTATGATCGTTTTGATTATTCAAAAGGTCAAAATGTTTGCGTGCCCAAGGCTTTAATACGAGAGCGACCATCGGCTGTTATGGCGGCCCACACCATTACCATGGCCGGCGCTTGAGTTCTGGTGGCCAACCGAGGGTGCACATTTTCAGTTGACCTCTTTGGCAAGTAAACACGATCATTTTGTTTGTTTACAAACTGCTGGACAACGAATGTTTCCTCATCGGAGAAAATCAAATTCGGCAGTTCACCACTTTCGACCAAGCTCTCTTTAGCTCTTTTGAGTCTATTTTCTTTCTGTTGCGTAAGTTATTAAACTTTTTGGAATTTCAATGGCTTTACCCCGATCTGATTTTTTTATATTTGCCGAATGGAATATTGCGATATGTTCAGCTCACGAGCCATTTTTCGGCCACTGCAACGAGGGTTTCGACCAAGTCGTTTCTTTACTTTTCGAGCCATTTCTGCTGATGTTGCTGTTTTCTTCCGCCCACTTCCTTACGCTAACAGTATCACGGTAACGAGCGATTGTACGAGACACAAAATATTTATTCACATTTAATTGCTGGAGTGCTGTAACGATAGCCACTTGTGGGTTTCCAATCAAATATAAAGACATCACACTATGACGCTTGAATTCCATCAGAAATAATTTTTTTTCTGGAAAATTCTCACCAAAATGCTTTTGTCGCTTGTAAACAATATAATGAGCTCTCACTGGAATAATTTTAATAGCTGTCGGTCAAGCTCTGAAGTTGGTTTCCGTTTTTTTTCATCTTACCCTGTATTGTTGCATTTGAGAGAATGAAACTCTAATATAGAGTTGCATTTTTCCTTTGAAATAAAAGTACCATTCTGGTTGAGTGCCAAGTGCGAAACTGCATATCAAATATACGAATTTGGTTCTAAGAGTACAAAATGTTGTGACACTGAGCTGGAATTTTTCAAACATAGTCTTATTTTCCGCTGGTACGCCGATAGTAATATAACTACAAATTTTCAAGATTCAAGATTTACCATTAGTGTCAAGACGGGGTCACATTTTTTTCTGAAAAACATAAAATTTCCATCTCAGCAATATTTAAATTATCCGATCTACAATATTTTTGCAAAAAAAAAAAATTATTTAGTATGGTTTACACTTTTGAGAATCACTAATTCCGCCTCTGGACATACCGACGCCTTCATTATCTTCTACTGCATTCACGTAGCTTTCAGGTTTCTTGTTTGTTGTCTGAAAGCGACGTTAGGAGCAGTCTTTGTCCAATTTCTGGTATTGTGGTAAATGCAAACATTTTCATCCACATCCTCATAATCATCCTCATTATTACAATAAAAATCATCACAGTGATAAAGATGATGATGATTATTATTACAGTATGTATGTGTGTTATGCAATTCAAACTGTTATACAAATGAATTTGTGGAAATCCGCAGGGGATGTTGCATAAAGTGCCAGTAATAAAACAGAATAAGCTGCATTTTAGCACTGCAAATATTCTGTCATTGTTCCACTGCATGTGGCAGAAATAGGAGATACACACACCGGCATACGCCTTCACATACTCATACATATATTATGACAATTTCATAACTCTTCCTAGTTGAATTTCCTCATTCAAATTCATTATGATGTTAAAATCAATATTTTGTTTATTTGGCTGAATGCCAATGATGCTGGGTGGGTGGTATGGTCCATCCTAATATTCGCGCGGCGGGTTATGGTAGTGTTGGTTTCTGAATAAATGCGAAATGCACTCACTCACTGTTTGTATTCATCATAACACTCACTTTTGTTCGCATCTGAACAAATGACATACTGACTGAATAACTGCCTGTTTGACTGACTCACTGAGAAACTGACGTACTATTTGTCGAAGTGGCCTACATGCATGTTCGTCTGTCATTCTGTGGATGCGTATTCTATTTGAAATGTTTGTTTAATTAACGCACACAAAAGCATTTGAATGGATCCTAGTGTAGTAGCTGAGAGTACATAGTAATGTTGTATGTGTGTGTAACACACACATGTAAGCTTACCTTTCCATTTCCTTATTACACAAACGCTCGCACGCATCTACACTCCACTGGGCTTGTATACATTTATAAATACGACGGGGAGAACGTTTTGTTTTAATTTATGTTTATGTAACAATTTTAATTAAATTTTAATGAAAATGTCATTGTTTTTTTTTTCTGTGCATGTGTGTGTACCGTTTTTTTGTTTTTGTTATTGGTGTCGATGTATAAGTGTAGTAGCAATTGCAGTTTTTGTTATCGCAAATTTTCCATGTAAGCTCGTTCTCTACATGGCGCTGGGTTGGGCTGAGAGCCGAAAGGCAGCGTCGTTTACATGCATAATGTGTCCGCCACCAACAACAAATTGAGGCAAAGCGAGTAAATGTTGGTCAAAATTATGATTTTAATAACGCATGTGTTTTTGGCCATAACCATCACCATAAATTTACCGTGAAAATTGGGCAACATTCCTGTTAACCATTATTGTGGGATGGGGGACGGTTAAGTGTGCCTGTAATCGAAAAAATGCAATAAAGTTGTTAAGGTTTCAACGGTTGGTTACATTGTAATAAAATATGTTTTATTACAATAACTTTTTGGCAATTCGTGCATTTCGGTTATTTTTAATTAATTGCCAGTAAATTGCAAGCGAAAAATCATGGGTACAATGTTGCAAATATAACAAATTATTAAATTTAAGGATAATTTGGAATTTTTTATATTATATGAATCGTGCTTCAATGCAAATCATTGCAATATAGCTTGTTGGATGGTTGTAATTTAAAAGTCCTTTTAAAATCCGTAAGAAAAATCACTTGTCTTTCATTAGACCTGTGTAAACTTTTCGAAATTCATTAGATAATTCATATTTATTGTCCTCCGAAATCTAGAAGTCTAATTATTTATTCGTTTTAAAAATTTTCTTAAAAATTCAGATTTATTGTCCTTCATGAGTTCCTTAAATATATAACTCTGATATCCTTTGCTTTCACTTTAAATTTTCTTAAAAACCTTTATTGTCTACCATCTTTTAAAATCCACGTTAATTGTACTTCTATGGACATTAAGACCATTTACTGTTCTTCTATGGCCTTTTTAAAAATTCTATTTGGTACCATTCAAAAATCAACGATCATTGCCCTTCTGTGCCCTTCTATGGATATTTAAACTATTAAAAAATTTACATTTATTTATTTTAAAGGGAGCTTTAAAGAACCTGTTTCATTAAATATTAAAAGATTAAAGTTTATTGCCCTTCTAGAGACATTTAACAAAATTCACTTTTGTTTTCCTTCTAAAGAGTTTAAAACAATTTTTAATAATTTAATTGTTATCCTTGCAGGCCCTTTTTAAATAATCTATGAAAAATGCTCATTGATTTGAGCTTTGAAAATTTTCGCTTATTCTCATCATGTATTCAGAACTTCAACGTTAGTACTGTTACTAATCCCTCTATAATAATGTTGTATCATTTACAAGCCATTGATTTCCGAAATCCACCTGATCCGTTTCCAAAATTTCAAGAAAAAATTGAAAGCTTTTTCTCCTTTAAGTTTTACTATTATTCGTACTTAAATAAAACAGTTTACAAATTCAGCTTATTTCATCTCTCGAACAACTCCAGTAAGAATTTTCAAAAATCCTTCTTATACCATCCCAAGCTCAATTTTTTATGTTATGGTTCAATTGTAGTGTTATACCATATTGTACTACTGAGTGAACCCTAAGCTATAACAAGCTTCAATTTAATAATAATTTGGATAATTTGATATTTATAACCTACACATGGAGAAGGAAGCGAAATAGACCCATAGTTACATTTGAGGATACTCATAGAATCAATTTCTTAGTCGTTTTATGCATGTCAGTCCGTCCATGTATTCTTGAGAACAAACTGCAGGTCGCATTTATTATCCGACTGAGATGAAATTTTGCAAGCAATATTTGCTTGACCCAGTGCAAACCCTATTGATATTGGTGATTATCGGGTCAGATTTAGATATAGCTTCCATATATCTTCAACCGATTTCTGGTTAATTGTGCACCAAATGACCAATATAAGTTTAAATGACTCAAAATGAATTTTGGCACATCCGACCAAATTCAGTCTAGAAGCAAGTACGTCGAATTTGATGAAAATCGGTTCAGATATAGCTATAGTTAACATATATATGTTTCATCCGATTTTATCTTTAACTCCCCCACATTTGTAATATGCACCCCACAAGAATGATGTTTAATATCAGATATCAGATACAACCCAGCAATATATATGCCAAATTTTATCAAGATCGGTTCTTATTTGGATGTAGCTCCCATATATATCTTCAACCGATTTCGGGTTAATTGTGTACCAAACGGCTAATATCAGTCCAAACGACCTGGGTTTTGGTACATCCGACCAAGTTCAGTCTAAAAGCAATTAGATCAAATTTTGGATAAAATCGGTTCAATATATACTTTCCATCCGATTTGGTCTTTAAGTCCCTCACATTCGTAATATGCATTCAACAACAATGATATTTGGTACAAGATGTCTTATAGAGCTTGGAAATGCCTTGGTCAAATTTTATTTTGAACGGCTAAGATTTGGATATAGCTCCCATATATATTCTTAATCCTATTTCAGGATTATTGTGCAAATAATGGCTAATATCTGCCCAAATGAAGTGAATTTTGGGACGTACGTTTGCATTTTGTGGAACTCGGCTCCGATATATATATCTTTTAATATAATCCTTCTCGAAGTGATTTAAAAAAATCTATAGCAATGCTATTTGGTATAAAAGATTCAAATGTCTCCGTCAAATTAGTTTCCGCTATATTAGTTCCGTCTGAAACCAAATTATAACTGCTCTAAAGCCACATGTTGATAGGTGGTATGATCTACTTCAAATAAATTATTTTGTTACCGGTATAGTGTTGTAGGGTATCATATAGTCGTCCCTGTCCCACTTTTGACTTTTGCTTACTGGTTTTTCCTTCTGGAGATTTTAAACAATTTTTAATAATTTAATTGTTATCCTTGTAGGCCTTCTTTAAAGAATCTCTGAAAAATTCTTATTAATTACAACTTCGAAAACATCCGTTAATTCTCGTCCGTTATTCAGAACTTCATAATTAGTTAGTTGGAACTTCAAATCCACCCGTTCTTCAATCAGTATCAATTCTTATGCAAATTTTGAAAGCTATTATTCTCATCTATGGTTCAATAATAATGTTTGCTTTTTTTCGTATCTAAGTACAATAGTTCTACAAATTCGGTAGGTTTCATCTCTTGCATACATACAGCAGGAATTTTTATTAACTCCAACTTATCGCGAAACGAGTTTAAATTTAAGCCCTAACTTGTTCCATTTCCATTGTGCACTGAAAATAAGCCGAGGAACCTCATTTTGTAACCAATCGTGGGTGGAGCGTGCCGAGTGCGATGGTGCTGAGTCCTGCTGGAATGTCCAAGGTCTGCGGCCAAAATGTTTGCCTGCCCAAGGCTTTAATACACCCTCCAGAATATTTTCGCGATAATATTCGGCATTTATTCTGATGCCACGGTCAATTAATACGAGCGGAGAGCTACCATCGGCTGTTATGGCGCCCACACCATCACCATGGCAGGCGCTTAAGTTTTGGTAGTCAACCGAAGGTGCACATTTTCAGCTGACCTCTTTGGCAAGTAAACACGATCATTCTGTTTGTTTACAAACTGCTGGACAACAAATGTTTTCTCATCGGAGAAAAACAAATTCGGCAGTTCACCACTATCGGCCAAGCGAGCAGCTCTTTAGCTCATTTGAGTCTAATTTCCGTCTGTTGCTGTGTAAGTTCTTGTACTTTTTGGAATTTCAATTTTCAATATTTGCCGAATGGAATATTGCGATATATTCAGCTCACGAGCAATTTTTCGGCCACTGCGATGCGGGTTTCTATCAAGTCGCTTCTTTCCTTTTTAACAATTTCTGTTGATGTTTCTGGTTTCTTTCGTCCACTTCCTTGACGTCGGACAGAAAAGATTTGCTGGAGTGCTCTAAAGGTAGCCATTTGTGGTTTTCCAGCTAAATATTAATAAAGCACACCATCTCACCAAAATGCTTTTGTACGCTTGTAAAAAATATAATGAGCTGTCACTGAAATAATTTTAACAGCTGTCGGACGAGTGGCTTAGAAATGACAGCAGTCTGAAGTTGGTTGCAGTTTTTTTCATCTCACCGTGTAATAACCTTCATACGCATTTTCAAGATTCTGTCTTTTAAAGAGCAGAATTTAGTACCAAAATATAACTTCCAAAACTCAACCATTTCCAATGTCTCGTATTAATACCTAAATCCACATAAATGCTAAATCATATAAAAATCGATAGGGCTCCGAACCCTGAATATAGCAATATTTATATCAAGATTATGTCAAATGTATATATTTCGGTCCAGGTCAACATTGTCAATAATAGTCATTACCCAAGTCACTCCAACCTTACACATCGCAATGTTTCCTCTAGAAATGCCGTGAACGTCTCAAAATGTTTGTTGATGCAAATACGCTACAAAATGCAATGGTTTCTTCCCACAAAGAGAATACCTAATTACATCCAAATCAGTTGGAAAATTAAAAATATAATCTTGAAATCCAATTAGGGGTAATGCTAACAAAAGAGATTAGAATTGAATTTTTCCTGATTCACAATACATACTTTACGCAGTATCCATTTTATAAATCAGAATTTGAATTCAGTTTTGTACCTAATGATCTGAAAGTCATACCGGTTGGTAAAATCAATTCCGATTAAATTGATATGAATAAACTGAAAATAGCCTTCCATTTCGATTTTTTGATTCCAATCAAAATTATTGAATAGCAATTCGTATCCATTTCAATTAAACCACCCAATACGGGTATAAAAGCTTTTTCAATTCATTGACACTACTGGAGTTAATTGCTTTTCTTACATTTCCCCAAATAACAAAAACTGAATAATCCAAACATCAATTATGTGTGTTTCCCCCATTTTGCTATTTCAGGCTGGTCGGCAAAATCCCATTCTATTTGCCTTTGTTGTAATGTCAGCACTCATTAATAATGTATTACGAATTACTGCAAGCAACAAAGGATAGGGACAATAATAAACTTTTGCCAACGCCACCATCAAACACAATTGTTGTGTTAATTTTCATGGTCTAAGATGGATATAACTCAAATGAAAATATGGGAAGAAAAACCGACGCCATCATCATCCGCCCTCCCCCTCCAAATGGGACAAAGTAAATAAACAAAATCACTTGATTTTGACAGGCATAAACAATGAGCTGGAAATGCCAAAAAAAGAAAGAAATTCACAACCCCATAATACAAACAAATGGTTGAATAAATAGCCTACGAAGATTAATTACACTTTAAAGAATATCGAAAACTTTGACATTTCTGTGGACATTTTGGGTGGGGCGCTGTGATTACAATTCACAGTTCTTGGAATAAAATAATGATTTTTATATTGATTGCAATTTAAGAATAATTCACTGTTTGACAATTTAAGTAATTATTGTTGTTTTCTTCTCTTTTATTTTCTTTCTTTTAGGTAAGTTTGGACATCTTATTGGCTGCCTTGAGTTATCTGCACCCACCCATTTTCTCAGCCACTTAGCTAACGCTGCTACAGCATTTTACCCTAATACTATATTTATTTCGAACAATTTCTTTTGTGAATATTTGTTCGCATCAAAGGAGTAAGTTTGTCATATTGTGTATTTGTATTGTAGTTACTATATACATATATACACACCTACCACACACGCACAGACACACACACACAGACACACACACACATGGCCCAACATCCTTGCATTGTTAAGACTTTATGTATTTGATTTATTTAATTGGCTCCAATTGTCTTAAATTGTATTTTGTTACTGAGAAAATAAAAGGAAAAGCATTTAATTAAATTATAAATTTAAATATGAGTAGCTGCTAGGCCTCTGCACAAAAATATATTTACTTGAATAGACTCTGCCATTTTTTTTAATTTAAAGAAAGCTTCTGCTGTGCGGCACTTAGCACTGTCCCTTTGAAACAAAATGTTGCCAATATTCCCCTCTTCAATTTTTATATATAACATATAATATAATTTATGACATAATACATGGCCCGATAAGGTAACGGTCACTCATGGCTCATTTTCGAAATAACCCAAAATCCGCACCAAAAAAATTACTCGTTTTGAGTACATCGGCCTTTCGAAATATGAGTGCGGGTTTTCTGTACCCCAAATTCTTGTTTATAGATGGAGCTGGCAGTGCTTCTTTTCTTCCGAAATCCGTAAGCATTCTGCGACATTACCATAATTTTCAAAGTAATGTCACAATATATTCCAGCATTGTTGAAGTGTATACATAACCATATTCGTTCAACGTAAGGATGAAACAAATTATCTTTGAAATCAGATAATAGCTATGTGCTACTATTCTCGAAATATGCTCTAGTTGAAATGAAGATAGAGCCTAAATGTTTATGTCCTTGTCAGAGATTCGTTATTTTCAGGGTATGTCTCTATGACGATACTAATGTGAATGCGAATGGATTTTTCAAATTGCCCATGATTTGAAATTTCGGATTCTCAGCACAGGTTAACATTTTGGCATAGCCACAAAATAATGGCTTCTGTTGATTTTTGATACATTGAGGTTTTTGGCCCAAATTTTGAACCAAACCACCTGCAGTTTGACATTTTGAGTTCTCAGAAAAACTTTCTTTTTAATATGGTATTTATATATTTTCAAGTTCTCTCCTCGTGAAAAATATTCTCGCTTTTTGGAACAGTCCTATCCTATTTTAAGATTTTAAATAAGATTTTTAGAAAATTAACTGTAACTTAGTGACTCAGGTTCTCTACCTATAAAGGACCTTTCCTGCCAAAATATTGCAACACGATCACTATATAACGGTACCCCACGATTAATAAGTAATATCTGTGGTACAAATCTTCCATATTTTGCATCAGTTCGGGTTTCCTTCCACATTTTCCAACTTTTCTTGAGAAAATGTATATTTCCATTTTGATTTGAATGCGATTTATAGTTCCAATCCGGTAATAATATGTCATGTTTTTTGTTTATCCGCAGCAAGATCTTAGAATATGTTTTTTTTTTTCGTCCAAATTTTGCATAATTGTTCACTTTTATCTCAAATTATAACTTGTAAGATCAAACGGTTTAAACTATAAGATTCATCGTTGAAATTAAACAAGTAAAAAAGCTGTAAGTTCAAGCCAAGCCAAGCCGAACTTAAAATACCCTCCATTCCATTCCATACCGAATGTAGCTGTTATATTAGGGTCTATACGAAGACAATGGCCTGCATAGGTAACTTTTGTCATAAGCCATTACAATATTCAAATGCCAAAATTAAAAAAAAAAAATTGGAAAAATTGGAAATTGGAAAAAAAGTTATTGAAAAGACAAACCCTCCCTGCTATGGTGGTTTATACCCTCCATACCCTATCTCTCTTATATAGTTTTAATATAGTTACAGTTGCAAATGTTTCAAGGTTTAATTGAGGAAAATTGTATTGATATTTGTCACAAAATATCCACCAAACCTCCTATCTAGGACCCCAAATAACGATTTAAAGAGTTGAATGATCTCCCTAAAATTATGCATGTACAGGTACAGATAAAACTCAACAATATTTTTCGATCGCATCTTTCGATTAAATCCCCAATTTTTGTCTTCTTCATTTCTTTCCATTCCATGGAAAGATAAAATAAAAATTACGGAAAAATTACTTTCTCGTATGCGAACATTTATTAAGAAATTCCCAGCAATCGAGTAAAGCAAACTTCTTAAAAAAAACTTTCCGATAAAAAAATACAATAAAACGAAAAGAATATGGAAACGGGATTATGCTGTGAATATTCAACAAAAAGTACTGAAAGAAAGTAAACACATAATTTTCCAATCAGTCAACCAAGATCCCCACAAAATAAAATAACAACATTCACAACCACAATACCCGCCGCCATTACCATCATCACGGCAAGTGTAAACCATTCCGCCAACAGCAACCAAACTATCCCCTCACACACAGCCACCCACTTTACTACATTCTCACCTTTTGTAATACTTTCGATAAACGTAAAATCCATTCCTTTTTGGCCAATACATAAACTTTCAGCACATCCTTTCACGCACACAAACACCACAGCCACTTCGACCGAGTAGAGACATGCGAACGCATATGGATGGCATACGAGACCTTTTGCAAAGGATGGACAATAATGAAATGAATAAAAAAATATGCAAAATAAACAAAATATCATAAGGAGCGAAATGAAAAGAGAAAATTGTCAATAATGAAAGTAGTGGAAGGACGCAGGGTGGGGATTCGTGAAGGAAAACAAAGATATGCGGAAAATAAAATGTTCTTTATGTGACACGGGAATGGCATGGACATATTTTCAGATATACACATAGGGTTTTTAATTTAACAAATACACGATAAAATGGGTCATTGTAAGGAAGAAAGGATAGCAATCAATGTGTTCTTCACTTAATATGTGGTCTTTGGCCATTCTCTTGCAGAAAAGTTGCGTATACTTTCCAATATCTTTAAATGAGTGGCAACCTTTCAATGGTGCGAATTCTCTGAAATATTGAAAATAAATTTCAAAATAGTCAGGCTTAATTTCATAATTGTTGTTTTTCATAAAAATAACGTTTATTTTAAAATTGTAATGTTTTCAAGATAATAAGGCCGGAAATCATCAGATCCCTTGGATTTTGTCAGGGAATATACTTCTCAAGACCTTAAAAAAACTTCTATTAAAAAAAAATTGTATGCAATTAAGCTTGATACAAGAGGAACCAAAGAATTAAAAAAAAATAATATTTTTATATAACTAAAACTAAACCGTTGGCTTTTCTGCTAAGTCTTACAACCTCACTTATAATCTTATCAAAATTGTACATATAGTATTTCGAACAGTATTTCAGCAATATTAATAATAACAATACGATTATTTTGGTCGAAAATGTAACCCTTATGTGAGTCAACAAAGCTGTCCGTTTTTTAACAATTTGGGATAAAATGCTATCATTTGGCACAGAATAATCAAATATCTAAAACTTTAACCCATTATAAAGTTAAGGTAGATCTTAACGCGAGTCTATGCACAATTCTGCTAAAAATAGTGCATGATATGATTTCGATAAGGATTATATATTGGGAGCAATAGCCGTATACTCGGTTGAAGATGTATATCGAAGTTCTATAAAAATCTGCACCGATCTCGATAAAATTTGGCAAAAGCATTTTCGTTCAGTATCTGATACCCGGCATCAAATATCATTGTTGTGGAGTCCATATTACGCATGTGAGGTAAATAACACCAAATCGGATGAAACATATATATGGGAGCTATAGCTATATCTTAACCTATTTTAACCAAAATTTGAAGCACTTGCTTTTAGGCTTAATTCCATATTACGCATGTGAGGTACTTTAACGCCAAATCGGATGAAAAATATATATGGGAGCTATAGCTATATCTATTTTCACCAAAATTTGAAGCACTTGCTTTTAGGCTGAGTTCCATTGGAAGTACCAAAATTCAGTCCATTTGGGCTGATATTAGGCATTTGATGCACAAAAACCCTGAAATCGGATAAACATATATATGGAAGCTATATCCAAATCTGAAAAAAATTTAAACTTATTTCTGAGCTGTATCTGACAACTGGTGCAAAAGGTCATTGTTGTGAAGTGCATATTACGCATGTGAGGGATTTAAAGCCCCAATTTGGATGAAACATATATATGAGAGCTATAGCTATATCTGAACCGATTTTCATTAAATTTTAAGTATTTGTTTCTAGACTGAATAAGATTGGATGTGCCAAATTTCAAGTAATTTGGGCTGATATTGACCGTTTAGTGCACAATTAATCCCTAATCGTTTGAGGGAGCTATATATACATTTAAACCGATTCGCACCAATTACAATAGGGTTCGTCCTTGGGCCAAACAAATATTGTTTGGAAAATGCGACCTGCATTTTGTTCACAACTTCTACGTGTACCTCTACAATTTTCATAGTTAAATGAGGCTATACAAAAAAGGAAAAATTTCAATTTTTTACAAAGCTACCGTATTAAATATAGACCCAAATACCAATCTAGCCATAAGTTTCTGATCTAAAATTTGGTCAAAATCTTTAAAATAGCAGAACTAGTAGTACTGTGGCCAGGTGTTATAGCAAAACGTTGACCGAATCCGAAATTTTGTCTGCTAATGTGGATTTTTAAAATAATTCGGGGACATTTTCCGCGTATTTTGAAATTTTACGCTACTAATTCTACTCTTATTCAAAATATTTGAATCACATTGTCAAATGTTGGGAACATTACTACTTCATTATTATTTTCATAGAGGTTTCTACTCCAAACAGATTTTTTATTAATTTTTGCTGTAAGATATTTTGAAAACCCGGTCGTGTATACACCCTTAATATAGCTGCTGACTGAAACTGTGTGTTCTGTTGTTTCGGTTCAATTCAACATTTTGATCGGTATTTTTTAATAGAAGTCCATATTTTTTGCTTTGTGTTTTGATCATTCAAATAATACTTTCGACTCAACGATTTTTTAATATTCTTGTTGTCTTTTTATTAATAAATATTCGCAAATATTTCACCACAATTCTTTTCATAAAATTTCATATTTCACATGAAAATTGAAATGTTATTTTCGTTTTGTTTCTTTTTGCAATTTTCAGCTATTGGACTTTTCTCATCACTCACTCACTTTCTTTTTTGATTAAAACTTGGAATATGTATTTATTCATCACCTGAGACGATGGCATGTGAAGGCACACGAATACGTACATACATACCTCATATTTTACATTCTGGGCTGTCGTACAATTTCCATTTCGTTGATGCAGATATTTGCTCTCGTGTTCGTTTTGTTCACTGGTTTCCATAAGGCTGTGTGTTCTACCACAATCCTTTCTCCTTTGCCAATACCCAGCTACCATCGTGGCATAAGAACACAGATGTCAACTGTCATCCACCGGTTCCACTTCAATGAGTTATCATTCAGCAAAGTTTTATTATTTTTTGTTTTACTTCCACCGCTGGATTCGCAGTATTTATTTTTTGGTGATATTTTCAATTTACTTGTTCGTATGCATGCATATATAGCTAGCTAAGTGTGTACTTGTCCACATGCACACAGACATACATATATGTTTGTGGACCATAAGCTATTGAGGCCCGTCGTCAGAATTATAGATTAATGTCAAGCATTTTTTTAGCTGAATGATAATATGCGGTTTCTGGTTAACCCTAAATAGGACTCAAGGATTTTGAGGTTTTTCGTTAATGCCATAACAAGAATAAACTTAAGGTTGTATGTTTAATATTTAATTTTATAATGGAATTTCATTTTGGCATATGTGTATATGTCAATGAATGTCGAAGTTTATGTAAAGGTTAGGATTTTTCTCAATACTCATATAAGAAGAGGCTGAAAAACATTTGTAACTACATACAAATAAAATTTTCTTTGCAATTGTCAGATGTCTAGACCCAGAAAATCTAACATGGTTTAAAACACATTTCCTTTTGTATGCCATCCACTATAGTATTGAGAATATATTAATTTTGCATTCCATGGAAACCCGTGGAATAAGTTGTCTGTATTTTCTGATCTGTCTATTGGAATCGCCTTAATTTCGAACACAATTATATACAAGGCTGAAGTTTGACTCAATTGCATATTCGAATGTATATCCACAAACAGGTCATGGACAGCTATAAAAATATAAAAGTGGGGAATTTTGACTTCAAACAATGTGAAAATTTATATGAAAGTCAAAAGTAGTTCTGGATGGTTTTTCAATGGTCAAAATTCTATAACCATTGAAGGATTAGAAATATAAACATCGCAAGTATTTTCTTAAATTTTTTCCAATGGCCACGGAAATCTTTCAATTTATCATAAATTTTAGGGATTTTTCGTGTTTTCCTTCGATATTTGCATATTTTCCAGCCATATTGGCAGTTAGTTGGTATATAAAGGTTTTTGTGGATACTCAATCACATTACCAAAAATTAACATAGGTCGACGAGCTTCGCCCCTTTTAGGGCTACATTAATTATTTCTCCCGTTCCTTAAATAACTGCGTGCGCGAAAATCAGTTGTTTTCAACAATTAGAGGAAAATTTCAGTAGATTATGAAAGTTAAGCTGAAAATAGAAAATACCGCCGTTTTGAAGTTTTGCATCACAAAGTAACCTAAAAACGAGCAGGACAAGTTCCTCCCGCTTCGGCATTTTTATACACTCCACCATAGTACATTAAGTTTGTCATTCCGTTTGTAGCACCTCGAAATATACATTTTTGACCACACAAAGTATATATTTTCTTGATCAGCATAAAATTCGATGTCGATTAAGCGATGTCCGTCCGTCTATCCGCCTGTGGAAATCACTCTAATAAACAAACAAACAAATTGAAGTAGATTGATAAAATTTTACTAAAATGTATATTATATCTGCAGGACTTTTGGTATAGAAAATGTACCATGTAGGTTCCAGGACAGCGACACCAGAATTGTTTCAAATTTGGTATATGAAGTTCGTAATGGATACTACAGCCTAAGGCAGAAAATTGTGTGTGCAGGTCCACGTCTTCGTATAGCCCCCATATAACGGAAAATACCGATATTCGGTATTTTGGTGATTTTAGCGACATTAGTCATCGGAATTGTTTCAAATTAGGTATTGAAGGGATACTGCAGCCTACAACAGAAAATTGTCTTTTCAGGTCCACATTTTGGTTCAGCCCCATAAAATAGTACCTCCCTATATTGATGATTTTAACTACATTATTCACCGAATTTTTTTTTTTTAAGTTTCGCATTTGAATATTGTAATTGCTTATGACAAAAGTCAACTATGCAGTTCCTCGTCGTCGCTAAGACCCTAACATAACGGCTACATTTCCTATTTTTAAGATTTTAACAGAATTTTTAACGAATTTTATTTTATTTATTTTTTTGAAATTTCCAAATGGTGGAGGGTATTCAAAGTTCGGCCCGTCCGATCATGCAGCTTTTTTACTTGTTCAAGTTTTAATATGGTGACTCACTAAGCTAATATGAGATTTAGCCAGGATAATCTAATTCTAAACCACCGAGTCACTGGCTACATATTTAGTTCAGAGCTTCAAAGTACTCTTTGATGTCTGTTTCTTTTCTACAAAGTCCTAGTGGATATGTCTGGTACACAAACTATGGAGTGTTTCTTATTGCTACTGTGCAGACCATTTCAGGTCCGGATAAAGACATCTGCACCCATTCCATTTCCTATCTTAGAATAAACTTTATATATTGCCTAAACTCAGCTCTTTGGTCTATATCCAATTTTTGCACGTGTGGTTTTATATTTTAATCGGGCTAACAGACTAGAGCCCCATGAAATAGAGAAAAGCGGAGAAAGTTAAAAAAATCCACTGCATGATATTGGGCATTGGTCTCCAGATCATAAATGGAAATTGAGAAAACTTAATGCTTCTCGTGAAAAAGTTACAGTTCGGTCTTTGATAGCAAGTTCGTCAAGAAGAGCTGTGTGTCCAGTATAATGTAACGTACCATTATATATCCAAGTTTTGATGTCGTCATTAACACCCACTTGTTATCATCCCTATTCCTAAATCCTAGCCAAACTTCCCTTACCCATTTCCTTGATATGTTCCCTTACCATTCGTTTACATGTCACCGGATTTTAAATATAATTTTATTACATATATCATATAATGTTGAATAAATTAATTTATGTGTCTTGACACTAATTACTATTAACCCTGATTAGCTTTTTTAAATTACAATGGCATTGCGTGGTGTAAACTATTATCATACCCGACGACCCATATAATCCCATTAATGTTTAGCATTACCCATTTCCATTCAACTTGTCGTATTCAAGTCGCATTGAAATATATCATTATATGCAAGTAATTAATCATATTGTCAGCAGGCAAACACACACACATACAAACAAACACACCCCCTCCCCCAATACATAGACTCATGGAAGAAAAAGAGTCCTTGAAGATAACGAAAAAAAAACATAATATGAGAGTGCATGAAAACATAATGGCGTTGTTCATTAATTTAATGCATTCATACAACGAAAAAAGCAAGAGATGCATACATTTTTTTCATTGCCCAAGAAATGAAGTGAAAGAAGGTTTCAATAAAAACGCATATTTCTTTTCAATTCTCAGGAAATGATATATTATGGATATCTTTTTTACTTCATGAGGTTTTGGGGTAGCATAATCATATCTATGTCGTGTTTAAGTAAAAAATTTATGCTTTTCTTTTCGTGCTGGAATATTGGGTTTGGGTTTCTTTAGAAATTTATTTCTAACTTATGTGCATGAAAACATTATGCAATGCATTTGCGTATTTCGATTCATTTATTTATAAAATATTGGAACCCAAGCCTAAGACCTAAAAGCAAAAATATTGTAGATTTGTCAAACATTTACTACATTTCCCCAATTTCTAAATGTTTTACTAAGGTTGTAAAATCTAGTTCATTTCTATTGGATATCCATAGAGTTCGGCTCTTTTGGCTGTACTACCCCACGAATTTAATTCATAGCTTACTATCTAGTTCTAATATTCGTATCAGAATCAGTCACCGAACTTGAATCGTACACTAAGTTTAAATACACCATAAATGAGAAAAATAATTATTGTGAAAGCGTTCTGTAATATCATATTTAAGAATTCAAATCAGAACAAGAAATATTGAAAATAGTCTAAACCGAGCTGTACTCTATATGTTGGCCGTATTTCATTTCCAGAAATCCCAAATGTTAATGCAATCTGATAAAGATTCAAAAAATATGAATAAAATCTATTTATAATATATTCTGCTCATAAAGCCAAAATCGGTTCGATACAATTCGAACAGCTAAACATCCCGGTTTGTAATTTCAATTAGGTTCATCAAGTCTATGAAATTTCTTCCTTGCTGACATACCTCCAAAGGGTATGTAAATATTTAACCTAACTCTATTTTATGGCTATTAAATGCAGTTCGTAATCGAGTAGAATATATCATCATCTTGCATTTAAGAATCAGTTCGATTCTTTGCTATTTGTTACCACAAATCCATATACTGTACTCTCAAGGAAGTAAGCCATGTCTGAAATTCAAACAAGGATTAAACTACCCCCATCTATCATTTCGGGCTTAGCCTACAGACACGGTCAGCCTCTGAGTTAACAGTGCTTAAACTGAGTACTTTGAATACTGCCTAAATATCAACTCTAAAGTCCTTGACTCTAAAAGAGCTTTCCTTATTCCAAAAATATCCTGAAAAATGATTAAATTGTTGTTTAAACACCAATATCCAGATTCTAGCATTCTATGGGAGGTAGCTAGTCCAGTAAATTAAGGTTTTTTGAGATTTATGTGGTATAACTATTAAGATTTCAAAATGCTGCTAGGGTACGCCAACTCTTCATATGTATTTTTTTATACCCTACGCAGCACTGTGGTATGGGGTATTAAGTCTGCGTACATTTGCTTGTAATATTGAGAAGGGAACGAAATAGACCCATAGTTCCTTTTGATGACCTTCATAGCATGACATTCTGAGTCGATTTTTGCATGTTCGTCCGTCCGTCAGTCTGTATATGTATTTTTGTAAGCAAAGGTTATTGTGTAATTGAGATGAACTTTTTCACAAATTATTTGCTTGGTCCAAGGATGACAGCCATTGAAATTTGAGAGAATCGATTTAAATTTAGATATAGATTCCATATATTATATCGTACGCCACATGTGCAATATTCACTCAAGCAGGATGTACTTCAGTGTATGTGTCGCAATATGAACTACAGGGTTGCCCATATTCGACAGACCCATGACTCTTTGGGCCCATTCCAATCGACGAGGCTTGTCCGCAGGCAACATTCTTTGCGTCAATTGAATTTTGTACGGGAACAAATGCAAATCAATGCGAATAATCCGCTGTAAAGTGGACCGAGCCATGACCAACTGCTGAGAACGGCGTTTTTGGGATGTTCTTGGGGACCTCTCAACACTGGCTCGTACTGCAGCGATATTCTCGGCCGATCGCCTTGGTCGACTTTTATATGGCCTCTTCGGATTAGAAAGAGCCTTACCAGTCGAAAATTTTTCGTATAAACGCTTAATGGTGTTCTTAGAAGGCGCACTTCTCACATTTTTTAATGTTTTAAAAGCGCATTGAGTTTTCACAATTGACTTCTTCTGTTGAATGTAAATTTCAACTATTTCAGAGTGCTCGCGTGGCCTGTATTGGTTCATGGTAAAAATCTGCTTGGACTGACGCTTCAAACGCGGTATGTCATTAAGCGATGTGACATCTCTGTCAAAAGTTATGGCGTTGCCAGATGGGTCCGTCGAATATGGGAATAGACAACAATGATATTTGGTACCAGATATATTATACAGCTGAGGATATCCCTGTCAAATGTTATCGATATCGATTCAGATTTGGATACAGCTCACATATATATTTTCATGTGATTTTAACTATATTATACACATATACAAATGTGTAATACCAGTCCAAATTAAGTAAATTTTGGCACATACAACCTAATAACAACAAAGAAGCAAGTACTTTGAATTCGATGAAAATCGGTTCAGATATATCTATAACTCGCCTATATAACTTTCAAGTGATTTGGTGATTAAGTCCCTCACCTTCGCAATATGCACTCCAAAACAGTGATGTTTGATATCAGATATCTCATACAGATCAAAAATACCTTTGCCAAATTTTATCGAGATCGGATCAGATTTGGAAATAGCTCCCACATATCTTTATCCGATTTCAGATTTGTTTTACACCAAGTTGTTATTAACAACCGAAATGGAGTGGATTCTAACACATCCGACTGAATTCAGTTTACATGAAAAAAATTTAAAATTGGTGAAATCGGTTCAGATACAGCTATAACTCCCATATATATGGGATTTGGTATTTAAGTCCCTTCGCAATATTCACTCCAAAATAATGATGTCTCAAACAGCATAGAAATACCTCTGCAAATTGAGATCGGTTCAGATTTGGATGTATGGATTTGAATATCTTTGTCTTTATTTAACATCAGACCAAATGGGATTGACTTATCCCACAAATTCAGCTTAGAAGCAAGAACTTCAAATTTGGCGAAAATCAATGCAGATATTGCTATATGGCTATAGCTTCAATGTATATCTTCATCCAATTTAACCGTTTTTTTGCATCATATGAGTAATATCAGCCAAAATTGGATGCATTTTTGCACATTTAGCCGGGTTTGTCTAAACAGTGAAACTAGTATTATTTAATTCTTAGCGAAGTCATGTCACGGTTTCTATAGCATCGTTATTTGGTGTGAAAAAAAAAAATAGACTCATATATGGAAAAATGGAAATCGGATTTACTTCAAGTATAGCCCCACATAACCGTACCACTCATTTTTAAATCCTTCCCGTGATTTTAGGTACTTTTTATCACATTGCCAATCTAAATACAATAAATTAATATTGGAAATCCCAGCCCAAAGTCTACTGCACTGGTCCGTCTTACAATATCGACTTCTAAATTCGGAATTTGTATTTTTTCAAATAGTTTTTTTATACCCTACACCACAAGGTGGTCAGGGTATTATGTCTTTATACCCTACACCACAAGGTGGTCAGGATATTATGTCTTTGTGCATTTGTTTGTAACAGGCAAAAGGAAACGAGATAGACCCATAATTCCTTTTGAAGATCTGCATAGAATCACTTTCTGAGTTGATTTATGCATGTCAGTCCGTCTGTCCATATATTCTTGTGAACAAAATGCAGGTCGCATTTATTATCCAAATGAGATGAAATTTTCCAAACAACATTTGTTTGGCCCAAGGAACCCTATTGAAATTGGAGATAATCGTTAAAAATTTAGATATAGCTCTCATATATATCTTCGTCCGATTTGCTTTTTATTGTGCACCAAACGTCTAATATTTTCCCAAATGGGATGAAATCTGGCATATACGACCGAATTGAGTCTGGAAGGTAGTATGCCAAATTTGGTGAAGATCGTTTCAGATATAGCAATAGCTCCCATATATATTGTTCATCCGATTTGATGTATTTATTACCCCAGCCGTAATATGCACTCGGTAACAACGATATTCAGGGAAATATATCAAATACAGCTCAGAAATATCTTTGCCAAATTTTATCGAGTTCGGTTTAGATTTGGATATAGCTCCCATAATATCTTTATCTGATTTCAAATTAATTTTGCACCAAATGGGCAATATAAGTCCGAATCTAAAAGATGCAAATGCTTCGGCATATTTAGTCCTTTGAATTTTAAATTATAATTATAATCATAGGGTAGAATTCTCCCATAAAAACTTTTTATTGTTATTTGGAGCTCAACCAAAGTGGTGTAGGGTATCATAAAATCGACCCCGCCCGACTTTGGGACTTTTTTTACTGGTTTTTTCTTCTTTAGAGAGGGTGCGAAAATTGGAGTTGGCAGAATTTAGGGCTATTTACTTATTAATCCTGACACTGACGTTACTGCAATTACGAGCAGTTTAACAATAAGATTTTTTCTTATACGGAGAATATGTGGAACAAGTGGTCTCTTTTACCTTATCTAAATCTTTAAAATACCAAATAAATGCCTGTAAGCAAGTATTTTCGAAGACGGCTAGAGATAAAAATGATTTTTTGTCATATTTTCACATCTTTAAAAAAATCTTATTTAAATTAAAAACTCCAAACTGCAACTAAAAATATTTCATTATGATAATCCGCTAACCCGGGAAGAATATTTTCAGATATGCTATGGATATACAAACATTTTAATTCATTTTTATTTCCCTTTAGGTTTTTCATTTAAGAGTCGGTTATTTAGGATTAAATTTTAAAAGATATTTCTCCAACATCTAATCGTCATCTGAATCAAATCGAAATCAAAATGTAATAGAAAATATTCATTTGGCATTTTTAAATATAAGTCACAAAACTGTGCAATTTCACTAGTTTTTCGTTAACAATATATAACAAATATTTTTACTATTACATTGTCTTAATATATTTTAGCTAATCACATATATAAATATATAAAAACAAAACTGAAACAAATTATTAATACTTTATTCCCTCTTCTTTGCCCATCTATCATTTCTCTGTACAATTTCCTTGACTCTTAACTGTCTTGGCCCAACCAACAACCATCTAAACCAAATACAACAAAACAACCCGAACAAACAAACAAACAACTTAATGATCTACAGATGCTGCAGGCGGTAAAAAAAATCTTTTTAATATTTAATTCAACTTTTTCTACTCCTTTAATTTTTTTATTGCAATGAAATAATTGATTGCATTTGCTAATTAGTCACAAAGTAAAATTTGAACATAAAATTTTAGCTTAATTGCATTTCTAATTTGTTACAAAGCAGACCCCCATTTTAAACTCATTTGGAGTTTTTTGTAATTGATTTGAATACTAAATTAATTAGATTTACATCATTTTTTTTAATTTTATATTTGGATAAACTTATTCAAATCATATTGTTAATTTACAAAAAAAAAAATAAAAAAATAAAAATAAAGCTTAAAGCACATAATAGCCTATGTACCGATTTGAATTGTTTTAATCCACTCACTCACTTAAGTAATTATAACCGATTTTTATGCTAACTGCATTTCATACAATTTCAAATAATACAAAAATATATATTTCTATGCCCATATGCATGTCTTTGAAACATTAAATACATAAAAGTATGTGCAGCAAATAATTATGAGTTATGTAAAATAATATGCATAATTATTCAGATTAAACCATGATGAGAAATATCATTAAGACCCATAAATCAATTCAATCAACCATAATTTGATGTATTTATGCTTTAATATTATTAAATCCGTTTTGAAAAAAGTTGAAGTATATGTAGGGTTTATATACGCACATTTCGCAGTATCTCATATATTGACATAAAAACAAACGTTTGCTAAATCTATATTTAGGAACATCCAAATTCTATTGAAACAGTCTTCCATGAGGCGAATTCAAGTTATGGCCTTTAAAAAAACACAAAAGTTCCATTAATCAAGAAATCCATTAAAATAAATGTAACGCTCATATTGTTCAAATTTTGCGTCATTATTTAAGGATTTCTCTTTTTTTGCCGGTAAGAAAAGCCAATGGCTTTAGTCTTGTATGATCTTATTTTTAGGCCTTTAAACCTTCATTTGGTTTTTTTTCTATTTACAAAAACTTAATTTATTTTATGTATGGAAAATTAAATAACTTTAACAATGCAAAATAATACAGGGTGAGATAAAAAAAAAACTGCAACAAAGTCAAAGGCCATAATTTTTCCTTTTTTTTAATTTTATTGAATGAAAGCAAAAAATGTTGGGAATATATTGTCATCCTTTCCAAAATTCTCCAGACATAATGGTCCAACGGATTGGTATCCGGAGATTTTGGTAGCCATTGTGCGCTGGAAATAAAGCGAGGAACCTCATTTTGTAATCATTCTTGGGTGGCGCGTGCTGAGTGCCATGGTGCTGAGTATTGTTGGAATGTCCAAGGTCTGCGGCCAAAATGTTTGCGTGCCCAAGACTTTAATATACCCTCCAGATAATAATATTCGGCATTTATTCTGGTGCCACAGTCGATTAATACGGATCGGAGAGCGACCATCGGCTATTATGGCGGTCCACACCATCACCATGGATGGTGCTTGAGTTGTGGTGGCCAACCGAAAGTGCACATTTTGGCAAGTAAGATGGACAACAAATGTTTTCTCATCGGAGAAAACCAAATTAGGCAGTTCACCACTTACGGCCAGGCCTAGCAACTCTTTAGCTCTTTTGAGTCTATTTTCTTTCTGTTGCTGTGTAAGTTCTTGCACTTTTTGGAATTTCAATGGCTTTACCCTGAGCTCTTTTTTCAATATTTGCCGAATTGAATATTGCGATATGTTCAGTTCACGAGCCATTTTTCGGCCACTGCGACACGGGTTTCGTTCAAGTCGGTTCTTTACTTTTTGAAGCATTTTTGCTGATGTTGCTGTTTTCATCCGTCCACTTCCTTGACATATGTCGGGCTACGCCAGCAGTATCACGGTAACGACGATGGTACGAGACACAAAAGATTTATTCACATTTAAATGCTGGAGTGCTTAACGATAGCCATTTGTGGATTTCCAGCCAAATATAAAGAAATAACACTATCACGCTTGAATTCCATCACGAATTACTTTTTTTCTGGAAAATTCTCACCAAAATGCTTTTGTACGCCTGTAAACAATATAATGACCTGTCACCTGTCAGTGGCTTAGAAATGACTGCAGTCTAAATTTGGTTGCAGTTTTTTCATCTCGCTCTGTATGTAGGGTTTAGGATATATATGCCACATTTTGCAGTATCTCATATATTGAAGAAAACTACGTTTGCTAAATCTATATTTAGGAACATTTAAATTCTATTGAAACAGTCTTCCAAGAGCGAAAAAATAAATGTAACGCTCATATTGTTCAAATTTTGTATATTTTAGATTTTGCCTCATTATTTAATTATCTCTCGTAAAAAATAAAAATCCATTAAATAATTTTAACATCCAATAATTGATCTTTCGTATTTAATACTTAAAATAATACATATTTATTTTTAAAGGGGCTAGCTAGATGGTGGTTTCTAAAATCTTACAAATCTTGCTTTTAACAAAAAAGCTCCAAATAAATTTTAGGAAGAAGTACGCTTATATTTTTCTCAGTATCTCTCAATGTAATTTGGTAGCTCCTAAAAACTTTTCTGTTTGTTTAGGGATTAAAAATACAACACATGATTTCTGGTTTTTGAATGGAAACCATGCATTTGCAGCAATTTTAGAAAATGTAAGGAATTTCATATCCTGAGTTTGGTGATCATAAAAGTCTTTATTTTGGCATCCGATTTTAATTCAGTTGAATGCCTTATTATGGAAATTGTCCTTTAATATACACGTCCGTAATATTTAAAGATCTATTGGTCTCTATAGACAAGCTGTATTTGAGATTTTTTTTTTGAGAAACTATTTTAAATATTGCCAAAATCTCCCACTCTATAAATATAAACATATAATCTTGCTCTTTCACATCAATTTTACATAAAATGCGTTGAAATGCTACACAATATCTTATCCCTTTTTCTTCCTTTCTCTATCAATAACACTCAACACATTTAAAATACCCTCTAATACACCATCAAAAATAAAAAAAGAAAAATTTGCAATCACAATAATTAAACAAAACACAATTTCTTGTAAATACAAGATTTTTCAATCAATCTTTTTTCGAATTAATTTGCTTAAGCTTGTTTTTCATTCAACTTTATATTGGATTGTTTCATATTTATATATATAAATAATTATCAATTATTTTTTGATATTAGCAATTTAGTTATTGGCTCACAATTGAGTTGACAGTTTTTCTTCCTGTTTTTCATATTTTTTTCACATTCAATATTATTTTAATTTTCTTGTAATATACACTAGCTTATGGTTTGCTATGGCACAACTTCTTATTAAAATATTGTTTGAAACTTGTTTTCATTATTTTTTTAAACCAAAAAATGATGGCACACTTAATATATATTGAGGTGGTAAATGTGATGAAATAAATAAAGTCTTCTAAATGGGCTATTAATATTATATTTTAAGTTTCTTGGTATTTTTCTTGTTATTTTTTCTTAACATTATTCTGGAAAAAAATAATTTAGTTTTTTCCTTTTTAAAAAACATCCAGAAATAAAAAAAGTATAACGTTGTTGCAAAATAGTCAGGCTTAATCCCATATTGTTATTTTTATAAAAGCAACGTTTGTTTATAAGTGAGAAAGATGCTAAAGTTCACCAGGGGGTAAGGCATTACAAAATTGCTATTTACATTTTAATGTGAAATATAAAATATTTAATGCAAAAGTTAGTTTGTTTATTCTTACAAGTAACGGTTTTGGGAAAAATGATACCATAACTCACCGACAACGATTAGTTATATATCCCGTGCATTACTGATTGAAATTCGCTTCAGAATAGTTAGAGTCGATCATAGGAAAACGTAATTTGAATTTCGATGAATCGAATCGTTTTGCACGATCATAGATTTATAGTCTATTTTTAATTTTCACACGAGCCAAAAGGTATGCGATAACTAACATGTTATTAGTTTAAACAAGGGCTCAAATATACACGATTCAACACGGGAGTAAAGAAATGAGTCAAGTATACTCAATTATTCTATAAGAGCAACTAAATCGAGCGCCTTGCTATATTCTCGTTCTGCTGTTTTTCTCTTCTGGATTTTTCCATCATCAGGATACTAAACTTTTTGTGTATTTTGCACTCGCAAGAAATATATAAAATCTGGTTCTCATGCTACCAAAAAGACATAAAATCATTTCTATCAATTGTTCGTAAATTACTCACCAGAAGAGCTATTGGTCTTCTCATATAGAAGAGCAAATGGTCTTCTCACATAGAAAAGCAGATGGTCTTCTCTCACATAGAAGAGCAGATAGTCTTCACACATAGAAGAGCACATGGTCTTCTTACATAGAAGAGCAGATGCTCCTCTCGTATAGAAGATCAGATGATCCTCTTGTATAGAAGAGCAGATGCTCCTCTCGTATAGAAAATCAGATGCTTCTCTCGCATAGAAGAGCAGATGCTCCTCTCGCATAGAAGAGCTGATGGTCTTCTCATATAGAAAAGCAGATGGTCTCTCTCACATAGAAGAGCAGATGGTCCTCTCTTACATAGAAGAACAGATGTTCTTCTCGCACATAGAAGAGCAGATGGTCTTCTCGCACATAGAAGAGCAGATGTTCTTCTCGCACATAGGAGAGCAGATGCTCCTCTCACATAGAAGAGCAGATGGTCCTCTCACATAGAAGAGCAGATGCTCCTCTCACACAGAAGAGCAGATGCTGCTCTCTCATAGAAGAGCAGATGCTGCTCTCTCATAGAAGAGCAGTTGGTCTCCTCACATAGAAGAACAGATGGAAGAACGTATACTTTTCGACATGACTCATACGCCTACGCGTGTAAATATGTATATTTTACAAATATAGAATCATTCTTTCAATATAATAAAAATAAAAAATAAAAGAAGAACAATAAAAAATTATTTATGTTTCAAATTAAACGACAAATCCACTTTCCGTAAATTACAAAACTTCACATTCTAAAACTATGTTAAATTTTACCCCAAAAATATATTAAGCGTGTCATGAGAAATATCACAATTTTTAAAATACTTTACATGAATTTTGCAAATTCATTGTAATGTTAAATACCTTACTTCCTTTGGCTGTTAAATTGTTAATTCCTTAAAAAAACTACCAGCTAAGAAACACCATTCTTTGTTACTTGTTCACATTTTCTTTAAACTTTAAGAATTTTTTCAACTTTCTTGTTCTTTCACTTATAGAATATTTCGTCACACCTTTTTTCCTTACAAATTTCTTTATATTTTTTTGAAAAATACAATTTCCAAAACAAATCTATTAATATTTATATGTTATTCTCTCTTCTTTTTATTGAAACAAAAAAAACAAAACTGAACAAAAACTAAAATGTCTTTCTTTTTTCTTTTTTTGTGTTGTTTCTGTTTCAAATGCTTTTTGCAAAAAAAAAAAAAAAAACAAAAAATACAAACCAAACCAAAAATTGTGTTGAAACTGCTTCTTCTACTACTTCTACTACCTCTACTACAACTACTGTATATCCTTCTACTGTAACTACATCATAAACTACAACTACAAAATAATATTATAATATTGAAAACTAAATAATATTTAAAAAATACCAATAAAAATCATACCTCCAATAATATTTTGAGGAAAAAATATTTAACAAATACCAAATACAACAACATCTACAACATCTTCTTCTTGTTACAACAACAACTCCAAAAACGAACAACATCAACTACAACTCCAACAACTACAACATCATCATGTACAACAACAACAACAACAATTTCTTCTATCCAACAACTACAACAACAATTACAACGCATTTCAAATGAGGTAAAGTATACAAAAGAATTTTGATGTTAACAAAAAAACCAAGCACCCTAACCAGTGAAAGTTCTGGAATTCTCCAAAAGTTGTTAGTGGTTTTAGCCAATATATTTTAAAAGGGGTTGTTGGTAAATCAAAAAAATAAAATGTAATAATATATATTTTGGAAATATAGCCAAATCGGCCCCTACACTTAAATCCACTTGCGATTGCATTAGTGAATTTCAGAACATTCCCCATTTTTATTACACCCCCTTATAAAGTTTACAAAAAATATATTCAATATGATATTTAAATGATATGAAAAATTCAAATGTCTACTTAAATACTTATAATTCATACGTACATTTGGATATTATCCTTCCTAACAGCAAAGAAACTAATATATTTATGAGTAACATATATTTTGAATCAAGTTTTGAAGATTTAAAAATTTAAGGAATTTAATTTAATTTTCTGATTAATAAAATCCGGGTTTTGAATGATAATATGTTACATATGTACACATTCAAGGTTTTAAAAATACATTACACCCTTGGTGAAAATTATAAAAAATTGTTATCACAAATTTGCAACAAAAAAAATTAAAACTTGAAAAAAATATATATTGACAATAATTTATCAATGTTAACCAAAAATAGGTCCCCGGTGCTCTCAAATATTGTTTTCTTCAACACATCCAATGCTAATAATAATAAAAATTAGATTATTGGGAAAAGAAAAATAGAGAAAATGCGATGAAAGAAAATATAACAATAAATTGAAAACAAATGTTGCAGCAAAGCCAATTCTTAGTAAGAAGAGGGAAGGGGGGATAATTTGAGAATAAATGAATGTATTCCAAGTATTTTATGGTTCACATATTGGCAATTTCCCTTCCCCACACACACAAACACAACCCAAATCTTCCATTTTGCCAGAGATGAAAACTCCTTAAAGCGTAAAAAAAGTTCAACTTTTATTTTAGATGCTGAACATAAAGCAAAAAGTCAATAACATTCATTGGGGCCACATCGACGGAATAACGACAAAAGTTTCAATAATTTTCAACCTCCCCACAACCAAAATTTTAATGTTACGACGACATTGAGAAATGTGTTAGGGGGGTTGGTGTACCACAAGCCGATGGCGTTTTGCGTGTGCCATGTAAAAGGTAATAAACATAAAACGCAATTTATGTTGTTTTTCCTTGGGTTTTCGACTTTTGCACTTGGAATGGTGTAAGAGAACACATAAATACCTAAACTGCAAAATGTTTGAGAAAATAAAATAAATTTTCAAATGTGTTGATGCCGCCTTGGGTGAAACAAGTGCTGGATACGAACGTATGCCCAGAAAAAAATAAACAATATTCAAAACGAACTGTTAGGAAATTTCAATAAAAATTATGGCAAGATTCATTCATTCGTTGTAGGTGAAATGAAAGGTTGAAATTGACTATTACCCCTTTTCAATTTTCGGAAAATTTATTGAAATTGAAAACATTTTGTATTCATAGATAAGAAATCTTTTGGGTAGGCATAATACTTTCGAATTGATACGTAAGTTGGTAAGAGCGATTTATGATCAAAGGTAAAGGCACACATTGTTTAGCTTTCTTGTGGCATATAAACTTAGGCTTTGGCACCAAAGTAGTACCTCCCCACATAGCCTGTCAAATAACTTTTTCTGAGACTCGCATCAAAGCGTTGCTTTGACTGCAAATATGTCCTCTATTTGTATACCCTCCACCACAGTATGGAGGGTATATTAAGATTGTCATTCCGTTTGTAAGATCTCTAAATACACATTCTAGACCCTACAATATATAGATATTCTTGATCCGCCTGTGTTAATCATTCTAGCTTTCGTACGAAATGAAGAAGGTTGATAAAATTTTATCTAGACGTGTGTTTGGTGTGCCGGACTTTATGTATTGAAAATGAACTATTTAGATCCACGTTTTGGTCTAGCCCCGATATAACTGTACCAACAGATACAAGTTTTTCTTTGTGTCAATTTTAACCTAAATTTGCTATAAATTGGCAGCATGTTTTCGCATTATTTAAGAAACATCCTTAGACAGAACTTTCAATCTAGGTCTAAGTTTTGGTAAAGTCCCCATACGACTGTACCTCCAGATATTAGATATTTTGATGAATTGTGTCACACTTCTCACCGGGAATCGTTTTAAATTGGGAGTTTAAATTGGGAGTTCTAGGCATAAGTTCTGGTATAGTCCCCATATGACTGTACCTCCAGATATTAGATATTTTGATGAATTCTGTCACCCTTTTCACCGGGGATTGTTTTAAATTGGGAGTTTGAAGTTCCTAATGCGTACCACAGCTCATGACAGAAAACACGTCTTCATATACCCCCATATAATGGTACCTCCCAATATTCGGTATTTTGATGATATTAGCGACATTATTTCGTGTTGTAATTTCGTAATGGGTACTACAGTATTTCATTTACCAGAATTATTTCCAATTTCATATTTGAAGTTCCTAATGGATACTTCAGCCTGTGACAGAAAACTGTATATGCACATCCAGGTCTTCGTATAGCCCATATTACGGTACCCAACACAACTCTGTTGTGAGAGTATTATGTCTTTGTGTATTTGTCTGTAACATGGAGAAGGAAGAGAGATGGACCTAGAGTTACTTTTGAGGATCTTCACTCTCTGAGTCGTCCGTCTGTCCCTCTGCGATTTCGGATTAATTGAGCTTTAAATGGCCAATATCTGTCCAAATGACCTGAACTTTGGGACATCCAATCTTATTCAGTCTAGAAACAAGAACTTCAAATTTGGTGGAAATCCATTCAGGGATAGCTATAGCTCCCATATATATGTTTCATTCGATTTGGGATATTAAGCCCCGCACATGCGTACTATGCACTCCACAACAATGATCTTTTGAACCAGATATCAGTTTCAGCCCAGAATAAAATGTCAAGATGGGTTCAGAATTGGATATAGCTCCCATATATATCTTTATCCGATTTAAGTTTTTTTTTTTGTGCACCAAATGGCTAATATCAGCCCAAATGGACTGAATTTTGGCACTTCCAGTGGGATTTAGCCTAAAAGGAAGCGCTTCAAATGTTGGTAAAAATAGGTTCAGATATAGCTATAGCTACCATATATATATATTTCATCCGATTTGGTGTTAAATTCCCTCACATGCATAATATGTACTCCAAAACAATTATATTTTATGCCGGGCATCAAATACTGATCGAAAATACTTTTGCCAAATTCGATTAAAATTTTTATATCGCTTCTTTGTATACATGTTTTGGTATTTATTCCTGTGTAACGGTGTTGCTGTTCCATCTTCTCTGACAAGAAATTATCTCTGTCCCGATATTAGATATTTGATAAGGTATCACCACCGATAGAAATTTGCCTCTTGAGTCCCGTGGCTTGGAGTATAACCGTACTATTCGAAACTCGGCATTTCGAAAACTTTAACCGAATGTCTCAATGGAACATTTAAAATATTAGTATTGCAAATTCGAAGATAAAAATTCCTTATATTTGGTTTTTAATTGCATAGTGGGCATGTCATGGTAAGGACTTAAAAGTAGGGCTGACACACATTGGGCTCCCAGGTATCAACCTGCCTGAATACGGTGAGCAATGATGCCCACTGTTATATACATATAACACGTTGGTGTTAGACTCGGCTCGTCAAAACATCGACCATTTAATGTCGAAACTCTCCCCCTCGATTTGTTAACTGTCGGCGCTTAATAATTAAAATTTATAGATGTGCAATATTTCTATTGGGCGTTTCACTATCCGCATTCTGTAGATTTGTTTGGAAGCATTCATCCATTGGAGGCACTGATTCGCTTGCCAGTAGAAAGCTTTATAAACCTTAGAAACAATAGTTTTCCTTATCTTAATCTCATTTAGAATTCCTGGCATTAAATATTTAATTTTTCCAAAACTTTTTCTTTTAGAATATTCGATTTTAAAATCGGAAATACCTTATCTGCAATATGTCTGCAAGTTTTATAGGATTAAAAATCTAATATATCACTTCACAGTTTTGTAGATGCCCGTTTGAAGCGTTTTAAAGTCTGAAACTGGTTTTAATACTTTTTAGTGAAAATATTAACCCGATACAAAACAATTTCAAAAATCGATTCGCGTTTTGGCATAGCCCCCATTCTACTCGATTTTAAGCATTTTGAAGGTTTTGATCAAAGTTTCAAGTGCTATATGTTATAGATGTTATTTGGGGTTCTTATTGAGTACAGAACCTCTTTACCTCTTTGTTTCGGTATAGGCAATTCGCAAAATTTTAAGTATTTTTACAATTTTCAATTGATATTTAACATCGTAGCACAAAACATTTGACACAAGTACATGGTAAAAATATTCATCTTATTATAACATATTTCTTATTTCACTTTTCTTTAGTTTAAAGTTAGTCGAAATCAAACGATTTGAATCACCATAATAAAAATATTTGCCCAAAACTGTATTTAAAGTTACAATTCCTAACCCCTTTAAAAAGTGGGAAAAATAGTGAGTTTTTCTTTCTCTGTTTTCAGTCATTAATGATTAGTTAGAGTTTTTTTCATTTCAAAATGTTTCCCCCAGCGTCGAGCAATTAATTTCAAATTAGGCATAATTCAACGTTTAGCTCATAATTTAATATGTAGTTTTTTTCTCTACAATATTTGTTTATAATCCCAGCATTTAATCACCGTTCGCTACTGATACCCAATGGACAATTATGGGAATTTGTTTTCTGTTTTTTTTTCTCTATCTCTCTCGATGCTGTTGTTTTATTTTTAAAAATAAATCTAATTTAAAATAAAGCTAAATAAATTATGGCATGAATAATAAATTACAATTAAGTTAATTTCGTTCATTCGAACATGAATATTTTATGAATGCTGCTCATTTGTTTGTTTGTATTTTTTTCCTCTGGAGATAATTTGCAATAAACATTTTACTCCTCTTTGTGTGAATTTATTTGCACACTCAAATGCCGCCGCCCCCACATGATCGAACCCCAGAACCCTTGGGATAGAGGCAAATAGTCAAATACTAAAACATGCCTGCAGGCAATGAAGACATGCAGGAAAAAAGAAAGAAAGGAGTACAACTAAACACAATATATTTACATACACTTAGGGCTATTTACAGAGAAATCAGTAAATATACTTGTTCATATGATGTTCAAATGTACATGTATCGAGGCGAATGTGTACATATGCGTGGGTGTGTGTGTGTTGTTTCCTTGTAAACAGATTTAAATAAACGATTTGATTGGAAATCATTTTATTTATTACGAGCTTAACAACAATTTTCTGCAGAACATGCTCCCCACCCCCTAACGTTGTTCTTTTATTTGCCACATCAAAGTGGGAGTTTCTATCAAGTTACTGCTTTAAGCCATCAACACTGAACACTGATGCACAGAGAGAGAGAGAGCGAGAGAGGTCTTCCTCAAATGGGGTTAATTTTATTTTCAAATAAAATCAGTATTTATTGACACAAAGTTGCCAACATTAGAAGCAGTCTCACTTTGCCAGGGTGTTGTTTGTTAGAATAACGTCCACTTGCATATACACATATATCATTATCCAAATTAAACGAAAACAAATCTATGGAGGACAACTTAGCTCTGTAAAATGAATGACTGAATGAATTAATAGAAACAGAAGCTCATAAAATCTCTCAAATGCAAATGACACCAATGCCACTTCTTGTGAAAACTGCTAATGAAGTTTCACTTAATTCAATTTCTCTTGAATTTGCAGTGTTTTATTAAAAGGACACTATAATTTCCTGCTGTCCTCTACATGCACTCCATGTAATTTAAACAGGCACACACACACACATAAACACTCACAAACTTCAATTCAAAAAGAAAGTTTTTCTAAAGTTCTTGTGACGAGGAAGGGTAGTAAAGGAAAAAAATTACTGGGGAAACGATATAAACCGTTGCGGTTAGATCAGTTGGTAGTTAATTACATAAGAATACATTACATTCTAAGGATCAGCCTGCTCATCCTTACAAACTAATTTTTCTTCCAAGGGCATTTGTTTGTAACAGGCAAAAGGAAACGAGATGGACCCATAGTTTCTTTTGATGATCTGCATAGAATCTCATTCTGAGTCGATTTATGCATGTTCGTCCGTCCGACCGCCAGTCCATCCGCCTGTCCATGTATATTTGTAAACACAGTACAGGTCGCATTTATTGCCCGCTCCACATGCAATTTTGCACATGTTATTTGTTTGACCCAAGGAAGAAATCTATTGAAATGTGAGATAATCGGACAAAATTTAGATAAAGCTCTCATATATATTTTCGCCTGATTTGCCATTTATTATTCACCAAACGTGTAATATCAGCCCAAATAGTATGGAAATTTGAATGTACGACGAGGTAAAGCCATAGCTCTCATATGCATGGTGAGATAAAAAAAACCGCAACAAAGTCAAACGCCATAATTTTAACATTAAAAAAAAATATTAAATGAAAGCAACAATTGTCGGAAATAGCATCAAATTTTAGAATAAGTTTAGATTTGTTTGAATTGGTTACCTTTGGCACGAACAATGGCCTTCAAACGGCCAATGAAACCGTCACACGCTGCCCGAATGTTGCTTTGCGGTATTTTGACCAATTCCCTGCGAAGCGATTGCTTGAGGTGATCGACACTTTGGTATTTTTTAATGCCAACCATGCTTTCCAAAATACCCCAGACACAATAGTCCAACGGATCGGTATCCGTAGATTTTGGTGGCCATTGTGCGCTGCAAATGAATCGAGGAACCTCATTTTTTAACCATTCTTGGGTGGCGCGTGCTGACTTTTGTTGGAATGCCCAAGGTCTGCGGCCGAAATGTTTGCGTGCCCAAGTCTTTAATACACCCTCCAGAATATTTTTGCGATAATATTCGATTAATATGAGCGGAGAGCGACCACCGGCTGTTATGGCGGCTCACACCATCACCATGTCCGACGCTTGAGTTCTGGTGACCAACCGAAGGTGCACATTTTCAACTGACATCTTTGGCAAGTAAACACGATCATTATGTTTGTTTACAAACAGCTGGACAACGAATGTTCTCTCATCGGAGAAAACCAAATTCGACAGTTCACTACTCTCGGCCGAGCTCACTTTTCAATATTTGCCCAATTGGAATATTGCGATATGTTCAGCTCACGAGCCATTTTCGGCAAGTCGCTTCTTTACTTTTCGAACCATTTCTGCTGATGATTGCTGTTTGATGTTCTACATTGACGTCGGGCTACGCTACCAGTATCACGATTACGAGCGATGGTACAAAACACAAAAGATTTGTTCACAATTAAATGCTGGAGTGCTCTAACGATAGCCACCTTGTTAAAAGGAACTGTAATATGGGGCCCATACCAAGTACTGGAGCAATCCTAAAAAAATGCTGCCGTAAAGGTGTAATGCATACTAAGAACTCTAAATGCCAAGATACATATGATTTTGTTCAGAATTGTGGTCAGAAAATTCAAAATACCGAAAATCTGGGAGTAAAACTATATGGTGTCATACCGAAACGTGGACCAATATGTCCCATTTTTAATACCAAACATACTAGGATTAATATAAATGTCTGAGTAAAATTTCAAAGTGATAGAATGTTTCCTTGAATTAATCTCCGTTTTTAAGAGTCTCACCCACTGTGCAACGTAGCCAAAAACGATTTCGTGGACGGACCTAGAAATATAAGCTTTTCGAGAATATTTTCTTTAAAATAAGAAAAAAACTTGTAATTTCAGAGAGGTTTCTAGGCGGCTTCTTGCTTCTTTGGTGTATAAAAATAATTCTGATCCGGTCATAGGCTGTGTGTTTATATGACCTGATCTGTTCATAGGTTGTGTATTTATATTTCGTTATAAATGAAAAATTGCTTCTAATTTGTTTATGTACGTTTTTTTTTGACATTTTTTTAAAATAGTATTGAAAATATAACACTGAATTTTGCAAATGAGTATTCTAACGGGTATTCGATAGTATAAACTATTGCAACATAAAAAAATTGACATTATCATAATTTATTTGACAGTTTTTTCGCAATCGCCAGTGCAAGCGATTTGAAGAGTAGACAACATTGTAGATTGTTTGATCGCTAAAAGTTACTGAATCGACCTACACGAATCTCCCCTTCTGACATGCTTTGCCGTGCATTGGCGAGCTATTCTGAAGTTGATATTTTCTCATTTTCTAAACAACCCTCCCTCGTTAATGTCGTAGGTTTTCACTCAAAGTGATGTTAAATGTTGAAAGCGAACAACACTCAGTGGTAAGATTGTGAGAAAAAAAAAAAAACAAATACAACAACGTAAGTAGAACTATGCGAATGCTTGCGTCAATTTCTACTGCTATACGTTGTATATGTATGCAGAGGTGTTCTCATTCGCTTTTGTTGCCAGCTCTTTCTCAACCCCACTTCTCATTTGGCCATGGCCCTTTGTTTTTTTGTCTTCCTAACCTCCTCCATTTGCCTTGCTGGCACTCTTCTAACATATCTGCAGTTTGACACTTGGACGTTTAACCAGATATAAGACAACGATATAACAGATATTTCCACTTAACACAAATGAAAATATTCGTCTTCTTCTCTCCCCCACTCGCCATTCATTCACTTGCTCGTTCGCTTTTCTTTATTTCGAAAAAAAAAACATGATATACAATGTACATATATTCGTACGTATGTATTTGTATGTATGCGTGTAAATGACACAAATAGAAAGAATGGTGCAAAGTTTTATATTTCTTGGTGGCAACGAAGCAACCAAGCAGACAAACAACCAGCCAACTAACACATATCAACCAATAACAGCTGTAGCATAGCATATGTTCCTTCGCCAACAATTGCAAATGTACCGCAACAGTAACAGCCGTCAGCAGTTCTTATTTAGAGATACAATGCTGGTTGGTGGATTGCCTTCAATGTATACTTCCTAACTCCCGTTGGAAAAGTTTCAGTTTACGCGTGGTGTATCACCACCATTAACCGATCCTCGTCGTCGTCTGTCTATCTTAAAAGAGGGCCAACTCAAACTCTAAGGGCATTTTTGCACATTGCAATAACAACAGACATCCATTCGTCCATAGTCATAAACTTACACACTAATGAAAACAAATTGTTGTAGTTTATGTCCACCATAATAGAATCCTCGTAGTCCTTTGGCGTCAACGCCTTTTATTCCCATGCCCTTCCCCATGAGCTGGACCAACAAAAGCCAGGAGTTGGTATTTAACACATATTTACACACACGCATATGAATGCTTGTATATGTGTGTGTTTGTAATATTTGCCTCACTTTATAGTCTAGCCAACTAAGCTTTGAAATAGGGGTGTCAATATCTTTGGCTGAGATGTGAAATCGTTTATGATTTAAGTGCCAAAATAACTTGACTTGTCAATTAAGATTTTTTTACGATCGTTTCAAAAACTTTAGGTTCTTCTCATTTCCTTTTTGAAAATAGGACAATTTTATACATCCTGTTGTCGACACTTGAATATAAAATTTTGTATACAAATTATTCCTGAAATGGAAATATTAAGTGAAATTTTATACAAATTTTATAGTATCCGGAATTTTACGATTTCAAATGAAAATTTACGTTAATCGTTAAATTTCCTCTATATTTTTAAGAGCTTAAATATAAAAATTTTGAAGACACTCGAAAATGAAAAGGAGGCAAAGATAGTCATTCGAAAATTCTTGTAAAATTATATAAAAAAAATAGCAAAAAACGTAAAAAATGCTGGTCTTCACTAGCTCAGACATTAAGATCATCAGCAAATTTTTAACAATACAACAATTTTTTTAATTAAAGGAAAATATCAATTGTGAAAGTAGATCTAAACAGATAAAACATGTGTATCGGCGCTTGCTAAGTTGCCTAAACAGATGGGACAAACTAATATTCTTTGCAATCCGTGCAATTTAGGTATATAGTCCCTTCGGCAATACGAGCTTTATATTGGCGCAAAATTGTAACCCACAAGCGGGTGCCCAAAGTGGTTCTTCTAGCCCTTTTTGAAAATGGGTAATTTAAACGGAATCGTAGCAACTCAAAACGTTTGATAAAATTGTCATAATGAGTTTCTATTTAGGTCACAGAAAACTTCAAAACTTGAAATCTTGCCAGTATACCAGGAATTTATGAATATTTGCAAAATACATATTAGGATTTTAGAATATGTTTAGATTTGTTCGAATTTATTCCCCTTAGCATGAATGATGGCCTTCAAACGGTCAACGAAACTGTCACACGCCACCCGAATGTTGCTCTGCGGTATTTTGCCCATTCCAGGGGAAGCGCTTGCTTGAGGTGATCGATACTTTGGTATATTTTAGTGCCAACATTACTTTCCAAAATATTCCAGACACAATAGGTCAACGGATTGGTATACGGAGATTTTGGTGGCCATTGTGCGCTGGAAATGAAGCGAGGAACCTCATTTTGTAACCATTCTTGGGTGCTGAGTGCGATGGTGCTGAGTCCTGTTGGAATGTCCAAGGTCTGCGGCCAAAATGTTTGCGTGCCCAAGGCTATGATACACCCCCAGAAAATTTTCGCGATAATATTAGGCATTTATTCTGATGCCACAGTCGATTTATACGAGCGGAGAGCAATCATCGGCTGTTATGGCGGCCCACACCATCACCATGGCCGGCGCTTAAGTTCTGGTGGCCAACCGATTGTGCACATTTTCAGCTGACCTCTTTGGAAAGTAAACACGATTATTTTGTTTGTTTACAAGTTGCTGGACAACGAATGTTTTATCATCGAAGAAAACCAAATTCGGAAGTTTGCCATTTTCCACCAAGCGAAGCCACTCTTTAGTTCTTTTGAGTCCATATTCTTTCTGTTGTGGTGTAAGTTCTTGGCCTTTTTGAAATTTCAATGGCTTTACCCCCAGCTCATTTTTCAATGTTTGCAGAATGGGATATTGCGATATGTTCAGCTCACGAGCCATTTTTCGGGCACTGTGACGCGGGTTTCGATCAAGCGCTTCTTTACATTTCGAACCATTTCTGCTGATATTGCAGTTTTCTTCAGTCCACTTCCTTGACGTCGGGCTACTCTACAAGTATCACGGTAACGAGCGATGATACCAGACACAAACGATTTATTCACCTTTAAATGCTGGAGTGCTCTAACGATAACCACTTGTGGTTTTTCCAGCCATATATAAAGAAATCACATTATCACGCTTGAATTCCATCACGAATAACCTTTTTTCTGGAAAATTCTCACCAAAAAATAATAAGCCGTCACTGGAATAATTTTAACAGCTGTCGGACGAGTGGCTCAGAATTGACAGCAGTCTGAAGTTGGTTGCAGTTATTTCATCTCACCCTGTATGTACAGTTCCCTGCAAGGATGATTCCAAGGATGGAATGCCCAAGGTCTGCGGCCGAAATGTTTGCGTGCCCAAGTCTTTAATACACCCTCCAGAATATTTTTGCGATAATATTCGATTAATATGAGCGGAGAGCGACCACCGGCTGTTATGGCGGCTCACACCATCACCATGTCCGACGCTTGAGTTCTGGTGACCAACCGAAGGTGCACATTTTCAACTGACATCTTTGGCAAGTAAACACGATCATTATGTTTGTTTACAAACAGCTGGACAACGAATGTTCTCTCATCGGAGAAAACCAAATTCGACAGTTCACTACTCTCGGCCGAGCTCACTTTTCAATATTTGCCCAATTGGAATATTGCGATATGTTCAGCTCACGAGCCATTTTCGGCAAGTCGCTTCTTTACTTTTCGAACCATTTCTGCTGATGATTGCTGTTTGATGTTCTACATTGACGTCGGGCTACGCTACCAGTATCACGATTACGAGCGATGGTACAAAACACAAAAGATTTGTTCACAATTAAATGCTGGAGTGCTCTAACGATAGCCACCTTGTTAAAAGGAACTGTAATATGGGGCCCATACCAAGTACTGGAGCAATCCTAAAAAATGCTGCCGTAAAGGTGTAATGCATACTAAGAACTCTAAATGCCAAGATACATATGATTTTGTTCAGAATTGTGGTCAGAAAATTCAAAATACCGAAAATCTGGGAGTAAAACTATATGGTGTCATACCGAAACGTGGACCAATATGTCCCATTTTTAATACCAAACATACTAGGATTAATATAAATGTCTGAGTAAAATTTCAAAGTGATAGAATGTTTCCTTGAATTAATCTCCGTTTTTAAGAGTCTCACCCACTGTGCAACGTAGCCAAAAACGATTTCGTGGACGGACCTAGAAATATAAGCTTTTCGAGAATATTTTCTTTAAAATAAGAAAAAAACTTGTAATTTCAGAGAGGTTTCTAGGCGGCTTCTTGCTTCTTTGGTGTATAAAAATAATTCTGATCCGGTCATAGGCTGTGTGTTTATATGACCTGATCTGTTCATAGGTTGTGTATTTATATTTCGTTATAAATGAAAAATTGCTTCTAATTTGTTTATGTACGTTTTTTTTTGACATTTTTTTAAAATAGTATTGAAAATATAACACTGAATTTTGCAAATGAGTATTCTAACGGGTATTCGATAGTATAAACTATTGCAACATAAAAAAATTGACATTATCATAATTTATTTGACAGTTTTTTCGCAATCGCCAGTGCAAGCGATTTGAAGAGTAGACAACATTGTAGATTGTTTGATCGCTAAAAGTTACTGAATCGACCTACACGAATCTCCCCTTCTGACATGCTTTGCCGTGCATTGGCGAGCTATTCTGAAGTTGATATTTTCTCATTTTCTAAACAACCCTCCCTCGTTAATGTCGTAGGTTTTCACTCAAAGTGATGTTAAATGTTGAAAGCGAACAACACTCAGTGGTAAGATTGTGAGAAAAAAAAAAAAACAAATACAACAACGTAAGTAGAACTATGCGAATGCTTGCGTCAATTTCTACTGCTATACGTTGTATATGTATGCAGAGGTGTTCTCATTCGCTTTTGTTGCCAGCTCTTTCTCAACCCCACTTCTCATTTGGCCATGGCCCTTTGTTTTTTTGTCTTCCTAACCTCCTCCATTTGCCTTGCTGGCACTCTTCTAACATATCTGCAGTTTGACACTTGGACGTTTAACCAGATATAAGACAACGATATAACAGATATTTCCACTTAACACAAATGAAAATATTCGTCTTCTTCTCTCCCCCACTCGCCATTCATTCACTTGCTCGTTCGCTTTTCTTTATTTCGAAAAAAAAAAACATGATATACAATGTACATATATTCGTACGTATGTATTTGTATGTATGCGTGTAAATGACACAAATAGAAAGAATGGTGCAAAGTTTTATATTTCTTGGTGGCAACGAAGCAACCAAGCAGACAAACAACCAGCCAACTAACACATATCAACCAATAACAGCTGTAGCATAGCATATGTTCCTTCGCCAACAATTGCAAATGTACCGCAACAGTAACAGCCGTCAGCAGTTCTTATTTAGAGATACAATGCTGGTTGGTGGATTGCCTTCAATGTATACTTCCTAACTCCCGTTGGAAAAGTTTCAGTTTACGCGTGGTGTATCACCACCATTAACCGATCCTCGTCGTCGTCTGTCTATCTTAAAAGAGGGCCAACTCAAACTCTAAGGGCATTTTTGCACATTGCAATAACAACAGACATCCATTCGTCCATAGTCATAAACTTACACACTAATGAAAACAAATTGTTGTAGTTTATGTCCACCATAATAGAATCCTCGTAGTCCTTTGGCGTCAACGCCTTTTATTCCCATGCCCTTCCCCATGAGCTGGACCAACAAAAGCCAGGAGTTGGTATTTAACACATATTTACACACACGCATATGAATGCTTGTATATGTGTGTGTTTGTAATATTTGCCTCACTTTATAGTCTAGCCAACTAAGCTTTGAAATAGGGGTGTCAATATCTTTGGCTGAGATGTGAAATCGTTTATGATTTAAGTGCCAAAATAACTTGACTTGTCAATTAAGATTTTTTTACGATCGTTTCAAAAACTTTAGGTTCTTCTCATTTCCTTTTTGAAAATAGGACAATTTTATACATCCTGTTGTCGACACTTGAATATAAAATTTTGTATACAAATTATTCCTGAAATGGAAATATTAAGTGAAATTTTATACAAATTTTATAGTATCCGGAATTTTACGATTTCAAATGAAAATTTACGTTAATCGTTAAATTTCCTCTATATTTTTAAGAGCTTAAATATAAAAATTTTGAAGACACTCGAAAATGAAAAGGAGGCAAAGATAGTCATTCGAAAATTCTTGTAAAATTATATAAAAAAAATAGCAAAAAACGTAAAAAATGCTGGTCTTCACTAGCTCAGACATTAAGATCATCAGCAAATTTTTAACAATACAACAATTTTTTTAATTAAAGGAAAATATCAATTGTGAAAGTAGATCTAAACAGATAAAACATGTGTATCGGCGCTTGCTAAGTTGCCTAAACAGATGGGACAAACTAATATTCCTTGCAATCCGTGCAATTTAGGTATATAGTCCCTTCGGCAATACGAGCTTTATATTGGCGCAAAATTGTAACCCACAAGCGGGTGCCCAAAGTGGTTCTTCTAGCCCTTTTTGAAAATGGGTAATTTAAACGGAATCGTAGCAACTCAAAACGTTTGATAAAATTGTCATAATGAGTTTCTATTTAGGTCACAGAAAACTTCAAAACTTGAAATCTTGCCAGTATACCAGGAATTTATGAATATTTGCAAAATACATATTAGGATTTTAGAATATGTTTAGATTTGTTCGAATTTATTCCCCTTAGCATGAATGATGGCCTTCAAACGGTCAACGAAACTGTCACACGCCACCCGAATGTTGCTCTGCGGTATTTTGCCCATTCCAGGGGAAGCGCTTGCTTGAGGTGATCGATACTTTGGTATATTTTAGTGCCAACATTACTTTCCAAAATATTCCAGACACAATAGGTCAACGGATTGGTATACGGAGATTTTGGTGGCCATTGTGCGCTGGAAATGAAGCGAGGAACCTCATTTTGTAACCATTCTTGGGTGCTGAGTGCGATGGTGCTGAGTCCTGTTGGAATGTCCAAGGTCTGCGGCCAAAATGTTTGCGTGCCCAAGGCTATGATACACCCCCAGAAAATTTTCGCGATAATATTAGGCATTTATTCTGATGCCACAGTCGATTTATACGAGCGGAGAGCAATCATCGGCTGTTATGGCGGCCCACACCATCACCATGGCCGGCGCTTAAGTTCTGGTGGCCAACCGATTGTGCACATTTTCAGCTGACCTCTTTGGAAAGTAAACACGATTATTTTGTTTGTTTACAAGTTGCTGGACAACGAATGTTTTATCATCGAAGAAAACCAAATTCGGAAGTTTGCCATTTTCCACCAAGCGAAGCCACTCTTTAGTTCTTTTGAGTCCATATTCTTTCTGTTGTGGTGTAAGTTCTTGGCCTTTTTGAAATTTCAATGGCTTTACCCCCAGCTCATTTTTCAATGTTTGCAGAATGGGATATTGCGATATGTTCAGCTCACGAGCCATTTTTCGGGCACTGTGACGCGGGTTTCGATCAAGCGCTTCTTTACATTTCGAACCATTTCTGCTGATATTGCAGTTTTCTTCAGTCCACTTCCTTGACGTCGGGCTACTCTACAAGTATCACGGTAACGAGCGATGATACCAGACACAAACGATTTATTCACCTTTAAATGCTGGAGTGCTCTAACGATAACCACTTGTGGTTTTTCCAGCCATATATAAAGAAATCACATTATCACGCTTGAATTCCATCACGAATAACCTTTTTTCTGGAAAATTCTCACCAAAAAATAATAAGCCGTCACTGGAATAATTTTAACAGCTGTCGGACGAGTGGCTCAGAATTGACAGCAGTCTGAAGTTGGTTGCAGTTATTTCATCTCACCCTGTATGTACAGTTCCCTGCAAGGATGATTCCTACATACTGGGAACACATAATACCAATTTAAAATAAATTCGCTTTGAAATTGTGACCAAAACACCCAAAACCCCTTAAATCAGTCGGTACAGTTTTGTGAGACCCATACAAAAACGGGGATCCATGTATCCAATTTTCAATACCAAAAGTCCTGCGAACCTAAAACACATCTGAGTTAAATATTATCAACCTACAGACAGATTTACGGACGCATATGGTTGCATTGATATAGAGTTTTATGCCTATCAAGAATGTACATTCTTTGTAGGACCTTATTTCGAGGAGTTACAAACGGAACTTATACAAACGTGATCAAAATCTTTTTGATTTTGGTTTCCTCTATTTCCAAAGCGAATTAGCAATTATTCGATATATAAATTTCTTATATATAGAAGAAGGCTGTAATTTAATATTTTCAAATTTCGATGAAAACATCCTTTCTTAAGCATTCAGATATTTTCCCACCTGCATCATTTTAAATTTGAAATTATGAAAAATATTTCATATCAAAAGCAACATAGTTCTAAACAATGTTCCACAGCCACAAAGTGACATGCAGTTAAATTTTTCTTTAAAATATCTTCTAATATAAGTTTCAGAAGAAAATCGTCTTATTTTCTCTACGAGCAACAATGTATAAATTAGGGAAAACAACAACAGTTTTGCGTTTTAATCTCATTATAACAATAGTCTCCAGAGAGCTATGGGGGCCATAGTTTGGTTTTGTTGCCTTCGCATATACTTACACATAAATTGTCCGTATGTATTTCCTGCTTCGTTCGTCGTAAACCTCTAAGCCGTCAGTATTTGTAGCTATGCTTAAGTAATGATGTGTGTTCGAAATAAGAGGATTTGCGGACTTTATTCGCAGCAAATTAATAATGCTTGCTCTAAAAGCATAAGGATGTAGTGTCTTTATTTTTCTAGCTTATTTACAAACACACATACGCACGGGCACACCATCAAAGATACAAATGTAATACATACGTACATGGAGTATTTTTTTCTTCAGTTTTCTTCACTTGATGATTATATTTTAGAATTGATATTTCGTAATTGAACTCTGCAAGGATGAATTTATTTTTATTAAATGATTTAATTTTTAAGAAGATGAAACAATACTTCGAAGGCTTAGTGGAGTATAAAATTGTTCAGGAAGCTAATAATTTGAATGCATACAGACACGAAAGAAATCTACTGAAAAAAAATATATAATTAAGTTCCGATGAAAAGCTTAAAGCTACATCTACTGTTAAAAATAGTTTTTGATCGATTAGTTTACCTACGTAATGGTTTTTATCCTATTGTAACAGAAGAAGTATATTTTTATTCATATTGCCCTGCAAGCGCTAAATTAAAGATCGACTTATAATTTAAAATCTATATTGTTTTAGTTCAGAAAGGAACACGGCGGATCTAGCTTTTGCTAATTTTCTTTTCAGCTCTATGAAAAGAGATACAAGAAAATTTTTCTCTTTTATATCTTAAAACTGGAAAAAGAAACAAGAAAGTTCACTATCGGTGTTTAGAGATAAAAAAAAACTGCAATAAAGTCAAAAGCCATAATTTTTAATTTATTTTTTTTTTTATTGAATGAAAGCAAAAAAATCGGAAATAATCTCAAATTTTGGAATAAGTTTGGATTTGTTCAAATTGGTCACCTTTGGCACGAATTATGGCCTTCAAACGGCCAATGAAACCGTCACACGCTGCTCGAATGTTGCTCTGCGGTAATTTGGTCCATTCCCGGCGAAGCGCTTGTTTGAGCTGATCCTGATGAGTCCTGTTGGAAAGTCCAAGGTCTGTGGCTAAAATGTTTGCGTGCCCAAGGCTATAATACACCTTCCAGAATATTTTCGCGATAATATTCGGTATTTATTCTGATGTCACGGTCGATAAATACGAGCGGAGAGCGACCATCGGCTTTTATGGCGGCCCACGATAATTTTGTTTGTTTACAAACTGCTGGACAACGAATGTTTTCTCATCGGAGAAAACCAAATTCAGCAGTTCACCACTCTTGGCCAATCGAAATAACTCTTTAGCTCTTTTGAGTCTTTTCTTTCTGTTGCGGCGTAAGTTCTTGCACTTTTTGGAATTTCAATGGATTTACCCCGAGCTCACTTTTCAATATTTGCCGAATGGAATACTACTATATGTTCAGCTCATGATCCATTTGTCGGCCACTCCGACTCGGGTTTCGATCAAGTCGCTTCTTTACTTTTCGAACCATTTCTGCTGATGTTGCTGTTTTCTTCCGTCCGCTTTCTTGACGTCGGGCTACGCTACCAGTATCACGGAAACGAGCGATGGTACGAGACAAAAGATTCATATTTAAGTGCTCTAACGATAGCCACTTTTGGTTTTCCAGCCAAAGAAAGAAAGAAATCACACTATCACGCTTGAATTCCATCGCGAATAACTTTTTTTTCTGGAAAATTCTCACCAAAATATAATGAGCTGTCACTGGAATAATGTTAACAGCTGCCGGACGAGTGTCTTAGAAATGGCAGTAGTTGTTTGCAGTTTTTTCATCCCACCTTGTATATCGGTACCTTCCTATATTCGGTATTTTGATAATTTTAGGTACAATATTCACGGTTTCAAATTTCGTGTTTGGATTTCGTAACGAGTACTAAAACCTGTGACAAAAAATTGCCTATGCACATTCACGTTTTCGTGTAGACCCCAATATAATGGTAACTCCCTATATTCTGCATTATTAAGATTTTAACACAATTGTTAGCTAACTTTTTTTGAAAATTTCTAAATTCGTTTAATTGGGTATTCAAACTTCGACCCGGCCTCTTTTAATTCTTTTAATGAAAAACAATACAATGAGCTACAGTAAGTTAATTATGTGAGTCCTCCATTCATGATACGAAATATATGCATATTTCTCCCGCATATGCAGACACCATGAAACTGTCCTACAAAAGCTTCCATTACCAAATAATGAGTTTTCTTACCACTTTCTTGCAGGTCATAACTACTCACCAATTTACCTACTAACGAATTAGTCATAATTGGTTTGTCATCCTTCCGGTATCAGGTTATTCGTCTCACACAGCTCTCACACCCAGCTCTCTGCTGGAAACAAGTTTTCACTCAATTTAAGACGATTGCTTTTCTTCAAGAGTTTTGGTGAAAATTGCTCAATTAAACTAGCCGTTATTTGAAATGGGTACAATTCCATTTATTGCAAGCATTTATAATTAATTAATAATTTCTGCTGTTTTCAATTAAAATATATCTAAAATACTTTTCAAACTATCTTTCCACAAATATAGGAAATATCCACCAGACATCCTCTGAAAACGAGTGATCATTATTTTGCAACAATGCATTACTAACAACTTCTCTCCCCGCATAGACACACACATATTTTGGTATTTCAAACAACCATATCATCTGTGTGTCACTGGCAGTGACAACGTTTCTGGTGATTTCAATTTGCTTCACAGATAATTTTATCCCTCTTTGTGTGAGTTTATTTTTTTTTTCTTTTTTTCCATTGGAGTCTTTTGGTATCTTTGTTTCTGGTTGTGTTTTATTTTTGTCTCGTTGGGATTTTTTTGTAGAACAATGATATCTTGTTTAAAGGCACCCACAGACAAACACGCAAATGATGACAGCATTCTCAGATATCCTGCCGGGATGCTTGTTGGCTAACAATATAGTGTCCTTTCCCATTTCCCCACACACAAACTCACAAAACAAAACAGGACAATCATTTGCAAATAATCATTAGTTGTGACTTTGTTTATGGGTGTATATGTGGGTGCGTGTGAGTTGGCAAGTCCTGGATGTTTGCCGTCGTCGTTTTTTATGTTCATCTCCTTTTCGTATTTGTTTTATGGTGATTTCAATTTATTCTCAATTTTGTTGTGTTTTATTCGTTACGGATCTTGTAAAAAGGGTTGCAAATTGTTTAGCTGTTAATTCTCATGTATTGTAAATTATATTCGAACATTGCCAATAAAATATTTAATTTACTGTCGTCGCACACGACAATGGTGGGAGGTCCATCGATGTATTACGTACTTAAATACAATTTAGGGATTTGTAAATAAATTGGGAGTGATTAACTTCAGCTCAGCAAAAACAATGAAGATTTAGAATAATAGATTGCAATTTATTTCAAATTGATTATGGTCTTAAGAAAGGGAATGGTTTCTTTATTGTCAATCGTTAATACTGATGTGTGCAGTGGACGAACTAAGTCCTACCAAGTTGTTGTCAGTAAAAGAATGGGTTTCTTTAAAGCTTTTTAAAATAATCTATTTTAATGAAAATATATGGCTATTTATTATCTGATTGACTGAGTCAGCCACGATCAGGCGAAAAGGCTGAGCGATTGGAACAATCAGGAACTTTAACATTTCACATGGGGTCACTCCTAATGTAATGGGGTGAGGCAAGGAACAATTTAATAGAAGATCGTCCTTTTTCGGTTCGAAAAGATACAATATTGTTGTTGAATGATTAGAAAGAGGTATATCAGGATCACTTTTGGCGTGGGGGAAGAACGTAGATGAAAGACTTCTAAACATTTTTTTAGCCATTGATGAACTACAAAAAAATCTGACAGGAGGACCTGTAATACATCTTTAAACCATGGAAGGCTGTTTTAAAAGTTTGCTATCCATGGAAGACCCATAAAATGTATTTTGCCAAAGAAGACCTTTAAAATGTCTGATTTCATTTAAAGCCTATCAGAGGTCTTCTATTCAGGAAAATTTATTAAAAGTCCAGAACTTTCTACTGATGACATGAAATGGGCTTTTGTATCTATAAAAGACCTGGAAACCTAGCTCAGATTTTGCAGTTATCACAACCATGAGACAAAAACACAAGCAAGCGGAAGTACTCAAAGAATACGAGTTTCACAACAGTTTCACCAGTTTCACCAACGGTTTCACCTTTAGAGCAAACTCTTTCTCTATTTTGAGAGTTTTGACCCTTTAGTTTTATGTGGCAGTGCTTGCGTGTTCCTCTGTTTGTAGGAAAAGTGGGAGTTGAAATGCTTGAAATAGAGTAGGAGTTTAGAGTAAAATGAAATCTAGGGATAAAAATGTTTTGTTTGCTGAGTTGTGTCATCGTGTGTGTTTCTAGTAGAAAACAGGTTAGAGTTCTTCCTAGAAATATTTTATCGATACAAAACGAATGACGTTCAACATAAGGTAAGGGTGTTGAAATTACTTATACCGCATCTGTTCAAATTGGTTTAAATCTAATTATACCCTGCGTAATAAGATGTTGAGCATTTTTTCGCAATTGAAATGTTATTAAGGATTGATATTTTCGGCCAGCTGTTCGCTGTTTGTCTCCCTAAATGTGAAAATCAAGATGGAAGTTACATTACTTTATCAATCTCTTTAAAATATTACACAATAATCTATTTCATTTCGAATGCTTGTTTTTTATTTTTAAAATTTAAAAGTATAGGGGTCCACCATTTAGTATGGCCCCGTTATAAATATGCCACAATGCCTTCAGTGTTTTACATCCCAATCGGATGAAATAAGTTTTAAATTCTTGCTTCTATGCAAAATTCGGTTGAAGTGCGAAAATCCATTTGGACTAATATTAGCCATGGTGCACAATAAACCTGAAATTGGATAATTGGCAGCTATATCCAAATCTGAACCGATCTTGATATAATTTGAAACACGATTAGTGATCATTATCTGATATCTGGTACCAAATATAACTTTGTGGAGTTATATTACGAAAGCGGGGGACTAAAATACTACATCGGATGAAACATATATATTGAGCTAGAGCTATCTCTGAACCGATCTTCACCAAGTTTTAAATGTTAACTTCTAGAATGAATTCGCTTAGAAGTGCAACTTTTCACTCACTTTGGGCTAAAATTAGCCATTTGGTGCACAAGAAACCTAAAACCGGACGAAGATATATAGGGAAGCTATATCCAAATCTGATCCGGTCTTGATAAAATTTGAATCAAGCATATCATTTTTGTGGGGTGTATATTACGAGTGTGAGGGACTTAAACCCCAAATCGGATGAAACATATATATGGGAGTTAGAGCTATATCTGAACCGGTATCCACCAATCTTCCACTTATTTCTATACTGAATTCGGTAGGAAGTGCCAAAATTCACACCGATATTAGCCATTTGGTGCACAAGAAACCTAAAATCGGAAGAAGATATATATGGAAGCTATATCCAAATCTGAACCGAACTTGATAAAATTTGATCTATGAATTGCTAAGATGTATCTGATATCTGGTGCTAAATATCAGTCTTGTGTAGTTTATATAAGGAATGTAAGGAACTTAAACACCCAAAATGGGATGAAACATATACATATATATATATATGGGAGCTATAGCTATATCTGAACCGGTTTTCACCAACCGATTTGTTGAAGCACATGCTTGTAGGCCAAATTCGGTCGGATGTAGCAAAATTCACACCATTTGGACTAATATTAGCCATTTGGTGCACAAGATATTTCTGACATTAAGGTTGAGTAAAGTACTAAAAACCACAACAGTCTTATGGGAAAATTTGAAAGTATTCAAGAGATGATGTCATTTTTTGGAAAGTCTTAATACGAAATGTAACAATAGGTACAAAATAGTACTACACTGAGATACGACTTGGGGACTAAGACTTGTAAATTTTGTATGGGGGTCACTCTTGGCATAGACGATGATATACGAAGACATTTCAGAAAAGGGCTTAAAGGTACACAATGTTGCAACATTGTTCGTTGAGAATTATACCATTAAAATTTTGTATGACTATTGGACGAAAAAGCAATTGTAGCAATCGTAATTCGATGATACGAAAAGTAAAAAATATAGAAAATAGTGCAGATCTGTTACTAAGTGATCAGTAAGAGTTACTAAAAACCTTAATATTATGCGAAATCGTATATTTTGGGATGTAAATATTATACAAAAATTACTAAATTCTAGTAGACCTAGCATTATAGCTTCCTAAACTTGCTGTAAAATGTGGGTAGTATTTCAAAGTAAGTTGTAGAAAGTTACTGAATACTGAAAATTAGAAAAATACGCATGGAACAAGTGTTCTCCTTTCGAATGAATTTTTTCGACATACATAAACTGGAATTTAGGCTATCCGATGAAAATTTGAAGGACATGCAGTATTTAGCCTAAAAATTTATAAAAAAATCGTCTTCCGTACGAATATGATATCTTTTTAATATATTGAAAGTTTGTTTAAATGATAAAAATTCCAAACCAAAAAATTTTAAATCCAAAAAAATGTCTACAAAGGAAATAGCAACGTCAGTAGTGCCACAAATATTAATCTGCTGCATAATCACAGCAACAAACCAGCACTTTATTTTTATGGTTTGTTAACAACACAACAATTGAAAATGTTTTGTTATGCAAACACAATCTTTTTTCGAGCAGATTTGGTGCGGATGATTCCCAGTTTTTGTCTCCTTCGGATTTCAGTTCTTTGTCGTTTCCTTCTTTTTTTGGATTTTACATTTTGGTCATTTAATGTTAATAATGTTAACATTTTTCTGGGTATTAGCATATCAAAGGAGCCAAGTTTTTGTTGTGATATTCATTTTTCAGCTTGAAGTGGCATAAAAGTCAAGTCGGCTTGGGGCCAGGAGGTTAACTCCCTGTCAGCATTCTATTATGGTGTTTAGAAAAAAAAAGAAAAAGACAAACAAAAAAGTGCTTTCACAAAGTAATCATGATTTTGTTTAAATTACAAAAAATTAACAAAAGCGACAGGAATTGCGCTGGATCATTACGAGGGGTGGATTGTGGGAGGGGGAAGGAACAAGGAGTTTTGGAGTGGGAATATTTCTAATTTATTGGGGAGGATATTTTTGAATGTGATGAACATTTTGTGACAGGTTGGTAAACCGAACCCTCCACCATAGAATGAAGGATGTACTAAGTTTGTTATTCCTCGAAATATAAATTTTTGACCCCAAAAATTCTATGTCGATTTAGCGATATCCCTCCATCTGTCCGTCTGTGGAATTGATAAAATTTTACTCAGATGCCTTTTAGGTTTGCAGAACTTTATTATTAGCAAATGGGCCACATTTTGGTAAAGTCCCCATATAACTATGCTGACAGAATTTTAGTCACTATTTCAACCTGAATATTAAGAAGAACTGTGCATAAAGACCTAACTTTTGGTATGCAACCCATAAATCTGTACCGCCATACAGGGTGAGATAAAAAAACAGCAACTTAGTCAAACGCCATAATTCTTACATATTTTTTTTAAATTTTATTGACTGAAAGCAAAAAATGTCGGAAATAGCATCAAATTTTAGAATAAATTTAGATATGTTCGAATTGGTCACTTTTGGCACGAATTATGACCTTTAAACGGCCAATGAAACCGTCACACGCTGCCCGAATGTTGTTCTGCGGTATTTTGGCCCAACCTTGCTTTCCAAAATACTCCAGACACAATAGAGATTTTGGTGCCAATTGTTCGCTAGAAATAAGGCGAGGAACCTCATTTTGTAACCATTCTTGGGTACGCGTGCTGCCCAATGTTTGCCTGCCAAGGCTTTAATACACCCTACAGAATATTTTCGCGATAATATTCGGCATTTGCTCGCTTGCTTGAGGTGATCAACACTTTGGTATTTTTTAGTGCCAACCTTGATTTCCAAAATACTCCAGACACAATAGTCCAACGGATTGGTATCCAGAGATTTTTTTGGTATTGTGCGCTGGAAATGATGCGAGGAACCCCGTTTTGTAACCATTCCTGGGTGGCGCGTGTCCAAAGAATGTTGGAATGTCTAAGGTCTGCGGCCAAAATGTTTGCGTGCCCAAGACTTTAATACAACCTCCAGAACATTTTCGAGATAATATTCGGTATTTATTCTGATGCCACGGTCGATTAATACGATCGGAGAGCGACCATTGGCTGTTATGATGGCCCACACCATCACCATGGCAGGCGCTTGAGTTCGGTGGCCAACCAAAGGTGCATATTTTCAGCTGACCCCTTTGGCAAGTAAACACGATCATTTTGTTTCTTTACAAACTGCTGGACAACGAATGTTTTCTTATCGGAGAAAAACAAATTAGGCAGTTCACCACTTTCGGTCTAGCAAAGCCACTCTTTAGCTCTTCTGAGTCTATTTTCTTTTTGTTGCCGTGTAAGTTCTTGCACTTTTTGGAATTTCCATTCCTTTACCCCGTGCTCGTTTTTCAATATTTGCCGAATGGAATATTGCGATATGTTCAGCTCACGAACCATTTTTCGGCCACTGCGATGCGGGTTTCGATCAAGTCGCTTTTTCATTTTTCGAACCATTTCTGCTTATGTTGCTGTTTTCTTCCGTCCACTTTCTTGACGGGCTAGGCTACCAGTATCACGGTAACGAGCGATGGTACGAGACTCAAAGGATTTATTCACATTTAAATGCTGGAGTGCTCTAACGATAGCCACCTGTGGTTTTCCAACCAAATATAAAAAAATCACGCTTTAATTCCATCACGAGTAACTTTTTTCTGGAAAATCCTCACCAAATTTCTTTTGTAGGCTTGTAAACAATATATTGAGCTGACACTGGAATACTTTTAACAGCTGTGGCTTAGAAATGACAGCAGTCTGAGGTAGGTTGCAGTTTTTTCATCTCACCCTGTCTATCCGTTATTCTGATAATTTTAGGCTACATTTTTTAAAAGAATTATTTCCCACATTGGCGTTTGGAGTTCGTAATAGGGACCACCTTCTCTGGCAGATAATTTGCTGTAGTGGTCTACGGTTTCGTAATCTTTGGTTTTCCTACCTCTGTAGACACAATGCTCACATAATTGAATCATTATCATAAAGGTTTTGATATTAAATCTAAAATAAACGCTATTCTCTATTTACTGCAAAATACAATATTTTATAATTAATCATTTTTAGATCTTTATTACATTCGCTACATTCCGTGATTTTCATTTTGAAAGTCACTCTCAATATTGATTCCATTTTAAGACATACCAAGAAAATAAACTGGTATATACAAAATCTCTCTGACTTGACATATTTTTCACCATATATCCGGGTAGTCATTTGGCATTTGAAAATTTAGGAATAAAAAAATGTCAACGTAGCAAAAAAAAATTATACAATGTCAGGGTAGCTAACATAAATTACAGTCACCAAAAGTGGGTGGAAAAATGCTTAATGAGCAAAATTCTTTAAATGATTTCCTTGGCTGGAACATCATGTTCCGTTTTGTTAAGGGCGACGGTTTTGTTGTCCTCAAATCAGTGTTCCTTTTAATGCGATGATGACTCTAAAAATGAAGGAAAAGATAAAAAGTTTGACTTGAGTATTCGTCAATGTCATATTATATACAAATTAGTTTTTAATATTAAACAAAGTATTTTTACTTCACTTTTAAACATTCAATTCAATTTAACCTTACTGTAGAAACCAAAAGAAAATAAATTAAAATAATACTGTGTTTTAATTAAATTCAATGAATATCTACTAGAATTTTACAATTATAACACCAAGAGGCAGACAGAGTTCGAGAGAGGTGGAGAGTGTGGCACACGTATATATATGGTAATGATAAAATAATAATAACGCAAAAACACAACGTTTGTAATACACATTAACAACGTGCACCCGGAATTCCCTTTCACATAACAGGAAATTACATTTTTAATTAACAGCATACTTTTGGGCTTTGCCATTATTAAAATAGACTGCATAGTTTTTGCGTGCTAATGCCAAAAATTAATTTAAATATTTTGTCAGTGGTTTTTATTAATACTTTGTACAAAATACATGTAGGCAATTTAACTTAATGTTATTTCAATAAACTTATGCAAAATGCTGGTGTGTTGGTGGGCGTGTGGGCGATAATGCAGTGAGTAATATTGAACAAAATTACAGTGGACATGCAGACTCAATTATTACTGTGAACTATTTTAAAATAATTACAAGTGATTTCAAAGGAAAAGCCGCAAAGTAAAAAAAAATGTTTTACTTTTTTTCAAAACAAGCATCTAAAATATTGATGAGATTAATCATAAGGTGTTCAAAGGATTAACTCAATATATTTTGGCGGAAGTGGCGACGAAGTTTAATGTTAGATCTTAAACTTGAAGATACATATGTCGGTGTTTAGAAAGTTCGCATCCCAACGTAACATGACAGATGGGGAAAGTTTTCTTATTTCCAGTTTGTTTTGAAAATGCATTAAAATGCCTAGGAATCGTTGCATTTTAGTGGCCAAAGGTATCTTTTGATGTATTTTCTAAAACATGGTTAAATACACCCTTAAAACGGAATCATGGCAAGTAAAAATATTCTTAAAATTCTATTATAGTTCCCAGAAGACATCAAGAATCTAACTCTTACCCATTACAAACTGAAAATAAAAAATTAAAAAAAAAAAAAAAAAAAAAAAAAAAAAAAAAAACACAAGAAAACAGTAAAGAAAGTCCAAAAGTTGGGCCCTACAGGCCTTTGCATATTTATTAGAGCTTCATATAACAAAAAAAAAAAAAATAAAAAAATATAACAAATCGGATGAACAATATATATGGGAGCTATGGATATATCTGAACCGATTTCGATCAAATTTGGCATGCTAATTTCCAGGCTTAATTTGTTCGTAAGTGCCAAATACTATCCCAATTGGGCTAATATTACACGCTTGGTGCAGAATAAAAACTAAATCGGACGAATATAAATATGGGAGCTATATCCAAATCTGAACCGATCTCAATAAAATCTGACAAAGGATATTTAGGGAAATATATCAATTACAGCTCAGAAATTCCTTTGTCAAATTTTACGGCTACGGAGGAAAAAATATCAAATCGGATGAACAATATACATAGAGGCTGTAGCTATATCTGAACCGATTTCGATCAAATTTGGCATAGTTATTTTCATGCTTAATTTGGTAGCATATACAGAATTCCATACTATTTGGGCTGATAATACGCGTTTGGTGCACAATAAAAAGAAATCGGACGTGGGTATATATGGGAGCTATATGGACAGACGGACGGATGGACGAACGAACAGACGGTCGGGCGGGGGGTACATGCATAAATCGACTCAGAACATCAAAATCAACTGTAGGTCCATCTCGTTTCCTTTTGCCTGTTACAAAAAATGCACAAAAACATAATACCCTGACCACCTTGTGGCGTAGGGTATAAAAATCGCGAAGAAAATATACCTTACGTTGACAAAATAGCGAATATCGGCAGGTACGTTTATATGAGCGCTATAGGAAAACGTGGACCTATATAAACAATCTTTTGCCAAATTTCTTTAGAAAATGTGGCTTCAATCGTCGAAAGACAGAATATTTGAACCAACTCTTAATACCAAATTTGAACAATTCCATGGAAAAATGTGACTAAAATCAAAATCAAAATACCGAAAATGGGGAGATACTGTTTTATGGGGGCAATACGAAAACGTGGACCGATATATCTCATTTTCGTCCTACACACAGTACAAACTATTATGCCATACTATTATGCCAATTTTCAAAAACTCTATCGTGATTTCAACAGGCAGAAGAACAGCCAGACAATCATCGTTAAATTGACTTAGCATTTTATGCTGATCATGAATATATGTAATTTATATACCCTCGATTTCAAGGTGGAGGGTATAAAGAATGCCTAATTTGGTTACCTTTCTACTAAATAGCCTAGCAAGCCATATGCTAAAGTCAAACCCTTCGATACTTTCTAAAACGTTTTGTTTGTTTATGGAACTCATAAACCTCTACTTTTTAATCGCTCTATGTCATGTTTACTTAATATGATGGCTATAAGCTAAATATTTATTTAGAAAACCTCTAATTTTTCATGTCACACTGGCGATGAAAAATAGTATATACATAGGTTGTAATGAGTTTAGATGGCTATCCAGGATTTTCAAATAAAATCCTCAGAAAGCATTTATATTCTTTTTGTTTTTCAAGTGATATTTTTATAATATTAAAGCGCAATTTACCACAGTACACATTGTTACTGAAAATGTATTTCAATACTAGAACTTAAACAAGAACATCCTCTACCTAACTTTAACACACCCACACTTAGAGTTCGCTCTTTTAATCTTATATCCTTAAGTGTAGCTGTTTGTCCACAGCACTCATGAATAATTTATTAGGAAAATTATTTTTCCCCGTAGTCTTTTGTACTAATGATAAATCCATATTTAATACTGTGAGGTTTTCTTCGGATTTCCAAGAACAATTCGACTTGGAAGTCATGCCGAACAAATACAAATAGTGGTTAAACACAATAAAGTATTTTTAGTCTTACAAATGGAATTAATTTCAAATATTGATGTCGTAAAAGAATTCCAAGCTTATGTTTGGCTTGGCCTTAGCAAACAAACACACACACACAATCACACTGTAACAGAGTCACCCACAAAGCATTCTACTTAAGCTGCAATTCGATGCGATAGCAAGATACCCACTAACTAGAGTGCCATTTTTGGTATTCTTCGATTAATTCAATTAAAATTATAGCCTCAAATGCCAATGATTCCTGTTTAACATATTGACTTGCAAATGAGTTTCTCCAAGATAAGGAGGCATATGCATATGCCTGTACATATGTATTGCTACATACGTCGTAGTGTATATAAAAATTGAATACTTATGCTAAAGCATTCTGTAAATATATGTATGTTCGTGTATATTGTAATGGAACATTTAAAGGATATTTTATATGCATTCTTTAGTATTTATTATATGTGTGCTTCGATGTTGGCATTGTTTTATTCTGCTGTCAGCTTTGTGGTGGTGTAATTGTACTGTAAATGACAAACGAATGAAGAATGTAGCTTTAAGCGTTTAACTAGAATTTTAATTATCATTTCAATAATATTAACAATAAGTCTGGATGTGTTAATGAGATTTTTGACATAATACAAATTATGCAAAATGCTAAATAATGGTTAACATATATTCTTTTTTGTGAAAAATAGCATATGGTAAATGAGAAATAGGTCCGTTTCACATAGCAGTTCATCGAGTTCTACAACGAAACAGAAAATAATATGGGGTTGTGAGAAAAGTTCCAATAGTGTCTAAGTAAGAACACTTACAGGGTGAGATGAAAAAAACTGCAACCAATTTCAGACTGCTGTCATTTCTAAGCCACTCGTCCGACAGCTATTAAAATTGTGTCAGTGTTAGCTTATTATATTGTTATCAAGCGTACCAAAGCATTTTGGTGAGAAATTATCCAGAAAAAAAAGTTATTCGTGATGGAACTCAAGCGTGATAGTGTGATTTCCTTATATTTGGCTGGAAAATTGCAAGTGGCTGGCGTTAGAGCATTCCAGCATTCAAATGTGAATAAATCTTTTGTGTGTCGTACCATCGCTCATTACCGTAATACTGGAAGCGTAGCCCGACCTCAAGGAAGTGGACGAAAGAAAACAGCAACATCAGCGGAAATGGTTCGAAAAGTAAAGAAGCGACTTAATCGAAACCCGCGTCGCAGTGGTCGAAAAATGGCTCGGGAGAAGAACATATCGCAATATTCCATTCGGCAAATATTGAAAAATGAGAAAGAAAGTAGACTCAAAAGAGCTAAATACTGTTTCGCTTGAAAAAGAGGTCAGCTGAAAATGTGCACCTTCGGTTGGCCACCAGAACTCAAGTGCCGGCCATGGTGATGGTGTGGGCCGCCATAACAGCCGATGGTCGCTCTTCACTCGTATTAATTGACCGTGGCATCAGAATAAATGCCGAATATTATAGTGAAAATATTCTGGTGGGTGTACTTAAGCCTTGGGCACTCAAACATTTTGGTCACAGACCTTGGACAGCACCCGCCACCAAAGAATGGTTACAAAATGAGGTTCCTTGCTTCATTTCCAGTGCACAATGGCCACCAAAATCTCCGGATACCAATCCAGTGGAATATTGTGTCTGGAGTATTTTGGAAAGAAAGGTTGGCACCAAAAAATACCATAGCGTCGATCACCAACATTCGAACATATACATTTTAGACAAACATTCGAAATATACAGTATACATTTTAGACCCCACAAAGTATATATATTCCTGATCAGCATAAAATTCTATGTCGATTTAGCGATGTCAGTACGTCTATCCGTCTGTGGGAATCACTCTAGCTTCCAAGCGAAGTAAAGAAGGTTGATAAAATTATACTTAAATGTATATTATATCTGGACTTTTGGTATTGAAAACGGGTCATGTATGTTCACGTGTTGGTATAGCCCCCATATAACGTTACCCCCCTATATTCGGTATTTTAATGATTTTAGCGACATTATTCACTGGAATTGTTTCAAATTTGGTATTTGAAATTCGTAAAGGATACTACAGCCTAAGACAGAAAACTGTACAGGTCCACGTCTTCGCATAGCCCCCATATAACGGTACCTTCCGATATTCGGTACTTTGTTGATTTTATGCAGTCGTCGTATAGACCCTAATGCAGCTACATTCGTTATTTTTCAGATTTTAACAGAATCCTTAATGGATTTTATTGTTTTTGATAAATGCCAAATTCGTTCTAAATGATGGAGGGCATTCAAAGTTCGGCCCGACCGAACAGACAGCTTTTTTATACCCTACACCACAAGGTGTTCAGGGTATTATGTCTTTGTGCATTTGTTTGTAACAGGCAGAAGGAAACGAGATAGACCCATAGTTCCTTTTGATGATCTGCATAGAATCACATTCTGAGTCGATTTATGCATGTCCGTCCGTCCGTCTGTCCGTCCGTCCGTCCGTCTGTCCATGTATTTTTGTAAACAAAGTACAGGTCGCATTTATTGACCGATCCTGATGAAATTTTGCAAAGATCTTTTGTTTGGCCCAAGGACGAACCCTATTGAAATTGGAGATAATCGGTCAAAATTTAGATATAGCTCCCATATATATCTTCGTCCGATTTGCCTTATATTGTGCACCAAACGTGTAATGTCAGCCCGAATTGTATGGAATTTTGCATATACACCCAAATAAGGCCTGAAAATATGTATGCCAAATTTGATCGAAATCGGTTCAGATATAGCTATAGCTCCCATATATATTGTTCATCCGATTTTTTATTTTTGTCCACCGCCGCCGTAATATGCACTATGCAACAACAATATTTGGGGAAATGTATCAAATACAGCTCAGAAATACATTTGCTAAATTTTATCGAGATCGGTTCAGATTTGGATATACCTCCCATATATAACTTCGTCCGATTTACCTTTTATTATGCACCAAACGTCTAATATTTGTCCAAATAGAATGGAATTTGGCAGTTACCACCGAATTGAGTCTAGAAGCTAGTATGTCAAATTTGGTGAAGATCGGTTCAGATATAGCTATAGCTTCCATATATATTATTCATCCGATTTGTTATATTTGTTACCCACAACCGTAATATGCACTCCGTAACAACGATATTCAGGGAAATATATCAAATACAGCTCAGAAACATCTTTGCCAAATTTTATCGAGATCGGTTCAGATTTGGATTTGGCTCCCATATATATCTTTATCCGATTTCAAATTAATTGTGCACCAAATGGGCAATAAAATTCCGAATTTAAAAGATACAAATGCTTCGGCATATTTAGTCCTTTGAACTTTAAATTATAATTATAATCATAGCGTGTATGATTGAATTCTGCCATAAAAACTTTTAATTGTTATGTGGAGCTCAACTAAATTAGCAAAGTGGTGTAGGGTATCATAAAATCGGTCCCGCCCGACTTGAAGACTTTCTGTACTGGTTTCTTGTTTTATCTTACCCTGTATATCTCTGTATAATGTCCGTTTGTTAATTTTTGATATCACCCTCATAAAAAAGATTTTTTCTATTTTCCAACAATGTTAAACTTAAGTTATACTTTTTCACAAAAATTATAGACTAGCAAAAAAGTACATTTAAAATGATTTAAATCTAATTATTTAAAAAAAATACTCAATTACTTGATACAGAGGTCGAAACGAATTATATCATATGACTCTCTTTATATCTAAGCCAGAAAGTTAATATACAAATCAAAATTAAATAAATGAAAAAAAAAAACGAAAAACAAAATGTCATACAAAACTCCAAGTTATGGAAAAACCGAATCGACATAGCACATAACTCCATTCACGACCACTGGAGTTGATGTGCCTCGTCAGCAGTGGTTTGTGTTCTGTTAGATATTGCATTGTCATGGCGAAATAGAGAAACATGATAGAAATGTTGAAAAAAATCTCTTACAGCAAGGAAGGAAGTAACCAACATTTCTAAAAATACCAACATGTTCAAAAATATTTTCCAACACAAAATGTGATGAAAATCATAAAACTAACGATGACTGGGATGAATGGTATGCCAAACAAGCGGGAAAAAAGCAAGTTGGAAAAATGGAATTTGAAAACAAAAATACACAAAAATAAGAAGAATGAAAACCACGTACCACAGTTACAAAACAAAATCCTCTGATGAATTCAGTTATAGATAGAAGGATCTCCATTTCGCCATAAACATGACCAGTACAACTACATTTGAATGACGGTGAAATATACCACAGACAACACCCATATTTACTCCATGGCTGGCAATGACTGTTTCTGATGATGAGTCCATGTTGGAATGAAAGACAGTGTTCAGGAAGAAAACAATGGTTATTGTAAATTTGTTTAGCGTTCACAACTGCAAGGTGTGGTTAAAATGTGATTTTCTTAACTAGCCAGTAAAGAAAGGACAAAAGTTGGGCGTGACCTACTCTATGATACCCTGCACCACGATGTATATGGTAGATAAGGACTATCCGTAAGAAATAAATGCTTATATTTGGGGTTCATGTGAAACAAATCAATGCTTATTAGGTTTTATAGCTGTTTCAATTAGGAACCGGATAGAATCAACAATTTTCATTTAATTTGGCGATGGTGTTTTTATACCCTCATCCATATGGCTAGAAAGGGTATATATCATTTGATACGGTCAAAATGTGCCTAGTCGAAATTATGGGTTTAGGTCTCTTTAGACCAAATACGTTTCAGAACCGATCTAGCGATGTCCGTCCGTCTCTTTGGCCGGCTGGTGCGCACGATAACTCTCGAAGAGAGTATCCGATTTGATCCAAACTTGATACATCGCAATATTATTGCCAAATTTAGATCGAGTTCGGAGATGGGAAATATCGGTCCACTTCTTCTGGTATCTCCCACACAAAGTCTCAACATTTTCAAAGAAAATAATTTACTGTACAGCAGGAGAAAGGATAAACTGATTTTGGCCAAACTTTGCAAATCCTAATATTTATATCAGTGTTATATCAAGTGCGAAAATAGACAATATCGGTCAACTCCATCAAGTACCTTCCCCACAAAATGTCAAAATTTTGAACAATTATAACTCTTATTAAACATGAAAAAAGACTCCAAAGACTGGTGTGAAGATGGAATATATCTTTCCACACCTTTTGGTACCTCCCCCACAAAGGGGCAAAATGTTGAATATTCATGTAGCTAATAAAACACGAAGTTAACATCCGACTCTATTCAGGCACATCTCAATATTTCCATTAACACAAGATCTGTTATAAAGACGGTATTCTGATGGTTTTTGTCACATTTTTTTTTTCACGGATTTGTCTAAAAATTGGTATTTGTTGATCATAATGGGTTCTGGCTGCGGTGACGAAATATTGCATGTATAGGTTCACGATACGGTATAGCCCTCCAGATATTCGGTATTTTGATGATTTTTGCCACATTTCTTCGCGGATTTGTCTAAAAATTGGTATTTGTGTTCCTAATGGGTTCTAACTCCGTTGGCGAATCATTGTATATAAAGGTTCACGTTTTTGTATCCCATATAGCAGTACCTCTCGACATTCGTTATTTTGATGATTTTTGGTATTTGTGGGTCATAATGAGTTGTAATGTTTCCTTTATCCTAAGGTGGAGGGTATTAAAAGTTCGGCCCGCCCAAACTTAATGTTTTTATACCCTACACCACAAGGTGGTCAGGGTATTATGTCTTTGTTCATTTGTTTGTAATAGGCAAAAGGAAACGAGATAGACTCATAGTTCCTTTTGATGATCTGCATAGAATCACTTTCTGAGTTGATTTATGCCTGTCAGTCCGTCCGTCCGTCCGTCTGTCTGTCCCTGTATTCTTGTGAACAAAATGCAGGTCGCATTTATTATCCGATTAAGATGAAATTTTCCAAACAACATTTGTTTGGCCCAAGGACGAACCCTATTGAAATTGGAGATAATCGGTAAAAATTTAGATATAGTTCCCATATATATCTTCGTCCGATTTGCCTATTATTGTGCATCAAATGTGTAATATCAGCCCGAATAGTATGGAATTTTGCATATGTACCAAAATTAGGCCTGAAAATAAGTATGCCAAATTTGATCGAAATCGGTTCAGATATAGCTATAGCTCCCATATATATTGTTCATCCGATTTGTTATTTTTGTCCTCCGCAGCCGTAATATGCACTCTGTAACAGCAATATTTGAGGAAATATATCAAATGCAGCTCAGAAATACCTTTCATAAATTTTATCGAGATCGGCTCAGATTTGGATATAGCTCCCATATATAACTTCGTCTGATTTACCTTTGATTGTGCACCAGACGTCTAATATTTGCCCAAATGGGATGGAATTTGGCACATACGACCGTATTAAGTGTAGAAGGTAGTATGTCAAATTTGGTGAAGATCGGTTCAGATATAGCTATAGCTCCCATATATACTGTTCATCCGATTTGTTATATTTGTTACCCACAGCCGTAATATGCACTCCGTAACAACGATATTCAGGGAAATATATCAAATACAGCTCAGAAATATCTCTGCTAAATTTTATCGAGATCGGTTCAGATTTGGATGTAGCTCCCATATATATCTTTATCTGATTTCAAATTAATTTTGCACCAAATGGGCAATACAAGTCCGAATTGAAAAGATACAAATGCTTCGGCATATTTAGTCCTTTGAATTTTAAATTATAATTATAATCATAGCATGTATGATTGAATTCTCCCATAAAAACTTTTAATTATTAAGTGGAGCTCAACTAAATTAGCAAAGTAGTGTAGGGTATCATAAAATCGGCCCCGCCCGACTTTGGGACTTTCTTTACTGGTTTTACTTGTTTTGTTTCAAAACATTAAAAATTTAGGACACCAGTGACTAAACAACAATTAAATAAACTCCCATTACTTTGTAAAAGGAAAAATACTTCCAAACATTTGCCGATTTTTTTCTGAAATATGCCGCAAAAGTCTTCACTAAAATGTTTTTTTTTTTTTTTTTTTCATTATCATATCTTTTGTGTGTTCTGGTCTTTTTTCCTTTGGAGTTCTTGCCATTGTTTTACTGGTATCATTGGTTATTGTTGTGCGGTGTTCGATGTTTCCTTGTCATTTGTGTTAGAGCTGTCTGTTTTGCTGTCTATTTATAAATATACGAATTTTTTTTTTTTGCTTTATTTTTGCATCCAGTTGTTGATGTCTTGAAAATTCCAAAATACCAGAAAACAGAGAAAAAAAAAAAACAGAAAACTTAAGCAATTTCCTGAACCACACAAACAGCAGCAATGTCAAGTATTTCCGACAATCAAACAATAAGGACGATAGCTCTAAACAACAATCAACCAACAAACCAACCATCTAACCAACCAACACAAGTTAAGCACAGTATACGGAGAACAGCAACAACAACAACACCAGCACCAGCAAATAATGTTTAGCATACAAAACATTTTCAAGTATACCATATTGAGGATGTTAGTGGTGGTTGTGTTTGTGTTAGTGTTAAGCAAAACGATCCTGTCGAAAGTCAAAAATGAGTTGCCTGTCAAAAGCCATACATATCCACTCCTCATTCAAACATAAATACATATGTACGTATTTATGTATTTATGTATGTGTTCACATGTATTGAAATGTAATGTTAATGGTCTTCATAAAATGGCAAAGAAATCGGTATGCAATCGACATCATTGCGAGCAGTGGTTGTTGTTGTTTTTGTTCTGGCTGTTACTGCTGTTATGAAGGTTTTCCTTTAATTGACATGGCAAAATTAAAGATGTTCTGAAACCTCAGTAATTTGAAAAATGTTTAAAGATATGATGTGTATGTATGGGACCAAGGGAACACTTCATATGTGTTGGTGTTTGCAAAAGGTGTCCAAATGACATGTTTATATGAACATTTTAAGGGAATTCTTACACATGGACAATATTTGTAATGGAATTTTGTAAATACCTTTTAGAAGGGTTCTTGGGATGAGAATTTTTTAATACTGAAATTAAATTTCTATATCAAAAATAAGAAGATGGGGAAGATATATAAATAATATTATTAATAAAACAATGTAATTATTAACTAGAATACCACATTCTTCCATTCAATAGCCATTTTGATTTAGATTGAAGTTGAGCCAGTGTTCTAATGGATAATCATGCTGTATGAGCGTGAAACCACATTACAATAGTTGAAGACCAATGTAATGTCAAGGTAGTCAAGCGAAACTAGTCTGTTCATAATGGGTACTGCTTTTTACAAAAATAGACGACAACCAATTACTTTATTAAACCAAAAAAAAATTAAAATTTATTTTTTATACCCTCCATTATACTATGGAGTGTGCATTCTGATAGTAACTCATTGATATAAGCCTTATATACTACATAAAGTTTATATGTTCTTGATCAACATAGGATTCTATGTCGATTTAGCCATGACCTTCTGTGTGTCTGTGGAAACCTCTCCAGCTTCTGCATGGAAAGAAGTAGGTGACATATGTCTCACAAATATATATAATAGGTCGGTAGAATTTGAAATTAATTATTAATCTTCCCGTTTGAATCACAATTTTAAACCGAATTTGCTGTAAGTTGGTCCAGTATATAGGAAATTGACAACTGTCCGCATAGGTCCTAATTTAAGTATTACCCATATAACTGAACTTACAGATATTCGACATTCTGATGATTTGTATCACTCTTTTCACCAGAATGGATTATATTTACTATTTGGGGTTCGTATGAGTACTACGTCCAATGACAGAAAATTGCCTAAGGATATTCACGTCTTCGTACAGTCCAAGATACCTCCAGATAGTCGGTATTTTGATGATTTTAACGACATTATTGATTTAGATTATACACATATACAGGGTGAGATAAAAAAAACTGCAACAAAGTCAAACGCCGTAATTTTTAATTTTTTTAAATTTTATTGAATGAAAGCAAAAGCTGTCGAAAATAGCTTCACATTTTGGCATGCTTAGAATTGTTCGAATTGGTCACCTTTGGCACGAATTATGGCATTCAAACGGCCTATGAAACCGTCACACGCTGCCTGAATGAAGCTCTGCGGCATTTTGACCCATTCCCTGCGGAGCGCTTGCTTGAGGTGATCGACTCATTGGTATTTTTAGTGCCAAACTTGCTATCCAAAATACTCCAGACACAATAGTCCAACGGATTGGTATCCGGAGATTTTGGTGGCCATTGTGCCCTGGAAATGAAGCGAAGAACCTCATTTTGTAACCAATATTGGTTGGCGCGTACTGAGTGCACCCTCTAGAATATTTTCGCGATATTATTCGGCATTTATTCTGATGCCATGGTCGATTAATACGATCGGAGAGCGACCATCGGCTGTTATCGCGGCCCACACCATCACCATGGCCGGCACTTGAGTTCTGGTGGCCAATCGAAGGTGCACATTTTCAGCTGACCTCTTTGGCAAGTAAACACGATCATTTTGTTTGTTTACAAACTGCGGGACAACGAATGTTTTCTCATCGGAGAAAACCAAATTCGGCAGTTCACCACTTTCGGCTAAGTGGAGCAACTCTTTAGCTCTTTTGAGTCTATTTTCTTTCTGTTGCGGTGTAAGTTCTTACATTTTTGGGATTTTCAATGGCTTTACCCCGAGCTCATATTTCAATATTTGCCGAATGGAATATTGCGATGTGTTCAGTTCACGGGCCATTTTTGCGGGTTTTGATCAAGTCGCTTCTTTACTTTTCGAACCACTTCAGCTGATGTTGCTGTTTTCTTCCGCCCATATCGTATCATAGTAACGAGCATGGTACGAGACGCAAAATATCTATTCACATTTAAATGATGGAGAGCTCTTACGATAACCACTTGTGGTTTTCCAGCCAAATATAAAAAATCACACTATCACGCTTAAATTCCATCAAAAATAACCTTTTTTGCTTTTTGTCCAAGGTCCACTCCTCCTACCAACTCTCCTTAAACGGTTTGAACTAGTAATAGCCAGTGTGGAAAGAACAAAAATCGATCGGACACCGATATGCTTAGTTTGGAGGGTTTTAAATTTGATATCGGTTGAAATTAATATACGGTAACTAAATATTATTCTGAATTGATTTAATGGAGCTATATGTTCGAGACACCTCTCGTACCAAATATCATCGCAATAGAGTTCAAAATATCAGAACAAAAATTTAATTGTCTGAAACATATTAATGGAACATAGAGGTGCACCTGCATCGATGATTTAAAATATACTATAATCGCACAATTTCGTATATATGGCAGTTATATCTAAGTTTGAACCGATCTCAATAAAATTTGTCGAAGTTATTTCTAGGCTGTCTGAGACATCTTGTACCGAATATCATTGTGGTGGTATGGATACTTCTTTGGGTTTACGTCCTTTGGTAATCTTAAATATCAAATCGGGTGATACATACATATGGGACCTATTGCTATATCTGACGCGAAATTTTACCAAATTTAAAACATCTGCTTTTAGTTTAAATTCTGTTTTATGTACCAAAATTCACCTTGTTTGGGTTAATATAACATACTTGGTGTATGGAATGCTTCAAATTGGACGTTGATATATTTGGAGCTTTATTTAAACCTGGCCCGATTATTATAAATTTCTGTAGCGTTCGTGAATGGGTTAAGCAAACGACTAAAGCAAACATAGTCTACTGTTTAGTCCCAAACATATTTTTTTAAAAAGGACAATAGTGACGCAGTCATTTTTATAACCCCTACGCCACATAAAGGACCAAAACTTAAAAAATTAAAAATATCTTTAAAAAATACACAAAGAATGACCTTTAGGGGGTCTGATTTCCTTTTACAAATGAAAATTTAACTTTCAACACTAAATACATTTGAATACTCAACTTTTTTTTTAAATTTTTTGCATTTTCAAGTTGCAATCGGCCTATTTCATGTTTCAAAGGAACCAAGTTATTTTATGATATCAATTACATTTAAAACTTTGATTGTAAAATGTTTTCGAATTTGTACAAAATTCCAAATCCACACATGAATGGAATAAAATTCTTCATACTTCTTAGAATTATCAAAAATATTTTGTTTCAAAAATGTCGTTCTCACTCTTTGCTCATGCTGCTGTTGCTGCAAAAATATACATTTATGAGGTTCACTTATGTCACTGGGACGACAAACAAGACGCAACAACGCCAGAGGCAAAAAAAAAAAGAAATGTGAAAAATTTTTATATTAAGAAAATTCCATTATACAAAAATGTTTCCATAAGAAAAAGAAGAAAAAAAACGAATGAACACAACACTAAAACGAGCACATGGAAATTCCGTTTCCTCTACGCACTCGCTCTGTGATATTTTCGTTCGGAAAAACTTTCAAAATAAAATTTTAACAATTTTTTTCATAATGGAAGTTGTGATGCATAGGACGACAGCAGTCACTCTTGTTGTTATGATTCTTTAGTTGAAACAGTATTAGAGTGGTTTCAGAAATAATATTTTACTCGATTCTTGAGAACGACCAATGATCTACCCAGAAGCATCCTTTCCAGACTGAAAGTAATTGAAATAAAATAGTAAGATGTATATATCCAAAGTCTCCATTCTAGCATGGTAGATCGTTTTTAACAGTTCAGAGCAGGAAAATGCAAGTTCCATGAAAATATATGGAATTTGGCACTAAGTGCCTAAATTGCAGTAGAATTAACTAAAGTCTTCTTTCCATCTGTTCTATCTACTATAGACCTATTTGTATCTAAATAATTCTGAGTTACTCAGACCGGTCAGAAAAATTCCAAATTCTAAGAGACAATTTTCTCACTTTTGTGTACCCCCCTTAACACACAGACAAAAAATCGTGCTTGAACATTTCCCAAATATGCGTGTGTGCATGGTTGAGTATGCTTGTGATGTTTGCGCGTGTGTGTGTGTGTGGATAAAAACGTATGCCTTTTTATAACGCTGAATACGTTTTTATATACATATATATATTTATGAACGTCCTTATATTTGGCATGTTGGCAATATGTGAAATGAGGCATTACCACCAACGCCACCACCACCACTGCTAGAAGCAAAACCATCATCGTCATCATCATCACATCACCACCAGCGAGCGAACGAGCAGCACCATTACCATCACTTTGTAGTTTTGAGGAATTTATGTCTAAGAGCTTTTAAATGTTTCTCAATACATTTCCTTAGCATTTGTACGTATGGACGACGATGACGACGATGACGACAACGACGAGTGCATAGTTCATATTTTTCACTTCTCGCTTGTGCCATAAATTCCTTTAGGTATGACATTGATGTTTTCACCAACAAAATCCTCACCAGCCCGGCTGGTTGGCAGTCAACCAGCTCTCATAACTTCACGTCCCATGTAGAGTTGGGAAAATACACGGGTCCCATGGGTTTGACGTGCTGTGCATACAAAATATGTATATATGTGAGAGTGTGTGTGTGTGTGTGTGCAAGTCATGTGTGATGGTTAGGTGCGTCATGACATGAGTCAAGAAAAATGTCTCGAATAATTCAAAATAGTTTAAATGAAAATTTTATGCAGCAAGCCAAATGCAAAATAACAACAACAACAACAACTCCAAAGCGAAACGATGAAAACTAAATGGATTTCTAACAAGATTGTTTAGGAGCTGTTATGGAATGTTATAAGTTGGTTGGTGTGTGTGTTTTTATCAGTTTTCTATAAAATTATAAACAATATGTAAATGTAGTTTAAAACTTTTTGATATTCAGATTGTTGTCAGGTGTTATGCTTTAAAAAATGGCTTACATTGTTAATAATGGAGAGCCTATAAGATAAGGGTGCTATGCTAGGGACAGCAAAAAATCTAACTATCATTTATGCCAAGAGGACATTCTGAATTGACAAAATTTGTCAAAATCGGTCCAGCCATTCTTGAGATATAAACATTCTAGCTAACATATCCTTCCTTTGTATATACACATTGTATATATTTCGCTATATATATCCGATATATTTACTATCGGCATCTACGTAACGGTCAGGATTGACCTGTTCGTCTATTTGTGATTTCGGCGGGATTAAAAATATTCGCGGTTTAATGGAAAATTTGACTTTTATTTAACACAAATGTTGTGGCCTATTTCACCCACTAAATATTACCCGATGATCATAAAAATTGCTAGGCTTCTGTTCAGCTCTTAGGTCTAGCCCCATGCTATCTTCCTTGTCGATTGGTCCATAATTGCGACCTGCAGAGCAACTGCAAAACCAGGATTTTTTCAGTTTTTGGTCCATTTCGATCACCTTATATATTATGCGATCATCTCCAAAAGCAATAGGCTTCTATTATGGCCCTAGCCCCACACCAATTCTAAATTTCGTGAAGATCGGACAATAATTGCGATCTCTAGAGTGATTACAAATTAACATGGAGAGACGGACGGACATACATAGCTAGATCGACTCAGCTCGGCGAGCTAGGAAGATCCATATATAGGGTTCTATTATGGCCCTATCGGGCAATAATTGCGACCTCTAGAGTGATTACAAATTAACATGGACAGACGAACGGACGGACATACATAGCTAGATCGACTCAGCTCGGCGAGCTACGAAGATCCATATATACTTTCCCATGTGGGAAACCAATATTTCGAGGGGTTCATAATTTTTGGCCTAATCAAACTTATAATACCCCCAACACATAGTGTTGTAGGGTATAACTATATGTATTTGTATTCTACTTTTATATTTAAAACTTAAATCAACTTGTTTAATAATATAACTTTATTTTATTTCTTTATTTATAGGTAAGTCGAAGCTTTTGGCCAAATATGTTTTAAATTGAACTTGTATCATTATAAGGTAAATAACAATTCTTATTAAGTTATATGCGTTAACAATTTGTTGTTTATATTAATCTTTTTACAACCTGTCCCATTATTTAGAGATGGCATAAAAAATGTATTTGGCTAAAAAATGTGTAGCACCTTAAAATACTGTATTTTTCTAAAGGGAAAATTAAAAAGAAAATATTGGCAATCGTAGCATAAATCCGTGAGAACACTTCCTTATGATACTTATATTCCAGTTCAAGAAATGAAGAACGAAAGGGTTCTAGAAATAATCGAGTTAGAAGGATGAAGTATTTCACGATTCTCCTCCTTACTCGATTTGACTAAAGATATGTCATTTCCAAATTTAGATATAGCTCCAATACATATTTTCGACCCATTTCGGGTTAATTGTGCACCAAATAGCTACTATCAGTCCAAATAACCTGAATTTTGGCACATCTGACCGAATTCAGTTTAAAAGCAAGTACATCGAGTTGGGTGAAAACCGATTCAGATATAGCTTATATATATACAGGGCGAGATAAAAAAACTGCAACAAATTCAAACGCCATAATTTTTACATTGTTTTTTTAAATTTATTGAAGAAAAGCAAAAAATTTCGGGAATAGCATAACATTTTAGAATAAGTTTAGATTTGTTCGAATTGGCCACCTACGGCAAGAATTATGGCCTTCAAACGGCCAATGAAACCGTCACACGCTGCCCGAATGTTGCTCTGCGGTATTTTGGCCCATTCCTGGCGAAGCGCTTGCTTGAGGTGATCGACACTTTGCCAACTTTACTTTTCAAAATACTCCAGACACAATAGCCCAACGGTTTGGTATCCGGAGATTTTGGTGGCCATTGTGCGCTGGAAATGAAGCGAGCACCATGTTCTGTAGCCCCCATTCGATTCTTTAGTCAAAATTATTTTAATTTTTCCCGTAACATATATTAAAAATATCCCAAATCAGTATAGGCCATTTGAAATATTTTCAAACTTCTTAATGGAAACAGCAATTTAAATAGAGCGCAAGTATTTAAAAAAAATCTTAAATATCTTCCGCATATTTCTACAAACATTTCTTGCACCTTTGCAAGCGCTCCAGATTCGCCTAAGACTTTCAAAAAGTTTGTTTCATTTTTCTTTGCTGTATGCTTGAGTAAGCAAACATGAAAAAAGAGCTTTGCTTTGGTTGAGCAAATGTTTTTCAAAATATTTAACTTGCTTGGGAAAAAATCTGAAGGAATAAAAAGTACAACACAAAGAACCCTTCTTTATGACCTTCATTTATTGTTTAGTAGCTCGTAGAACAAGCAGTGTTTTAAGATGATTTACAGCACAAGGTATACTTTATCGTATTTTCAAGGACATCGCGAACACGACTTGTATGCAGCCTATTGAACATATTTCACGCGAAAATGTATGTATATGAATTTGAATAGTTTGGTTGGTTAAAATATATATTCATTCTGTTATTGATACTGGGAAGAACAGTCATGAAACTATGAATCTTTAAAGTATTGCTGTTTGCAACACCCTAAAAATGAGTTTTTGTGTTCGAAATTTTTATAACGAATCCCTCTAGTTTTCGCAGGAAATGATTTATGTTGATAAAATTTTACTCAGATGTGTGTTAGGTCCACGTTTTGGTATAACCCCACATAACTGTACCGACAGATTTAAGGTGTTTTGGATGTTTTTGCGCCAATTTTAACCCAAATTTACTGTAAATTGGTGGCGTGTGTTCCCCTTGTGTAAGTAACATCCATGAATAGAACTGTCAATATGGGTCTAGGTTTTGATATAGTCCCCATAAAACTATACCAATAGATACACGATATTTTCATTATTTGTGTCACACATCTCACCGGAAATGTTTCAAATTTCGAATTTAAAGTTACTAATGGGTAGTACAGGTAATTGCCTTTGCAGGTCCATGTCTTTGTATAGCTCCAATATTTTTCCAATAGACGTGCAGACGGGACGTCTTCGGCATTTTTATGATTTTAGCAGTATTTTCAATTTTTTTTTTTAATTTGTAAATTATTTTTGAATGATGGGGAGTATTCAATGTTCGGCCCGGCTAAACCTACTACTTTTCACTTGTTTCTTTCCGCAAAAATATTAATTAACAGTGTTTAAAGATATTCGACATTTCGAAGGATTATGCCCCAATTTCCAGCAAAATCAGCTGTAATTTTACATGTCGGATACTCACTGGATAATTTAACTTCTCTCAAATTTTGAGGATTGCCAATTTGGTATAGTGTACTGGTTTGTTTGGGACAGACCGTTTTATGCCGATTTTTTACTTTTATTCATCAGCTTGAAATTCATTTTCGGTTAGTCCATGTCATTCTCCATTGAAATCTTACGATTGCCTACATTATTAAAAGAATTTTCAATTAACTCACTTAATTGTCAATGGATTCAGCCCATGGAAACCCCAACGCTGTGACATAAGCCCCATACAGCGGTACTGTTTTTAGACTATTTTAAAGTTCTATGTCACATATTGCAGTGGAGTTCGGATTTGAATGTAACTTCAGCATATACCATTCGAATTGATTAAAATTGGTTCATATAAAGGTTTAGCTTCCATAGGTGCTATGTGAGATAAAAAATGTCGGAAACAGCATCAAATGTTAGAATAAGTTTAGATTTGTTCGAATTGGTCACCTTTGGCACGAATTATGGCCTTCAAAAGGCCAATGAAACTGTCACACGCTCCCGAATGTTGCTCTGCGGTATTTTACCCCATTCCCGGCGAAGCGCTTGCTTGAGGTGATCAACACTTTGGTATTTTTTAGTGCCAACCTGCTACTCCAGACACAATAGACCAACGGATTGGTATCCAGAGATTTTGGTGCCATTGTGCGCTGGAAATTAAACGAGGAGGCTCATTTTGTAACCATTAGGGGTTACAAAGGTCTGCGGCCAAAATGTATGCAAGCCCAAGGCTTTAATACATCCTCCAGAATATATTCGCGATAATATTCAGCATTTATTCTGATACCACGGTCGATTAATACGAGCAGAGAGCGACCATCGGCAGTTATGGCGGCTCACACCATCACCATGGCCGGGGCTTGAGTTCTGGTGGCCAACCGAATGCGCAAATTTTCAGCTGACCTCTTTGGAAAGTAAACACGATAATTTTGTTTACAAACTACTGCACAACGAATGTTTTCTCATCGGAGAAAAGCCAATTCGGCAGTTCACCTCTTTCAGCCAAGTGAAGCAACTCTTTAGTTCTTTTGGTCTATTTTCCTTCAATAGCGGTGTAAGTTCTTGTACTTTTTGGAATTTCAATGGCTTTACCCCGAACTCATCTTTCAATATTTGCCGAATGGAATATTGTGATATGTTCAACTCACGAGCCATTTCGTACGACTGCCAAGAGTGAACCCAATCGAATCATATCCAGTTAATGTTTGGAAGACATAACTCCACTCTATGTATATCAATGATATTTGTCATCAAATTTAGTGTAAGACGATTGAGGTTAAGCAATTTTGGAAATCTTTGAATTTAGTTCTTTCTATAATTTTCCATTAAATCCTTAATTATATACCTGAAGTCCAGTCCCTAATATGAAAAGCAAACTGCGTCCGCAAATGCTTGTTTTACACATATGTCTACTATACTTTCCCCTCTTTCTTTTTAATGTATGGTTTCGATAAGTTCACTTTTGTATAGTCTACACTTTTCACAACTATGCTACACAAAGAGCACTCGATTTCTTTTTGGTGTAACTGCCATAGGGGCAGTCAAAGAGTGAGAAAGACATCAAGAAGCGGAAAAACGTTTGTCTTAAAAAAGTCGTACTTTTGCACGCACACAACATCCTCTTAAAGTCACACAAAAGGTTTCAGAAAAAAAACACAAAAATGTGGCAAAGATATATTTATGAAAGTTCATGTAATTGTAAAATACCTATCTTGGTAATGTGCTGCAATGGCAGGGAAGAAAGCGGAAATTAAATGTAAATCATCAAAGTCTTCCGACACTTTTACTTTCACACACAAACACGCTTTTCTAATGACTAACAATCTGTGGCAAATGATTTCACAAATTATCGCTTTGGAAAATGTTGCAATCGTTCTCCACTGTTTTCTTTTTTAGAGGAACAAAATGTTGGAGGCTTGTTAATAGCCCCCCAATTTAACGCATCAGTTGTTGGATGAGTAATATAATGCTTAATGAGTTTTTGTGAAAAAATAGCTTTTTATATAAATTATTCATTTTGGGAAAAATGTTACTTTGAAAGAAATTTAAAAAAAAAATCGAAATTCACAGACAAATTGATGACTTTAATAGCTTAAAGACAACATTTTAGACTTTACTTAGCGAGGAGCGCGTGTAATTTTTAAATTATTTAGTAAAACAAAAATTAGTTAAATGTCGGGAAAACCTTATTGACTTTAATATTCTGGTACTTCTGGTGTATAAAACTCTCATAATCAAAATAAAAGCTGGCCCAAATGTGCCAGTACAATCTTTCCGGCTAATATTATGGTATATTTAACAAAAAGCCTAAGTATTTTAAGCCCTTTGCGATATAAATCATACCTATCCGTGGTATAAAATCATACATTCAAATTAATAAATATATCCAAATATCAATTGCTGCACCCATATCGTCAGCGTAAAAAAACAAAACAAAGGAATTGTGAATTAAAACCGGTCTGAAAACAACAATCATAATTTTCATTATAACCTTTTAGAAATCATTCCACTATGTGCAAAAATTCTTCAAATTTGGTCTGATATTAATCATCTGTTGTATAATAAACGTGAAATCAGATGAAGATATATATGGGAGTGATATATTAAAATCTGATCTAATCTTCAAAAAATGACACAGTATTTCTGAGCGGCATCCGGTAAATATTAGCTAATATCGTTGTATTGGAGTGCATATTACGGCTCTGGGGCACTGAGATATGAAATCGTATGAAACATATATACATAAGGTATAACTATATCTGAACCGATTTTCACCAAATTTGACATACTTGCTTCTATATTAAGTTGCAACGCATATGCCGAAATTCATCATATTTCCAAATTTCAGGATTCCAAACCTAACTGTTCTAACAAAATTTAAATTGTAACAAATTTAGTACTATTGATAATTTTCAAAAATTCCAACATACCCCAATCCTACAATGCAATAGTATTTTTATTTCCAAATTTTAGCGTTCAAGCTCTATGGGTTCACCCAAACCGAAAGTGTACCAAAATTTAGTGCTTTTCGAGCACTTAAGCACAAATTTTGAGAACTCCTTTCATATTCTAATCCTACACTCCGCCAATAATCTTAAATTCAAATTTCAGGATTCTTGCTCCATTCGTTCTTCCAAATTCTAATTTTACCAAATTTAGTTTCACTTAGTAATTTACCTCTCATAAGTACACACTTCTAAAACTAACTCCTCATATCGACCCTTCTTCTCAACCTTGATTCCCAATCCAAATTTCTAGTTTACAGCTCTACCCATTCACATGATACGAAACGGTAGCATATGTAGTCCATTTCAGTACTATTCGTTCACTTATAGGGTGAATTTTTGGTCCATCCGTCACACAGTTCATCAGTGAACCTTATTCTAAATTTAAGAGTCTTAGTTCTACTGGTTCGAAATATACAAAGGGTACCATATCTTGTACATTTTAGTAACTTTCGTACCGTAATAGTATGAATTTACAAAAACCCAAATACAGGGTGAGATAAAAAACTGCAACAAAGTCAAACGCATTAATTTTATTTTTATTTATTTATTTTTTAAATCTTATTGAATAAAAGCAAAAAATGTCGAAAATAGCATCCAATTTTAGAATAAGTTTAGATTTGTTCGTATTGGTCACCTTTGACATGGCCATCCCATACGCTACTCGAATGTTGCTCTGCGGTATTTTGGCCCATTCTCGGCGAAGCGCTTGCTTGTGGTGATCGACACTTTGGTATTTTTTAGTGCCAACGTTGCTTTCCAAAATACTCCAGACACAATAGTCCAATGGATTGGTATCATATTGGTATGTTCAACTCACGAGCCATTTTTCGGACACTTTTCGAACCATTTCTGCTGATGTTGCTGTTTTCTTTCGTCCACTTCCTTGACGGCGGGCTACGCTACTAGTATCACGGTAACGAGCGATGGTACGAAACACAAAAGATATATTCACATTTAAATGCTGGAGTGCTCTAACGATAGCCACTTGTGGTTTTCCAGCCAAATATAAAGAAATCACACTATCATGCTTGAATTCCATCACGAATAACTTTTTTCTGGAAAATTATCACCAAAATGCCTTTGAACGCTTGTAAACAATATAATGAGCTGTCACTGGAATAATTTTAACAGCTGTTGGACGAGTGGCAGTTGCTTTTTTCATATCACCCTGTTTGAGGGAGCAAAGTGTGACCCGATATGGCTCATTTCATATATCAAACTTTAAATGAGTGCTTCATCCATCTATGCCAAATTGTATTTATTCATCTTGAAAATTGTAATTTATATTTTCATTTGAACAGACGAACGGGCATCGTTAAATCTACTTTGAACTGTATGATCATCACGAATTTATGTATTTTATGCGGTCTAGGTGTTTCAAATGGAAGAATAAAGTTAATATATCCTCCATGCTCTGAGTAAGGGTATAAAAAATGCACAGTGTGACGTAGGGTACAAAAAGTCAGTCACCATTTCCCGATCGCTGATACCAAGGACGTTTTAATAGGTTTTAGTACTCCTTGTACACTTTTATCACTATTTTAAAAGTTTATTAGTCTAGGTGTTGATGAATTAGTCATCATTCTACTCCTTACCGTTTTCTTTAATATTCTCTTATAAAGTTTCAAATTTCAAGTCTCTTTAAAGTAAGAGCTGACATTTTTTTTCCTCTGTGCCTACCACTATTGTGAGTAGCTCTTATCGTTTTAACTGTACTTAACCCGTGGGATATAACTGTTAGCCTATATTTTAAATTGTCGTCAGAAGCGTTTTCATATCATTGTTTTGCTTTTCAATGTGGGTTAAACTTCCATTATCACTAAATACACTCAGCACTTATACAGACATATATTAGGGCGGATCGAGGTTAACCACATGCTATTGTATACAATTATTATTTTCCAATGTTTTACTCTATATAATTCCTATTTCTTAAACACCGCAGGAAAAATCATAGATTTTTTTATTTAAAGTCCTTATTTTTCCTTTAATTTTGTTAAAAAAACATATTTTTTAAATGTCAATACACAAAAGCTACGATCCACTCCATTCACCATATGTCGGTGACTTTGAGATAACGTTTGTATAACTACCTACGGGTTTCCCATGCGGAGCAGCGTTAACTTTAAAATTTATAAAAAATAACAAAACAGTCAGTCAATTCCCAAGCACTCAAGTAATTTCAAATTAAACCAAAAACGATTTTTCATATATTAAAATTTCTTTATTTCTTATATTTACCACAAAACGTAAAAAAGCAATTTCAATTATTGATCATTTGATTTGTCAGTGTTGACATGAGTAAATATTTGCTAGACCTTTCGAGCCCTTGGCGTAAAATTGATAAATTTTTAGATGGTAAGTACAATGTGAATGGCACATTCGGTGCTACATACGTATGTGCACAATTACAAGTCGAAAATTGACTACAATGTAAATATTTAAGCATATTTTTATTTGTGATTCCCTTTAGTAGGACAAATGGGATTTACATGGTATTTTCCAAATTTGTCATGTATGTCGTACATAAATATGTATGCACTCCCCCAGCAATGGTTATTTTGAATTGATTGAAGTTAAATATGTATTTTTGTTTGTCATGTCGATGCCGTCCGACTGCCGATGTACTGCGTGCTTTAGCAATTTTTAATGTGCTCTAGATGATACAACAATTGATTAACGTTTTTTTTTTCCTTATCTAATCAATTTAATTTCTCTCTCTCTCACTCTCGCCTCATAACTTGTGTGATAACGACACAAGAGTACAACCACTAAACAATTGTAACCAAAGCAACAACGACAACAACTTGCTATCTAACAATAATTTATCAATGAAATATTACACATATTTTATGTGTCATCAACACACAATGTTTACACATTCAGGCACCGCTGCCATATTGGCTGACTGACATATTTGAACGATGTTCAGACATGTACTCAAGAGTCACCCATCCACCTCCACCCGCCTCGAACTGACAGCCAGCCAATCGACAAATTAATTGTTGTTCAAGTAGTCACATTTAGAGAAACATCATTTATCTGCTGCTGCTGCTGAAAATGAATTAAATTGATTGAAAAGGCAGAGAAGTGGATGATTTTTCGAATATCATTAATTGAATTCAACTGATTCAGTTGAATGCCCGCTTCAAACATAGGTGACAGCATGAAAAGTTTCTATTCGACCCCAAAACAAAAACTGACATTCGAAAAGGATACTTGACCTGTAGTAGGGTTTGTTAATGTTTATTCTCTTAATAAGGCTATATCTATTGTTAAAGGTGCAATGACACTCAATGCGATAGATTGCAAATTAAATTCTAGTCCGAATAAGTTGTTTCGTTTATGAATGAAATAATTATTTTGATATATACAAAAAACATACTTTAATAAAGCAAGGATTATGCCGTATTTTCCCAAATGGGACTTTTCCATATTTTGATATATAATTAGTAAAAAATTAATTCTATAAATTGATACAAACAGCATTAAAATAGTTCTTCCCATAAATAAAGGGAAATATGAGCTAGGACATTTGAAGGTATAAACTATAACACTGACTATTGTAATAATTTTAGTTTGACAATAAAAAACTCTTTTATACTTCTTGTACTGTCATAATGAAATAATTTGCAAATCCTTGATTTGCAAATAATGCAATTATTAACTAAATTTTACAGGACCCAAAATTTAGTTAATAAATTCATTATGTGGTAATTCTGTAAGTCTTTCCAAAAGGAAACGAAATATACACATAGTTCCCTTTGATGATATTCATAGAATGACATTCTTAGTGGATTTATGTATGTCCGACCGTAGTTTTGTAAACAAAGAATAGGTACTGAAATGAAATGGTGAAAGTCGGTCCAATTTTGGATATTTAGAAAATGTTTGTACGTTTGATTGTTTGTTTGTAATTTATAGACTCAAAAACTGCCTAACAGATATTCCTGGAAATTTCAAAATTTACTACAGCCTGAAAGTAACGTAGGCTATATAAATTTTTGAAATGACACTTGGAACTAAAGTGATTGACGGTCAATAGTATCAGAATCGGAGTAGCCTCCAAAAAATTTAGTTTTTGAATGCACGTCTCCATTGATCGATTACAGATATAGTCTTCAAATTTGGAGTGCGTAACGGAGTTTGGGGCAAAAATAATTTTGTCAAATTATAGTGAAATCGGTTCAGATTTGCATATAGCTCCCATATATGTTTTCGACCGATTTCACATATCTGATACACTAAACACGATATGTATGTCCGATTCCATTACAGAATATGTGATGGAATTTGGTATAAAAAAATTCCAAGTTATATTGAAATCTGTTGAGGTTTGGATATACCTCCCATATATATTTTAAGTCGATTTCGAATGCAGGGTGAGATAAAACAACTGCAATAATTTTTTTTTTAAGTTTTTTTTTTAATTTTATTGAATGAAAGCAAAAAATATCGGAAATAGCATCAAATTTTAGAATAATTTTAGATTTGTTCGCATTGGTCACCTTTGGCACAATCTATGGCCTTCAAACGGCCAATGAAACCGTCACGCGCTGCCCGAATGTTGCTCTGCGGTTTTTTGGCCTGTTCCCGGCGAAGCGCTTGCTTGAGATGATCGACACTTTGGAATTTTTTAGTGCCAACTTTGCTTTCTAAAATACTCCAGACACAATAGTCCAACGGATTGCTATCCGGAAATTTTGGTTGCCATTGTGCGCTGGTTCCTGTTGGAAAGTCCAAGGTCTGCGCCCAAAATATTTGCGTGTCCTAGGCTTTAATACACCCACCAGAATATTTTCGCGATATTATTCTGCATTTATTCTGATGCCACGGTCGATTAACACGAGCGAAGAACGACCATCGGCTGTTATGGCGGCCTACACCATCACCATGGCCAGCGCTAGAGTTCTTGTTACAAACTGCTACACAACGAATGTTTTTTCGTCGGAAAAACCAAATTCGGCAGTTCACGACTTTCGTCCAAGCGAAGCAACTCTTTAGCTCTTTTGAGTCTATATTCGTTCTGAGCTCATTTTTCAATACTTGCAGAATGGAATATTGCGATATTCTAACTCCAAACATTTTTGGGCCACTGAGGCGCGGGTTTCGATCAAGTCTCTTCTTTTCTTTTCGAACAATTTCTGTTTTTTATCTCTACTAAATCTGTTTAAAATAAGTCGGCCCTGCCCGACTTGTTAACTTTCTCAAAATCTCAAAGATTAAAGCAAAAAAAAAACATTAAGACGGAACTTTCGGTACTACCCGTTAGAAAATAAAATTATTTTAATATTCGTCGACATGTACCCTTTCCGAATATTTTTTACAAGTCAATTTTTTGTCTTCCACCACGATTGTTAAATATTTTGAAACAATTGTAATATATTTCGAAACCCATAATTTTTTTTTTGGAAAGAATTAACGCACCCCAATTGCAAATTGGGGATATTTCCTGAGCCTAAAAGCACTTCCCGATGCCTGAGATGTAACCGAAACATCAAACGTACTACATTTGATGTTAATGTTGTGAACATTAACTTATCATATCGGGAGATTAATGAACAAAGCAATATTAAGTGATAGCCAAGATTTCATTATAATATATGGAGGTTTATGGACAAAGAAATATCAAGTGATAGCCAAGATTTCATTAAATTGATAGCATTAAGTAGCGCAGATTTTTATTATATTTTAAAATTGTATTATAACATCGCTGTGAAGGAAATTAAAAAATGAAATGGGATGCTTATTAAATCGTATTCTATTTGAATGATTTTTGTGGGTTTAGTTTTTTATACATCCGAGATATGCGGTAATTTTTATTTATTATTTTGGCACAGAATATTCCTCCTAGCATAGCATGACTAATGTTTTACATGACTCAGACATTCAAGGGTAGTTTACATAAAATTTTACCCCAATTTACCCCAAATTAGGAAAAAAAGGACAGTAATTTCTTAAATATATTCATTGATTTTAATCTAATTACAAAATGAAATGGTTTCCCAAGGCAGAGCCCGGAGAATTTCATTAAAAAAGTTGTAAAGAAAAATAAAACAACAACCCACAACGTAATTGCCTTTTATACCTTTTTTAATAACTTAAGTTTTGTCTCTCCCCTCCCCCTTGCTTGGTTGCTTGCTTTTTGTAAAAACTTACTGGTCAAACCGACAAAACAACCCAATACATTTAATTAGCATTCAAAATATGCTTATGATTTCCGTTTTCTATAACATTTTTTCTGCTTCCTTTCAATTTCTATAAAGTTCTTCCCGTGAGAGATTATAGATACAGTCCCTTGAAATGAACGGATGTTTTTTTTTTTTCTTTTCTATTTTATGATTATTTTATATAACGCCCAAAGGCTCTTAAATTAAAAGAATAAGAAGAACGAAAAAAAACACAACTGATGTTAGCAAAAAAGAAAACATAACAAGAAGAAAGGGGAAAAGGATAATGTGAACTGAATACCGTCCATTTCCTGTAGACCATTACTTACGCAAATATTATACATAAGATAATGCAAAAAATTACGGAATAATAACAACAACAGCAAAAAAAGAGTTGAAATATGAAGAAGAATATCAGAATATCATAATTGTAAGTAAATTAAGTAGCAGTTGACGACAATGCTTGCTTCAGAGGGTGTTTTTATGGTCCCTTCTCGTTTGATAGCAGAGATAGTTTAAAAATATTGTAAAATTAAAACGTAACTTATAAATTCTATAAAAAAATTAAGTTAAAAAGTATAAGTCGGTTTTGCCGACACATGTATACCTTCTTCCTATGTCCCTTTATTAAAATATATTTTGACTTGACTTACTCCTATTCAAAATATTGACCTTTTATTGGGATGATGTCGAAGATGTGGGCCAATATTCAAAACGTCCCAAGTTAACACTATATCGACTTCTTCCTCCAACTTATTTAAAATAGTTGTACGGGGTGAGACGAAAAAACTGCAATCAACTTAAGACTGCTGTCACTTATAAGTCACTCGTCCGACAGCTGTTAAAATTATTCCAGTGACAGCTAATTATATTGTTTACAAGCGTAAAAAAGCATTTTGGTGAGAATTTTCCAGAAAAAAGTTATTCGGGATGGAATTCAACCGTGATAGTGTGATTACTTTATATTTGGGTGGAAAACCGCAAGTCGCCGATGGTCGCTCTCCGCATATATTAATCAACCGTGGCATCAGAATCAATGCCGAGTATTATCGCGAACATATTCTGGAGGGTGTATTAAAGCCTTGGGCACGCAAACATTTTAGACGCAGACCTTGGACATTCCAACAGGAATCAGCGCCATCGTACTCAGCACAGCGCCACCCAAGAATGGTTACAAAATGAGGTTCTTCGCTTCATTTCCAGGCCACCAAAATCACCGGATACCAATCAGTTGGACTGTTGTGTCTGGAGTATTTTGGAAAGCAAGGTTGACACTACAAAAAATACCAAATTGTCGATCACCTCAAGCAAGCGCTTCGCCGGGAATGGGCCAAAATACCGCAGAGCAACATTCGGGCAGCGTGTGACTGTTTCTTTGGCCGTTCGAAGGCCATAATTCGTGCCAAAGGTGACAAATTCGTACTAATCTAAACTTATTCTAAAATTTGATTCTATTTCCGACATTTTTGCTTTCATTCAATACAATTTAAAAAAAAATGTAAGAATTATGGGGTTTAACTTTGTTGCAGTTCTTTTTTCTCACCCTGTATATTTATGTTTGAAAGAAATATTAAGAAAATCTCGGACTCGTTCCACATAGTGGAGATATCAAAAGTGTTAAGTTGAAAATTCCATTTTCACATCAGATCTCGGGAAGAGAATCACTGACTGGTCTCGCATGGATGATCTCGCAAAATGTTGATCCTTAGTGGGGGAGGTACTTGAAGAAGTGTCCCATCTCACCAACATATTTTTAGGTGGATAAAAATATTTGGATGTGCAAAATTTGTAGACAATCAAGTTCTTATTTCACATTTTACAAGAGTTACGAATATTCAAAATTTTGAAGACAGATGGACGAACGGACATCCCAAGATCGACTCCAAATGTCCTAAAATGGATTTGTATGTTGTATGTAAGTATGACATTTTTCAATGCCGAGTGGAAGAATTAAAAAAAAAATTGGTTAGAAATACATCCGAAACATTCAAAACCTTGAAATTGCGATGTACTGTTTTATGGTGGGCATTAAATTTATTTTTTATCTAGAGAAAATCCACCAGCTCGGGACCTTAAATGATTAATTAGTTCTGCTGAATATTGTTGCTAATACTTAACAAGTAAAAAAGCAGTAAGTTCGGCCGGGCCGAACTTTGAATACCCTCTACCATTTGAAACGAATTAGAAAATTTTCAAAAAAATAAAATCCAATAAAAATTCTTTTAAAATCTTTAAAATATCTAATATAGGAAGGTGTCGATATATGGGGGGATATACGATATTGTGGACCTATAAAGACAAATCTATGTCTGCGTGTAAAGTACTCACAAGGAACTCAGTGTGTGTATTTTCCGACAATACGATTGGAAAATGTGGCTAAAATCATCAAAATACCGAATATCGCGGGGTACCGTTATATGGGAGCTATACGTTATCGTTAACCTATATAGAGAATTCTCTGTCGGTGGGTAAAGTGCTCACAAAGAACCCCTTGTGTACAAAGAACCCCTTGTGGCTATTCGATATTGTGGACCTATATAGATAATTCTCTGCCGAGGTATAAAGTACCCACAAGGAACTCCTTGTGTGGATTTTCAGACAATTCCGTTGAAAAATGTGGGTAAAATCATCAAAATACCGAATATCGGGGGGTACCGTTACATGGGGGCTATACGATATCGTGGACCTATATGGACAATTCTCTGCCGAGGTATATAGTACCCACAAGGAACTCCTTGTGTGGATTTTCAGACAATTCCGTTGAAAAATGTGGGTAAAATCATCAAAATACCGAATATCGGGGGGTACCGTTATATGGGGGCTATACGATATTGTGGACCTATATAAATAATTCTCTGCCGAGGTATAAAGTACCCACAAGGAACTCTTTGTGTGGATTTTCAGACAATTCCGTTGAAAAATGTGGGTAAAATCATCAAAATACCGAATATCGGGGGGTACCGTTATATGGGGGCTATACGATATTGTGGACCTATATAGATAATTCTCTGCCGAGGTATAAAGTACCCGCAAGGAACTCTTTGTGTGGATTTTCAGACAATTCCGTTGAAAAATGTGGGTAAAATCATCAAAATACCGAATATCGGGGGGTACCGTTATATGGGGGCTATACGATATTGTGGACCTATATAAATAATTCTCTGCCGAGGTATAAAGTACCCACAAGGAACTCTTTGTGTGGATTTTCAGACAATTCCGTTGAAAAATGTGGGTAAAATCATCAAAATACCGAATATCGGGGGGTACCGTTATATGGGGGCTATACGATATTGTGGACCTATATAGATAATTCTCTGCCGAGGTGTAAAGTACCCACAAGGAACTCCTTGTGTGGATTTTCAGACAATTCCGTTCAAAAAAAATATGAATATGAAAAAAAATATGGGGGCTATACGATATCGTGGACCGATATAGCCCATCTTGCAAAATTTTAGCTTCCTATCTTAATTCGTTTAGACTCTAGCGGGATTACAACAGATGGACAGACGGACGGACAGGGCTAAATCGTCTTAGAATTTTACGCTGATCAAGAATATATATACTTTGTTGGGTCTAAAATGATTATTTCGATGAGTTACAAACGGAATGACGAACTTAATTTTGAACGAGTTTAATGAATGTACATTTTGGTATTACAATTCACTTCTGAAAATTACACTGAATTCTAACCACAAAATTGTATTAATTATTAAATAGGAAATCGATACTTCTAACAATGAAATGTTATATTTTGACCTCGTTTCGGAACAAGAAACAAGAGCAGACTCATTGATAACATGTGTAGGGATAGTTCTGTCCCCAAAACATTTTGTTTATTTATGAAACACTTTTGAAACTCGATGTGTTCTCCAGCTTGTTCTATTGGTTGTTAAACAAATTTTGTTTGTTTTTTTTTAAGCCATTTTCCACCCACCCTAGCTCCATCAGAACACTTTGCTGGCAGTAATTTATGGTTTGGTTAACTTTGACAAAAATTCATTTCAAATGGGGATGGGAGTTCCTCATGTGTCAATTACACAAGTTATTGGGATTTTTTAAATGAGGTCCTAACCGAAAATGAAAAAGAGAGTTATGTGGCCTTTACTATTTATTTAGGCTATCCCTTCCAAAGGTTACCATTTATGATCAGGAGAATACAATTTTAGAATGTAACCACAATTTCTTGTTCGACAAGTGTGTATATCCTTATTTGTCCTTATCTGTGGTAGTGGCAGTAGTAAATAATTTGTGAGGTTTTTTTTTGTTGTTGAAATAAAACAAAAAAGGGGGAGACAAAGAAACATTTAATTAAAGGGTGGCATTTCTATGTTAAACAACTTTTACTGTTTTGCTCTGAAGTAGCTATAAGCTATTTTCCAGTTATTTGCTCTAAAGAAAAATAATAAGAAGAAGCACAGAAAATAGAATGGGAAAGTGCCATCTTTTATTTTTATATGACACTCTGCTGACAAGTGCTCTGTAATACTTTGTGTTAACATATGCCACAGAGTTATTATTTTGGTATTACGCTTCAAAAACTCTTTGTGACAGGAAACATTTCAAAGTTGGTGTGTTCGGTCGGTCGGTCTGTCGTTCGGTCTCCAGTGTACTATTCACCCCCTTATTAGAAGAATATTTCCAAAAGAATTTTCTCCATGTTCTTGTCAACCGTTGTTAGCTTCCTCTTTGCAGCGTTGAAATGTGAATTTAAGCATTTGATTGTCATAGTTTTGAAAGATGCAAGAAGCTTATTTGAGTATCTGCTGGCCACTTACGACACGAAACCTTAAATTTTATGTCATTTTAACAATGTTTCCCTCACCCTCGCCCTCAGTATATCTTCTTGGGGACTACTACAAAATATTCAATTTATTTTAATTACATGTTATATGGGGTTCAAACATAAAATTGGGTGCCAAAGAATCACAACTTTTAAAGGAAAATTAAAAATCTATTGAAATAAAAGAAAGAAAGAAGTAGGATTTTTAAAAATCCTAGAGAGGGAATATGTACCAAAAAAATCGGAATTAGAAATTCTTAAAAATCGGAGTTTAGAAACGCTTTTTATGTAATTAATTTTAGCAATTTTGTCCTACAATTCTTTTAATTTTTTCGCTCCATCAAAATGTTTGATGAAAAAAGAGTGATTTAACCATTCGTGACTCTGGAAAAAAATGTAATAAAATGGAATAGTAGTGCTGGCCTCTTTTGTATTACATGAATTTCGTCACCCCTTCATTTGGTTATGGGTGAACGGAAGGAGCTGAACATTTAAAATGTTGGTATTTAGGTCATTGCTGGGCGATAGGATTGAAATAATGTGGAAATGCATACAACAAGCTTACAAAAAGTAGTAAGTGGTACCATACTTTGTATTCGGTGAATTTGGGATTAGGGCATAGATGACCATATATATACGCAAGCGTATGTGTCTCTTATTGTCTGTGACGATTAAAACATCAAAAAAACAGTAGGGAAAGGTCAAAAGTCGGGCGGGCCGAATATATGATATCCTACACCGCTATGCGTATTTAGTAGAGCTCCCGTAACAAAAAATATATATATATTTAGAATTTATGTGAAGTAGATCATACCAACTATGACCAAATAACATTGTAATATTGCATGATATGACTTCGATAAGGAATATACCAAAAATTGTTTATTGTAGCAAAAGATGTACCGGACAGAGTTTCACCAAATGGTAAAATTGGGCTGCCTATGAAAAAATCCGTTTAAGTTGGGCTGATATTACATATATGGGGGCAATATTCGTAAAATCGGATTAAGATGTATATCAAAGCTATATAAAAATCTGAAGCGATCTTGATAAAATTTGGCAGATGTATTTCTTGCCTGTATCTGATATCCAAATATCATTGTTGTCGAATGCATATTACAAATGTTAGGTACTTAAACACCAAATCGTATCAAAGATACAGGGTGAGATTAAAAAAACTGCAAGAAAGTCAAACGCCATAAATTATTTTTTTTAAATTATATTGAATTAAAGCAAAAATGTAGGAAATAGCATCAAATTTAAGAATAAATTTAGATTTGTTCGCATTGGTCACGAATTATGGCATTTGAATGGCCGATGAAACCGTCACACGCTGCCTGAATGTTGCTCTGCGGTATTTTGGCCCATTGCGAAACGCTTGCTTGAGGTGATCGAAACTTTGGTATTTTTAGTGCCAACATTGTATTCCAAAATACTCCAGATATAATACGGATAGGTATCCGGAGATTTTGGGGGCCATTGCGCGCTGGAAATGAAGCGAGGATCCTCATTTTGTAACCATTCTTGGGAAGCGCGTGCTAAGTGCGATGGTGCTGAGTCCTGTTGGAATGTCCAAGGTCTGCGGCCAAAATTTTGCGTGCTCAAGGCTTTAGAATATTTTCGCCATAATATTCGCCATTTATTCTGATACCACGGTCGATTAATACGAGCGGAGAGCGACGATCGGCTGTTATGGCGGCCCACACCATCACCATGGCTGGCGCTTGAGTTCTGATGGCAAACCGAAGGTACACATTTTCAGCTGACCTCTTTGGCAAGTAAACACGATCAATTTGTTTGTTTACAAACTGCTGGACAACAAATTGTTTTCATCGGAGAAACCCAAATTCTGTAGTTCACCACTTTCGGCTAAGCGAAGCAACTCTTTAGCTCTTTTGAGTTTATTTTCTTTCTGTTTTGGTGTAAGTTCTTGATCTTTTTGAATTTCAATGGCTTTACCCCGAGCTCATTTTTCAATATTTTCCGAATGGAATATTGCGATATGTTCAGCTCACGAGCCATTTTTCGACCACTGCGACGCGGGTTTCGATCAAGTCGCTTCCTTACTTTTCGGACCATTTCAGCTGATGTTTCTGTTTTCTTCCGTCCACTTCCTTGACGTCGGGCTACGCAACAAGTATCACGGTAACAAGCGATGGTACGAGACACAAAAGATTTATTCACATTTAAATTCTGGTGTGCTCCAACGATAACCACTTGTGGACGTTGTAATACTTAAATCAGACTCGGACGTTGTAATACTTAAATCAGACTTAGACCAGATACAAAATGGGCGATATTGGACAAGTACTAAGTGGTACTAAATTTGGTCGAACTTTCCATAACCTCTACCACCATGTTTTTCAATGTGAAATAAAATAATGATTCAGTAGTTAGTTAGTTGTAATATTATAATCAGACTTAGGTTATTTACGAAATGTGCAATATTGGACAAGTACTAAATGGTACTAAATTTGTTTGGGCGGATCGAACTTTCCATACCCTCCATACCCATTTTTTTCCAAATAAAATAAAATAATGAAATTAGTAGAATATGTTAACTCGTTTTAATTTAAATAAAAAATAACCCACATAGCCAAACCGATATTATCATCTAAATTGTTTGGAAACTGTGGCAGAAACCTTAAAAATACCGAAAATCAGGAGGTACCGTTGAATGGATGCTAAACCAATCAATGGGCCTGAATATATATTTTTGGCATAGAGAGAACAGACCTACAAAGTACCACATTAGTATAGTTTCATCTAATTTAATTAAAAAAATTGTGACCGAAACCTTCAATACCGAAAATCAGAAGGTACAGTTATATAGGGCTATACCGAAAACGTAATGCTAATATTCGTGATTTCAACAGACGGACATAGCCAAAATGGCTTAAAATTTTACGTTGATCAAGAATATATATACTTTTTGAGTCTACGGCGAATATTTCGAAATGACAAATTGACATTGACATTTACCCTAAAGAAATAGCGGGCATTTGCTAGTCACTTCATATTTTGATTCGTTTAAATCTAATACTTTCCATTCTTTTGTCATATCCCGTTTCTGTGCATTGTCTGAATATGGATTTTTTCAAAAAGATTTTAATTAACGATCACATTAATTCTGAGTGCAGGCTAAAAGATAAATAAAATAACCATCTTTTTAGAAAAAATTTGCAATTGGATATTCAATTATTTTACATACGTTAACTTAACTGACTTCATATTCATTTACTACATTATTTATGAACGGATAGTTAAACAATACATATGTATAGAAAAAAAAAATCCTATGAAACCATATAATTACGAAGATAAAAAATATACAGTTTCTGTGAATTTATAACATTCAATTATTTTTTCACATATTTTTTAATGCAACATTCCTGAAATTCTAGCAATTTAAATCCTTTTTAAAAAATCAACTTTTTTTAATATTTAATATTTTGGGCAAACACCCAACTATAGTCATAGTTTTACTAATACAGTTATGTTCATTTGAACTTCAACTTTGTAGAAAGTTTAACTTCATTAAAATTAAGAAAAAAAAATTGTATTTTTAAAAACCAAACCAAAATTCCGTTTTTGTAAAATTAATTATACTGAAATTTTGAATGTGGCCCTAATAAGATTACAATTAAGAAGACTTAAGTATTAAAACTAAAAGCAGCACATATTTTTTTCACCAACAACACATGCACATCACATCATGGATGTTTCCTTTAAGTCGTTTTATATATGTCAGGAATATTGTGGGCAAATGAAACTTGAAACTTGGAAAATGTTAAATAAATATGTGAATAAATATTTGACAATCATAATTACATGAACCGAAGCAGTACATATTCTATATGTTCTATAATTAAACAAGTAAAACAGTTGTAAGTTCGGCAGGGCTGAACTTTGAATACTCTCCACCAATTGGAACTAATATGGCAATTTTCAAAAAATAAAATCCGTTAAAAAATCAGTTAAAATCTTAAAAATATCGAGAGTAGCCGTTATATTAGGGTCTATACGACGACGTGGACCTGCATAGGCAATTTTTGTCATAAGCCATTACAATATTCAAATGCGAAACTTTAAAAAAAATCGGTGAGTAATGTACCTAAAATCATAAAAATGCCGAATATAGGGAGGTACCATTATATGAGAGCTACACCAAAACGTGGTCCTGCGCAGACAACTTCTTATCTTAGGCTGTAGAATCCATATAGAACTTCAAATATTAAAAGTGAAGCAATTCCGGTGAATAATGTCGCTTAAATAATCAAAATACCGAATATTGAGAGGTACCGTTATATTGGGGGCTATACGAAGACGTGATCCTGCACAGACAATTTTCTGTCCTAGGCTGTAGTATCCATTTCGAACTTCAAATACCAAATTTGAAACAATTCCGGTGAATAATGTCGCTAAAATCATCAAAATACTGTATATCGGGAGGTACCATCATATGGGGGCTGTACCAAAACGTGAAAATTCATGATCCAAAACGTGAACCTTCATGATCCATTTCCTGCAGAGATAATATACATTTGAGCAAAATTTTATCAACCTACTTCATTTCGTTCGGAAGCTAGAGAAATTTCCACAGACGGATAGACGGACGGACATCGCTAAATCGATATAGAATTTTATGCTGATCTATATGTACTTTGTGGAGTCTAAAATGTATTTTTCGAGGTGTTGCAAACGAAATGACAAACTTAGAAGTGTTGAAGATAAAATGTGTTTTATCCTTCACCACTGATTTTGGTGGTTTTGGTTAGCTCTAAGTTCTGTTATTTGGGACTTATAGCAAAATTTTGGTCTCTGCATAACATTAAACCTACTGATGTAAAAGCAATAAACACTCTCATTAATTTTTCTTATATAATTAAATTATTACAATTGTGAAAAATTAACTCGATTTTCTTCTTTCTTTACAGGTGAGTACAAAGAGCATTTGTTATGGGTAAGGTAAACTTAATAAAGTACTGAAAATAATATATTCAAATACAGTGTTTAAGGAAACTGAATTAACATCTAATTCTATATAACTAAATGTCCCAGAAAGTTTCTAATGGGTTTAAATATACAATTTGATAAATTTAGTTCTAATTTTTTATAGTCTATACGTTAGCCTTTTAGATAGGTTTTCCAATCTTTGAGCAACTTTAATAATAATATAAAATAAATTTTGAAAGGACTTTAGGCCACATTTTTACATTGTCTATTTAAGGGACACTTCCAATTTATATATGCGCATTTTTGTTGAACTTTATATATTATCTAATTGTTTCTTGTATTTGTGGGTTAATTTTGAAAAAAGTGTTATGTATAATGTATAATGAATTTTAAGTGAAGGATTTTAGCCAGATCTAGAATATATACACAAATTCTTAACATCGCGTTTAAATTATATGTACGCTTGTCGTAAATACAAATTTTAATCTCATGTAGTTTCAAACGTTCGTTCCATTGCTCTCAATTTGCTTCTCTTCTTTGACAAATTCTCTCGCATTCCGCCACCTCATAGTGGTGGTTATTTAATCTCTCATTAAGTATGTTAACATTTACTATAATGGTTTTTAGAAAAGTAAAAATAATTTTATATGCATCAAAAATACAGCGCACAGTGGGTGAGTACCTCAAAAACTGTAAATTATTCAGGGAAGCATTCTATAGCTTTAAAATTCTGCTCAGGCATTTATATTAAAAAAATGGCATTTATATTAAAATGTGACATGCTGATTTTCGGTATTGTGAATCTTTTGGCAAAATAATTTGAGTTGTGAGTAGAAAATATTTCCTTATGCTAAAAATTTTCCGGATTGCTCCAGTATTTGATACAGGCCCCATATTACTGTACCTCCCAATTTTCGGATTTTTTAATTGTTTCGACCTCAATTCTATACCCAATCATCAGTAACTTGACATTTATAGTTATGAACTGACAGAATCTCTATCTGAAACATTTTGTGAAGTTAAGTCCGCTATTTTAAATTTGAGGTATTTTGTTTCTCAGTGGATAAAAACTACAATAATGTCCAATATTGAACAACCTCTTAACTTAGGTCTCTGTATATAGCAATGGGGTTGAATCCCAAAACAAAAGCAGATATAAATACGAAGGAGGAATTTCCTTGCTCCTATTCGTATCTTAATCAGTAACAAAGAACAAAATTTTAATTGAGTCAGAAAAAAACATGTTTTCTTTGGAAAACCTTCTTAAAGCTAGAGAAATGAAAATAAGTTTATGAGAGAGAAATTATATTTTTAAAAATATATAAAAAATTGTCTGGCAAATTAGCTTTCACATCTGAAATGGACCAGAGATGGACAATATCGGTCCACTTCTTTTGATACCTCCCCCCACAAAAGGTTGAAATTTTCAAAAAAATAAATTTTCTGCACCGATTATCCGATTTTGCTCCAACTTTGCAAATCCTAATATTTTATACAAGTCTAGGTCAGTTGCGAAAATGGACAATATCGGTCAAGTACCTCCCCCACAAAAGGTCAAAATTTGAATAATTACAACTTTTATAAAATGCGATGTAAGAGTCCAATTATCTTCGATTTTCACTCATCCCAATAATTTTATTAAACCAAGGCCTGGTGTTAAGATGGAATATATCAATCCACTCCTTCTGGTACCTCCCCCACAAAGGACATAAATTTTGAATATCCATGAAGCTCATAAAAATCCGATTCCCTTTAGAATTGGCACATCTGAATATTTCTATCAACACAGGATCTATTATAAAGGCGGTTAAGATAGGACCATTCCTTCTGGTATATCCCCCACAAAGCGTCAACGTTTTGAATAACCAAAACGTTTATAAAATCTATAAATAAGCATCAATTTCCATTTATATTTCACACATTCCATTATTTCTACAAACACAAGATCTGTTGTGAAGATGAGATATATCGGTACTCTCTTTCTGGTACCTCCCCAACAAAGGGTCAACATTTTGAACATCCATGTATGAACTCCATGCGAGAAATGAACATTCGATTCCATTCAGACTAGGGTATATCTCAATATTTCCATCAACACAAGATCTGTTATAAAGATGGTAGAGATCGGATTACTTCTTTTGCTATCTGCCTTACATGGGTTTCAAGATTAAAAAAAAAAACAAAACGCTCAAAGAAAGTGAAATAAGCATTCAACTCTCTCTTTAAATTTTATACGTACAAACATTTTTGCTAACACTAGATCTGTTGTGAAGACGATATAAAGCTGTGAACCCCTTTTTGGTACCTCACCCACAAAGGGTCAAGGTTTTCAAAACTTTTACCTGTCATAACTTACGACACAATTCAGCGATTCTTTACAATTTGCTATATTTAAATATTTCCCTCAACCAAAAACTTGGGCTGAATATGGATTTTATGATGAAGTTACCAATATAGACCAAACCTGCACGTCACAATATTTATATCGTATTTATTTAGGAATATTGGTCCATTCCTTTAGAACCCACTCCATAGAGGGTGAAGAATTTGAATAATCATAACAGAAGTCAAAATATATTTAAATAATCGAACATTGGCTGAGGACAGACGTGGCAGAACCGACTGATACTTTTTAATGTTTTTTTTTTTTTCTTATATTTTACCGAAACTTATACTCACGTGCTCTCGCTACTTGTCATGATCTTACAAGACTTTTACCAAAACGTATCTTAACGTTTTGAACTATTTCTTACTACGAACGTTTTAAATATTCCAAACTAACCAAAATGGGCCATTACTACTTAATTACTTATAGGGTTCATTTGTCACAACACGAACTCTGTGGGGGTGATGACTAAATATTTGAAGTTTATGTTGTGTGATATTTTCAAAAAGGTCCTACCAGACCCCTAACATCTAACATTTGGGTTAATAGCAATGCCATGAAATATATTTCCTTAGCATTTTGCCTATTCTTACGTAAACCAAAAGATACCGGCAATGCATATTTTCTGCTGGTATTCATTCCCATCTACACAGATAATATTTGCCACTAGTTTTATCGGTGACAGATAGTGGCACTGTGTGGGGGTTTATGTGGTTTTGTCCTTTAATGATGGTCATCTTGCAGAGCAGCATCAATGTCAAACGCAACGATACACAGAGACTTTTCCAAAAACATAACTTGAATGGAAAAGTTGACAGATAAAATGGAAAGCGTGCACAGCACCGGACATATGGAATGCTTTCAGCCCGAAGATGTCTATCCATTTGTTGTACAAGTGTCCATTACAAGCGTCCAGTAAACTATTACTAGCACACGTACACACAGCCACATAGCTCGCTGTGAGTGTGTGTGGATTTTAGTAGAGACTTGAAATAATATTCGAACTTCATGCTAGTCCAACTCACAGCCCCCTGGCCACCCTCTGCATTTAACAAAACTTTATATCAACTTTATTGCTATCAAATCAAACTAACTAACAGGAAAAATTCGTAAGGGCCATGATGCCAGTCACAATATGCATAATGCCGATGTTGTTGATGAGGAAGAGGAAATTTCATTTAACTTGAAGAGTGTGGTCTCCGCTCGTTATTGTCCCAACAGAAACCATAAAAAATCTAGAAGATAAGTTTTTGTTTTGAGCCAGAAAAAAAAACAGCATTTGGAGTGGTGGGCATATGCTGTGATGGTGGGTTCATCCTTATTTAATGTGTCCTTGTACAGTAACCCCTCATACACTCTCGCTTAACATAAAACTAAATCAGTAAAATGAGATATGTGTGTGTGCAAGAAACAAAAAAAAACGAACTTGCTAAACTTTTTTCTGTATACATACATACATTCTAAATAATCAAGATGAATGATAGTGCGAGTTGAAAAATATTCCTTCACATAACTAATAGTTTACATGCGGATCTGTGTGTGTGTTGATGTGTTTGTGTCCTTTGGTGTAAGTGCGGGCGCATAGTTTTATGTAAATAAATGGTTTGTGCATAAAAAAAAAAAACTAAAATCATATGCACAAATAAGGATGACAGAAACACTCGTGCAGACATCATTCATACATGACATTTGATAGTGATAAAGGTGAAGTTTTTTTTTTTTTTTTTTGTAGTATTTCAGTTTTTTTCCTATCTTTGTGTGTTTTCAACCACTGCTGAATGCGTAAAGTTCTGCTATTCAAAATGCATTATTATTTCTGTTTTTCATTTTCTTTTGACGATTTGTTTTTAATAAATTAAAACAGTAACTGCTTGAAATGAGGAATCTTTTTTCAAGGGAAGGATTACCATGAAAGTAATGGAGGTTTAAAACATTTTTGTAGACTTCCTTAAACCAATTTTATCAGTTGCTTGGAATTTGATAAATATTTCATATTCATTGGTGTAAAATTTAATAATTATTTAGTTCACTAAATTCTTGCGATATTTTAAATACGAAAGGGAATATTTTGCATAAATTATGGGACTGACTAAAACAGCACAACTTAGGAGAAACAAGTAATCAAAGGCTATCAGGCATGTCACAGAATGTAAAATCGTTCAAGAGTGAAAACGAAAACGGTTTTAGCTTCTCTAAAAAACGGAAAACGCAAAAATGTTGCGTTTTGATATCACTTTCAAAAAGCAGGGTGAAATTGAAATGTTTAGTGATTTTAACGTAAAAAATAAACAGAAGACACATACATTTAACAGAAAATATTGTATTAACCAAATTCTCTTAGAATGAAAATGTTTTTGGAATTTATTTTACAAAAAATCTATTATTTTTCTAATCCATGATGAAAACGCAAAAAAATATGCAGAAATGAACGGCAGACTTGTATTGTTGAATTATTGCCATATGTGTTGAAGAAGAAGGTGTAGAAATGTACAACTGACAGACCAAAAAGCAAGAAAGGAGTAAAACAAAAAAACGTGAGTTCCGTCAATGCATCCTACAATTCCTGGAATTTCATAATTTTCAAAAAAGTACAATTTCGACTTTCTTTTTTCTTAGGAAGACATTCTTAATTTGATCCAATGTGGACAAATTTCAGCTTCAATTGCATTAATAACTCTCCACATAATTGTAGAAACTGTACTTCTCTCAAGGCTTAGCTCCACATCTCTACCTATAACTCCTTGAAATGCACCCGTAGCCAAAAACCTAAGCGTTGTTGCAAGCTGGATAATAGCCGTTATATTGGAACGTTTGAGGTGGGGAGAAATTTTTTCCAAAACTAAAACAAAAGCTTCTTTATTTAGCCGATAATAAGTTATAAATCTGTAGAAATAAATTATTATTAAAATAAATTTGAAAATAACTCATTGCTGGTGGATCTTTACTCTGCATTTGAGTGAGATAAAGGATCTGATGCGTTCCTCAATGTCCGGCGACGAATTTTTTCAGTAGACCGCTGATTTATTTCTTCATCCATTACTGCCCTGGCATTTTTACTTTTGGTGTTTATATTATAAAAAACAATTTAAACTTCTTTTTTTAGTTGTCAATAATTTGTTTACGACTTTTTTTTTCATGGAGTTACCATATTTTTATTTCAAAAATGTGAAATGATTTCTTTTCCGGATTAGTCAAAACGTACGAGTGCTGAAGAAGCAAAAGCAAATCGTAACGATTTGGAAAAGGTGAAATAAATCGATTTCGTAAAACTTCTGTGACATGCCTGTATAGTCGTGTGGGTCCGATCATATGATACTCTACAACACTGTAATATGTTCGAAGTCCTCTTATGTGTCAAATCCATTTTGGAAAATTCCGTTTTTCTAATAATGTCAAAGAGCCCTGCTCAGATGTTACCCTTAAGTTTTTGATTCGGGAAATAACAACTCCGTCGTTTCGTATTGAAAACAATTTCACACGACAGTTTTGGTCCATTTTACAGCTAAATATAACCCAATGGTCATCCAAAATGCTAAACTTCTTCCCTGCCCTTAATTCTCTTCTGACGCGAAATTCCGTGTCGATTGGTTTTCAATTGTGGCCTATAAAGCGACAACAAAATTAGAAAAGAATTAAATTGTTTAGTCCATTTACACCCTTAAATATATATCTTAAGAACAATAGACTTTAATACTGACCCTAACCCTACCCAAATACAAAATTTCGTGAGGATCGGACGATAATTGCGACATTTATATAATACCCTCAAAACGTTGTGATGAGGGGTGTAAAAATTTAGAACATTTACAATTCAAAATTGTAAGTCAAATTGAAAAAAATTACATGCGATAAAAAATATGACAAAATAGAAAAAAAATGAAACAAATTTTTTTTCTAACATAAAAGTTAGGGTCTATTTTACCCACTAAGTATTGTCCGATTGGTAGGCTTCTGTCCAGTCCTAAACTCTAACTCCATTAAATTTCCGCATCGATTGGTTGATAATTGTGGCCCATAGGGCCAAAGTCAGGAGAATTATCTGTTTTTGGTCCATTTCAACCCCTAAATATTTTGCAATTATCTCCAAAAACAATAGGGTTCTATTCTGCCCCAAACCCTACCTCCATTTTCAATTTAGTGATTATCGGGCCATAATTGCGACCTGTAGCTTGATTACTAATTTACATGGACAGACGGACATACATAGCTAGATCGACTCAGCTCGGCGAGATAGGAAGATCCATATATACTTTCCTACGTGGGAAACCAATATTTCGAGGTGTTACATAATTTTTGACTCAATCAAACGTATAATACTCCCAACATATAGTGTTGTAGGGTATAAAAATGTACTACCTTGGAGAAAAGTGAGAGGCAGGTGACTCACATACAACTTGACATTCAAATGCCGAATATAAGTAGTACTCATCTCATTAATATTTTTGAGATAATAAATCTGCCAACGCCTTCGTGCATTTATTTTTAGCATGAACGAAGAACGCTAGGTTATATACCTATTGATAATCTTCATAGAATCACTTTCTATATCGAATTTTCAATAAAAGCGCAAGTCGTATTCAATGTCCCAGATGTTTTCGATCATTGACAAAACTTTTTGGTTCTGGTGGAAATCGACGTAGTATTAGATTTAGTTTTCTTAAATAACCCCCTCATGTAAAAAATTATCCCACCACGCTGCGTTGGTTGAATCGAAAATACATTTTGGAATCCGCAATCAAGTTCGGGCTAGAAAACCCCTGTAAATCTTACCTTAGATCAGTTACGACGTAGCTATATCTTTCATATATGTGTTTCACACGATTCCATACTTAAGCCTCGGCAATTGTGAAATGTCACATTTAGCTTAAATATGCCTTTGTTAAATGTGAATAAAATTGCTTAATTATATGTTACAGATGTTTGATATTTCAGCTTCTTCAATGCGTTGAGAAATTTAGCGCCTTTAATATTGAAGGAGAGATTAAAAAATTGCACCAAAGACAAACGCCATAATTTTTATTTATTTTTTTTTTAAGAAAAACATCATATTTTAGAATAAGTTTAGATTTGTTCGAATTGGTAACCTATGGCACGAATTATGGCCAATGAAACCGTCACACGCTGCCCGAATGTTGCTTTGTGGTATTTTGCCCATTCCCAGCGAAGCGCTTGCTTGCCAACCTTGCTTTCCAAAACACTCCAGACACAATAGTCCAACGGATTGGTATCCGGAGATTTTGGTGGCCATTGTGGAAATGAAGCAGGGAACCTCATTTTGTAACCATTCTTGAGTGGCGCGTGCAGAGTCCTGTTGAAATGTCCAAGGTCTTCTGCCAAAATGTTTGCGTGTTTCTCATCGGAGAAAACCAAATTCGACAGTTCACCACTTTCGGCTAAGTCGCTTCTTTACTTTTTGAACCATTTCTGCTGATGTTGCTGTTTTCTTCCGTCCACTTCCTTGACGTCGGACTACGCCACCAGTATCACGGTAACGAGCGATGGTACGAGACACAAAATATTTATTCACATTTAAATGTTGGAGTCACTTTTGGTTTTCCAGCCAAATATAATGAAATCACACTATCACGCTTAAATTCCATCACGAATAATTTTTTTCTGGAAAATTCTCACCAAAATGCTTTTTTACGCTTGTAAACAATATAATAAGCTGTCGCTGGAATAATTTTAACAGCTGTCGGACGAGTTGCTTAGATATGACAGCAATCTGAACTTGGTTGTAGTTTTTTCAACTCATTTTGCTACTTTCCTTTTCTACTTTCTTCTTATATCAATATTTCTCTTATTTTTCGATCTGGGGACAAAACCTGGATTTAGCGGTTGACTACTTTTGGTGACCATTCCTTCTTGCATAATTTGGATAATGCTTTATTCAGTCGAAATAGACAATATCAGTCCCAACATTTTCAGACCTCTCCAAAAAAATAGTAACAAAAATAAAAAATAAAAAAATAAAATTAAATAATAATTATTCCCATAAAATTGAAAATCATTGCCAACATTAGATCTATTGTGAAAATGGATGGCAACTTGGAGTTTTGGAAAAATTGAAGGTCATGTAACGTCCATAACGTCCAGATTAACTCACAAATTTACTATCTACGGAAGGACCGAGGATAATATTTCAAGATGGACAATACGTTTTGAGAGCTCCCAACTAAATTATCAATTCTTAATTCTTTTTTTATAAAACTTCGAAATAAAAACGTTGATAAGAAAAGAAATGCCAAATGAAAAATTTTATTAGAAATATTTTTCACATCATATTTGCACAGAACAAAAATCCATCTCGTAATTCAAACTTTACACATCAAGTTATACTTAAAAAAATGTAAATTTGAAATAAATTCCAAAGAAATTTGTCGAAATCTTGAATTGAAGAAGTTCTCTTATTTTGTGGTGTAATGACCTTATCACCTAAACGGCTAAGAGCATCTATCTCTCGGTAAACAAACTTATACTTTCTTACTTACACTTCTTCTAATCATAATTATTTCCAGTTTTAGTACAAAAACATTTCACATAGTTTGAATTTGGCAATTCTTATCAGTTCTATGAAATATTAATTTGTGAAATGTATGGAATTACTAAATCTTATATAATTTTCAAATGCACTGCTTCTTTGTAATACCAGAAAAAGGAATATGAAATATTACAACTCGTATAACGTCATTTGTTGGCATTATCCACTATGCCGCAAAAACAGAAAATGGAAAACGTTGTCAAACAATAGAAAAATGCCACAAACATCCAGCATATAAAACAGCTTTAGGTCTTAATACAATGCCAGTGACAATAGTGGCATTCTTACACATTCCGCTGCCTCACTTTAGTGTATGCTGGAGAAAAACCGCTAACTTAAATTATTTTTTTTTTTCTTTTTTCACAAAACAATCATATTTTTTTTTATCATGCAGTTAGTTAAAAACGTGTCGCGATTTTGAGGACATCTTTTCTTTATGCTGCTGGATGTTGGCATTTTTACAAACCAACAAAAATTATTTGTTTACTACGTGACCGGCATAGTTGGAGGATTTTGTTTTTGGTAGAAGCGGTTATGGGGGCGTTGTGGATATAATGGACAGCAACGAAATTTTATTCTATAATATTCTGAAATGTCGCACACACACATCTGCGAATATATAACATTTCTCATATAATCGCATTTATATGTGTATGTATGAGAACTGAATTGTTGGTCGGTTCGTCGCTTGGCCGTAGTATTGCTGACAGCCATTCATTCAATGTGAGAGACATTACATTTTAACCACTCAAATAGTCATATAATAATAGTCATATAATACCACTTAAACTAAAATAAATTCATAGCACTTGCGACATATGTGCATTAAATCATACTCTAACATGTATTCGGAACAGCGGCAGCAGCAACAACAACACCGAAACATACACATACATTTATATATTGCAAAAAGTACTCTAGCACATATGGGGTTCTTGGTTATCGTGATGATTGTAATGCAATCTATAAAATGTGCAAAAATACGAAATATTCATTTTAATCTCAAGGTTATTTCTCAAGGTTGGAAAGCAGATTCATTAAATATGACTGTGGCACAAAATGCATTTTTTTTAATAATTACTGGGAAAATACAGCGTTTTGAAAATTTACATCGAAAAAATAATCAAATCATCTCTAGCACGCATTTGAATATTTTCGCACTAAGTTTCCTTGGAATCCGTGCATTTTAGATGTAAAGCGCCTCGGCAAAACTGTGATAAAACTATAAAGTCTAAAATTTTAACCCTCGAGTCAATAAAGCGGTCTTTTTGGTATTTTTTTTTTTTAAGTATGATTAAAAACTTGATTTAAACGGGATCGTAGCAACTCAAAATATTCTGCAAAATTATTTTTCATAAGATTTTACAATAGCTTCTGAAAGACGTCAAAAGTCTAAATCTTACCTAAACGCCTGGATTTAAGCCGTACTTTTTTTGGATAATTATAGAAGCATGACGTCAAACGTAAGAATATTCTTCATCACATTTTACTGTAATCCCAAAAAAATCTATTTTTTCTTAATTATACCCTTCACCACACTGTGGTATTATGTCATCGTGCATTTGTTTGTAACATAGAGAAGGAAGTGGGTTAGACACATAGTTCCTTTAGATAATCTGCAAAGAATCACATTCTGTGACGATTTATACAAGTGCGTCTGTCTGTCCATTATTTTTGTAAAAAAGTACAGGTTGTACATTTATTGGCCGATCAAGATGAAATTTGGCACAAAAAAATTGTCCAAGAAAGAACCCTAGGACAAATTAGAGATAATCGCTCAAAATTTAGATATAGGTCCCATATATATATTTGCCCGATTTGCTTTATATTGTTCACCAAATGTGTAATATTGGACCAAATAGGATGGAATTTGGCACATATCACAAAATTACGAAGCCAAAAGAGAGGTGTGTCAAATTTGATGGAAATCGGTTCAGAAATAGCTTTAGCTCCCATATATATTCATCATCTGATTTGTTAAATTTCTCCTCCACAGCAGTAATATGTAACAACGATATTCGGAGAAATATATCAAATACATCTCGGAAATACTTTTGCCAAATTTTATCGAGATCGGTTCAGATTTGGATATAGCTCTCATGTAAATTTTTACACGATTTTAAGTTTATTGTGCACCAAATGGTTAATATAAACCCTAATTGGGTGGATTTTGGTATATACGAACGAAAGTGTATCAAATTTGGTTAGAATCGATTGGAATATAGCTACATATAGGTCACATATACAGGGTGAGATAAAAAAAACTGCGACAAAGTCAAACGCCATAATTTTTAAATTTTTTATACATATACAGGGTGAGATAAAAAAACAGTAACAAAGTCAAACGGCATAATTTTACATTTTTTATCAAATTTTATTGAGCGAAAGCAAGAACTGTCGGAAATAGCATCAAATTTTAGAATAAGTTTAAATTTATTCAAATTGGTCACCTTTGGCACAAATCGTCACACGCTACCCGAATGTTGTTCTGCGGTATGTTGGCCCATTCCCGGTGAAGCGCTTGCTTAAGGTGATCAATTGTATTGATTGGTATCCGAAGATTTTGATTGGCCATTATTCTAATGCCACGGTCGTTTAAAATGAGCGAAGAGCGACCATCCGCCCGCACCATCACCATGACCAACCGAAGGTGCACATTTTCAGCTGACCTCTTTGGCAAGTAAACACGATTACTTTGTTTGTTTACAAACTGCTAGACATCGAAAGTTTTCTCATCGGAGAAAACCAAATTCGGCAGTTCTTCACTTTCGGCCAAGCAAAGCAACTCTTTTGCTCTTTTGAGTCTATTTTCCTTCTGTTGTGGTGTAAGTTCTTGTACTTTTTGGAATTTCAATGGCTTTACGCCGATCTCATTTTTCAATATTTGCTGAATGGAACATTGCGAAATGTTCCGCACACGAGCCATTTTTCAGCCACTGCGACGCGGAATCTTTCCGAACCATTTCTGCTGATGTTGCTGTTTTCTTCCGTCCCCTTGAAATGACAGCAGTCGGAAGTTGGGTGCAGTTTTTTCATCTCACGCTGTATATATGTTTCTTCAGATTTTTATACCCTCCACCATACTATGGAGGGTATATTAACTTTGTCATTCCGTTTGTAACTCCTCGAAATACTCATATCAGACCCAACAAAGTATATATATTCTTGATCAGCGTAAAATTCTAAGTCGATTTAGCGATGTCCGTCTGTCTGTCTGTCTGTCTGTCTGTCCGTCTGTCTGTCTGTCCGTCTGTCTGTCTGTTGTAATCACGCTATCTTTCGAATGAATTGAGATAGGTGGCTAAAATTTTGCACACATGTTTATTTTTCCAGTAGGCAGGTTAAGTTCGTAAATGGGCCATGTAGGTCCACGTTTTCATATAGCCCCCATATAACGGTACCTCCCGATATTCGGTATTTTGATGATTTTAGCGACATTATTCACAGGAATTGTTTCAAATTTGGTATTTAAAGTTCAAAATGGATACTACACCCTAAGACAGAAAATTGTCTGTGCAGGTCCACGTCTTCATATAGCCCCCGTATAACGGTACCTCACTATATTCGGTATTTTGATGATTTTAGCGACATTATTCACCGGAATTGTTTTAAAATTGGTATTTGATGTTCGTTATGGGAACTACAGTCTGTGACAGAAAATTGTATGTGCGGGTCCAGGTCTTCGGATAGCCCCCATATAACGGTACCTCCCTATATTCGGTATTTTGATGATTTTAGCTACATTATTCACCGTTTATTTCAAGTTTCGAATTTGAATATGGTAATGGCTTATGAGAAACAATGCCTATGTATGCCCACGTCGTATAGACCCCAAAATAACGGCTATATTCGGTATTTTTAAAATTTTTACAGAATTTTTTACGGATTTTATTTTTTGAAAATTTCCAAATTCGTTGCAAATAGTGGAGGGTATTAAAAGTTCGGCCCGGCCGAACTTACTGCTTTTTAACCTGTTAATTTTACTCCTCACTCCCTTAAAAAACTCTCCACAAGAACGATATTTGGCGCCAAGTAAGAGACCCAGCATGGAAAAACCTCTGCTAAATATTATGGAGATCGAGTCAGATTTAGATGTAGCTCCGATATGAATATATATCCGATTTCAAGCTTATTGTGCCTAAATATTGTAATATCAGCTCAAATAAGATGAATTTTGATGAATCGGTTCAGACACAAATACCTCCGTCAAATATATTTCGACTTTAAATTATAATTTTATTTCTTTATTTCTTTTATACGCATTAAAAAACGAATATATGTGGTATGTTTTAATTCTCATAAATTCCCAATAAAAATGTTTATTTGCTATATATGGAGCTCTACTATATATGTAAAGTGATGTAGGATATCATAAAGTCGGAAAAGGCCGCTCCACTGTTTTTTTTTTTTTTTTGTTTTTTTTTTGGTAAATTTTTCCTCGCATTTTTTCGAGTTCGTTTCAGACGAAGTTGTCAAATGGAGAAATTTTTTCAAACTATATATCTAGGGGTAATAGTTTTTATAAAAATTACATTCAAAACTTATGCACTAAAAGTGTAAATTATACCCTTACTTTTTTACTTTCAATATACCACGTATCAATTCCTCTTCCTTAATACTTTTTTTTAGAAAGTATCAAATTCAGAGTTATCCTAGATCAAATTTCATTGTGAGTCTCTGAAAAAAAGAAATTTGTATACCTAACATATGCCGTAAACAAATGCCATACATTTTTGTTAATAAAAAAAGCCTCCTTTATTTTTGAAAAATTTAGCACATCTTTCCCAATTTGCAAATTTTTCTGTGCAATAGGCAGTCAGGGTTATGGAAAATTCCAAACCGACTCGATAGTACTCGATAGATTTCTGATCGAAAGTTATATGGAGTTGTTGACGTATTTTCAGGCCGAAGGGTAAGTTGAAAATCTGAAGCTTTTACCTAATCGGATTCGAATAATAATGGGAAATTCTGAAGGAAATCTACAGTTATCGAACCGATTTCAAACTAAGCTCGGAAGTAATATCAGGCAAATTTAAGATTTTTTAGCCCATATGCGTCGGACAAAACTTCAGTCTTTGAGCTGACGACTCTGACGTCCAACATATGACTCCCTGGTATGTGAAGACCATCTATATATATATCTAATTCTAGGTTAAAGCCTCGATAAATATAAAAAATAGGCCAAAGTAAATTACAAGATCGGACGATATCGAAAAATATTGATTCATATGATAGTGATTTCAAACTGCACACAAATGTCATACCATCTTTCATCACAAAAAATCTACCCTCCAAACATGACTCCTTCACCTATTCAAGGATCACTGTGACACTAGTCGAAAAAGGAAAATTAAATTAAAAATGATTGTAAATTGTTTATCAAAATTGAAATGTCATTTTGACACCCTTTCACAGTGAACGTTTTACCCCACCCACAGACATTCCAATCCATTCAAACTTCATATTCAAGAAAATATTTTCTAAAGAATTTATGTTATTCCGTAGGCTACCAAGTCACCACTCAGAGGCACAATAAAAAAAACATATTAATAATGCTTAACATCAAGAAAAGACAGATAGAATAGAGCTTAAGAAAAAGAGGAGGAATATATTTGAATTTTATATGCACGACACAGGATTATGTGTGTTCGAGGGGCAGGGGATGTTAGTTGCTTGTAGGGGTGATAAAATGCCGCACCAATTCGATGAACGGAACTTATTAAGAAGGATAATCACGCACTAACTTGACAATTGTCAAAGAAATTATGCTGTAGATGTGGGATGATAGCAATGGAAGTGGTGTATTTCCATCAAACGCGTATAAATGAATGCCATAAATCCTCCTTTTCTTTTTCGTCTTTGAATAAATTCAAGGTTTCCTAGATGCAGCACATTGGGGTGGGAAATGGTGTTTTCGGTTTCTGTATTGCCCTGTATGGACATGTCATTTCCCACCATGTGTATGGCGGTAGCAAACTGCAAACTATTTGAGTTTGCTGGACCGTGAAGGAAAATTTATGATTTCAAAAACAGAATTGAAAAAAAAAACTTGAAAAAAATCTCATTCTACCACAATTTATGACCATTTTATAGTCATAACTTAAAAGTCACGTTTCCGACTTGTTCGTCGTGTATGGGCATGTCTATGCAGGTTTGAGTCGGTCGGTCGGTCGGTCCAGGATATCAAATAAAAATCTCATTTCATTGCACTAAACAAAATCAATGCATTACATTCGATTGTATGACAAGGGCGAAGGGGGCTACATTCTCATAAACCAGGAAATTGTTGGGTGTAAAATATATCACCCGACTTCTGAATGCTACTTATCGTTCATTAATAAATATCAAATACAATGATAATGTAATATTTGTTGGAATTATTATAAATAATTTGTGTTACTTTTTTTGCTGTACAATATTAATTGGACTTGAGTGAAAATCGCTTGTAATTGCAAAAAAAAACACATAAAATAACAAATACAATTTTATATTCATGTGTTCATTCCAATGCATAATATATCTGTCAGAATTTTGATTGTTGTATAATTTGATATTTAACATTTGACATGCATACATTTTAAACATGTCTGTTTATGTGCCTGGCATAATTGTAGCATAATAAGTGTGTTAGCGCTGCGTTGCATAAAATGTTGAAACATTTTTTTTAATTTAACTTTTTTATATCAAATTAATGCTGGGATGATATAGGCGAAGGTATGAGAGTTCATAAAAGAACCCGAGGCAAAGTATAGGTTTACTATTCGATCTTCTCTGAAAATATTCTTAAGTATAAACATTAACAAATGATCCCGCCAGCAAATTAAAAAGTACTGATATGATTTTTTATACAAAGGAGTCTCAACTTATGCCACCGTTAATTTGTCGGACAGAGTTCGTGTTTACACTTTTCCCATTTTTTTTTTTTTTTTGAATAAAGGCTCCAATTAAATCCTATGCAAAATACATACAGGGTTAGATAAAAAACTGCAACAAAGTCAAACGCATATTTTTTTACATTTCTTTAATTTTTTTTTAATGAAAGCAAAAAATAATAAGATTAAGTTTAGATTTGTTCGATTTGGTCACCTTTGGCACGAATTTTGCTTGTGCACTGGAAATGAAGCGAGGAAACTCATTTTGTAACAATTCTTGTGTGACACGTGCTGAGTCCTGTTGGAAAGTCCAAGGTCTTTAACACACCCTCCAGAATATTTTTTTGCGATAATATTCAGTATTTAATCTGATGCCACGGTCGATTAATACGAGCGTAGAGCGATCATCGGTTGTTATGGTGGCCCACACCATCACCATGGCCGGCGCTTGAGTTCTGGTGGCCAACCAAAGGTGCTTATTTTCAGCTGAACTCTTTGGCAAGTAAACACGATCATTTTAATTATTTACAAACTTCTGGACAAAGAATATTTTCTCCTCGGAGAAAACCAAATTCGGCTGTTCTCCACTTTCGGCCAAGCAAAGCAACTCCTTTGGCTCCTTTGAGTCTACTTTCTTTCTGTTGCGGTGTAAGTTCTTACACTTTTTGGAATTCCAATGGCTTTACCCCGAGCACACTTTTCAATATTTGCCCAATTGGAATCTGGCGACATATTCAGCTCACGAGCCATTTTTCGGCCACTGCGACGCGGGTTTTGATCAAGTCGCTACTTTACTTTTCCAACCATTTCTGCTGATGTTGATGTTTTCTTCCTTCCACTTCCTTGACGTCGGGTTACGCTACCAGTATCATGGTAACAAACGATGGTACGAGACACAAAAGATTTATTCACATTTAAATGCTGGAGAGCTCTAACGATAGCCACTTGTGGTTTTCCAGCCAAATATAGAGAAATCACACTATCACGCTTGAATTCCATCGCGAATAATTTTTTTCTGGAAAATTCTCATCAAAATGCTTTTACACCCTTGTAAACAGTTGTCGGACGAGTAGCCAAGAAATGACAGCAGTCTGAAGTTGGTTGCAGTTTTTTCACCTCATTTCATTTTTAGACGAATATTTCGAGATATTGCGAAAACAATGACAAATTAAATATATCAATCATCTTATGTTGAAGAGTATAGGTATCGAAAAATCTGCTTAAAAGATATCCTCAAAATTTCTCGACTATGTTTGCTTACAACCTACAGGAGGCAAGGCCTGCTTTTAATTATACCCCACACTACAGGGGGGTCAGGGTATTATGTCCTTGTGCATTTGTTTGTAATAGGCAAAAGAAAAGAGATAGTTCCTTTTGATGATCTGCAAAAATCACATAATCACGTTTATAAAATTCCGTCGAAAAATATACATAAAATCTTATGCTGCTCAAGATATATATATATAATTTTTGGGATTATTTCGAGGAGTTAAAAACCAAATGACAAATAATAAACCCTCCGTAGTATGGTGGAGGTGGTACAAAAACAACTTAGCAGCTGAAAAACTCAAATACCAAAGCTGTTGAAAATTGGGGTTTTGTAATCCAGGGCGTTTTAAATATAATTTGGAGGTGGCATCCAAAATTGCAGATTATGGCCAATTGCGTTGAAAAGTGTGGTCAAAACATTCAAAATATATAAAGTCAGACTGCAAGTCAGACTAAAGTCAAAAGCACCAACTAACAACAATTAAGAGTGTATCTAGCAGTTCTTCGAAAATGATCTGATTGCGGGAAAATGACACCATGACCTAAGGAAACTTTACTGATGTTGATATGATTGCTTCCTTTGAGAAAACACCCACTTAAGGGCCTTTGGCATAATCATTAAATCCTTAGCCCACCAAAATTTTTTTATTTAGAACAGTATCCTTGATATTTCAACATGGATATGTTTACGTTACCTTTTGCGACCTTTTTATTTTTCAGTTGGACTTGCTCACTTTGTACCGCCGGTACTCATTACTTCGTTTTAATTTTTAAATTTAATTTATTCTACCTTGTAAAGTGTTTAAGAAAAATTCACTACTAACGCAAAGTATGTAGACGTCAATACTTTTTGGCAGATGATCAGCTCTGATAGCTTTTCTTATGTTCCCGGCTGGTTAAAATATAAACCACTTCGCTGATTCTAAAGGTTACGAATATATATGTGAGATTATCCAATTATATTGTCAAATCTTCAAATAGTTTGAATTCACTTCATAGTGATATAGTGATACAACTGATATATGGTTCTCAGAGGACCGGGTGTACATATTCTTTGCAGACTTCGCTCTAAGTATTTCCACATTGTTTTCTACAATTCCTTTTTCTCTGCCGTTTAACATGTTTCGCCAACGTTTTTTCCCCGTGCCCCCATAATAGACTTTACTATTATTTCCTTTATATTAAAAAAGTTAATCTCTAAGCGTAAAGTCCGCAAGGCTTAACACAGTCTGAGTTTTTCTTTATATTTTCTAATTTTCTTTACTTTTTATAATAATCAACTGATTTAATATGGCTCAAATCGGCTTTCAGTAACACTGGCAACTGTCAGTCTTCATTGTGGCATTTGTTTCATTTGTCATCTTATTTATTACCTTAATCATGCTGATGGAACTTTTATCCTGGCAACAGACCTGACGATGATTAAGGTTAAAGATGGTTATTTATGCTAAAATGCGAAAAAGATTAACATAATATGCCATTGGTCACTCACGAAACCCATACCGCTGTACCCTATCATCTTGCGAGGCCTCTGATGTACGCACAAACAAACACACATACATATCTATTCAATCAGCACAATATTAATTCTAATAAAAAAAAAAACGAGTGAGAGTCAGGGGGAATGCCACAGCAATAAAACTATGCAGATAGACATTCTTAGATGAAGAACATAATATGCCAAAGGAGATGAAATGAAAAGGAATGTCACATCATTTCTAGATTTTTTTTTCTGGATTGCTACCCACAACTGGTTTTTTTCTGCTGCTTGCCGACATCTTCAAGAATCACAAAAGCTGGCGTGCCTCAGTGTTGATGAGGTTACTTAATACCTTTGCGTGTTTTTCTGTGGAAAGCAAGACAGCAAGAAAAAAAAACAACAACAATAAGAATATCCCTACACAAGAAGAAAAAAAGATGAAAATCCTTCAGCATCATTCAACATGTTTTGTTCCATTCTAATTTTCAAACCTGACTCTAATCCTTCTAAAGAACTGCACAAAAATGCCAAGACAATTTAAGAAAATTTTAATGGTATGTTTTGGATCACCGGAAAAATAAATAGCAGGGAAAATACCTCTATTGAAAAATGCCATAGAAATAAAATGTAATTTAAGCCAAAGTAAGGAAGCCTCAGAAACCATGCCATGACAAGGAGCTAAAAAAATAAAGCCCACAATATAGGTATTAGTGTCCTTTTTGTGTGATTTTTATTGCTTGAATGACTATTTTGAATACCAGGGCGTGTCGAAATAGAACTTCTTTATACATGTAGGTATGTGTGTGTACTCCTAAAGCCATATAGAAATCATGTTGAAAGTGGGTATATAAACAATAATGACAAGTGTTAAGCCGAATTTAGGGGGAAAACGAACAAAAAACCGACCAGCCAACCAAAAAAGAAATGAAAAAAACGAAATCCATTTAGTTATTTGCCAAAAAGGCACGCACTCGAAAATATTTCCTAAAGACTTCACACGTTCTCATAATCATAAAACCAAATGAATGAACACCAACAAGGGCGCCGTTTCTTTTTTTTTTAAAAAATAACAGCAAAAAGAAACCCCTCCACCCCCAGTCGTCACCAATAAGCCTAAGTATGGCTAAGTCTAAAATAAAATGCCTGCCAAGAATTAACAATGTAACATATGCTATATGGTGACGTATGTATACACGCTTGCTTATTCTTTAAACAAGGACATCGTATAACATCCTCTTCACACACATACACATCTACATATAGCTACATAATTCAAAACATATACAAACACAGATGTTATTCATTCTCGCATAAACAATGTTTCGAATTTTTTAAAATACACTGGAAAATTGATACCAGCTGTCTGTCTTTCGGTCGTTAGGTTTGCTTTACATTTAGTTTCATCCTTTCCACCATCATCATCATCATCGCTCCGCTTTGGTCCGTCACAGCTTTGTGATATAGATAAAATTATTTGGTTAGTGTTGATGACACTGGGTCCCATATGTTAATGACATTTTTGTTGTTGCTGTCATGTCATTGTGATTTGTTTTCCCAACAAAACAAGAAAAATAAAACTGATGAATGTTATCAGTTTTGATTAAAAATTTTCTAAATGTTGTGGTTTACAAAAATTGTTGACATAATTTTGATAGTGGTTTTGGAGTAAAAGAATTGTGGACAAATTTAATAAATTTTGAAATACATAAAAAATTAAAACATAGTTGTTTAAAAACAAACATGATTGCTTGACTTATAGTCCCACGTATTATTGGTGCTGGCTGCAAAATTTTACTTATAATTATCCAAAAACGGTTTTTGCCGAGTACTCTGATTTTAGAGATTTATGGAAGTGTTCTCAAGATATAAAAAAAAAAACTTTTTAATTTTCGTTTATTATAAAATTCCCTAATACTACCATAAGTTTTTTAAAATTTCTGCACCTACTCTACAACTGCTGTTGTTGCTGTGTTGAAATAAAAAAATTTAAAGAAGGATATGCTCTTTCTCAATTCAAACTGAATTTCTCTCATAATTTACTTAATGCTTCCTACAATTTAAAAAAAAAGTAAAGAAACTCTCATGAAATTTAACAAAACTTTTCGAATTCTCGGAACCCCTTCACACAATTTCTTACCTATTTTGCATGCGAATTGGCCATCCGAATCAGAAATGTTTTGCAGAGATTTTGTGCGAATTCGGTTCAATTTCGAAAACGACGGTTATACAAATTGATAAAATTGAGCTGCTCTAAAAATAGCGACGAAAAATATTGAAGCCTAGTAAACACATAATCTATATATAAGCTACTTTTTCTACATGTATGTTTGTTGTTTTTATAACATACTTTTAGGCGCATAAAATTTAGCAGTGATGAAACTAGTCTTAATGCAGAATATTAAAAGAGGAGATGTTCAACTTCCGTTTCCACCTATGCGTTTAAAGCGAATAAACTTCCAAAAACCAAATATTTGTATCGGTGTAAGGTTGGGCACGAACATAGACAATGTTGGTGCACTCATTCGAGTACATTCTCCACATCCTAAAATTTCTAACAACCCAAGGTCTTCCTCCTGGAACATTCCTCACAACAGGTCAACATTTTGAATAATCATGACGTACAAAAAAAAATGCGAAATAAGCATCTGATTCTTTCAAACATATCCCAATATTCTGCCAACACTCGACCTAATTTTAAGATGGGATTCTTCATAAAGATTCAAAATTTTGAAAAAATTTTAACTCTCATAAAAGTTAACATTTTTCCAAATTTAAGCTCTCATAAAATGCGAAAATATTTCCCCGTTTTCTTCAAAGCTCTCGCATTGCAGTATTTGGACTAACATTCGATTTAGTGTAAAGATGGGATACTTAGGGAACAATTTTATGGTACGTCGTAAGGAGGGTATACGCAAATAAATAGTAAAATGCTATGAATGCTAAAATGTTACGTACAGGGTGAGATATAAAAACTGCAACAAAGTCAAACGCCATGATTTTTAAATTTTATTTAATTGTTATTGAATGAAAGCAAAAAATATCGGAAATAGCATCAAATTTTTGAATAAGTTTGGATTTTTTCGAATTGGACACATTATGGCCTTCACACTGCCAATGAAACAGTCACACGCTGCCCGGATGTTGCTCTGCGGTATTTCATTCGGTATTCCCACCGAAGCGCTTGCTTGAGGTGATCGACACTTTGGTATTTTTTAGTGACAACCTTGCATTCCAAAATACTCCAGAAACAATAGCATAACGGATTGGTATCCGGAGATTTTGGTGATCTTTGGGCGCTGAAAATGAAGCGAGGAACCTCATTTTGTAACCATTCTTGGGTGGCGCTTGCTGAGTGCGATGGTGTTGAGTCCAGACCTATTGGAATGTCCAAGGTCTGCGGCCAAAATGTTTGCGTGCCCAAGGCTTTTATACATCCTCCAGAATATTTTCGCAATAATATCTGGCATTTATTCTGATGCCACGGTCGATTAATACGAGCGGAGAGCGAGGGGATCGAGCCCACACTTTCACCATGGCCAGCGCTTGAGTTCTGTTAGCCAACCGGAGGTACATATTTTCAGCTGACCTCTTTGGCAAGTAAACACGATCATTTTGTTTGCTTACAAACTGCTGGACAACGAATGTTTTCTCATCGGAGAAAACCAAACTCGGCAGTTCTTCACTTTCGGTCAAACGAAGCAACTCCTTAGCTCTTTTGCTCATTTTGCAATACTTTCCGAATGGAATATTGCGATATGTTCAGCTCACGAGCCATTTTTCGGCCATTGCGACGCGCGCTTCGATCAAGTCGCTTCTTAACTTTTCGAACCCTTTCTGCTGATGTTGCTGTGTTCTTCCGTCCACTTCCTTGACGTCGTATGAAATGGATGAAGAATGTTCCCAACATACCAAATTGACTTGAGTATAATATTTTAATAAGCTTACAAACATAAGCCTAAAGCTTGAGAAAATCTTGAGAATGTATTGAGAAATGTTTGTTTAACAATTATAGAATAATCGAAAAGGAACCCTTATTCATAAGCTTATTCTTGTAATTGCAGAATAAGCTTACGAAAGTAATATTTTATAAAGCTTATTTTTTCAATGGTAAAAAATATTTATTTATTCATTTTTTAATTATTTTACACATTTCATTCATTGATTGCCATCCCAGCTGTCACTGCATCCTGTTGCCTTGATACCTAGATGCTTTTTTTCCCCTTATTTGAGCTTCTGTATCTCCCCCACTTATTTCTTCACTTCTGTTGAATTCCTGCAACTTTTTGACGCCTCCATTCTGAAATGAGATTGAAATAATTTATACTACAGATTCCCAGATTTATTATTCATCATTACCTTAGAGTTTCTCCAAGTAGAACGTAATTCGTAAGAGAATTAAAGTCGTATTAAATAATTTCATTAAAAGCAACTCCATTAGGGCACAAGGATAATAAAATTATTAAGACATTCTACTGTAGACACATACTTATCTTTTGAGACACAGACATGCACGCCCAAGCACACACTCACACCTACACTCAAGTGAATATTTTGCTCAAAAGCAAACATTTCAATGTTCATAAACGCAAAATGCCATAAGTCGCTGCTGGAATTTCCAACGTTAATACATGGAGAAAAAAAGTCGTGGTTTTTGGCCAAGGTTTATGAGAATGCCAAACAATAATTCTGAAGTTATTTTTAATGGAAGAAAATATGAGACCGATCTATATATGTTAAAAATATGTCAATTGTATTTTCGAAAATTTTCTATATTTAGCGGTTTGTTCCACTGGCTATGGCTACACACTTTGGCTTACTTAGCTTTGACTGTTCTTCTTCACATAATATTTCCCAATTATAAATAATTTTGAAATCAATGATTTTTTCCACTGTATTCAGTTATACGTGTTAAAGATTTCACGTCGGTTAAAACGCCTTTCTATAGACCATGGCGCAAATACGTAGAGAATAACCTAATTCATTTAAGTTTATAAAGTTAGCTGATTCTTTTATGTCTGTTTCGTCTTATGCCGCCTTGTAGGCCACAGAAGCGTACCAATTCACCCAAAGACTTTTATGTATATTTGCTGAAACAAAAAAAAAAAAATGGAAAAGCTATGTTTATAAAAAATTGTGTTGTAATAAAACACACACACATATACATATTCGCGTCAAGGGAATACGAATTCCGTACATGGCTACAATTTGAATGTATATTATCCTTATTGGATTCTTCATCCTCGGATCTATCTGTTTTTGTACGAGCTAACATTACTGTCATCGAAGTGTTATGAGTTAAATAAATGATAGAGCGACGACTTGGCGTTCCCATCTCACGTATACAGTAGACTGAAAAAATTGATGGCGAAATCATCACATATTAAAACTAGATGTACCATCAATTATGTTAACATATAAAAAATTTAGATCAAGAAAATAGTGCATAGTTGCGCTAAAACATTTCAAACAAATGTAAATTTCAAATTTGCGACAATTTTCGAAAAATGTTTCCCAAGAAATACAGCCGTGGAGTGGGGTAAGACTTCCAGAAACTGCAAATAAAAGGATAATCTCACACCATGGGCATAAAAAATGAATCCAATTTTTGGCAAAGTTATTGCAAATTCACTAAAAAAAAGGATAAAAACCTGGATATTTAAACAAAAACTTTACTCAAATAACCAAAGACATTATTTTCAATTCTGACGATTATGGGGTCATAATCTTCGAAACCTTCATATTGCGACCACCCAATTGGCTTTGAAATCGATTTTTTTTTCTTATTTCTTAGGATATTTTGAATATTGTTGCTAGGGTTAATAACTATATCAAGAGTGCATCAGAATAATTGATTATTTCTTTTCCATTATTTACAAGGGGCCAGCTTAAATGATGACTAGAATCCGCAATTCGAAAAAAACGAAAATAATTTCCATACAAATCGCTTTCTGGTAAAAAAAATTACTCGACCTCGAATGTACAATTCAATCAGTTGCTTTAAATTATCGAAGTTATAGCAAAAAGTTAATGAAAATCAGCAGAATCTCAATCTGTATTCAACATTTGTTAGACGTTTTATACAATATTCAACACTCTTTCAACATTCAAGAAATAAAAAAAAAAAAAAACACAGAATTTGTGCTCATTTGTTATCATATATAAAACGGTATTTTAATCTCATAAATTTATCATTGCTGTAAAAATACTCTATGAATTTAGAAGAAAATCATATGGAATCGCCAGTCAAAAAAAAAAAAAAAAACAATTAGTTTCTCAATTTAATGCGATTTCGAGTGATTGTTTCAATTTTCGATTGCCTTAAAACTGAAAATTTTCATGAAAGTATCAACGTCTATTAGAAACTCCAATTGCTGAGATATACATTTAATCAATGGTACTTTCGATGGTAGCATGTTCTATGCCGCATTTGAAAAAATTCCAATTTCTTGATCGGGAGTTCTCTTGCCAGATTAACTTGGCTATCGTACAAACGACTTTAGAAGCAGAAGTAGTAAGATTCCCTAACGTATTTTTGAGTTACCGAAAAACACCGGCAATTTTAGGAGCTCTGCTAAACTAAAAACGCCTTAACATAAATCTATTATAAAGTAGTTATATGGAGTATATGGTATATGGAGTATAATTTATAATATAGAGTTTCTTTTAGGTTAAAAATTGTTGATGGTGCCCAAAAAATTATAAATATAAATGTGGAAAAGTGAAAGTGAATTATGACTTTCAAACGGCCAATGAAATCGTCACACGCTGCCCGAATGTTGCTCTGTTGCTCGGTATAATAGATTACGTTGTGTCTAGGATGGGTGGTATTGGAAAAAAATATAGCGGTCCTCAATTTTGTAACGGAATTGCTTCAAATTTGGTATTTTAAACTCGAAAGAGATAATAACTCCTGTAGCATTATGATTTTCCATATAGTTTTATGTTTTATTGATATATATAATATTTTGAAGGATTTAATGCTATTTTACAACCAATTCCAGAGGCATTTGCAAAGTGAGACTTTTTCGAATAATGAATCCAGATATTTTTATATAATTTTTTTCTTTATCTCAAGTCGAAGGATATTTCAAGTTTGACCCGGCCGAACTCAACGTTTTTAATTGTTCTAATGTTTTGTTTGACTTGTCACAAATTGGCAATTGTTTTTGTTTTATATCGCCCTTTATATAACATAATTCTTCAAATTCCGAATTTGAAAAAAATTGCTGAACTTCTTTTGGAAACCGTGGGAATTATATATTTTCCAGCTAATTTTCCTTTAACTCGTCACAAATTGGCCCTTTCTGTAGCATAAGGTCTCTGCTCATTATTCTGTAATATTTAATATATATTATTAGAAAGTGAAGCATCTCCTCCCAAAAATATTGCCATTTCTATTTTATTATGGTAAATGCTTTGTTCAACTGGTGGGGCAGCCAATTTCCCATTTAGTACGAAATGGTCCATAATTTACGAAGTGAAACTTTCAAAAATTTAAATAAATAATTATGATTCTAAGAAAAATTATTAATATTATTTGTAATAGTAAATTGACAATATCGCCTTGCTGTCGGTTCCAAAAAAATTAAATTAAAAAATCAATTAATCATATCGAGGAAAAACCGTCTCATATTTCATTTATCTGCAATTGACATTTTACATGAAGCGTGTAATGGTTATGAAAATATATAAATCTTAGTAAACGGTGAAATTAGAAGGGGAAAGTTATGACGGAACTCAATAATAAATACAAATATGTTGTACGTAACACTTTACAGTAAATCAATGGGGCTTGTAGGTTTCAGATTATTTTATGTAAAAGGCTTCGTTTTTCAAAGAGTTTAATATAATTTCTCTCTCATTACTATTACTATTATTATTATTTATTATTTTATGTAATAGGCTTGGTTTTTAAATAAATTAAATAAATAAATATAAAATCTTTCTAGTTATTAAAAAAAAAATGTTTTGTTAATTAATGGGAGATGAAGTTTTTTAACCTGAAAGGCTTCGTTTTTTTTTCAAAGATTTAAATTTGTAAGAGTTTAAAGGCGGCCTTATTAAAAAAAGTAATCTTCTTCCATAAATTTAAAAAAATAAGCTAATTTTTCTTAAAAATTGTCAATATTTTAGATTTTTAACATCTATATAAAATTAACAATTTGATATCTGCAAATCTTCTTCATTTTTATTTGACCTTTCATTTTTAATCACAACTAATAAATACAAATTGGCATCTGTTAGTGTTTCTTTGATGGGCCATTTATCACTTTTTCCTGACATTTATATTATACTCATCACAAATTGGCATCTGTCAATTATTTCTTCTGAATTTAACAACAAGAACAATAACATTTGATCTTATCTATAAAGGCCGAATCAAACATATCTACCCATATCATACCAATAATAACTCAAATTTGTTTTTTTTTTTAATTGTTAAGTATATATATTTAGACTATTTTAAATTTCCTTCCTACAATGTCTCGTCTAGTTAAATAAACACTGCAAGACACCTCACACCACTAAATAGTTCGTTTTATTAGCAAATAACAATATGTTTGTCTTTAACTTTGAAAACAACAATTTCTACCCTTGTAATTGACTTAATTCCCCTCCAATTTCATTTAGTGTTTAACATTAAATATTTATTTTAACAGACACTAATAGAAATGTGCTTCGTTCTTGTTACTGTCATTGTTTCTAATAGCCTCTGGTTGTTGTAGAATTTCGAACAAGAAAAAGTCCAAACAAAAAGGGGAAATCACTTTTCACATGGTGAAAGAAAAACTATTCTCAGTTTTGTTTTCGGGTCACTCATCGTAGGAACAAAATAACCCCTTTCAATGAAAACTCTCCACAATGTAGATGTGAGTTGGATATGCCATCAATAAAACTCACTCAAACCTATTGAACTCAGTTAAGATAAAACGACTCAATAAACTGAGTATGCGCTAGTTTTAGCGTGACGCACTCATTTCTCTGTTAACTTAGCAGCGACTGAGGGCAACAAAAGCACGTGCGCCTAAAAATATGCTGCAGCAGAATAGCGAGTCTCTTAGCGAAATGCTCGTAACACGAAGAGAATTGTGATAAGAGAAAAATATGGGCATCTGTACTGCGCAGCACGGGTTTTTATAAGGGTTGGTTGGGGTACGAAGAAGCCATACTATTTTATTGGGTTACAAGTGCAATTCTCTTTACAACAACACTGTTTGTAATCGTTACAAGCATTGGGGGAAGGACACCCACCAGCATCCCTTACACGAGAGATGGTGTTTTGCTTTGCCCTTTTTTAACTCAACTTTGAACATAATCATTATCACCACATCGTTATCACTCGTATTATCGCCACCAACGAACAGAAAAAAAGAACAGCAACAACAACAACAACTCCTACTACCATAAAAGTCATCACGAACCCCCACATTTACTTTTGATACGAAGCCTTACGACGATTCTCTTGTCGTTTGCCAAATTGCAACAACAATAAAATCAAAATAATTGCAAAAAATAAAAACGCCAGTTTTTGACTCAACAAATCACCCAACATCACATGGTCCTTTTTCGCATAAAAACCTCAGGAAGTTACAGGATAACTCCTACTCTTACACCAACATTACAATAACCAACACATACGACAACCGACGCTCTGACTAACTTCGAAACTGAAGTTCCTAGTTGGAAAAATCAAAATCAAAGAAAAAGCGAAAAAATAAAACACAAGTGCCAAAGAAAATTTATTTTTTCCTAAATATTTTATAAAATTTAATGTTGTGAGTGTGTTTGTGACTTTTTTTGTGACGTGAAATACCAACAAATTTGTAGAACTCATAAATCATTGCTTGCAAAATTTATGGCAATAACACAGTTCAGTTCGTTGGTGTTTAAATTTTTCGGCAGTCGTTGTTGTAGTTGTCGTTGTTGAGTCGTTAGTCATTGCTCGGGCATTTAACGACCAAGCTTCCTTTAACATTTTTCTCATGACTACGACGACTCGTGGAACATTTCTACTGCCAACTCTTGTTTCTTAAAAGGACAAAGGCAACGGAGAAGAGAGCATCACAAAGGAAGATAAGAGCAACAACCACAGCAACGCTAGCAACGTCGACAGCAAGAGAGTTAGAGATTTTCACTCTCTTCTCTAAGATTTTCTTGTTGTTTTTTTTTTTCATTTCCATTACATTTCCCTGACGACAGGACTCTGTCGGGTTTTATGGCCTAACCTACTCGTGGGGTTTTGGGTCTGGGTGAGTGTATATGAACCCGAATCGAATCGAACCAACGAACCCTTGTGCGTGTGCGTGTAACTTTGTCGTTGTTGACATCAGTCACGGCAGCCAGCAGAGTGCCAAGTGGCTGTCTGTGTGAAAATATTCCGCAACACTGACAGTTCACGACCAGAGCCATGAACGCTATTAGTTCAGTGCTCAAAGTGCTTTTAAGCAAGTGGTACTACCGCTTCGTTCATTGCTGCGACATACCGCGCCAACCATGGTGCCTCTTATACAACAGTTCAACTAAAATCAAACAATTGCCTAGCAAGTCTACAACTATAACTACTACAACCACTGCTGCAACTACGACCACTAATACCACTACTACTACCACAACTATTACATCTAATAAATTCTATTCATGTCACCATTTCAACAAAAATAACAACATCGACAACAATCACAACTACAACTACAACCACTACAAAAATCACATCGTCAACAATAAAATAAGAAGAATAAATAGACCAATAAACGTAACGTCAACGTCATTGTCGAACGTATGTTTATTGTACAACAACAACTCTATACGCTGAGACCGTGGCCAAAAACACCCGCCAACTTGGTCACATAGCTCTGGTCTAGGCCATAATATAACGGCCAATAAACCGCACAATACATTGTGTGTGTTGTGTCTGTGTGCATGTTCGTGTGAGAGAGTACGCCGTGTATTATAGAGTGAAATTCTACTGAAAGTACAAATAGTCGTCCATACAAAAAACAAAAACACAACAAACAAAGCAAATCATCCATCCATCCATTCATACTCATCGTCGCCGCAGAAAAAAGCCTAGATCGAAGAGGTTTCGATCGAAACGCCATAACGACAAATTAAGTAACAATCAATAGACGTATAAACAACACAACGGTGTCTCAGGCGAGATAGTATTCAGTGAAAGCGCCAGCGAAATATGAATTTCATTGGTATGATTAAAATCACAATAATAATTTAAATATTCCAAATTTCGATGTTGTGATAAATGTTTTTTTGATTTTTTTCAAATTTCCTTTCTTCTTAATTTGGTTTTCTTCGAAAAAAAAAACGAATTTCTTTACATTTTCACTGAATATTATGTTGTCTCTTTTTGTTTTTTGTATTTCAAAAAAATTTAACTTAAAAACTGGAACTAAAAAAATCAATATCCACACTGTCTCTATGCCTCTGTTTAACTAACCAATACTGTGATATTCTTCAACTGTGTGTCTCTGTGTGTGTTTTCTTTAAACAAATGTATTATCTTCATTTAAATAACGTAAGTCTTTTTCAATATTTTCTTTTAATTATTCGTTATATTTCCATATTTCCTTTTCAATGTGTTCTACAAAAAATTTCTGTGTATGTGTTTGAGTGTGTGTGTTTTATAAAAAGCCTTAAAGTATGCAATATGCTAACATATGTTTGACCATATTTTATGTGTGCCGAAGGCCAAACAATCGCCAACGAAATCATAAATTGTAGGCGAAAATGTGTTTGATGTGAAAGAAAAATAACCTTGATGTGTCAAATTTGTTGTGCTCAGTTTATGTCGTTGTAGTTGTGGCATTTTCCCAAAACCTAAGTCTTATATCAATTTAAGTGGATTAATACGTAATAAGAGGATTATTTTAGGTTTTTTTTTTGTGTGCTGTGTGTTATTGTGGTACAACTGCCATAAATCTGAGGCAATCAATCGGGCTTCATTTAGAATTGGGAATTTGTTTCCCCCCCAAACAGAAGTACGCTGTACTTTTATAGTTCGCAAAAAAGTATGCTTCTCAAGAGGGTCAAGTTATATTAGGCTAACAACGTGAAAATTTAAATATTTTCTTTTTAGACACATTCCAAAAAAATTGAGTAAAAAATTCAAAAGAAATTATAGAAGATATGTAAAAAAGTTGAGATGGGTATTCAAATATTTTCATATTAGAAACATTCCAAAAATATTTTTATTTTTTCGGAACTTAGACAACTTTTGGATATGTACCATATTCTGTAGTTTTGAACCCATATATGTGTTGTTTATGAATTATAATTAATGTTAATGTAATGAATTAATGTTCAGTGTTCCTTTTCTCATTTGAAAAACGAATTTACTGGCTTAAATTTTGGAAATGTGAAAGAAAAATAATCAATTGTTAAATTAAAAAATATATTTTGAAAATGTTTGGAATTTATATTTTTATAGAACATCCAGTCCCAGTAGAAAATTAGATCTTTAGAAATACAAGCTTTTATCTTAAAAAAATATATATTACAGATATTAAAAAGCCATGTTATTTCCCAAATAGACCCTAGATTTGTGCATTTTTTTAATTAATCTAAATTTAGATTCCCAATGACTTTCAAATTCTCTCTGTACTATGAAACTAGAATTTGCAAAAAAAGAAAGAAAAATCCTATATCATGTGGAAACTTTCAATCAACTGAAAAAATTAAATGTTATCTGTTACAAATTGCCAAGATAGGTATCTGGTATAGATGAGATCATACAGATTTTTATAGCTTGATATTTTCAACTAGGAGTTCGCTATAAACTCATTCTTTTCAAGTGCAAATATAAAATTCTCTAAGCGGTAAACTTTAATATTTTTCAAATATGACGCCTAAAAGTATGCAATGCATTTAAAAAAAATAAACATAAAATAATCTGCTAATCAGTAATCATATTCTAAAGAAAGCCATGTGATTTAAACCATTTTGAATTTCTTTTATTCCTCTCTGCAAAATATTATCTTGCTTAAAGTAAACCAAAATTTTGACAAAAAAACTTATAAGAATTATACGAGAAACATTTCAATAATTCACTAAAAAGAGACATACTAAAATTATAAATTGAAAGAGAGCGTGACTTGGAGCTTTTTCTCTCCACGGTTATCAATTTGCTATAAGTTTTGAAAACTTTTCGAAGCAGACCAGACTGTAGGTATATATTGTTCTTTTTTTATTCTCTTGTTGCAAAATATTGTTAATAAAAGCAGACTCAAATTCTTCAAAGGTTATAGAAAATATAAGAATAAAAATTATAATAAAATTTGAAAACGAACGAAGGTATAGGTTCTTTCTTGGGTTCGCATATTTCAATTGTTGTAAATTTAAACTCAGTAGGGGCTGTTACAATTTTTTTTATATATATTAATACATCATATTGTGCCTTAAATTCGACTATATTATTTTTCAAAAATTGCCACCTAAAAGTATGCAAGGATCTGAAATGAAAATTTCAACGTTTTTGGTTCAAGCTAAATGTAAAGTTTTTTTTCAACCTTTTTATTTTAACATTTTTAAGATCTGTAAATTACAATCAAAATAAAAAGCCTCAGAGCCAAAGAAAATGTTGTTCCGGGACGTTAAATCACAAACTTCAATATTCTAAAGTGAGAAAAATAGAGTTTCAAATGAGAACCACTTCGACAGCAAATGGAAAATTTATTAAAAATTAATTTATGCTAAACAGATTTTCGAAGAGATAAGAACCTTGAAATGAGTTAATTAATGCCAACGATTTTTGTATTTTAATGTCACTCTTCTAATAACTCCTAAAAGTATGCATTCTTTTTAATATTATTTATTAAAAAAATGAACATTTTTACTTTTTCTATAAAAAATGTGCTCCATAGACAAAGGCTCATTTAAGTTAAGTATCTGCTCTTATATTATTAAAATAATAATATATAACTTAACACATCAGCCTGAATCAGGAATTGCAATTATACCTAGACAGGGTTTTTTCTCCTTATCTACCCATTAATACAAATATCGAAAACAACTTACACCACTAACGTCAACCTTCAATTCCTTTGAAACGGCGCCAATAACTCCTTAAAACATTTACTCTCCTGATGGGCAAATAATAACAAAAATAATATATAAACTTAACCTGCAGTACCTTACTAAAATAATAATCAATTCAACAATAATTTAAGGGACTACTGCCAAATTATTAAAACCTTAAAAATCCAGCAAAACCAAATAAATTTATTTTTTATATCCCTAACATATGGGAACAAAGCTATACTCTCCTAAAACATGCAACAAAAACCGAAATAAAAACCTCTCACATTAAATTCAACCCGAAACAAGGAAACAAAACTTTAATAAAACAAGTATCCCTTTAAAATTAAAGCATAAGCCAATGATACGAAAGAAGCAGCAAATACTTGACACAACGTTGTTATCTTTAAATCTATCTAGTATTGAAAATAACGGAAATAACTTCCCTACCAACGTCAAAGTTCGTTTACATTTAAGACGCCATGTCGGCACTACATAAAAACAAACCAAACCTATAGCATAGCAACGTCTAAAGCAGCAACAACAGCAAAACGGCCACAAAACCAACTACTACATTTCAGTTTAGTTTTTTCTGGTCTGTTCTGTGCTCTTCTTATTTTATTTTTCTGTTCTTTATTCGCCTTCCACTTGAATGCCTAAAAGTATGCTAAAGTAGTTTAGCCTAGTGCGGCCTGAGCGCTAGGCCATGTGACTATACGGACATATACACATACTGCCATGTATTCATTCTCTCAACACAAGCACATACTAAAACAACGTGCGGCAAAGTTTTGCCGCATTTTATTGATTTTTTCCGTGTTCTCTTGTTGTTGTTGTTTTTCATGGCATGGATTTCGTAATTTCAAGATGATTATTGCCATTGCGATAATAATGACGGCATTTGCTGACGATGATGATGATTATGTTGCTGCGCGATGACGTCGTTCCTGCTATTTGGCATTGATGAAATTGTTGGTCTTTTGAGAAATTATAATATAGTTTAAGGCATAATCTTGGTAAAGGGAGCTGGCTTGTTCAAATGTCACATAAAGAGAATATGTTGATGGGGTTGTTGTGCGCAAAAAATAGGTTTTTAATAAGAACAAGCAAAAAAACAACAAACAAAAAAGCAGCAAAAGTTCAAGGTCTCTTGGTGTGATAATTAAGTTGAAATGCAAAAATGCCAGCTAGTAATAATTGTTATTTTAAATTTTATCTCTTAGCCATTCGAACTTACTTTATTTTAAATATCCTAAATGTATGCTTTAATTTTTGCCAATTTGGCAATATGCCAAGAGATGTTTTTTATCACAATGTCAGCAAACAGAGAGAGACCGAAACCGAGAGAAGAACAAAATAAACGGCCATGAAAAGAATATCCGAAAATACCAAAATGAAATAAACTTGAATTCAAGGCTTTGTTGTGCCTGAAATTATGCTTTAACTTTTTTTTTTGCTCTGCTCTGTAATTGGCATTATGCCCAAAACCATGCTACATCCATGCCAGCCAGTCGATGTTAGTATCACTTTGGCGCCGACATGCATACATACAGCCGTACCAAACATTGTGTGCCATTCAAATTGTATAATTTATATGCGAATTCAGCCTTGTTCTACTTAAATAATTTATGTATGACCTCTTCAAAGGCGTTCAGCATAACATATAGCCGGGTAACACGATTTTGTTGTTCTTGTTACTGTTGTCATTCTGCGCTACCCCGTCGCCGCCCCTTCTTAATGTTGATGTTTATATGCATATTTTTAGGCCACAGAAAAACAGACATTGTGTTAATCTATATATGTATGTTGTTAGTCATCTGTGTGTAGGGCTGGTTTTTTTATGTGTGTTTGATCAGACAACACGTTATTCCCATGTCAGCCAAAATATCCGCACCCATTCACGCAAAACATATTTCCCACTTATGTATGATGTTGGGCTTGGTATTTATTGTTCAATTTGCTATATGCTTAATATGCCTCCCGACTGTCTGTCTTCGTGTGTGTGTGGATTTTGTGTGTTTATCTAAGTGTTAGTGGTTTATGGAATAAACCATAAATTGAATAAAAACCCCTTTAAACATGATTTATGAAAATCACCATTCAATGACGATGCTTAAAGGTTGTAAACTTTTTTGTTTTGGAAATTATTGCCACAAAATTTAAATTTAAAACTTTTTTCTTCTAAAAGATAAATCAGATTTTAGCCAACCTTGCAAAATTGTTTATGATATGGTCTTTGGGGTCTAATTAGTTTTTAAATAATACTAAAAGGGTTAGATTTTTTATGAATTTTTTTTATTGTAATTTAAACAGAGTTTACCTTTTTTAAGGACCAACTTCTAATAGCTTGAATATTTCCCAGTGGACATTTGTCATACAGCAACATTTTTGATAAGCTTAAATTTATGAGCCCAAGATTCGTCCCTAACACTAATTATTGTATCATTAAGGCTTAATGAACTAAAAAATATGTAAACCAACTAAGTTTTATTCTGTACCCAATGGGTTAGTTATTTAACATAAAGATGGTTTAATATTCCTCCCTTAGTTGCAATGAATTTTTACGAAATATTCCCATGGGCACAAAATATGAAGAATATCATTTTAACTTAGATCAGGGTTACATTTTTGTGTCGTATTTGTGAGAAAATAGAAAATAATGGGATTTTAAAATCCCCTTAAAAACCTGAAGATATGGCAAACGTGGGTCTATTCCTCAGTATGGATATATGTATATTAATAATTTGAGAGAAACGTTTCGATAGAAAAAATTAATTGGTGAGTAAATCAAGAGCACCAAGAGATTTGTAGTCTTAAATATTTATTGCATACTTTCAGGGGTATAAGTAAAAATTCTGGTCAATAAAATTAGAGATGAGTTATCATATTAATTGATTGCATACTATAAGGAGTACCTGTAAAATTATTCTTTCAACTATTCAAATTATTTAAAGTAGGCTAAGCAAATCTTGAATCAGGATACTTTAAAATGAACTCATCTAAAAGAGCTGAGATTTTTGAAAGAAAATGACAAATATGTCATTTACATTAAGATCGTATTAAGTCATTGCAATCTCTTAGGCTTTCCGTGGAATTGTCTACCATATAGAATAAATTATTTTCAAAACACTGCCCAAGGAACTCTTCTGAATGATTTTTTTTTTTTTTTCAAATCCAATAATTTGTTATGATGATTTTTTCGGGAATTTGTATGAAAACTACTCCGACCTCACGCCAATTTTTAGTACATTCAGGAAAATACGAAATCAATAAGACATTTTGTACTTCGGCTTCTTCTATTCATTCCCCCCAAAAATTCATATTTATTTTTTTTTTAATTTTGAAAAAGCTCAATAAATATTGTTGAATAATTTATTCGAAATTAATTATTTATACTATTGACACATTTACGAGATTGTTTTAATACATTGAAGCTACAAACTTCAATTAAATATAATCTTCTTACCATATCAATTTAAGCGACATGGTCAATTAAGCAATTAAACTATAATAGCTTATGTTGGAAATTTCCCAAATTATTCGAGTTACAAACAAATACACTTTACGAAATAAAATCGGAAAAAAACTCAAGGCAATCGGAAATTTCCCGTTTTCTGGCAATATATTAAAATTATATAATTTTTCCACTCAATTCATGCCTACATTAGCACCGTATTACATTCGATGACAACTGGAAAATTGTAATTGGGAAAAACTGTAATTAGCAACAAAATTAAAAATATATATGTATATGTCAAATTGAATTTCAAGCAGTTGTTGTTGTAACACATGCATATATTATTTATTTATTTTTTTTTTTTGCCATTATTTGTTGCTTACTAATACTAATGAGAAAACTGTTTTTCAATTTCATATCTATCAATGTTGTTGTGGAGTGCTGGCGTTTGAATTTTACAAATGCATTGTGGTTATTTTGGGGAAAATTGATTTTATTTTGCCACAATTATAATGATATTTGAACACCACCAATATTTGCAAAACATTCAAAAATAAATCGATTCAATTGAATTTTGATTAAAATTAGAAGTTTGACAGGCAGCCAGCTAAGCCTTCAAACCATGCCACGCATACAATAGTTATTGGTAATGCCTATAATTATGTTATTATTTGATGGGTAGTAAGTTGCGGTTGGAAAAATTGAAATTGGTAGTTTTGTGAAAAGCAATGGTAAACTTTGTTGTTTTGGACAATATGTGTGCACAACAGTAGAGGAAATAAATGAAATTTAAATAATTGTTTATTGGCAAATTCAAAAATAATGCTCCATAATTGTTGAAATACTGAAAAAGTTTATCCTAATCTTTATATATTCTTCTCTTTGTTGGAACCCATCCCTAATTTGATTTAAGATGTATTAATGCAAAGATCCCCTGTAATAATTCGTTTGGAACCGCTAAGTAAGCGGCGACCTTTCTAACTTTTTTCCCTAACAATTCAAATGGAAATTATTTCTGTATATTGTGCATCTCAAGAGTAACCATAATTAAAAAAACATTATCCCTTTCCTTACTCCTTTGTACGCAACTTATCTAATTTTTTCCATATCCCTTAAAGTATACTACATTCACAATGGAAATGCCATCACAGCGTGAGATAAAAAAAAAACTGCAACAAAGTCAAACGACATAATTTTTACACAGTTTTTTTTTAAATTTTATTGAAATCAAAAAATGTCGGAAACAGCATCAAATTTTAAAATAATTTTAGATTTTTTCGAATTGGTCACCTTTGGCACGAATTATGGCCTTAAATGAAAACGTCACACGCTGTCCGAATGTTGCTCCGCGGTATTTTGGCCCATTCCCGGCGAATCGCTTGCTTGAGGTGGTCGGCACATTGGTATTTTTTAGTCCCAACCTTGCTTTCCGAAATACTCCAGCCACAATAGTCCAACGGATTGGTATCCGGAGATTTTGGTGGTCATTGTGCGCTGGCAATGAAGCGAGAAACCTCATCTTGGGTAGCGCGTGCTGATTCCTGTTGGAATGTCCAAGGTCTGCGGCAAAAATGTTTGCGTGACCAAAGCTTTAATATTTTCGCGATAATATTCGGCATTTATTCTAATGCCACGGTCGATTAATACGAGCAGAGAGCGGCCATAGGCTGTTATGGCGGCCCACACCATCACCATGGCCGGTGCTTGAGATCTGGTGGCCAACTGAAGGTGCACATTTTCAGCTGACCTCTTTGGCAAGTAAACACGATAATTTTGTTTGTTTACAAACTGCTGGACAACGAATGTTTTCTCAGCGGAGAAACACAAATTCGGCAGTTCACCACTTTCGGCCAAGCGAAGTAAATCTTTAGCTCTTTTGAGTCTATTTTCCATTATTTCCATTATTGTTGATGTATACATATACCCAATTGAGTTAAGACTAGTTCTAAATGTGCAAATAAGTTTCGTAAAATACTAATCCCTCAAAATCCTAAGAAAATTGCATATTTTCAAAACGATCCTAAAAGTATACTTTCCAGGAACTTCTAAACCCCAATTTATTGTTCTCCATTCGTCTATGCCTTTTTAAATTAAAATTAAAAAACAACAACAAGACTATTTTCATGATCTCCATGTGTGTGCTAATAGAAACCGTTTCTAAGTTGTTGCGCATAACAAAAAGTTTTACAAAATTTCTAACATCTTAATATGCATATAAATTTTAAATCAGCGATTCAATTACAGCTGAAAATTCCGAATTTCTAAAACTTTGATACAAACAACAAAAATCGTTTTCTAAAAAGTTTTTTTTTGAACTTTGTCTTAATTCAATCATTATGTTCAAAGTTAACTTGGCAACGAGATTTGAAGGGGAAAAAACTCACTCAATGCCTGGCTGACTTTTCAGAAAAAAATTATTTTTGAAAACTTTAGAGGCTTTAAATGAATTGAAACTTTTTATAAAGCTTCAAATATTTAAATAATAACAACAATTTTTTCAATTTATTTAATAAAACTTTAAATATAAAGATTAGAAACTAAGCCTAAAATGGCTGTATTTTTGTAGCATAATTTCGGGCACTTCCCAATACTATTTAAAGTAAAAAGAAATGCTTTGGGATTTTTAATAAATACATGTATTTATAGTATAAGTGTGGCATAATTATATCATAGGCATTTACACGTTTCTCTAACATTATGTACGAACTAGCCTTTGACCCTAAAACCCTCTTATATATCTAATCAAATTAAACAAAGATTACACTTTTGTCCATTAGGATTTGGTTTCATGCTAAAACTAATCGAAAACGAGTGTAAATGCATTTGTATTTACATTTCATTCAAAATACCCCGAAACTGTACTATGTGAACATTGAAAATCCAATAAAACTATGCATAGCAAAAAAATAAAAATAAACAAACTAGCAGAATAAATAATCTCCATTAACTTTGACTTCAACTATTCGATGATATTGATGTCGTTTTCACGATGACATACATTTGAAGTCTTTACAAACATTTGTTGTTGATTGCTTTTAAAAGTTTTGTATTGCTCCCGATTTTTTTCGCGTTGTTTATTTGGTACACAATCGTTCCGCTTTGTAGTCAAGCATATATGTGTGTGTCTTCACTACCCCTACTACTGTTATTGAATAACAAACTCTTCACAAAAAACCCACCTCCCTACTACAGAGGGTGTGGGTGTCAAAAGAATACAAATCAAATCAGAAGCAGCAGCTTCCCTTTTACATTCTTCCATTTTTTTCTATGTCTGTTCCTGTCAACTATTGATTTTGAAACAAACAACCAGCCAACAACAACAAAAAAATCACTTTAAGCTATTTGGTAAACGATGTAAAGTGCTAAAGTGGCATCACATCACAATACAACAAGAACAAGTCGTCGTTGTATTGTTCACATATGTGAAACCATTCGAGACGAATGTAAATGGAAATGGTTGAACTGGCATTCCATACGACACGACCAACCAGCTCAAGTACCCAATCAAACAGTTTTAGCAGGGGAAAGTATTATCTTCAACAACACGATGATGATGATGATCATCATCGTTAGTCGTCCTCCTCCACCTCATCATCAGCGTCATTTACATGCATGGTACGTGTCAACTAACAATTGCTTACCAGAATAAAAATCTCTTCTACACAATGTGTGTCATGTTTTTGGTCCTAGATTGAGGCTAATGGAGAAGGACACAAAACATGTTTAAGGTTCTTTATCAACAAAACTGTCAAAATAAAAATTCCAAAATATACATCTAAACACACATTCGTACACACCAACTAGCATCATAGCAAGCTAAATTTTCAAGTGTATATATCAAGGATATAATGAAATTCCAAATGTAAATAAAGCATACTTTAAGGGATCTAGTATACAATGAAATTAGTTGCTGTGCACAGAAATAAAAGGGTTTTTGACAAATGTTACGTAATGGGGGAATGTTTTTCTTAAATTATGGTAATTGATGTTATGGAAAGAGAAATTCGAAGTAGAAAATTCACACTAAGGTATATAATTCAAGTGTATCTAGGGAGTTTTTTGTAAAATATTCTTAGCGACACTAGCGATGTATAGAATTAAGCTGTGGCCACATGTAATGATAAGATGCCCGTGGTTTAATAAGGCATTAAATCGGGGGTTATGGGGAAATTAAATAGGCAAACGTCACCACAGAAAGTGGGAAATAAATTTCTGTCACATCGGAAAGACACTCTATGACAGGGACAGGGATGAAAATAAAAGGAAATAGTCTGTTTGTCGGTTTTAAGAATTCCCTTTAACTTTCGAAAGGAATGAGGTATGTTGACAACATTTAACCATATAACGACGGTACGACCCTAATTTAGATATTTTTGGAATTTGTCTGTCTGTGTGGCAGAAAACTTCATGCAGAGCCAATATAATGATACCTTCCAAAATTTGGAATATTGATTTTTAAGCATTCCTAGAACGTGTTCCACTCTGTACTCTAATTCGATCAAGAGCACTTCTAAGAGTAGAACAAGTTAAAAAGCAGTAATATTTGAATATTCTCCACCATTTGGAACGAATTTTAAAATTTAAAAAAAATAAAATTTGTTAGAAACTCTGTAAAAATCTTAAAAATACCGAATATAGCCGTTATATTGGACCTACTTTGTTTGTCATTACCATATTCAAATTCGAAACTTGAAATAAACGGTGAAAAATGTAGATAAAATCATAAAAATACCATATACAGGGAGATACCTTCATATAGGAGTTGTGCGAAAACCCGGACCTGCCAACACAATTTTCTGTCACAGGCTGCCACATTCATTACGTACATCAAATACGACATCCCAAACCGTTTCGTTGAGTATTGTACCTAAAATTGTCAAAATACCGAACATAGGGAGGTATTGATATATAGGTCCTATACGAAGACCTGGACCTGCATAGACAATTTTCTGTCACAGACTGTATTTCCCATTACGAACTCTAAGTAACTACTCCGGTTAGTAATCACGCTAAAATCATCAAAATACCGAATATAGGGAGGTACCGTTATATGGGGGCTGTACGAAGACGTGGACCTGCAAAAACAATTTTCTGTCTTGGGCTGTAGTATTCATTTGAAACTTTAAATACCAAATTTGAAACAATTCCGGTGAATAATGTCGCTAAAATAAACAAAATACCGAATATCGGGAGGTACCGTTACATGGAGGGTTATATGAAAACATGGACCTTTATGGCCCGTTTACGAACTTAACCTACTGGCAAAATAAACATGTGTGTAAAATGTTAGCCTTCTATCTCAATTTGTCCGAAAGATAGACAGACGGACGGACGGACGGACATCGCTAAATGGACTTAGAATTTTACGCTGATCAAGAATATATGTACTTTGTTGGGTCTGACATGAGTATTTCAAGGAATTACAAAACGGATTGACAAAGTTAATATACCCTCCATAATATGGTGGAAGGTATAACAATCGTGCATATTTTTTTATGTCGCATAAGTGAAAGCGAAAATGTTTTAAAATCAAGAAGTTCCTACTCTTGCCGAGTATTCTGTTAAGTCTTTTCATACCGTTGTTGTGTGCATGTGTATTATCGCAACCCACAACTGCCTCTCCATATTGGATGTTTCGAGGATTTATGTTACTTGGTACCCAGGAAGTGTTTCAAAGTTAAAATGATTTTTGTCCCGACGCCTATCACAGAAAATTCCTACAGCCCCCATATAGTAGAATCTTCTGATATTTAATATTTTGATGATTTCAGTCGTTCAATTCTATAGAATTGTTTGAAATTTGGTATTCGAAGTATTAAATTGTTGAAAGTACTTGAAATATTCAAATGCCTCTTATAGGGAATTTTTAAGCTGGTCCTTCCGATAATTTAATGTAAGTTCCGATAATTTAATGTAAGTTGAGTCACATTTTTTTAATTTGGTATTCCACGTTAATAATTACATAATGTGTGCTCCTCGAAGGCTGAATTTTTCCAAACTTGTAACCCTTCGTTTTTGCTTTGATTTAGGTTATTACTTTATATAAAAATTCCAGTTCAAAAGTTAAGAAGATAAGAAGTTACATTCGTATACAAATCTCAATTAGAAATTCTTAGTTGAAATTTCCTAAAGAAGTTTGTGCATATTGTGTATCTTAATGGCCTATTCAACAGAATTCCATACACACAGGTCCATATCGATCCCTCTCGTTAAAAATAATTTATAGGATTTCGTTCATTTAAACCATTTTACTTAAGCACTTATCAGAAAAAAACTATCTACCTACCTAAAATACCAATTAATTTTTTTAATAAAAAATCAACACTTATGCACGATATTTCCACACAATATAACCGATATTTACAATGTCATCACATTTCATAACATTATGCAAGTATATTTCACATAGGAATTAATTAAATATTTATGGGGTCGTTTATCGTTCAAAGAACCTACAATTTATGCCACAATTAATATATATGTATAAAGATACGTATGTATACTGATTTTTCCCATAATAATAATCCTTCAAAACTCATATTAACGTTTATTGTTTTTAATGTAATTAATTGAAATTCTCACAGAGTGTGAAATATGCATATCATGTTTCCAGGCAGTAAGCGCATAATGATTGTATGTTTTTTTCTTCCAATAAAAATAACAATTTCCTTTAAAAATTTGCAATGCTTATTCCATCGAAGCGGATATTGACAAATGAATTAAATAAATTCAAATGAGGGGTGGGGGATGAGAAAACACAAAAGAGTTGAGAGCTTGCCATGCAAATAAACAATAAAATTTTATAATGCCAGCAAGACAAAAAAAAAAAAGAATTATTCATTTGACCAGAGAATAAATGAAATACATTAAAATTAACATATAAATTAATTATATTTTAAAAACAGGCCACAAAAGAGTTAAAGCTTTTGACATTTAAATGCATAAAATTAATGTATTTAACTTAACAAATAAACATGCAATTTTAAAATACAATAGGGAGGGTAAAATATATAATGGAGCATAATTGTAAACTGTCTCTGCTGGAATACGTTTGCATGGAAATCAAAAAAAAAAAAAAAAAACGGGAAAAAATAAAAATTCTAGAATCAGTTGAAAATCGTTTGAAGTCCAATGATGCCATCGGCCATAAACCACGTCAACCAGTTGCTTTTTCTGGATGAATTTTTAGCCTTCTGCTTCTGGCCGATCTTCACTCATAAATCTACAACTCTGCTTATTTAATTCAACACAAAGCTTTCGATGAACTTTTTGTGACCCTTTGCAAATAATTGTCAATGTAGATGTATTACTTTTTGTGCAATAATCATTCTAAATCAGGAAATCATTATTTGATTCGATAACTTGAAATGCTCTTTGAGCGATATGACCCATTTTCTATTTTTGTTTACTTCAGTCCGCCATAAAATATTGTCTACCCATTATTTACGAGTCATGTATAAAGTACTGTTTCACATTTATATGTAGCATACTTTCAAGAGCTACCTCTTGATCTCTCCCTTTCTCACTTGCTCAACGACATCTAGGACTTTTTAGTAGCCATAAATTTCGCATTTTAACTTAAAAAAGAATACTTCGATAACGACAAAGTAACACACAAAAGTAATTTTGTTCTAATTTTAAAACATATAAACAAAATTATATTTAATTGCATATTATTGGCAGAAAAGCGTACGTGTGAATAAATTGCATGTCAATTTTTTTCTTTTTAATATACTTCTCAATTTATAGCTCATCAATATTAAAAGACTTGTACACAATGCCTGTTTGTATACGTTTATAGTTTTATTTTTCCACATTAAAAATTCTTCACAAAAATAATCGATAAACGTTTATGGTCTATTTTTACAAGTTTGTATCTAGCAGGATACGAGGGTTGATATTTCCACAATTCAAAAGGCAAAAACATTGCTCAGCAAAGTGCCTTAACCATACTTCGGCGATCCAAGAAAAAATTTGTATATTATTAATTCAAATTAAATAACGCAAGAGATTAAAATAAAATAATTCTTGGGCGCCAAATCTGTCATTCATTTAGGTTGACATGTAAGGTGTTTGCATGCAAATCTTGAATAATACTTCTAATAGAGTAATTACAGCACAGGACAGATTTACAGGTCCATTAAAGCTAGAGTCTTGTAACTTCAAATTTACTAATAACAACTTAACCTCAGCAACCCTCAGATAATGTCCGTTTATTAAAATATATTTGCACTTGCGTTATGATTATTCGAAATGTTGATCCTTTTCTGAAGGAATGGGCCAATTTTGTAAAATTGTATCTGACCTAAATATGATATAAATATTACAAGGTGCCACATTTAGCCCATATTAACTATTTCCTTCTTTTAAAAAATTTGAAATGTGTGTGAAGTATTAAACTTTCTCTAAATTCAGTCACTTCTTTCGCATTTGATGAGCGTTTCAATATACAAAATATAGCTAACCTTGTATTACGGGGAAATATAAGGTGTGAAGTTTAGAATGATTCGGATGATTTTTTTCAAATTTTATGATTATTTTGATTTAATAATTCAAAATATTAAACCCTTTATGGGTGAGGTAGCCGAGAAAACGAATCAATATATTCCTATCTAAAAATATTGGGATGTGCGAAATTTGTGAATTTGTAACTTGGACTTTTATTTCACTTTTAAATGAGTTATAATTATTCAAAATTTTGACCCTTTGTGCTCGAGGTACTTGATGGAGTTGGCCGATATTGTCCATATTCCCCAAAAATACTCCAGACACAATAATCCAACGGATTGTTATCCGGAGATTTTGGAAATGGAGCGAGGAACCTCATTTTGTAACCATTCTTGGGTAGCGCGTTCTGAGTGCGATGGTGCCAAGTCCTGTTGGAATGTCCAAGTTTTGCGGACAAAATGTTTGCGTGCCCAATGCTTTAATACACCCTCCAGAATATTTTCGCGATAATATTCAACATTTATTATGATGCCACAGTCGATTAATACGAGCGGAGAGTGACCATCGGCTGTTATGGCGGCCCACACCATCACCATGGCCAGTGCTTGAGTTCTGGTGGCCAACCGAGGGTGCACATTTTCAGCTGACCTTTTTGGCAAGTTTTTACAAACTGCTGGAACGGTTTCTCATCGGAGAAAACAAAATCCGGCAGTTCACCACTTTCGGCCAAGCCAAGCTCTTTTGGGTCCATTTTCTTTTAGTTGCGGTGTAAGTTCTTGCACTTTTTGAATTTCAATGGCTTTACCCCGAGCTCATTTTCAATATTTGCCGAATGGAATATTGCGATATGTTCAGTTCACGAGCCATTTTTCGGCCACTGCGACGCGGCTTTCGATCGATTCCCTTCTTTACTTTTAGAACCATTTCTGCTGATGTTGCTGTTTTCTCCCGTCCACTTCCTTGACGTCGGGCTATGCTACCAGTATCACGGTAACAAAAAATTTATTCACATATAAATGGTGGAGTGCTTTAACGATAGTCGCTTTTGGTTTTCCAGCCAAATATAAAGAAATCAAACTATCAAGCTTGAGTTCCATCCCTAATAACTTTTTTCTATAAAATTTTCACCAAAATGCTTTTGTACGCTTGTAAACAATATAATGAGCTCTCACTGGAATAATTTTAACAGCTGTCGGACGAGTGACAGCAGTCTGAAGTTGGTTGCAGTTTTTTCATCTCACTTTGTATGTACATAAAAATGTCTTATAAGGGCTTATTAGTTATATTTGAATTGGAATTTGACAACGTTTTAATTCGGCCAGAAACCGATCCCAACCAACCCTCGTCATCACAATGGCTATTGGAAATATTTTATAACAACCTACAGATAATTGTATCGATTTTTTAATTCAATGTAATTTTCTTACATTTTTGCAAATAGGTTGTTATTGACACATGAGAATGTTATTATCATACATATATGAAGGTTACTATGATTTAAAGTAAAGAAATTGTGTTTAGTTAAAATAACCTATTATTTTAATAATTTATTCGATAACATCATCCCTCAAAGTCTCTCCAACAATTATTGTTATTCGGCTGATTGCTTAAGTCTGGAGCTTTTAGTGTGGATGCTTACTTTAGCCGATGTTTTTTTAAACATATTAATCCATCATCCCCCTGTTCAAATCCTTGTTCTAAAGAGAATTAACATAATATTATAAACAATTTTTCAATACCACTTAACAAACTATTCAGAAAGCCAGACATTGAAAGGAAAGAATTCTTATTAAATTCATTTTAAAGCTCTATTTGCCAATTGACGTGTTTACGGGTTACTTCCCATTGCTTCTAATACGATTCTAACTCAAAATACTGTTGGTAACGTTAGTTACCCCTTTTCCAAAGACTTCTTGGAATTACAAAATGGAAAACAACCACAACAACAACTTAATTCTTATAATAGCAACAAAGCAGCAATTTTCATTTTATGAAAAGGGTCTGTCTCAGCTGGAAAGTAGCTCGTGCTTGAATTTGTAGTAGTTTTTTTTTTTGCTTCTGCTTTTCAAAAAAGAAAGTCAAAAATTTCTTGTAAAATATTACAAGGATACAGAAGGATATAGGTATATGTGTATGTATTCACTTAAAGGTCCTTCGTTTCTTGTGAATTTATTCAATGGACACTCAGTAGTGGCAAGGAAACTACACATACATACACCCTCACACCCACATCTACTATCAAGGCAGCCATGCGAAGTAAATATTATTAAATTTAACCTCTTCAATTAGTTGCCGCTGGTGCTCAACCCTGTTTTTGTTTTTCTGTTGACTGTTTTTTTTTTTTGTTTTTTTTTGTTTAGGGAGTGGTTGAAAGGAAGCAAAAGCAACAACAAAAATAATTTGAAATTCTTAATGAAATTTTAATGCTATTTCGTAGTTGTCTGACAAATGAATGACAAACAGAATAATCAAACTTTCAAAGGCATTGAGTTTTTAAGGATAAGCTTTAAAGAGCATTATGACCACCCAACCGACCGATCCATCAACCAACTAAATAGGGTTGTTTGTGTGTATGTCTCTGTACATTGCCTGGTTGATTCTTTTAAAGGGTTTTGTCCATTAATTTCCATTGTTATTTTCCCAAAGAAGGTTCAAGCATTAACATTATTCTCCTCCATTCGTGTTCTAAATAAATTTAGCAAAATTTCTGAATTTATCAGTGAACTTACCAAGAAAATGAAAGGTGGGTGAGTAAAACAGCACAGACACCATTTTGAAGCACTAAAGCCAAAAACTTTATTGAAATAAATTCGAGTGTGTGTGTGTATGTATATTTTATAATAAAGAACATTTGTTTAGCATATACAAAGGATCACGTGGTTGACACTTGAAAACTTGTTGAAATTCTTTGGATTGTTTCAGGAAGGCATGCAAAAAGGTGCGCCGCTCCGTTGATGGATTCAACTGACAATCCAACAGGGTGCTGGCCACAAAATACAACTTTTCCATGGACATTTGTAAATGACCGGCCTGTAGGAGGCGATCCAACTTTTGTATGAATTCCTCATCATGTTGTAGCCATTGTTTGTAGGTATACCAGGCCTGTTGTTGGGCCAATAGTTTTAGAATGAGATTGTTCAAATTAAATGTTCGACTGGCGTTGATGGTACCTGGAATTTGTTGCCTAGCCAAACAACGTTCAAATGTGGCATACTGCCGATCTGAATCTGTACTTCTCCAGGCACCGGGTGTGGCATGGGCACCACCAATCATCATTTCGGCAAAATTTTGTGCCACCAGCACGTAGTTAAGTGGAGCACTTAGATTTTGTTGTTGTTGCATTATGTTATTAATGGTAAGGAAACTTTCCATAAATATTTGACAACTTCTTGTAACTTGATTAGTGGTACGCGAAATGGGCTTGGCATCTGAGTCCTGTTTCGATCTTTGTGCTAAGAAACGTTGAATCTTCTCCAAATTGCGATAAAAGTTACGTTTTGTAATCGACAAGGATTCGTATTCTGCATCCAATTTGGCATCACCATTAAGGGTTAAATGCATGATCCGGCCCAAAAATAATTTGGAATTTTGTTGGGTTATCTCATCGATCCATGGTGTATTGGCCAAAAGCTGATCATACGATTGACCCAGCTCGGAGTACATTTGTGCCATTTGCACTTTGTTGATTGCGGAACGTTCTACAATGTGTTTGTAGACCGGACCGAAGTAGGTTTCCGTTAGTTTTTGGCAATCAGCGGAAGTTTTATCTGGAACATTAAAAAAATTGATTAACGAAAGAAAGTAAAGCATGTGGTGGAAAATAAATTTGAGAGCCTATTTCCTCAAAAACCATCCGTTATTTTCCTTAGAGAGATATGTACACCATGAAAAGTTCATGTTCTTCAGTGCATATCCCTAAGGTTTGGAAAAACTTAAAAATGTTTCCGCAAAAGTTATTTTTAAACTGATCAAATATATAATTGGGCGTTTTTGTGTAGTTATACCAGAATTCGAGTTTCAGTTTTTGCTGTACATATCAAGAATCTAGCTGGTTGATGAAATGTTGACAGTTAAGGGTACCAGTTTTCCTACTTTCAGTTTTTAAACTAACCATAATAAAAAATTCTTACCAAGGAGAAGTAATTTAATTTTTTTTTTTTCAAATACTTTTTGTATTGATTTTATTCAAAATCGGGTATTGGGGTTTGTGGGAGTAAAAAACCCCATTTTGGTATTGTGACCACAGCACAATATTTTTTCATAATTTAAAAATTATAACATAAATGAAAGCCTCCTCTTTAAAACTTAAATCTCCAAATTCAAAGAGTTATTTTTTATATCGTTTCTCTCTCTCTCACTCTTTCTCTCACCTTCACAACTTACCCATCAAATAATCAATCCACAACCAATTCAAAAATCTCGTCAACGTTGTCGATTGTAGCAATTCGAAATATTGTATCATCTTCGGCAGTTCCATGACAATAACGGTATCCGTGCTCTTCAATGGTTTACCCATTACTTTGCGAAAATATGTATCCCAATCGAGCGGTGCCACCGAACCAAAATTCAAACCCTTAAAATCTTCATAGGAATATTCGTTCACCTTCTCATCGGGGGCTATGGCAATTTTCATAATATCCCTTGAATTACGTTCAAAATTTAAAATTTCCAATGCCACCAGTCGCGCCTTGCCGGCATTCACATCGTAAGCATGCATTATTTCACCCGACATTTGTTCGAATTTTCTCAGTGTAAAGCGAATCGAATCGTCGGGACGAATTTCGACGATACGTTTATTTGAACGTAACTCAATTTGTGTCTTGAAAAAATACGGCACACCGGCCTCGTGGAATATGCTCAGCACCTGTAACCAGGTCATGTTACGACGCTTCCTCAACATGGCCATGGAATCATCAATGGCTGGCCAGCCACCAGATAAGCGATACATTAAAGTGCTCTTCAGATGATCCATCGTGCGGGCATTCTGGCATGAATCGTAAAAATGTTTCACTTTCAATTCGACATCCATGAGCTCTTCGTCGTTAGTGGCCTCGAGAAATTTATTGAATTTCAATTGTTCCTGCTGCTGGCGTTTGTCATGCTGTGTCTGGGCGGTGGCATTTAGAGAGCGCTCACAAACATAACCAAAAAAATCCTCGCAGGGTTTTTTTGTTAAATCCAGCCATGATTCGAGTTCATAGGAAAAACGTAAAATGTCATTCTCGGTGGCAAGCTTATCAGTGGTAACAGCTACAGCGGCAGCCACACCGCCAGTGCCAACCAGTCCCAGTGGGGGTGTTGTAGTCATGAGAACAAACAACAAAGATGCCAACACCAGCAGCAGCCAGTGATGCTGGTGCCGAGAGCAAGTATCAAAGTGATAATGGCAAAACATATTGAAGTTTTTCTTCTTCCACTTGAAGCAGTTGTTGTTTTCCTTTTCCCGGCACTTTTTTTTTTGAGTTGTCAATAACAAAAATATATTTTCGTTGTAAATTTAATATTCTTTTGGGGGTTTGTCTTATTCGACTTTTTTTTTTTTTTTTGTAAAACTTTTTTAATAAAACTGGGCCAAAAACTACAAACAGTTGGTGTCTGTGCTCTCGAATCTTATTTGCAATTCATCCAACACAATATAAGTTAACACTTTCGTAACAAATCGCTAACTAACATGACACTTGGCAATGTTACACCCATCTACTGGCTGGAAAAGGGGAACCTTACTTCTGGCTTATTTCTGTAGCTGTTTGGCATTCGTAAAATATTATGTTGCACAAAAAAATACTTTTTGTTATTTGGTTTTTATTCTTTGCTTCCGTTTTAACCTTGTTTTTTAATTAAGTTTTTCGTTTTGTTTTCTTGTTTTCCACTTCTACTCGTTGGGGTCTTGCCACACAAAAACAAATACCCAGTTGTGTGTTTTTAGAATGCGGTTGGTATGTTCTTCATTAGAGATTTCCTTTACGTTGTTCGTTTTGGTTTTTTATTTGTTCTTTCTTCTGAGGTTTCCCTCATTAGGATTGCAGCTAGCGAGCTAGTGTGTGAATGCACCAACGCCACTCTAGCTTCCTTGAAATAAATTTTTAATTTCAACAACAGAAAAAATTCCACACACGTTTTCGTGTGATTTCTGTTGTTCTTGGTTTTTGCGCTAATCTCAAACTAATGAATAATCTGTAAAACGCAAAGCCAAAGAATTCAATTAAAAAAGCTCAAACATTTCTATCTCTCATCTGGTGCAAAGAATTTCAAATGAGTTTTGTCGCAATTTCCATAGATAGATAAGCCAAGCTGGTGGGTTGAGGTTAATATTGATAGAGCGGTGGACAAAAATATAAATATAGTTTCAAATTTTGTTTCAATTCTATTCTAAATTCTACTTTGATCTTGGTAGACAAAGTTGTTGTAAATTGTTTTTGTTTTTTGTTTTGATTATCAATTCTAATGTGGGGCACAAAAAATGCAATAGCTGTCAGCATAAATTGTGGGACGATCTTGAACCGTTTGACATTAAATTTGTATTGATTGGATGTTCACTAAAGCAGCTTATCTGTAGTCAAACAAAGGGTTGCACTGTTAGGGTGGCCAACTATTAAAGTGATGTGTTTTTTTAAAAATATTTGTTATTGAATGTCTTTTATTTATTAAGATGGTATGACTTGAAATATAACATTTTCTCTAAATTACTTACCCGCTATATTAGCTATGATTATAAGAATAATCAAGTTAAGATACATTTTTTTTTTTATTTTAGAAGTGGTCAGTCTAGAGACAGAAATAATCCATTAATAATTTGTGCTAAAATGCAATTAATGTTCTTTATCAGATTATTGTTAATAGCGCATCTGTCTTAAAGAGATTAAAAAATTATAAACTCATTATAGACAATAACATACCTGGTGTATGAAGCTGTAAGAATTTAATGGGATTGAATTTTTTTTATTAGCGTTCTAGAGAAAATCTAAAATTCTCAGGGAAATCGAAAAAGTGCAGGGGGTTAGCCCTTTTGTGAAATTTAAGAAACAGTTTCTTCTATAAGAAATAAAGATTTTTTTTAAAGATATATGTTGATGTAAGCGAAGTAATTTTTGCCATCCCCTTTGAAACAAGAAAATATGGAAAATACAGGATGAAATAAAAAAAAAACTGCAACAGAGTCCAAGTCCATAATTTTTATTTATTTATTTTTTTAATTTTTTGAGTGAAAGCAAAAATGTCGGAAATAGAATCAAATATTAGAATAAATTAATATTTGTTCGAATTGGTCACCTTTGGCACGAATTATGGCTTTCAAACGCCAATGAAACAGTCACATGTTGCTCTGCGGTATTTTTGACACATTCCCGGCGAGCGCTTGCTTGAGGTGATCCACACTTTGGTATTGTTTAGTGTCAACCTTGCTTTCCAAAATACTCTAGACGCAATAGATGGATTGGTGGGTGTCGCGTGTGAGTGCGATGACGCTGAGTCCTGTTAGAATGTCCAAGGTCTGCAGCCAAAGTATTTCCGTGCCCAAGGCTTTAATACAACCTCCAGAATATTTTCGCGATAATTATCGGCATTTATTCTGATCCTACGGTCGAGAGCGACCATCGGTTGTTATGGCGGCCCACAGCATCACCGTGGCCGCCGCTTGAGTTCTAGTGGCCAACCGAGTGTGCACATTTTCAGCTGATCTCTTTGGCAAGTAAACATGATCATTTTGTTTGTTTACAAACTACTGGACAACGAACGATTTCTCATCGGAGAAAACCGAATTCGGCAGTTCACCACGTTAGGCCAAGCCAAGCAACTTTTTAGCCCTTTTGAGTCCATTTTCTTTCCGTTGCGGTGTAAGTTCTTGCACTTTTTGGAATTTGAATGGCTTTACCCCGAGCTCATGTTTCAATATTTTCCGAATGGTATATGCAATATGTTCAGCTCACGAGCCATTTTTCGGCCACTGCGACACGGGTTTCGATGAAGTCGCTTCTTTACTTTTCAAACCAATTCGTCCACTTCCTTCACGTCGGGCTACGCTACCAGTATTACGGTAACGAGCGATGGTACGAGACACAAAAAATCTATTCACATTTAAATGCTGGAGTGCTCTAACGATAGCCACTTGTGGTTTTCCAGCCAAATATAAAGAAATCAAACTATCGCACTTGAATTCCATCGCGAATAACTTTTTTTCTGTAAAATTTTCACCAAAATGGTTTTGTACTCTTGTAAACAATATAATGAGCTGTCACTGTAATAATTTTAACAGCTGTCGGCTTAATCCAATTATTGTTGTTTTTATAAAGTTAACGTTAATTTATTAATAGAGAAAGATGATAATGTTTACCAGGGGGTAAGACAGAGAATACCTAGGTTTCGGAAAGAGCCAACAATCCTCATCAGTTCATTGCTTTTTGTCTGGGATGTTCTTCCCAGAAGTTATTTAAAATTAACTCAAATGTCGGTTGTAATATTTAGAAGATTTTCCAAAAGATTTTTCTAACAACAATAATTGGATTAATCCCAACTATTTTGCAACAACAACAAAACTACGGTATCCCAAACCAACATGCTAATACTATTGCCTTAATTGTTTTTATAATTTTGCCCTTCGATGCTTACAAAACATAATTTCCCTCCTTTTTGCAATGTAAAGTCGCCTTAACGACGAATTTTCATTCTAGGTATTAGTACTATTGGATGCTGTATATAATGAGTAGTCATCATTTAATTTTCCTACTTCAGTAGAATTTTGCTTAGGAGGTTGTGGTTCATGGTCATGCTCAATTGATTTCGCCCAGGACTTTGTCAGTTAGTGCTAAATCATTCATCATGTAATCAGAGAGGACTCAACGTGAAGTTTTATGACCTAATTTTTACATGAATTTGAAAACTTCCTCAATTTTTGCATTCATATTGTGCCGAATGTAGTTAACGTAAAGTCTTCCCTCCGTTACTCTCAATCCTTATGTCTAGTCACCAAGAGATATCTTGTTTTCCTCATAGTAGATTGAAAATAAAACATTGAAAATTTCGTATTTGTAAAACTGTAGCAATGTGAACCAAACGAATATCCATTGCTAATGTTAAAATTTAAAGTTCGTATTATTTAAAAGATTGTTTCAGTGTTTTTGTTTTACGCCGCTTATTATTAGAAAATCTATATCAATTTTACTTGACAATTATAACTCCCAATCTGCCAGACAAGAATACATGGAAACAATTATTTTCCAATTACAATAACAATAAATGTTGTTGTTTTCTTGGTTCATAATTAAAAACAAATAAAGACCAAACGATTTTCAAAAATTGTTCACAAACTTTGCAAACAAATTTCAATAACTGAGTAAATAAAAGAATCGCTTTTAATGTTGTCAACCTCAATGACAGTAAAAGTTTATTAAAGAAATGTCATCGTTATTATGACAAAGTGTTTTAAATAGGCCTAATTTGAAAAGTTTGGCAATTTCAATAAATGAGCATGAACATTATTTTCCAAACCATATAAACATAATAATTAAATTAAATGGATTTAAGTTGACAAGATTTTTAATGTGAAATAAATAAAAATATTTAATGTAGAGCAAATAATGTTCCAAGTTTGAAGGAATGTTTATTTTGATTTTTATTGAAATACAACACTTTAAACTTTTGTGAGTATTCGGAGAAAGTCTGTTTTATGTGTTTGAAAACATTTAATCAATTGTATTTACTAGAAAAATTGGTATTTAGCTAGAAATTTGATATCAATTAATGCTTTCATGGAATTCCAACACTTGATGTTTACATTAGAATGAAGGATAAAGTAATACATAAATATTAACTTTACTTCAATTAATGAAATATATTGCATACTTTAAGGCTTTAATTATTTAAACCAAAATTATGAAGTATGACGAACAAATATGAATGCGAAAAAAAAGCAATTCTAATTCTATGTATGATTTTAATTACCCGGAAGAAAATCACAAATCCCAACGTGTGTTTTTTATTATTATTTTAAATTTAATTTAAAAAATCAAATGTACAAAAAAACACATTTTGAACGGTGTCTTTCTTTGTTATTCGCATATCGCCATACAGAAACCGGCTCTAAATTCCATGTCATTCAAATATCAAAAAATATAAAAATGTTGACATATAAAACATAACCTAAAAGTACTTCTAGATAAATTTTTTCCAGAAACAATGTCACATAATTTTGTCTTAATTGAATCAGGAACTAAAGCGTATTTTTTTCTGTTTATGTCAAAATTACAGGCGCCGTAGGTGGTGATGGCGGTGATGATGCCGACGATAAGGAAAAGGCAGAGGAGGAGGAGAGAGAACGTCAGGAGGCCATCCGTGAGGCCGAAGAACGACGCAAGGAGAAGCATCGTCGCATGGAAGAGGAGCGTGAGAAAATGCGACAAGATATTCGTGATAAGGTAAGCATTGAAGACGATATTTTAATTTGAAAATTAAAAAAGCCAAAGAGATTTAAAAAGGGGAGAATTAATAAGGAACAGCGTGTCAGATATCAGAAATGTTTACAGCCTGGGGCGATCGTTGCATGAAGGATTTGCAAATCAAATAATTATTCCGAGATCTATTATAATCGTTAGGATCTTAAAACTCAAATGAATGGTTGATTATGTGGGAAAACGTGAGTAGGTTCTTATAAATACCTATCAAGAGACTATGCCATTACATGGGGGATATTTCAGAGCCTGGACGTACCTGGAACATTTATTCAAAATATAATACGTACCTGGAACATTTATTCAAAATATTAAATTCCATACACTTTTTTTCACATAAAAATCAATTTTCCAAAAAACTATTTAAAAAGAATAAGTCGTTTATGCCGACAGATGTATACCTGAGCGTATGTCCAATTATTAATGTATTCTTGCATGCGCTGTAATTATTCAAAAAGTTGACTCTTTATAGCGGATGTACCCACTTTTATATTATCAATTTCAAAGTAATGCGACATATCAGGTTTGAACTGTATCGACTATTTCCTTAACTTTAAATGAGATATGTGAGAATGATGAACTTTTGTGGGGGAGTAACGAGAAAGATTTGACAGGCTTATCCCATATTTATATCAAGGCTTTAGCTGATAAAGATATTGAGATACACGATATATTAAATAAATCGCTGTTTTTCGCAAGTATGTGTGTTATAATTGTACAAAATTCTGGCCCTTAGTGGAAAGATACCAGAAAAAGAGGGTCGATACATTATACTTCTTATCAGATCTCTGGAATAAAAAAGTTTTGTGATAAACAAAGTTGAAAAAATTAATTATTTATTTAGCATGTTTTTAGATTTATAATAAAAATTTTACCCCTTTGTGGTGGAGATATTAGAAGGAGTGGACCAATATATTCCATCTTCACAGCTGATCTTGTGTTAGAAGAAATATTGCGATATTCCGAGTTTAAAAGAGGTCGGACGCTCGGTTCGCGTTTTATGAGTTTCATGGTTATTTAAATTTTGACCCTTTGTGGGGAGGTACCAGAAGGAGTGGTCCGTTATATCCGTTCGTCATATTAGAGCTTGTGTTAATAAAAAATATTGGTATGTGCCAAATTTGAAGGGAATCTTATGCTTATTGCGCATTTTAAGAGAGACACAATTATTCAAAAATTTGACCCGTTATGGAGAGGTATTAAAAGGAGAAGTCCGATATATTCCATTTTCATACCAAATCATTTGCTGATAAAAATATTAAAATACGCCGAATTTATAGGGAATCATATACTCATTTTGCGTTTTGAGAGTCTCATGGCTATTTAAAATGTAATTATATCCCGTTGTGGGGGTACCAGATGTAGTTGGCCGATATATCCCATCTTCACACATGACATAGCACTATTTCGAACTACAAAGTTTGCACAAAATTAGACGATCACATCTTGTTCTATACGGGTCAATTATTCTTTGTCAACATTTTTGTAAAAATGTTGACCAGCATGAATGGACCGATATTGCACATCTCCGAAATCGATCTAAGTTTGATAATTTTACAATGTACCAAATTTGGATCAAATCGGATACTCCCTTCGAGAGTTCGAGAGGCAGACAGGCGGACACCCCTAAATCCGCTCCAAATGGTCCAACGTTACCTAGGGTCTAAAAACCCGTATTTCGATGAGACACGTTTTGGCCATAGGTATATTGCCTCTGTAGCCATATGACTGAAGGTATAAAACCCTGAAAAAATTGCTTTGATATTCTTATGAATCGCCTAATTCACAAATAGCCTATAAAAACATCTGAAATATTTAAAATACTTTAAACCGGATGATATCCTTAATAAGGCTGTGCCATGTAGTGGACTTATATTAGAAACAACTACCGATTATAAATTCTACCCAGCAATAAATCCAAATGTCAATGTGCTCCTTTTTCTGTTGGGAAAATTTGGGGAAATCTTTGAATTGCCAATCGACATATTATCATGTAAGTGGTATACCCAAAAATGAATTGCTGTACTCCGCCATTCCATTAGATAACATATTTCTTACGTCAATATTTAAAGCGCTACATAAATTAATGCAGTCTCCATCTTTGTCCCATGAAACGGACACACCGACTTAGGATTATGAAAGAATTTCCTCCCACCGTCCACAAACATTTATCTACAGATATAATTAGAATTTTGTTAATTATAAGTTCCTTTCGATACACAAATTACGGAGATAAATCAACACAGATTCTATTAGCTGAAAATAGCAATAAAACAAACATTGGCAACATTTCAATGCTTTCTAACTTTGATCCGCCTTCAATCAAGCAAACTACAACCCTCGTTTTCAATGTAATTTACATGTTTCATGATTTTGTGTTCTTGTTTTATTATTTTGTTTGTTTGTCTGTTTTATTTGTTTGTCTATTCAGTGCTTCTTTATCCGCATCTGTTAATAGTGAGTTGAACTAATTAGTGAAATTTTCTACAAATACGAAATTTGCCAATTACCCTAATTATGTTGCTACCAATTAAACGTGTTTTTTTTTTCTATGCATCATTTGTAAAGAAGGACAAACAACCCCACCAACAACAAGCAACGAATAGTAATTAAATATGCTCCGGAGCTCTAATGCCAGTTACACAGCTATTCATTCTAGGCAGCAGTACACTTGGAGTTCAAATTGACTCTAGTAGGGAGTCCTTTTTATACGAGTGACTCCCTAACGGAGTCAGATTGAATTACTTGGTGTGACCGTACAACAACGAAAACAAAAACAACAAAGGTGATAATGACAACTTGCAACTGCAGTCAGTGTTCGTGTTATTAAAGTGTAATAGTTTTAATTGCAGTTTTTAAAAAAAATATATATACATTAAAAATTAAGAAAAAAAAAACGTGTAAACAATATAATGAAAATTAATCTACAAATGAATTAAAACAAAATGAAGAAAAAACAATGAAATAAAATGAAACAGTGTCATTAGAAAATTAAAATAATAATAAAAGACCAAATGTCGTTTGTGTTTAAACAGCTGGTCATGTGTGTGCGTGAATTTTTACTTTGTTTGCGGTCATCAAAATAATTAAAAACGTTGTCAAAGGATATGCAATTAGATTATTAACAATAAAGGCTTTTGTAAATAGTTGTTAGAATACTGTTTTAGTTTCCTATTTTTTTACACTGAGTTCCCATCCCATTTGGAGAAGCAGGATTTCATACATTTGGGATTCTCTGATACAGGCCTACGTAACCTATATGATGCGTAACTACCACACAGGCTGAGGAGAGAATACACATACAATTTATCCATTCCAGTCGATTATCAGGGCGAGATAAAAAAAACTACAACAACGTCAAATGCCATAATTTTTAATTTTTTTAATTTTATTCAATGAAAGCATGAAATTTAATTGAATGTCGAAAATAGAATCAAATTTTAGAATAAGTTTAGATTTGTTCGAATTGATCACCTATGGCACGAATTATGGCCTTCAAACGGCCAATGAAACCGTCACACGCTGCCCGAATGTTGCTCTGCAGTATTTTGGCCCATTCCCGGTGAAGCGTTTGCTTGAGGCGATCGACACTTTGGTATTTTTTAGTACCAACCATGCTTTCCAAAATACTCCCGACACAATAGTCCAACGGATTGGTGTCCGGAGATTTTGGTGGCCATTGTATGCTGGAAATGAAGCGAGGGACTTAATTTTGTAACCATTCTTCACCACGGCCGGCTTTGGAGTTCTGGTGGGAAACCGAAGATGCACATTTTCAGCTGACCTCTTTGGCAAGTAAACACGATCATTTTGTTTATTTACAAAATGCTGGACAACGAATGTTTTTTCATCGGAGAAAACCAAATTTGGCAGTTCATTACTTTCGGCCAAGCGAAGCAACTCTTTAGCTCTTTTGAGTCTATTTTCTCTCTGTTGCGGTGTAAGTTCTTGCGCCATTTGGAATTTCCATAGCTTTATCCAGAGCTCATTTGGAGCAAGTTGAGTTTAGGGGCTATGCTCGGATCATTTTGAAATTTTTACCGCAGGTAGGTATTTGTAACCTGATTACGGCAATGTAATTTTTTTGTGGGGGAAATACCCGGTTACCCGGTTATTCGACCCAAAAGTTCGAATACAACATCCGGTTTGTATCCGGTTCTACGTAACCGATATCAATAAAATGGGTATCATTTGAAAGCTTATGAAAATACCTATCCAACAAGTGGTCATATGACGGGGTTGCTGGAACCGGTTTCGGAGAAATTTAGAAAAATTTGCATTTTTGTATGAGTACTTTTTGAAAAACCCATAAAAACTCGAAAATGGACCCATTATAGGGTCTTAAAATCTATACACTATATTATAGCTAACACTATTGCCTTTCCAAAATGGTGTCATATGTGTTGATATCTTTTGTGGTTCCGAAGATATAAAAGATAGAATTCATTAAATTATATTTTTCTCCAGTCTAGATGCATTTGACTTTGACCTTTATAGCTTTTTTAAGCAACCGGCCTTTGGCCGTGGCTTAAGATTTTCTCCTCTAGGGTATGTCCAACACCGGCTACGCGATCCATAGTTTTTCTAAAAATTGTAATTTTTGTAAGTAGCCGGCCTTCGGCCGGGGCTTAAGATTTTCTCCTCTGGGGTATGTCCAACACCGGCTACGCGATCCATAGTTTTTCTAAAAATTGTAATTTTTGTAAGTAGCCGGCCTTCGGCCGGGGCTTAAGATTTTCTCCTCTGGGGTATGTCCAACACCGGCTACGCGATCAATAGTTTTCTAAAAATTGTAGTTTTCGAAAGTAGCCGGCCTTCGGCCGGGGCTTAAGATTTTCTCCTCTAGGGTATGTCCAACACCGGCTACGCGATCAATAGTTTCCTAAAAACTGTAGTTTTCGAAAGTAGCCGGCCTTCGGCCGGGGCTTAAGATTTTCTCCTCTGGGGTATGTCCAACACCGGCTACGCGATCCATAGTTTTTCTAAAAATTGTAATTTTTGTAAGTAGCCGGCCTTCGGCCGCGGCTTAAGATTTTCTCCTCTGGGATATGTCCAACACCGACTACGCGATCCATAATATTCTAACAACACCAAATTAAAAACAAAGCAGATTAACAAGAACGTTAAACCCGACACAAAACTTGGCTTCACTCAAACTGCTTTCATAAGTAACGAATTTAAAAGTCAATATCTTCGGAACTACAAAAGATATCAACACATATGACACCATTTTGGAAAGGCAATAGTGTTAGCTATAATATAGTGTATAGATTTTAAGACCCTATAATGGGTCCATTTTCGAGTTTTTATGGGTTTTTCAAAAATTACTCATACAAAAATGCACATTTTCCTAAATTTCTCCGAAACCGGTTCCAGTTACCCCATATATGACCACTTGTTGGATAGGTATTTTCATTAGCTTTCAAATGATACCCATATTATTGATATCGGTTACGTAGAACCGGATATAAACCGGATGTTGTATCCGAACTTTTGGGTCGAATAACCGGGTAACCGGGTATTTCCCCCACAAAAAAATTATATTGCCGTAATCAGGTTACAAATACCTACCTGCGGTAAAAATTTCAGGTCAATCCAAGCATAGCCCCTAAACTCAACTTATGCCGCTCATTTTTCAATATTTGCTGAATGGAATATTGCGATATGTTCAGCTCAAGAGCTATTTTGCGGCCACTGCGACGCGGGTGTCGATCAAGTCGCTTCTTTACTTTTCGAAACATTTCTGCTGATGTTGTTGTTTTTTCCCGTCCACTTCCTTGACTTCGGGCTACGCTCTAGTATCACGGTAACGAACGATGGTACGAGACACAAAATATTCATTCACATTTAAATACTGGAGTGCTCTAACGAGCACTTGTAGTTTTCCAGCCAAATATAAAGAAATCACACTATCACGCTTGAAATCGATCACAAAAAACTTTTTCCGAAAAATTTTCACCAAAATGCTTTTGTACGCTTGTAAACAATATTATGAGCTGTCACTGGAATAATTTTATCAGCTGTCGGACGAGTGGCTTAAAAATGGCAGCAGTCTGAATTTGGTTGCAGTTTTCTCATCTCACCCTTATGTACTTTTGCAAAGAAAAGCAAGGTAGATGTGGTATTAATTTTATTGAGATGACATTTTCGATTTTTTTTTTTTGCCCAAGGACAACCCCAATTGAAATTGGTAGTAATATCTTCCAATATTTTAGATTTTATTGTGCAGGAACATAGGATGGAACTTGTAAAATTATGAAATTTATTGAAAATCGGTTCAGGTATAGCTACAGCTCCCATACCTTTGTTTCATCCGTTTTGATTTTTAAGTCCTCCAAATTCGTAATGTACAATGATATTCGGCATAAGCTATCAGATACGGCCTAAAACTACTTTTGGCAAATTGTGTCGAAATCGGTTCAGATTAAGATATAGGTCCCATATATAGATCCCTCTAGTTTAATGTATATGATTCACAAATCATGTACCATTAGAGTCTGTCTGTCAAGTTTAGACCAAATCGATGTGGGCATAGCTATAGCTCCCACATATGTGTTCTATGCGATTTTATATAAAAGCCTTCTCAAAGTCATAATAAGCATTCTATATTAAAAATATTTGTTACGAGAGGTCACATACAACAGAAAACAATGCTTCCGCAAAAATTTAGTGAAAATCACTTCAGATTAAGATATAACTCCAAAATATTAATTTAATCCGATTTCAAGTGAAAACCGATTTAAAGCCGCAACAGCAATGCAAGCTTTCCAATGCAACATTGGAAAATTGTATTATTTAAATTTTGAAGACGTAAATTGCCAACGAAACCATAAAATGCAAAACAAGTTTCTTTTGAATTAAGACATTCTTTGGATAAATAGCCTTTTACTTGGAGTACGATTATTAATACCCTCATAACGTTTTGTATGGCATTTGCATTAAACAAATAAGATAACCGTTATTACATTATAACTTTTTCCATAATCCAAAATAAAGAACGTTACAGTCATACTTAACTTCCCAATTAAAAGATTCACGCGAATAAATCTTCCCAATTGACTTTCTTCTATTCCTTAAACGAATTTTACGCCCTCGAGCGATAACCGAGTTGTATGCCATATATTCTCTTATTATCAGAGCAAGTAGGTGCATAGCGTTTTCTTAATTAACTCAATAAACGTAAAATTAATGGCGTCAGATACGCGTTTAATTTATACGAAGAAAATTGAACTTATTTATGATACTATGGCGGAGGATGATAATTGTTACACCTTAAGAGGTAGAATTCAACTACATTTCTAAAGGTTTGCATTTGTGTGGAGGTGAGTGTGAGTGGGTGGGTGCGTATTTATCTTGATCAAGAACATAAATAAACAAACCAACAATTGCTATGGCAACAAGAAACATTCCTTTATTCATAGCTTTCTCATACACATACACGGCCAGCATCAACATTTACATTTTGAATGTCTGAAATACAATTCATTTACGATTTTATCTCGCACCCAGGCAGGTTTCTATCGAGTTTTGCCCATGGCCGTAATTAAGACAACTAACAAAATCATTCATTTTGACCATTGATTGCTTCTTAGTTAGGCAAATAATTTCCTAGTTAATGGCCAGCATTTTGGGCGATGGATAAATTGTCTGAGTCCGAATTAAGTGTATATTTACACATCCGTGTACACCATCTCCCAACACAATTTACCTGAGATGTTGTCGAGTTAATTTTCTTAAAATCAATGGAGATTAGTGGCCTGAAATTACCCATCCGAATGAACGGTTTGATAGGGGCAATATAAATATTTAAGTTACAAATTATAAAGTCTTGGCAACAAATTCGTTTGCTTTAAAGAATTTTCTCACTGAGAAGTTCAATTAAATGGGAATTTTGGGAAAATTTACAATCAAATGAGAATTATTGTTAAGTTTGTGGCAGGATAATGATAAACTGTCTTTTAAAAATTAAATTTTTTTTAATTGAAAAGCCATTGATTTGTCATAGATTTCTTTGTCTGAAAATCATTTATTTTCTTGATAAATGTAGCAACCTGAAGGAGGAGCATCCAGAATTGATTAAAGTAATTTAAATCTAAGTAAAAGAAAATGTAATTTAATTCAACCTCTAAATAAGTAGGCTACAGTTTTCCACAAAATTTAGGTTTCGTATCTGATATAAGTCTGATATAAATATCACAACATACCAAAATTGGGAGGGTATCGACTACTTTCTTCACTTTTTATGAAATATGTGAAAAGTTTTAGAAAATGCTTGCTTGAGGTGATCGACACTTTGGTATTTTTTAGTACCAACCTTGCTTTCCAAAATATTCCAGACACAATAGTCCAACGGATTGGTATCCGGAGATTTTGGTGGCCATTGCGCGCTGTAAATGAAGCGAGGAATTTCATTTTGTAAACATTCTTGGGTGGCGCGTGCTGAGTGCTATGGTGCTGAGTCCTATTGGAATGTCCAAGATCTGCGACCAAAATATTTGCGTGCCCAAGGCTTTAATACACTCTCCAGAATATTTTTGCGATAATATTCGGCATTTATTCTGATGCCATGGTCGATTAATACGAGCGGAGAACGACCATAGGCTGTTTCGTCGCTTAAGTTCTGGTGACCAAGCGTAGGTGCGTATTTTCAGCTGACCTCTTTGACAAGTGAACACGATCATTTTGTTTGTTTCCAAACTGCAGGACAACGAATGTTTTTTCATCGGAGAAAACCAAATTCGGCAGTTCACCACTTTCGGCCAAGCGAAGCAACTGTTTAGCTCTCTTGAGTCTATTTTCTTTCTGTTGCGGTGCAAGTTTTTGACTTTTTTGGAATTTCAATGGCTTAATTCCGAGCTCACTTTTCTATATATGTGACGAATGGAGTATTGCCATATGTTCAGCTCACGAGCCATTTTTCGGTCACTTCAATGCGGGTTTTGATCAAGTTGCTTCTTTACTTTTCGAACCATTTCTGCTGATGTTACTGTTTTCGTCCGTCCACTTCCTTGACGTTGGGCTACGCTACCAGTATCACGGGAACGAGCGATGGTCCGAGACGCAAAAGATTTATTCATTTAAATGCTGGAGTGCTCTAACTTTATTTAAATGCTGGAGTGCTCTAACGATAGCCACTTGTGGTTTTCCAGCCAATTATAAAGAAATCACACTATCACGCTTAAATTCCATCTGGAAAATTCTCAAAAAAAATGCTTTTGTACGCTTGTAAACAATATAATGAGCTGTCACTGGAATAATTTTAACATTTGTCGGATGAATGGCTTGGAAATGATAGCAGTCTGAAGTTGGTTGCTGTTTTTTCACCTCACCCTACAAATATTCGATTTTCTTATGACTTTGTTCATAACAATATTGTTATCTGTATTAGATAATGTGTGAAAATGGAATACTTCGATCCACTATATCTGGTAGCTCACTCTCATTTTAACATTTCTTGCAAATTAGCACATGTCCCATATAGTTCATACCATTATATCATATTTATTTACATCTGTTACGGAATGGAAAATACTGGCCCATTCCTCTAGAACCCACTGCATAGAGTGTCAAGATTTCGAATAATAACAAAAGTCAAAATATATTTAAATAACCGAACATTGGGTAAGGGTATACATCTGTCGGAAAACCCGACTGCCAACTTTCAACTTTTTTGAAATATTTACAAAAACCTCGGGCAAGATATTCGTACTAACTCCATACAACAGCTTTAAAATTCCCTCAACATCACTTAAAGTCTAATTAAATAAGTTTTTAAAATGAATCTACCAATTATGTTAGAAAAGATATGTACATTTTGTTCGCTATTTAGGTAATTTTATATCTATTCTATAAAATATCTTCTCAAATAAATAATAAATTGTTATTATTTTGGTGCATTCTTTTCATTACAGTATAACATCAAGAAGAAAGAGGAGGTAGTAGAACAACAGATGCCACAAGAGGAGCCAAATCCACTGATGCGGAAAAAGAAAACGCCAGAAGAGTTGGCTGCCGAGGCTGAGCAAGAAGAACTTGATGATTTCACGAGTAAGTTAAATTTTCATTTTTCCATTTTTCTTGGCTATTTTATCTTTTCAGAACACAACAAATATATTTATTTTTTTTTTTTCGAATTGTTTTTAACAATATTTAACAACACATCTCTCTATCTCACCCAAGTACTACTTATCTACCACCATTTCTAACCAAAAAGCAAAAAAGAAAAAAATAATAACAAAAAAGAAACGAAAGCTACAACTAAAACCCCCCCTTAAAGTAAATAATAATTAAAAAACAGCAACAACCAGTCACTAACTAACAAATTTTATTCTACGATATTTATTTTCGATATTGATTCCAATGAAATGCATTCTTCCTAACCCTAACTACCTTTTTCGATAAAGTAAAACTAAAGTACAATAAACAGCAACTACGTCTATTTATCTTTCAATTTCTATTTTTAAGAATTTTTTTTTTTACCGTATAAAAATAAATTTCTATCTAAATCACATACTACTACAAGAACAACAGAGTCAATAACAACAACAACAACAACTATTACAGCTACAACTGAGAATGGTTTTTGAGTACAAGATTTTATTTCAAAGTAGAATTCGTTTTCTTTAGATCAACTCTTTTTCAATGTGCGTGTGTATGTGTTACAATTAAAAAACAAATTACCAGCAGCAACAACAACACAAAAACGTTTGTTTTACCACCATCACAACAACAGATTCTATCGATATATATATATATTTAACACAATAAGTTTAATAGCTTTCTACTACGTCACACAATTATTCTATAACTTCTAAAACACAATGTACTTATGTGTATGTAAAAAAGTTGTACTTGCTGTTATCTTCCTTCAACTTTCTTCTCTTAAATCTCTGCTCTTCTACTACTACTACTACTTCTACCGCTACTTATACTACTACTACTACTACTACTTTAAAACTTTGTCTTATCTATCGAATGATCTACGATAACAAATACAAAAGATAAATAAAACAAACTGTTACGAAACAAAAATGCAATATTGTAAACATGGTTATAATTTAAGGAGATGTAAAGAATATAAAAATATATAATGATGTGTTCTTTATGCATGATATGTACATGGTATATAGGCTGCAGACAGTGGTGTACAATGAGGTTGCAAAGAAAGCAAAAAAAGATCCGTTGCAACGTATAAAGCCCTTTCCATTTTTTTTTGTCTGGTAGCTTCAGTAGCTTTCTGTTCTATCAAATGGCATGTGTACGAAAATACTTAGAGGAGTTGAGAGTATTCGGTTAGTACATTAACATCCCAAAAATGTTTGGGTTTCTCAGCCCAATTTTTTTTATGGCATTTTTATACCTTACACCTAACTGTGATACAGATTATTATGTCTTTGTGCGCTTCTATGTTTGTTTTGGTGATTGCCATTCGTCGTCTCTCGACCGTCCGTCTTTCAATGTATATTTGTAAGCAAATTTTTCACAAATTATTAGTTTGTCCCAAGGACGAACCCTATTGGCGATAATCTGCCACAAATGTAGATATAGCTTCCATATATATCTTTGTAAGTTTTCAATTTCGTTGTGGACCAAATGTGAAATATCCCAAATAGGATGCATGTTGGCACATGCGACCGTATGTAGTCTAAAAATAACTTTATGAAATTTAGCAACGATGTACGGTACAAGATATCATATATAGTTCAGAAATACCATTGCTAAATGTTGTCGATATCAGATTGGATTTGGATATGGCGCCCATATATATTTTCATACGATTTAGTATTTGCCGTTCACCAAATGTGTTATAGCAGTCCAAATTGGATGAATTTTGGTACGTAAATGAACACAGTTTTGTAGGGTTATTGGCTTACTAATATTCTTACCAATTCGCAAAAGGTCTGCAACATTTTGCTCAATACTTTACAAAATTTTAGGATAGAGCATTCGCAGTATAATAGAAATGTTAGGGCTACACCTAGAATCATTGGGCCATATCTGTTCACTTTTTATACACTCCACCTTGGAAAGGAGGATATATTAACTTTGTCATTCCATTTGTAACATCTCTAAATATTCGTCGTAGACCCCCTAAAGTATACAGGGTGAGATAAAAAAACTGCAGCAATAAGTTCAGCTCACGAGCTAGTGCGGCACGGGTTTCGATCAGATAGCATCTTTGCTTTTCGTCCACTTCCTTGACGTCGGGCTACGCTACCAGTAGCACGGTAAAGAGCGATGGTACGAGACACAAAAGTTTTTTTTTCACATTTAAATTCTGAAGTGCTCTAACGATAGCCACTTGTGGCTTTCCAGCCAAATATAAAGAAATCACACTATTACGCTTGAATTCCATCAGGAATAACTTTTTTTCTGGGAAATTCTCACCAAAATGCTTTCGTACGCTTGTAAACAATATAATGAGCTGTCACTGGAATAATTTTAGCAGCTGTCGAACGGATGGCTTAGAAATGACAGCAGTCTGAAGTTGGTTGAAGTTTTTTCATCTCACTCTGTGTAATAGAAATGTTCGAACTACAGCTAGAATCATTGGTTCATATCGAGATATTCAGTTAAATATTCTGTCCGGAATGTAGTCTCAATATAAAACTTTCCCTCCAATTTCAGATTAAAAAAAAAAAAAAAAAAAAAAACAAAAAAGCCTCGACATGTACTTTAAGTTATTTGTCCAGATGTTAATATTTGTAACTAAATGTATTAGCCCAGTATGCAGAAAAGCATATGCTCTGAAAGAACCTTTTGAGATGTTTACCATCTCATGGAAGTGTTTTTTTTTTTTTTTTTTTATCGAAGCCTGGATCTATGTTGACGTGAAGATACCATATCTAATGTAAGAAATATACAACATCTAGGCTTTGAAAAGAAATATTTTTACTTCAATTAAAAAAACGTGTGCAGTATATACACCTTTAAACTAACACCACTCTTATGTTAAAACCAATATGCAATCGATTCACTTAAATTATAGCCATGTTCACCGTTATTTTCTACTACAAAAAAAAAATCAACAAAGATATATCAACAGCAATGCCGCATGACCAACCTAAGACTACGATGCGTCGTCTTCGCCTGAAGTCATTAAAGTTGCAACCCAAATATTGTGAGTTTTTGGGAATATTTGTTGCCATAGCTTATCTTCAACGATTGATAAACTATTGAACTTTTTTTTTAACAAATATTCAAAACCCACAATGTTTTAAAATCGCTTTAATGATCTTCTTTTTTTTAATCAACGAATATAAATAAACTTCCAAAGACATAACACAACAATGAACAACAAATCAAATCACAATAACAACACATTTTATTTTTGAATATCTAATAATTTTTTGTATGTGCTAGTGAAAGGATATTGCCATTTAAACGCTAGTACAATTCCATTGTCTGTATGTGTTGTCAGACAAATAATTTATATTAGAATCATGACATTTTGTTGTGAATAAAATAATGCCAAGTGTCATCGGCTATATATATATATTTTTTTGGAAAATCCTCTAATGAGAAATTTTCGATTCAAAGAACTTTTTCGATTAGTATTTTTTTAATTAATTTAATTTTTAAGTTTTTTAATATGGGGACGTATACATATTTTGATGTAAATAATAATAATAATAATAATATTAATAATAATAATAATAATAATAATAATAATAATAATAATAATAATAATAATAATAATAATAGTAATAATAATAATAATAATAATAATAATAATAATAATAATAATAATAATAATAATAATAATAATACGTTCCATAGCACTCTTTTTAAATTCAATACTTATACGCCGCGGAAACGTAAAATGCACAACTTTGAAATAATTATCCGTGAAAACCCGTAATGCAAATAAATCCTCCTGTTCGATTTTCTGATATATTTATTTATTTTTCATTTCTTACCTCGAAAAAGTTCTTCGTCTCTTTAGTTCTGTACGTTAGAGGGTTACTTATACATTTTGTATTTGTAGTGATATAATTCATTTAAAAAATATTCCTCTCATATCCTAACTATTCTCTCCTAAATCTATCGCTACTATCCTTTCCTATTTCTCTCACTTAATTTCCAAAAACAACCAAAACCAAGAAACACATTAATACCAACAAAAAGTAAAACTGTGTCTACCCTTTTTTCATCTAAATTCTAAGCCATAAATATTGTTTAATTCTTTTTTATAATTTTGAATTTTAAATAATTTCTGCTTGAGTTATGTGCACATTAGTCTTTAAATCGCTGTTGCACGTTAGATTATCCTTGATTGCATATTCTAATTTAATCTTATGTATATCTTCTTTATGAATACAATAACGTGAAAAATACAAATTCATACAAGTCTTTTGCCAATAATATTTTCTGAAGTTGGGAATGTTTAAAAGTCATTTTAAACTATTGCAGTATATTTTAATAAATTTGATTATCGCTATTATTCTTCTAAAGGCTGGCAATAAACAGAACCTAAATTTTACATTAAAAGAGTGATCCATATCTCGGATACAATCCATATCTCGGATACAACTGCAGGTTACATTTGACGTATACAGGATGATATAAAGAAAACTGCAACAAAGTCAAACGCCATAATTTTTACATTTTTTTTTTAGTTTTATTGAATGAAAGCAAAAAAATTCGAAAGTAGCATCAACTTTTAGAATAAGTTTAGATTTTTCGAATTGGTCACCATTGGCACGAATTATGGCCTTCAATGAAACAGTCACACGCTGCCCGAATTTTGCTCTGCGGTATTTTGGCCCATTCCCGGCGAAGCGCTTGCTTGAGGTGATCGACACTTTGGCATTTTTAGTGCCAACATTCCTTTCCAAAATACTCCAGACACAATAGTCCAACGGATTGGTATCCTGAGGTTTCCATGACCATGGAAACGAGGCCAAAGGAAGCGAGGAACCTTATTTTGTTACCATTCTTGGGTGGGGCGTCCTGAGTGCGAAGGTGCTGAGTCCTGTTGGAATATCCAAGGCTTTAATACACCCTCCAGAATAGTGTCGTTGTTCCTTTTGTATAAATTTCCTTTTGTATAAAGGACAGGACCTCAGTGTTTTTCCATATGTAGCTACAGGTCATCTTTTCGCAGACTAAGAAAAAATTGCTTCTCAACAACATGCTAACGGATAACCCATTTATATCATAGCTTGTTTTATATATATATATATAAAAACTCAGACACCAGTCTAATGTCTTCCAATAACCCTCCACATAATACTAGTTTACAATTTCAAAAGCAGAAGCAAAAAAAAAATGCAATTAAAATGCACATTTAATGGGTTTTAAAAGATTAAAATATCTGCAGACAAAAGCAGACAAAAACAAAAAAAAAACGCTAGTCCCCAGTCGACAAACTTTGGCCAACTTTTTTATTTTACCCATTTGCCATTTCCCACACTTCTTCTGTCTAGAATCAAATTATTACCACTTAAGAGGTGTACATTTAATTCATGTGATTAACATTTGTCCGACACATTATGGACGTCCGACTTTACCGCAGCATTGGCCGGGATACTGCAATCAATCTGCTCACAGCAAGATGGAAATGGCTCTTCTACATGTCGATGCTGGTAGCTTTCAGATTACATAGCCGGGAATTTTAAAAGTTAAGTCCAGATGTAGTTTTTGCATGCATTTTAATTGAAAAATTGTTGAGCCAGAAAAGTTTCAGAGCGAAATACAAAAAACAAAAAGACACATAAATGAACCGACGTACAAACACAACCAAACGAAACGATTCACAGCCATGAGACAAGGTATTTCCGAGAAAATCTCAATTAAAAATGGAATAATTTAAAAGGTTGTTCCAATGACAGCAAGAGAAGTGTCGAGTGTGGAGGACAGGCGGATTAAAATACGAATGATTTTTATTTGTATAAAAAATTAACGCAAGAGTCCTTAATGTAAAATGGCGTTATAAAGTGTTTAAAAAAAGAAATCAGAGTCTCGCTACATGTCCAACACTGTCTAGAACTTTTAAGGAACCTGAAATTTTCAACTAGACTGCAGTGTTTGTTTTCTGGTTGGAGGTTACCATGTTTGCCAATTGTCTCTATTTGAAAATGCTGAACTCTTAGCAAAGAGAACCTATAATAAATTATGCTTTTTGAACTTCAATTCATCCCATCCTCAGATAATAATAAAAAAAAAATAATGCAATTTTGGAAACTCAATTTTAGAGTATCAGGAGATTTGGAGATGTGCAGAGTTTCGACATTTAATTTGTTTGTGAATATTTACATATTTACTTGGGCTTCTAAGAGTTTAGGAGATTCTTTGTTGATTGACCAATCTGTCTCAAAATATCAAACCAAAATATATATTTCGTGTACGGCTTTTTAATGCACAAAATTCTGTAGATAAATTGCACTGCTTATATTCAGAAGAAAATCTATAAAACCAAATATTATGTTGCATTTTTATGTTTTTTTTTTTTTTTTTGAGTTCATTTATTATAAAACAAAAGATATATTATAAATATAAGTTCATAGAAAAGATAGGAAACACAGTGTTGCTTTTTTGTCAAAATATGTGTAATTGTATGTGTATGTTTTATATGAAAAATAATAGGTTGATATATATTAATGTAAACTAAATAACAAATAAACAAACTAATCAATTGAACAGTGTGAAACGTATGGCAAAATGTTGGACACGAGGTAGTGACGTACTCAGACGTGTATTTCAAGCCATGTCAGGAGATATTTTTGCCCAGATAGCAAAAAAAATTCCATGTATAATGTATAAAATATGGCAGAAGTTAGAAATTTCGGAGGGAACTCGTATGTTTTTGAATTTGTATTTAAATTACGTACGTCACTGAATTTTTTTCGTAATTGAGATAAAAATTGCGATCGACCTCCCTAAATAGGGTTTAAACATTTTTTTGTAAATTGAAATGGTTAACAATTAAAATACCTTCCATTGCCGCTACACTTATTTGAAAACTACAGCAAGATAAGGACCTTTTCCATCTCCATAGCATAAATAACATTCAATTAACAAATTGCACATTCATTCATCCCAACATGATTAATATACAGGCTGAGGGTCAAACTCCATAATTTTTACTTTTTTTTTTTCCATTTTTTTTTTGAATGAAAGCAAAAAATGTCGAAAATAGCATCAAATTTTAAAATAAGTTTAGATTTGTTCGAATTAGTCACCTTTGGCATGAATTATGGCCTTCGAATGACCAATGAAACCGTCGTACGCTACCCAAATGTTGCTCTGCGGTATTTTGGTCATTCCCGGTGAAGCTCTTGATTGAGGTTATCGACACTTTGGTATTTTTAAGTGCCAACCTTGCTTTCCAAAATACTCCAGACACAATAGTGCAAATGATTGGTATCCGGAGATTTTGATGACCATTGTGCGCTGGAAATGAATCGAGGAACCTCATTTTGTAACCAATCTTGGGTGGCGCCTGCTGAGTGCGATGGTTCTAAGTTCTGTTGGAATGTCCAAGATCTGCGGCCAAAATGTTCGCGTGTCCAAGGCTTTAATACACCCTCCAGAATATTTTCGCGATAATATTCAGCGGAGAGCGACCATCGGCTGTTATGGCGGCCACACTATCACCGTGGCCGGCGCTTGATATCTTGTGGCCAACCGAGGGTGCACATTTTCAGCTGACCTCTCTAACAGGTAAACGAGATCATTTTGTTCGTTTACAAACAGCTGGACAACGAATGATTTCTCATCGGAGAAACCCAAATTCGGCAGTTCACCACTTTCGGCCAAGCGAAGCAACTCTTTAGCTCTTTTGAGTCTATTTTCTTTCCCACATAACAGTACCTCCCTATATTGGTTATTTTATTGATATTAGCGACATTTTTAATCGCTTCCAGTTTTCCAGTATTTTTATGATTTTTTTTATTATATTTCAACGGATTTTTTTTTTTGACAATTTTGCAAATTCCATCTAAATGATGGAGTGTATTGAAAGTTCTTTTTTACTTGCTTTCATTTTTCTAAAAGATTACGCATTATGCATTTTTTAAATAACGGAAGTAAAATTCTGTTTTATATATGTTTCAGATGTCGTTCGAAACATTTCATTTGAAATTCGAGAATTGCATTGGAAATACGCAAAATTGAAATATTTATTTGAGAGTTCATTGTGATTCGTCACAGTCTATTTGAAAAACCAATTTACATCCGTGCTTGCTTTTTTTGAAGTACAATTAATGTTATTCGAATAAAACATGGTACAACTCAAGTTTTGAATGGAATGATTCGAATATAAAATGCAAAAGTTCGAATTTCAAATAAACTAATTTTAATTAATATAAAAATTAATTTGGGATTTCTAGAATATTTTCTGGAGTAACAATACATTTTTTTTATGAATTAAATGTTACGGATTACAATGAAAATGTTTTGAATTGTCTCTAGGACAATGCCTGGGCTATAAAGGTCACCAGATTCGAGTGAATCCGACCTTTTTACTCATTTTGTTGTAAATAGTTTTTGAATGTACGGCTGTGGTTAACATGCCTCGCGATATCGTGGCATTTTATAGCTTGGCTAGGCATATCAGAAAGTTTAAACCTTGGCAATTTCGGACAAGAATATTTTTTCTAAAAGTCGAACCACATTCTAAGGTCCCGTTGAATTGTGAATAAAATTTGGCTTGAAATATTAAAAAGATAATCCAAACCTAATGGAATTAAAATGTTTTGAAAAAAATTATATTTGGCATAATATATACTTTTGAAAACTATTATTAAAATAAATATTTTTTACACATGTTCAAAGTCTTTTTTGGCAAAATTGTGACTTCAATTTCAATACTTTTTCATATAAACACATACAAATACAAAAAAAATAGTGTTATTAGTATCAAGAAAGGATATAAAAAATAAGAAAACCAATTATTAACACCAAGCACTAACATTATCACATACATTATTTTTTAACCACCATCACTACTGAACCTCCAACCTCACAAACCAGAACCATAAAATTATATTTTTTTGTTAAAAATAAATTATTCTATCACCACCACCACCACCACCACCACTATCTCAAATTACTACCAATTATTCACATTTACTTTCCAAGAAATAAATTTACAACTCTACTACCACTACAACTACAATAACTCGTAACATGAAATGCTTATTTATTGCTGTTTCCATTACTCAATTTCTTCTTACAGAACTGAAAAATCAAATAGAAACGCAAGTAAATGAGCTAAAAACCCAAATAGAGGGAAAATGCGTCATGCAGTGATATGTCAACATAATTCTATATAAATTATATGAATAATATAATAATACCAAAAATAAATAACAACAACATGCATAAACAACAGCTAAAAGATAAACAACAGCAACAAAATAATATACTTCAATAATATACATATTACAGCAAAAACACAATAATACATAATAATAATAATAAAAGAGATAATAAATATAAAATTTATAATAAAATTTAAAATGAGAGGGATAAATAACAAAAAACCCCACATTCATATTATATTGGCGGAATATACAAATTATATATACAACTTATATATAACAAAAAAAAAATTAAACAAATTTGAAAACGTATAACCGAAATGGAAGTATAACTGCTGAATTGCATGAAAACAAAATAAGGCTACATATATTTAAAAAATAACAACAACAAATTCAACAACAACACATTTACATCAACAAGAACAACCATATAACAAATACAACAAACAAAATGGATATATATACATACTATATACATTTACAATAGTCTTTACAATATATATAACAAAGAACAAAATAAATAAATAAATGAAAAAAACTAAAGACAAATTTACATATATATATACATATATATACAAACTTACATACATGTATAGACTATGTATATAAACCGTATATATATACATATATATAATTTGCATAAACAAACATAAACTAACAATCTTAACAAAACAAAAAAATCAAGAAGCACTACTACAACCCAACAACAACAACAAATATATATTTCAAATTTCAACGTTTAAACTGGATACTCTCAATCTCAATGAATTACATCAATAACTGCATTATTATATTCTCTATTTAAATAAATAACATTTATAGTAACAACAAGAGCAACTACCAAGAAAAAAGTACTATGCTATAAAAAATACTTATAAAATAATACAAAACACCTAACCATAATTGAAGCAAAAAAAAAAAAAGAAAAACATCCCGAACACAATGCTGGCAACCCTTGCATAAGTCGATCAACAACATCTGAATCAAAAAGAAGAAGAACAACAAACAATTTTATGTTACACCTCTGTAGTTCTTAAACTAGGGATATGAAAATATTTCGATTTTGAAATAATTTGATTTTCGATCTATATCGTTATGATGTTTTCCGGAATGTGAACAGGGCTGTTGTTAAAATTAGATTATATTCCAATTAGAATTAAATAATATAAATCTGAAATATTTTTTCAACACCGATTTCTAATCAAATTTGATTGTTTCATAAAAATGTCAGTGTTAATAGGATGACATCATTTCATAATTTCCACAACAGCCAACTCGTTGCTATCGAGATATTATGTCCCTATTCAAAAAGTAAAATTTCCATCGACTCTTTAAACAAATACTTATTAAATAAATTGGCTTGCATAGAACTCCTTACAACAGAAAGTCCCAAACTATCACTACAACCTTGCTGATTAGAGTGAAATAGTATTAAAAAAACAGCTGCTGCTCTTAATGAAGTGCTCCTCTCACGAACTACAAACAGACGATTATGAAAAAAGTAATCGAATATTGATTACTTTTGAGTACTGTAAGGAAAGAGTAAGAAAAAACGAAAAACCAAAGCCTTTAAAAAAACCAAACAAAAAAATTTAGAAGAAATTTGTGAAAATCATTTAAAATAATAAACTATAGCCGAATAGTAAAGAATTAATAATTTTGAAAAATTGACAACATTTTAGTAAGGAAAACAAATAACAAAACCAAAACAAAATGAAATGGCAAACAACAACAAAAAACAAGCATTACTTAGGCTGTTAATGAATTTGATTAAATTGAAATATGGTAATTAAACAAAATTGAAATAAATCACAAAATAAAATTCGTAAACAATCTAGTTAAGCTTTAATTTCAAAGGAACTTAAAGAGAATCGTCGTTTCCCTATTTATTTCTTCAATTTGTTTGCTCCTCGACGAAAACGAAAGACAAAACAAAAATAAACATAAAACAGCTGCTAATCTGTTGATTACCCTCTCCAAACCAATCTGAACTAAACTATAAACTTTGTTCAACTGTTAAGTCATCACTATCTCTCTTTCTCTCTTACTCTCTTCAACTTATATATAACTCTCTATTAAAAATTCACATAATTCTTATTTTATCTCTCCCTATTTCTTCGTCTCTCTTTTTAATTGTTCTCTGAGATATGACTTTTAACAAACTTAATCTTTGGTATTGATGAGTTTGATACAAAATGTAAGTAGAACACAATTTTCATTTTTTTTTTATTATTATAAATAAATACTATTTATTCGTTATACATAAAGAACAACTTGTATTAAACTATTCGTTATTTTGTATTTATTTAAAAAACCAATAAAACTAATCACAACAAAATGATTTTTGATGCACAATTGTTCTTTTTCTCACCTACACTCTCTGAATAATATTTACTCATTATTGTATGTTTATGTGTTAGTATTTACTGTGGTTTCTAAGTTCGGGACGCCGTCGTTACACCGGCCGAGACCCCACATTTAATCTTGTTCTCTCTGTGTCTTTAACATATGGAATGTACGTTTATTCAACGGTATAGATCTTAAATAACATTCCATTAATTTGTATTCGGGGTAAAGTAAGTTTCATTTACTTAATCCTGAAAAAATATATTCAATAGAAATATTATTATTATTTACTTTGTTGTCATAGGCGGTATAAAATCAGGCGTTTAAAATTTGTAGCTTAAGGAACATGTTGGTAAATCGACTTTTGTATAAAAAGGGTTTCGGTTAAATCCAAAAGTCGACTTCACGTAGTATTCTTTTCTTATTTTGTGAACATAGGTTTCATGTAGTTTTTAATTATGCCAGCCTAAAAGTATGCAAATATTAATGATTGCGTTTAACCGGTTTGCAACACTAGGTATTAAATCGATATCAGTCGACATTGGATGGGAAGTAAAAATGGATTTTAAGATTTTTGAATAAAATCGATGCTTGTTTGATTTTCGTAGTAGTGTGGTAAACTAAACTGAAACATTATTTTCTTGGAAGTTTAAGCTTAAGTAATATAACTAACTATAACTAAAGCCATGCGATAAAATCAACAAACAAAACATAATATGATTTTCAAGGAGATCCATCAATAACAAAAGGGCATGTTTCACTAGATTCTTGGTAGTACAAATTCAGTTATGGTAGGATGGTAGGTTGTACTTCTAATCAGATATAACACTTGCTCTTTATTGCTCGCCAGTGAAAAATACTCACAATAGAGAGTGCTCGAAGAGTACGAGTTTTACACGGAGTTTGATCTCCACTTCTGTATGTAAAATAAGAGTGGGAGTTGAAATCCTCAAATTAGAGTAAGACTTTGCTTGAGAGTAAACAATAATTCGGTTTGCGGATTTGTTCTTGTGTGTGTTTTATCCAACACAGATTTTGATTTTTCCGTCGACTGGGGGCTAGATCGTGTACAAAAAGTCAGGAAGAGAAAAACAGCCGAAGCAAGCATCCGGTGTATTCAGTGTACATAAACCACAAATACAATCGCATTTCATATGCGGCATCAGCTAAAACTATGTGCCAGCGGATCTGTTTTAGATTTTAGGTGTTGTGTAATTTGCCTTGCTAGTTTTCCTACCAGACTATGGATAATTTTGCCAGAAATTTCTGCTTTTATATATCTCAAGAACGCTATTAACCTGAGCACAGATTACTTTCCAGATAAATGTTAGAAAGCCGGGAGTCTGTCTAAATTTACACCGCGGAATTGCATATTTATCTTGAGTGATGAAACCCCTGTCCATATATTTCTGTTATAATGACATTAGGTTAACCACAAATTAAATCTGTAAATAATAACATTTTGATCTGTTATTAACATTTTGGGCATACAAAACAAAGTAATTTCAACTATATAATTACCAAACAAAATACGTTAAAACTGCCACAACATACTTTGAGCACAACCATTTATGATTTTGGTACAAAACCTAGCTCCAAGCACACTGTAAAAATTCTCATTTATTCTTCTATATTTTCTGACTCTTCTTTTGTAAATATTTAGGGACAACCACAAGTTTAGTAGAAAAAAGAAAACAAAACAAAAAAATAAAACAACCACAACATATTTTTCCACTAAACGGAAAAATATGTTTGAAAATAGCTAAAGCAATTTTGTGATAAGAAAATAGCAAAATCCTCTCCGTATGATAAAACATCACATATCCCCCCAAAAAACACTTAGTGCACCCTGATGTTTCAGACAGATTCAAATTTAAACAAACCAAAATAGTAGACGGAATAATTTTTTTTTTTCGTATAATTATAAACATAAATTATATATTTAAAAAAGTGCATAAAGCTGTGATAGTTTTAAAGAAGACAAATTTGCATACAATTTAGACAAGAAAATCTCTAGAGGTTTTTGTTTAGCAAAATAAACCAAAAAAGAAATTGAAATCATAAACATGAATATTACAGGAAACAGCATTCAGAGTTGCACTTAAACATAATCATTTAAATGTCGTGTAGCAAAAGCAATAAAAATCGCAGTTAAAAAATATTAAAAAGAATTTACATAAAACCCCACCAAAATGAGCTCCCCAAATACAACGTTGCAGATACAAGGAATACAATAGCCTATTAAGTATACTCAATAGAAAATGATGTTAGTTTGCTTTATTTATTTCCACAAGATTTTATTGTGAACCAAAAAGATATTGACATTTGAAGGCAGCGCAAGACAATTTATTTGCAACAAAAAAGTAGAATTAATGACAGAAGCGGTTAAGCTTAGATTTATTACTAACTGGTTTAATGGTACCCAAATTACAATTTTTGATGATACTTATTTTTTCAATACTTCCAAATACTGTAAAACTCATAACATTATGGGCAATTCTTTGGAACTAGGCTGACCACAATGGACGCATAGTCACTGGTCAACAGCAGATGATATATTTATAACATAAAAAGGAAAGCACTAAAGACTAGCTTTATGTTAGGCGCCAATTTAAATTGCAAATTATTTGACTGAAGCTAAAAATCATTTTCCAAAATGTAGTGGAATACAATTTCCCGAAAGATAAATTTCAGAATTCTGTGAATTTAGAAATAAAAGAATTCACCAAATTAACTGCCTATTGGTCGCCAATTTTATATACATCCTTCATAGCTTAATGTTATGAGTTTTAAATTTTAAATTTCATTGTAAAATTTTTGATTTACGGCACTGATCGTAAATATAAGAGAAAGCAGAGTACATATGCAACTAATCTCATATGACAGAAAACTGAGCACTCCTGCGCTTGATCCTTGGACCAGCTAGGTGCTGCTGTCCTAACATTCAAATCCATACAATTAACACCCTAAAGCTATTGTTTTGTGTCGTATTACCGTTTCGCAGTAATTTAAAGGCACCAGATGCTGGCTATACGGGTTCATGTTGGGCGCCATGGTTATAATAATCATTATTATATTAAATTAAACTGCTATTAAGATGGCAAATTGGTGGATTTAAGCTACGTGGAGCCATATGAATGGGTACTAATTTCTATGCAGATAAATTTTGAAGTGTTACAATCAGAATAAATGGTTCACAATATTTACTATATAATTCATACTTTGCCATTAATCTTTTGTTCATTTCTTTTTCTAATGTAAATATATTGAGCATGTAACAAAAAACATGTTATTAAGGTTTTATTTATATTATATATCTATATATATATGTATGTCATTGTATGTATTTTATATAATAATAATGTTCAGAGAGTTTTTAATACATATAAAAAATACCAATATTTTTTAATTATAATTAAAACAAAATATAAACTAAACAAATTATATATCTTTTCTTTCTCTTCTTTCTTATCCTATGTTTTAATATACACTGCCTCTCTCTCTCTCCCAATCTGTCTCTCGCTCGCTATCTATATGTATATTACTCTCAATGTGTATGTAACTGCTGTGTATGTGCATAACTATATTACCACCACAACTCTCTAATGCAAATGATCACAACAATTACTACAACTACAACAACAACTTGAAACACTTGTCAACATCAACAACACCATCGATTGCCATCATCTACAAAAAAATGAACAACAACTTAAATACATCATCACTCTGATCGTCTTTCAACAACAACAAATTCAACATCGATAATTACAAACAGCTGATACCTATGTTAATTTACAGAGTACTGTGTATATTTTTCTCTATTTTTTGGAGTAAAAATATTTAGTTTTTTTTTAATGAACAGGAAAAATAGTTTTTTATACATAAACGTAATAACACGATGAAGCAGCTTTATAAATAAAAAATTACATATAATTTTGTTGTTTTCTGTAATATGACAAATTAATTGGTTTTCTAATATTGTTTATTGTTATCTTAATAATAAGTAGACAATTTTGTTGTTTTTTTTAATATACATACATTTTTGTTATGTTAACCTATATTAATTATTTATTGAAGCGGGGTAATAAAGTAGTTAACGGCATAGTAGGAATTTTTATGGCTTTCCAACACATCAGCAAGATTTTTTATTGGAAATGACAGCTATATATTCTTATGTAATAATATAAGAAGGTTCTTATAAATTATTTTTAATACAGTGCAGCATTAATCATATTCTCATTACATATTCCGCCTCTACAGTACAGCTGCGGCACGAGAATTTCTCCTTCTTTCTCTATTCTGTTCTATGTTCTAATGATTATTTCTTATGATATATTCTCTTGTAATAAATAAATTATAAATTATTTTTAATGCAGTGCAGCATTAATCATATTCCCATTACCTGTTATACCTCTACAGTACAGCTGTGGCATGTGACTTTCTCCTTCTTTCTCTACTCTATGTTCTAATGAGTAAAATATCAATGCACTTTTTTGGATATTCGAACCGTTGCTAATAACCTTCTTTCATGTTCCAGTTATTTTTTCTTTAAGCCCCTAAAATTTACGATTGAAGTATATACTTGTTTTTAGAAATGTAGCATTTCTAATGTACATAGTCGGCATTGAGAGATGCCATAAGTTTTTTCAGATCAATTGATCAAATTGAAGATTCTTTCACTGTTTAAATAATAAGGAATTATAAAATGTTTCAATTCTGTTCAACCCTTAATACCTTTCTATCGCAACAGTGCAACTGTAGATACCCTCTTTCCATTATGTTCTATTCAATTCTTCTCATATCAAAGTGTGTGATAATTTTCATTAGTTTTCATTCATTTGAACATTTTCAATAAACCTTTTTAAAAAGTAACATAAAAATACAAAAATGCACGTGGAAAGCTATCAATGTTTTGCAGCTAATTTGCGAGCAATAATTATCGATAAATGCATGAAAAACGAATGTATGCATGGACGTATGTGTATGTGCCCGCCAAATAACGGGAGAGTCCTAGTTTGATTCTCCGAATCCATGCCTAAATCTTTTACCACAAGAAAACAAAAAACCATATATAAATAATGACAGTTATTTATTTTCTTCTCTTAACAAACAATTTTGACTAGCTTTATTTTAGCTCTCTCTCACCGATAACTAACAGAACTTAATAGAAATCTTAAAAACAAAGAAAACCAAAGCAACAGCAAAACATGCTCTTTGACCCAAGAACTTAACACAGCTTACAGCAGGTCAACAGAGTTGCGCTCTCTCTCTTTTATATTTTATTAAACTAAACGACTACTTTTCGCTCTTTACCCTTTAATTACCCTTTTTTCTCTCTCTCCACTATTTAAACAAATGAAAATCTTTGGAAAACAAAAAGAGATTGTTTAGCAATAAATATTATATTAAAATAAACAACTTTAATATAATTAAAAAAAATGAGTAACCCATGTTCTAAAACAAACAATGTTTTCATATTGTAAAAAAACAGACAACAAATTTAGTAAACGAAAAACAAAAACTAATTGATAATTAAATTCTTTTAAGTTGTTTTTTTTTATTTTTTTCTTTATATTATTTTATTCAAAATTAAAACGAAAAGTATAAGAAAAAATTGTTATTTTATTGGAAGAACTTTGAGATTATTTTTAAAATTTTAGAGAGAAGAGAAAAGTTATATACATGTAAAACAAAATAAGGAAAAAATACAAAACCAAATAAAAACTATAGGGATTTAACAAAAAAACAAACAAAAATGAAGTACTTATTAACAGAAAAAACAAAAAAAAAGAATACAACATTTAACATATTAAACATAAAAACAAAAAACAATACAAACAAAGAATTATGTTCATGTAAAAGTTATATACAAAAACAAAAAACAAAACCAAAAATGATATAATGTTGAATAATTATTGTTACTTTGAAAAGATTTAAAATTGAAATAAAAAATGAATTCAATAAAAATTATTATATAAACTAAAAAACAACCAAACAATTGTTTTTATTTGATTTGATTTCTTTTACATTAACAACAACAAACACACTGGCTTCCAAGGGTCTCCTCTTCTATACATTTCAAAATACTTTCAATTTCTGTCAAATGCCTATGGTCTTCACAATGCAACAACTACACGAATGGTTTGCCTTGCTCCATCATCTTCCTCTTCTTCTAGTAGTGTTGATCTGTTACCACAACATTAGTATACATACACAATTATGTACTCTCTATCTCTCTATTTATAATTAGCCATAGATATATTAATCTCGCAGTCAAGGATAATGTTTATTTTACACACAAACCCGTACAGGACGAACTACAGGAAACATGTTTGCGGCAAAAGATATAACTCCACAGATACGACTCTAATAACAATGGCTTTTGGTTTTAGTTCACTACAAATGTATGTAAAGAAAAATACAAAAAACATTTACACGCATATTCACAAGCATACATACACTCACACACACTTAACCACAACCAATACTCCCCCAAATAAATGTGTCTGAATATGTGTGAGCCTGTGTGTGTTTTTATGTGTATGAGTGTTAAACTCCTTGTATGTATGCGTATGTGTGTACCACTCTAGAGTGACCTTCTAAATCTTTAACTGTCTGTCAGTCTGTCTATCTCTTTGTATATACTACAATACATAGTATATAGCGGTAGTAATTTGGTGTTACACTTACAATATGCAAAAACTAGGTTTACGGTAAGTTACTGTCTCTGTATATCTCTGTTGCGTCTGTAATTTCAGGTGGTTGTGGTTGGATATGGAACATTTGTAAATAAATTTCATAGGCATTTCATAAATAACATTACGTAAGTATACATCAATGTTTTACATGCAACACACAGTGGATTGTACAGATACAGAACATCGCCAGCATTAACACCGTTTATTTGTTAGAGGAATTTTCTATCAAAAGTAAAGAGTGTAATAGTTATGGTCAGCAATCTTCCCAAGTATAGGCCAGCTTTGCCCAAATTTTCTGAAATACTCAACTTTTGTTCATAAGGGTAACTTTATGTTTAAATATAAAGATGTACGTTCTTAAATTGCGTATTATAAAATTATTATTAAAACATGCAATTCAATTTGAGAAATTCCTTTAAAAGACTTGACATAAATTATCTTGATATCGAATTTTGGAAGGTACTGTTATATGGGATCTACAGACCAAAAATACATTTAAGTAAAATTTTGTCTACATTTGGTTAGGAAGCTAGAGTGATTTTCACAGACGTGCGGACGGATGGACATAGCTAAATCGATATAGCATCTTATTCTGACCAAGTATATATACTTTGTAATGTCTCAAAATCTTACTTCGATGGGTATAAAAGCAATTGATCTATAAAACTAAAAATCGTGATGTTTGACCCTGAATAACTTTATTTGCATACATGGGATTTATTGAAACTTTTGACATTTTATTTGTAAGTGTAAATTCTTCCAAAATTAAGTTTTGTGTGAATGTTTGCAATTTCAGTTTTATTTTGACTTGTATGTGTATAATTCCTTCAAAATAGTCACAAAATATAGATATTTTCTAAACTCTACGAACCCATCAAAATATTCCTACCCACTAGACCTTAAAAAACGTAAACTCAAAAGAAATAGTCAAAATATGTAAAATCTGGGGGTACCGTTACGTGAAAATGTTTTCAAAATATGTACATATATTTATACTCGACACCATACTATGATACATGGTATTATGTCTTTGTGCCATTGATTGTAACATGTAGAAGAAAACGAGATAGACCCATAGTTCCTTTTAATTATCTTCATAGAACCACAGTTTATGCATGTCCGTCAGATACAGCTCAGAAATATATTTGCCAAATTTTATCGAGATCGGTCCAGATTTGGATATAGCTCCCATATATACCTTTAGCCAATTTGATGTTTATTCTGCAATAAATGATTGATATCATCAAAAATGTAATGGAGTTTGGCACATATGACCTAATTCAGCCAAGAAGAAAGTGTATCAAATTTGATTGAAATCGATTCAGATACAGCTATAGCTCCCATAGACAGGAAGAGATAAAAAAACTGTAACAAAGTCAAACGCCACAATTTTGATTTTTTTAACTTTATTGAATGAAAGCAAAAAGTGTCGGAAATGGCATCAAATTTTAGAATAAGTTTAGATTGGTCACCTTTGGCACGAATTATGGCCTTCGAACGGCCAATGAAACCGTCACACGCTGCCGGAAGGTTGCTCTGCGGTATTTTGGCCCATTACTGGCGAAGCGCTTACTTGAGGTGATCGATACTTTGCGGCAAAAATGTTTGCGTGCCCAAGGCTTTAATACACCCTCCAGAATATTTTCGCGATAATATTTGGCATTTATTCTGATGTCACGGTCGATTGATACGAGCGGATAGCGACCATCAGCTGTTATAGCAGCACACACCATCACCATGGCCGGCGCTTGAGTTCTGGTGACCAACCAAAGGTGCACATTCTCAGCTGACCTCTTTAGCAAGTAAACACGATCATTTTGTTTGATTACAAACTGCGGGACAACGAATGTTTTCTCATCGGAGAAAACCAAATTCGGCAGTTCACCACTCTTGGCCAAGCGAAATAACTCTTTAGCTGTTTTAAGTCTATTTTCTTTCTGCTGTGTGTAAGTCTTGCACTTTTTGGAATTTCAATGGCATTAGCCCGAGCTCATTTTTCAATATTTGCCGAATGGAATATTGCGATAAATTCAGCTCACAAGCCATTTTTCGGCCACTGCGATGCGGGTTTCGATCAAGTCGTTTCTTTACTTTTCGAACCATTACTGCTGATGTTGCTGTTTTCTTCCGGCCATTTCCTTCACGTCGGGCTACATTTAAATGCTGTGGTTCTCTAGCGATATCCACTTGTGGTTTTCCAGCCAAATATGAAGAAATCATGCTATCGCGCTTGAATTCCATCTCGAATAACTTTTTTACTGGAAAATTCTCACCAAAATGCTTTTCTACGCTTGTAAAGAATATGTCTCATCCTATTTTTTGTTTAAATTCCCCTCACTTGTAATATTCTCTCCACAACAATGATATTTGAAACCAGATAAATTATATACTCCAGAAATACATCTGCGTAATTTCGTCGAGATCTGTTCAGATTTGGATATAGCTCCCTTATATATCTTTATCCGAATTGATGTTTATGTTGCACTAAATGTTCAATATCAGCCCAAATAGAATGGAGTTTGGCACAAATGACCTAATTCAGCCGAGAAGAAAGTATATCAATTTTATGAAAATCTGTTCAGATATAGCTATAGCTCCCATATATATACTGCAAATCGATTTTCTGTTTAAGTACCACTTATTCGTAATATGCACCAAACACCATATGTATATGCGATTCCAATGAAATTCGGCGACATTGGACGACATTGTTCAATGCTTTATTCATTGAAATAATAATAGAAAAAAGGATTTCAAGACATTGAACTTCCAGAACAAAACCTGAGGGACACAGCTCTTTTATGGTACCATTACATGAGAATCATTCGCATGTACACTCCAAGGACGCAAACTACCGCCGAAACGAAAGCCAAAAGTAAAAAAAAAATAGAAATAGCTGGAAGCGTAAAGTTCTACTATATGAGGGCTTGTGTAATTGATCCAACAATTTTTTAAGCTCTATTTTAAATGTAGAGCAACCCTCGACTTTAGGTTATATTCTAAGAATAGTTTGACCTAAAGACTAGAAAGCCTTTGTAGTGTAGAAAACAGTTGTATTCCACCTATCAACATATGGCTTTAGGGGTGTTATAGTTTGGTTTCAGAGGGAACTAATATATGGGAAGCATATCCAATTCTGAATCGATTTTCACTAAATTTGATTGATATGGAGACATTGCAATATATTACAGCAAATAATATTGATATAGAGAACATGAGAAGGGTTTTATTAAAAAACAAGTAAGCAAAGGCTACAGTCGAGCGGGGCCGACTGTTGAATACCCTACAACACTATAATAAACGATACAGTTTATATAGGCGAGATACTCGAAAGAATTCCACAAGATATTGTGACAAATAATAAAAGGAAACCATCAGGTTCAGTTCTCTAATTTTCGAATAATAGCAACTTAAACTAATTTGCTCATTTCCAATTTATTGGTAGATGTTGCACATAAATGGTCTTCTTAGATCTGGAACCAATATTTCCCAAAGACCTTTAATCTCTCAGAAGTGGCAAAAGGTTAACATTTATTTATGGTTTTTGACTGAAATGCATCTATATGAGATACAGACATTTGACTACATTCTTCAACGGAATCAGCGTTAACGAAATAGTCAGAAGTGCGTCTTTCCTGTATTTGTGAATTCTCCAAAGAGCCACTGGAATGGACATTTTCGTATTTTGTCTACAAAAGTTGGCAAACTATTTCGCACATTGAATATTTTTGGATGGCCATCCAAAACTGCTTGGCTTTTGCAATGTCCGGTAACCCCCATTCAAATGTGCGTGAGGATCGAGCGATAATTACGACCTGCTGACAATTTTGCAGTTTTTTTGGTCCATTTCAACCCCTAAATATATGGCGATCATCTCCAAAAAGAGTAGGCTTCTATTCTGACCCTCATCTTATCCCCATGCAAAATTTCGTAAGGATCGGGCCATAAATGCGATCTGTATATGATATCCTGAAATTCTAACTACTTAGTTTTGTTAGCTGTAGAAATATTACCAAATGTTTAATTCAAAAAGAAAATATGACAAAATTGAAAAAATATGAGAAAATTTTACAAAATCACTATTTTCATCTTTAGAGAGATATTTTTTATGCGATTTTTTAGATGTTTTTTTCTTTCCTGCCAAGAGGCCATTCTGAATTAATGAGAACTGTCGAAATCAGTTCAGCCGTTCTCGACATATAATGGATTTTTTAAGCATATCTTTTTTGATTAACATATATATCGCACATATTTTGCTATATATCCGTTTTGTTGGATGTTAACATCAATGTAAATATCAGAAATAACCTTGTCATGGCTTTATGATTTCGCCGGGATTTAAAATATTCACGGTTTAATGAAATTTTTGGAATTTTTTCAATACAAAATAGATGGTCTATTTTACCCGCTAAATATTATCCGATGACCACCCAAATTGGTAGGCTTCTTCCCCGCCCTAAACTCTAGCTACATGCGTCGGTCGTCGATTGGTCTATAATTGCGACCTGTATAGCTACTGCAAAATCCGACATTTTTTCAGTATTTGGTCCATTTCAACCCCTGAACACTTAGCGATCATCTCCAAAAGAAATAGGCTTCTATTCTGACCCTAACCCCACCTTCGTGCAAAATTTCGTAAGGATCGGACCATAATTGCGACCTGTAGCTTGATTACAAATTAACATGGACAGACGGACAGACGGACATACATAGCTAGATTGACTCAGCACGGGGAGCTAGGAAGATCCATACATACTTTCCTATATGGGAAACCAATATTTCGAGGTGTTACATAAATTGTGGCCCAATCAAACTTATAATACCCCCAACACAGAGTGTTGTAGGGTATAAATATATACCAGAGCCAAGTTCCACAAAATGGAAACGTACGTAACGAAATTCACTCTATTTGGGCTGATATTAGTCATTATTTGCACAATAAACCTGAAATCGCATTAAGGATATATATGGGAACCATATCCATATCTTAGCCGTTCTCCATAAAATTTGACAAAGGTATTTCCGAGCTTTATAAGATATCTGGTGCCAAATAACATTGCTGCCGAACGGATATTACAAATTTGTGGGACTTCAACACCAAATCAGATGAAACATATATATGGAAGCTATAGCTATATCTGAACCGATTTGCTTCAAATTTGATGTACCTGCTTCTAGACTCAATTCGATCGGATTTACCAAAATTCAGGACTTTTGGAATGATATTGGCGATTTAGTGTACAATCAACCCGAAATCGGTTGAACATATATATGGGAGCTATATCCAAATCTGAACCGATCTTGATTACATTTAGCAGAAGTATTTTTGGGCTGTATCGGATATCTGGTACCAAATATCATTGTTGGGGAGTGCTTATCGCGCATTTTGTACGGGAACAAATGCAAATCAATGCGAATAATCCGTTGTAAAGTGGACCGAGCCATGCCCAACTGCTGAGAACGGCGTTTTTGGGATGTTCTTGGGGACCTCTCAACACTGGCTCGTACGGCCTTGGTCGACTTTTATATGGCCTCTTCGGATTAGAAAATTTTTCGTATAAACGCTTAATGGTGTTCTTAGAAGGCGCACTTCTCACATTTTTTAATGTTTTAAAAGCACGTTGAGTTTTCACAATTGGCTTCTTGTAAATTTCAACTATTTCAGAGCGCTCGCGTGGCGTTTATTGGTTCATGGTAAAAATCTGCTTGGACTGACGCTTCAAATGCGGTATGTCATTACGCGATGTGACATCTCTGTCAAAAGTTATGGCGTTGCCAGATGGGTCCGTCGAATATGAGCAACCCTGCAGACTGAAGTCGGTTGAATGTGCAAAAATTCATGTCAATTGGACTTATATTGGCCATTTGGTGCACAATTAACCCGAAATCGGTTGAAGATATATGGGAGCTATATCTAAATCTGATCCGATTATCACCAACTTCAATAAGGTTCGCCTAGGGCCAAAAAAAATATTGTTTGGAAAATTTCATCTCAATCAGATAATAAATGCGACCTGCATTTAGTTCACAAGAATACATGGATGAACAGATGGACTGACATGCATAAATCGACGCAGAAAGGGATCTACAAAAGTAACTATGGGCCTATCTCGCTTCCTTCTCCCTGTTAAAAACATGTGGTGTAGGGTATAAACATAGGAAAGTAGATGCGTCATGACTTAAAATTTGCCCTGAATCAAGAATTGTATCGATTGTATGAATAGTAGGATATAAAACAGTTAAATACCAATATTTTTAATCATTTCCGTGACTAATTTACTTCTCGCCTAAAAGCATGCTAATAAATTTGTTTATCCGGCACTCCACTTTAACCCATATAACGGCAAGACATATTTAATTGTCATGTCATTTTACAACCAAACCTTTTTTCCAAAGTCTTTAGATTTTTTAGATTTTGCAAAAAGCTTCCGAGACAATGGAAAAATTTGAAAATTGTATATGAACATTGCAAAAATTTAGTATATATATTTTAGTATATATAATTTATATATTTTTTCCACAGTCAGAAAAATTAGGGATTTCAACCCAATTTGGAAAAGGTATTTTTAGGCTGTATCTGATCTTGTACCGTATAGCAATGTACACTGTTTCTTCCGGGCGTGATTCTAAATATTTAAAAAAAGATTAGGGATCAAAGACGGTTGTTTTGCAATTTGTGCTCAACATTCAATTGGACATATTAATGTGCTTCAGAATGTGTAAGACCAAAATAACTATATTTAATTGGAAACGTATGACAAATTCGATCATTTGAAGGTATGTTATGTAGAAATCCACTATAGCAGGAAATCACATGCATTTGTAGAGTTTAGTTAATTGCATCTATAGAAATAAACAATAAATATAACAATTAACATACATATGTGTACAGACATAAATAATACAAACAATGACATGCACATGCAATTATATTAAGTTTATTTGTGTTTCACACTCATTTAATATTGATTTTTCTTTCCCGGTTAATTGTCTAATTGTTTTGTGTCTACTTCTATTTGCAGCTAAATTTAAAAAACGCCTCAGTGATGCTTTCAAATACTGTCCCTTCAAAAATTTATTTCAATAAATTGCATAAAAAGATTGCAATGAAGAAAATATGAATAATATACATATATACACAAAAACTGACATATAGACTTGACAAAATAAACAATAAATACAAACATAGCTATACTGACAAACCACCAACAAACATACGAATGTACATACATCTTATACAGACATACATAGACATAATTTGGACTATGGTTTCAAAATTTCAAACTGCAACAAATTCAACAGGAACAACAACACTTACAATTAACACCTATTGAAACCCCACAAGCTGAATATACAAGCATACATGCATACATTGTGTATGTATGTATGTCTAACCGAATTGGCGCTGTTTTTAGATTTAGTTGAACAACTTAAAGAGTATTAGATAAATAAAATTAATGAAATTAAAAACAATTGAAACAATAAATAAATATGACATTTAAACTGGTGGAATACATGCAATAAGAAGTAAATTAACAAATATTTTAGAAATCTTATTTTTATTTAATTTCAAATATTAAAAAATCCGTAGGGCGATTAATTAATAATTAGCGGTACCTGCAAATCTCTATAATTAACGACATTTGTTGGAAAGCTACCGGTAGTTACGTGGCCCCTCAGATTGCCACATATTAAAATTTTTATACCCTCCACCATAGTATGTAGGGTATATTAAATTTGTCATTTACATTTTAGATGCCACAAAGTATATATATTCTTGATCAGGATAAAATTCTACATTATTTACCGGAATTGTTTCAAATTTTGCATTTGAAGTTCGCAATGGATACTACAGCCTGTGCCAGAAAATTGTCTGTGCAAGTTGCGTATGCAGGTCCACGCCATCTTATAGACCCTAATATCCGGATACATTCGGTATTTGTAAGATTTTAACAGAATTTTTAATGAATTTACATTTTTTGAAAATTGCCAAATTTGTACCAAATGGTGGAGGGTAACCAAAGTTCGACGGGGCCGAATTTACTCACTTGTTTTATCTGCTATGAGCTTTGAAATAGTTTGTTTTCATTTTATAAATTCAAATAAATTCTTCATATCCCTAAAGAATCAATACCATTTTTATACCCTACACCACATAGTGGTCAGGGTATTATGTCTTTGTGCATTTGTTTGTAACTTTGAGAAGAAAGCGAGATAGATTCATAGTTACTATTGATGATCTTCATAGAATCACATTCTGGGTCGATTTATGCATGTCAGTCTGTCCGTCCGTCCGTCTACGTATTCTTTTGAACAAAATGCAGGTCGCATTTATTATCCGATTGAGATTTTGCAAACAATATTTGTTTGGCCCAAGGACGAGCCCTATTAAAATAGGTGATAATCGGATCAGATTTAGATATAGCTTCCATATATCTTCAACCGATTTCGGGTTAATTGCGCAGATGTAGCTATAGCTCCATATATATGTTTCATCCGAATTGGGGATTTTAAGACCCTCACATGCGTAATATATACTCCTGTACAGAATGATATTTGGTACAGGACATCAGATACTGCTCGAAAATACACCTATCAAATTTTGTCAAGATTGGTTCAGACTAGGATATAGCTCCTATATTTATTATTATCCGATATCAGGTTTATTGTGCACCAAATTGCTAATATCGCCCAAATGGACTGAATTTTGGCATTTGCTACTGAATATATCCTATAAGCCAGTACTTCAAATTTGGTGTAAATCGGTTCGGATATAGCTATAGTTCCCATATATATGTTTTATCCGATTTGGTTGTTTAAAGTCCCTCACAAGCGTAATATGCATTCCAGATTTCAGATACAGCTCGGAAATAATTGTCTCAATTGTTGTCAAGATCGGTTCTAATTTGGATATAACTCCCATATATATCCTCAACAGATTTCGGGTCAATTGTGCACCAAATAGCCAACATCAGTCTAAGTGACCTGAATTTTGACATATCCAAACGAATCCAGTCTAGAAGCGAGTACATTAAATTTGGTTCAGATATAGCTATAGCTCCCATATATATGTTTCGTCCAATTTGTATCTTTACGTCCCTCAAATTCGTAATATGCATTCGACAACAATGATATTTAGTACCAGATATATTATAGAGCTCGGAAATACCTCTGCCAAATTTTATCAAGATCGGTTCTAATTTGAATATAGGTACTATATATATCTTCAACTGATTTCGGGTTTATTGCGAAAGTAATGGCTAACATCAGCACAAATGGGTTGAATTTCGGGACGTTCGTTTCCATTTTGTGCAACTCGGCTCCGATATATATATTTTTTAATATAATTCTTCTCCAAGTGATATCACGCAAACTCTAGCTGCTATAAAGCAAATACTAAATATGCACAGTGGTGTAGGGTATCACCGGCCCAGCCCGATTTTTGACTTTTCCTTACTGGTTTCAACTTGTTAAAGAATCGCACCACTGATATATCACATTCTCACACTACAAAATTTTTAAATTTAACTCTGGAGTTCAGACATTTTATGTAAAAATATATCTGTTAATTCCGAAATTCCAGTATTCGATGGTATGTGTCACTTCTGTCATTAGGAACATTAAATCCAAATGTCAAACAATTCAATAAAAATGTGGCTAAAATTATCAAAAGTACCGAATATCTTGAGGATATGATGAAAAAACTTAAGCTTATTAAAAAGTATTCTGCAACAAAAGCAGAGAATCCTTTACGAAATCCCAAGTAATTTCGTTGGGAAATATGTCTAATATTGGCAAACTACAGAATAAAAAGAAATATCTTTATATGGGGACTATAGGAAAGCATGAAGCTATATGTACAGTATTCAGCCGCAATAGGTAGAACCCATTATGAGCTGTGACTACCGAATTTTATTCCAAAACGTTAGAAACTAAGGCGAAAGTGATCAAAATGCCGAATAAGGAAATGTACCGTAATATAGGAAATAGAATCGGATATGAACTCTAAATACTGAATTTTAAGTTATTCCGCTAGAAACTATGACTAAAAACCTCAACATTCGGAAAATCGAGACGTACAATAATACGTAGACTATACGAAAGCACTAATTAGACAATGGTCTGCCACAGTAGGTAGAGCTCAATATGAACCAAATGGAGTACCCATTTTTCTTTTCCTAAAGCCCCCACGTAAAGTTATCTCCAGATATTTGGTATTTTAATGACTCAAGTCACATTTTTTACGGATTTGTCAAAAATTTATAATTGGAGTTCGTAATGGGTTCCAGCTGCGGTGGCGGAAATTTGTATATAGGTCCACTTTTTCGTATAACCCCCTATAACCGTATCTCTCAATATTCGGTATTTTAATAATATTATTCACATACTTCCACGGAATTTGGGTTCTACATTGTAAATATTGGTGTTAGCTTTCCTGTAGCGCCCCATATAAAGGTTCCTCCCGATATTCGGGATTTTGATGATTTTAGCCACATTTTCTCAGGAATTATTCCAAATTTGGTATTAGCAATTGGTAGAGAATTCTACATCTTGTGGCAATTAAAGGTTTAAACCGATGTTTGGTGTTTTGATGATCCGAGCAACATTTTCCCTCGGATTGCTTTCAAATTTGGTGTTAAAAAATATGTAAATATATATTTGTTTTGTATTTGGGGGAAGTTTCTAACTTTACAAAAGTATTAAAGGGTGGCAAGTTGTGGAAGCCATTGGGAGTTCTCGTGATCACCAGCTAAAAAACAGACTGTTATACTCCAAAATTCTTGAAAAGGGTTTCGTTCCAAGAGACATGGGTTCTATGAGCAAATCTGAATCCCTAGGACTGAAGGTATATAAATAATGGAAAACCAACAAATAGACTGGATATGCTACAAATTTCTTGAAAAAGATTTAGTTGAAAGATACATGGAATTTCTAAGAAAATCTTTTGCAGTAAGGATGTATACCTTCATCAAAATAATAGAGAAAACCAACAAATGGACCTTGAGTTCTCTTTTTTTTTTTGACCAGAGGCTAGCGCGAAACTTAGCAATTTTGATAATATTGATTATCTTTAAAATTACAACCGATGTCAAAAAATTTTTCTGATTTAAAAACAATTACTCACCTATTTTAATATATCTGAAAAACAAAATCTATTTAACACTGATTCTAGAGTGTTTATAAATGTACCCTAATTATAATATTTATATTCCACAAATTAAAAAAAGATTTCTAAAATATTTGTTATTAAATTGAGAGATAAGATCCAACATAGAAAGGAAACAAAAATTAGTTGCCTTGTTCCCCTTAAATAAAAAAAGTAAATAGTAAACATTTTCTAAATAGTTCAACCAGTAAAAGATTATTTTTGAATGATAATAAAATATCTACGCTATATTTATTATTTAAAAAAAAAAACTTCAAACGTTACGTTAAAAGTATATGCAATATTTATGAATTTATATTAAGAAACATATATATTAAAAATAAAAAAAGAGTTAAAATGTTAATATAAATAAAAGCAAAAAAAAAAACACAAAACAGAAAGAAATTTATTTTTCCAAAAAATACCACAACAAATGTGAGTTCGAGTTTATTTATCATTTAGAAAACTTCAAAATTATTATAAATTAGACCTAGAATTTAAAAATATATAGAACATATACATAAAAAAGCTACATGCCGACAACGGTACTGTATTCTGAAATAAAAAAAAAATAACAAGAAAAAACTACATACAAAAGAAAAGAATGAAGCTGGAATCATTAAATGAAACTGAGTTTAAATTTGCAGATCAAATGGAACTTCAATAAACAACGACATTAGTTTATAATAAAAAAAAAAATAAAAAACACACATTCAACACAAAAATATATATTAAATATTTAATTAAGACTAAAAACAAAACACCCATTATAAATCAAGACCGTAAAAAACTTATCTCCAACATTACATCAATACATTAATATACAAAGTACATAATACATACATATTTAATACATGAATACACCCTCATTTATTCATATCTTAAGAACGTTTTGTGAAAACAAACAAAAAACAATGTTGGATTTTTTTAATATGTAATTAATATTGGATATATACTGTAATATTTATTAAGTAATGTTCAGAAAGAGTTACATATTGCAACAAATCACTTATAAATAAACAATTTAATTGGTTTTTAAAAACATTATATATACATATATTAAAATTGAATAAATGCCAACAATAAACTAAAAACAAAACAAACATCTTGGGTTTTTTTTAAATGAAGAAAATTATGGTAAGTAAAATATTTAATTTTTCTATCACAATTTTTTTTAAGTACGAGGGCTGTGAACTTTGCGAACAAGCTACGTAAAATTGTTAAATATATGACGATGCATGTTTTTTTATACCCTCAGTCAAATGGCTAAAGAGGGTATATATCAAACTTCGTTTCAGGACATTTGCCCGTCTGTCTGGCTGGCTGGTGCGCACGATAATTCTTGATAGCTCTCAAACTTAGTTCGGAGATGGACAATATTGGTCCACCCTTTCTTGTGCCTCCCCCACAAAAGATCGAAATTTTCAAAAAATATATAAAAAAAAATATATAAAAATATAAAGAGAAACGACAATCCGATTTTGCCTCACAAGGAGTCAATATTTTAAATAATTACAACTCTTATAAAATATGATCGGTCCACTCCTTCAGGAAGTTATCAAAAAAAAAAAAAAAAAAATATATATATATATAGATTCTGCACAAAAACAGAAGCAATAATCCGATCTTGCAGAAAACATTGCAAATCCTAAAATTTGCATCAGTTCTAGGTCAGGGGCAAAAAACTCCATCAAGTGCCCCCCCCCCCCCCACAAAGGGTAAACATTTCGCATAATTCTAACTCTTATAAAATGCGATGTAACAATCCGATTGTCTTAAAATTTCACATTTCCCAATATTTTTATAAACCCAAGATCTGGTGCTATATCGGTCCACTCCTTCTGGTACCACCCCCACAAAAAGTCGAAATTTTGAATAACAATTAAGCTTATAAAACTCGAAGCTAACATCCGATTCCATTTACACTTGGCACATCTAAATATTTCTATCTACGCAGGATCTGTTGTAAAAACGGTAGAAATCTAACTATTTCTTCTGGTACCTCCCCCACAAAAGAGTACATCCCCCAAAACATTTATAAAATCCGAAATAAGCATCAGGTTCTCTTTATATTTCACACATTCCATTATTTCCACTAACAAAAGATCTGTTGTGAAGATGAGATATATCGGTCCACTCCTTCTGATACCTCCCCCACAAAGGCTCAAAGTTTTGAATATCCATAGAGCTCATAAAAAGCGAAATTAATATCCGATTCAATTCAAGTCTTGGTACATCCCAATATTTCCATCAATGCAAGATCTGTTTTTAAAGATGTCTACAATGGTCACTATCGGGCCATTTCTTTTGCTACCTGTACCAAATAGGGTTCGGGTTTTTGAAAAACAAAACGTCCAAAGATAGCGAAATAAGCATTCAATTCTCTTCAAATTTCACCCATACAAACATTTTTGCTTATACAATATCTGTTGTGCGGATGATATATATCTGTTGTATGTACCTCACACACAAAGTGTCACAATTATGTCTGTAATAACTTGCGAAAGAAGTCAGCGATTCTTTACAACTTTCTATTTATAAGAAACCTGAGATGAATATGGAGTTTATGATTTTCCATAAATATGTATACATAAATAAATACCAATATTTATACCCTACACCGCAAGGTGGACAGGGTATTATGTCTTTGTGCATTTGTTTGTAACAGGCAAAAGGAAACGAGATAGACCCATAGCAGTAAGTTCGGGCCGAACTTTGAATACCCTCTACCGTTGAAAGTTACAACAAAAATCATAAACGAAATTTGGTATGAAAATCAAGGTTGGAAAGTAAGTTTGATACATGAAAGTGGCTTTGGATATGTGTACTAAGTGTGCGAACTGTATAAAAGGGTACTATATTAAGGTGAACTGATGAAGCTGGAGTTTGATATTTTGTTTTGGGGTCCCTGTTAGTTTTGGGTTTGTGACAAAGAGGTGGTTTTGGAAATAGTTATAACAAGTGGACGAAAAATTCTAAATAGTACAATTTGCAATTTGGTACAATTTGTAATTTAATTGCGCTTGAAATCTGTAATTTGGTATAAGCGTCGCTTTTCATGTGTAGCCTGTGTACATGGGCATGGTTTCAAAAATCTGCACTATTATTGTGCGAAAAGTACTGAATGGTACTATACTTGCTATTGGATAAATGTATAGATATACAATTCTGAAATTACAGGGTGAGATAAAAAAACTACACCAAATTCAAACAAAATAATTTTTACATTATTTTTAAATTTTATTGAACAAAAGCAAAAAAGGTCGGAAATAGCATCACATTTTAGAATATGTTTAGATATGTTCGAATTGGTCACCTTTGACATGAATTATGGCCTTGAAGCGGCCAATGAAACCGTCAATCGCTGCCCGAATGTTGCTCTGCCGTATTTTGGTACATTCCCGGCGAAGTGCTTGCTTGAGGTGACCGACACTTTGGTTTTTTTAGTGCCAACTTTGTTTTCCAAAATACTCCAGACATAATAGTCCAACGGTTTGGTATCCGGAGATTTTGGTGGCCATTGTGCGCTTTAAATGAATCGAGGAACTTCATTTTGTTACCATTCTTGGGTGGCGCGTGTTGAGTGCGATGATGCTGAGTCCTGTTGGAATGTCCAAGGTCTGCGACCAAAATGTTTGAGTGCCCAAGGCTCTTATACACACTCGAGAACATTTTCGCTATAATATTCGGCATTTATTCTGATGCCACGGTAGATTAATACGAGCGGATAGCGATCATGGGCTGTTATGGCGGCCCACACCATCACCATGGCCGGCGCTTGCTTTCTGGTGGCCAACTGGTAGGTGGACATTTTCAGCTTACCTCTTTGGCAAGTAAACACAATAATTTTCTTTGTTTACAAACTGCTGGACAACGAATGTTTTCTCATCGGAGAAAACCACTTTAGGTCAAGCGAAGACAGTCTTTAGCTCTTTCGAGTACATTTTCTTTCTGTTGCGGTGTAAGTTCTTGCACTTTTTGGAATTTCAATGGCTTTACCCCGAGCTCAGTTTTCAATATTAGCCGAATAGAATATTGCGATATGTTCAGCTCACAAGCCATTTTTGGGCCATTGCGACGCGGGTTTCGATCAAGTCGCTTCATTACTTTTCGAACCAATTCTGCTGATGTTGATGTTTTCTTCCGTCCACTTACTTGACGTCGGGCTACCCTACCAAAATCATGGTAACGAGTGACAAGACACAAAAGGTTTATTCACATTTAAATGCTGGAGTGCTCTAACGATAGCCACTTGTGGTTTCCTGTTGCAGAACGTTGTCTACATATGTTCGCATTATGCTATAACGCTTCATGTTTCGGTATTTCGATGATTTTAGCCTCATGTTCCAGGGGAATTCGTTGACTGCTGGAATGAGGTCATTATTTCTTTTATCACTCATGAGGCGGTACCTTCGAATATTTATTATTCTGGTGATTTTAGCCATATTTTTAACAGTTTTTAGTATGAAATTTGAAACTGGCAATAGATAAACCCACTCGATGCACAACTCATTTGCAAATATGCGTAAACTCTGTTCCAGAACTACAAGAATGTACAAGTTTTTTCTATGATGACCGACTTTTACTTTACGATATCGAAAAAATTAGCAAAAGAAGTAGATTCATGCAGGTTCTGGAACAAAGCAGTAATTTCTGCTATTAAAAAACATGCGATACCAAAAAAATCTATATCTATAAAAGAGGAAAATGTTTGTATGTTTGTTTGTTTATTTATTTGTAATTTATGGACTCGAAAACCGTTGAATAGATTTTCCTGAAAATTTCCATATATACTGCAACATCGCCTGGAAGTAACATAGGCTATATACATTTTTGAATTTCCACTTGGAACTGGAGATATAGCATCAGAATCGGAGGTACCTCCCAAAAATTTAGATTTTATATGCACATATCTATTGATTGGTTTAAGATACAGTCTCCAAATTTGGAATACGTAACGGAATTTAGAACAAAAATAAGTTTGCCAAATTATATTGTAATCGGTTCAGATTTGGATATAGCTCCCATATACATTTTCCGCCGATTTCATGTATTTGGTGGATCAAACACGACATGTATTTCCAATTGTAATGAAATTCAAAATAAGTAACGGAATTGGGAGCCAAAATGAATTTGTCAAATTATATTGAAATCGGTTCAGATTTGGATATAGCTCCCATATATATTTTCGGCCGATTTCAAGCATTTGATGCACCAAACACGCTATGTATCCCCAATTTCAATGAAATTTGAAACGTGTGATAGATTTTATCTAAAAAATTTAATTCCCAAATTATAGTGAAATCGGTTCAGATTTAGATATAGCTCCCATATACATTTTCGGCCGATTTCATGTATTTGGTGGACCGAACACGATATGTATTTCCAATTGTAATGAAATTTAAAATAAGTAACGGAATTGGGAGCCAAAAAGAATTTGTCAAATTAAATTGAAATCGGTTGAGATTTGGATATAGCTCCCATATATATTTTCGACCGATTTCATGTATTTGATGCACCAAACACGCTATGTATCTCTAATTTCAATTAAATTTGGAATGTGTAGCGGAAATTAAAACAAATATACATTTGTCAAATTATATTAAAGTCGGTTCAGATTTGGATATAGCTCTCATATATATTTTCGACCGATTTCATGTATTTTATGCACCATACACGATATGTATGTTCGATTCCAAAGAAATTTGGAATATGTAACGGGATTTTGATTAGAAAATAAATTAGTCAAATTATATTAAAATCGGTTCAGATTTGGATATAGCTCCCATATATATTTTCCGCCGATTTCACATATTTGATGCACAAAACACGATACGTATTTCCGATTCCAATGAAATTCGGCAAGAGTGGCTAATTTTGGTACAAAAATAAATTTGACAAATTATATTCAAATACGCTCTGATTTGATTATAGCTCCCATATATATACTCAGCCGATTTCACATATTTGATGCACCCAAAGCGAGAGAGACAAAATCTGGCACCAGAAAAAATTGCCAAATTACATTGAAATCAGTTGAGGTTTGGATATAGCTAACATATATATTTCGGCCGATTTCATATATGTTATGCACCAAACATGATATATATGACCGATACCAATGAAATTCAGAATGTGTGGCGGAATTTGGTTACAATAATAAATGTGACAAATTAATTGCAAATTAGTTAAGATTTGGATATAGCTCCCATATATATATATATATATATTATCGGCCGATTTCACATATTTGACGCACCAATTTCAATGAAATATGAAAGATGTGGCGGAGTTTGGTGTAAAAGTATTTTTTTTTTTTAAAAAAATATATTTAAATCGGATCAGATTGGGATATGATTTCAATAAGAACCTTTGACCCACAACGCCTTAGGTTAACACTAAAAAACAACACAACAATTGATTTGAAATACGCTTATTACGGCGAAGTATGTTGCTATCTCGAATTCACTAATTGAAATAGAAATGCCACTCAACATCAAAAGATTGCAGTTTACTGCACGCTTGGTATTTGCTATGAAATAAATAAATCCGAAGGACAAACCCTTCGTGTATGTGTGTCATGTTACTGCTTTTCTAATGATTTTGTTTATTTACGCATTAAAGTAGTGTAATATTTTGTTTTTAATTTTTAAATTTGTTGTTTTTTTAATCAACATATATTCGTAAATAAAATCAAAAGGGGTTGCGAAGCGCACCGGGTTCAGCTAGTAATTATATAAAATGAGGCTACAACCTATGTATTCTGTCTGAGGATTGGTAGAAAATGTGGCTACAATTATAGAAAATACCTAATGAACTTTCAATGGGGGCTATGCGAAAGGTGAACCGATGTACGCCATATTCTAACTCATAAAATGTCAGATATAACATGAAAGAGTAATTACCACAGACGCGGTGGTAAATTGGTACATAATCTATAAAGTTATACTCAAAGCAATATCCTGGTCAGGATGTTGGTTGATTCACAAGAACTAATCTTCAAGGTATAGCTTGACAAATTAAACTGCGTTTGTGTATTCATAATCATTCTATATGTTCATAATCAGAATAATTTGTTCTCCAAACTCTATCAATAGCACGGTATCACAGCAACTGAAAGAATTGAATTTATCCAACTATATATGGTGTTAGTTGCTATGTTTTTTGTTGAATCAAAAAATGTAATCAATGTTAACCGATAAAGTCACCATGTGCAGCAAGTGTTCCTTTTTTTCGTTTTGTTGACAGATGAATGGAATTAATGTTTCCACTTATCTTTTGAATTTAAAACGCATAAAATCTTAACAGCAATATGTTTAATTCTGTTGAACACTTATCAGCTGTATCCCGCTATTGTTACGCTGTCAGGAAACGTTTATAACACCATGGCTCGGAGGCGTTATTTTCTACACACGCTCATGCTTCTATGTTGAGGCGCACACACACAAACATACATATATTCGAACATATGTGTACGTATTTGCAATACCATTAACACACAAGGCTAAATGACAACCACACTTAATGCCGAGCTTTTTCGTTTTTGCCAACACTAAAGTGGTGTCATTCTCCAACACTTCCTTTATCCTCACCTCCTTTTTACAGTTATAACAAAAAACTTATCACATGATGCCTTTTGTTTTGTTGTTGTTGTCATTGGCAAGGCAATAAATCTCTGTTTCCCCCCCATATTCTTTTTGATGTCATGGCTAAGAAGTTGGGGATTTTCTTTTTTTTTCAATGTTTTTCTCTGTGAAGAGAATTTGGTACTTTAAATATTTTAGCTTTCAGGATGGTGCGGAAGACACACAAACCGTTGAAAAATTGGACACATGTTTAACCCAGGAAATCAGATGATCTTCCCATTTCCTACCAAGCAAAAGTGTGAACATCCTTATTATCACTAAATAGGTAGGTATAAGGAACGCTGTGAATGGATATGGAAGTGTTTGTTTACCGAGAAAATCTACCCGAAAGATTTCAGATATGATTCTAAAGAAATTACAAGGAAACAATTTCCATAAACAATGCCTTTTCTTAAACAACGTTTTGTGAGCAATCAGATAAAACACCTGGAAATACGGTGAAATATATTTTGGTGTGAAGGCACTTTTATATTTTTCAACTTTCAATGCGGTTGTGAATGAGGCATGGGGTGAAGAGAAATCAAAGCTGATCATGTAGCCGTACAAAAAGAAATATTTAGTGATAATAAGGATGTTCCCACTTTTTCTTGGTAGGAAAAGGGAAGATCATCTGATATCCTGGGTTGTCCTAAATCGTTGTATCTATATATATAAAAGAAAGTTGTGTTAGTTACTACGCTCATATTTCAAGAACCGCTCGTCTAATTTTTCGATTCAGACAAATTCGGAATTGTTTCTTGGCAGAAAAAAAACGCGTTTTTCATTTTCATTTTGGCTTTTGGTATGTACAATAGTAATGTTCAATTTTGCATAATTTTTATACCCTACAACACTATGTGTTGGGGGTATTATAAGTTTGATTGGACCAAAAATTATGTAACACCTCGAAATATTGGTTTCCCACATAGGAAAGTATGTATGGATCTTCCTATATCGCCGAGCTGAGTCGATCTAGCTATCCGTCCGTCTGTCTATGTTAATTTGTAATCACTCTACAGGTTGCAATTATGGCCCGATCGTAACGAAATTTAGAATGGAGGTGGGGCTATTGCTTTTGGAGATGATCGCATAATATTTAGGGGTTGAAATGCACCAAAACATTTCCTGAGTTTGCAGCTGATCTACAGGTCGCAATTATAGACCAACCGACGCGGAAGTTGGCATGGGGCTAGAGATTAGGGCTGGGCAGAAATCTGTCAATTCTGACCATCACGTAGATGCCGATAGTAAATATATCGGATATATATACATATAGCGAAATATATACAATGCATATATATAAAGGAAGGGGATGTTAGCTAGAATGCTTATATCTCAAGAATGGCTGGACCGAACATTCGTCGTCATAACATGAAAAATATGGACTTTATGGGGTCTCCAACGCACAATTTTATTGAAAAATAACTTAATTCCTATCTAATGATGTAGGTTTAAAAAGGTAATTATCTTTGATTATTCTGCTCTGCATTGTGAAGTGGACAAAACTAAATTCCACGCAGCACGGTGTTGTGAACGCTGAAAATACAAATTCCAAATTACAGCTCATTTGAATGGAAGAGGTTGCTAAGCTCTTTACAATACCAAAAATTGAGCTGAGTTTTTATATGGGGCTATTATAGATGTTCCTTGGAGAAGGAAACGAGATAGACAGATAGTTCCTTTTGGTGATCAGCATAGAATCACATTTTGAGTCGATTTATGTATGTCCGTCTGTCTGTCCATGTATTTTTGTAAACAAAATGCAGGTCGCATATATTATTCGATTGAGATGAAATTTGTTTGGATCAAGAACGAACCCTATTGAAATTGGTGAAAATCCGTCGAAATTTAGGTATAGCTCCCATACATATCTTCATCCGTTTCACTTTAGGTTTCTTGTGCTGTGAATTTTGCTACATCCGATCGAATTTAGCCTACAAGCATGTGCTTCAAATTTGATGAAAATCGGTTCAGATATATCTATAGCTCCCATATATATGTTTCATCCGATTTCGGTGTTTAGACCCTTACATTCGTTATATGCATCCCACAAGACTGATATTAGCACCAGATATCAGATACAGCCTACCAATTCATAGATCAAATATTATCAAGTTCGGTTAAGATTTGGATATAGCTCCCATTTATATCTTCATCCGATTTTAGGTTTCTTGTCCAAATGTTGTGAATTTTAGTACTTCCAACCGAATTTAGTATAGAAATAAGTACTTTAAATTTGGTGGAAATCGGCCCAGATACAGCTATAGCTCCCATATATATGTTTAATCCGATTTGGTGTTTAAGTCCCTCGCATTCGTAATGATATTTAGTACCAGATATTAGATTCAGCCCAGCAATACATGATTCAAATTTTATCAAGATCGGTTCAGATATGTCTTCGTCCGATTTTAGGTTTCTTGTGCACCAAATGGCTAATTTCAGCCAAAAGTGAGTGAAATGTTGCACTTTAAAGCGAATTCATTCAAGAAGTTAATACTTAGAATTTGGTGAATGTCGCTTCAGATATAACTATAGTTCCCATATATATATTTCATCCAATTTTGATGTGTAAGTCCCTTACATTCGTAATATACACCCCATAAAAATGATATTTGGTACCAGATATTAGAATCAGCCTAGCAATACATGATTCAAATTTTATCAAGATCGGATTAGATTTGGATATAGCTTCCCTATATATCCTTGTCCGATTCATTCTAGAAGTTAACATTTAAAACTTGGTGAAAATCGGTTCAGATATAGCTATAGCTCCCATATATATGTTCAACCCGATTTGGTTTTTAAATCTCCAACTTTCGGAATATGCACTCTATCATAATCATATTTTGTATCAGATATCATAGAGCTCAGAAATGCCCAATATAAACCTTTCTTTTATGAGGCTCAAATTAATATGCATAGTGGTGTAGGGTATCATATAGTCGGCCCCGCCCGACTTTTAAGCTTTCCTTACTGATTTTTATTTAGAAATTACTATGGAGTCATTACTTATTATAAAAATTGTGACTCAATCATAATAATAATTATAATTATAATAATAATAATAATAATAATAATAATAATAATAATAATAATAATAATAATAATAATAATAATAATAATAATAATAATAATAATAATAATAATAATAATAATAATAATAATAATAATAATAATAATAATAATAATAATAATAATTAATAATAATAATAATAATAATAATAATAATAATAATAATAATAATAATAATAATAATAATAATAATAATAATAATAATAATAATAATAATAATAATAATAATAATAATAATAATAATAATAATATAAACATAACAAGTAAATTCATAAAATCTAAATATATATTCGATTTTTATATTGAGTTTGTCATTAAATATAATATAATACTTTTTCACAATTCCCACTTCTTTAGTGTTTTCAAATCATATGGTGTATGTTTTGATTCTTTTCATTCCTTAAATGTTGCCATATTTATACTAAATAATCAGATTTCGCAATTCATCAAATCGATCGAAGCTGAAACAAAAACGATTGATTTTATATTACGGAAATGAAACCATTCCGATCGAAAACTATGGAGTATAAAACTGTTGTTGGTGATGTATCAACAGATGTTCTTATTTCCTTGCTGAAATGAATATCAGATTCTGTACACTGACGGTTAAATTATTTTTCCAGAGAAACCGTTAGAAGAATATGTTCGGAATTTAACTTAAAATAAAAACAAACGTTGTTTTTATAAAAACAACAGTTATGGGATTAAGCCTGACCATTTTTCAAGAACAAAATACAATGGAATCCCGAACAAACAAGACGAAGACGTGGGCCTACGTGACCCATTTTCAATACCAAAAGTCCTGCATACATAATATACATTTGAGTAAATTTTTATCAACGTACTTCATTTCGTTCGGAAGCTAAAATGAATTCTACTGACGGATAGACGGACATTGCTAAATTTATATAGAATTTTATGCTAATCAAGAATATTTATGCTTTGTGGTGTCTTAAATGTATATTTCGAGGTGCTACAAACGGAATGACAAACTTAATATATCCTCCATACTATTGTGGGGGGATAAAAAGGACCCTTGACGCTTGAGTGTTAGTTTTCGACCAAAATATTCCTCGTATTTTTGTCTGCGATATTGCCGAAGACACTATGTACCAACAATGTTCGTATTCCGAGTTAGTTTAATTAGAATATTTCCAAAAAATGTGAAAGAGGGGGAACTTCTTTGATGACTTCTTTTTATACACCCCCACCCACCTTGGAAAGGAGGGTGCATTAACTTTGTCATTCCGTTTGTAACATCCCTAAATATTCGTCGTAGACCCTATAAATTATATTTATTCATAATCAGCATAAAATTCTAAGTCGGTTTAACGATGGCCGTCTGTCTGTTGAAATCATGATACAGTCCACATTATTTGACGCGACACTATTAGAGCGTCAAAATTCAGCAGAGCAATTTGTATTATGTCTAGGATGGTTGGTATTGAAAATGTCTATCGGTCTACGTTTTGGTATAGTGCCCACATAACGGTACCTCCCGAAATTCGATATTTTGATGATTTTTTGTCACATTTTTCCACGGATTTGTCTAAAAATTGGTATTTTGTAGATCCTGGTGGGTTCTAGCTCTTTTGGCGAAACATTGTATGTATAGGTCCACGTTTTTTTATAATCCCATATAGTGGTATTTCTCGATATTCGATATTTTGATGATTTTTGGCACATTTTCCCATGAATATATCTAAAAATTTTTATTTGTGGGTCATAATGGGTTCTAATGTTTCCTTTACACAAAAGTGGAGGATATTAAAAGTTCGGCCCGGCCGAACTTAATGTTTTTTTTTTTTTACTTGTTTGACTCTATTTTCGTAATCTATTTGATTTTCCCCATAATTATTTTCTTATTGCATAGTGTTAATGTCAAATTCCAAATTCATAAATCAGCATAAAAAATTGAAAGAAAAATAAAATCTTAAAAAAAATAGAACGTGCTGACTCAAAAACCTATTATTTTTTTATGTCACTCCTTTAATAAATGAAATATATATACCGAATCATTCACATTCCATGATTATCATTAAAGTTTAAAAAAAATGGATTTTTCAAAATAAATTTTAGACTTTTTTGACTGCTCCTTATTTGAAAAATAGAACAGAATTTTTAATTCATTTCATTGGATTTTACGAAATTAACAATGTCGCTATGTCCATTAATGCTTAAAGACAGACGAAAATCAAAATACGATGACCGAAAGCACTTTTTGTTTTCTTTTTAATTGTTTCGAAACGTTCACTTGACTATTTACACTATTTGTCAACTCTTTTCATTTCCCCTGTCATTTCGTCCACACAATAGGCGATTGCCAGTTGAAGTTTTAGTTTTTAGAAGTTATCTAATTACAGAGTCTTAACTCTTGGATAACTAACTAACTTGTAAATGAACTTAGGATGCATTCACATACTGCCGAACATCATCATTCTTCAGTCTCTCAACGGATTCAACCAAAAGTTCGTCATCGTAATGGTAGCTTTTGAATACTTCATCAATGTTCCTTTGTTCGTCGTTTGAAATTTAAAACAACAACATTCCACTTCTTCGCCCTGTACGAGGATACATTCGTCGAAACTCAACAATTTAATTACAAATGAATGAACTATGAAGAATGATTCGTTAGAAAGCGTTTTGAGTGTTTGTTAAATTTGATCGAATTCCAATTAAAATAATCATTGATGTATGAGTTCTGGTGCTGTTACGCTTTGTTTTGAATGCAAATTAAAAAATATGAGCTATCTGCTACTGGAACAATTCTATCTCAATTATCAATTGATTGTATGAAACAAATTGGTGTTGTATGCAAGTAAATAGATTAGTTAGTAAATTATATACAAACATAATTTTTTTCGAAATAATTGTAATATATTTATAAAATGCTAAATTTAGGCAAACAACGAAATAAGTAGCATTTGAAATTGCTTAAAATCTTTATTAAATGTGGTTCAAAGCATCTTAAATCAGGAGATTTCGTCACATGAATGATATGATGAAAATTTCAATTATTATTTTACGAGATAGCTATATATCTATGGACAGCTTGAAATAACAAATAATTCCCCCATTCTGTGGCAAAATATACCTTACACATAAATTTAGACCAGAATCGATCCATTTTTATACACTCCACCATACATATTATGGAGGGAGTTTGTCTTCCGTATGTAACTCGTCGAAATAATAATTTCCAACCCAACAAAGTATACCAAATATGCATAGGGTATAAGACAGTGTGAGATGAAACCAGTAAGGAAAGCTCAAAAGTCGGGCGGGGCCTACTATATGATACCCTACACCACTATGCATATTTAGTAGAGCTCTCGTAAAAAGGTTTATACAGGGCATTTCAGAGCTCTATGAGATATTTGGTACAAAATCAAAATCTATCTAATTCTATCGTGCATTTTACGAACTATAGCTATCTTTGAACCGGGTTTCTCCAAATTTGACGTATTAGCTTCTAGACTGAATTCGGTCTTATGTACGAAAATTCAGGTGATTTGGGCTGATATTGGCCATTTGTTGCACAATTAACACGAAATCGGATGAAGATACATATGGGTGCTATATCCAAATCTGAACAGATTTTGATAAAATTAAAATCGACTACTTTTGGGCTTTATCTGATATCTGGTATCAAATATCATTCCTGTGAAGAGTATGCTATGCTATGCTATATCCAAATCTGAACAGATTTTGATAAAATTAAAATCGACTATTTTTGGGCTTTATCTGATATCTGGTACCAAATATCATTCCTGTGAAGAGTATATTACTAATGGAAGGGACTTAAAGAGCAAATCGGATGAAACATATATATGGGAGCTAGAGCTACATCTGAACCGATTTTTACTAAAAATTGTGTACTTGCTTATAGGCTGCTTTCGGTCGGATTTGCAAAAATTCATGCCATTTGGGCAGATATTGGCCATTTGATGCACAATTAACACGAAATCGGATGAAGATATATATGGGAGGCATATCCAAATCGGAACAGATTTTAATAAAATTAAAATCAACTATTTTTGGGCTTTATCTGATATCTGGTACCAAATATCATTCCTGTGGAGTGCATATTACGAATGTGAGGGACTTAAAGACCAAATCGGATGAAAGATATATATGGGAGCTATAGCTATATCTGAACCGATTTTTACTAAAATTGGTGTACTTGCTTATAGGCTGGTTTCGGATGAGTTTGCCAAAATTCATCTTGGTACCATCTAATACTTGGTACCAAATATCACGGTTGTGGAGTGAATATTACGAATGTAAGGAACTAAAACACTAAATCGGATGAAACGTATATATGGTTGCTATATATATATCTGAACCGATTTTCACTAAATTTGATATACTTGCTTCTAGGCTGAATTTGGTCCGATGTACTAAAATTCAGTCCATTTGGACTTATGTCGGCCATTTGGTGCACAATTAACCCGAAATCGGATGAAGATATATATGGGAGCTATATCCAAATCTGAACCGATTTCGATAAAATTACAAACAGCTATTTCTGGGCTGTATCTTATATCTGGTACCAAATATCATTCTTGTGGAGTGCATATTACGAATGTGAGAGGCTTAAACACCAAATCGGATAAAACATATATATGGGAGCTATAGCTGTTTCTGAACCGATTTTCTCCAAATTTGATGTATTTACTTTAAGGCTAATCTCGGTCACATGTGCCAAAATTCGGCCATTTGGGCTGATATTGGCCATTTGGTGGTCAATTATCCCGAAATTGTAGTGCCGGGAGCAAGCACGATATACACTCTTAGTTTAGTAAACACAAATTAACAATTTTTGTAAAGCCAGACGCTGAAAATACGCTTTAGTCATTAAAACAAAACATTATAGTTTTAAGTATTTCTTTCTTCACTTCAAAATTGTAAATTTTCGTGTTAAAAAAAAAGACTCAATAAAAATTTGAATTGAAATTGAATTGAATTATCCCGAAATCGGATGAAGATATTTATGGGAGCTATATCCAAATCTGAACCGATTTCGATAAAATTTAAAACAGCTATTTCTGTGCTCCATCTAATACCTGGTACCAAATATCACGGTTGTGGAGTGCATAGTAGGAATGTGAGGGAATTAAAGATCAAATCGGATGAAAGATATATATGGGAGCTATAGCTATATCTGAACCGATTTTCTCCAAATTTGATATACTTGTTTCTAGGCCGAACTCGTTTGGGTGTGCCAAAATTCAGGTAATTTGGACTGATATTGGCCATTTGGTGCACATTTAACCCGAAATCGGATGAAGATATATATGGGAGCTATATCTAAATTTGATCCGATTCTCACCAATTTCAATAGGGTTCTTCCTTGGGCTAAAAAAATATTGTTTGGAAAATTTCATCTCAATCGGATAATAAATGCGACCTGCATTTTGTTCACAAGAATACATGGACAGATGGACGGACGGACGGACGGACAGACGGACTGACATGCATAAATCGACTCAGAAAGTGATTCTATGAAGGTTCTCAAAAGTAACTATGGGTCTATCTCGTTTCCTTCTCCATGTTACAAACAAATGCACAAAGACATAATACCCTTACCACTATGTGGTGTAGGGTATAAAAACTGCAACCAACTTCAGACTGCGGTCATTTTTAAGCCACTCGTCCGACAGCTGTTAAAATTATTCCAGTTGCATTTCATTATATTCTTTACAAGCGTACAAAAGCATTTTGGTGAGAATTTTCCAGAACAAAAGTCATTTGTGATGGAATTCAAACGTGATAGTGTGATTTCTTTATATTTGGCTGGAAAACCACAAGTGGCTATCGTTACAGCACTCCAGCAATTAAATGTGAATAAATATTTTGTGACTCGTACAATCGCTCGTCAAGGAAGTGGACGGAAGAAAATGGGAGCATCATCAGAAATGGTTCGAAAAGTAAAGAAGTGACTTGATCGAAACCCGCATCGCAGTGGCCGAAAAATGCCTCGTGAGCTGAACATATCGCAATATTCCATTCGGCAAATACTGAAAAATGAGCCCGGGGTAAAACCATGGGAATTCCAAACAGTGTAAGAACCTACCTCGCACAAACAGAAAGAAAATAGGATCAAAAGAGCTAAAGAGATGCTTCGCTTGGCCGAAAGTGGTGAGCTGCCGAATTTGATTTTCTCCGATAAGGAAAAGTTCGTTGTCCTGCAGTTTGTAAACAAACAAAATGGTCGTGTTTACTTGCCAAAGAGGTTAGCTGAAAATGTGCAGCTTCGGTTGGCCACCGGAACTCCAGCGCCGGCCATGGAAATGGTGTGGACCGCCATAACAGTCGATGGTCGCTCTCCGTTCGTATTAATCGACCGTGGCATCAGAATTGGCACTAAAAAATACCAAAGTGTCGATCACCTCAAGCAAGCGTTTTTTTTTTTGGGCCAAAATGCCGCAGAGCAACATTCGTGCTGGTGGTGACGGTTTCATTGGCCGTTTGAAGGCCATAATTCGTGTCAGAGGTGACCAATTTGAACAAATCTAAACTTTAAAAATCTAAAAATTTGAGTTAGAGTTTTTTATCCCACCCTTTATATATTCTTCAACAGCGTAAAATTCTAAGACAATATAGCACGGTCCGCCCATCTGTCTGTTCTAATCTTGCAAGAGTCAAAACGAATTGAGTTAGGTAGCTAAAATTTTGCACAGATCAGCCTTTTGTGTGCAGGCAGGTGGAGTTCGATGATGGGCTATATCGGTCCAAGATATCGAATGGCCGCCATATAACAGTGCCTCCTGATATTCGATATTTTGATGATTTTAAGCACATTTTTCAGTGGAGTTGTCTACACAAGGAGTACTTTGTGGGTACCTTACTGCCAGGAATAGAATTGTTTTAAAATCCATACAAAGAATTTCTTCTGAGCACTTTGTCCCTGAAAGACAATTGTCTATAAAGGTTCACGATATCTTATATCCCTCATGTAACTGTATGTCCCGTCAGTCGTTATTTTGATTTTCTTTTCACATTTTTCAATAATATTGTCTAAAATCCTACACAAGGAGTTCCCTGCGAACACTTTACTCCCTGAAAGATGATTTTTTATAAAGGTCCACGATATCGTATAGCCCCCATACAATGGTGCCCCCCGATATTCGATATTTAGATTATTTTAGCCCTATTTTCAATGGATTAGTCTTAAAATCCACACAAATAGTTCTCCCTGAGTACTTTACCCCCTGGAAGAGAGTTGTATATAGGTCTACGTTTCAGTATAGCACCCATATAACGCTTACCAGAGATATTCTGTATTTCCAGGATCTTCGCGACATTATTCACCGAAATTGCGGAAAAATGTCCACGTCTTAGTTTACCCCCCATACAACGGCACCTCCCTTTATTGGGTATTTTGATGATGTTAGCGACATTATTCACGGGAATTGTTTCGAATTTCCTCTTTGAAGTTTGGAATCGTTACTACAGCCTATGACGGAAAATTATTTATCCAGCACCACATCTTCGTAAAACCCCCATATTAAGGTTTTCATTTGAGCGGTATTTTCCGACGATTTTTTTTAATTTTCAAATTCCTTCCGAATGGTGAAGGGTATAGAAAGTTCGGACCGGCCGAATTTAGCTGCTTTTGTACTTTTTTTTCAGATATATTAAACAGGATGTTACCGATTTAGATAGACGGACAGACGAACACACATAGATAGATCGACTCAGCTTGAGGTGGATATAGTTCATGGTGGGTCGATAACATGAAAGCATCAAGTGACCGGTGTCTCTATTTTATTGAAAGCTGAATAGCTACCGTCTGCCTACAAAGTAGATTTGTTTTACTGATCGATATTGGGTTTAATATTCAAAACTACAATTGTCTGTGAGGTGGGGTATATTGTCGAGCGCTGGTCTCTAACCAATATTTCCAGATGTTGTAAACTTTTTGGCCCAATCGAACTTATAACAACCTCACAATATAGTTTTGTAGCTCAAACAAACATTACTTGAAATTGCAATAAATTAGATTTTATGAGATATTATTTTGGTTTTTGGTCAGGATTTTGAATATATAACTAAATGATAGTCATATATCGTAATTTCGCATTTTATAACGAATTCATGAACGAAATGACGTAGGTTGATAAAAATGCTGCTCAGATGTACTTTATATTGGTAAAATTTTTGGGGGGCTTTAGTAAAACATGGACCTCTTTGAACCATTTCAACATCAAAGGTCCTACAGACACATAATACATCTGCGCAAACTTTGACCAATCAACTTTGTTTTGTTCAAAAGCTAGAGTGATTTTGCAAATGGATGGAGATGGACACAAATTTAGAGACAGACGCACGGACATCCCTAAATCGACAGAGAGTTTTATATCGATTAAGAATATTTATATTTTGTGGGGTCTAAGATTTATATTTATTACAAACGTAGTGATAGACATAAGTGCCCTCCACACTTTGGTGAAGGGTATAAAAATATTATTCGAAATTGCGAAAAATGTATATTTGTTCAGGCATATCTTTGTTTTTAGTCGGGATTTCGAAGCGAGATTGACCCAATTCGAAAAGGAGCATCGGACTCCTACATATATCGGATATAATACTAAGTGATAGGATGATGATGACATTAAAAAATCAAATTGACTACATTTTTTTAAAGACAATTAATTCTGACGTTACCAGTATTATTTGGAGAATTTAGAAGGGTAGATTTTTTCCCCATTTTTTCTTACTAAATATTTTTCCTTGAACCCTATTCAATTCCATAAAATCAATTAAATTTACCACAAAAGTGGTCATATGAAATCAACTTACTTTACACTTTATAAAATTTAAAATTTTCATTAACACATGCATGAAAACAAAAAACGCTTTCTTTTTAACTCCTTAGCTTTCAGTGCAATGAATTCTCATATCTTCCTCCAGAGCATCACAAAACATAATCACCAGAAATATTTTCTGTTCCAGAGAAGCCAACGATAACAGTGATTATGGTTGGCGACAATGGCGATTACAACATATCCTCTAACAACTTCCTGCCAGCTAGTGGCCCCAAATGTGTTGTTGTAGTTGCAACTTCCTGCTAACAATTGTCTCTGTTGTGTTGTTTGCACTCATTTCTCGTTATGAGAATATAGCATCGACACTCGGAACAAAATGTATTCTGAAATGTAGTGGTAATGCGATGTAATACCAAATGCAATTGTGGGCAAACGAGGAGAAGGCAGTGGTGTGGTGTAATAAATAGGGCTAACTATGGTATTTATGATGTTTTATACCTGGAAAAGATATCACCTTAATTCATTTTGCCACTCATAAACTATAATGTTGCTTATGCTTTATACGTCTACTAGGGTCTTTGAACATTGTGACAAATATTTATAAAATTACATTGTAAAGGTTACAGAAGTGCACAAAGAGATCAACGGACATGCATAAATAAAACAAAAAAAAAAAAAACCTATTTTAAGACTATTATCAGTACAAGTATCAACAATGAAAACAATTTAGGCTGAATCACATATGTATTTTATTCTAAGTAGAATAAAAGAACAACCTCTAAATGTATGTTATAAGATTTCATATTCAACATTGTAAGTACTCTCTAAAAAATATAAATATGGTAAAATAAAAAGATAAACGAGTTAGTTAAAACCACCAAAACTTAACTGCTATGCCTTCTTTGGCACAAAATTACGCTGATCAACCCAAAAACATTATTGCAGAAACAAGAACAGATTATGAAAGTATAGCGTTTTTTTCTTTCGTTCCCTGCACTCACTTCGGCCCCTGCTGACCAAGGTGGCAACCTTCCATCACGCAAGGAGCGCGTACACACCAAAGAACGGGAAATTATAGGTTAGTTGTGGGTTAATAATACCGTCCACAGTCTAGTGCATCAGCCGGCAGAAAGAATAGATAAAATATACCATTGAAACAGGAATAAAAGCAATATATAACATACGCAAAATTTTTATAGATTTCAACGAATTAAGCGTTTCAATTTTAGTTCTTGATATTTTTTATATAGATGATGACGATAGAAAATTGTCTGTGCAGGTATACGCCTTCGTGTAGCCCCCATATAACGGCACCTCCCGATATTCCGTATTTTGATGATTTTAACGACATTATTCACCAGAATTGTTTCAAATTTGGTATTTGAATTTTGTAATGGATACTACAGCCTATGACAGAAAATTATCTGTGCAGGCCCACGTCTTCGTACAGACCCCATATATTCAGTATTTTGATGATTTTAGCTACATTATTCATCGATTTTTCTAAGTTTCGTATTTGAATATTGTGATGGCTTATGACAAAAGTTGAATATGCATGTCCACGTCGTCGTATGGACCCATATATAACGGCTGCATTCGATACATTCGATATTTTTAAGATTTTAAAAGAATTTTTAACGGATTATATTTTTTTGAAAATTGCTCAATTTGTTGCAAATGGTAGAGGGAATTCAAAGATTACTTAAATACTTACAGCTTTTTTACTAACCCTAACCCATAGTATGGAGGGTATATTAAGTTTGTCATTCCGTTTGTAACACCTCGAAATATACATTTTAGACCCCACATCTATATCTATAAAAGAGGAAAATGTTTGAATAGATTTTCTGAATAGATTTTCCTGAAAATTTCCATATATACTGCAATATCGCCTGAAAGTAACATAGGCTATATACATTTTAGAATTTCCACTTGGAACTGGAGATATAGCATCAGAATCGGAGGTACCTCCCAAAAATTTAGATTTTATATGCTCATATCTATTGATCAGTTAAAGATACAGTCTCCAAATTTGGAATATGTAACGGAATTTGGAACAAAAATAAGTTTGCCAAATTATATTGTAATCGGTTCAGATTTGGATATAGCTCCCATATATATTTTCGACCTATATCGTTCATTTGATGCCTCAAATACAATATGAATGTTCGATTTCAATGAAATTTGGAATGTGTGACGGGATTTAATCCGAAAATAAATTTGTCAAATTATATTGAAATCGGTTCAGATTTGGATATAGCTCCTATATATATTTTCGGCCGATTTCAAGCATTTGATGCACCAAACACGCTATGTATCCCCAATGTCAATGACATTTGAAACGTGTGATAGATTTTATCTAAAAAATTGATTTCCCAAATTATATTGAAATCGGTTCAGATTTGGATATAGCTCCCATATACATTTTCGGCCGATTTCATGTATTTGGTGGACCAAACACGATATGTATTTCCAATTATAATGAAATTTAAAATAAGTAACGGAAATGGGAGCCAAAATGAATTTGTCAAATTAAATTGAAATCGGTTCAGATTTGGATATAGCTCCCATATATATTTTCGACCGATTTCATGTATTTTATGCACTATACACGATATGTATGTTCGATTCCAAAGAAATTTGGAATATGTAACGGGATTTTGATTAGAAAATAAATTAGTCAAATTATATTAAAATCGGTTCAGATTTGGATATAGCTCCCATATACATTTTCCGCCGATTTCACATATTTGATGCACAAAACACGATACATATTTCCGATTTCAATGAAATTCGTCATGAGCGGCTAAATTTGGTACAAAAATAAATTTGAGAAATAATATTCAAATACGCTTAGATTTGATTATAGCTCCCATATATATACTCAGCCGATTTCACATATTTGATGCACCCAAAGCGAGAGAGACAAAATCTGGCACCAGAAAAAATTGCCAAATTATAATAATAATAAATGTGACAAATTAATTGGAAATTAGTTAAGATTTGGATATAGCTCCCATTATATATATATATATATATATATATATATATATATATATATATATATATATATATATATATATATATATAAAAGTATTTTTTTTAAAAGTGCAATAATTTTTTTTAATTTTTAAATTTGTTTTTTTTTTAACCAACATATAATCGTAAATAAAATGTTGAATGCATATAAAATCAAAAGGGGTAGCGAAGCGCACCGGGTTCAGCTAGTAGTATATATATTCATGATCAGCATAAAATTCTATGTCGATTTATTGATGTCCGTCCGTCTGTGGAAATCCCTCTAGCTTCCGAACGAAATGATGTAGGTTGATAAAATTTTACTTAAATGTGTACTATGTCTGCAGGACTTTTGGTATTGAAAATGGGCCATGTAGGTCCACGTCTTCGTATAGCCCCCATATAACGGTACCTCCCGATATGCGGTATTTTGATGATAATAGCGACATTTTTACCGGAATTGTTTCAAAATTAATATTTAAAGTTCGTAATAGATGCTACAGCACAAAACAGAAAATGGGCCATGTAGGTCCACGACTTGGTATAGCTCCAATGTAACAGCACCCCCCGATATTCGTTATTGTGATGAATTTAGCGACATTATTTACCGGAATTATTTCAATTTTGGTATTTGAAGTTCGTAATGAATACTATAGCCTATGACATAAAATTGTCTGTGCACGTCTTCGTATAGCCCTCATATAACGTTATCTCCCGATATTCGGTATTTTGATGATTTTAGCGACATTATTTACCGGAATTGTTTCAAATTTCGCATTTGAAGTTCGTAATGAATACCACAGCCTAACACAGTAAATTGCCTGTGCAGGTCCACATCTTCGTATAGCCCCCATATAACGGTACCCCCCCCCCACCCCTAACTACATTATTTACATTATTATATATTATTTACCGGAATTGTTTTAAATTTCGCATTTGAAGTTCGTAATGGATATTACAGCCTATGACAGAAAATTGTCTGAGCAAATTCACCTTTTATAACCACCTGGTACCTTCCTATATTCGGTATTTTGATGATTTTAGCTACATTATGAACAGGTTATTTTCAAGTTTCGCATTTGAATATTGTAATAGCTTGTGACAAAAGTTGCCTATGCAGGTCCACGATGTCGTATATACTCTAATATATGGCTACATAAGGTATTTTCAAGATTTTAACAGAATTTTTAACGGATTTTATTTATTTTTTTTTTTTTTGAAAATTGTTAAATTAGTGGTGGAGGGTATTTAAAGTTCGGCCCGGCCGAACTTACAGATTTTTTACTTGTTATGTACATAGAGTCTCCGGCAATAACATTGATAAGAGGGTTCTTGTTGGGTTAAATAGTTAAAAAATTCCTTTCGACTTAGTGAGTTTATAAAAAAAAATTCTCCTTTAAAGAAAGAAAGCCAAGACAAAAATTTCACCTCAACTTTCATTTCTTATAGCTTGTTTATAGAACTTTTGTTTAAGGCAGACAAGCAATTGCTACACAGACAATCAAGTTTATAATATAATAATAATAATTTATAATAATTTTAGAAATATTTTATTCGCGGTCGCCGGTGCGGGATATACACAGAAGAAAAATCCCAAGCCACGGCCAAAGGTAAAATTTCGGTAAATTTCATGGGATGGAACAGGGATTATGTCCAAGAAAAAAAATGGTCAGAAACCCCAGAAACTAGCAGACATAACCTGCATAATAATGGGTATGTCCAAAGACTTTCTCGGCTAAAGTGGCTAACGTGAACCCAAGTTTACTACATTTAGTAACTTTTGTAAGAAGTCCCCACAACAAACGGTCATACTCTTCACTTTACTGTGGGGATTATGCCCGAAAAAATATCATGGGAGTATGTCCGGGCGTCGGTTTTGGTGGCGAAAATATCAACATAATCCGCCAAAGTTTAAGTTATGCCACAAAACTCGAAATATTGATTCTAGAACCATGATTTTAGAATTTTAATGGGCATATCACATTTATGTAATCTCTAATAAGGGTTACACCAGCCCCATTTGGCAAATCAAGTCAATTATTAGTGAGATGTAATTTGGGATTTTTTATTCATATCGTTTAGAAACCCATATTGCTTGGATTTTAATTTCGGCCATACAACTCTTGAGGACATAAACGTCGGATAGCCAGTCTATAACGAAAAATTGTCTATGCAGGTCCAGGTCTTCGTATAAGCCCCATATATCACTACCTCCCTATATTCGGTATTTTGACGATTTTATATACAATATTCACCGAAATTGTTTGAAATTTCGTATTTGAAGTATTTAATAGGTACTGCAGCCTGTGACAGAAAATTGTCGGACTTCGAATAGCCCCGATATTAGGGTAACTCCTACATTCGGTATTTTGATGATTTTAGCTACATTATTCACCGGATTTTTTTTTTCAAGTTTCGTATTTGGCTTATGACAAAAGTTGCCTCTGCAGGTTAACGTCTTCGTATAGGCCCCAATATAGCGGCTATATTCGGCATTTTTAAAATTTTAAAATTTTAAAATTTTAAAATTGCTTTTTTACTTTTCTTTCATTTTGAAATAAACCTTAACAAGGCAAAACTCAAAAATTTAAAACTCAGCTGAGCTGAGTCTGCGAATATGTATTGCATTGTCAACGTACGGAACAATTACAATTCTAAGTCAATTTAGCGATATCCGTTTGTCTGTCTATTGTAATCAAGCTATCTTTCGAAAGAATTGAGATAAAAGACTTAACTTTTGCACACATGTGCATTTTTCCAGTAGGCAGGTTAAGTTCGTAAAATGGACATGTAGGTCCACCTTTTCATATAACCCCTATATAACGGTACCTCCCAATATTCGGTACTTTGATGATTTTAGCGATGTTATTCATCGGATTTGTTTCAAATTTCGCAATAGTTACTACAGTAAATGGGCCATGTAGGTCTACGTCTTCGTACAGCCCCCATATAACGATACCTCCCAACCAGTATTATTTCAAATGTCGTAATTGAAGTTCGTAATGGGTACTACAGCCTATAACAAAAACTTGCGTATTAAGATCCACGTGTTCGTATTTGCGATGCATATTCTACGGATTTTTTAATAGTCAAATTGCAGTCGATAATTCTGAATATTTTTCCGTTATTTGGGTGACAAACCTATTATATAGGAGAATTTAAAATAACAGCACTTTATTCGTATTGGTATATACGATTTTCGTAGCTATGGTAAAAACGTTAACGCATATTTCTTATAAACTTTTAAAATACTATTTATTCATATGTTTCCATTGCAGCGACTCAATTTTCTACATGAAATAAGCTTTTTCACTAATTTAAAGAGTGTGTATGTTTTTAACAAACACAACCGCAAAACCCTAAGAAAAAAGAATGCCAACATTAATGCTCTGATGTTTAATTTATTTCACCACAGGCTAAAAGGATTATGGCATCAATGCATGCCTGATACCCGTTGTATCAGCTGCGGTGTCAATGCCGGAATACGCAAAAAAAATGTATAAAACGTTGTTGTCATATCCAGCAATGTCATCAACAACATCACTCATTCGCAATATTCATCATCAATGTGGTCATCAAAATTTGGAAGCTTATAAAAATCTCTCATGTAATAGGCTTGCCAAAACTAGATATATTTGTAAATATAAAGGGTTTGTTGTGTATATTTTGACACCAGTGATTACTTACAAAACTGCGCCCTAACCCCTTATTTCAACATGGATATGGTAATGCCAATTCTCACTCAAATCCATGAATGTGAAAACGTAAATCTTATGACAGGACTATATATTAAGGAGGTTTACCAAAAGTAGATTTAGAGTATTAGTAGTGAAGTACTTACTATTAACACATAAGTTAAGATAATTTAAGAGTATATTTAAGAGTGTATTTTTCACGTTACTCGAATTATAAATAAATATATTTATTAATGACAGCCCTATAATAAATTATTAAAAAATAATTAAATGTATTCAATGACAACCCTATACGTGAATCGACTATTATTTCATCATTTCATAGACCATAAGAACACAATTCGTGGTATAAAATATATAAAAAGTATAAGATGCACATGCACAAAAAATAGGTCATCCAAATTATTTTGATGAATATTTAATAATTATAGGTACCGCTGATAATATGTATGCGTACATCACAAGAAAAGGCATTTTATTTTTTGTGCTAAATATCTAAAAGGAAGTACAACATACTTCATTTGTTACATATCTAATCCCCTTGGAACATGGAAATAACGTGAGATGCTTGTCTGGTTCAAAGTGTATATTTGAAAAAAAATTCAGACCATAAAGATAATACTCTCCTGATATCATTTCAATTGTAGTATTAGTACCAGGCAAGTAGTCAAACCATCAAATTAATTTTATAATTTGTAAGAGAACTATACTTTACCTTTTGAAAATCTATATATATAAAAGAAGTTGTGTTAGTTACTACGCTTATAACTCAAGAGCCGCTGGTCTGATTCTAACGATTCAGACAAATTCGGATTTGTCTGTTGACAGAAAAGGATTAAATCCAAAAAAATCGCGGAAAAAGTTAAAATTTTAACATTTTCATTTTGACATTTGAGCGCAACGGACAAAATTGTTATTTATAGATTTTACGTATTTATTGGGTAAGTAATATAATATCATTTCAGAAGAAGGTAAACTATGAACAACAAAACTGAAATTGCAGGCGGGTTACATGTGCTGGCGAAAATGAATAGATGATGTCGAAATAAATTAACGCGGTCACACCAAACTTAAAGAATATATTTTTTTCAAAATCGCTTAAAAATTAAAAATCAAAAAAAAAATCGCGTAAAAATATGCTAATAAAAATATGAATGAAAAAATTTTTTTGGTGTGAACTTTTCCAATTTGACATCCCATATTGAAATGTATATTTTTTATTGTTTTGAATTCTGAATGAATAATATCAAAAATTAAATTAGTGCGCAATACGATATTAAATGGCGTTCTAGCCATCTAGCTTTCAACTCCACGAAGCACTGCGTCTTCAGCTGGAAGATGCGAACACATTTAAACAAACATACAAATCCATCAATCAGTGAAATACCGAATATAAAGGATGCAAAATAGTAGAGTGAATTGGACAATCAGTAAGAAAAGGATTTCTGTCCTTCCTTCCTAATCTTTCAATATACCTTAGTTCATTTTGCAGGACATGATATGGGTCATAACACCCGGATAAGTGTACAACCTGATTTCAGGTATATTTTACATTTTTACCATATATTTCATACTAATTTCGGCAAATGTTGGTATTTTGAGAAGAAACCATTCCTGCAAAAACTGATCCCGTTTTGTATAACCATCTTATGATTTAAACTATTTTCGGGGTCCTGACCATTTTTTTTTTTTCATTTTTTTGAAATTATTTGGCATTTTTGTTTCTAAGGGGGTAGAAAAAATCTTCTCAGAAAATTTTCATCAATTGATTTGGCTAAAAAATTGTATTTAGGCTACCCTGAGGTAGAGAACTATCTTAAAGATAATTGTCCACATAGGCATTTAAGTATAGTCCCCACATTAGTGTAGCCCCAAGTGTGGTCAGAAAGAAAAAACTTTTTTATTCTATTGAATATGTAACCCTCAATAGAATATTGGTTAGGATCGTAGATATGGGATACGTCTATATGAAATAAACTCCGAAATGTCAAACTGGGACTCATTCAGTCGGAAATTGTAACAGAAACATGAAAAAATACGAATATAAGATAGAAACACGTAACCGAATATTTGTTTAATTGTCATTGAATTATACTATGATCAAAAATATGGATTTTATGAAAAATGTTGCTAAACTCTTTACAATGCCAAAAATTAAGCTAAATTTTCACGTGTGTCTATTAAGATGTTCAACATCATTTAGGTTTTTAACACTCAAATTAAAGCCTATGACAGAAAAATAAATTTTGCCATGAATATTTATTTCTAATTAGAAATTACTTTGGAGTCAATACCTATAATAAAAATTGTGACTAATAGTCAGATCTGTGATTTATTGTGCTTCAAAATATATACATTAAAAACTAAAAGTACGGGCCTGCAACGCGTCCGAAATGAAATGGAAATAAGACTAAAAAGTAAAAAAATGTACTTTAAATCGGGGTTTAACACTATGTAGGGGCTATATCAAAATGTGGACCGACATAGCCTAATCTGTAAACCAATGATACCAATAATCTAAAGCTCTCTAATAACCCAAAGTTCAATATTCAATAAGGCGAAATATATCTCAAAATAGAAATTTTTCCTAAGAAACGTAACTTTTTAGGATCTTCATCTACAATATGAATACTATCGAATTCAATTTTCACAACCCGGACTGGCTATTGGTTAGCAAAATTATAAAAAAATTTGCAAGAAATTTGGAGAAAGTACAAAATAAGTTTTCAATCAAATTAAAGACAATTAATTATTGCATACAATATATATTTTACACTGCACGGTGTTATTATAGCCTCTCGGAATTAGTATGCCTGTGGAAGTACAGCACCTCTTGTAAATAGACCAGTAAAAAATTAACACCTAAAAATTTTATATTTTTATACCTCAAGCTTTACTCTGTCGCATTACAAAATGACCATTTAAAAATTCCTATATCTAATAAGGATATGGTCCACACAAAATCGACGAATTTAATTTTCATTTTGAGTGTTTTTTTTTTTTTTTTTTTTTCAAATATTACAGTAAAGCATATTTGACCTCATTGTGTCTTTTATAAATGTAAATTGTTATCAACTCAGACATCAACATAGGCACACTACAATTCATCTATTTTAGTGGAGCTTTAATTTGCCTGAAGTAAATCCTTGAACAAACAAATATAAACAAACTAAAAAGTTTTGTAAGTTTATAAACATAAACCTAAGCCAGTAAATTTAAATCTTTAAAACTTTGCAAACAAAAATTTAATACCAGATAAGCTTCGAATGTAATTGAATTTTGGGAGGTGCTTTTTTTTTTGTCCTTCACATTGAACCATTTGCAAGGCCATAGCTGACATACAAGAACACAAGCGTTCACAACTTAAATTGTCCAACGATTTTTGAAACTTATTTTTCTAAAATATTTGCAAATGTTGTTATATTCAACACAACTGATGTATGTGACTTCAAAGAAAAAACAAAGGTATCGTTAGAGGAGCAATAAACAAAAGTGTCCACTCATTCCAACAATGAAAAGGGGTTTAAGTTACCTTAATTTATATAGCGCGGATGATATATGCATATTTGTAATTATTATTTTCATACTAAATCTTAAAATGGTAGATCTGCAAAAAATATATCAATATTTTTTGAGCTATAACCGACTTAGCTCAAATAGTGGGAGCTGCGACTTGACATTGCCAACTCACATTTCAGTTTAACTTAAAACTAATAAAAAAGCATTAAGCTTGGACGGACCGAACTTTGAATACCCTTAATGATGAGGAATATAAAACTTTAAAAAATAAAAGTATCGAGATGCAATTTGTACGATTTGCGTACGATTGGAGAATATTATGAAAGACTTTAAAATGTAACAAAATAAAACCTATGCATGAAATTATTTGCTACAGGGGTTGTTATTCATTGCGAGTTTGAAATACCAACTACCGAGCGCCCTGAAATAGTTGAAATTTACATTCAACAGAAGAAGTCAATTATGAAAAAAAAAAATGTGAGAAGTGCGCCTTCTAAGAACACCATTAAGCGTTTATACGAAAAATTGTCGACTGGTAAGGCTCTTTCTAATCCGAAGAGGCCATATAAAAGTCGACCAAGGCGATCGGCCGAGAATATCGCTGCCGTACGAGCCAGTGTTGAGAGGTCCCCAAGAACATCCCAAAAACGCCGTTCTCAGCAGTTGGGCATGGCTCGGTCCACTTTACAACGGATTATTCGCATTGATTTTCATTTGTTCCCGTACAAAATTCAATTGACGCAAAGAATGTTGCCTGCGGACAAGCCTCGTCGATTGGAATGGGCCCAAAGGTCCGTCGAATATGGGCAACCCTGTATACCAAATCTTCTTAATTACCAAATTTGAAACAATTTCGTGGGTAGATATGGCTAGGATTGCCAAAATACCGAATATTCGTAGGTATCGTTATATGTGCGTTAAGGAAACCCATTATGAACTACAAATACCAATTTTTCGACAAAACCAGTGGAAAAATATGACAAAAAAAATCATCAAAATACTGAATATCCGGAAGAACCATTAGTGGAGGCTATTCGAAAACGTGGACTTATATATATTATTTTCCGCCACCGGACTTAGTACCCATTATGAACTACAAACACCAATTTTTGGACCAATCCGTGGAAAATGTGGCGAAAATCCTATCCATATTAGGAGGTATATGGCGGTCATATCAAAACGTGGACCAACCATCCTCGACACACTACCAATTGTTTGGCAAAATTTTGAAGCTCTACGTCAAATAATCTGGGCTGTATGCTGATTTCAAAAGACAGACGGACGGACTTCGTTAAATCGACTTCGTATTTTATGCTTATTATAAATATGTATGTGGTCTACGACGAATACTTAGGGATGTTACAAACGGAATGACAATATAAATATACCCTCTTCTTCAAGGTGGAGGGTATAAGTACACATACGCGCACCATAGTATCAAGAAGGTCATAAAAACAAAAATTAGTATTTTGTAGAAAAAATCCTAGTATATACCCCATAAAACGGTACCTCCCAATATTCGATATTTTGATGATTTTAGTGACATTATTATTCGGAATTGTTTCAAATTTGGTATTTGAAGTTGGTAATGGATAGTACAGCATAAGACAGAAAATTGTCTGTGCAGGTCCTCTTCTTCGTATAGACCCCATATAACCGTACCTCCCTCTATTCGGTATTTTAAAGATTTTTTTGTCTGCAGGACTTTTGGTATTTTTGGGGGTTGGTATGAAGTAGATCCACATTTTGGTATAGCCCCCATATAACGGTACCTCCCGATATTCGGTATTGATTTTAGCGACATTATTAACCGGAATTGTTTTAAATTTGGTATTTGAAGTTCGTAATGGTTGCAACAGCCTTAAACAGAAAATTGTCTGTACAGGTCCACGTCTTCGTATAGCCCAGAATTCGGGTAATGATCGGAAACGATGACGCGATGAGTTATTAATGGTATCTTTGTATTATGTATATGTATATATATATGGCTTCCACAACGGAAAGCCTTTCCAAAAGCCGTTAAAAACACAGTGAATAAGAATTATATTACTTGACCACAATAAATAATACAGTGAAATGCAAAAATAGAATGATGCTACATACAGTTACGTAATAAATAATGCCTATTACTGTATGTACGCAGCACTCATCAATGAAATGTATGTTACACCTGTCACGTTACAACTTTCTCGTAATCCGAAATGATGCCCTTTCCTAAATTGGGACTAGAATTTGGATCTAGCATTCCAATACTTGAATTGAGAATATAATCTTGTTGTCACTACAGTTGGAAGAAGCGACTAAGAAATTTATAAAAAACTAAAATGGCCAATACAACTTTATCAAAGCGTGGAAATACTACTATCGCATTTCTATCCAATAAGAACCCAAAATTGAATATAGTCAAATACCAGATATAAAGAGGTGGGGAAAATAACAAATAGTGGATTTTTATTGCAAATTTTAAGACAAAATTCGACAGTTCTTTTGAAACCTCGAAAATATCGGCTGGGGGCTGTTCGCCAAAGTGAACTAGTCTTAAATGACCATTTCCGGGAAAAGTTTTTACAATTCTGAAAAATGTAAATGTCAAATGCAAGCTCATTTGGTCGAGGAAAACTAGGAGATAACATTACACGAGGTCTATACCTAAAGAAGAACGGTCGGTATAGATTTTTCGGTAAAACCAACTTATTTGTATGCTTTCTAGCTTTTGTGATTAGTTAAAACAGCCTAAGAGTTTTCTAAGGAATCTAAAAATCTTTACATGACAATTTATTCGTTTTTTTCTTTCAAAATATATTTTTGAATGAAAATTCAATCTTCAGTATTTTATTAACTTTCTTCTTAATTGACAACTATTAAGGTCTTTAGTAAATGCATTTTATGAGTGTAAGTCTTGTTCGAAGAGAGCAAGAGATAGCAACCAAAATTGACATAAAGTGATTTAAAGAGTCCTTGCTTTTCAATTTATCTTGTAGAAACATCTGACTACTAACAGCAGCAACTCTTACAAACGTTAAAAAAAAATAAAATTGTTTCTTTTGGACAATCTCAAATTCTTACTCAGAGACCTATATTATTCGTTTGGGACCATCAAATGTTAGCGGAGACAATGCTTGTCGCAGATGAAGAAGTTTACTTCCTACTCAATATAAGAATATATAGTATGTATATACAACTCTTGTTGCAGATAGCAATAATTTCCAATTATGAATTTGTACCAGTTTGCTTAAAAGCTTTTTAACAACGTGGCTAATTGAATTTTGTGTCAGTCAGTAAGTCAGAAGACGAATACACTCAGTAACAGTTTTGTGTGTTTTCGTTTTCTTTTCTGTCCTGTAGTTTTTGAAAAAGAAAATAAAAAAAAATGCTTGCAGTTTCCAAGTTAAATTTAATTTAGTGAAAACTGAGGTAAAATGTTTCACAAATTGTATAAAAAATTCTAATATAGTTTGCAAGAAAGCCAAATATTTGTATACAGAAAAAGTGTAATTAATCCATTAGGAATTCCAAAGTTTTCTAATTTAAATGGATGCACATACAATGGCAAATACTATGTATATTTTGAAATTATGCAATAATAGAAGAACAATAATGGTAGAACAAGGCTTAAGCCAATATAGAAAGGAGCAAAACATGCCACATTTTGGGCCCTCAATTAGAATTCGTATGAAATATATTCATAAAACGTAAACATTTATCAAAACAATTTTTCTGTCTTAGCCTGTAGTATCCATTACGAACTTCAAATACCAAATTTAAAACAATTCCGGTTAATAATGTCGCTAAAATAATCAAAATTCCGAATATCGGAAGGTAACTTTATATGAAGAATATAACGTTGACCTGCACAGACAATTTTCTGTCTTAGCCTGTAGTATTCATTATGTACTTCAAATACCAAATTTGAAACGATTCCGGTTAATAATGTCGCTAAAATCATCAAAATACCGAATATCGGGAGGTGCCATTATATGGGGGCTATTCGAAGACGTGGACCTACACAGACAATTTTCAGCCATAGGCTGTATTATCAATTACATTACGGTGAATAATGTCGCTTAAATCACCAAAATATCGAAAATAGGGAGGTACCATTATATGGGGGATGTTGAAAATTTAAAAAAAAAACATCGAAAAATACCACTTCAATGAAAACAATTATGTGGGAGATATACGAAGACGTGGATTTTTTTGTGATAGGCTGTAGTACCGATTCGAACTTCAAATACGAAATTTGAAAAAATTTCGTTGAGAAATTTCGCTGATATTATCAAATTGGAAACAATTCCAGTGAATGATATTTCTAATATCATCAAAATACCGATTAAAGGGAAGTACGGTTATATGGGGGCTATACGAAGATGTTGACCTGCATGTACAATTTTCCGTCATAAGTTGTAGTACTTAATACGAGTTTCAATTTTTAAATACGAAATTTGAAACAATTCCTGTCAAAAATGTCGCTATCGTGGCAGTTCTCTTCTAGGAGCAAACTACTCAGAAGGAACTCCTTGTGTGGATTTTTAGGCAATTCCATTGAAAAATGTGGCTACAATCATCAGCACCATGCTGTGGTAAAGAGTACTATATCTTCGTGTATTTGATAGCAAAATGCTGAAGGAAAATAGATAGACCCCTAGTTTTTTTTTTTTTTTTTTTTTTTTTTTGAAGATCTCCGTAGAATCACATTCTGAGCCAATTTATGCATGTCCACGTTGGCATTTATGCAATGTGAAATATTAGTTAATTTATTAGCCTAGAAGTAACTTCATTTTGGTGGAAATCTGTTTAGAAATCCCCTACTGCCGTAACGAGCACACCATAAGAATGATATACGAAACTAGATATGAGATTCAGTCTTACATCAAATATTTAATAACAGCCCAAATTTTCTGGATTTTGACTCATACAGCCGAATTAAGCCTGGGAGTAGATACATCAAAGTCGGTTCAGATACAGCTATAGGTCCCATATATATATATTTAATCAGATATGATATTGGAGGCGCATTCCATAACAATTATTTTGCTTAGACCATATCGCATATATATATCCTCGTCCGATTGTATATAGAATGAATTTTGGTACATTCAACTTAATTTTGCCGGGAAGCTAAAATGTTGAAAATCGGTTCACCAAAAATGCTTCGACCAATATTAAGTCAAGTCTTTTCCAAACTATAACATGCACTCTATTTAGTACGAGAAATCATATTTACAAAAAAAAAAATAATAATAAATAAATATAAATAATCCGTTGAAAAATACTACTAAAATAATATACGGAAAATATGGAGTTCCGTAATATTGACGCCTTTAGGAAGACGTGGACCTGCATATGCAATTTTTGTGATAGATCATTACGATATTCCAAATTAAATTTAATTCCGGTGAATAATGTCACTACAATTATCAACATACTAAATATAGGGAGATTCCGTTTATGGGGGGCTATTAGAAGACCTGGACGAACTTTGATACAATTCCGGTGGGTCATCAAAATACCGAATATCGAGAGATATCGTTATATGGGAGCTATACGAAGATGAAGTACTCATTACTTGAAATTCCAATTTGAAACAATTCTGTTTCAATCACTATACCTAATTTAAAACTATATTGTCAGTCCACACAAATTCCTAAAATAAAATATTATTTTTTACAGGTAGCTATACTTAATATACATAATACAATAATAATATATATAGTAATAGTATCACACATAGGTATGATAGAGTCGGTCCCTCTCGACCATTGGTCATACAGACTGTATTTATTATACTCTTCAACACTATGTGTTAGGGGTATTATAAATTTGATTGGGCCAAAAATTATGTAACAGCTGGAAATATTGGTTCCCGACATAGGAAACTATATATGGATCTTGCAATCTCGCCGAACTGAGTCGATCGTGGTATGTATTTCCGTCCGTCTGCCCATCTTAATTTGTAAACAAGCTACAGGTCGCAATTATGGCCCGTTCTCACGAAATGTAGTTGGGGTTAGGGTCAAAATAGGAGCCTTTTGTTTTTGGAGATGATCCAACAATATTTAGGGGTTAAAAATTGACCAGAAACAGAACATTTTCATGATTTTATAATTGCACGGAATTTAGCATGAGACTAGAGTATAGGGCCTACTATTTTTTTTGGTCATCGGACAATATTTAGCTGGTAAAATAGACAACAAATTTTATGTAAAATATATGAAAATTTCCTCCAAACCGCGAATAGTATTAATCCTGGCGAAATAACAAATGCACGAACATGTCACTTCTGGCCGTTCTATCTGACCGCTCATATCCAAGATATCGCATATTAACAAAATATGCACAGGATATTGAACATCAATGAAGGGACCGATTATAACTCAAGAAGGGCTGGACGAATTTTGACAATTATCACAAGTTCGAAATGTCCTCTTGTCAGAAAAGCACAAAACTTAAGAAAATAGCGTAAAAATATGCCAAAAATAGGAAATATTATTTTTTATATATTTTATTTTTTGCCATATTTTTTATCGCATGAGATTTTTTCATATTTGATTTACAATATTGAATTTTTCGTTTTGTAATATTTTTATAACCTCCAACATAGTATGGAGGGTATATTAAGTTTGTCATTCCGTTTGTAACACCTCGAAATATACATTTTAGACCCCACAAAGTATGTATAATCTTGATAAGCATAAAATTCTATGTCGATTTAGCGATGTCCGTATGTCTGTCCCTAGCTTCCAATCGAATTGAAGTAGATTGATAAAATTTTACTCAAATGTATATTATGTCTGCACGACATTTGGTACAGTTTATGACAGGAGATTGTCTGTGCAGGTCCACGTCTTCGTATAGCCCCCATATGACGGCACCTCCCGATATTCGATATTTTGATGATTTTAGCTACATTACACTCCGATATTTTTTTAAGTTTTGCATTTGTATATTTTAATGGCTTATGACAAAAGTTACATATGCAGAACCATATCTTCGTATAGATCCTAATATAACAGCTACATTCGGTATTTTTAAGATTTTAACAGAAATTTTAACGGATTTTTTTTTTTTGTTTTTGAAAATGGCCAAATTCGTTCCAAATTGTGAAGAGTATCCAAAGTTCGGGCGGACTTGCTTAAAGCTTTTTTACTTGTTTACAAGTCGCAATTGTCGTCCTATTCTCAAAAAAAATTAGCATATTGATAGAATTAGGGTCAGAATTAAAGCCTATTGTTTTTCAAGATGTATCTTTAGGGGTTCAAATGGACCAAACATTAAAGCTTCCCTGATGTTGCAGTGGCTCTACAGGTCACAATTGAAAACGAATCGACACGAAATTTTGCATGAGGTTAGGGTTTAGACAACGCAGAAGTGTAGCATTTTGGACGACCCTTGAATTATATTTAGTGGGTAAAAAGGACCACATCAACACGACATAGAGTGTGAATATAAGAAAAATATCCCCGTAAAAACAAAGGCAACATTTGACCTAAAGAGTTTTTCCAATATATTATAGTGTCGACCCCGCACGACTATAGCCTTTGCTTATTTGTTTTTCTATAACGTCTAATTTAGTCATACTAACTAAACGATGTTGTCGTATTAAATTGACAATTGACAATTTATGTCCGAGTGAAAAAGTGAATAATATTTTATAAAAGAGGCTTATCATCAACATTATCATAAATGCAACTTGCAATGCACATTAAAAATATAATTTTTTTAATATGTAATAAAGTATTGCTATATTTTTTAGAAACTCTTACTTCATAACTTTTTTAAGCGATGTTGTGAAATCATGTACGAGTTAAAAACAATGTTCTGCATGGAGCTCCGTCTTCAAAGTTTAGTCTTTTTGTGATATTTTATAGTTGAACAAATATAAGCTTAACAAGAACACACGCACGTCGAATGTGTGATGTGTGCCTGAAGCTAGCAAGTTGCAGCACTCGTACTCGTGTTCTTTCAATTTAAGCTGCATAAAAATTAAGACATGTGTACCTCATGGCATGTAGCACGCACACTTGCACACTTAAGAATTCCCATATAATATGCAATAATGTGATTGAGATTTTTTTTTTGTGCTGAACTCGAAGTAAGACACTAATCTGGATTTGATAAAAAGGAAACTTTTTGTAGATAATGTAGATAATGTACGAAGTAAAATGTGTGCTTTTTAGTACAACAGTATTGTAAATGATAAATATTACATTATTATTAATGGTGTCTATAAGAAAAATTTAAAAATTTCTTGCATATTAGCCAAAAATCTATTACGTAAATATCGGTGTACCACTGACACTGAGTTATAACTCAAGACAAGAGACTGGTGTAAGAACTTAGCATTGAAGGAAGCTTGGAAAATTTTCTGGTTTGGTAATATATACAAAGCAAGGCTAAACAAAAGTAAACAAGTTTATGTTTAGTAAGTTGTATTTATTTATGTATACAAAGTTGTACAAAATATTATTGATATAGAGAGTATATATCGACTTCCAATTAGTTTAAATGTCAAATCGGCTGAAACTTCTTGTCACCAGAATTGCCCAAAGGCGTAGCCAAGAAAACCATAACTTAACAGGAAAAGCAAAAAACATTATGAACCGAAAACAGAGAAATTATTCAAACTTGTCAATATTGTTAAAAATGCATATCATAACAACCTCTGATTGGCGTCCAAATCTATCATATCGGTTTGTTTTCGCCGCAGTTTACCGCAATTTTTACGATATCAGAATAACATATTTCTGTAAATATACTAATGCATTTTTGGCATATCGTCGACCATCTATTGCCTGATCGAGACATTGAGATGCAATATGCCTTTTGCCCAATCTTTACATTTTTATGTCTTTGAACAAACCTCCGGCTTAAGGTTTTATTCTCTCTGCAGTAACTTTGCAAGATTTTGAAAACTTACACAAGGAAACTATCCTCATTAAGATCTACGAGGTTTCAGTAATACAACCTAAACATTTATCAACCAACTTGGGATGTATTATGTGGGATATTACAGTATTTTAAAATTATATGACGTTTTATACGTTATCTACGTTTTATACAGGTATATGACGATTACAACTTTTCGACAGTCGAAAAAGTAAAAAATTGTCAAACAGACCATCTGTGGTCATATTTTAAGACAGGTACGAAATGTATTTTTGGTGAAAAATGAAACTCTTCATAATTTCTGAAGCTGTGTGGGTTACGTCTATTGGTACACCACAATGTGGTCAGTGTATTATGTCTTTGTGCATTTGTTTGTAACAGGCAAAAGGAAACGAGATAGACCCATAGTTCCTTTTGATGATCTGCAAAGAATCACTTTCTGAGTTGATTTATGCAAGTCAGTCAGTCTGTCCGTCCGTCCGACCGTCCGTCCGTCTGTCCATGTATTCTTGTGAACAAAATGCAGGTCGCATTTATTATCCGATTGAGATGAAATTTTGCAAACAACATTTGTTTGGCCCAAGGACGAACCCTATTGAAATTGGAGATAATCGGTAAAAATTTAGATATAACTCCCCTATATATCTTCGTCCGATTTGCCTTTTATTGTGCACCAAACGTGTAATATCAGCCTGAATAGTATGAAGTTTTGCTCATACAACCAAATTAGGCCTGAAAATAAGTATGCCAAATTTTATAGAAATCGGTTCAGATATAGCTATAGCTCCCATCTATATTGTTCATCCGCGTTGTTATTTTTGTCCTCCGCAGCCGTAATATGCACTCTGTAACAACAATATTTGGGGAAATGTATCAAATGCAGCTCAGAAATACCTTTGCTAAATTTTATCGAGATCGGTTCAGATTTGGATATAGCTCCCATATATAACTTCGTCCGATTTACCATTTTTTGTGCACCAAACGTCTAATATTTGTCCAAATGGGATGGAATTTGGCACTTACGACCGAATTGAGTTTTGAAGGTAGTATGCCAAATTTGGTGAAGGTAGGTTCAGATATAGTTATAGCTCCCATATATATTGTTCATCCGATTTATTGTATTTGTTACCCACAGCCGTAATATGCACTCCGTAACAACGATATTCAGGGAAATATATCAAATACAGCTCAGAAATATCTTTGCCAAATTTTATCGAGATCGGTTCAGATTTGGATATAGTTCCCATATATATTTTTATCCGATTTCAAATTAATTTCGCACCAAATGGGCAATACAAGTCCGAATTTAAAAGATACAAATGCTTCGGCATATTTAATCCATTGAATTTTAAATTATAATTATAATCATAGCGTGTATGATTGAATTCTCCCATAAAAACTTTTAATTATTAAGTGGAGCTCAACTAAATTAGCAAAGTGGTGTAGGGTATCATAAAATCGGCCCCGCCCGGCTTTAGGACTTTCTTTAATGTTTTTTTCTGAGATGCCAAAAGGACTAAATGAAAAACTATTATCAATATACTACTACTATACCCAAGCAGTTAAGCTAGCAATCTGAAGGTGTTGGGTTGAATTCCCAGTCTTAACAGTGATATTTCAGTGGACCATAATTAGGTGAACTGTCCAATAAAACTACCTCTGTAATTATTTATATTTTGAGTTTTTTAGACGTGATTTCGAAGATCTTATATCAGATGCTACATTTATTGTTATATTTAAGTCTAGACTTCATTTGCCTTGGATAGCCTTCCCAATAAATGGTTTTATTCGTTTATCATGTTTTCCAATACAAGTGTTTGGATTTTTTTCTTGGGATATTTATTCAGGTCTTTAGAATATAGCTTCAATCATTTTTTTATTAAAAGTTTAGAAACCAAATTGAAACGAAATTATAACTAATTTATATTCATACAAATTATTGATTGAGCACTACTACAGTCCAGTCAAAATAGACATACACAAGTTAAAAAGTATCTGTCGGTTTTGTCGACAGATGTATACACTCAGCAAATGACCGTTTATAAAAATATATTTTGACTTGCGCTATGATTATTCAATATGATGAGCCCTTATGGGGGAGGAACCATATCGTATCTGACCTAAATCGAATATAAATAGTACAACGCGTTGAATTAAGAGACACATCCCTTATTTACATCAAATTGAGATGTGAAGTTAAAAGAACTGATTAAAGTGTTGAGATATAAATTTTGAAAATGTTAACCTTTTGTGTTGGAGAAACCAAAAGGGGCGGACCGATATTACCCATCTCCGAACTTGATCTATCTTTGATAATAAAATTACGATGCACGAAGTTTGGACGAAATAGGATACAGACATACACATTCACATCGACTTCAAATACTCTGAAACGGATTCAAAAAAAAAAAGTGTCGTAATCAGAGGGAGTCATCAGATTTGGCTGAAACCTCATATATCATCATATTTTTTTAATCGGGCTCAGATCAGTAGAGAGATTATCTAACAAACTATATATAAAAGTCTTCTAATATAAACCTTTATTTATATAGAACAATAGTACCAATGATAAATGGTAATACTAAATTGGTTGAGAACAAGAAATTAGACTATATTATCTATTGTAAATACTAAATACCACCTTTAAAATAATACAGTTGAATTGTATCTCATAAACATTCAAAATTAAAAAGTTGGGAATTACCGTTAAATGGGGGCTGCGTGAAGACGTGGACATGTATAGTCAAATTTCTGTTATAAGTGGTAGTACCCATTACCAACCTCAAATACCATAATAGAAAAAATTCCCCTGAAATTAAAAAAGAGAATATAGCATTTTCAGATTAAATGAAACCTTTTGCAGTGAAAATGAAACATTTTGCCGTGGAAATGAAACCTTTTGCAGTGGAAATGAAACCTTTTGCAGCGGAAATGAAACCTTTTGCAATCGAAATGAAATCTTTTGCAACAGAAATGAAACTTTTTGCAAATCAAAAGAAAATTTATAGAAGAATTTATAGAAGAAAAAATTACAAAAAAATTCTTTTTAGTAGGTTTAAAATTAAATCAACTAATTATAACTAATATATAGTTAAGGGGGATTTTTTATTGATCATTAATATCTATGTTTTTAAAATATTATTTCTTAAATTTTCAGCTTCCATAAAAAAGTTTAAAAAAGTTTTTTAAGGTATTTCCTCCTCTTTATAACCTCCATGGAAAGGAGGATATATTAAATTTGTCATTCCGTTTGTCATACCTCTAAATATTCGTCGTAGACCCCATAAAGTATATACAATCATGATCAAAGTTGATTAAATGATGTCCACCCGTCTGTCTATTGAAATCACGATATTGAGATTTGATGAAGAGCTTTGAAAATTGGCACAACATTGAATTGTGTCTAGGATGTTTGGTATTGAAATCCATAATCTCCATAATCAATAAAGCCGCGAAGCTGGAATCCTTCATTAGGTAAAATTAATAGTATACTATAACTATAAAACATTGCAGTAAATCTTAATTTCGCGTTTCAGTCCTAGCCATGCCTATAAAGGCCAGAATTTTTTAAATTTCTCTTTTTAGCGTTGAGCTTTTAGAAATTTAATAATATGGAAATATTTTATATCAAATCAATAAAGAACCATTTGGTTGTACAATAATGGAAAATTAAGTAATAATATAAAAATGAAGATATAAATAATCAATAAAAATTCCTCTTTAACTATATATTAGTTATAATTAGTTAATTTAATTTTAAACCAACTAAAAATAAAAATGTTTTGTTATTTTTCCTTCTAAATATCTAAAAGTTTCATTTGATTTGCAAAAAGTTTCATTTCGGTTGCAAAAGGTTTCATTTCGGTTGCGAAAGGTTTCATTTCCGCTGCAAAAGGTTTCATTTCCACTGCAAAAGGTTTCATTTCCACTGCAAAAGGTTTCATTTCCGCAAAAGGTTTTTACGAAAAATCTATTTGGGATTAGGAGAACGGATAGTACTTTAAATTTGTCATTATTTTTACATTTAATAAGTAGGGTAGAGATTTGGAGGTGGTTTAGAAAACAGGTAGGTAGTTTAGGAATACAAACAAAAACGTTTTTAGCTATTATATGTGATCACTTTTTGAAGTGTGAATTAGTAAGAATTTGTGCCATAACTTCTTAAATATTGAGTTTTCAGAGTCTTTAGCTATTATTTGTGATCACTTTTTTAAGTGTGAAATAATAGGAATTTTAAAATGGCCATAACTCCTTAAATATTGCGTTCTCAGCGTTTTTAGCTATTATTTGTGATCACTTTTTATACCCTACACCACAAGGTGGTCAGGGTATTATGTCTTTGTGCATTTGTTTGTAACAGGCAAAAGGAAACGAGATAGACCCATAGTTCCTTTTGATGATCTGTATAGAATCACTTTCTGAGTTGATTTATGCATGTCCGTCCGTCCGTCTGTCCATGTATTTTTGTAAACAAAGTACAGGTCGCATTTATTGTCCGATCCAGATGAAATTTTGCACAGATTATTTGTTTGGCCCAAGGACGAACCCTATTGGAATTGGAGATAATCGGTAAAAATTTAGATATAGCTCCCATATATATCTTCGTCCGATTTGCCTTTTATTGTGCACCGAACGTGTAATATCAGTCCGAATAGTATGGAATTTTGCACGTACGATCAGATTGGACCTGAAAATAAGTATGCCAAATTTGATCGAAATCGGTTCAGATATAGCTATAGCTCCCATATATATTGTTCATCCGATTTGTTATTTTTGTCCTCCGCAGCCGTAATATACACTCTGCAACAAAAATATTTGGGGAAATGTATCAAATACAGCTCAGAAATACATTTGCCGAATTTTATCAAGATCGGTTCAGATTTGGATATAGCTCCCATATATAACTTCGTCCGATTTACCTTTAATTGCGCACCAAACGTCTAATATTTGTCCAAATGCGATGAAATTTGGCACTTTCGACCGAATCGAGTCTAGAAGCTAGTATGTCGAATTTGGTGAAGATCGGTTCAGATATAGCTATAGCTTCCATATATATTGTTCATCCGATTTGTTATGTTTGTTACCCACAACCGTAATATGTAATCCGTAACAACGATATTCAGGGAAATATATCAAATACAGCTCAGAAATATCTTTGCCCAATTTTATCGAGATCGGTTCATATTTGGATATAGCTCCCATATATATCTTTATATGATTTCAAATTAATTTTTCACCAAATGGGCAATACAAGTCCGAATAATTATAATCATGGTGTGTATGATTGAATTCTCCCATAAAAACTTTTAATTGTTATGTGGAGCTCTACTAAATTAGCAAAGTGGTGTAGGGTATCATAAAGTCGGCCCGCCCGACTTTAAGACTTTCTTTACTGGTTTTTCTTTTTTTTTTTTTTGAAAATTGCTAAATTTGTTCCAAAGGGAGGGTATGGTATTCAAGGTTATAGATTTTTACTTGTTTTACTATTAGAGGGATTCGAGGTAACAATACATATGAACCTATATACTTCCCCGTAAAAATAATAGTCTCAATTAAATTGTTGTGTATTTTTTTACTCTTAGAATTTTAAACGAACTTCCATCACACATTCTAAACTTCATTGAAATTTCACATACATAGCGAGTTTGGTGCATCAGGTACACCAAATCGGACGACGTTTCGAAAATATATATGAGAGCTATATTCAAATCTGAACGGAATTCAATATGATATGGCGAATTCATTTTTGTAACAAATTCCGTTGCACATTCCAAATTTTATTAAAATTGGAGGTAAATAGGGTAGTTGGTGCATCAAATGCATGAAATCGCACCGATTCTATATAATATTTTTTGTACCAAATTCTGGCACTCATTCCAAATTTCATTGGAATCCCATCGTGTTTGATGCATCAAATTTATGAAGTCGGTCGAAAATCTGAACATAATTTTGCATTTTTTATTTTTTACAAAATTTCTTCACAAATTCCAAATTTCAGTGAAATTGGAGATACATTGAAACATGGAGATATAAAGCGTATAACAAACACCCATTAGGATCTCAAATGATTTAATTACAGGCTCTGTTGTACTGTGGTAATATTAAATATAAAAACGTCACTAAATTTAGTCATCAAATACATAAAATTGGACGAAAATATATATGGAAGCTATATTTACCTCTAAACCAATTTCAATATTATTTGCAAAATTATAATTATATGGTAGTTATATCAAAACCAATATGAACCGATTTCAATATAAATTGGTAAATCTATTTTTGTATCAAATTCGGTCACACATTCCAAATTTTAAGACTGTATCTATAACCGATCAATAGATATGTGCATTCAAATACAACATTTTCTGGAGGTACCTTCGATTCTGATGCTATGTCTCCAGTACCAAATGGAATTTTGAAAATTTATATAGCCTATGTTACTTTCAGGCGATGCTGTAGTATATATGCATGTTTTCAGGGAAATCTGTTCAGCAGTTTTTAAGTCTATAAATTACAAACAAACATACAAACATTTTCCTCTTTTAAAGATATAGAAGAAGAATATAAATGAATATTTCGAGGTGTTGTAAACGAAATGAAAAACTTTATATACCCTTCATACTATGATGGGGAGTATAAAAACAATGCAACAACTCTACAGAATAGTTGAGGACATTGAGTTTGTATATCACTGAAAATATAATTCTGCTTTGAATATTTTCCATAAATAATTTAAAAACTATATTCACTCAACACAATTTTTGGTTTTTTAAAAAACCCATTACAAATTGTTTTAATCTACCATTTTTGGCTTTATTCACATTTTAAATTGGTTTGATTTCTTTTGGTTGCAGCCAGCATAGTTTCGCCTTTTCCAAACGCAACGTTTGCAACGTGGTTTGCCATAAAATCGCGTAATGACACAAATGAAGCTAAACAAGCAGATCATGCTCTTCGGTTACATGTCTGCTGCATTGAGACACAAAAAAAAAAAAAAAAACATTTTCACCCGTAACAAAGCCAGTCAGCTATGGCATTAAGGAAACTTGCCAACATAAGACTGTGGAATAAAGTCAGAACAATTTTGTATATTTTTTCCACATCATTTGTACATTGCTTTTGTTGTTTGCACTGGGGCACCGCAGATATTTCTCTAATGAAGTTATTCCGTTATATTTATACGCAAGTATATAGACACAAGTCTGTACATAGATATTTTCGTGTTGAAATATTTGTTAGTTGTGCAAATACCAAAGTGCATTGTGATTTTCAGTATAAATATATGTACGAATACATACATATATTTGTAAAAAACAACTTATTAGAAACATAGTAATAGGATTTGCAAGTAGAATAACGTAAAATTTAAGAGAAGTTTTATAAAACTCTTTAAATATGTTAGGATTTGATGTATTTCAAAGCAATAAGCCTACCAATTAGAGAGGTCATCGGATAATATTTAGCGGGTAAAATAGACCATATATTTTCAGTTGAAAAAATTCAAAATTTTTCATTAAACCGCGAACATTTTAAATCCCTGCGAAATCATGAAGCCATGACAAGGTTACTTCTGACCTTTACATTGATGTTAACATCCAAATATGTGCGATATATATGTCTATCAAAGAAGACATGCTTGAAAGATCTCTTATATGTCGAGAACGGCTGAACTGATTTCGAACAGTTCTCATTAATTCAGAATGGCCTCTTGGCAGGAAACAAAAAACGTCTAAAAAAATCACATAAAAATATTTCTCTAAAGATGAAAAAATTGATTTTGTAACATTTTCTCATATTTTTTCAATTTTGTCATATTTTTGGCATATTTTCATTTTGAATTAAACATTTGGTAATATTTCTACAGCTAACAAAACTAAGATGAGGGTCAGAATAGAAGCCTACTCTTTTTGGAGATGATCGCAATATATTTAGGGGTTGAAATGGACCAAAAAACTGCAAAATTGTCAGCAGGTCGTAATTATCGCACGATCCTCACGCACATTTGAATGGGGGTTACCGGATATTGCAAAAGCCAAGCAGTTTTGGATGGCCATCCAAAAATATTCAATGTGCGAAATAGTTTGCCAACTTTTGTAGACAAAATACGAAAATGTCCATTCCAGTGGCTCTTTGGAGAATTCACAAATACAGGAAAGACGCACTTCTGACTATTTCGTTAACACCGATTTCGTAGAAGAATATAGTCAAATGTCTGTATCTCATATAGATGTGCTTCAGTCAAAAACCAATAATAAATGTTAATCTTTTGTCACTTCTGAGAGATTATAGGTCTTTGGGAAATATTTTGTTCCAGATCTAGGAAGACCATTTACGTGCAACATCTACCAATAAATTGGAAATGAGCAAATTAGTTTAAGTTGCTATTATTCGAAAATTAGATAACGAAACCTGATGGTTTTCTTTTATAATCTGTCACAATATCTTGTGGAATTCTTTCGAATATCTCGCCTATATAAACAGTATCGTTTATTATAGTGTTGTAGGGTATTCAACGGTCGGCCCCGCTCGACTGTAGCCTTTGCTTACTTGTTATTTAATTTCATTAGAAGTCATGCTGGTTGTGGCAACTCCAATAAATTCAAAATTTATCAAAAAATTGTAGAATAAAACTGAAAAATATCGAGAACACATTTGAAGAATATGGCCAGCAAAATCTTGATTTGTTAAAATATTTCATATGTTAATTCCCTATCATACGCATACAAATTTTGCGTGATTCTCTTACAAAGAGCCAATTTCTGTTCAAGCCAAAGGTCCTCCTCCTATCGTTTTCTTCTGACATTTTTTTTTTTTGTAATTTTCGTTACAAAAACCAAAAATACAAGGGGAGAAGCTTTATTTTTTATGTAAAAAAAAACATGCACTACAAAAACCCAAAATGTATTTTCTTTCGATAAAATTCGAAAGGAAGAAATAATGTTACAAAAACAGACTGAAATGAAATTTTGCATTCAATATTTGTTTGGCCCAAGGACGAAGATCCCATTTATCTTCACTCGATTTCGGCTTAATTATGTATTTTGGTACATCCCAACGAATTCAGTCGAGAAGAATGTAAATCAAATTTGTAATATGCACTCCAGAAGAATGATATTTGGTACCGGACATAAGATACTGCTCGAAAATATCGAGATCGGTTCAGATTAGGATACTGCTCCCACATATATCTTTATCCGATACCAATTTTATTATTAACCTATAAGCCCAAATGTACTGACTGAATTCATCCTATTAACAAGTGTTTTAAATTTGGAGTAAATCCGTTCAGATGTAGCTATAGCACCCATATATTTTATCAGATTTGGGGTTTAAAGTTCCTCACAAGCGTAATATGCATTCAACAACAATGATATTTGGCACCAGATATCAGATCCAGCTCTGAAATAAGTGTATCAAATTTTGTCAAGATCGTTTCAGATATATATCCTCAACCGATTTCGGGTTACTTGTGCATCAAATAGCCAACATCAGTCCAAATGACCTGAATTTTTTGCATATCCAACCGAATTTAGTCTAGAAGCAATTACATTAAATTTGGTGAAAATCGGTTCAGATATAGCTATAACTCCCATATATATGTTTCATCTGATTTGGTGTTTAAGTCCCTAATTCGACAACAATAATATTTGGTACCAGATATCTTATAAAGCTCGGAAATACATTTGCCAAATTTTATCGAGAACGACTAATATTTGGATAGAGCTCCCATATATATAGTAAATCCGATTTCAGGTTTATTGTGCAAAATATGGCTAATATCAGCCCAAATGGAGTGAATTTTCGGGGCGTAAGTTTCCATTTTATGCAAGTCGGCTCAGATACATATTTTTTTTAATATAATCCTTCTCCAAGTGATATCATGCACAATATAGCAAACTGTAACTGCTCTAAATGTCGATAGGTGGTATGATATACTTGAAATAAATTCTTTTGTTACTATTAATTACTACTAAATATGCACAGTGGTGTAGGGTATCATATAGTCGGCCCCGCCCGACGTCTGACTTTTCCTTACTGGTTTTTTAAATGTCATAGAAAAGTTGTAAAAGCACATACAATTCAGAAAAATGCATGATTTTTTTTTTTTAATTGACAGTACGGTCCATATATTTGTCCAATGCGAAGATCAGCCTGAAGAATTGCAAAAGCACCCAATGTATTAAAAAAGTCACAGTTTGGTGCGGTTTTTGGGTTGGTGAAATCATTGGACCGTACTTCATCAAAGATGCTGCGAATCGTAACGAAACTGTAAATGGTGAGCGCTACCGTGGGATGATATCCAACCGAATGTGATGTCTTTGCAATATATATATGGTATAGTCTTTAAATAAGGTTACCTCCCGGTATTTCCAGGCTTTTAACCACATTATTAATCGAAGTGATTTCAAAGTTTGTATTTGATGTTCACAATAGATACCATCTTCTCCGACAGGAAATTAACTCTACAGCTCCATGTGTTCGTACAGTTTCTACATAAATGTACATGTAAATATTCGGTATTTTAAAAATATGTATAAAACTTTTAAGGGAATTGTTTCAGGTTTAGTATTCGAAATTCGTAACGGGAATCGCCAAAAACATACAACTTATAAAAATAGGAAATTTCATTGTTAATATGATATGTCACTATATCATGGTATAGCATTATGTTTTAATATAACAATCCAGACGTTTTTAATAAGGGATTCACTGATTTTTAACGATTTACAAAAAAATTCTCTGGAATAGATTTTTGAGTCCATGTCTATCATTCCTGATTATTTTCTTTGCGGCTTTCCACCATTTTTTGGGATTTCAGTATAACATATTTTCATATAACCGATCGCTGTTTTCATAAGTATTGCTTTCCATAGAAGTGAGGGTGTTAAAACTTCGACTTCGTAACATATCTGCTTTTTTTACTTGAACTTGAATATCATCCTAATGAAGACCGAATTTACTTTTAACCAGAATTATATCAACTTCTTAACTCAAAGACCGAAATCTAAATTATAAAGTAGGACTTCACTACACTTGCCAATAACAATATGTAAGAAAAGGATACAAGTTAGTTCTATTAAAATGGGTTTGAATTGTAAATATCGTTTTGACATTTTCTTAAAACTTTTTAAAAACACTCAATTCGTATTTCGTATCAATACCATTACAGGACATAATAAAAAGCAAATAGTTTTTTGTATTAAACAATACACACATACACACAAATAATTCTATATAATTTTGTTTTCTAAAGAAAGTCAAAAAGAAAAATAATGCGATTAAACGAAACAAATTGTGCATGGTAGAAATATATTATCAATGCAATTTGTTGAAAAATTAAAATCTTAAGAAACATAAATGTTAAAAAAGTATAAAAGTAGTTTTTTACTGTTCAAAGTATATTACTATTGTTTAATGAATCAAAAACATGTATAAAAACGTGATGTAATATAATTCAATATTAATAAGATACTACTCTAATTTTTTTTTTTCAAATAATATACTCGAGCTTATTTACATTCTATAAAAAAGCTATGACAGAAAATTGTCAATACAGGTTCACATCTTCATATAGCCGGTACCTCCCAATTGTTTCAAGTTTCGTATTTGAATATTGTAATGGCTTATGACGAAGATTGCCTATGCAAGTCCCTTGTACAGGTCCCAATATAGCGTTAAATATAAATAATATTGGATCGAAATCTTTATATTCGGAATTTTGATGATTTTAGTAGTATTTCCAATAATACTTATTCCCTAAACCACATACAGGGTTGCCCATATTCGACGGACCTTTGGGCCCATTCCAATCGACGAGGCTTGTCTTTGCGTCAATTGAATTTTGTACGGGAACAAATGCAAATCAATGCGAATAATCCGTTGTAAAGTGGACCGAGCCATGCCCAACTGCTGAGAACGGCGTTTTTGGGATGTTCTTGGGGACCTCTCAACACTCGCTCGTTCGCCAGCGATATTCTCGGCCGATCGCCTTGGTCGACTTTTATATGGCCTCTTCGGATTAGAAAGAGCCTTACCAGTCGAAAATTTTTCGTATAAACGCTTAATGGTGTTCTTAGGAGGCGCACTTCTCACATTTTTTTCACAATTGACTTCTTCTGTTGAATGTAAATTTCAACTATTTCAGAGCGCGTGTATTGGTTCATGGTAAAAATCTGCTTGGAATGACGATTTAAGCGCGGTATGTCACTAAGCGATGTGACATCTCTGTCAAAAATTATGGCGTTGCCAGATGGGTCCGTCGAATATGGGCAACCCTGTACATGTAAAAAAATTTGGGTAATAAAATTTTGGTTAATAAAAATTAGTACTTATTCCAAATTCGATGCAAATTTTCTTATAATTTCACTGTGTAATAGCCATTCTGGACTCTGGACAATTCCACGTAGAGTACTCGGTTTGTAGATCAATACCCCAAAAGTTTAAAGGCCAAAACTGTTAATCCATAAATAAAAACCTTTTTATATTGCCTATACCCCAGTATTTAGATATATATTTCGCAATTTTAATAGAGAGTATTGCAATTTTATAGAGCGCTTTGCATTACTTCTAGAATCATTGCTTTAGCCTGTATATTACGTTAAATCTTCCATTAAATTTAGCAAAAAATTCAGTATATTGAATTATTCATATTTCTTCTCATTTTCTATCTCTTAAATTTGTTGTATAATTGGGCACATTCACTGAAAACAAGAAACCCATTGGAAATGCTGCCAGCCTTTAATAAGCCCTACAATGTATATGATCCAATTTTAACAAAATTTAATTATATTCTAAAGAAAATATATGGTAAGTATTTAACTCAACATTGTTGTAGAAGAAAGGTAAACATCAAACACGGACACACACAAACACTCCCCCAGACTTTAATAGTGTGGTAGTAAATGTTAACATCGTTCTATCCAACTGTTTGATACACTCGTTACACAAATCTTGTTACAAATAATGAAAACTTATTTCTTGTGAATGCCTTTTTTAATTTCAACACATTTATTTTTATGTTTATAAAAAGCTATTTTACTTAAAGACCGAACGACCTCCCTCTGTTTACCAAAAATAAATTTGTTGCCATTTGCCGTTCTTGTTGTTGTTGTTCTTGCAGTTGGTTTGTTTGGCTGGTTACATGCATAGTTTCGTTGTCATTACCAACAGATGTTGGCAGGCGCACGGACAATGTTGTGGAAAAAAGGGTCTGTTTATATTTGGCCATTTATATATATCCTATATGGTATCCTTGGATTTGCTTGGTTATGTTTTTCTAACAAAATTGCCAATTTTATAGTTCATAGACTTGTTCATACTTATATGGGTTTTGGTATGGAATTTGGGTGAGGTGTCGGATGTGTGTAGCTTCCTTCGGCATATGCCTGGCACAACAATGTGTTCATGCTAATACTGTTCTAAATTAACCATTTTATTACCGGCTGTTAGATGAAATTGTAAAAATATTTTGTTAAAGTTTATTTATTTAAAAGTGATGCCTTTAGGCTAAATTAGCTTGAAAGGAAGATGTAGAGATTGCTCAATTTAATATTAAATATTTGACAGATATTGAAAGATTGTAGAAACGATATTTTATAAGCTTAACTCAGGCAAGGAATGTCTAAAAAATTTAGATAGTTTTAAACAAACCATTTTCCATGTCAACATTTGTAGCACATGATCGACTTGAAACTGCATTGATTTTGAGTTTAACATACTCAAAATCTGAGCAATTAAACGGTTTCAAAAAATTTAATGATGTAAAGAATTTGAAATTGTACAACTCGAAAGGAGTCTTAAAAATTAAAAATAGACGGAACTGCTATATGGGCCAATACTAAACACGTTTTTTACAAATGAGAACCTCACACTGAAGAAAGTTTTGCTAGAAAATACAGTCAAAACCTTCAAAGGATATTTAATTGGGCGGAAACATTTATGAGTCCTCTACAAAAATGTGTCATTTTTAGTTTTTATACCCTATGCCACACTATGGTATTATGTCTTTGCGCTTTTTACACCCTCCACCATAGTATGGAGGGTATATTATGTTTGTCATTCCTTTACTCGGTATTCCGATACTCGGTATTTTGATGATTTGCGCGATATTATTCATCGGAATTGCTTCAAGTTTGGTATTTGAAGTTCGTAATAGATACTATGACAGAACATTGTGCACGTCCACATTTTGGTACAGCCCCCATACAATGGTTCCTCTCGATATTCGGTATTTTGATGATTTTAGCTACATTATTCACCGATTTTTTTAAGTTTCGCATTTGAATAAAGTAATGGGTTATGACAAAATTTGCCTATGCAGCTCCACGTCGTCGTATAGATCCTAATATAACGGCTACATTCGGTATTTTTAAGATTTTAATAGAATTTCTAACTTTTTTTATTTTTCGGAAAATTACCAAATTCGTTCCAAATGGTGGAGGGCCGGACGAACTTATAGCTTTTTATACCCTACACCACAACGTGGTCAGGGTATTATGTCTTTGTGCATTTGTTTGTAACAGGCAAAAGGAAACGAGATAGACCCATAGTTCCTTTTGATTTTCTGCATAGAATCACATTCTGAGTCGATTTATGCATGTCCGTCCGTCTGTCTGTCCATGTATTTTTGTAAACAAAGTACAGCTCGCATTTACTGCCCTATCCAGATGAAATTTTGCACAAATTATTTGTTTGGCCCAAGGACGAACCCTATTGAAATTGGAGAAAATCGGTCAAAATTTAGATATAGCTCCCATATATATCTTCGTCCGATTTGCTTTTTATTGTGCACCAAACGTGTAATGTCAGTCCGAATTGTATTTAATTTTGCAAGTACGATCAGAGTGAACCTGAAAATATGTATGCCAAATTTGATCGAAATCGGTTCAGATATAGCTATAGCTCCCATATATATTGTTCATCCGATTTGTTATTTTTGTCCTCCGCAGCCGTAATATGCACTCTGTAACAACAATATTTGGGGAAAGCTCAGAAATACATTTGCTAAATTTTATCGAGATCGGTTCAGATTTGGATTTAGCTCCCATATATAACTTCGTCCGATTTACCTTTGATTTGCCCAAATGGGATGAAATTTGGCACTTACGACCGATTTGAGTCTAGAAGCTAGTATGTCAAATTTGGTGAAGATCGGTTCAGATATAGCTATAGCTCCCATATATACTGTTCATCCGATTTGTCATATTTGTTACCCACAGCCGTAATATGCACTCCAACGAGTGCATACCCACGATATTCAGGGAAATATATCAAGTACAGCTCAGAGATATCTTTGCCAATACAAGTCCGAATTTAAAAGATACAAATGCTCCGGCAATTTAGTCCTTTGAACTTTAAATTATAATTATAATCATAGCTGAATTCTCCCATAAAAACTTTTAATTGTTATGCGCAGCTCTACTAAATTAGCAAAGTGGTGCAGGGTATCATAAAGTCGGCTCCGCTCGACATTAAGACTTTCTTTACTGGTTTGTTGTTTTTTTTTTGTGAACGTTCCGATGTAGTCCGATGTAGATAAAATTTTACAAAGGTCATTTATTTGCTCGAGGACGAACCCTATTGAAATTGGAGATAATCGGATCAGATTTGGATATAGCTCCCAATTCTTTTTGGAATAGACAGTTCCAACTCTGGTGGCAGAACATTACCCACCCACCCAACGATACTCACCGATATTCGGTAATCCTAGTCACATTTACCCACGAAATTGTTTCAAATTTGGTAATTTGGTAAGATTTGGTAGATGACAATCCTTGAGGTATAAAATTGTTTATAGAGGTTCTCGGTTTGGGATGGCGCCTGTATAACGGCCTAACCCGCTTTATGGTGTTTTGAAAAGTTTAACACCATTATCCGAACGGTTTTACTGGTATTTGTAGTTTAAAGTGGGACACGTTTAAATTCAGATACGTTTATATAAAAATGTTTTCTTTACCCAATGGTAGAGGATATTAAACGTTACGTTGTTCAATAAAAGATATCAAAAACAGCTCAGAAAGACCTCTCCCAAATTTTATTAATTTCGGTTCAGATTTTTATATATAGCTTCCACACATTTTTATCCGATTTCAGGTTTATTGTGCACCAAATGGTTAATATCAGCAAGTACTTCAAATTTTGTGAAAATCAGTTCAGATATAGCTATAGCTCTCATAAATATGTCCCATCCGATTGGGTGTTAAAGTCATGACATTTGATACAGATTTGCATAAAGCTTCCATGTAATATATTTTCCCGATCACCCCAAACTTGATGGAATTTTGCACATTCATTGAATTTTCAATGGAATCGGTTTAATATATAGGGACATTTTAATAAAATAAATAATATTACCATCAGAAACTTTAAAAATTGGACTGATGGGCAGTAATATTAAATAAAAGCAAATTGTGACATATCCCATTTTCCGCCCCAAGGAATTACAGCTTAACCTATTCAAACAAAAACCCCAAAACCAAATTGTATTTCTTACTGCCCTATATGCGCATCTCCACAGCAATTGATGAAACATTTGTTAAGTGATTCATTAATTTTTATTTCCACACACAACAAGAATACTGCTATCATTTCAATGCCAATGAAAGAGACCTTCAGCCATTGTCTATTGAGTTTCATTCCATGAAATTAGATTTTTGAACAACTTGTGTCCTGATTGTTTTCTGGTCTCATTAATTTGCCACTATGCTTTTGTGTGGTAAATCTAGGGACAATTAAGGGTCAAAAAGAGAGAGAGAAAAAAAGCTTTGTCAGCACTCCGAACAACTGAACATCGTTCTAATGAGTTCTTCATTCTGAGATTAGCAAGTGCGTTTTAATTGGGGCTCTACCGAAATGTCTTTTAACTTGTCAAAGCAACCACAACACACACTTGATGGACAATTGGCAATGTGCAGCAGTAAACAGCCGAACTGGCCTGCATTTGATCGCAGTAAAAGTAACCTTTCTACTTTAGTCCGACGTTAGTCATTTCTTTTTGAAAAACAACAACAAAAAACAATCGACAACAAGCCGAGGAGGTTTTTCTCTTTCACACACGCACACAATGGTTTAAACATCAATATTGGAATACATAGCCCACGGAAAATGTACAGAAGCGATTTAACGTAGGCTTATGCTTCATTTCTGACCAGACATTGAAGTTGGGCTTGGTGCATTTGGTACATTTTCAAAATCACATACACTTTGTAAGTTGCCAGTATCGGGTAAATGATTTATAAAGTACCCTGGTATGGAGATATTATATTTCGGAACATTTTTTAATGTTACTCACGCCTAATACAAAAATTGTCTATACAAGTACACGTCCCATATAACGATACCTCCCAATCCATTAAAATCTAAAAAAAATTCACGAGGGCCAGTCTTAGTGCGTTCGCGTGTGTTAGATTGTGCAATGGTTTTACTAATATCCTCCTTATTAAACTTCAAAATGAAAGATTTTGAAGACTTTTCGGTGTAAAAGGTAAACATTTTTCTGTTATTCGGAATTATGCATTTTGAGTACTAAAATGGCCTAACACAAATTCTTGGATCGAATCTAAAATTTTGAAGTGAAATTTTCGCTGACAAAGTATCGCCACAAGCTACTAATACATATATATTTTGGCTAATATGTTTAAGGGAATAATTTCGAAGTTGGTATTTTCACATATTTACGGTACCTCCCGATATTCGCTACTTTCATATTTTTTTTAAAATCGAATTTGATCATTTCATTATTGCATTTTCGTTAGACCATTACAAATGAGTGTGCAAGCATCTAATGGCCCTACGTTCATCCCCTGGCGTTTCCTGTCAACTCTGCAGGATTGCTTTCACAAGGTGACATTGTCACACTTAAAACAGTCAACAATCCATGCATGTTAATTCATTTTCCATGTGGAACCATACATCAATGTTGCCCACAGTCCTAAAAATCCACCGACCCTTTAGACGGTAAAATGACCGCGTCTGGAGCCCAAAATGAGCAACTGGTCTGGTTACTTATGAACGGATACGAACATGTTTGCGAGGGTGTCGATGTTTGTGTGCCTACCGAGTATACTTTTCTGCCTGTTCTTTAGTCACGATGGTGTGTAAATGGATAGCTCCCCAAAGCGTAATGTATGCCTTTTTAACAGGTGGAGGTCATTATGTTACTTTGTATGCTCCTGCAAACATCACACTAAACACTTTTGGGTATTATTAAATTCCGTTTCCCCCAAATCCAGATATTCTTTGGTTGGCAAAAAACGAGTACATAATAGCGTTACATCTACTTGATTTTAAATAGCTTAGTACAGATGAACAATAAACAGTTTTAAAAGGCCATTAGGTAGAAAGCAGCTAAAACGACATATTTCAATTGCAGTAGTTCAAAAATGTAAAAAGGCAGTCAGTTCAGCCGTTTGTTATTCCTCGAAATACTCACGTTTAACCACACAAAGTACCGTTTTCGTAGAGCAATGAAAACTATAAGCGAATCTGAACTGATTTTTCTCAAATCAGACTCAGACCAATAGCTAGTTCAATATATAATATAAAAATCAGTAAAAAAAAAATAAAATATATACCTTTTGGGATCCAAAATTGTTATTTTGAGCAATTGCAAGTGAAAGCCAAAAGGAAACAAAATTGAAGAAAACATTCAGAAGTTGGATTTTAACTTAAATTCTTTAACAAATACTAAACTAATTTTTATGAAATAACAAGTAAAAAAGCTGTAAGTTCGGCACGGGCCGAACTTTGAATACCCTCCACCATTTGAAACTAATTTGGCAGTTCTCAAAAAAAATAAAATCTGTTCAAAATTCTGTTAAAATCATAAAAATACCGAATGTAGCTTTTACATTAGGGTGTATACGACGACATGGAACTGCATAGCTAACTATTTCATAAGCCATTACAATATTCACATGCGAAACACAAAAAAAAACATTGAAAATGTAGCTAAAATCATCAAAATACCGAATATCGGGAGGTACCGATATATGGAGGCTATACGAAGACGTTGACCTGCACAGACAATTTTCTGTCATAGGCTATAGTGTGCACTACAAACATCAAATACCAAATTTGAAAGAATTCTGGTGAATAATGTCGCTAAAACCAACAAAGTACCGAATATCGTGAGATACCATTATATGGTGGCTATGCGAAGACGTGAACCTGCACAGACAATTATCGCGAAAATATTTTGGAGGGTGTATTAAAGCCTTGGGCACGCAAATATTTTGGCCGCAGACATTCCAACAGGACTCAGCACACGCCACCCAAAAATTGTTTAAAAACATGGGGTTCCTCGCTTCAATTCCAGCGCACAATGACCATCAAAATTCCGGATACCAATCCGGAACTATTGGGTCTGGAGTATTTTGGAAAGCAAAGTTAGCACTAAAAAATACTAAAGTGTTGATCACCTCAAGCAAGCGTTTCGCCGGGAATGGACCAAAATACAGCAGAGCAACATTCGGGCAGCGTGTGACGGTTTCATTGGCCGATTGAAGGTCATAATTTGTGCCAAAGGTGAGCAATTCGAACAAATCTAAACTTATTCTAAAATCTGATGCTATATCCGACATTTTTCGCTTTCATTCAAATAAATTAAAAAAAAAATGAAAAAATTATGGCGTTTGACTTTGTTGCAGTTTTTTATCACACACTGATATATGGAAGCTATATCAAAACCTCAACCGATTTCAATATAATGTGGCAAACTCATTTTTGCACCAAATTCCGTTACTCATTCCGAATTTCATTGCAATCGGATAAGCATATCGTGTTTGGTCCATCCATGGGAGCTATGTCAAAACTTCCACCGATTTCAATATAATTTGTTTAATTTATATATTCTATGTTGCTTTCAGGCGATGCTATAATATACATGAAAATTTTCAGGAAAATCTGTTCAGCGGTTTATGAGTTTATAAATTACACACAAACTGTCAAATGCACAAAAATTTTCCTCTTTTATATATATAGAAGAAACAATTTTCATTAAATTGTGATTTGGAAGTGATTTCCTGCATTAAAAAATTCACGGTTGAAATGATTTTTTAGCTTTTTCACACAGAAGTAATGGTGCATTTCACCTGTTACATATTATCCCATGAATGAATAGGGTGCTTCCCTGTCCTTAACTAAAGTACTTGTAAATTCCGCGTCGTTCACAATTGGGACCTGTAGAGGGACGGCAAAATCGGATCATTCGTCAGATTCTCCATGAATCTAGCCTAATTTTCGTTAATTTGTCTCGAGAAATTTCCTCTTTCCCCATCCTATGGTATGTAAAACCCCATCTTCAGCATTATCTATATTTCTAGCCAATTACTGGTGATTGTCGGCGTTTAAAGGCGTAAAGTCACACATTTTCCAACAAATTTTTTGCCACTTTTGCCAATTAAATGGTTATAAATTTACTTTTCAAAAAAATTCAAGTCTGCAATTACAAACATTCTTATACTTCTCCAATTAAATTTCAATTTAGATTCTTTAAAATTAATTAACGTCCCATACTTGAGCTTATAGTTAGACAAATTATTATGTAAAATGTTTATGTGTTTGTATATGTATAAAATGTTTATACGTTACATACTTTGTTTGCTTGTCATTGGTATGCAAACTGATACGCAATCTGTGTAAACAGGTAAACATACGCACACCATTAAACAAACAGAATACAGATTGGTACACTTTTGTGTGTGTGTGAGTATGTATAAAATATAAATATGAAAGTAAACTTATCCATGCATATATATGTACGGATTTATGTGTGCCTCCTTGAGTACGTGTAATTAATATACAAAATGTATCTGTCTGCCGGTGCTACTATCAAAACTTCAACACCTGCAAAAAGAAACACGACATGTTCCTGTAAACAAACGCACACACACGCACGCTCACACGTTTAAAACACATACACATTAATTCACTCTCATACTTTGCACTAAAAGGATTTGTATGCAATTGTTGTTCTTGTTGTTGCTGCGTATGAGAAATTTAAACAACCATCAGGGAAAAGTTATTAACATCAGAGTAACAACTACAACAGCGCCGCCAATAGGTGTAACACGCATTACAGCCACACTCGCAACCGCTTATTTGCACGCTCCAAACAAACACACACACGCACATACTCACGTTTGTATACACTTTATTCAGAGCCATCTTAAACCGCTAAGCAAACAGTTAATGTTAATATCAAGCACAGCACAACCATGTAAGCAAGTGTTGACAACACTGTTCTTGTGACAGAGGAAAGGGTTTTGTTTTTTTCCAAAACTTTGGTAAAGCCTCGCAGCGATTAAATTGTTTCATTGGAATATTTAAAGGTGTTTTTTAAAACAGGCAAAACTTGTAAAAATATATTGTACCAAGGCAACTTTGATAATTGTGAAATCATGGTGTGTGTCACAATTAGGGATGCGAAGTTGGAGTCAGACAGTTTTGCTGACGTCGGAATCTTACAGCGTTACCTAACATTCGACGTACTCAGTCAATGTTTTTCACCACACAATTTAAATATATGTATTTATATGAATATTACCGAAATACGTCGAGCGTATTGTAAGCAAAGGCTATACTCCATGTGATACCCTGTAACACTTTTTATACCCTCCACCAAAAAAGGTATGGAGGCTATATTAAGTTCGTCATTCCGTTTGTAACTCATCGATATAATCATTTTAGACCCAACAAAGTATATATATTCTTGATCAGCGTAAAATTCTAAGACGATTTAGCCCTTTCCGTCCGTCTGTCCGTCTGTCCGACGGTCCGTCTGTTGTAATCACGCTACAGTCTAAACGAATTAAGATAGGAAGCTACAATTTTGCACAGATCTCTCTTTTGTCTGCAGGCAGGTCAAGTTCGAAGATGGGCTATATCGGTCCACGATATCGTATAGCCCCCATATAACGGTACCCCCGATATTCGGTATTTTGATGATTTTAGCCACATTTTTCAATGGAATTTTTTTCTTTTTTTTGGTGCATTTGAACCCCAAAATATTTTGCGATCATCTCCAAAAGCAAGAGACCCCTCTGTATATCTAAATTTAAAAGCATCTATTTAATATGCTAGTCTACGATATTTGGCTATATTCGTCAACGAAATCAGCGCAAAAAGCCAGTAGTTCGCCTTTTAGTGCATTTTGAATATTGCCTGTAAGTTATTTTCAGCGTTTCGGTAGAATGGAAATCTCTGAAAACAATAGGCTAACCCTTCTGAGCCTAACACTACCCTTGTGAAAATTTTTCTTGAGGATCGGACTGTTATTGCAATCTGTATATATACTATAATATACACTTCAATATTATAAGTCAAACTGAAACAATCGCATTCGATAAAAAAATTGAAAAATTAAAAATATGTCACAAATACTACAAAATCATTATTGTCATATTTTATGCGATTTTTTAGATTTTATGCCAGGTGGGCATTCTGAATTGACAAAATTTGTCTAGCTAACATCCCCTCCTTTGTGTATATACATTGTATGTATTTCGCTATATATGTATATCCGATATATTTACTATCGACATCTACATGGAAAATTTGACTTTTATTTAACACAAATGTTATGGTCTATTTCACCCACTAAATATTACCCGATGACCAAAATTGGAAGGCTTCTGTCCAGCCCTAAGTTTTAGCCCCATGCTTACTTCCGCTTCGATTGGATAATAATTGCGACCTGTAGAGCAACTGTAAAATCACGAAATTTTTCAGTTTTGGTCCATTACAACCCCTAAATATTATGCGATCATCTCCAAAGCAATAGGGTTCTATTCTGGCTCTAGCCATAATTGCGACCTGTAGAGTGATTACAGAAGGACGGACATACATAGCTAGATCGACTCCGCTCGTTGGGAAAGGAAGATTCATATATACTTTCTTATGTGGGAAACCAATATTTTTGTGCCAATCAAACTTATAATACCCCAAATACATACCACTAATCTTTAGTGGTAGTGAAATAAAAACTGCACTTCCACTAATTATTTAATTCTAAATGCACTAAAAATTTAGTACAATATGCCCAACCCTGTAACGGATACCTCAATATCAAATTTGAAACAGAACAGTGATCCTAATTCCAGATTTCAAACACTTTCTGTTCAACCAATATCAAATTGTGCCAAATATAGTACTATTTGCTACCACTTTTAGTACTTATTTCCAAAACCACCTCTTTATCACAATCCTATCACCAACAGTAGAAAATTTCAAAATTACAGCTTCACCTATTCACCCTATACTGCACACTTAGTACAAATTTCCGAAATTACTTTCACATATAAAACTCACTTTCCAACATTGAGTCTCTTACCAAATTTAGCTTTATTCGTTCATATAATACCAAATGGTACCCTTTGGCGCATCTATCCTGCGCTCTATTCAATTTTTAGTACATTTTTTTTTTTGAAGTTTTAAAAACCACGCCTACACACCAAAACCGACCCTCATGCAAAATGTTAAGTTTATATATGGGAGTTATATCCATATCTGTGGAGTGCATTGCACGAGTGCAAGGGACTTAAACACAAAATCGGGGGAACACCTATAGCTATGTCTCAATCGATTTTTATCAAATTTGGCTCACTTTCTTCTGGTCGTTGACTCTAGGTCAGTCAGTCAATTATTTCACCACTGATTGCTACACAAATTTGGATATCCTCCATCACAAGATTGTCTTTTCATAAGCAACACTTCTAAATACTTAACAGAGACGCTATAAAGTATAGATAATTGATCCGAATAGAATCAAAGCCATTTTACCAGTACCAGGTATACTGTCATACAGTACTGCAATGTGTCATCTTGGTACTCACAGAGCCGCTAGACTATGCAATCATCAACAAAATCAGCATCAATAAAGGTCAGAAGTGTATTTTTAATATATTTGTTATTTCGTCGGCAGTTGACTTTCTGCATTAAAACTAAATAATACCGATGACCATTTGAAGTGGTAAGCATCTGATCTCTCCTGAACTCTAACTGAATCCTTTAATTCTGACCTGCGGAGAGCAATTATTTTTAGATCGTCTTTAAAAATTATATCTTCTATTCCTACCCTATATCTGGCCTATTCAAGATTTAATAAAGATCGAGCCGTAATTGCAAACTGTATTTTGCTTACAAATTAACATAAACACATATGATATAAAGCAATTGGATAAATCACAGAAACCAAAGAAAAACAGAATATTGTTTTCTCTTAAATGTTCTCTTTTGCGGAATCATGTGCTAGCACACGGTTTTTTGCCAACCCCGAAATTTAGACAACTTAAGATAACCTATTGTGGTCAAACTCTACAAGTGTTGGAAACATCATATGCAGCTTTTCACTTTTTATTATAGAAACTCCGCAGACCTTCTGTACTAATTGTATCTCACAGATTTTTTCTGTAGATTGCAACCCTTTCAACGACTTCTCTTTTTGGCTATATATTTTGTGAGTTGATAATAATTTAAGCTTCATATAATATCTGATGGAGATTAAAGATATAGGTCTGAATGACTACGCTAATATACATACTTTCAAAGCGATGAGGGAGATATAAATCTAGGACAAATTTTAAGATTTTTTCGATAGATAAAAAATTATATTATCGAACAAAGAAGTCGCTTATCGTTACGCCAAAAGTCAGACCATCTTCCTTTTATCTTCTAACGTAAAGTTAACTGATTCATGCTGCCATATTTACACCACACTGTGGTACAGTGTGTCTGTGAGCATTGTAACAGCCATGTTTGTAACAGCCCAAAGGAAACGAGATAGACCCATAGAATCACATTCGGAGTCGATCTATGAACGTCCGTCCGCATTTATTGCTCTATTGTGATGACAGTTTGCATAGATAACTGTTTTTTTTTTTTTTTTTTTTTTTTGCCTAAGTATGAACCCCATTGGAATTGGCGGTAATCGGTCACATACATATTCGCCCGATTTCAAGTTTATTGTGCACCTAATGCGTGATATAATTTTAGCAAATATAATAGAATTTAGCCTATATGTAAGCATTTTAAATTTGGGAATTTTGTGAAAATAGGTTGATATATTGTTGTTATAAATGGTATTTAAGTCCCCCACATTCGTAATATACCCTCCACAAAAATGATATTAGGTACCAGATATCAAATTCAGCTCAGAATTACCTGTTTCAAATTTTATCGAGATCGGCTCAGACTTGGACCTATAGGTCGCATAAATATCTTTAACCGATTTAACGTTTATTGTGCGCCAAATGATGAGTATCAGACTTGGATATATAGGTAGCATAAATATCTTTATCCGATTTAAATTTTTTTTGTGCGCCAAATGGTTAGTATGAAGCCAAAAAGAGTGGATTTTAGCACATACCACCCAATTCTGCCTAGAAGTAAGTGTAGCAAATTTGGCGAAAATCTGTTAAAAGATAGCTATAGCTCCCATATACTCCACAAGAATAATAATTGTTCCAGATATCAGATACAGCTCAGAAATACCTCTGCTAAGTTTTATGGAGATCGGATCAGATTTGGATACAGCTCCCATAGACATCTTTGTTCGATTTGAAATATATTGTTCGCTAAATGTATAATATTATCCCAAATGGGATAAATTTTAGTAGAGACTACCAAATTTAGCTTAGAAGCTATTGTGTTTAATATCTAAGCCATCTAAAATCAAATATATATATTCGAAATTTACTGACATATATGTTTAATAATTTATATTAAATCTTTTATTAATAATAATTTTACGGCATATGAAATGTAATACATTCTTATAAACGTTAATTTATTTTCATTTCATTTTAACAATTATATGGAAACATGTACATATATGTATCCGATTTCAATTACACTCGCAGGACATTCCTTACTTGCTTTATATGACAACCTTATATTTCTTGGAATTGTTATAAGAAAAGTTGTCGTTCTTCTTGTAGAATTCATAGACATATAAATTCCTACAATATGGTTCTAATTCCACTATGAAATTGCTGATATGTTTACTTTTAGTTTGCATGCACCTCTATGTACACCCATACACATGCCGCCTCCAATGTCCACGTTTCCATATCATGCACAAAATCCTCATTCGTAAAAGCATTTGAACGCACACATTCACATATGTTTCGATTTCCACCCGAAGATATTCCAATAATCATTAATTTTATTAATTTATTATTGGAGTAATGTTAAACTAAGTATAACTGCAATTCGAGATTCCAAGAATCAATTTGCGAAACATGCTATGCGTGTCCATTCGTTCCGCAAAGCTTAATGCAGGTATTCCAAAAGAATTATTGTAGCAGATTTTCTCTTTGACAAATATTATTGCTATCGTTTTATGGGCACATTTGTGTGTCATTATGAACCCACATATCGAAGCAATGTTGCAATTCCGTATGTTTGGAATTTAGAGTAAACATATGGATACAGGAATTCTAATAACAAATGGACGTTATTATTAAAAGGCGATTACGAAATACGAGTTATCCTCATTATGAGAATTAAAATATGAGTTATGTTCGTTGAAAGCGTAAGGTTCCAAATAGCCTTTATGTGGGAAGATTTCTTTAAATAATTTCCAAAGAAATTTCGTCGAAAAATACTGCTCAATTGTAAACAATTCAGGTAAATAAAAAAATGTTCTTAAAATCATCAAAATCATGATGTGGACCGGCATACGAAATCTTATGACATAAACTGTACAACCCATTACGAACTTTCCCGGTAAAAATGTCACTAAAATTATCTGAATATATATGCGCTATTAGTGAACCTAAATGGACAGGAGGAACTTCTTGTGGGGATTTTTAGATAAGTCCATTGAAAATGTGAATAAAATCATCAAAATATCGAATATCGGGAGGTATATACGATATCGTGGACCTTATATGTGGTGCCGCTATATGTGGCAATATGAAGGCGTGGACCTACATAGACAAATTTCTGTCATAGGCTGTAATATCCCCTACGATCTACTACGAAATTTGAAACAATTACGGTGAATAATGTTCTTAAAATCATCAAAATACCGATTATAAGGAGGTATTGTTTTATGGGGGCTATACGAAGAGGAGAACCAGCATACGCATTTTTTTAAATAGGCTGTAGTACCCATTACGAATTTTAAATACAAGATTTAAGACAATTCCGGTAAAAAATGTAGCTTTAAATCATTCAAAATAAGGAATAGGTTGAAGTTGTATGGGGGTATGATATGGTGGACCTACATAGATAGATAACTCTCTTCCAGGAGGTCTCTTCCAGGAGTACTAAACAGAAACTTCTTTTGTGGATTTTCAGACAATTCCACTGAAATACCGAATATCAGGAGGTACTGATATATGGGGGATATACGATATCGTAGACAGTTCTCATTAAAGGGGTAAAGTAATCACAAAGATCTCCTTGTGTAGAATTTCATCAAATACCGAATTTCGCTGGGGCTATACGATATCGTGGACCTATGTTGCCCGTCTTCGAACTTAACTCGCCTGCAGACAAAAGACTGATGCAAAAGTTTAGCTTCCCATTCTCATTCGTTTTTACTCTAGCGTAATTACAACAGACAGGTCACACGAACGGATGGACAAGGTTAAATCGTCTTAGAATTTTACACCAATCGAGGTTGATCAAATCCTTCCTTACCTTCCCAATAAAAGGTCAAAAGTTTGTCGAAATTATCGTCCGATCTTCACAAAATTTTATTTTGTTTTTGATGATGTTCGTAAATTATTTAGGGTTTTGCAATCGCAAATCGCAAATAAGAACCAATTGACGCGGGATTTATTATAACGTCAAGGTTCGGACTGCGCTGAAGCCTACTGAAATTTCTGCCTTTTTTAGGAAGAGCGAATTAGGTTTCATCAAATACCGATTCTTTTTTAAAGATCGTATGTTTTTTTGAAAATATTGGTTCCAAATCTATACTGATATAGATATGTTTCTTAGTGACCTCTTCATTCAAGTCAAAAGGATGTTAGATCTACTGAAATTTATCGCAAATTGTAATGATGTAGGGTATCAAATGGTCGGCCCCTCCCGACTATAGCATTTGGTTACTTGTTTTATATTATTGTCCCATCATCTTATCGGACACATTTTTTTAAAGTAGAGTTCCGAGAGAACTTTTTGCTCTTCACTCGAATAAAAAGTGAGTCTGCTTTTTGTTTTTGTTGTTTTGCAATTTTAAGCTTTTGCTGTTTTTTTATATCCTCCACCATACATAGTATGGAGGGTATATTAAGTTCGTCATTCCGTTTGTAACTCATCGAAATAATCATTTTAGACCCAACAAAGTGTATATATTCTTGATCAGCGTAAAATTCTAAGACGATTTAGCCCTGTCCGTCCGTCTGTCCGTCTGTTGTAATCACGCTACAGGCTAAACGAATTAAGATGGAAAGCTAAAATTTTGCCCAGATCTCTATTTTGTCTGCAGGCAGGTCAAGTTCGAAGATGGTCTATATCGGTCCACGATATCGTATAGCCCACATATAGCTGTACCCCCAATATCTGGTATTTTGATGATTTTAGCCACATTTTTCAATGGAATTGTATGAAAACCCACACAAGCAGATCTCTAAGAGCACTTTATCTCTTGGCAGAGAATTGTCTATATAGGTCCACGATATCGTACCCCATAGAATGGTACCCCTTGATATACGGTATTTTGATGATTTTAGCCACATTTTGAAAACCCACACAAGCAGATCTCTAAGAGCACTTTATCTCTTGGCAGAGAATTGTCTATATAGGTCCACGATATCGTACCCCATAGAATGGTACCCCTTGATATACGGTATTTTGATGATTTTAGCCACATTTTCTAATGGAATTGTATAAAAATCCACACAAGGAGTTCTTTGTGAGTACTTTATCCATTGGCTGAGAATTACCTATATAGGTCCACGATATCGTATAGCCCCCATATAACGGTACCCCCGATATTCTGTATTTTGATGATTTTAGCCACATTTTCTAATAGAATAGTCTGAAAATCCACACGAGGAGTTCATTGTGGGCACTTTACCCCCTGAAAGAGAATTGTCCATATAGGTCTACGATATCGTATATCCCCCATATAACGGTATCCCCCGATATTCAGTATTTCGATGATTCGCATGTCGCATGTTTCGACGGAATTGTCTAAAATTCTACACAAGGGGTTCCTTCTGAGCACTTTACCCCCTGAAAGGGAATTGTCTATATAGGTCCAAAATATCGTATAAACCCAATATAACGGTATACCCCGATATTCGGGATTTTGATGATTTAAGTCACATTTTTAAACGGAATTGTCTTAAATTCTATACAAGGAGTTATTTGTGAGTAATTTATCCCTAGACATAGATTTGTCTATATGGGTCCACAATATCGTTTATCCCCCCATGTATCGGCACCTTCCGAGATTTTAACAGAATTTTTAATGGATTTTATTTCAATTTTTTGAAAATGCCCCAATTCGTTTCAAATGGTGGAGGGTATTCAAAGTTCGGCCCGGCAGAACTTACTCCTTTTTTACTTTTTATTTTTAGCTTTTGTAAAAAATCACCACCACACACCAAACCCACCCATTCACAGACAAATCAGCAAAGAAAACAATTTATCCACACGATTTCACACTCAAAGTAAAGTATTTGCAAATTTTGACTCTCACTTTTATTTTGTAAACATGAGTACTCGCGGAAGAGTGAAGAGCAAACTCCTTCTTCTAATATTCAAGTGAATTTCATTGTTGCAAGTGAAATTGATGAGCGGCACGGTCACGCGAGGGCTATACGGAAAGTATATTTTGTCTATTGAAAAAAGTAGCGAAAATCATAAAAAGACCGAATATTGGGAGGTGCCATTATATGAGAATATAGAACAACGTGGACCTGTATATAGGCTACTACTTTAAAGTAGACCGATATTGTCCAATAATAAGCATCTTAGGGGTACCACAAACCCCAATGTCAAATTTTATTCATTTCTCTTAATTAATTCGACATCTATCTTGATTTTAATAAATGGACGGAAATTTAAAATCTTTTTAACATTTCATGTCGACCACGAAAATATATACCTTAGGGTGGTCTCCGAATATTTCCATGACTTCCTACTAACGGATGCTCGTAATAATTACCCATAAACCAGTAACTGAAAGAAAATTCTTGGTACCCTTCAAATAATTAAAATAGCCAAATACTCTTGGATATGTATGACTGCTTCTCTGGATCAGTAAATTAATTACAAAACCAGTAAAAAAAGGCCAAAGTCGGGCTGAGTCGACTTTATGATACCCTACACGACTCTGCATATATAGTAGAGATACATATTCATAACAAAACTTAACTAAAATGTGGCAGACTTCTATAGTATTCTACTAAGTAACACGGAGGCAATTGTGTCCATGCCATCCTATTTGGGCTGATACTACACTTTTTAGGCACAGTAAACATGAAATTGGATGTAGATATATATGGGAGCTATATTCAAATCTGAACCGATCTCTATCAAATTTAGTAGAGGTGTTTTTATATTGTATCTGATCTGACCAAATAGCGTTGTTCTGGAGAGTGTTTTACAGGTGTGAGGGAGTAAAATGCAAAATCGGATTACTTGACCGATTTTCACCAAATTTTATACAAACACAATCCATTTAATTCAGGCTTATAATAACCATTTGGAGTGATATATGGGAGCTATTTTCAAATCTAAACCGATCTCGATAAAATTTGCCAAAAGTATTTCTGAGCAGTCTTTGATATATTTCTTCGAATATCGTTGTTACGGAGTGCATATTTCGGCTGTGGAGAAGATATTTTAAAAATCGTATGAAGAATATATATGAGAGCTATATCTATATCTGAACCGATTTCCACCAAATTTATCAAACTATATCTATATGTTTATATGTTATATGTGCCAAACTCCATTATTTTTGGACTAATATTACACATTTGTTGCACAAAATCGGGCGAAGATATATATGGGAGCTATATCTAAATTTTGAACAATTGTTTCCAATCTCAACAGGGTTCGTCCTTGGACCAAACAAATGTTTTGTCCAAAGTTTCATCTTGATCGGACAATAAATGTGACCTGCACTTTGTTTACAAAATTAGCAAAAAATAAACAGACAGATGGAAGGACGGATATGCATAAATCGCCTCAAAATGTGATTCTATGCAGATCATCAAAAGAAACTCGCTTCCTTCTCTTTGTTACAAACAAATGCACAAAGACATAATACCCTGATCATAGTGTGGTGTAGGGTATAGTCTCCCAACTAAGTCTTATGGTTTGCATAATTAGGAACAATTGAATGCTTGGCTATTTCCATTATTACATTTATCACTCGTTATTCATTGAGCATGCAACTTTTACTGCATTACACTACTTTGACCAACTACATCCGACCCGACCCACCCACTCGCCGAATGGCAGTTGTACTACAGCTGTTTTCACAAAATATTTATAATTAAATATTTCAGCTTCTCTTATTCTATTATATGGGCACCAAGTGCGTCTCTGTCTATGTGTGTGAGTGACGCCTGAATTCTCTGGTAATGGGAAATTTTGTAGTGCTGCGAAATATAATCAAATTAATTGCTTGTGTGTGGGGGGAGGGGGTGCAATAACATTGGAACCGAATGCCAGTGAGAGAAAATGAAGGAGGTGAACCAGAATAGACAAAGATGCGTTGAAAGCAAAATAATTAAATTTTATTTAATGTCATGCCCAACTATGGATGTAATTCACAAAGAAGCTCAGTCGTAAATTGCAAATAAACAAAAACTGGAATCTTAATGTAATGCTAATGACAAAGGTTACCACGATTTATACAAAAACATTGTTAACCAGAAGAGAGACCCTAACATCATTCCTTCCATTGTTTTTTATGCAATTGTTAATTTGTTCTCCTGCAGAATACATTAAATAAATGAAAACGCCGGTAAAAACGTTGTTGAAAATGGAAAAGTAAACCGGGGGAAACTGCAGTTCATTACTGCATTAATTTCGTGTTTAAATGCCAGAGGGCTAAGCTAAACAAATTAATTTTCCTATTTGAATGACAGAGTGAAGGGATCTTTTTGCTGAAAAGCTAATATATGAAAACAATTAAAGCAATTAAAAAGGCTATAAAAACTACCGGCTTATAATGGGATGACATTTTAATAATGATATTAGTTATACTGTCAATATAAATTAGATGGGCGTTCTTAAGAAAGTCAAGAATGTATGTCATTTTGCATAGAACTTTATGCCGATTATTGGACAATATAATCTGACCAAAATAATTTGCATTGATAAAGGACTTTATCTCTAGACTTTCGATATTTTCAGATACAATTTAAACTTGAATCAACTTCAATTTGATATTAAGGGTTCTGTTTATATTGTAAGATACTGGTCCATCTAAACTTGTACGCTTCTTCCTTCTTCCAAACTCGAACCCCATGCAAAATTCCGCTTCGATTGGTATATAGGTATGACCTGTAGAGAGACAGCCAAATTGGAAAAAACAGTTTGATTGACTCAATGCAATATTTTGTGAGTTCGGACCATAATTATGACATGTAGCATGATTACAAATAACAAGTAAACAAGCAGCTAAGTTCGGCCGGGGCGAACTTTTTATACCTTCCACCATTTGGAAGGTATTTGTAAAATTCTGTTGAAAAATACCGCTCAAAGGAAAACCGTTATATGGGGTCTATACGAAGACGTGGTCCCGCATAAGCAATTTGTGTCATAGGCTGTAGTAACGGTTCCGAACTTTATATACAAAATTTGAAACAATTCCTGTGAATAATGTCGCAAAAATGATGAAAATGGTGAATATCTGGGGCTACTGTTCGTTATATGGGCGCTATACCAAAATGTGGACCTATTTAGGCAACTCTCTTCCACGGGGTAAAGTACTCAAAAGGATAGCCTTGTTTATATAATTTCAGAAAATTCCATTAAAAAATGTGCCTAAAATCATAAAAACAGGAATATCGGAGTATCGATATCGTGGACCGATATAGCCCATCTTTGAACTTGACCTGTCTGCAGACAAAAGACAGATCTGTGTAAAATTTTAGCTTCCTATCTTAATTCGTTTAGACGGTAGACAGACGGACGGACAAAATCGTCTCTGAATTTTACGCTCTCTTGGGTCTAAAATTATTATTACTGTGTATGGTGGAGGGTGTAAAATGAATAGACAGACAAACATAGATAAATTGAGTCAGCTTGGCGAGATAAGTAGATCCACACATGACTCACTGCCATGAATCCATATGCAGAACCTTGGAAACCAATATTTCGAGGTGTTACAAACTTGCGTTGTTGGGTATAAAACAATTTGCATTAATGCACTTACCAATTTTCTGGACGTTCCAAAACATATATATGGCATCACGAAACCTTTTGCGAATTAGGTTACTTCCGACACACCCATTTATACCTTTGTTTATAATGTTGAATGCAAAACCAGCGGATGCAATCATTTATAGAAATATCAAAAAAATCATTTTTGACAGAAGTTATTCGAACAGGGTATATATAATGTGGACTTAATCGTAGTTTCAACGGACGGACAGACAGAAGGACGTCGCTTAATGACCCCATAATTGTATTCTGATCAGAAATATAGAAATACTTGTTGTGGTAGCCGAAGAATATTTTGAGGTGTTGTAAACAGAATGACAAATTTATACCTACCATTGCATAGTGGAGGGTATAAAAATGGGAATTTTAAAGAGTTTGTAACATTTTTTGGTGTAGGTCTTACAGAGAAGTTTCTAATTTTTGGATTTCAATGACCGAAAGTCTACAAAATTCTTTTTTTCAGGAAAATGTTGACATTTTTGAATTTGACGGGTCGCACTTTTAATACCCTCTACCTTTTGGAAGGGAGTTGCAAACAGTAAAATAAAATAAGTTGGAAAATATTACTATTATTTAAAAAAAAATCCGAGTACCTTGTCTTATAGTTATATGGGGGCTATACCAAAACGTGGACCTATTTTCCTCACCAAAAGTCCTGCGGACCTTAAACACATGAGCGTAAGATTTTATAAACCTACTTCATTTCGTTCTGAAGCTATAGTGATTTCCAATTATCGCTAAATTGACATAGAATTTTATGCTGATCTGCTATTTCAGATCTACTTTCAAAATCTTTTTGTAACTTATCAAACATATTATTTACAGTCCCATGAACGACGAATAATTGTAACTGGTCTGCAGATATTTTTGTAAACAGTCACCTATCCATACATTACTTATGATTCGTATTATAGGTGTTTATAATACCTTCAGTCATATGACTAGAGAGGGTATATACCATTTGATACGGCCAAATAGTGCCTCATCGAAATAACGGTTTTAGACCCTAGGTCTCTTTGGACCAAATCCGTTTCAGGACATTTGGAGTCGATATAGCGATGTCCGTCCGTCCGTCTATCTGTCTGCTGTCTGGTGCGCACGATAACTCTTGAAGGGAGTATCCGATTTGATCTAAAATTGGTACATGTGTAACATGGCCGTTTCATTTTCCTTGCATCTTCTAAATAAACAAGTAATTATTAAACTCATGCAAATAAATTCTCATTCATTTGACTACATAACACGGATTTATAGTTTACTTTTCATCACCGAGGTTGTCGAATTCCAACGACAAAGTACGAGTGAAATAGACGGTCTCGGAAACTGGTACTCGTTAGCAAACACTTCGACCACGCTCATTGCAAGCTCCACGATCTTAGCAAGCTCCACGCAACTCCAAGCTCTTAGCAAGCTCCGTGCGGATAGCAAGCTCCAAGCTCCAACAAGAAATTAACATACGATTCCATTCAGGTACAACTCAATATTTCTATCAACGTTGGATATGTTATAAAGGCAGTAGAGATCGGACCATTCCTTCTGGTACCTTCCCCACAAAGGGTCAACATTTTGAATAACAAAATCGATCATAAAATCCGAAATAAGCATCCGGTTCTCTTAAAATTACACACATCACAATATTTTTATTAACCCAAGGTCTGGTGTAAAGATGGGATATATCGGCAAACTCCTCAAAGTACCTCCCCCACAAAGGGTCAAAACTTTGAGTATCCATGGAGCTCATAAAACGAAAATAATGATCGATTCCATTACGACGTGATACTTCTCAATATATCCATCAACACAAGATATGTTTAAAGATGGTAGAGATCGCACCATTTCTTCCGGTACCTGCCTCACATAGGGTTCAAGATTTTGAAAAACAAAACGCTCAAAGAAAGCGATCCAACTCTCTTCAAATTTCATACATGCACACATTTTTGTTAACATGAGAAATGTTGTGAAGATTATATATATCTACGAACTCCCTCTAGTACTTCACCCACAAAGGATCACAATTTTCAATACTTTTATCTGTCATAACTTGGGAAACTAGTCGGGATTCATTACAACGTGCTATATCTAAATATTTTTCTCAACCATAAAATTGGATATAAATGTTCGAATTTTTTGTAATTTTGTCATTCAATGTATAATACTTCGGTGCATTATATCTGGAGCATGACGCACATTTTAATATTTTCTAAAAATTATCTCATATCTCGTATAAAGTGAAGGAAGTAATCTATATAGTTCACGTCGCATTATATATATCTTATTTATATAGGTCGCATACGAATGTGACCATATTGGCCCATTGATTCGGAAACTACTCCATAGAGGGTCAACAATTTGAATAGTGATAACAGAAGTCAAACTATATTTAAATAATCGAACATTGGCTGAGGATATATATGTCGTCCGACTGATATTTTTTAACTTGTTTTTCTTATTACTTTTTCTCTTAATAGGGTCATATAAAATATGTTCCAATTACATATAAATACATTAAAAAATATATATTTAAAATGAAAAACATCCACTTCAACTCTTCAGCTGTGAGCAACGTTAAATAAAAGTCAAGTAGTTATCTCGAAAACTGTAAGAAGCTATTGCAAATGTTTTTTTCTACAGTTTTTGCCTGTCCACATTTGTTTTTTTTTTTTTCGTCATGTTCTTCTGGTCACAGGACATAGTATGGGTATGTTTGTATATTTCAAAGGAAAATGGAGTGTTTTGTATGATGATGTGAATTTGTTCCTGTGTGTGTATTTTTGAGCGTGTATGTGTGTGCCTGTATGCATGGACAAGTATGGTTTTATTTATGCGTTTCTAGTTGATTTGCAATTCAATAAGCTTTTGGCCCAAGTAAACATACATAATCGCCTGCATACATTATCTTCATCCACATATAGTACCGGTTTGGGTTATGCTTGCTACCAATAAACATACATACACAGATATAAACTACACTTATGCATTTACTTCACTTGACGAGAAAATTAGGGCAGAATGGAAAGTAATACAAATAAAATAATAAATTATCATAATTTTCTACCATTATAGAATAAACATTGAGTAGCTTTCCTGGACTTGGTCACAAAATGAAATAACGTTTCTGAATAGTAATATAAGCTTTATAAAGGTAGGTAATTATTCGTTACACCCTAATTCAATCGCATTAATACACTTGAGATGCGAGAACCAGAAGAAATATTGCTGAAAACAGCATCAACTCTGTAGCTTTGGCTGAGGCTAAATTGTTAATGCCTTTCAGTATCTAGTCAAAGTCGTCTTGTGTTTCAACTTCAGTTTCTTTTCGATGATGTAAGTGTTTCTCCTCTCCCTTTCATTTTTGATGCAGATACTCAGGGTTTCGTATTTACTTAAAATTGGATTTCATCTATTGTATTTATTTTGGCAACAGCTACTTTATTTAATAAATTGTTGGCAAATTTACAATTTTGTTACTATTGAATAAAAAGAATGGGAACATGTATGCATGTAGTTTAAACTGGTCAGTGGTTTAATGCTGCATAGAAGTAATGCAAACGCAAATAAGACAGTTTTAAACAAATAAATGTACTATGGGAAGTACTATTCACAATAAATTTAAAAAAATTGAATAAATTTGTTAACAAAAGTGGCCCATATCCACATTACGTGCGTACTGAATAAAAATTTGCACAAAAAACCAGAAGGCACTATTCGCCTCATTCGAACATTTTGTACCGTTAACCGAAAAGTGTTTTTTATGATAGGCTAATGTGTGGATATATAGGGTTTGATATTTGGAATTTGAGGATACCACTCCATTGAGGATTCGCTAGAATGTGCGCATGTATTGAACATAGTTGGAAAATGCTTACAAATTAAAAAAATAAACATAAAAATTCATCGCATTAATTTAAAAATGTTAGACAGATTATGGAAGCTATTCCAAAATCTTGCTAGGAGGTTCCCTATGCATCGATTTTTTTAACCTACGGTACACTTTTGTTTTCGGTATAATGTTTTTGCAACATTCCAGAGAAATCGTGTGCGACTCATACTTCCTTTCGGTGATCTGCATTAAATTTCATTTTGAGTCAATTTTTTGTAGTTAAAGTATAGATAGAATTTATGGTTTGATTGGGACAAAACTGCGTTCATTTTATTTGTTTGTAATCACGCTAGAGTCAAAACAAATTTTGCACAGATCTGTCTTTTGTCTGCAGGCAGGTCAAGTTCGAAGATGGGCTATATCGGTCCACGATATCGTATAGCCCCATATAATAGTAACACCCGATATTTGGTATTTTGATGATTTTAGCCACATTTTTCAATGGCATTGTCGGAAAATCCGCACAAGGAGTGCTTTCTGAGTAATTTACCCACTGGAAGAAAATTGTTAATATAGGCCCACGATATCGTATAACTCGAATATAATTGTCTGAAATTCTACACAAGAAGTTCTCTGGGTGTACTTTATTCTCTAGAAGAGAATTGTCTTTGTAGGTTCACGATATCGTATATCCCCTATATAACGGCTCCTCCCGATATTCAGTATTTTAATGATTTTAGCCACACTTTTCAACGAAATTGTCTGAAAATCCACACAAGGAGTTCCTTGTTAGTACTTTGTATACTAAAAAAGAATTGTCTACATAGGTCCACGTTTTAGTATAGAGCCGATATAACGATACCCCCAGATTTAGGTATTTGAGGTATATTATTTACCGGAATTGTTTCAATTTTAGTATTTGAAGTACCTAACAGCCTATGACATGAAATTGTCTATGCAGGTACTGGTCTTCGTGTAGCCCCCATATAACAGCACCTCCCTAAATTCGGTATTTTGATGACTCTAGCTACATAATTTTTCAAGTCTCGTATTTGAATATTGAAATGGACAAAATTTGCCTATACAAGTCCACGACCCAAGTATGGCAACATTACCAAACATTAAAATTAGTTAAAGTACATATGCGTGGGTTGTGATTGCTTTTTATACAAATTTAATCGTTTAAAATAAAACAAGTAAATTGGAGAATTCAATCATACACGCTATGATTATAATTATAGTTTCAAGTTCAAGGGACTAAATATGCCGGAGCATTTGTATCTTTTAAATTCGGGCGGATAAAGATATATATGGGAGCTATATCCAAATCGGAAACCATCTCGATAAAATTTAGCAAATATATTTCTGAGCTTTATTTGATATATTTCCCTGAATATCGTTGTTACGGAGTGTATATTACGGCTGTGGGTAACAAATATAACAAATCGGATGAACAGTATATATGAGAGCTATAGCTATATCTGATTTCAGGCCTAATTTGGTTGTATGTGCCAAATTCCATACTATTCGGCTTGATATTACACACTTGGTGCACAATAAAAGGCAAATCGGACGAAGATATATATGGGAGCTATATCTAAATTTTGACCGATTATTTCCAATTTCAATAGGGTTCGTCCTTGTGCCAAACAAATGATTTGTGCAAAATTTCATCTGGATAGGGCAATAAGTTAATATTCTGAGATTTTTAGTAAAATGTTGTGTAAAATACGAAACGAACTAAAAAACAAGTAAAAAAGGTGTAAGTTCTGCCGGGCCGAACTTTGAATATCCTCCACCATTTGGTACAAATTTACCAGTTTTCAAAAAAATAAAATCCGCTAAAAATTCTGTTAAAATCTTGAAAATACCTAATGTAGCCTTATATTAGAGTCTATACGACAAGCTATTACAATATTAAAATGTGAAACTTGAAAAAAATCTGTTTATAATGTAGCTAAAATCATCAAAATTCCGAATATAGGGAGGTACCATGGTGGTTATAAAACGTGGATCTGCACAGACAATTTTCTGTCATAGGCTGTAATAGCAATTACAAACTTCAAATAAAAAATTTGAGACAATTCCGGTGAAAAATACCGCTAAAATCATCAAATCGTTACATGGGGGCTATACGAAGACGTGGACCTATATGGCCCATTTTCTGTATTATGCTGTAGTATCTATTACGAACTTTAAATATTAATTTTAGAATCAGCAAAATACCGCATATCGGAAGGTACCGTTATATGGGGGCTATACGAAGACGTGGACCTACAAGGTCCATTTTCAATACCAAAAGTCCTGCAGACATAGTACACATTTGTACAATTTTATCAACCAACTTCATTTCATTCGGAAGCTAGAGTGATTTGCACAGACGGACTGGCAATTGATAAATCGACATAGAATTTTATGCTGATCAAGAATATATATACTTTGTGGGGTCTAAAATGTATATTTCGAGGTGTTACAAACGGAATGACAAACTTAATATACCCTCCATACTATGGTGGAGTGTATAATAATAATATTATGCTACTTTCATTCATTAGGGTTAAAATATTCGACCAAAGTAATAGTCATATTATCACCAATTATTATTATTACCACCGAAGAAGGCAGAGATGATCTGTTTGACAATTTATTAGGTTTTTGACTGTAGAAAAGTTGTAAACGTCATATACGTGTATAAAACGTAGAAAAAGTATAAAACGTCATAAACTTCTAAAATATTGTAATATACCACATAATACATCCCTGGTTGATTGATAAACATTTAGGTCGTATTTTTGAAACCTCTTTGATCTCAATAAGGATAATTTCCTTGAGTAAGTCTTCCTAATCTAGCAAAGTTACTTCCAAAGACATAAAACTGTAAAGATTGAACTAAATGCATATTTCCTTTTAGTGTGTCGGTCTGGAAGTAGATGGCCGACGACATGGAAAAAATGCATTAAAAAATGTACAGAAATATGTTATTCCGATATCGCTATTATTTTTATACCCTCCACCTTGGAAAGGAGGGTATATTAACTTTGTCATTCCGTTTGTAACATCCTTAAATATTCGTCGTAGACCCCATAAAGTATATATATTCATAATCAGCATAAAATTCTAAGTCGATTTAACGGTGTCCGTCTGTCTGTTTGTCCGTCTGTCTGTATTGTGTCTAGGATGGTTGGTATTGAAAATGAGATATATCGGTCCACGTTCTGGTATAGCCCCCATATAACGGTACCTCCCGATATTCGGTATTTTGATGATTTATGCCACATTATTTAACGGATTTGTCTGAAAATTGGTATTTATAGGTCATAACGGGTCCCTGTATGTGTGGCAAAACATAGCATGTATAGGTCCACGTTTTGGTATAGCCTTCATATAATGGTACCTCCCGATATTCGATATTTTGATTATTTTTGCAACAGTTTTTAACGGATTTGTCTAAAAATTGGTATTTGTTGGTCATAATGAGTACCTCCCGATATTCGGTATTTTGATGGTTTTTGCAACATTTTTTCACTGATTTGTGTAAAAATTGGTATTTGTGAGTCATAATGGGTCCTAGTTCGTGTGGCAAAACATTGTATGTATAGGTCCACGTTTTGGTATAGTCCCCATATAACGGTAGCTCCCAATATTCGGTATTTTGATGATTTTTGACTGATTTTTTCACGAATTTCACTGAAAATTTGGTAGTTGTAGATCATAATGGGTCCCAGTTCGTGTGGCGAGTCATTGTAATTATAGGTCCACGTTTTGGTATAGCCGCCATATAACGGTACCTCCCGATATTCGGTAATTTGATGACTTTTGCTCCTTTTTTCACGTATTTGTCTGAAAATTGGTATTTGTAGGTCATAATGGGTTCTAGCTCCGTTGACGGAACCTTGCATGTGTAGGTCCACGATTTGGTAGAGCCCCCATATAACGGTACCTCCCGATATTCGGCATTTTAATGGGTTTTGCCACATTCTTCTAATGTTTCCTTTACCCTAAGGTGGAGGGTATTAAAAGTTTGGCCCGGCCGAACTTAATGTTTTTTTACTTGTTTTCTACTATAATAAGTAAGTAAGTTTGGTGCAATTATTTTTGTTTTCCACAGTATAATTAGCGTTTATAAAATGTAATGTAAAGAGCGTAACAAATTCCGTATCTGAAGTTCGTAATGAGCACTACAGCCTATGACAAAATATTTCAGTCTTTTTTGGTAATATAAAGCGACGACAATTTTGGAGTGGCGGACCTGAATAGATGGTGTCAAAATATTTTAACGTGGTCAAACCAAAGTTAAAAGATAATCCCTTTTTAAAATCCTTTTTTAAAATTGCTAACAAATAAAAAAGCGCCTTTTGCATTGCAAAAACTCTAAAATCGGGAAAAAAAAAAGAGAACATTTTTTCAATGGAATCAAATTTCAAAATAATAATAAGGACCAAACTTCGTAAGGACCTTTAAACATTCGCTGTAAAATACCAGCAAACTAGTTGAAGGCTCTTTTTTTAATTTGTTTATTAGTTACTATGCTTATAACTCAAGAACGTTTTGACGGATTTTCACGATTCATACAACTTCGCAACTTGGCAAAAACAAATTGTGTAAAATATACCAATAAAAATATAAAAAAATCCTGTTGGCGTGAAATCTTGCGAACACATTCAAACAAACAAAAATAACCGACAAAACCTTATGGGGCTCATTTCAAACCTACTACTTCCTACCTACTTCTTTCACATGACAATAATTCGTCCAATGATGAGAACTCAATGTTCAAAATTCATTGGTACTGCAATCAGTGGAATACCGAATATAAAGCGCGCAAAAAAGAAGAGGGAAAAGGATTTCTATTCTTTCAGAAATTCTTCCTAAACTTTCACGATACCTTAAATCGCTTTTGCAGTTCATGATATGGGTCATGACCCCCGGATAAGGATACAACCCGATTTTAAGTATATCTTACATTTTAACAATATTTTCATAATTATTTCGGCAAATGTAATGTAATTTGGGAAGAAACCATCCTTGTAAAAACTGATCACGTATTGTATAACCATCATATGATTTAAGAAACCGGACATTTGTTTAATCGTCTTTGAATTATACTATGATATAAGATAAGATATGGACATTATACATATTACATATGACTTTAAAAACAAGTAAAAAAATTAAGTTCGGCCGGGCAGAACTATTATTATCATCCACCTTAGGGTAAAGGAAACATTTTTATATAAAAGTATCTGAATTCAAGCGTGTTTCACTTTAAACTTCATATACCAGGAAGACTGTTTGGATAATGCAGTTAACTTATGAAAAAACCATAAAGTGAATGAGGCCGTTATATGGGGCCATACCAAAACGTGAACATCTGTGGACAATTTTATACTTCAAGGATTGTCATCTATCAAATCTTCTAAAATAAAAAAAAAATGAAACAATTATGTGCGTAAATGTGACTAGGATTATCAACATACCCAATACCAGTAGGTATCGTTATATACGTTAGACAAATCCGAGGAGAAATGTGGCAAAAATCATCAAAATTCCCCAATTTCGAGACCGTTACCGATATATGGGTACTATACCAAAACGTGGACCGATAGATCTCATTTTCAATACCAACCATCCTATACACAATACAAATTGTTCTGCTAAATGTTGATGCTGTACGTAAAATAATGTGGGCTGTATCGTAATTAAAACAAACAGACATGCAGACGGGGTCTATGACGAATATTTAGAGATGTTACAAACGGAATGAAAAAGTTAATTTACCCTCCTTTTCAAGGTGGAAGATATAATAAGCCTTAAAGACTAAAATTACGGGCCGGCAACGCGGACCGGGCAAGCTAGTAATAGTTTAAAAACATTTATTCTAAAAGACGAATTTCGTTTTTCAATTAATCTCCGTGTTTTGCGATTTCACCCCTCTGTGCGTTGGATGGTAAGGTCTATAAGAAAATGTGGACCTATATGAACAACGCTCTCTCACAGTAGTAATATTGATAGACACCGCTCAACCAAGAATATATGCAGGGTTTAACATGAGCTTTTGGAGTAGTTACAAACGGAATGACAAAGTAAATATCCCTTCTATAGTATGGTGGAGGGTATAGAAACGTGTGGTCAAACGTTGCGGGCATATATCTGTCAAAGCATAATATAATTGCTAACAATCCTAAACACCAATAATGGCATAATGTATGTTTAATGCTCTCAATATATTAAAACAAGCAAGCAAAGGCTATCGTGCGGGACCGACCATGTGATACCCTACAACTCTACAATATGTTGGAAGCCCTCATTTTTAAAGATTTCGTTATTGAAATTATGTCATAGAACATTGTCCAGATGTTACTCTTAGCTTTTTGACCGGGACATCTGCCCAATATTTGCACACCCCATCGTGATGTTAGGTATTCAAAACAATTTCACACAAAAATTGTGGTCCATTTTACTGCTAAATAAAATCTAATGGTCATTAAAAATCCTAGACTTCTTCCCTCTCCTTAACTCTTCTCTCATAGAAAATTTCATGGATTGGTTTTCGATTGTTACTTTTTGACCGACTGCAAAGTCAGAAAAAATTTATTTCTCTTTTTTGTTCATTTGAACCCATAAAATACATTTTCAAAACAATTGGCTCTAATTCTGACCTTAATCCAACCCCCATGCAAAATCGTGAGTATCGTACTATAATTGCGACCTGTATATAATACAATTCCGAATTGATGAGACTTTCTTTTGCGGTGTAAGTTCTTGCTCTTTTTGGAATTTCAATGGCTTTACCCCGAGCTCATTTTTCACTTTTCGAACCATTTCTGTTGATGTTGCTGTTTTCTTCCGTCCACTTCCTTGACGTCGGGCTACGCTACCAGTATCACGGTAACGAGCGAATGTACGAAACACAAAAGATATATTCACATGTAAATGCTGGAGTGCTCTAACGATAGCCACTTGTGGTTTTCCAGCCAAATATAAAGAAATACACTTTCACGTTTGAATTCCATCACGAATGACTTTTTTCAGGAAAATTCTCACCAAAATGTTTTATACGCCTGTAAACATTATAATGAGCTTTTACTGGAATAATTTTAACAGCTGTCGGAAGAGTGGCTTAGAAATGACACAGTCTGAAGTTGGTTGCAGTTTTTTCATCTCTTGGCTATCAGCATCACTGCATTGGTTACATGTGATCTTTTAATGTATTTGTGATTTGGATGGGAATAAAAATATTAGGGGTTTAGTGGACATTTTTGTATTTTTTGACATTAAAGTCTGCCCAGCCCTAAACTCTAACTCCATGCACGCGTCGGTTGGTTTATAATTGTGGCCTGCAGAGCAACATCAAAATCAGGAAATTTTTCTGTTTTTGGTTCATTTCAACCCCTAAATATTTTGTGATCATCTCCCCGAACCCCAATTTCAATTTCGGATCGGGCCATAATTGTGACATATAGCGTGATTACAAACTAACAAGGACAGATGGACGGACGGACATACATAGCTAGACCAACACGTAGTGTTGTAGGGTATAAAAATGGACGTTCAGTATATAATGACTATATCGCTAGTGGAGTCTTTAAACTCCTAATATCAGGTGGAAATCTTTTTGGGCACTATTCCAAACCGAAACCAAATTTTAGCATTTCCGTTGGAAACCCTGTTTTAAAAAATAAAATTACAAAAATCCGTTACATTGGGCGGAATACGACCGATATTAGTTGGATCGACTTCGAGATGTTTCGCAAAATTGAAGTTCTCAAAAAATTCAACAAATTCTAAAGTATAGATTAGTCTGTTGGAAAATTCAATCAAAATCTTCAGTATACCTGAAAACGAGAAGTATTTTATTTAAGGGCTTTAACGTAGAATGATATAAATAATACATTTGGAAATGGACATAGCAAAAAAAAAACCTTAAAAATCATATACATAGTAGAGGGGTGTACAGGGTTGTCCATATTCGACGGACCCATCTGGCAACGCCATAACTTTTGACAGAGATGTCACATCGCTTAATGACATACCGCTTTTGAAGCGTCAGTCCAAGCTGATTTTTACCATGAACCAATACACAGCGCTCTGAAATAGTTGAAATTTACATTCAACAGAAGAAGTCAATTGTGAAAAAAAATGTGAGAAGTGCGCCTTCTAAGAACACCATTAAGCGTTTATACGAAAAATTTCAAGCAACAAGCGTCGTCGATTAGAATGGGCCCAAAGGGCTCAAAGGTCCGTCGAATATGGGCAACCCTGTATACAAAACTGATGACAAGTTACTCATATTGATATTATTTTATGTGATATAGATATTATGAAATGTGAATTGTTCATAACCTTTCCGATATTTTCCGCTTTACATCAAATTCTGAATTTTTCCGCAGTCTTTCTAATAAAGAGGCAAATATTGTTTTACATATATTACAAGCATGTGTTATTTGCATATTAGCTCCTGTATGTTGCCTTAATCAGCCACATACTTTGGAGAATCTCCTTCACATAAACCCAATTTCAAAACCAACACTTGCCACATTATCTATGTCCACATATATTTTACTGTTATTTTATTGTCAAGTTCTATTTGCTGGTGACTATGTATGTGTTTGTGCGTGCGGATACATTCGAATAATATGTAGATGAGCATCGTATTACGAAATGCGAGCGTGTAAAGAAAAGTGTGCCACTAAGAGGTATAAGTTTAAGTGTGAAAACGAAACGGTTGGTGGTGTTGATGTTTACGAAAGCGTCGTCCATATCCTGGGGACTTTATAAGGGTATTATTATTGACTTTGTGTCAACACCGTTTAGCTCTTGTAATACCTTCCACCTCTTAATAGACAGAAATGAAATTTGCATTTTATTTGTAAGAGATACACAATGCAATGAATTATATGGAAGCCCTATACATGCGAACACAAACACACATATGTGAATAAATTTGCATGTGTGTAACTGAAAATACACAAAACACAGGCTCTATTTATAACTATGCTAATACCCCACTTAGTTACTGTGTTATCACATGATTTCCATATTAACTACATTAGCTGTGAATGAACAAAATGATTCCTGGAAACGCCGAAGCCTGGCAATATTTTGAATATCGAAAAATAAATAAACAATCGAAAAGGAAATGCAATTTATGTGATTTTCCATTTATCAACTATTGTTGCTACAAAAGCGAACAATTCTAGTTGGCAACTGATTCATAGTAGCTTTAAAGTGGGATTAAAAATGTTAAGCCATTTAATATTTAATGGAGTGGCTTAGATAGGGGAATGTATCCAAACGAATTGATAGCTGTAGAATATACAAAATATATCTATTCTTGATCATAGTACTATTCTAAGAAGATTTAATTAGGCGCTACTTTCTGTTGAAATAAATATAAAGTCATGTTGAAGGCTTTAGCCTTAATCTATAAACGAGTTTCCTATGGGTTGGCATGTGGATTCTCCATATGTTTTCTAGCGATAAGTCTTCAAAATAGGTCTAATGCTTCGCACACTATACTCTATATAATAGTGCCTCTCAGCTTAAAATATCTTTAAAGATTTAAATGCAATGTACGTTAGATGTAGCATGGAATTTCAGGTTCTGCGTAGTTTGACACTCTTCATTCAAAACCTTTAAAAGTACTTAAACTATACGATCAAGTAATAATGTTGGAAATAGCAAAATCAATTGAGTTGGGGAAATCGGTTTGATTCAGATACAAAGATTCCTTCTTCCCCTGTATTATGGGTTTGGTCTAGAATAATGTCAGACTAAATTGGTTTAAATTTCTTTCCGATAACATGACTTGTGGTAGTGACCGTAGTCGAAGTCTTTGATCCGCAACATGTTTTCTTCGGCAGTTCCTCCTTTTCCTTATATCGCTGACATTCACACTAAGCTTTCTTCTCGTTTCCGACCAGGTACAACACGAGTCGACTAAAACAACTGATAATCGTCGATCCGAATATCATTCAAAAGTCTATTAAGCTAATATGAGAAATTAAATTTTTCAATAATTACAAGGAAATTCCAGAAAATTATAAACCTAGAGCAAGAAATAATAAACACGTAACCTAAATAGGAGGGGAAAGTTCAATCCTTTTCCACATGTTTTGAAATTTAAAGATTCTTTGGAATCCGTTGATTTTAGATGTATAGTGTCTTATATTGGCAACTCACCAAAAGGTCTCCTTGGTTGAGTTTTATGATAAACTAGCTGAACCTGGTGCGCTTCGCTACCCCTTTTGATTTTATATGCATTCAAAATTTTATTTACGAATATATGTTGGTAAAAAAAACTAATTTAAAAATTAAAAGAAAAAATTGCACTACTTTAATGCGTAAATAACTAAACCATTAGAAAAGCAGTAACATGACATACATACACGAAGGCTTTGTCTTTCGGATTTATTTATTTCATAGCAAATACCAAGCGTGCAGAAAACTGCAATCTTTTAAAGTTGAGTGGCATTTCTATTGCAATTAGTGAATTCGAGATAGCAACATACTTCCCCGTAATAAGCGTATTTCAAATTAACTGTTGTGTTGTTTTTTAGTCTTAGCCTAAGGCGTTGTGGGTCAATGGTTCTTATTAAAATCATATCCCAATCTGATTCGATTTAAATATAATTTAAAAAAAATAATTCTACACCAAACTCCGCCACACCTTTCATATTTCATTGAAATTGGTGCGTCAGATATGTGAAATCGGCCGATAATATATATATGGGAGCTATATCCAAATTTTAACTAATTTCCAATTAATTTGTCACATTTATTATTGTAACCAAATTCCACCACACATTCTGAATTTCATTGGTATCGGTCATATATATCATGTTTGGTGCATAACATATATGAAATCGGCCGAAAATATATGTTAGCTATATCCAAACCTCAACTGATTTCAATATAATTTGGCAATTTTTTCTGGTGCCAGATTTTGTCTCTATCGCTTTGGGTGCATCAAATATGTGAAATCGGCTGAGTATATATATGGGAGCTATTATCAAATTTGAGCGTATTTGAATATAATTTGTCAAATTTACTTTTGTACCAAATTTAGCCACTCATGCCGAATTTCATTGGAATCGGAAATACGTATCGTGTTTTGTGCATCAAATATGTAAAATCGGCGGAAAATATATATGGGAGCTATATCCAAATCTGAACCGATTTTAATATAATTTGACTAATTTATTTTCTATTCAAAATCCCGTTACATATTCCAAATTTCTTTGGAATCGAACATACATATCGTGTATGGTGCATAAAATACATGAAATCGGTCGAAAATATATATGGGAGCTGTATCCAAATCTGAACCGATTTCAATTTAATTTGACAAATTCATTTTGGCTCCCAACTCCGTTACTTATTTTAAATTTCATTACAATTGGAAATATATATCGTGTTTGGTCCACCAAATATATGAAATCGGCCGAAAATGTATATGGGAGCTATATCCAAATCTGAACCTATTTCAATATAATTTGTGAAATCAATTATTTAGATAAAATCTATCACACGTTTCAAATTTCATTGAAATTGGGGATACATAGCGTGTTTGGTGCATCAAATGCTTGAAATCGGTCGAAAATCTGAACGGATTTCAATACAATTTGACAAATTTATTTTCGGATTAAATCCCGTCACACATTCCAAATTTCATTGGAATCGAACATTCATATTGTGTTTGAGGCATCAAATGAACGAAATCGGTCGAAAATATAAATGGGAGCTATATCCAAATCTGAACCGATTACAATATAATTTGGCAAACATATTTTTGTTCCAAATTCCGTTACGTATTCCAAATTTGGAGACTGTATCTTCAACCAATCAATAGATATGTGCATATAAAATCTAAATTTTTGGCAAGTACCTCCGATTCTGACGCTATATCTCCAGTTCCAAGTGGAAATTCAAAAATGTATATGGCCTATGTTACTTTCAGGCAATGTTGCAGTATATATGGAAATTTTCAGGAAAATCTATTCAGCGGTTTTCGAGTCCATAAATTACAAACAAACAAACAAACATACAAACATTTTCCTCTTTTATAGATATTGATAAATTATTTTGTACATTATTTTGACTTGCCACTATCCCACTTAAAAGGAGTTTAAAACAATATTTTAAAAAAAGGACAAAAGGACCACTTATGTGACTCGTTTTAAGTTTAAAATTGAACTAAAATAATCCTCGTGTTTCCATCTGCAATATTGCCACACCTGCAATATTGTACCTAAAATTAACGGATTTCAAAGAACCTTAATCTGAAAAGTTTAAAAAATGTCCCGTCTATTTTGGTTACATTGCGATGTAAACTTTCGAAACTCCGCACGGATTCAGGTATCTTCTATTTTTATCCACCAACTTTGTCATTCCATTTGTAACATCCATAAATATTCGTTGTAGACAGCATAATGTATATATATGAGATATATCCGTCCACGTTTTGGTATAGTTCCCATATAACGATACCTCCCGATATTCGGTATTTTGATGATTTTTGCCACATTATTTCACGGATTTGTCTAAAAATTGGTATTTTTTGGTCATAATGGGTTCTGTCTCCGGTGGCAAAACATTGCATGTATAGGTCCACGTTTTGGTATAGCTCTCATATAACGGTACCTCCAGATATTCGGTATTTTGATGATTTTTGCCATATTTCTTCGCGGATTTGTCTAAAAATTGGTATTTGTTGGTCACAATGGGCTCTTATGTTTCCTTTACCCTAAGGTAGAGGGTATTAAAAATTCGGCCTGGCCGAACTTAATGTTTTTTTACTTGTTAGCTCTACTTTCGTAACCATCACGATTATCATTAGGGCCTCAATTATTGTTCTATGAAAATGTGAAATGAAATATCTTATAAAGGAAATATTTTTTATTTCGTATTTTTATATATCAAGAATCCAGGCCCATGCCGGCTACACAAGCCCGAGTAGAGCCGACTGCAATAACCTAAATACAGATAACCGATTACAACAACCCGGGATCCACCGAGTCAGCTATCCTCAAACGCTCAGGAAACAAGCTATATTCAACTGTAATTCAAACCAGTAGAATAGGGTCAAAAGCCGATCGGGCCGACTATATGATACCCACAGCACTATGCGTATTTAGCAGAGCTCCCGAAAAAGGTTTATTTGGGAATTTATGTCAAGTAGATCATACCAACTATGAACCTTATTTGAATGCGAATCATGGCTTTAGTATAGTCACAATTTTGGAACTTTATCCAAATCTGAATAGATTTTTAACAAATTTGACAGGCCTCGGTAACTCTACTACCAAATAACTTCGCATAATATGACTTCGATAAGGATTATATTAAACATATTTATTGGAGCAATAGATATACCGGACAAAGATTCACCAAGTGGAAAGATTTGGGAATATAAAGAATTTTATCCAATTTGGTCTGATATTACAAATATGGTGCACAAAAAACCAGAAATCGGATAAAGGTATATATGGGAGCTATATCCAAATATGAGTCGATCTTGATAAAAATTTGGCAGAGGTATTTCTGGGCTGTATCTAATAACACATATCATTCTTTTGCGTTGCATATTGCGAATGTGAGGGACTTAAACAACAAATCGGATGAAACATATATATAGGAGCTATTACTATATCTGATCCGATTTCTACAAAATAGACTGAATTAGGTTGGATATACCAAATTTCATAACATTTGGACTGATATTGGTCATTTGATGCACAATTTACCCGAAATCGGTTGAAGAAGTTATTTGTGTTAATTTGAAATTCAAATATTTCATTTCAAATTTAGAATATTTCACTTGAATATCGGATTTGAATTTGCTTTTGTTAAGTAAGTTACAGAGTAGACCTTCTGAACTTAAAATAAAATTTCCAAATTTGGGTTGGTATTTTCTGAACTTCAAATGGGTTTTTGCATATTAATTCCACTGTTCCACTTTTCTGAACAATTGTTGCAAATGGTATTACAGCAATATTACTGTTCACATTACAAACTCCAAATCACTTGTTATGGACTTTCTGAGATTTATATCATATGGGACAGATGAGTTAACGCACATCGCTTTGGTAACATTTTACGTGCCCCCCACCCACCACCAACTTATCACTTTGATTGCCACTAATGACGTCGATTAACGAGAAGATTCTTGTAAGCCTTAAACCTAATCGTTATATGGATTATTGTATTTCCGTGATTTATTTGGCAAATTTAATGGACAAGCCATACGGCTACATTGAGAGTAGAAGCAAACGTAACCGGAGACAACGACACGGATGTTGATAAAAATCGTCATCCCCCCCAGAAGGACTATTGCCATAAGTATCCTCATGGATGCTAACTTAACACTTCTGTTGTTAGGCAATAAAAATCTACTTAACGAAGTGTTAACTACAGCAGTAGCCAAAGTCGAAAAGTTGCTGGTTGGTAACTAAGGCAATGGTGATATATTTACTTCGAGATACAGCGGAACTACACATTGATATTTTTACACTACACAAAGAAACTAGGTCTTTATTGAGTTTGTTTGATGTTTTTTTTTTTTCAAATTGGTGATACATACATATTTTAATTTAACCATGTATATTATAGCAATGTATGTACTATACGCATATTTTGAAAATCGGGGAATAAAATTTTGCCAAGAATATAATTTGGTTTAATGGTGATAATTTCTTCGTTTTAACTACCTACTAAAAATTTGTGGTCAGAGAACAAATATATATCAAAATTAGAGAATTGTATATACTTTTATTAATTAAACATTTTATAGGGGCATTACGAAAAAGTGAAGCTATGTATATAACGGCCCGCCACCGGAGCTAAAAACCATAACGAGCTAAAAATACCAATTTTTAGACAAATTTGTGGAAAATTTGGCTAAAACCATCAAAATACTGAATAGCGGGAGGTACGGTTATATGGGGGTTATCCCAAAACGTGGACCGATATATCTCATTTTCCGATGACAGTATTCAGACTGTCAGATTAAAACGCCATTTTTATACCCCCCCACCTTGGAAAGGAGGATATATTAACTTTGTCATTCCGTTTGTAACATCCTTAAATATTCGTCGTAGACCCTATAAAGTATATATATTCATAATCAGCATAAAATTCTAAGTCGATTTAACGATGCCCGTCTGTCTGTCTGACTGTTGTAATCACGATACAGCCCACATTATTTGACGTATAGCGCCAAAATTTAGCAGAGAAATTTGTATTGTGTCAAGGATGGTTGGTAAAGGTACCTCCCGATATTCGGTATTTTAATTTTTTTGTCACATTTTTTCGCGGATCTATAAATTGGTATTCGTTGGTCATAATGGGTTCCAGCTCCGGTGGCGAAACATTGCATGTATGGGTCCATGATTTGGTATAGCCCCCATATAACGGTACCTCCCGATATTCGGTATTTTGATGATTTTTGTCACATTTTTTCACTGATTTGTCTAAAAATTGGTATTTGTGGGTCATAATGGGTCCTAGTTCGTGTGTCAAAACATTGGATGTATAGGTCCACGTTTTGATATAGTCCCCATATAACGGTACCTCCCAACATTCGGTATTTTGATGACTTTTGACACATTTTTTCAAGAATTTCTCTGAAAATTGGAAGTTGTAGATCATAATGGGTCCTAGTTCGTGTGGCGAGTCATTGTAATTATAGGTCCACGTTTTGGTATAGCCCCCTTATAACGGTAACTCCCTATATTCGGTAATTTGATGATTTTTGCCATACTTTTCACGGATTTGTCTGAAAATTGGTATTTGTAGGTCATAATGGGTTCTAGCTCCTTCGGCGAAACATAGTATGTGTAGGTCCACGATTTGGTATAGCCCCAATATAACGGTACCTGCCGATATTCGGCATTTTAATGGTTTTTGCCACATTTCTTCTAATGTTTACTTTACCCTAAAGTGGAGGGTATCAAAAGTTTGGCCCGGCCGAACTTAATGTTATTTTACTTGTTTCGTATTTTGGTTTCTTAGACCAAAACTTTTTTGGACATCTTTAAATAACTTATAAGTTATAGATTTGAAATTTGATAGAAAAATCTAGAGTACTTCTAACATTATTTATAAAAATGAGCTTTGTGAGAATAAACCGCCATTTGATGTATTTTATACGTCATATTCTCTGTTTAAATTTATTAAATTTTTGTATTTTTGGAGATTTTGAAAAATCGATTGGGTATGGACGACTTTTGAATACCAATGATTTTAAAATTAATTCAAATACAAATAAAATCCTGTGAACCCAATATCTTTTAGGTTTTAATATAACAACTATAAAAATCTTATAAAATAGATGCGAAGTTTTTACCATTGTAAGAGATTTAATTAAATTTAAGCATATTTATGATGTGTCCGCTTTTCAAAAATTTTCCTGACCTTAAGACCATTATTTGGATAAGTCCTGTTGCAGAGCTCATAGAGTTCAATCTCATTTTAAAACGTTTTAGTTTTTGTTTTGTTTACACACTTACATACATAAGAGTGCGTATAAATACATTTGTATATATATATGATTTGTTCATTGTTAAGAAAGATTATTTTTATTGTTTACCTCCTTCTAACACAATTTTCTAGTTTCGTAATTTTCCAAACCCCATTATATACCTTTTAGATGAAGTGTGCCAGTGTGCGTGCGTTTTAGTATTTATTCTTTATCCACTCCCATCCATTCGGAAATGCGTTCACTTTAGCCAGTTATCGCCTGTGTCACTTGTGCGACACTCGTGTTCACTCACCGTACAAAAAGGTTAAAAATACCTCCATCAATTGGTTGCCTTAGATATTGGCAGTTGCCACAATCAACATCCACATCCTCTATTCTACTAGCCATTCACCATAGTTATCGCTTCAGTGGATATGAATGTGTATTTTCATCGGATGGTATCTGGATGTGTGCTGACGAAGTGGGGGATGGGGGTGTGACCGGGTAGCGAAAGTATGCTGTCCACACAGCCGTTCATTGTTCATGGAGGTCCTTGGTTGGTAAAAGAGTGTGTTCCACAGTTTTGCGAGTAAATATGGGCATAACAAATATGTTTTGTATGAATTGGAGTTGTTGATTCGTTGCTTGTATTCGGTATTTGTGCAACCTAACAATCATGCCCACTACCTCCTAGCTTGACTGGCTGCCACCGCCATCCGCATCCACTGTGGCGGCAGCCATGCAAGCCAGTATATTTTATCAGCACTTAACCACATTGATGCCTGTGTGCGTAAAGATTATGTGATTTACTTTAAATACGTTTGCGTTCATACTCCTTGTATCTGTACATATTTATGGCGATACGTGTGTTCGAATATTGTACGGTGTAGTTATACTGTTGATCAAAATAATATATCCAAAAAAATATCTAAAAATGGCGAGTATTTCCTTAACTCTTACTATTTAATTCTGAGTATTGAAATGCCAGTATTGATTGCACAAACGACGAATACAACGACTTCAGAGGGGTCTGAAAAATCGTTGGCATTGCCCTTATCGAAATCAAGCGTCGAATTGACCTTCATTTATCTAAATGAGATTTAAAAGCAAACTTGTATACCCTTCACCATTAATAGTATGGAGGGTATATTAAGTTTGTCATTCCGTTTGTAACTCATCGAAATAATAATTTAGAAATAACTTTTGATCGACGTAAAATTCTAAGATGATTAAGCCCTGTCCGTCTGTCTGTTATAATCACGCTAGAGTCTAGAAAGCGATTTTAGTTAGGAAGCTAAAATTTTGCACAGATCAGTCTTTTGTCTGCAGACAGGTCAAGTTGAAAGATGGCCAACATCGGTCCACGATATCCTACACAAATGAGATGAGATGAAAAAACTGCAACAAACTTCAAACTGCTGTCTTTCCAAACCCGTTTGACAGCTATTAAAATTATTCCAGAGACAGCTCATTATATTGTTTGCAAGCGTACAAAAGTATTTTGGTGAGAATTTTCCAGAAAAAAGTTATTCGGAATGAAATTCAAGCGTGATAGTGTGATTTCTTTATATTTGGCTGGAAAATCACAAGTGGCTATCGTTAGAGCCCTGCAGCATTTAAATGTGAATAAATCTTTTGTATCTCGTACCATCGCTCGTTATAGCGATACTGGTAGCGTAGCCCGACGTCAAGGAAGTGGACGGAAGAAAACAACAACAAATAAATTTGTCAAATTATATTGAAATCGGTTGTGGTATATTTTTCCGCCGATCTCATGAATGTTATGAACCAAACACCATATGTATGTCCTATTCCAATAAAATTCAGAATGTGTGGCGAAATTTGGATACAAGAATAAATTTGACAAATTAATTAGAAATCGGTTAAAATTTGGATAAAGCTCCCACATATATATTCTCGGCCGATTTCACATATTTTATGCACCAAACACGGTATGTACCTTCAGTTTCAATGAAATATGAAAGGTGTGACGAAATTTGGTGTAAATGTAAATTTTGTAATATTATATTGAAATCGTTTCAGATTGGAATATGATTTTATTAAGAAGCCTTGACCCACAGCGCCTTTGAAATGGTATAAGGCTAACAGTAAACAAGTAAAATAGCTGTAAGTTCGGCTGGGTCGAACTTTGAATACCCTCCACCGAATTTGACAATTTTCAAAAAATTAAATCCGTTATACATTGTGTTAAATTCTTAAAAACACCGCATGTATACGAAGACGTGGACCTGCACAGACAATCTTCTGTCATAGACTGTAGTATGCATTATGAACTTCAAATACCAAATTTGAACCAATTCCGGCGAAAAATGTCTCTAAAATCATCATAGTACCGAACATCGGAAAGTACAGTTATATGGGGCTGTACCAAAACGTGAACCTACATGGTCCATTTTCAATACCAAAAGTCCTGCAGACATAATATACATTTGAGTAAAATTTTATCAACCTACTTTATTTCGTTCGGAAGCTAGAGTGATTTCCACAGACTGACAGACGGATAGACGGACGGACATCGCTAAATCGACATAGAATTTTATGCTGATCAAGAATACATGTACTTTGTGGGGTCTAAAATGTATATTTCGAGGTGTTACAAATGGAATGACAAAATTAATACATCCTCCATACTATGCTGGATAGTATAAAAACTACACAAAAATTTAATTGAGGGTATGATTATTATTGGAAAGTTTGTTGCTACCTGGAATTCTCTAATTGCAACAGAAATGTCAAAAGATTGCAGTTTTCGGCACGCATGGCATTTGCTATGAAATTAATAAATCCGTTCCTATTCCTGATTTTCTCATGGTCAGCTATTCCTGGCATGTTCACGCGTTGGAAGACCGAGCTATTTGTTGTTTACGCACTAAAGTATTACAATAATAACGTTTTTAAAAATTTTGAATTTGTTTTATTTATATTTATTGATCAACAAATATTCATATATAAAATTTTGAATGCATATAAAAGCCAAAGGAGTAACGAAGCGCGCCGGGTTCAGCTAGTATTATATATAACTAGCTGAACCCGGTGCGCTTCGCTACCCCTTTTGATTTTATATGCATTAAAAATTTTATTTACGAATATATGTTGATAAAAAAAACCCTGGTAAACATTACCTTCGTTCTCCACTAATAAACTAACGTTGTTTTTATAAAAACAACAAAAAAAGGGATAAAGCCTGACCATTTTGCAACAACAAAATACTACGGTATCCCGAACAAACAAGCCACACTGTTCTATTAATAGACAAGGCACGGTCGACGAAGGGGTTTTTGTTGTAACAGACAAAACCAACTTACATGGTTATTCTACTTCGTTCAGGTTGAACGAAAGCATAACAAGTGGAGAAAGATGTAAATGTTCATAAGTGCGGTTGTAAGATTTAGAAGACTTTCCAAAAGAATTTTAGTTTTATTTAACTCTTGGGTAAAAAATGTTTTTTGTCATAGAAGTTATTTTTAAAATAACTTCTGGGGAAAATATCCCAGACAAAAAACAAGGGAACTGATGAGGATTGGTGGCTCTTTCCGAAACCTAGGTATTCCCTGCCTTACCCCCTTGTAAACATTACCATCGTTCTCCACTAATAAACTAACGTTGTTTTTATAAAAACAACAAAAAAAGGGATAAAGCCTGACCATTTTGCAACAACAAAAAAAAAACAAATTTAAAAATTAAAAAAAAAAATATTGCACTACTTTAGTGCGTTAATAATTTTTTGAAGTTGAGTGGCATTTATATTGCAATTAGTGAATTCAAGGTAGCAACATACTTCCCCGTAATAAGCGTATTTCAAATTAACTGTTGTTGTTTTTTGGTGTTAGCCTAAGGCGTTGTGTGTCAATGGTTCTTATTAAAATCATATCCCAATCTGATCCGATTTAAATATAATTTTAAAAGATTTACTTTTCCACCAACTTTTCCACACGTTTCATATTTCATTGAAATGGTGCGTCAAATATTTAAAATCGGCCGAGAACATATATGTTAGCTATAGCCAAACCTCAACCGATTTCAATATAATTTGGCAATTATTTTCTGGTGCCAGATTTCGTCTCTCTCGCTTTGGGTGCATCAAATATGTGAAATCGGACTAGAATATATATGGGAGCTATAATCAAATCTGAGCGAATTTGAATATAATTCGTGAAATTTATTTTTGTACCAAATTTAGTCACTCATGGCGAATTTCATCGGAATCGAATTTCACATATTAAATCGGCGGAAAATATATATGAGAGCTATATCCAAATCTGAACCGATTTTAATATAATTTGACTAATTTATCTTCTAATCAAAATCCCGTCACACATTCCCAATTTCATTGGAATCGAACATACAATCTGAACAAATTATATTCGTTTTAATTTCCGCTACACATTCTAAATTTCATTGGAATTAGAGATACATAGCTTGGTGCATCAAATACATGAAATCGGTCATAAAGATATATAGGAGCTATATCCAAATCTGAACCGATTTCAATATAATTTGACAAATTCATTTTTGCTCCCAATTTCGTTACTTATTTTAAATTTCATTAAAATTGGACATACCTATTGTATTTGGTACACCAAATACATGAAATCGGCCGAAAATGTATATGGGAGCTATATCCAAATCTGAACCGATTTCAATATAATTTGGGAAATCAATTTTTTAGATAAAATCCATCACATGTTTCAAATTTCATTGAAATTTGGGAAACATAGCGTGCTTGGCGCATCAAATGCTTTAAATCGGCCGAAAATATATATGGGAGCTATATCCAAATCTGAACCGATTTCAATATAATTTGGCAAATTTAATTTTGTTCCAAATTCCGTTACGCATTCCACATTTGGGGATTGTATCTGTAATCGATCAATAGGTATATGCATACAAAATCTAAATGTTTGGGAGGTACCTCCGATTCTGATGCTATATCTTCACTTTCAAGTGGAATTTCAAAAATGGCGATGTTGAAGTATACATGTAAATTTTCAGGAAAATCTGTTCAGCGGTTTTCGAGTCCACAAAGTACAAACAAACAAACATACAAACATTTTCCTCTTTTATAGATATAGATTGCATTATAGAAGTCACCATTCAACCTTCTTTCCGTAAACACCATAATATCAAAATTACATGACTTTGAGAATTGAACCATGCTCTCAGCTTTCTAACGCATACCACACATTATTAATGTGTCTTGCAGTAGCACCATCTCTAAGTCCCTCTAAATCTTTACATGAATATATATAAGGGTCTCTTGCAACCTTGCGTATTCCTGTGGAATCTTTATCGATCCTTCATAGAATACTTATAAAGGTTTCTTGCAGTTGTGGCCTTATGTATCTTCGCCTGAGTAATACTGCAACTGTATTCTCTCATATCCTTGTTTGAGTCCTTATTTATTTTCTCTTGCGATAGGATCCTTTAATATGATAAAATGACTCCTGCAGTGGTTGTCTCCAGTATCATTGCAGATTTTGGTCTCTAAGTACTTGACACTTATATTTCCTTTCATGCATTGCCTATTCTTCAACTTATGAGTATTTACAAAAAGAGATTTTCGTTGTATATCCCTGGCTTGAGTACGTAATAAGGTCTCATGCAGTAGTATCTTCGCACATCCTCGTAAAGTACTTTTTAGGGCATCTTGCTGCATAATCCTAGCATCAGTTCTGGGTATCCTATGAGATCCTGATTGAGAACTTTTCATGCTCTCTTGTAGTAGTACCCTTAAATATATTTGTAGCTTAGCTTAAGTACTAATTGAAGTTTCTTGCGGTGGTATTTTACACCTTTCCAAATTTTTATGAAAACCAAAATTTAAAAGTATACGTTTGAATACGAACGATTCAAATAAAACATGTTAGATCTGTTTAAAAAAAAATTGTTTAGTCCTTAAATCTTAAAAAACACGATAATAAAGAGACACCTTCTTCAAATCAAATACCGTACTAACAAATATCAAACATATAAATAACGAGTATGGAGCTCATTGTACCTATTGCTGTTATCAATTGTGTATTTTTTGTCTATTTTGTTTATCTCTAATGTGTATGTCGATTTTTTTTTGGTAGGCGTGCTGTGGTTGTACTAGCTAGTATATTTTCATTGGATCTTAAATATTGCCGCATGTATCATTTATTGGTAAATTGCATATTATTTCAATGTATCGCCCCCAAAACCTATATTAAGTGCGTGATTTTATTAGTATGTGACTTTGAACACATAAAGAAACACACATTCACCCAAGGTTTTTATCTCAAATTTCGTTTTATCATCGACAAGAAGCTCTATTCTTCATATGTATTTCTAGTGATGGGAGCTTAATGCCAAATTCTGTTTCATATTAAAATGAATGAGAATTGCCTTGAAGCCATAAATTGACTAATGACTTTACTTCCATTTTATACAACAACATTAAAGGAAAGAAAAAAAACAATACATGTACAATTCAAAATAAGGTCACTCCTTGCTTAAATGCTTAAAGGATGTAAATGGATATTCAATGCTTTTTGTTAACACAATTAAATATAATGGTCAAAGTTATAAAATGTTAGAAAACAAAATGTTGTCCAACTAGGTTGGAACACCTGAAAATATTTTTCTACATTTTCCCGATTTTAATATGGATGAATTTTATCAAAAACAAGTAAAAAAGCTGTAAGTTCGGCCGGGCCGAACTTTTAATACCCTCCACCATTTGGTACAAATTTGGCAATTTCCAAAAAAAAAAAAAAAAATACCGTTAAAAATTCTGTTAAAATCTTAAAAATACCGAATGCTTATACGACGACGTGGGCCTGCATAGGCAACTTTTGTCATAAATTATTACAATATTTAAATGCGAAACTTGAAGAAAAATCTGTTTATAATGTAGCTAAAATCGTCAAAATACCGAATATGGGGGGTACCGTTATATGGGGGCTATACGAAGACGTGGACCTGCACAGACAATTTTCTGGCATGGGCTGAAGTATCCATTACGAACTTCACATGCGAAATTTGAAAGAATCCCTGTAAATAATGTCGCTAAAATCATTAAAATACCGAATATCGGGGGGTACCGTTATATGGGGGTTATATGAAGACGTGGACCTACATGGCTCATTTTTTGACTTTGGATGAAGTATCCATTACGAACTTCAAATACCAAATTTGAAACGATTCCGGTAAACAATGTCGCTACAATCATCAAAATACCGAATATAGGAGGGTACCGTTATATGGGGGCTATATGAAAACGTGGACCTGCACAGATAATTTTCTGTCTTAGGCTCTAGTATCCATTACGAACTTCAAATACCAAATTTGAAATAATTCCGGTGAATAATGTCGCTAAAATCATCAAAATACCAAATATCGGGAGGTACCGTTATATGGGGGCTATATGATAACTTGGACCTAAATGGCCCATTTACGAACTTAACCTGCCTACTGGGAAAATATATATGTGTGCAAAATTTTAGCCTTCTATCTCAATTTGTTCGAAAGATAGCGTGATTACAACAGACAGACGGACAGACAGACAGACAGACACACAGACAGACAGACAGACATGGCTAAATCGTCTTAGAATTTTACGCTGATCAAGAATATATATACTTAGTTGGGTCTGACATGAATATTTCGAGGAGTTACAAACGGAATGACAAAATTAATATACCCTCCATAGTATGGTGGAGGGTATAAAAAAATGAGGAATTCTTCGAATGAAACTCGTGATATTTTGATAGAATTAAAATCCAAGGTAATAATAATAAGTCGGTTATTTGTAAGTAGCAAATTTCAACTTATTTGTACTTCAACATGAGCTTTTTAAGTAAAGTTGAAGTATATGAACCAAAAATTAAGAAGTCGTTCCAAAAATATGACTCTTTGTGAAGGAAATTATAATATATAGGTAGTTATTGTCTCAAGCTTTGAATAAAACTCCCACATATGGGTGAAATCCGTTTCAGAAGATATAACCGTGCTTGTCCATTTAGTTAAAATTTTATAAATTATAATCTCATTGTTAAATTTAGATCAATTTGGAAAATGAGTAATATCGGTCGCTCATAAAAAGCGAAGGGAGTTTAGTCAGACTTAGATCGAGTATAGTAAAGATAGGTCCACTGTCTCCAGTACATTCATAAAGAAGGCCACAACTCCCAGAAAACGAAAAAATCAACCATTTTCGTTGAACAAATACCCAATCTTGGGGCCTTCGTAAAGGTAGAATATATTCGCCCACTCCAGCTAGAATATGAAAAGATATGTATATATGGAAGCTATATTATAGTACAATTATTAGTACACATTTCCAAAACCACCTCCATATCTCAATTCCAGAGACATTAATATTAAATTTGAGGATTGCATACCTATCCCTTCACCATTAACAAATTTATTAGCATTTAGTAGTTCTCGTACAAATATAGGACGCCTTTATAAACAACAAACACAGAAACGATCAGTAATCAAAATAACAAATTTCAGAATTTTATCTTTATACCTTCAACAAATACCAAATATAGTACCATTCAGTACTTTTCGTACAGTTACAGTACGAATTTTTGAAATCACCTCCATATGTCCAGACTACACATGAACAGAATCTCTAATACCAAATTTCAGATTTCTAGCACTATATATTCACCCAAATATAGTACTATTTAGTACTTTTCGGGCATTTGTAGTACACATTTCAAAAACTACATCTTTATAACAAACAGGGACTCCAGCTTCATCCGTTCACTCTTAACCAAACTTCTCGAAATTTAATATCATTTAGCACAGTTATCACACTTACTTCACATATCAAAAACCGCCTTCTATTCAACTTTCAAGTTTTTTGCTATAATTTTAAAAGTTTAGAACAATTTTAGACCTTTTCGTAACCTTAGAGTTTGAATTTTCAAAAACCCTCTGCACTCCATCAGTGTATCTCATTCCGTTTCGTTTAGACATTGATTCTCAATTAGTCAGTTATTTCACTAATCTTTTATAAAGGGTTGTTTTTCTTAGAACTTGCGGATTTGTAATTAAAATAAAATACATGTCTAATTATGAAAATTGTGGCCATCCTTATTTGGTAAATAATTGTCCACTGCCCTCAACGAAAGATATACTTTCTTCTGTCTCATTCTTCTCGGTACATTGGCATTCAAAAGAATGAATGTAGTTCGAAATTTGGTATTTGTATTTTATCATTTTATTACACGCTATTATTACACGCAAACTTTAGAAAAACATTGAACCTAAAAATTAATTTCTGTGGAAGAGCTATTTATATACACCCTGTACCAGTTTTTTATGAGTATTTTTTTTTGTCTGAAAACTACTGTAAGATTGTAAAGAGACGCCTCTACTCAGTATCATCATGAATAGGTTAACTCCAGAACAACACTTCCAAGTCGTGGAAATACATTTTCAAAACCAGTAAAGAAAGTCTTCAAGTCGGCCGGGCCGACTTTATGATACCCTACACCACTTTGCTAATTAAGTAGAGCTCCACATAACAATTAAAAGTTTTTATGGGAGAATTCAATCATACACGCTATGATTATAATTATAATTTAAAGTTCAAAGGACTAAATATGCCGAAGCATTTGTATCTTTTAAATTCGGAATTGTATTGCCCATTTGGTGCACAATTAATTTGAAATCGGATAAAGATATATATGGGAGCTATATCCAAATCTGAACCGATCTCGATAAAATTTGGCAAAGATATTTCTGAGCTGTATTTGATATATTTCCCTGAATATCGTTGTTACGGAGCGCATATTATATATATGAAAGCTATAGCTATATCTGAATCGATTTTCACCAAATTTGACATACTAGCTTCTAGACTTAATTCGGTCGTAAGTGCCAAATTTCATCCCATTTGGACAAATATTAGACGTTTGGTGCACAATAAAAGGTAAATCGGACGAAGTTATATATGGGAGCTATATCCAAATCTGAACCGATCTCGATAAAATTTAGCAAAGGTATTTCTGAGCTGCATTTGATATATTTCCCCAAATATTGTTGTTACAGAGTGCATATTACGGCGGCGGTGGACAAAAATAACAAATCGGATGAAAAATATATATGGGAGCTATAGCTATATCTGAACCGATTTCGATCAAATTTGGCACACATATTTTCAGGCTTAATTTGGGTGTATATGCAAAATTCCATACAATTCGGGCTGATATTACACGTTTGGTGCACAATAAAATGCAAATCGGACGAAGATATATATGGGAGCTATATCTAAATTTTGACCGATTATCTCCAATTTCAATAGGGTTCGTCCTTGGGCCAAACAAAAGATCTTTGCAAAATTTCATCTGGATCGGGCAATAAATGCGACCTGTACTTTGTTTACAAAAATACATGGACAGACGGACGGACGAACATGCATAAATCGACTCAGAATGTGATTCTATGCAGATCATCAAAAGGAACTATGGGTCTATCTCGTTTCCTTCTGCCTGTTACAAACAAATACACAAAGACATAATACCCTGACCACCTTGTGGTGTAGGGTATAAACAGTGTGCAATTAAAAATGTTAATGTTAAATGTTACAACTAAACAAGTTAAAAACCAGTAAAGAAAGTCTTAAAGTGGGGCGGGGCCGACTTTATGATACCCTACACCACTTTGCTAATTTAGAAGAGCTCCGCATAACAACTAAAAGTTTTTATGGGAGTATTCAATCATACATGCTATGATTATAATTATAATTTAAAGTTCAAAGGACTAAATATGCCGAGGCATTTGTATCTTTTAAATTCGGAATTGTATTGCCCATTTAGTGCACAATTAATTTGAAATCGGAAAAAGATATATATAGGAGCTATATCCAAATCTGAACCGATCTCGATAAAATTTAGCAAAGATATTTCTGAGCTGTATTTGATATATTTCCCTGAATTGTTGTTGTTACAGAGTGCATAACATATAACAAATCGGATGTATAATATATATGAAAGCTATAGCTATATCTGAACCGATCTTCACCAAATTTGACATACTAGCTTCCACACTCAATTCGGTCGTAAGTGCCAAATTCCGTCCCATTTAGACAAATATTAGACGTTTGCTGCACAATCCAAGATAAATCAGACGAAGTTATATATGGGAGCTATATCCAAATCTGAACCGATCTCGATAAAATTTAGCAAATGTATTTCTGAGATGTATTTGATAAATTTCCCCAAATATTGTTGTTGCAGAGTGCATATTACGGCTGCGGAGGACAAAAATAACAAATCGGATGAACAATATATATGGGAGCTATAGCTATATCTGAATCGTTTTCGATCAAATTTGGCATACTTATTTTCAGGCCTAATTTGAGTGCATATGCAAAATTCCATACAATTCAGGCTGATATTACACGTTTGGTGCACAATAAAAGGCAAATCGGACGAGGATATATATGGGAGCTATATCTAAATTTTGACTGATTATCTCCAATTTCAATAGGGTTCGTCCTTGGGCCAAACAAATGATATGTGCAAAATTTCATCGGGATCGGGCAATAAATGCGACCTGTACTTTGTTTACAAAAATACATGGACAGACGGACAGACGGACGGACGGACATGCATAAATCGACTCAGAATGTGATTCTATGCAGATCATCAAAAGGAACTATGGGTCTATCTCGTTTCCTTTTGCCTGTTACAAACAAATGCACAAAGACATAATACCCTGACCACCTTGTGGTGTAGGGTATAAAAAAACAATAACTATACTGTAAAAAAAAAAACATTTTATATAAAAGTATGTGAATTCAAGCGTGTTTCACTTTAAACTTCATATACCAGTAACAACGTTTGGATAATGTAGTTAAAAATTTCTAAAAAACAATTAAGTGAGTCAGGTCGTTATATGGGGAGAAAAATCAGTGGAAAATGTGTGGCAAAAATCATCAAAATATGGGGGCTATACCAAAACGTGGACCTATCCATAAAATGTTTCGCCACATGAGCTAGAACCCATTACGAACTAAAAATACAAATTTCTGGGCAAATCCGTTAAAATATGTGGCAAAAATTATCAAAATATCGAAAAACGTGGTCCGATATATCTGATTTTCAATACCAACCATCCTAGACACAATACAAATTGGTCTGCTAAATTTTGCAAATAATGTGGGCTGTATCGTGATTTCAACAGACAAACAGACGGACATCGTTAAATCGAATTAGAATTTTATGCTGATTGTGAACACATACACTTTATGGGGTCTACGACGAATATTTAAGGATGTTGCGAACGGAATGACAAATTTTAAATCTCGCAAATCTTGTACGTCGACTTTTAGCGGGAGTATGGCAAGGAATACTTTTCTGAGAATGCATAAGTAAATTTCTTATTTATTGTTTGTAACAGAGAAAAACAAGCGAGTTAGACCCATAGTGCCTTTTGATGGTCTGCATAGAATCACATTCTGAGTCCGTACATTTGTCCATGTATTTTTGTAAACAATTTATTGTCCGATCAAGATGAAACTTTGCACACATTATTTGTTTTGTCCAAGGACGAACGCTATTGAATTTGAAATAATCGGCCAAAATTTAGATATAGCTCCCATATATATCTTCACTCGATTTGCCGTTTATTGTGCACTAACTGTGTAATATTAGTCAAAATAGGATGGAAATCGACATGTGCATTATTTATATAGCTTTAGCTCATATATAAAGAATGTTTGACAAGTTTCTCTTCCACAGCCGTTATTTACAATCGGTTACAAAGATATTCGGAGAAATATATCAAATACAGGTCAGATATACATTCACCAATTTTTTTCGAGATCGGTTCAGATTTGGATATAGCTCACTTATATGTCTTCACTCGATTTCAAGTTTATTGTGCACCAGATGATTAATATAGGCCCGAATTGAAAGGATTTTGCACATACGAACGAATTTAGCCTGGAAGTAGTCAAGTAAAATTTGGGGAAAATCGTCCGATTTTGTATTTTACTCTCTCTTTCTCTCTCTCTCTCTCTCTCTCTCTCTCTCTCTCTCTCTCTCTCTCTCTCTCACCCGTAAAATACTCTCCGCAAAAACGATATTTGGCGCAAACTATCAGATACAGCTTAGAAATGCGGCAGCTAAATGCCTAAATTATTATAAGAAAATTAGATCCTTTCGACTTTAAATTATTATAATTATTATAACAGCTATTATTATAACAGCTTTAATAGCTTTAACGATCATGTTTTAATTCTCATTATTTCCCCATAAAAAGTTTATTTGTTATATGTAGCTCTGCTATACATGTATATTGATGTAAGGCATCATAAAGTCGGCCCAGTCCGACTTTGGCCTTTCTTTATTGATTTGAGTTATGACACTCTTTGAGAACATGAGGTGCATGTACTCTTTTGTTTTGTATGCTATTTGTTCTAAGACCAAAACCTAACGAAAACTTTTGTAACCTCAACAATGCCGCTGAATATATGCTGTTATGGTAATATATTTTTATTGGGATTGAGTTTAAGGTATACTTCAATGTTAAACAGCTGTTGGATTTCGGATGCAATTCTACGCCCAATATGTTTCATACTGTCATTGTGCTCAATACTGACTGTGAAAAAATGTTCGCAATTAAAATTACTTTGCCACTACGGCTGTTCGTTAGTTTGCTCTGCAATCATCTCAATCCTTGTACCTTTATACATACAAGTGTGTATGCATGTATCATTGCATACATCTGCAATTCATTTCCAGTGTGGCCAGAAAATTTTAATTTCGTTACCAATTAATCTTTCAACGTATGTTTCCGACATTCATTTTGTATATGCATGCATGTGTCGTCATGGTCGCCTCAAACATATTGGTTCGATTGTCTGTGCATTTGTGTGTGCGCGTGTGTCTGATACTAACGAATTTGGATTAAGTATCCTTTGGACTCCTCCACTCCACTCCTGGGGATATCAAGTGTGAGTGTTTTTGATATCGGATAAATTGCCCAGAATCAGTAATTTATCATTGCACCCATTAGCCAAGTAAATGGAGCTAATTTGATTTGCAGGTTTTTGTAGGACATCCTTTCCTATGTGGTCCTTGCAGGTAGATAGTGAAATGGAAAAACAACATACGTTTGAAAATGAAAGTACGTTCGTTTGAATTGACATTCTGTGGATTAAAATAAGCATAAAATGTATTGAAAATTTAAAGCTGTACATAAAATGAACCATAGAAGCAAAAATATTTTTTTGAATTTTTACTCTTTGTACATTAACAGTTGAATAATATGCAAATAGTTTCAAATGGCTAACTATTGCTAACCGATTTCCATGAACATCAGTGTTGTTGTACATGGCTGTGTATTTATGGATTTAGCAAAGGCATTGAATAAATTTGAATCGCAAATTCCAGTACCGAATTGACAAACAGTATTGGCTAAGCATCACGGTTTCCAACTAGCATTTTACACATATTGATCAAGGCAATTTTCAAACGAATCGATGGTATCCTAATGAACATCAAAATGGGGTCTAATTAAAAATATTATTTTAGAGTCGCAACTTATTCGGTTATGAACTATTAAAGTTAATTTTTGTGACCCAGGGATGAAATCTGTTTAAATTTTCCATCCATCAACTTCATCATCAAATAAATATAATAAATTTCTTGATTGCTTTCCTTCTAAACTTTAGTATTTCAGACTAAATGTTAGCTACGGATACACATACGTTTATGACAAAGAAACTTATTGTATTCATCGAAATAACCAGAATAAAATTTTTGTCATGTCTGTCTATCTATCTGCTCATCCCTCTGTTCATCCGTCTGAAATAAAATCACACTGGCATCCGAACGGAATAAAGTATGTGGACAAAATTTTACTCAAATTTATTCTAGGTCCGCAGAATTTTTTTAATATGGGCTATATAGCTCTACCAACCGATTAAATATATTGTTGAAGTTTTATTTATACATAACACAGTGTGGTGTATAGGATATTATATCTTAAAGCACTTTTTTGTAATATGCAAAAGGAAACTAGATAGACCAATAGTTCCTTTTTATGATCTCAATTGAATATCTTCATGTATTATTGTAAGCATAGTTCTGATCACATTTATTGTTTGAATGTTATTGCATTGCATAATCGGGCCAGACTTAGATAAAAATCTTCCCCCGATTTCAAAAAAAAATATCGTCGGCAACATTTGTACAGAACGGTTCAGAGCTTCACATAACAAATAAAAGTTTTTATGGGGAATTTGTGAGCATTAAATCATACCAAATATGGATATAGTTATAATTTAAAGTCCAAAGGACCTTATATCAAGGTCTAAAATCGATTTCTACTAAATTTGCCGAGTCATTTGTGTCTTTTCATTTCCGGCTTTTATTACCCATTTGGTGCTCAATTAATTTGAAATCGAATAAAAATATATGAGAGCTATATACAAATCTGAACCGATCTTGATAAAATTTGGCAAAGGTATTTCTGAGCTGCATTTGATATATTTCCCTGAATATCGTTACTACGGAGTGCATATGACGACTGTGCAGGACAAATTCAACAAATCGAATGAATAATATATATGAGAGCTATAGCTATATCTGAACCGATTTGCACCAAATTTGACTCACTTGTTTCTAGACTCAATTTGGTCGTAACTGCCACATTTCATCATGTTTGGGTTAATATAACATGTTCAGATTCCCGCCAAAAGCCACTTGTGTTTGAACCTATTTTCTCCAAAATTCACCATATTAAATTAAGGTCCACAGTAAAGGTTAAATCGGATTAATTTATGTATGGGAACTTAAATACAAAATCGAGTAAAACATATGTATGGGAACTATGGCTATATCTTAAACAGTAAAGAAAATCTTAAAGTCGGGCGGGGCAGACTTTATGATACCCTACACCACTTTACATACAAGCTATGATTATAATCATAGTTTGGGCTGATATTACACGTACTTTGATACACGATATTTTGACCAATTGTCTCCAATTTCAATAGGGTCCGTTTTTGGGCCAAACAAATGTTTTGTGCAAAATGTTTTGTGCAAATTATTCTATGGAGATCATCTAAGGAACTATGTGTCTATTTCGTTTCCTTTTGCATGTTACAAACAAATGCATAATATCCTGTACCACAGTGTGGCGTAGGGTATTTTGTTTCCTCAATTTTGTTTTTAGCGTCAATCCTTTTAGAAGTTTTGAAAAAACCACGCCAATTTTTAGCTATGAAACTACAGATAGTGCGAATTGCGGTTCATCAATCCTAATATTAAACATGTTAACAAATGTCAAGTCAATGGCGAACTTTTAATACCTTTTACCATGAGGTAACGAAAGAGTCCCATCTAAAACTTCAAATGTCAGTGAAATGTATTTAAAACCTTTAAAATACCTTGAACCTCTTTCTGTGTGGGAGATTTTGATATTTAATATGACATAAATACCAACTTTCAAGCAATTCCATTGAAAAAGTGGCTAAAATAATCAAAATACATTATATCGGGAGGTACCGTTTTATTCACACTTCGACCCATAAAGACAATTTTTACCCAAGGGAATAAGTACTCACAAAGAACTTCATATATGAAAAATTCCAAATTTACGTATCGAAATTTAGACCATTTCTAACAATTCGATTAAAAAAAGTGGTTTATACCATCAATATAACGCATATTTGAGGGCACCATTATATGGAGACAATACGATATCGTGAATCGATATAGCCCATCTTCGAATTTAAACATATTTACATAAAAATAGTGCTATGTGCCAAATTTCAGCTTTTCTTTATTTATTTTTTTTTTTTTTTGACTTTAGCGTTTTTCCAAAAGACGGAAGGAAATGGCTGATCGTCCTAGAATTTAACGCTGATATTTTTTGGGAGTAAAATGGTTATTTCGGAATGACAGACTTAAAATGCATTTATTTATAAATATCTCTGTAGCCGCATAAATAACCTCCTTAATAAAATAAAGAGACTCACCTTTAAATTTCTGCCATTCGTATGTGGCCCCTTAAATGTGTCATTAACATTTTTGATCAATTGCTTTTAAAGAAATGACTCCAAAAGCGAATGCCTATCTGTAAAGTTTTGTTCGAACAAAATATTCCACAAAATAAAATGTTTTGCGTATTTTACGCTATTGGAAGACGTTTTTAGAGATCCTTCATTTAGTAACCAGAGTTATGTGCTTCCAAAGACCGAGCAAATCTTAATTTCTGACTTTTTTATTTCTGTCATGATACAAAATTTGAATGTTTTCAGAGTCCTCCAGACCATCGATATCTGGTTAAAGAAGATATATATTGTCATCTGATTATATGTGAGAGTGTTGCTGTCAACAAGTAAATCTATAGGGGAGTCCTAAATTGACCCCATGAACTGTTAGGAGCAGAGAAGACAAGATGCATTTGACTGTGTACCCCCCTGGTATATGATAAAACTTGTTCCTCAATTGTCAATATCCTAGAATATTTAGCTGATTATCAAAAACACAGTAGAGCTGTGGTAAAGGTACAACACCTTGTGGTTAGCCTGAACTGAGGAACTGGCGTATGGAACTGGCTATAAAGGCTCACTCTATTGCAACAGAGCAATTATCATGTTTAGCAGGATATTTTTTGGGAAAAGAACAAATAATCTGTCGTATATTATGAATAATTTTAGTGTTGGAAGCCACGTATGTACAGGGTGAGATTTTTATCTCAACACTGCAACAAAGTCAAACGACATAATTTATTTTATTTTTTTTTTATGAAAGCAAAAAATGTCGGAAACAGGATCAAATTTTAGAATAAGTTTAAATTTGTTCGAATTGGTCACCTTTCATTCCAAAATACTCCAGACACAATAGTCCAACGGATTGGTATCCGGAGATTTTGGTGGCCATTATGCGCTTGAAATGAAGCGAGGAAACTCATTTTGTAACCATTCTTGGGTCACGCGTGCTGAGTGCGATGGTTCTGAGTCCTGTTAGAATGTCCAAGGTCTGCGGCCAAAATGTTTGCGTGTCCTAGGCTTTAATACACCCTACAGAACATTTTCGCAATAATATTCTGACCCCAAGATCGATTAATACGAGCGGAGAGCGACCATCGGCTGTTAAGGCGGCCCAAACCAACCTTATGGCCGGCGCTTGAGTTCTGGTGGCCAACCGAAGGTGCACATTTTCAGCTGACCTCTTTGGCAAGTAAACACGATCATTTGCTTTGTTTACAAACTGCTGGACAATGAATGTTTTCTCGTCGGAGAGAACCAAATTCGGCAGTTCACAACTTTCGGCCGCTTGTTTGACGTCGTGCTACCCTACAAGTATCACGGCAACAAGCGATGGTACGAGACACAAAAGATTTATTCACATTAAAATGCTGGAGTGCTCTAACGGTAGCCACTTGTGGTTTTCCAGCCAAATATAAAGAAGTCACACTATCACGCTTGAATTCCATCACGAATAACATATTTTTCTGAAGAATTCCTACCAAAATGCTTTTGTGCGCTTGTAAACAATATAATGAGCTGTCACTAGAGTAATTTTAACAGCTGTCGGTCGAGTGGCTTAGAAATGACAGCAGTCTGAATTTGGTTGCAGTTTTTCCACTATCTAAATCAGATCGTTCGATGGAATCCTTCGAATTTTCAAATATGGAGGTTGTCAGGTCAAGGTTCTAGTAAAAAGGGCAAAATCACTACGAACATGATCACGATGTTTTCTTATCTGTAAGTATCGTGCAATTCTTAATCAGCACATACCAGACCAACAAGAATGCAGAGGATTTATAAAAGTTTACTCAGATTTATTTTAGAAGGATTTATGGTGTTGAAAATGGGCCATTTAGGCCCACGTTTTGTTATAACCCCCACATAATTGTATTGGCGGACTTAAGGTGTTTTGCGCTTTAGTCACAACTTTAAACCGAATTTGCTGTAAATTGCCAGTTTTGTTCCCAATACGTATGTTTCAAACATCCTTGAAGATAACTGTTTTTATAGGTCTATGTTTTGGTATAGTCCCCATATAACTGTACCTTCTACATTTTTTAATTTTTAAACAAAATGGGTTCTTAGTATTGTATTTGTCATATTTGTAATATTCTGACATGCAGTGGTGAACTTCCATAAATAATAAATTATAAATTATTACTACATCCTCGGCTCTATCAAACTCCATTTAACTGAAGGATCTTAGTGCCAGTTTTAATTCATCGTTTATAATTTTTCCCGATCGATTTAAAATGCTTTAAAAGAAGGCAATAATAAATATTGCTTATACGTATTATTACTACTACTACTACTCATGAAGCCAGTAATAATTATCATAAAGACAAAAGTAAATATTGTTTATATGTATTTCTTTCTTTGCCTACCGTGAACTCATTTTACCCAGTTATTCTCATGTTTTCGTTTTTTGTAATAATCAATTCCCAACTTTATCAATTTCATTGTGACCTTCGAATAAATGTTTTCAAAATTTCCTCGTATTTAATTTTCATTAAAATATGACAACAATTTTTTGTTCATTTATACCACAACACACATGGTTGCCGAAAAATAAAAAAATATGAGTTTTTCTGATCCCAAAATATACAACAAAATATGAAAGGCAATAATAATTTCAAAGAATTCAAAAAGTAAAGTTAGTAAGTAATTTATATTGTGGTTGAACTGTGTGAGGTTAACCACATGCACACACACACATAAACAAATGCTCATCCTCCCAAAACTACTAAGAGACACAGTATAACTAAACAGGCCATATACTCTGCTTTTGTTTATACGTTGCTCGATGTTATTTAGTGACTATTCATATATTTCAATTTTTAATTGTAGTCTAAACACTGCAATGTGTACACTAATATGTATTTAAAATTGTCGAAAAATTAAAAAGGCCTTAGCTCAGTGTCGAAACAACTACATATTACCCTAAAATGTATTCAGTTTTCGAAACCACACTGAAACACAGATGCAAACACACATTTGTACATGTTTGATATGAGAATAATTTACATTTAAATAAAATTTCAACATATTTTAAGTGGCAACATTTTATTACTGACAACAGCAAAAATCCTTATTTATGACCTCCGACCCATTTGGAAACCTAAAAAACAACAACAACAACCCTAGGAAAAAACAAATTACAATTTTACGACACGTGAATTTCAAAAATCTGTGAACAAAAACTACAATAACTGAATAGAATAAAAAATATCTTGTCACATGGGACACAAACTGAGAAATTCCTCCCCAAATCAAAGTCCCTTGCAAGAAAATAGAAGAATCTTTATTGTCCTTCAAAGCGGCAGCAATTAGATACATGTGCGTACGTATGCATAAGAATTATGTTGGAAATGTGATTGGGCATTAGTCACGTAGGCATAGATCAGGGGGTGTATCGAAATACACAATCAAATTGGAACATGTGAGGAATAAAAAATATATAGACAGTTTTGAAAAATATTTAAATTTGGAACGTAGATATATATGTTCATACCCTACGCCAAACTGTGGTACATTCATTAGTGCGAACTTAACTTGCTATAAAAAAACAAGTAAGCAAAGGCTACAGTCGAGCGGGGCCGACCGTTGAATACCCTACAACACTATAATTAACGATACAGTTTATATAGGCGAGATACTCGAAAGAATTCCACAAGATATTGTGACAAATAATAAATGAAAACCATCAGGTTTCGTTCTCTAATTTTCGAATAATAGCAACTTTAACTAATTTGCTCATTTCCAATTTATTGGAAGATGTTGCACGTAAATGGTCTTCATAGATCTGGAACCAATATTTCCCAAAGACCTATAACCTCTCAGAAGTGGCAAAAGATTAACATTTACTATTGGTTTTTGACTGAAACGCATCTATATGAGATACAGACATTTGACTATATTCTTCAACGAAATCAGCGTTAACGAAATAGTCAGAAATTCGTCTTTCCTGTATTTGTGAATTCTCAAAAAAGTCACTGGAATGGACATTTTCGTATTTTGTCTATAAAAGTTGGCAATCTCCTTCACACATTGAATATTTTTGGAAAGGCCATCCAAAACTGTTTGGTTTTGCAATGTCCGGTAACCCCCATAATTACGACCTGCTGACAATTTTGCAGTTTTTTGGTCCATTTCAACCCCTAAATATATGGCGATCATCTCCAAAAAGAATAGGCTTTTATTCTGACCCTCATCTTATCCCCATGCAAAAAGGATCGGGCCATAAATGTGATCTGTATATGATATCCTGATATCCTAACTACTTAGTTTTGTTAGCTGTAGAAATATTACCAAATGTTCAATTCAAAATGAAAATATGCCAAAAATATGACAACATTGAAAAAATATGAGAAAATTTTACAAAATCAATATTTTCATTTTTAGAGAGATATTTTTATGCGATTTTTTAGACGTTTTTTCTTTCCTGCCAAGAGGCCATTCTGAATTAATGAGAACTGTTGAAATCAGTTCAGCCGTTCTCGACATATAAGAGATTTTTCAAGCATATCTTCTTTGATAAACATATATATCGCACATATTTTGCTATATATCCGTTTTGTAGGATGTTAACATCAATGTAAAGATCAGAAGTAACCTTGTCACGGCTTTGTGATTTCGCCGGGATTTAAAATATTCGCGGTTTAATGAAAATTTTTGAATTTTTTCAACAAAAAAGATATGGTCTATTTTACCCGCTAAATATTATCCGATGACCACCCAAATGGGTAGGCTTCTTGCCAGCCCTAAACTCTAGCTACATGCGAAATTCCGCGTCGATTGGTCTATAATTACGACCTGTAGAGCAAGTGCAAAATCGGGATTTTTTCAGTTTTTGGTCCATTTCAACCCCTAAATATTATGCGATCATCACCAGAAGAAATAGGGTTCTATGAAGATCGGACCATAATTGCGACCTGTTGAGTGATTACAAATTAACATGGACAGACGGACAGACGGACGGAAGGACATACATAGCTAGATCGACTCAGCTCGCCGAGATAGGAAGATCCATACATACTTGTGTTACATAATTTTTGGGCCAATCAAACTTATAATACCCCCAACACATAGTGTTGTAGGGTATAATAAAATGTATAATGAAAAGTATATAAGTACATATAAAGTAGCGTTTGATAGCTCTCGAAGGGAGCAACCGATAAAGTTCAAACTTGGTGTGTCGAAAAATTTTTACCAAACTTATATCTAGTTCTGGGATGTACAATATCGGTCTCTTTCTGATACATCCCCCAAAATATTAAAAAAAATTGTGAAAAACAAAAAAATCTCATAATGTGCGATGGGAGTTTCCGATATATAGTTTAATCTTAGCTCTCGTAATATTTATATCCAATAATGCTATGTGTTGGGGGTATTATAATATATCGAAATAATGGTTTCCCACATAGGAAAGTATATATAGATCTTCTTATCTCGCCTGAGTCGATCTAGTTATGTATGTCCGTCCGTCTGTCCATTTTAATTTGTAATCACGCTAATGGTAGCAATTGTAACCCGGTTAGGATCAGAATAGATCCCTATTCTTTTTGGAGATGTTCGCACAATATTTAAGGGTTGAAATGGACCAAAAACTGGAAAATGTCCTGATTTTCAGTTGCTCCACAGGTCGCAATTATAGACCAATCGATACGGAAGTCATCATGGAGCTAGATCTTAGGGCTGGTCAGAAGTCTTCAAATTTTGATGGTCATCGGGTAATATTTAGTGGGTGACATAGACCATAACATTTGTGGTAAATAAAAGTTAAATTTTCCATTAAACCGCGAATATTTTTAACCCCGGCGAAATCAAAAATAGACGAACAGGCCAATCCTGACCGTTACGTAAATACCGATATATATCGGATATATATACCGAAATATAAACAATGTGTATATACAAATTAAGGGGATGTTAGCTAGAATGCCTATATCTCAAGAATGGCTGGACCGATTTTGACAAATTTTGTCAATTCAGAATTCCCTCTTGGCATAAAAGAAAAATATCAAAAAAATCTCATAAAAAGACGCCAATAATGTTGTTAAAACAGTAGTATTTGTAGTATTTTGTGACAATTTTTTATTTTTTCATATTTTTTATCGAATGCGATTTTTTCAATTTTACTTATAATATCGCAGTATACATTTTGTAATATTTTTTCACCTTTCCACACAGGTTTGAGTTATTATATACAGATTGTAAATATCGTCCGATCATCACGAAAATTTTCACAAGGGTAGGGTTAGGCTCAGACGGGCTAGGCCTATTGTTTTCAAAGTTGTCCGCAATATATTTAGGGGTTGAAATGGACCAACAACTAAAAATGTTCCTGATTTTGCAGCCGTTATAAAGGTCACAAATGAAAACCAAAGGACACGAAATCTCGCATGAAGTTAGAGTTTAGGACAGCGGGTAGAATGGACCACTATTTTTGTGTGAAAAATACAAGCATTTCCATTATACCGAAACGCTGAAAATAACTTACAGATGATATCCAAAATACACAACAAATGCGAACTTCTGGCTTTTATGCTGCAAGCAAATCATATAGATGAGTCTAAATTTAGAGATACAGAGTGGCCTATTGCTTTTGAAGATGATAGGAAATCAAATGAACCAAAAACAGAAAAAATTCCTGATGGCACAATTGACTCCAATCGACATACCTGAGAGGAGACTTAAGGGCAGGGAATAAGTCTAGCACTTTGGATGACCATTGGATTATAATTACCTGTAAAATGGACCATAACAACAAACAGCACGACAGAGTGCGTAAATATTGGGCAAATGTCTCTTGTCAAAACTCTAAGGGTAATATCTGGTCAGTGCTCTGTGACCTTATTCCAAAAGCGAAATCTTCCAAAATGGATTTGGATATAAGGGGGCTTCCAACATATTGTAGTGTTGTAGGATAACATATGATCGGCCCCGCACGACTATAGGCTTTGCTTACTTGTTAGATAATACTCACGTCAAGTGCGAAATTGGACAATATTGGAGAAAATCTATATTAATAAACGATTAAAGTGATTGATTGACTGACTGAATTAATGTTTCATTAGCGCCCAGACGAAGCGACTGAAGATAGAATCTTGAAATGTACGTAGTTTTGGAAATTCGTACTCATGTGCATAAATGGTACTAAATTTAGTACAATTTATGTTTTGGGAGAACCAATTGAGTTGGTATTCTGAAATTTGGAAATAAGATTACTATAGCATGGTTGGATTGGCGTATGTAGGAAATTTTGGAAAATTGTACTTATGTGTACAAAATTAAAATTAAGTTGGTACAATTTAAAGTTTAGGAGAATCGGTAGTATTGGAATCCAGAAATTTCTACTAGATTTTATGCAGTAGGTATGGTATGGTACTAAATTTGGATTTGTGTGAAGTGTAAGATTGGGATATGGAGGTAGTTTTCGAAATTTGTACTTAAATGTACTAATTTAGGTACAACTTGGATTTGAGTGAACCGATAGAGCTGGAATTCTAACATTTGCAATTAAGATTACTGTTGACTGTAGGATTGGGGTATGTAGGAAATTTTGGAAATTCGTACTTTGTACTATATTTGATAAATTTTAAATTTTGAGAGAGCCGATAGAGATGGAATTCTGAAATTTGTAAATGAGATTTCTATTGGATTGTATGATGTAGATAAAACTATGAAATTCGATGGTATCTGAGGTTGAGATAGGGAGGTGGGTTTGGAAATGCGTGCTCTAATTCGGAAGTTTGAAAACTACTATATATAACTAAATTAGGTAAGGGGTGAAGGAATATAGCGGCAACCGATATTATATTGCGATACCTGTTGGTGTCGAGGGTTGAGATATGAAACGGCTTAACAAATGAGAACTAAACTTATATGAAGAGTACTAAATGTTATTAAATTTGGTTTTAAGTAAATGTATAGAACTGGAATCCCAGGACAATGGTCAATTCTGACCATTACATAGATGCCGATAGTAAATATGTCAGATATATATAGCGAAATATATACAATGTGTATATACTATGAATGGAATGTTTGCTAGAATGCTAATATCTCAAGAATGGCTGGACCGATTTTGACAAATTTTGTCAATTCAGAATGCCCTCTTGGCATAAAAGAATAAAATAAAAACAAGTAAGCAAAGGCTACAGTCGAGCGGGGCCGACCGTTGAATACCCTACAACACTATAATAAACGATACAGTTTATATAGGCGAGATACTCGAAAGAATTCCACAAGATATTCTGACAAATAATAAATGAAAACCATCAGGTTTCGCTCTCTAATTTTCGAATAATAGCAATTTAAAATAATTTGCTCATTTCCAATTTATTGGTAGATGTTGCACGTAAATGGTCTTCCTAGATCTGGAACCAATATTTCCCAAAGACCTATAATCTCTCAGAAGTGGCAAAAGATTAACATTTATTATTGGTTTTTGACTGAAGCGCATCTATATGAGATACAGACATTTGACTATATTCTTCAACGAAATCAGCGTTAACGAAATAGTCAGAAGTGCGTCTTTCCTGTATTTGTGAATTCTCCAAAAAGTCACTGGAATGGACATTTTCGTATTTTGTATACAAAAGTTGGGCGTGAGGGTCGGGCGATAATTACGACCAGCTGACAATTTTGCAGTTTTTTGGTCCTAAATATATGGCGATCATCTCCAAAAAGAGTAGGCTTCTATTCTGACCCTCATCTTATCCCCATGCAAAATTTCGTAAGGATCGGGCCATAAATGCGATCTGTATATGATATTCTGATATCCTAACTACTTAGTTTTGTTAGCTGTAGAAATATTACCAAATGTTTAATTCAAAATGAAAATATGCCAAAAATATGAAAAAATTGAAAAAATATGAGAAAACATTACAAAATCAATATTTTCATCATTAGAGAGATATTTTTATGCAATTTTTTTAGACGTTTTTTCTTTCCTGCGAAGAGGCCATACTGAATTTATGAGAACTGTCGAAATCAGTTCAGCCGTTCTCGACATATAAGAGATCTTTCAAGCATATCTTCTTTGATAGACATATATATCGCACATATTTTGCTTTATATCCGATTTGTTGGATGTTAACATCAATGTAAAGGTCAGAAGTAACCTTTTCATGGCTTTGTGATTTCGCCGGGATTTAAAATATTCGCGGTTTAATGAAAAATTTTGAATTTTTTCAACACAAAAGATATGGTCTATTTTACCCGCTAAATATTATCCGATGACCACCCAAATTGGTAGGCTTCTTCCCTGCCCTAAACTCTAGCTACAAGAGAAAATCCGCGTCGATTGGTCTATAATTGCGACCTGTATAGCTACTGCAAAATCCGACATTTTTTCAGTATTTCGTCCATTTCAACCCCTAAACATTTGGCGATCATCTCCAAAAGGCTTCTATTCTGACCCTAACCCCACCTTCGTACAAAATTTCGTAAGGATAGGGCCATAATTGCGACCTGTAGAGTGATTACAAATTAACATGGACAGACGGACAGACGGACGGACGGACATACATAGCTAGATCGACTCAGCTCGGCGAGCTAGGAAGATCCATATATACTTTCCCATATGGGAAACCAATATTTCGAGGTGTTACATAAATTCTGGCCCAATCAAACTTATAATACCCCCAACACATAGTGTTGTAGGGTATAAAAAATCGCATAAAAAAGCCAGCAGTGATGCTAATATAGATTTTGTAGTATTTTGTGATTTGTTTTTATTTTTTTTAAATTTTTATCGCATTCGATTTTTTCAATTTGACTTATAATATTGAAGTATACATTTTGGAATATTTTTTCGCCTTACAACACAGGATAGGGTTATTATATACAGATTGCAATTGTCGTCCGATCCTCACGAAAAATTTTCGCAGGGGTAGGCTCAGAAGGGTTGGGCCTATTATTTTCAAAGATATCCGCAATATATTTATTTTGAACCACGTTTTGGCTATTTCCGGGGTCTTGGTCAGAGTATTCAATTGACTTGGCCCTTATTTAGCATCAATTTTCCGAAAAATTTTCAAATTTTCGGGTGCTACACCCATATAAAGATACCTCCTGATTTGAACTCGAGGGTCTCGACCACATTTCCCAATCGATTTGGTTAAAAACGTGTAGTTAGGCTACTTTGGGAGTAGAGAACCATCTTACAGGAAAATTTCAATATATGTTCTTATTTTGTTATAGTCCCCATGGTATAGTTTGGTAAACCTACCAGGTCCACCGATAGTAATGTCTACCGATTGGCGGACAAACGGACACACATAAACATAGACGTTATGTGGACTCTAACGCACAATTTGAGGTGTAATGGTAATGGGTGTAAAAGAGTAATTAACTTTGACTATTCTTAAGTCATTCTGCCCTTAATTATGGACAAAACTAAATGGCACTCATCAAATCCAAATTACAACTCATTTGAATGGCTGAAAAATATGATCAGGTTTTTTTAAAAACACTTTAAATCGACCAGTACGTGAACATGTGTTGAAATTTTTGCAATGGGTGCTTAGTTGTATTTAGTCAAGTCAATATTTATAATAAAAATTATGCCACTTATATTAGCCAGATCTGTGAATTATTATGTTTAAAAATATAAGCATAAAATACCATAACCCAGGGCTGGCTACGCGGTCTGGGCCAACTATTATAAATATATATTTGTTATGGTATGTTGGAGTTGCCATATATTTTGTATTTGATCGGAGTCGTCTTTTTACTATTGTATACTGGTGATCTATGTACGCATCAATATACCACGCTATACAAAAGTATAACAATAGGTTCTTGGAACTTTTTTTGGACCACAATTATCTATTCGTTTTCTTCAAACAAGGCAATTGAAATTTGGTTCATCACACTTAGATCAAGCTCAGAATAATTTCATTGGTACATACTTCCATTCTGTATATATTATGTATGTATAGATGCATGTATGTTTGTATGTATGCATTAAAATTCCAAAAATGTAAAAATCACCCGTTCATATTCAAATATAGTTTTCGTTTCCGTTAGTTATTGTCCTTATGTGCACACAAATACCACAAAAAACTGGAAGCCACAAACAAATAAAAATATTCAGACATTCTTGCACCGTACCAAACACACACAAACACTTTTATCAAATTGTCAAGGCTATGTGTGGTTGTGTTCTTTTTTTGTGTGAAAATAAAGCGTAAAAGTCATTTATTAAAAAATATTTATTTTACCGAAAAATTAATATGACCACACACCAATACGGACAGTTACCGTGAACACTGGTTTTTGATAAAAATCAGGAGGATGGAATTTTTCGAAGCCAGCTAAGACTTGAAATAGCAATATTAACCTCAAATTGAAATGATTAATTGCCGCATAGAGCAGTGGAACCTTGATGAGGTATGGAAAAGTAATTCAGAAAGGCGATTTGAAAACATGGTGTCATCAGATTTGTATTTCATCATAAACAGAAATTAAATAAATCACCTCAAGCTCTGCAATCATGCATCTATATTAGCATATATGAGCCTATGTCAGCTTATAACATATATTTCGACCTACATTATGATTATTCATTATTTATTCATTATTGACCCTTTATGGAAGAAATGCATTATCCATTATCTATTTCTTATCTGAACTAATATAAATATTGCAACGATTTTGACTAGTTCTTTCCCTTAGTATCAGATACATGATAATTTTTGGAAAAGGATATTGTGATGTGTGAAATTCGAGGTGAATCGAAACCTTGCTTCGCATTTTATGAGCAGTTAGGTTATTGAATTTTAATCCCTTAATGGGGGAGGTACCAGAAACGGTGAGTCCATTTCTACCATTTTCACACCAGATCTTGTGTGAGTAGAAATATTTATATGTGTAAAATGTTAATAGAATCGAATGCATATTTAACATTGCATGAGAGATGTACTTTTTAAAAATTTAGCCACGTTGTGGTGGAGGTACATGATGGAGTAGGACAATATTACCCATTTTCTACCTTGACCTAGCACTGATACAAATATTGGGAGTTGAAAAGTTTGGACAAAATTGGATGATCTTTTCTGGTTCTAAACGGTAATTTTTTTCAGTGAAAATTTTGACCTTTAGTGGGTGTGATACCAGGAGATATAGACCGATATTGCCCATTGAGTTCGGAGATAACAATATTACGATGTAATATGTTTGGGAGAGAGTTATCGTGTATACCAGTCACAAGTCAGACAGACGGACGAAAGGGCACCCCTACATCGACTCTAAAATTTTTGAAACGGATTCGATCCAAATATCAATGTATACCCTCTGTAGCCATATGACTGAAATCCTTGTGAAATCCTTTAAAACTTCGAGACCCAGCGATATGAGGGTTAATATAGCTTATTTACAGATGTGAGATAAAAAACTGCAACAAAGTCAAACGCCATAATTTTTACCTTTTTATTAAATTTTATTGAATGAAAGCGAGAAATGACGGAAATAGCATCAAATTTTAGAAAAAGTTCAGATTTGTTCGAACTGGTCACCTTTGGCACGAATTATGGCCTTCAAAAGGCCAATGAAACCGTCACACGCCGCCCGAATGTTGCGCTGCCGTATTTTGGTCCATTCCCAGCGAAGCGCTGGCTTGAGGTGATCAACACTTTGGTATTTTTTAGTGCCCCCCTTGCTTTCCAAAATACTCCAGACACAATAGTCCAACGGATTGATATGCGGAGATTTTGGTAGATATTGTGCGCTGGAAATGAGGCAAGGAAACTCATTTTTTAGCCATTCTTGGTTGACGCGTGCTGAGTGCGATGGTGCTGAGTCCTGTTGAAATGTGCGTGCCCAAGGCTTTAATGGACCCTCCAGAATATTTTCGCATTTATTCTGATGCAATGGTTATGGTTATGACGGCCCACACCATCACCATGGCCTGCGCTTGAGTCGAGTTTTCTTCTGTGCACTTCCTTGACATCGGGCTACACTACAAGTATAACGGTAACGAGCGATGTTACGAGACACAAAAGATTTATTCACATTTAAATGCTGGAGTGCTCTAACGACAGCCACTTGTGGTTTTCCAGCCAAATATAAAGAAATCACACAATCACGCTTAAATTCCATCACGAATAATTATACCCTACACCACATAGTGGTAAGGGTATTATGTCTTTGTGCATTTGTTTGTAACATGGAGAAGGAAACGAGATAGACCCATAGTTACTTTTGAGAACCTTCATAGAATCACTTTCTGAGTCGATTTATGCATGTCAGTCCGTCTGTCCGTCCGTCCGTCCGTCTGTCCATGTATTCTTGTGAACAAAATGCAGGTCGCATTTATTATCCGATTGAGATGAAATTTTCCAAACAATATTTTTTTGGCCCAAGGACGAACCCTATTGAATTTGGTGAGAATCGGATCAAATTTAGATATAGCTCCCATACATATCTTCATCCGATTTCGGGTTAAATGTGCACCAAATGTCCACTATCAGTCCAAATTACCTGAATTTTGGCACACCCAACCGAGTTCGGCCTAGAAGCAAGTATTTCAAATTTGGAGAAAATCGGTTCAGATATAGCTATAGCTCCCATATATATCTTTCATCCGATTTGATCTTGAAGTCCCCCACATTCCTACTATGCACTCCAAAACCGTGATATTTGGTACCAGGTATTAGATGGAGCACAGAAATAGCTGTTTTAAATTTTATCGAAATCGGTTCAGATTTGGATATAGCTCCCATATATATCTTCATCCGATTTCGGGTTAATTGACCACCAAATGGCCAATATCAGCTCAAATGGCCTGAATTTTGGCATATGTGACCGAGGTTAGCCTTAAAGCAAATACAGCAAATTTGGAGAAAATCGGTTCAGAGACAGCTATAGCTCCCATATATATGTTTTATCCGATTTGGTGTTTAAGCCACTCACATTCGTAATATGCACTCCACAAGAATGATATTTGGTACCAGATATAAGATACAGCCCAGAAATAGCTGTTTGTAATTTTATCGAAATCGGTTCAGATTTGGATATAGCTCCCATATATATCTTCATCCGATTTCGGGTTAATTGTGCACCAAATGGCCGATATAAGTCCAAATGGACTGAATTTTAGTACATCGGACCAAATTCAGCCTAGAAGCAAGTATATAAAATTTAGTGAAAATCGGTTCAGATTTAGATATAGCAACCATATATATGTTTCATCTGATTTAGTGTTTTAGACCTTTACATTCGTAATATTCACTCCACAACCGTGATATTTGGTACCAGGTATTAGATGGAGCACATGAATAGCTGTTTTAAATTTTATCGAAATCGGTTCAGATTTGGACATAGCTCCCATATATATCTTCATCCGATTTTGGGTTAAATGTGCACTAAATGGCCCAATCAGCCCAAATCACCTGAATTTTCGTACATAAGACCGAATTCAGTCTAGAAGCTAATACGTCAAATTTGGAGAAACCCGGTTCACAGATAGTTATAGTTCGTAAAATGCACGATAGAATTAGATAGATTTTGATTTTGTACCAAATATCTCATAGAGCTCTGAAATGCCCTGTATAAACCTTTTTACGAGAGCTCTACTAAATATGCATAGTGGTGTAGGGTATCATATAGTCGGCCCCGCCCGACTTTTGAGCTTTCCTTACTGGTTTTTTTCTGGAAAATTCTCACCAAAATGCTTGTGTACACTTGTAACCAATATAATGAGCTGTCACTGGAATAATTTTAATAGCTGTCGGACGAGTGGCTTAAGAATGACAGCAGTCTGAAGTTGGTTGCAGTTTTTTCATAGCCATATGGCTGAAATCCTTGTGAAATCCTTTAAAACACTGAGACCCAGCCATATGAGGGTTATGATTACTGATTTTTACATAATACAGATATTTAACTTCATACAGAGTTTTAAGTGTTGCTGAAGCCGGATTGAAACCCGGATAAGAAATACGTGGTTGTCATCTTGCAAACCATTAGCTATGCACAACCTAAGTGATTTCGAAAGTAGTCGCTATGCAGTGACAAATTTCCATATTGCTGACCCACGAAATTTAGCATAATACTTCTACTTTTGTACACATCACTTGATTCAAAGCCGATTCACGAATTAGCATGTATGAGTTATACTTAAATAGACCATCGTTCAAAAAATGTTGTCTATTCTCTTGTATCCAAATATTTCCTAAACATAGCTTAACAAATGACATAAATAAAATTCCAAGTTATGAATTGCAATAACCGATAACGCTTTTTCCGAAATGTAATACAATTGCGAAAGAATCCAATTACCAAACTATTTTCCTGCATATCTAAGGATTTAAAAACATTTCGGTTTTCATTTTGCATCAAGATTACAAACATATTTCATTGCAACTGACATTTGGACATTTAAACAAATTAACAATCATGTTCACTCTCACACCCGCATACCTACGTGTGTGTGTGTAGGTGTGTAGCTGATTTTTTTTTTTCTGGATACCAGTTACTAGACCATATTGTAAACTAGGCCACTCACTATAAGGGTGTTAACAAATCCTATGGTCGAAAAGTTAAATACAAAAACGTCTATTCGTAAAAAATGTAAAAGGGAAAATAACAACGGCAAACAAACAAAAAATAGGAAAATGTGAAAAAACCCCATTTATGTGTATGGATGGTATTCATACAGAGAGTTACGGCAGAGCAAATGAAAATTGTTAAATAAATGGCAACAAAGTTTTTTTACTTTCCATTAACCCTGTGCTGAGGCGAGCTAAAAAATTGTCTGTGATAAAAACATTTGGTTTACTGGCAGGTAAGGGCCGAGTATGTAGCGACATTCGGAACTTATTCAAACGTGTAGAAAAGAGTGCCGCAGCAATGAGATATAAAATTAGCAATCAAGAATTAAAAGAGCGGCCCAGCCGAATATATGGAGGCTATACGAAGACGTGGACCTGCATACGAAATTTTTGGCCATAGTTTGTAGTATCCACCGGTGAATACTGTTTTAATGGGGCTATACGAAAACGTGGACGGACATGGCCCATTTACGAAGTTAACCTGTCTACTGGTAAACTATGCATGTACGTAAAATAGTAGGCTTCTATCTTAATTCGTTCGAAAGATAGCGTGATTACAGCAGACAGACAGACAGAAGGCCATCGCTAGATCGTCATAGAATTTTACGCTGAATATTTCATCGATCAGAGATATATTAGTTGGGAACAGTTTTTTTAAAGCTCAATCCAAAACGTGCCTCATCGAAAACAAATGTTTTATGGTCCTAGGGATCACAAACGGAATTTATATGAAGTAAATCATAACAACAATGATTGTTATTGATTGAATTTGAAATCAATATCAATACATGGAAACTAAATCCTAATTGATTTCCACCAAATTTGACGGTATCGATTTCCACCAAATTTGACGATATTTTTATTGTATGTACCATTTACCATTGGTATGGAGTGAATATTATTAGTTTCGGAAGTTTTAGATTAAAATCAGGCAAAATATATATGTATGGGAGTTAATATCTATATTTGGTGCAGCAGAAACGTGAAATCGGATAAATATATACAAGGGATCTTTATCTCAAAAAATTTTGGCATATATGGGGTGAGATGAAAAATTTGCAATGAGATAACATTCGTTGTCCAACAGTTTGTAAACAAACAAAGTGATAGTGTATACTTGCAAAAGAGGTCAGCTGAAAATGTGCACCTTCGGTTAGCCACCAGAACTCAAGCGCCGGCAATGGTGATGGTGTGGGCCGCCATAACTGCCGATGGTCACTCTCCGCTCGTATTCATCAGAATAAATGCCGAATATTATCGCGAAAATATTCTGGAGGGTGTATTAAAGCCTTGAGCACGCAAACATTTTGCCCGCAGACCTTGGACACTCCAACACGACTCAGCACCATCGCACTCAGCACGCGCCACCCAAGATAGGTTACAAAATGAGGTGCCTGACTTAATTTCCAGTGCATAATGGCCACCAAAATCTCCGGATACCAATCCGTTGGACTATTGTATCTGCAGTATTTTGGAAAGCAAGGTTGTCACTAAAAAATACCAAAGTGTCAATCACCTCAAGCAAGCGCTTCGCCGGGAATGGGCCAAAATACCGCAGAGAGAGTTATTTCTGACATTTTTGCTTTCATTTAATAGCATTTAAAAAAATATGTAAAAATTGTGACGTTTGACTTTGTTGTTTGGTTTTTTATCTCACCCTGTATATATATTTCTAAGTTGGTTTTGATTATTTATGCGGAAAATCATTATTATGTAGTGCATATTACGGTTGTGGGGGACTTAAGTAACCAATCTGATGAAACATTTCTATGAAAGATGTAGCTATATCTGAATCGACCAGTACTTTGATTAAAGAAATACATTGACAAAACGGCAGACGGAGATCTTCAAAAGTAGCCATGGGCCATATAAATACACAAAGAATTACCTATACCACAGTGTCGTGTAGGGTATGAAAGCAACTTGCACATATTATTTTAATCAACCTAGTGTGAATATGGACCTTATCGGCCAAATATTCCTGGTATCTCCACCAAAAAGGTTTAATACTTAATATTTTTCATTATGTCTTAATATTACTAAATATTTATATAGATATTTGAATTTCGTAAAGGACGCCACTTCGGTAGCAGAAGATGTACTGTACGAATCAATCTTTTTCTATACCCCACATCCTACCGGTACTGGTACTTTCACACTGTAACTTGTACTTTGACACGCTCACAAACACATTGTTTTAATCGATAGTTCTTAGTACTTTATCTCCGTTGCTAACTTGCCGACGAATTTCGTTAATTATCTAAATTTTGAGCAAATCATTGAAATTTGGTGTTACAAGTTACATTTCGTAATTTTGTCGTTAACTAGTTAGAGAATCGCACTACTAGTCTCCTAAACGTTACGACTATTGGAAAATGTTGTCAGGTCAAAAGTTGAGTGGGCCGATTATATGATACTCTATACCACTATGCCTATTTAGTAGAGCTAGCGGTAACAAATAAACGTTTATATTGGAAATTTATATAAAGTAGATCATACCGACTATGATTCCCTTTTTTATACCCTACACCACAAGGTGGTCAGGGTATTATGTCTTTGTGCATTTGTTTGTAACAGGCAAAAGGAAACGAGATAGACCCATAGTTTCTTTTGATGATCTGCATAGAATCACTTTCTGAGTTGATTTATGCATGTCAGTCCGTCTGTCCGTCCGTCCGTCCGTATGTCCATGTATTCTTGTGAACAAAATGCAGATCGCATTTATTATCCGATTGAGATGAAATTTTCCAAACAACAAACCCTATTGAAATTGGAGACCAGTAAGGAAAGCTCAAAAGTCGGGCGGGGCCGACTATATGATACCCTACACCACTATGCATATTAAGTAGAGCTCTCGTAAAAAGGTTTATACAGGGCATTTCAGAGCTCTACGAGATATTTGGCACAAAATAAAAATCTATCTAATTCTATCGTGCATTTTACGAACTATAGCTATCTCTGAACCGGGTTTCTCCAAATTTGACGTATTAGCTTCTAGACTGAATTCGGTCTTATGTACGAAAATTCAGGTGATTTGGGCTGATATTGACCATTTAGTGCACATTTAACCCGAAATCGGATGAAGATATATATGGGAGCTATATCCAAATCTGAATCGATTTCGATAAAATTTAAAACAGCTATTCCTGTGCTCCATCTAATACCTGATACCAAATATCACGGTTGTGGAGTGAATATTACGAATGTAAGGGACTAAAACACTAAATCGGATGAAACATATATATGGTTGCTATATCTATATCTGAACCGATTTTCACTAAATTTGATAAACTTGCTTCTAGGCTGAATTTGGTCCGATGTACGAAAGTTCAGTCCATTTGGATTTATATCGGCCATTTGGTGCACAATTAACCCGAAATCGGATGAAGATATACATGGGAGCTATATCCAAATCTGAACCGATTTCGATAAAATTACAAACAGCTATTTCTGGGCTGTATCTTATATCTGGTTACAAATATCATTCTTGTGGAGTGCATATTACGAATGTGAGAGGCTTAAACACCAAATCGGATAAAACATATATATGGGAGCTATAGCTGTTTCTGAACCGGATGAAGATATATATGGGAGCTATATCCAAATCTGAACCGATTTCGATAAAATTTAAAACAGCTATTTCTGTGCTCCATCTAATAATTTCATCTCAATCGGATAATAAATGCGACCTGCATTTTGTTCACAAGAATACATGGACAGACGGACTGACATGCATAAATCGACTCAGAAAGTGATTCTATGAAGGTTCTCAAAAGTAACTATGGGTCTATCTCGTTTCCTTCTCCATGTTACAAACAAATGCACAGACATTATACCCTTACCACTATGTGATGTAGGATATAATAATCGGTCAAAATTTAGATATAGCTCCCATATATATCTTCGTCCGATTTGCTTTTTATTGTGCACCAAACGTGTAATATCAGTCCGAAAAGTATGTACGATCAGATTGGACCTGAAAATAAGTATGCCAAATTTGATAAAATCGGTTCAGATATAGCTCCCATATATATTGTACATTCGATTTGTTATTTTTGTCCTCCGCAGCCGTAATATGCACTCTGTAACAACAATATTTGGGGAAATATATCAAATACAGCTCCGAAATACATTTGCTAAATTTTATCGAGATCGGTTCAGATTTGGATATAGCTCCCATATATATCTTCGTCCGATTTACCTTTGATTGTGCACCAAACGTCTAATATTTGCCCAAATGGGATGAAATTTGGCACTTACGACCGAATTGAGTCTAGAAGCCAGTATGTCCAATTTGGTGAAGATTGGTTCAGATATAGCTATAGCTCCCATATATACTGTTCATCCGATTTGTTATATTTGTTACCCACAGCGTAAAATACACTCCGTAACGACGATATCCAGGGAAATATATCAAATACAGCTCAGAAATATCTTTGGCAAATTTTATCGAGATCGGTTCCGATTCGGATATAGCTCCCATATATATTTTTATCCGATTTCAAATTATTTGTGCACCAAATAGGCAATACAAATCCGAATTTAAAAAATACAAATGCTTCGGCATATTTAGTCCTTTGAACTTTAAATTATAATTATAATCATAGCGTGTATGATTGAATTCTCCATAAAAACTTTTAATTGCTATGTGGAGCTCTACTTAATTAGCAAAGTGGTGTAGGGTATCATAAAGTCGGCCCCGCCCGACTTTAAGGCTTTCTTTACTGGTTTGAATGTGTATTATGGCTTTAAAGAAGTTATAATTTGAAGCCAAATTGAACTTATGTACGGTACATCCCATTCTGAATCGATTTCCAATAAATTTGATGGGGTTGTACTTCTCGACTTTGAGGCGCTTGAGTTAAATCATAATAATTGCAGTTATAGCTATATCTGAACCTATTTTCACAATAATCCACTCTATTTAAGCTGCACAATAACCGTGAAATCGGATGAAGATATATATGAGAGCTACATCCAAATCTTAGCCGATCTCAATGAAATAGGAGAGGTATTTCTATGCTGTATCTGGTACCAAATATCTATGTTGTGGTGTGCATTTTACGGGTTTGAGGGACTTAAATACAAACTCGGATTAACAATATATATGTGAGCTTTAACTAAACCGATTTTCACCAAATTTGACACACTTGTTTCTAGGCTCAGTTTGGTCGCATGCATCAAATTCCACCCTAATATTACCAATTTGGTGAGCAAGCCAAATCGGTAGGAGATATGTATAGGTGCTATATTATCTAAAGCGGATAATAAATGAGGCCTGCATTGAGAGGCAGACGGACGGATGGACATGCATAAATCGACTCAAAATGCGATTCCATGCAGATCATCAAAAGGGTCTCTCTCACTCCTTTCTCCATATTGCAAACAAATGCACAAAGACATAATACCCTGACCACAGTGTGATGTAGGGTATAAAATTTCGATTGAGTGTGCAAAAATCCATCCAATTTGGGTTTATATTACATATTTGGTGTACAACAACCATGAAATCGGATGAAGATATAAATGGGAGCTGTATCTAAATCTGAACCGATATCGATAAAATTTTCTGGCTGTATTTCTGAACTGTATCTGATATCTGGTAGCAAATATCATTGTTGTAGAGTGCATATTACGATCTCGGGTGAATTACTTGCTTCTTAGCTGAATTCTATCGTATTAGCCAAAATCCACTCGATTTGGGTTGATTTTAATCGTGCAGTGCACAATAAACATGACTTCGGATAATGATATATATGGGGACTATATTCAAAGCTTCACCGATCTCGATAATATTTTGCAGAAGTGTTTCTGAGCTGCATGAAATATCTGGTATCAAATATCACTGATTTAGAGCGCACTTTAAATCTGATGAAACATATATCTAAACGATTGCCAACAAATTTGAAGTATTTGTTTTTAGGCTAAATTCGGTCGGATGTGCCGAAATACATCCTATTTGGGAGAATATTATTCATATGGCACACACTACGGTACAATAAGGAGGTAGAACAGCTTCGTGAAACTACAAAAATACAGCCCTGAGACTATGCCCGCTTCCTGTCAGACTCATTCAAAATTATTGTTTTCATTTTTTCATAGTTTTCCTCTTTTTTTAAATCAGTTAAATAAATAAAAATGAATAAAATGCCTGGGTTTTCTCTCAAAAATATGATCCTAACTGTTCAATCTTTCAATTTCATGGCTATACTGGTTAATAGCTTTAATGCGCGAACCGCAATTCATGTGTTTTCCAATCATTGGTTGTGAAAATATTTTTTTTTTTTCATTTTTCAAAACAATAAATACATACACAAAATTGGCAGAAGTCGGGCACACTTAGAAAAAAATTGGAATCTGCAGAAAAAATTGTACCATGGCACACACAAAATTTGAAATCGGGTGTATATATAGTATATGCGAACTATATCTAAATTCGGACCGATTTAATGGGGTGCTTGAGCCAAAAAAATGAATTGAGGAAAATTTTACCTCAATCGGACAATAAATTCGCCCGGTACTTTGCTGACAAAGATGGATGGACGTGCATAATTCGACACAGAATGTGATTCTATGACGATCCATTAAAGGAACTATGGGTCTATTTCACATCCTACTACATGTTACAAATGTACCATAATATATTATACCTCGAAATATCAGTCCTACCACCACGATGTGATATATCAGTATCCCTATCTCGCCAAGCTCCGTCTGATTTATTTCGCAGATTTGAGTTTAGAATGGACCATCGTTTTCGTTTTTTTTTTTTTTTTTTTGGTTTTTTGGCTAGAGCCATTTTTTATTGAAACATAACTTAAACATAAACAGAATGACTTACTGCTAGATAATTAATAAAATAAACTTGCGACATGATCGTTTTTGTGTGAAAACTATCAACATTTGAATGTTTTTAATACTGAATGTCACCTTCGACGAAAACACTAGAACATAAAAGTGAGATACCTGACTTTTGAACTGGGGCCGATTTTGCTGACTTATATAGTCTTCAATCGGAGATATAACAAAATATACACATGAATCGAAATGAATTTAATTTTAATGCAGTTTTTAAATAAAAATTAATGTTATATTCAATAACCCCACACACAAATTGCAGCTAAAATGAACACTCATTTAGCCTTTAGGCTGTGAAGCCCATTCTGTTTCAACATTGAATAGCAAAATATGAATACTCACATGCCATCAAAAGACAAAAATGTGAAATATCAGAAGTTTGCTCTCGTTATTGCAAAACATGCAATACACTGCCCAAATCGTGAAACAGAACAACTACAAAACAGGAAAATCTACACATAACGTAGGATCATGCTGCTATTCACGCAAATTATCAAAAAAAAAAATATTTAAAAACTTTAATAAAATGGGAAAAAAGAAAGAATAATTGAGTGCGCCATATGTATTATTTAAATTTACCTAAATTTGTTTTAGTATTCTTAGATTTTAATAATATCTGTCGCAAATTTCGGGATTTCAAAAGAGTTAGGAATAATAAACTGGCAAAGCGTTTTCAGTACACGTTACGTTTGAATGTTTAATACTCTTAGCAAAGTTGTGGCGTATGCGTTCGATTTTATTCAAAACAAAACGAAAAATGTGTATTTCAATGAATGATACGAATTGTGTATGATAAAATGGAAATGTTCAAATTTGCCAAAGCACCTTTTCATTATTTGATTTGAAATTTTAGAATAAAATACATGACTTATGATATTTGTAATGTTAATGGGGGTTTTCAACTTTAATTCTTTTTAATAGGGATACTGGTATTGATGTATTTGGGAAACACGTCCTTAGAAATTGATAGAATTATACTACTTCACAATTCCTTAGACAAAAAAAAACATTTTTTGTCGATTTCCATTGAAGATCTTAATAAGGTAATAGTAATAAATTAATAAATGTTGCTGATACAAATTCTTCGTTAAGTTTGGTAAGTGGGAGATGCTTAAAAATAGTGTCTATATGTATTAATATAGACATTGAGGGTTGTATGATATTATTATAAAGGTGTGATTTGCCAACTTCTTTCGTTATACTGAATCTGATAATAATTCCGTAATTGAGTAACAAGTTAACCCTTTCAGTTGAAATATTACTAAGATAAGCTTCAAAAAATTGTAATTTAAATTCATAACGAAAAATCGAAGTCCAAATGACCTTAATTTCGGAACATCGAACCAAATTCTGTCTAGAAGCAATGCACTCTACGACGATGATATTTGGTACCAGATATCTTATGGGAACTCTACCATGCTATGGGAGCTCCACTATATATGCATGGTGGTGTGGGGTATCATATAGTCGGGCCGCCCTACTTTTGACTTTTCCTTATTGGTTTTCTTTTAAGAATTGTCATCGGAGACAGAATTTAGTTTGGTTAAAGAACCGAATATCTAATAAAAAAAATATTTCTTTATATTTGGCTGGAAACATACAAGTGGCTATCGTTAGAGCACTCCAGCATTTAAATGTGAATAAATCGTTTGTGTCTCATACCATCGCTCGTTGCCGTGATACTGGAAAAATGAGCTCGGGGCAAAGCCGTTAAAATTCCAAAAATTGCAAGAACTTACACCGCAACAAAAAGAAAATAGACTAGCTTGGCCGAAAGTGGTGAACTGCCGAATTTGGTTCTCTCCGACGAGAAAACATTCGTTGTCCAGCAGTTTGTAAACAAATAAAATGATCGTGTTTACTTTGCCAAAGAAGTCAGCTGAAAATGTGCACCTTGGCCACCAAAACTCAAGCGCCGGCCATGGTGATGGTGTGAACCGCCATAATAGCCGATGGTCGCTCTTCGACCGTGGCATCAGAATAAATGTCGAATATTATTGCGAAAATATTCTGAAGGGTGTATTAAAGCCTTGGGCACGCAAACAATTTGGCCGCAGACCATGGACATTCCAACAGGACCCAGCACGCGCCACCGAAAAATGGCGTTGACTTTGTTGCCGTTTTTTATCCCACCCTGTATGTTACTAGAAATCACATGCAGCTGTAAAAAACATTCTGCCAAATTCATTGAAATTCGTTTCAAATTAATGCGCAGCCCCATATATTAGTTCCATATAATTTCAAAGTTCAACATCTCTACATATTAATATTTAATTAGGAATAAATTTGAATTGAGTCCCTTCTTGGGCCAAATAATTGAATTTGGATTTTAAATGAATTTGGATTGATTGCATAAATAAATCGAGCGGACGAACTGGCATAAATCTACACAAATCCATTCTATGATGATTATCAAAATTATCTACTGGACTATTTCCTTGTGTATTTTTCCATAGTCAAACCTAGGGTATTTTTATAACTGAAGCGTATAACTGACATTTACAGCTTTACGCAATGAAGAAGGCCACAAAACTTCTAAGAAAATGTCGGAAGTAAATCCCAGTAAACCCCAAGCCATATTTTACTTCAAAATTCGGAGTTACATTTTCTTTTTAAAACTTTTTTTATCCTTGATGTGTCCTAGTTCCTTTCCCTCACGCCATGCCATTCCATTTTCGCTCTCCCTCTTTTGCTGGTAGATAATTCAATAAAACCCCCGCATTTTATTTCGCTTGCATTAAAGACCAATTTCTCATTTAAAAGCAATTTTATTAAGTGTTTTCAACCCCACACCATCTACATACGTACATCAGCTTTGTTCATCTAAAGTTTTTGCTGTGATAACCGAAAACAGCAAAAACAAAAACGATTCCGAACGAAATGTAACACTTTTTGCGTCACTTTTAAACCCGATGACTGTAAAATAAATTTAACGATGGAGTTTGAAGATGTTTCCTCAACTTCCTCGCCGAACTGTAAAACACTAAAGTGAAAATCCCCAACCCATCCGCTGGCTTCCACCAAGCAACTCCCATTCCCATACCGGACAAATGGAAGAAAAAAGCGGAATAAAATATTCATTGACTTTTAACAAAAGAACTATTAACCATTAAAATGGTTGTGGAAAAGCGAGTGGTTGGACGGTGGCTAGGATGGTCGGTTGGCGTATTGTTCGCCTGAGTGAGAATTTGTTGATGGTGGCTTGTGGCACTGTTATGCCATCACTTAGTTCGATAGTGCAAACGAAGCGTGGGGGTGGTGGACTGAAATAATTTATCGAATGGACTAGAGAAGAAAAATCTGTACAAAAGATGAAAATAAATATTTAGAAAATCACTGAAGGAAGCTCTTATGTGATGTATTTTCAATGTATGCGCCACTTAGGTGTGTGGTCGAACGTGTGAAAATAAATACAACCAAAGAAATTAAAAAAAAATGTAAACGAATTGACTGGGGTAAAGTGGGGTAAACACCTTTTTTACGGGACTTTAAAATACAGAGTTGGGAAAACTTGTTAAAAACCCTGGTATGCTTACAGAAGAAAATTAAAAAAGTAAACCCAACATGGCGATTCTAAGTCGATTCAATGATGTATGTCTGTTAAAATTACGATAAAGCCCACATTATTTGACATAGAGCTTAAGAATTTGGCAGGACAATTTCTATTGAGTTTAGGATGATTGGTATTTAAAATGAGATGTATCAGTCTACGTTTGGAATAGCCCCCATATAACGGTAACTCCCGATATGCGGTATTCGCCACATAATGAGTTCTAGCTCCGGTGGAGAAATATTGTATGTAAAGGTCCACGTTTTTGTAAAGCCCTCATATAACGGTACGATCGATATCCGTTATTTTGATAATTTTTACAACATTTATCAACAGTTTTGTCTAAAAATTGGTATTTGTAGGGTTCTAGTTTCGTTGGCGGAACATTGTGTGTATAGGTCCATGTTTTCGTATAGCCCCCATATAAAGGAACCTCCCGATATTCGGTATTTTGATTATTTCTGCCACTTTTTCTACAAATTTGTCTAAAAGTTGGTATTTGTAGTTAGTAATGGGTTCTAGCTTCGGCAGCAGAACATACAGCGACCTCACACACTTTTAGTACCCTCCTTGAAAAAATATAGGAAAAAATAATTGATAGTATAAGGTTCACTTCTGTAAAGTACATTACGGGGAAACTTCATCAGGTTATGAAAGTAGGATTAACAAGTAAAAAGCAGTAAGTTCGGCCGAGCCGAACTTTGAATACCCTCCACAATTTGCAACGAATTAGGAAATTTTTAAAAAAATAAAATCCATTGAAAATTCTTTTAAAATCTCTAAAATACCTAATATCGGAAGGTGCCGTTATATGGGGGGATATACGATATTGCGGACATATATAGACAATTACCTTTCAGTAGTTAAAGTGCTCACAAAGAACTCCTTGTGTAGAATTTCAGACAATTCCGTTAAAAATTAAAATACCGTTATATGGGGGCTATACAATATCGTGGACCTATATAGGCAATTCTCTTTCAAGGAGTTAAGTATTCACAAGGAACTCCTTGTGTGGCATTTGAGACAATTTCATTGAAAAATGTGGGTAACATCATCAAAATCCCGAATATATGGGGGGTACCGTTATATGGGGGATATACGATATCGTTAATCTATATAGAGAACTCTATGTCAGGGGGTAAAAGAACTCCTTGTGTGGATTATCAGACAATTCCGTTGAAAAATGTGGGTAAAATCATAAAAATATCGAATATCGGGGGGTACCTTTATATGGGGATATACGATATCGTAGACCTATATAGACAATTCTCTATCAGGGGGTGATATACCCATAAGAGACTTCTTGTGTGGAATTTCAGACAATTCAATTGAAAAATGTGGCTTTAATCATCAAAATACCGAATATCGGGGGGTACCGTTATATGGGGAATATACGCTATCGTGGACCTATATAGACAACTCTCTTTTCAGGGAGTAAAGTACTCACAAAGAACTCCTTGTGTGGATTATCAGACAATTCCGTTGAAAAATTTGGGTAAAATCATCAAAATACCAAATATCGGGGGTACCGTTATATGGGGGCTATACGATATTGTGGACCTATATAGATAATTCTCTGCCGAGGTATAAAGTACCCACAAGGAACTCCTTGTGTGGATTTTCAGACAATTCCGTTCAAAAATGTGGGTAAAATCATCAAAATACCGAATATCGGGGGGTACCGTTACATGGGGGCTGTACGATATCGTGGAACTGTATAGACAATTCTCTGCCGAGGTATAAAGTACCCACAAGGAACTCCTTGTGTGGATTTTCAGACAATTCCGTTGAAAAATGTGGGTAAAATCATCAAAATACCGAATATCGGGGGGTACCGTTATATGGGGGCTATACGATATCGTGGACCGATATAGCTTCGAACTTGACCTGCCTGCAGACAAAAGAGAGATCTGTGCAAAATTTTAGCTAGGGCTAAATCGTCTTAGAATTTTACGCTGATCAAGAATATATATACTTTGTTGGGTCTAAAATGATAATTTCGATGAGTTACAAACGGAATGACGAACTTAATATACCCTCCATACCTTTTTTGGTGGAGGGTATAAAAACAAGATATATTTATTAACGAGTCAAAAAAGGGGTATTCTTGGTCCTTTTTTAAAAATATGGTTAAAAACTTCCTTTAATCAAATCAACATATTCTAAAAAATTATTTACCATAGCACTCTACTATATAAGACGTCAAGATTCCAAATCTTACCTAAAAGCCAGAAATTGATACATTTAAAACACATTTTAGGGTTAATGCCGTACTATGTGTGAGTTTGTGCAAAAATAACCATAAAATCATTATTTTAGAAGGATGATATAAAAGACAAATATATTCTTTATTAAACTTCACCAAAGAGATCCCTATTTAATCTGTATACAAAAATAAATCTGCATCCATGTTCCCAAAAAAAATATTCAATAATTTTTTTGATTATTTCTTCATCGAACTTTTTTTGAGTTGAAAGAAAAATAAATGTTATTCTAAGCGGAAGGTGTCAAGATAATGTTCTATAAATACTCTGCACAAAATGTTACTATAAATCTCAGAATGAATCTGGGTACAATAGTTTTATATGAAAACAAGTAAAAAAACATTAAGTTCGGCCGGGCCAAACTTTTAATACCCTCCACCTTAGGGTAAAAGAAACATTAGAAGAAATGTGGCAAAAACCATAAAAATTCCGAATATCGGGAGGTACCGTTATATGGGGGCTACACCAAAAGGTGGACCTATAATTACAATGTTTTGCCACACGAACTAGAACCCATTATGACCCACAAATACCAATTTTTAGACAAATCAGTGAAAAAATGTGGCAAAAACCATCAAAATACCGAATATCGGGAGGTACCGTTATATGGGGGCTATATCAAATCATGGACCCATGCATGCAATGTTTCGCCACCGAAGCTGGAACCCATTATGACCAACAAATACCAATTTTCAGACAAATCCATGAAAAAATGTGGCAAAAATCATCCAATTACCGAATATCGGGAGGTACCGTTATAAGGGGGCTTTACCAAAACGTGGACCTACACATGCAATGTTTTGCCACACGCTCAGGCACCCATTATGACCCACAAATACCAATTTTTAGACAAATCAGTGAACAAATGTGGCAAAAACCATCAAAATACCGAATATCGGGAGGTACCGTTATATGGGGGCTATACCAAATCATGGGCCCATACATGCAATGTTTCGCCACCGGAGCTGGAAACCATTATGACCCACATATACCAATTTTAAGACAAATCCGTGAAAAAATGTGGCAAAAAAAATAAAATACCGAATATCGGGAGGTACCTTTATATGGGGGCTATACCACAACGTGGACCTATACATGCAATGTTTTGCCACACGCTCAGGGACCCGTTATGACCTACAAATACCAATTTTCAGACAAATCCGTGAAAAAATGTGGCATAAATCATCAAAATACCGAATATCGGAAGGTACCGTTATATGGGGACTATACCAGAACGTGGACCGATATATCTCATTTTCAATACCAACCATCCTAGACACAATGCAAATAGCTCTGCTAAATTTTGGCCCTCTACGTCAAATAATGTGGGCTGTATCGTGATTTCAACAGACAGACAGACAGACGGACAGACAGACAGACAGACGGACATCGTTAAATCGACTTAGAATTTTATGCTGATTATGAATATATATACTTTATGGGGTCTAAGACGAATATTTAAGGATGTTACAAACGGAATGACAAAGTTAATATATCCTCCTTTCCAAGGTGGAGGGTATAATTAGATTCAAATCCAATCCGAGTCAAAATCTCCGTTTATACTTTGTTTTTGGAAAAAAATCAAAGTAAGAGTTTCTAAACATAAAAATTAGCCATTTGCCATAATAAAGAACTAGTGGAAAAATTTTTTAAAAGTAATAGCAATCGAAAATTGACTGAACCGCTTTTAGTAAAATTCTACCATGTGTATTCCAATTGACCGCAGTACCTTCCAACCAGAGATTGTCTACGTAGGCCGACGTTCAGGCGAAGCCTTTATATGAAACACTTTTAGATTAATAATAATAATTAAAAATAGTCAAAATTTTTAATTTTTTGTCAAATGATATGCACATTTGGAACCATTGCTCAAGGGTAGAACAAAGCAGTTAAATTCTTCAAGATAACCTCATTTTGGCAGACTCTTGTTAAAACAGCTCGTGGACGTTTCGTGTTTTGTTTCACTGTCAGACATCTTCTTGCATATTATAGACTATTATTTTAAAAATACTTTTTGTTTTGTTTTTTTTTTATTTGTATCGCTTGGGCCGAAATTGACCATACCATATCATTTTGACGCATTCCCAGAGAAGTCGACACGAACCCTCTGTATGAGAATTAGTACAGCCAAGCTTACTGCTACTTTCCGATTCCAAGCATTATTACTCAGCCCAATCAACTTGAATTATTTTGTAGAATACAATTGTATGTTAATTCCAGAATAACGAACTGTCCAAATTTTATTTAATTTAAACTATATCTATCTTATAGCTATGGTTCGATAAAAGCCTTACTCCGTCGATGTGAGATATACGCCACTATTATTGGTCACTCATGCTATCCGCTTTAACAAAAATGCAAAGAAAAAATTGAAATTGTTACAGAACGAAAAAGTGGACTTCAAAAGAAAACAACAGCAGTAGTAGTCGTTGCATCACTGCGCCAATAAATTACACAAAACGAAATACCATCTATGAGAACCTGAAAAAAATGAGTGCGAATAACGGATAGAAGCGAATTCAGTTTTAAGGGCTTTTAGCTCACTTCAGTGGCAAGTAGAAAAGCAAACGAGGCAGATGGACAAAGGATATACATCTTACATCTATGCCACTCGATGATGCCCAGCACAACAAGAACAACAACGACAACAACCAGCATACAGTATTTGCAGTCTACAACAAATATGCTGATTGCTGTTGGTTGGAACAATCTGTGATGTTGGTCATATGTTTCCACTCATGGCTGCTGCTACTGCTGCTGATGATGGTGGTGATGGCCTTAAGAAAACTGCAACCGACGAGCCAGTAACTAACAAGTGAAATGGAGGATATGGAGGAAGGAAATAGAATGGAGTGGTCATAGAACAGCGAATGATAGAGGAAATTATGCAATTTACAATTTAACCCTCATGACTATAGGATAACAAATAACATGGGCAACAACGCCAACAACCGAGAAGAGTTATAACAAAAGCATTAGTGAAATCTTCACACATAAAAAGCACTCAACTGTATAGCGGTTTGATAAACTAAATAAAGTTCAGAAGGATAAAGGCGAGTGTAGAAGGTTGTTTACTTTTGTAAGGATACAAATTTAAAACATTAAGTAGTTTATGGATAAAGTCATTTAAATATATTTTTTAACACAAACATTGAAATAATTACATTTTGAAATGTTTTGAAACACTTTAATAATCAGAAAATTAGTAATGCCATTCAAATTTGGGGGAATAACGATTCATGATTGGACCCTATTACTGGGAATATGAATAAAGAAAGAAAGAATAAAGTCGAGACAAAAACTGAACAAGTAACAAGTAAAACAAGTAAGCAAAGGCTACAGTCGAGCGGGGCCGACCGTTGAATACCCTACAACACTATAATAAACGATACAGTTTATATAGGCGAGATACTCGAAAGAATTCCACAAGATATTGTGACAAATAATAAAAGAAAACCATCAGATTTAGTTCTCTAATTTTCGAATAATAGCAACTTAAACTAATTTGCTCATTTCCAATTTATTGGTAGATGTTCCTAGATCTGGAACCAATATTTCCCAAAGACCCATAATCTCTCAGAAGTGGCAAAAGATTAACATTTATTATTGGTTTTTGACTGAAACACATCTATATGAGATACAGCCATTTGACTATATTCTTCAACGAAATCAGCGTTAACGAAATAGTCAGAAGTGCGTCTTTCCTGTATTTGTGAATTCCCCAAAAAGTCACTGGAATGGACATTTTCGTATTTTGTCTACAAAAGTTGGGAAACTCCTTTACACATTGAATATTTTTGGATGGCCATACAAAACTGCTTGGCTTTTGCAATGTCCGGTAAACCCCATTCAAATGTGCGTGAGGATCGGGCGATAATTACGACCTGCTGACAATTTTGCTGTTTTTTGGTCCATTTCAACCCCTAAATATATTGCGATCATCTCCAAAAAGAGTAGGCTTCTATTCTGACCCTCATCTTATACCCATGCAAAATTTCGTAAGGATCGGGCCATAAATGCGATCTGTATATGATATCCTGATATCCTAACTACTTAGTTTTGTTAGCTGTAGAAATATTACCAAATGTTTAATTCAAAATGAAAATATGCCAAAAATATGACAAAATTGAAAAAATATGAGAAAATTTTACAAAATCAATATTTTCATCTTTAGAGAGATATTTTTATGCGATTTTTTTAGACGTTTTTTGTTTCCTGCCAAGAGGCCATTCTGAATTAATAAGAACTGTCGAAATCAGTTCAGCCGTTCTCGACATATAAGAGATCTTTCAAGCATATCTTCTTTGATAGACATACATATCGCACATATTTTGCTATATATCCGATTTGTTTGATCTTAACATCAATGTAAAGATCAGAAGTAACCTTGTCATGGCTTTGTGATTTCGCCGGGATTTAAAATATTCGCGGTTTAATGAAAAATTTTGAATTTTTTCAACAAAAAAGATATGGTCTATTTTAGCCGCTAAATATTATCCGATGACCACCCAAATTGGTAGGCTTCTTCCCCGCCCTAAACTCTAGCTACATGCGAAATTCAACGTCGATTGGTCTATAATTGCGACCTGTATAGCTACTGCAAAATCCGACATTTTTTCAGTATTTGGTCCATTTCAACCCCTAAACATTTGGCGATCATCTCCAAAAGAAATAGGGTTCTATTCTGACCTTAACCCCAACTACATTTTAAATTTCGTGAAGATCGGGCCATAATTGCGACCTGTAGAGTGATTACAAATTAACATGGACAGACGGACAGACGGACAGACGGACGGACGGACATACATAGCTAGATCGACTCAGCTCGGCGAGCTAGGAAGATCCATATATACTTTCCTATATGGGAAACCAATATTTCGAGGTGTTACATAAATTCTGGCCCAATCAAACTTATAATACCCCCAACACATAGTGTTGTAGGGTATAAAAACATTAAGTTTGACCGGGCCAAACTTCTAATACCCTCCACCTTAGGGTAAAGGAAACATTAGAAGAAATGTGGCAAAAACCATTACAATGGAGGTACCGTTATATGGGGGCTATACCAAATCGTGGACCTACACTGCAAGTTTCGTTAACGGAGCTAGAACCCATTATGGCCTACAAATACCAATTTTCAGACAAATACGTGAAAAAATGTAGCAAAAATCATCAAATTACCGAATATCTGGAGGTACCGTTATATGGGGGCTATACCAAAACGTGGACCTATAATTACAATGACTCGCCATACGAACTGGGACCCATTATGATCTACAACTACCAATTTTCAGATAAATTCGTGAAAAAGTGTGTCAAAAATCATCAAAATGCCGAATATTGGGAGGTACCGTTATATGGGGACTATACCAAAACGTGGACCTATACATACAACCCATTATGACCTACAAATACCAATTTTCAGACAAATCCGTGAAAAATGTGGCAAAAATAATAAAAATGCCGAATATCGGGAGGTACCTTTATATGGGGGCTATACCAAAACGTGGACCTATACATGCAAGGTTTGGCACCGTTATATGGGGACTATACCAGAACGTGGACCGATATATCTAATTTTCAATACCAACCATCCTAGGCACAGTACAAATTGCTCTGCTTAATTTTGGCGCTCTACGTCAAATAATGTGGGCTGTATCGTGATTTCAAAAGACAGACAGGCAGACTACAGACAGACAGATGGACATCGTTAAATCGACTTAGAATTTTATGCTGATTATGAATATGTATACTTTATGATGTATACGATGGACCTACTTTGCTCATTTTCTCTCATAGGCTGTAATATTCATTATGAACTTCAAATACCAAATTTGAAACAATTCCGGTAAATAGTGTCGCTAAAATCATCTACATACCGAATATCGGAAGGTACCGTTATATGGGGCCTATACGAAGACGTGGACCTGCATGGCCCATATTCAATACCAAAAGTCCTGCAAATATAATACACTTACGGAAGCTAGAGTGACAGACAGACGGACGAACTAAATCGACATAGAATTTTATGCTGATCAAGAATATATATACTTTGGGGGGTCTGAAATGTATATTTCGAGGTGTAACTAACGGAATGACAAACTTAATATAATATACTATGGTGGAGGGTATAAAAAATGAGAGACCCCTAAATACTTGTCTGAAGTTATTTTATGTGGTAGAAGTGATAATTTCTAGAGTTATCTACTAAACTAAATCAAAAGCGCTATCATCCCATAGTGATACAAAATATACGGGGTTATAAACCTTAAAATGTAAAAGCCTTTAAAGGCGATGCGTCTAGAGTTTTAGGTTTGAGTAGAGAACCCCCAGATATTCATAGGAAATAATGAAAGCATAGGGAAATAAAATAATATTCTATTATGACGACCCGCTCTTCTAAAGACCATTTTCTTTCCAACCCAACGTTACTTGAATTTGATATTTAATTTCTTGGGAAGGAAAAAATTGATAGAAGTACAGAATGTGGCAAAGTTGAGTTACCAACCCAAAGTTGAGTTACCAACCCAACCAAGCCGATTTCCTTACATTTATTACCACTCCACTTGTCGATTTCCTTAACCCTACAATATCGTGGAAAGAATGCGAATTCGACAAATTTTGTTTCTATATTTTACGATAGATACTTATATTTCATTTAATACTCACAGTTTCTGACTCCCTCCCAAAATGCTCTTTTAGATTGGACCTTTGAAATCTTGACCAAAGTGATTTGCAAATGGTAAAATACAAATTTTCGACGGGTCCTTGCATAAAATTTAACCAATATTTTTTTAGTTTTTAAATTCCATGATGAGTTTTCGTAGAAATTTCAAGCAATAAGTTTTGATAACATTTCAGGACGACCTTTTCATAATTTCGATGAGTATTTGCCAAACTTGTTCAAACATCCTTTTAATTGCTCAGTTAGCATCCTCTAGTATCAAGTGAGGTTCTTAATATATAAACACATTTCAATAATTTTCCCTGACTTTTAAACGAACGGTTTGAAATTTATGTATTCAAATTGGTTTCAATTAAAAAAAAATATTTTCCAAAAACAAAGTTTTCTATGGTTTCTATATTTTGGGTTAGAATATTTTCAAAATTTAAAGTGATATCAAAGGATAAGTCAAACTGAAGTAAGCAGGCTATCGGATGTAATAACGGGACATCTTGGTGTGCAAGAAAACGTATACAAAATTGGTCGCACGGATTTGTGCGGTGCATATACTAGATTCCACTCGAAGATGAAATTTTAAAATATTTTCTTTGCCACTGCCCAGTTTTAACAAACTAAAGATAACATTTCATAGGGAGAGATTTACAGATCTAGAATACGCCAGGTTTATTGGCCCTAACTTTAATTAAGCAACCCAATTTTTCACTCCTGCATATGAAGGAGCATTTTCACCTTACACCTTCACCATATCATTATGAATTTCTTGCCCCGATAAACCTTTTTTATGTAAATTTTTAATGACAGCACGCATTTCTATCGCAAAAAAAATTGCGGATGCGTTCTTTTTTAACACCTGTTTCTATATGAAGGAGTAGTCAGATCGAAACAACATTTAACATGTGTTCATAACAGAGATGGAAGGTTCCAAAACACTTAACTTTTTTCTGTTTATATCGCGCTTTTTGTGCTATGCTAAGAAATTTCCGAACTGCCCTCGTATTTACAATAATTTTTGTCAGATTCAAAAGGACCTATAAAGAACTTCACACATCGGATTTCAGACAAATCCATAGAAACTTTATGACTTTATGATACCCTACACCACTTTGCTAATTTAGTAGAGCTACACATAACAATTAAAAGTTTTTATAGGAGAATTCAATCATACACTCTATGATTATAATTATAATTTAAAGTTCAAAGGACTAAATATGCCGAAGCATTTGTATCTTTTAAAATCGGACTTGTATTGCCCATTTGGTGCATAATTAATTTGAAATCGGATAAAGATAAATATGAGAGCTATATCTAAATCTGAACCGATCTCCATAAAATTTGGCAAAGATATTTCTGAGCTGTATTTGATATATTTCCCTGAATATCGTTGTTACGGAGTGTATATTACGGTTGTGGGTAACAAATATAACAAATCGGATGAACAGTATATATGGGAGCTATAGCTATATCTGAACCGATCTTCACCAAATTTGACATACTAGCTTCTAGACTCAATTCGGTCGTAAGTGCCAAATTTCATCCCAGTTGGGCAAATCTTAGACGTTTGGTGCACAATAAAAGGTAAATCGGAAGAAGTTATATATGGGAGATATATCCAAATTTGAACCGATCTCGATAAAATTTATCAAGTGTATTTCTGAGCTGTATTTGATATATTTCCCCAAATATTGTTGTTACAGAGTGCATATTACGGCTGCGGAAGACAAAAATAACAAATCGGATGAACAATATATGGGAGCTATAGCTATATCTGAACAGATTTCTATCAAATTTGGCATACTTATTTTCTGGCCTAATTTGGTTGTATGTGCAAAATTCCTACCAATCGCCCTGATAGTACACGTTTGGTGCACAATAAAAAGCAAATCGAACGAAGATATATATGAGAGCTATATCTAAATTTTGACCGATTATCTCCAATTTGAATAGGGTTCGTTCTTGGGCCAAACAAATGATTTGTGCAAAATTTCATCTGGAAAGGACAATAAATGCGAACTGTACTTTGTTTACAAAAATACATGGACAGACGGACGGACGGTCATGCCTAAATCGACTCAGAATGTGATTCCATGCAGTTCATCAAAAGGAACTAGGGGTCTATCTCGTTTTCTTTTGCTTGTTACAAACAAATGCACAAAGACATAATACCCTGACCACCTTGTGGTGTAGGGTATAAAAATATGGCTTAAATCCCGAATATCGGGAGGTACCGCTACATGGAGGCTATACGATATATTGAACCTATATTGACAATTCTCGTTCATAGGTAAAAGTACCCACAAAGGACTTGATGTGTAGAATTTCATCCAATTCCGTTGAAAAATGTGTGGCTACAATTATCTCTGCCAGGGGTGAGAATTTCCTGAGTAGAACTTCAGACAATTCCATTAAAAAATATCTCTACAATCATCTGTTTAAAATTGTCCTATCTTTATTCGTTTTGACTCTAGCGTGATTACAACAGACGGACGAACGACAGTGCTAAATCGTTTTAGACTTTTAGGAATATATATATACTTTATATATTCTTAAACGATTTATTCTAGGAGTTACAAACGGAATGATCAAATGAATAAACCCTTCATCCTATATATGATGGAGGGTATAAAAATGAACAACAACATAATCATGCCTTAAATCTACTGCAGCTACTTTTTTACTCAGAACTTACTAATAAATGCAAGTGAGATTTATTTTAAAGCGATTTCTCTTGACGTTCGATGCATGTAAACATGTGCAAGAAATTGCTGCTTTTTTCAAAACCTCACTTTTATGTCTTTGCAACAAATGTCAACTAAAGTAAAGACAAGACATTTCGTGGAAAAAGGTGATGTTATAAAAGCATACTTCAGTGAATTTAAAAAACTTAACCCAAAACAAATGGAATGGCGGTTGGGAACATTACTTTTTCACGGCCGCCTGGAGGCACACGATGAAGGATATTAAAACACTTTTGATGACTTTGCTTTGTTCCCTTTCTTAAACAATCCAAGATACGCAAAAATGTTTGTGCATTTTTTCCATTCATCTTTGTAAGAGTTTTGCCTCGCATTTATGCTGTTGTTTCATTTTTCCCGCTTAGACACATACACAAAAAATACGGGCGGAGGAATGGAATCGGGAATTCCACCCACACATACACTCAAACAAACTAGAAAGCAGAACTAACACAAAGTTGCTAAATTATCAAGTGAAAAAGTTCTCTTTCTGGCTTTTTCTTCGTTTCAATTCCATTTGCGTCCTCACTTCCGCTGTTAACAGTGCACTTCCGTGGCCTCAGTGTAAAACTTACTCAACTCATCGCAGGATAAACTTGCTCTAAATCCTGCTCATACTCCCCACAGCTCACGGTTCACCGGCTCACTAACTTTTTATTGTAACCGTTTTACAACAACACAAAATAGCGGAATTGTTAAAAGAGGTTTCTGTGTCTTTTTTGTTTCTTTGTTTCGGTTAATAATTGTCGTTTTAAGACTGCCATGTACAAACCGCGGTCCGAAAGCTGTTATGCGGTTTTAAAACAGCGGGTGCCAAGGCATGTAACCGCATGTAAATGTTATTTGAAAATTTCTTCACCTTACTTGGCATGGTAAAAATGTTTCGGTTCATTGATGAGATCATAAAGTTATGTTATAAGATGAAAATAAAACTGGTGTTTCATTCGTAAAACACTGGGAGATCTAACCTTAAACAAACAATATTAAATTTTCTAAGTTTTAGCATTAAATTCGAAAACAATATATTTTATCCTTTTATCCTTTCTGCGAAAGGAAAACATGATTTTAAAGCGACACAATCAGGGCCCAACATTTATTCAAATTTTGAAAATATGTCTTTTCTATTTGGGTAATAATAGCAACACAATTTACGCTGTCCATACAAAAATTTAGCGGTGGTACAAATTGTTATCCAATAAAATTAGTTATAATTAGGTCCTATAAGATGTATCAATGTATTACGTTTACTAGCCAAATTCGTATAGCTTGTAATTTGGCATATTGGTTTTTCATTGGATGTAAATTCGCTCCTACTGAAATTAGTCCCAAGGTTATACCCAAATCCGATATAACTGTGTAGGTCCTAAGGTCCAGTCGATGTGATGAACAAGTAAAAAACTTTAAGTTCGCTCATGCCGAACTTTCAACAACCGCCACCATGAGGTAAATAAAACATGTATAAACAAGTAAAAAAATATTAAGTTCGACCGGGCCAAACTTTTAATACCCTCCACCTTAGGGTAAAGGAAGCATTAGAAAAAATGTGGCAACAACCATTAAAATGTCGAATATCGGGAGGTAACGTTATATGTGGGCTATACCAAATCGTGGACCTACACATGCAATGTTTCGCCAAAGGAGCTAAAACCCATTATGACCTACAAATACCAATTTTCAGACAAATCTGTGAAAAAATGTGGCAAAAATCATCAAATTACCGAATGTCAGGAGGTACCATTATATGGGGGCTATGCCAAAACGTGGACCTATAATTACAATGACTCGCCACACTGGGACCCATTATGATCTACAACTACCAATTTTCAGAGTAATTCTTGAAAAATGTGTCAAAAATCATCAAAATACCGAATATTGGGAGGTACCGTTATGACTATATCAAAACGTGGACCTATACATACAATGTTCCGCCACACGAACTAGAACCCATTATGACCCACAAATACCAATTTTTAGACAAATCAATGAAAAAATGTGGCAAAAGCCATCAAAATACCGAATATTGGGAGGTACCGTTATATGGGGGCTATACCAAATCATGAATCCATACATGCAATGTTTCGCCACCGGACCTGGAACCCATTATGACCAACAAATACCAATTTTTAGACAAATCCGTAAAAAAAATGTGGCAAAAAAATTAAAATACCGAATACCGGGACGTACCTTCATATGGAGGCTATACCAAAACGAGGACCCATACATGCAATGTTTTGCCACACGCACAGGGACCCATTATGATCTACAAGTACCAATTTTTATACAAATCCGAGAAAAAATGTGGAATAAATAATCAAAATACCGAATATCGGGAGGTACCGTTATATGGGGACTATACCAGAACGTGGACCGATATATCTCATTTTCAATACCAACCATCCTAGACACAATACAAATAGCTCTGCTAAATTTTGCCGCTCTACGTCAAATAATGTGGGCTGTATCCTGATTTCAACAGACAGACAGATATACAAACAGACAGACATCGTTAAATCGACTTAGAATTTTATGCTGATTATGAATATATATACTTTATGGGGTCTACGACGAATATTTATGGATGTTACAAACGGAATGACAAAGTAAATATACCCTTTCCAAGGTGGAGGGTATAATAAAACCAGTAACGGAAGGTATATGATACCCTACACCACAATGCGTATTTAGTAGAACTCTTGTAACAAAAATGTTTATTTTTTCAATTTATTTGGTATGATACCTACTACGAACTAAACAACATTGCTGTATAGTGTATGATATGACTTCGATAAGGGTTATATTAAAAAATATTTATTGGAGTAATAGATACACCGGACCGAGTTTTACCAAATGGTAAAATTCGGTTGAATATTAAAAAATCTTTTTAACTTGGGCTGATATTACATATATGGTGAGCAATAAGCTTAAAATCGGATGAAGATGTATACCGAAGCTATATAAAAATCTGAACCGACCTCGATAAAATTTGGCAGAGGTATTTTTGGACAGTATCTTATACCTTGTATAAAATATCATTGTTGTGGAGTGTATATTACACATGAGAGCGACTTACAACACATAATCGTATGAAAAATATATATGGAATGTGTGGCTAGATCTGAACCGATTTTCACCAAATTTGATGAGCTTACTTCTAGACCGAATTCGGTCAGATGTGCAAGAATTCGGGTCGTTTGGACTGACATCGGCCATTTGGTGCACGAAAACTCGAATAGAGATATATATGGGAGCCATATCGAAATCTGAACCGATCTTCACAAAATTTTTAACAAATATTTCTAAACTGTATCTGATATCTGATTATTTTTGTGGACTGCATATTACGCATATGTTGGACCTTAAACCCTAAATCGGATGGAACATATATATTGGAGCTATAGCTACATCTGAAACGATTCCAAATTTGAAGTACATACTTCTTGACTGAATTCGGTAGGATGTGCCAAAACTCAGTTCATTTGGACTGATATTAGCCATTTGGTGCACAATTAACCCGTCTTAAGCTGATCCGTTTTCGTTAAAAATTTTACAGAAGTATCTTTGAGCTCCATAATTTATCTGGTACCAAATATCATTGCAGTGCATATTACGCATGTGAGGGACTTAAAACTTCACATCCGATGAAACATATATATGGGAGCTATATCAATATCTGAACCGATTTTCACCAAATTTGAAGCGCTTGTATCTAGGATGAATTCAGTCGGAATTGACACAAGTCAGTTCATTTGGGCTGATATAAGCCATTTGGTGCACAATTAACCGGAAATCGGTTAAAGATATATTGAAGCTTTACCTAAATTTGAACCGATTCTCACCAATTTCAATGGGGTTCGTCCTTGGGCCAAACAAATATTGTTTAGAAAATTTCCTCTCGATCGGATAATAAATGTGACCTGCATTTTGTTCACAAGAATACATGGACAGAAGGATGGATGGACGAACAGACGGACTGTAGATCATCAAAAGGAACTATGGCTCTATCCCGTTTCCTTCTCCCTGTTACAAACAAATGATCAAAAACATAATACCCTTACCACTATGTGGTGTAGGCTATAATTACACATACTAAATAAATAACATGTAAAGGCAATTTTCTGTCATAAGAAGTAGTTAATTTACTTACTATTAATCCCAATAATAATAATTTAATAATAATAATTTAATTTACTATTAATCCCATAAAACTGTAAACAAGTAATTATAACAAGTAAAAAAGCTGTAAGTTCGGCCGGGCCGAACTTTTAATACCCTCCACCATTTGGTACAAATTTGGCAATTTCCAAAAAATAAAACCCGTTAAAAATTCTGTTAAAATCTTAAAAATACCGAATGCTTATACGACGACGTGGGCCTGCATAGGCAACATTTGTCATAAATTATTACAATATTTAAATGCGAAACTTGAAGAAAAATCTGTTTATAATGTAGCTAAAATCGTCAAAATACCGAATATGGGAGGTACCGTTATATGGGGGCTATACGAAGACGTGGACTTGCACAGACAATTTTCTGGCATGGGCTGAAGTATCCATTACGAACTTCACATACGAAATTTGAAACAATCCCTGTAAATAACGTCGCTAAAATCATTAAAATACCGAATATCGGGGGGTACCGTTATATGGGGGCTATATGAAGACGTGGACCTACATGGCTCATTCTTTGACTTTGGATGAAGTATCTATTACGAACTTCAAATACCAAATTTGAAACGATTCCGGTAAACAATGTCGCTAAAATCATCAAAATACCGAATATCGGGGGGTACCGTTATATGGGGGCTATATGAAGACGTGGACCTACATGGCTCATTTTTTGATTTAGGATGTAGTATCCATTACGAATTTGAAATAATTCCGGTGAATAATGTCGCTAAAATCATCAAAATACCGAATATCGGGAGGTACCGTTATATGGGGGCTATATGATAACTTGGACCTACATGGCCCATTTACGAACTTAACCTGCCTACTGGGAAAAAATACATGTGTGCAAAATTTTAGCCTTCTATCTCAATTTGTTCGAAAGATAGCGTGATTACAATATACAGACAGACGGACATGGCTAAATCGTCTTAGAATTTTACGCTGATCAAGAATATATATACTTTGTTGGGTCTGACATGAATATTTCAAGGAGTTACAAACGAAATGACAAAATTAATATACCCTCCATAGTATGGTGGAGGGTATAAAAATATTAGTATTGGTATCATCTGTTTTAATACTAAGGTTTACTCTTTATCCTACCTCCTCCACAAAATTTCAATATTTTCCAAAAAAATATGTACAACTTTCTCAAATATGTGGAATTAGACCAAACCTGACACGTCGCAATAATTATATTAGACTTAAATTATATGTGAAATAATGGAAAAATGTATTTGTCCACTCCTTCGGATCCATATCAATAAAGGGTAAACATTATGAATAATCTACTCAAAATATATTCTATTATCAGACATAAGTTGAGGGCTGATATTTTTATACCCTCCACCTTGGAAAGGAGGGTATATTAACTTTGTCTTAGACCCCATAAAGTCTAAGTCTAAGTCGATTTAACGATGTCCGTCTGTCTGTCCGTCTGTCTGTCTGTCCGTCTGTCTGTCTGTCCGTCTGTCTGTTGAAATCACGATACAGCCCACATTATTTGACGTAGAGCGCCAAAATTTAGCAGAGCTATTTGCATTGTGTCTAGGATGGTTGGTATTGAAAATGAGATATATCGGTCCACGTTCTGGTATAGTCCCCATATAACGGTACCTCCCGATATTCGGTATTTTGATGATTTATGCCACATTTTTTCACGGATTTGTCCGGAAATTGGTGTTTGTAGGTCTTAACGGGTTCCAGCTCCGGTGGCGAAACATTGCATATATGGGTCCATGATTTGGTATAGCCCCCATATAACGGCACCTCCCGATATTCGGCATTTTATTGGTTTTTTGCCACATTTCTTCTAATGTTTCTTTTACCGTAAGGTGGAGGGTATTAAAAGTTTGGCCCGGCCGATTGGACATTTCTGAATATAATACGCGTAATATAATGATGATGATTTTGACTATTGTGAAAAAACACACGGACATTCACTGACGGAGATGGTGTCTCAAATACCGATGGTTTTAGCAAATTTGCCAGGTTTAAGGTTTGAATTTCTTTTTCTTTTGTGTGTTTTTTTTTTTGCAAAACTCTTCCTCTGTTTTGCAATGTTTTCTATTTCGCTTTTTTCTTTTCTTTGCCATTGGGTTCCATTTCCACAGTTTTTGATTATGTTCTGCTGTTCCCGCTCAGTTGTTTTGTAACTGGATAATACGCAAGAAATGCGTATGATGTGTTGCTTTAAGGCAGATAATCAAATTATCATGAAAACGTATATTTTTGTTGTTGGCCAGGGTGAAAATGGTTTGTTTTTAAGTTCTCCGCTGCAGTAGATATGGATTTTTATATCGTATTTTTACTTTTTAATGTTAAGCTTTTTGGACTTAAGTTTAAATTCTTTACATTTGTTTAATGTTAATTTTTGTGGAACTCCTTTCAAGAATGGATAAAGTTATTATTTCCATGCAAAAAGGGTTTCTATGCACAGGCAATGGGTTATCAGTATTTTCTTTTGTTAATGGAGACAGACACACAACAATAGCGATTAACTGGCCTCGCCTTAGGGTGGGTGGGTAAAGACAAAGAGGACGCATTTGCTTTATCCCAAATTCCATTTAGCCCAAAAATAAACTCATTGTCATCCTTTCTATGGTTAGCTTATTGTGTGCTTTACTTCTCAAATTATTATTTTTTGGTAAATTGCATTTCATTTTGAACCCCCTTTTCTAGCTGTCTGTTTCATGGCCATAGACTTTCTAGTCTCATCTGGGTCTACTGGAAAATTGATTCGTTTTAATAATTCAAATCAAACTTATTTCATGGAGTATAACATCAGCAGCAGCTGATTTAAACAATTATCTATAATTGCAATGGGGTTTCCTTTCTCACAAATCGAATTGAACCAATCATTCCCATCCCATACTGCACCAAGCTCCATTGTTATTCAACAGCCAGCATTTGAATAATGTGGGCCAGCCATATCGAATGCCATGAATACCCGTGGCATGAATAGATGAATGAATGGAATTTTTAATGTTTATCTCAATGACGACGAACGAATCCTTTAACAAGTTCTATCTTTAACGAAACGCTTATTGTTCTGTGACATACTGCAGACAGACAAGAGCTGCTGTTGATGCTGCTTGCTGGTGGTGCCGTAGCTAAATTATATTTTATCATCAAGGCTATCAACGCCAGCTGAAACTCTGATATAAGTTTATGTAGAACATATTGTTGGCGAATGGCAAATTATCTGCCGAGGATGATTAAAGAATACCATTCATTGACAATGACAAAAGTAATGTACAATTTTAGTTTGTTAATTTGTGTTGGATATCAGATGTTCATTGAAGTTTCAATTATTTAAATTGAGGACAACTGGGAAAAGACTACATTTATACGCTACAAAACACAGTGGTAAAGGTATTATGTCTTTCTGCATTTGTTTGTACCATAGAGAAGGAAGCGAAATAGACCCGTAGCTCCTTTTGATGATATATAATCACATTTTGAGTCGATTTATGCATCCATCCGTCTATTTGTCAACGTATTTTTGTAAACAAAGTACAGGTCGCATTTATTGCCCGATCGAAATGAAACTTTGCCCAAATCATTTGTTTGCCCCAAGGACGAACCCTATTGAAACTAGAGATCGTCGGTCAAAATTTAAATATATCTACGATATATATCTTCGTTCGATTTGCATTTATTGTGAACCAATATGCAATATTAGTAGAAATTTAATGGTATATTGCACATACGACCAAATGGGATCTGAAAATATTCGGGGAATTATATTAAATACAGTTCAGAAATACCATTCCCAATTTTATCGGGATTTGGATATAGATCCCATATATACCTTTACTAGATTTCCAGATTATTGTGCACCAAATGGTTAATAAATCCCGAATTGAATAGATTTTGGCACATAGGTACAAATTCAGCCTTGAATAAAGTGCAACAAATTTGGTGAAAATTGGTTATGATTCGATTTGATCCGATTTTGTATTTAAGTCCCCACAACAATCATATTTTGCACCAGCTATCAGATACACCATAGAAATACATCTGCCAAATTGTATAGAGATCGGTTCAGATTCAGATATAGCTTCCATATATATCTTCCTCCGAAATATAACTTCAGATAGGATAGATTCAATTCCGTTTGAAAAATGCTGTTAAACTTTTCAAAAACCAACAATTAAAAAAGCTGTAAATTCGGCCGAACTTTAAATACCCTCCACCATTAGGAACGAATTTTGCAATTCTCAGTCTTATGCTGTATTATCCATTACGAACTTCATATACCGAATTTGAAACAATTCCGGTAAATAATGTCGCTAAAATCATTAAAATACGGAATATAGGGAGGTACCGTTATATTGGGGCTATATGAAGACGTGGACCTGCACACACAATTTTCTGTCTTAGGCTGTAGCATCCATTACGAACTTCAAGTACCAAGTTTGAAGCAATTCCGGTGAACAGTGTCGCTAAAATCGTAAATATACCGAAAATAGGCAGGTGCCATTATATGGGGGCTATACGAAGATGTGGACGTGGGAGATACCGTTTTATGCGGGCTATACGAAGACGTGGACCTGCACAAACAACGGCTTAGGCTGTAGTATTCATTACAAACTTCAAGTACCAAGTTTGAAACAATTCCGGTGAATAATGTCGCTAAAATCATCAAAATACCGAATATCGGGAGGTACCATTATATGGGCACTATAGCAAAATGTGCACCTACATTGAGTAGAATTTTGTCAACCTACTTCAATTCGTTCGGAAGCTAGAGTGATTTCCACAGACGGACGGACATCGCTAAATCGACATAGAATTTTATGCTGATCAAGAATATATATACTTTGTCTGTGTATATTTCGAGGTGTTACAAACGGAATGACAACCTTAATATACCCTTCATGTCGGTATAAAAAGTAGGTGAGCCGTTATATGAGGCCTATACCAAAACGGGAGCGCTTATAGACAATTTTATGCTTCAAGAATTGTCATATTTCGTAGCTACATGTGGCTACGATTAGAAAAGTACCTAATATCGGAAGGTTATATGAGTGCTATACAAAAAACGTGGATCTATACATACAATGTTTCACCACCGGAGCTAGAAACCACTATGACCTACAAATAACAATTTTTAGACAAATCTGTGGAAAAATGTGGCGAAAATCATAAAAATACCGGATATTGGAAGGTTCCGTTATAGGGGGGCTATGCCAAAGCGTGGACCTATATATATTATGTGCCGCAACCGGAGCGAGAACCCATTGCGAACTACAAATACCAATTTTTAGACAAATCCATAAAAATGTGGCAAAAATCATCAAACTACCGGATATTAGGAGGTAGCGTTATATGAGAGCTATACAAAAACGTGGACCTATACATGCAATGTATCGCCACCGCAGCTGGAACCCTTTATGACCTACAAATACTAATTTTTAGACAAATTCGTGAAAAAATATGCCGAATATCATCAAAATAACTATACCAAAACGGGATCCGATACATCCATTTAAAATACCAACCATTCTATACACAATACAAATTACTCTAATAAATTTTGGCGCTCTACGTCAAATAATGTGGGCTGTATCGTGATTTCAACAGACCGACAGACGGACATCGTTAAATCGACTTAGAATTTTATGTTGATTATGAATATATATACTTTATGGGGTATACGACGAATATTTAGGGATGTTACAAACGGAATGACAAAGTTAATATATCCTCCTTTTCAAAGTGGGGGGTATAAAAAGATCATAGTTGGTATGAATTAATTCTTATAAATTCCCCATATTTTTTAGGGGTAGCTCTACTTAATATGTACAATGGTGTGGGGTGTCGTAAAGTCGTACCGCCCGACTTTTGGCCTTTCATTACTGGTTTAAGCACACTTACATAATTATTTTAACAAAAGGCTCCAAGATTCGGAATCTTGATACATTAACCGAGTAATATCCAAAATACTCTTCGTATTGTTATTTGTAATATTGCCGAAGACTTTATTTACCTAAAATGTAAGGATTCTGCAGAATCTTAATCCTAAAATTTCCAAAAATGTTTAAGAAGGGAGAATTTATCTTCTCTATTTGGGTTACTTTGCGATGTAGGAATGAATTGTCCTATAATTATTACTAAAATTAAATTTTGTCGTCCAGTGTAATAAACTCCTATTCTGACTTTGAAATAAAATTGCAAAATTTTGCCTCTTTTTAATCGCTTAATATCACTGCTATACCTTTAATATTTTTCTACCTTTGAATAATCCAGCCCTATTTTAACTCTCCGCGCCAATAGTGAACGTCATCGAATATTCCCAAGTACTGGCTTTGACTTGCCGTATGTCGTATGTATGAGAATATCGTACCACCTTTGTTAAACTTTTTAGAACTTTTCGCATCGTTAAAATATAAATCAAAAAATCTCTCCATTTTGTTCTCCTCTTACAAAATTTAACGATCTCTTATCGATCTGCTAATAACTGTTGATGCCTTTTTATCCTTTAAGTGCGAATCGTACTTTTTCTAAATTTCAAAGTTCTATCTTCGGTCGTTTTTCTTAGGATTTAATATTTGGTCAGTTAGTCACCGATTGATTATTTTATTCAGTTCATCACATAAATAAAAGGTGGCATTTTTCTACACAAATTAATATTCATTCCACATAACTCCTGAAGTTAAAAAGACAGAATTATATATAAGCTTTTGTAAATTGTCACTTGTTTTAAATATTCTATACAATACTATTTTCACATTCACAAATAAAAGAATTAAACTTTCGACAAATGCTAAACCGCTCATCAATATTGTTCGGCACACTTCAACTGTGAAAATGAAAACAAATGTTTGTCACTTTTAATCTCTTTTTCTGCATTTTATCGACTCGCCTTCATCGCGAACTGAATACGATTTTGATGTGTCACTATAAGTGTTAAAATGCCAATCAATTGTTGAGTTTACAACTAACTAGAAAATAAGAACAAAAAAGTTTTTTAATTAAAAATAACAATACAATGTATATAAATTTATGCGAAACAAGATACTATTGCTGGACAAGTTAGTAATGAACACATGAAAAGTGTCGGTCTAACATTTTAAAATGAAAATGCATTTTAATCACAGTTGTGATATTCAAATACAAAACAACTTTGTTTATGTTCTGTTTGAATGCCCTCCGCCATATTGAAGGTGGTACATTGCCGTAGACTAAATAATGTAGACAGATAAAGAGTTATTTTGTTTTACATTTGAGGGTACACAACAGTTTGGATCCTTCCGACCGCAACCATCTGATTTGATTTAAAACAAGTAAGCAAAGGCTACAGTCGAGCGGGGCCGACCGTTGAATACCCTACAACACTATAATAAACGATACAGTTTATATAGGCGAGATACTCGCCTCCACAAGATATTGTGACAAAAAATAAAAGAAAACCATTAGGTTTCGTTCTCTAATTTTCGAATAATAGCAACTTTAACTAATTTGCTCATTTCCACTTTATTGGAAGATGTTGCACGTAAATGGTCTTCCTAGATCTTGAATCAATATTTCCCAAAGACCTATAACCTCTCAGAAGTGGCAAAAAATTAACATTTATTATTGGTTTTTGACTGAAACGCATCTATATGAGATACAGAAATTTGACTATATTCTTCAACGAAATCAGCATTAACGAAATAGTCGGAAGTGCGTCTTTCCTGTATTTGTGAATTCTCCAAAAAGTCACTGGAATGGTCATTTTCGTATTTTGTCTACAAAAGTTGGCAAACTATTTCACACATTGAATATTTTTGGATGGTCCTCCGATACTGCTTGGCTTTTGCAGTGTGCGGTAGCCCCCATTCAAATGTGCGTGAGGATCGGGAGATATTTACGACCTGCCGGCAATTTTGCAGTTTTTTGGTCCATTTCAACCCCTAAATAAATGGCGATCATCTCCAAAAAGAGTAGGCTTCTATTCTGACCCTCATCTTATCCCCATGCAAAATTTCGTAAGGATCGGGCCATAAATGCGATCTGTATATGATATTCTGATGTCATAACTACTTAGTTTTGTTAGCTGTAGAAATATTACCAAATGTTTAATTCAAAATGAAAATATGCCAAAAATATGACAAAATTGAAAAAATATGAGAAAATTTTACAAAATCAATATTTTCATCTTTAGAGAGATATTTTATGCAATTTTTTAGACGTTTTTTCTTTCCTGCCAAGAGGCCATTCTGAATTAATGAGAACTGTCGAAATCAGTTCAGCCGTTCTCGACATATAAAAGATCTTTCAATCATATCTTCTTTGATAGACATATATATCGCACATATTTTGCTATATATCCGATTTGTTGGATAATAACATCAATGTAAAGGTCAGAAGTAACCTTGTGATGGCTTTGTGATTTCGCCGGGATTCAAAATATTCACGGTTTAATGAAAATTTTTGATTTTTTTCAATGGTCTATTTTACCCTCTAAATATTATCCGATGACCACCCAAATTGGTAGGCTTCTTCCCCGCCCTAAACTCTAGCTACATGCAAAATTCCGCGTCGATTGGTCTGTAATTGCGACCTGTATAGCTACTGCAAAATCCGACATTTTTTCTGTATTTGGTCCATTTCAACCCCTAAACATTTGGCGATCATCTCCAAAAGCAATAGGGTTCTATTCTGGTCCAAGCCCCACCTACATTCTAACTTTCGTGAAGATCGGGCCATAATTGCGACCTGTAGAGTGATTACAAATTAACATGGACAGACGGACAGACGGACAGACGGACAGACGGACGGACGGACATACATAGCTAGATCGACTCAGCTCGGCGAGCTAGGAAGATCCATATATACTTTCCTATATGGGAAACCAATATTTCGAGGTGTTACATAAATTCTGGCCCAATCAAACTTATAATACCCCCAACACATAGTGTTGTAGGGTATAAAAACTGAGCTGTATCTGATATCTGCTACCAAAGATCATTGTTGTGGAGTGCACATTACGAAAGTGCAGATATCAGATTTTTTTATATGTATATGGGATCCAAAAGTGTGTTACTAGCTGACCCGGACGCGTTGCTGGCTCATACTTTTATTGTTTTTTTATTATTTAATGCACATTTTAAAAAACCTAATATAAGTTGTAAACATTTCGTTTTTCTTTCGAAAAAACCTAAGCATTGATAAAAATGTTGGCTTACAACTGCAGCGAAACTATAAATTTATCGGTTTTCATTGTTTAAGCTTATTGGTGTTTTCCTAGTTTTGTGGTCTATTGGTGTATTCTTTTCAACACATTTATTTAAGGAACACGATATTTACGACGAACGAAGGAAATTTTCCACAAACATATGCCTATATATCTTCGATTTTTTGAAGTGTTGGTTCTCTGAATCGATTGTAATTTCTAAATTCAACAACAAAAATGTCACTGTAGATTCACGTAACGGTTTCTTTAGATGTTTCAAGTGTCCTGGCTACATGACTTTAATTAACCTATCAAAAATAAGCTGTCGTCGGTTTATAAAATTTAGGGACCCCAAAAAGTATGTACAAGTGTAGAAACTTTGTCCGCGTGTCTCTCCGCTCGTCATTTACAATTACGATATTCAATATGCGTTTTTGAAACTATGTATGTACAGGGTTGCCCATATTCGACGGACCCATCTGGCAACTCCATAACTTTTGACAGAGATGTCACATCGCTTAATGACATACCGCATTTGAAGCGTCAGTCCAAGCAGATTTTTACCATGAACCAATACACGCCACGCGAGCGCTCTGAAATAGTTGAAATTTACAAGAAGTCATTGTGAAAACTCAACGTGCTTTTAAAACATTAAAAAATGTGAGAGGTGCGCCTTCTAAGAACACCATTATGCGTTTATACGAAAAAATTTCGACTGGTAAGGCTCTTTCTAATCCGAAGAGGCCATATAAAAGTCGACCAAGGCGATCGGCCGAGAATATCGCTGCCGTACGAGCCAGTGTTGAGAGGTCCCCAAGAACATCCCAAAAACGCCGTTCTCAGCATTTGGGCATTGCTCGGTCCACTTTACAACGGATTATTCGCATTGATTTGCATTTGTTCCCGTACAAAATTCAATTGACGCAAGGAATGTTGCCTGCGGACAAGCCTCGTCGATTGGAATGGGCCCAAAGGGCCCAAAAGTCCGTCGAATATGGGCAACCCTGTACAGGCATTTATATTATTGTTAGCATTATTGATGTTCCAAAAATATATATTTGTCATCATTTAGATATAGATCTAATTCTAATTTAGCATTTTATGATTTCCTCTAATACTGGTTTCACTCATATAACCTGCCGATTTGAGGTATTTTGAAGACTTCAAAAGCATTTTCCAAGTTATAAATCATTATACCCTACACCACAAGGTGGTCAGGGTATTATGTCTTTGTGCATTTGTTTGTAACAGGCAAAAGGAAACGAGATAGACCCATAGTTACTTTTGATGATCTGAATAGAATCACATTCTGAGTCGATTTATGCATGTCCGTCCGTCCGTCCGTCTGTCCATGTATTTTTGTAAACAAAGTTCAGGTCGCATTTATTGCCCGATCCAGGGAAATTTTGCACAGATCATTTGTTTGGCCCAAGGACGAACCCTATTGAAATTGGAGATAATCGGTCAAAATTTAGATATAGCTCCCATATATATCTTCGTCCGATTTGCCTTTTATTGGGCACCAAAGTGTAATATCAGTCCGAATAGTATGGAATTTTGCATATACACCCAAATTAGGCCTGAAAATATGTATGCCAAATTTGATCGAAATCGGTTCAGATATAGCTATAGCTCCCATATATATTGTTCATCCGATTTGTTATTTTTGTCCACCGCCGCCGTAATATGCACTCTACAACAACAATATTTGGGGAAATATATCAAAAACAGCTCAGAAATACATTTGCTAAATTTTATCGAGATCGGTTCAGATTTGGATATAGCTCCCATATATAACTTCGTTCGATTTACCTTGTATTGTGCACCAAACGTCTAATATTTGCCCAAATGGGATGGAATTTGGCACTTAGGACCGAATTTAGTCTAGAAGCTAGTATGTCAAATTTGGTGAAGATCGGTTCAGATATATCTATAGCTCCCATATATACTGTTCATCCGATTTGTTATATTTGTTACCCACAGCCGTAATATGCACTCCGTAACAGCGATATTCAGGGAAATATATCAAATACAGCTCAGAAATATCTTTGCCAAATTTTATCGAGATCGGTTCAGATTTGGATATAGCTCCCAAGTATATTTTGATCCGATTTCAAATTAATTACGCACCAAATGGGCAATACAAGTCCGAATTAAAAAGATACAAATGCTTCGGCATATTTAGTCCTTTGAATTTTAAATTATAATTATAATCATAGGGTGTATGATTGAATTCTCCCATAAAAACTTTTAATTGTTATGCGGAGCTCTACTAAATTAGCAAAGTGGTGTAGGGTATCATAAAGACGGCCCCGCCCGACTTTCTTTACTGGTTTTCATTATTTAATTATTTCGTAGTATTTAATTACATTTCGAATCCAAAATTATTAGTGTTATAAAGATCTTAGCAACATTTACAAAAGTAACAAAAACAAAAAATCAAAAGTATTTTTTTGTTCGTATCATTTAGAAGACCATGTTATAAAGTATATTGTTTTCTACCGAATGAACTGTAATTTGACATTTAAAGTTTCCAGTGTTATAAAATCTATATCGGCAAAACTGTTAACTATTGCTTCCCCATTTGGCATAACCGCAATTGAAAATGGACGTTAAGATTTTGAATGTTTTGATGCTTTGGGGAAATATTATCTAATCAAAATTGAAATTTTTATCATGAAAACCATATAAAGGCTTATATAAAGATATACAAAATTTCGCGATTTGTTCGGAATTTTTCAATAAGAATTTTATAATTTTAATGGCTATCTGAAACAATTCTACATAAGATTCTATATCAAAAACCAACTATCGATTTGTTTAGTTTCGCTACTTTTCTAGGGGCTTTTCTGAAAATTTTCTTTCGTAAAAACTTTTTACTGTAATTACAAATAGCCGAAAGAAAATTTGAGTCAAATCCGCCCAGCCGTTCTCAGCAGATTTCTTTATAAATAATGATTTAAAGAAATAGGCGTGACCAGTCCCTCTGACTCAAAATAGATACTTAGAGTTCAAGGGAGAGTCAACAGCACCACGTGTACTAACTTTCAAACAGATATCATCACAGGATGTTAAGCAAATCAAAAAATGGGCGTAAAAGTGGGCGTGGTCAATCTTTATTTGCATAAAACCCTAAATCGGGGTAGGACGAACATTTGTTAACAAAAAATTCAAATTGACCCAACCGTTTTCAACTTCCAACGAACGATATCTGATTTTTATACGAAATAAACACTTTGGTTTGGAGGGAAAGTCAAGAGGATCTCGTGTAATAATTTTCAGGACGAAGTCGAAGTCGAAATTTGCAAATTCCTTTCAAATGGCGGAGGGTATTTAAAGTTTTTTACGTGTTTCTTTCTAAACGTGGGAATAGTTCTTCCAATGATGGTATATTTGAAAGGGGGTTATGAAACTAGAACCAATATTTCGTCACCATATTCACCCGTTTAAGACGGCTGTAAAAAATTGATAAATTTGTTAATGTTTTGTTTAATGAAGAAATTATATACGAAAAGCATTTATTCGCTCTTAGCGAAATTCGTCTAACAGATGTTCATAATTACACAATTTGTGGGATCTTTATTGACGAATAATATTTATGAAAATTTCTTCTTCAAATACCAAATTTGAAAAAAGTTTCGGTTAATAATGTCGCTAAAATCATCAAAATACCGAATATCGTGGGGTACCGTTATATGGGGCTATACGAAGACGTGGACCTGCACAAACAATTTACTGTCATAGACTGTAAATATCCATTACGAAGTTCAAATACTAAATTTGAAATAGTTCCGGTAAATAATGTCCCTAAAATCATCAAAGTACCGAATATCGGGGGGTGCCGTTGTATGGGGGATATACGAAGACGTTGACCTACATGGCCCATTTTCTGTTTTGTACTGTAGTATCTATTACAAACTTCAAATACCAAATTTGAAACAATTCCGTAAATAAAGTCGCAAAAATAATCAAAATACCGAATATCGGGAGGTATTGTTATATGGGGGCTATACGAAGACGTGGACCTACATGGCCCATTTTCTAACTTAAGCCGTAGTATGTATTACGAAATTTAAATATTAATTTTGAAACAATACCGGTAAATAATATCGCTAAAATCATCAAAATACCACATATCGGGAGGTACCGTTATATGAGGGCTATACGAAGACATGGACCTACAGGGCCCATTTTTAATACCAAAAGTCCTGCAGCCATAATACACATTTGAGTAAAATTATATCAACCTACTTCATATCGTTCGGATGCTAGAGTGATTTCCACAGACGGATAGACGCTAAATGTATATATGACAAACTTTATATACCATCCATACTATGGTGGAGGGTACAATAAGAATGGTGGATTGACATCAAAGACATTGTTCATAACATGGGGTTTCCTTGTAAGTGATGTGCTCTATATACAAATTCACCTGTACAAATCTTTTTATTTTAGCCACTTCGTATAAATCGCATAAAAATTACATAAAAAATTCGTCGCCATTCTCAAAAAATGGGCCAAAATACCCTTAAAGCAACTGAAAATTTCATATTGAGGCAGAAGTATAGTGAGAAAATTTCATAAAACGATGGAAATTTTCATTTTTCTTCATAGTATAATCGTATATTTAACAAAATGATTTTCAAGTTTTTAACAAATCTTTTACATATGGAAAATTGACTGTGCTGTAACAGAAAGGATATAGCATGTTTTATTTCCTGCAATCATTGCTAGAAAATTCGATTTTCCATATTTGAAAATAAATACAATTTGCAGCTATATGACTTTTCAATCCAATTCCAATCATACCTGTAAAAAATTTCTTGCTGCTATACACTGATTTTGTTCTACTCATACCATAATGGCAATATATCTATGCCACCTGATCTCTCTATCCTTCCAATCAGCAATAAACTAATGTTGTCATCATCGGACAAGACGGTGAGAAGTCTGACATTTCGACATTATCTGGTAATCCTGTCCAATTTATACAAGAATCCATATTCCGAGATGATAAATATATTCGAAGCTGAAGCCTGTCGCATAACATAAAAAAGACATTTGTTTGTTTATCAGCTGATAAGAGATTTTCACTTCCTGTTTAGCTTTGCACAAACAAGTGTTCCATTGTCCGCCACCATATCCACAATATTCACCAAGTATTTGTGGTGGTAGCGAATAGCAGAAAAGGCTGAGGAAATGATATGCCAAAGGAATGGCAAATGTCGCCTGTAGCAGAATTCCGAATACAAAGGGGGGAGGGGAGTGGAATGGATGGATGGCATTTCCTAATGACGTTACACCCGTCCACCCACTTTTCTGTTGTACAAGAAGTATTTTCTTCAGCGTTGGTTTTTTGTTGGTGTTGCTTTTGTTTACTTCTCTGCTAAACAAAGCGGATTCGAATGTCTTCTTTGAAGGCACGTTGTACCGTTTTGTCGTCAAACTTGATGTAAATAGGAAGAGTGGTCGATGTTGTTCATTTGCTTGCCGCTTGTTTTCTGTGTCATCGACATTATTGTTGATTTACTTCAAGTGTAAATTACATTGTTTGTTGGTGAGTAGGTATGGTATATTAGGTTGTGAATATTGAAATTTCAAATGGAAAAAAGTTGGTGCAAATGCCACAGACATAATGATTTGACGGCTCCACTTTATGAAACTTGTGTCAAAAATATGGAAGAATTTTCTGGTCTTCTATGAGAACATCCTCTGATATTCTATGAGAAAGTCTTCTAATTTTCTGCAAAAAAGTTGTGACTATTTAAAATTTTTACCCAATTTTGGCGGAAATACCAAAAAAAAAACTACAAAATTATTTTGAAGTACGAAATGCTACTACAACTCTTTACGATAAAAAATCGATATCAAATTCTATTAGGATATTTTGAAGCCACTAGCGAGACCAGTAGTGGGATTCTCTAACTCAATCTAAAGATATTTTTTTTGGGCAAGTTAGAGGCCTATTATAGTTGTCCCAAAGTCCTACCGATAGCAACAGTGCTGTCAACTTTAATTCAGACTTTTCATTCATAATATTGCGTTGACCCATATTTGTCGGTACACATATAAAATGGCCATTGTTCGAGGATATATATCTGCTGGTATTGGTATATTAATTTTTAAAATTTTTTATACCCTCAGGCATATGGCTACAGAGGGTATATATCATTTGAAACGGTCAAAACGTGCCTAGTCGAAATAACGGTTTTAGACCCTAGGTCTCTTTGGACCAAATCCGTTTTAAAACATTTGGAGTCGATCTAGCGATGTCCGTCTGTCTGTCTGGCTGGCTGGTGTGCACGATAACTCTCGAAGGGAGCATCCGAATTGTGCCAAACCTGGCACATCGTAGTATATTTTTCAAGCTTAGATTGAGTTTGGAGATGGGCAATATCGGTCCACTCCTTTTGGTACCTGAGCCACAAAAGGTCGAAATTTTTACAAAATATATTTTTTGCACAACTTTGCGCCAGTGTTAGGTGTATAAATGGAAAATATCAGTCCACTCCATCAAGTACCTCCCCCACAAATGGTCAAAAATTTGATTAATTACAACTCTCATAAAATGTGTTGTAAGAGTCCGATTTTCTTCAAATTTCACACATCCCAATATTTATATTAACTTAAGGTCTGCTGGTATAATAGAATATATCGGCCCTCTTCTTCTGGTACCTCCCCCACAAATGGTAGAAATTTTCAAAAAAAAAAAAAAAAAAAAAAAAAAAATATATATATATATATATATATATATATATATATATATATATATATATATATATATATATATATATATATATATATATATATATATATATATATATATTTTGCACAGAACGAGAAACGATAATCTGATTTTGCTCCAACTTTGCAAATCCTAATATTTGCATCAGTGCTAGGTCAGGTGTGAAAATGGACAATATCGGTCCACTCCATCAAGTACCTACCCCACAAATGGCCAAAATTTTGAATAATTACAACTTTTATAAAAAGTGATGTAAGAGTCCGATTGTCTTCCCAATAATTATATATTAATGCAAGGTTTGGTGGTAAGATGGAATATATCGGTCCACTCCATTTTGAATATCCGTGAAGTTCATAAAAAGCGAAATTGACATCCGATTCTAATCAAGTCTTGGTACACCCTAAAATTTCCGTTAACACAACACAGTCCAAACCTAGCACGCCGCAATATTTATATCATATTTATTTGGGTCCGATACGAAATGACCAATATTGGCCAATTCCTTGGGAACCAACTGCATAAGGGGTTAAACATTTGAATAATATAAAGAGTCAAAATATTTTTAAAAAATCGAACATGGTCTGAGGTTATACATCTGTCGGCAAACCGACCAAAACCTTTTTATTATTATTCACAAAGATACTGTAGCAAGATACTCACCCTAATATTTTGATTTGATTGTGTATGCAAATGTGTATCTCTCTATCTGTCTTAACAATGGATTACACCCAAGTGTACAAAATGTAAAAAAAAAAAAACAAAATATTAAACAGGACATAGCGTCGTAAACAGAAGAACCAGGAGCCAAGCAGAGCAACAATAAACATTACCACCTCTACCAATCATGCAAAGTATTTGAAGTATTTCTCTTTTATCCTTGGTTCCAGTAAAAATAAAACAATCTCATAACTTTATCTATGTCGCATAAATGTATATGTATTGTTGTCTGTAAGTTTGTACAGATGCCCTTTAACTTGTGTTAGTAAGTTTGAAGTTCAATTTTATTTCAAGACAGGGTCTGCAAAGAATAGTAAGAAGAACTTTAATAGGGGCCCAATACAAATAGTTATTGATGTAATAGGCCAACATGTAAAATATAAGCTAATATATAATCTACGTATGTAACATTTTTGCGTTAACATAAATAGAATATGTTCAAATGAGAGAATATAAGAATAGCACTTTAGCTACAAAGTCAATCCAATGTCCGAAATTTTTCATCTTGTGTATGAAATCCTCGGAAATATCGCAGCCTAAAATTATTTCATAATGTCAGTCAGGAAATTTTCAAAAATACCAAAGCAGATAAAAAAAGTAAATTAAGTAATTCTAGGTGATATTCTAACTTCTGATATTTGTATGCATTTTTACATTTATTTTTTTTTTTTATTTATATATGGATACTTATGCCCAGTTTTTTTTTAGACAAGTTAAGTTAAATTGGATATCTCTAAATTCCTTACTTCCTTTCGGATAGCTCTACGTATAGCATACGTTCTTCTTTCTAAGTGACAATTTAAGCCACTATTCGAGAAGAATGCAGGAAAATGCAGTAACTGAGATAGATTTCCTTCAAACTGGAAGCAAAATAAGTCTTCTGTATTTTGAAGTAAGACCTTCCATAACTCTTTGATATAAAATTACTAACACAAGATTTAAACAAGTAAGCAAAGGCTACAGTCGAGCGGGGCCGACCGTTGAATACCCTACAACACTATAATAAACGATACAGTTTATATAGGCGAGATACTCGCCTCCACAAGATATTGTGACAAAAAATAAAAGAAAACCATTAGGTTTCGTTCTCTAATTTTCGAATAATAGCAACTTTAACTAATTTGCTCATTTCCACTTTATTGGAAGATGTTGCACGTAAATGGTCTTCCTAGATCTTGAATCAATATTTCCCAAAGACCTATAACCTCTCAGAAGTGGCAAAAAATTAACATTTATTATTGGTTTTTGACTGAAACGCATCTATATGAGATACAGAAATTTGACTATATTCTTCAACGAAATCAGCATTAACGAAATAGTCGGAAGTGCGTCTTTCCTGTATTTGTGAATTCTCCAAAAAGTCACTGGAATGGTCATTTTCGTATTTTGTCTACAAAAGTTGGCAAACTATTTCACACATTGAATATTTTTGGATGGTCCTCCGATACTGCTTGGCTTTTGCAGTGTGCGGTAGCCCCCATTCAAATGTGCGTGAGGATCGGGAGATATTTACGACCTGCCGGCAATTTTGCAGTTTTTTGGTCCATTTCAACCCCTAAATAAATGGCGATCATCTCCAAAAAGAGTAGGCTTCTATTCTGACCCTCATCTTATCCCCATGCAAAATTTCGTAAGGATCGGGCCATAAATGCGATCTGTATATGATATTCTGATGTCATAACTACTTAGTTTTGTTAGCTGTAGAAATATTACCAAATGTTTAATTCAAAATGAAAATATGCCAAAAATATGACAAAATTGAAAAAATATGAGAAAATTTTACAAAATCAATATTTTCATCTTTAGAGAGATATTTTATGCAATTTTTTAGACGTTTTTTCTTTCCTGCCAAGAGGCCATTCTGAATTAATGAGAACTGTCGAAATCAGTTCAGCCGTTCTCGACATATAAAAGATCTTTCAATCATATCTTCTTTGATAGACATATATATCGCACATATTTTGCTATATATCCGATTTGTTGGATAATAACATCAATGTAAAGGTCAGAAGTAACCTTGTGATGGCTTTGTGATTTCGCCGGGATTCAAAATATTCACGGTTTAATGAAAATTTTTGATTTTTTTCAATGGTCTATTTTACCCTCTAAATATTATCCGATGACCACCCAAATTGGTAGGCTTCTTCCCCGCCCTAAACTCTAGCTACATGCAAAATTCCGCGTCGATTGGTCTGTAATTGCGACCTGTATAGCTACTGCAAAATCCGACATTTTTTCTGTATTTGGTCCATTTCAACCCCTAAACATTTGGCGATCATCTCCAAAAGCAATAGGGTTCTATTCTGGTCCAAGCCCCACCTACATTCTAACTTTCGTGAAGATCGGGCCATAATTGCGACCTGTAGAGTGATTACAAATTAACATGGACAGACGGACAGACGGACAGACGGACAGACGGACGGACGGACATACATAGCTAGATCGACTCAGCTCGGCGAGCTAGGAAGATCCATATATACTTTCCTATATGGGAAACCAATATTTCGAGGTGTTACATAAATTCTGGCCCAATCAAACTTATAATACCCCCAACACATAGTGTTGTAGGGTATAAAAAAAGAAATTGTTGGAAAGTTCCAGTCGAATTACCGACAGCATATAAATATATATATTAAATACATGTTCACCATTATTGGAAAGGCATAAGGAGGATTTGACCTATATTGTCCATTATCTCACATAACTTAAGCGTTATTTCAATATTACGAGTTCAAAATTCAATATTTAGATTACTAGTTCGCTTCTTGTATATAATTGGCTAACTATATATACAGGGTGAGATGAAAAAACTGTAACCAACTTCAGACTGCTGTCATTTCTAAGTCCCTCGTCCGACAGCTGTTAAAATTATTCCAGTGACAGCTCATTGTATTGTTTACAAGCGTACAAAAGTATTTTGGTGGGAATTTTCTAGAAAAAAAGTTATTCGTGATGGTGTGGTTTCTTTATATTTGGCTGTATAGAAACGTCTTGATTGAAACCCGCGTCGCAGTGGCCGGCAAATGGCTCCTGAGCTGAGCATTTCTCCGATGAGAAAACATTCGTTGTCCAGCAGTTTGAAAACAAAAAAAAATGATCGTGTTTATTTGCCAATTAGGTCAGCTGAAAATGTGCACCTTCGGTTGGCCACCAGAACTCAAGTGCCGGCCATGGTGATGGTGTGGACCGCCATAACAGCCGATTGTCGCTCTCTGCTCGTATTAATCGACCGTGGGATCAGAATAAATGCCGAATATTATAGCGAAAATATTCTGGAGGGTGTATTAAAGCCTTAGGCACGCAAACATTTTGGCCGCAGACCTTGGACATTTCAACAGGACTCAGCACCATCGCACTCAGCACGTGCCATCCAAGAATGGTCACCAAATGGCCACCAAAATCAAACCAGATACCGATCCGTTGGACTATTGTGTCTGGGTATTTTGGAAAGCAGGGTTGGCACAGAAAAATACCAAAGTGTCGATCACCTTAAGCAAGCGCTTCGCCGGGAATGGGCCAAACTACCGCAAAGCAACATTCGGGCAGCGTGTGACGGTTTCATTGGCCGTTTGTAGGCCATAATTCGTACCAAAGATGACCAATTCGAACAAATCTAAACTTATTCCAAAATTTGATGCTATTTCCGACATTTTTTGCTTTTATTCAATAAAATTAATAAAAAAACAAGTAAGCAAAGGCTACAGTCGAGCGGGGCCGACCGTTGAATACCCTACAACACTATAATAAACGATACAGTTTATATAGGCGAGATACTCGCCTCCACAAGATATTGTGACAAAAAATAAAAGAAAACCATTAGGTTTCGTTCTCTAATTTTCGAATAATAGCAACTTTAACTAATTTGCTCATTTCCACTTTATTGGAAGATGTTGCACGTAAATGGTCTTCCTAGATCTTGAATCAATATTTCCCAAAGACCTATAACCTCTCAGAAGTGGCAAAAAATTAACATTTATTATTGGTTTTTGACTGAAACGCATCTATATGAGATACAGAAATTTGACTATATTCTTCAACGAAATCAGCATTAACGAAATAGTCGGAAGTGCGTCTTTCCTGTATTTGTGAATTCTCCAAAAAGTCACTGGAATGGTCATTTTCGTATTTTGTCTACAAAAGTTGGCAAACTATTTCACACATTGAATATTTTTGGATGGTCCTCCGATACTGCTTGGCTTTTGCAGTGTGCGGTAGCCCCCATTCAAATGTGCGTGAGGATCGGGAGATATTTACGACCTGCCGGCAATTTTGCAGTTTTTTGGTCCATTTCAACCCCTAAATAAATGGCGATCATCTCCAAAAAGAGTAGGCTTCTATTCTGACCCTCATCTTATCCCCATGCAAAATTTCGTAAGGATCGGGCCATAAATGCGATCTGTATATGATATTCTGATGTCATAACTACTTAGTTTTGTTAGCTGTAGAAATATTACCAAATGTTTAATTCAAAATGAAAATATGCCAAAAATATGACAAAATTGAAAAAATATGAGAAAATTTTACAAAATCAATATTTTCATCTTTAGAGAGATATTTTATGCAATTTTTTAGACGTTTTTTCTTTCCTGCCAAGAGGCCATTCTGAATTAATGAGAACTGTCGAAATCAGTTCAGCCGTTCTCGACATATAAAAGATCTTTCAATCATATCTTCTTTGATAGACATATATATCGCACATATTTTGCTATATATCCGATTTGTTGGATAATAACATCAATGTAAAGGTCAGAAGTAACCTTGTGATGGCTTTGTGATTTCGCCGGGATTCAAAATATTCACGGTTTAATGAAAATTTTTGATTTTTTTCAATGGTCTATTTTACCCTCTAAATATTATCCGATGACCACCCAAATTGGTAGGCTTCTTCCCCGCCCTAAACTCTAGCTACATGCAAAATTCCGCGTCGATTGGTCTGTAATTGCGACCTGTATAGCTACTGCAAAATCCGACATTTTTTCTGTATTTGGTCCATTTCAACCCCTAAACATTTGGCGATCATCTCCAAAAGCAATAGGGTTCTATTCTGGTCCAAGCCCCACCTACATTCTAACTTTCGTGAAGATCGGGCCATAATTGCGACCTGTAGAGTGATTACAAATTAACATGGACAGACGGACAGACGGACAGACGGACGGACGGACATACATAGCTAGATCGACTCAGCTCGGCGAGCTAGGAAGATCCATATATACTTTCCTATATGGGAAACCAATATTTCGAGGTGTTACATAAATTCTGGCCCAATCAAACTTATAATACCCCCAACACATAGTGTTGTAGGGTATAATAAAAATTATGGCGTTTGACTTTGACTTAAAAATGATGGCGTTCCATCACGAATAACTTTTGATATTTGATACCGGACATCTGATACAGCTCAAAAATACCTCTGATCGGTTTAGATTGTATATACATTCTTACTTACTTACTTACTTCCAAATAGAGGAGTGTCGGGCCGAATGTAACTGCTTCTTTACTTGTTATTGCTCATCTGGATATCACTATGTCGAGGGCACGAAAATTTAGTCTTCATATCCTATAATGGGATCGATAGGGTATGTATGTACAAGAAGTGTTTTATCAAATATGTGCATGTATTGGATGGATTTCTTTTATTCATACCCTTTAGTTTACAACATACAGAAATGCAAATGTTTTTAAAAAAATGTATAGCGCATAAGTAATTTTTTTGTGCTCTGTTTTGACATAAATAAAGATCCATTTTAATATAGACCGGCTAAGTTAGTACTTCCATTTTGGCAGTAAGAAATGGAGCGAAATCTTTTGTCTCGTCAAATGACTCGAAATTTATATTTACACTTATTTAAGGAGAAAGAGAAACATTTTCCATTGCCAAATGACTCCACATTCATATTTAACCTACCACTGCACTCCCATAAATTTTTGAATATCCATTATTTCAACAATATTTGCATGCGCCAAATCTTTCTATCCCATAATGCAGGCACTACGGCCCTGCTGCGAAATCCAACAAACAACACATATACACGAACCCAACATGCGTACGCTGCTCCGACATTCACCAACCATATCCGTTTCCGCCTACCCAGGCCACATTATTGTTCGACAACTTCATGATTATGGCTTACTATTGTGGTTGGTTGTTTCATAACGACCCCATCGTTCCCGGTATCTGGTCATAAATAAATAAGTATTGTTCGGGAGTGTGTGATTGTGTATCCTACGGCGGGGCGACTGACTGCCTGTGACCGTTTGTTACCGTCGATTATTCAATTTACTGCACTTGGTATTGGCAGCATTAACTCGTGGTATTTCTGTTACCGGAATGTATGCCATTCGGAAATTTCATAAAATATTAGTACCATTGAAATGTTAGTGGGAGCAGGGGATACATAGGAGACACACAGGCACCAGCCAGCAAGCCATAGTCATCACATCCTCTATCTATCGACAATTGCGCTGGTATCCCGAACACACACACACACTCACATATCGACAATCGATTTGCTGGCACTGGCGTTTGTTGGTGTTGTCGCTGTTCTGTGTCCCCACAGTCAATGCCTGTTCCAGATGAATAATGAAAATTCCTATTTGATGAATTTTACATGTTAGGAATTTTTATGCTTAACATCGAAATTATTTGCATTGTTTAATTCGATTATTTAAGAAACAATTTCAAATATTTAAATCGATATTTAATTAAATATTGGCTAAAATCAAATCCGTGAAAATAAATTCCATTTCATTAGAAAAGAAAAACTAATAGTAATTTAATAAATGTAAGCTGGTGAATAACGCTTATTCGCGTAATGGTTATGTTACATTACTTGAAAAGCAAAACTAATTGTGTTTTGGTTTAGTAATATTGAAATAGGACCGAAACTTTCTTTAGCAAAGGAAATATTGTATTTATTTTTTTTTTCAAGGGTTTAAAAATTTTTAAAAGTCGTAATTGAAGTTTGTTGAAAAAAATCCTTACGAATGATACGAATGATATTTTGGCAGAGGTATTTCAGGGCTGTATCTGATGTCTGATACCAAGTATCATTGTTTTGAAACCTATATTACGAATGTGATATATGTGGGAGCTAAAGTACTTCCTTCTGGGCAGAATTCGATCGGATTCTAACCGAATTTCGACAACTACACTCCATTCGGGCTGATAGTAACCATTTGGTGGACAATAAACATCCAACCGGTAAAAGATATGTATTGACTTATATCCAAATCGGAACCGATGTTAATAAAATTTGGCAGATGTATTTGTGAGTTGTATCTGGTATCTGCTTAGAAATATCATTGTTGTATATATTACGAATGTGAGGGACTTTAACTTAAAATCGGATGGAACTTATATATGGGAGCTATAGCCATATCTGAACCGATTTTCAAAGTACTTTCTTCTGAATTTTATCTCATTTGGAAGAATATTAAAAATGTGGCAATAAATGAGTGAAATTATATATGGAAGTTATATTGGAACCTGAACCGATATTCACCAAAATTGCCAGACTTCTGGACTGAACTCGGCCGTGTGTGTGCTAAAATTCATTAAGTCCGGACTGATATTATGGGAGCTATATCCAAATCTGACCCAACTATCACCAATTTCAATAGGGTTCGTCTTTAGGCCAAACAAATGATTTGTTGAAAATTGCACCTCAATCAGACAATGAATGCGACCTGTACTTTGTTGACAAAAATGCATGGACAGAGTGTAATTCTCTGAAAATCATAAAAAGGAGCTATGGGTCTATATCGTTTCCTTCCCCTATTCAGACCTAACTTCTGGACCCCCAAAAGTAACGGGATTTCTTTATTACTCATCGCCATGATAAGGGGAAGTTTGAATCGGAAAAACACCAAAAGGTCAAGAATTATTTAAATATCGGCATTCCTAGCCATTTATTTCACCCCAAAATTAGGCAGCCAAGCGGAATTAAAGAAGCAATTGGAACCCCTGAGTTCCAATCCTAAAATCGTTCGGGCAGAAAGCGCAAACAATCCTCAACAACGATCCCAACCACTTCATATAAGCAGTTATAATCGAAGCTGACACTGAAGAAATTGTTTGTAACATAGAGAAGGATGCGAGTTAGACCCGTAGTTGCTTTTGATGATCTGCAAAGGATCACATTCTGAGCCGATTTATTATGCATGTCCGTCCGTCTGTCCATGTATTTTGTTAACAAAAAAGTACATTTCGCATTAATTGCTCGATCATGATTTCTATGGTCCAAGGAAGAACCCAACTAAATTTGGGGATAATCGGTCAAAATGTTGATATAGCTCCCATATATATATCTTCGCCCGATTTGCGCTTAATTGTGAAAAGTTAACACATATAACGAAAATCGGTTTAGATATAGCTATAGCTCCCATATATGTTCTACATCCGATTTGTTAAATTTTTTTTATTTTTATACCCTACAACACTATGTGTTGGGGGTATTATAAGTTTGATTGGGCCAGAATTTATGTAACACCTCGAAATATTGGTTTCCCATATAGGAAAGTATATATGGATCTTCCTAGCTCGCCGAGCTGAGTCGATCTAGCTATGTATGTCCGTCCGTCCGTCTGTCCGTCTGTCCGTCTGTCCGTCTGTCCATGTTAATTTGTAATCACTCTACAGGTCGCAATTATGGCCCGATCTTCACGAAAGTTAGAATGTAGGTGGGGCTTGGACCAGAATAGAACCCTATTGCTTTTGGAGATGATCGCCAAATGTTTAGGGGTTGAAATGGACCAAATACAGAAAAAATGTCGGATTTTGCAGTAGCTATACAGGTCGCAATTACAGACCAATCGACGCGGAATTTTGCATGTAGCTAGAGTTTAGGGCGGGGAAGAAGCCTACCAATTTGGGTGGTCATCGGATAATATTTAGAGGGTAAAATAGACCATTGAAAAAAATCAAAAATTTTCATTAAACCGTGAATATTTTGAATCCCGGCGAAATCACAAAGCCATCACAAGGTTACTTCTGACCTTTACATTGATGTTATTATCCAACAAATCGGATATATAGCAAAATATGTGCGATATATATGTCTATCAAAGAAGATATGATTGAAAGATCTTTTATATGTCGAGAACGGCTGAACTGATTTCGACAGTTCTCATTAATTCAGAATGGCCTCTTGGCAGGAAAGAAAAAACGTCTAAAAAATTGCATAAAATATCTCTCTAAAGATGAAAATATTGATTTTGTAAAATTTTCTCATATTTTTTCAATTTTGTCATATTTTTGGCATATTTTCATTTTGAATTAAACATTTGGTAATATTTCTACAGCTAACAAAACTAAGTAGTTATGACATCAGAATATCATATACAGATCGCATTTATGGCCCGATCCTTACGAAATTTTGCATGGGGATAAGATGAGGGTCAGAATAGAAGCCTACTCTTTTTGGAGATGATCGCCATTTATTTAGGGGTTGAAATGGACCAAAAAACTGCAAAATTGCCGGCAGGTCGTAAATATCTCCCGATCCTCACGCACATTTGAATGGGGGCTACCGCACACTGCAAAAGCCAAGCAGTATCGGAGGACCATCCAAAAATATTCAATGTGTGAAATAGTTTGCCAACTTTTGTAGACAAAATACGAAAATGACCATTCCAGTGACTTTTTGGAGAATTCACAAATACAGGAAAGACGCACTTCCGACTATTTCGTTAATGCTGATTTCGTTGAAGAATATAGTCAAATTTCTGTATCTCATATAGATGCGTTTCAGTCAAAAACCAATAATAAATGTTAATTTTTTGCCACTTCTGAGAGGTTATAGGTCTTTGGGAAATATTGATTCAAGATCTAGGAAGACCATTTACGTGCAACATCTTCCAATAAAGTGGAAATGAGCAAATTAGTTAAAGTTGCTATTATTCGAAAATTAGAGAACGAAACCTAATGGTTTTCTTTTATTTTTTGTCACAATATCTTGTGGAGGCGAGTATCTCGCCTATATAAACTGTATCGTTTATTATAGTGTTGTAGGGTATTCAACGGTCGGCCCCGCTCGACTGTAGCCTTTGCTTACTTGTTTTTTTTAATTTTATTGAATGAAGACAAAAAATATCGGAAATAGCATCAACTTTTAGAATAAGTTTAGATTTGTTCGAATTGGTCACCTTTGGCACGAATTATGGAACTAATACGGCCAATGAAACCATCACACGCTGCCCGAATGTTGCTCTGCGGTATTTTGGCCCATTCCCGCTGAAAAGCTCGTTTGATGTGATCGACACTTTGATATTTTTAGTGCCAACCTAACAAACCATTAAAATGGCGAGGAACCTCATTTTGTAACCATTCTTAGGTGGCGCGCGCTGAGTGCGATGGTCCTGTTGGAATGTCTAAGGTCTGCGGCCAAAATGTTTTATTTTCGCCATAATATTCGGCATTTACTCTGATGCCACGGTCGATTAATACGAGCGGAGAGCGACCATCGGCTGTTATGGCGGCCCAAACCATTACCATTACCGGCGCTTATGTTCTGGTGGCCAACCGAATGTGCACATTTTCAGCTGACCTCTTTGGCAAGTAAACATGATCATTTTGTTTGTATACAAACTGCTGAACAACAAATGTTTTCTCATCGGAGAAAATCAAATTCGGCAGTTCACCACTTTCGGCCAAAGCAACTCTTTACGTCTTTTGAATCTATTTTCTTTCTGTTGCGGTGTAAGTTCTTGAACTTTGTGGAATTTCAAAGGCTTTATCCCGAACTAATTTTTCAATATTTGTCGAATGGAATATTGCGATATGTTCAGCTCACGAGCCATTTTTCGGCCACTGCAACGCAGTTTTCGATCAAGTCGCATCTTTACTTTTCGAACCACTTCTGCTGATGTTGCTGTTTTCTTCCGTCCACTTCTTTGACATCGGGCTACGCTACCAGTATCACGGTAACGAACGATGGTACGAGACTCAAAAAATGTAAAAAAAGATTTAAATGCTGGAGTGCTCTAACGATAGCCAATTGTGGTTTTCCAGCCAAATATAAAGAAATCACACTATCACGCTTGAATTCCATCACGAATAACATTTTTCTGGAAAATTCTCACCAAATGCTTTTGTACGCTTTTAAACAATATAATGAGCTGTCACTGGAATAATTTTAACAGCAGTCCGAAGTGTGGTTTAGATATGACAGCAGTCTGAAGTTGGTTACAGTTTTTTCATCTCACCCTGCATACCATGTATCATCGCTTTCGCTATTTCGGTTATTTTAGTTTACATATTCTACTTTTTCATTATTTGATTTTACTTTGATATATATTGTGGTGGATAGTATTAATAAGGCCCTTTTTATACCCTCCACCTTAGAAATTAAATTAACTTTGTCATTCCGTTTGTAACATCCTTAAATATTCGTCGTAGACCCCATAAGGTATATATATTCATAAACAGCATAAAATTCTATGTCGATTTAACGATGTCCGTCTGTCTGTCTGTCCGTCTGTCTGTTATTTGATGTAGAGCGCCAAAATTTAGCAGAGCAATTTGTATTGTGTCTAGGATGGTTGGTATTGAAAATTAGATATATCGGTCCACCTTTTGGTATGGCCCCCATATAACGGCACCTCCCGATATTCGGTATTTTAATTTTTTTTTTTTGCCACATTTTTTCACGGATTTGTCTAAAAATTGGTATTTGTTGGTCATAATGGGTTCCAGCGCCGGTTGCGGAACATTGCATGTATGGGTCCATGATTTGGTATAGCCCCCATATAACGGTGCCTCCCGATATTCGGTATTTTAATGGTTTTTGCCACATTTTTTCACTAGTTTGTCTAAAAATTGGTATTTGTGGGTCATAATGGGTCCTAGTTCGTGTGCCGAAACATTGTAATTATAGGTCCACGTTTTTGTATAGCCCCCATATAACGGTACCTCCTGATATTCGGTAATTTGATGATTTTTGCCAAATTTTTTCATGGATTTGTCTGAAAATTGGTATTTGTTGGTCATAATGGGTTTCAGCTCCGGTGGCGAAACATTGCATGCATGGGTCCATGATTTGATATAGCCCCCATATAACGGTACCTCCCGATATTCGGCATTTTAATGGTTTTTGCCACATTATTTCTAATGTTTCCTTTACTCTAAGGTGGAGGGTATTAAAATTTTGGCCCGGCCGAACTTAATGTTGTTTTACTTGTTAATTATTCACCCAACATTCATTGCCAATTTTATTTTTTAAACATTATGCAAATCACTTTTGACCAGTTGTAAACTCCAACCATATTAGAAAATTTTAAGCCGATTGATCTATAATTGTGAACTATAATTTCTAAATTTATTTTATGATCCTGTCCTAATTCAAATTGAACATTTTATGAGGATCGGATCATAATTGCGATATACTGATTACAAATTAACATGGACAAACTGACAATTGGAAGGACATGCACAAATAGCTACATCGTCTCAGCTCGTCGAGACAGGAAAATCAAGGTAGAATTAAGACCAATATTTCGTGGGGTTACAAACTTCAGATATGTTATAATGTATAACAATGAAAAGCCAGTAAAGAAAGTCTTAAAGTCGGACTTTATGATACCCTACAGCAATTTGCATACTTAGGAGATCTTCACATAACAAATAAAAGTTTTTATGGGGAATTTGTGAGAATTAAATCATAGCAGCTATGATTATAATTATATTTTAAAGTCCAAAGGACCAAATTTGCCGGGACATTTGTATCTTTTCAATTCGGGCTTGTATTAATCGGATATATATGGGAGGCCTAATCTGGTAGTATTTGCAAAATTCCATACTATTTGGGCTGATATTACACGTTTGGTGCGGTCGAAAAAATATATGGAAGCTATACTTAAAATTTTGACCGATTTTCTCCAATTTCAATAGGATTCATCCTTGAGCCAAACAAATGATTTGTGCAAAATTTCATCTGGATCGGGCAATAATGCGTTTACAAAAATACATTGACAGACGGACGGACGGACATGCATAAATCGACTCAGAATTTCATTCTATGCAAACCATCAAAAGGAACTATGGGTCTATCTCGATTCCTTTTGCCTGTTACAAACAAATGCACAAATACATAATACCCTGACCATCTTGTGGTGTAGAGTATAATGAAGTGGTATCGATGCATGAGAAATATTTTACCTACTGGGAATCGTAAATACTAAAACTTGGATAGTGCGTATGTCTAGGAACGGAAACTATAATAAATTGCTCCTTTGAGAGATATGGTTTGAAAAAATTTCAAAAATATTTTGGTTGACTTTAGAGGCAATCCAAAAATGTTTCATTTATCACATCGGAACCACTTACATATCAACCTATTAACCCTTTATTTTTACAAGAACGCTACGCCCGAAATAAATATTTATTTGATGCATTCACCCTCAGTGGTCGGAATTGTCGCTGGGCAACACATGGTAGGTCGCTCCCTCTCTACTTGTCTTTCAACTCATTTTTATCGTGTGGAAAATTTGAATTAAAAATAACCATTCTATTTAAATTTTAGTTACGCACGAATATTACCTCAATAAATCACTGTTATGACCCAGAAAACTATTTCTCCAATTTCATATACGATTGCAGTCCCACTTCTCGATGTGCCACTTAATCTATAATTGTCGTCATTTCCATGTGTTTCTTAACACAAGGTTTGAGCTATTTATTGTTCGGCCCGCATAAGATATGCATCGTATAAATAATCCCGCAACACACCACATACCCCCAGGTTTACCTATGCTGGTTAGCATGTATAAGTGTATGTATACCGTTCCCATAGCATAGCATCTGAGATCGCATACATGACTATATGACTGATGTGATGATGACGATGGAGGTGCATGAAAAGGAGAGAGCGTACATATTTTTTCCTTGAGGAACCAGAATAATATCCTTTCATATGTATGCATTTGTGAGTGAGTATAAATATATATATACATATACTTTATTATACTATACTATATATTTTTTTTCTATTTTATATATTTTGTGATGTTGATGATGATGCATTGATGCCAGGCAACCCATTAATAATAGGCTTAAGCCTGAATCCAAAGTATTTGTTACTGGCAAAGATTTATTACGGCAGCTTAAGTGTTCTCACACGCAATAGCATATTGCCAAAGGCGTCATGACAAAGACATGTGAGAAGGGTTTCAGTGAGTGTGTGAGTTGGCGTCAAAATACAATATAGCTTGTGTGTGCATGTGGGTGGCGTAAATAAACTTATTATACAGTAGTCTATCATAAGTAACTAAATAAACTCATATAAAAATTATTGTACTTTTTTGTTACAGGAAAATCATGGTGAGCCACAATGGAAGTTCTTTACAGTTGCATTACAATGCAAAAATCCAGTTGAATGGAAGGAACATACAACGTAATGATTTCTAAATCACTCGCTCTCTTTTCATATTAGATAATTTATGAAGTATATTATTGCGTTACAAGAAAATTATTATAGGTATGTTTATGGTATCTTGATTAATCGATATAATTTGTTGCTGCCACCTCGTTAATCTCTTTGAATTGAAAGAAAAAATTTCCTTTCATTTTTTAATAAAATTTTCACATTGTAACCCTTAGGGTGGAGGTTAACATACCACATACATAATCTGCCATCAACTTTTAGAATATTTAAAAATGTTTACGAATAAGATTCTTTTTGGGAATCCTTTTTTCGTTAACAGATTAAAAACATTCTAAGGAATTAAAACGTCCCAAGGCTCGAATTGAAGCAGATTTCGTTAAATTTACATTTTTGTTTAGATATCAACACTTGCCTATATTTTAAATTTCTTCACTCTATTTGGTAATTAGTAGGTAAGTGTTAAGGGATAGTTTCGAAAGGAAATAGAAGCGAAAGGGGAATACCAGAGCCATGTGCGTTTTCCGAATAGTTGCATTTTTATTTTATTAAACACTTCGAAAAATAATCTTACATGCAATGGTAGTTATTTTTAAGGTCACGGTATTATGTCTTTATGCATTTGTTGGTAACATGGAGAAGGAAGCGAGATAGACCCATAGTTCATTTTGATGATCTGCATAGAATCACATTCTGAGTCGATTGTTATTTTGAACAAAATACAGGTCCCATTTATAATCCAATTTAGATAAAATTTAATGCAGCTCATTTGTTTGGCCCAAGGACCAACCATATTAAATTGGAGACATTCGGATCAGATTTGGATATAGATTCCATATATATGTTCGTTCGATTTGTCTTTTATTGTGCACCAAAGGTGTAATATTAACCCACATTAGATGGAATTCCGAACATGTAACCAAATTGGTGTAGCTATAATACCTATACATACATTTTCACTCCCCTACAGCCATACTATGAACGCCATAACATTGTTATTGGGAAAAGATCTCAAATACATCTTAGAAATACCTCCGCCAAGTTTTATGAAGATTTGTTCGGATTCGGATATATCCTCCATACATATATTTATCCGATTTCAGGTTAATTGTGCACCAAATTGTTAATATAAGCCCAAATGAAGTTGATTGTGTCACATACGAGCAAATGCAGCCTAAAATCAGGTTCTTCAAATTTGGTGAAAATCAGTTCAGATATAGCTATGTCTCATCCGATTTGGTATTTAAGTCCCTCACATTCGCAATTATATGTGTTACCAAATACCGCAAAGGAATACCTCTGCTAAATTTTATCGAGTTAGCTTCAGATTTAGACATAGCTCCCATATAAATCTTTGTTCGATTTCGAGGATCTTGTTCGCCAAATTGAATGAATTTAGGCAAAGCCTAGCATAGAACCAAGGGTGTCCAACTTGTTTAAGATATAGCTATACCTAAGTTTCTGCAAAAGGCTGGTACCCATCCAAGTACCAAATTTAACTTTTGGGGATCCACAAAGAATCACTTTCTCAGGATATTCGTCAGTCTATCTTTCCACATATTTTGTGAACAAAATGCAGGACACATTTATATATATGGAAAATATATCGAGATCGGTTCAGATTTGCATATAGCTTCCAAATATATATTTATCCGATTTGAAATTTATTGTGCACCAAATGTTTAATATAATCCCAATTTGATGGATTTTAGTACATACAACCAAATTCAGCTTGCAAGAATGTGTGCGAAAGTTAATGAAAACGGGTCAGATGTATATATTTTACGTATATTTTACCCGATTTTGTATTTAAGAACCTCACCCCCGCAAAATTCACTCCACAACAACAATATTTACTTTATAGAGATAAAGTTTTAGTTCCATTCGATTTTCCCTATATATACGATCATTTGTCAAATATCCAAAGTCGTGTAGGGTATCAGAAAGTCTGCCCACCCGACTTTTGGCCTTTCTTTTTGATTTATATTGTATTTTCAAACAAAACATAATCACATATATTGGAAACTTTACCTTAAACTGGAAATTTTTCAATTTTACAGCAAAGTACCGATTGACATGATATGGGCACATTGCCGAAATATAGCGTACTCTCCACTACGCCCTCTTGACAACATTTCTTTTTTACTTTCGGCCTAAAGCCTGTAACATCGACACGCGTTTTGTTATCTAACCTATTCCACAGATACATATCCATTTTCATCTTCTCCTGTAGTAAGTGTGATATTCTTACAAAAAATGCCAATGGCATTTAAGTGTAAATTTGCCATGAAATTTATCAATTTTAAGAGAATACAAAGATTTATTATAGAAAGCAATTCACTAATTGAAAACTGCAATCCATCAAGCTCCGAGTTTTGCCCAAAGTCCAATACCTTAAACAACATATTGTTAAGCTTAATTTATGTATTGCTAAGTAGCAGATAGGGCATCCGAGCTTGAAAGGGTGTACATGTATTTGTGCCCCCATACACTACATTTACACCTTAGTGCCAATAACATATACACATGAGTAGAGATAGAATGTGTTAAGTTTATACGTTTGCATTTATTCCAACAAAAACAAAAGTTATATTTTAAATTGATATATGAATACCTGTGAAAAGGTTAAATTGATAAAAGAAGTTTCGGTTCTTCTGTATTTGGATATCTTTGAAGCGAAGATTAATAAAGGCGCACTCTTGGGTTTCAGTGGGGGAAATGAAACTAATGAATTGTCGTTTAACTAATAGAAATAGAAGTTAGAAGTTTAGGATTTAATATACATATGTAAATTAGTAACTTGTAGAAACATAAAAAATATTTCCTTACATATTTCCCTTTCGAGATTAGCAAAATGAATTTGCAGTGAAAAAAGAGGGCCAAGTACAGGAGCTTCCAATTATATGAATAAAAAAAAATATGTTTGCGATACATATTTTGTATGCCCTATATCACTGTGTTGGGGGTATGTCTCCGACATATGAAACTATATATGGATGTTTCTATCTCACCAAGCTGAGTCGATTTAGCTATGTACGTCCATTCGGCCATCTGTCCATATTAATTTGTAATCACTCTATAGGTCGCATCACGAAATGGCCCGATCCTCACGAAATTTAGCACAGAGGAGCTAGGGACAGAATAGAAGACTATTGTTTTTGGAGATGATTGCATAATATTAAGGAGTTGAAATGGATCAAAAACAGAAAAAAAATCCGATTTTGTAGTTGCTCTACAGGTCGTAGTTGCTTATTGACCAAATGACGTGGAATTAAGTATGGGGCTAGAGTAAATGTTATGTAAAAACAAGTAAGCAAAGGCTACAGTCGAGCGGGGCCGACCGTTGAATACCCTACAACACTATAATAAACGATACAGTTTATATAGGCGAGATACTCGCCTCCACAAGATATTGTGACAAAAAATAAAAGAAAACCATTAGGTTTCGTTCTCTAATTTTCGAATAATAGCAACTTTAACTAATTTGCTCATTTCCACTTTATTGGAAGATGTTGCACGTAAATGGTCTTCCTAGATCTTGAATCAATATTTCCCAAAGACCTATAACCTCTCAGAAGTGGCAAAAAATTAACATTTATTATTGGTTTTTGACTGAAACGCATCTATATGAGATACAGAAATTTGACTATATTCTTCAACGAAATCAGCATTAACGAAATAGTCGGAAGTGCGTCTTTCCTGTATTTGTGAATTCTCCAAAAAGTCACTGGAATGGTCATTTTCGTATTTTGTCTACAAAAGTTGGCAAACTATTTCACACATTGAATATTTTTGGATGGTCCTCCGATACTGCTTGGCTTTTGCAGTGTGCGGTAGCCCCCATTCAAATGTGCGTGAGGATCGGGAGATATTTACGACCTGCCGGCAATTTTGCAGTTTTTTGGTCCATTTCAACCCCTAAATAAATGGCGATCATCTCCAAAAAGAGTAGGCTTCTATTCTGACCCTCATCTTATCCCCATGCAAAATTTCGTAAGGATCGGGCCATAAATGCGATCTGTATATGATATTCTGATGTCATAACTACTTAGTTTTGTTAGCTGTAGAAATATTACCAAATGTTTAATTCAAAATGAAAATATGCCAAAAATATGACAAAATTGAAAAAATATGAGAAAATTTTACAAAATCAATATTTTCATCTTTAGAGAGATATTTTATGCAATTTTTTAGACGTTTTTTCTTTCCTGCCAAGAGGCCATTCTGAATTAATGAGAACTGTCGAAATCAGTTCAGCCGTTCTCGACATATAAAAGATCTTTCAATCATATCTTCTTTGATAGACATATATATCGCACATATTTTGCTATATATCCGATTTGTTGGATAATAACATCAATGTAAAGGTCAGAAGTAACCTTGTGATGGCTTTGTGATTTCGCCGGGATTCAAAATATTCACGGTTTAATGAAAATTTTTGATTTTTTTCAATGGTCTATTTTACCCTCTAAATATTATCCGATGACCACCCAAATTGGTAGGCTTCTTCCCCGCCCTAAACTCTAGCTACATGCAAAATTCCGCGTCGATTGGTCTGTAATTGCGACCTGTATAGCTACTGCAAAATCCGACATTTTTTCTGTATTTGGTCCATTTCAACCCCTAAACATTTGGCGATCATCTCCAAAAGCAATAGGGTTCTATTCTGGTCCAAGCCCCACCTACATTCTAACTTTCGTGAAGATCGGGCCATAATTGCGACCTGTAGAGTGATTACAAATTAACATGGACAGACGGACAGACGGACGGACGGACATACATAGCTAGATCGACTCAGCTCGGCGAGCTAGGAAGATCCATATATACTTTCCTATATGGGAAACCAATATTTCGAGGTGTTACATAAATTCTGGCCCAATCAAACTTATAATACCCCCAACACATAGTGTTGTAGGGTATAAATACGAAACTTTCAACTAAACCGCAAATATTTTTAATCCTGGAGAAATCCCAAATGCACGGAAATGTCACTTCTGACCGTCACAGTGATGCTCATATCCATTATACCGCATGTATAGCAAAATATATACAATCTCATATATCAATGAAGGGGATGTTAGTTAGGCCGCTTATAACTCAAGAACGGCTGGACGGATTTTGACAATTCTCACAAATTTGCCTCTTGCCAGAAAAGGATAAATCTAAGAAAATCGCGTGCAAATATGCCAATAAAATATAAATATTTTTTTTATTTTTTGTCGCATGTGAATTTTTTTATATTTGACTAAGGATATTGAATTTTACGTTTTGTTAATGTTTTTTTACCTTACAATACTGTTTTGGGAGTATTATATTCAAGTCGCAAATTATCATCCGATTCTCAAGAAATTTAGAATGGGGATAGAGTAAGGTTCAGTATTAAAGCTTATTGTTTTCAAGATGTTCATTGAGGGGTTCAAATGGACCAAAAAATTTAAAACTTTCCTGATCTTGCAGTGGCTCTACAGGTCACAATAAAAAACCAATCGACACGGAATTTTGCATGAGGTTAACATTTTGGACGACGAACCTTGAATTATATTTAGTGGGAAAAATGGACCACAACTTTTTTGTGAAATTGTTTTGGATACCTATCAGCACGACATAGAGTGTAAATATAAAGAAAATATCCTTAGTAAAAAACAAAAGGCAACATGAAGATCATTTAAAGAAACTACGGATCTATATCGTTTCTTTTTGACTGTTACAAACAAATTCAAACAAAGTCATAATACCCTGAATCACAATAAAATCTCTCTTTATTGTTTTTATACCCTCCACCTTGTAAAGGGTAATTAAATTTGTTTATATATTCATGATCAGCATTAAATACTATGTCGATTTAACGATGTCCGTCTATCCCTCTGTTGAAATTGCGATACAGTCCACATTATTTGACATTTTTCAGAACAATTTGTATTGTGTCTAGGATGATTGGTATTCGGTATTTTGATGATGATGATCTGCGCCACCTTTTTCATGGATTTGTCTAACTATTAGCATTTGTAGGTCATAATGGGTTCTACCTCCGATGGCGAAACATTGTATGTATAGGTCCACGTTTTTGTATAACACCCATATAACGGTACCTCCCAATAATCGGTATTTCGATAATTTTTTCCACATTTTTGCACGGATTGGTCTAAAAATTGATATGTGTAGTTCGTAATGGGTTCTAGCTCCGGTGGTGAAACATAGTTTATATGGGTCCAAGTTTTGGTATAGCCCCCATGTAACGTTGTAGCCCCCATATTCATTTTTTTGATGATTTTTGCACATTTTTCACGGATTTGTCTAAAAATTGGTATTTGTAGTTCATAACGGGTTCTAGCTCCGGTGGCGAAACATTGTATGCATAAGTCCACGTTTTTGTATACCTTCCCATATAACGATACCCACTGATATTCGGTATTTTGATAATCCTAGTCATATTTACCCATGAAATTGTTTTAAATTTCAGTATTTAAGAAGATTTGGTAGATGACAATCCTTGAAGTATAAAATTGCCTACAGAATTCAAATGGAACATAGTATCGTAGCATGAATTTCCCAAACAATTCTTAATTTCCCGGCAAACATCTGGTAGCCGTATGTGTCACTTTCAGCATTGCTATAAATGGCAGCGAACTTGAAATAAAAAAAGTCCTTTTATCAACTTTACAAAGCAATAGTGTTGCACTTTGGACAAAAATTCTGTACCTTTTGATTTAGAACGAATTTCCACCCCACTTTTTAAGAATTGTTGTGAATATATAACCAGTAAAGAAAGTCCTAAAGTCGGGCGGGGCCGATTTTATGATACCCTACACCACTTTGCTAATTTAGTTGAGCTTTAGTTGAGTTGATTGATTATAATTATAATTTAAAATTCAAAGGACTAAATATGCCGAAGCATTTGTATCTTTTTAATTCGGACTTGTATTGCCCATTTGGTGCAAAATTAATTTGAAATCAGATAAAGATATATATGGGAGCTATATCCAAATCTGAACCGATCTCGATAAAATTTGGCAAAGATATTTCTGAGCTGTATTTGATATATTTCCCTGAATATCGTTGTTACGGAGTGCATATTACGGCTGTGGAGGACAAAAATAACAAATCGGATGAACAGTATATATGGGAGCTATAGCTATATCTGAACCGATCTTCACCAAATTTGGCATACTAGCTTCTAGACTCAATTCGGTCGTAAGTGCCAAATTACATCCCATTTGGACAAATATTAGACGTTTGGTGGACAATAAAATGTAAATCGGACGAAGTTATATATGGGAGCTATATCCAAATCTGAACCGATCTCGATAAAATTTAGCAAATGTATTTCTGAGCTGCATTTGATATATTTCCCCAAATATTGTTGTTACAGAGTGCATATTACGGCTGTGGAGGACAAAAAAAAAACAAATCGGATGAACAATATATATGGGAGCTATAGCTATATCTGATCCGATTTCGATCAAATTTGGCATACTTATTTTCAAGCCTAATTTGGTTGTATGTGCAAAATTCCATAATATTCGGACTGATATTACACGTTTGGTGCACAATAGAAGGCAAATCGGACGGATTCGGATTTTTACCGATTATCTCCAATTTCAATAGGGTTCGTCCTTGGGCCAAACAAATGTTATTTGGAAAATTTCATCTCAATCGGATAATAAATGCGACCTGCATTTTGTTCACAAGAATACATGGACAGACGGACGGACGGACAGACTCAAAAAGTGATTCTATGCAGATCATCAAAAGGAACTGTGGGTCTATCTCGTTTCCTTTTGCCTGTTACAAGCAAATGCACAAAGACATAATACCCTTACCACCTTGTGGTGTAGGGTATAAAAAATATTGTATCGTAATAATGACAGCGGTATAATTTTGAGAACTTTTAAGTATTATTCGTACAGTTTTGTGAAACAATAGACAAGACGCATTTATACACCATTACTCTTTCCATATATAAAGACATGCATACAAATTCAGATCCCGGAAATTCAACTTCCTAACAAAAATTTACTCTTAGGTGTCCACGTTTTGGTAAAGTCCAAATCTGACAACAAAGCAGATATTCGATTTAGTTCGAACTTTTCCCTTTGGTTCTCCCAACGTCCAAAGTTCGTATAACATGTTCCTTAGTGTTGTAGCTATTCGTATAAATTTCCTGAAATTTATTTCATTGATGCTTCATTAATAATCCCTCTAGAATGACGTATAAACATCATCTTCCTCTGTGGTATTATTAGATGACATTTGAATGATGGGTAATTAATTATATTCATTGTAAACAAATATTGTGGTATGAGTTGGGAAAAAGGAATTTCTGATGAAATTCTTTGACAATAATAAGCCTTACTCATCAATATCGTTCGTTAAAAAAATGTTAATTATAGCATTGTACTTTAAATTGAATGAATTAAATTTTATATCAAAGAAAAATGTTGAGTTACTGAAAAATAAAAGTAGACTTTGGACATGTGTAAATTTTTTTGGTGAGAGGTGGTTATAAAACTGCCTCTGTTTAAACCATTTGATTTCAAAAGCAGTGAAGGAAAGACAAAAGTCGAGTGGAGCCCGAAACCTACAAACATTTATGTAAAGAATTTATGTGAAGTGAATAATACGAAATTTGATCGATATCAATCGATTTCCGCTAAATTTGACAGAAGTACTTTTATATTGTTTGTAGAGATCATTGTACCAGATATCAAATCAGGTGACTTGTCCATACTTTTCAAACTAAAATTAAACCCAATTGGATAAACGTTACGTATGTGGGTGCTGTATTAAAATCTTAAGCGACATTGACCAATGTTGTCAAAGTAGGCTGTGTTCGTATTTAACATATTGTACCTAGGACAACTAATATGAAGTGCATATAACTACTACTTTGGGGGAATTAAATATGAAGTCGAATTAAAAATATATACTGAACTCGGTTGTATGTGTCAAAAGTCATCCAATTTTATATATTATTTTACATATAGTGCTCGTGCAATCGGGAATACACGAGACTTACATCAAATGGACAAAAACGTAACCGTGTGGCATGTGATACAATGTGTTCTTCAGTGCGTATGGTTACAATATGTTAATCATACGCTGGTACCTTCAAAACTTTTATCAATTTGAAGCGAAAGAGATTTTCCAATAATTATGATACCCTGCAATACTATGTGTTGGGGGTATTATAAGTTTGATTGGGCCAAAAATTCTGTAACACCTCGGAATATTAGTTTTCCACATAGGAAAGTATATATGGATCTCCCGTCCGTCTGTCCACGTTAATTTGCAATCACAGGTCGCAATTATGGCCCGATCTTCACGAAATTTAGAATGGAGGTAGGGTTAAGGTCAGAATAGAACCCTATTTCTATTGGAGATGATCGCATAATATTTAAGGGTTAAAATGGACCAAAAACTAAAAAAATTCCTCATTTTGCAGTTGCTCTACAAGTCGCAATTATGGACCAATCAAAGCGGAAGTTAGCATTGGGCTAGAGCTTAGGGCTAGGCAAAAGCCGTCCAATTTTGATGGTCATCGGACAATATTTAGTGGGTGAAATAGACCATAATATTTGTGTTAAATAAAAGTCAAACTTTCCATTAAACAGCGAATATTTTTAATACCGGTTAAATCACAAATCGACGAACAGTTCAATCCTGACCGTTATATAGATGCCGATAGTAAATATATCGAATATATATAGCAAAATACATACAATGTGTATATACATAGGAAAGGGATGTTAGCTAGAATGCTTATATATCAAGAATGGCTGGACCGATTTCGACAAATTTTGTCAATTCAGAATGCCCTCTTGGCATAAAAGTATAAAATCTAAAAAAAAAAACGCATAAAAATATGCTAATAAAGATGTTAATATAGATTTAGTAGTATTTTGTGAAATTTTTTAATTTTTTCATATTTTCTATCGCATGCGATTTTTTCAATTTGCCTTATATACAAGTGTATATTTTGTAATACTTTTTCACCTTACAACACAGGTTGGGGTTATTATATACAGATTGCAAAAATCATGTAGATGAGTCTAAATTTGAGATACAGAGAGACTCTTGCTTTTGGAGATGATCGCAAAGTATTTAGGATTTCAAATCAACCAAAAACAGAAAAAATTTCCTGATCACACAATTGAAGCCAGGGAAGAATTCTATCATTTTGGACTACCATTGGATTATATTTAGCCATAAAATGGGCCACAAAAGCCAACAGCACGACGGAGTGCGTAAATATTGGGAAGATGTCCCTGGTCAAAATGCTAAGTGTAATATCTGGGCAGTGCTCTGTAATATAATTTCAAAAGCGAAATCATCCAAAATGGTCTTGGACATAAAGGGGCTTCTAACATATTGTAGTGTTGTAAGGTATCACATGGTCGGCCCGCACGAATATATCCTTTGCATATATAAAAATCTGAACCGATCTCGATAAAATTTGGCAGAGGTATTTTCGAGCAGTATCTAATGCCCCGTATCAAATATTATTGTTGTGGAGTGTATATTACGCATGTGAAGGGCTTTAATACAAAATCGGATGAAACACATATATATGGGAAATATAGCTATATCCGAACCGTTTTTTACCAAATTTTAGAACCTATTTCTAGGATGAATTAAGTCGCGATTAACCCGAAGTCGGTTGAAGATATATATGGGAGCTATATCTAATTTTGAATCAGTTCTCACCAATTTCAACAGGGTTTGACCTTGGAAAAAACAACTATTATTTGGAAATTTTTCGGATAATAAATGCGACATACATGGACGGCCGGACTGACATGCATAAATCGACTCAGAAGCTGATGTTATGAAGATCCTCAGAAGTAATTATGGACCGATCTCGCTTCCTTCTTAATGTTACAAACAAATGCACAAAGACTAATACCCTTACCGCTAAATATAATCCAATGGTTATCCAAAATGCTGAACATCTGCCCTGCCCTAAACCCCTAAACCCCCATTCATAATTCCGTGTCGATTGGCTTTTAATTGTGACCTGTTTTTTTCGGTCCAACATATATCTTCGAACACAGTAGGCTTCTCCGAATTCGATGTACTTTCTGCACTGAATTCGGTCGGATGTACCAAAATTAAAAACTTTTGGATTGATGCCAAATTAACCTGAAATCGGTTGAAGATATATATGGGACCTATATCCAAATGTGATAAAATTTGGCAGAGATATTTCTGGGCTGTATCTGATATCTTGTTCCAAATATCATTGTTGTCAAATGCATGTTACGAATGTGAGGGACTTAAACACCAAATCGGATGAAACATATATGGAAGCTATAGCTATATCTGAGCCGATTTTCAGCAAATTTGAAATACTTGCCTCCAGACTGAATTCCGCTGGAACCCAAAATTCAGTCCGAACTTGGGCCATTTGGTTCACAATAAACCTGAAATCGGATAAAGATATATATGAACCGACCTTTCACAATATTTAGGCACTTATTTCTGAGCTGTATCTGATATCAGGTACTAAAGACCACATGTGAGGGACTTAAACACCAAATTCGATGAAACATATGGACGCACGGAGAGACGGACTGACATGCATAAATCGACTCAGAAATTGATTCTATGAAGATCCCCAGAAGTAACTATGGGTCTATCTCGCTTCCTTCTTCTTGTTACCAACAAATGCACAAAGATATAATACCCTTACCACTGTGTGGTGTAGGGTATAAACAGTAGGTTTCTATTATAAACCTGCCCCATGCAAAACTTCTGCAAATCATAGTGTTGTAAGGTGTAAAAATATTACAAAATGTACAAATTAATATTGTAAGACAAATTGAAAAAAATCTCATGCGATAAAAAATATGACAAAAACTTATAAATATTTTGCGATCGTCTCTAAAACAACAAGCTTCTATTCTGATCTAAATCCCACCCCATGTAATATTTCGTGAGCGTGGGACCATAATTGTGACCTGTAGCGTGATGACAATTTAACATGGACATAGCTTGATCGACTCAGCTCGGCGAGATAGGAAGATACACATGTAGTTTCCTTGGCTTAAACCAATATTCAAACTTATTAAATTCTTTTTACAACTTCTAAATTTAAAACTTATTTCACTTAAACAACATGTTTTGCAACTGCCTTAAATTCTGAAAACTGAATCCTGTATAATTCCATTAATGCTCGTAATGTATTTTCTGGAAGCTATTGGGCTCTTCAATTAAGAAGAAATGGAATATTGTAGCTTCTCCTATTTCAATAATTTAACATGTCGAGAGGATTGATGTCGTTCTAAGAAGCAATTTCGCACTGCTATGACACATTCCTTATTTCGAGTGGAATTTTTAAGCTTGACACAGATTGTTTATCACAGGAAATGTTTTTTTTTCGTCAAGTGTTCCATTTTCGTCGTTGTTCTTAAAATGGGAAAACATTGTAATTAAGTTTTGTTTTTTTGGCAACAGCTTTAATTAAAACTTTGTTCTCTTTTTTTCATTTTTTATTTTCTGTTGACAATTTGGTCGCCCCTGCGATTGTTCTGTTGTTGTCAATTTCTATGTTCGGTTCATTATTTGCATTTGAGGTGGTGGCAGTGGTAGACTCAACTCAATGGTGCTGGCTTCACAACGACAAAAACAATAATAGCAACAACATCATTAATGTACAAAACTTTTTTATGCGAGTTATGATTTAACTTTTTTTTAATATTTATAAACGCGGGCATTTATTTACTCGCATTTGTTTGTTTGAGCTATGAGCTTAAAAAAAAGAAAAAAAAACCACAACAAATTAATAGCGTATTAATACAACGAATGAAATGTACATTTGTTCGCATTATAAAAAAAACCAAATATTTTTTATTTTGAATAAATCTTAAATTGAAATGGAATGTTTAAATAAGAAGAACGTAACATGGTGCAATTTAAAGCAGAACGGAGAGTGAAAGCGATGTTAAGTTTAACATCTAATTCGAGTATGGAACATTCAAAATATGACAAGTAATCAATCAGGAAGTTCGGTGGGGCTGAACTTTGAATACCCCATTTGGAAGATCAGTTAACAAGAAATAAGTGCCTAATATTTTGTCAAGATCGGTTTGTCACTTCCGACGGAATTCATCCCAGAAACAAGTACTTGTTTTTGGTGAAAATCGGTTCAGATATACCTACTGCTCTCATATATATGCTTTATCCTAAGTCCCTCACAAGCCCAATGTGCACCCCACAACAATGATATTTGATACCGGACATCAGATACAGCTCAAAAATACTTATGCCAAATTTTATCAGGATCGGTTCAGATTTTTATATACCTTCTGTCCGTACGTCTGTTGAAACCACACTAGGTTATAATGTTATACTCAAATGTGTCTTTGTTAGCTACATTATTCACCGGAATGTTTCAAAATTCGTATTTGCAATTAGTAATGGATTAATAAAGCCCGTGGCAGAAAATTTTCTATGCAGGTCCACGTCTTCGCACAGCCCCCCTGTATCGGTATTTTGATGATTTTAGCTATATTATTTACCGGAATTGTTTCAAATTTCGTACTTGCACTTCGTAATGGGTACTACAGCCTGTGACATAAAATTGTCTACGCAGGTCCACGCCTTCGTGTAGCCCCTAACTACATTCAATTGAACTGTGCAAAACTTGTTATGTATGTAACAATCTTTTGTAAATCATAATATTTATCTCAGACTTAAGTCAGTATATTGCACAATGTGTCCAATTTCTTTCAAACTTCCCACATACCGATATTTTTGTATATGTTAGAGCAAGTGTGAAATTGATGTACATCACTCCAATTACAAATCCAAATACATCTCATATAAAAAATACGAGTATCCTAAAAATATATAATAAAATTGATTTTGTGCGGGTCATATATCTGAAGCTTTGACCTTTCTATTCAATTTAAAAGTTTTTTAATTATATACCCCTACATAGTAATTATTAGGCATCGAGAAAACTAAACTTTAAGCAAATATCAAATTCAATATTGTTTCAAAGAATTTGTTTGTACATAAACACACACGACCTATACACACACACTCATACACTGCAATAATCTATGCGCATTATTCTGAAAGGAAACCAAATTTGAGAAGTTTTAAACAAATATTTGCCTTGTTTTAACTCTACAATATTCCTATCTGATCTGAACTATGATTGTGCTGACTACTACAATTGAATATGACTTTAAGCAAATAAAGGCAAGAATTTGAGAAAAAAAAATAATCATCATCGTCATTTTTCTATCAAGAGTGAAGGGCAATGGAATTCTAATCCAACAATCGTCTGAAAATAGGAATGCGAATAAAAGAAAAATGTTCCAAGTACTTCGTATTGAGAAAAAAAGAGCAAAATAAATAGCAATCGTCCGGCCTTCGTTCATTTTAACAATAACACTTGTAGAAAAAATAACTCAATAGCGGCAGGAATTCTGAAAAAAACGAGAATATTGAAAGCACTTGACTGGTACGCTTCTACTGTTATATTAAACATACACTCGAGAAAAAAATAAATCGTCAGTGATGAGAAAAGTGCAGCTTCATATCCTACATAATACTATTCCGTCCATGTTAATATGGAATCGGCTTTCAAAATATAATCCTATATCTTTTGGAAACTATCACAAAATATTATGAGATTGAAAAATACGGCCATGACATTCGCAATAACCAAACCAAAAAAGTAAATCTATATTGATAACAAAAAAACTAAATGGAAAATATGACTAGAATGTTAAATCGGGGTTTACCTTTATGTAGAGATTTACCTTTATGTAGGGACTATATCAACAAGTAGACCGACCTGACTTTTTTTAACCAATGATTCTTGATATAATCCAAAACATTATTTATAATCTGTTGTTGCAAAATCGTCAGGCAAAATCCCATTATTGTTGTTTTTATAAAAACAACGTTTGTTTATGAGTGGAGAACGATGGTAATGTTTACCAGGGGGTAAGGCAGGGAATACCTAGGTTTCGGAAAGAGCCACCAATCCTCATCAGTTCCCTTGTTTCTTGTCTGGGATATTCTCCCCAAAAGTTATTTTAAAAAAATAACTTCTATGACAAAAAACATTTTTTACCCAAGTGACGAGATCGTAAGCTCAATAGAAGAGGAACAAAAGAATTACATAAAACTAAAATTCTTTTGGAAAATCTTCTAAAAATGTTTATAAGTGCGGTTGTAAGATTTAGAAGATTTTCCAAAAGAATTTTAGTTTTATGTAATTCTTTTGTTCCTCTTCTATTGAGCTTACGATCTCGTCACTTGGGTAAAAAATGTTTTTATAATCTCCACCAATATTTATACACTCTCTCAGGTTGTTTTTGCCATATAAATTGCTAGACTTCTTCCCTGTCCTCTACTCCCTTCTGTATATCTCCATAAAAATAGGCTTTAATTCTGACCCTAACCCCAAAATGTCCTGAGGATCGGTCGCAATCTACGTTGCGGGGTGTAGAAGAACTATAGAAAATTTACAATTCAAAATTGTAAGTCAAATTGAAAAAATCGCATGTGATAAAAATATGAGGAAAATTAAAAAAAAAATAACAAACTAGTAAAAAAAACAGTAAGTTCGGCCGGGCCGATCTTTGAATACCCTCCACTATTTGTTAAAAATTTTGTTAAAATTTTAAAAATACCGAATGTAGCCTATATACGGCGACGTGGACCTGCATAGGCAACTTTTGTCATAAATCATTACAATATTTAAATGTGAAATGTGAATAAAACAAATCGGTGAATAACGGACGGACGGACATCGCTAAATCGACGTAGAATTTTATGCTGATGAAATATATGTAGTTTGATTACAAATTAACACGGACAGACGGACGGACATAAATAGCTAGATCGTCTCAGCTCGGTGAGATAGGAAGATCCATATATGGGTTCCTATGTGAGAAATCAATATTTCGAGGTTTTACATAATTTTTGGTCCAATCAAACTTATAATACCCCCAACGCATAGTGTTGTAAGGTATAATCAGTACATTTTTCTGTTTTTGGTCCATTTCGACTTAAATATTTTGCGATCATCTCCAAAAACAATAGGTTTCTATTCCGACCCTAACCTCACCTCCATGAAATATTTCGGGCCAGAATTGCGACCTATTGCATGATTACACGTTAACATGGCCAGACGGACGGACGGACATACATAGCTAGATCGACTCAGCTCGGCGAGATAGGAAGATCCATATACAGTTTCCTATGTCGGGGAGCAATATTTCGAGGTGTTACATAATTGTTGGCCAATCACACTCAGGGTTCTTTGTAGACAGAACATCTCCATTCCGAAATTCATCAGCATAAAATCGTTAGAGTTTTGGTGTAGCCCCTATACAAGAGTATCTGATATATAAACTAAATCGTCACAGTTTTCATTAGGACACTAAGACACGTTCTCACTGCAAGTTGACTAAATTTCTCTTTGACCTTAAATTCTATGCTGTAACTCAAAATGGCATGTTTAAATTCAATATAAGTACGCATGCAGAGCAAGAACTACAACAAAATGATATGCATAGAAATCAGAAACAGGCACTTGGCACGCAGTTTTTCCTATTCCTGCTGACACTACTGTATTTCATTTGGTTTTCCTTCGTCGTTTGGTTTTTATGTTCGTTCAATAGGGTACAAACTAGGCAGAGAAATAATTCTTCGTAATTTGTTTCGACAATTAATTTAACGAAAACCCAATTTCAAATCAAATGAAAAACGTTGAATATTAATTGAATTTCTTGTATTTCAGATACACCAAGGAACCACCACTACCCCGCCACACAATCGTCTTCACAATATTATCAAAAGTACAACCTTAATTGCCTTATCTATTTGCTGTATTTTATTCATTCGTTACAAAACCAAGCCAACAAAGAGGTCAATTTCAAAGGGCATTCAATAAATGGTGAGATTTGTCGAAGATAATCAGAAGGAGATTCTTTTTTTCGACAAATTTGAATATAATTTCTGTTAAAATGTTCAATCAAATGAATTATTAAAACTGTGTGTGTGTGTGTGAATGAACTTGAATTGTATTTTCTCGTGGCAGTGAATAATTTATACGAAATATTAACAGATAACTTTGTTAGCAAGTCATAATCAATGAATCATTGTTTGATAATATTGTAGTCAATGCCACTGTTATGACATAATATATACAAGAATAATAATTGCATTTATCCTATTCTATCGTAAATAAACAACAAAAAGTATTGAGGAAATATGCTGAAAATGATAATATGTAAGAAAATCGTCTAAAAATATAACAATAAAAAAAGTGATTATTTTTTGTTAATTTTTTTCAATTTTTGTCATAATTTTTATCGCATATGAGTTTTTCAATTTGACTTACAATTTTTTATGTACATTTTCTAAAGTTGTATGTTGAAGGTATTTTATACAATTATCGTGCGATGCTCACGAAACTTTGCAGAATAAAAGCCTATTGTGTTTGAAGATGTACATTTAGGGGTTCAAATGGATCAAAAACTAAAAATTTTCTTGATTTTGCAGTCGCTCTACAGGTCATAATGAAAAACCAATCGACTCGGAATTTTGAATGAGAAGAGAGTTAATGACAGGGAAGAAGTCTAGCGTTTTGGATGACCATTGTATTATATGTAGCTGCAAAGTTAAGCACAACTTTTGTGTGAAATTGTTTTGAATACCTAACAACACGACGAAGAGCATAAATATTCTGGAAATATGTCCGGTAAAAAGCTTAGGATAGGGCTATATGACATCATATCAGAAACAAAATCTTCCAAAATGTATTTGGACATAAGGGGCCTTTCAACATATTGTAGTTTTGTAGCGACCATAGCCTTTGCTTACACGTTTCTTTTAATTTCCATCACCACGACAGAGGGAGTAAATATAGGAAAATTCCCACAAAACTTTGCATGGTCTGATAATAGCTATACAAATATGAAACGACCTCGATAAAATTTGGAGAGAATTTAGATATTACACATTTAGTGCAAAGCAGACATTCAATCGTAGTTATGGAGTGCATATTACGAATGTGGGAGACGTAAATATCAAATTGTATGGAATCTATATATATAAAAGTCACTTTTGACCATTAAAGTGATTCTGATAGCCAAGAAATCGGATATATAGCAAAATAGGTACAATATAAATGTAAAAGAAATATATCTTATTTATTCTGCTAATAAGTCAAGAACCGCTGGGCCGATTTTCACAATTCCCATCAATTCGGAATGGTCTCATGCCAGAAATGGATAAAATCTAATCTAAACAAGTAAAAAAGCAGTAAGTTCGGCCGGGCCGAACTTTGAATACCCTCCACCATTTGAAACGAATTAGAACATTTTCAAAAAAAATAAAATCCATTAAAAATTCTTTTAAAATCTTTAAAATATCTAATGTAGGAAGGTGTCGATATAGGGGATATACGATATTGTGGACCTATAAACACAAATCTATGTCCGCGTGTAAAGTACACACAAGGAACTCCTTGTGTGGATTTTCAAATTACCGAATATCGCGGGGTATCGTTATGTGGGAGCTAAACGTTATCGTTAACCTATATAGAGAATTCTCTGTCAGAACCCCTTGTGACCATTCCGTTGAAAAATATGGCTAAAAACATCAAAATACCGAATATCGGGGGTACCGTTATGTGAGGGCTATACGATATCGTAGATCTATATAGATAATTCGCTGCCGAGGTATAAAGTATCCACAAGGAACTCCTTGTGTGGATTTTCAGACAATTCCGATGAAAAATGTGGGTAAAATCATAAAAATGCCGAATATCGGGGGTTACTGTTATATGGGCGATATACGATTTCGTGGACTTGTATAGACAATTCTCTCTCAGGGGGTGAAGTACTCACAAGGAACTACTTGTGGGGATTTTAGGACAATTCCATTGAAAAGTGTGGCTAACATTAAATACCGAAGATCGGGGGTACAGCTATATGGGGATATACGATATCGTGGACATATATAGACAGTTCTTTTTGAGGGGATAAAATGCCCACAAGGGAGTCCTTTTGTGGAATTTCAGACAATTCCATTGAAAAAAATGTGGATAAAATCATCAAAATACCAAATATCGGGGGTACCGTTATATGGGCGCTATACGATATGGTGGACCTATATAGATAATTCTTTCCCGAGGTATAAAGTACCCACAAGGAACTACTTGTGTGGATTTTCAGACAATTCCATTTGAAAAATGTGGCTAAAATCATCAAAATACCGAATATGGGGGCTATACGATATCGTGGACCGATATAGCCCATCTTCGAACTTGATCTGCCTGCAGACAAAAGAGAGATCTGTGCAAAATTTTATCTTCCTATCTTAATTCGTTTAGACTGTAGCGTGATTACAACAGACGGACAGATGGACAGACGGACGGACAGGGCTAAATCGTCTTAGAATTTTACACTGATCAAGAATATATATACTTTGTTGGGTCTAAAATGATTATTTCGATGAGTTACAAACGGAATGACGAACTTAATATACCCTCCATACTTTTTTTGGTGGAGAGTATAAAAAGTGAATATCGTTTGTTCCATTTTTTCAATTTTTGTAAAATTTTAATCGCATGCATTCTCTTAATTTGACTAAACATTTTCAATTGTAAATTTTCTAAATTTTACACCTCGCAACACTACGTTTTGACATGCATATGTCGCAACTATCGTCCGATCCTCACGAAATTTTTCATGGGGTTAGGGTCAGAATTAAAGCCTATTTCTCTTAACATGTACATATATATAAATAAAAGAAAGATGTGTTAGTTACTACGCTTATAACTCAAGAACCGCTGATCTGATTTAAACGATTTAGACAAATTCGGAATTGTCTAAAATCCAAAAAAAATCGCGTAAAAATGTGAAATTTGAGCATTTTTTCCAAAAAATAGCTTGAAAAAATGTCAATAAAAATGTAAATTGAAAAAATGGTTTTGTGTGTACATTTTTTGTTGTTTGAATTCTAAATGAATATTAAAAATGAAATGAGTGAGCAATACGATGTTAAATTGCGACATTTCATGTATAAAATTGGCATCTAGCTATCGAAAACAAACAAAAATTTAATTTCAAAACGTGGACCTACTTCTTTCATCTAACAATAATCCGTCCAATAATAACTCAAAATGCAAATTTCATTGGAACTGCTATGTAGCAGAGCAAATTGGACATTTAGTAAGAAAAGGATTAATATCCTTCCAGAAAATATTCCTAAATTTCCAAGATCCTTAAATCGGTTTTGCAAGTCATGATATGGGCCATAACACTCGGATAAGGGTACAACCCTATTTCAAGTATATTTTAAATTTTAAGCATATTTTTATACTATTTTCGTCAAATGTTGGTAATTTGAGAAAAAAAATCATCCTGCATATGTATATGATTTATATATATATATATATATATATATATATATATATATATATATATATATATATATATCGTTTTCTGCTCTCTTCGCATAAAATTTTCAATTTTCTGACCACATTCATCAATTGATTTGCCTAAAAAATTGTATTTATACTACCCTAGGGTAGAGAACCAGCTTACAGATAATTATCCACATAGGCATTTATTTAAGTATAGTCCCCACATTAGTGTACCCCCAAGGCCAGTTTCCCAACCAATGTGTGGTTAGAAAAGAAAATGTTGTATTCTATTGAATTTGTAATCCCCAAGAGATTATTGGTTGGGAACGTAGATTTGGGATGTACGACTATATGAAATAAACTCCGAAATGTCAAACTGAAACTCATTCAGTGGGAAATTGTGACAGAAACATGAAAAAACAAGTAAGCAAAGGCTATAGCCGTGCGGGGCCGACCATGTGATACCCTACAACACTACAATATGTTAGAAGCACCCTTATGTCCAAGTCCATTTTGGAAGATTTCGCTTTTGAAATTTTGTCATAGAGCACTGCCCAGATATTACCCTTAGCATTTTGACCAGGGACATTTGTCCAATATTTACGCACTCCTTCGTATTTTGCGATCATCTCCAAAAGCAAGAGGCCTCTCTGTATCTCCAAATTTTGACTATTCTATACTATCTACTATGTCTACGATATTTGTCTATATTCGTCAACGGAATCAGCAAAAAAAAAAGGCAGAAGTTCGCATTTTGTGCATTTCGGCTATCGCCTGTAAGTAATGTTGGGATTTTTTCAGACAAAAGTAGTGGTCCATTCTACCCGCTGTCCTAAACTCTAACTTCATGCGAGATTTCGTGTCCTTTGGTTTCTATTTATGACCTTTATAACGGCTGCAAAATCAGGAACATTTTTAGTTGTTGGTCCATTTCAACCCCTAAATATATTGCGAACATCTTTGAAAACAATAGGCCTAGCCCTTCTGAGCCTAACCCTACCCTTTTCGTGAAGATCAGACGATAATTACAATCTGTATATAATATCCCAAACCTGTGTTGTAAGGTGGAAAAATATTACAAAATGTACACTTTAATATTATAAGTCAAGTTGAAAAAATCGCATGCGATAAAAAATATGAAAAAATAAAAAAATGTCACAAAATACTACAAAATCTTCATTAGCATCGTTTTTGACTTATTTTTATGCGATTTTTTTTTTTTTTTTTTTTTTTTTTTTTGATTTTATACATTTATGTTAAGAGGGCATTCTGAATTGACAAAATTTGTCAAAATCGGTCCAGCCATTCTTGAGATATAAGCATTCCATCTAACATTCCTTTCCTTTGTACATTCACATTGTATATATTTCGCTATATATATCCGATATATTTACTATCGGCATCTACGTAACGGTCAGAATTGGCCTGTTTGTCTATTTATGATTTCGCCGGGACTAAAAATATTCGCGGTATAATGGAAATTTAACACAAATGTTATAGTCTTTTTCACCCACTAAATATTACCCGATGGCCATCAAAATTGGAAGGCTTCTGCCCAGCCCGAAGCTTTAGCCCCATGCTAATTTCCGCGTCGATTGGTCTATAATTGCGACCTGTAGAGCAACTGCAAAATCAGGATTTTTTCAGTTTTTGGTCCATTTCGACCCCTAAATATTGTGCGATCTTCTTCAAAAGAAATAGGGTTCTATTCTGACCCTACCCACACCTCCATTCTAAATTTCGTGAAGATCGGGCCATAATTGCGACCTGTAGAGTGATTACAAGTTAACATGCACAGACGGACGGACATACATAGCTAAACCGACTCAGCTCGGCGAGATAGGATGATCCATATATACTTTCCTATGTGGGAAACCAATATTTCGAGGTGTTACATAATTTTTGGCCCAATCAAACTTATAATACCCCTAACACATAGAGTTGTAGGATATAATTACGAATATTAGAAAGTAGCAAGGGACCTAACATTTGTTTAATCGTCATTGAATTATGCTATGATGACAAATATGGACTACAACGCACAATTTAAATTACAAAAAAAATCAATTCCATCCTTACGGTAATAGGTGTAAAAGAGTAATTTTCTTTGGCTTACTTGTTTGCAGCACACAATGGCCATCAAAATCTCCGGATTCCAATCAGTTGGACTATTGTGTCTGGAGTATTTTGGAATGCAAGGTTGGCACTAAAAGTACGAAAGTGTCGATCCCCTCAAGCAAGCGCTTCGCCGGGAATGGGACAAAATACCGCAGAGCAACATTCGGGCCATGATCCAAGTATAAGTTCCCCCTTCCAGCTCAGCTGATTACCAGACGATCTGTCACTTAAATTTGAATTCGCCGCATCCAAAACAAACGTCAAAACATGATTTTTACTGATATGCGAAAAGATTTGTTTTGCCATTTTAAATTTGTTATAAAGAGAAAAAGAAAAACATACAGTGAGCCACATAAACGTTGCAATAAAGTAAAATTAAAGTCGGGCGGGGCCGACTATATGATACCCTACACCACTATGCATATTTAGTAGAGCTCTCGTAAAAAGGTTTATACAGGCCATTTCAGAGCTCTATGAGATATTTGGTACAAAATCAAAATCTATCTAATTCTATCTAATTCTATAGCTATCTCTGAACCGGGTTTCTCCAAATTTTACGTATTATCTTCTAGACTGGTGATTTGGGCTGATATTGACCATTTAGTGCACATTTAACCCGAAATCGGATGAAGATATATATGAGAGCTATATCCAAATCTGAACCGATTTCGATAAAATTTAAAACAGCTATTCCTGTGCTCCATCTAATACCTGGTACCAAATATCACGGTTGTGGAGTGAATATTACGAATGTATGGGACTAAAACTCTAAATCGGATGAAACATATATATGGTTGCTATATCTATATCTGAACCGATTTTCACTAAATTTGATATACTTGCTTCTAGGCTGAATTTGGTCCGATGTACTAAAATTCAGTCCATTTAGACTTATATCGGCCATTTGGTGCACAATTAACCCGAAATCGGATGAAGATATATATGGGAGCTATATGCACATTTAACCCGAAATCGGATGAAGATATATATGAGAGCTATATCCAAATCTGAACCGATTTCGATAAAATTTAAAACAGCTATTCCTGTGCTCCATCTAATACCTGGTACCAAATATCACGGTTGTGGAGTGAATATTACGAATGTATGGGACTAAAACTCTAAATCGGATGAAACATATATATGGTTGCTATATCTATATCTGAACCGATTTTCACTAAATTTGATATACTTGCTTATATGCTGAATTTGGTCCGATGTACTAAAATTCAGTCCATTTGGACTTATATCGGCCATTTGGTGCACAATTAACCCGAAATCGGATGAAGATATATATGGGAGCTATATCCAAATCTGAACCGATTTCGATAAAATTACAAACAGCTATTTCTGGGCTGTATCTTATATCTGGTACCAAATATCATTCATGTGGAGTGCATATTACGAATGTGAGAGGCTTAAACACCAAATCGGATGAAAGATATATATGGGAGCTATAGCTATATCTGAACCGATTTTCACCAAATTTGATATACTTGCTTCTAGGCCGAACTCGGTTGGGTGTGCCAAAATTCAGGTAATTGGGACTGATAGTGGACATTTGGTGCACATTTAACCCGAAATCGGATGAATATATATGGGAGCTATAGGTGTTTCTGAACCGATTTTCTTCAAATTTGTTGTATTTGCTTTAAGGCTAATCTCGGTCACATGTGCCAAAATTCGGGCCATTTGGGTTGATATTGGCCATTTGGTGGTCAATTAACCCGAAATCGGATGAAGATATGTATGGGAGCTATATCCAAATCTGAACCGTGCTCCATCTAATACCTGGTACCAAATATCACGGTTGTGGAGTGCATAGTAGGAATGTGAGGGACTTAAAGATCAAATCGGATGAAAGATATATATGGGAGCTATAGCTATATCTGAACCGATTTTCTCCAAATTTGATATACTTGCTTCTAGGCCGAACTCGGTTGGGTGTGCCAAAATTCAGGTAATTTGGACTGATAGTGGATATTTGGTGCACATTTAACCCGAAATCGGATGAAGATATATATGGGAGCTATATCTAAATTTGATCCGATTCTCACCAATTTCAATAGGATTCATTGTTTGGAAAATTTCATCTCAATCGGATAATAAATGCGACCTGCATTTAGTTCACAAGAATACATGGACAGACGGACGGACGGACAGACGGACTGACATGCATAAATCGACTCAGAAAGTGATTCTATGAAGGTTCTCAAAAGTAACTATGGGTCTATCTCGTTTCCTTATCCATGTTACAAACAAATGCACAAAGACATAATACCCTTACCACTATGTGGTGTAGGGTATAAATAGAAATGAGAATATGCAAGATTTGCAAAAAGAAAGAGGTGCCTGGGAAAAGTTCATTTTTTTCCGCCCCAAGGACGAAAAAATGAGGGGAAAATGGAGTGAAATTTGTCAAGTGAAGTTTACATCCACATCACAGGTGTGTTCGAACCACTTTAATATGGAGCATGTGGTAAAATCCGGAAGCAAATATAGATTATTGCCTATTGCTGTCCCGGAATACCGACCACCACTGAAGGGCATAAGTAATACTCCGAATTTGAGGTGAGGGATTATGACAATATGTTATTCCATTTCTTAAACGCAATATTGGCTTATTTTTATTTATATTGTGAAAATAGAGCACAGATTTTCAATATTATGGAAACGGCTTCCGATATGGATATGTCATTACAGGAATGCACAAAAAGTGTCTCCCAAGAAAATCCGACCAAAAATTGTAAAGACCAGGAAACACAGACTGAGTAATATGAAATAAGTTCCAATAAATCTTAATATATAAAAGAAAGTTGTGTTAGTTACTACGCTTATAACTTAAGAACCACTGAGCTGATTTTAATGATTCATACAAATTCGGTATTGTCTCCTATCCGAAAAGGATAATATCCAAAAAAAATCGCGTAAAAATGTGATATATTAACATTTTCATTTTGACTTTTGAAATGTACAATAGTAATGTTTTATTTTGCATAATTTTTTTCAATTTTGACTTACTTTTTTCTAATGTACATTTGTAGTGTTTTTTTATATTTTATTTTTGAATTCGAATATTAATACCAATTTATTTAATTGACTTGATTTCTTGAGAACTGAAATTTATGGCGGGTTACATGGAAGTGTAGTACCGAATTATGTGGTGGCGAAACGGAATAGATGATATCGAAATAATTTAACGCGATCACACCAAAGTTAAAAGATAATTAATTTTTCAAAATCGCTAAAAATTACGAAAAAGAGATCTCATTGCAAGAATTCTCAAATCGGGAAAATATCGAAAAAAACTCAATAGAATTGATTTTTAAAATAAAAGTACATTCTATTGACAAACTTTGTAAGGATCTTTAAACATTTGCTGTAAAAAATCAGCGAACAAGTTGAAGATTTTTTCAATTTGTTATTCTTCTTTTCTCATTTTTTTTTTTTTTTCAATTTGTATTATCATATTGAATTCAGTGGATTTTTGTGAAGAAAATAAAGAATAATTTTTCACTATATACAATTTTTCCCCAAAAAATGAAATAAGTGCGAAATAGGATGTTAAATGACATCTACCTTTCAACTCCAGGGCCTAGATCGTGGTTCAGCTGGAAGATGCGAACACTTTCAAGCAAAAAAAAAATGACCGAAAAAGACTAATGGTGTTCATTTCAAAGCGTGGACCTACTTCTTTCATGTGACAATAATCCGGCCAATGAGAGCTCAAAATGCAACATTTTTTGGGAGTACAATCAGTAAAATACCAAATATAAAGGGTGCAAAATAGTAGAGCAAATGGGATTTTTAGTGAGAAAAAGGATTTCTATCCTTCCAAAAATTCTTCCCAAACTTTCAAGATACCTTAAATCGCTTTTGCAGGTCATGATATCGATCATAACTCACGGATAAGGGTACAACCCGATTTCATATTTATATAACCATTGTATGATTTAAGCTATTGTTGAGGTCTTGACCACTTTTTTCATATTTTGGCCCTTATTTGGCATCTTTGTTTCTAAGGGGGTAGAGAACCTCTTCGCATAAAATTTGAAATTTTCAGAGTAGGGCCCATTTTGGTCTTGCCCACATTCATCAATAGATTTGGCTAAAAATTGTAGTTATACTACTCTGGGGTAGGGAACCATCATACAGATAATTGCCACATATTAATTTATTTAAGTAAAGTCCCCACATTGGAGTATCCCCAAGTCCACTTTCACATCTAATGTGTGGTCAGAAAAGAACATTTTGTATTCTATTGAATTTGTAACCCCCAAGAGAATATTGGTTGGGCCACGTTTTGGTATAACCCTCATATGAATGTATCCCTGATTTCAGCTATAACCGTGGTCTTGGCCACGTTTTTCAACTGATTTGGACATTATTTAGCATCTTGGTTTTACTATTTCGAGGGTCTTGACCACATTTTCCAATCGATTTTGCTGTATTTAGGCTACTTTGTGAGTAGAGAACCATCGTACAAAAAAATGTCAACATACGTAAATATTTTGGTACAGTCCCCAGGGCCGCCGATCTATAGTGATTTTTACCGATTGGCGAACAACAACACGGACATTGTTTAATCGTCATTGAATTTTACTATTAACAAGAACATATACTTTTTGGGGACTCTAATGCGCAATTTGAGGTGCCATGGTAATGGGCGTAAAAGCGTAATTAACTTTGACTACTCAGAAATTATTTTGCCCTTCTTCCGTAGGTATTCATTTCTATTTAGTCGGATCAATATTTATATCAAAATTTGTTCACCTTTATGAGCCAGATTTGTGAAATATTATGCTATACAAAATTTGCATTAAAGACTAAAACTACGGGCCGGCAACGCGGACCGGGTCAGCTGGTTCATAATAATTTTAAGATTATTGTAAATGTTTACAGTCCCAAGGAATTAAAAAAAGAGCTATTGCAAGCTAACCAGGGCCTTGATTCCTTGAAGAATATTTTTGCGGACGGCCAGATGAAAAAAATAAAATGTGGCACAATGGCTAAATGGGAGTGGAAAGACATTTCCAGCTCTCTTGAGTTCATGCGTCAAGTAAATTATATTTCGTTTGATAACAAAATATGTGTTTTGTCATTTGACGAAATGAAAGTTACGGAAACGTATGAGTACGACTTGTATAATGATATTGTACGGAAACCGGCAAATTATGTGCAGGTCGTAATGGCAAGCGGGATTAAAAACTCGTGGAAGCAGTCAGTTTTTTATGACTGACTGTAAGATGTCAAAGCAAATCCTACTACACCTGATTTCGGCTCTGAATGAAGTAGTGGCTGTTGTTTGTGATATGGGTCCAACCAATCGGAAGTTATGGAAAGAGTTTGACATAACTTCAGGTAAAAATTTTAAAAGACAAAAATGAAACATACACCACCGCACAAGTCATAAATGGTTGTTAATTTTCAGAGTCATTGATTTCTTACAGGAAAAATCAGACAACTCTGAAGCAATCGGTAATTAAAATGTTAACGTAAAGTTATTTTAAGTAATTAGAATTTTAATTTTGGTAAAGCATGGTTTCATTTACATTTATTTTCATAAGTAATCCTTTCATTGCCATTAGTAACGCTTTTGGGGTTAATTGACTATTTTTTTAATATTACTTAAAAAGGGAAATATTGGTTAAATAATGTAAGAATTTTGTTATATCATCCTATTTAGAAAAGCCATGGTTTCTGTATCCAACTAATCCAGAAGAGAAAGTATTTACATTTGCGGATGTTCCTCATTTATTAAAACTCGTAAGGAACCACTTTCTCGATTTAGGCTTTGTTGTAAACATTAAGATTGTTACGTCCAAAACGTTGGTGGATTTGATGAAACACACAAACAAAACGGATACATCAATAACTTTTAAATTGACTGAAGAACATCTTTCAGTCAAAGGCGCAGGTATACAGACAAATAACTTACATCGTAACGTTCACTAGAAACTTCAATTTCAGGAAGACAAAAGATGAAATTAGTGTGCCAGTTATTTTCACAAACAACAGCAAATGCAATAAGAAGATGCTACTCATTAGGTATGGACATTTACAATGCAGTGGAAACAGCAGAATTCGCATGAGCAAACTAATGTCGGTTGCAATTATACCCAACAAAAAAACCATTGAATTCTTTAAAAAACGAATACTTATTTCCAATAGTGCACTTCAAATGCTATGTGAATACTTAAAAAAGTATGATATTAATTATATCCTTACAAGACGTCTGAACCAGGATATGTTGGAGCACTTCTTTGGGGCTATACGGAGCAAAGGTGGTCTCAATGATCACCCATTCTGCAAGATTTTAAATATCGGATACGAAAATACATACTGGGTAACTTATATTGTGTTTCCCTTTTAATTTTCAAATAAATGAGAATGTATTGTCTTTTCAGCACGTAATACGGAATTGCTTTCTGACACTAGTAACGTTGAAGGTGATGCTACGGAATGGATAAATGCAAGCACGGACGACACGGCTATTTTTAATCAAAGTTTTTCGTACATAGGACCTTCTCAAGATGATGGTTACGAGGAGGTTTTGACGCAGACACTAGAAGTCCCCGGTATTAGTGACATTGGTATTTTTCAGGGGGATTCTTTGGAATATATATCAGGATCAGAGGGCTGCAATGAGTATGATCGAGTAGGCTTGATCACACACAGTGGAAATACAATCAAACTCAATCAGTCGGACAGATGCAACATGTTCATTCGAGTTACTCAAGCCAAACGAAAAAGTTGTGATCAAACATGTATTGATCGAAGTTTTGTGATCGCAATCAAACAGCACTCATGAGTTATTTGTTTACGAACTTATATTGAATTGTTCATAACGGGTCGATCATCTATGAGGAGTCTTGTCGGTTTGATTCATCCCAGTTAAGTGAGTGATTTGATTTGATTAAAACACAAATGTTCGAAACTGAGCGAAATCATGATTGTAATTTTACAAAGGATTTCATAACTAAAAGCTGTCCCCATAAAAAAATTATGCAAATTATATTTAAACAATGTTTTCGTTTTATTTGGTTTTTTGGTGTGTTAGATTTCAGTGACTTATTTGAAAAAAAAAACAAAATTAAATTTTTTAATAAAGAAACACATCATTGGTATTTAGAAAACTAAAAATGTTTAAATATTTTTTTTATCAAGATTTTTCACAAACTTCGACCTCTTCGTTTACCTACACCTGTGTAGTTTCTACTTGCAACAATTTCGTTCGCACTTTCACAATATTCTTCCATTTCCAATATTAAACAAGTAAGCAAAGGCTACAGTCGAGCGGGGCCGACCGTTGAATACCCTACAACACTATAATAAACGATACAGTTTATATAGGCGAGATACTCGCCTCCACAAGATATTGTGACAAAAAATAAAAGAAAACCATTAGGTTTCGTTCTCTAATTTTCGAATAATAGCAACTTTAACTAATTTGCTCATTTCCACTTTATTGGAAGATGTTGCACGTAAATGGTCTTCCTAGATCTTGAATCAATATTTCCCAAAGACCTATAACCTCTCAGAAGTGGCAAAAAATTAACATTTATTATTGGTTTTTGACTGAAACGCATCTATATGAGATACAGAAATTTGACTATATTCTTCAACGAAATCAGCATTAACGAAATAGTCGGAAGTGCGTCTTTCCTGTATTTGTGAATTCTCCAAAAAGTCACTGGAATGGTCATTTTCGTATTTTGTCTACAAAAGTTGGCAAACTATTTCACACATTGAATATTTTTGGATGGTCCTCCGATACTGCTTGGCTTTTGCAGTGTGCGGTAGCCCCCATTCAAATGTGCGTGAGGATCGGGAGATATTTACGACCTGCCGGCAATTTTGCAGTTTTTTGGTCCATTTCAACCCCTAAATAAATGGCGATCATCTCCAAAAAGAGTAGGCTTCTATTCTGACCCTCATCTTATCCCCATGCAAAATTTCGTAAGGATCGGGCCATAAATGCGATCTGTATATGATATTCTGATGTCATAACTACTTAGTTTTGTTAGCTGTAGAAATATTACCAAATGTTTAATTCAAAATGAAAATATGCCAAAAATATGACAAAATTGAAAAAATATGAGAAAATTTTACAAAATCAATATTTTCATCTTTAGAGAGATATTTTATGCAATTTTTTAGACGTTTTTTCTTTCCTGCCAAGAGGCCATTCTGAATTAATGAGAACTGTCGAAATCAGTTCAGCCGTTCTCGACATATAAAAGATCTTTCAATCATATCTTCTTTGATAGACATATATATCGCACATATTTTGCTATATATCCGATTTGTTGGATAATAACATCAATGTAAAGGTCAGAAGTAACCTTGTGATGGCTTTGTGATTTCGCCGGGATTCAAAATATTCACGGTTTAATGAAAATTTTTGATTTTTTTCAATGGTCTATTTTACCCTCTAAATATTATCCGATGACCACCCAAATTGGTAGGCTTCTTCCCCGCCCTAAACTCTAGCTACATGCAAAATTCCGCGTCGATTGGTCTGTAATTGCGACCTGTATAGCTACTGCAAAATCCGACATTTTTTCTGTATTTGGTCCATTTCAACCCCTAAACATTTGGCGATCATCTCCAAAAGCAATAGGGTTCTATTCTGGTCCAAGCCCCACCTACATTCTAACTTTCGTGAAGATCGGGCCATAATTGCGACCTGTAGAGTGATTACAAATTAACATGGACAGACGGACAGACGGACGGACGGACATACATAGCTAGATCGACTCAGCTCGGCGAGCTAGGAAGATCCATATATACTTTCCTATATGGGAAACCAATATTTCGAGGTGTTACATAAATTCTGGCCCAATCAAACTTATAATACCCCCAACACATAGTGTTGTAGGGTATAAAAAGTCAAAATAAACTGTCCTAACTTGATTAAATGGTTGAATAAACAATGACGCTGAGCGAACTCGATTCAAAGAAGACAATCACGGTTGTGATTGCTCATTTACATTCATGTGTTCGATCAACTCACGTTGCTGAACACATCAAACCGTCTCGAACGCTCATGTTTGATTGTGAGTGAAGTGATTCAAACTTAGCGTTCGATTCGATCCGAAGCGAAAACGGTCATTTCATTCAGATCAAACTAAACGACTGCATCAACAAAAATCAGGTAAGAAACCGAGTATGCTTGAAGTTTTGCATACTCGTTGCAGCCCTCTGATCAGGATATATAATACGAAAGTTGAATCTTAAAGAATAGGAATGTCACGAAAATTCGTTTGATCAGGTGTCAAAGGGGTGGCTAAAGAAACCATCAGAAGCTTTCCTTTCGTGTGTTAAAATGATGAAAATAAATCCTACTCATCTAATCTGCGAAAACAGTTAATGGAGGAAAGCATCGGCATCGACTTGCCCACTCATGTTAAGGAATTATTTTTTAAATGCCGAATATATTTCCGCGTTCGCCACCTAAATAAGAGGCTTAAGGTCCAAAAGGCGAAACAAAGAATAATAAACGTTTATAAAAATATATTTTGACATGTTTTATTATTATTCAAAATGTTAGCCTTCTATAGGAGAGCTACTCCATAAGTAGGACAATAGTGTCCACTTCGCTTATGAACTTAATCTGATATAAACATTGGGGGCGAAAATAGTTAATTTGTTTTGCATGCATAAGGGTTGTATATATTACTAATGTTAAAGAGTAGTGGGTCCACAAATTTCATATCCACATTAGATCTCTTGTTGGTAAAACATATCGTAAAACAAGGTTTGAAGACAATTGTTGACATAGTTCGCATCTGCCGGAGGTACTGGAAAGAGGAAGCCTTAGCTTGTTTCTCATGTTTATTGATCCATTGTGGGGGAGGTATCAGAATCAAAAGTTCGTTCTATCCGTTCCCCATACCTGATCATGTGTTGGTAGATATTGGGATGTGGGAAATTTGACGACAATACGATTCTTATTCGATTCAATACGATTCTTATTCGACTCCACGTGTTCCGAAACGGATTTGATCCATGGACCAATCGACGCGGAAATTAGCATGGGGCTAAAGCTTCGGGCTGGGCAGAAGCCTTCCGATTTTGATGGTCATCGGGTAATATTTAGTGGATGAAAAAGACCATAACATTTGTGTTAAATAAAACACAAATTTTCCATTAAACCGCCAATATTTTTAATCCCGGCGAAATAACAAATAGACGAACAGGTCAATCCTGACCGTTACGTAGATGCCGATAGTAAATATATCGGATATGTATAGCGAAATATATACAATGTGTATATACAAAGGAAAGGAATGTTAGATGGAATGCTTATATTTCAAGAATGGCTGGGCCGATTTTGACAAATTTTGTCAATTCAGAATGCCCTCTTGACATAAAAGTATAAAATCTAAAAAAATCGCATAAAAATAAGTCAAAAATGATCTTAATGTAGATTTTTTTGTATTTTGTGACATTTTTTTATTTTTTCATATTTTTTATCGCATGCGATTTTTTCAATTTGACTTATTATATTAAGGTGTACATTTTGTAATATTTTTCCACCTTACAACACAGGTTTGGGATATTATATACAGATTGCAATTATCGTCCGATCCTCACGAAAAGGGTAGGGTTAGGCTCAGAAGGACTTGGCCTATTGTTTTTAAAGATGTCCGCAATATATTTAGGGGTTGAAATGGACCAACAACTAAACATTTTCCTGATTTTGCAGCCGTTATAAAGGTCATAAATAGAAACCAAAGGACACGAAATCTCGCATGAAGTTAGAGTTTAGGACAGCGGGTAGAATGGACCACTACTTTTGTCTGAAAAATACCAACATTACTTACAGGCGATAGCCGAAATACACAAAATGCGAATTTCTGCCTTTTTATGCTGATTTCGTTGACGAATATAGCGAATATCGTAGACAAGAAGATCGTATAGAAGAGTCTAAATTTGGAGAAACAGAGGGGTCTCTTGCTTTTGGAGATGATCACAAAATACGACGGAGTGCGTAAATATTGAGCAAATGTCCCTGGTCAAAATGCTAAGGGTAATATCTGGGCAGTGCTCCATGATATAATTTCAAAAGCGAAATCTTCCAAAATGGATTTGGACATAAGGGGGCTTCTAATCTATTGTAGTGTTGTAGGGTATCACATGGTCGGCCCGCACGACTATAGCCTTTGCTTACTTGTTTTTTTTTTTTTTTCGATAGACTGAATTTCGCGGCAGCAGCACTATTATTCATACATTTCCCAGTCCAGTTGTCAAAATTTGACAACAGGCATATTCGCCACAAAATTCTTCTGTCAAGGCGAAAATTTTTATTTTCGCCTCGAGCATGAATTTTGACATTTCATGTGGTAAAATAACAGCTGTTTTTCGATTAATTCGCTCGAGATAAGACCTTATAATTGGACCATGATTCGGGCAGCGTGTGACGGTTTCATTGACCGTTTGAATGCCATAATTCGTACCAAAGGTGACTAATTCGAACAAATCTAAACTTATTCAAAAAATTTGATGCTATTTCCGACATTTTTTCTTTCATTGGAAAGCTTTTTATATTCAGTGAAATTTCGGAAAGTAAATTACATTCCATTATTTCTACTAATATAACATTTTCTATGAAGATGGAATATATCGGTCCACTTCTTCTAGTGCCTCCCCCACAATGGGTCAAAATTTTGAATATCCATTAGGCTCATAAAACACGAAATTGATATCCCATTCCATTCAGACTTGGTACATCTCGACATTTACATTAACACAAGATCGGACCTTTTCTTCTGGGAACTCCCTCCACATAGGGTTCAGGATTTTGAATAACAAAACGCTCAAAGAAAGCAAAACAAGCATCCATCTCTCTCTCTACCTGCCAACCCCTTCTGGTACCTCACTCACAAAGGGTCACAATTTTCAAAACTATTATCTGTCATAACTTGCGAAACAAGTCAAAAAACAAGTCTTTAAAAGTTGATATATCTAAATATTTTTCAGAACCAGAAACCTGAGAAGAATTTATGATTTCCCGCAAATTGGATATAAATGTTCAATTTTCTTGTAATTTTGTCCATACCAATGTTTTTACATGTATTAGATAGAATACTTCGATCGATACCTGGTACCTCAGGCACATGTTAACATTTTCAAAAAATTATCACATGTGTTACCTTGAAATGGCTTTTACCATTTAATTTAACGTTATATTGCCCTATTACAGGGAGTACTGATTTCCAAAACGAAACTGGCAGCTTTGCAATTTTTGCTGTTCGCTACCGATATCATTAGCTTAACTTTATATTACTCTCTATTACAGAGAGTAATATTTTCCAAAACGAAGCTGACAGCTTTACAATTTTTGCTTATCGCTACCATTATCATGATTTCATCCAGCGACTCTCATTCACTTGAGAATGCTCAACAAATTATTGGGTTTGCTTTTCACCAAAGTCGTCAAAAAGCTGAAAAAGTGACTATTTCCGTCGCCGGTATGAAATCATGATATTTGAATAATCCAGACTTTAATTATTAATGTCCCTGTTTCCCATCAAATTTTCTTATTTTATTAAAAACTCTAACCTATAAAATTTAAAACTGCCCCAATCATTAACATGGAATGTCATTTATCTGATCGAAAGTGGCATCAAATTTATTTTCAATAAAAAATCATAGGCGTGTAATATTCAACAAATCGAATGTCAACTTGAATTATGGCTAAATGGCAAATAGGCCATCTCCCTGGGATGTCAAAGAAAATGTGGCTGCTCCAATATACAGAGCATTGCCCATGTAGTTGTGGTTATATGTGCCCACAGGCAGATTTATGAACAGCAACGCCACAAAGCAAGCATTCAACCAGAGACAGCCAGCCCACGGAATAATAGCAGCGTTTGTTGTGCTCTGACGATAGCACAATAAAATTCTTTTAGTTATCAGCCAAGACGTCCTACAGACGCTGGTTTAGCTATTGCATTGAGAAATTGTGGCGGTATTGGCTTTAGAGGTTTTTCTTGTAGATGTCTATAAAATTTGATGTGCTCAAGTGTGAATCGAATGTTTCCGCAATTTATTTATTTTTTCTAGCCAATTGACTGGAAACTCAATCAACTTGTATGTCTATAGCAGGCACATAGATGGCACAACATTTGTAACATCCACGCCCTACCAGCAAACCAACTAAGCAAACGTCCAACTACAACCCACCCACATACAGACATTATGCAAGTCTATATACATACATACTTTTGTATAAGTAAGCGTTTCTGTACTGACAATAAGCACAAGGAGCAATTGTAAGCAGCAAGTAGTAGCTACTTGTAAACTATGTCTGTACGAATGCATAAATAACAGCTGAATGGTTAAGCTAAGTCATCAATAAAAGTAGCGGCATCATTAAATCAGGACATCAACAACACAACAAATATATGGGTCTTTGCATACAAATGCCATTACACCATTTGTATTCCAAAATTTTCCGTTTCTGAGATAGAAATATTATTGACTTGTCCCTCACATCTCTCGGCAATAAATCGACAAATACGCCAGCTAAAGCTGGGTAAGGCAAATATAATAAAGTCACAAGTTAAAAAGCAGTAAGTTGGCCGGGCGAAACTTTGAATACCCTCCACCATTTGGAACGAATTTGGAAATTTTCAAAAAATAAAGTCCTTACAAAATTCTGTTAAAATTTTAAAAATACCGAATAAAGCCGTTATATTGGGGTCTATCCGACGTAAACCTACATAGGCCTTGTTTGTCATAAGCCATTAGCATATTCAAATTCGAAACTTGAAATAAACGGTGAATAATGTAACTAAAATCAGCATAGGACGAGCATAGACAATTCCCTGTTACAGGCTATAGCATTCATTAGGAACGTCAAATACGACATCTCAAAAAATCGGTGGGTATTGTACCTACCGAACATAGGGAGGTACTGATATATGGGGCCTATACTAAGACCTGTACCTGCATAGACAATTTTCTGTCACAGACTGTAGTTTCCATTACGAACTCTAAATACGTAATTTGAAACAATTCCGCTAAATAATGACGCTAAAATCATCAAAATACCGAAGTTTGGGAGGTACCGTTATATGGGGGCTATACGAAGACGTGGACCTGCACAGACAATTTTCTGTCATAGGCTGTAGTAGCCATTACGAATCTCAAATACTAAATTTGAAACAATTCCGGTGAATAATGTCGCTAAAATCATCAAAATACCGAATATAGGGAGGTGCCGTTGTATGGGGGCTATACGAAGACGTGGACCTGCACAGATAATTTTCTGTCAAAGGCTGTAGTATCCATGTCGAACTTCAAATACCAAAGTTGAAACAATTCCGGTGAATAATGTCGCTAAAATCAGCAAAATGCCGAATATGGGGAGGTACTTATATATGGAGGCTATATGAAAACGTGGACCTACATGGTCAATTTACGAACTTAACCTGCCTACTGGAAAAATAAGCACGTGTGCAAAATTTTAGCCTTCTATCTCAATTCATCGAAAGATAGCGTGATTACAACAGACGGACAGACAGACAGATAGACAGACATGGCTAAATCGACTTAGAATTTTACGCTGATTAATAATATATATATACTTTGTTGGGTCTGACATGAGTATTTCGAGGAATTACAAACGGAATGACAAAGTTAATATACTCTCCACGAAAAGGCTGGAGCTAGTATGTTGAAATTTGAGTGAGGGCCACTATTGGTCCGAAGGGGTGTGATAAGGCTTGGTTTTTTGAAAATTTGTACTATAATAGTACGAAAAGTATTAAAAGATACTAAATATTATACCCTTTGTTTTTGAGGAAGCAGTGGAGTGCAACGGGAAATTCAAATAATAAGTGTATACAAAATACTAAAATGTACTATATTTGGTACAATTTCGTATCATGTGAACGTTAGAGCTAAAAGCTTGAAATTGAATGGGAATTAAGGTTGAGGAGTTGAGACGAAGTAAGAAGGTAGTTTTGAAATGTGTATTCATGTAAACGATAAGTACTAAACGGTACTAAATTTGGTATTCGGTGAAGGGATAGGGCTGGAATCTCTAAATTTGATAATGTTGGTATCTGGGATTGACATATGTTGGTCGCTTTGGAAAAGTGTACTATAATGTTATGAAAGTACTAAATTTGGTATTGGGTGAAGGGATAGAGTTAGAATCTTTAAAATTTAGTCTCTTTTGGTTTCGGAAATGTGTATTGGAATTGTATGAAATGTACTAAGTGGTATAATATTTGGTATAGGGTGAAAGGATAGAGCTGGAATCCAGGAATTCGATTTTGAGTTCTGGAAATATGTACTATAATTGCTGTTGAGGTCTCCGTTAGTTTCTTGGGAGACGTTAAAATAGGTTTGGACAGAAATACCCTCCTCGGCCAACATCAAAATGAAAGATTTTTAAGACTTTTTGGGGTTCCTATTGTTCTTTACAAAAAGGGAAAAACTTGAAATATATAAAAAAAACTTTAATAGCGGTGGCATTTTTGAAAAAAAAAAAATATTGGCTATCTAAAGGAAAAAGATCATTTCACAAATATACGGCAAAAAAAAGAGGAAAGAAGACGGATATATGTAGTTCTTGCAACGATGATTTTGATTTTCTACCTATATTTGGTTTATAATGATAATTAAATAAAACACTATTTAAAAACAAAATTAATTTCAAATTCTGGATTAAACTGTGAATTAGTAATACAGCATTGTTTTATACTATTTGAAATAGAAAGAATATACTAAATAATGTTTTTTTAATGACATAAAATATGCCGACTACTGACAAATAGATATGCCATGCATTGGAAAATGGTGCCGACTACTGGCAAAAAACACTATTTTTGTAAAATTGCAAATGTTGGCAATTTAATAAAAACAATTTCAATTTTTGTTTATTATTTCGAAGACTAAACAAAATTTGGAATCTGAACAATTTTACTTTTCTGCAATTGAAACATTTCACTCAAAATGTTGAAAGATTGAAAAATCGAAAATACTAAAAGTGCCGACTACTGGTACGTTTACCCTATGAAGTTATGATTAGAAAATGTCAAAAAGAAAAAACTATCCATGTTAAGTCTCTTTGATGACGAAGTAGCGGGCACTTGCAATTATTGCTATGCAACAATATTTACTGTCGAAATTTTTAACCCACAAGCGAGCCACGATAGTATGGAGGGTATATTAAGTTTGTCATTTTACATTTTAGACTCCACAAACTATATATATTCTTGATCAGCATAAAATTCTATGTCGATTTAACAATGTCCGTCCGTCCACTCCAGCTTCCGAACGAAATGAGGTAAGTTAATAAAACTTTACTCAAATGTGTATTATGTCTGCAGGACTTTTGGTATTGAAAATGGACCATGTAGGTCCACATCTTCGTATAGCCCCCATATAACGGTTCCCCCCTATATTCGGTATATTGATGATTTTAGCGACATTATTTAACGGAACTATTTCAAATTTAGTATTTGAAGTTCGTAATGGATACAGCCTATGCCAGAAAATTGTCTGTGCATGCTTACGACAAAAGTTTAGTATGCAGGTCCACGTCTTCGTATAGACACTAATTGGCAAGAAATCGGATATATGGCAAAATAGGTACGATATATATGTAAAAGAATAGATCTTATTTATTCTGCTTATAAGTCAAGAACCGCTGGGCGGGTCTCACAATCAATTTGGAATGGTCTCTTGCCAGAAACGGATAAAATCTAGGAAATTCGCGAAAAATATAGCAATAAAAAAGTTAATATCTTTTGTTCAATTTGTTTAAATTTTTGTCATATTTTTTATCACATGCGATTTTTTCAATTTGACTTGAATTGTAATTTTTTTTAATTTTTACACTCCGCAACACTACGTTTTGAGAGTATTATATGCATGTCGCAATTATCGCCCGATCCTCACGAAATTTTGTATGGCGGTAGGGTTAGGGTCAGATTTAAAGCCTATTGTTCTTAAGACGTACATTTAGGGGTTCAAATTGACTAAAAATTCAAATTTTCTAATTTTGTAGTCGCTCTATAGATCACAATTGAAAACTAATCGACACGGAATTTCGCATCAAAAGAGAGTTAAGGACAGGGGCATCATTTTTTGACATTATTTCAAAAACGAAATCTTCCAAAATGGATTTGGATATAAGGGTACTTCGAACCAATTGTAGTGTTGTAGGGTATCACATGGTCGGCCCCGCACGTCTATAGCCTTTGCTTACTTGCTTTACTTTACGTCGAATATTAGAAAGTCCTCGAAAATACCTCCGTTTTGGACATACTGATTCTCAATGTAAAGTATTAAGTCCAAAACCATTTTTGAAGGATTGTTGACAAAGATATGGAGTCAGTTATAACAATTTATCTTGACTTCATTTTGACAAATTTTTTGCACAGTTCCTAGAATACAAAACTTTTTTCTTATCGTGGAAGAACCCATACCTTCTAGAGATAGCATGGCCAAAGCATTGACAGCTACTTTTCAAATTACTTAAGTTCAGCTGAGAGTTATTGTTGCTTGGTTTTGTACAGAGTACCCATAATATCTCAAATACAGAATTGTAAATATTTATTATTAAAACTCCAAATATTGATCAAACAATGCTTACCGATCTCGATGAGATTTATTTTAAACCATTCAACAGTGGAATCGTAAAATTTTTCCGGAGTTACCGACAAAAATCGGTAAGTTTAGAGTGCTTAATGTTTTGCGAACACCTCCAAAAATTGGCATATATTCTAGTCCGACTTGTTAATTGATTACAGACAGACAGACACACATAGCTATGACTGAGCTCGGCGAGAGTCGAACTATTATTTCTACTTGTTTAATAATTACAGACGGACGACACACATAGCTATGACTGAGCTCGGCGATAGGAAGATCGATATAATATATGGTGGGACTTTTCGATTGTACATTTGAACAATTTTATTTTTTTCTGTTTTTGCTTTTTGGATTATGTGTGATGGGTAGTCTTTTTTTCGAACAAAACTGTTATTATTATACCCACCAAAAAAGGTATGGAGGGTATATTAAATTCGTCATGCCGTTTGTAACTCATCGAAATAATCATTTTAGACCCAACAAAGTATATATATTCTTGATCAGCGTAAAATTCTAAGACGATTTAGCCCTGTCCGTCCGTCTGTCCGTCTGTTGTAATCACGCTACAGTCTAAACGAATTAAGATAGGAAGCTAAAATTTTGCACAGATCTCTCTTTTGTCTGCAGGCAGGTCAAGTTCGGTCCACGATATCGTATAGGCCCCATATAACGGTACCCCCCATATTCGGTATTTTGATGATTTTACCCACATTTTTCAACGGAATTGTCTGATAATCCACACAAGGAGTTCTTTGTGAGTACTTTACTCCCTGAAAGAGAAGAAGGGAAATGTTTCAATAGAATCGAATTTCAAAATGAAGACCATTCCACTGGCTAACTTCGGAGGGACCTTTAGACATTTTTGTAAAAATCCACGAATAAGTTTAAGTATGTACGACTTTTTTTCAATTTGATTTGTCATATTCACTGAATTCAATCGTTTTTTTTTTCAACAAAATAAAATATTTTTTTACCATCTATTTATATTTTTAGGAAGGTTATGTTAGTTACTATGTTTAAAACTTAAAAACGTCTGGCCTGACTTTGACAATTCACACCATTTCGCAATGGTCTCTTGGCAGAAAAGTATAAATTCCCAGAAATCGCGTAAAAATACGCCAATAAAAATGTAAGTTAAATTTTTTTGTGATGTATATATTTTTTTTAATTTTTGATATTGTTTTCAATTTGACATACTTTATTGAAGTTTATTTTCCTTCTTAGAATTCTGAATATAAGATAAACAAAATGAGATTATAGTTCACTACGAAGTTAAATTGTGATCTTTCCAAGCAAACAAAAAATAGCCGATACAGCTGTAAAGGGGTTATATCAAAACGTGGATCTTTCATTTGGCAGTAATTCCGCCAATGAGAACTCGAAATTGAAATTCATTGGGACTGCAATCAGTAAAAAAACCGAATATAAAGAACTATACAAAGTAAAAGGGTCTTGGCAAAAACCAAAAAAGAACCTACATCTGTCTGCATAATAGGTTATCAATTATTTATTTTTCCTCCTAACCAAAGGGAAATCTGCCTTGGTCTTCACCATTTCCCATGCATTGGTATGACAGTAATTAAATGTATACTGAAAATTAGCTTAAGTTTGGATCAATATATATTATTTGTATTGAATGGAGGTATCAGTCAGATTTAACAATACAGTCCACCTTTGTATCGGATATTTGTAAGAAAGAAATACCGGAATATTTTTGGCCCATTGTAGAAAAGGTCTCTTAGGTACATTTTCTATAAAGTACATTCCTGTAATTGCCGATATTGTCAAGGTTTATACCTAGCCTATGGACCTATCATTCTAATTAATCTATTAATTAACTAGCTGGCCCGTTTCCATTTGTAACATCACTAACTGTTCGTCATAGACCCCATTAAATATGCATATATGTTCATAATCAGCATAAAACTCGTAAGTCGATTTGTCCGTCTGTTTGTTTAAACTACGATACAGCCCACATTATTTGACGTATAGCGTCAAAATTTAGCTGAAAAATTTGTATTGTGTAAAGGATGGTTGGTATTGAAAATGATCTATCGGTTCACGTTTTGGTATAGTCCCCATATAACGATATCTCTCGAAATTCGGTATTTTTATAATTTTTGCCACATTTCTCCTCGGATTTGTCTAACACATATAGCGATGCCTACCTATATTGGGTATGTTGATAATCCACACATTTACGCATATAATTGTTTCAAATTTGGTATTTTAGAAGGTGACAATCTTTGAAGTATAAAATTGTCCACAGAGGTTCCCGTTTTGGTATGGCCCCATATAACGGCCTCATTCACTTTATGGTTTTTTGATAAGTTAACTGCATTATCCAAACAGTCTTACTGGTATATGAAGTTTAAAGTGAAACACGCTTGAATTTAGATACTTTTATATAAAAATATTTCCTTTACCCTCAGATGGATGATAGTAATAATCTGCCCGGCCGAACTTAATTTTTTTACTTGTTTTTAAAGTAATATGAATTATTTGTCATTGAAATTGCTCGTTGGAGACCCCATAATTTCCATATCTTTTATCATAGTATAATTCAAAGACGATTAAACAAATGTCCGGTTCCTTAAATCATATGATGGTTATACAAACCGTGATCAGTTTTTGCAGGGATGGTTTGTTCCCAAATTACCAACATTTGCCGGAAATAGTATGAAAATATGGTTAAAATGTAAGATATACTTGAAATCGGGTTGTATCCTTATCCAGGGGTTATGGCCCATATCATGAACTGCAAAAGTGATTTAAGGTATCGTGAAAGTTTAGGAAGAATTTCTGAAAGAATAGAAATCCTTTTCCCTTTATATTCGGTATTTCACTGATTGCAGTCCCAATGAATTTTGCATATTGAGTTCTCATTGGACGGATTATTGTCATGTGATAGAAGTAGGTAGGTCCACGTGTTGAAATGAGCCCCATCACGTTTTGTCGGTTATTTTTGCTTATTTAAATGTGTTCGCATCTTCCAGCTGAAGCACGATGTAGATTCTGGAGTTGAAAACTAAATGCCAATTTCAGACATGAAAGATCGCCATTTAACATCTTATTGCGTACTATTTCATTTTTGATATTATTCATTCAGAATTGAAAACAATAAAAAATGTACACTTCTATATAGTTTTTAAATTGAAAAAAATTCACGCTAAAAGGATTTCTTTTATATTTTTACTAGCTGGCCCGGTCCGCGTTGCCGGCCCGTAGTTTTTGTCTATTATGCATATTTGTCAAAGCATAATTATTCAAAGATATGAATGTTATAAATGTTCACGTACTGGTCGATTAGTTTTTAATTTTTAGTCAAATGAGCAGTAATTTGGAATTTACTGTACTTTGTACAACTCATAATTGAGGGCTAATTGATTTAAGAATAGGCAAAGTTAATTACTTTTTTAAACCCATTAGCACCTCAGATTGTGCATTGGAGTCCTCATAAATCCCCCTAACCATGTCGGTCTGTTTGTCCGCCAAAAGGTGGACTTGAGTTGGTACTATTACATGGAGAAAATTCTAAAATTTGTAGATATGTTGAAATTTTTGTGTAAGATTTTCACCCCCAAATACACAATTTTAGCCAAATCCTTTGAAATATGGTAAAATGCGAAACATCGACCTACATTGAAAACTTTCTTCACCCCTTATAATCCAAGATGACAAATAGAGGCCAAATCAAAAATATAGCTATTTTACATGCATTACCCTAAGATGGGAATTAATTTTATTTGCCATTTAAATTGTAAGTTGGAGTCCATATTTTTCATCATAGTATAATTTAATGACGATTCAACAAATATTCGGTCCCGTGCTACTTTCTTATATTTGTAATTTGTTCATGTTTTCACAATTTATTTCATGTAGATGTATATCCCAAATCTACGTTCCCAACCAATATTCTCTTGGGGGTTACAAATTCAATAGAATACAAATTTTTCTTTTCTGACCACACATTAGATGTGAAAGTGGACTTGGGGATACTCCAATGTGGGGACTTTACATGAATAAATTTCTATGTGGCAATTATCTGTACGATGGTTCCTTACCCCAGGGTAGCATAAATAAAATTTTTTAGTGGTCAAGACCAATATGGGCCCTACTCCGAAAATTTTATGCGAAGAGGTTCTCTACCCCCCTTAGAAACAAAGATGCCAAATAAGGGCCAAAAATAGAAGAAAATGGCGAAGCCTCCAAAAATGGCTTAAATCATACGATGATTATTTATGATCGATATCATGACCTGCTAAAGCGATTTAAGGTATCTTAAATGTTCAGGCAGAATTTTTGGAAGGATAGAAATCCTTTTCTTACTAAAAGTCCCATTCGTTCTACTATTTTGCACCCTTTATATTTGGTATTTTACTGATTGTACTCCCAAAAATTTTTGTATTTTGAGCTCTCATTGGACGGATTATTGTCACATGAAAGAAGTAGGGCCACGCTTTGAAATAAGCCCCATTAGTCTTTTTCGGTCATTTTTGTTTGTTTAAATGTCTGCGCATCTTCCAGCTGAAGCACGATGTAGGCCCTGGAGTTGAAAGGTAGATGTCAGTTACCATCGTATTTCGCACTTATTTCATTTTTTTGGTGAAAAATTGTATATAGTGAAAAATTATTCTTTATTTTGTTCACAAAAAATCCACTGAATTCAATATGATATTACAAATTGAAAAAAATTGACAAAAGAAGAATAACAAATTGAAAAAATCTTTAACTTGTTCGCTGATTTTTTACAGCAACTGTTTAAAGATCCTTACAAAGTTTGTCAATAGAATGTACTTTTATTTTAAAATTCAATTCCATTGGAATTTTTTTTCGATATTTTCCCGTTTTGAGAATTGTTGCAATGAGATCTCTTTTTTCGTGTTTCTTTTTAACGATTTTGAAAAAGTAATTTTCTTTTAACTTTGGTGTGACCGCATTAAATTATTTCGGTATCATCTATTCCGTTTCGCCACCACATAATTCGGTACTACACTTGCATGTAACCCGCCATCAATTTCAGTTCTCAAGAAATCAAGTCAATTAAATAAATTGGTATTAATATTCGAATTCAAAAATAAAATATAAAAAACACTACAAATGTACATTAGAAAAAAGTAAGTCAAAATGGAAAAAATCATGCAAAATAAAACATTACTATTGTACATTTCAAAAGTCAAAATGAAAATGTTAATATATCACATTTTTACGCGATTTTTTTGGATATTATCCTTTTCGGATAGGAGACAATTCCGAATTTGTATGAATCATTAAAATAAGTTCAGCGGTTCTCAAGTTATAAGCGTAGTAACTAACACAACTTTCATTTACATATATCGATTAGCATATTTTACGCAATTTTTTTTTTTTTTTTTTGCAAGATTCCATTCCGAAGTTGTATGAATTGTAAAAATCCGTCAAAACGTTCTTGAGTTATAAGCATAGTAACTAATAAACAAATTGAAAAAAATCTTCAACTTTTTCGCTTGTTTTTTACAGCCAATATTTAAAGGTCATTACGAAGTTTGGTCCTTACTATTATTTTGAAATTTGATTCCATTGAAAAAATGCTCTCAGTTTCCCCTATTTTAGAGTTTTTGCAGTGCAATATGCTCTTTTTTATTTTTTAGCAATTTTGGTTTGACCACGTTAAATTATTTTGACATCATCTATTCAGTTCCGCCACTCCATTATTTTCGTCGCTTTCTACTACCCAAAAAGACTACACATCATATTAGAATTCTCAAAACAAAAACACTACAAATGTACATTCCGAAATAGTAAGTCAAAATGGAAAACCAGTAAGGAAAACTCAAAAGTCGGGCGGGCCGACTATATGATACCCTACACCACTATGCATATTTAGTAGAGCTCTCGTAAAAAGGTTTATACAGCGCATTTCAGAGCTCTATGAGATATTTGGTACAAAATCATAATCTATCTAATTCTATCGTGCATTTTACGAACTATAGCTATCTCTGAACCGGGTTTCTCCAATTTTGACGTATTAGCTTCTAGACTGAATTCGGTCTTATGTACAAAAATTCAGGTGATTTGGGCTGATATTGACCATTTAGTGCACAATTAACCTGAAATCGTTAGAATAATCGATTCTCACCCCTATGTGGCTGTACAGATGTCTGAAACAATTCCTAATATTAGTTGGGAATTGAAGGAACGAAAATAGCTATATCTGAACAGATTTTTACTAAAATTGGTGTACCTGCTTCTAACCTGGTTTCGATCGGATTTGCCAAAATTGATGCTATTACGGCCATTTAGTGGCCAATCACCCAAAATCGGATGAACATATATATGGGAGCTATATCCAAATCTGAACCGATTTCGATAAAATTACAAACAGCTATTTCTGGGCTGTATCTTATATCTGGTACCAAATATCATTCTTGTGGAGTGCATATTACGAATGTGAGAGGCTTAAACACCAAATCGGATAAAACATATATATGGGAGCTATAGCTATATCTGAACCGATTTTCTCCAAATTTGATATACTTGCTTCTAGGCCGAACTCGGTTGGGTGTGCCAAAATTCAGGTAATTTGGACTGATAGTGGACATTTGGTGCACATTTAACCCGAAATCGGATGAAGATATATATGGGAGCTATATCTAAATGTGATCCGATTCTTACCAATTTCAATAGGGTTCGTCCTTGGGCCAAAAAAATATTGTTTGGAAAATTTCATCTCAATCGGATAATAAATGCGACCTGCATTTTGTTCACAAGAATACATGGACAGACGGACGGACGGACGGAGAGACGGACTGACATGCATAAATCGACTCAGAAAGTGATTCTATGAAGGTTCTCAAAAGTAACTATGGGTCTATCTCGTTTCCTTTTGCCTGTTACAAACAAATGCACAAAGACATAATACCCTTACCACTATGTGGTGTAGGGTATAAAAATCATGCAAAACAAAACAATACTATTGTACACTTCAAAAGTCAAAATGAAAATTTTAAAATTTCCCATTTTACGCGATTTTTATTTATTTTATCCTTTTCTGTCAAGAGACAATTCCGAATTTGTGTAAATCGTTAAAATCAGATCAGCGGTTCTTGAGTTATAAGCGTAGTAACTAACACAACTTCCTTATATATAGATAGATTAGAAGTATGCGTGGTCAGTTCCCTAGCGCCCAAACAAATTCCTAAGTTTGGAGGGAAAGTCAACAGTATCTCGTGTAATAATTTTCAAACCGAAGTCTTCATTATCTGGCAAATAAAAAGATTTTAGATAAATCAAGATAGTGGGCGTAAAAGTAGGCGTGGTCAATATTTTTTTCTTTAAAAACCTAACTCGGGGTATGACGAACGTTTGTACAAAAAATTATGCAAATCGGTCCAGCCGTTTTCAACTGATTCCGTTACCAACAAACAACAATTGATTTTTATATATAGAAGATATGAGCAGAAAGTTCGGCTGGGCCGAACTTTGAATACCCTCCACCATTTGGAACGAATTTGGAAATTTTCAAAAATTAAAATCCGTTAAAAGTTCTGTTAAAATTTTAAAAATACCGAATATAGCCGTTATATTGGGGTCTATACGATGTGGACCTACATAAGCATTGTTTGTCATAAAACATATTCAAATTCGAAACGTGAAATAAACGGTAAATAATGTAGCTAAAATCATCAATATTGTTTACAAAAATACATGGACAGACGGACGGACGGACATGCATGAATCGAATCATAATGTGATTCTATACATATCATCAAAAGGAAATTTAGGTCTATCTCGTTTCCTTACGCCTGTTACTAATAAATGCACATGTCACAATACCCTGACCTCCTTGCGGTGTTGTAGGGTATAATAATTTACCGTAATTGGAACATAATCGCTAATCCCTTAGCATGGCAACTCTGCAATTAACACAAACGTTTTAACATAATTGCTAATGTAAGCAGACACACTTATTATGTGTCAAGCAATTTTCAACATGTATTACGCTAAAGGAGCATCACAAATACCAAGATGGAAGACGGAAGCCGAGAAGTATCTGTCTGAGAGTGAAGCGAAGAATCAAAGACATCAACAATCAATTCCATTTCTAAATAGACAGGAAAACGAAACGAGCAGAAAAAAATCATTCCAGCCTAAAATGATGGCAATTTCACGTCCAATACTAGAGCTCCGACCACAATTCTACTAAAATACAACAAGTTTAATCAATTAATTTCAAAAAGTGTGGTGGCAGAAGGAAACGGCTTTGTGGTGAGTTCGAATATATATAGAGTGAATGTAAGTATGTGGATTTGTAATGAGAATACTGTGATAAATAACAGGACATTAGAAGGAAGTATTGGTGTATCTAATAAGGAAACACAGGCACTTAATGAACCACCAGTTTGGATAATATATGTTTTCTTATTATTCTTCTCTTTCGATGGGTATGGTTCCAGTTCTTCTTTTTTGTTTTTATTTGAATCCCCAATGCACTGCAATTAATTAGCAGAACTGACAACTCTTCAGAATTAATTTCACATCATTTTCTTATGAATGCCATTCGAGCATAGCCATTCATTACACCAGTGTGAGCCGCCCACAAAAACCTCTTCCGATTCCGCCATAATACGAAGCGCTGAGAATTGACAAGTCATTGAAAACAGAAACAGCTATTCGCTGGTGGCGAGCTCATCGATAACTTTGTCTATAAACGTGTGTGTATGTGTTTGTGCCTGTAGGTGGGTTGTGCTATTATGTCCAGTTTTTGTCGCTGTGAACCGGCATTTTAAGGCAACATTAGGTTTACTTCCTTCCGTCCGCTTGTCCGTTCGTTCCATAGAGAACGCTGATAATGTTTCTGTCACTGTCGCATTGTGTTTTGTTGTTTTTGTCCTCTTCGGGTGTCTCTAGAGAAATTCAAGTTAAATGCATGTTTAAGTTTTCCCCAGTGATTTGAGTACTTAGACTTTCGTTAGTTGCCATGTACCATGGTTGGAACTGATGATGCTGATGCTGCCAGTGGTCCGCTAACCACTCTCCCTCTCTATTTCTGCCCTTGCTTGATACTTAGTTGCCAGAATGAAGGATGGAAAACTTTTGCTGTCTGTCCCCACTAATGCTTCAGCAAGGAAACCTTCATTTAGTAAGGAAAGCAGAGCATGAACTTTTTATCGTCAAGAAACCACAAACAAGTTTTACCTCTCTGTGGTGTGGCTCATACTTAAATCAATGACCATTTGTTCTGGACTTCCTCTAGAATTTTGTGATTGAGCAAATATTAGAAATTACGATGGTGTAGTTAAAAGGTTTTTGTAGAAAAAAACTGTAAATACAATTGAAGTGCGTGTAGGAACCAAGAAATACTTGCATTTGGTCAATATAAGTCTATGAGTTGATGTGGCTATAACTGTTTTTTGCAAGAGGGTTAGGAACCCGTAACAATTTTCAAATAACAGATTCCAAACAATTCCGTTAAAAATTGTGCAGAAAGTCGAAGAAATGCTTAAAATGAGGGGTTACCGTTACGTAGGACTATACAAAAAAAGTTGGCCGATTTAACCCATCTTGAAACTTGATCTATGTTTAGACCCGCATGTGTACCAAATTTTAGCACTCCATTTCAATTCCTTCGGAAGATAGCGTGATTACTGCAGACGGACTGATATGGTTAAATTGGATTAGAATTTTACGCTGATCATGATTGTATACTTTGTTGGTTCTAAAATGATTACATTGATGAGGGAATGACAAACTTCATATATCCTCCATGTTATGGTGGAGTGCATAAAAGCATTTAGTTGGTTTAGTCAAATATTTGATAGGCTCCAGATTTGAAAAGGTCCGATATGTCCTAAATATTATTACGCCAAAAATCGTAATATATGGAGTTATATCCATTTAAAAATACACTATTTTCCATTATTTAGAAACTTTCAAATAAATAGGCTAAAAACGCCGAAATGTTAATATATTGTTAATGTAAATTTGGTAATTTTCAGAAAAATAAAAAACGTTAACAAATCTGTTAAAATCTTAAAAATTCCGAATGTAGCTGTTTACATTAGAGCCTATATAAGTCATTTCATTATTCAAATGCGAAACTTGAAAAAATATCGGGGAATAATGTAGGTAAAATAATCAAGATACCGAATATAGGGAATAACCGTTATATGGGGGCTATACGAAGACGTGGACCTCCTCAGACAATTTTCCATCTTAGGCTATAGTGTCTATAATGTTGCGATAATCGGTTCAAATTTGTAAATATGTATTTTCATCAAATTTCAAGTTTACTGTGCGATACCACATTATATGCAATTCAATTCGAATGCTTGTTTAAAAACTTGAAAACAAACAAGTAAAAAAGTAGTAAGTTCGGCCGGGCCAAACTTTGAATACCCTTCACCATTTGGAACGAATTAGAAAATTTTCAAAAAAAAAATAAAATCCATTAAAAATTCTTTTAAAATCTTTAAAATATCTAATATACGATATCATGAACCTATAAAGACAATTCTTTTTGAGGGGGTAAAATGCTCTTCATTTCGTTCGAAAGCCAGAGTGATTTCCACAGACGGATAGACGGACGGACATCGCTGATCAAGAATATATATACTTTGTGGGGTTTAAAATGTATATTTCAAGGCGTTGCAAACGGAATGACAAGCTTACTATACCCACCATACTATGATAGAGGGTATAAAAAATAGGCTAAAAACTTGGAAATGTTAATGTTTTAGGAGTTACAGCAATTTTAAACACCCTATTTTTCATTACTTAGAAACTAGACAAAAAACGCCAAAATGGTAATATTTAAAGAGTTACAGTTATCTTAAAATACCCTATTTTTTTACTTAGAAACTCAACAAATAAATAGACTAAAAACGCAGAAATGTTAATATTTAAGGAGTTACAGCTATTTTAAAATACCATATTTTTCATTATTTAGAAACTCAACATATAAATAGGCTAAAAACGGAGAAATTTTAATATTTAAGGAGTTTAAGGAGCCATTTTAAAACACCCTATATCTAAATCTGAACCGATTATCACCATTTTCAATAGTGTTCGCGGACAGACACAAATAAAAGAATAGCTAGACCGATTTCGACAAATTTTGTCAATTCAGAATGCCCTCTTAACATAAAAGTAAAAAATCTAAAAAAATAAAAATATGCCTATAATGATGTTAATATAGATTTTGTAGTATTTTGTTGCATTTTTTTATTTTTTTAAATTTTTTTATTGCATGCAATTTTTTCAATTTGACTTATAATATTGAATTGTACATTTTGTAATATTTTTTTTATTTTACAACACAGGTTGGGGTTATTATATACAGATTGCAATTATCCTCACGAAAAAGGGAAGGGTTAGGCTCAGAAGGTCTAGGCCTATTGTTTTCAAAGATGTCCGCAAAGGAAATCTCGCATGAAGTTAGAGTTTAGGACAGCGGGTAGAATGAACCACTACTCCTGTGTGTAAAAATACCAACATTACTTACAGGCGATATCCGAAATACACAAAAGGTGAACTTCTGGCTTTTTTATGCCGATTTCCTTGATGAATAAAGCCAAATATCGTAGACAAGCAAATCATATAGATGAGTTTAAATTAGGTGATACAGAGGGGCCTCTTGCTTTTGGCGTTGATCGCCATATTTTATATTTAGGGGTTCAAATGAACCAAAATGAAAAAAAAATTTTGCTCACACAATTGAAGAGAGTTAAGAACAAGGAAGAATTCTAGCATTTTGGATAACCATTGATATATGTAGCTGTAAAATGGAGCACAAAACCTAACATCACGATGGAGTGCGTGAATACTGGGCAAATATCCCTGGCCAAAACGCTAAGGGTAATATCTGGGCCGTGCTCCATGACATAATTTCAAAATCGAAATATTCCAAAATGGATTCGAACATAAGGGGGCTTCTAACATATTGTAGTGTTGTAGGGTATCACATGGTCGGCCCCGCACGGCTATAGTCTTTGCTTACTTGCAGCCATTTTAAAATACCCTATTTTTCATTATTAAAAAACTAAACAAATAAATAGTCTAAAAAGAGCGAAGTGTTAATATTTAAGGAGTTGCAGTAATTTAAAAATATTCTACTTTTCATTATTTAAAAATTAAACGCCGAAATGTTTATATTTAAGGAGTTACAGCCATTTTGAAATACCCAATTTTTCATTATTAAAAAACTAAACAAATAAAAAAGCTAAAAACGCAGAAATGTTAATATTTAAGGAGTGACAGCCATTTTAAAATACCCAATTTTTCATTATTAAAAACTAAACAAATAAATAGGCTAAAAACGCCAAAATGTTAATATTTAAGGAGTTACAGCCATTTTAAAATACAATATTTCTCTTTAGTAAATAACTAAACAAATTAATAGGCTAAAAACCCCGAAATAATATATCCTATATTTCATTATTTAGAAACGAAACAAATAAATAGGCTAACGACACCGAAATGTTAATATGTAAGGAGTTACAGCCATTTTTAAATATATTATTTTTCATTATTTAGAAACTTAACAAATAATACCCTAATACGAAACTCAACAAATACCCTGTTTTCCATTATTTAGAAACTAAACTAATAAATAGGCCAACAACGCCAAAATGTTAATATTTATGGAGTTACAGCCATCTTAAAATACCATATTTCTCGAAATTTTAATATTTAAGGAATTAAAGCCATTTTAAAATAGCCTACTTTTCATGTTTAAAAAAGTAAACAAATAAATAGGCTAAAAACGCCGAAATGTTAATATTTAAGAAGTTATAGCCATTTTAAAATACCCTATTTTTCATTATTAAAAAACTAAACATATAAATATTTAAGGAGCTGAATTTGATATATTTCTCTGAATATCATTGTTACGGAGTGCATATTACGGGTGTGGGTAACAAATAAAACAAATCGGATGTACTGTTCATCCGGGATCCGGGTTCATCACATGAGAGCTATAGCTATATCTGAACCGATCTTCACCAAATTTTAGACGTTTGGTGTACAATAAAAGGTAAATCGGACGAAGTTATATATGGGAGCTTTATCCAAATCTGAAGCGATCTCGATAAAATTTAGCAAAGGTATTTCTCGTATATATATATATATATATATATATATATATATATATATATATATATATATATATATATATATATATATATATATATATATATATATATATATACATATATATATATATATATATATATATATATATATATATATATATATATGGGACGGACAGACGGACGAACGGATCGACTCAGATTGTGATTCTATGAAGATCATCAAAAGCAACTATCTCTATCTCGTTTCCTTTTGCCTGTTACAAACAAATGCACAAAGACATAATGCCATAACCACCTTGTGGTCTAGGGTATAGAAACTGAGCATATAAATAGGCTAAAAACGCCGAAATGTTAATATTTAAGGAGTTACAGACATTTTGAAATACCCTATTTTTCATGATTTAGAAACTAAACAAATAAATAGGCTAAAAACGCCTAAATGTTAAAATTTAAGAAGTTACAGCCATTTTAAAATACCCTATTTTTTCTTTACTAAAAACCTAAACAAATAAATATGCTAAAAACGCCAAAATATTAATATTTAAGGAATTACAGCCATTTTAAAATACCATATTTTTCATTAGTTAGAAACTAAGCAAATCAATAGACGTAAAAACGTCGAAATGTTAATACTTAAGAAGTTACTGTCATTTTAAAAGACCCTATTTTTTATTATTATTATGAAACCAAACAAATAAATAGGCTAAAAAGGCCGAAATGTTAACATTTAAGGAGTTAGAGCAATTTTATATGTGTTGGGGGTATTATAAGTTTGATTGGGCCAAAAATAATGTAACACCTCGAAATATTGGTTTCCCACATAGGAAAGTATATATGGATCTTCCTATCTCGCCGAACTGAGTCGATCTAGCTATGTATGTCCATCCATCCGTCTGTCCGTCTGTCGACCTGTAGAGTGATTACAAATTAAAATAATCACTCTACAGGTCGCAATTTCGGCCCGATCTTCTCGGAAGTGAAAATGGAGGTGGGGATAGGGTCAGAATAGAACCCTATTGTTTTTGGAGACAATCGCATAATATTTAGGTTGAAATGGACCAAAAACTGAAAAAATTCTTGATTTTGCAGTTGCTCTACAGATCGCAGTTATAGACCAATCGACGCGAAAGTTAGTATGGAGCTAGAGCTGAGAGCTGGACAGAAGTCTTCCAATTTTTATGATCATCGGGTAATATTTAGTGGGTAAAATGGACCATTACATTTTTGTTAAATAAAAGTCAATATTTCCAATAAACAGCGAAAATTTCTAATCACGGCGAAATCACTAATAGATGAAACGGTCAATTCTGACCGTTACGTAGATACCAATAGTAAATATATCAAAAAATTTTGCCAATTCAGAATGCCCTCTTGACACAAAAGTATTAAATCTGAAAAAAAAATCGCACAAAAAGATGCCAATAATTATGCTAATATAGATTTTATAGTATTTTGTGACATTTTTTTATTTATTTTTCATATTGTGTATCGCATGCGATTTTTTCAACTTGACTTATAATATTGTAGTGTATTTTTTGTAATATTTTTTCACCTTACAACACAGGTTAGGGTTATTGTATGCAGATTGAAGCTATCATCCGATCCTCACAAAAATTTTCATAAGGGTAGGGTTAGGCTATATTCTATATTTGGTATTTATAAGATTTTAACAGAATTCTTGGCGAATGTTATTTTTTGAAAATTTCCATATGCGTTCCAAATAGTGGAGGGTATTCAAAGTTCGGCCGAATTTACTGGTTTTTTTACTTGTTAGGAGATCGGATGTCCTTGGAAATTATTGGTTCCACAACTCTGGGAATTTTTCAACAGAAGAACTTAATAATCACAGCGTCTACTTTAAAATTGGAAAAAATCCCAATATCTTTAGGAATTCATCCACTTTTTCATAATTTTACCGTAAAATGTAGGATATCCCATGGGCCTACTGTAACATTTGCTTATTTGAAATTGTATTTATTTTACTTTGAATAGGTAAAAATAACAAGTAATAAAGCCTCCATAGAAAATTTGGCGGTTGGCAATGTTAATCATTTAATTTGTTCCAAGTAGATATGTTTACATCAATTTTTATACCCTCCACCATACTATGGAGGGTATATTAATTATACACTCCACCTTGGAAAGGAGGGTATATTAACTTTGTCATTCCGTTTGTAACATCCTTAAATATTCGTCTTAGACCCCATAAAGTATATATATTCATAATCAGCATAAAATTCTAAGTCGATTTAACGATGTCCGTCTGTCTGTCTGTCTGTCTGTCCGTCTGTTGAAATCACGATACAGCCCACATTATTTGACGTAGAGCGTCAAAATTTAGCAGAGCTATTTGCATTATGTCTAGGATGGTTGGTATTGAAAATGAGATATATCGGTCCACGTTCTGGTATAGTCCCCATATAACGGTACCTCCCGATATTCGATATTTTGATGATTTATGCCACATTTTTTTCACGGATTTGTCTGGAAATTGGTATTTGTGGGTCATAATGGGTTCCAGCTCCGGTGGCAAAACATTGCATGTAAGGGTCCATGTTTTGGTGTAGCCCCCATATAACGGTACCTCCTGATTTTCGGTAATTTGATGATTTTTGCAACCCTTTTTCACGGATTTGTCTGAAAATTGGTATTTGTTGTTCATAATGGGTTCCAGCTCCATGGTTTGGTATAGCCCCCATATAACAGTACCTCCCAATATTCGGTATTTTTATGGTTTTTGCCACATTTTTTCACTGATTTGTCTAAAAATTGGTATTTGTGGGTCATAATGGGTCCTAGTTCGTGTAGCGAAACATTGTAATTATAGGTCCACGTTTTGGTATAGCCCCCCATATAACGGTACCTCCCGATATTCGGTAATTTGATGATTTTTGCCATATTTTTTGCCACATTGGTATTTGTTGGTCATAATGGGTTCCAGCTTCGGTGGCGAAACATTGCATGCATGGGTCCATGATTTGATATAGCCCCCATATAACGGTACATCCCGATATTCGGTATTTTGATGGTTTTTGCAAAATTTTTTCACTGATTTGTCTAAAAATTGGTATTTATGGGTCCTAATGGGTCCTAGTTTGTGTAGCGAAACATTGTAATTATAGACCCACGTTTTGGTGTAGCCCCCATATAACGGTACCTCCCGATATTCGGAATTTTAATGGTTTTTTCCACATTTCTTCTAATGTTTCTTTTACCCTAAGGTGGAGGGTATTAAAAGTTTGGCCCGGCCGAACTTAATGTTTATACCCTACAACACTATGTGTTGGGGGTATTATAAGTTTGATTGGGCCAAAAATTATGTAACACCACGAAATATTGGTTTCCCACATAGGAAAGTATATATGGATCATCCTATCTCGCCGAGCTGAGTCGATCTAGCTATGGATGTCCGTCCGTCCGTCTGTCCGTCTGTCCATGTTAATTTGTAATCACTCTACAGGTCGCAATTATGGCCCGATCTTCACGAAATTTGGAATGGAGGTCGGGGTCGGGCCAGAATAGAACCCTATTTCTTTTTGAGATGATCGCCAAATGTTTAGGGGTTGAAATGGACCAAATACTGAAAAAATGTCGGATTTTGCAGTAGCTATACAGGTCGCAATTATAGACCAATCGACGCGGAATTTCGCATGTAGCTAGAGTTTAGGACGGGGAAGAAGCCTACCAATTTGGGTGGGATAATATTTAGCGGGTAAAATAGACCATATCTTTTATGTTGAAAAAATTCAAAATTTTTCATTAAACCGCGAATATTTTAAATCCCGGCGAAATCACAAAGCCATGACAAGGTTACTTCTGACATTTACATTGATGTTAACATCCAACAAATCGGATATATAGCAAAATATGTGCGATATATATGTTTATCAAAGAATATATGCTTGAAAGATCTCTTATATGTCGAGAACGGCTGAACTGATTTCGACAGTTGTGTTTAATTCGGAATGGCCTCTTGGCAGGAAAGAAAACACGTCTAAAAAAATCGCATAAAAATATCTCTATAAAGATGAAAATATTGATTTTATAAAATTTTCTCATATTTTTTCAATTTTGTCATATTTTTGGCATATTTTCATTTTGAATTAAACATTTAGTAATATTTCTACAGCTAACAAAACTAAGTAGTTAGGATATCAGGATATCATATACAGATCGCATTTATGGCCCGATCCTTACGAAATTTTGCATGGAGATAAGCTGAGGGTCAGAAAAAATGCCTGTTCTTTTTGGAGATGATCGCCATATATTTAGGGGTTGAAATGGACCAAAAAACTGCAAAATTATCAGTAGGTCGTAATTATGGGGGTTACCGGACATTGCAAAAGCCAAGCAGTTTTGGATGGCCATCCAAAAATATTCAATGTGTAAAGGAGTTTGCCAACTTTTGTAGACAAAATAGGAAAATGTCCATTCCAGTGACTTTTTTGGAGAATTCACAAATACAGGAAAGACGCACTTCTGACTATTTCGTTAACACTGATTTCGTTGAAGAATATAGTAAAATATATGTATCTCATATAGATGCGTTTCAGTCAAAAACCAATAATAAATGTTAATCTTTTGCCACTTCTGAGAGATTATAGGTCTTTGGGAAATATTGGTTCCAGATCTAGGAAGACCATATAAGTGCAACATCTACCAATAAATTGGAAATGAGCAAATTAGTTTAAGTTGCTATTATTCGAAAATTAGAGAACGAAACCTGATGGTTTTCTTTTATAATTTGTCGCAATATCTTGTGGAATTCTTTCGAGTATCTCGCCTATATAAACTGTATCGTTTATTATAGTGTTGTAGGGTATTCAACGGTCGGCCCCGCTCGACTGTAGCCTTTGCTTACTTGTTTTTTTCTTGTTTTGTCATTCCGTTTGTAACTCCTCGAAATACTCATGTCAGACCCAACAAAGTATATATATTCTTGATCAGCGTAAAATTCTAAGACGATTTAGCCATGTCCGTATGTCTGTCTGTCTGTGTGTCTGTCTGTCTGTCTGTCTGTATGTCTGTCTGTCTGTCTGTCTGTCTGTCTTTCTGTCTGTTATAATCACGCTATCTTTCGAACAAATTGAGATAGAAGGCTAACATTTTGCACACATGTATATTTTGCCAGTAGGCAGGTTAAGTTCGTAAAAGGGCCATGTAGGTTCAAGTTATCATATAGCCCCCATAGTACTTATGAAGGTCTCTTGCAATCATATCCTTGAATATCCTGTAGTGCTTGAGTACTTATTAAGGTCTCTTGCAAACGTATCCTAGATCCTTGTAGTGCTTGAGTACTTATTAAGGTCTCTTGCAAACGTATCCTAGATCCTTGTAGTGCTTGAGTACTTATTAAGGTCTCTTGCAATCATATCCTTGAATATCCTGTAGTGCTTGAGTACTTATTAAGGTCTCTTGCAATCTTATCCTAGATCCTTTGTAGTGCTTGAGTGCTTATTAAGGTCTCTTGCAAACATATCCTTGAATATCCTGTAGTGCTTGAGTACTTATTAAGGTCTCTTGCAAACGTATCCTAGATCCTTGTAGTGCTTGAGTACTTATTAAGGTCTCTTGCAATTATATCCTTGAATATCCTGTAGTGCTTGAGTACTTATTAAGGTCTCTTGCAAACGTATCCTAGATCCTTGTAGTGCCTGAGTACTTATTAAGGTCTCTTGCAATTATATCCTTGAATATCCTGTAGTTCTTGAGTACTTATTAAGGTCTCTTGAAAACGAATCCTAGATCCTTGTAGTGCTTGAGTACTTATGAAGGTCTCTTGCAATCATATCCTTGAATATCCTGTAGTGCTTGAGTACTTATTAAGGTCTCTTGCAATCGTATCCTAGATCCTTGTAGTGCTTGAATACTTATTAAGGTCTCTTGCAATCATAACCTTAGTCTAGATCCCTATAGCATATCCTTGAATATCCAGTAGCCTGCTTGAGTACTTATCCAGGTCTCTCGCACGGAATCCATCCCGAATCCTGAACACCCTGATCCTGTATCCTTGTCCCGTTCTCGAGTACTTATCCAGGTCTCGAGTGGAAGAACCACCAAACCCGGACCGAAGACGATAACGCTAGTTAGAATATATAGAGTTCATATATAATTCAAATTCCTTTTTAAATAAAAACATAATATCAAAACGTAAACAACTGTCTTTCTCTTTCTGTCTCAATAAATAAAATATCTGTACGAACCCTTGGACCCCGACGAGCTATTCCAGCCCAAAGGGAGAAATCCTGTCGTTACAAACGGTACCTCCCGATATTCGGTATTTTGATGATTTTTGCTACGTTATTCACCGGATCGTAATGGATACTACATCCTAAGTCAAAAAATGAGCCATGTAGTTCCACGTCTTCATATAGTCCCCATATAACGGTACCTCCCGATATTCGGTATTTTGATGATTTTAGCGACTTTATTTAGCGGAATTGTTCCAAATTTGGTATTTGAAGTTCGTAATAGATACTGCAGCATAAAACAGAAAATGGGTCATGTAGGTCCACGTGTTCATATAGCCCCAAATATACCGTACCCCCCGATATTCGGTATTTTGATGATTTTAGCGACACTATATACCGGGATTGTTTCAAATTTCGCATGTGAAGTTCATAATGGATACTTCAGCCCATGCCAGAAAATTGTCTGTACAGGTCCACGTCTACGTATAGCCCCCATATAACGGTACCCCCCATATTCGGAATTTTGATGATTTTAGCTACATTATAAACAGATTTTTCTTCAAGTTTCGCATTTAAATATTGTAATAACTTATGACAAAAGTTGCCCATGCGGGTATTTTTAAGATTTTAACAGAATTTTTAACGGATTTTATTTATTTATTTATTTATTATTTTTTTTTTTTTTTTGTTTTGGAAATTGCCAAATTTGTACCAAATGGTGGAGGGTATTTAAAGTTCGGCCCGGCCGAACTTACAGCTTTTTTACTTGTTGAATATGATATCTCTCAAATGGCCGCCTCTGGCGTTGATGACGTATTGTGCCCTTTTTGCTGCATTTTCCATCGTTTTTGCCAACATAGCGGCTATTTCTTCACGAATGTTGTCCTTGAGCTCTTCTACGGTCCTTGGCTTGTTAACGTAAACCTTTGACTTCAAATATCCCCACAAGAAGAAGTCAGGCGGCGTCAAATCGAGCGAACGCGGTGGCCAGTCCAAATCACCACTTTTCGACATCAAACGGCCCGGAAACAAATTCTTCAGAAAATCGATTGTTATGCGACTTGTGTACGGTGGAGCGCCGCCTTTTTGAAACCAGAACTGTCTCATACGCTTTCGATGAATAATTGGCATCACAAAATTGGTCATCATGTCGCGATAACGCTCCTGATTGATGGTAACAGCATGGCCATTTTCATTTTGGAATAAAAACGGCCCAATGACCATTTTCGCGCTAACGCCGCACCAAACTGTGACTTTTTCGTCATGAAGAGGCACTTCTTGAATCTCCTGAGGATTTTCAGTGGCGTAAAAACGGCAATTTTGCTTATTTACGGTCCCATTCAATGTGAAATGGGCTTCATCGGACATGATAATTTTGTTCCAAAATTGCTCGTCATCTTCGGCCATTTCGATGACTCTTTGGGCCCATTCCAATCGACGAGGCTTGTCCGCAGGCAACATTCTTTGCGTCAATTGAATTTTGTACGGGAACAAATGCAAATCAATGCGAATAATCCGTTGTAAAGTGGACCGAGCCATGCCCAACTGCTGAGAACGGCATTTTTGGGATGTTCTTGGGGACCTCTCAACACTGGCTCGTACGGCAGCGATATTCTCGGCCCATCGCCCTGGTCGACTTTTATATGGCCTCTTCGGATTAGAAAGAGCCTTACCAGTAGAAAATTTTTCGTATAAACGCTTAATGGTGTTCTTAGAAGGCGCACTTCTCAATTTTTTTAATGTTTTAAAAGCACGTTGAGTTTTCACAATTGACTTCTTCTGTTGAATGTAAATTTGAACTATTTCGCGTGGCGTGTATTGGTTCATGGTAAAAATCTGCTTGGACTGACGCTTCAAACGCGGTATGTCATTAAGCGATGTGACATCTCTGTCAAAAGTTATGGCGTTGCCAGATGGGTCCGTCGAATATGGGCAACCCTGTACTTAGTTCCAAATTATTGACATATCAAATAGTCTTATAGTGAAAATTCTTTATACAAAAATTTTGTCCAACACCTCGTAACTTGTACATTTAACTACTAGAGATTTTCTTCGAAAAACAAAAATTATTCGAAGCTTTGTTATTTGAAATAAAACGAAAACTCCCAATTTGTGATAACCTCATTTTATACATGCTTGCAGTATTGACCCCAGCCTCCCCTATGTAGCCAGTTGGCATTGGCTTCCCACTTGACTGAACATAAGGATATGTCATTCTGTGATCGTAGCAAATTGGTTGCACTTTGCAGATTCGGGTAGTGCACAGTTCAACAGTGGGTTATATCTGTTCGTTCGTGTGGTGTTAGCCAATCTACTGGGATTTTTACATTGTTAAGAAAATAGCCACTTTAGCTACAACCAAAAAAAATATTTTAACCTAAAACAAAGTAAACAAGTAAGCAAAGGCTACAGTCGAGCGGGGCCGACCGTTGAATACCCTACAACACTATAATAAACGATACAGTTTATATAGGCGAGATACTCGAAAGAATTCCACAAGATATTGTGGCAAATAATAAAAGAAAACCATCAAGTTTCGTTCTCTAATTTTCGAATAATAGCAACTTAAACTAATTTGCTCATTTCCAATTTATTGGTAGATGTTGCTCGTAAATGGTCTTCCTAGATCTGGAACCAATATTTCCAAAGACCTATAATCTCTCAGAAGTGGCAAAAGATTAACATTTATTATTGGTTTTTGACTAAAATGCATATATATGAGATACAGACATTTGACAATATTCTTCAACGAAATCAGCGTTAACGAAATAGTCAGAAGTGCGTCTTTCCTGTATTTGTGAATTCTCCAAAAAGTCACTGGAATGGACATTTTCGTATTTTGTCTATAAAAGTTGGCAAACTATTTCACACATTGAATATTTTTCAAAAATCCAAAACTGCTTGGCTTTTGCAATGTCCGGTAACCCCCATAATTACGACCTGCTGACAATTTTGCAGTTTTTTGGTCCATTTCAACCCCTAAATATATGGCGATCATCTCCAAAAAGAATAAGCTTTTATTCTGACCCTCATCTTATCTCCATGCAAAATTTCGTAAGGATCGGGCCATAAATGCGATCTGTATATGATATCCTGATATCCTAACTACTTAGTTTTGTTAGCTGTAGAAATATTACTAAATGTTTAATTCAAAATGAAAATATGCCAAAAATATGCCAAAATTGAAAAAATATGAGAAAATTTTACAAAATCAATATTTTCATCTTTAGAGAGATATTTTTATGCGATTTTTTTAGATGTTTTTTCTTTCCTGCCATTCTGAATTAATGAAACTGGCGAAATCAGTTCAGCCGTTCTCGACATATAAGAGATTTTCAAGCCTATCTTCTTTGAAAGACATATATATCGAACATATTTTGCTATATATCCGTCATCAATAAATGCAAAGATCAGAAGTAACCTTGTCATGGCTTTGTGATTTCGCCGGGATTTAAAATATTCGCGGTTTAATGAAAAATTTTGAATTTTTTCAACAAAAAAGATATGGTCTATTTTACCCGCTATATATTATCCGATGACCACCCAAATGGGTAGGCTTATTACCAGCCCTAAACTCTAGCTACATGCGAAATTCCGCGTCGATTGGTCTATAATTGCGACCTGTAGAGCAAGTGCAAAATCAGGAATTTTTCCAGTTTTTGGTCCATTTCAACCCCTAAATATTATGCGATCATCACCAAAAGAAATAGGGTTCTATTCTGACCCTAGCCCCGCCTCCATTTTAAATTTCGTGAAGATCGGACCATAATTGCGACCTGTAGAGTGATTACAAATTAACATGGACAGACGGACAGACGGACGGACGGACATACATAGCTAGATCGACTCAGCTCGGCGAGCTAGGAAGATCCATATATACTTTCCTATGTGGGAAATCAATATTTCGTGGTGTTACATAATTTTTGGCCCAATCAAACTTATAATACCCCCAACACATAGTGTTGTAGGGTATAAAGAGGGAAATTCAATAACAAGTAATTATAGCGATTTAAGCTATTAGCAAGATTCATATTTATTCCATTTAAGTGGTTGCAGTTTTCAAGACTGCAGCAGTGGCCCGTTAGCTTCCTAGTGGACATGGATTTAAGCCGGAGTCGACCTGTTGTACCTGTATGAACAAATTTTAGAACTTTGCACTCATAAGAAATCTCTACCTATTTAAATGTATTTACACTAATATGATTAGGCTCTGTTGTGAAGCCGTTTCCAAGATCAGGTTTTTAAAGGGTGTCAACAAGAACGGAATTTTTAAATTTTAAATAAAACACAGGTATTTAAACAAGTAAAAACCATTAAGTTCGGCCGGTTAGAACTTTTAATACCCTGCATCTTAGAGTAAAAGAATTATTATATCCTACAACACTATGTGTTGGGGGTATTATATGTTTGTTTGGGCCAAAACTTTTGTAACACCTCGAAATATTGGTTTCCGACATAGGAAAGTATATATGGATCTTTCTATCTCGCCGAGCTGAGTCGATCTAGCTATGTATGTCCGTCCGCCTGTCTGTCCATGTTAATTTGTAATCACTCTACAGGTCGCAATTATGGCAATTCTCACGATATTGAAAATGGAGATGATCGCATAATAGGGTTTTCCTGATTTTGCAGTTGCTATACAGGTCGCAATTATAAACCAATCGACGTGGAAGTTGGCATGGAGCTAGAGCTTAGAGCTGGGCAGAAGCCTTCCAATTTTGATGGTCATCGGGTAATACTTAGTGGGTGAAATAGACAATAATAAAAGTAAAATTTTCCGTTAAACCGCGAATATTTTTAATACCGGCGAAATCACAAATATGCGAAAAGGTAAATTCCGACCGTTACGTAGATGCCGATAGTAAATATATCGGATATATAGCGAAATTTATATAATATGTATGTACAAAGGAAGGGGATGTTTGCTAGAATGCTTATATCTCAAGAATGGCTGAACCGATTTTGACAAATTTTGTCAATTCAGAATGCCCCCTTGGCATAAAAGAATAAAATATAAAAAAACCGCATAAAATATGCCAATAATGATGTTAATATAGCTTTTGTAGTATTTTGTGAAATTGTTTTATTTTTTCATATTTTTTATCGTATGCGATTTTTTCAATTTGACTTATAATATTGAAGTGCATTTTTTGTAATATTTTTTCAACTTACAACACAGGTTATTAGGTGGCGCGTGCTGAGTCCTGTTGGAATATCCAAGATTTGCGGCCAAAATGTTTGTGTGCCCAAGGCTTTACTACACCAGAATAGGCTTTACTACACCAGAATATTTTCGCTATAATATTCAGAATAAATGATGCCACGGTCGATTAATACGAGCGGAGAGCGACCATCGGCTGTTATGGCGGCCCACACCATCACCATGGCCGACGCTTGAGTTCTGGTGGCCAACCGAAGGTGCACATTTTCCGCTGACACTTTGCTGCTGGACAACGAATGCTTTCTCATAGGAGAAACCCAAATTCGACAGTTTACCACTTTCGGCCAAGCGAAGCAAATCTTAAGCTCTTTTGAGTCTTCTTCGGTGTAAGTTCTTGTACTTTTTGAAATTTCAATGTCTGTACCCCGAGGTCATTTTTCAATATTTGCCGAATGGAATATTGCGATATGTTCAGTTCACGAGGAATTTTTCGGCCACTGCGACGCGGGTTTCGTCCAATTCCTTGACGACGGGCTACGCTACCAGTATCACGGTAACGAGCGATGGTACGAGATACAAAAAATTTATTCACATTTAAATGCTGGAGTGTTCTAAAAATAGCCACTTGTGGTTTTCCAGCCAAATATAAAGAAATCACACTATTACGCTTGAATTCCATCACGAATAACTTATTTTCTGGAAAATTCTCACCAAAATGCTTTTGCACGCTTGTAAACAATATAATAAGGTGGCACTGGAATTATTTTAAAAACTGTCGAACGAGTGGCTTAGAAATGACAGCAGTCTGAAGTAGTATATATATATATATTTATGGGGTGTTACAAACGGAATGACAAAATTAATATATCCTCCATTGCAAGGGGGAGGGTGTAAAAAAATTACTTTAGTGTATGTCTATTGTTTGCTATTTTCAATAAAGGCCCACTATTTCGTGTATTCCAAATATGGCGGTACCTCCTCATTTTCGACGCTGAAGTTTTTGGCCACAATTTAAAAATTATGAAAAAGGATAAATATTGAAATGTAAAAGACTACCTCGTTCACCACTTTCGGGTATAAAATGTTCAGCCAAACAGAAGTCAGCAACCTTCTTGCTCGTATTCCTCCAAACACCCAATTTTAAAGCTTTTCTACTGAAGGTAGGTTACTTGTCCTTATGTTCTCATTTAATCAATTCAAATGGCATTGAATACCTTAAAGCAAAAAATTTCTGAACGGACTCCTGATATGAATATTGCTTCTCTTCCATTTGTTCCAATTTCCCATTAAGGACACGCAGTCGAAACACGCACGAAAAGTCAAAACTGTTAATAAACATTTAACGAAAAAATTAAAAGTAACCTTTTTTCTCTACCTTCCTCAAAGAAAAATACAAATTGGTTTCATAAAGGCATTACTAATACAATACACACATACACATACATAAATAAGCCCTATAAACGAATCCTTTCGTTTTTCTTTGGTCTTTCTAAAACATGTCCAACTCATTGGGTCTAAACTACCTTGCCATCGGTTGGAGCGGCAGGGGGAGGTGGTAATTTTACAAAACAAACTGTCAATACGAGAATTAGATATGTGCCAGTATCCGGCATCCGAATCCAAAACTATTCACGCAAGTGAAATAAGCATGCACAAACCTGAAACCTGACTTGCATATCAAAGTGGTCACTTCAATTTGTGCCCTAGCAAATGCCATTCCCTTTTGACGAAAATAAAAATAAGTCAAAGTGTAACCGACAAATGTTTCCCAAAATCGAAAATTGCTAAGCTCAGGAGGACAAAGAGTCGTTACGTTGGAATTTTGTGTACGTTTTGTATGGACACAAAAGGGATAGAAAAACATTTTTTTCACAACAAAATATTTGTAATAATAAATAGGTCGGCACACAAACATCTATTTAAATATGTGTGTGTTTGTGTGCCGGTTAGTGTATGTCATATTAGTGCAATAACTACTATCCTATTTCTTTGGTGGTGAAGGGGAGAGCAAATGGGGATTGGGGTTAGTTGGGCGCACAAATTCCAAAATACATAACCATTCGTTTTACAATTATTTCCGTTTCCGGTTTTCAGCATTTTAGCCATCAAGGGATTGTATGTCTGTCGGTCTTTGTGTATGTGACTTTTGGACAAAACGTGTCTAAAATCAACAAACCACCACACATCACTCTGCAAAGGTTTAAATAGAATAAAACAAAAACAAACAACGACGACTGCAAACAACAACAATAATAACCGGCCATAACACAAAGGAAAAACTGTGGACCATGTAAGAAATTTTCCATTTCCTTGACTTTTTAATGTGTCACATGTACATACACATATACATAATAATTTTGGAAATAAAACAACTCATTGATATACAATTTCTAGAGCTTAGGTAGTGTTGGCGTACCAGCTGTTATAGTGTTATATATACTTTATAAATCAAAAATCGAGAAAAGAAAAAAATAATTAAAAACATGATTAAAAATTATCGATACAGGACTAATTTCGTAAGAATAATCTTGAGTGATATATTATTATAATTACTAATTCACACTTTTTAGAAAATGTTGTAATATTTATTGTCCAAACCTCCGTTCTATTCCAATAACTTGCATTTCTATTAACACAATTGCAATCCGGTGATTGTAAAAAAACTCAAAATTGCAAAATATAAATCTAGTTTTTTAATTCTTAGTCTACGAGATACTTTCGGCTATCTCTTTAAACCTAAGTTATTATTTGGGGGACGGAGGAGCTAGCAACGCCTACTTTTTATACCCTACACCACATTGTGGTAAGGGTATTATGTATTTGTGCATTTGTTTCTTACAGGGAGAAGGAAGCGAGATAGACCCATAGTTACTTTTGAGACTCGTCATAGAATCATTTTTGGTCCAAGGACAAAACCTATTCAAATTGGTGATAATCGGATCAGATTTAGATATAGCTCCCATATATCTTCAACCGATTGCGTGTTAATTGTGCACTAAATGGCCAGTATAAGTCCAAATGGCCTTACCTGAATTTTAGCACATCCAACCGAATTCAGTCGAAAATCAAGTACATCAAATTTAGTGAAAATTGGTTCGGATATAGATATAGCACTCACATATATGTTTCATCCGATTTTGGGTTTAATGCCCTCACATGCGTAATATGCACTCCACAACAATGATATTGGATACCGGGTATACCGGGTACTAGTATGATCTACTTCACATGAACTCCCAATATACTCTACTAAATACGCATTGTTGTGTAGGGTATCATATAGTCAGCCCCGCCCGACTTTTGACCTTTACTTACTACTTTTTTTATACCCTCCATCATAGTATCGATTTAGCGATGTCCGTCTTTCTGCCCGTCTGTGGAAATCACTCTAGCTTCCGAACGAAATTAAGTAGATTGATAAAATTTTACTCAAATGTATATTATACCTGCAGGACCTTTGGTATTGAAAATGGGCCACGTATTCGCATAGCCCCCATATAATGGCACCTCCCGATATTCGGTATTTTGTTGATTTTAGCGACATTATTCACTGGAATTCTTTCAAATTTGGTATTTGTTGTTCGTAATGGATACTACAGCCTAAGACAGAAAATTGTCTGTGCAGGTCTAGCAGGTTTAGCCCCCATACAACGGTACCTCCCGATATTCGGTATTTTTATGATTTTAACTACATTATTCACCGTTTTTTTTAAGTTTCGCATTTGAATATTGTAATGGCTTATGACAAAAGTTACCTATGCAGGCCCATGTCGCCGCATAGACCTTAATATAACAGCTACATTCGGTAGTTTTAAGATTTTAACAGAATTTTTAACGGATTTAATTATTTTTGAGAACTCCAAATGGTGGAGGGTATTCAAAGGCCAAACTTACTGTTTATACCCTACAACACTTTGTGTTGGGGGTATTATAAGTTTGATTGGGCCAAAAATTATGTAACAGCTCGAAATATTGATTTCCCACATAGGAAAGTATATATGGATCTTCCTATCTCGCCGAGCTGAGTCGATCTAGCTATGTATGTCCGTCCGTCCGTCTGTCCGTCTGTCCATGTTAATTTGTAATCACTCTACAGGTCGCAATTATTGGGGATAAGGTCAGAATAGAACCCTATTTCTTTTGGAGATGATCGCACAACATTTAGGGGTCGAAATGGACCAAAAACTGAAAAAAAATCCTGATTTTGCAGTTGCTCTACAGGTCGCAATTATGGACCAATCGACGCGGAAATTAGCATGGGGCTAAAGCTTCGGGCTGGGCAGAAGCCTTCCGATTTTGATGGTCATCGGGTAATATTTAGTGGGTGAAATAGACCATAACATTTGTGTTAAATAAAAGTCAAATTTTCCATAAAACCGCGAATATTTTTAATCCCGGCGAAATAACAAATAGACGAACAGGTCAATTCCGACCGTTACGTAGATGCCGATATTAAATATATCGGTTATATACAGCGAAATATAATACAATATGTATATACAAAGGAAAGGAATATTAGATGGAATGCTTATATCTCAAGAATGGCTGGACCGATTTTGACAAATTTTGTCAATTCAGAATGCCCTCTTGACATAAAAGTATAAAATCTAAAAAAATCGCATGAAAAGATGCCAATAATGATAGATAGATTTTTTAGTATTTTGTGACATTTTTTATTTTTTCATATTTTTATCGCATGCTATTTTTTCAATTTGACTTATAATATTAAGGTGTACATTTTGTAATATTTTTCCACCTTACAACACAGGTTTGGGATATTATATACAGATTGCAATTAACGTCCGATCCTCGCGAAAAGGGTAGGGTTAGGCTCAGAGGGGCTAGGCTTATTGTTTTTAAAGATGTTCGCAATATATTTAGGGGTTGAAATGGACCAACAACTAAAAATGTTCCTGATTTTGCAGCCGTTATAAAGGTCATAAATAGAAACCAAGGGACACGAAATCTCGCATGAAGTTAGAGTTTAGGACAGCGGGAATGGAACACTACTTTTGTCTAAAAAATACCAACATTACTTACAGGCGATAGCCGAAATACACAAAATGCGAACTTCTGCCTTTTTTGCTGATTTCGTTGACGAATATAGCCAAATATCGTAGACAAGAAGATCGTATAGATGAGTCTAAATTTGGAGATATGATCGCAAAATACTACGGAGTGCGTAAGTATTGGGCATCTGGTCAAATATTGGGGTCTGGTCAAAATGCTAAGGGTATTACCTGGTCAGTGCTCCGTCACATAATTTCAAAAGCGAAATCTTCCAAAATGGATTTGGACATAAGGGGGCTTCTAACATATTGTAGTGTTGTAGGGTATCAAATGGTCGGCCCCGCACGACTATAGCCTTTGCTTACTTGTTTTTTACTTGTTTTACTTGTTTTAAAACTTCATTAGAAGGCTAAAATTTGGCATACATGCATAGTTTACCAGAAGGCAGGTTAAGTTCGTAAATGGTCCATGTTTTCATATAGCCTCCATATGACGGTACCTCCCGATAATCGGTATTTTCATGATTTTTGCGACGTTATTCACCGAAATTGTAACAAACTTTGTAAAGGATACTACAGCCTATGACAAAAAATCGTAAGCATGTCCACGTCTTCGTATAATCCCCACATAACGGTATTCATTTAAGTGGTAGTTTTCGAATTGTTTTTTTTTTTTTGGAAATTTTCAAGATCCTTCCATTAAAAGTTAATGGAAAAGTTCGGCCCGGCCGATCTTAGCTGCTTATGACCTTTCCCAAATTGTTGCCCTTTCAGTTGGGTAATGAGAATGCAACACTAAGATCTATGTATATTAAGCATGTTTCGCCTTTATGTACTTCAAAATAGGAACTTCTAATCACTTTAGATGGAAGATGCTACTAAACTATTCAAAGCTACAAAAATGGCTGTTTGTATTGAAAAATCGTAAAAATGTTGCTAAACCCGTTACTACTTATATCCCGTTTTAACGAATAATTTCCAATAGATCTGTTATATCCATTATCAGGACCTTTAAAACACTTAAATCAGACTGGTACGTGAATCATTTATTTACATCTTGGTAGTATGTGTTCATTTCTATTTAACATTCTGTGGAAGAATCCTTCAATATTCCGAAAATATATCCTAATAAGAGAACATTTTTGGCAAACGGAGACAGATACAGTGTCTATACAAAATTCAAGGATATGACCGAAAAATACTTTCAAAGTCATAAATTCTATAGCCGAATTCTCACATCAGACTATTCAATGTCGGGTATGGCAGAATATACCCGCCTGTCTGATCTCCTATGGACATATCTCAAGCTTCCGAACGAAATGATATTGATAACATTTCAGTCAAGCATGTTTTAGGATTATTATACCCTCCACAATACATAGTATGGAGGGTATATTAAGTTCGTCATTCCGTTTGTAACTCATCGAAATAATCATTTTAGACATAACAAAGTATGTATATTCTTGATCAGCGTAAAATTCTAAGACGATTTAGCACTGTCCGTTCGTACGTCTGTTGTAATCACGCTAGAGTCCAAACGAATAAATACAGGAAACTAAAATTTTGCACAGATCAGTCTTTTGTCTGCAGGCAGGTCATGCTCGAAGATGGGCTATATCGGTCCACTATATCGTATAGCCCCTATACAACTGTAAAACCCGTTATTCGGTATTTTGATGAATTTTACCACATTTTCCAATGGAATTGTCTGAAAATCCACACAAGGAGTTCATTCTGAGTACTTTACCCTCTGGAACAGAATTGTAAATATAGGTTCATGATATCGTATAGCTCCCATACATCGGTACTCCCCGATGTTCGGTATTTTGCGAAAATCCACACAAGGAGTTCTTTCTGAGTACATTACACTCTCGAAGAGAATTGTTCTTATAGGTCCACGATATCGCATAGCCCACATACAACGTTACTCCCCCCCCCCCCCCCCCCTTCAAATTTTTCAATAAAATTGACTGAAAATCCACATAATGATTTCTCTCTGAGTACTTCATCCCCTGGAAGATTATTGTCTATATAGGTCCACGATATCGTTTATTCCCAATATAACGGTAGATCCCTATATTCCGTATTCTGATGATTTTAGCAACATTTTTCAATGGAATTGTCTAATAATCCATACTCTTTTCAAGCACTTAACTCCCTGGAAGAGAAATATCTATATTGGCTCAAGATATCAAGATATATATAGCCCACATACAACGGTACACCCGAGGATTTTTTTCAAGTTTCGTATTTCAATATTGTAATAGCTTATGACAAATGTTGCCTATGCAGGTCCATGTCTTCGAATATACCCCAATATATATATAGACTCCTATATTCGAAATTTTTAAGATTTTAGAGTTTTTGGCGAATGTTATTTCTTTGAAAATTTCCAAATTCGTTCCAAATGGTGGAGATTATTCTAAGTTCGGTCCGGCCGAACTTGCTGCTTTTTTACTTGTTTTTGATTAATTTTCGGATCAGTTGGTAGATTAAGTGGACAAGTATCAAAAACATAGAAACGAATTAGGGCTATATGCATACTTCTTGTATCCTTATGGCTATAAATAATATGTACCATTTAATGCAGTCAAAATGTGACCCATTAGATCCTAGGTCTTTTTAGGCAAAATCTGTTTCAGAACATATGGATTTGATGTAACCATGTCCGTCTGTCTGTTTGGCAAGCTGCTGGTCACAATTTTTCCCGAAAGAAGTACCCGATTTGTCTAAATTTCGGAATAATATTTCGTCGTAATATTTTACCATGCACAGAAGAGGCCCGGAGATCCGTCAATCGGACTAAATCTTCTGATGCCTTCCTCACTAGAACTCAAAATTTTGCAAAACAAATCCTAATATTGAGCGATGGGAGTTCCTAACATTGTTCAAATTCATAATACAAGACTCTCGAAAAATGTATCCCATTCGGTCCAAGATTGGTCATAATACTTTTACCAAACATAGATCAAGCCCAAAGATGGGATATATCGCCTCTAAAGTTGACAATGTTTATTTCCCATGCTTTAAAGTATTTAACTATTTTAAAAAAAATATATATTTCAAAAAGCACTTAAATCAAAGTAGAAATGTTCTCAACCACTTAAAATTTTCACCTATGGAATGATTCGAAATTTTACACAATTGCCCTTCTTTTCATGTTCGTTTTCACAATGATGTCAAATGCTCATGATTACATTTTTTAATCCGTAGAAATGCCATCGAAATTGATTTAACTCATTTATTTCGACGAAAGGAACAAAAATTCAATTCAATCAAAGAATAAAATACATTTTTTCACTTCATCCATACACGCACGTCTATCAAAGTGGCTACATCCATAAATATCCAGTCGTATAATAGTATTAACTACAATTGGTAATAAAAGTAAATTTTATTGTCATCTTAAGAAATGGAAAACAATGAAAGGACACCATTGCAAAATCCAATAAAATATCCATCATTCGACAGCATGGTTACCAAAGACGACTGCTCGAAGAGCAGAGGGGCGTGCGGTCCAACATACCCTCAGGACAAGCGACGATAAAACCCAGGCAACAACGAAAATGAATCTCTGTTGCGATTAACATGACTTTCGCCAAGCAACAATAATACACCACGCAGTACCACAGCAGAGTACCAATAATGGAAAATTTACAGCATTTTGAAAGTTGTTAAATGCCAAAAAAAGGAATTGTTTTCCTTTCGTTTAGATTTTCATTTCTACACTCATACGGACGATTGCATTGCCCGGCACATAATGCCAAGAGATGCGAGAGATGGAAACGCAAAGGGAACGCACAATCAATTGCCATGAAAAATACATTCGAATTTTATTAAGGTTTCTTATTTCTATTTTGAAATTGTTTCAGGATTTATTACTTAGAATTGAATTGCAGTATTCTCAACACAATTTCTTTGTGAGTGTCCAATTGACTGGAAAAAAAGAAGAAACAAGTAATGAAAACTTTCGGGAGATGGAAGCTGACAACAGTTCTAAGTGGTTATCAATGAATATAAATATAACCTAATGACTTTTTGAACATTTTTTCAGTATCATTTTTACAAAGTTGGAGGTCAAAATTATATTTATTTTGGATGTGAAGTGGCCGTCGAGGTGAAATAGGATCCCAGTCATGATTCTACGGGTCAACATATGTTTACAGCGATCAGGCTGCCTCATTGCACTTATGTCTTCCAAACTCTCAAAACCGAAAAATAGAATTATTAAAAAAATGGCTGTGAAAAACTTACAAAACTACATAAGAAACAAGTAAAAAACTGTAAGTTCGGCCGGGCCGAACTTTGAATACCCTCCACCATTTGGAACGAAATTGGCAATTTTCAAAAAAATGCATTAAAAATTCTGTTAAAGTCTTAAAAATACCGAATTAAGCCGTTATGTTAGCGTCTATACGACGATGTGGACCTGCATAGGCACGTTTCGTAATAAGCCATTACAATATTAAAATGCGTAACTTGAAAAAAATCGGTAAATAATGTTGCTAAAATCATCAAAATACCAAATGTCGGGGTACCATTATATGGGGGGAATAATGGACCAGCACAGACAATTTTCTGTCTTAGGCTTTAGTATCCATTACGAACTTCAATCACCAAATTTGAAACAATTGCAGTGAGTTATGTCACTATGTCGCCGAATATCGGGAGGTACCGTTATATGGGGGCTGTACGAAGACGTGGACCTGCATAGACAATTTTCTGTCATAAGCAGTAGTATCCATTACGAACTTCAAATACCATATTTGAAACAATTCCGGTGAATAATGTCGCTAAAATCATCAAAATAACGAATATCGTGAGATACCGTTATATAGGGCTATGCGAAGACGTGAACCTACACAGACAATTTTCTGTCATAAGCTGTAGTATCCATTACGAACTTTAAATACCAAATTTGAAACAATTCCGGTGAATAGTGTCGCTAAAATCATCAAAATACGGAATATCGTGAGATACCGTTATATGGGGCTATACGAAGACGTGAACCTACATTACACATTTTCAATACCAAAAGTCCTGCAGACATAATACACATTTGAGTAAAATTTTATCAGTCTACTTTCGTTCGAAGCTAGAGTTATTTCCACATACGGATAGACGGACGGACATCGCTAAATTTTATGATGATCAAGGGTATATATTCTTTGTGGGGTCTAAAATGTATATTTCGAGGTGTTTCAAACTTAATATTACTCCAATCCGATGATAAAAATCTCCTATGAAAGAACAAAAGCCCAGCTTGTTCAGCCTGGAAAGGGCGACAGGAGGCAAATGCTTCCGAGCTCAAGCTGGTCCACATCATCAAACGATGCTATAATCTATGAACTTGCATTTGTCTAAGAATGCTAGTTCAGTTTTCGTCATAAAAGAATGGACTCTATGAGAGCCATCTGTCCTACGGAAGTGGCGGAGACCCAGAAAAGAGGAGAGTATTTATTCTTTCCCAAAAACTTAGCCTTTCCATTTGATGAGACACAAATTCAAACCTGACGGGGAAGGCATAGGAGACGATAGATCTGATCACTTGCCGGTGGATCAAGAGCCTAACATCGTTGGAAAGACCACCTCTTATCCCCAAGATGCTAGTTAGTGCGTCTATTAACCGGCCTAGCGAGAGGAGCGGAAAATGATAAGAGGACATCACCGGCATAGGACAGGAGGAGGCCGCCATAGGGAGGAGTCGATATATCGCAAACCTTGAAAAAACACTGCCAATAACTGGCGTCGAATAGAGAGTAGCTCAGCCACTTTAATTCTGAAGAAAACTAGCTACCATTCTCCAGAATTGGCTGTCAAAACCTAACGATTGGAATTTACAGGGCGAGAAAAAAAACTCCCACAAAGTCAAACGCCATAATTTTTTTTTTTTTTTTTTTAATTTTATTGAATGAAAACAAAAAATTTCGGAAGTAGCATCAAATTTTAGAATAAGTTTAGATTTGTACGCATTGGTCACCTTTGGCTGGACTTATGGCATTCAAACGGCCAATTAAACCGTCACACGCTGCCCGAATGTTGCTCCGCGGTATTTTGAAGCGCTTGCTTGAGGTGATCGACACTTTGGTATTTTTTTGTGCCAACCTTACTTTCCAAAATACTCCAGTCACAATAGTCCAACGACGTAAGGCGTAACGGTGTAAGTTCTTACACTTTTTATACCCTCCACCAAAAAAAGTTAGAGGGTATATTAAGTTCGTCATTCCGTTTGTAACTCATCGAAATAATCATTTTAGACCCAACAAAGTATATATATTCTTGATCAGCGTAAAATTCTAAGACGATTAAGCCCGGTCCGTCCGTCTGTCCGTCTGTTGTAATCACGCTAAACGATTTAAGATAGGAAGCAAAAATTTTGCACAGATCTCTCTTTGTCTGCAGGCAGGTCAAGTTCGAAGATGGGGTATATCGGTCGACATATCGTATAGCCCCCATATAACGGTACCACCCGATATTCGGTATTTTGATGATTTTACCCACATTTTTTATGGAAAGGTCTGAAAATCCACACAAGTAGTTCCTTGTGAGTACTTTACTCCCTGAGAGAGAATTGTCTATACAGGTCAACGATATCGTATATCCCCCATATAACGGTACCCTCTGATATTCGGTATATTTATGATTTCACCCACATTTTTCAACGGAATTGTCTGAAATTCCACACAAGGGGTTCTTTGTGAGCACTTTACCCCCTGACATAGAGTTCTCTATATAGGTTAACGATATCGTATAGCCCCCATGTAACGGTACCCCCTGTTATTCGGTATTTTGATGATTTTAGCTATATATTCCAATGGTATTCTCTGAAACTCCACACATGGATTTCTTTGTGAGCACTTTAACCCCTGAAAGGTATTTATCTATATAGGTCCACAATATCGTATATCCCCCATATAACGGTACCCCCGATATTCAGAATTTTGATGATTTTAGCCATATTTCCCAATGGAATTATCCAAAAATCCACACAAGGGGTTCCTTGTGAGTACTTTACCCCCAGACATAGATTTGTCTATATAGATCCACAATAGCGTATATCCCCCCATATATCGGCACCTTCCGAAATTAGGTATTTTAAAGATTTTAACAGAATTTTCAATGGATTTTATTTTTTTGAATATTTTCTAATTCGTTCCAAATGGTGGAGGGTATTCAAAGTTCGGCCCGGCCGAACTTACTGCTTTTTTACTTGTTGGAATTTCAATGGCTTTACCCCGAGCTCATTTTTCAATATTTGCAGAATGGAATATTGCGATATGTTCAGCTCACGTGCCATTTTTCGGCCACTACGACGCGGGTTTCGATCAAGTCGCTCTTTACCTTCCGAACCATTTCTGCTGATGTTGCCAGCGATGATACGAGACACAAAAGATTTATTCACATTTAAATGTTGGAGTGCTCTAACGATAGCCACTTGTAGTTTTCCAGCCAAATATAAAGAAATCACACTATCACGCTTGAATTCCATCACGAATAACTTTTTTTCTGGGAAATTCTCACCAAAATGCTTTTGTATGCTTGTAAACAATATAATGAGCTGTCACTGGAATAATTTTAGCAGCTGTCGGACAGAGTCAAAAGCCCTGGCGATATCTATGGAGGCGGCTAAAGTTCCATACTTCCTGTCGAAGTCTTTGCCAACAAAGTTACTAAAAGCCGTTAAGGCATAGATCGTGGAGAGACCAGTCATAAACGGAACTGACAATCACCCTTTCTTATACGGTTCTTCTAATCCTTCCCAGAATTAAGAATTCGAATAATTTAGCATCCCATTACCATACCTGCCATTAAAGATGTGTAAGACATTTTTAAGTATTCGAAGTTGTTAACTAACCTACTCCTTAAAAACAAACCTAATTTCCAGCTTCAAACTGATAACCGTACACTATATTATAAAGTTAACTTTTGTCCCTTCTTACTTCTATTTATGTTTTTTTATTAAAACCAAATTCACAAACTTTACAACTTGCAAATCAATAACCTGACATCGCAAGCAGATCATGAAATGTCATACCAATGGTATTGCAAGGTTTCAATTAGAAATATAATTTCTATGGCGATTGATATCTTGTAAAATGAAATTACTTTTTTCTAAACATTTCCTAAACTTCTCCCATAAACAAGAAAAGAGCATGACCGTTCATTTCGTAATCACAACTAAACAACCAGTATGGAAAGGTCAAAAGTCGGTCGGGGCTGACTTTATGATACCCTACAACACTATGTGTATTTTGTAAAGCTCACGTAACAAAAAAATATATTGGGAATTTATGTGAAGTAGATCATAACAACTATCATGGCTTTAGAGTAGTCACAATTTGTTATCAATATCCAACTCTGAATCAATTTTCATCAAATTTGACGGAAGCTTTCGTAACTCTAGTACCAAATAACATTGCTATATGGTGCATGACATGACTTCGATAAGAATTTTATAAAAACAAGTAAGCAAAGGCTATAGTCGTGCGTGGCCGACTATGTGATACCCTACAACACTACAACATGTTAGAAGCCAAATTCATTTCGGAAGATTTCGCTTTTGAAATTATATCACGGAGAACTGCCAAGATATTACCCTTAGCATTTTGACCAGAGACATTTGCCTAATATTTACGCACTCCGTCGTGCTCTTAGATGTTGTGGTCCTTTTTACAGCTAAATATAATCCAATGGTCATCCAAGATGCTAGAATTCTTCCCTATCCTTAATTCTCTTCTCGATTGGCTTCTATTGTGTGATCATGAATTTTTTCCTGTTTTTGGTTCATTTGAACCCCTAAATATTTTGCGATAATCTCCAAAATCAAGGGGCCCCTCTGTATCTCCAAATTAATACTCATCTATATAATTTCCTTGTCTACGATATTTGGCTATATTCGTCAACGAAATCAGCATATGAAAGCCAGAAGTTCGCTTTTGCGTATTATATAATGTAGGTATTTTTCCAATGAAAGTAGTGGTCCGTTCTACCCGCTGTCCGAAACTCTAACTTCTTGCGAGATTTCGTATCCCTTGGTTTCTATTTGTGACCTTTATAACGCCTGCAAAGTCAGAAACATTTTTAGTTGTTGGTCGATTTCACGGCTAAATATATTGCGAACATCTTAAAAAACAATAATTTTGCCTTTCTGAGCCAAATCCTACCCTTTTTTCGTGAGGATCAGACGATAATTGCAATCTATATATAATAACCCCAACCTTTGTTGTAATGTGAAAAAATATGAAAAAATAAAAATATGCCAGAAAATACTACAAAAACCAAATTAACATCTTATTGGCATCTTTTTATGCCTTTCTTACATTTTATTCTTTTATGCCAAGAGGACATTCTGAATTGACAAAATTTATCAAAATCGGTCCAGCCTTTCTTGAGGTATAAGCATTCTAGCTAACATCCCCTTCCATATATACATTGTATATATTTCGCTACATATATATATCCGATATATTTACTATCGGCATCTACGTAACGGTCTGAATTGACCTGTTCGTCTATTTGTGATTTCGCCGGGATTAAAAATATTTGTGGTTTAATGGAAAATTTGACTTTTATTTAACAGAAATGTTATGGTCTATTTCACCCACTAAATATCACCCGATGACCATCAAAATTAGAAGCCTTTTGGCCAGCACTAAGCTCTAACTCCATTTTTAACTTCCGCTTCGATTGGTTTTTAATTGCGATCTGTAGAGCAACTGCAAAATCAGGGTTTGGTCCATTTCAACCCCTAAACATTTGGCGATCATCTTCAAAAGCAATAGGCTTCTATTCTGGCCCTGGCCCCACCTCCGTTCTAAAATTCGTGAAGATCGGGCCATAATTGCGACCTGTAGAGTGATTACAATTTAACATGGACAGACGGACGGACATACATAGCTAGATCGACTCAGCTCGGCGAGATAGGAAGATCCATTTATATTTTCCTATGTGAGAAACCAATATTTCTAGGTGTTATATAATTTTTGGTCCAATCAAACTTATAATACCCCCAACACATAGTGTTGTAGGGTATAAATATTTATTGGAGCAATATCATGGTAGAACTAAGAAGGTAAAGTCAAGAAATCATATGTTTACAATTTTTTAAAAATTATTCTTTTGACAACATCTCAATGTAAAAATGAATATTTGTGAATTCATTGTACATACACAAATCAGAGATGGGAACCTGTATTCTATGCAATAAAATTTGACAATGTAAATTACAGAAAAATGCATTCGGTATCAAATAACATTGTTGTGGAGTGAAGGTCTTTAACACCAAATCGGATGAAACATATAAATAGGAGCTACTGCTATATGTGCACCGATATTCACAAAAAATTGAAGTACTTGCTTCTAGGCTGAATTTCGTCGGAAGTGCTAAAATTCTGTCCATTTGGGCTGATATTAGCCATTGGTGCACAATAAACGTGAAATCGGATGAAGATATATCTCGACCAAATTTGAAACAATTATTTCTGAGCTGTATGTGATCATTGTTGTGGGGTCCATATTACGCAAAATTCAGGTAATTTGGTCGGTTATTGGCCATTTGATGCACAATTAACCCAAAATCGGTTGAACATATATGTGGGAGCTATATCTAAATTTCTCGATTCTCACCAATTTCAATAGGATTCGTCCTTTGGCCAAACAAATATTGTTTAGAAAAATGCATCTCAATCAATTGCATAAATATATGACAGACGGTCTGGCATGCATAAATCGACTCAGAAAGCGATTCTATGACGATCCTCAAAAATAACTATGGGTCTATTTCCTTCCTTCTCCATGTTACAAACAAATGCACAAATACATCATACCCTTACTCCTATGTGGTGTAGGGTATAAAAACAATCATCAGTTGGAAGATATTAAATTTTTGATTAAGGTTGTGTTTTCATCTTCACATTCTTCGGGAACATGTCAAGTACACCGAACACGATGAACATCACATGAAAGGACTCAATTTATCAAAGCGCAAAATAGGAAGAAAATAATACCGACAAAATAAATAAAGTACAACAGCGACAGAGAAAATAAATAAACCACAAAATTTTAATAACTTTTGGACAAAAGAATCAACAAACCATAAGAAAATGTTTGCCACTACATTTTCTGGTGTGGCGTGGATAGAGGGCGGGGGCAATGACACAAATGCCAAATACCGAACCGAAACACAAAACGCCCCCAATCTTATAGCGATATATTAAAGATTAGTGTTCAACGAAAAAAAAACGAATGAAAAAAGCAAAGAAAAAGAGCGGCCTCAGAAATGACTGAAGAAGGTCACATTAAAATTTCTGTTTAATAATCATAAGGAGGCTATATTTTTGTTAACACTGCAAAATTGAAAATGCTCTTTTTTTGTAATCACACGCAAAAAGTCGTCCAGTCACCAGATCGATGTCAGAGTTTGCCTTTCGGGTCCCTTTTGGGATGAAAATAAACAAAAGGTAGAACACAAAAACATAAATGCATGGACATTGAGTCAATTTGTGTGCCTTTTTTTTCTTTGATGGGCAATTAAAAATCGGTGGGAAAAACAGCGTAAAATACACTCGGGAAGAAATGTTAGTGTGGGTTTTGCCTAAGTTCATGGTGGAACCAAAAAAACATGGACTACTGTACACCCTCAGAACTTTTATACAAAGATGCTAGAAAAAGCTTATGTCGTGCTGGGCCGAGCAATATATTTTGAGGAAAAGTTACTGTAGATCCGAAACCCTAGAATGTACAAATCCCTCGAGATGTTGAAAAACATACATTGGCATTTAAAAAAAAAATTATTTCAAATGACAAACATCACATATTCGCTACAACTTCGAATATAAAACAAATCTTCTTCTTTTTTATCTATATACAGGGTGAGATGAAAAACTGCAAACAATTTCAGACTGCTTTCATCGCAAAGCCACTCGTCCGACAGCTGTTAAAAATTTTCCAGTGACATCACATTACATTGTTTACAAGCGTACAAAAGCATTTTGTTGAGAATTTTCCAGAAAAAAAGTTATTCGTGATGAAATTCAAGAGTGATTTCTTTATATTTGGCTGGAAAGCCACAAGTGGCTAGAGCACTCCAGCATTTAAATGTGAATAAATCTTTTGTGTCTCGCAACATCGCTCGTTACCGTGATACTGGTAGCGTAGCCCGACGTCAAGGAAGAAAACATCAGCAGAAATGGTTCGAAAAGTAAAGAAGCGACTTGATCGAAACCTGCGTGGCAGTGGCCAAAAAATGGCTCGTGAGCTGCACATATCGCAGTATTCCATTCGGCAAATATTGAAAAATGAGCTCGGGGTAAAGCCATTGAAATTCCAAAAAGTGCAAGAACTTACACCGCAACAGAAAAAAAAAATAGACTCAAAGAGCTAAAAATTTGCTTCGCTTGGCCGAAAGTGGTGAACTGCCGAATTTGGTTTTCTCCGATGAGAAAACATTCGTTGTCCAGCATTTTGTAAACAAACAAAATGATCGTGTTTACTTGCCAAAGAGGTCAGCTGAAAATGTGAACCTTCGGTTGGCCACCAGAACTCAAGCGACGGCCATTGTGATGGGACATAGTGTGGGCCCCCATAACAGCCGATGGTCGCTCTCCGCTCGTATTAATCGACCGTGAAATCAGAATAAATGCCGAATATTATCGCGAAAATATTCTGGAGGGTTTATTGAAGCCTTGGGCACGCAATCATTTTGGCCGCAGACCTTGGACATTTCAACAGGACTCAGCACCATGGCACTCAGCACGCGCCACCCAAGAATGGTTACAAAATGAGGTTCCTCGTTTTATTTCCAGCGCATAATGGCCACCAAAATCTCCGCAAGGTTGACACTAAAAATTACCCAAGTGTCGATCACATCAAGCAAGCGCTTCGACGGGAATGGACCAAAATACCGCAGAGCAACATTCGGGTAGCGTGTGACGATTTCATTGGCTGTTTGAAAGCCATAATTCTTACCAAAGGAGACCAATTCGAACTAATCTAAACTTATTCTACAATTTAATGATATTTGCGACATTTTTTGCTTTCGTTCAATAAATTAAATTATCTCACCCTGTATTCTATATCTATAAAATAGGAAAATTGCCAAATTGTATTAAAATCGCTTCAGATTTGGGTATAGATCCATATATATTTTCGACCGAGTTCGTGTACCTCAAATTTCAATGAAATTTGAAATGTGTGACGAATTTTTCAAATTAAATTGAAATAAGTTTCAGTTTTCGATGTAGCTCCCATATACATTTTCGGCCGATTTCGTGTATTTAATGCATCAAACACGCTATGTAAGTCTAATTACAATGAAATTTGGAATGTGTGATGGAATTTGTTCTAAAAATAAATTAATAAATCGCATATATATTTTCGGCCGATTTCGTATATTTGGTGCACCAAGCTCGTTATATAGCCTGCACATTGAATACCTAGGGATGAAGCTAGACACAAATGTGACTTTATTCAAGCAGATAGAATACGTAACAAAGACATATAATATAATAAGATGGGACATTAAATTGTTACTTTTATGCAATCGATGGCGGTAGTAGAAAAATATGTTATGTCACGATATCGTGACAAAGCATTATGTTATAATTAAACAGAGCTAATACTTTTTATACCCTCCACCATACTATGGAGGGTATATTAACTTTGTCATTCCGTTTGTAACTCCTCGAAATACTCATGTCAGACCCAACAAAGTATATATATTCTTGATCAGCGTAAAGTCGATTTAGCGATGTCCGTCTGTCTGTCTGTCCGTTTGTCTGTTGTAATCACGCTATTTTTCGAACGAATTGAGATAGAAGGCTAAAATTTTGCACACATGTTTATTTTTCCAGTAGGCAGGTTAAGTTCGTAAATAACGGTACCTCCCGATATTTGGTATTTTGATAATTTTAGCGACATTATTCATTATTCACAACAGCCTAAGACAGAAAATTGTCTGTGCAGGTCTATGTCTTCGTATAGCTCCAATATAACGGTACCTCCCTATATTCGGTATTTTGACGATTGTAGCGACATTATTCACCGGAATTCTTTCAAATTTGGTGTTTGAAGTTCGTAATGGATACTACAGCCTGTGATAGAAAATTGTCTGTGCAGGTCCACGCATTCATATAGCCCCCATATGACGGTACCTCCGGATATTCGGTATTTTGATGATTTTGGCGACATTATTCACCGGAGTATTTTCAAATTACGTATTTAGAGTTCGTAATAGAACTACAGTCTGTGACAGAAAATTGTGTATACACTTCCGGGTCTTCGTATAGGCCCCATATATCAGTACCCCCATATATTCGGTATTTTAACGAGTTTAGGTACAATACCCACCGAAAATGTTTGAGATGTCGTATTTCAAGATGGTACAGCCTGAGACAGAAAATTGTCTACGCTGGTCCAGGTCTTCGCACAGCTCCGATATAACGGTATCTCCCTATATACGATATTTTGATGATTTTAGCTACATTATTTCAAGTTTTTAAATTTGAATATGGTAGTGGCTTATGACAAACAACGCCTATGTAAGTCCACGTCGTATAGACCCAATATAACGGCTATATTCTATTTTTAAAATTTTAACAGAATTTGTCAAGGATTTTTTTCTTGAAAATTTCTAAATTCATTGCAAATGGTGGAGGGTATTCAAAGTTCGGCCCGGCCGAACTTACTGCTTTTTAACTTGTTAAGGGTTGTTGTTGATTTTTAACGATACAATGTGCAAGGAAATGCTCTGGAATAGATTTTTGAGAACATGTCTATCATGCCTGATATTTTTTTTTTTTTTTTTTTTTGTATATTTATGCCATTTTCCGGCGATATCGGAATAACATATTTTTCTAAAATTCACAATGCATTTCTGTTTTGTCACCAGCCATAGAACAATTAAAACCCATATGCATTTTGTCCAATTTTTATAGTTTTATGTCTTTTTTACGTAACAACGAACGCGGCCAAAGCTCAGCTGTGCTAATTGATGGCGAACAACAACTGTTAAAACTGATGGAAGTTGTAGACAGTATTTTTCTGTATGGTTCAGAGGCACAAACACAAGAGTCACGTAATCGAGCAAAAACGGCTTGTGGTGCAAAGGATGCCGTCAGAATACCGTATAGTATCCACAGATGCAAATCTTGTAATAGCTCGAATAGCCCCCAACGATCTGCAAGCGCTGGAGCGAAGAACGAGAGACAGAATAGCACAACCCAACCGGAGCTGAACACGATGGAGATTTGGCAACGCCGGTGGATAAACAATATAAACGGGAGAGGGACACACAAGCTAATTCCAGACTCTCAGATATGGTGCAAACGAAAACTGGGGAATATAAATTACGTCCTAACGCAGATGCTCTCTGGACACTGCTATTTTCGTTAATACCATCACCGAATGGAGAAATGTGACACACCGTATTGTATATATGAAGATATGCAAGTTACTGACGACGCAGAACACACATTATTTTACTGTAGACGCTGGGTATATAGGCATAGGTATACAAGGTGAGATAAAAAAAACCGCTACAAAGTCAAACGCCATAATTTTTATATGTTTTTTTAAATTTTATTGAATGAAAGCAAAACATGTCGGAAATAGCATCAAATTTTAGAATAAGTTTACATTTGTTCGAATTTGTCACCTTTGGAAAGAATTATGGTCTTCAAACGACCAATGAAACCGTCACACGATGCCCGAATGCTGCTCTGCGGTATTTTGGCCCATTTTCGGCAAAGCGCTTGATTGAGGTGATTAACACTTTGGTATTTTTTAGAACCAACCATGCTTTCCAAAATACTCCAGACACAAAAGTCCAATGGATAGGTATCGGGAGATTTTGGTGGCCATTGTGCACTGGAAATGAATCGAGGAACCTCATTTTATAACCATTCTTGGGTGGCGCCTGCTGAGTGCGATGGTGCTGAGTCCTGTTGAAATGTCCAAAGTCTGCGGCAAAAATGTTTGCGTGCCCAAGGCTTAAATACACCCACCAGAATATTTTCGCGATAATATTCGGCATTTATTCTGGTGCCACTGTCGATTAATACGAGCGGAGAGTGACCATATGCTGTTATGGCGGCCCATACCATCACCATTGCCGGCGCTTGAGTTCTGGTGGCTAACCAAAGGTGCACATTTTCAGCTGACCTCTTTGTCAAGTAAACACGATCATTTTGTTTGTTTACAAACTGCTGGACAACGATGTTTTCTCATCGGAGAAAACCAATTTCGGCAGTTCACCACTTTCGGCCAAGCTCTTTTGAGTCTATTTTCTTTCTGTTGCGGTGTAAGTTCTTGCAGTTTTCATTGGCTTTACCCCGAGCTCAGTTCTTAATATTTGCCGAATGGAATATTCCGATATGTTCAGCTCACGTGCCATTTTTCGGCCAATACGACGCGAGTTTCTATCAAGTCGCTTCTTTACTTTTCGAACCATTTCTGCTAATGTTGCTGTTTTCTTCCGTCCACTTCCTTGACGTCGGGCTACGCTACCAGTATCACGGTAACGAGCGATGGTACGAGACACAAAAGATTTATTTACATTTAAATGCTGGAGTGCTCTAGCCACTTGTGATTTTCCAGCCAAATATAAGGAAATCACACTATCACGCTTGAGTTCCATTACGAATAACTTTTTTTCTGGAAAATTCTCACCAAAATGTTTTTTGAACGCTTTTAAACAATATAATGAGCTTTCACTGAAATAATTTTAACAGCTGTCGGACGAGTGGCTTAGAAATGACAGCAGTATGAAGTTGCTTGCAGTTTTTTTCATCTCACCCTGCATATATATATTTTTTTTATATATGGTGTATTATGTCTGCATTGAAAATGGGCCATGACGCAGACCTAGTCTTCGTATAGCCCCCATATAACAGTACCTCCCGATATTCGGTATTTTGATGATTGTAACGACATTATTTACCGGAATTGTTTCAAATTTAGTATTTCGTAACGGATACTACAGCATAAGAAAGAAAATGAGCCCTGTAGGTTCACGTCTTCGTATAGCCCCCATATAACAGTACCCCCCGATATTCGGTATTTTTATGATTTTAAAGACATTATTTACCGGAATTATTTCAAATTTAGTATTTGAAGTTCTTAATAGATACTACAGCCTAAGACAGAAAATGGACATGTAGGTCCACGTCTTCCTTGAAAGATATTCCTTTTCTCTCTTTTTTGTTTAGAAACTGCAACTTCAAAGCAACTAATTTTAATGAGTGTAGTTGACAAAACATTTAAAAATAACGCCTACATCACCCCCAATAGACAACCTCTAAACATCTACATCGAGTTGATTTTGGTTTTCGAATCGGAGTGGTGGAGGGCGGGAGCGTGCAAGATGTCGCAAACAAAATGAGAAGGACTAACAAGCCAAATTATGGCAATTAAGTGACAGTATTTCATGCCACAAAATAACGGAAATACTGCTGATGGCGAGCTGATGCCGAGCTATTAAATATTATTTCCTGGCGTTTTGGGATTTCAACTCACATCCACCCACCCACGGCAAGCGGACGAACATAATTTAAGAAAAGTGCGTAGAAAAGAAGACGAAAAGCCTAATTTGGAGGAAAAATTATATTAACTTGACACGAAGCAAAGACAAAACTTTTAAAGGTTGCCGGTTTTTTTTTTCACTTTTGACCGTCTCAAACATTGAAGATTTCGTAGTAGCGAAAAAAACGTATGGCCGGGGGAGAGCTTGGAATTAATATTGTCAAAACTGAAAAGCGAACAAAGTCCAGTCATCATGAATATTTAAATTGTAATTGACTGTTAGAAAGCTTTATTTTGGAGGAAAATTTGTTAGCAAGCAAAAACCGTTGTTGGTTTATTAAAAATTATGATTTTTTTTAATAATTTGTTATTCTCTTTGATCTGAGGGAAAGAAACAAAAACATGTGTAAACGTAAAAACTTAATTTTTCAGCAATTAAAATAATAAAAAAATAAAACTAATAATAAACTAAAATAAAATAATAATAAAACCAAAATATTCGATATAAACAAATTATATATGTGTATCCGTTTTAAATACAATAAACAGCAGCTAACTATAAGAATTCGAAAATTAGTGTTTAAAATAGAAATTGCGAGTGTAGCTTAATGATCTCGTACCGAAATTGTTATATCGTTGAAAATAAGTGCTCAAAAGTACCAAGTAAAATACCCTCCAATATACTGGAAGATAAAATTTTGCTTCAAAGATTTAATTCAATTGCTAGAGCAGATGTCTATCAATCTAACAATAATTTATTTAGTTTATTTGTTTTTGCGATATTGATGTTATACAAAATATTTTGTACATAATTTTGAGTGCGGTTGTGGAGCTGGGAAAATATAATCATTAAAAATAAATATTTCGAAATTGTAAAATTCCTAGTGGTTATAAAATATTATATGTCTTCAATTTAGTGATCTTTTGTTTGGCCCAAGTATCAACCCTATTGAAATTGGCGATAATAGGTTTAGATTTGGATATAGCTTACATATATCTTCAACCGATTTCGGGTTAATTGTGCACCAAATGACCAATATAAGTCCAAATTTTTAATATCTATTCAACAATAATGATATTTGGTACCAGATATATTTTAGAGCTCGGAATTACCACTGCCAAATTTTATCCAGAACGGCTAAGATTTGGATATAGCTCCCGGGTATATCCTTAATTCGATTTAAGATTTTTGGTGCAAATAATTGCTAATATCAGCCCAAATGGAGTGAATTACGGTACGTTCGTTTCCTTTTTGTGGAACTCGGCTCCGATATATATTTTTTTTAATATAATCCTTCTTGAAGTGATATCATGCACTCTGATCATTAAAGTAATGCTGATAGCCGAGAAAACGGATATAAAGTAAAATAGGTACAATATATATGTAAAAGAAATAGATCTTATTTATTCTGCTTATAAGTCAAAACCACTGGGCCGATTTTCATCAATTCGGAATGGTCTCTTGCCAGAAACGGATAAAATCTAAGATAATCGCAGAAAAATATAGTAATAAAAAAGAGAATATCTTTGGTTCCTTTTTTTCAATTTTTGTCATTTTTTATCGCATGCGATTTCGTAATTTGATTTACAATTTTGAATTGAAAATTTTTAAATATTTAACACCATGCAACACTACGTTTTGAGGCCATTATATGCATGTCGCAATTATCGTTAGATCCTCACGAAATTTTGCGTGGTAGGGTTAGGGTCAGAATTAAAGCCTATTGTTCTTAAGATTTACATTTAAAAGTTCAAGTGGATTAAAAAACTTAAATTTTCCTAATTTTGTAGTCGCTCTATAGACTACAATTGAAAACTAATCGACACGGTATTTCGCATCAGAAGAGAGTTAGGGACAGGGGCATTATTTTTAACATTATTTTAAAAACGAAATCTTCCAAAATGGATTTGGACATAAGGGGACTTCGAACAAATTGTAGTGTTGTAGAGTATCACAGCACGACTATAGCCTTTGCTTACTTGTTTGAATTTGAAATAGTATATTGAAGTGAACATTTTCGTTTTTTTTTTTGTTTTTTCTTTTTATACCCTACAACACTATGTGTTGGGGGTATTATTTGTCTTTTATTATTAAAATTACGAGGAAAATAGAAAATATTATAAAACGAGAACTACAAATACGAGAAACGTGTATCGGCGTTTTTTAAGTTTATATCGAGAGGTTGACAAAATAGGGCGAGGATGATCCGTCTATTTCTTATATATAGTGGATTATGTTTATAAAACAAAAAAAATTGAAAAATCCGTGGATTATGTTTATAAAACAAAACCCTCAGTCAAGTCAACATAAATGGCCGACACAGAATATAGGATTGATATTAAAGCTAAGAACTACTTCTTTCATATGGCAAATATATGTATGCAAAATTGGGACTACAGCCAATGGAGTACCAAATATTAAGTGGTTCTTCAATTTGGCGACTAAATAAGTAGTAGACCCAATTGAAAGTGTTGTTACAATTTTTTTCGAAACCTTCAAATATCATAAATCGGCAGGTACCGTTATAAGTGGGCTATGAGTAATAGTGAGTAATTATTAAATAGTTATTCTTCTTCTTCTCAAATACGTAAACTCCAAAACTTCAGTCGAAAATTGTGGCATAAACATTATGAATGTTAGGAAGTATCACGGGGCCTATATACACCGTGGCTAATATTCTCCATTTAATGGATCTTTAAAACGTTGTTGCAAGGTTTTAGAGATGTATCTTTACAAACGAACGACTATGATCTAAAATATAAACTTTATGTGGTCTCCAACATTTGACATTTTCTTTCTAATAGGCATGTTATATCATTTATGTTTCTTACTATCAAATTAAAGCCTATAGCTGAAAAATAGGACCTGATGTACAAAACTCTTAAAATCGATCTGTACGTGAATATGTATTGAAACTTTCTTAAACCATGAAAACCTAGACTGCATTGTTTTAGCAATGCGTTAATTCTTTTCAAACATAGAAGTCAAATGATCCCCACTTATATGAACGAGAACAGATTTTCCTGAAAATGTCCATGTATACTGCAACATCGCCTGAAAGTAACTTAGGCTATATACATTTTTGAAATTCCACTTGGACGTGGAGATATAGCATCAGAATCGGAGGTACCTCCCAAAAATTTAGATTTTGTATGCACATATCTATTGATCGATTACAGATACAGTCTCCAAATTTGGAATGCGTAACGGAATTTGGAACAAAAATAAATTTGTCAAATTATATTGAAATCGGTTCAGATTTGGATATAGCTCCCATATATATTTTCGACCGATTTCGTTCATTTGATGCCTCAAACACGATATGAATGTTCGATTCCAATGAAATTTGGAATGTTTAACGGGATTTGATCCGAAATTTATCAAATTATATTGAAATCGGTTCAGATTTGGATATAGCTCCCATATACATTTTCGGCCGATTTCATGTATATGGTGCACCAAACACGATATGTATGTCCAATTCTAATGAAATTTAAAATAAGTAGCGAAAACGGGAGCAAAAATGAATTTGTCAAATAATATTGAAATCGATTCAGATTTGGATATAGCTCCCATATATATTTTCGACCGATTTCATGTATTTGATGCACCAAACGCTATGTATCTCTAATTTCAATGAAATTTGGAATGTGTAGCGGAAATTAAAACGATTATAAATTTATCTAATTATATTGAAATCGGTTCAGATATATCTTCGTTGATTTCGTTTATTTGATGCACCAAACACGATATGTATGTTCGATTCCAACGAAATTGGGAATGAGTGACGGGATTTTGATTAGAAAATAAATTAGTCAAATTATATTAAAATCGGTTCAGATTTGGATTTAGCTCACATATATATTTTCCGCCGATTTCACATATTTGATTCACAAAACACGATACGTATTTCCGATTTCAATGAAATTCGCCATGAGTGACTAAATTTGCTACAAAAATAAATTTGACTAATTATATTCAAATTCGCTAGGATTTGATTATAGCTCCCATATATATTCTCGGCCGATTTCACGTATTTGATGCACCCAAAGCGAGAGAGACGAAATCTGGCACCAGAAAAAAATTGCCAAATTAAATTGAAATCGGTTGAGTTTTGGTTATAGCTAACATATATATTTCGGCCGACTTCATACATGTTATGTACGAAACACGATATATATGACCGATTCCAATATGTGGCGGAATTTGGTATTGTAACCAAATTCCGTGACAAATAAATGTGATAAATTAATTGGAAATTAGTTAAGATTTGGATATAGCTCCCATATATATATATATATATATAAGTTAACGGCTCACCCTAATAAACATCAAACTAAATATGCAAACCAACTAGTAAACATTCCCATCATTATGCTGCGCAAGCAGTCCGACAAATCAACAGGAATATGACACCAGGACAGTCATCCGCCACAAACACGCGCACTAATACCAGCGCACCGCAAGTGATGACTCAGCGTAATAACGAGCACGACCAGGCTGCAGTATAATATTAGTTTTAAGTTGAAGTAATTCATAATTGTAAATCCAACAAGAGAGGTGCATAGCACCGCAACATAAATGTTAGTAACAAAATAAAGAAACACCATAGCAGTGTGAAATAAACTTTAACTTCTAACATTAACTGGCGCCCAACAACTACAAGGGTCAACACATCCTAGAACCCAACAACCACAAGGATTAAAACATCCCAACAGCCGGTACGAGAACCGTTCCTGAGTAGGAGTACGAAAAGGATGTTACGTAAGAACTAGCGGACTACCGGGATATAAGGAAAATGATCAAATTATTATTAGTAAGTTATTATAAATTTAACAAAAGTAAAAAAGAAGAAATGTTAAAATAAAATTAAACAAAATAAGGAATAACACAGAAAGTGAAAGTGTGAAGTCTAATTTACAAAAAATCATATTTGTGCTAGAATACGTTTAACAAAAATAACAAAGTAAGAAGAAAGAAATGTTAGAGTAAGGTAAAACAAAAAATAAAGTGTGACATCTAAATTTACAAAAAAAATCATATTTGTGCGAAATTAACAAATGTAAGAAATATGAAATGTTAGATTAAGTTAAACAAAAAAATAGAGTGTGGCATCCAAATTTAAAGAGTCATATCCGTGCTGAAATAAGTTTAAAGAAATTTTGATAATAGATTTGTGACGAGAACTAGGATTTGGTGTTTCTTTTTCTCCTTTTTTTCGAGCGGCCAATGCCGGAAGATTTAAACAACTTAATAACAAGGGTCGAAGCTATGAGTGTTTCAGGACAGACATCTTCGCCTTCTGGGGCAGCTCCCGTAAGGTTTAATCCCTTTACGGAAAGTCAGACTAATGAGGTGAAACGAATAATAAGTGAGACGGTGGCAAACCTTCTCAAACAGGGGGAGGATGTTACCGCCACTAAAGATGTCGACATAGAAGGATCTGGGGATATCTCAGAAGGAGAGAGAATACCAGACATAGTGAAGACGTTAAGGGAATTCTCGGGCAAGCCAGGAGAATTTAGTTCGTGGAGGAAAGCTGTTGATAGGATCATGAACATTTATGAGTCACAAAGGGGAACAACCAAATACTTCACAATTCTACACACTGTTAGGCATAAAATTGTTGGTGAGGCCGACACGGCTTTGGAGTCTTATCGGACCCCATTAAATTGGAAAGCGATAAGAAAGTGTTTAGTGCTTCATTTTTCAGATAAGAGAGATATTTCGACCTTAGAGTATCAAATGACCGTCCTATCTCAGGGTGGGCAAACCATAACAGATTTTTACCAGAAGGTTTACCACCATTTGTCTTTGATTCTGGACAAGATTGATTGTCTGGATATAGGGAACGAGGCTTTGGATGTATTGACCCAAACATATAGGGACAAGGCTTTGGACACCTTTATTCGAGGACTTAATGGTAATCTTCCAAGCTTAATGAGTGTTACAAACCCGACAAGTTTGCCTCAGGCTCTAAATGCCTGTTTAAAATTAGGTAATCTAGGTGTGCGTATTCAGCACGCTACCGAGAAAGGATCTAGACCAAACAGGATCCCCCAAACTAACCCTCCTAGACATTTTTACCCACAGCTGACGATTGGTGATAGGAATTTTCAAGGTGACCAAAGGTACAGAGGCCCTACTCAATATCGTTATCAGAATTTCCGAAGTGGAGAACAACAATACGGAGGGCCGGCGAACTTTTCGAATCGACCTCCAGTAGTGAATAATTTTGGACACCCCCAATACGGAGGATACAGACCCCCACTTCCTCCTAAACCTGCTGTACCAATGGACGTGGATCAATCAATACAGACTAGGCAGGTAAACTATCAGAATAGGCCACAGTTGAGTAATGCTTTTAACAATGTTCAGCCTAACTTTAAGAGAAATAATTCAGGAAATATTCATCAGCCGCAAAAGCAGCAGAGAATGTTTAATGTTGAGGCCCAAATACGTGAGGATGCAGAGCCGGATGAAATGAATGGTTCTGATGAACAGGAATATGAGGTTTCCTATGACGAAGCGTACGAGGAGGATCTAGACGATCAGTTGGCAATTGTAGATGACGTTAATTTTTTAGACTAGCTTCAACGTTGCCATACCTCCCTTTCAGAATGAAAAATGGCAACGAACTTAAATTTCTTATAGACACCGGTTCGAACAAAAATTATATTAATGGCAATTTTATTAGAAACCCTCTAAAGAACCAGAAACCTTTTCATGTTAAGTCCGTAGGCGGCATAGTTAGTATAGAGACCCATAGTTTTATTGACATTTTTAATTGCGGGATCGGAAAGTTAGAATTTTACATCCTTCCTGGTCTAGAGACCTTTGATGGGATAATAGGGAATGATACCCTGAAATCTTTGAATGCAGTGATTTACACTTGGAGATCCTATCTCACAATTCTGGATGGAAAGAAATTTCCTTTGAAAGAGCTGCAAATTGATGAGATTAATAACATGAATCTACGATTAAATCATCTAAATCCCGAAGATGAAAAAGAAGTCAGGAATATTTTGGATGACCATCCAAACCTTTTTGCAGATCCCAATAAAAAACTCACTTATTCAACAATCGTACAAGCTGAAATTAATACGAGTAGTGATAGTCCAGTTTATTCAAAATCCTATCCGTATCCAATGGCACTGAAATCCGAAATTGACAAACAGATAGAAGAACTATTAAGGGACGGGATAATTCGCCCTTCCAGGTCCGCATATAATGCTCCAGTTTGGATAGTACCAAAAAAACCAGATGCTTCAGGTGTGAAAAAATACCGCATGGTTATTGACTATAGGAAACTTAATGAGATAACTAGACCTGACAGATACCCCATACCTGAAATTACAGAAATCTTGGCTAACTTAGGCGAACAGAAATACTTTTCCACCATAGATTTAAAGAGCGGATTCCATCAGATTCCACTTAGGGAGTCCGATATTGAGAAAACAGCTTTTTCCGTCAAGAATGGAAAGTTCGAGTTCACAAGACTACCATTTGGACTACGTAACGCGTCTGCAATATTCCAAAGAGCTCTAGATGATATTCTTAGAGAGCATATAGGGAAACGGTGCTACGTCTACATTGATGACATTTTGATATTTGGTAGGACTAAAAAGGAACACATTGAAAATTTGAGGATAATATTCCGCACTTTGGAAGACTCTAATCTGAAAGTTCATTTGGACAAGAGTGAATTCTTAAAGGAAGAAATTGACTTCTTAGGGTTCAATGTAAAGGAAGGAGGTTTTTCTGCAAACCCAGACAGACTTAAGGCCATAGTTAATTTCCCTCAACCCAGAACAGTTCATGACTTGCGATCGTTCCTGGGTTTGACCGGACATTATCGGAGATTCATAAGGGGCTATGCTCAAATAGCCAAACCATTAACTTCCATGATGAGAGGCGATATAGGGAAAACCCCGAGAAACCAGTCAAAAAAAATCAGTGTCAATTTGAATTCCGAACAGATTGAAAGTTTCAAACAGCTCAAGAACTGTTTGGTATCGGAGGAAGTCGTTTTGAACTATCCCGACTTTGATAAGCCCTTTGAACTCACTACTGACGCCTCGAAATACGCTTTAGGAGCAGTTTTATCTCAAGGCAATAGACCTATCACATACCTTTCTAGAACTCTCAGTAGGGCAGAAGAGGAATATGCGACAAATGAGAAAGAAATGCTGGCGATAATTTGGGCTTTAAAGGAATTGAATTGTTACTTGTATGGAGCAAGAAGCATAAAGATATTTACCGACCATCAACCTTTGACATTTGCGCTAAGCAACAAGAACACAAATGTGAAGATGAAGAAGTGGAAGGCACAGTTAGAAGAATATAATTACGAGTTAATTTATAAACCAGGTAGCACGAATGTAGTCGCGGACACGCTATCGAGACCACCAGTGACAGATGTTAACTCCCTAACGCCCACGGTTCACAGTGCCGAGGACTCATCGGAAGACCTAATTCCTTCCGCTGAGGTGCCAATAAATACCTTCAAAAATCAGATCATTATTGAGGAATCATCAGCTTCCTCATATGAATTTAACATTGTATTTCCCTCCTACCATAGACATATCATTAAAGAAACCAGTCTAGCGGAATCAGATCTGAAAGTCATATTAAAGAGATACTTAAATCCTACAGTAGTCAACGGCATCAAGACCTCAGAGCCAGTTATGCTTATGATTCAAGCACTGTACCCTCATCACTTCAGAAACATTAAAGTACGATTCGCTCGAACAATGGTTGAAGATGTTACTGATGAGGAGAGACAAAAACAAATCATTATTGAGACTCACAACAGAGCACATAGGAATAATGCCGAGAATAGGAGACAAATTTTAGAGAGCTATTATTTCCCTTCCATGACTAGGAAAATAAAGAATGTGATCAATATCTGTAAAGTATGTAAAGAAAATAAGTATGAGCGACATCCGAACGCTCCCAAACTTAATAAGACACCTATGCCAACTTATCCTGGGCATACAATCCACATAGATATCTTCTCTACAGACAAGTTTCGAGTTTTAACCGCAATAGACAAATTTACAAAATTCGCAGTAACCAGAATGATAAATGGCAAAGGCATTGAAGACATTAGGAAACCATTGAGAGAAATAATTTTCTACTTTGGGGTCCCGAAGTCAATTGTATTTGATAACGAGCGATCTTTCAATTCTCAGACCATTCGGTTTATGTTGGAAGACGAACTTGGCATGGAAATTTTTACGGCACCGCCTTATAGGAGCGAGGTTAATGGGCAAATAGAGAGATTCCATTCGACCTTATCGGAAATTATGCGTTGCAGTAAGTGTGAGCGACCCGATTACTCTTTTGAGGAGCTATTGCAAGATAGCGTTAACAAGTACAATCACACAATACATTCGTCAATTGGAAAGAAACCCGTAGATCTATTTTTTGGACGACCGACGACCTTTGGACCAGAGGACTACGAAAGGACTCGCCTTAACAACTACGAAAGACTCTTGAGGAAACAGGAAAATGATTTGGCAAATCATAATCGTGTTAGGGAAGAACCAAAAGAATATCAAGAAGGTCAGAAAATATTTGTCAAACAGAACAAGAGATTAGGAACCAAATTATCTAAACGTTTCAAAGAAGAAGTTGTAAAGGAGAATAGGCACTCAACTGTCCTGACTCAATCAGGGAGAATAGTCCATAAGAGTCATATCAGAAACTGACTTACTTATTTACCGGGTTTCCAGTTCTTAATTACAGGTTGCCTAGGGGTCACAGAAATATTGGACTACTCTCAATCAGAAGTGGTTCTTATAGAGAGTGGAATAGGAAAAATACAAACAGGGACATTCAAAATTTTGCATGTTATTAACATCAAGGAACATCATGACACTCTAGAGAGGATCAAGGACGACTTGGCCAAAGGAATTCCAGACAACCACCCACTACTCCCCTTCCTACATAATGACATTACTACCCTATCTCACCTTATAAATCGGCTAATGCCTGAAGAGAGATCTAAAAGATCTCTTGATGAGATTGGAACGGCGTGGAAATGGCTGGCAGGTAGTCCAGACCATGATGACCTTATGCTTTTGAAAAACAAAATCAATGAGTTAACAGACAACAGCAATAACCAGTTAATAATCAACAGAGATCTAATAGAAAGAATGCAGGAGATAACGAATGCGACAAATAGTATTTCAAAAATTTTAAAGACTAGTGAGGACTTCCGTAATACCCTCATATTGCAGGCAAAGTACAAAGTTGAAATTTTAAAGGAGGAAATAACGAATATTAATTCGGCCATTCATTTAACAAAATCCAACATTGTAAACACATTTATTTTATCGGAAATAGAAATTAGAAAAATAGAAGAAATATTTAATCAAGATGAAATCCCGTTTCAAAACATTGAACAAGCTTTAAATTTCGCACGAATAAAAATTGTAAACAATAGTACTAATATAATTTACATTATAAGCATTCCCAAAACTGTAAAAGAAATTTGTAATGTCATAACCATAAGACCTGTAAAAAATCAAAATACTGTTTTAAATCTTGATTATAAGAAAATTGTAAAATGTGAAAGAGCAACATTTGGAATTAAAAGTCCTTGTCAAAAAATAAATGGTATTGAATTATGTCTAGAATCTAATGTAGCCAATATAACAAACAATACATGTATTCCTAAATTAGTAACTAATAGCCCACATAATTGTTCAATAGTAAATGCAGATCACATTAATAATTTAGAGGAAATAGAACCTGGATTAATTTTGATAAATAACATAAAAGAAAATATTGTCATAAATGGAAACGAAAAAAATGTAACAGGAACTTATTTAATAAGATTTAGTAATTCTACAATTAGGATAGGCAACAAAAATTTCACCGTCGAAGAAGCTGCTTACTCCAAACCGTTGCCTGCGCTGCTAAAACACTCAGCTAGAAACAACTACACCGAAGAAATACTATCTCTACAACTACTAAAAACGTTGCACGTGAAAAGTAATAAAAGAATCGAGCGTCTAAATACTGAATTCAAGACCAGTTTATGTTTTAACATCAGTCTCATATTAGCATTGGTCATCCTCCTGATGGCAGTAAAAATGAGGCAAAGGCGCAAAACTAGTATGAAAATTATAAAAATGACCCCACATGAAGGAATGTCTAGACCTCAAATAGAAATGACTGTGTCAGAAAGCCAATTGGCAGCCGGCACAACAGAATCTGTTATCAAAACAAAACAACTAGCAAACCACAATATTAACTTGAATCAACGCGGCAGTCTTTATAATCTGCCATATTTCTAAACACATCAATCGAGACGCTTGATAATTCGAGAGGGAGGAGTTAACGGCTCACCCTAATAAACATCAAACTAAATATGCAAACCAACTAGTAAACATTCCCATCATTATGCTGCGCAAGCAGTCCGACAAATCAACAGGAATATGACACCAGGACAGTCATCCGCCACAAACACGCGCACTAATACCAGCGCACCGCAAGTGATGACTCAGCGTAATAACGAGCACGACCAGGCTGCAGTATAATATTAGTTTTAAGTTGAAGTAATTCATAATTGTAAATCCAACAAGAGAGGTGCATAGCACCGCAACATAAATGTTAGTAACAAAATAAAGAAACACCATAGCAGTGTGAAATAAACTTTAACTTCTAACATTAACTTATATATTCTCGGCCGATTTCACATATTTGACGCACCAATTTCAATGAAATATGAAAGTTGTGGCGGAATTTGGTGTAAAAGTAAATTTTTTAAAATTATATTTACATCGGATCAGATTGGGATATGATTTTAATAAGAACCATTGACCCACAACGCCTTAGGCTAACATTAAAAAACAACACAACAATTGATTTGAAACACGCTTATTACGGCGAAGTATGTTGCTATCTCGAATTCACTAATTGCAATAGAAATGCCACTCAACTTCAAAAGATTGCAATTTACTGCACGCTTGGTATTTGCTATGAAATAAATAAATCCGAAGGACAAACCCTTCGTGTATGTATGTCATGTTACTGCTTTTATAACGGTTTTGGTTATTTACGCGTTAAAGTAGTGCAATATTTTTTTTTTTACTTTTTAAATTTGTTTTTATTTTAACCAACATATATTCGTAAATAAAATTTTGAATGCATATAAAATTAAAAGGGGTAGCGAAGCGCACCGGGTTCAGCTAGTAAGGTATATAAGTCGGCATATAAGACTTCTTCTCCCCAATCAAGTCTTATTATTATATATATATTCGTTTGTTTTGAAGTTCAGTTCAAATTAATAGAAAAGAACATTGCTACCAAAAATCTATATAGGTTATATTTAAGCAAGAATTGATGTTTAATATAGTTCAACATTCAACCTTTAACTTGAAAGGACATAGCTGTATGTCGCTGTTCCGCAGTAGCTTCTGCTCCCTGTTCAGCAAGAACATCGGCTCATTGTTTCACAGGAGCTTCGGATCGCTGTTCCACAGGAGCTTCGAGCATTCATACTGAAATAGAGGTAGTTATAAACGGTAGTACGACCCAAGTAGCTAAATCCGAACATACCCACAGAGCGAACGAATCTTAATTCGTTTACAAAGATCTGGACAGGTGCCCGAATATCTCAACATTGAACTGCCGTCCACTAACGATTATACCAAGAGTCTTCGACGACATGAGCATCCATATCCCAACCACCAACATCGTAAACACCGAGTGTTCACCGCTTGTCAACCGGATGGCCCCTTACTGAAGTTCCCGACTACCTTTAATGCGTGTATCCGTCCGCCAGTCGCAATTTTAGTCTGCTCACTTTGCATGTAGTTGTGACTTGTGACAATTTCACGGATTTAACTGAAAGTGTCTATTAGTATTAAAAATATTGACGATTGAATGGAAATTTTGGTATGTTTCATACAAAAGTTATGAACCGTTTCATTCATAGAATATTATACGATGTCCATTCAAAACGGTGGACTGTCCTAAAATTAGACGTTGATTGGTCTATAATTGTGACCAGTAGAGCGACTGCAAAATCTAGATTAATGTAGTTTTTGCATAATTTTTTCACGGATTTGTCTAAAAATTGGTATTTGTTGGTCATAATGGGTTCCAGCTACGGTGGCGAAACATTGCATGTATGTGCCACGATTTGGTATAGCCCCCATATAACGGTACCTCCCGATATTCGGTATTTTGATGGTTTTTACCACATTTTTTCACTGATTTGTCTTGAAAATGGTATTTGTGGGCCAGAATGGGTCCTAGTTCGTGTGGCGAAACATTGTATGTATTTTGATGATTTTTGACACATTTCTTCACGGATATGTCTAAAAATTGGTAGTTGTAGATCATAATGGATCCAAGTTCGTGTGGCGAAACATTTATTTATAGGTCCACGTTTTGGTATAGCCCCCATATAGCGGTACCTCCCAATATTCGGTATTTTGATGATTTTTTGCCACATTTTTTCACTGATTTGTCTGAAAATTGGTATTTGTAGGTCATAATGGGTTCTAGCTCCTTTGGCGAAACATTGCATATGTAGGTCCACGATTTGGTATAGCTCCCATATAACGATACCTCCCGATATTCGGCATTTTAATGGTTTTTGCCACATTTCTTCTAATGTTTCCTTTACCCTAAGGTGGAGGGTATTAAAAGTTTGGCCCGGCCGAACTTAATGTTTTTTACTTGTTTTTGTCTTTTTTTTTTTTTTTGAACTCGAATATTAATACCAATTTTTTTAATTGGCACGTCTTCTAGAGAACTGGAATTAAAGGCGGGTTACATTGAAGTGTAGTACCGAATTATGTGGTGGCGAAACATTGAAGTGTAGTACCGAATTATGTGGTGGATGATATCGAAATAATTTAACGCGGTCACACCAAAGTTAAAAGATTATTTCTTTTTCAAAATCGCGAAAAAGAGATCTCATTGCAAAAATTATCAAATCGGAAAAAAATCGAAAAAAAAATTCAATGGAATGTAATTCTAAAATAATATAACATTCTATTGACAAACCTCTTAGAGAGCTTTTAACTTTTGCTGTAAAATGCTATATAATCTACGATTTTTTCAATTTTGCTTATCATACTGAATTCCAACGATTTTTTGTAAACAAAAGAATTATTTGCACAATATAACATTTTTATTGTTTTGAATTCTGAATGAATAATATAAACAATGGAATGAGTGACCTACGTGGATCTACTTCTTTCATATGACAACAATCCGTCCGATAAGAACTCAAAATGCAATCAGTGAAATACCGAATATAAAGGCTGCAAAATGGGTGCAAAAGCGAATTGGACATTTAGTGAAAACTAAAATTATTTATATATTTTCAGAAACTTTTCCTAAGCTTTCAAGATACCTTAAATCGCTTTTGCAGGCCATGATATTGAATTTAAAACTCCCAAGAGAATATTGGTTGGGAACGTAGATGTGGGATGTACGTCTATATAACATAAACTCTGAAATGTCGAATTGTGGCAGAAACATGAAAAAAAAACAGTTTAAAAAGTCTTAAAGTCTGGCGGGGCCGACTTTATGATACCCTACACCACTGTGCGAATTTAGTAGAGCTCCGCATAACAATTAAACCTTTTAAAGTGAAAATTCAATCATACACGCCATGATTGTAATTATAATTTAAAGACATGTATTGCCCATTTGGTGCACAATTAATTTGAAATCGGATAAAAATATATATGGGAGCTATATCCAAATCGGAACCGATCTCGATAAAATTTGGCAAAGATATTTTTGAGCAGTATTTGATATATTTCTTTGAATATCGTTGTTATGGAGTGCATATTACGGCTGTGGGTAACAAATATAACAAATCGGATGAACAGTATATATGGGAGCTATAGCTATATCTGAACCGATTTCGATCAAATTTGGTATACTAGCTTCTAGGCTCAATTCGGTCGTAAGTACCAAATTTCATCCCATTTGGATAAACATTTTACGTTTGGTGTACAATCAAAGGTAAATCGGACGAAGTTATCTATGGGAGCTATATCCAAATCTGAACCGATATCGATAAAATTTAGAAAAATGTATTTCTGAGCTGTATTTGATATAATTCCTCAAATATTGTTGTTACAGAGTGCATATTACGACTGCGGAGGACGAAAATAACAAATCGGATGAACAATATATATGGGAGCTATAGTTATATCTGAACCGATTTCGATCAAATTTGGCATACTTATTTTCAGGCCTAATTTGGTTGTATGTGAGCTATATCTAAATTTTGACCGATTATCTCCAATTTCAATAGGGTTCGTCCTTGGGCCAAACAAATGATTTGTGCAAAATTTCATCTGGATAGGGCAATAAATGCGAACTGTACTTTGTTTACAAAAATACATGGACAGACGGCCAGACGGACGGACGGACGGACGGATCGACTCTGAATGTGATTCTATGCAGATCATCAAAAGGAACTATGGGTCTATCTCGTTTCCTTTTGCCTGTTACAAACAAATGCACAAAGACATAATACCCTGACCACCTTGTGGTGTAGGGTATAATCACGGATATTGATTTCTTTGATCGTCATTGGATTATACTATGATGAAAAATATGGACTTTATGAGGTCTCCAACGCACAATTTAATTGACAAAAATAAATGAATTCCTATCTTACGGTAATGGGTGTAAAAGAGTAATTATCTTTGATTATTTTGAAATCATTCTGCCCTCAATTATGGACAAAAAGTGGATAAAACTAAATACCACGCAGCACTGTATTCCAAATATTGGAAATACAAATTACACCTTATTTGAATGGAAAATGTTGCTAAGCTCTTTACAATACCAAAAATTGAGCTGAGTTTTCACATGGGACTATTATAAAAGTTCTACATCATATAGGTTTTTAACAGTCAATTATAGCTGAAAAATAAGATCATGCTATTCAAAATATCAAAAAACGGACGGTAGGTGATTATCTATTTTAGTTTTTGCCATGAATGTTTATTTCTATTTAGAAATTACTACGGAGTCATTACATATAATAAAAATTGTTCCGATTACATAATTGAGATCTGTGTTCTATTATGCATTAAATAATATGAATTAAAGACTAAAAGTACGGGCCGACAACGCGGACTGGGCCAGCTAGTTATAATATAAAATGGAAAGACAAACTAAGGCACCCATAGTTAGATTGTCGCATGTTAGATAGTCGTTAGTAGTTAGATAGGCGAGTGTTAATATATAAAAATCGATTCTACATGGTAAGTCTAGGACCAATTTTTTTAGGTGTTACAAACATTTTGGACCAACCAAACTAATAATACTCTCAACATACATGCATAAATAGACTTAACATGATTCTGTGCAAAAACCAAATTTCCATTTTTTTTCTGCTGCATGTTTCAACAAGTAAAAAAAGATTAAGTTCGGCAAGGCCGAACTTTTAATTCCCTCCACCTTAGGGTAAGGGAAACATCTTTCTATATCTATTAAAGGGGAAAATGTTTGTATGTTTGTTTGTTTGTAATTTATGGACTCCAAAACTGCTGAACAGATTTTTCTGAAAATTTCGAAGAATACTACAACACCGCCTGAAAGTAACATAAATATATAAAAATCGTTGAAATACCACTTGGAACTGGAGATATGGCAGCAGAATCGGAAGTACCTTCCAAAAATTTAGACTTTATATGCACATAGCTGTTGATCGAATAAAGATACAGTCTCCAAATTTGGAATGCGTAACAAAAATAAATTTGCCAAATTATAATGAAATCGGTTCAGATTTGGATATAGCTCCTATATATATTTTCGGCCGATGTCATGTATTTGATGCATTAAACACGCTGTGTACGTCACATTTCAATGACATTTTGATTGGAATACGTGACGTTATTTTAAGCAGAAAATAAATTTGTCAAATTATATTGATGTCGGTTCAGATTTGGATATAGTTCACATATATATATTTTCAACCGATTTTACATATTTGACGCACCCAACGCGATATGTATGTCTCACTCCAATCAAATTCGGAATGAGAGACGAAATATGGTACCAAAAAATTTGCCAAGTTATATTGAAATCGGTTGAGGTTTAGGTATAGGCCGATTTTATGTTCATGATGCACAAAACACGGTATGTACCTCCAATTTCAATGAAATATGGAGGATGTGATGGAATTTGGTGTAAAAGTAAATTTTGTCAAATTATATTGAAATCGGTTCAGAAATCGAATATCGAATGGTACCGTTACCGACACAATACAAATTATTCTCCTAAATTTTGAAGTTCTACGTCAAATAATGTGGGCTGTATCGTGATTTCCACAGGCAGACATTTTGTTAAATCGACCTAGAATTTTATGCTCATTATGAATATATATACATTATGGGGTCTACGATGAATATCGAGGGATATTACAAAGGGAATGACAAAGTTAATATACCCTCCTTTCAAAGGTGGAGAGCATAAAAATTCTACAAAGACATAATTCCCTATACCAAATGAGTATAATAAATATTATGTTATACTCTGAGTTTTCTTTTTATTGATATTTAGCCAATTTCATGTACAGGACTCGAAATATAACACTATGTATTGGGAGTAATATTGCTTTTGGAGATGATCGCATAATATTTAGGGGTTGAAATGGACCAAAAACTAAAAAAATTTAAGATTTTGCAGTTCCTCTACAGGTCGCAAATATAGACCAATCAAAGTGGAAGTTAGCATGGGGCTAGAGCTTAGGGCTGAAGCGATCCAATTTTGATGGTCATCGGGTAATATTTAGTGAGTGAAATAGGCCACAACATTTGTGTTAAATAAAAGACAAATTTTCCACTAAACAGCGAATATTTTTAATCCCGGCGAAATCACAAATAGACGAACAGGTCAATTCTGACCGTTACGTAGATGCCGATAGTAAATATATCGGATATATATAGGGAAATATATACAATGTGTATATACAAAGGAAGGAGATGTTAGTTAGAATGCTAATATCTCAAGAATGGCTGGACCGATTTCGACAAATATTGTCAATTCAGAATCCTCTCTTGACATAAAAGTATCAAATCTAGAAAAATCGCAGAAAAATATGACAATAATGATGTTAATATGGATTTTGTAGTATTTTGTAACATATTTTTATTTTTTCATATTTTTTATCGCATGCGATTTTTTCAATTTGACTTATAATATTTTGTAATATTTTTTCACCTTACAACACAGGTTGAGGATATTATATAAGTATTGCAAATATCGCCCGATCCTCACGAAAATTTTCACAAGGGTAGGGTTGGGCTCAGAAGGGCTAGGCCTATTGATTTCAAGGATGCCCGCAATATATTAAGGGTTGAAATGGACCAACAACTAAAAATGTTCCCGATTTTGAAGCCGTTATAAAAGTCACAAATAGAATCCAAAGGACACGAAATCTCGCGTAAAGTTAGAGTTTAGAACAGCGGGAAGAATGGAATAATTTTGTGTGAAAAAATACCAGTATTACTAACAGGCGACATCAGAAATACACAAAAGGCGAACTTCTGAAGGCGAACATATAGATGAGTTAAAATTTGGAGATACAGAGGGGCTTCTTGCTTTTGGAGATGATTGCAAAATATTTAGGGGTTCAAATTAACCAAAAACAGAAATGTTTTTCCGATCACACAATTGCAGCCAATCGACACGCCTGTGAAGGAAGTTAAGGACATGGAAGAATTCTAGCATTTTGGATGACCATTGGATTATATTTAGCTGTAAAATGGACTACAGCAACTAACAGCCCGACGGAGTGCATAAATGTTTGGCAAATATCCCTAGTCTAAATCCTAATTTCAAAAGCGAAATCTTCCAATATGGATTTGGACATAAGGGGGCATCTAACATATTGTAGTGTTGTAGGGTAAAACATAGTCGGGCCCGCACGACTATAGCCTTTGTTTACTTGTTTAAGTTATAAAATGATCTTTAGACTGTTATTTACTAAAAAACACGATTTAAAACACTTATGGGCAAAATAAGAAAATAAAATGCTAATTTTAAACAGCCTTAAAATGCGAGAAACTCAATAATAGAGGAGTTACCGGAAAATAAGCAAATTAAATGTTCACACTAAAAAACGACGATCACACTAAAAATTCAAAAAACTCAATGAAAAATATGTTACGGCCAATTAAAGAAAACTAAATGTTCTCGATTAAAAAATAAGATTTAAACACACTAAAAATGCAAAACTTCAATAATAAACTAGCTAAATATGAAATGTTCATTATTGAAAACAGAAAGAAAAATTTATTGAGTTTGAGTCTGTCTTAACTTTATATAACTCTCTATTGCAGAATATTTTTCAAAACGAAACTGACAGCTTTGCAATATTGTTTATCCCTACAAATGCCAAAGTTTTTTTTCAAATTGTAACTTAACAGAAGATAAAAACTCTTTTGCAAAATTAGATTTTTCTTAGAAAGTTAGAAAACTTCTTGCAGCATTCTGTAAGAAAGTTTCTACAAATGTCTTGTTTCTTTTATTGAAAATTTTGTACCCGATTCTGCTTGATGTAAATCCTTTTATAACCAATCACGCCATGAAAAATTGTCTGTATTTTGTTATTGAAATTTTATTTTTGACCAATATTCCAACGAACTGGATCATTTAAAGCAAAAATCTCAATTCGGATATAATCCCGTAATATTTAAAAACCTGAAAGTATTAAGGGCCTGTTTTTTATGACGATTCGAAAGTGAATACAAACGAAAACCAGTAAAGATACCCTACACCACTTTGCTAATTTAGTAGAGCTCCACATAACAATTAAAGGTTTTTATGGGAGAATTCAATCATACACGCTATGATTATAATTATAATTTAACGTTCAAAAAACTAAATATGCCGAAGCATTTGTATCTATTTAAATTCAGACTTGTATTGCCCATTTGATATATATGGGAGCTATATCCAAATCTGAACCGATCTCGATAAAATTTGGCAAAGATATTTCTGAGCTGTATTTCATATATTTCCCTGCATATCGTTGTTACGGAGTGCATATTACGGCTGTGGGTAACAAATATAACAAATCGAAAGAACAATATATATGGGAGCTATAGCTATATCTGTACCGATCTTCACCAAATTTAACTAGCTTTTAGACTCAATTCTGTCGTAAGTGTCGAATTTCATCCCATTTGGGCAAATATTTGACGTTTGGTGCACAATAAAAGGTAAATCGGACGAAGTTATGTATGGGAGATATATCCCAATCCGAACCGATCTCGATAAAAATTAGCAAAGGTATTTCTGAGCTGTATTTGATATATTTTCCCAAATATTGTTGTTACGGAGAGCATATTACGGCTGCGGCGGACTAAAATAAGAAATCGGTGGACAAAATATATAGCAGCTATAACTATATCTGAACCGTTTTCGATCAAATTTGGCATACTTATTCTAATTCCATACTATTCGGGCTTATATTACACGTTTGGTGCACAATAAAAGGCAAATCGGACAAAGATGTATATGGGAGCTATATCTAAATTTTTACCGATTATCTCCAATAGGGTTCGTCCTTGGGCCAAACAAATGATTTGTGCAAAATTTCATCTCAATCGGATAATAAATGCGACCTGCATTTTGTTCACAAGAATACATGGACAGACGGACATGCATAAATCGACTCAGAATGTGATTCTATGCAGATCAATAAGAACTATGGGTCTATCTCGTTTCCTTCTCCATTTTACAAACAAATGCACAAAGACATAAAACCCTTACCACTATGTGGTGTTTGATATAAATACCATTTCAAATGTTAGCAAGCAAAAGAACATTAAGTTCGGCCTGACCGAACTTTTAATATCCTCCACTATTGGGTAAAGAACACATTTTTATATAAAAGTATCCGAATTCAAGCGTGTTCCACTTTAAACTAAATATACCAGTAAACTACATATACCAATAAGACCGTTTGGATAATGCAGTTAAACGTATCAAAAAGACATAAAGTGAGTGAGGTCTTTACAACGATTGTTATCTATTGCGAGTCTTAAACGCCAAATTTGAAAAAAAATGTTTGTAAATTTGACTAGGATTTTCAAAATATCAAATATCTGGAGGTACCGTTATATGGCGACTGTACCAAAACGTGGACAGATGTATCTCATTTTCAATATCAACCATGCTGGACACAATACAAATTGTTGTGCAAAATTTTGAAGCGGGTCGTTAAATAATAATAACGAAAACGGGGACCGACATAGCCCATTTACGAACATAACCTGCCTACAAACGTGTGCAAATATTTAGCCTTCTATCTCAATTCCTCCGAAAGGTAGCGTGACAACAGACAGACAGAAAGACGGACATCGCTACATCGACTTTGAATTTTACTCTGATCCGGAACATATATACTTTGTAGGGTCTAACATGAGTATTTCGAGAAGTTACAAACGAAATGACAAAGTTAATATACCCTCCATAGAATAAATATCTTATTACTCACCAAAAAGAGTATAAATAGTAACTTACATCATAACACCCTATAATTTGAATTAAGTAGATAATATAAAGCCTCCCCAACCCAACAAAAAAGGAAAACCCATAATAAACAAGCGCAACGTCTACAAAAACATTGGCTATTTATTTAGGCGAAGATATTCAAATACTTCAATACTAAACAGATAATTGGTATAGGCAAAACTTCGTAAAGCAAAAGGAAACTAAATCCACAATCTCACAGCTCTAAAAACAAAAGACCTCTCAACAATGGTCGTTGAAAATTTTAAACAGTTCAGTTGGAGATTACGAGATGATCTACAAAACACAAACATGTCACGAAAGAGCGAGTCAATGTTGCACATAACACTATACTGACATTTAAGAATACGAAGATCAACATAGTTGCTAAATGACAATCCCAGGAGATCATTAACAAAACAAGAAATCATACACATAGCGATCAATTGAATTTACTGCCCTACAGATACGCTGCATTTGACCAGAAGATGTGCCAGAGATGACTGCAAAGAATTATTAACCTGCGACAGCAGCAAGGACACTTTCGTCCTAACATGAAAAGTCAAATACGCATCAATACAACGCAGTCTTAGTAGTTGAAAGCTTATACGACAAAGCAGGGTATCAATGTGTCTCAAAAGTCCACCTTCCGATCAACTACAACACCAAGACATTTCATCTCATTAACTAGTTCCACAATCGCAATCTTAAGAAAACATGGATATCATTTGAATAGAAAAACAGGAAACACCTATCATCAACAACTGAGTGCACCATGTCATTAATAAACAAATTAAATAACAACGTTTCAAAGTAGTTCAAATTAGCGTTGATTTTTGTTATTCCACGCGAGTTGTATTAAGTAAAATCGAATGGACGTTTTAAACACAAAATAGTTTTTTAATAAATACTTGTTTTATTAATTTAATGGTTTATTTTACAAAATATTAAATACTTAATATATAAATACGATGGAAATTAAGCCAGTTAAATTTGGTTCAGAAATATATTAAGTTAAATAACATAAGCAATAAAACAAAATATTTGCACACTACAAAATATATGCATATGAACTAAATAAAAACCAAGAAAAAAACAGTTGCTTCGGATTAGGACAGCGTTAACTTAGAGATCCGAATTTTTGTTAAAACAAAATATAAAATATGCTTTAATATCGACAATCTTCAAAGCTACTTGAAAGGCAAAGTGCGTAGACCTTAGCTTAGTATTCGATTTAACTTAGCCTCAATTTTACGACCGCAAAGAAGCGAGACGAGATTGCATTTCCTGCAAATCTTCCTCGTCGTCGTCATCCTCGACATCATCAGCTGCAACAGCAACGGCGGGTGTTTTTGTTTTTTCAGCGGCAGCCAATTCTTGGGGAGGTAGAGGAGCCTCTCCTAACTTGCCATCAGTAATTTCCCAAAGAACTTTATCGACCTCCTTGGCAGCCTCCTCCTCCATTTCCTCAGTATCTTCCAAGCTCTCCATAGTTTCGTCTAACATTTCTTCTATAATACCAGCCTTCATCATTTCTTTTGACATGTCGCGCATAATACCAGCCAATTCAGGGTAGCGCACTAAGTTTTGCATAGCTTGCATGACTTCTGTGGATTTTGAAAGGGAACCAGCGACACGTAAAGTAGCTACAAATACAAATATTTAGAATTAGTGTCATTCTTACTGAAAATACTCGAATACTCACCCAACTGATTTTTCATTTGCAACTGCACTGAATTCAGATGGGCCTTTGTTGTATATATTCTATTGATGGCTTTACGTGCTCCAACGATTTCTTTAGCCAGTATGACACAAGTATCCCTATCACCCTTGGCAGCGGCTTGCTTCAACGACCTCTTTACTTTCTCCTCTTCGCGTTGAATACCGCGTATTTGCCGGTCCAATTGATTGCTTTCTTTGCGTATTTTGTGGGTCCATTCTTGAACCTAATCAAAAACAAATTATTGTTATTTTGTTTGTGCCTCAAATTCAATAGCAATGATGTCGTCATCAGCCACCACAAATGCATTATGTTCTGCATGGGGAGGGTTTCTTCCTCACAATCCGACTAACATACCTGTTCTTTGGGATCTTTGCTTTTTGTTTGGCCAAACAAACCCATTTTATATTAATTAAACAATTCAATTTTTGTAAATTCGCAACAATTCAATTTATTTATCTATCCAAGTGACTCATGTACTTCCGAAGTTGTATTTATTTTTTCTTTTACGTTTTGTTTTGACCATGGTAGAAGTATACAGGTAGATGCATCAGCACTTGTTAACATTGATATGTCAAAAAAGATAAATGAGTTGCGCCAAAATAAGTTGATATTGTAATGTTTTCTAATACGATGTCATGCAAAGATAGTTATGACATGTGCTTTTCAACAATTTAAAAAAAGTTGAATCATTTATTATTCAATTACTTTTTATAATTTTGTTAAACCACCAACAGTGTTGATGCAGCTATCAGTATTATTGTACTATGGTTTTGACATTCTATCTTAGGGACAATTAGGTCGACATACGCCTAATAGTAAATAGTAATCTCATTTACATTAGGCAAGTTTACTTGCGACAAATAAGTAGATTTGTATGGGTCTTCCATACGACGCCAATTGGAGGTTGTTATGATATAAATCAAGGTGTATTCAATAAGGTGTAATCATGGTAAAAGAATATAGGTAGATGCATCGACACAGCTGCTGGGACAATGCATTGTCAAAACAATTTTGGAATTGAAAATGTTGAATGAAAAATTATATAAATTTGTAAAAATTGTTGAAAAACGCGAATTATAATAGCCTCCGAATGACGTAGTATAAGAACACATATAAAATGCTACTTATATTTGAAAAACACTTTAATTTTTTTTTTTTTTTGACATATCAATGCTTTGCCATGGTAGCTCTTCTTTACCTTTTGATTCTACCATGGTTTTACAGTTCATTTGAAAATCGTAATTCCTAAATTTGGTGGCAAAACTTGATAAACCGTACCTGAACTAGTTGCTGTCTTGAGAAAGCCAAAATAGTAAGAATTTTCAATTTGCAACATTGTGTTCCGTGAAAAAAGTTAGGCTTGTGATTTCCAAAATGAAAATGCTTGTTTTAAAATAGTCAGGTTTAGTCCCATTATTGTTAATTTCATAAAAAATATTTGATTGTTATTGGAGAAAAAATCCAGAACTCAAATAATATAAAAATGTTGCTGAGATAACAGAATATTTCCATCATGATATCAAAAAAAAAAAAAAAAAAATGGCAAACAAATTACCTTTTTTGTTGCGATACGTTTCGAATAATTAGAGTCAATTGAAGCCATCATATGTTTTCTGCTGTTATCAATGTTGAGGTTATGTTACCTTTTTGACATTTAAACAATTTCATTGCATCACATAATCGTATTTACTGTGTGGTGCTTAATATTAATTAAATCCCTCTGTAAATATATTAAATTTTTGAATGAAATAGTTAGTGAAAGATTCTTCGGAGTGCTGTTTATTAGTTTGCAATGCAAAATTCTCGAAAAACCTTCCAATTACTATGCACTGCCACACAAAATCTATCGTTGAAATCGGCACCGAAACGCTATGATTTGTTAGGAAGTGGAGTCTTGGCAATTCCGTCAAGAGGTTTTAGTGTGGGAGGTGTACAACGGGCACGTAATAAAAAACAACAACCGGCAAATGTTTCGGCACTTTTTAAACCAGTTCCTATACAACACAATGTGGATGAAATTGATGTTGGTTCAGAGTTGGCGGGTAAATTGGAGAAATCGGCCGTGTTGAAAATTTTAAACAAATTTACACAGAGACGAGAAATAAAGGCATTATGTGTAGACAATGGTTTGGATAGTAAGTAAAGGGCATGTTATTCCATATGATATTGTGCAATACTATATAATTGTTTGCTTTTCTTTTAGATTACTTACAACAACAGGCATTTGCCTCCTTTCGGCGTTACTGTATAGAATCGGAAAATCTGCCTGTCGATTTACATATAACCCTAAGTGATATTCTCAATGGTGCCGGCCATGTGGATGATATATTCCCATATTTTATACGCCATGCCAAAACAATATTCCCCCACTTAGATTGTATGGATGATCTTAAGAAAATATCAGACTTAAGAACCCCAGCTAATTGGTACCCCAGTGCTAGAGCAATAACACGAAAAATAGTGTTTCATGCGGGTCCCACTAATTCGGGAAAGACTTATCATGCTATGGAACGATTTTTAACTGCCAAATCGGGTGTATATTGTGGTCCACTCAAGTTGTTGGCGACGGAAGTATTCAACAAGGCAAACGAAAAGGTAAACAATGCATACCTATATATCACGCATATTAATCGGCTTTTGTTGGGTTAATGGAATTAGTAATTTTTTTGATAATTTTTTTCTGTATATTCTTATATTCTCGAGACAAGCATTATAAACAAAAACTTACTTAATCAATCTCAAAAAAAACGGTTCTATATATTCACTGTTTCAATTAAAAAACACAAGTAATAATACAGTATTAGACATTTGTCTTATTTTTTTCTGTACAGAAGCATTTTCCTTAGAAATACTTTGATTCGTCCTTATAACACTTAACAGCTGGCTTTTATAAAACTGTTTTTAGGGTACTCCTTGTGATTTGGTTACTGGTGAAGAAAGAAAATTTGGAATTAACGAGGATTCTCCAGCTGCACATGTAGCTTGCACCGTGGAAATGACTTCAGTTAACACTCCTTGTAAGTGGATACGAAACCATCATAATTAAAAATATTTTATTTTTGAGGAGATGGCTTTATAAATTTATTATAGTTAATGCATTATTTTTTATGTTATTCAGACGAGGTTGCCGTCATTGATGAAATCCAACAGCTAAAAGATCCCCAACGAGGCTGGGCTTGGACTAGAGCTTTTCTTGGTCTTATTGCAGAAGAAGTTCATGTCTGCGGTGAAGCTGGTTCCCTTGAATTATTGCAGAAAATATGTGAAACGACAAATGAAACAGTAGAAGTTCACAACTACACCCGTCTAACTGAATTGACCATAGAAGATTCGGCTTTAGTCACTTTGGATAATATACAACCTGGAGATTGTATAGTTTGTTTTAGTAAAAACGATATTTACAATGTTTCAAGAGAAATTGAGGCGAGGTTAGAAGATAAATAATATTACGTTAAAAGTGAGATTGATTAAATATATATTTTTTTATTTTAGAGGGAAAGAAGTGGCTGTGATTTATGGTGGCTTACCGCCCGGTACAAAATTAGCTCAAGCTGCAAAATTTAATGACCCAGAAAACAGCTGTAAAGTTATGGTGGCAACCGATGCCATTGGCATGGGTTTAAATTTGTAAGTTTTGTATCGATAAGTAATATCTGATTTCATCTATTGTAGAATTTGTTAATAATTTGTTCAATGTTTTTTTTTTTTTCTAAATAATGTACTTCATTTATGAAGTTTGTTGGAGATTTTTAAAAAAACATCGAAAGATGATATTGCACATGAAAGCACCACAACAACTATGTTCACAACAAACTACTTTTTACATTTTAGGAGCATACGGCGCATAATCTTCTACTCACTAGTCAAACCGTCAATGAATGAAAAGGGTGAACGTGAAATTGATACAATATCTGTATCATCAGCCTTGCAAATTGCTGGAAGAGCTGGTCGTTTTCGTACTCAATGGGAGCATGGATATGTTACTACGTTTAAAGCAGATGATTTGCCAACACTGAGGAAACTACTTGCGCAGACACCAGAGCCTTTAAAGCAAGCAGGCCTACATCCAACGGCTGACCAAATCGAATTATATGCCTATCATTTACCAAATTCCAGTCTTAGTAATTTAATGGTAATAACATTTATCTAATTGAATCGTGCAAAATGTGTAAACTCTTATACTCTATACAGGATATTTTCGTTAACCTTTGCACCGTTGATGACTCCTTATATTTTATGTGCAATATAGAAGATTTTAAATTTTTAGCAGAAATGATTCAACATGTTCCATTGCCATTGAGGGCTCGTTATGTCTTCTGTTGTGCGCCCATTAATAGAAAAATGCCATTTGTGTGTTCAATGTTTTTAAAGGTTAGTTTTTCAATCAATTTTAATATTGTTCTGTATGAAAAAATCTACACTTGTTTTAGATTGCCAGACAATATAGTCGAGGGGAACCAATCACATTTGAGTTTATAAAGAAAAATGTTGGTTGGCCTCTGTCTTTACCAAAAACAATAGTTGATTTGGTGCATCTGGAAGCTGTATTTGATGTTATGGATTTATATCTGTGGCTGAGTTACCGCTTTACAGACCTCTTTCCTGAGGCACCCGCAGTAAGAGTTGCACAAGCAGAACTCGATGAAATCATACAACAGGGTGTATTTCAAATAACAAGACTATTAAAAAATACTGAAGCCAGCCAGAGTGCTGCAGATGGTGATACTACCTACAATATGAAACGTATTGTACAAACAAAAGGTAATTCGTGGACGGTTTTGCAAACATTTTTTTCTATTATCCTTTGTTTTAATTCTAGAACCCCGCATACCAAACACATCCCGTGGCCGCCTTACTGATCGCCTTATTGCTCAAGGTCTATTGACACCTGGTATGTTGAGCGAACTGCGTAAAGAATGGGATGCCCAACAACAATCTCTGAGGTATAAAGATCAGCAATATCAAAATAAGTCAAACGTTAATCAGAACGATAGTGATGACGATGACGACCCAACGTCGAATAGGAATTTACGTAGAAAACGTAGAAAATAAATTTTGTATTTATGTGTAGTTTAGATTAATTTAAAATTAAAACGTTAATATAATATATTTTTGTTTATAATGTTAAGATCTTGAGATCTATGGTGATTATAACACTACCATTTGTCTATGCTACAAATAAAGCATTAAGATGAACTGAATTGATTTATAGAAATATTTATTATATTTATTTAAAAATTAATAGTCGATGGGAGTATTCTTTTACATGGCTTGTCCTATAACCTGAGTTAATAGCGTTTACATTATTTTGCAATTCTTTGTAATACCCCTAAAGTCGTATTTGTGTTTATTTATTTACTAGCTGGACCGGTCCGCGTTGCCGGCCGTTAGTTTTTGTCTATTATGCATATTAGTCAAAGCATAATTATTCACTGTGTTGTGTTAACCTACCACAACCCGACGACGCAAGCGACGGCGTAAAAACGTCCTCATTGTGCGCAGTCGTTGGTAGCCCTGACATCAGGTGTCAACTTTAGTCGATCTATGGCAACCTATCAATTCGATGGCGCACTGCAGCCAACTCTAAAAATTGCATTATTGCAGAAAAGTTTTTTGAAGCAGCACAACTAAAAGCCATCAGAGGAAAAGAAAAGTTTAATTTCAATTTAACACCAGTCAGAGCCGGTATTCTCCTCTCCAATTATAATTTGAAGTTACCCATCATTGTGGATAAAGTAGTGTTTGTGTGCCGAATAAATTCGTTTTGATTAATAATAAAGGTGAGATTTTAAGGAGATTCCTTAGCATGAGCGGGAATTTAACGCCAACATTTTTCGTGTTTCTTTCAATTTTTTGGCAGAATCTGAATTTTTGCTTGGACACTGTTCCAAGAAAGACCGCCAACCACGCCGCCTAAGACCAAAGGTTAGGTTATTGGACATTTTTGCGTGTCAATTTGTACCCTATCTTTAAAGGGCAGTGCTACCTAATATAAGGACACATCCCATCGGTACTGTTAAGGAGACCAAAATCTGACCATATCAACATATTCCCAAATTGTGGTAAGCCGAAAATCCTATATGTCTAAAGGAGAATAACGGAGTAAGTACGCAATCACACGGGTACAGTTGAAGCAGTCAATCATCATCCCTGGGTTACCCACCTCCTTCAGTCACAGACGGGAGGGGTGGGCCCCGTGTTTTTTTTGCAACCTGTTCCTCGACGGTCAGCCGAGCTGTTTTAGAAACTTTCCGGATACATCCAGTGTTCCTAGTTTTGTGTTTTAACGATTTTTAAAAAAACCTTCCTCATATGTATATAAGTTTGTACATATGTACGTATATACATGTTGACTTATATAAATTTTAATGTTAAATTTTGGCTACTACAAAAAGTAACGGTTCTTCGCCACGTGTTTAGTGCCCTTGTGAAATTGTTTTTGGTAACGGAACCATGTGTTCCAATTGAGAAATTATTCCACTACATTCTTATTGGAATTAAATTAGCAGCCCTAGAATTTTCTAATTTGTTAAGATTTCTTTCTTTTTGGCTATATTTTTTTTAAATTAAATTGAAATTCAAATATGAATTTATTCATAACAATTTTGGAACTTTATAAGCTGATGTAGTTAGTGCAGACGGCGTACTCTTAAAAATCATAGTTTAAGTTTTTTTATCTCTTTTTCTTTTACCTTTAAGGGTAATTTGTAAAGCCAATTTAAATTTATAAATCCTTATACCTAAAATTTTGTATATATATGTATATATAAATATATATACCTATATATATTCATACAGATCTATATATTTTTTTTATAATTGTTCTATTCAATTTGTCAATTGTTGATCCCACTTCCTTTATTTAAAAGCGGTACAGTCCAAATTATTTAAAAAGGGCTAAGCCTTAACCATTGAGCTCAATAGGTGTTAGGTATCATTCGGCGTATAAATTTAGTGCATTTTGGCACAAGAAATGGGATTAACAAACAAAAATTCTCTTAATAATTTTTGTATGTATCCTAATATTAAATTGTGCTTTATTTTCGCTATTTCTTTGTTAGTGTATTTGATTCTACTTACGGATGTAAATAGATTTAAGTAAATCTAAAGATTATCCTTAAGTATAAATTGTTCTTAAGAATAAATATGAATTGTTTGACTGAATTTAAAGAAAATTAATAATGTTCCAGTAAATTTATTTAAGAAGGATAGGTAAGCAGGAAAGAGGTACAGCCAGCGAAAGTTTTGGGGGTCTTCAAATATTTTGAAGCCCATATGGGGGTTCTTACAGAACCCATGGGAGGGATAAGGGGTACCCATTGTCATCTAGGGGTACCCACCACAACAACATTTTGAGTCTGCAACAACAACAAACATAATCGATGATATTTTCTTTGTGACATACATAAATATTTTTGTACGTAGCCGTGTGTGGACGACTGAGCATAGCCGATACAAAATGATAGAGTAGGCCTCCTGTCACCATGGTCAAACCAATCTACGGTTTCACACACGCCCCTGAACGTTACAAAATGGCGCCCAACGTGGGGCCAGGTTTAATCCTGGTGTATCATATTTTGTTTTTTTTTTTTTTTTTGATTTGTATTGATTTCTTTGAATCTGTCTTGAGTTGTTGTTAGATGACGACAGTCAATAGTGATTCAACATAATTAATTATAATGATTTTCTAGAATTTCACCTTATAGAAAGGTATTTTATATGTCATTGGAGTATTGTATTTATGATAATATCCAATTTGCGATAAAATATTATATCAAAATCGTATATTTAAATACAAGTCATAGAAGATATATGGTCATTAGTCATTGACATTTATGGTCAAAGACAATTTGCGATATTTTATTTGGCTTGTGATTTTATGACATATTGAAGATATTCACTTATTTTTTTTCCCTTTTTCTGAAAAGAAAATTATTGCGTTGCAAATAACTAATCATAGTTATATACTCATTTTATTGTTGTTGTTGATTTATATGGCTGATACCAAAACTGTTTATAATATCCTTTTGAATTTGTATGATCTGATTTTCTGAAGAAGAAAAGAAACCAAATGTTTATGAAACATTTTGATCATATTTGATTTTCAAGTTTTGATTTTTTTTGTGATTTTGAATTTATTTGAGATCTTTCGATTTTTGTGAATCGGTAATCAGTTTTGACTATAATTTTGTTTTTTTTTATTATAAGCTTTTGTTACGGATTAACAGTAACACATCTATTGGTTCTTGGATTGAATATAGACACTGTTGCAAAATTTTTTTTCCATTTTTTTTTGAGTTTTATTAAAATTCTATTTTTCGGATCAAGTAATTTATTACATAGTTTAGATTTTCAAAATTTTTATTCGTTTTGTTTTTGATTGGACATCATGCACCAAGGCACTGGAGCAAAGCCAAAAACTTATGGTATTAGTACCAGGTCGAATAGCCGAACAGGTCAGGTAATCCAAACGCAAGATGATGTACCCTCTGGTAATACTGCCAGTGTAGAAGCAAATAATCGAACAGTATCTAGTGATGTTGAAGATTCGCCAAATCCAAATAAGGTAACTGAAGATGGTAGTACGATCACTACGCCATCGTTTAGTCCCCTGACTATGCTTGGTAACAGTGGTGAGCAGGTTGAGAGAATGAATAGTACAGGAATTGTTGAGGTAGTTGAGTCGGCACTGGAAGCGACACAAGCATCGATGCTTGAACTGATGAGGAAGGAGATGCAGAAAGCTGTATCCATAGCTGTTAAGACCGCCCTTTCGCAAACATCGAGTCCACATGCAGGTCCTTCATCCAATCCTGCAGCCCAGAGCGTTGATTGGCCGCATGAATTACCATCAAGGCCTACTGCACCTGTTCATACTAATGCACCAACCGTTTCGAATATTCCAAATGATGATTTTATTAATGTTGATAATAGGAATTGTTTTAGTAGACCCAAATACCCATACATCAGCAAATGGGGCGTAAAATTTGACGGTACTACAAAAACTCCACAGATTGAGGATTTTTTATTCAGAGTTGAGAGACTGCGGAAGAGTTATGGATTTTCAGAGCGAGAATTATTAGAAGGTTTTCATTTGTTGTTAGAAGGCCGTGCTAACCAGTGGTACTGGGCTCAAACTCGGCAATATCCAGACATGAACTGGAAAAATTTAAAATTGAATATGACCCGTGAATTTCAGCGATACCAATCAAACTTGGATGTGTTGAGGCAGATGATGGATAGGAAACAAGGTCGCGATGAAACTGTGACTCAGTATATAGACGCCATCACTATTTTGCGCCCCCAATTAAGGCAATCACTCCAAGACTATGAGGTTATCGATATTATCAAGGCAGGATTAAAACCCAGAATTGCTCATCTGTTGTTTAGTGCTGATATTTATTCTGTGGAACAGCTCCGCAATGAATGTAGGAAGGCTGAAGAGTTTCTAGACAGGGAGTCAGTTGCTAGGGTTAGGACGAACGCACCATCTCGCATGGTTAATGAAATTTTCGATTCCGATTATAAAGAAATCACTAAGGAAGTTGATGAGTTGAAGCTGCGACCGAAGGTAACTAGTTTCCCCAAAACTGAAACTTCTCGTTGTTGGAACTGTGGTGACAACGGTCATGTTTTCAAACAATGTACCAGTTCACAACGATCTTTGTTTTGTTTTAAATGCGGTTCACCAGGAATAACAGCTCCTCAGTGCAATAATTGCAAGAAGAGTACTCGTCCATCCAATCCTTTTAAATCTGTATCAGTTTCTACACAGACCGTGGACTGACTAGATTCAGACCATATTCCCGAAAATCCACCTATTGTTGACAATTTAGTAACTCCAAAACAATCTGAACCTCTGATTAGATCCAAACCTGATTTGACGTTACCATTTCACGTACGCATGGCAAAATATTTAAAGACCCGAGAACGAATATTTAATTGCGAAATTTCTGTAAATACTGGTGTTTGTGTTTCCAAACGTATCTTGAAGGCACGTGAACGATATAGGCTTAGACGTTTCAAAAGACTATCGATTTCTTCTGCCACATTTTCCGAAAATAAATCAAATGATCCCCGACCTTTTCGAGAAGTTCTTGTTAATGGCATAGCAGTGTTAGCTCTTTTTGACAGTGGAGCCACGGTAACTTGCTTAGGCAAAAATTGTTTTTCGTTGATTGATGAATTAAAATTGAATATTAATCCTGTATATAAGTGTAGCGTTGGTACAGCGAATGGTCAACGAGTTTCTTGTTGTGGAAAAGTTAGTGTTGAGCTCTCGTACGATGGTAAGACGAAAACCATGGAGGTTTATCTTGTGCCTGGCTTAGAGAATTCAATGTATTGTGGTATAGATTTTTGGAAAGAATTCAGTGTAGCACCAAAACTTATTAGCAGCTTAGAGATCAGTTCTAAAGAAGTAGATTCTGATATGCATATCTTATCCGATGATGAATTAGCTTTACTTGAGAAAGCTAAAGAAAGTTTCCTTGATTCCGATAAGCATGGTCTCGGAAAGACAAATCTGGAAGAGCACGTGATTGATACAGGGGATGCTGTCCCAATAAAGCAGCGACATTATCCAGTTTCTCCAGCTGTCGAAAATCTTATATATCAGGAACTTGATCGCATGTTGAGTCTAGGTGTTATTGAACCAAGTACAAGCCCATGGAATTCTCCAGTCACCTTAGTGCGTAGAGGCGAAAAAAATCGACTATGTTTAGACGCCCGTAAGTTGAATGAAGTCACGGTGAAAGATGCATATCCGCTGCCATTTATTGATGCTTTGTTAGGCCGACTGCAAGACACGTACTTCATATCGAGCATCGATCTGAAGGATGCATTCTGGCAGGTTCCTCTGGCAATAGAAAGCCGTCCGAAGACTGCGTTCACAGTGCCGGGGAGACCACACTATCAATTCACTGTCATGCCGTTTGGGTTATGCAATGCAGCCCAACGGTTATGTCGGTTAATGGATAGAGTGATCTCACCGGAACTGAAGAACAAAGTTTTCGTATACCTCGACGACTTGCTAGTAGTCTCTCCAGACTTTGATTCACATGTCGAGCTGCTTCGTAAGGTAGGTGAAATGTTGTCCAGAGCGAACCTGACCATCAATCTGAAGAAGTCGAAATTTTGCCGCAGAGAACTTAAATATTTGGGGTATATTGTTGGCGAAGGTAAATTAAAACCAGATCCTTCCAAAATTAACTCAATTACTGATATTCCGATTCCGAAGTCCACTAGAGACGTTCGTAGGTTTCTAGGGATGGCCTCTTGGTTCAGGCGATTTATTAAAGATTATGCTGAGATTACAGCTGCTTTAACCAGCACCTTGAAGAAGGGCAAAGTTTTCTCTTTCGATCAAAATGCAATCGAGGCTTTTAACAAATTAAAAGTAGCTCTAACCACAAGTCCCGTATTGAATCATCCAGTTTTCGACAAAAGATTTTATGTCCAGTGTGACGCCTCCAATTTAGGGTTAGGCGCAGTGTTGTTCCAGCTAGACGCTGAAGGTTTGGAACGTCCCATCGCCTTTCATTCTGCCCAGTTGACGAAGGCCGAAAGGAACTATAGTGTCACTGAGCGAGAGTGCTTAGCCGTGATCAGTGCAATAAAGAAATTCCGTCCATATATTGAGATGATGCCGTTTACTGTTGTTACTGATCATAGTGCGTTGAAATGGCTGATGGGACAGAAAGATCTCAGTGGTCGTTTAGCGAGGTGGAGTTTAAAACTACAGGCTTTTAATTTCGATATTCAGCACCGTAAGGGGTCGCAAAATGTAGTTGCGGACACTTTATCCCGCATACACATGGATGAAATCAACATGTTCACTGATGAAAAGCCTTTGATTGATTTAAACTCGCCCGAATTCAAGAATGAAGAATATATACAATTAGTTGAAATGGTGCGTGAGAACCAAGACAGTCTTCCGGATTTAAAAATTTTAGATTCATTTGTTTATAAAAAGACACTTCCGTCTGATGGCACACAGATACATGAGAATTTTATATGGAAACTTTGGGTTCCATCCGAATTGACCGAATCACTTATAGAAAATGCTCACAAGTCAATAGTAAAGAGTCACTGTGGTATTGGCAGAACTATAGCTGCACTTCGACAATATTTTTATTGGCCGAGAATGGCGAAGCAAGTTCGAGATTATATAAACTCATGTGTTTTGTGTAAAGAGACGAAAGCTCCAAACAAGGTGTTACGACCGAAAATGGGAAACGAGACCGTCACTGATAGACCTTTTCAGAAAATTTTCATTGATTTTATAGGACCCTTCCCGAGGTCTAAGTTAGGTAACGCATACGTCTTTATCGTATTAGATCACTTAACAAAGTTCGTTCTTTTGAAGCCTTTAGCGAAAGCAAACTCGAGAAACGTCATTCGATTTTTGGAAAGTGAAGTTTTTCACAAATTTGGAGTACCACAAACCGTCCATTCGGACAACGGAAAACAGTTCATTTCTTCCGAATTCACTTCATTTTTAGACCGATACGGCTGTACTCAGATCCGAAACGCGGTATATTCTCCGCAAGCGAACGCATCGGAGAGAGTCAACCGAACAATTATTGCGGCGATTCGAACTTATGTATCCGAAGATCAGAAGGATTGGGATCGATATTTATCAGCTATAGAGTGTTCACTTCGATCCACAATCCATACATCCATAGGATGTTCACCGTATTTTTCACTTTTCGGAACACACATGATCACACACGGTAGCGCGTATACCTTAGCGAGTAAACTAGGCACTTTAGAAGACGGATCGGTCGAAATTATTCCTAAACACAGTATACACGATTTAATCCGAAACACGATTAAAGAGAAACTCCACGATTCCTACGAAAGGTCAGCGGCACGTTATAACACCAGATCGCGTGAAGTTCACTTCAAGCCCGGACAGGAAATACTTCGACGCAACTTTGTATTAAGTGACGCTGCCCGCCATCTTAATTCAAAGCTCTGTCGGAAATTTGTCAAATGTAGAGTTGTCAAAAAGGTAGGGACCTCACTTTATGAAATAGAGGATCTACAAGGACGTAAGATAGGGGTATATCACTCGAAAGACCTCCAACATATAGTACCTTTGAAGTAGTTACCCCGCTGTTGTATTTTTGTTGTTGTTTTTTATGATATCATGGTCGCGGTTCTTCCCCACCCGATTTTTAAAGTTAGGTTAACGTCCCGAATCAGCGTTACTCCGACTGGTCTTCGTAGACTGTTCGGGTTTGTTGTGTTAACCTACCACAACCCGACGACGCAAGCGACGGCGTAAAAACGTCCTCATTGTGCGCAGTCGTTGGTAGCCCTGACATCAGGTGTCAACTTTAGTCGATCTATGGCAACCTATCAATTCGATGGCGCACTGCAGCCAACTCTAAAAATTGCATTATTGCAGAAAAGTTTTTTGAAGCAGCACAACTAAAAGCCATCAGAGGAAAAGAAAAGTTTAATTTCAATTTAACACCAGTCAGAGCCGGTATTCTCCTCTCCAATTATAATTTGAAGTTACCCATCATTGTGGATAAAGTAGTGTTTGTGTGCCGAATAAATTCGTTTTGATTAATAATAAAGGTGAGATTTTAAGGAGATTCCTTAGCATGAGCGGGAATTTAACGCCAACATTTTTCGTGTTTCTTTCAATTTTTTGGCAGAATCTGAATTTTTGCTTGGACACTGTTCCAAGAAAGACCGCCAACCACGCCGCCTAAGACCAAAGGTTAGGTTATTGGACATTTTTGCGTGTCAATTTGTACCCTATCTTTAAAGGGCAGTGCTACCTAATATAAGGACACATCCCATCGGTACTGTTAAGGAGACCAAAATCTGACCATATCAACATATTCCCAAATTGTGGTAAGCCGAAAATCCTATATGTCTAAAGGAGAATAACGGAGTAAGTACGCAATCACACGGGTACAGTTGAAGCAGTCAATCATCATCCCTGGGTTACCCACCTCCTTCAGTCACAGACGGGAGGGGTGGGCCCCGTGTTTTTTTTGCAACCTGTTCCTCGACGGTCAGCCGAGCTGTTTTAGAAACTTTCCGGATACATCCAGTGTTCCTAGTTTTGTGTTTTAACGATTTTTAAAAAAACCTTCCTCATATGTATATAAGTTTGTACATATGTACGTATATACATGTTGACTTATATAAATTTTAATGTTAAATTTTGGCTACTACAAAAAGTAACGGTTCTTCGCCACGTGTTTAGTGCCCTTGTGAAATTGTTTTTGGTAACGGAACCATGTGTTCCAATTGAGAAATTATTCCACTACATTCTTATTGGAATTAAATTAGCAGCCCTAGAATTTTCTAATTTGTTAAGATTTCTTTCTTTTTGGCTATATTTTTTTTAAATTAAATTGAAATTCAAATATGAATTTATTCATAACAATTTTGGAACTTTATAAGCTGATGTAGTTAGTGCAGACGGCGTACTCTTAAAAATCATAGTTTAAGTTTTTTTATCTCTTTTTCTTTTACCTTTAAGGGTAATTTGTAAAGCCAATTTAAATTTATAAATCCTTATACCTAAAATTTTGTATATATATGTATATATAAATATATATACCTATATATATTCATACAGATCTATATATTTTTTTTATAATTGTTCTATTCAATTTGTCAATTGTTGATCCCACTTCCTTTATTTAAAAGCGGTACAGTCCAAATTATTTAAAAAGGGCTAAGCCTTAACCATTGAGCTCAATAGGTGTTAGGTATCATTCGGCGTATAAATTTAGTGCATTTTGGCACAAGAAATGGGATTAACAAACAAAAATTCTCTTAATAATTTTTGTATGTATCCTAATATTAAATTGTGCTTTATTTTCGCTATTTCTTTGTTAGTGTATTTGATTCTACTTACGGATGTAAATAGATTTAAGTAAATCTAAAGATTATCCTTAAGTATAAATTGTTCTTAAGAATAAATATGAATTGTTTGACTGAATTTAAAGAAAATTAATAATGTTCCAGTAAATTTATTTAAGAAGGATAGGTAAGCAGGAAAGAGGTACAGCCAGCGAAAGTTTTGGGGGTCTTCAAATATTTTGAAGCCCATATGGGGGTTCTTACAGAACCCATGGGAGGGATAAGGGGTACCCATTGTCATCTAGGGGTACCCACCACAACAACATTTTGAGTCTGCAACAACAACAAACATAATCGATGATATTTTCTTTGTGACATACATAAATATTTTTGTACGTAGCCGTGTGTGGACGACTGAGCATAGCCGATACAAAATGATAGAGTAGGCCTCCTGTCACCATGGTCAAACCAATCTACGGTTTCACACACGCCCCTGAACGTTACAACTGATATGACTGTTATAAGTGTTCACGTACTGGTCGATTAATTTTTAGTCAAATGAGCACTAATTTGGAATTTACTGTATTTGGTACACCTCATAATTGAGGGCTGAATGATTTAAGAATAGCCAAAGTTAATTACTTTTTTAAACCCATTAGCACCTCAGATTGTGCATTAAGGTGGACTTGAGGGGGTACTATTACATGGAAAAAATTCTAAAATTTGTAGATATATTGAAATTTTTGTGTAAGATTTTCACCCCCCAAATACACATTTTTAGCCAAATCCTTTGAAATATGGTAAAATCAGGAGGTACCTTTATATGGGCACTACTCCGAAAATTCGACCTACATTGAAAACTTTCTTCTACCCCTTATAATTTAAGATGACAAATAGAGGCCAAATCAAAAATATAGCAGAACAACATAGCATGTCAAACTGAAAAAAAAATTTCGCGTGATTTAAATAAGTAAAAATAGTTTTATCCACCTCATAATTGAGGGCAGACTGCTTTCAGAATGGTCAAATATAATTACTATTTTACACCCATTACCGTAAGATGGGAACTAATTTTATTTGTCATTTAAATTGTAAATTGGAGACTCCATAATTCAATGACGATTCAACAAATATTCGGTCCCGTGCTACTTTCTTATATTTGTAATTTGTTCATGTTTTCACGATTTATTTCATATAGATGTAAATCCCAAATCAACGTTCCCAACCAATATTCTCTTGGGGGTTACAAATTCAATAGAATACAAAATTTTCTTTTCCGACCACACATTAGATGTGAATACTCCAATGTGGGGACTTTACTTAAATAAATTCCTATGTGGCAATTATCTGTATTATGGTTCCTTACCCCAGGATAGCATAAATACAATTTTTTAGCCAAATCAATTGATGAATGTGGTCAAGACCAATATGGGCCTTACTCCGAAAATTTTATGCGAAGAGGTTCTCTACCCCCTTAGAAACAAGGATGCCAAATAAGGGCCAAAAATAGAAGAAAATGGCGAAGACCCCAAAAATAGCTTAAATCATACGATGGTTATATATGATCGATATCATGACCTGCAAAAGCGATTTAAGGTATCTTGAATGTTCGGGAAGGATTTCTGGAAGGATAGAAATCCTCTTCTTACTAAAAGTCCCATTCGCTCTACTATTTTGCACCCTTTATATTTGATATTTTACTGATTGTGCTCCCAAAAAAATTTGCATTTTGAGCTCTCATTGGACGGATTATTGTCACACGAAAGAAGTAGGTCCACGCTTTGAAATGAGCCTCATTAGTCTTTTTCGGTCATTTTTGTTTGTTTAAATATGTGCGCATTTTCCAGCTGAAGCACGATGTAGGCCCTGGAGTTGAAAGGTAGATGTCAGTTAACATCGTATTTCGGACTTATTTAATTTTTTGGTGAAAAATTGTATATAGTGAAATATTATTCTTTATTTTGTTCACAAAAAATCCACTGATGTGATAATACAAATTGAAAAAAATTGACAAAAGAAGAATAACAAATTGAAAAAATTTTCAATTTGCTCTCTGATTTTTTACAGCAACCGTTTAAAGATCCTTACAAAGTTTGTCAATAGAATATACTTTTATTTTAAAAATCAATTCCATTGAATTTTTTTTCGATATTTTCCCGATTTGAGAATTTTTGCAATGAGATCTCTTTTTTGTGATTTTTTAGTGATTTTGAAAAATTGTCTTTTAACTTTGGTGTGATCGCGTTAAATTATTTCGATATCATCTATTCCGTTTCGCAACCACATAATTCGGTACTACACTTCCATGTAACCCGCCATCAATTTCAGTTCTCAAGAAATCAAGTCAATTAAATAAATTGGTATTAATATGTTGCGGGCCTTGTAAACGAAAAATCCCAAGTCGACAGCAAAAAAAAAAAATTTTACGTGGAAGGGCCTTAGAAAGTGGCCTTTTCGCCTACATGGTGGCCACCAACCATGAAAAACCACTAGCTTCCAGTATGCGCTAGAGTTGGGGAAGCCAGCGGTAGCTATAATGAACACTCCTGGATGGGCAGGCCACTGTAATGCCTCTCGTGACCGCCGTGTTCACTAAGTTTTTTTTGTTTTCTTTTATGGGGGAGTTAATAATGGAGACACCTGGGCACTGAAAAGGGGGGTAAACATAGTGCCAAGTATGTTTAGCCATGCCCAGGTGCCGTTTTGCTTGTTTTTTTGATTCGTTGGGGTGTAATGGTTTGTCGTTGCACCCTTTATAAAATATGGGTGGACAACTGGATTGTCATGCCATCAATCCATTGCCCACACCGATCGAAAGCCCAACATGTGAAATACAGGAAACAATATTCTCCATCATAGGAAAACCAAATAAACGCTGGGGAATACTTGCTTCTATTGAAAGAATTTAATGTTTCCTGCATCTCATCATGGGGGCCATACCTGCAAGAAAAAAGCTGAAAAGAAAAAAAAAATATTAATAAAAATTTTAATAATTAAAACTGGAACGATACCGCTTGGTGTTGGCTGTTGGTGTTTTGCGTGATTTTGACTTCTTAGTAATTTTGACATTTGGGTCATATGGTGAATCTAAGTCTCCAAATTTTAGGAAGTGTTCGGACAAACGAAAGATCCGTGTCGGCAAAACAGAGCGTAGAAAAATTGAATGATACTGTATTATCGGCAAAAGGGGATGTTTTTAAGAGTGAAAGTTACTCTTAAAAGGTTCGGAGAAAATGGGATTTCAGAATGTTGCAAAGGGTTTGTTGCAGATAAACCTAGAGGGGGACGACTGGTTTTAGGAAAAAAGGGACAAATCTTGAGGGCTAGGAAAATGGCTAGTAATGGAAAGGAACCATTTTTGTTCCCGAACCTATAAAAGGTAGTACTGATGGGAAAAACAGATTAGTTATTTAGTGCTGTTGAGCTAAAAAGCCTTTTTTTTGAACATATAATCGAAATATATTGACATTTTTATTTGTGAAAAAAATCTTTTGTTTTGTGAAAAGAAAAAAAAAATAAACGTGTAATTGGTAATTAGGTAAAGATATTTAAATTAAAAGAAAGGAAATGTGCAAACACATTAATAATTATGATGTATTAGGTGACTGGAGGGAGGAGAGAATAAGCCTTAAGTGTCAAAGGTTAATTAAACCGTTTCTTAAATATACTCCGACAAACAAATAAGGTAAGAAAATGAAGTGCTAGGAATGGACAGAAAAATATCCAACGTAACCATTCTTGTTTTATTCGGCAGGTCGGAGTCGGGTACAGACAGCGATATCTTGTGGGCAATATTCACATTAACACCACTGACCGACATTTGTACTTAAAGTGGTAAGTCAACTGTACCCAACGATATAGTGTCACCCGAGTACCATCTATGGGTGGACTGACACATTGAATTAACTCTCCACTCGTCAGTTTAAAGCTCAGCACCCAGAAAATACCCAATATATTTCCAACTTTGATTCTATGCTGTGAAGTCTCCAACCTGTTTTTTTTTTTAACGTCACAGTGTTCCGGGATTACATATAAACCTCTAACTATTTAAGTAATTCCAACGCAACGAATTCTTATTCTGACTAATGTTAAAAGGTTGCGGATGTGACGAAGTATTATTAGACTTCATCAGGATTTGAATGGTCGTAGAGGTGACCCTGGAGTATAAGACATATTGACAATTACAAACACATACAACACATTAACACATCACGAATTTTATTAATTTTTTTTTTTGACAACCAATTTTCATATTTTTAAGTTTTTTTTTATTTATTCCTCTATGTGTATTTATTGTTTATTTGAAATTTATTTATGTGATCTACTGTTAGAGTTAGGTATATCAACTTAAATGTTTTATTGAGTTTTTATTTGGACATTATTAGTTTATGTTCCTAGTAGGCAAGTTTTGAAACTATTCGTCGGATCCCCTTTGAGTCCAGGTAGAAAAGAGCTCTTTTTTTTGGTGACGTTAGGGTGGGTCGTATATTCGATAGTATAAAGCTTGTTTATTAGAGTAATTCTGTGTTTTGATCCTTATTGGATATTGTTTAGAGTTCGTCCAAAGGACTAAAGAAAACATTATAGTTATTTTCTAATCTGGTCAAAAGACCGTTCGTATAAAAAAGGTTAAAAAAAGAGAAATAATTATTACTTTGCTCTATACTCTTTTAACGAGTTATTTTTATTATTAAAGTTTAATTTATATTTTTTTTATAATTTTATCAATACAATTTTTTTTGTTAGTTTTTTTTTATATATTAGTTTTAATATCAATTATAATAAAATGACTTAATGTATGTTTAAAGAAAGAAAAGAATGAGGATGTGTTAAAGAGTTATTAAGGAGGGAATAAAAGGGAGGTAAGTGGTGTGGGATTGTGCGGAAAAAGGGGTCATCAGGACAATAAAAGGAAGAGATGATCAAAGGTAGGGAGGGCGGCTAAATGGCTCGTGTGTCAACAGACGTTATGGATTTGGATGGTATCATGTTCATCATTATAGTGTTGTTCTTTTGTTGGTGAATTCCCATAGTTTATTGTTGTTGTTCCTGAGCCGGATGTTGGGATGGGACTCACCCCAATGGGAGTCGGCAGAGCTGGTCGGCGATATCAAGACATCTCAGGCTGCCTAAGAGGGACACATAACAATATGGCGCCCAAACCAAAGAAACCATAGGGTTTGTAGAAGTTAGGAAGTGTATTCCATCGAGACACTTGGAAATAGACCACTAGAAGTAAAAGAAAATAGACCAACATTACTACTTTGCGTTTGGAACGACGAATTCAAAGGGTTTTTGTAGCCATTCTGGACAGGTGCCAGAACTTGATGTACAAAAACGTTTGGAGGCCGTGTTTTATATGGAAAGTATGTGATGAAAAATACAGACCAAGATAGTTTGTGACCCGCTGATCAGAAGGTTAAGCGGTTTCGCACAAATTATCTTGGATAGATGGCAGAGAATAGTATCCGTTTGAAATTTAAAAGTGACACAGATTCATTAACAGGATATCCGCTCTGGATTTAACCAGAGGACAGATGTATCCGTTTAGATGATCTGGGAAAGCTGTAACGTCTTCGGTGGGAGGCGTTATAGTGCACGTATTAAATTGTTGTTTTTTTTATTTTAATTTTGTGTTAATGTTTGATTGATCCATCAGTTCCATAAAGACCATAATAGCCTGCAACCGCACACACCACTCCTCTCCGAAAAAAACCTCCTGTAAAGACAGATAAAAATATTTATAATTAGAATTGTGTTTAAATTGTATTTTTTGCGTTGATAAAAAGTTGTAATGAGTACAGGGACTAGGTCCAAAGTAAAAGCTAAAAAGAGAGATAGACCACTGTTATTTGATTTAAATAGAACTATAGATAATTCAGAAGGAAAGAAAACAAAGGTAGCCAGTGACTCAACAGAAATGTCTGAAGAAACACCTACAGGTGGCAGTAACGTCCATGATTTTTCAGAGACGATAAATAACCGAACCCCCATCATGAATTCCCTAGGACCTGTGTTCTTGCAAAGTGCCTTAGAGCAAAATAGAAATGTGCAGAATACAGACCAAATAAAGGCTTTAGAGAATTCAGTTCAGTCTGTCCAATCTGAAATGAACGAAATTAAAAAGGCATTAAGCGAATTATCGATTAATATGCAGAAGATCGTTCAAAATACGGTCCAGCCTACACAACCTCTTGCGAATGTGCCAATAGCTCTAAATTCAAACACCAATATAGCTCAAAATGTTTCAGCCCGAAACAACGATATTCCTAATCGTTCTCATAGCAATACCGTTCCAAACAGCGACGCTCCAACAACTTCCAATAATAGTTTACCCCCAATAAGTACTTATCCGGGTAGACCACTGCCCATTGAACCAACCAAGGGAATGAATATCGTTCGTATAAATAAACTGGGACTAAATTTTGATGGTAGCTCAAATGGTCTGGGTGTAGAAGATTTTGTTTACAGACTTGAGTATTACCAAAAGCAGTATAAAATACCCTGGACTGAGATAATTAGGGATTTCCCACTATTGGTTTCCGGTAGAGCAGAGTCGTGGTATTGGCTCTTTCAAAAGACCCATCAATTTCATGACTGGGAGGAACTAAAGTACAGTCTATTGAGTCAGTATCAATCGTCTCGCTCTAATTTTGAGATTCTCACTGACCTAGCCCAAAGAAAGCAACACGCTAATGAGTCGGTAGATAGCTTCTTCCACACAATGGGTCAAATCAGAACAAAATTGGTTCAACCAATTTCAGAATTTGATATGATCAAGATAATGAAAAAGAATATAAAAGAAAATATCGGGAGAATTGTCTATCCAATACAGGTCACCTCTGTTGAGCAACTCCGAATCGAGTGCAACGAGGCTGAAAAAAACTTCTTGAGACGAGAAAATAAACCAGCCTTTACAACATCTCGTCCAATTAGGCAAGTTAGTGAACTTCACGAGGAAATGGACTTAGTGACAGAACAATCATACGCAGATGAAGAAATTGAAGTGTCCGCTATCCAAAATGATAGGCGATTAAAACCGCAGCTGACTTGCTGGAATTGTAGAAAAACTGGACATGGTTTTCGTGAATGTGAAGAGACCACGAGATCCCTTTTTTGCTACAAATGTGGCAATCCTGGAACTACAACACCAAAGTGCGGTATTTGTCAGCAGGGAAACTACAAGAAGGGCGTAGAGATGGAAGGGGGCTCGCGTCCGAATTACAACCCCGGAAAGTAATCTCTCCAAACATTAAACTCCAGCACAATAATGAATGTCATAACGCAAAATCCTACGCCCAAAGAAGACATCAAATTCCGCTTGATGAGCGTCGGAAAAATTATGATGAAGTTAGGGATAGAATCTTCGGAGAATTTGATTATCCAAAATACTGTAAAAAAATTCCCAAAGTTCGTCAAAAATTTAGAGATAAAAGAAGAAATTTTAAAATAATTGTCGAAGTCATAAACCGAAGCAGTAATAGAAATGATCCGAGACCTTTTGCAGATGTTGAAATCGAAGGAATCCGATTAAAAGGGTTGCTAGACTCAGGGGCCTCAGTAAGTTTAATGGGAAAAGGCTGTAGGGAAATTATACAAGAATTAGGCAAAGAAGTAGCACCCATATTCTCAAATGTAAAGACTGCGGCTGGAAATCAGCACCGAATAATCGGTAAAGTAAAACTAAAAATCAAATATAACGAGCTTGAAAAGGATATTGAATTATATCTATGCCCTGACTTGGAACAAGAGATATATTTAGGGGTTGATTTTTGGAAATTATTCCACGTTGCCCCTGAGGTAATTAGAGTGGATGAACTGAAGGTAGAACAAATTCAAAATGACATGGTTAACGGGGAGAATTATAAATTAAACCCCCATGAGTTAACACCACAGCAACAGGAAAGACTAGATAAAGTCCTGAAGAATTTTGATACATTCGAGGAAAAAGGATTGGGCAAAACTTCCTTGGACAAACATTCCATTAAGTTGATAGACGGCGCCGAACCTGTAAAGGATCGCCATTACCCAATATCTCCTGCAGTTCAATCCATCGTATATGAGGAAATAGACAAAATGCTTACTTTAAAGGTTATAGAAGAAAGTGAGAGTCCTTGGTCCAATCGGACAACTATAGTACGGAAACCAGGAAAGAATCGCTTCTGCTTAGATGCGAGAAAACTTAATAAACTCACCGTGAAGGATGCGTATCCGCTCCAAAATATTGAGGGCATCTTAAGCAGAATCGACGAGACATACTACATCAGCAGTGTTGATTTAAAGTTTGCATTTTGGCAGATAGAATTAGATGATGAAAGCAAAGCATACACAGCGTTTACAGTCCCTGGTCGCCCGTTATATCAATTTAGGGTGATGCCTTTCGGTCTTTGTAACGCGGCCCAACGCTTATGTAGGTTGATGGACAAAGTTATACCGTCACACCTGAAAGAAAACGTTTTCATTTATTTAGACGACTTGCTGGTCATCTCTAGTGATTTTGACGAACATTTGCGTCTATTATGGGAAGTAGCAGAGTGCTTAAAGAAAGCAAATCTAACGATAGGGCTTAAGAAATCCCAGTTCTGTTTCCGCGAACTGAGGTATTTGGGATTTATCATTGGCGATGGAAAACTAAAGACGGACCCAGACAAGGTAAAAGCCATTAAAAAGATCGCAGAACCACGTAGCGCTAGAGAAGTTAGAAGCTTCTTAGGGACAGCGGGATGGTATAGGCGTTTCATTAAAGATTTTGCCACCATCTCCGCTCCACTTACCGATACCCTAAAAAAGAGTAAGAACTTTAAAATCACGGAGGAAGCTAGAAAAGCTTTTGAAGCATTAAAAAAGGCTTTAACATCTGCCCCAGTCCTTCGCCATGCGGATTTTTCAAAACATTTCTACATTCAATGCGATGCTTCGGAATGTGGAATTGGGGCTGTGCTATATCAACTAAATAATAAGGGGGAAGAACACCCCATAGCGTTTTATTCGCAAAAGTTAAATTCCTGTCAACGCAATTATAGCGTGACAGAAAAAGAATGTCTAGCTGCAGTGATGGCTATCAAAAAGTTTCGACCATATGTGGAATTGATGCCATTCACTGTAATAACGGACCACGCTTCTTTAAAATGGCTTATGTCCTTAAAGGATTTAACGGGAAGACTAGCTAGGTGGTCATTACAATTGCAGGCATTTAATTTTAATATAGAACACCGGAAAGGAAGCGAGAATGTTGTAGCGGACATGTTGTCGAGGGCTCCAGTTGCCAATGTTAGCGAAATCACGAAAAATGACTACTTAGATTTTGAAACCCTGGAATTCGAGAGTCAAGAATATCTTGATCTCATTAAAACTGTTACCGACAACCAAGAAAAGTTGCCAGATTTAAAAGTAGAAGATGGGTATGTTTTTAAAAAGGTACTACCTAGCTTGGAAGAAAATGAGGAACTCACATGGAGGTTATGGATTCCCTCAAGTATAACCTCGGAAATAATAAAAAAAGCCCATAATTCTATGACGTCTGCACATGGCGGGATAATAAAGACCCTTGAACGTATAAGACGATTCTTCTATTGGCCTCGAATGACCGTTCAAGTGCGTGAATACGTAAGGAACTGTCAGGTTTGTAAGGAAACCAAAGCTAGCAATCAGCATATGATGCCCAGTATAGGAAAGGAGGTAGTAACTGATAGGCCGTTCCAAAAGCTGTATATAGATTTTTTAGGAAAATACCCAAGATCGAAAAAAGGTAATGCATACATTTTCATCGTTGTGGATCACTTCACTAAATTCACCTTTCTCAAAGCAATGAGGGAGGCAACCGTCGGCAACGTGATAAAATTCCTTGTCGATGAAATTTTTTATAAATTTGGTGTCCCCGAAGTGATCCACAGCGATAATGGTGCGCAGTTTACCTCCAAAATGTTCAAAGAGCTGATGGGAACTTATCAAATAAATCATATGAAAACAGCCATATATTCGCCACAGTCCAACGCATCGGAACGTGTGAACCAGTCGGTAATTTGTGCCATTCGGGCATATCTCGATAAAGATCATAGAGACTGGGATATGTATTTATCCGAAATAGAATGTGCATTGAGAAATTCTATACACACTTCGACTGGGGTTACGCCGTTCTTTGCGTTGTTTGGCTTTCATATGTACTCAAATGGACAGGATTATAGCTTGGCAAGGAAATTGAAATCCTTAACCGACCATGAGCTCAGTAATATGGATAGACCAAGTAAGCTAGAACTCATAAGAGCCAATATAAAAGAAAATTTACATCGAGTTTACATAAAAAGTTCTGAAAAATATAATAAACGTGCAAGGGTGTGTAAATTTCGACCTGGACAAGAAGTCTACCGGCGAAATACCGTCTTATCCGACTTTTCGAAAAATATTAATTCAAAATTCTGCAAAAAATTTGTTAAAGCCCGAATTGTCAAGCCCGTTGGACAAAACATGTATGAACTCGAGGATATGCAAGGAAAATCCATTGGTATTTACCATGTCAAAGACATAAAGTATTAGTGCAATATAGATTTAAATTCCGTGATAGACAAGTGCATTATTAGAATTAGGTTGACTTAATTACATGTTGTGCTTGTCCCATTCATATATTTACCTCTATAGTGCAATATACATTACGTCTGTGATATAACCAAATGTACCTGATTTTCATATAGAAGTGATTATTTAATGATTTATACCCTACCTCGTAATTATGCATCTACGCCCGAACTATACCTCCAATAAGATTCTACAACCTATAATCATAGCACCTCACTATTAATACCCTATTCGGTAATTAGATATCAATATTTTGACTTACGTAATCTTCCGACTTATTCGCGCATGAGTGACCAGATTTCTGTTCCAATTTTTTTTTTACCCAGTCGACTGACCTGTAAATACACACCAAGTAAGGACTTATGTGATAGACAAAAAAAAAATACTTCCCTAAATTAAAAGTAAACTCAGAGCCCGGCTTAATCTCAGGGTGTGAGAGTTCCCCACGTTGGGCTTGATCCCGGACGTCACATAGTTCGATACAGCCCGCACACCAGTCCTGCCTTCGGGCCTTGTCAGCCCTGGAGTTTTGTTGCGGGCCTTGTAAACGAAAAATCCCAAGTCGACAGCAAAAAAAAAAAAATTTACGTGGAAGGGCCTTAGAAAGTGGCCTTTTCGCCTACATGGTGGCCACCAACCATGAAAAACCACTAGCTTCCAGTATGCGCTAGAGTTGGGGAAGCCAGCGGTAGCTATAATGAACACTCCTGGATGGGCAGGCCACTGTAATGCCTCTCGTGACCGCCGTGTTCACTAAGTTTTTTTTGTTTTCTTTTATGGGGGAGTTAATAATGGAGACACCTGGGCACTGAAAAGGGGGGTAAACATAGTGCCAAGTATGTTTAGCCATGCCCAGGTGCCGTTTTGCTTGTTTTTTTGATTCGTTGGGGTGTAATGGTTTGTCGTTGCACCCTTTATAAAATATGGGTGGACAACTGGATTGTCATGCCATCAATCCATTGCCCACACCGATCGAAAGCCCAACATGTGAAATACAGGAAACAATATTCTCCATCATAGGAAAACCAAATAAACGCTGGGGAATACTTGCTTCTATTGAAAGAATTTAATGTTTCCTGCATCTCATCATGGGGGCCATACCTGCAAGAAAAAAGCTGAAAAGAAAAAAAAAATATTAATAAAAATTTTAATAATTAAAACTGGAACGATACCGCTTGGTGTTGGCTGTTGGTGTTTTGCGTGATTTTGACTTCTTAGTAATTTTGACATTTGGGTCATATGGTGAATCTAAGTCTCCAAATTTTAGGAAGTGTTCGGACAAACGAAAGATCCGTGTCGGCAAAACAGAGCGTAGAAAAATTGAATGATACTGTATTATCGGCAAAAGGGGATGTTTTTAAGAGTGAAAGTTACTCTTAAAAGGTTCGGAGAAAATGGGATTTCAGAATGTTGCAAAGGGTTTGTTGCAGATAAACCTAGAGGGGGACGACTGGTTTTAGGAAAAAAGGGACAAATCTTGAGGGCTAGGAAAATGGCTAGTAATGGAAAGGAACCATTTTTGTTCCCGAACCTATAAAAGGTAGTACTGATGGGAAAAACAGATTAGTTATTTAGTGCTGTTGAGCTAAAAAGCCTTTTTTTTGAACATATAATCGAAATATATTGACATTTTTATTTGTGAAAAAAATCTTTTGTTTTGTGAAAAGAAAAAAAAAATAAACGTGTAATTGGTAATTAGGTAAAGATATTTAAATTAAAAGAAAGGAAATGTGCAAACACATTAATAATTATGATGTATTAGGTGACTGGAGGGAGGAGAGAATAAGCCTTAAGTGTCAAAGGTTAATTAAACCGTTTCTTAAATATACTCCGACAAACAAATAAGGTAAGAAAATGAAGTGCTAGGAATGGACAGAAAAATATCCAACGTAACCATTCTTGTTTTATTCGGCAGGTCGGAGTCGGGTACAGACAGCGATATCTTGTGGGCAATATTCACATTAACACCACTGACCGACATTTGTACTTAAAGTGGTAAGTCAACTGTACCCAACGATATAGTGTCACCCGAGTACCATCTATGGGTGGACTGACACATTGAATTAACTCTCCACTCGTCAGTTTAAAGCTCAGCACCCAGAAAATACCCAATATATTTCCAACTTTGATTCTATGCTGTGAAGTCTCCAACCTGTTTTTTTTTTAACGTCACAGTGTTCCGGGATTACATATAAACCTCTAACTATTTAAGTAATTCCAACGCAACGAATTCTTATTCTGACTAATGTTAAAAGGTTGCGGATGTGACGAAGTATTATTAGACTTCATCAGGATTTGAATGGTCGTAGAGGTGACCCTGGAGTATAAGACATATTGACAATTACAAACACATACAACACATTAACACATCACGAATTTTATTAATTTTTTTTTTTTGACAACCAATTTTCATATTTTTAAGTTTTTTTTTATTTATTCCTCTATGTGTATTTATTGTTTATTTGAAATTTATTTATGTGATCTACTGTTAGAGTTAGGTATATCAACTTAAATGTTTTATTGAGTTTTTATTTGGACATTATTAGTTTATGTTCCTAGTAGGCAAGTTTTGAAACTATTCGTCGGATCCCCTTTGAGTCCAGGTAGAAAAGAGCTCTTTTTTTGGTGACGTTAGGGTGGGTCGTATATTCGATAGTATAAAGCTTGTTTATTAGAGTAATTCTGTGTTTTGATCCTTATTGGATATTGTTTAGAGTTCGTCCAAAGGACTAAAGAAAACATTATAGTTATTTTCTAATCTGGTCAAAAGACCGTTCGTATAAAAAAGGTTAAAAAAAGAGAAATAATTATTACTTTGCTCTATACTCTTTTAACGAGTTATTTTTATTATTAAAGTTTAATTTATATTTTTTTTATAATTTTATCAATACAATTTTTTTTGTTAGTTTTTTTTATATATTAGTTTTAATATCAATTATAATAAAATGACTTAATGTATGTTTAAAGAAAGAAAAGAATGAGGATGTGTTAAAGAGTTATTAAGGAGGGAATAAAAGGGAGGTAAGTGGTGTGGGATTGTGCGGAAAAAGGGGTCATCAGGACAATAAAAGGAAGAGATGATCAAAGGTAGGGAGGGCGGCTAAATGGCTCGTGTGTCAACAGACGTTATGGATTTGGATGGTATCATGTTCATCATTATAGTGTTGTTCTTTTGTTGGTGAATTCCCATAGTTTATTGTTGTTGTTCCTGAGCCGGATGTTGGGATGGGACTCACCCCAATGGGAGTCGGCAGAGCTGGTCGGCGATATCAAGACATCTCAGGCTGCCTAAGAGGGACACATAACAAATATTCGAATTCAAAAATAACATGTAAAAACACTACAAATGTTCATTAAAAAAAGTAAGTCAAAATGGAAAAAAAAAATCATGCAAAATAAAACATTACTATTGTACATTTCAAAAGTCAAAATGAAAATGTTAATATATCACATTTTTATGCTTTTTTTTGTATATTATCCTTTTCGGATAGGAGACAATTTCAAATTTGTATGAATCTTTAAAATCAGTTCAGCGATTCTTAAGTTATAAGCGTAGTAACTAACACAACTTACTTTTATATATAAAGATTATTATTATTATATTTTTTTTTGACGATATGCTCCTAATGATTTACTCTCTCTGAATATACTACATATACTCTACGAGTGTGCTTTGTTAATTTATTTATTATGCAATTATTTTAAATAAACCACTACTTATATTAGCCTTAGTAAGCCATCAAACTAACAACTAACTGACATTTCAGAAGTTTGCCCAGAATATCAGAGGTTGGAATAGCAGAAAGGAATTCACTTTCTCTATACCGACAGGAGCCCGAGCACTCTAAGGCTTTCTGTGGGCCTTATTCATCAAAACTGATATCATCCTAAATACATTTGAACCGTGGAGAATTCATCCACACTACGAAACTCCGAATCAGAACTAAGAAAACACGACAATGACTCCATATACTCACTGATTTCAAAGGTCCGAAGGCACAATAGGAAATACAGACAACTCAACAATTATGTATGAATGCCGCATAAACCCGTTATCATTATGGACTCGTGGCTAGTATCCTTGTAGTTTTAAAACCAAGGGTTGATTTGCAATAACTTACAGAGGTATATAAAGTTTGTCATTCCGATTGTAACAACTCGATATAAGCATTTTAGACCCCAGTACCGGCAGGTTTAAGATGTGTTCGGACTTATAGTCACAGTTTTAAACCGTTAGTAAACTACTAATTGACAGCAAGTTCGGTTTCCAATATGTAGGAAACTTGAAATTGTCTCCATATAGGACAAAGTTTTGATATAGACCCCAGAGAAATGTGTCCCGAAATTCGAAATTCGGTATTTTGATGTTTTGTTTCATACTTTCGCCAAAATGTTTTCAAATGTTATATTTGAATTTCGTAATGGGTGTCACTTCCTATTACAGAAAATGTAGGTCCACGTCTTCACATAGGCCCTCACGTTTTGATATATGCACCTCATAGCAATGGTAGTAGGTGTTGTTGTAGCAGCTCATAATGCCGTGTTCGATCTGACTCTTCTCAATCGGGTTCTGCCTCTAAGTCCAGTCTCAAAAAGGATGCAACCTGTACGGGTTGGGTCCAGAACGAGACTGGAGTTAAGTGAGTAGGTTTGGCTGGACAGCGAGAAAGGTGCAGCGTGTCATGTGGTCCTGTGGTCCTGTGCCACAAGCTGGGTAGATGTTCTGCACATCGCTTTCGATCCGGGCCCAATAGGAATTGAGGCGATTGCACCATCAGTATTTGGTGGAGCCAAAACTAGTCGGGTTTGTCGGGACAGTTCTCGCTCTTCAGCTGCGATGGGAGGGGATGGTCTCCTAATGTAGTATTCACTATATATCCTTCAATAACTTCTGAGACCCCGTTAGAGTAAGTACTATTCAGTCCCGCTTGATAGGCCTGTTGATCTAGAGGCTCTCTCTATCTTTGTACCTGTCTCTCTAGATCATGAAGGTCTTTCCTTACGTGGGCGGAGGTTGCCTATCCACCAGGCAGTGATTCGGATGGCTCTGTCGGTAACACCCAAGCAGGTATTGCATTGACAGCACTTTATTATGCTGTCGCACCGGTAAGACCTTCGCCTTCTCTGTAGATGGTCGACAGCTGTCATGAGAAGGTGGTTCTAAGGGCGGCATTCTGGCAGGACCAGTTCGCAAGGATAGGTCCGTGAAATTTTGAAGAATAAAATAAATAAATATTGGTTCCCGTTTAGATATAGCCTTTATATAATCCTACCAAGTGACACTCGTCGTTTTGCATTTAACGCCGCAATTTCCGGCCGAATCTTATTTCTAGTAGTGTGAAATATTTTTTCGGCAAAACTTACATACGCATTTTGTCAGTAAAATTTATTAAGCATGTTGAAGCTTTGAGACAGATATTCAAACCAGCTTAGTATTTTAGCGCTTCAATTTTGCAGAGAATAATATGACCCCCATATATTTTATTTTTTTAGTTTTAACAATAAAGGGATTAAGCCTTAGCATTTTGCAACAACAAAATACGATGGTATACCGAACAAGCAAGCCAACACTGTTCTATTAATAGAGAAGGCACGGTCGACGAAGGGGTTTTTGTTGTAACAGACAAAACTAAGTTACACGGTTATGCTACTTCGTTCAAGTAAAACGAAAGCATAACAAGTGGAGAAAGATGTAAATGTTTATAAGGGCGGTTGTTAGATTAAGAAGATTTTCCAAAAGAATTTTAGTTATATTTAATTCCTTGGTTCCTCTTCTATTGGGTCGATCTCGTCACTTGGCTTAAAAAACGTTTTTTGTCATAGGAGTTATTTTTTTAAAATAACTTCTGGGGAGAATATCCCAGACAAAAAACAAGGGAACTGATGGGGATTGGTGGCTCTTTCCGAAACTTAGATATTCCCTGCCTTATCCCCTGGTAAACATTACCATCGTTCTCCACTAATACACATACATTTTTAAAATAACTCCTGGGGAGAATATCCCAGACAAAAAAAAAGAAGGGAACTGATGAGGATTGGTGGCTCTTTCCGAAACTTAGATATTCCCTGCCTTATCCCCTGGTAAACATTACCATTGTTCTCCACTAATACACAAACGTTGTTTTTATAAAAACAACAATAAAGGGATTAAGCCTGACCATTTTGCCTCATTAAAACAAAATATGTATTTTTTATCAAGATTTTATTAACAAATGTTGATATATTTTTAGTAAGTTGTGTTTTGGTTTTTATTAATTATAATTTTGTATTATTGGCAAATAATATTACTTTTTTGGTATATTTTTGGTTCCATTTATTTTTTATAGCTTTTTTGCTTTATTTTTCATATTTATTGTTATATTAAATTAATAAATGTGTATATATTTGTTTGATGGATCATACACAAAAACTCCAAAGAAGTATAAAAATTTATTTTCTTTTTTGTTTTATTATTTATTTAAACAAAAAATTTTCTTTGGATGTTAAAATATAATTTATTTAAAACTGGATCTATTAAAATAATTTGATAGAATAAAATATTTTAATGGTGCATTGAAAAAATATTTAGTATTTTTTAGAATATTAATAAACCATTTTTTGTGTAAGCGTGTCAGTAAAGCATTTTTTGAACCGTTTTAAAACTAAATCGCTATATAAAGCTTTATTCCAATTTTTAACAAACTTTTCTCTTAAAGGTTTGATTAATTAAACTGTGTGTAAGGCCCTTCACATTTTATAAAATGTTACGACACTATTAAATAAATTGTCTAAAATGGGATTAAGCATCAATAACAATTCACGATTATTGAATGATAAGATATTTTATGTCCAATCCATGTTGAGACATTTGAATTTAGGTCATACACACATTTATTCGATACAGAGTTGCATTACTTATTGGATTAAAACTTGTTTCAAAACAAATAAAAATTAATTACATCTTTACGTTTTTTACAAAATTCTTGATAGTTCAGAGACAATTATTTTTGGAAAAAATAATTAAGGTTGAAGAAAAGTTAAGAGGGTTTTACAAGTTTACATATTGGCCAATTCCAATTGTTTAAATTCATTCATTTAAATTATTCGACTTAATTATTAATTGTTTAATATTATAGTACTTTAAGGTTTAGTATTCGTTACCAATTTTTTTATAAAGACAGTCTCAATCAAAAAACACATTAGTTAATAGTAGTGTATTCACCAATTTTTTTTTTCAAAAAGAAATTATGATTATGTTATATTTAGTTTAGGATAAAAAGTTTGCATTATAATTTGCCAATTCAAAAAAGTTTAAGTTTTTTTTATCATTGATTAAGGTGATAATTAAAGCGTTACAAAAAACAAACCGTGTTAATTGGTTGTTGTTGCTCTAAAAGAGGGGGGATTAATTTGTTGTTATAAAAAAATGTTGTTCGTTTTTGTTTCAGCGAACACATGTGTTTTAGCATTTAGTTGTTGTCCTTTTTTTCAATTCAATAACAATTGAATACCAAGAAATTATACATTCACATTTTCATTGTTTCTTATGATTTCAAATAATTTTTTTGTTAAAAAATATATTTATCTTTTATGTGGTTCTTTAAAAAATGTAAAATATGTTATACATAAAAACATTTAAAAAGGTAGAAAAATAATTTACTTAATTTAATATATTATTTTGTTTTTTCTTTTGGTTGATTTAATTGTTTAGTATATAAAAAAACATTAAACATCCACTAAGATTATTTTGAAATGTTTTAAGGTGTTTTGGATTCGGTATTAGGTTTTTTATTATGTTTTTTTTTTTGTTTTTTTTTTTTTTTTTTTGGTTAAAGCTTTTATATTCCAATGACAAAATGTTTAAAAATATTTTGTTCGGGTTAATTTTGATAAATTTTCTTCAGTTACTACCATTTCTAGGTGATAAGTATGTTTTTAATTTTTAGCATTCTCTTGATTTAAACTGATGCTAATTACTATAGCATGAATCGGATCTTTATTGAAAAACTTCTGTATGCATTGAGTATACCAGAAAGACACATTAAACTTTGGACACACTCCCAGTGTGGTGGATCAAGGGAATAGCAAACTTAATACAATGTAATCAAATGATTACTTTGTATATAAAAGGATAACTATAGTATCGAAATTACCCAGCGGATTTTTTTGCACATACATCTTACAACTGAGACCATTGACAATGTAGGTGCGACTCATCCAAAGCCTGTAGACATTTCTACTTACATTTACACAGCGATGGCTTGGCCGTCAGACGAGTCCGAAATTTACAGAAAATGCAAGCGAATGTTGGATGGGTTTGATATCTACCGACATTTTAAGCGAAGGCTAGATAGGTTCGAAATCTATCGACATCCGATTCAGATGCAAGTGCGACGGACACAATTTATTATATTTTGTTTTGTTATTTAATTCTAATATGGATTTTGTTTCACAATGTAATAGCAAAACGACTCATCTAAATCGGATGCTAGTTGTATGCTTTTAACCACTGTTATTTCCTTTTTTTCCTATTGACAAAATAGCATACATTTGGATGAGTATTAAAATGTAATGACCAGCGGACTGCTGAGTAAAATCATATGTACATATAACTCCAGTGACTTTGAATTGTCAATTGTATGTCAAATTAAATCCACTGCACTTCAGACTTGACGTATAAATTTTGGAATTGACAGTATAAAATCAGTGGGTTTATTAAAGCTTTGTTCCATTACTTTTACGATTGTTAAACCAGTAAAACCGCGAAATGTAAAATCCGCTCTGAGAGAGCTATTTTATCTAGAATATAAAGAAACGAAAAACTAGTAAAAATGTTAAAATTAGATGACAATCCTTCAAAAACAACATGTCAGCCATTCAGATGCTGTCAATCATACAAACACTTCACTTTTTTCTCCACAAAGTAGTAAAAGAGAAAATCACATTTGATTTCGCTCTCTTAAATTTGGCTGGGAATTTCGCTACTTTTTTAAGGGAAACACTTTCTAGGAAAAAGTTGTAAAGGCTGCTCATAGCTGATTAACGATATAGATTCTTTTGACAATAGCTAAAACGTGTTGCCCAGCAATCTTGCTTCGGCCTTATTGCAGTTAAAAAAATCTTATAAACACAGCTGAATGTTCCAGACGTTTTCTTGTAGCGGTGACACTGAGTCACTTACAGGATGAGATGAATAAACTGCAACCAACTTTAGACTGCTGTCATTTCTAAGCCACTCGTCCGACAGCTGTAAAAATGATTCCAGTAACAGCTCATTGAAAAACCACTAGTGGCTATCGTTAGAGCACTCTATCATTTTTTTGAATGTGTATAAATTGTTTGTGTCTCGTACCATCGCTCGTTACTGTGATACTGGCAGCGTAGCCCGACGTCAAGAAAGTGGACGGAAGAAAACACCAACATCAGCAGAAAATTTTCGAAAAGTGAAGAAGCGACTTGATTGAAACCCGCGTTGCAGTGGCCGAAAAATGTCTCGTGAGCAGAATATATCGCAATATTCCATTCGGCAAATATTGAAAAATGAGCTCGGGGTAAAGCCATTGAAATTCAAAAAAGAAAATAGACTCAAAAGAGCTAAAGAGTTTCTTCGCTTGGCCAAAAGTGGTGAACTGCCGAATTTGTTTTTCTCCGATGAGACAACATTCGTTGTCCAGCAGTTTGTAAACAAACAAAATGATCGTGTTTACTTGCCAAAGAGGTCAGCTGAAAATGTGCACGTGGTGTGGGCCGCCATGGTCGCTCTCCGCTCGTATTAATCGACCGTGGCATAAGAATAAGTGCCGAATATTATAGCCAAAATATTCTGGAAAGTGTATTAAAGCCTTGGGCACGCAAACATTTTGGCCGCAGACCTTGGACATTCCAACACCACTCTGAACCATCGCACTCAGCACGCGCCACCCAAGAATGGTCACAAAATGAGGCTCCTCGCTTTATTTCCAGCGCACAATGGCCACCAAAATCTCCGGATACCAATACTTTGGGCTATTGTGTCTGGAGTATTTTGTAAAGCAGGGTTGCCACTAAAAAATACCAAAGTGCCTATCACCTCAAGCAAGCGCTTCGCCGGGAATGGGCCAAAATACCGCAGAGCAACATTCGGGCAGGGTGTGACGGTATTTCATACAGAAATAGTACGAAAATCTACATGTGTTCAATAATAATATTCGGTGAACCTAGGAATGATCCAGAATTATATGTGTCTATATGTATGTACGTGTGTATGCGGGTATGTATGCATTTATGTATTATTTTACAACATAAGGCATTAAATATGAACATAAATAAGAATTGGAAAGATAGATTTTCAGGCAATCTGCGACTAGCTATGATCGAAGTTCCTCAGTGATTTTCTGAATATTTGTATTACATACATGTCAGATTTTAAATACTGGTACGTGGTAATTGTCAAAGGTTCGATATTGAAAATCGTGTTAAAAGTACAATAAAATATAAAAACGTACAAAAGTAATATCTTTCATTGTCCCTTCTTATTCTCACATCATAATTCTCTGTAGTTAGGTTAGGTATGTACTGTGTTTATTGTATTTATCTATGCATAATTCTTTATCAACTTTACTTTTAACTATCATACGTTTCATCATCATCAATATCATCATCTTCACTAATATAACTCGTACAATATTTACTTGTTTATAACCATTTGAACACGATTCCTTTAAAATACTGACTTTGATTACAATATTATATTTTTAGATTGTGGGTTTCTTTCTTAGCTATAATATGTTTTTTGCAAGGCATATATAATAGATAATGTCGTCTCGTCGTGGCAGCATCTCTGAACAATAAAGAAAGAGAATAATAACAAATTTTTCAAAACCAAAAAATTAAGAATGAAACAAGTAAAAAAAAACATTAAGTTCGGCCGGGCCGAACTTTTAATACCCTCCACCTTTGGCTAAAGAAAACCTATTCATATAAAAGTATCTGAATTCGAACGTGTTCCACTTTAAACTACAAATACTAGTAAGAACGTTTGACAATGCAGTTAAACTTTTCGAAAAACCATAAAGTGGTTGAGGTCGTTAAATTGAGGTAATACCAAACAATTGCGTGTGAAAATGTGACTAGGATTACCAAAATACCAAATATCGGTGGGTACCGTTATACATGCGATATAGGTATGCGTGGACCCAGATATTCAATGTTCTGCCACAGGAGCTAGAACCTATTACGAACTACAAATACACACTTTTAGAAAAAACCCGTTTAAAAATATGGTAAAAATCATCAAAATATCGAATATCGGGAGGTACCGTTATATGGGGCTATACGAAAACGTGGACCTACACTAATAATGTTCCGCCACCTTAGCTAAAACCCATTATGACTTACAAATATTAATTTTAATTAGAAAAAATGTGGTAAAAATCCTCAAAATACTGAATATCGGGAGGTACCGTTATATGGCGGCTATAACAAAACGGGGACCGATAAATCTAATTTTTAATACTAACCATCCTCAACACAATATAAATTGTTGTGCTAAATTTTAAAGGTCTACTTTAAAAAATGTGGGCTGTATCATGATTTCAAAAGACAGACAGACGGACGGACATACATACAGACAGACGGGCATCGTTAATTCAACTTAGAATTTTATGCTGAGCATGAATATATAGATACAAATGGTGTGACCTTTTCATGGTGAATTTATATTTATATTTATTAAAAAATGTTCATAGATACCTTCTTAAGAAGATCGTGCCGAAAAAGTGTTATATCAAAAGAACAATTTTCTGCGATATTTAAAAATTTTTCGACATTTTTTGTTCTGACGACATTACCTATTTAACATACCTTAATTTTATGCAATGCTATGTTATTTATGTAAATTGTATATAATAAAATTATATAACGAAAAAATATATGTTTTGTTGTGTTGTGGTTGAACGAACTAGACAAGACAAGCTTAAACTCAAAAAATTGGACCAACTACAAAAACTCATATTGAGCAAGTAAAAAAGCTGTAAGTTCGGCCAAGCCGGACTTTGAATACCCTACACCATTTGTAACGAATTAGGCAATTTTCAAAAAACAAAAAAAAATTAATTAAAAATCCAGTTAAAATTTCAAAAATACCAAATTTAACCGTTATATTAGGGCCTATACAACGACGTGGACCCGCATAGGCAACTTTTGTCATAAGCCATTACAATATTCAAATGCGAAACTTGAAAAAAAAAATCGGCGAATAATGTAGCTAAATTCATCACCGAACACCGAATATAGGGAGGTACCATTATATGGGGGCTATACCAAAACGTGGACCTGCATAAACAATTTTCTGTCACAGGCTGTAGTATCCATTAAAAACTTCAAATACCAAATTTGAAACAATTCCGGCGAATAATGTAGCTAAATTCATCATCATCAATTCATTACCGTTATATGGGTGCTATACGAAGACGTGGACCTGCATGGTCCATTTTCAATACCAGGCATAATATACATTTGAGTAAAATTTTATCAACCTACTTAATTTCATTCGGAAGCTTAAGTGATTTCCACAGAAGGACGGACATCGCATCGACGTAGAATTTTGTGCTGATCAAGAATATATATACTTTGTGGGGTCAAAAATGTATATTTCGAGGTGTTACAAACGGAATGACAAACTAAATATACCATCCATACTATGGTGGAGGGTATAAAAAACATCAATGGTTGAGATTTTATTATACATTTCAGTGTCTTGAATTCTAAATAGAATTCAACTTAATCAAATGTTCCGGTCACCATTCTGGTTTAAATAACTTTCGCCACATTTCTAACAGTTTTGACCGTAATACGGCAATGGTAAGTTCTTCATTGGTAGTTGGGGTTCTATAGTTAAGCTCTTTTCATTTATTTTGAATGTTAGTGACAAACCGTATAGAAAATATAAAGTTCACGAATATCCTAAAAAATTTGGTAAAGGGTATAACAAATAAAAGGGTAATCCTTTCGTTTTCTGATTCTGAATTTAAGTGTGATAATCATGACACCGACTTAATAATGGGAAAATTGAACTATTGACTTTCAAATCCCTAATACATTAGTTTTGGTTTTCATGAGCAATTTGTCAGAGCCAATATACAATTGCTCTGTTTCAGAACTGCAAGAATGTAAAAGTTTTTACTACGATAACCGATTTTACCTATATGAAATCGTAAAAAATTGCAACATTAGTAGATTCTTGCAGGTTCTGGAACAGAGCACATATGTGTAGGATGGATTTTGATGAATATCGGTTCGGACACAGATGTCTTCGTCAAATTTATTAGAATACGATAGAAGCCTGATATAACGATAATAGTTGGTATGTTTTAATTCTAATAAATTCCCCATATTTTATTTGTTATGTGTAGCTATACTATATATGCAAAGTGTTGCATGTTATTTAATATTTCATTGTTTATTCTTATGAAATACTAATTATACCCTACGACACTATACTATAAGTTTGATTGGGCCAACAATTATGTAACACCTCGAAATATTGGTTTCCCACAGAGGAAAGTATATATGGATCTCCCTATCTCGCCGAGCTGAGTCGATCTAGCTATGTATGTCCGTCCGTCCGTCTGTCCATGTTAATTTGTAATCACTCTACAGGTCGCAATTATGGCCCGATCTTCATGAAATTTAGAATGGAGGTGAGGATAGGGCCAGATTAGATCCATATTGCTCTTGGATATGATCGCATAATATCTAGGGGTTGAAATAAAGTTGAAACAAAAACTGAAAATTTTCCTGATTTTGCAGCTGCTCTCCAGATCGCAATTATAGACCAGTTAGCATGGTTCTAGAGCTTAGGGCTGGGCAGAAGCCTTCCAATATTGATGGTCATCGGGTAATATTTAGTGGGTGAAATAGGTCATAACATTTGTGCTAAATTAAAGTCAAATTTTCCATTAAACCGAGTGAAATCACAAATAGACGAACAGGTCAATCCTGACCGTTACGTAGATTCCGATAGTAAATATATCGGATATATATAGCGAAATATATACAATACATATATACAAAGGAAGAGGATGTTAGCTAAAATGTTTATATCTCAAGAATGGCCGATTTTGACAAATTTTGTCAATTCGGTATGCCCTCTTGGTATAAAAGTATAAAATCTAAAAAATCGCATAAAAAGATGCCAGTAATGATGTTAATATAGATTTTGTAGTATTTTGTGACATTTTTATATATTTTTTTTATCGCATGCGATTTTTTCAATTTGACTTATAATATTGAAGTGTATATTTTGTAATATTTTTTCACCTTACAACACAGGCTGGGGTAATTATGTATATACAGATTGCATTTATCGTCCAATCCTCACGAAAATTTTCACAAAGGTAGGATTAGGCTCAGAAGGGCTAGGCCTATTGTTTTAAAAGATGCCCGCAATATATTTAGGGATTGAAATGGACAAACAACTAAAAATGTTCTTTATTTTGCAACCGTTATAAAGGTCACAAATAGAAACCAAAGGACATGAAATATCGCATGAAGTTAGAGTTTAGGACAGCGGGTAGAATGGGCCACTACTTTTGTGTGAAAAAATATCAGCATTACTTACAGGCCATATCCGAAATACACAAAAGGCGAACTTCTGGCTTTTTTATGCTCATTCCGTTGACAGAAATATGAGCTATAGATGAGTCTAAGTTTGGAGATACAGAGGAACCTCTTGCTTTTGGAGATGATCGCAAAATATTAGGAGTTGAAATGAACCAGAAAAAATTTCCTGATCACACAATTGAAGTCAATCGACACGCCTGAGAAGAGATTTAAGGACAGGGAAGAATTCTAGCATTTTGCATGACCATTCGATTATATATAACTGTAAAATGGACCACAACAACTAACAGCACGACGGAGTGCGTAAATATAGGGCAAATGTCACTAGTTAAAAGGATAATGATAATATCTGGCTCTCTGGTGCTCCGTGATATAATTTCAAAAGCGAAATCTTTCAAAATGGATTTGGACATAAGGGGGCTTCTAACAAATTGTAGTGTTGTAGGGTATCATATGGTCGGCTCCGCACGACTATAGCCTTTGCTTACTTGTTTATTTTACAAATAGTAAATGGTTAATTAATTTTAAAATTATTGAAACAAATAGATGAGTTCCATGCCATTATCGATTTATCGAAGTGTCAAAACTTTTCGGGAACCATTTAAAATTAACATAGAATTCATTTCATGGTACAATAACATTAAATTAAATTTTCGTATTAAAGATTTACTCGATATTCGGGTACGTGGACGTTTGTCTGGCAAAAAGTTGTCAAAATTCTAAATGTAGTGGATTTTTGGTCGTTCTGATTTTAAAATATAATATTGATACCACAACATGGGCATTATATCTGACTTTTAAAATGCGCAAGCAATATAAATGTGATTTATTCCACTTCAATTTGGGTTTAAAATTCCAAATCAGGCATTTAAATTCATTTTAATTACAATACTTTTTTTAAAGATATTGATTTGAGTAAAAGTATATCATAATAAAATGTTGCGTCATATGCATGTAAAATGTTATTAAAAAATAAAAATGAATCGCCGTTTGACGATGTATGTGTATAATGTTATCGACTCTTCCGATTTCATATTACTCCTTCGTCTTCTTTAAATTGTGCGTATAAGAAGTTGCGTAAATTGTAATAACTTTGTTTTGTATCATTTTTTATAGTTTCTGATAGGTACTACGTTGCAATAACATTATATTTTTTTGTAGTATGTTTGTATGTATGTATGTTTTTATGTATGTATGTAAGTTCAGGTGACCTCTTTTTGTCGCCGTTACAAGCTTTCCAAAACGTTATTTCCTTTATAAAGTTAATCTTATATTCTAAATATTCCGTTTTGTAACTAACGCATCGTAAGTAGCATTTGTTTAATATTTTATTGTTAGAGTATAAAATTTGGATGTGAATGTTTCAAAAACTAAGTTCTTTGTTGTGAATATTTATGGAGGAGTTTAACCCGAATATGTATTTTTTTGTTGTTTAGTTTTAATGCAGTTGGTTTTAACATTTTAGAAAATATAAATAATTAATGCACATATTCGTATTTCATATGAATATATTTCATGCATTTATTGTTTGGCTTAGGAACATCAAACGTAGTTTTAGATGTCCTTGTAGTCGACAAAAGTTTTTTTTTTGTTGTGTTGTTTTCATTCTTGGAACAAACTAATTCTAAAACACGTAAATGAGAGCATACATATAAATTTTCAATTACACCTGCTTAACATATTCAATAAGAATTATATCACTTGGAAAGCAATATTAACAACCGACGATAATATTGAATTCGATCATAGTTTTTAGTTAACTTGCCATTGAATGTTTACACACTTCCTAAAGATACAATTTATAAAAGTGAGAAACTATACTCTAACCTAAAGCTTCAATAAGCCTTATTTTAAAACCCTATGTTGGGTTGTTAAAGAAGAGAAAAACAATCTTCGATTTGGAAGATAATCTCGAAACGTTGCTAATACCCGTAATAAGAAAACATATTTTTTAATATAATCAGAAAATAGATGTTATCAGATCAAAATATTTATTTACGAAAAAATTTGGCTTTTACTCCATGATAACGTTCAGAATTGTGGGTATGCCCCACTGAGTAATTTTTTTGTTCCCGAGATTAAAGTCACTGTTAAAGTGCTTTAGCATAGACTAATCAAAATATTGACGAAGTAATGCTCTCACCGCTTATCTCCGAAAAAAAAATCGGATCAGCAGGTGTCTTCCATGTCGTTTCAGGGGTATGAGTGGAAATATTGAAAACACTCAATTTTAATATGTTAAATATATCAACAACTGTAGGATATTTATAAGTTGATATGACATATAAAAATACGGCAATAATTATATGATGTTCTTGAAAAACGGTGAAATGTGTTTCGAAGACTATGCAAAAACGTGCTGAGAGCCACCTATATAAAAACTTACTGGTTTTTATATAGGTTATAAGCATTATATGGATGCTATACGAAGACGTGGATCCCCATAAGTATTTTGTATCTGTTCCGAAATTTATATACGAAATTTGAAACTATTCCGGTGAATAACTTCGCAAAAATCATCAAAATGCCGTATATCGGAAGGAACCGTTATATAGGAGATCATATATCTCCTATATATAGATAATTGTCTTCCAGGGGATGGAGTACTCACAAGGACCTCCTTGTGTGAACTTTCAATTCAGTTGAAAAATGTGGCTAAAATCCCCCAATATCGTTGGGTACCGTTATATGGGGAATATATTATATCGTGCACCGATATAGCCCATCTTCGAACAATAAAAACTAAAATAACTAAATAACTTTTATCGAATTCTTTTCCCTCTTTACTTGTGTATTGATGAAAAAGTCAGTTAGTAGTAAGTCACCAAATCAATAGCTATTGGAGATAAATCGGATAGGATCGGATCACACATACTTAATATAAAATATTCTTGGCAATTTTTACAAATTGCAGAAAAATCCCATTGAATATGTTGTAAATTGTAAACATCATCACAAATATGACATTCGAATTCTTCAAAAACAATTTTTTCTAGACATTATTTGTTCCAAAAGAAATTTCTTCACAAAATTTCCTATTTTTGTTATTTTTTTCAACAATTATGAAATTTGTTGTATTCGTTTTGTTTTACATATTAAATTGAAGTAAAAGTGTTCTGTTTTCTGTTGGATTAATTTATAATTAATTTTAAGTGTAAAGTATAAAAAATGTTATGGACTTAAATGTTAAATCTAAATAGTTGCTTGATGTTTGTTTTCCATTTCTTTCCAAATTTTCCAAATATAAAAAAATTATCTTAAATTTAATATATTTATTTGAGTTTTAAGTTCTTTGTTGTTATTTCATATATTTTTTGGTTACCAAAAAAATGTTATTTAATTATTATTAATATGTGCGCGTAGAATTAATTTGTTAAAGTGACAAAGAATTATTTTATTAATTAATTAATTACAAGCTAAGTTGTTGATGTTTTTGTTAGTCATACAAAATTTACTCTTTATTTTTTTTTTGCCAAAAGGTTACATTTTTAGATTCTTGCCCCTTTCCCATTTTCTTCTTGAAATGGAGGAGAAAATAATTTTGATTATTTTTATTTATTCAGTTTTTTTTTTGTTTTGCTAAAAAAGTTCATTTTGTTTTCCTTGTAAAAATTACAAATATTTTTGTTGTACAATTATGTAGGTGTATGTGTGACAATGTGTGTGTGCGAGTGCAGTATAGCTTTACGCACCACTTACCAAAAAAATTATTTTTGTCATAAACATCTGATATCAAATGCTTATGTTTTGTATTTCTCTTTTTTTTTGACCACAAAAATGTTGATTCGAAAAAAGTTAATTATTAATAGAATTGGATTTTGATTGTGACGCAGGCAAGTGTACATTGGTGTGTATGTATCAATGGGAGACAAGGGACAAGGGTTTTACACGTCTAAACAAAATCCAATTCAAGGCCAGTCTCTATATCAACAGCCACAACGTCTGGTTTTGCTGCTGCATCATCGTCATCCTTGGACTTTTTACTTTTGGACTTATCTTTCATTGTGGCGAACGAGGCCAGCAAACCCAGGCCACTGCCACGTCTGGAAGATTGTCCCAACTGTTCGAATCAGGAATCGACAAGGACATGCCATCGTGCCAGCAGCTCACCTTTGGCCATATCACGCATATCCACCCAGTGGGCCACCTCTTCGGGGCCCGATGAATTAAGGCCCAAGCTAAACCAACCAACCATTTCGTTCTTCTTCATATTACGCTTAGCGTAAACGGAAACCATTAACGTCACATCGTTCAGTTGAAACAAGGCCACCTGCAATTAATAAAAACGATCTATATGTTGCAAATCGAATAATAATGGAGTTTTCTGGACATTACCTGAAATACAAATGTCTCTTTAAACAGAGGATTTGGTTGGCCACGTCTCGTTGATGTTTTCGCTCTGGATATCTCTTGTCCTATACTACTAACTAAGCATAACTTAACATATGTATCTGGCGCCTTGTTAATGGACAGCGTTCGAAACTGACTTCCCTTGACAATTTCAACGGTTAATCGTCCTGTGGTACCATTATAACCTAAACCTAAAAGTAGCTCGGGTACACCTCCATGTTGCATTGAAGTGGTCGAGCCGGCACTATCGGAACGGGCTAAACTTAATAGATCACTGGATGATCCCAAAATCTGAAACGAAATGAAGACATGTGTTATTATTTGAAGATTAAAAAAGATGCTAAGTTTAACCGGGCCGAACTTTTAATATCGAATATCGGACGGTAGTTTTCATATAGACCTCATATAGTCTATATGAAAACGCGAACATGTATAGTCAATTACCTACCAGAGAAGGCGGTATATATTGCGAACTCTAAATACATATATTGAGATAATTCCGCTGAAAAATATGGCTCAATTCGCCAAAATACCGAATATCGGATGATACTATTGTAAGGGGGACAAACGGCCCACATGTTGACCTTTAGAGGTAATTTTCTGTCATAGGACGTGGTTCTTATTATGAACTCCAAATAGCAAATCTTAAAAAATTCCGTCGAAAAAATCATCAATGTACGTATTATAGGTAGATACAAATATATGATGGATACACAACAAGGTGAGCCTATGTAGATAATTTCCTACCAGAAAAAATTGTAACTGTTTTCAATACCAAATAACAATTTGGAAATAATTTCATTGAACAATGCCGCCAGTGCTTCGGTCAGAAGTATTGCACAAATCATCAAAATACTGAATATGTGGGTGTACAGTTATATATGATCTACACCAACACTTTGATGTCTATGGATAGTTCTATGCAAAACAAACCTAAATTCCTTTCAAAATTGTGTCTTAAACACCTCAAAAAACTTTAAATCTGCCGGTACAGGTATTTGAAGGCTATACCAAAATAATTTATTTCTGTTCGCCTACTGGTCCCCCTTTGGAAGCTAGAGTGATTTCCACAGACGGACGGACAAACAGACAGTCGGATGGGCGGACATGGCTAAGAATCTTATTCTGTTAAGAAACATATACACTTCGTAGGGTCTAAAATGCTTATTTCGATGAGTTACAAATGGAATAAAAAACCTAATAGTACCTCTATGGCATTGTGGATGAAAAACGTACTACTTCTTCAATGATATTCGGAACCTATAACGGGTTCAGGGGCACTTTCGATAAAAAGGATGTATACGCTGGCTGAACACATTTATACCGCTGACGATTTCAAATACGTCGCGACAGATACACTTCTTAGAAAATTTCTTGGACCGGGCCCTCAGATAAATTGTTGACGTAAAAATAGGGTAATGCCACAGGGAAGGATTTTAATGCCATACAAAGTCTATTAAGGATTTGAACCAGTCTGCTATGCAGACGACGTTATAATACTTCTGAGTGGAAAGAAAACTACAATGTTTTGCAAAAGGGCCGAGTCGGCTCTAAAACTTGCATACAACTGGGCTAGACCATAAGGTCTAAACGTAAAAAAATAGAGATATGTCTTTTCATTGGAAAATTGGGGCAATTCGATAAACCTAAGCTAATATAGCACCACATGCTGGGGATATTTAGGGTGAGATGAAAAAACTGCAAACAACTTTAGACTGCTGTCATTTCTAAGCCACTCGTCCGACAGATATTAAAATTATTCCAGTTACTGGAAAACCATAAGTGGCTATCGTTACAGCATTTATATGTGAATAAATCTTTTGTGTCTCATACCAACGCTCGTTACCATGATATTGGTAGCGTAGCCCAAAGTCAAGGAAGTGGACGGAAAAAACAGCAACATCGGCAGAAATGGTTCGAAAAGGTAAAGAAGCGACTTGATCGAAACCCACGTCGCAGTGGCCGAAAAATGGCTTGTGAGCTAAACATATCGCATTATTCCATTCGTGGTAAAGCCATTGAAATTCCACAACAGAAAGAAAACGACCCAAAAGAGCTGTAGAGTTGCTTAGCTTGGCCGGAATTGGTGGACTGCTGAATTTGAATTTGAAAATTATGGCGTAGTCAAAATTAGTGGCATATGACAGTTATGGATAAAAAAATAAGATTAAAATATTACAGGCCTGTACTGGCTTAAGTGTATGTCTACAAGGATATTTGGCGATATTTCGCCTCCCTTTTTCCCTCTAACGCGTTTAGAGGGAACTTAAATTTCAAGTCAGTGGAAATTTATATAATAATGTTATACGCCCTTCGGTTTCTGGTAATACCAGCACAAACGGCCAAAACTTAAACATCGAACATCACAAAATTCCCCCTAAAACCGTCTTCGGAAAATAATTCTTTTTTTGTTATAGTCACTTGACTATTCATAGGTCCACCTTTTCAGTGCATCGCCCATTAACAATATATTCAATGAGTGTCGACGATCTTGAGATGATGAGATAGATATGTTCGACTTATGTGAGAGTTATTTTAGAACTTACCGATGATGTATTTCTTGGCTCCAATGGAAGCCATAGATTTGTTTCTAATTCCAAATCTATGGTAGCAAAGCTAACATATGCTTCACCGATCAGTCGTTCTTTGCGCAAACGTTCGCAGCCATACAAACGTACACGCAGGCCCATATTATTCACCTCTTCGGGTGTAACACGATGCAGCAGGAAACTCTCCATATATTGGGGATTCTCGCCCGATCGTATTTTGGTCTTGTGTTTCTGTTTCTTATTAGGTAGCATAAGAAGGCGCACTTGCGTGTGACACTGTTGGCCATTGCCCAATGTGGGTAGACCACGGGCCTGAAAGGAGAAATAAGAATTAGAATGCTGTAAAAAATATCGAGTTTGACCTTGTACCTGTAATACATGCACCGTCATCTTGCGCATGGGTGCATCGTACAAAAGCGAAATCTCAATACTGCCCGATTTGCCATAACACTGGGTCTGAAGTGAGATATCATCGGATTTAATTGATCTTAAATCGCTGGTATCAAATAAAGGTTCCTGTAAGCAGCATTAAAATTAGATCGCATGTATCATGAGAATAGTGGAATTCTGAAATCTTACATCTTCATTGTTGTTATTATTGTTGTTGCTGGTGGTGGTGTTGTTACTAGTTTGTGTATTGTTGTTGCATGCTTGTACAGTGGACACTTCCTCCAAACTTCCTTGGCGTGGTGGCGTTGTTGCATTTGAACTTGTTGTTGTTGCTGTTGTTAGTTTCTGATATTTTGTTGTTTTTATTGGTTCTGCATTTAGATCAATGCGTGACTCTTTCAGCGAAGCACTCTGTGATATATCGGAAGTCTTACTAATCGAAGCATGTCGTTCTGCAATTGAAATGATAGCATTAGTTTGTGTATATACATTGAATATAGCAGTCTACCGACGATCTCATGGCCTACACTTCAAAATATGTTGATTTTGCAAAGTTTTTCTTTAGATTAATAAAAAATATTTCGAAACGAACGTTTACAACCATGCCAAATAAAATATACCTCAACTCAATACGTCCTGGTAGGTATCTTAAGGATTTAGACATGTGAATGATTAGAACATGCCTGTCTTGCCGATTATGTTATATTACTCCAGTAAAAACCGATTTCAAATAGGTAATACTAGGGGATTAAATGATAATCTGGAAGGCGGTTATTATGAAAAACAGTCTTCTGGAAAAAGACAAGACTTGAAAGATATTGTTATCCAAAGATGCGTGCAGTATCCCGTTCCCACGGGAAAGCATTTTCGCCTAAATGCAGAGAGATTACTAAGTATTTTTTACTGGAAAATTGTCGCATGTACATATTGTAACAGTGCAACCAATATAAGTAAATTCAGAGCAAAGGTTAAACCACTCTCCAACTATCGTCTCAGATCACGAAATATGTGTAGTAAATTTTCATAGCCTGGTGTTGAGTATGTCATTAAATTTCTTACTTATTGCGGGACACCCCCTTCATTTTAAAAGCTTGGAAAGGTATGATCTCGCTACTGAAGGCAGTAGCGAAGACTCTTTTGGTATTACTCCTCTCCACAATCTCGATTGTCAACATGTCAGTAATAAAACACCACAGCAACGTTAAACGTCGTATCCCTATGCTTTAGTTGAGAACTTTTCCAGGACAGGTGGGATCATAAAAAAGTTTTGGTAGTACCTAGTTTATCAAAGGTTTCGAGGATAGCGAAAATATTTTATTTTTTTATATAGACGCCTGTCATACGTTAAATTTTTAAATAAAACATTCGAGCTTCAAAACTTCAGTGGTTTTCAAGAATTTACGCATGCATAAAATTTTATTTTCCAACTATAATATATATGATCATTAAATCAATTTCCTCAGTCTCATCTTCTTAAATTGGCCTGGTCTTCAAATAAAAAATTCGCAAATATACATATGGTCATACGTTACCTTTCTTTTCGCCACTAATTATTCCTGTGTGACTATCAATTGATGCCTCTACGGAATCATTTGAACTGCATTCACTGTGTGACGATGGTATGCCAACTTTACCACGTTCCGCTATGGCCAATGGATCTTTCGAAGAATCCCTCGGTGTTACAGTGACACGTTGTAGATCACTATTAAAATAATTGAAATTTTGTGACAATGGATTTAATTGATTGATGCCATAGTTGGTGAAACTTCCGCTCCCTCTTCCAGACGAAGCAATGCGCGCCTGTTGTAAACGTAATCTTCTTAAAATATCCTCCTCCGAATCGGAACTTGTGTTATCGTAGCGACGTTTTCTTGCTAAAATTGCAAAGAATTAAGTGTTTGACATTGAAAACAATTCAACAGTATAAAAAATTATAATTCTACTTACATAGTTTCTGTACACATTTTGATGCCAAATGTTTCTCATCGCAACAGTGCAATCCTCGACGGGCATGAAAACACCATTTTCGATTAACATACAGAAAAAACAATAGCATTAAAGCTATTACACCAAATACAGCAGACAATACTGTAGTAATTTCAACAGTTCCTGTAGGAGAGGGGAGAAAAAGATTATTTGGCAAAAGCAAAATGAAGTTATATTTTAATTAATCTTTAATTTAAAGTCAATATAAATGTTTTAAGTTCTAACGGACAAAGTTATTTATGATCTTCAACATTAAGTACTGGGGTAATATAATTAGAATGTTACTATTATTGCTTAACGTATCAATCTATCTATCTTCTTCTTCTATATCTATAGGAGAGGAAACTGTTTGTACGTTTGATTGTCTGTTTGTTTGTAATTTATAGAATCAAAAAGTGCTGAACAGATGTTTCTTAAAAATTCCAAAAAAATCGTCAAATGCCACAATTTTTACGTTTTTTTACGCTGAATCCTCGGAATGTCCAAGGTCTGCGGCAAAAAGTTTTGCGTGTCCAAGGCTTTAGTACACCCTCCAGAATATTCTAGCGATAATATTCGGCATATATAAAAGTGTGTTAGGTTAGTGACTACGCTTATAACTCAAGAACGGCTGGTCTGATTTTGACAATTAACACCAAATAGGCTGATATCAAAACGTGGACCTATTTCTTTCATATGGGTCATATCGGTCCATATTTTGGTATAATCCCCATGTGAGGGTATTCCCGATTTCAAGAATTTTTTTATATTGTAGCCATATTTTTTATACCCACCACCATACATAGTATGGAGGATACATTAAGTTCATCATTCCGTTTGTAGCTCATCGAAATAATCATTTTAGACCCAACAAAGTGTATATATTCTTGATCAGAGTAAAATTCTAAGACGACGTAGCCCTGTTCGTCCGTCCGTCTCTTATAATCACGAATAAAGACAGGAAGCTACAATTTTGCACAGATCAGCCTTTTGTGTGCAGGCAGGTGAAGTTTGAAGATGGGTTATATTGGTTTAGCATATTGTATGGCCATATTGTACGGTACCCTCCGATATTCGGCATTAAGAACATTTTTTTATGGAATTGTCTAAAAATTCTACACAAGTAATTTTTTGTGGGTACTTTACCGCCTGTAAGAGAATTGTCTTTATATGTCCACGATATCGTATATCCCCCATATAACGGACCTCCCGATATTCGGTATTTTGATGATTGTAGCCATATTTTTCAATAGAATTGTCTGAAAATCCACACAAGGAGTTCCTTCTGAGTACTTTACCCCCTGGAAGAGAATATGGGTCCTCGATATTGTATAGCCCCAATATAACGGCACACCCCGATATTCGGGATCTTGATGATCTTAGCGACATCACCGGAATTATTTCAAATTTTGTATTTTGTATTTGAAGCTCGTAATGAGTACTACAACCTATGCCAGAAAATTGTCTATGAAGGTCCACGTCTTCTTATAGCCTACATATAACGATACCTCCCTTTATTTGATGTTTTGATGATATTAGAAACTTTATTCACCGGAATTTTTTGATGATATTAGCGACATTATTCAATGGAAATGTATCAAATTTCGTATTTGAAGTTCGGAATATATATATATATATATATATATATATATATATATATATATATATATATATATATATATATATATATATATATATACATATATATATATATATATATATATATATATATATATATATATATATATATATATATATATATATATATTCTTGATCAGCATAAAATTCTATGTCGATTTAGCAATGTCTGTCGTCTATCCGTCTATATAAATCACTCTAGCTTCCGAACGAATTGAAGTATATTGATAAAATTTTACTCAAATGTATATTATGTCTGCAGGACTTTTGGTATTGAAAATGGGCCATATAGGTCCACGTTTTGGTAAGCCCCCATATAACGGTACTTCCCGATATTCGGTATTTTGTTGATTTTAGCGACATTATTCGCCGGAATTGTTTCAAATTTGGTATTTGATGTTCGTAATGGATACTACAGACTAAGACAGAAAATTGTCTGTGCAGGTCCATGTCTTTGTATAGCCCCCATATAACGGTACCTTTCAATGTTCGGTATTTTGATGATTTTAGCGTCATTATTCACCGGAGTAGTTTCAAATTACGTCTTTAGAGTTCGTAATGTGACAGAAAATTTTCTATGCAGGTCCAGGTCTTCGTATAGACCCCATATATCAGCACCTACCTATATTCCGTATTTTGACGTTATTAGGTACAATACTCAACGAATTGTTTGAGATGTCGTATTTGAGGTTCGTAATGGATGCTACAGACTAGGACCGAAAATTGTCTATGCAGGTCCAGGTCTTCGTATAGCTCCGATATAACGGTACCTCCTTATATACAGTATTTTTATGGTTTTAGCTACATTATTCAAAGTTTATTTCAAGTTTCGAATTTGAATATGGTAATAGCTTATGAAAAACAAACCTATATAGGACCACGTCGTATAGGCCCCAAATAATAAGGGATATATTCGGCATTTTTAAGATTTTAACAGAATTTTTAACGGATTTTATGTTTTGAAAATTTTCAAATTCGTTCCAAATGGTGGAGGGTATTTAACTACTGCTTATTAACTTGTAACTTCTTGAACTTTATTTCGGCAATTTTGTAATTTTAGAAAGAAAAAAACATCCCTTCACTTTTGGTATAACCCTCATATGAAAGCATCCTCTGATTTTTGCTATTTCCGGGATCATGGTCCCATTTTTTTTTGATTTGGCATCCTTGGTGGGTAGAAAACCTTAAGGCAGAAAATATTCATTGTGGATCAATGTAGCGTCCATATAACGGTACCTCCGGATTTTACCTATTTCAGGGCATTTTCCAATCGATTTGGCTAAAAATGTGTATTTAGGCTACTTCAGGAGTAGCGAACCATTTTACGAAAATTTTTAACACAGGTAAATATACACCACAGTTTCAAACTAAATATCTAAAAATTCGGCATTTATCAGGCATGTCACAGAATGTAAAATCGTTCAAGAGTGAAAACGAAAACGGTTTTAGCTTCTCTAAAAAACGGAAAACGCAAAAATTTTGCGTTTTGATATCACTTTCAAAAAGCAGGGTGAAATTGAAATGTTTAGCGATTTTAAGGTAAAAAATAAACAGAAGACACATACATTTAACAGAAAATATTGTATTAACCAAATTCTCTTAGAATGAACATGTTTTTGGAATTTATTTTACAAAAAATCTATTATTTTTCTAATCCATGATGAAAAATAATAAAAAGGACTTGCGAGGAACTGGTGGTGGTGATATCAATAAATATGTTTTCAGTGAACACGAGAACAGTTTAATCAGAATTTGCGGATTGTATAAAAGTGTCGATGGAGTTGGTGGTGCAGTAAGCTTTGCGGATTTTGTAAGTGAATTAGACCTCAGTTGTTCTGAAAAAGAAAACTTTGATTCGTCATCATCTACACATATTCCAAGAACTCGAAAATCAAGTCAATAAGTTTTAAGTGAATCTGAAAACGAAGAGCTTAATTTTTCACCCTCAACTTCAAAGCAGACCACTTCGATTTTAAATAAAAAAGATAGACCAAGATCATGCATTCCAGCTGCTTTTAAAAATGTTTCTACATTGGCAATTGATCCAAGAACACCAACAAACTTTGAAGAAAACCGTTCGCGAACACCTATTCAAAAACGACTTAGAAATAAAAGCTTATCGTGTTCTCCGCCATCTACACCAATAAGACAAGTGTCGGGCAGCCTAACAAAAGCAAAACCCACGCCTGAAGTAAAAAGACCCCGGGCAAGAACTCCCTCAAAGCAAGATCTAAATGCGCTTTTAGTTGAGGAAAATTCTCATTTTCAAAACTTGGAAAAAATTTGTAAAATTCTAGAAGATAACAGTAAGGAAATGAAAAACAAATTGAAAAGTTAGACAGACTTTGTAACATCCTGGAAAAAAAGGATTTTTGTAAACAAAGTACAGGTTGCATTTATTGCCCGATCCAGATGAAATTTTGCAAAGATCTTTTGTTTGGCACAAGGACGAATCCTATTGAAATTGGAGCTAATCGGTCAAAATTTAGATATAGCTCCCATATATATCTTCGTCCGTCTTCGTCCTTTTATTGTGCACCAAACGTGTAATATCAGTCCGAATAGTATGGAATTTTGCACAACCAAATTAGGCCTGAAAATAAGTATGCCAAATTTGATCGAAATCGGTTCAGATATAGCTATAGCTACCATATATATTGTTCATCCGATATGTTATTTTTGTCCTCCGCAGCCGTAATATGGACTCTGTAACAACAATATTTGGGGAAATATATCAAATACAGCTCAGAAATACCTTTGCTAAATTTTATCGAGATCGGTTCAGATTTGGATATAGCTCCCATATATAACTTCGTCCGATTTACCTTTCATTGTACACCAATCTTCTAATATTTGCCCAAATAGGATGGAATTTGGCACATACGACCGAATCGAGTCTAGAATGTAGTATGCCAAATTTGATGATCGGTTCAGATATAGCTATAGCTCCCATATAGATTGTTCATCCGATTTGTTGTATTTGTTACCCACAGCCGTAATATGCACTCCGTAACTATCTTATTCAGGGAAATATATCAAATACAGCTCAGAAATATCTTTGCTAAATTTTATCGAGATCAGATTTGGATATAGCTCCCATATATATCTTTATCTAATTTCAAATTAATTTTGCACCAAATGGGCAATACAAGTCCGAATTTAAAAGATACAAATGCTTCGGCATATTTAGTCCTTTGAATTTTAAATTATAATTATAATCATAGCGTGTATGATTGAATGCTCCCATAAAAACTTTTAATTGTTATGTGGAGCTCAACTAAATTAGCAAAGTGGTTTAGGGTATCATAAAATCGGCCCCGTCCGACTTTAGGACTTTCTTTACTGGTTTTTAGTTATTTTCGAAAACAAATCATGGCCACCCTAATGTTCACACTATTGTCATAAAACATTTTTCATGCGGTTCTTTGGAGAATTTTAACCTTGGCAATTAATTTTAGTGTTTAGTTGTTTTTATTTCTTTGTTTTGAGCCGTCATTATTTTTTTTGCTATCGTTATTAACTGTATCAACAGTGGCAGTTAATAAAATACATTTAGGCGCTTGTGACTAGAGTATGAAATTGTATAAAACATGTGTCCTTAATTGGGATTTTCCATCCATATTATTATTAATGATTCATAAACCATATGGCCATAACACTAACCGCACCGCTGTTTAATGAAATGTATAAGAGGTAATAAACGAATTATCAACAAACACGGAAGACATTTTAAAGAATGAAAGCCGTTACAATTTCTACATACACATATGAACGAATGACGTGAGCGTGTATGCAAAATACATAACAAACAATTTATTCAAGTTAAACATGTTGAAATATTGACAATAAATTATTTTAATACGAGCATATGTATTCAAAAGTTGTTGACATCAGTTAATTGTCACTTGCTGTTATACACTTGCATATATCCTGTAAGTAAGTGAAATTTAATCTTGATGTATAGAACGACAAGTCCTTTTATAGGTAGGGTTAATTTGGAAATTTAGACAGAAAAAACTCTATTTTCCTTGTGGCTACAGATGATATATATCATTTGATATGACCAAAATAGATAAATAGACCCGTGGCTCTTTAGCCGAAATCCATTTCGTCACATTTGTCGCATGACAATAAACTATGCGTATCGTAATATTTTTATGAAATTTAAATCAAGTTTGTAATTGTACGTTATTGGTCCAATTTTTCGGCAACGTTCCCCGAGAAGAGTTCAAGTTTGAAAAATCCGAAGTAGTCCAACTAGATACATGGTAATATTTATGTCACACCTAGGCCAGGTGGCAAAATGCACAATATTTCTACACGCCCCAACCAAAAAAGTGACAATTTTGAATAATAATCACCCTCATAAAATGTGCAATCAATGTCCAATTTTCTTTAAATTGAGCACATCCCAGTACTTTTCTCCATGTTACGTCAATGACGCAAATGGAACACATTAGTTCATCCTTTTTGGTATCATCCTAAAAAAGTTAACTTTTTATAAAATAAATAATCACTATAAAGTTTATATTGCAGTCTGTTTCACATTTAAGTAGGCAAAAACATGTCCCTACAAGAGATCAACGATTTGAATGTTAGGGTTTTGATAAATATTTCAGAAAATATTTAATTAGGACCTCCAGTACGTTGGGGTCTCGGATATGTTGACTTTATTAACTTTGTAAAAGAGTTAAAGTCGTGTTTTTAGAAATTGTTTATTTTGGCAAGCATTAGTATGTTGGAGGCCCGAAACACAGGGACTTCATTATAGCGGTATGTTTTAAAAATGGATCCCACTATGCGAAATTACTTGGTATTTACATGCCTGGTTAATGCAAATCTGGAAAATACTTGGAAAGGAAATTCTAGAAAATATTTAACTTTGGGCTCACGTATTTTGAAGCACTTTTTAAACATTTTATTTTAACAAAAACAAGTAAGCAAAGGCTATAGTCGCGCGGGGCCGACCATGTGATACCCTACAACACTACAATATATTAGATGCCCCTTTATGTCCAAATCCATTTTGGAAGATTTCGCTTTTGAAATTTTACAGCTAAATATAATCCAATGGTCATACAAAATGCTAGAATTCTTCCCCGTCCTTAACTCTTTTCTCAGGCGTGTCGATTGGCTTCAATTGTGTGATCAGGTATATTTTTCCGTTTTTGGTCCATTTCAACCCCTAAATATTTTGCGGACTTCTTTGAAAACCCTAACCTTTTTTGTAAGGATCGGACGATAATTGCAGACTGTATATAATAACCCCAACCTGTGTTGTAAGGTGAAAAAATATTACAAAATATACACTTCAATACTAAGTCAAATTGAAAAAATCGCATGCGATAAAATAAATGAAAAAATAACAAAATGTCACAAAATACTACAAAATCTATAATCACATCATTATTGACATCTTTTTATGAGATTTTTTTTAGATTTTATACTTTTATGTCAGGAGGGCATTCTGAATTGACAAAATTTGTCGAAATCTGTCCAGCCATTCTTGAGATATAAGCATTCTTGCTAACATCCCTTTCCTTTGTATACACACATTGAACATATTTCGCTATATATCTCCAATATATTTAATGTCGGCGTCTACGTAACGATCAGAATTGACCTGTTCGTCTATTTGTGATTTCGCCGGGATTAAAAATATTAGCGGTTTAATGGAAAATTTAACACAAATGTTATGGACTATTTCACCAACTAAACATTACCCGATGACCATCAAAATTGGAAGACTTCTGCACAGTCCTGAGCTCTAGTCCCATGCTAACTTCCTTGCGACCTGTAGAGCTACTGTAAAATCAAGAAAATTCTCAATTTTTGGTCCATTTCAATCCCTTAATATTATGCGACCTTCTCCAAAAGAAATAGGGTTCTATTTTGACCTTAACCCCACCTCCATTTTCAATTTCGCGAAGAATAATTGCGACCTGTAGAGTGATTACAAATTAACATGGACAGACGGACAGTCGGACTGACGGACATACATAGCTAGATCGACTCATCTCGGCGAGATAGGAAGATCCATATATACTTTCCTGTGTGGGAAACCAATATTTCGTGGTGTTACTAATTTTTGGCCCAATCAAAATTATAATACCCCAACACATAGTGTTGTAGGATATAAAAACCCACTGCTCAAGAAATAATAAGTAGGGTAAGTGTACCAGTAGTCGGCACTTTTAGGATTTTCGCGTTTTTAATCGCTCACCATTCTGAGTGGAACAGTTCAATTATTACAAAGTTAATTTATTCAGATTCGAAATTTTGTATAGTTTTTGCAATAATAAATAAAGTTTTAATAACTTTTTATTAAATTTCATAAATTTGTAGTTTTATTAAAACAATGCTTTTTTGCCAGTAGTCGGCACCACTTGCTAATTGTCGGTATGGCATTTTCCAACAGTCGGCATACCAATTTTTTTGTTAGCATAATTAATAATAATAATAAATTAGTTCATTAAAATATAATATTTTTGTTTAGTTGAACTGATTCGATGTCTTTATTGTACTTTTCTTAAGAATGTGAATTGTTGAGGACCTTAACAGACAAAATTTTAATTTTTATTACAATAAATCATCTTTTCTTAGCGAAATTGTACACAAAGACAGCTGACAATATATTTGAAGTAAACAAAATACATTTAGTTATAATAGTTTCATTTATTTGGGCTTAAAAATAAAAAGTGCCGACTACTGGGACATGCCGAACTTAGGCACACTTACCCTATACTACTTGTTACAGTAAGTTGGAAAACGCTTCCATAGGGTTTTTAGAATTTAATTTGGAGTCTCGAATACTTGGACATTATTGAAACTGCGCGGATTGTACCAGAATACACACCTTGCCAATGCATGGTAGGAAGGGCCCTGTATATAGCTTAAAAAAATGTTTAATTAAGGATCCCAGTATGTTGCGACTATGGGTGGCCAATGTGCGGGAAAGCTTGAGGTTACATCGCTTGCTACATTTTTATACCCTACACCATACAGTGGTATTTGTATTCTTGTGAATAATATGCAGGTCGCATTTATTATACGATTGAGATGAAATTTTGGCTTGTTTGGCCCAAGGACGTACCATACAGAAATTGGTGACAATCTGTTCAAATTTGGTGAAACAAGGACGAACCATACAGAAATTGCTAACAATCTGTTCAAATTTGGTGAAAATCGGTTCAGACATAGCTATAGCTCCTATATATATGTGTCATCCAATTTGGTGTTGAAGTCCCTCACATTCAAAATATGCACTCCACCAGATACAACCCAGAAATACCTCAGCCTAATTTTATTAAGATCGGTTCAGATTTAGGTATAGCTCTAATATATTTCTTTATCCTATTTAACGTTTTTTGTGCACCATATGGTTAATATCAGCTCAAATTGACTAAATTTTGGCCCATCCAACTGAATTTATCCTAGAAACAGGCACTTAAAATCGGTTCAGTTATAGCTATAGCTCCCATATATATGTTTCATCCGATTTGGGGCTTAAGTCCCTTACATGCATGGTACTAAATATTACCCGATGACCACCAATATTGGAAGCCCTTAGCTCTAGAACCATATATATATGTAGAGCAGCTGCAAAACCAGGGTTCTATTCTGGCCCTATCCCCACCTCCATTCTAAATTTCGTGAAGATCGGGCCATAATTGCGACCTGTAGAGTGATTACAAAATTAACTTGGACAAACGGAAGGACATACATACATAGCTAGATCGACTCAGCTCGGCGAGATAGGAAGACCCATATATACTTTCCTATGGGGGGAACCAATATTTTAAGGTGTTACATAATTTTTGGCCCAATCAAACTTATAATACCCCCAACACATAGTGTTGTAGGGTATAAAAATATATATTTCGGAGCTTAGTTGCACAAAATAGACACGTAAGTCCCGAAATTCACTCAATTTGGGCTACTATTAGCCAATTTTTGTACAATAAACCTGAAATCGGATTAAGGATATATATGGGAGCTATTCCAAATCTTAGCCGTTCTCGATAAAATTTGGCAAAGGTATTTCCGAACTTTATACTTTTACTTGTTTCTAGGCTGAATTCGGTCGGATGTACCAAAATTCAGGGCTTTTAGACATATATTGCCCATTTGGTGCACAATTAACCCGAAATCGGTTGAAGATATATATGGGATCTATTTCCAATTCTGAACCGATCTTGATAAAATGTGAGGAACTTAAAACCCCGAATCGGATGAAACATATATATGAGAGCTACAGCTATATGTGTACCGATTTTCTCCAAATTTAATGTATTTGCTTCTAGACTAAATTCGGTCGGATGTAACAAAAAAGAGAAATTTTTGACAGATATTGGTCATTTGGTGCACAATTAATCCGAATTCGGTTGAAGATATATGTGGGAGCTATATTCAAATCGTATCCCATCTTCATAAAATTTGGCAGATGTATTTCTGAGCTCTAAAAGATACCTGGTAACAAAAATCATTTTTGTAGAATGCATATTACGCGTGTGAAGGACTTTAAAACCCAAATCGGATAAAACATATATATGTGAGCTATAGCTACATCTGAACCGATTTACATAAAATTTGAAGTACTGATTTCTGGGATGAATTCTGTCGGAATTTCCGAAATTCAGTCCATTTGAGCTGATATTAGGCATTTGGTGCACAATAAACCTGATATCGGAGCTATATCCTAACCTGAACCGATCTCGATAAAACTTGACAGAGGTATTTTCGAGCAGTATCTGATGTCCGGTACCAAATATCATTTATTTGAATTGCATATTACGTATGTAAGGGACTTAATACCCCAAATCGGATCAAACACTTATATGGGAGCATGGTACAATAAGGAGGTAGAACAGCTTCGTAAAACTATAGAAATACACCCCTGAGGTCATGCCCGCTTCATGTCAGACTCATTCAAGTTATTTTCAATTTTTTCCATATTTTTCGTCAATTTTAAAGTGAATTCATACCGCGAAAAACAAATTAAATGCCTGGATTTTTGCTCAAAAGTATGATCCAAACTGTTCAATCTTTAAATTTCATGGCTAAACTTGTTAATAGCTTTAGTGCGCGAGCCGTAACCTACGGTTCTTCCAATCATTGGTTTTGAAAATATTTTGTTTTCATTTTTCAAAACAATAAATACATACACAAAATTGTAATCAGCTGGTAGCTCTACCTTACCTTTTTATTGTACCATGTATGGGAGCTATTTTTTCCAAATTTGATGTGCTTTCTTCTAGACTGAATTCAGTAATATGTACCAAAATGCAGTTCATTATGATTTATATTGGCCATTTGGTGCACAATTAACCCGAAATTGGTTGAAGATATATTGAAGCTATATCTAAATCTAATCCGATTATCACCAATTTAAATAGGGTTTGTCCTTTGGCCGAACAAATATTGTTTGCAACATTTCATCTCAATCGGATAATAAATGCGACCTGATTTTTTGTTCACAAAAATACATGGACAGACGGCAGACATGCATAAATCGACTCAGAAAGTGATTCTATGCTCAAAAGAAACTATGGGTCTACCTCGCTTCCTTCTCCATGTTACAAACAAATGCGCAAAGACATAATACACTTACCACAATGTGGTGTAGGGCATAAAAATCTTGTGTATTCCTATTAATATATGTATACAATTACATACAAAACATATGCTTTGACACCTAGAGGCATTACAAGGCAAAGATAGGTGCCGTATGGACAAACTGTGCTAAATCGAATCAAAACTCAGAGAATGTCTATCCATTCAACAACAAGTTCCGGCAGACTTTTAAGCCAAATGCAACTTTTTATACTTAATACTTAAAAACCAGTAAAGAAAGTCGGCCCCGCCCGACTTTATGATACCCTACACCACTTTGCTAATTTAGTAGAGCTCCATATAACAATTAAAATATTTTTTAGGAGAATTTAATCATACACGCTATGATTATAATTGTTATTTAAAGTTCAAAGGAGTAAATATGCCGAAGCATTTCTATCTTTTAAATTCGGACTTGTATTGCCCATTAGGTGCAACATTATAGGTGAAAAAATATTACAAAATATACACTTCAATACTAAGTCAAATTGAAAAAATCGCATGCGATAAAATAAATGAAAAAATAACAAAATGTCACAAAATACTACAAAATCTATAATCACATCATTATTGACATCTTTTTATGAGATTTTTTTTAGATTTTATACTTTTATGTCAGGAGGGCATTCTGAATTGACAAAATTTGTCGAAATCTGTCCAGCCATTCTTGAGATATAAGCATTCTTGCTAACATCCCTTTCCTTTGTATACACACATTGAACATATTTCGCTATATATCTCCAATATATTTAATGTCGGCGTCTACGTAACGATCAGAATTGACCTGTTCGTCTATTTGTGATTTCGCCGGGATTAAAAATATTAGCGGTTTAATGGAAAATTTAACACAAATGTTATGGACTATTTCACCAACTAAACATTACCCGATGACCATCAAAATTGGAAGACTTCTGCACAGTCCTGAGCTCTAGTCCCATGCTAACTTCCTTGCGACCTGTAGAGCTACTGTAAAATCAAGAAAATTCTCAATTTTTGGTCCATTTCAATCCCTTAATATTATGCGACCTTCTCCAAAAGAAATAGGGTTCTATTTTGACCTTAACCCCACCTCCATTTTCAATTTCGCGAAGAATAATTGCGACCTGTAGAGTGATTACAAATTAACATGGACAGACGGACAGTCGGACTGACGGACATACATAGCTAGATCGACTCATCTCGGCGAGATAGGAAGATCCATATATACTTTCCTGTGTGGGAAACCAATATTTCGTGGTGTTACTAATTTTTGGCCCAATCAAAATTATAATACCCCAACACATAGTGTTGTAGGATATAAAAACCCACTGCTCAAGAAATAATAAGTAGGGTAAGTGTACCAGTAGTCGGCACTTTTAGGATTTTCGCGTTTTTAATCGCTCACCATTCTGAGTGGAACAGTTCAATTATTACAAAGTTAATTTATTCAGATTCGAAATTTTGTATAGTTTTTGCAATAATAAATAAAGTTTTAATAACTTTTTATTAAATTTCATAAATTTGTAGTTTTATTAAAACAATGCTTTTTTGCCAGTAGTCGGCACCACTTGCTAATTGTCGGTATGGCATTTTCCAACAGTCGGCATACCAATTTTTTTGTTAGCATAATTAATAATAATAATAAATTAGTTCATTAAAATATAATATTTTTGTTTAGTTGAACTGATTCGATGTCTTTATTGTACTTTTCTTAAGAATGTGAATTGTTGAGGACCTTAACAGACAAAATTTTAATTTTTATTACAATAAATCATCTTTTCTTAGCGAAATTGTACACAAAGACAGCTGACAATATATTTGAAGTAAACAAAATACATTTAGTTATAATAGTTTCATTTATTTGGGCTTAAAAATAAAAAGTGCCGACTACTGGGACATGCCGAACTTAGGCACACTTACCCTATACTACTTGTTACAGTAAGTTGGAAAACGCTTCCATAGGGTTTTTAGAATTTAATTTGGAGTCTCGAATACTTGGACATTATTGAAACTGCGCGGATTGTACCAGAATACACACCTTGCCAATGCATGGTAGGAAGGGCCCTGTATATAGCTTAAAAAAATGTTTAATTAAGGATCCCAGTATGTTGCGACTATGGGTGGCCAATGTGCGGGAAAGCTTGAGGTTACATCGCTTGCTACATTTTTATACCCTACACCATACAGTGGTATTTGTATTCTTGTGAATAATATGCAGGTCGCATTTATTATACGATTGAGATGAAATTTTGGCTTGTTTGGCCCAAGGACGTACCATACAGAAATTGGTGACAATCTGTTCAAATTTGGTGAAACAAGGACGAACCATACAGAAATTGCTAACAATCTGTTCAAATTTGGTGAAAATCGGTTCAGACATAGCTATAGCTCCTATATATATGTGTCATCCAATTTGGTGTTGAAGTCCCTCACATTCAAAATATGCACTCCACCAGATACAACCCAGAAATACCTCAGCCTAATTTTATTAAGATCGGTTCAGATTTAGGTATAGCTCTAATATATTTCTTTATCCTATTTAACGTTTTTTGTGCACCATATGGTTAATATCAGCTCAAATTGACTAAATTTTGGCCCATCCAACTGAATTTATCCTAGAAACAGGCACTTAAAATCGGTTCAGTTATAGCTATAGCTCCCATATATATGTTTCATCCGATTTGGGGCTTAAGTCCCTTACATGCATGGTACTAAATATTACCCGATGACCACCAATATTGGAAGCCCTTAGCTCTAGAACCATATATATATGTAGAGCAGCTGCAAAACCAGGGTTCTATTCTGGCCCTATCCCCACCTCCATTCTAAATTTCGTGAAGATCGGGCCATAATTGCGACCTGTAGAGTGATTACAAAATTAACTTGGACAAACGGAAGGACATACATACATAGCTAGATCGACTCAGCTCGGCGAGATAGGAAGACCCATATATACTTTCCTATGGGGGGAACCAATATTTTAAGGTGTTACATAATTTTTGGCCCAATCAAACTTATAATACCCCCAACACATAGTGTTGTAGGGTATAAAAATATATATTTCGGAGCTTAGTTGCACAAAATAGACACGTAAGTCCCGAAATTCACTCAATTTGGGCTACTATTAGCCAATTTTTGTACAATAAACCTGAAATCGGATTAAGGATATATATGGGAGCTATTCCAAATCTTAGCCGTTCTCGATAAAATTTGGCAAAGGTATTTCCGAACTTTATACTTTTACTTGTTTCTAGGCTGAATTCGGTCGGATGTACCAAAATTCAGGGCTTTTAGACATATATTGCCCATTTGGTGCACAATTAACCCGAAATCGGTTGAAGATATATATGGGATCTATTTCCAATTCTGAACCGATCTTGATAAAATGTGAGGAACTTAAAACCCCGAATCGGATGAAACATATATATGAGAGCTACAGCTATATGTGTACCGATTTTCTCCAAATTTAATGTATTTGCTTCTAGACTAAATTCGGTCGGATGTAACAAAAAAGAGAAATTTTTGACAGATATTGGTCATTTGGTGCACAATTAATCCGAATTCGGTTGAAGATATATGTGGGAGCTATATTCAAATCGTATCCCATCTTCATAAAATTTGGCAGATGTATTTCTGAGCTCTAAAAGATACCTGGTAACAAAAATCATTTTTGTAGAATGCATATTACGCGTGTGAAGGACTTTAAAACCCAAATCGGATAAAACATATATATGTGAGCTATAGCTACATCTGAACCGATTTACATAAAATTTGAAGTACTGATTTCTGGGATGAATTCTGTCGGAATTTCCGAAATTCAGTCCATTTGAGCTGATATTAGGCATTTGGTGCACAATAAACCTGATATCGGAGCTATATCCTAACCTGAACCGATCTCGATAAAACTTGACAGAGGTATTTTCGAGCAGTATCTGATGTCCGGTACCAAATATCATTTATTTGAATTGCATATTACGTATGTAAGGGACTTAATACCCCAAATCGGATCAAACACTTATATGGGAGCATGGTACAATAAGGAGGTAGAACAGCTTCGTAAAACTATAGAAATACACCCCTGAGGTCATGCCCGCTTCATGTCAGACTCATTCAAGTTATTTTCAATTTTTTCCATATTTTTCGTCAATTTTAAAGTGAATTCATACCGCGAAAAACAAATTAAATGCCTGGATTTTTGCTCAAAAGTATGATCCAAACTGTTCAATCTTTAAATTTCATGGCTAAACTTGTTAATAGCTTTAGTGCGCGAGCCGTAACCTACGGTTCTTCCAATCATTGGTTTTGAAAATATTTTGTTTTCATTTTTCAAAACAATAAATACATACACAAAATTGTAATCAGCTGGTAGCTCTACCTTACCTTTTTATTGTACCATGTATGGGAGCTATTTTTTCCAAATTTGATGTGCTTTCTTCTAGACTGAATTCAGTAATATGTACCAAAATGCAGTTCATTATGATTTATATTGGCCATTTGGTGCACAATTAACCCGAAATTGGTTGAAGATATATTGAAGCTATATCTAAATCTAATCCGATTATCACCAATTTAAATAGGGTTTGTCCTTTGGCCGAACAAATATTGTTTGCAACATTTCATCTCAATCGGATAATAAATGCGACCTGATTTTTTGTTCACAAAAATACATGGACAGACGGCAGACATGCATAAATCGACTCAGAAAGTGATTCTATGCTCAAAAGAAACTATGGGTCTACCTCGCTTCCTTCTCCATGTTACAAACAAATGCGCAAAGACATAATACACTTACCACAATGTGGTGTAGGGCATAAAAATCTTGTGTATTCCTATTAATATATGTATACAATTACATACAAAACATATGCTTTGACACCTAGAGGCATTACAAGGCAAAGATAGGTGCCGTATGGACAAACTGTGCTAAATCGAATCAAAACTCAGAGAATGTCTATCCATTCAACAACAAGTTCCGGCAGACTTTTAAGCCAAATGCAACTTTTTATACTTAATACTTAAAAACCAGTAAAGAAAGTCGGCCCCGCCCGACTTTATGATACCCTACACCACTTTGCTAATTTAGTAGAGCTCCATATAACAATTAAAATATTTTTTAGGAGAATTTAATCATACACGCTATGATTATAATTGTTATTTAAAGTTCAAAGGAGTAAATATGCCGAAGCATTTCTATCTTTTAAATTCGGACTTGTATTGCCCATTAGGTGCAACATTAATTTGAAATCATATAAAGATATATATGGGAGCTATATCCAAATCTGAACCGATCTCGATAAAATTTGGCAAAAATATTTCTGAGCTGTATTTGATATATTTCTCTGAATATCGTTGTTACGGAGTGCATATTACGGCTGTGGGTAACAAATATAACAAATCGGATGAAGAGTATATATGGGAGCTATAGCTATATCTGTATCGATCATCACCAAATTTGGCAGACTAGCTTCTAGACTCAATTCAGTCGTGAGTGCCAAATTCCATCCCATTTGGACAAATCTTAGACGTTTGGTGCACAATAAAAGGTAAATCGGACGAAGTTATATATGGGAGCTATATCCAAATCTGAACCAATACTTATTTTCAGGTCCAATCTGATCGTACGTACAAAATTCCATACTATTCGGACTGATATTACACGTTTGGTGCATAATAAAAGGCAAATCGGACGAAGATATATATGGGAGCTATATCTAAATTTTGACCGATTATCTCCAATTTCAATAGAGATCGTCCTTGGGCCAAACAAATGATTTGTGCATTTGGGATAGGGCAATAAATGCGAACTGTACTTTGTTTACAAAAATACATGGTTAGACGGACGGACGGACATGCATAAATCGACTCAAAATGTGATTCTATGCAGATCATCAAAAGGATCTATGGGTCTATCTCGTTTCCTTTTGTCTGTTACAAACAAATGCACAAAGACATAATACCCTGACCACCTTGTGGTGTAGGGTATAAAAACTCTTGCATTACCTTAAGAAAATGTATCGATACACTGAGAAAAATTCAGGAAAACTGAATTAATCTATACGGCTTTATGGTCAAAACAATAAACAAAAAAATTATTTAGTAACTTTACTAAATATAGAAAATATCGATAAAAATAGACTCGAAAGCAACATAGTTTTGTTGTATAAAAATATACCTAAAAAAATAGAACGCATACCAGGTACTAGTAGTTCAGTTCAATTCAATGTTAAAAGCAGTTATTGCCTTGTGTACTTCATACGAAACATTAGATATTAATATTTTAACGACTTCAGTACGTATAATTACCGTCATTATGTATAGCGTTGTCAGACAGTAATGTTTATTTTGTTAAGTTTAATTGCTTTGGAGATATGCCGATAAAAGGCATTAGAACAATTCCGCCCATCGTAACACTGAATTCAAACAACTGTCAATGTGAAGAGCAAAGCGTAAAAGAGCCCACCAATGCGTCAATGTCCTTTTTTATCAAGGTTAACTTTACTGTTAGGTTACTAAAAAGTTCACCTAACAATAGTACACACGTATGTAGTCAAGTCAATTTTCGCACCGGACATTAGATGAACAATAGAATTAGAATGTTCTGTTTATACCCTTCACCATAGTATGGAGGGTATATTAAGCTTGTCATTTCGTTTGTAACACATCGAAATATAAATTTTAGACCCAATAAAGCATATATATTCTTGATCATCATAAAAGTCTATGCTACGTCTGTCGGTTATCTGTTTCTCCGTCTCTGGAAATAACTCTACCTTTCGAAAGAAATAAAGTAGATTGACATCAAATGTGTTTTAGGTCTGGACATTTTGGTATTGCCAATGGGCCATATTGGTCCACGTTTAAGGTTTTTTTGTATTTTACTCACAATTTTACCAGAATTTGCTGTAAATTGACAGCATATGTTTACATAATGTAAGAAATGCACAGAACTGTCAATATAAGTCTAAATTTTTGGTATGATCGACTTATTACTCTACCTCCATATATTCGCTATTTTGATGATTTGTGTCACACCATTCCCCGGATATGTTTCAAATTTGGAACTTCTATGACAAAAATTACTCAGAGAGGTCCAAGTCTTTGTATAGCCTCCATATAACGGTACTTCCTGTTTTTAGCGACATTATCCAGTAGTATTTGAAGTTCGTAATGGGTACTACAGCTTGTGACTGAAAATGGTCCATGTACATCTTCGTACGAGTATAGATCCAATATAACGGTACCTCCCTATATTCAGTATTTTGATTAATTTACCAACATTCATCACCGGAATTGTTTCAAGTTTCGTATTTGAAAATCGTAATGGTTCATTACAAAAATTGAGTATACAGGTCCACATCTTCGTATATGTCCCAATAAAACGGTAACACCCTATATTCACTTTGGAAAGAGGTAAAAAGTAAATCGGATTAACTGATTATGTATGGGTGTAACATATAAATCTGATCCGAGGAGAGACAAAAGTTGAAAGAGGTTGTTCGAGGCTGTGTGGGATATGTTGTGCCGAATATCATGGTTTTGGAATTTGAAGTTAAAAAAAATATATGTATACAGTTATAGCTACACCCGAACTGATTTCGCCAATTTTGGCAGTCTTAATTTTAGGTTTAATTTCACCTTATGTGCTGAAATTGATTTTATTTGGACAAATCTGGTGCTCAATTGATGTGAAATCAGACCAAGATATATATAGGGGAAATATAACCAAAAAAATGTGAGAAGTGCACCTTCTAAGAACACCATTAAGCGTTTATACGAAACATTTTCGACTGGTAAGGCTCTTTCTAATCCGAAGAGGCCATATAAAAGTCGACCAAGGCGATCGGCTGAGAATATCGCTGCCATACGAGCCAGTGTTGAGAGGTCCCCAAGAACATCCTAAAAACGCCGTTCTCAGCAGTTGGGCATGGCTCGGTCCACTTTACAACGGATTATTCGCATTGATTTGCATTTGATCCCGTACAAAATGCAATTGACGCAAAGAATGTTGCCTGCGGACAAGCCTCGTCGATTGGAATGGGCCCAAAGAGTCATGGGTCCGTCGAATATGTGCAACCCTGTACTTGTACCCTCAATTAAATTGTTGTGTAGTTTTGTTGTTGCAAAATGGTCAGGCTTTATCCCTTTATTGTTGTTTTTATAATAACAACGTTTGCTTATTAGTGGAGAACGATACCAGGGGGTAAGGCAGGGAATACCTAGGTTTCGGAAAGAGCCACCAATCCTCATCAGTTCCCTTGTTTTTTGTCTGGGATATTCTCCCCAGAAGTTATTTTAAAAATAACTTCTATGACAAAAAACATTTTTTACCCAAGTGACGAGATCGTAAGCTCAATAGAAGAGGAACCAAAGAATTAAATAAAACTAAAATTCTTTTGGAAAGTCTTCTAAATCTTACAACCGCACTTATAAACATTTACATCTTTTCCACTTATTATGCTTTCGTTCAACCTGTTGTCTGTTACAACAAAAACCCCTTCGTCGACCATGCCTTGTCTATTAATAGAACAGTGTGGGTTGTTTGTTCGGGATACAGTAGTATTTTGTTGTTGCAAAAAGGTCAGGCTTTATCTCTTTATTGTTGTTTTTATAAAAACAACGTTTGTTTATTAGTGGAGAACGAGGAGGGATAAAGCCTGACCATTTTGCAACAACAAAATACTACGGTATCCCGAACAAACAAGCCACACTGTTCTTTTGTGTAGTTTTTTTACTGTTAGCCTAGTTTCTTACCAAAGCGTTATGGGTCTTAAAAAATAATATCCGAATCTGAACCGGTTTAAATATAAATTGACAAAATTTGTAGACCAAATTCCGTCACAAATTCCAAACTTCATTGAAACTGGAGACACATAGGATGTTTGGTGCATCAAATACAAGAAATCGAACAAAAATATATATAGGAGCAAAATCCAAATCTAAACCGATTTCTATATAATTTGGCAAATTTATTTTTGTACCAGATTCCGTTACAATTTCAAATTTTATTGAAATTAGAGATACATAGTGTGTTTGGTCTATCAAATATATATGGGAGTTATATCCAAATCTGACCTGATTTCATTATAATTTGGAAAATTCATTTTTGTACCGAATTCCCTCTCACATTCCAAATTTGAGTACTGTATCTAAACTAAATTTTCTGGAAATACCTCCAATTCTGATGCTATTTTAAGTTCCAAGTGGAATTTAAACAAGTAAAAAAACATTAAGTTCGGCCGGGCCAAACTTTTAATACCCTCCACCTTAGGGTAAAAGAAACATTAGAAGAAATGTGGCAAAAACCATTAAAATGCCGATTATGGGGAGGTACCGTTATATGGGGGCTATACCAAAACGTGGACCTATAATTACAATGTTTCGCCACCGGAGCTGGAACCCATTATGACCCACAAATACCAATTTTTAGACAAATCAGTGAAAAAATGTCGCAAAAACCATCAAAATACCGAATATCGGGAGGTACCGTTATATGGGGGCTATATCAAATCATGGACCCATGCATGCAATGTTTCGCCACCGAAGCTGGAACCAATTATGACCAACAAATACCAATTTTCGAACAAATCCCTGAAAAAATGTGGCAAAAATCATCAAATTACCGAATATCGGGAGGTACCGTTATATGGGGGCTATACCAAAACGTGGACCTATAATTACAATGTTTCGCCACCGGAGCTGGAACCCATTATGACCAACAAATACCGATTTTCAGACAAATCCGTGAAAAAATGTGGTAAAAAAAACTAAAATACTAAATATCGGGAGGTACCTTTATATGGGGGCTATACCACAACGTGGACCTATACATGCAATGTTTTGCCACACGCTCAGGGACCCGTTATGACCTACAAATACCAATTTTAAGACAAATCCGTGAAAAAATGTGGCATAAATCATCAAAATACCGAATATCGGGAGGTACCGTTATATGGGGACTATACCAAATTATGGACCCATACATGTAATGTTCCGCCACCGGAGCTGGAAACCATTATGACCCACAAATACCACTTTCATTGATGTGCGATTTTATTGTAAGTTAGTGTTATTTTATATAATTTGATAAATGTTTTCAATATTTCAAGTGAGCTTTATGACAGTTTCAAAAAATATTGTGGTTTTAGTTTACTATGACGTTCTAATCTCTATTTGTATATACATGAACTTACCATTTAATGCGTAGTTATCCACATTCGAAGTTACTATCATTTCCGAAACTGCAAATGAAATATGAGTTTTAAATTAAATTGAAAACAACATCTGTTTACTTTTGGCATCAAAAAATGATTACAAATAAAATTTAAATAATATCTCCAAAATGAGAACATACATATATGATAGGAAATGGAATGGGGAGGATTTTACTACCATTCATTCCAACTGCAAATGATTACAACCGGTGTTTACAAAATAACATAGCAAAACAAATGAAAAATTCCAACTAAAATGAAAATATAATATACCAACATGAGAGAGGGAGAGAGCGAAAGCTTTTCGAAAACTTTTTCAATGAATCAAAGAAAAAATAGGAAAACCCCAAAAAAAGGACGATAAAGTATGTAATGGAATGGGTAAAGAAGAATATCGATTTTTCACATATTTTCATCTGGATTCGTTAATGCGTTTCTCACAATGACCATTTCTGTATATATACGTATGTGTTGTTACCTTTTCACTAATCACTTTCACTTCTAACAAAGGCAGGATATTTTCTGATTTGTCACAATTTCTAGCGATTTGACTTCAAATGAATTCTTTCCGTTTTGTATTTGTTATGGGAATTCTTTAAGCGTAATTTTCATTGAAAATTTTCGTATAAAAACTGCAACTTTTCACAGATTTATTCAACTTTCCATACAACTTAATCGGGTTGTAAATGCTCGAAACTTTTACACTTTTCACGTAACATTTGTGTTTTCCAAAGCATTAAAATGAACCAACATTTGATAATTTGTGAATTATTAACATGAAATTTACACTAATATTTATACACTAAATACTATTTAACTAGAAATATTTGTTTTTCTTAAATTATTTTTTTTTTTTATGGGGTTTGCTGTATAACTGCGTTTTTTGTTTCGAACCTTTCTCTAGAATAAAGTATCTACGTGTGACTCAATTACTGCCATACGAATCCTTTCCGTCAGTGTTTTCCCCATGCATCACCATGAAAAAGCTTTTGGCAAAGAGCTTTTCACTCTCTCTAGCGTGTGTGTAGAAAGTAATGTCAAATATTGACACAATTTGTAAGGACCAACTGTTGATTTGTCCTGTTGAGAAGGACAAACAGACCATTGAAGAGAAAGTGAAAATATGACCTCTCTATATTTATTTGGTCAGAGAAAGTAAAAGTTAATTACTAAAATGAAGTTAAAGAGGAAGGAATCCCTACAAGGAAAAAGATAAATTAAAGATTAAAGTCGAAATGCTGGATTTCAACTAGATTAGATAGTCGTATTACTTGGCCAAATATATCAGAAAAAATATTGTCTCTTATATTGAAAATAAAATTTAACCTTTAAAAATTAAATCTATTACGTTGATTTAAAGCACTTTCAGAATGCTGGTTTTATGTTTTAAAGCATGTCAAAGTTTTAGACAAAACCAGTAAAGAAAAGTCAAAAATCGGGCGGGCCGATTATAGATACCCTACACCACTATGAATATTTAGTAGAGCTCCCGTAACAAAAGAATTTAATTGAAGTAGATCATACCACCCATGGTACAATGATATCAAGGTAGGGCTATGATACCATATGATTTTAATATTTTTATTTTCTTGGCTTAATATGTCATCTTTATTTGTTTATGTATGTGTTTTCTTTTCAATAACAAAAAAATTGTTCAGAAAATATTCAAATTCGGATGTTAAAATGTTTATTTCAACGTATGCATCGACAAAATCTAGAGTTTTTGTAGCGAAATAATCCTATAGAACATGATTTTGAAAAGAAGTGTTGACCTTTCATTCAGTTATCGCGTTTTTCAATTATTTATTCAAAATAAATGCAGCAAGTTGTTTGATTTTTTATTGTTTTGATACTAATTCTGACATTACAAGCCAAACAGATAGACCTCTATACTTGCAATTTTTTCAAAGTTGGCCTACCTTCTCTTCATTGTACCATGATACCACCTATCAACATTTGGCTTTGAGCAGTTATAGCATGGTACAATGAAGAGAAGGTAGGTCAACTTTGAAAAAATTGCAAGTATAGAGGTCTACCTGTTTGGCTTGTAATGTCAGAATTAGTATCAAAACAATAAAAAATCAAACAACTTGTTGCATTTATTTGGAATAAATAATTGAAAACCGCGATAACTGAATGAAAGGTCAACACTTCTTTTCAAAATCAGGTTCTATATATCTCTTATGGTTTATTTCGCGACAAAAACTGAAGACTTTGTCGATGCATACGTTGCAATAAGCATTGTGAAAACACCAGAATTTGAACATTTTCTGAACAATTTTTTTATTATTGAAAAGAATACGCACACATAAACAAATGATGTTGACATATTAAGCCAGAAAAATAAAAAAAATTGAAATCATATGGTAGTTCTGCCCTACCTTGAATTCATTGTACCATGAGTTATAGTATGGTTTCAAAGGGAACTAATATATGGGAGGCATATCCAATTTTGAATCGATTTTCACTAAATTTGACGGAGACATTTTAATATTTTATACCAAATAACAAAACAAAAGGATTATATTAAAAAAATATATATCGAAGCCGAGTTCCACAAAATGGAAACGTACGTCCCGAAATTCATTCAATTTGGGCAGATATTGGCCATTATTTGCACAATAAACATGAAATCGAATTAAGGATATATATGGGAGCTATATCGAAATCTTAGCCGATCTCGATAAAATTTGGCAAAGATATTTCCGAGCTCTATAAGACGAAATATCATTGTCGCTGAATGCATATTACTAAAGTGAGGGACAAACACCAAAACGGATGAAACATATATATGAGAGATAAAGCCATGGTACAATAAAAAGATGAGGTAGAGCTAACAGCTGATTACAACTTGTTTTCTAAGTTTACTCGACTTCTGCCAATTTTGTGTATGTATTTATTGTTTTGAAAAATAAAAACAGAATATTTTCAAAATCAATGATTGGAAAACGCATGAATTGCGAGACGCACATTAAAGCTATTCGCCAGTTTTGCCATGAAATTGAAAAACAGAACTGTTTAGATCATATTTTTGAATTCATTTTTCCCGCTGTTTAACATTTTTTAAAAAGGAGGAAAAATAGTGAGTAATTGAAAACAACTTGTTGCATAAAAATTTGACAAGAAGCTAGCATAGTCTCAGGGCTGTATTTCTGTAGTTTTACGAAGCTGTTCAACCTCCATTGATATAGTACCATGGATATAGCTATATTTGAACCGATTTTCACCAAATTTGATGTACTTGCTTCTATAATGAATTCGGTCGCGTGTGCAAAAATTTGGTACTGGTATTGGCCGTTTTGGTTTAAATCCCTCACATGCGTAATATGCACTCCACAAGAATAATATTTGGTACCAGATATCAGATACAGCCCATAAATACCTCTGTCAAATTTTATCGAGATCGGATCAGATTTTGAAATAGCTCAATATATATCTTGATCCGTTATTAGGTTTATTGTGCAGCAAATCTCTAATATCATTCGAAATAAACTGAATCTTGGCAATTCCGACTGAATTCATCCTAGAAACAAGTACTTCCAATTAAGTAAAAATCGATTCAGATATAGCTGAACAATAATATTTTGTACCAGATATTTTATAATGGACAGAAATACTTCTGCAAAATTTTATCGAGATCGGTTCAGATTGGATATAGCTTCCAAACATGATAAAAGAAATAATCATGGCAGGTCTATATCTATAAATGAGGAAAATGTTTGTACGTTTGATTGTGTGTTTGTTTAAAACAGCTGAACAGATTTTCCTGGAAATTCCCAAATATACTGCAGTAGCGCCTGAAATTAAAATAGACAATATAAATTTTTGAAAGTCCACTTAGAAATGCAGATATAGCATCAGAATCGAAGGTACCACCAAAACATTTAGATTTTGTATGATTTTATCTTTTGATCGATCACAGATACAGTCTTTAAATTTGGAATGTATAACAGAATTTAGAACAGAAATAAATTATATTGAAATTGGTTCAGATTTTGGTATAGCTTCTATATATATTTTCGTCCGAATTAATGTATTTGATGCACCAAAAACGCTGTGTATGTCAGATTCCAATGAAATTTGAAATGATATATGGAAATTGCTACGATAAGTCATTTATATAGTTATATTGAAATCGGTTCCGTTCCCATGTATATTTTCCCACCGACGTCATGTATTTTATGCGCCAAACACGCAATGTATATCCAATTTCAATGAAGATTGGTAGTGAAGTACGTAGGTTCATATGTATTGCTACGTCCATGGCACAATTACAGAAAGCACACTTTGCACATATTGGCTTCAGCAAAAACAAAAAAAACTGATAAAGCTGTATTCAGGACCTTTAAGGCTACGTGTGATATGGTAAATATGTAAAATATTACGAGATTGGCCATGGTAAAAGTATATATGTAGATGCATCAACGCAATGCGAACATTGATATGTCAAAATTTTAAAATGGTTTTGTCAAAAATAAGTAGATTTTTATATATTTTCTTATACTATGCAAATCGGAGGTTGTTACAATACACATTTCTCAACAATTTTTACAAATTTTAATAATTTTTCATTCAACATTTTCAATTCCAAAATCGGTTTGACAATTCATTGTCCCAGCAGCTGTGTCGAAGCGACTACCTGTATTCTTCTACCATGGAGATTGGCCTTAAACAAAGTTATTTGGTCCGTTCCAGAACTTGCAAGAATCTACTAGTTTTGCGATTTTTTTTTTCGATTTCGTAGAGGGAAAATCTGTTATCGTAGTAAAAAGTTTTACATTATTGCAGTTCTGGAACAGACCAATTTTGTAGAATATTTATACTTAATATAAATATTGTCAGAATTGACAAATAATGAATTCGCTGCTATGTCAAGGTGATAATAACAATTTTTGAAAATACTTGTAGGTGTAAAGGGCTAAGTACATAACAAGCTTGAAGTCATGGCTAGGCATATTAATGTCAAACTATAATGGAAAACGACGGCAGGATTTTGGTGCGGCTCTGTAATCCCTTTATGAAATGTCACAAAATATGCCTAGCCATGACTTCAAGCTCTTTATGTATTTCTAGCCTAAGAGTTGTGTTTTTAGGGAATTTGCCTTCTGGTCGACCTTATAATTAGGCCATGCGTAGTAAAAACTTTTACATTACAATTCTGGAACAGGCCATAAAACAATTTTTTTTGAACTCATTGGATATACAACATGCTGCGCCTAATTTTGAATAATTCTGCCAGGAAGCGGGGGTAGCCTCGGGATTGTATTTCAATAGTTTTACGAACCGCCGTTTAGACTAGTCATTTTAAACCAATACGACATGTATAGAATAGCCAATGACAATGTTAAATGTCAATCAACTGGTCTAATATTTTTTTAATAATTGCTTGAAAATTAAAAATGAAATTAATTGTTTTCTGACCAAGTTTTTCTCCAATGTTGCGATAGACTGGATCAACGATTGTGAAAACCTCTCGTCATCTCACTTAATTTTCGCTATTTTTTTTTTTGTTCTTAAATTAAAATGATGAAAAGTGTCAAATAATGTGTTTTTCAAATTTAATCATTCTGTCCTACCTTTTAATTGAGTTTTTCATAAAAATGGGTTAAATGTCATGCCCAAATATACATCTCCGGAAGGAGAAGAAGAAGAGTTGCAAGTGTTTGCAAGAAGAAATTTGTCCAGCAAGAATTTGCAAGCAAAAGAAGTTCTCTCTCGAATGGCTCTCTTTTGCAGAACTTACAGCAACAGTTTGCAACAATTGTTACAAATTTTAGGGTTACCAGACACACCTATTAATTTAAGCCACAGATGCTTACCAGCATGGGAAAAGACGTTTAAAAACCCAGTCATTTATTATATTCACCAATTTTGAGAAAAATTTAAATGACAATCAGCTGTTATTTGTGTACCTATACACATGTGAATTTTCCTAAACCAAACGAAATACTACTTAATATGAATGTGCTATTATCCTGCGTCTATAAAGGACAAGATACCTGAATTTATGTTTAAGTTACAAAAACTTACCGCATTCTTTTTTACATTGTTTTTCCAGACTAGATGTTAGGATATGTTATTTGATATCACCTGAAATTATTTATTTAGAAAGAAATAAGATTTTATAATGGTTGAGAATACATTGAGGATATACTTTTAATGCTCTCTGTTGACATTGTATCTTGCATTTACAGTCGTAGTTCCGTGATAAATTAAAAGCCAACGACACATTCAATCTCATTCAAGACGAATTGTCTTGTGTAAACGCCTGACTAGATAAATTCATTTTGCGAAACCGTGAGCACTGCTTTAAGTATACAGCGACATCTATTGTATTTACTACTACACTAGGTCAAACTGTCATATTTTTTGTCCGCGCTGTCAAAATTGAAATGCAAACCGTCAACATGGTATTCTCTCTCTCTAGAATTCTCGTCATTGTTTTTTGTACCTTCGTTCGTCTTTAAGGGAATTAGCGTGCCGGCAACATTTACATTTGCATTCGGGAAGCAGTTACATTGAGTTTTCTCGCAAAAAAGGAATTCTAAGAAAATTACTTCTTATTTCTTAAATCACAAACATAACAATATTTCCAAGATGTTCTGGGGTAAGTTAAAAATGGAAAAATTAAGAATAGTAGAAATGAAAAACCAACATGTGTTGTGTTCACCACGTGTTATCCATGATTCGTGGCCAACAATACATTCAGTTTTAGTTCGATACTATTTTAACATAAAATGTTATCTATTTCGCTTTCTTTGTAGGTCTTAATTTAAAACCTAATCGCAAATACTCACAAACAACAGAGAAAACCTTCCACATTTCACAAGCTGCTTTGGATTCCGAATCTTCGCAGGGCGGCCCCACGCAAATTTGGATTAGCAGCGAAAACCAACGGTTTCTGATATGTACATTGCGCAAAGAGGTTTGTGAGCAAGTTATGCTTGACTTGAACTTCGCTGCTGGGAATGAAATCTGTTTCCAAAGTGTTGGAAGTGGCAATGTTGCCTTGTCAGGCTATGTCATTGAAGATGATATGGCTGATGACGATTTCATGAATGGTGATGAAGAAGAGGAAGAAGATGAGGAAGTCGATTCCGATGAGGAGCAAGATTTGCGCGAAGCCTTGAATGCCAAGAAGGCACAGAAAAACAAGAAAGCCGACAAAGGAAAGGCCAAAAAGGCAGTAGCAGCAGCTGAAGAGGAAGACGACGACGATGATGAGGATGATAGCGACTTCGATGTTGAAAATCCCGGTGATGATGATGACGCCGAAGATGATGATGAACAAGATGAAGATGACGATGATGAGGAGGAGGATGATGACGATGAGGAAGATGAAGAGGATGACTCTGATGATGAAGAAGTCCAGCAACCAAAGGCCAAACAACCCAAGTTGGACAAGCCTGAGAAACAACAAAATGGAGTTGCCAAACCGAAGGAACAGCCTCAAGCCGAGAAAAAGTCAAAGAAAGAAAAGAAGGAACAGAAAAAAGCAGCAGAACAACAACAGCAACAACAGAATAAACAAGATAAACAACAAAAGACAGGAGCCGAACGTTCTCTTACCGGCGGTGTTAAAGTTGTTGATATTCGTGTTGGCAATGGACCCGAAGCCAAACCCGGTAAACGTGCCCAAGTCTATTATGAGGGTCGTTTATTGTCGAACAACAAAGTTTTCGATAGTTTGAAAACAGGCGCTGGATTCAAATTCGGCTTGGGCCGTGGCGAAGTTATCAAGGGCTGGGATGTCGGTGTCGCTGGTATGAAAGTTGGTGGTAAACGTCGCATTACTTGTCCTCCACACATGGCCTATGGAGCACGTGGTTCTCCTCCAACCATCCCACCCAACAGCACGTTGGTGTTTGAGGTTGAGCTCAAAGGCGTTAATTAAATATATCTAATGAATAAGTAATTCCACTCCATTTTTACACAGAAGGAAATCACAAGTTTATCCAGTTTTTAGTTTATCATTTTATGATTTGTTTCCAGTACAGCTAATACGCTATATTACAATTATAAATATTTTACGATTTTTTGTAGAAATCTTTTAAGTAGTATAAAAGGAAATATTTTCCATGCCTATAGTTTCTCTGCATTTTACTTTAGTATCTTTTCACATTTTTTTCTTCACAAACACAGCAAAAAGAAGTTAAGTTTTCCAATACAACGCTTGTTAGATCTACTTTCATTTCCTACCAAAATAAGTCTCTAAGAATTTCTTGTTTTCGTTCTAACTATTAATGAGTTATCATATCAACTCTCTTGTTTATATTACAAATAATTCTTAAAATAAAACCTAAATTGAAATTGTATATATTTGTCTCTGAAATATTTTTATAATTAACCAAATTACCCTTCATTGACCAGGTAGCAAGATATTTTTATTCATGGTCGATTTTCTAGAACGACATTTGGGCACAATGATATTAAAGTTGTGCGAATGTTATCATAAGATATTTTGCAGATGTTAAGAATCTGCTTTAATGAACGAAGGTAGTAAACATTGTTTGGTTTTATTTCCATCTGCTTTTGTAACAGTGCATTTAAAAGCAGCTGCAAAATATTGGAAGTAGCCGTTATAAGGAATATGTCACAATATAGTTAAAGAAACGCATCTCTGGGATAGTTGCTTAGGAATGCAATTCTTTATTATTTTAATATGTATACAAATTAGATGTAGCAGCTCATTGGTTTCACAACATTTCGAGAGAAGAATAATAACAACATCGACATAATTGCTTCTATACTGACCGTTTATCGTTCCATTTAATGACTTCTTTTTGTAATTACTCTATTTTGCGGCAGATTTGATAAAAAATTGTAGAATTTGAAGCACGAGTGACTGGCAATTTTGAAAATTTTTCTAGAATCATCACAAACCCGAATATCGGTGGGTACCATTAAATAGAAACCAATGGAACAATACGGACAATGTTCTGATACCGGAGGTAGAACCCATAAGAAATAAAAATATTGAATTTTAAATCAATCAAAAATGCGGAATACCTGGACGTACCCTTAGGCAATATTATACCACAGGAGGTAAAACCCATCACAAGCTCTTCGTCGCAGGTATAAAAGTTAGTGGTAAACGTCGCATTACTTGTCCGCCACATATGGCCTATGGATCAACCATCCCACCCAACAGTACGTTGATGTTTCAAGTTAAGCGCAAAGGCGTTAATTAAATACATCTAATGAAAAAGTGATTCCACTCATTTTTTAGACAGAAGGAAATCACAAGTTTATCCAGTTTTTATATCCTCTCTCATATGGCTACAGAGTGTATTTATCATTTAATAAGGCCAAAACGTGCATTATCGAAATAACAGCTTTAGACCATAGGTCTAGGGGTGTCCGTCCGTCCGTCTGTTAGACTGGCTGGTGCGCACGATAACTCTCGAATGGAGCATCCGATATAATCCAACCTTGGTACTCGTAAGTTTATTGTCAAACTTAGATCGAGTTCGAAGATCAACATTTCATAGAAAATAATTTAAAATAAGAATCATCCAATTCTGTGCAAACTTTAGCAAACCACAATATTTTTATTAGTGCTATGTCAAATGGACAATATCGACGCACTCCATTATGTTCCTCCCACACAAAGGGAAATAGGGATCCGATTCTATTCCCACATCGTAACATTTTATATCTCTCACAATTTACGAAAAACTATCCTATTCTCTTCAAATTTCACACATCAATATTTTTACTATCACAAGATAAATAAATAAATATTGTAGATATCGGCCTACATTTTCTGATACCTCCACTGCAAAATATCACAAAATATCTGCAAAATATCCCAAAACAAATCAGCGATTCTATTCAAACTTGGTATGACTTTGAATACCCTCCACCGCTTGGAACGAATTTGGCAATTTTGAAAAAAAAAAATGAATAAATAAATATAATCCGTGAAAATTTCTGCTCAAATCTTAAAAAATACCGAATGTAGCCCTTGTATTACTAACACAGTATGTATGGGGTCTAAAACGTATATTTCGAAGTGTTAATATACCCTCCATGCAAACTTTATATACCTTTCATACCATGGTGGAGGGTATAAAAATTGACAATAGTTGAGGGTGTACATCTGTCGGCAAAACCGGCTAATACTTTTTAAGTTGTAAGGTTATAATTTTATGATTTGTTTCCAGTGCAGCTAATATGATATATTACGATTATAAGTATTTTACGATTTGTTTGTAGAAATATGTATAAGTATAAAAGGTAATAGATTCCATACCATATCTATTACATACATTTTACTTTGGTATCGATTTTCTTTTTTTCTTCACACACGTAGCAAAAATAATTTAAGTTTTCCAATACAACGTTTGTAAGATCTACTTTCATTTCCTATCAAAATAGGTCTCTAAAAATGCTTATTTTTGTCCTAACTATTGACGAGTTATCATATCAACTTTCTTATTTATATGGTAAAAAATTCTAAAAATAAAACCTAAATTGAAATTATATATCTATATTTGTCTTTGATAATTAACGAATTGTCCTCTATTGACCAGGTAACAAAATATTTTCATTCTAGGTCATTTGAGTGCGTTAACCCAAGCAGCTATATGGTATTAAAAGGATTATCAAACAAGAGCAGATGTTATCTTAAAAGATTGTAATGCAGATGTTATGAATTTTTTTCAATGTGCAAAAAATTACACAAGAAGTGTCAATTGTGTCAATTTTCGTAGGTAGTAATGGCGGAAGTAAATTTTCAAGGTTGATCGCTTAAGATGGGTGAGTTTATTTTCATCTGTTTTTTATACCCTACACCACAAGGTGGTCAGGGTATTATGTCTTTGTGCATTTCTTTGTAACAGAAAAAGGAAACGAGATAGACCCATAGTTCCTTTTGATGATCTACATAGAATCACATTCTGAGTCGATTTATGCATGTCCGTCCGCCTGTCCATGTATTTTTGTAAACAAAGTACAGTTCGCATTTATTGGCCGATCAAGATGAAAATTTGTACAACTAATTTGTTTGGACCAAGGACGATCCCTATTGAGATTGGAGATAATCGGTAAAAAATTAGATATAGCTCCCATATATATCTTCGTCCGATTTGGCTTTTATTGTGCACCAAGCGTGTAATATCAGCCCGAATTGTATGGAATTTTGCATATACACCCAAATTAGGCCTGAAAATATGTATGCCAAATTTGATCGAAATCGATTCAGATATAGCTATAGCTCCCATATATATTGTTCATCCGATTTGTTATATTTGTTACTCACAGCCGTAATATGCACTCCGTAACAACATTATTCAGGGAAATATATCACATACAGCTCAGAAATATCTTTGCCAAATTTTTCCCGAGATCGGTTCAGATTTGGATATAGCTCCCATATATATCTTTATCCGATTTGAAATTAATTGTGCATTAAATGGGCAATACAAGTCCGAATTTAAAAGATACAAATGCTTCGGCATATTAAGTCCTTTGAACTTTAAATTATCGGCCACGCCCGACTTTAAGACTTTCTTTACTGGTTTGGTTTTGTCAAATTGTATAACAAAATAGACGTTATTTGTTTTCAAAATATGATAAAATCAATCATTGACCGAATTTAATAAACACTACTCTCAAGTTGGAATCTTGTGATAACTTATTTTGTTTATTCGATATTTTTCGCACTTTTTAATTTAAAACTCGATTTGTTTTTAGATCTTTCTGATTGATAAAAGTTTAAAGATATCGTGCAAAATATCACGCGTCGGCATTCACACAAAATAGTGTTTTCTGGCTTTAAATTATATTATATCACTGTATATATCTCAAGACAATTTTAAAGTAATCCTAACTTTTTGCAATATTTTTTTGATCGACTGTAATGTACAAATTAGGTTGGCAATTCCTCTGCCCGCAACATTTACTTTGATCTGGCAATACTTTTTATCTTGCATAATTTCCTTCATTCTACCTCATTCTTTCATCTCTGTTTTCGACACCGCATTCATTGTGGGGATTACGAGAGAAATAAGTTTTAAGTTTCAATAAAATTCTTAAAATATAAGTAAAAATGTTAAGAAATGTGTGCAAACAACAAGTAAATCTGTTGAAAACTTGTGCAAGTTTACAACAGCAAGTTCGTGTAAGTAATTGCCATTCTAAAATATGCAAAAATTTGGTATTAAATTTTCCCTTCCCAATTAGACAACATTCATTCTTAAACGCAAATATGAACCACCTCTACATAAGAAGAATCAAGCACCCAAAAAATTGAGAGGCAGACATCATATCTATGAACTGGTTGAGGATACCGCGACGAAGAAACAGAAAAATATTGAAGTGGTTCTGAAAACTTTCGTTGAAGGCGTTGGAGCCAAAGGTGATGTGGTTTCTGTGAAATCAAATTTTGCCTACAACAAGCTCTTGTTACCCGGCTTAGCTGTATATAAAACTGAGGAGAACCTTGCCCTGTATGGACGTAAAGATAATGAAAAAACTGATCTTGAACATAGTTCTCCATTTGCTCAAAGGGTAAATATTAGTACAAATAAATTTCGTAATTGATATTAAGTCACATATTCTCAAATACAAATAGACTGTGAACATGCTGGAGAGTTTAAATTTGGCTGTTGTCATGAATAAAGATCACCCCTGGGTTATTGAGCCATGGCATATTAAAGCATCCTTACGCAAGGCAGGTTACATATGCCAAGAAGAATGTATAACTATTCCCAAGGAACCAATTGAAGGCCCTGATCTAAATAAGGAGGGTAAAGAATTCTATTGTACCATTACTATCAACAACTTGGAAAAAGCTCGCCTTAAATGTCGAATTCATCATTGGAGCACTGACCCTAGTGAACGTTTACCATATGTTTATGAATTTTGGAAATTGCCCTCAGAACCTTTGTTTGGAACAACGAACGAAACCAACACTCAAGAAGCTAAGAAATGAAACTTGTTATAAACATTACAAATGTTAAAAATTGGTTAAAAAATAAAATTGTTAATTCTAATCAATTTTCTGTTGTATGTTATATGTGTATATATGTTAGGGTGTTATGTTCATTTTACTACATCGTTCTGATGAGAAATAATAAACTATGTTGAGGATAGAATCGGAAATTACTGGTACTACTAAAAACTGAAAATTGTATACAATCACCCCTACTCTATAAGTCGTCGCCAAAGGCGTCGTCGTCTCAAAGTCGTTGTCACTCGTTGACGTCGGCGTTGTCACATGAATGCAAAATTGGTACTTTGTAAGACGTCGCGGCCAGTGACGCCTGCGTATCGATAATTTACCACCAAAAAGTGTAATCCCTATCGAATAAAGAAAATTTTCTTCAATTTGTTTGGTAAAATGATTTATTTTCTTGATGAAAGTTCTAGTGATGAAGAACAGAAAAAAAGGCTTCGTATACAAAGAAAAATTATAAGGCAAAGGTCAGATATATTTAACCTACCACATATCAAGTAAGTTTTATAATTTTTATATTTTGGGTCATGATACATGCCATTCATAAAATATATCATTTATCTACAGGTTTCAAAACCATTTTCGCATCAATAAAGCAGCATTTAAATACTTGCTTGAGACTATTGAGCCGAAAATGAAGAAAAGTATTCGGTCAACTTCTGTGTCCACCACAATAAAGTTGGCTACAACTTTACGCTTTTTGGCACAGGGGTCATACCAGTTGAGTGTTGGAAATGACATGCATCTCGGTTTGGCTCAACAATCGCAAGGCTTGGGGTTTTCCCAAGTTCTTTTATTAAGCAATCAAATTGCGTTCCATTTGTAATTTTTAATTTTTTCTCCATTTTCTTTTTTTCACCAACTTACAAATCAATGAAAACACAGTTGTTTGTATCAAGGCGTCACAAGGCGTGCAGAAAAACCGTAACGCCCAAAAGTAAGTCGAGTCGACTCAACATGGTTGTATAAACGCCTTAGAGAGTACCAAGTTCTCGTCGTCTGCTGTCGACACGACTTCAGGGGTGCCAAAATTAACACGGCGACACAAGGCGTCGACGTTAGCTGTCGACGACGTCTTACAGAGTAGGGGTGAATATGTAACCGACGTAAGAGATTATATGCTAAGTGTACCAGCAGTCGTCACTATAAGGATTTGCTCATCGAGCATTGTAGACATGTTTGTTCGAGATACCGTAGATTTTTTTTGTTGCAAAATAGTCAGGCTTAATCCCATTGTTATTGTTTTTATAAAACAAACAACGACTCTTTATTAGATGGTAATGTTTTTTTATTTAAAAACAATAATGATGGGATAAAGCCTGACTATTTTGCAACACCAAACAACTTCAAAAATAGATTTTAAGAGTTTAATTAGTTTTGGTTAAATTGTTGAAATGTTCAAATTAATAGTCGGTACCACATTCCATTTGCCGGCATGACATTTTTCTATTATTTTTTTTACAACGGTGCAGGTACATAAAGAGCTGGCTTAAGTTATCGGGTGGCTTCTGTGTAAAAGAACAAGTACTCGTATAGTGAAAAAGTATAAATTATGGGCCAAAAATCGAACTAAGTCAACTTAAAGCTTCTTTTGCTCTTTTACGAAAACAACATGTATTTTCATCTTAAAGGTACGTTCGGATTAACCCTCATTATCCAGAAATTCTTTGTTCTATTACGAATGACCCAGCCGATGATTCATGTCAGAAAGAAAATCATCTCAAGCATTATCTTATGCAAGGCTTGACTGTCATTTTCAATTTTTGTCAAGCCCACAGTATATTAAGGCACCCTTTAAACATATTTTCCAACCAAATTGATCATGACTTGTGTTTCTTAGAGGAAATTTTAAAATATAGAACATAAATGTGTGGTTTGAAGTTGTGGTTGAAGCATTCCCTTGTGGGTTTTTCTGGTCAATAGTTATTATTTTGTGATTTTTGTAAAAAAATCATGCTAGAGTTATTTTCCACAACTTATCCAGTGCTAATATAAAAAGATTTGCTTCCTTGTGATATAAGGATAGTCCAAAGTTTATTAACAAAGTGTTTTCAAAACAATTGTTTTTCTTTCAATAAAACATTATTTACAGCTCAGAATACAAAACAGATACTTAAAACACTAAATATTCATCAACCGTTCATCTAAAAACTGAGTATTATGGCTCAACATTTCGAGTGATCCAGTCTATGAAACTTCCTACTCGTGTATAAATTCCTGGCCAACCTTCCAAGCCACAGGGTGTGGGTCCAAACGATACAACGCCAGCCAAGAAATAATAGGCTCGTACCCTTGAAAAAAAAATGTTTAATAAAATATTATTTTGAGCGAATTGCAATTTAACGTTTACCTATTTGTAGTGTCTAAACTTATTAGAGGTCCACCAGAGTCACCACGACATGAATCAATGCCTTCTTGGCCACCAGCACAAATTTGCGAATCTTCAAGAATGATATTTTGCCGCATATATACCGAACGGCACTCATTTATTCCTTGTCCTGTTACCGAGGCCTTCAACTTTAGATCCGAAACAGACATGTTCTCGGTTTTACCCCAACCGGCCACATCCATGACAATACCATCAAATGTTGCCGATCTAAGACTGGAACTAATTGGCAAACATATAGGACTAATAAAGTCAGTAAATTGAACATTACGTTCCAAACGCAGCAGTGCAATGTCATTGGCTTGATTTCTTGAATTCGGATCATAGAGAGGATGTGGTATGGCACGTTCAACCCGCACATCAATATATTCGGGTGCACAGTCTTTCTCACCACGTATATCTATTTCACAATCTGGATTTGTTTTTAGATTCCATTCACCCAATCGAACGGCTGTTAGACGCCAATGGGAGGGTATAGACTTGCCATTGACACAATGGGAGGCAGTAAGAACGTAACGGCTATTGATGAGGGAACCACCACAATGGTGACCTTTGCCACTACTTCCTATAAAAATATTTAAAGAATAAGAAACATATTTTATTGCATGTTAATATATTTTGAAGAATGACAGGAAACAAGTATTGCATTTTATTAAATTGAGTGGTATCTTTACATGATGGGTAGTTGCATGAAACTTCAAATTAGAATGAAAACCATGATATAAGAATACAGGTAGATAAAATAAGTAGATTCTTATATGTTTTCCTATAGGACGCCTATCGGAGTTTGTTATGATATCCATTTTTTTAACAATTTTTACAAATTTGAATAATTTTTCATTCAAAAATTTCAATTCCAAAATTGGTTTAACACTTCATTGTCCCAGCATTCTTCTATCATGCTGAAAACTTAGAATCAAAAAATCTTGATGGAAAATATGGACTCATATTTTACATATTTCGAATCTGTGTAATTCAGAGTGCAATTCATTGAATTAAAAAAAATAGTGCAAAAATATTTTGTTGGGAAAAAATGGATTTGCGGATCATGTGGATTCTACATAATAAGCAGCTAAAAGTATTCGAGGACCAAATTCTCGCTTTCGATTTTAATATAAACAACCAGGGTTCAACTCTAACATTTGATATTTATTTGTTAATTTTACGGAATTAAATTATTAAAAAATCTTGTATTAAAATGTATTTTGATCGAAATGAAATAGAATTTGACACGAAGTCTTACCTTTGGTATACTCAATCAACGCCATCCATGGAAATTCATCAATCTTTGTTTTATTACCACCATAGATACGATTTGATAAGACATTGCCACATTGTCCTGGTTGCGGTAAAATGTTACTAACGTAAGACGGGGCGGGCGCTGCTGATGCTGATGTTATTGGTTGTACCGTACGAAAACGATCAGGGCAGCATATCTATCATAATAACATGTTTACAGTTACAGATGTTGACAATTACAGATTTTGAAACTATGTATATACACTTACCAAAACTTTTCCATTTTGATAGCCACATTGACTTCGACTTAAATATAAACGATCGGCATCTCTCAATGGCGGTGTTATCAATACATTGTACAGATATTTACAATCTTCCAAAATGATGCACAATGCCCTTTCACGATTCGGTGTAACGCAACGTCCAAAATTTGGCACATCAACATGACCATTGGGAAAGTGAACTTCTGTTAAAAATTAGAGAGGAAATTAATATTAAGCAAAAAATGTAACACATTTGATTTGAAATTATTAAATTGAAATAATGGTATGAAAATGATGAATGATGAAAATCAAAGCCGCTTCATTTTTGGAATAACAGAATAGCATCCTTGACAGAACTATCCCACTTCTACATGATTGGGCCGTACAGCTGCACCCCACTTTAGAACGATCTGGTTGGAAGTCGGGTATAATCAGCAGATTATCACTTCTTCGGCTGGAAGCACTTAACGTCAATGCGGACAATAGTTATTAAAAATAGATTTTTATCTCGCGAGCTGAGTCGATCTAGCTATGTATGTCCGTCCGTCTGTCCGCCTGTCCATGTTAATTTGTAATCACTCTACAGGTCGCAATTATGGTCCGATCTTCGAATAGAGGTGGAGCTAGAACCAGAATAGAATCCTATTGCTTTTGGAGATGATCGCATAATATTTAGGGGTCGAAATGGACCAAAAACTGAAAAATTTCCTGATTTTGCAGTTGCTCTACAGATCGTAAGAATAGACCAATCGACGACGAATTTAGCTTAGTGCTGGGCAGAAGTCTTCCAATTTTGGTGGTCATCGGATAATATTTAGTGGGTGAAATGGACCATAACACTTGTGTTAAATAAAAGTCGAATTTTCCACTAACTGCGAATATTTTTAATCCCGGCGAAATTATAAATAGACGAACAGATCAATCCTGACCGTTTCGTAGATGCCGATATTAAATATATCGGATATATGTAGCGAAATATATACAATGTATATATACAAAGAAAGGGGATGTTAGCTAGAATGCTTACATCTCGAGAATGGCTGGACCGATTTTGACAAATTTTGTCAATTCAGAATGCCTTATTGGCATAAAAGAATAAAATCTAAAAAATCGCATAAAAGGGTGCCAAAAATGATGTTAATATAGATTTTGTAGTATTTTGTGATTTTTTTTTTTTATTTTTTTCATACTTACAAGGGTAGGGTTAGGCTCAGAAGGGCTAGGCCTATTGTTTTTATAGATGTCCACAATATATTTGGGTGTTTAAATGGACCAAAAACAGAACAAATGCCTGATCACACAATTGAAGCCAATCGACACGCTTAAGAAGGGAGTTAAGGACAGGGAAGAATTCTAGCATCTTGGATGACCATTGGATTATATTTAGCTGTAAAAAGGACCACAACAACTAAGAGCACGACGGAGTGCGTAAATATTGGGCAAATGTCCCAGTTCAAAATGCTAAGGGTAATATCTGGTCAGTGCTCCGTGACATAATTTCAAAAGCGAAATCTTCCAAAATGGATTTGGACATAAAGGGACTTCTAACATATTGTAGTGTTGTAGGGTATCACATGGTCGGCCCCGCACGAATATAGCCTTTGCTTACTTGTTTTTTATGAAAATGCTGTAACTTTGGAACAAATCGATTTTTTATATTTCGTATAAATATTTTGAATTAAAAACAGTATTTAAATGAAAAGCTTTCTTGTTATTCAAAATAGAGTGCCTTAATACCGCGTTGTGTTTTGGTAATTAAGAGTAATAATTTTGGTAATTAAGAGTAATTTTTCTTTAGAAAAAAATCCAAAATTATTCTTGTTAAGTCTTAGTTACTCTTCTATTGGGCTCACGTTCGCCATATGGGTGCCATTTTTTTTGTAAGAGGGAATTGTTGTTAATATAATATATTGGCGATTCTTTCTGAAACTATAGTCTTTTTCAGCCTACCCCTTTGTAAAAATAATAATTTTTCTCCACAAGTAATGGTATGTTCCAGAACTGCAATAATCCAATACTTTTTACCACGATGTCCGTCTGTTGTTTGTATTCACTCTATCTTAGAAACGAATTAAGATCGAAGGCTACAATTTTTCGTTCGCAAATAGGCCATGTCGGTGTACGTTTTCGTAATACAAGCTACATTTTTTGACGTAATTTTTTTGATAGTAGTATTTACAGTTTGTGCTGTGTTTTACCTTCTGTGACATATCATTGTCATATAGGTCTATGTTTTCCTACAGGCCACGTTTTTCATCGGTTTCGTTTTAAATTCAAACACTATGTGTTGGGGGTATTATAAGTTTGATTGGGCCAAAAATTATGTAACACCTCGAAATATTGGTTTCCCACATAGGATCTTCCTAACTCGCCGAGCTGAGACGATCTAGCTATGTTTGTCCGTCTGTCCATGTTAATTTCTAATTACTCTACAGGTCGCAATTATGGCCCGATCTTCACGAAATTTAGAATGGAGGTGGGGCTAGAGCCAGAATAGAAGCCTATTGCTGTTGGAGATTATCGCATAAAATTTAGGGGTTGAAACGGACCAAAAACTGAAAAATTTCCTGATTTTGCAGTTGTTCTACAGGTCGCAATTATGAACGAATCGAAGCGGGGCTAGAGCTTAGGGCTGGGCAGAAGTCTTCCAATTTTGATGGTCATCGGGTAATATTTAGTGGGTGAAATAGACCATAAAATTTGAGTTAAATAAAAGTCGAATTTTCCACTAAACGCGAATATTTTTAATCGCGGCGAAATCACAAATAGACGAAAAGGTCAATTCTGACCGTTACGTAGATGCCAATAGTAAATATATTGGATATATAGAGCGATATATAGAATGCTTATATCTCAAGAATGGCTCGACCGATTTTGACAAATTTTGTGAATTCAGAATGCCCTCTTGGCATAAAAGAATAAAATCTAAAAAATCGCATAAAAAGATGTCAATTATGTTGTTAATATAGATTTTGTGACCTTTTTTTTCATAATTGGTTTTGCGATTAAATTGCTCATTGATAATAAGTAGTGCATGCAGATTTCTGATTTTCGGAATTTCGCAGATTTCCTCCAAATAACTGAAACTAGCCAATTTGTATACTAGAAAGATGGACATAAATGCTACCATAAAGCATTTTTGATAATAATTTGATATTTTAAAACCTTTTTCCTAGCTACATTTCCTACTGAGAGGTATCCAGTTTAGCTCATAGCTCATATAATGGAAAACCCAAATTTGTGGCGTTTTTATGTCAACCAATTTACCAAGAATATATATAAATGGGAGTTGTGATTGAATTTTAGCAAATGCGGGAACTATATCTTAATTTGATTCGATTCCTCTTTTTTATCCCCTTCACCATAGTATGGAGGGCATATTAAGTTTGCCATTCCATTTGTAACACCTCGAAATATACATTTTAGACCCCACAAAGTATATATATTCTTGATCATCATAAGATTCTATGTCGTTTTAACGATTTCCGTCCGTGTGTACGTCTATCCGTATGTCCGTCAGTGGAAATAACTCTTGCTTCCGAACGAAATTAAGTGGATTGACAAATTTTACCCAAATGTATATTATGTATGCGGGACTTTTGGTATTGAAAATGGGCCCTGTAGGTTCACGTTTTGGTATAGCCCCCATATAACGGTACCTCCCGATATTCGGTATTTTGATGATTTTAACGACATTATTCACCGGAATTGTTTCAAATTTGGTATTTTAAGTTCGTAATGGATACTACAGCCTCAGACTGAAAATTGTCTGTGTGGGTCCACGTCTTCGTATAGCCTCCATATAATGGTACCTTCCGATATTCGGTATTTTGATGATTTTAGCTACATTATTCACCGGAATTGTTTCAAATTTGGTATTTGAAGTTTGTAATGCATACTACAGCCTGTGACAGAATATTGTTTATGTATGTCTACGTTTTGGTATAGCCTCCATATAACGGTACCTCCCGATATTCGGTGTTTTGATGATTTTAGCGACTTTATTCACCGGAATTGTTTCAAATTTGGTATTTTAAGTTCGTAATGGATACTACAGCCTTAGGCTGAAAATTGACTGTGTGGGTCCACGTCTTCGTATAACCTCCATATAATGGTACCTCCCGATATTCGGTATTTTAATGATTTTAGCGACATTATTCACCGATTTTTTTAAGTTTCGCATTTGAATATTATAATGGCTTATGACAAAAGTTACCTATGCAGGTCCATGCCGTCGTATAGACCCTAATATAACAGCTACATTCGGTAGTTTTAAGATTTTAACAGAATTTTTAAGGGATTTTATTGTTTTGAGAATTGCCAAATTCATTCCAAATGGTGGAGGATATTCAAAGCTCAGCCCGGCCGAACTTACAGTTTTTTTACTTGTTCTATATATGCTTTTATATAAGAATCTTCCTAAAATTCATCATGTATATATGCTTCGAGGATAACCTATCAATCGACAGACACCTATAAATCGAGTTAGAAAGAGATTCTATGTAAATCATAAAAATGTTAATGTTCTTCTTACAAAGAAATGCACAAATATATTATCTATACCCGGTGTCGTTAGGGTATAACAAGTGTTGACCGGCCATGACATTAATAAAAAATTCTTCATATGATCCGTGTTATGAACATTAAGATCAGCAGATGTCAACAGAAAGAAGCATTTGACATACAACATATTGTTAATAATAAACTTCGGTCTAACTTATATATAAGTTGGATTCTAGAATGAGGTCATGTGTCTTAAATATTTATCAAATTAGAATATCAATAAAATCGCGACAATTTCTGTGAAGAAATTCAAAAGCATAACATTAAAACTGGTTCGCTTGTCACCATCTGTATTTGTATTTATGGCCTGTTTTAAGGGGTTTATGAAGAAATCTCGTCGAACACTGTTTAAACGTTAAAAAATTGCGTTAATAAAATACACATATGTGCCTTCTAGGTATAATACAAGTAAAAAAGCAGTTTGAAATAATTTTAAAATTTTCAAAAAAATAAATTTCGTTGTATGGGGGCTATGTAAACAATTCTTTTCCAGAGGGTAAAATACTCGGAAAGAACTCCTTGTGTGGATTTTCCGACAATTCCATAGGAAAATGTGGCTAAAATCATCAAAATACCGAATATTGGGGGTACCGTTGTATTGGGGCTATACGATATCGTGGAAAGACTGATCTGTGCAAAATGTTAGCTTTCTATCTTTATTCGTTTTAACTCTAGCGTGATTACAACAGACGGACGGATGGACAGGGCTAAATCGTCCTAGAATTTTACGCTGATCAAGAATATATTTACTTTGTTATGTCTTAAATGATTATTTCGATGGTGGAGGGTATAATAAAACGATAAGTAATTAGTATAAAATCGGAAGATTTTTTAATTCTTTCACATTTGCAATAAAAATATTAGTCAATTAATTTGTTTATGGTTTTTGTTTTTCTATTCGCTTAGACATTATAGATGAGTTCCATTCATGCAAACTCAATGCCGTTGAGACTATAATGATTTATTGTCATCAACAAAAAATAAATAAAATAAGTTGCCATGTTCGATATTTGATGGTATCCAATACACAAATATCTGGTTTTATAAATATACAGTGATTCGGAAAAGTTTTTAAACATATATATGTTTTAATTAGTTTGTGAGTTATTGTATCATCGTATGTATGTATATTACTGCTTTTGGGAGCCTTAAATAAGAAATCCTATGAGTGATGTTCATATATTAGAGCCATACAGGGTAGGATGGAAAAACTGCAACCAAATTCAAACTGCCGTCATTTCTAGGCCACTCGTCCGACAGCTGTTAAAATTATTCCAGTGACAGCTCATTACATTGTTTACAAGCGTACAAAAGCATTTTGGTGAGAATTTTCCAGAAAAAAGTTATTCGTGATGGATTTCTTTATATTTGGCTGGAAAACCACAAGCGGCTATCGTTAGAGCACTCCAGCATTTAAATGTTAAAAAATCTTTTGTGTCTCGTACCATCGCTCGTTACCGATTACGTGATACTGGTAGCGTAGTCCCACGTCAAGGAAGTGGACGGAAGAAAGCAGCAACATCAGCAGAAATGGTTCGAAAAGTAAAGAAGCGACTTGATCGAAACCCGCGTCGCAGTGGCCGAAAAATGGCTCGTGAGCTGAACATATCGCAATATTCCATTGAGATTCCAAAAAGTGCAAGAACTTACACCGCAACATAAAGAACTTAAAAGAGCTAAAGAGTTGCTTCGCTTGGCCAAAAGTGGTGAACTGCCGAATTCGGTTTACTCCGATGTGAAAACATTCGTTGTCCAGCAGTTTGTAAACAAACAAAATGATCGTGTTTACTTGCCAAAGAGGTCAGCTGAAAATGTGCACATTCGGTTGGCCACCAGAACTCAAGCGCCGGCCAGGTGATGGTGTGGGCCGCCATCAGAATAAATTCCGAATATTATCGCTAAAAAAATTCTGGAGGGTGTATTAAAGCCCTGGACGCGAACATTTTGACCACCAAAATCTTCGGAAACCAATCCGTTGGACTATTGTGTCTGGAGTATTTTGGAAAGAAAGGTTGGCACTAAAAAATATCAAAGTGTCGATCACCTCAAGCAAGCGGGAATGAGCCAAAATACCTCAGAGCAACATTCGGCCATAATTCGTGCCAAAGGTGATCAATTCGAACAAATCTTAACTTATTACAAAATTTTGGATGCTATTTCCGACAATTTTTTGCTGTCATTCAATGAAATTTAAAAAAAAATAAAAATTATGGCGCTTGAGTTGTTGCATTTTTATATCTCACCCTGTATAGTCAAAAAGCGGAGATTTAGAACTTATATTTTGGCATACTTTTAAGCATTCTCGTTAGAACAACAGAGGGCGTAAATATTGGACAATTCCACCGAACATTCTCATGATCTTGTGGTTCTGGCCAATTGTCAAGATAACTCTTTTGCGAAAATGAAATACCGTAATGACCATAATGAAATATTAAACGTAGTTTTCTGGAAAATATTTCATTAATTCCTGACGAAAAATTCCCAGGTCTAAAGAAACTTGACGGCACTTTTTTTTTACCTTTGATTACTTTTAATAATTTCTATTGTATACATTTTATTGGCCTACATTTTCCATGCAGTTTACACAACCTAGATATATTCATCAACACAAATATTAGACATCAGAATCAAAATCTAAGTCATAATTCGTATATGGTAAATGAGTATTCTAGCATCAAACATTTAGGTCAAAACACAAATAACAGAATAAAATATTTCCGAAATAATTAACGTTCTCTATCCTTAAGACATCTTCAGTTCGCTTCATTCTCTATATAGAAATACTTGTTTCTTAAGAGGATTGCATTAAATACTTAATAACACAGTTTTGGCTCTGGTCGATTACAATTTCAACAAAATAACTGAAGATGAAACCAGTTTTCTGTCTTTTCAAACGACAACTGAAGAGACTGCAAAAACATTTGTCATGAAATGGCAATATAATATGGAAAGAAGAAGCTATATTTATTTTAATCTGCATGGCGACAGTTATTGTACATGATTGCCTTTTGTAAAAAGCTTTTTACAACTATAGAAAATTATAGTTGGCAAGCCGAATATTTAATAGCCTACCTTGGACAACTTGGTATACATTGAGAGGTGGTGTTGGGTCCTTGGGCATGGCTACGTTCTGTATCTCTATTCTGATATGTGACCAGGCCTCCTGCTTCAAACATTTACTACTCAGATTGATTAAGTCTTTCCCTAAGAGGGATTTTCACTTAATTCTTACAAGATTTAAAAAAAACAGTAAGGAAAGGTCTAAAGTCGGGCGGGCCGACCATATGATAATCTACACCACTATGCGTATTTAGTAGAGCTTCCATAACAAAAAAGTTTATATTGGGAACTTAAGTGAAGTAGATCATACCAATTATGATCCAAATAACAATGTATAGTGCATGATATGACTTCGATAAGGATTATATTAGGAGTTATATCCTAATCTGATCCGATCTCGATACAATTTGACAGAGGTATTTTCGAGATCCATAAGTTATCTAGTACCAAATGTTATTCTTGTGGAGTGCATATAAGGCTGGAGAGGGACTTTAAACCTCGGATGAAAATATATATGGGAGTTATATCTAAATTTGAACCGATTCACACCAAATTCAATAGAGTGCGTCCTTGGTCAAACAAACATTGTTTGGAAAATTTCATCTCAATCGGATAATAAATGCGACCTGCATTTTGTTCACAAAAATAGATGGACAGACGGACTGATATGCATAAATCAAATATCTCTCTCAATCAGATTTTCTTAGTATCGTAAACTCAAATCAAGTCTTAAAAAGTAGAGTTCAGTAAACCAAGGATATGTAAGCTAATGCGACTTAGCACCTATTCACTTAGTAATCATAAACTGAAGATGTAAGAAATTTTGGTCCATTTGCATAATTAGAACATTTTTCGTTGAAAATGAGAAAGAGTTGTCGTTTATTCATCGAGCCCTGTTGAAATTGAAGAGTAGGATATTGGCAACATTTGGTTTGAGCAGAACGGAGCTACGTGCCACCAGAAGTAGATACATTCGGTTTTCGAAACAAAAAAAATGGGAGACCCATACATTTGTAATCCATTTATTGGCCAAGATTTTACAAAAATGGTTATATGCGTTTTTGTTGCTCCTTTTTAGGGCTTTGGTCTACTAGCCCTCATGCGGATTCTAAGCTCATGCCAATTTTGTCGTATTTTAATGTTTTCTTAAATATAAAATTGTTTTTTATTTTTTTTTAAATAGTTTTGTTGGCCAGTAAGTCTTGTTGTTGACATGACGATTATACAATTTGACGTCCAATTCTGGATTAGGCTTATGTAAAATAAGGAATAACAAAAGCTATTTATTATTTTACCTTACCACTGAGACCCCCTCAGTTTTAATATAGGCCTTAGCTCCTGTTGTGTCTTTGTGTTCTAAATGCAAATCCGGTTTTATATATGTATTTTTAATTTTTCGATGTAACTCATCTCTTGAACGTTACATTGTAAAACTATAATGGGAATTACATTTACAGTGAAACCAATATAGAGAGAACTCTGGCTGACGTGCAACAATTTTATATGAATTGACGTGTTCATTAAAAAAACTGTAATTATTTGACGCTAACACACACTTTTCAATCCCAACATGTCCATTATAACCCGGCTCATCTGTACCTCAATTGATTAACAAATAAACGATTAGTAACTGAATGTTGGAATTCATATGGGGTGTGAATATACCTATTTAGAATATTTTCTTTTGTTATTTTGGCGCTTGAACGGTTATACTTACGTGCACATGCCGGCGAGTTGTTAAAAAACAAAAATAGAATAAAATTTATTAAACAATAATGCTTTGCCATGTTATTAGCACTGGCGGGACTCTTGGGGCTCATGCAACTACACCAACACACACAGTTGTACAAATTACAAATTCTGTTCACAAATGATGTTCTTTTGCACTAGAAGTTAAATAAAACAAATGCCAGTCTTTCAAGGGGGATTTTTATGTGTAATAAATTCAGATTTCTTTATAAAAAATCGAGTTTCAGAAGGTATAAGAATATTTTTTGTTATTGTTTGGAATTTTTTTGAACAGCAGTAGCAGCTTCTTCTTTGCCTTTTGTTTTGTATACGTCTGTTATTATTCTTTTTTCTTTTATTTGTTAAATATCCCGTTTTACGAACGATCTTGTGACATGTTCCGCAACTGGTTTGACGTTTTAACCGTTTAAGCTTAGTTCGCTAACTGAGACGTCCGTATGAAATTTGTTTACTTTTTTGTCATGGCATTTAGAGCGGTAACGTTCGTGTCTTTTAATTAGTAATTCATTTCTTTGTCGCTGAGTTTTAGAGCAAAACACAGTAAACTTTTTATGAGAGTTATTATTTGTCTCTCGGATTTTAACCCATTAATGCTTTAAAATGAGAAGTAGGTGTTTAACAGTCGTGGCTATAATTATAGTATGGTAAATTTAAGAAGGTAAAGTCATTTCAAAAAACACATCCATCTCTGCATTTTCTGTAATTTACAGAGGACATAAAATTGTAAAGTTTGCACATTGCCTTTTAATGTCTCGATCAGGCAATCAATGACCGACGATATACAAAAAATGCATTGGAAATATTAGAGAAACATGGTGATAAACCGCGGAAAAAAGCAACAGATATGATAGACATGGTCTCAAAAACCGATCCCAGAGAATTTTCTTGAAATTTCCTTGAGCTCTGTTAGACAAAGACCTATGTCACGATATTGTAACAACATATTTATACCCTACACCACATAGTGGTGCACCAAATGGTCAATATGAGTCCAAATAACCTGAATTGTGGCACATTTGACTGAATTCAGTCTAGAAGCAAGTACATCAAATTTAGTGAAAATCAGTTCAGATATAGTTATAGCTCACATATATATGTTTCATCCGATTTGGGTTTTTAAGTTTCTCACACGCGTAACATGTACTCCACAATAATGGTATTTGGTACCACACAAATTATGGAGCTCAAAAATACCTCTGTCAAATTTTATCGAGATCGGATCGGATATAGCTCTCATATAAGTTAACGGCTCACCCTAATAAACATCAAACTAAATATGCAAACCAACTAGTAAACATTCCCATCATTATGCTGCGCAAGCAGTCCGACAAATCAACAGGAATATGACACCAGGGCAGTCATCCGCCACAAACACGCGCACTAATACCAGCGCACCGCAAGTGATGACTCAGCGTAATAACGAGCACGACCAGGCTGCAGTATAATATTAGTTTTAAGTTGAAGGAATTCATAATTGTAAATCCAACAAGAGAGGTGCATAGCACCGCAACATAAATGTTAGTAACAAAATAAAGAAACACCATAGCAGTGTGAAATAAACTTTAACTTCTAACATTAACTGGCGCCCAACAACTACAAGGATCAACACATCCTAGAACCCAACAACCACAAGGATTAAAACATCCCAACAGCCGGTACGAGAACCGTTCCTGAGTAGGAGTACGAAAAGGATGTTACGTAAGAACTAGCGGACTACCGGGATATAAGGAAAATGATCAAATTATTATTAGTAAGTTATTATAAATTTAACAAAAGTAAAAAAGAAGAAATGTTAAAATAAAATTAAACAAAATAAGGAATAACACAGAAAGTGAAAGTGTGAAGTCTAATTTACAAAAAATCATATTTGTGCTAGAATACGTTTAACAAAAATAACAAAGTAAGAAGAAAGAAATGTTAGAGTAAGGTAAAACAAAAAATAAAGTGTGACATCTAAATTTACAAAAAAAATCATATTTGTGCGAAATTAACAAATGTAAGAAATATGAAATGTTAGATTAAGTTAAACAAAAAAATAGAGTGTGGCATCCAAATTTAAAGAGTCATATCCGTGCTGAAATAAGTTTAAAGAAATTTTGATAATAGATTTGTGACGAGAACTAGGATTTGGTGTTTCTTTTTCTCCTTTTTTTCGAGCGGCCAATGCCGGAAGATTTAAACAACTTAATAACAAGGGTCGAAGCTATGAGTGTTTCAGGACAGACATCTTCGCCCTCTGGGGCAGCTCCCGTAAGGTTTAATCCCTTTACGGAAAGTCAGACTAATGAGGTGAAACGAATAATAAGTGAGACGGTGGCAAACCTTCTCAAACAGGGGGAGGATGTTACCGCCACTAAAGATGTCGACATAGAAGGATCTGGGGATATCTCAGAAGGAGAGAGAATACCAGACATAGTGAAGACGTTAAGGGAATTCTCGGGCAAGCCAGGAGAATTTAGTTCGTGGAGGAAAGCTGTTGATAGGATCATGAACATTTATGAGTCACAAAGGGGAACAACCAAATACTTCACAATTCTACACACTGTTAGGCATAAAATTGTTGGTGAGGCCGACACGGCTTTGGAGTCTTATCGGACCCCATTAAATTGGAAAACGATAAGAAAGTGTTTAGTGCTTCATTTTTCAGATAAGAGAGATATTTCGACCTTAGAGTATCAAATGACCGTCCTATCTCAGGGTGGGCAAACCATAACAGATTTTTACCAGAAGGTTTACCACCATTTGTCTTTGATTCTGGACAAGATTGATTGTCTGGATATAGGGAACGAGGCTTTGGATGTATTGACCCAAACATATAGGGACAAGGCTTTGGACACCTTTATTCGAGGACTTAATGGTAATCTTCCAAGCTTAATGAGTGTTACAAACCCGACAAGTTTGCCTCAGGCTCTAAATGCCTGTTTAAAATTAGGTAATCTAGGTGTGCGTATTCAGCACGCTACCGAGAAAGGATCTAGACCAAACAGGATCCCCCAAACTAACCCTCCTAGACATTTTTACCCACAGCTGACGATTGGTGATAGGAATTTTCAAGGTGACCAAAGGTACAGAGGCCCTACTCAATATCGTTATCAGAATTTCCGAAGTGGAGAACAACAATACGGAGGGACGGCGAACTTTTCGAATCGACCTCCAGTAGTGAATAATTTTGGACACCCCCAATACGGAGGATACAGACCCCCACTTCCTCCTAAACCTGCTGTACCAATGGACGTGGATCAATCAATACAGACTAGGCAGGTAAACTATCAGAATAGGCCACAGTTGAGTAATGCTTTTAACAATGTTCAGCCTAACTTTAAGAGAAATAATTCAGGAAATATTCATCAGCCGCAAAAGCAGCAGAGAATGTTTAATGTTGAGGCCCAAATACGTGAGGATGCAGAGCCGGATGAAATGAATGGTTCTGATGAACAGGAATATGAGGTTTCCTATGACGAAGCGTACGAGGAGGATCTAGACGATCAGTTGGCAATTGTAGATGACGTTAATTTTTTAGACTAGCTTCAACGTTGCCATACCTCCCTTTCAGAATGAAAAATGGCAACGAACTTAAATTTCTTATAGACACCGGTTCGAACAAAAATTATATTAATGGCAAATTTATTAGAAACCCTCTAAAGAACCAGAAACCTTTTCATGTTAAGTCCGTAGGCGGCATAGTTAGTATAGAGACCCATAGTTTTATTGACATTTTTAATTGCGGGATCGGAAAGTTAGAATTTTACATCCTTCCTGGTCTAGAGACCTTTGATGGGATAATAGGGAATGATACCCTGAAATCTTTGAATGCAGTGATTTACACTTGGAGATCCTATCTCACAATTCTGGATGGAAAGAAATTTCCTTTGAAAGAGCTGCAAATTGATGAGATTAATAACATGAATCTACGTTTAAATCATCTAAATCCCGAAGATGAAAAAGAAGTCAGGAATATTTTGGATGACCATCCAAACCTTTTTGCAGATCCCAATAAAAAACTCACTTATTCAACAATCGTACAAGCTGAAATTAATACGAGTAGTGATAGTCCAGTTTATTCAAAATCCTATCCGTATCCAATGGCACTGAAATCCGAAATTGACAAACAGATAGAAGAACTATTAAGGGACGGGATAATTCGCCCTTCCAGGTCCGCATATAATGCTCCAGTTTGGATAGTACCAAAAAAACCAGATGCTTCAGGTGTGAAAAAATACCGCATGGTTATTGACTATAGGAAACTTAATGAGATAACTAGACCTGACAGATACCCCATACCTGAAATTACAGAAATCTTGGCTAACTTAGGCGAACAGAAATACTTTTCCACCATAGATTTAAAGAGCGGATTCCATCAGATTCCACTTAGGGAATCCGATATTGAGAAAACAGCTTTTTCCGTCAAGAATGGAAAGTTCGAGTTCACAAGACTACCATTTGGACTACGTAACGCGTCTGCAATATTCCAAAGAGCTCTAGATGATATTCTTAGAGAGCATATAGGGAAACGGTGCTACGTCTACATTGATGACATTTTGATATTTGGTAGGACTAAAAAGGAACACATTGAAAATTTGAGGATAATATTCCGCACTTTGGAAGACTCTAATCTGAAAGTTCATTTGGACAAGAGTGAATTCTTAAAGGAAGAAATTGACTTCTTAGGGTTCAATGTAAAGGAAGGAGGTTTTTCTGCAAACCCAGACAGACTTAAGGCCATAGTTAATTTCCCTCAACCTAGAACAGTTCATGACTTGCGATCGTTCCTGGGTTTGACCGGACATTATCGGAGATTCATAAGGGGCTATGCTCAAATAGCCAAACCATTAACTTCCATGATGAGAGGCGATATAGGGAAAACCCCGAGAAACCAGTCAAAAAAAATCAGTGTCAATTTGAATTCCGAACAGATTGAAAGTTTCAAACAGCTCAAGAACTGTTTGGTATCGGAGGAAGTCGTTTTGAACTATCCCGACTTTGATAAGCCCTTTGAACTCACTACTGACGCCTCGAAATACGCTTTAGGAGCAGTTTTATCTCAAGGCAATAGACCTATCACATACCTTTCTAGAACTCTCAGTAGGGCAGAAGAGGAATATGCGACAAATGAGAAAGAAATGCTGGCGATAATTTGGGCTTTAAAGGAATTGAATTGTTACTTGTATGGAGCAAGAAGCATAAAGATATTTACCGACCATCAACCTTTGACATTTGCGCTAAGCAACAAGAACACAAATGTGAAGATGAAGAAGTGGAAGGCACAGTTAGAAGAATATAATTACGAGTTAATTTATAAACCAGGTAGCACGAATGTAGTCGCGGACACGCTATCGAGACCACCAGTGACAGATGTTAACTCCCTAACGCCCACGGTTCACAGTGCCGAGGACTCATCGGAAGACCTAATTCCTTCCGCTGAGGTGCCAATAAATACCTTCAAAAATCAGATCATTATTGAGGAATCATCAGCTTCCTCATATGAATTTAACATTGTATTTCCCTCCTACCATAGACATATCATTAAAGAAACCAGTCTAGCGGAATCAGATCTGAAAGTCATATTAAAGAGATACCTAAATCCTACAGTAGTCAACGGCATCAAGACCTCAGAGCCAGTTATGCTTATGATTCAAGCACTGTACCCTCATCACTTCAGAAACATTAAAGTACGATTCGCTCGAACAATGGTTGAAGATGTTACTGATGAGGAGAGACAAAAACAAATCATTATTGAGACTCACAACAGAGCACATAGGAATAATGCCGAGAATAGGAGACAAATTTTAGAGAGCTATTACTTCCCTTCCATGACTAGGAAAATAAAGAATGTGATCAATATCTGTAAAGTATGTAAAGAAAATAAGTATGAGCGACATCCGAACGCTCCCAAACTTAATAAGACACCTATGCCAACTTATCCTGGGCATACAATCCACATAGATATCTTCTCTACAGACAAGTTTCGAGTTTTAACCGCAATAGACAAATTTACAAAATTCGCAGTAACCAGAATGATAAATGGCAAAGGCATTGAAGACATTAGGAAACCATTGAGAGAAATAATTTTCTACTTTGGGGTCCCGAAGTCAATTGTATTTGATAACGAGCGATCTTTCAATTCTCAGACCATTCGGTTTATGTTGGAAGACGAACTTGGCATGGAAATTTTTACGGCACCGCCTTATAAGAGCGAGGTTAATGGGCAAATAGAGAGATTCCATTCGACCTTATCGGAAATTATGCGTTGCAGTAAGTGTGAGCGACCCGATTACTCTTTTGAGGAGCTATTGCAAGATAGCGTTAACAAGTACAATCACACAATACATTCGTCAATTGGAAAGAAACCCGTAGATCTATTTTTTGGACGACCGACGACCTTTGGACCAGAGGACTACGAAAGGACTCGCCTTAACAACTACGAAAGACTCTTGAGGAAACAGGAAAATGATTTGGCAAATCATAATCGTGTTAGGGAAGAACCAAAAGAATATCAAGAAGGTCAGAAAATATTTGTCAAACAGAACAAGAGATTAGGAACCAAATTATCTAAACGTTTCAAAGAAGAAGTTGTAAAGGAGAATAGGCACTCAACTGTCCTGACTCAATCAGGGAGAATAGTCCATAAGAGTCATATCAGAAACTGACTTACTTATTTACCGGGTTTCCAGTTCTTAATTACAGGTTGCCTAGGGGTCACAGAAATATTGGACTACTCTCAATCAGAAGTGGTTCTTATAGAGAGTGGAATAGGAAAAATACAAACAGGGACATTCAAAATTTTGCATGTTATTAACATCAAGGAATATCATGACACTCTAGAGAGGATCAAGGACGACTTGGCCAAAGGAATTCCAGACAACCACCCACTACTCCCCTTCCTACATAATGACATTACTACCCTATCTCACCTTATAAATCGGCTAATGCCTGAAGAGAGATCTAAAAGATCTCTTGATGAGATTGGAACGGCGTGGAAATGGCTGGCAGGTAGTCCAGACCATGATGACCTTATGCTTTTGAAAAACAAAATCAATGAGTTAACAGACAACAGCAATAACCAGTTAATAATCAACAGAGATCTAATAGAAAGAATGCAGGAGATAACGAATGCGACAAATAGTATTTCAAAAATTTTAAAGACTAGTGAGGACTTCCGTAATACCCTCATATTGCAGGCAAAGTACAAAGTTGAAATTTTAAAGGAGGAAATAACGAATATTAATTCGGCCATTCATTTAACAAAATCCAACATTGTAAACACATTTATTTTATCGGAAATAGAAATTAGAAAAATAGAAGAAATATTTAATCAAGATGAAATCCCGTTTCAAAACATTGAACAAGCTTTAAATTTCGCACGAATAAAAATTGTAAACAATAGTACTAATATAATTTACATTATAAGCATTCCCAAAACTGTAAAAGAAATTTGTAATGTCATAACCATAAGACCTGTAAAAAATCAAAATACTGTTTTAAATCTTGATTATAAGAAAATTGTAAAATGTGAAAGAGCAACATTTGGAATTAAAAGTCCTTGTCAAAAAATAAATGGTATTGAATTATGTCTAGAATCTAATGTAGCCAATATAACAAACAATACATGTATTCCTAAATTAGTAACTAATAGCCCATATAATTGTTCAATAGTAAATGCAGATCACATTAATAATTTAGAGGAAATAGAACCTGGATTAATTTTGATAAATAACATAAAAGAAAATATTGTCATAAATGGAAACGAAAAAAATGTAACAGGAACTTATTTAATAAGATTTAGTAATTCTACAATTAGGATAGGCAACAAAAATTTCACCGTCGAAGAAGCTGCTTACTCCAAACCGTTGCCTGCGCTGCTAAAACACTCAGCTAGAAACAACTACACCGAAGAAATACTATCTCTACAACTACTAAAAACGTTGCACGTGAAAAGTAATAAAAGAATCGAGCGTCTAAATACTGAATTCAAGACCAGTTTATGTTTTAACATCAGTCTCATATTAGCATTGGTCATCCTCCTGATGGCAGTAAAAATGAGGCAAAGGCGCAAAACTAGTATGAAAATTATAAAAATGACCCCACATGAAGGAATGTCTAGACCTCAAATAGAAATGACTGTGTCAGAAAGCCAATTGGCAGCCGGCACAACAGAATCTGTTATCAAAACAAAACAACTAGCAAACCACAATATTAACTTGAATCAACGCGGCAGTCTTTATAATCTGCCATATTTCTAAACACATCAATCGAGACGCTTGATAATTCGAGAGGGAGGAGTTAACGGCTCACCCTAATAAACATCAAACTAAATATGCAAACCAACTAGTAAACATTCCCATCATTATGCTGCGCAAGCAGTCCGACAAATCAACAGGAATATGACACCAGGGCAGTCATCCGCCACAAACACGCGCACTAATACCAGCGCACCGCAAGTGATGACTCAGCGTAATAACGAGCACGACCAGGCTGCAGTATAATATTAGTTTTAAGTTGAAGGAATTCATAATTGTAAATCCAACAAGAGAGGTGCATAGCACCGCAACATAAATGTTAGTAACAAAATAAAGAAACACCATAGCAGTGTGAAATAAACTTTAACTTCTAACATTAACTTATATATCTTTATCCGATATCAGTTTTATTGTGCACTAAATGGCTAATGTAAGCCCAAATGGACTGAATCTTGGTAATTCCGACTGATTTCATCCTAGTTATAGCTCACATATATATGTTTCATCCGATTTGGGTTTTTAAGTTTCTCACACGCGTAACATGTACTCCACAATAATGGTATTTGGTACCACACAAATTATGGAGCTCAAAAATACCTCTGTCAAATTTTATCGAGATCGGATCGGATATAGCTCTCATATATATCTTTATCCGATATCAGTTTTATTGTGCACTAAATGGCTAATGTAAGCCCAAATGGACTGAATCTTGGTAATTCCGACTGATTTCATCCTAGAAACAAGTTCTTCAAATTTGGTGGAAAATCGGTTCAGATATAGCTGTAGCTCTCATATATATGTTTTATCCGATTTGGTGCCTAAGTCCTTCATAAGCGTAATATGCACTTCACAACAATGATATTTGATACCGGACATCCGATACAGCTCGAAAATACATCCGCCAAATTCTATCGAGATCGGTTCAAATTTTTATGTACCTTCAAAATACATCTTTACCCGGTTATTGTTTATCACATATGTAATGTCAGTCCGCATTGGATAGATTTTTTCATCCTGTATATATATTGTTCCAATAATATAATCATGCACAGCAATGTTATTTGGTACTAGAGGTACAAATGACTCAGCAATGTTATTTGGTACTAGAGGTACAAATGACTCCGTCAAATTTGTTCAAAATCGATTCAATGTTGGATATAGTTCTCAAATTGTGGCTGCTCTAAAACCATGATACATATTCAAATAAGGTTAGTATGATCGACTCCATATTCCCAATATACATTTTTGTGTTACGAGCTCTACTAAATGCGCATAGCAGTGTAGGGCATCATATTGTCGGCCCGCCCGACTTTGGACCTTTTCTTAATGGTTTTATTTACTATAGCAAATTCCAAATAACAGATATAGCATACACCTCTCAAAAACTAGACCTAGGCACTTATATATAAATTTTAAAATATGCCACTTTTTAACATATTTTTGTTTGTTTTTTCATATTGTTTTACATGTATGTTCACCAAGTAGAATTATATGGGGATTACACCTACATACAAAAGTGAGTAGATCGCAATATAATAATCAAACAAAATAAAATAAATAAGTGCTACAAACGATTATATCTTCGCCAGGAAGATATTTTTATTCAAATCTACCATTTTGTTGTACAATGATTGTATATTACAGAGTTACCTAAAATTCGACGTCTCAATCGACGTTTTTCGCCACACAACTTAAACACAACTTAAACGTCGAAATTTCAAAGCAGAACATACTTCACATCGAAAATTTAACAATTTCTTATTTAGTGTGTTGAAAATAGAAATGAAGAATACAAAAAAAAATTGAAAATTTGGAAAATAAAAAAAATGGGACAAAAATTATGTAACACCTCGAAATATTGGTTTCCCACATAGGAAAGTATATATGGATCTTCCTATCTTGCCGAGCTGAGTCGTTCTAGCTATGTATGTCCGTCCGTCCGTGTGTCCGTCTGTCCACGTTAATTTGTAATCACTCTACAGGTCGCAATTATGTCCCGATTTTCACGAAATTTAAAATGGAGGTGGGATTGAGCCAGAATAGAAGCCTATTGCTTTTGGATATGATCGCATAATATTTAGGGGTTAATATGGAACAAAAACTGACAATTTTCCTGATTTTGCAGTTGCTCTACAGGTCGCAATTATAGATCAATCGAAAAGGAAGTTAGCATGAGGCTAGGCTTGGGGCTGGACAGAAGGCTTCCATAATATTTAGTGGATGAAATCGACCATATCATTTGTGTTAAATAAAAGTCAAATTTTCCTTTAACCCCGAATATTTTTAATACTGGCGAAATCACTAATAGACGAAAAGGTCAATTCTGAGCGTTACGTAGATGCCGTAAGTAAATATATCTGATATATATAGCGAAATATATACAATGTATATATACAGAGGAAGGGGATGTTAGCTAGAATGCATATATCTCAAGAACGGCTGGACCGATTTTGACAAATTTTGTCAATTCAAAATGCCCTCTAGGCATAAAAAGTATAAAAAATCGCATTTAAAAATAATGAGGTCAATATAGATTTTGTGACATATTTTATTTTTCCATATTTTTTATCGGATGTGATTTTTTCAATTTGACTTATAACATTGATGAAGTTAGAGTTTAGGACACCGGGTAGAATGGACCACTACTTTTGTGTTAAAAAATACCAACATTACTTACAGGCGAACTTCGGGGTTTCTTATGCTAATTTCGTTGAGGAATTTAGCCAAATATCGTAGACAAGCAAATCATATAGATGAGTCAAAATTTAGAGATACAGAGGGGCCTCTTGCTTTGAACCAAAAACAGAAAAAAATTCCTGATCACACAATTAAAGTCAATCGATCACACAATTGAAGTCAATCGACTTCAACTCTGAGAAAAGAATTAGGGACAGACAAGATTTCTAGCATTTTGAATGACCATTGGATTATATTTTGCTATAAAATGGACCACAACAACTAACAGCACGAGGGAGTGCGTAAATATTGAGAAACTGTCCCTGGTCAAAATGCTAAGGGCAATATCTGGACAGTGCTCCGTGACATAATTTTAAAAAGCGAAATATTCCAAAATGGATTTGAACATAAGAGGGCTTCTAATATATTGTAGTATTGCAGAGTAGCACATGGTCGGCCCCGCACGGCTATAGCCTTTGCTTACTTGTTTATACAATGTTGGAAGAATTTAAGATATGGACCTGGCGTATTTGGGAGATACGGACGTACAAATCGTTTTACCATAGGGTGGAAGTTAAGTATTTTTCTAACATAAGTAAAATTTTAGGTAACGCTTTTAAAGACGATTTTAGATTTGTTTAATATTATATTATTATTGTTGTTTAATTTCATTTCTAAACTTTTCATTATTGTACTTTTCTTAAATAATATAGTTAATTTCTAGTTTATTAAAATTTATGCAATATTTTGTTGAATCCATTCAACATATGAACTAACGCGCATATATACTCCCGGCAAATTAGATTGCCCACAATTTGTTTTGGGGCCAAATGCGACAATACCTAAGAGGGTATATCGACCACTTCTCGAACGATTCATAAATGGTCCACCACTATCACCTAAAAAATTAGTAACGTTTACAATATTTCTTTAAACTATTTATTGATGTCAAGTCACCATATACCTTCACACACATCCCTTTTGGCTTCCGATTGAGCACAAAACTCGCTTGGAGTTATCACAATGCTATTTTCAAAGTTTTCACTGTATTTGGCGTAACGTATGGCACATTCTGTATTATTTAGAACGGGTAGGTTTATGTAGCGCACCTTAGAACTGGCAACATTGGAAATTCCTGTAAAAAATATATTTATCAATACATTTGTCTATAAATAAAAAATAATAACTAACCATTATCACTCCAACCGGCCACAATACCTGTATTGCCCATCGCTATTTCACTATCGTTTTGAGGTAAGCAAATTTGTACAATTGGTACTGCAAATAAGTAAAACGCATTTAAATCACCAATATATTGCTTGTAACGTATTTTCATTTCTTACTTTTTGCATTGTGTGTCTTGGCCAATCGGACAAGAGCAACATCATTATTGAATAATGGATCATTGTAGGCAGGATGTATTGTGGTCTCGATTATTTTAAAATCTTGAAAGTTAGTATCATCTCCAACACGAGCGTAAATACTAAAACAAGAGAAAATATTTTTAGATTATACTCGTATTATTTTAAATGTCATATCAAATAGTGATTGAAGTCATTGTACTTACAGTCTTAAATCTCTCACCAAGTTATCTACACAATGGGCTGCGGTTAAGATGTGCTGTCTAGTAATTATTGTACCCAGGCAACGATGACGTACAGTTCGGCTAGCTGGGAAGAATAATACAGAATTCTATTACAAATGCTCTTCGCCAATGGTGGGTGTATTAAATTTGTCAGTCAGTTTGTAACACGTCGAAATTGATTATTTGGTAATTAGAGTTTTTCCCTGGTCGGTATTCAAAATGGGCAAACAGCCCATGGCAAGGAAGAGCCACAATATAAAAATACTTCGAATGATTTGGTATTTTGAATATTTAAGTCAAGACTTCCAATTTCCAAAATTTCCATTTTATAACATACTTCGGATTTCGGGTTCACAGCATGTAGAATCTCTTCAGAAAATAAAAAGCCTTGTACTTGCAGTAAGATTTTTTACATAATTACAATATGTGATATAGCTTCATGTAGCGGTACGTTCTGACACTACTAATCATAATTTTCAATTGAAGTCCAGGTTTTGAAATAGCTTACATATAACACTTGAGAGTAAGGTTTGGGGATTGGATTCTGCAAGAATCTACTACATCTTTTTCAGTTGTAATTCAAATAATTTTTGATTTCAATCATAATATTCCATATGTTATTCGAGAATTTCATTTGTAATTCTTCTTGCCTTACTCGAGCATTTTGTATTACCGCATCACTTAGACATGACGTAATCATATCTATTTTCCTATATTTTGTTATTATACCCTCCACCTTGCAAAGGAGGGTATATTAACTTTGTCATCAACATCCCTAAATATTCGTCCCCATATAATGGTACCTCTCGATATTCGGTATTTTGATGTTTTTTTTCTACATTATTTTGTTTAAAGTGAGTATGGTATATTCTAGCTCGTGTGGCGAAACATGGTATGTGTATGTCCGCATTTTGGTATAGCCACATATAACGGTACCTCCCGATATTCGGTATTTTCATGGTTTTTGGCACATTTTTTGCGGATTTGTCTAAAAATTGGTATTTGCAGGTCATAACGGGTTCTAGCTACGGTAGCGAAACATTGCATGTTTGGTATAGCCCCCATATAACGGTACCTCCCGATATTCGGTGATTTGATGATTTTTGCCACATAAATTGGTATTTGTTGTTCGTAATGGGTTCTAGCCCAATGGCAGAACAATGAATATTTAGTTCCTCGTTTTCCTAAAGCGCACATATAACAATACTCACCGATATTAGGTATCTTGATAATCCTAGTCATATTTACCCACATAATAGTTTCTAATTTGGTATTTTAGAAGATTTGATAGAAGACAATCCTAGAAGTATAAAATAGTCTATAGAGGTTCCCGTTTTGGTATGGCCCCATATAACGGCCTGGCTCACTTATGGTTATTTAATAAGTTTAACTGCATTATCTAAACGGTCTTACTGGTATATGAAGTTTAAAGTGAAATACGCTTGAATGTAGATGCTTTTATATAATGATTCCTTTACCCTACAATTTCGGCCGGGCCGAACATTGAATTACCTCTACTGTTTAGAATGAATTTGGAAATTCAAAAAAAAAAAAAATTAAAAATATGTAAATAAATAGAATCCGTTAAAAATTTTGTTAAAAAACATCAAAATTACGAATATAGGGAAGTGCTGCAATTTTGGAGTCATACGAAGACCTGCATGGACGATTTTCTGTCATAGGCTGTAGTACCCATTAGGAACTTCTAACACGAAATTTGAAACAAATCCGATAGATAATGTCGCTAAAATCATGAAAATAACAAATAGGGAAGGGCTCAAAAAACGGAATGTAGAAAGGTGCAGATATATGGGGGCTATACGAAGACCTAAGCTTGCATAGACAATTTCCTCTCACAGACTGTAGTACCTATTAGGAACCTCAAATACGAAATATGAAACAATTGTGATAAATGATGCCGCTAAAATCATCAAACTGACAGAAGTACCCATTATAAACTAAAAATACGAAATTGGAAACAATTCCGGTGAGTATTGCAAGTAAAATCAACAAAATACCGAATATAGGGAGGTACTGATATGTGGGGGCTATACGAAGGCATGGACTTGCATAGACAATTTTCTTTCAGAGACTGTCGTGACTATTAGGAACTTCAAATACGAAATTTGAATCGACTCCGGTGAAGAGTGTCGCTAAAATTATCAAAGTAACGAATAAAGGTTGGTAGAGTTATATGGTGGCTATAACTAAACGTGGACCTACATAGTCCATTTCTAATACTAAAAGTACTGCAGATGAAACACACATTTGAATAAAATTTCATCAACCTACTTCAATTTTTTCGGAAGCTAGAGTGATTTCCACAGACAGACACGATTATCCTTAAATCGAAATAGAATTCTATGCCGATCAAGAGTATATGTATATACTTCGTGGAGTTTAAAATTTTTATTTTGAGGTTTTACAAATGAAAAATTTAATATGCCCTCCACATACTATGGTGGAACGATTTATGGGAATACTTTCAAGATTTTGATGCCTATTAATATTAAAGAATGTGGAATTTAGTTTATTAAATAAATTAGAAAAAATATTGGCAATGAGCAGCGCGTTCGGCTTTCTCAATTCGAATATTTAATTGTCTATGGACGCACTGTCCAAGTTAAATAAAAAATTAAATTTTAAGTAAAGGAGGCGGCCAGAATTATATGTATATTCACATTGTTAAGATTCCATATATTTAGAAAATAGTCTTATTTTTTATAGATTCAGAGCAAAAAATGGATGACGATCGAGAAGAAACTACCAAACCAGAGGATCCCCAACCTATAAGATCACTATTAGAAAATATCAGTGACCTATCGGATCATGTAAAACAATGTGCCTGTGGCTTTCAAATGACTGAAGCAAGATGGTGCCTGTGCCGCAGTATAAGTGTATTTTTAGTTGGCGTTGCTCTAGGCATCAAATTGCAAGATGTTGTCCGAAATGTCATGAATAATTAATATATCTTATTACATTTCTTATGTGTACTTACTTGTATTTAAATATGCTAGTCTAACAATCCATGGATAAACTTCTGAACTTTGGCCCTTTGGCAATTTACCACAATCTGGAGACTGTGAATTTGTTGGCAATGGAAAGGGTGTGGTCGTTGATACAACAAAAGTGTGTTCCTTATTGCGATGTGGCACATTGTAATCTTCATCATCATGACCATGATAGTGATGGTGGTGATGATGATGATGGAAGGGATAAAGTGGTGCATTAAAATTATGATCATATCCTTGATAGTCTGGATGTGGCGTTGGCCTTGGATAAGTTGGACTGTCGTCAGTGGGAAATTTAAAACGACCACAATTGTTAGATTGAGTGCAGAGAATTCCATTTATATCGACTTTTTCTCTTTTATCGGACCCCTCTTTCTTATTGGAATTATAGCTGTCGTCTCCTTCACTATCATCTTCCGGATGCTGTTTTAAGTATTCATCATAGTTGTACTCTTCACCAAAGGACGGCGGGCAATTTAGGCCAGTCAATTCATCTAAATAATCTAATTTTGGATTTCCCTTTGCATGTCTTTTATTGGGAATTCTCGGAGGACAACAGACGAAAATGTTTGTTCCGTCAAAGTCACAGATGGCTTGTTTAATTATATTCGTAATGAATGGTATATCGGTTGAGAGATCTATGAATTCATTAAAGGTCTCACAGTTTTTTAAGAGAATACAATTACACTTCCTGGAATCGTCGGTGGGGTATGTTAAAGCTGGAAAGAAGGAAATAGTTAAATAAATTAGTGATGGTAACAACGTAATCAAACTGACATCGAGCTCGAGAAATTATTCAATTAATTAGAAGAAACAAGTTCCATTCAAGCATGTGAGTATGTTATGACAAGGATTAAATTAAAGCTGAAGATAAAAATCTTTTACACAAAAGCACGCATTCGAATTTATAAAATGAAACCAGTAAGGAAGGCTCAAAAGTCGAGCGGGGCCGACTATATGATAACCTACACCACTATGCATGTTTCGTAGAACTCTTGTAAAAGAAAGGTTTATATTGCAATTTCTGAGCTCTGTGACATATCTGGTACAAAATATCACTATGGTAGAGTGCATATTCCGAAATTGGGAGATTTAAAAACCAAATCGGATAAAACATATATATGGGAGCAAATTTGAAATTTTTCCTTCTATGCCAAACTCGGTTGAATTTCGAAAATTCACTACATTTGGGCTAATATTAGCTATTTGGTGCACAATAAACCTGAAATCGAATAATGATATATATGGAGGCTATATCCAAATCTGAGCCAATCTTTATAAAATTGAAAACAGCTATTTCTTGGCTAAATCTGATATCTGGTACCAAATATTATTCTTGTATTGTGCATCAAATTATAAGTACTTTTTTCTATACTGAAGTGCCAAAATTCACACCATTTGGACTGATATAAGCCAGAAAGAAACCAAAAATCGGATGAAGATATATATGGGAGCTATATCCAATATCGGAACCGATCTTGATAAAATTTGAATCATGAATTGTTAGGCTGTATCTGATATCTGGTGCAAAATATCAGTCTCGTGGAGTGCATATTACGAATTTGAGTGACTTAAACACAAAATCGGATGAAGATATATATGGGAGCTATAGCTATATCTCAACCGATTTTCACCAAATTTGAAACACATGCTTGTAGGCTGAATTCGATCGGATGTAGCAAAATTCACACCATTTGGACTGATATTGGAGCACAAGAAACCTAAAATCGAATGAAGATATAATAGGGTTCGTCCTTGAGCCAAACAAATGTTATTTAGAAAATGTCATCTCAATCGAATAATAAATGCGACCTCCATTTTGTTTACAAAAATATATGGACAGACGGACGGACGGACATGCATAAATCGACTCAAAATGTGATTCTATGCTGATCACCAAAAGGAACTGTAGGTCTATCTCGTTTTCTTCTCCATGTTACAAACAAATGTACAAAGACATAATACCCTTACCACTATGTGGAGTAGGGTATAAAAAGGAACAAGTAAAAACCAGTAAAGAAAGTCTTAAAGTCGGGCGGGGCCGACTTTATGATACCCTACACCACTTTGCTAATTTAGTTGAGCTCCGCATAACAATTAAAAGTTTTTATAGGAGAATTCAATCATACACGCTATGATTATAATTATAATTTATAGTTCTAAGGACTAAATATGCCGAAGCATATTGTATTAAATACGGACTTGTATTGCCCATTTGGTGCAGAATTCATTTGAAATCGGATAAAGATATATATGGGAGCTATATCCAAATCGGAACAGATCTCGATAAAATTTGGCAAAGAGCTGAGCTGTATTTGATATATTTCCCTGAATATCGTTGTTACGGAGTGCATATTATGGCTGTGGGTAACAAATATAACAAATCGGAGGTGCAAAATTCCATCCCATTTGGGCAAATATTAGACGTTTGGTGCGCAATAAAAGGTAAATCGGACGAAGTTATATATGGAAGCTATATCCAAATTTTAACCGATCTCGATAAAATTTTGCAAATGTATTTCTGAGCTGTATTTGATATATTTCCCAAATATTGTAGTTACAAAAAGCATATTACGGCTGCGGAGGATAAAAATAACAAATGGGATGAACAATATATATGGGAGCTATAACTATATCTTAACCGATTTCGAACAAATTTGGCATACTTATTTTCAGGCCTAATTTGACATAAGACATAATACTGACTGACTGACACCTGACCACCTTGTGGTGTAGCGTATAAAGAATATAATCCATTATTTAGAAGTAACTTGAAATTTTTCAAAAAAACATATTTATTGAAAAATACTGTTACAATTATAACAAGTAAAAGGACATTAAGTTCTGCCGGTCCGAACTTCTAATACCCTCCACCATTGGGTAAAGAAAACATTTTTAGAACAGTGTTGGTATGTTTGTTCGGGATACCGTAGTAAAGTCGCATTAAAATATTATAGTAAAAATGTGAATAATTTTGTTACATTTTGTGGGTTCAGTATTGTACATTTTCGCATTTAACCTAAGTCTTGTCTAAAAAATATGTATCATTATTGAATTATGTCAGATATTCAATTCACTTAATATTGTACCTGTACTTTTTTTTACAAAATGTTGAATTTGTATGGGGTACCAGATGAAGTGGAAAAATATTGCCCATATCCCAACTCGATTCAGTTAAGCAAAAATATTACGATGTACCAAGAATTGATCCCTTCGAGGATTACCATGCGCAACAGACAGCCAGACAAATAGACAGAACAACATAACTAGATCGACACCAAAAAAAAAAAAAAACCGACAGTTAAAACTGGTTTCGTCCATAGATACATGGGGTCTAAAGTTTTTATTTTCAATGTGGCTATTTTAGCCGTATTAAATGATATATAATATACAGAATAGTCAATGACTCTCTCTCTCTTAAAACAAAAAAAAAACTTTTTACTATAAAAACGACAACCTCCTACAAGAAATATAGACAATATACTTGAATTAAAGATCCAATAAACAAAAAATCTGAATAAACGGGCAATCCCCGATAAAAAGTAGTATTTATTACACCTAATTCTTAGTTCCATTTTCATATTCCGAAATATTTATGGAAAACAGACCATGTAACTTTCATAAAAATTAATAATAACCAAGTAAATCTAAAATTAGATGGAAGAATATTGCAGGCACAAAACGTATACAAAAGGGTTTTTATAATATAACGGGAAATAAAGAAAACCAGTAATGAACAAGTAAAAAAGCAGTAAGTTCGGCCGAGCCGAACTTTGAATACCCTCCACCATTTGGAACGAATTAGAAAATATTAAAAAAAAGAATAAAATCCATTGAAAATTCTGTTAAAATCTTTAAAATGCCTAATATCGGAAGGTGCCGATATATGGGGGGATATACGCTATTGTGGACCTATATAGACAAATCTATGTCTGGGGATAAAGTACTCACAAGAAACTCCTTGTGTGGATTTTCAGATAATTCCATTGGGAAATGTGGCTAAAATCATCAAAACCCCGAATATAGGGAAGTACTGTTATATGGGAGATATACGATATCGTGGACCTATATAGACAATTCTTTTTGAGGGGATAAAATGCCCACAAGGGAATCCTTTTGTGGAATTTCAGACAATTTCATTGAAAAATGTGGATAAAATAATCAAAATACCAAATATCGGGGGTACCGTAATATGGGGGCTATACGATATTGTGGACCTATATAGATAATTCTCTGCCGAGGTATAAAGTACCCACAAGGAACTCCTTGTGTGGATTTTCAGACAATTCCGTTGAAAAATGTGGGTAAAATCATCAAAATACCGAATATCGGGGGGTACAGTTATATGGGGAATATACGATATCGTGGACCGATATAGCCCTTCTTCGAACTTGACCTGCCTGCAGACAAAAGAGAGATCTGTGCAAAATTTTAGCTACCTATCTTAATTCGTTTAGACTGTAGCGTGATTACAACAGACGGACAGACGGACGGACGGATAGACGGACGGACTTAGAATTTTACGCTGATCAAGAATATATATACTTTGTTGGGTCTAAAATGATTATTTCGATGAGTTACAAACGGAATGACGAACTTAATATACCCTCCATACCTTTTTTGGTGGAGGGTATAAAAAACAAAATTCGGAAGGGGTCGACTATTTGATACCCTACACCACCATGCATATCTAGTGGAACTATCCGTAACAAATAAACGTCTATATTGGGAATTTATGTGAAGTAGATTATACCAACTATGAACTTTTTTCTAAATGTGTATTATGGCGGATATCCAGATGTATATCAAACTCTGAACCGATTTTCGCAAAATTTGACGGAGGCATTTGTACCTCTGGTACCAAATAAAAATGTTATATCATATCATATGACTTCGAGAAGGCTTAAATTAAAATCAGTTAGGAAAAGACAAAAGTCGGACGGGCCGACCATATGATACCACACACCACTATGCATATTTAGTAGAGCTCCCATAACAAAAGAATTTATTTGAAGTAGATCATACCTCCTATCATCCTTTGGCTTTAGAGCAGTTATAATTTGGATAGGATAGGATATATATGAGAGCTATATCCAAATCTGAGTCGATCTCGATACAATTTGGCAAAGGTATTTCCGAACTCTATAAGATATCTGGTACCAAATATCATTGTTGTGGAGTGCATATTACGAATTTGAGGGCTTTAAAGACCAAATCCGATGAAACATATATATGGGAGCTATAGCTATATCTGAACCGATTTTCACCAAATCTGACGTACTTGCTTCTAGACTGAATTCGGTCGTATGTGTTGAAATTTAGGTCTAAATTGGATCCAAGCTATATCTAAATTTGATCCGATTCTCACCAATTTCAATAGGGTTCATCCTTGGGCCAAACAAATATTGTTTGGAAAATTTCATCGCAATCGGATAATAAATGCGACATGCTTTTTGTTCACAAAAATACATGGACAGGCGGACGGACAGACGGACTTACATGCATAAATCAACTCTAAAAGTGATTCTATCAAGATCCTAAAAAGTAACTGTGGATCTATCTCGTTCCCTTCTTCATGTTACAAACAAATGCACAAAGACATAATACCCATACCACTATGTGGAAAATATCATCTCAGTTGGACGATAAAAGAGACCTGCAGTTTGTTCACAAAAAAACATGGACAGACGGACGGGCACGCATACATCGACTCAAAATGTGATTCTATGATAATCATCAAAAAAAAAAAACAATGTGTTTATTTCGTTTCCTTTTGCATGTTGAAAACAAGTGAACGAAGACGTAATACCCTGTACCACAGTGTGGCGTGGAAGGAACTACCAAATCAATACAACTGAACAAATTGTATGCAACATATCAGAGACATGAATAAACAAGTTAGAAAGTGTCATCATATATCCTCGACCCAAAAGTATGACGACCGTCTTTAGCCCTTTTGACCTGTCCAATGAATATACCTACGTTTTTGATTAATGTGTGTTGTTTGTGTCTTAAGTCTTTTGTTTCTTTCAATATCCATTGAGCCGCAATCGCTTCTAATGACATTCATTTAAAAAAATTTTTTTATAAAATTTTTTCACTCGACCCAGACAGAGTGATTCATGCATTAACGCATTACAATCCGTCTATCAGCATCAATGTGGGTAATACCGGCTTCTTTTTAATAAATTCACGATCAAGGCAATTCATGACGAAATGTCTTCGATTTGTTCCTATATAAAAGATATATAAGCATAAGTTATGTGATTTAGTTGAATTCAATTGTTGTTATTTTATCTGTCACATGCGTAAATCCAACTAATGTAAAGTGCAAATAGACCTGTTGTTGGGGTAGTCGTTGCGTTCATTCATTCATTCGCCTACATCGTGTTTCGGTAGCCATTAACATGAATTAACAATTATATTTGCCCTACAGTTCATTCACGCCTTCTGTTGTCTTTATTGTTGTTTTTGCACACGTCTAAGGTTTTTTTGGAAATCAACTGACCTGACCTACTTCGAATAAATGTTATTGTTGTTATTTGGTTTTTTATCGAACCGGATTTTATTAGCTTGAAGATTAATTCAGAGAGGGAGAGAGAGAGACTTGGAGAATTGGCAGGTTCTTTATTTCAATTGAACTTATATCCTGGTGTTTCAAATTAAAATGAGCTTAATGTGGGGAAAACATACAAATGATAATCTCCTTTTGAAATGCGGATTACTTCACTGTGTGAAATCCGTTAGCGGATACAAATGTGTGTTGTTATTTTTATAATACCAATATAATGGTAAAGTATTAAGTAAAAATAAAGGTACCACGTCAATAAAAAAAATATATTTTTTTCATAATTTTGCCGATATGTTGCCTACTGACGCATTCTGGATGCATAAAAACTAATAGAACAGGTACTATATGTTTCTAGGTTTATATATAAAATTGGTACAGATATCGATTTGATATAACAAATGAAGTGTATATCAGTATATATAAAAATATAGCTCTAAAAAAGTCGTAATATGCATGCAATAAAGACTGCGTTTTTCCGATATGGCATATAACCCCGGACGGAATTTTTCCAATTATTCCATTTGTAATTCAACTTAATTCAATATTTTTCTTTGATTTTCAAATGAAACATTTCGTACTACAATTGGGATAATTCGGATTACAATTAGAATAATTCGAATTACAATTTGAACCCTTTTGTCACAAATAATTCACAAATGGTGGAACATACCAACGATATGATTAATATAGCGATACCTGCCGATTGAACGTATTTTCGAGTTATAGTTACATTATAAAACCAAATAAAATTTTAAAAGAAAAAATGCATCCTCGTAAAAAAATCGATGTAGATTCCGGCTTCCTCCAAATAATTCGTACTTTAAAGGCTTCGCTACTCCTTTTAATATAATATGCATTCAAAAAAAACGTATTTATTGTAATACTTTAATGCGCAAACATACGAATCGCTCGGTCTACCAACGCATGAACATGTCAGGAACAGCTGACCATGAGAAAAGCAGGAACATGCCAAATTTAGTCGGAATACACGAAGATTTATTATATTTATAGTAAATGCCATGCGTGCAGGAAACTGCAATCTTTTGAAGTTGATTGGCATCTCTGTTGCAATTAGAGAATTCGAGGTAGCAAAATATTAGACTAATATCATTGCAAAGGCGTTGTGTGTCAATGTTTGTTAATAAAACCATACCTCAATCTAAACCGATTTCAATATAATTTGACAAAATTAATTTTTGCACCAAATTCCGTCACACTTTCCATATTTCATTGAAATTTGAGATATATAGCGTATTTGGTGCATCGATATACGAAATGGGCCGAAAATATATATTGGATGTATATCCAAACCTCAACCAATTTCAATATGATTTGGAAAATGTATTTTTGTACCAAATCCCGCCACACATTCTGCATTTCATAGGAATCGGACATACATATCGCGTTTGGTGCATCAAATATGTGAAATCGGCCGAAAATATATATAGGAGCTATATACATATTTCAACCGATTTTAATATAATTCTCATTCCGAATTTCATTGCTTTCGGACATATGTACATATATAGTGCATCAGACATGAAAAATTGGCCGAAAATATATTTGTGAACTATATCCAAATCTGAACCGATTTGAATATAATTTGACAAAACAATTTTTGCTCCGTTGCGTACTCCTAATTTGAAAACTATATCTGCAATCGATCAATAGATATGTGCATACAAAAACTATTTATTTTGAAGATGCCTCCGATTTTGATGCAATATCTCCCGTTCCAAGTAGACATTCAAAAATTTATACAGCCAATGTTACTTTCAGGCTATGCTGTAGTATATTTGGAAATTTTCAGGAAAATCTGTTCAGCAGATTTTTAATCCATAAATTTTATTTATTTTAACCGCAAAGAAAAATGCAATTAGTTGACAACTTTAATGGAATCCAATTATGAACCCCTATTTTTAGTTCTCTGCAAATTCTAGTTGTCATTTTTTCCAATAATTGTGCTTTCACTATTAACATGCCTCTGTCATGAGCACACCATTCTCTTAAACTGCATTTTGTCAATTCTTTACCCACTAGTTGCAACGACACATCGCTCATTTACTCAAATGCGTTTTTATATCCTACGCCACACTGTGATACATTTGTTTGTAAAATGGAGAAGGAAACGAAAGGCATTTGGTGGTCAGTCTTTTAATGATGTTCATATAATCACATTATGAGTCGATTTATCGATTTCCGTCCGTCTGTTCATGTATTTTTGTGAACAGAGTTGCATATATTGTCAGATTGAGACGAAAATTTTCACAAATCCTTTTTTAACCCTAAGGCGAATGCTATTGAAATTGATAGTAATTTTTCCAAATTTAGAAACAACTACCATATATCTTCGTCTTATTTCAATTTTATAGTGCGCCATACGTGTAGTATTCGTCCAAATTGGATAAATATCGGCCATCCCACCGAATTAAGTGTGTCAAATTTGGTAAAAATCTTTTCGAATATAGCTATAGTTCCCATTTTAAAATTTCATCGGATTTGATGTTTAAGTCTCCCACATTTGTAAAATGAACTCCACAACAATGATATTTGGTACCAGATATAAGATAAAGCTCAGAAATACCAGAATAGAACGCATGTTGGGCACCACTTTTGCAAAAAACGATATTTGGTGAATTCGGTTCACATATATCCACAGGGTTAGATAAAAAACTGCAACAAAGTCATATGCCATAATTTTTACTTTCTTCAAAAAATGTCGCAAATAGCATCACATTTTAGATTATGTTTAGATTTGTTCATCTCTGGTCACCTTTGGCACGAATTATGGCCTTCAAACAGCCAATAAAACCGTCACACGCAGCCCGAATCTGGTTCTGCGGTATTTTGGCCCATTCCCGGCGAAGCGCTTGCTTGAGGTGATCGGCACTTTGGTACTTTTCAGTGTCAACCTTGCTTTCCAAAATACTCTATACACAATAGTCCAAAGGATTGGTATCCGGAGATTTTGGTGGCCATTGTGCGCTGGAAATGAAGCAAGTAGCTTCATTTTGTAACCATTCTAGGATGGCGCGTGCTGAGTGCGATGGTGCTGAGTCCTGTCGGGATGTCCAAGGTCTGCGGTCAAAATGTTTGCGTGCTCAAGGCTTTAATACACCCTCCAGAAAATTTTCGCGATAACATTCGGCATTTATTCTGATGCCAAGGTCGGTTAATACGAGCGGAGAACGACCATCGGCTGTTATGACGTCTCACAACATCACCATGGCCGGCGCTTGAGTTCTGGTGACCAACCGAAGGTGCACATTTTCAGATGACCTCTTTGGCAGGTAAACACGATCATTTTGTTTGTTTACATGCTGCTGGACAACGACTGTTTTCTCATCGGAGAAAACCAAATTCGGCAGTTCACCATTTTCGGCCCAGCGAAGCAACTCTTTAGATCTTTTGAGTCTATTTTCTTTCTGTTTGCGGGGTGTGTTTTTGCGCTTTTTGGAATTTCAATGGCCCTACCCCGAGCTCATTTTTCAATATTTTCCGAATGGAATATTGCGATATATTCAGCTAACAAGCCATTTTTCGGCCACTGCGACTCGGATTTCGATCAAGTCGCTTCTTTACTTTTCGAACCATATCTGCTGATGTTGCGGTTTTCTTCCGTCCACTTCCTTAACGTCGGACTACGCTACCAGCATCACGGTGGCCAACAGAAGGTGCACAAAGTAAATACGATAATTTTGTTTGTTTACAAACTGCCGGACAACGAATGTTTTCTCATCGGAGAAAACCAAATTCGGCAGTTCACCACTTTCGGCCCAGCGAAGCAACTCTTAAGCTCTTTTGAGTCTATTTTCTTTTTGTTTGCGGTGTAAGTTCTTGCGCTTTTTGGAATTTCAATGGCCTTACCCCAAGCTAATTTTTCAATATTTGCTGAATGGAATATTGCGATATGTTCAGCTAACAAGCCATTTTTCGGCCACTGCGACTCGGATTTCGATCAAGTCGCTTCTTTACTTTTCGAACCATATCTGCTGATGTTGCTGTTTTCTTCCGTCCATTTCCTTGACGTCGGGCTACGTTACCAATATCACGGTAACGAGGGATGGTACGAGACACAAAAGATTTATTCACATTTAAATTCTGGAGTGCTCCAACGATAGCTACTTGTTGATTTATAGCCAATTATAAAGGTATCACACTATCACGCTTGAACTCCATCACGAATAACATTTTTTCTGGAAAATTCTCACAAATATGCTTTTGTACGCTTGTAAACAATTTAATGAGCTATCGTGGCTTAGAAATAAGAGATGTCTGAAGTTGGTTGCAGTTTTTTCATCTCACCCTGTAGTTGGTATGATTTTATTCACACAAATTCCCACAAAAACTTTTATTTGTTATGTGAAGCTCTACTAAATATGTAAAGAAATAAATCTTACTTTATCTTCATATCAAAGTTTCTTGGTAATATCAGTACACAGTTCTCAATGTACTCTAAGTTTATAAAGCACTTAAATACTACAAACAATGCCGGATCTTATACAAAAATTTAGCACATAAAACTAGTAATCTTCTTGAAAATAATTGTATATACAGTTATATTTGTTATCATTTCAAATCAGATCATTTTTTAATTAAATTTACAGCACACAGTAAACATATTATCATTAACGATTTTCAATAAAATCTTTCTGCACCACTATTGCAAATGAATGAAAATATTTGATTTAAGTCAATAAAGAATAGTTTTTTTTTAACTTAAAAAGTGAATTATTTTGAAATAAATTTGCTCGTAAGCTCCACACAGTTAAGATAATGCATGTTTTCATAATAGGCACTGTTTTGGGTAATGACTTAAATAAACCACCAACATCTATTGCATCTTTTAGAAATTGAACCAATTCCATTCTCACTTTATGAGGGTCTGTTTAAATAATTTATAATGCTTCTTTGTTTTTGTTTAATCTTAAAAATTACATATCAGTGTAAAAAATTAATAAATCGTTAATATATGCACCTTGGTTGATCCACACGAACACAAGAATACTGATAACAGCACTGAAATGGGTTTTATAAGAAAACATTTTGTGCGCGTATTTTTATATGACAATGAAGCTATAAATCTTTATTTCACTATTTATTCACACATTTCTCCTTTCTACTATTATTGTTTACTTTTTCATTTTAAACACCTTGACTTATTTATTGTCATTTGTTTTATATATTTATTATTTTGATTTCATTTCTTTTTTTCCAATTTTTAATCAATTCGTTTATTTATTTTTTCTTGTCTAGTTGTTTTCCGTTTTCGACGCGTTTCGAACCAGTTCACAGTTCAGCTTTTACGAAAGCACCGCAACGTTTAACGTTTTAACTGATAATGAAAAGATTTTTTCAATAACAGCGGAGTTTTTTCGCCAAGTATCTATCTCGGAGCCACAGCGGGGTAGCGTAACAAAAATACGCTACACATAAGACGCCGGAGAGCAGCTATTCAGCAATGCGATCGATGTTGTTGGTACGTACTATTTATTGTCCATGAATAATTTGTTTCTTTTAATTATTTATTGTTTTGCAGCATTTAACATTTTCTGAATGTGATATCGGAAACGTATGTATAAGCTTAGATGTAGGTATTTTTTATGTACATACTTTTGCCTGGATAAACACACAAACAATGTACAGGGAGGGCATGACCGTAGGAGCATGATAGTTAATTTTATTTCTGTACAAACAGTTAAAAATATTGTAAATGAAACAGGTTTATAAGACAACAAACAACAATGAAACATTTGTATAAATCGAGTGCTGACCGCCAAGAAATATCAATACGGCCAATTGTGAATTTGAAATTAACTGTTGTGAGCATCATCAAATAAATGGTAAAACGTGCAAAAAATTGTGGCGTCTTATCACAAAGATGATTACACTAGCTTGCAAAAAACAAGATCTTTGTATCTTACAAACAGAAAATTTCAAATCGGAATGAAATCGGATGAAAAATACATATGGAAGCTATAGCTATGACATACTTGTTTCTACGCACAATTTGGTAATTCCATCCCATTTTGCTAATATTACACGTATGGTGCACAATAAAAGACAAATCGGACGAAGATATATATGGGAGCTATAACCAAATCTGAAACGATCTCGATAAAATTTGGGAAACGTATTTCTCTGCTGTATTTCATAATTTTCCCCAAATATTGTTGTTACAAAGGACAAAAATATCAAATCGGGTGAACAATATATATGGGAGATATAGCTATATCTGAACCGATTTCGATGAAATTTGGTATACCTATTTCCAGTCTTAATTTGGTCATACAGGGTGAGATAAAAAAAAACTGCAAAAAAAGTAAAACGCAATACTTTTCACATTTTTTTAAATTTTATTGAAAGCAAAAAATGTCGGAAATAGCATCAAATTTTAGAATAAGTTTAGATTTGTTCGAATTGGTCACCTTTGGCGCGAATTATGGCCTTCAAACGGCCAATGAAACCGTCACACGCTGCCCGAATGTTGCTCTGCGGTATATTGGCCCATTCCCGGCGAATCGCTTGCTTGAGATGATCGACACTTTGTTATTTTTTAGTGCCAACCTTGCTTTAAAAAATTCTCCAGACACAATAGTGCAACGGATTGGTATCCGGAGATTTTGGTGGCCATTGTGCGCTGGAAATGAAGCGAGAAACCTCATTTTGTAACCATTCATGGGTGGCGCATGCTGAGTGCGATGGCGCTGAGTTCTGTTTAAATGTCCAAGGTCTGCGGCCATAATATTCGGCATTTAATGAGGTAATGCGTACTGTAGAGTGTAGGAAAAGATAAGGGGGTGAATTTTTATATTTGTACCATAACGTGTAAAAACTTTATCGAATCGAGCTGAACCTATACATTTTGTTATGAGGGTAGCTATGAGTGAGACAAAAACTGAGTAAGAAGACGTTTCAATCATTTAGGGACAAGCTCAGAAATTTATTTATAAGTTAAATTTAAACGTATCAAAATGTTCACTTTTAAACTGAATATTTGCACAATCTCCATTTATACAGTGTTTTCTAATCATGTGGTTTGTCTTGATTCCTCATTTTTTCGTTCATTCATTCCTCTAAACTTGTCATATTTAAAATGAATGATGAGAATTTCGTCTTTGACCAAATCGTGCGGAATCTGAAGAAGTTAAAACAAAAACGTTTGAATTACGAAATTCAAACCATTTCGATTCGATTCCGTGACATGTTTGTACACTACATTTATATTTTACCTATGATATATACATGTGTTCAAATACCTAATACCTGATGTAGGTCTTCGATGTTTTTCACTACTGTATTTGAACACATGTATTTATACGAATGTTACCGAAATACGCCGAAGGAAGGAATATTTACAAGGTGACAATGTAAGTTTAAGTTTATTTAAAAAAATAATTTTCGTTGTAAAAGATAATGAGGATATTTATAGATTTATAGATTGTATTCTGAAAATGTTAATTGAAAAATTGGAAAAATATATATAAGCACTCTAATAAAAAAGTTCTGTATTAAACTAACTGACCGAGACCGAGTTAATGCATAGTTATGCAGGATGAGATAAAAAAAACTGTAACAAAGTCAAACACCATAATGTCAAAATGTTTGCGTGCCCAAGGCTTTAATACACCTTCCGGAATATTTTCGCGATAATATTCGGCATTTATTTTTATTCCACGATCAATTAACACGAGCGACCATCAGCTGTTATGGCGGCCCACACCATCACCATGGCCGGCGCTTTAGTTCTGGTGGCCAACCGAAGGTGCACATTTTCAGCTGACCTCTTTGGCAAGTAAACACGATCATTTTGTTTCTTTACAAACTGCTGGACAACGAATGTTTTCTCATCGGAGTAAACCAATTTCGGCAGTTCACCACTTTCGGCCAATCGAAGCAACTCTTTAGCTCTTTTGAGTCTATTTTCTTTCGGTTGTGGTGTAAGTTCATTATTTATTTATTTATTTTTGCAAAATTGTCAGGCGTACTTGTTGTACATTAGTTAGTAACATTCAGAAGAAGAAGGCTCAATCCCATAGTTCTTTTGGTGGTCTTTTATATATCGACAATCGATATATACACTGAAAGTACTGGTCCCATTTACGTACGAATCCAATTTTTGTGCCTTATAAGGGAAAAATAATGTTTTTGTCGAATTCGGTTGAAATATTGATAAAGCTTGGATATATAACTACCTCCAATTTCATATAAACTATGTTATCTTCTTTTATCTGAAACAAACACCTAACTCCCCGTTAGTTGCTAAAATCAAATAGTAGCATATATTGTGGCAATTTGAATATTTTTGACTATATCAATCTATACATCTTATTCATTCTTGTGTCCTTTGGAATCTCGGGTACAGAACAAATTTAATAATGAATTTATTATTATTTGTGACACACAATATAAAAAATCATAAATTAATCAATCATTTTAATGAATTCCATATAAATGCTGAAGAAACTAGAAATTTTTTATGTCTATATTTGTCTGTGTTTTTATCTTTATTTTCTCAATAGTCTGCACATTGTTATATGCGTACTCTATTTTTTTTCTTTTCAACTTAACATATATTAATGTTTTAAGCTTAGTTAATTGGAATGTATGCTTGTTTGTATAAATGTTCTCCTGCTATTCCTCCTCAATTCATATGCGGCTATGCTTCTTCTTCTGTTTTTGTTCCAACATCGAGTTGAGTTACAGATATTTTGTTACGCTACTACGGATTACTGGCATATTTCTTAGATGATGATGCTGTTGATGTTGGTAATCATTTTTAAAGTAGATGATGGTGATGCTGTTTGTTCGTTGTGACGTTTGAATGTTTGTGCTGCTTCTGCTGGTTAGGTATGTATGATCGTTCGTTCTTTCCACTTGTACGATTTCTAGTTTATTTATCTGTCGACTGGTCTGTCTGTTTTTGTTTGTCCGTCCGTTTGTCTGCATCTTTAAGCAACTAAAGGAACTTCTGCATTTGTGGCCATTGATTGTGCGGCTACAACTACTGGGTTAACTGTAACTGTGACCGGTACTGATGCGACGGTAGTATGTGGCGATGGCTGTTGTTGTTGCTGCACAGATGCGGATGCTGATGCTGTAACATCTTCATGGCCATCTTCACTTATTTGTAAATTTCGCATTTGTACAACCTGTTCAACAGGTTCTCTAGCATGCGAGTTGTTACTATCTTCATTAAGATTATTGTCATGTGCAACATTGTCATTATTATCCTCCACTCCAGCAGCTCTATTAATATTCACTTGTTGGTCGTTTGGTTCGATGTCATCAACAGATGTTTCATTACTTAAAACCTCTCGCATGGGGTCATTTAATGTCACAGAGTTGGTTACAACAATGACATCTTGTTGTTGTTGCATCTGATGATCTTCTTTTAAATGGCTATCATTTTGATTGGATTGTGATACATGTGGCGTATGGTGTTCTTTTACCATCGTGTCGTAATTATGAATGTCGTCAGCGTCATTCGATTCTGTGGCATAACCATTTGTAAGACTTCCACATCCATTATGTTTTTTTGTAACTTCTTCCTTTATTCTTTCACCAACTTTATTATCGATTTCTGATATTTTTTGTTGTAATTTCTCTTTGAATTCGGTGGGCCATCTACGATTCCATTGACAGAATAGTTTTATCTAAAAGTAGCAATTAAAAAGTTATTTTACACATATTTTAATGAAGCAATAACAGATTTGTACCGTTATAGAGTGTATTGGATAAAAAATAAAACCATTATATTTTACTTTTTTGATACCTTATGACTGACAATAGGTACATAAGTAATGTGCAAGGTTATAAAGTTAAGAGAGAGAATGATATGGTGAAGAGAAATAAATTAACTCCCATGTATTTCAATATTTCGTGGTTGCCAATCATTACTTGTTTGCCTATGTTGGGCTCTTTGCCAGATATGTGAACACTTAATCACATTTCATAAACATTAAGTCGTTGTTGTATATGGGACGAATCGGACTAGAAATATGAATCTTTCTTCTCGCTTCTCTGCTTGGAGAAGTTGGTTGCCGTACCTGAAATGCACGCAATTTTCCAAAAGGAAATTAAATTACAATTACAATTGAAATTAAATTACAATTCGCTAGAAGCCTCGTCAATATAATCAATCTGCCCAAGCTTAAAGATGGGCTATATTGGTCTTTACATTGCGAATATTTTATCGCAACGGAACCGAAGCAACTAATTTCATCAATTAATTTTTTCAAGTAATAATTTGTGTTTTATAGTACGTTGAAATTTTACCGGATTTGCATATAGGTCAAATACATCCTTATGATATATAAATAAATGAAGGATGTTAAGCCGGCAAAAATCTCTAATGTAAATATACAATTAGAAAATGAAACACATCAGAGAAAATTGATTTATTATGAATTCTACTTTTTTAAATTTTTTTCTTACCCTGCATTGGAATAGAGACATTGGTTTGTCACTTATATTTAATGATCGTTCCATGTGATTTTCTAAGCCATTCATATTTATTGTTGCTGCTGTTGCATTTGAGGCCGTCGATGCATGGTCAGTGTCCGTTAAATAATCGACCATTATGGGTATGAAATCGTCACGTTGCAATTCACTCCATTCATTAAACCATTGTATTATATAACGGAATTCACCATCAATGGTCAAGTTATTCATTGACATCTTGATTGGTTCGTGCGACAAATTCTGGATGATGACAACAAAGCTATAACAAATAAGATAATTTATTTTAAATATATGAATCGTTCCATAATAAATAATCAACAAAAAAACGTTGAACAGGAAAAAGTTACGCTTCACAACAAACAAACTAAGAGAGGTGGCTGGAATTTTGCTTAGTTGTTTAAGAAACCTTGTTAAGTTCGTTAAATCCTGTTTTGATGTTCAATATTCTATAGAGCAAGCAGTCACTTTTAAATCTTGAATTGGTCTGTGCCATTAAATACGACCAAAAAATCAAAAAGCAGAAAATCAGCTAATTTGACTTCAATCGGCAGGAAAAGTTTATATAGTCTGAGCAGCATCAAAATACGACCAAATAGTTGCAAAAGGGTTGAAATTTTAAAAATACTTAGAACTGACATGAATGACACCATAAATAAGGAATTTTTCATACCTTCAGCTTTATGGAATCCATATTGAAATTCACTGATCAATAAATACTTACATACTTTATGGGCTCTACGACGAATATTTCAAGATGTTACAAATGGAAGGGCAAAATTAATATACACTATATTTTATGTAAGGTTTGTACAAATTCCGAAACTAGACCATTTCCATAGGTAATTCATAAGCATAAGGCCTAAGGCTGGGAATTTTGTTATATAAATAAACAAAAAAAAAAAATAAAGCGAATACTAGGGGGCCAAAGAACGGATTGTTATACCCGAGGAAGGTATACTAAGTTTGTCATTTCATTTGTAAACCTCGAAATATACATTTTAGACCCCGCAAAGTATATATATTCTTGATCAGCATAAAATTCTATGTGGATTTCGCAATGTCCTTCCGTCTGTGGAAATCACTCTAGCTTCTGAACGAAATGTAGTTGGTTAATAAAATTTTACTCAAATGTGTATTATATCTGCAGGACTTTTGGTATTGAAACTGGGTTATGTAGGTCCACGTTTTGGATCCCATATAATGGTACCTTCTTTTTTCGGTATTTTGTTGATTTAAGCAACATTATTTACCGGAAATGTTTCAAATTCGGTATTTGAAGTTCGTAATGGGCACTACAGCCTATGACAGAAAATTGTCTGTGCAAGTTCACGTCTTCATGTAACCCCTATATAACGGTACCTCCAGATATTCCGCACTTTGATGATTTTAGCGACATTATTCACCGGGATTGTTTCAAATTTGGTGTTTGAAGTTCTTACACCCTGGTAAACATTACTATCGTTCTCCACTAATAAACAAACGTTGTTTTTATAAAAACAATAACAAAGGGATTAAGCCTGACCATTTTGCAACAACAACAAAATTTGGTATCCCGAACAAGCCAACACTGTTCGTAACGAATACTACAACCTAAGAGAGAAAATTGTCTGTGTGGGTTCACGTCTTCGCATATCCCCCATATAACGGTATCTCCCGATATTCGGTATTTTGACGATTTTAGCGATATTGTTCACTGGAATTGTTTTAAATGGATCCAAAATTTTTTATTCAAGTTTCGCATTTGAATATTGAAATGGTTTATGACAAAAGTTGCCTATGCAGGTCCACGTCGTCGTATAGACCATAATATAACGGCTGCATTCGGTATGTTTAAGATTTTTACAGCATTTTTAACGGATTTTTTTTAAATTCCCAATATCGTTCCAAATGGTGGAATGTATTCAAAGATCGGCCCTGCTGAACTTACAGCTTTTTTACTTTTTTCCTTTTTTTCTGATTTTTGCCCCTGTTATACAATATAGGTTTTCCCAATTGCTTTTTGAGTCCGAACTTAAGGGTCAAATATCCGAGTCCAACCTCCAAGAAAAGACACGTTCCCTTCCGGTTTAGAATGAAGTAGTACTTTCCCTCTATTTTTTGAAGCATTCCATATAGTGCAATTTTTAAATCATTTATAAATTTGTATATGTCCAATAATTTTCAAGGACTACTATTTACACAATTCAAAATGAAATAGTCCCTTTACTGGCAGTACCACAGCCTTTTAAAAATCATGACTTATTTTAAACAAACTCGTCATGTTACAACTTGTTGGATAGGTATTTGCATTTTCAATTTATTGGATTAGTGGATCTTGGTCTAACCAGAGTCAGAACCCGGTCTTTCGGGTTAAATATGCGCGTACCCGGGTCCGTCCCCTAAGAAAAAAATACTCTCACGGAGTATTTGCACCCTAATTCTAGGATTAAACCATAAAATTATATGATTCGCCTTTGAAATTAAGTTACATATAAATTAATTAAATTCAGTTGAAGACATTTGAATAATGTACAAGAAATTCTTGCATATTCAAGAGCCGATGTTGGATCGTAGTTGCGACGTAGGTAATTGTTTTAAGTATTTTTTTTTCATTTAATCCCGAATTATATTTTCTCTCTCGTTCTTTATATGTTTCTGCAATCGAACAATAGAAAATATTCTTTCGTAATATGTCTTTTTTAATTGGGACAATTCAGCAACTGCATTTACAAATCTCACTAAATAGTTATTGTTTTTGTTGTATACAATTGAGACGTGAACATTTATCGCCTGTAGTTACACAAGTAACCCAATGTGCTTTGTCTATTGAGCTTGAAGTCAAGTAAAATTTATAGCATGCGATATATTATGTTGCCAAGCTATTTGTCTACCAAACTAACGGTATTTTATGGTATCTTAAAAACTTTAAACATTTTTGTATATTCATAAACTCGTTTGGTTTACATGTGGGTTTATACATTTGAAGAATTTTGACTTTGTATAGAACGCAAAGTCTTCAGATAAATCACTGTTGCATTAATTTGACATTACTCTTCTTGCCAACAGATTACAAAGTGAAGGCAAACGTTCGAGTTCCATTGAAAAGAAGATGATAATTTGGTCATGATTCCCTTTGTAAATCGCACACAATATTTAGTTTTTGGACACAAATTTTCTGGTAAGAAAAATCCACTACAATCTAATGCCAGTCAGCATTCAGTACACACAATTAATATTCTATGTAATCCAATACCGTTTCACAACAGATCTTATTGCGACTTAACACCACGACACCAAATGAACAAATGGTTGACAACATAGGTATCTTGTTTTTCACCTTTTCCGTTTGTGGAGTCTGGGAGATTTTATTGCTTTTTGTTGCACCTTTTGTTGTCTGCCGTGTTTAACTAGATAGCGATGTTTGTTGTTGTCTGGTCCACGATTAATGTTCAACTAAGATTTTGTGGCTAACACTGCAAGAGTTGAGAAAGATTCAATACCACACATCCAGCCAGCCAACCATCCAGTTAACAATAATCTAAGCAAGTTGAAGACAACAATCAAATCAGATGCACTCTCATACTCTTAAAACTAGACTTTTTTAGATGAATTCGGCTTGAATGTTGTGAGATTCCATTCGTTTTGTTAAATCTGTCGATAATGGCTTTTTCCGTATTTTATTTCAACTTATTCTCTTAATTCTTACATTTAAACTGGATTGGATTTTTGTTGCGTTTGTCTTTTTTCCAATTCGTTGTTTTGTTTGCTGTGTTTGTTTTGTGTGCGTTTTTCGTTGCAGGCAGACGAAATGAAAAACCAGAGCAGTGTTGCCACTATTTTCTGACTCTCAATCTTAAATTCGAAACCATGTAAAGTGGAAGTTATTTTGAAAAACCTGGATTTTAGGTATTTGCACCTTTCCGGGTGTATGTAGTTTTTGCTTCAGGGGACGGACCCAAATGCCCGGATATTCGACCTGAAACTCCGGGTCCAAGACTATGATCTACTAAACCAATGTCGACTAAAATATTCGAAAGCCCAACGATTGGGAGTGGTATCAAGATTATTGATTATTTGGACCCGAATTATTTTAAAAATTCCCCAAGAATCGAAAAAGGTTCCATTTTGGGAATCCACAAAATTTGTGCCAAATTATAATTGACACTTCAACCTTTCCAAACTACTACAACTTGTGCTATTATCTTTCCTGGATCCAGAGATATGGATCGTTGAACCCAAAAACGACGATTATGTACAGTACATTCTGTTCAGTTTTTCTATGTTGTTTTAGGTAGCAGCCTTCTGGCTATGCCAAGAAGTAAAATTGTTGCATTGTTGCCCGGAAAATCCTAGAATTATTGTTAAGAATCCTCTCCATCCTCAACGTGTCACTGTTGGGCCAATATGCTTTTTTCAGTTCTAAAATGAGCATCCATTGTATATACAGAAAACATAGATGGGAACCTGTTTTCTATGTAGTGAAAGTTGACAAGGTAAATTACAAAAAATGCAAAGATTGATATGATTATTTGAAATGACGTTACCTGACGTTACCATGTACAATGCCTTTGAGAGGTTTGCATATGTGATTATCAGCAAATTTCACTAACCTAAATAATAAGTGTGTCTTATTACCTTAAAATTGGTAAAAATTGTTTCAAATTTGGAAGTCGTCTGTAAATGTCTGTATGATTAATCTCTGTTTATGGCAAACAAATTGTTTCGTTTTGACAAATCAGCTGATTCCTTGCCAGTTTTAGCAGGGATTCCGTCTGTTTACTTTTCTGTTTAGTTTTCTAGCAAAAGACAATAAAACTACCTTACTCTCTCAGAAAGAAATTGTACCTAACATAAAATCACAAAATGTGTTTTGGCGGTAAACTCGGTTGTCAAATGGGCTTACTGGCCGACACTTTGTAGGCCATGTGCATCATTTTATCATGATTTGTATGGAATTACGTTTGAGTAGTTGTAGAATATGGCCATAGATTATGGTGAGAAGTTAGTTATTTTTGTTCGCAACTCAACCACTTTGGCAAGACCCTAAACGGTAGGTACAAATTATATGGGGACTTTAGCAATTGGTAAACCCATAATGAAATGATTTACAAATACCAACTCTATTCACGGAGAACCCGTAGTATCAAGCTAACAAGTTCTGCACATGTTCGACATATAATACAAAAGATTTTGGAATTGGATCGGATCATAATTGAAACTGTAGAACTTTGTTAGGTCGGTTTGAATTTTACACTAAGAATTTATATACTTAATGCAGTCTGTGTGACAGCTGCTATCTTCTATTGTTTTTTTTAGAAATATCAAGACTTCACAATTTTTCGCATTTTAATAAATCTTTGCTATTTTTTTTTTTGTACGGATCGTACAGTAATTTATAGAATATTTCTAAAAAATAAACGTGCACAGCATTGCAGCGCAAAATTTTACATTTCTCATTTTGTTTAAAGAAATCTTCCTCCATTCCAGACCTAATAAAAGTGGTCTTGTGATGGTCCCAGTTGGTTCCAAATTAGCATTTTATATATGTACGGAGAGGGTAGGACGTGAGAAATTTGAACCAAATAACCCTTTTTTTATGGGATTTATTATTAGGTTCAAAATATTGCAGATGAATAATTTCACTATTAAAGAAAAGTTCTGATTTTTTACTACAAAATAATATTTTACTTTATTGATAAATGTTATTTATAAATCGAATATTTTGTTTACCGCTACTCGGGTATATCACCGCCGGGCACCAACTGAAATAAAAATTAATAGACAAGTAAGAAACTATTGTTTAAAATCATTGACATTACTTTTCGTACCATTGTTATATTGTTTCCATTCAATAGAATTTGATCTAGTTTTGTTATTCGTCTACCTTCGGGGGTGTTTTCGTACTCAGTTACATCATCCAGCAGCATATTAACGAAATCATCAAAGCCGAGCAGAGTACCCACCATTTCCTTGTCATTCTTCATAATGATATGAATGCGGGACCCAATGCATTTGTCGACCAATTCTAAAGAAGAGAATTAAAGAATATTCAGACATTATATTGTGTTAAAAAAAAAGATTTTGTAAAGATTTGAAATCCCGAGAGTATAACACCTGCGACAAACACAAGGCACTGTTAAATAAATTAATCACTAAACAAATGAATGAAAATTGGCCATTGGTAATCCGAAATGTCTGGTTAAAGCAAATTTTTTTAGTAAATCCAAAATTGGGTAAACACATACAAAAAAAAACACAAATTATATTGGGGGTGGCTTTGGCAATGTTAGTAAATATGTAAAAACATCGGTACAAACGTCTAGGCAATATGGGCTTGACGAGTCCCAACTTCACGGTGAATGTAGCGGGAACCGTACCGTTCTGTCATTTAGCAATTCAGCTCATCCTGCAGCAAAAGTGAATATTCAGGACGTAGTAAGCTTGTATTCCTATCTGAGAGACACCATTTGGAAATGTTGTGGAAACCTTGGGCTTGTTGAAAGGCTTAAAAACTCTGATAGCCCTTGGTAGTACCTAATGTATCCATATACCACTGCTTGGTCGAAATAAATTGTAACAAAATTAGTTGTAGTATCAAGGACTCACCTAAAGGCAACAATGTGGAAACATTGGTTGGAGGAGGTACGGCAGTCATATTGTTCTAAGAGCCGGCAAATAAACGATGGAATTAAGTCGCTCCAAGGCGAAACGGTTCAAAGGAACTTTCCCCTGATAGGAACTATCGGAACTAGATTGAAGGTTTTGCAACTAGTTCCTTTTCTTCATATAGTTCAATGTTGCTCAAAATTGTTCATGCATATGAGCCATGGCAGAATGGACGCGTCCATGGTAGAACTCAAGGGCTAAGTACATAAGAAGCTTGAAGTCAAGGCACGGCCTATTTTGTGACATTTCACAAAGGAATTACAGAGCCGCACTAAAATCCTGCCGTCGTTTTTCATTATAATTTGGCATTAATATGCCTAGCCATGACTTCAAGCTTTTTATGTATTTGCAGCCTAAAGGGCTAAGTACATAAGAAGCTTGAAGTCATGGCACGGCCTATTTTGTGACATTTCACAAAGGAATTACAGAGCCACACTAAAATCCTGCCGTCGTTTTTCATTATAATTTGGCATTAATATGCCTAGCCATGACTTCAAGCTTTTTATGTATTTGCAGCCTAAGAAGGTAAAGACATGTATCATATGTTTAAATTTTTTTCAAATTTATACATATGACCATGGTACAATAAAAAGGTAAGGTAGAGCTACCAGCTGATTACAATTTTTTTCTAAGTGTGCACGACTTCTGCTAATTTTGTGTATGTATTTATTGTTTTGAAAAATGATTTCAATATTTTCAAAACCAATGATTAGAAGACACGTACATTGCGGCTCGCGTTTTAAATCTATTAACGAGTTTAGCCATGAAATTGAAAGATTGACTATTTTGGCTCATATTTTTGAGAGAAAGATCCATTCATTTCATTAATTTTTCGCGCTATTTAACTCATTTTAAAAATGATTTCTGTAGTTTTACGAAGATGTTCTACCTCCTTATTGTACCATGAATATGACTACAACTCATTGCCAAAATCTACATTCATAAATCCATTGCATACACACAAAATCAGAGATGGGAGCTGTTTTCTATTCATTGAAATTTGACAACGTAAATTACAGAAAATGCAGTGCTGGAATGTTATTTGAAATGAGGTTACATTTATTTCATTATCCCATGGACGCGTCAAAAACCGCAAATAGAATTTTAGAGCCGATAATACCTTTTCCTGTGGTTGTTGTTTTATCGACATTTCATATGCCGCATCGACACAGCAGCTGGGGGCAATGAACTGTCAAACCGATTTTGGAATTGAAAATGTTAAATTAGAAATTATTGAAAAATGTAAAAATTTTTGAAAAATTTATATATATAATCATGGTACAATGAAGAGAAGGTAGGTCAACTTTGACAAAATTGCAAATATAGAGGTCTACCTGTTTGGCTTGTAATGTCAGAATTAGTATCAAAACAATAAAAAATCAAACAACTTGTTGCATTGATTTTGAATAAATAATTTAAAACCGCGAAAACTGAATGAATGGTCTAAATTTCTTTTCAATATCATGTTCTATATATCTCTTATGGTTTATTTCGCGACAAAAACTGTAGATTTTGTCGATGTATTCGTTGCAATAAGCATTTTGAAAACACCCGAATTTGAATATTTTCTGAACAATTTTTTATTATTGAAAAGAAGACACACACATAAGCAAATGAAGTTGACATATTAAGCCAGAAAAATAACAAAAAAATTAAATCATATGGTATTTCTGCCCTACCTTGAATTCATTGTACCATGTATATAATAATATAATATACTTATTTTTGATAAAACGTTTTAAAAATTTTGACATCAACGTTCCAAAGCGTTGATGCATCTACCATGGTACATCCTAACTATCTACATAGCCAGTGATGGCTTTTCGGCCTCTCAAATTGATATCAAAATATACATATTCAGCTGCCAGGCAAAACTGGTTAATATCTTAATATTATCCAGCTGTGTATTTTTTTTTTTTTTTGTTATACCTTGACAAATTTATCTGAATTTATTAATACACATTTTGGCACTAAGAGTTTGTCAAATGCATGATTTTGAAAAACAAGGCAAACATATGACTACTGAAGTTAACTTCTTAAGTTTATCATGGGTAAAACGTGCTAAAAAATCCAAAAATTTAGATGTTACGTGCAACCGAAAAACAACTTCGCACAACCAGCCCACAAATGATGTAACATGTGTTTCTTTCATTATACCAATGGTATAAGAATATATAGTATAAGCAGGTGTTGCACAACAATTTAAAAAAGTAAACATATAGAAAATTTTTGCAAAACAAAGCTTTACTGAAAAGGAAATGATTTTCCTTTAATTATTAATTTGTGTAAAAACGACCCGTCAACAGTGTTATCAAATTTTATCGATTTACTTCAAAAATCGATTACACTGTGTATTTTTAATGGAATAGCCTGAAATCGACATAGCAAACCCTAATCGTCATCCCTTTCATTTAAATGTTGAAAAAAATTAAATTCTCCGTCTCCGTTAGTTTTTTTAAGAATAACAAAATTATAATATAAAAGAACAAAAAAAAAATCGTTTTAAGGAAGAATCATTTTTACTATGCGTATAAAATTAATGTGATCCCATAATAATAATTTTTGCAAAATACACAGTTGAGAAAGGTATTTAAACAAGGAATCGATTTGCCAATTATATCAAGGTATAGGATGGAATCGGAAGTGGCCTCCACAAATGTTTCAGGAAACAGTGGAGTAGAATCGAACAATTGTGAAGTTTTTACGAATAGTGCAATTGATTTGGAAAGTTCACAGAAAAATGATTCATCATCCTGTGGAACGGACATTACTAAAAAGTCAGGTGCCTCACCCAAATTGCACAGCGAAGAAAACAAAAATGTGAAAAATTTGGCAAGTGGAAATGACGAGACTCCAGGTGATTGCATGTATTTCTATGAAGACGAAGTATTTCGCATCGACAAGAAAGGGCGTGTTAAATTTGGCGTCATTTTGGAAACGGCAGTGGAACAAAATGATACCGAGGATAAATTATTATCTAAGGGCGAGGTCCGTATATCATGGTGCGTTCCTGAAAATAATGACGTGTATCCCGAAAGCTCGGTAAGATATAATTATTTTGAACAAAGTTCTTAATTAACAGTTATGCAATTTTACCTTTTATTCAATTCGTACCAAATAATAACTGTAAATTTGTGATATTACAACAATTGTTCTTGCTATGAATTGCATTTACATAGGGGGCAAAAGAAGAACAGAGAAGGATATGTAATAACAATCCGAACATGTAACATGTCTACATAATGGTAGCCAATAACTGTCAAATTATGTTTTTGTGTGTTTTTCATTTCGTGGCAACTTTTCAATGTCACAAAAAAGTCCGTGAAACGTTTTTGTTGCCTTTAAATCTTTTTCAAATGAACGCAATTAAAACAAACAGTCGTTAATTACATCTATTGAAAATTCATCACTTTAATGTTGAAAGAGTGCGTTCGTTATAATTTGGATTCTCTTTAATTTGTCCAAATCAATACTTTCTGCAATTCGGGCTTCATTCGATTTATTCGGCTTTTGTTTCAAAACATTTCCTTTCCTGGTCAGTCTTAGGTATAAATATAATAAATTTTACTGGGTATGTATATGAATAGATGAGATAGGGTTAATTTCGTAAATAGTCTTGATCTATAATCCATCGAAAGTGAAGTTCGATTTTATGACGCTTTCTCTTTATCTTATTTTTCAGATTGGTTTAGCGGATCGGACATTGATGCCTGGAGATGTTGTTCGACACCTGATACGTGGTAAAGGAACACAGCGAGGCTATTGTCGTGATATTAACATGAAAGCTGATGTTCGCATACTGGGCACAAAATATGTTATAAAGAATGTAAATGCCGAGCGTTTAAAGGCGATTTGTCCATTGCAAAGGGACGGTGCAGTATATTTAAATTCATGGGTTGGAAGCATTCAAAAAGTGAAAAGAAAGGCAATTCTAAGGTTAGATAATTGTATTTTAATCACACAGAAAAAAAAAAACAACAATTTTCATTTAATCGCAGAGCTATGAATGGATGCCGAATTGAAATATCTACAGACGATTTCCTGTATTTCATTAATTTGCATAAAGGTGAAGATTCACTTTATCCTGGTTGCATGGTTAAAGCAGACCTTCCACCTCTGGAAGAAATTAAGATATTAACTCCTGATATACCTTTGAGCAAAAATAAAAAGCGGAACTTCCACCCAAGAGTGGTAATAACAATATACCACTACGCACAGTATAGCATTTTAATACTATATTCAAATGTTTGTTTCAGTTTACACTCGAGGATATTTATACGGAATCAGTATGGGTCGATTGGCAGTGTAAAGCCTTGTCCGATGAAACAAGCCTACAAGCCATAACATTACAACCTCCATCATGTGTTACTGGTGAAGATTTAAAAAATTTGAAAAGCTTAAACCTTTTCGAGTCATGTATGCTACAGGTCGACGACGAAAACTATTTAACATTTTCTTCCTGTGATACTGTAATGAAGAAATCGGATTGGGAAAAGGAGATGTCTGTCAAATACAAGTTAATATATCAAAAACAAAAGGAGGATCAGCAATCGATGGCATTGAGTCCACCCACATTAAGTGGGCCGGATACAGAAGGTTCTGGTGTGGGATCGACATTGCATCAGCAATACGAAAAATCGAAAAAGAAAAATAGCATGTGTTTAGATGATAAATCATCAAATAAACTAAAAAGAGGTATCTTTAAAGTTGGAGATAAGTTCGGCAGCAACCACAACAAAGATTCGCTTAGAAAACCCTCTACACCATCTCCAATACAGCAACAAAAAGATGAAAGTGAATGGCTTTCTATGGAGGAAGATGAAGAAGATGATTTCGATGAAGATGAGTTTGATGCGGATGAAAGTCTTAAACTCCACAACGCCAATGATGATGCTGTTAGCACAACTACAACTATGTCAACCGGTTCAAGTCCATCGCGTACTAGTCCCATACGTTTGACAAAACGCCAATTAAAGAAATGCAAAGCAAAGAAGAGCCACAAGAAACCATTATTATTGGAACCAAAGACGGATTTTTCACCAAAAGAGGGTTGTAAACTTGCTACGGTAGCTCTGCTAGTATATAGTACGGCAACTGTAGTATGGCAGGATGGTACGGTAGAATGTGACATACCATCGACCGAATTATATCCCATACATCACGTAGATAATCATGTAAGTTTTCTAATTAAAATACTTTATGTTTTTTAGCATCACAATTTCCATTCTTTTCAGGAATTTTTCCCCGGCGATTTTGTTATATCCGGTTCAGAAGATTCTGAAACTAATTATCGCGATTATGGCGTAATTCAGACTGTTGACCATGATGGTAGAATTGCTCGTGTTAAATGGTTTACCACGTACACGTCTGCAGATGAACCAAAGTATGTATAGACAAGCTTTATAGATGGAATATAGGAAAACTTAAGCTTTTGCATTCCTCAGGCCATCCTATAAAGGAGAATCTGAAGTCAGTGTTTATGATTTGAAAGATCATCCTGATTTTCAATATCGTCCCGGCACAATGGTTATTCGAGTGGCAAATTTTGTGGGCGATGATGCCAAATGTACTGCTGGACAAATCATTGATAATCATATTGATGGCCGTGTTAAGGTGTGGTGGGTTGATGGACACATTAGCATGTGCTGGCCCCAAGACCTGTTTGAAGTTGGTCAATATGACAATGGAGACTGGGGTCAAAATTCGGAAGACTCATGGGAAACTGAATCAGAAAATAGTGACGTAGGTTGTGGCGGTAGCAGCAGTTTAAAAGTGTCTCTGCCACAATCCCATATATTGTCAAATATCGAGAAAGCTCGAGAAGCAGTGTCTCGTTTGGAGGAGATTTTCAATCTAAATCCAGGCTTACAAAACCCAGAGGTAAAAAGAAACATATTAATGAACTATTTTTATTTATTTATTTCTCTAAACACCTTTCTAGGTCATGCGAAGGCTACTGGGAGTTTATAAGAGATGTCGCTATTTAGATCGTTTATTGAACACAAATTTTTTCCACGAAAACAATTTTATGGTAAGTCTTAAAACAGGTGCATGTTGACAAATTTATGCAATAATTCTAAAACTTAAAGGGATTAATTGAACGTGTTCGTTGTGGTGGTAATCAAACCATTTGTGATCGTGTCCAAGACCAGAAGAATGATGCAGGAAAAACTGCAGCAAGCACAAGTCCCAGTCCAAATCAAGCTCATCCGCAGCAACATTATCAATATTACAGTGCCATTGTGGCTGTGAACAACGGCCAAAAGCCTTCGATACAATCTACCCAACACATGCATTCCTTTCCAGGTCTACCATCTAAGGAATTTGCACCAAAGGTTCTGTTCAATATATCTTCCACACCGTTTAAATGCTCTAGCAGTAACCACGTGGTGAATTCTACAAGCCAATTAAGTAACCCATCCAATAATCCAAGGCGGCGTTACTCGTCCACTGCAGCCACACTCCAGCCTTCTCCACCGAGGAGACGAGAAAACGTGCCAAAAGAGAACCAAACAATAGAGCCTGACTGCGATCAGAATTTTGGGCAAGCTGAAACCGTAAATCTAGCTGTAGCTTGTGGAATATCGCCAAGCAAAAATAAACAATATAATACTGAAAAGCATCAACTTCTTAATTCAGCAATGCTTAATATTGAAAGGGCCTATGAAAAAACAAGTCAATTAAAAACTCTAATTGGCGGCAGTGGTGTTGGTAGTGACGTCAATAATGCATCAATGTCGCAAGACGACTCTGGTAATTATTCTCGCAACGAAAACTGTGATGGCAGCTCAACAAGCTGCACTAGTTCCTCCGATCTTACAAATATTGATACCAATAATTCCATAACTAAAGTAAACGATAATCAAAAGTCTATATCAGACAGTAGCATAGAACTGCCGGAAGATATTGCTCCCGAAATGATTTGTGTTCGCCTCTGTTCATTGCTGAAGGAACAATTGGTGAAATGTTTAGATGAGATACGGGAAAGATTTTGCGGCGATGATCAATTAAATTTAAGTGAAGTTTTCGATGTAGATGATGAAACTTTAGAAACTGTTATAGACTTTGAATGTGCTCAGAATGATGATAATGCTGGGGCTGTTAAAAATCCCAAAGATTTTGAAACAGCCGATGATGTTGTGAAACTAACATTACCTGACACCGAAGGAGCTGATGCCAAGGAGACAATTGCAACCTCATCACCAACTGCAAAAGATGACAACAATAAGTCAATTGAAGCTGGTCTTCATGTCTTGAATTCTAGTACCGAATGTTTCCAACTCTTAGCCACTGCGCCCAAAACCCATAAATTCCATTCAACTTTATTTCATCCAAATAATACGCAACAATATTATAAGGCTGTCCAAAAGGAACATCGCATGCTAAAGAGTTCATTGCCGCCTGGGGTGAGTGTAAGGTATGTATATATCTTGACTTATTTTTTTGAGGCCACATACTCGTTAGGCCACTAAGTAAGTCGCTTTTATACAAGTTATTCTATGAGGTTGAGTAGATAATTTTTAGATATCATTTATAAAATTCTTATTTTATTATATATATTTACAGAATTTTTGAAGATCGCATAGATCTGCTGAGTGTAATGATTGAAGGACCCAAAAAGACACCATATGAAGATGGCATGTTTCTCTTCGATATGCAAATGGGTCGTGATTATCCCAAAAGCCCGCCACTTTGCCATTATATTAGCTATTGTTCGGATCGTTTAAATCCAAATCTTTACGAAGATGGCAAGGTTTGTGTATCGCTGTTGGGAACATGGACTGGAAGGGATAGTGAAATGTGGGGTCCCAACAGTACATTGCTGCAGGTGATTGTGTCCATACAAGGTCTTATACTGGTGCCAGAGCCATATTTCAATGAAGCTGGTTATGATAAACAAAAAGGTATTATTTTCCAAATTGGTAATAAATTAGGACGAATTGTAATGCAATTTTTGGTATATAGATACGCAGCAAGGTCAAGAAAATTCTAGAATGTACAATGAAATGGTCATGATCAAAATGGTTCAAGCAACAACTAAACTAATACAAAATCCGCCAGAAATGTTTCGTAATGAAATTATAATGCATTATAAGCACAATGGTATGAAAATGTATGAACGTACTAAGGGTTGGATGGAGATATCAAAAGAAAGTAGCAAAAATTCGATGGAAGACGATGGTATGTAAAGTAAATATAATACACATTTTTGCTATAAATAATTCCGTGTAATTTTCTTTCAGGTAACAACTTAAAATTGACATCTGCCCATGCCATGCCTGATTTTCCCTTGTTACCAGCTAGTCGTGGATTTTGTTTAACACTGGCCGGGTTGCTTGAAAACTTTAAAAAGAAATTGTCTTCATGCATTGATGACGCGATTGGTGTTGGATCGTCAAATGTAAACCAATAGTAATATTTAATTTGGATCTTCGTTTTAACAGCTAGTTGAATTAACCAATTATAGGCCTTTCTTAAATTAATTTTTTGGCGCTAATGCCTTAATGTGGGCGTCAAACGAATATTATTCAATTCAAATTCAAACATAAAATCTTAAATCAATGCTAAAATCATATATTGTGCACCCACCAACAGTCGGTTAGAAAAAACCCAATTTACGTATATTGCACCTGGTTGTCAAAAATCCAACAGAATTTCTGAATTAGAGTGGGTATAACACAAATTGACTTTAGCTTTTTTTCCACTTCTATTTTAATAAATTAATTAAAAAAATTATTTATGGTATTAAAATAATAATAATACTCAAATCGAATCTCTATAAAACAAATGTTATTATATGTTATCATCAAAAAAAAAAAGAAAAAATATTTTGCTGCGCAATATAATAAATTAAAAATGGAAATATAGTATTCCAACATATATTAAATTGTAATTTATATTTAATTTATACTCGAATAGTTTTTTTTTTTTTTTTGAATTTGCGATATGCGATATATTTGCGCAATGAGAAATGTCACAAGAGTTAAAAATAATACAATTAGTTTGCATACATTTTGCGTCCATCTAAATTTAAGAACAAATATTTTCATTATATACATTAAAAAAATTAAAATCAGAACAACAGTATTCAAATTATATTTTTGTAAAATTTTTGCACAGCACTTTGCATAGTACATTAATTTTTTCAAAAATCTCCTTGTTTCTAAAGCTATTTATTTTTGTAGAAAACATTTTTAACATTATTGGCAGTATAAGCTTTTTACAAATGTTTGCATACCATTGCAACTAAATCTTTGCAAAGCATATTGTGAAATGCCTTTTCCTATTATGGATATAAGTATTATTTATTGCATGTTTATTTTCGTTAGTCTTTAAATTTTGCAAATTTCAAATTTGTCATTTTAATAATTATTCAAATGTGTTATATTTATTTTGTTTTTATTTTTCCTTATAAACACTTCTTATGTTATTTAAATTATTTCGCAACAAATGTGTTAAATATAAAAATATGATATCAATTATATATCTTTTCATTCTCTAGAAAATCTGAACTAAAGTATGCGTTGTAAAAATGTATCATTAAAATATTTCTACATGCATACTAAGTGTATGTGACAGAAGGTAGGTTACTTTTGTACTTTCTAAATCAAATTATCAGAATTCATCAAAGACATAAAATGCATTTTGAGCAAATGGTTTGTGTCTACAATACATAGAGTAACAGCTCATGACAGAGGAATTATGGCCTTCAAATGACCAAAGAAACCGTCACACGCTGTCCGAATGTTGATCTGTGGTATTTTGGCCCATTCCCGGCGAATCGCATGCTTGAGGTGATCGACACTGTTGGAATGTCCAAGGCTTTAATACACCCTCCAGAATATTGTATGCTACGGTCGATTAATACCAGCGGAGAGCGACCATCGGCTGTTATGGCCGCCCACACCATCACCATGGGTGTCGTTTGAGTTCTAGTGGCCAACTGAAGGTGCACATTTTCAGCTGACCTCTTTGGCAAGTAAACACGATCATTTTGTCTGCTTACAAACTGCTGGTGTCTTTCTGGAATTTCAATGGCTTTACCTCGAGCTCATTTTTCAATATTTGCCGAATGGAATATTGCGATATGTTCAGCTCACGTGCCATTTTTCGGCCATTGCGACGCGGGTTTCGATCAAATCGCTTCTTATCACGGATACGAGCGATGGTATGAGACACAAAATAACATTTAAATGCTGGAGTGCTCTAACGATAGTCACTTGTGTTTTTCCAGCCAAATATAAAGAAATCACGCTATGACGCATGAATTCAATCACGAATAACTTTTTTTTTGGAAAATTATCACCAAAATGTTTTTGTACGCTTGTAAACAATTAATGAGCTGTCACTGGAATAATTTTTTAACAGCTGTCGGACGAGTGGCTTAGAAATGACAACAGTCTGAAGTTGGTTGCAGTTTTTTCATCTCACCCTGTACTTTTGAATTAGGTTTGAACGTCCCTAATATTGAACAATTGTCATTATTTTCATTGACAATGTTGTTATTGTATACTTTATGGTTGTAATTCATGCATACATTTTAATAATACACCTTCTTATAATAATGTTAAGACATTACAAAGTAAGTAGAACCATAAAGTAATAAGAACCATAATTCGGGGCCAAAAAATCCGGAGGGTGCATTCCGGGTTGTGCTACTACCAAATCTTGTCATTTTTCAAATAAAATCTATTTTTATATCTAAAATATTTTCGTATTTTTACATTTTATATCTCAGGAATGCCAAATTTATTTATCTGCTCTTGGACTTAAACATATAAAGATAAATATTTCAAACCCTTTATCTTTAGGAAACGTTTTTGGTGATGTTAGTTCTTGTGTGATCCTCAAATGAGGTTTTACTTTAGGTCTGCCTTGAAGGATCAAATCCGCAGAAGTACCAGAATTCTGTACTGAAACGAAAGTACATCAAATTTGGTGAAATTGAAATTGTGTGATGAATTGTATCAAGATCGATTCAGATTTGGATATAGCTCCCATACATATCTTCAAACGATTTCGGGTTAATTGTGCGCCAAATAATCAATATCAGTCTAAATGACCTGAATTTTGGTACATCCGACCGAATTCAGTCTAGAAGCGAGAACATAAAAAAATCAGTTCAGGTATAGCTAAAAGCGGTTCTGATATAGTTAAAAAATCGGCTAAAATTTGGATATAGGTCCCGTATATATCCTTAATCCGATTTCAGGTTTATTGTGCAAATAATGGCTAATATCAGCCCAAATGGTATTAATTTCGGGACGTACGTTTTCATTTGGTGTAACTCGTCTGCAACAAAGTTAAACGCCATAATTTTTACATTTTCTTTTTTAATTTCAATGAATATCGGAAATAGCATCAAATTTTAGAATAAGTATAGATTTATTCGAATTGGTCACCTTTGGCACGAATTATGGGCTCAAACGGCCAATGAAACCGTCACACGCTGCCCGGATGTTGCTCTGCGGTACTTTGCCCCATTCCCGCCGAAGCGCTTGCTTGAGGTGATCGACACTTTGGTGTTTTTTAGTGCCAACCTTGCTTTTCAAAATACTCTAGACAGAATAGTCCAACGGATTGGTATCCAGAGATTTTGGTGGCCATTGTGCGCTGGAAATGAAGTGAGGAAACTCATTTTGTAACCACTCTTGGGTGGCACGTGCTGAGTGCGGATGGTGCTGTTTGAATGTCCAAGGTCTGCGGCCAAAATGTTTGGGTGTCCAAGGCTAAAATACACCCTCAAAAATATTTTCGCTATAATATCCGCATTTATTCTGATGCCACGGTCGATTAATACGAGCGGAGAGCGATCATCGACTGTTATGGCGGCCCACACCATCACCATGGCCGGCGCTTGAGTTCTGGTGGCCAAGCGAAGGTGCACATTTTCAACTGACCTCTTTGGCATGTAAACACGATCATTTTGTTTGTTTACAAGCTGCTGGACTACGAATGTTTTCTCATCGGAGAAAACCAAATTCGGCAGTTCACCACTTTCGGCCAAGCGAATCAACTCTTGATGGATATTGTCTTTAAGAGCTAAAAGAGGCTGAGATTTCTTGATATAAGCCCGCGACTTCAAAAAGTCCCACAAAAAGAAGTCTAGAACGGTCAAATAAGGCGATTCTGCTGGCCAGTGCAAATCGCGAAAACGGGATATTAGGGGCCCGGGAAATGCGTCCTTCAGCATATTGATTGTGGCACGGACAGTGTTTGCCGTTGCACTGTCCTGTTGGAATCACATGTTTTCCCATCCCAACTCATCAAGTTTCGGCAAAAAGAAGTCATTGATAATTGCTTTGTAGCGCTGACCATTCACAGTAGACCGATGACTCCTCCAGCGAAAACAGCACACCATACAGTGACTTTGAAGAGCGGGAGTAATGGCTCTTCGTGGGTTACACGCAGATTTTCAATGACCGAGAAGCGTAAAATTTGCTTATTTACGTACCGGTTAAGATGGAAATGGGCCTCAACACTCATTATTTTTGGATAAAAATCATCTTCTTCTTGGTGGTGATTAAATAGTCACCAAAATTCCACGTTCTAGAGCAGTGTAGTGTGTTTACTACAAAAATGTCAAAACATAACTGACATCGTAAAATTTATAGCATTTTCTGATAGGAGGATTACTTCAGCTCCATGTTTTATTAGTTCCCTTTAAAACTAAATTATAACTGCTCTAGAGCCAAATGTTGATAGGTGGTGTGATCTACTTCAATTAAATTCTTTTTGTTACGGGAGCTCTACTGAATATGCCGATGGTATAATGTATCATAAAGTCGGCCCCGCCTGACTTTAAACTTTTCCTTAGTGGTTTTCTTTTATAAAGAAGACAGTCGTTGACTTAAGCCAGTTAAAATTCTTTTATCTCCATCTTTCATCTTTCTCATTCTTGTATCTCTACCTTAAGAAATAAAATTAAGACTAAATTTTAGGAAAACAAGTTAAAAAGTATCAGTCGGTTTTGCCGACAGATGTATACTGTTGCTGAAATCATCAAAATACCGAATATCGGGAGCTTCCGTTATATGGGGGCTCTACGAAGACGTGGACTTGTATACAAAAATGTTTGTCATGGGCTGTAGTACCCATTACGAGCTTCAAATACGAAATTTGAAATAATTCCGGTAAATAATGTCGCTGAAATACGGAATATCGGAAGGTACCGTTATATTTACGAACTTAACCTGCCTACTGGTAAACTATGCATGTATGCAGAATTTTAGCCTGGACATCGCTAGATCGTCTTAGAATTTTACGCTGATCCAGAATATATATACTTTGTAGGGTCTATTATAAATATTTCGAGGAGTTACAAACGGAATGACAAAGTTACCATACCCTCCATAGAATGGTGGAGGGTATACAAACAGGCGTAAAGTTTAACAACAGGTCTTAGCGACAACTTTAACTTCGCCGCTAACTTAGTCAAATATTTTGGTAACAAGTTAGAGAATCACAGGTATATGGCAGGGGTCTAACGTATACATCTTGTGAAACAGTCTATTTGTTCTTCGATAACTTTTTGCAACATTTGTGCATGGGAGCGTAAATTCTATCAGTACAAGTGATTGACGGATTTTTGCATTTAAATTAAAATTCTAGAATCTAATACTGTGCAACTTGCAACAATATGGTAAAAATACGTCTACTATATGGCCTTTGTCACCTTTAAGGAGGAACTTATAATTATACTGCCCACAGAACTACACTCACTTTCATTTACACAAAACCGCAAACACACATCTTTAGATTCATTAGTAGTTTATTAAAAATAATAATCTCCAAGTAGTCTTTGATATTATTCTTAAAACTGGTTATGGCAACATATTAGCAATGATCCAATCCATGTAACTGCCAACCCTGGTATAAACACCGGGCCAACCTTCTAAACCACATGGCCGCGGTCCGTAGGATACAACGCCAGCGGCAAAATACACATTGCGCTTCTCCACAGTCTCTATTACCATTAGGGGGCCCCCGGAATCACCACGGCATGTATCGATACCATCCTCGCCACCAGCGCACATTTGATAATCCGAATTGATGGCCATTTGGAAGGTTTGATATGTTTTCTGACATCTAGTCACGTTCCATACATTTACCATGATCTTCAGTTTCACCGCACTGGCTGTACCCTTTTCGGTTACACCCCAACCGGCCACATCCATGGCATGAGCTGTAAACAATTTCGTGCGTATACTACTGGCCACAGGCAAACAAATGGGAATAAGGTGTTTAAAATGTCCCACACTATCCATTAGACGTATAATGGCAATATCATTAAATTGATCCTTTGAGGTTGGTATGTACGATGGATGGGCAATGGCATAATCGATTCGAACATCAACATAGGGTTCAATGCAATCTTTCACACCATTGTCCACGGTGCAATCGGGATCGAGTGTTAAATCCCATTCACCCAAACGTACACCGTACAATTCCCAGCTGGGCGGCATATCAGGATGTTTGAGGCAATGTCCAGCTGTTAGGACATAACGTGAATTTATTAGACTGCCGCCGCAATAGAAACCAAAGCGATCGGGGGCTGAAAAGAGCAAATTTTTGGATATTAACTAGATTACTATCGGGCGTATGAATTAGCTCTGCTTACCGGTTTTATATTGTATTAATGCCATCCATGGAAACTCATCGATTTCGGTTACATTTCCGCCAAGTATTCTCTTCGACAGGTTTTTTCCACACTCCCCCGGTTGGGGCAATTGATTGCCCGGCGTTGGATCTTTTAAGCTATTCGATGATCTATTGTTGCGAAATCGTTCAGGACAACACACCTGCAAGAGATGTTTGTTATTTTCGAAATAAAACTCTTTGTCAAATGTCTCTTTGAAAATCATACCAAAATTTTCTTGGCAGCTGACTCTTGTGTACCATCCACTCCACACTGGCTATCTGCGAGGAATTTTCTGTTAACATCGGTCAGATTGGTATTCAAGATATTCAGTAAATAATTGCATTCGATGATTTTTATGCAGATACCGCTTTCCTGATGGGGATTTACGCAGGTGCCATATGCCAAAATAGAGTCTACGGTTAAGAAATTAGAATTAGATATGTTTTAAAAGTAAAATTAAATTACTTCAATTGTCTTAATACCAACATTGACAAATATTTACTCAAAATGTGTAATAACAAGTTTAAAAGTATCAGTCAGTGTGGCTGACAGTCAGCCTCAGACAATGTTCGATTATTTAAATTATATTGACTTCTGTTATGACTATTCGAATTGTTGACCCTCTGTGGAGTAGGTTCGACGTGTCAGGTTTTGACTATATTGGTAACTTCCTTTACTTTACATGACATATAAGATTATTTATAGAAAATGTTAACATGTGCGTGAGGCATCAGATATAGTCGAACCATGGTACAATGAATTGAAGGAAGGGCAGAACTACCATATGATTTTAATTTTTTTATTATTCTGGCTTAATATGTCAACTTCATTTGTTTATGTGTGTATTCTTTTCAATAATAAAATAATTGTTCAGAAAATATTCAAATTCGGGTGTCTTCAAAATGCTTATTGCGACGTATGCATCGACAAAAACTACAGTTTTTGTGGCGAAATAAACCATAGGAGATATATAGAACATGATTTTGAAAAGAGATTTTGACCATTCATTCAGTTTTCGCGGTTTTAAATTATTTATTCAAAATCAATGCAACAAGTTGTTTGTTTTTTATTGTTTTGATAGTAATTCTGACATTACAACCAAAACAGGTAGACCTCTATACTTGCAATTTTTTCAAAGTTAGCCTACCTTGTATTCATTGTACCATGAGTCGAACGAAGTATTCCATTTTCATGCTTCATCTAATATATATAATAATATTGGTATGGGTAAAATAACAAAAAAATCGAACATTTATATCAAATTTATGGAAAATCATAAATTCCATATTCATCTCAGGTTTCTGGCAAAGAGAGAAATATTTAGATAGTGTAAAGAATCGCTGACTTGTTTCCCAAGTTATGACAGATAAAAGTATTGAAAATTGTTACCCTTTGTGGGTGAGCTACCAGAATATATATCATCTGCACAACAGATATTGCATTAGCATAAATGTTTGTATGTGTGAAATTTGAAGAGTGTTGAATGCTTATTTCGGTTTCTTTGTTTTTCAAAATCTTGAACCCTATTTGGGGCAGGTAGCAAAAGAAATGGGCCGATCTCTACCATCTTTATAACAGATTTTGTGTTGATGGAAATATTGAGATGTACCAAGTCTGGAATGGAATCGGATGTTAATTTCGCTTTTTTCAGCTCATGGATATTCAAAATTTTCAGCCTTTGTGGGGGAGCTCCACAAGAAGTGGACCGATATATCCCATCTTCACAAAAGATCTTTTGTTAGTGGAAATAATGGGATGTGTGAAATACAAAGCGAACCTGATGATTATTTCAGATTCTATAAACGTTTTGGTTATTCAAAACTTTGGTCCTTTGTGGGGGTTGTACCAGAAGAAATGGTCCGATCTCTACCGTTTTTATAACAGATCGTGTGTTGATAGAAATATTCAGATATGCCAAGTCTAAAGTGTAATGTTTTATAAGCTTAATGGATATTCAAAATTTCGAACTTTTGTGGCCAAGGTACCGTAAGGAGTGGACCGATATATTCCATCTTAACACCAGATCTTATAAAAATATTAGGATGTGTGAAATTTTTAGATTTTAAGATTCTTACATCACATTTTATAAGAGTTATAATTATTCGAAATTTTGACCCTTTGTGGGGGAGGGATATTGTCTATTTTCGCACCTGACGTAGCACTGACGCCAATATTAGTATTTACAAAGTTGGAGCAAACTCGGATTATCATATCTCTTTCTGTGCAGAAAATATTAATTTTTTTTTGTTGGAAAATTTTGACCTTTTGTGGGGGAGGTACCAGAAGGAATGAACCGATTTATTCCGATATAATAAAAATATTGGGATGTGTGAAATTAGAAGACAATGTGACTCTTACATCACATTTTATACGAGTTGTAATTTTTCAAAATTTTGACCCTTTTTGTCGAAGGTAATTGATGGAGTAGACCGATATTGTCCATTTTTTTCACCTGGCCTAGCACTGAAGCAAATATTAGGACTTGAAAAGCTGGAGAAAAATCATATTATCTTTTCTCTTTCTGTGCAGAAAATATATTTTTTGAAAATTTCGACCTTTTGTTGGGGAGGTATCAGAAGGAGTGGACCGATAAGGAGTGGCAATAGGACTCTTACATCACATTTTATAAGAGTTATAATTATTACCCTTTGTGAGGGAGGTATTTGATAGAGTGGATGGATATTGTCTAGTTTTGCACCTGACCTAGCACTTACGCAAATATTAGGATTCGTTGGAGCCAAATCGGATTATCCTTTCTCTTTCTGTGCAGAAAATATATATTTTGAAAATTTCAAACCTTTGTGGGGGTGGTACCAGAAAGAGTGGACCGATATTGTCCATCTCCGAAATCGATCTAAGTTTGATAAAAATATTACGAGGTACCAAGTTTGGACCACATCGGATACTCTCTTCGAGAGTTATCGTGCGCACCAGCCAGACAGACAGACGGACGGATGGACGTACTATCGTAGCTATATCGACCTAGGTCTAAAATCGCTTTTTCGTCTAGGTACTTTTTGACCGTATCAAATGATATATACCCTCTCTAGCCATATGGCTGAGGGTATAAAAACATGCACTAAATTAAAAATATTCTTCTATGGCTTTAATAAATACACTGTGTAATTACAACTTTATTTAAAACAAGTAAAAAAGTTGTAAGTTCGGCCAGGCCGAACTTTGAATACCATCCACCATGTGGAACTAATTTGGCAATTTTCAAAAAAGTAAAATCCGTTAAAATATTAAAAATACCGAATGTAGCCGTTATATTAGGGTCAATACGACGACATGGACCTGCTTAGGCAAGGTTTGTCATAAGCTATTACAATATTAAAATGCGAAACTTGAAAACAATTCGGTGAAAAATGTCGCTAAAATCATTAAAATATCGAATATCGTAAGGTACCGTTATATGGGGGCTATACGAAGACGTGGACCTGCACAAAAAATTTTCTGACTTAGACTGCATTATCCATTACGAACTTCAAATATAGAATTTCCTGCTGATCAAGAATATATGTACTTGATGTGTTACAAATGGAATGACAAACTTAATGTAACTATGGTGGAGGATATCTGTTCCTCTTCTTATTGAAATACATAGTTGTGCATATTCATTTTCTATTTTTTAGATGGAATAAACACTTTTGTTTTGTTACAAACAAAAAATATGTTTTAATTTAATAATTTATGCTTTGCCGATTTTTAAAAAGGCAGATGTCGATTTTTTCTATAAAATTGACGTTTTTCTTGAAATTTAATTGGCAGGTCTGAGAAGGAAGGACAACTAGTTGGATAACATGGGACATCTGCTTTGTAGGTTTTGAATCGCTACTGTGGATAGTCAGAAATACTGTTATCCCATCTTGAAGTCAGATATTTGATACCAATCAGTATGCCTACCGCTATTCTTAGGTTAGACCTACTAAGTGATAGAAGGGAGCTTGTTCTAATTCTCAAAATTACCGTCCATATGACCTTAGATACCGTACAACCGTTCGCTAATGTTATCTTCTTCCAGCTTTTTGATAAGTGATTTTTTCAAGCAGCTGACATAATAGCGTATTGGTATTTTAACATCAATCGGTAGATAAATCGACTGGGAACCACCCCAAGCAAATTCATCAGCCACCTCATTCCCCACTATGTTGCTATGTCCTGGAACCTAACAAAGCTTAATGAAATCGAGTATTTCAATGGTAGTGGTAGTCAGCAGTGTCCCTCGATTTAAATACACTTGATTTGATAGCTTTAAGGGCCGCCTGACTATCGACTAATCTTTTAACGTATCTTCATTGCAAAAATCTCCACCTAAGAAAAGCTGCAGTTGTGTTTATATGAGTTTTTAATCATGGGGTTATGCTAGAACTCGCCAGCATCAGTGCCTTTATCCACCTTGAAACCGTCTGTGTAAATGGCTATATCGTCTAGAGGAGTTACAACACCAGCCCATGCGTCCCTATCGTATACCTATAATTGAAGTCGAAAAAAAATTATTATTGGTAATCACTATTATTATTGGCATTATTATGGACATGCCCAACCCATGAGGAGTGCCATTCTTCAGCTTCCCGTAGTATCAGTGCACTCTTTGCAGCTTGAAATTGAGCTAAATATCCATTTGCTTGAAATGTGTATTGATAAATTCTAAGTTATTTTAAATTCAGTTGTAACTATTGTAATTTTGATACTAATTTACAGTAAGTAGGGTATCACAATTCATAAATTAAACCAAATTCATTAAATTAATCTTCTTTTAATTGGCAGATTTTCCACATTTTTGTTTATTTCCATTGTATTCTTGTTTTAATTATGCCACGGAGAATCCATGAAATCGTTGATAAGAGTTAAAACTTCCTGGATGATAAATCATCACATTAATATTGTTATTATGTTTTTACCGCTATTCATCGATCTGTTGCAAAATTTCCAGCTGTATCTCAAAAATTGCAAAGATTATTAAATTGCATATGTATGAAATACATTATCTTGTGTCAAGAAGACTCACTTTTATTTTCGGAATACAATTTTCTGTCTGTTCTATCTGTTGGTGGGTATGTGTCATTTACTCTGACTTCCGAACGGAATGAAGTTGTTTGATAAATTTTTATTCAAATGTAGCTGTACAAGTTTTGGGAGTGAAATTTTATGGATTGTAATGCCAGATTTACTATCAAAATAAAAACGGGGAATTGAATGAAAAGTCAACATTTCCTTTCCAAAATCATGCTCTATATATATCTAAAGATTTATTTTGTCACAAAAATGGCTAAAATGTTTGAGTGCCCAAGGCTTTAATACACCCTCCAGAATATTTTCGCGATAATATTGGGCATTTATTCTGATGCCACAGTCGATTAATACAAGCGGAGAGCGACCATCGGCTGTTATGACGTCTCACACCATCACAATGGCCGGCGCTTGAATTCTGGTGGCACATTTTCAGCTGACATCTATGGCAAGAAAACACGATCATTTTGTTTATTTACAAACTTCTGGACAACGAATGTTTTCTCATCGGAGAAAACCAAATTCGGCAGTTCACCACTTTCGGCCAAGCGAAGCAACTCTTTAGCCCTTTTGAGTCTATTTTCTTTCAGTTGCGGTGTAAATTCTTGCACTTTTTGGAATTTCAATGGCTTTAACCTGAGCTCATTTTTCAACATTTGCAGATTGGAATATTGTAATATGTTCAGCTCACGAGCCATTTTTCGGCCACTGCAACGCGGGTTTCGATCAAGTCGCTTCTTTACTTGTCGAACCATTTCTGCTATTGTTGCTGTTTTCTTCCGTCCACATCCTTGACGTCGGGCTACGCTACAAGTATCACGGTAACGAGCAATGGTACGAGACACAAAAGATTTATTCACATTGAAATGCTGGAGTGCTCTTACGATAGCCATTTGTGGTTTTCCAGCCAAATATAAAGAAATCACACTATCACGCTGGAATTCCATCACAAATAACTTTTTTTCAGGGAAATTCTCACCGAAATGCTTCTATACGCTTGTAAAGAATATAATGAGCTATCACTGGAATAATTTTAACAGCTGTCGGACGAGTGGCTTTAAAATGACAGCAGTCTGAAGTTGGTTTCAGTTTTTTTATCTCACCCTGTAAATCGGTTAACCCATTGGATTTGGGCTAAAATTGTCATATCCATTGCTAATACTGCAAATAAATCCTCTTGAAGTAGGTTAACCTAATTTGCTAATTACATTTGGTTAACAGAAATATTGAGATACACGAAGTTTGATGAAAATCGCTATAATTATTCAAAGTGTTCATACTTTGTGGGGAAGTTACCAGAAGGATGAATCGATATATATCATCTTCTCACCAGATCTTGTGTTAGTGGAAATGTGATGCTTATTTCGCATTTTAAGAGAATTTGGGTTATTGCTGTTATGGGGAGGTACACGAATTGGTGTTCCTAAGAGAATTGGATGCTCAATTCGAATTTATGATGGTTTTGGTTATTCAAAATGTTGTCCCTATGTGAGGAAAGTACCAGATTGAGTGGGCCGATATCTACCATCTTCACAACAGATCTTGTGTTGATAGAAATATTGAGATGTGCCGAGTTCGAAAGGAATCTGATGCTCATTTCGATTGGCTAATTAAAATTTGGATCGATATCTTCGCACCCGATCTTGTGTTAATAACATTTAAAAAAAAAAAAAAAAAACATTAAGTTCGGTCGGGCAGAACTTACAATACCCTCCACCTAAGGGCAAAGGACACATTTTCATAAAAAAGTATTTGAATTCAAGAGTGTGTTATATGGGGTCATTCCAAAATGGGAACATCTGTAGGCAATTTTATACTTCAGGGTTGTCATCTATCAAATCTTCTTAAATACCAAATTTGAAACAATTATGTGGGTAAAACTGACTAGGATTATCTATATATCGAATGTCGGCTGGTATGTGCGATATGTGCGCTTTGGGAAAACGTGGAACCAAATATTCAATTTTTTGCCACCGGGCTAGAGCCCATTATGAAATGAAAATACTAATTTTTATCAAAATATCGGGATGTACCGTTATATTGGGGCTAATCAAAACGTGGTCCTGTACATACAATGTTTCGTCATACGAGCTAATATCCATTTGAACAAACAAATACCATTTTTAAGACAAATTCGTTGGAAAATGTGGCAAAAATCATCAAAATATTGAATATCGGGGGGCTATACAACATGGGGCTATACAACAACGTGGTCCTAACCATACAATGTTTCTCCACCGGGGCTAGAACCCATTATAACCCACAAATACCAATTTTTAGACAAATCCGCGAAAAAATGTGCGAAAATCATCAAAGTGCCCAATTTTGGGAGGTACCGTTATATGGGGGCTATGCCAAAACGTAGACCGATACATCTCATTTTCAATACCAACCATCCTAGACACAATACAAATTGTTTTGCCAAATTTTGAAGGTCTACGTCAAATAATGTGGGCTTTATCGTGACTTGAACAGACAGAAGGACATCGTTAAATCGACTTAGAATTTTATGCTGATTATGAATATATATACTACGATGAGTAATTAGCCTCCATACTACGATGAGTAAATACCCTCCTTTCCAAGGTGGAGGGTATAAAAATGTTTGAATATGTGAATTTGGTTTTCTCCGATGAGAAAACTGTCGTTGTCCGGCAGTTTGTAAACAAACAAAATGGTCGTGTTTACTTGCCAAAGAGGTCAGCTGATAATGTGCACCTTCGGTTGGCTACCAGAACTCAAACGCTGGCCATGATGATGGTGTGGGCCGCTATAACAGCCGATGGTAGCTCTCCGCTCGTATTAATCGATCGTGAAATCAAAATAAATGCCGAATATTATCGCGAAAATATTCTGGGGGTGTATTAAAGCCTTGTACACACAAACATTTTGGCCGCAGACTTTGGACATTCCAACAGGACTCAGCACCATAGCACTCAGCACGCGCCACCTAAGAATGGTTACAAAATGAGGTTCCTCGATTCATTTCCAGCGCACAATGGCCACCAAAATCTTCGGATACCAATCCGTTGGACTATTGTGTCTGGAGTATTTTGAAAAGCAAAGTTGGCACTAAAAATACCAAAGTGTCGATCACCTCAAGCAAGCACTTCACCAGGAATAGGCCAAAATACCGCAGAGCAACATTCGGGCAGCGTGTGACGTGTGGTTCTATTGGCTGGTTGAAGGCCATAATTCGTGCCAAAGGTGACCAATTCGAACCAATCTAAACTTATTATAAAATTTGATGCTATTTGCAACATTTTACGCTTTAATTCAATTAAATTTAAAAAAATAATTATAAATGATAGCGAACTGACATGCATAAATCGACGCAGAAAGTGAATCTAAGAATATCCTCCAAAGTAACTACTAACTAACTACTCAATTCCTTCTCCATGTTACAATCAAATGCACAAAGACATAATACTCTTACCACAATGTGGTATTGACTATAAAAACAATTATGGGACGCCATGAAATTATATATACCCATAAAAAGCTTTTCTTCTATCCGAAATTATCTTTCAGATGAAATGTTTCCCACAGATTTCTGGACTTTCCTTTTGTAGCCTCTTTCATATTGTGATAACTTGCATTCAGTTTTTCTTCAATGAACAATTCTTTAATTTGTTTGATGCCCTTTATGATTTGCTTGGTTTTTATCCAATAAATGCATATATTATAGAAATATGTAGATTAAGTAATCAAAACAAATATTTAAATTTCTGAATATTTGATGCCACTAAACAAAACAAATGTCGTTTGTCTTATCTCCTTTCAGTTGATTTCCCCATGTTCTAAGACCACTTTTTGAAGACCTCACATTTAATTTTAAAGCAGCAGCGATAAGTAGTTTTTGTTGGCCCATCTCAATTTTTCAATATTATTTTATAGATTTTTTACACTTTGTGAGATTTTTGTGCTGCTTATTAATTAACATTTTTTTATTTAATAAATGTATTTTTTGGTAGTTGTTGTTGCTGTTGTCACTATTAATTTTATTTATTCAGTCATGTTTGATTTTTAAGTTAAAGTTTATCTTCGAAATTACCGGCTTTAGCTGCCGCACACAAACAGATCACTAGGCAAAAGTTTCTCACGAGACTTGTAAACATTTCTCAAAAAAAAAAAAAAAAAAAAAAAATCAAATATTTGAAAATAATTTCACGATCTACACTTGGAACGAACGGTCGGAGCTATTCACGTCTTAACCATACGCGAGATGTTCGTAGACTGATCTGGCAAAAACAATTGAATGCTGAGTTCAAAACGTTACTCAAAATATTGATAAGATACTCTCAGAATATCTCGGAGATAGACTTGAAATCATTATTTACAGTAGAACATAAATATATGCACATATTAATTTGAGTGGACATGTGTGCATACATGTGTAATGTCAATTGTATTGCAGTCCAGCAGAGGAAGAGTGTAAATGGGCAATGGACACCCAGAGCATTGTGGTGATCCTAGATAAACAAACCGGCTTTTAAGTGCAGCATCACCGAACGAACGATCGCTTTGTTGTGCTTCTGGTGGAAGAAGCATGAATGGGTGTATAGATGAATCATTGTTCAGAACGTACGAAGCGTTGTGACATGTATTAATGATTAGCTTTTTTTTTCATTTATTCAAATAATGCTAGTGATGGAGATTCCAACTTTTTAGGTTTTTCAGAGTGGAAATTACATTGGTTTTCTATTTTACATTTTGTGTGTGTGCATTGTAAAGCTTCTACGATTTAAATAAAGCAAAATAATTTCGACTAATGCAAGAACTTTATATTCGTTCGAAACACTTGAGTCCTTTCCAACTAAAACTAAACGTAATTTTTTTGGAGTAACAAATTCTAGGTAAATTTAATTAGAAACTTGTCAACGAATGTATTTGGATGTATATTATTTAGATTCAATAGCGGCTTGACAGACGCTTTCAATTTAGATCGAAAAATACTAAAACAACTAATTGAGGTTTAAAGTTGGAATGTGTCGTACTTTTGCTATATTTTACCAAAAAAAAAAAAAACGATTTTAGGTTAAAAATTCGTATAAAAAAAAAATAAATAAAAAAAAAGAAATAAATAAATAAAATTGTAATAATAAAATAATGTGTGATTTTTTATAATCTTTTTGGAAAACTTGTTTAAAGAGCTCACGTTTCGTGTTTTGTTTCACTATCAAACTATCTTCAATTTGGTCTATAATATTGTGCAACACAAAGAAATAGAATGGAAAGAATACGCCAGGAATATTTAAAACATATTTTAGGGTTGAGTGTGAGTTTTTGCAAAAATCTCCATCATCATTGTAGAAGGATGATATTAAAAATAAAAATATTTTTCGTCAAATCTTACAATTAGTCAACAAAGAGAAGAAATTTCTCTTTCCATTGTATGGCTAAGTATTATTGCATCAATGTTCCAAAACAAAACAAAAAAAAAAGTAAAAAGGCAGCTAAGTTTATGTATGCAAGTCTACGTCTTCGTATAGCCCCCATATAACGGTACCACCCGATATTCGGCATTTTTGTGATTTTAGCGATATTATTCACCGAAATTGTTTCAATTTTGGTATTTGAAGTTCGTAACGGATACTACAGCCTATGACAGAAAAATGTCTGTGCAGGTCCAGGTCTTCGCATAGCCCGCATATAGCGGTACCCCCCGATATTCGGTATTTTGATGTTTTAGCGACATTTTTCAACTGAATTGTTTCAAATTTGGTATTTGAAGTTCGCTGTGCACAGAAATTGCTAGGACAGAAAATTGTCTGTGCAGGTCCACGTCTTCGTATAGCCCCCATATAACGGTACCACCCGATATTCGGTATTTTTGTGATTTTAGCGATATTATTCACCGAAATTGTTTCAAATTTGGCCCAGGTCTTCGTATAGCCCGCATATAGCGGTACCCCCCGATATTCGGTATTTTGATGTTTTAGCGACATTTTTCAACTGAATTGTTTCAAATTTGGTATTTGAAGTTCGCTGTGCACAGAAATTGCTAAGACAGAAAATTGTCTGTGCAGGTCTACGTCTTCGTATAGCCCCCATATAACGGTTTCTGCTATATTCGGTATTTTGATGATTTTAGCGACATTATTCACCAGAATTGTTCTAAATTTTTGAGTTTGAAGTTCGTAATGAATACTACAGCCTAAGACAGAAAATTGTCTGTGCAGGTCTACGACTTCGTATAGCCCCCATATAATGGTTCCTCCCTATATTCGGTATTTTCATGATTTTAACTACATTTTTCAGAGATTTTTTTTTCAATTTTCGCATTCAAATATTCTTATGGCTTATGACAAAAGTTGCAGGTCCACGTCATGGTATTGACCCTAATATAACGGCTACATTCGGTATTTTTTAGATTTTAACAGAAATTTTAACGGATTTTATTTATTTATTTTTTTTTTTTGAAAATTCGTTTCAAGTGGTGGAGGATATTCAAAGATCGGCCCGGCCGAACTTACAGCTTTTTTACTTGTTTCTATTAAACTCCTGAAAGTTTCATAAAATGTCGTTTTGGGTGAAAGATGTCCGAAAAAGAAGTACAATAGTTTTTATGAAAAATACATTCAAAATGTATGTACTAATTGCGAAAATTATGTATTTGTTTTTATTATTTTTTGTTTTGTAAATTAAACAAGTGTTTACTGCAAATCAAAATTTCCCTTTATATTTTATTCATTGGGAAAAGTGTCAAAGTTAGAACTATTCGAGATCAAATTTCATTGTGGGTCTCTGAACAAAAGAAATTCGTATACTTTATATGTTCCATAAAAAAGTTCTATGGTCTTTGTTCTATATTTTGACATATGTTTCGCAATATTTTGGATAGAGATCTATGGATTAATTCCGAAACCAATAGTACAGAAAATGGTTCATATCGGTCCACTCTTTGAAATAGTCGCCTTGTAAGGATAATTCCGATATCAAGTATTTTTTCAAGTGTTGTAATTTTTCCTTTAAGAAAAGCTTTTTATACAGACCTTATAAAAATACATTCCCTGATTTTATTTATTGTGGGCTTATGCCATATTTTCCTATCGATTTGGCTTCAAATTGGTTTATTTGGTGCGTAGAACACTTCACACACTAAATCCCTTACCCTCACAATAAATAAATACAGGGGACATCCTTTTATATTGATATTTTTGTAAATAGCGTTTCTACATAATAAGAGCTCATAAGGTCTAAATTTGGCGACATTAATTGGAAAACATGGCCAAAATTAAAAAAAAAACTTGAAATCGGAGTTATCCTTTTTACTTCACGTTCGGGACCGGTCAATTGGCCCCCAATATCGTGCGATTTAATGCCTTTAGAATATTTTTTGTAGGGATTCGTGAGATACCAGCCGAAATGTTGGAAAGAGAATATCAAAATTTGACTAAACGGATGGACCATTTGATGTGCAATCGCTGTCAACATTTGCATGAAATAATCTTCAAACATTAAATTTTCTATAACTCTTAAAAAACCCTTTACTAGCCCATTCAGTTGAAAAATTCAGTTAGTTTCTTCGAAATGTTAATATCCCAATCAAAAACCTGAATGTAAAATTTTGGCAAGGATTTCGCACAGTTCATAACTTTTATATTTATATTCATACTTACATACATACATATTTCCAAGTGAAATATACAAAAATGTCAAAAAGTAAACATTTCGGTGGAGGTCCCATCCTGCATACGTTCCTGTGATGAATGTGTGGTAGTTTCTCCCTAACTTTTCATTTTCACTGTAAATTTCAAAAAATGCAACGAATTTTGTTGAAACAGTGTCCAAAAGAATGAAAATACTCAAAGTCGGGACGAAATGGCGGATATAGAAAAACGTTTTTTTTTTCAGGACGATGTTTCAACAGCTTATTTGTTCAAAAATTAAGCTCCTTTATGAATCACAATGCATTGCACAAGATGCAATTCGGACGTCAAATGAACCTCACTTTCCAAAGACACTGACGATTGGCTCTATATATAATCCTTCAACATTAAAGCGCATCTTGGTTTAAAATGTTGACATCTCTTCTAATGAATCTTTGCCACTAATTTTAAACTAATAACTTATTTTTGTTCACTTGTTTCTACAGGTTATTTGAAAATAAATTCTAACTTTATTTCTTATTATTTACTGATGAGCTTTTGTTTATCTTTAGTGATTTTGTTCGCTTAGTTGATTACTGATGAGATTGATTATTCGATTTCATGATAATTTGGTAAAGCATGCCGTGTCACTAATTCAAATTATACTACATCCATTTTTTTCCTGGGGTACTATTGAAGGGAGTTCTGAATGTATGATTGCACATACTGTTTATGATAAGTAAGTAGTTAAGTTCGGCCAGGGACCCAATTCTTGTTCTATTAAAATGTGAAATGAAAACTTTTATAAAGGAAAGAAATGTCAAATGAAAAATTTTATAAAATAAATTTTTTTCATTTCATATTTTCATAGAACAAGAATCCAGCCCCAGGTCCAACTTTTTATGGCCTTTATCTGAATCTTTATAAGCAGTTCTTTGCAAGAATACAAACTTTCCAAAGAAACCTTAATTCGGGAGGTATTGTTATTTGTGGGCTATACCAAATATATGGCCCATTTTCAATATCAAAAATTATACGGTTTTAAAATACCTTTAAACAAAATTTTATTAACCTACTTCACTTCGTTCGAAAGCTGGTTAAATCGACATAAACATTCATATTGATTATGGAAATACAGGGTGAGATAAAAAACTGCAATAAAGTCAAACGTCATAATTTTTTCTTTTTTTTAATTTTATTGAATGAAAGCAAAAAATGTCGGAAATAGCATCAAATTTTAGAATAAGTTAAGACTTGTTCGAATTGGTCATCTTTTGCACGAATTATGGCCTTCAAACGGCCAATGAAATCGCCACACGCTGCCCGAATATTGCTCTGCGGTATTTTGGTCCATTCCCGGCGAAGCAATCGCTTGGTATTTTTTAGTGCCAACCTTGCTTTCCAAAATACTCCAGACACAATAGTCCAAAGGATTGGTATCCGGAGATTTTGGAGGCCATTGTGCGCTGGAAATGAAGCGGGGTCTGCGGCCAAAATGTTTGCGTGCCCAAGGCTTTAATACACCCTCCAGAATATTTTCGCGATAATATTCGGCATTTATTCAGATACCACGGTCGATTAATAGAAAATATAAAGAAATGACACTATCACGCTTGAATTCCATCACGAATAACATTTTTTCTAGAAAATTCTCAACAAAATGCTTTTGTACGCTTGTAAACAATATAATGAGCTGTCACTGGAATAATTCTAACAACTGTCGGTCGAATGGCTTTGAAATGACAGCAGTCTGAAGTTGATTGCAGTTTCTTCATCTCACGCTGTAGCTTATCATCCATTCTCAAATGATTTATGGTTAATAGCTTTGATAAACACTTCCCTCAAAATAGATTGGTTAAATTTATTTGTTTGTTAAAAAACAAAACAACTGATTACTACATAATACATACAGAGGAAATTTTTCCAGTAACAATTTACAAACTCTCTGTATTCAAATGCCAAAATGCCTCTCCCATTTCGCTCTCACGCTCTCCAGTAAAAATTTGTAAAAATTATCGAGTAAACGAACACTCCTTATGTAATCTTTAAATTTATTCACAGTGTATCTATTGCCTAAATTAATTGTTTTAAAAAAATATATAAATATATATAAAGAAATCTCAAATTGTTAAAGCATGTCACAAATCACACTTATTTATGGCAATAAATTAGCAATTATCCAATCCATATAACTTCCAACTCTGGTATAGATACCGGGCCAACCGCTCAGTCCACATGGTTGGGGTCCGTAGGATACAAGACCGGCAACAAAATATACATTGCTATCATCAATTCTTTCCGTTACCATTAAAGGGCCACCAGAATCGCCAAAACACGTATCGACACCCTCCTCGCCGCCAGCACACATTTGAAAGTTCGAATTTATGGCCATTCCGTGGGAGTGATATGTCCGCTTGCAACGTGTTGCATTCCACACTTTTTGATTAATCTTTAACTTGATCGGACTGTTTGTACCATTTTCGGTTGCACCCCAACCCGCCACTTCCATAACTTGATTTGTAAATAATTTGCTGCGAATGCTCTTGGCCACAGGCAAACAGATTGGTGTAAAGTGCGTCAAACGTGTTACACTGTCCACAAGACGGATGAGGGCAATATCGTTAAATTTATACAGCGATGTTGGTATATACGACGGATGAACAATAGCATAATCAATGCGAATATCGGTATAGGGATCAAAGCAGTCTCTGCGTCCACGAGTATCTACAACACAGTCTGGATCTTGCCTTAGATCCCATTCTCCCAAACGCACAGCATAGAGCTCCCAGTGGCTTGGAATATTTAAATTCTTGATACAGTGGGCCGCTGTTAGGACATAATGTGAGTTTATAAGACTACCACCACAATAGAAACCAAAAGCATCGGGAGCTGAAAGTATTTAAATAATATTTGAGAAATACTAGAAATTACAAAGTATTTATTTACCTTTTCGCCTTACCAGTCTTGTATTGTATTAAAGCCATCCATGGAAACTCATCAATTTCGGTTGTATTTCCACCAAGTATTCGATTTGACAACATTGTTCCACATTCGCCTGGTTTGGGTAATATATTACCCGGCACTGTTTCCCCTTTTCTATTATGAGGCCGTTCAGTACAACAAACCTGTTAAGCAGATGCATGAACATTTATTTTGACTCAGAATTATTTAGAAAATTTGTATATTTTTTATTACCAGTATTCTTTTCGCAAGGGAATCTTGCGAACTATCATGACCACACTGGCTCTTGTTCATGAAATGTCGTGTTTCCTCAGTCAGATTGGTAGTTAACATGTTTAGTATGTATGAGCATTCTGCGAGTTTGATACAAATGCCCGGTTCTTGAAGGTGGTTTTTACATGCGCCATATGCTATTAAGGAATCTGGGAAAGATGGAAATCAAAGGTTCAGGGTTTAGTAAATAATGCTTTTAATTTTTTTTTCAGAATTTTTATTATTTAAATACTCTACGTATATAATGATCAAAATGAAATAAGGTAAATTATATACAGTGTGAGATAAAAAAAACTGCAACAAAGTCAAACGTCATAATTTTTATTTTTTTTAAATTTTATTGAATGAAAGTAAACATGTCGGAAATAGCATAAAATTTTAGAATAAATTTAGATTTGTTCGAATTAGTCACCTTTGGCACGAATTATGGCCTTCAAACGTCACACGCTGCCCGAATGTTGCTCTGCAGTATTTTGGCCCATTCCCGGCGAAGCGCCTGCTTGAGGTGATCGACACTTTGGTTTTTTTTTATAGTGCCAACCTTGCTTTCCAAAATACTCCAGACACAATAGTTCAACGGATTGGTATCCGGAGATTTTAGTGGCCATTGTAACCATTCTTGGGTGGCGTGTGCTGAGTGCGATGGTGCTGAGTCCTGTTGGAATGCCCAAGGTCTGCGGCCAAAATGTTTGCGTGCCCAAGGTTTTAATACACCCTCCAGAATATTTTAGCGATAATATTCGGCATTTATTCTGATACCACGATCGATTAATACGAGTGGAGAGCGATCATAGGGTATTATGGCGGCCCACACCATCACCATGGCCGGCGCTTGATTTCTGGTGGCCAACCAAAGGTGCACATTTCAGCTGACCTCTTTAGCAAGTAAACACGATCATTTTGTTTGTTTGCAAACTGCTGGACAACGAATGTTTTCTCATCGTAGAAAACCAAATTCGGTACTTCACCACTTTCGGCCAAACAAAGCAGATCTTTAACTCTTTTGAGTCTATATTCTTTCCATTGCGGTGTAAGTTCTTGCACTTTTTGGAATTTCAATGGTTTACTCCGAGCACATTTTTCAATATTTGCCGAATGAAATATTGCGATATGGTTAGCTCACGAGCCATTTTTCGGCTACTGCGACGCGGGTTTCGATCAAGTCGCTTCTTTACTTTCGAACCATTTCTGTTTATGTTGCTGTTTTCTTCCGTCCACTTCCTTGTCGTCGGGCTACGCTACCAGTATCACGGTAACGAGCGATGGTACGAGACACAAAAGATTTATTCGCATTTAAATGCTGGAGTGCTCTAACAATAGCCACTTGTGGTTTTCCAGCCAAATATAAAGAAAACATTCGAACGAAATGAGATAGAAGGCTAAAAAAGGGTCATGTCGGTCCACGTTTTCGTATAGCCCCCATACCTCTCGATATTCGATATTTTCCTGATTTTAGCGACATTATTCACCGAAATTATTTCAAATTTCATATTTAAAGTTCGTAATGGATGCTACAGCCTATGACAAAAACTGTTATATGCAGATCCACGTCTTCGTATAGTCTCCATATATATGCAGGGTTTCATTTAAGTGGTAGTTTTCGGATTTTTTTTTTTGAAATTTTTCAAGATCCTTCCAAATGGAGGAGGGTATTAAAAGTTAGGCCTGGCCGAACTTTGCTGCTTTTTTACTTGTTTACAATAAAATTTGCAATTCTGATTTTATGTTCTAACAGTTTAAAAGTGTAATGCATTATTTTTTCGAAACAGCTGTTTTCTTGGTCTAACTGAATGTTCGTCGATAACTTTTTGAGAGATAACATTTTCTCAATAAACTTTACTGAGTAATTTTTACTGGAGTAGTCATCGTAAATACCTAATGATAAATATCCGTTTGGTTTAAAATGAAAAGATGCCTAAAAATGCTTTAAAAATAACTAAAATCGGGAGAACCCGAAATATAAAAATGTATCCAATTCTGTTAAAAAACAAAGTAAAAAAGTTCGACAGCTGGAGAATGAAAAAAATTAGTACATATGGCCGAATTCAACCTAGAAGTAAGTCTGCAAAATTATTATTATTTTAATACCCTCCACACAAAATCCGTAGAAAAATACCTCTCAAATGAAACCCACAATTGATACGAAATTCAATTACGAAATTTGTTGAAACAATTCTGGTAAAAAAATGTGGCTAAAATCATCAAATCATTATATGGAGCGCAAACGTAGACATAGACCTGCCATTACGAACTTTAACTACGTAAACAATTCCAGTTAATCATATCGCTAAAATCATCAAAATACGAAAAATCGAGAGGTATCGTTATATGGGGGCTATACGAAGACGTGGACCTACATACGCGATTTTTGCATAGGCTGTAGTACCCATTACGAACTTAAAATACGAAATTTGAAATAATTCCTGTAAAAAATATCGCTAAAATCATCAGAATACCGAATATTGTGCGGTACCGTCATATGGGGGCTACATGAAACGCAAAATTTTAGCCTTCTATATCAATTCGTTATAAAGTTAGCGTGATTACCATAGACAAACAGAACAACATCGCTAAATCGACTTAGAATTTTACGCTGATCAAGAATATATACACTTTGTTGGGTCTGACATGAATATTTCGAGGAGTTACAACTTATCCTAAAATTCTATGCCATTTCCGACATTTTTTGCTTTCATTCAATAAAATTAAAAAAATAAGTTAAAAATAATTTGTTGCAGTTTTTAGATCTCATCCTGTGTAAGGATTAATGTTAATAAGGTTAATTTATGTTAATAAGGAAAAGTTATGTTAATTACTACGCTCATAACTCGAGAAAGTCTTGTCCGATTTTGACAATTCCCACCACGTTCGAATAGTCTCGGAAATCGGTTTCCCACATAGGAAAGTATATATGGATCTTTCTATCCCACCGAGTCGATCTAGCTATATATGTCCATCTGTCCATGTTAATTTGTAATCACTCTACAGGTCGTAATTTTGTACCGATCTTCATGAAATTTTGAATGGAGGTGGGGCTAGGGCCAGAATGGATGGAGATGATTGCATAATATTTAGGTTCTAATGGACCAAAAACTGAACATTTTCCTGATTTTGCAGTTGCTCTACAGGTTACAATTATAGACCAATCGTAGCGGAAGCTAGCATGGGGCTAGAGGGCTTAGGGCTGGGTAGAAGCCTTCCAATTCTGATGGTCATCGGGTAATATAACCATAACATTTGTGCTAAATAAAAGTCAAATTTTAGATAAACCGCGAATATTTTTAATCCCGGCGAAATCACAAATAGACGTACAGGTCCATTCTGACCGTTACGTACATGCCGATAGTAAATATATCGGATACATATAGCGAAATATATACAATGTATATATACAAAGGAAAGGGATATTAGCTAGAATGCTTGTAGATTTTGACAAATTTTGTCAATTCAGAATGCCCTCTTGGCATAAAAGAATAAAATCTAAAAAATCACATAGAAAGATGCCAAAAATGATTTTGATATAGATTTTGTAGTATTTTGTGACATTTTTTCATATTTTCTACCGCGTGCGATTTTTTCAATTTGACTCATGATATTTTGTTTTCACCTTACAACACAGGTTGGTGTTATTATATACAGATTACAATTGTCGGCCGATCCTCACGAAAATCTTCACAAGGATACGGTTAGGCTCAGAAGGGCCAGGCCTATTTGTTTTAATAATATCCGCAATATATTTAGGGGTTGAAATGGACCAACAACTACTTTGGACCAACAGCAGCTTTGTGTGAAAAAATACCAAAATATACCGCTAATGACCTGGTCGAAAAGCTAAGGGTAATATATGGGAAATGCTCTAAGACAAAGGAAAATCTTCTAAAATGGATTTGGACATAAGGGGGCTTCTAACATATTGTAGTGTTGTAGGGTATCACATGGTCTACCCCGCACGACTATAGCCTTTGCTTACTTGTTTTTACTTGTTTTTGTTATTTTTCAGTTCGCATGATATACATTTTTTAATTTGACTTCATATATTGACATTTTGTTATGGTTTCTTGTTTCTAATCCTACTCTAAATGAAATTAGTGTACAAAACGATGATGGTTATGAAATCGACGCGGCTGGGAAAATGAGAATTAAAAATTTCACGTATGAAACTGGTTAGAACAGCTATATAACACAATGCGAATATATATAGTGAAACAATTTTCAAAGACCACATTTCCGTCCAATGAGGGCACAGTAAAATTAAAGTCCGTTCAATTGAAAATTGGAAAAATCATTGAAACACCGAAATTTTAGAAGCTACATGGAGATATACCAAATAGTATATCGCTTTTGAAAATATTCCGCTCTGCGAATCTTTATTTTAAGAACTTAAAATGCCAAGTGATTAAAGTGGATTATCCAGCTCATAGCTCAAAATATTTAAATTCGGAGTCATTTATGGGCCAACTAGCCAAAAAATAATTTTTCCATGTAAAATGGACAAAAATCTTAGAAAAATAACCACCTTAAAATTTGGACTGAAATTCCATTTATTCTGAAAAACAATTATCGCTTGGTGTTACTTAAATTAAATTTGCCTGATCTCTAAAAATATCATGTTTTCTATTCAATGTTGACAATGTTCCTTTTTGAAAAGTGACATTTTAAACCATAGGTATGTGTCGGAGCTCCGACATTAACAATATAACAAGTTATTTGTATTACAAATATAACATTAGTACTATATTCAACGACTTTCGTAGAAAGTTCTAATATCTGCAATTGCAAATACCGAGTGAAGGGTACGCAAGTCCCCAGAATTTCCGGAAATATAAAAAATCAATTTTGCAATGTTTCTTTTTTAGCTTATCGCTTTGAAATGACCTGATGGCATACGATTAACAGCTCCGTGTAGTAAAATTGTAATACAATTATAGATAAGCATTTGATTGGTGTAATGGGATTTTTTTCACTTTAAATTACTCACATACATATCGCTCATTTACTCTAAGAGTGTTATATATGAAAACACGCCTTTTTTAAGTTTTTGTAGTCCATATTGTGCCAATATTTAAATCCATCTCGAAAACTTTTGTTTTGAGCGACCAACTACTCACAGTGTGACAAACCATTTTAAGCTATTGAGATCGCATTACATTCTCGCATATATTTTCAGCTTTCAAGTTCCTAAGTCTCTGAGCAAGGTTGAAGCCGAGTTTATTAAATTGTTTACGAGACATTACCTTTTTAATACTATGTTTCAGTTGTTCAATCAAACTTTTCTGCAAAATCAGCTTTTTTGAGATATGAAACTTTTGAAAACACGAGAGAGACACATAGAATTAGAATTTTTAAAGTAGAATTTTTACTCAGATAAATTGAGATAAAAAAAATTGCAACAAAATCATTTCATTTACATTTTTTTTTTCAATTTTATTGAATGAAAGCAAAAAATGTCGGAAATAGCATCAAATTTTTGAATAAGTTTAGATTTGTTGGAATTAGTCACCTTTGGCACGCATTATGGCCTTCAGACGGCCAATGAAATTGTCACACACTGTCCGAATGTTGCTCTACGGTATTTTGTCCCATTCCTGGCGGAGCGCTTGCTTGAGGTGATCGACACTTTGGAATTTTTTAGTGCCAACCTTGCTTTCAAAAATACTCCAGACACAATAGTCCAACGTATTGGTATCCGGAGATTTTGGTGGCTATTGTGCGCTGGAAATGAAGCGAGGAACCTCAATTTGTAACCATTCTTGGGTGGCGCGTGCTGAGTGAGATGGTGCTGAGTCCTGTTGGAATGATTAATGTCTGCAGCCAAAATGTTTGCGTGCCCAAGGCTTTAATACACCCTCCAGAATATTTTCGCGATAATACGAGCGTTTAATACGAGCGGAGAGCGAACAACGGCTGTTATGGCGGCCCACACCATCACCATGGCCGGCGCTTGAGTTCTGGTGGCCAGTCGAGGGTGCACATTTTCAGATGACCTCTTTGGCAAGAAAACAGATCTTTTTGTCTGTTTACAAACTGCTGGACAACGAATGTTTTCTCATCGGAGAAAACCAAATTCGGCAGTTCACCACTTTCGGCCAAGCGAAGCAACTCTTTAGCTCTTTTGAGTCCATTGTCTTTCTGTTGCGGGGTAAGTTCTTGCACTTTTTGGAATTTCTATCGTTTACCCCGAGCTCATTTTTCAACATTTGCCGAATGGATATGTTCAGCTCACGAGCCATTTTTCGGCCACTGTGACGCGGGTTTCGATCAAGTCGCTTCTTTTCTTTTCGAACCATTTCTGTTGATGTTGCTGTTTTCTTCCGTCCACTTCCTTGACGTAGGGCTAGGCTGCCAGTATCACGGTAACGAGCAATGGTACACAAAAGATTTATTCACATTTAAATGCTGGAGTGCTCAAACGATACCCACTTTTCGTTTTCCAGCCAAATATAAAGAAATCACACTATCACGCTTGAATTCCATCACGAATAACTTTTTTCTGGAAAATTCTCACGAAAATGCTTTTGTACGCTTGTAAACAAAACAATGAGCTATCACTGGGAAAATTTGGTGGCAGTTTTTTCATCTCACCCTGTATATTTAGTAGAATTCTAATAATTTTTAGTGAATCAGATAAATTAAAAAAATATTGAGAAAACCATATGTCCAGAAGAATTGTTGAAGTCTTCCAATTGTAGGCGCACATTTTGTTTTCAATATTGTATTATTTATTCAATATTATTTCTGATAACTTATTGATTTTGTATTTGTTGTGTTGTTTTAATATTAATTTTTTAATATTATGTTTATTTAGCACTGTGAGAGTGTTGTTTTGCGCTTTTGATGTGTCTGTATTGTTATATTGCAGGTCCGACATTTTACATTTTTTTAATCAGTATACTTATGCGTTTTCCTTATTTATTTTTTTTTTTTTAACACTTTTTGAAAACTTCATTTGCTTCCATTTAGCGCCTTTTGATATCGGAGCGAAAGCTCTGTATAATCTTTTTTGCCATGGGTCATTATTCACAGTCTTAGATTTTTTAAATAAAATAAACTGTATTTGAAATGTTAAATTTTCTGATTTGAATTGCCAGTATTTTATAAACATTTGCCATATTATATTTGGATTCGAACAAAACATTTTTTTTTGTACTTGCAAATATATGCCGATTTATTTATCACCTTCGCAGTCTATTTTAATTCTTCAATTATAATTTTTTTGTTTTTAATTTTTCCGATTAAGTTACAACAATATCCGACAAAGGATAAAACCTGTGACGAAATTATTGAAATGTAGCGGTATCCAATGGTGTTTTAACACTTTAACGATTTAGACACAATTTATTTGATAATCAACGGCAAGTATCATGCTCTTTTATTTCGAGAGAATTACCGGGAATTAACTCAATTTTTTTCCTGACTACAATCTATTCCGAGAAAAAAGATCACTTTCAAAGCATAAAGACGATTTCCATTTCCCATCAAACAACACAATGATTGCGGAATTACAAACAGCAAAATTTTTAGAAGCTTAATTACCGGTATTTGCTACCGCACATAGGCCAATCAGCAAACACGCGTTTCTCGCAAAACTTAAAAACATTTATTTTTATTTAAAATTTAAATAACGAAAATTAGTTCACTACTTGGCTTCAAGGCAGATGATTTGCAACTGACTGTCCAGTCTATCTGGAAAGAAAATTAAATATAGCTTGCCATTGATAAGGGAGTAGCTTGTGATTCTCACTGATCGTAGACTGTAAATATGAACCATAATGAGATGTACTTGGGGAGGGAAGAAGATAAATATATACATCCCAGCAAACATTTTTCTTTCTATTTGAACCGTACATTTTTCCTGGTTTGATTGCCATGTATATTTTCATACCCTAAAACATATAGCAACAGAGGGTATACATATATCATTTGATACGGCCAAAACGTGCCTCGTCGAAATAACGGTTTCTTTGGGAACAATCCTTTACAGGATATTTTGTCTAAAAATTGTTTTTGTAAGTCATAATGAGTGCTATCTCCGGTGGCTTAAAAATAATATGTATAGGTCCACGTTTTCGTATATCCCCAATATAACGGTACCTCTTGATATTCGGTAATTTGATGATTTTTTCCACTTTATTCCACGGATTTGTCTAAAAATTGGTATTTGGAGGTCACAATGGGTTCTAGCTCCGGTGGCGGAACATTGTATGTCCAGGTTTTCCTATATCCCCCAATAACGGTACTTCCCGATATTCGGTATTTTGATGATTTTTACCACCTTTTTTTACGGATTTGTCTAAAATTGGTATTTGTAGGTCACAATGGGATCTAGCTCCGTTGGGGGAACATTGTGTGTATAGTGCGTTTGCGTATAAACCCATACCTCCCGATATTCGGTGTTTTGATTTTTACACAATTTTTAACGGATTTGTCCAGAAATTGGTATTTGTAGTTCGTAATGGGTTGTAGCTCGTATGGGTAGGTCCACGTTTTGGTATAGCTCCCATGTAACGGTACCTGCCGACATTCGATATGTTGATAAAAATTGGTATTTTTAGTTCATAATGGGTTCTAGCGCAGTGGCAGAACATTGAATATTTAGTTCCACGTTTTTCTATAACGCACACTTTATAGTTTTTTTGATAAGTTTAACTGCATTACATACTTCACATACTTTTATATAAAAATGTTTCCTTTACCCTAAGGCGGAAAGTATTAAAAGTTCAACCCGGCCGAAATTAATGTTTTTTACATATTTTATAGTGATCGGGAATATATATACTTTTTGGGGTCTATTACATATATATATATATATATATATATATATATATATATATATATATATATATATATATATATATATATATATATATATATATATATATGTAAAAAACATTAATTTCGGCCGGGTTGAACTTTTAATACTCTCCGCCTTAGGGAAAAGGAAACATTTTTATATAAAAGTATGTGAATTCAAGCATGTTTCACATTAAACTTTATATACCAGTAAGACCTTTGCATAATGCAGTTAAACTTATCAAAAAAAAAAAAATATAAAGTGTGCGTTATAGAAAAGCGTGGAACTAAATATTCAATGTTCTGCCACTGCGCTAGAACCCATTCTAGAACCCATTATGAACTAAAAATACCAATTTTTATCAACATATCGAATGTCGGCAGGTACCGCGGTATGAAGAACGTTTGTACAAAAAATTATGCAAATCGGTCCAGCCGTTCTCAACTGATTCCATTACCAACGAACAACAATTGAGTTATATATATATATATATATATACGCGTTTTTCTCGAAACCGAATGAGCAATATGTCGAAATGTGCGATATTTCGTTCTACCTCGCCAAAAGACAGTACAGGTGCTGTAGACTTTTTTTGACAACAAAAACAAATATCATAGCATTTTTAAATGTATACATTTAGATTCCCTACATATGCATGTTAAACATAAAAATGTCAAGTGGTCTGTGAAGCAAAAGTGGTGACCATGAGTAACAACTATGAGCACACGAATGTTCATCTGCACGGCTACATACTAATTCATACAAAGAAATACAGATATATATTCTTTATACATTGTTATGCTGTTGCCCACATCCTTGGACACATAGCCATGGACATGTGTTGTGTCAGCTTTTATGTTAGACAGGCTTAAAAGACAGGAACTAATTTTATAGATAACTGTAAACAGACAATTTGTATTTGAGTCTACGAAGTACAAAAAAAAAACTAGTAGATTTTCTCTCTCTCTCTCTCTCTCTCTCTCTCTGCAGCCGAGATGGCAAATACTGCACACACACATACTCCTTAACCATATATGTTCTTATGAGGTATGCATTGTATTAAAATAAAGATCCTTACGGCTAAATCTTTTTTGGATGTCATTGCATGTACGTCGTTTGTTCATTTTTAGTTGGGCTCTAATGGCGTTATGCTCAAATTTACTTTTAGTAAAAATGCAACAATGAAACAAACACGAAAAAGGCAGTTAGTCCGAGGAAGGGGAAATTTATCTCTTTAGTGGGTAGTTAATGTTGCTTTGTCAGATATTTTAGATCCTCTTTAGGTCCTTGAGGAATTATAATATTCAAGAAAACAATTCTGCATTTGTGACAAATTTTTGAGGAGATGCGTACGATATGGACACGAAACTTGAAAAAATACCATATGTTATAGCAAACACCGTTTAATGATGTTGCCTTAATTGGCTCTTCTAAGAAAAACAATAAATAAACTTACTTTTACGATTCAGAAGATTAAGCAATGCTTCAAAACTGTAATTTGTAATGTTGTACAGTAGGGCCTTGATTAGCCGTCATGCGGTTAACCGGTTATTTGTTTGCCATATTTTCAAATTTTTTGCTTGGATTAACCTGATTACCTCTACTCTCCGTAATGAAAAATGTTTATACCCTTAGCCATATGACTATAAAGGGTCTACAGGGTGAGATATAAAAAACTGCAACAAAGTCAAACGTCATATTTTTTTACATTTTTTTTTAATTTTATTGAATGAAAGCAAAAAATGTCGGAAATAGCATAAAATTTTAGAATAAATTTAGATTTGTTCGACTTGGCCACCTTTGGCACGAATTATGGCCTTCAAACTACCAATAAAACTGTCAAACGCTGCACGAATATTGCTCTACGGAATTTTGGCCCATTCCCGGCGAGGCGCTTGATGAGGTGATCGACACTTAGGTATTTTTAGTGCCAACCTTGCTTTCCAAAATACTCCAGACACAATAGTCCAACGGATTGGTATCCGAAGATTTTGGTGGCCATTGTGAGCTGGAAATAAAGCGAGAAACCTCATTTGGTATCCATTCTTGGGTGGCGCGTGCTGAGTGCGATGGTGCTGAGTCCTGTTGGAATGTCCAAGGTCTGCGGCCAAAATGTTTGCGTGGCTAACGCTTTAATACACCCTCCAGAATATTTTCGCGATAATATTCGGCATTTATTCTGATGCCACGGTCGATTAATACGAGCGGAGAACGACCATCGGCTGTTATGGCGGCCATCATCATCACCATCACCATAGCCGGCGATTGAGTTCTGGTGGCCAACCAAAGTGGCACACTTTCATCTGACCTATTTGACAAGTAAACACGATCATTTTGTTTGTTTACAAATCTAAATTCGGCAGTTCACCACTTTCGGCCAAGCGAATGGAATATTGACATATGTTCAGCTCTCGAGCCATTTTTCGGCCACTGCGACGCGGTTTTCGATCAAGACGCTTCTTTACTTTCCGAACCAGTTCTTGACGTCGGGCTACGCTACCAGTAACGAGCGATGGTACGAGACACAAAAGATTTATTCACATTTAAATGCTGGAGTGCTCTAACGATAGCCACTTGTGGTTTTCCAGCCAAATATAAAGAAATCACACTATCACGCTTGAATTCCATCACGAATAACTTTTTTTCTGGAAAATTCACTCCAAAATGCTTTTGTACGCTTGTAAGCAATATAATGAGCTGTCACTGGAATAATTTTAACAGATGTTGGACGAGTGTCTTAGAAATGACTGCAGTGTGAACTTGGTTGCAGTTTTTTCATCTCATCCGGTATTTTGTTATTTTTGTTCTCCGGAGCCGTAATATGCACTCTGTAACAACGATAATTGGGGAAATATATCAAATACAGCTCAGAAATACTTTTGCCAAATTTTATCTAAAACGGTTCAGATTTGGATATATCTCCCATATATATCTTCGTCCGATTTGTGTTTTATTGTGCACCAAACGTGTAATGGGATGGAATTTGACACTTACGATCAAATTGAGTCAAGAAACAAGATTGTCAAATTTGATGAAAATCGGTTTAGATATAACTATAGCTCTTACATATAATGTTCATCCGATTTGTTATGATTGTCCTTCGCAGCCGCAATATGCACTCTGTAACAACGATATATGGGGAAATATATCAAATACAGCTCAGAAATACCTTTGCCTTTGTTAAATAACAAAAAAGTAAAAAACATTAAGTTCGGCCGGTCCAAACTTTTAATACCCTCCACCTTAGGGTAAAGGAAACATTAGAGCCCATTATGACCCACAAACTCCAATTTTTAGACATATTCATGGGAAAATGTGCCAAAAATCATCAAAATACCGAATATCGATAAATACGGCTATATGGGGCTATGCAAAAACGTGGACCTATACAAAGTAGCTAGAACCCATTAGGACCCACAAAAACCAATTTTTAGACAAATCCGCGAAGAAATGTGACAAAAACCATCAAAATGCCGAATATCGGGAGGTACCGTTATATAGGGGCTATACCAAATCGTGGGCCTACACAAGCAATGTTTCGCCACTGAAGCTAGAACCAATTATGACCAACAAATACCAATTTTTAGACTAATCCGTGGAAAATGTGGCCAAAATCATCAAAATACCGAAAATAGGAAGGTACTGTTATATGGGGGCAATACGAAAACCTATACCTATACATACATTATTTCGCCACACGAGTTAGAACCCATTATGACCAACAGATACGATTTTTCAGACAAATCCGTTGAAAAATGTGGCAAAAATCAGCAAAATGTCGAATATCGGGAGGTACAGTTATATGGGGGCTATACGAAAACGTAGACCTATACATACATTGTTTCGCCACACGAGTTAGAGCCCATTATGTTTTACAAATATAACAATTTTAAGAAAGATTCGTAAAAACATATGCCAAAAATTATCAAAATACCGAATGTCGAAAGGCGTCTTTATATGGGGGCTATACGAAAACGTGGACCGATATATCGATATTTTCAATACCAACCATCCTAGACACAATACAAATTGTTATGCCAAATTTTAAAGCTTTATTTAGGCTGTACCGTGATTTCAACAGACAGACGGATATCATTAAATCGACTTAGAATTTTATGCTAATCATGAATATATATATACTTTATGGGGTCTAAGACGAATATTTAGGGATGTTACAAACGGAATGACAAAGTTAATATACCCTCCTTTTCAAGGTGGAGGGTATAAAAATATTAAAAACTGATTATCAGGGCCCGACTGTATATAAATTTTTACAAAATTTTGTTCGACAACTAAAAAGTTCAGTAAGAGAGAACGGGTAAAAAGGGCAATTTTGGCAGTTGAGTTACTGAAACCTTATTTGCAAGCTGCGTGAAAATTTTAAGTAAGAATTATCCTGTATAATCAGCTAATTAAAAATTATCAGTTAATATTGTTATATGCCATCAAATAACTAATAAAAAATTGAGGCCAACACTGTTCTAAAAATATTTAACGTATTATAGGGTAAGTTCGCCTAAGTTCGGCATGTCTCAGTAGTCGGCTATTTTGAAATTTAAACTTAAATAACTAAGAACAGAATTGACCAAATAATGAAATAATTACAAAAAAAAAGTCAACAGTGTTATCTGCTCTCTTTCTGTAAAAAAAACAATGAGCTCCGATCATTTATTACGAGAGAATAACGGGTTTCGTCAGTGAATGTCTTCCAACGCATGCGATAGTGCTTGTTTGTAAAGAAAAAATTAGTCGTGGCGTCAACTTAATAATCGATTTAAGTAAATTAAATTTAATACTTTTGGAATCAGAAATATTTGATAATAGTACATACAAATCAAGCATTTTTCTGTTGTGTTATTTAATGCCGACATTAGGAACAGAAAAAAAGAGATTTGCCAGTAGTCGGCAGGGGGTGCCGATTACTAGAAAAATATCATTATTGACCAATTTCACCAAATCTTGAGAATCTTGATTTCACCAAATATTCAAAAATAATCCAAAAACTATTCAAATAAAAAATCGTTTTGAGAAGGCAGTTGCTTTTATTTGTGTTTTTTGACAAACTTTTCTAAATTAAGTAAATTAAGCATTTTTGAAAACAAAAAAAGGTGGCTATATAAAGAAAAAAGATCAGATAATAAAGATACTTTTTTCTTTTTCTTTTAGTCTCATTTTTGTTTTAATTGAAAGTCCATACGTTACTGAAGGTAACCATACTATTCTTGATTTTCTACCTTTATTTGTTTTAAAATGATAATTAACTAAAACTTTATTTAAAAACGAAATTAATTTCAAATTTTGGATTAAACTGTGAATTTGTAATATAGCATTGTTTTATATTATTTGAAATAAAAACACATACAAAATAATATTTTTTTTTACTGAAATACCATATGCCGACTAATGGCAAATAGACATGCCGAGCATTGGAAAATGGTGCCGACTACTGGCTTTTTGCCAGTACTATCTTAGTAAAATTGCAAAATTTGCCAATTTAATAAAAACAAATTCAATTGTTGTTTGCTATTTCGAAAACTAAACAAAATTTGGAATCTGAACAACTTTATTTTTCTGCAATTAAAAGATTTCACTCAGAATGTTGAAAGATTGAAAAATTGAAAATCCTAAAAGTGCCGACTACTAGTACACTTACTCTATGCAGAAAAGAAGTCGAATCCAGCAGAAAGTCCAACTTTATTATAAGAAACTAAAATTTGTTCTTTATTACTAAAATAATAGTAGAATAAAATTTGCACTGCAGCTGACTTCACTTAAAAATCTACTGTCATAGACATATTTGCTACATTGATGCCCTCACCTGTAATGCATTTTATCCCTTTCCTAAACCACCTGTCTGTCCGTGTTGTGCTTATTCAATTTGAAATGCTAAATGAAACTGACATTTGTCAGTTACAGAAAAAAACTGTCTATCACAAACAGCAGAGTCCACTGGCAATAAACCTGTGGATAAATGAAGAGAACGATAAAAAAAGTTAGTTACAACGAACAGGTATTTTGTCAGCAAAAACATTACAGCAATAATAAGTCTAGCTTTGGTTGGGATGACTTTCAAAAGGAAGCATAAATATTTTATCAATAAAACATTTTTTTTCTTTGCTTAACCAGTTTAATATTTTGTTTTAAGATTTCCGGGGTTCTATCAAAATGAGAATAAAATATGTTAACCAAGCTCTCAACCAACATCATCTACTTGACAGAACCCTGTACCGTGGATCTATTCCGTTTGTCAGAGCGTTATCTAGCACTGATCTGTCTCCGTGCATTGTAGTAGAAGCAATTGGTGGGTGTAACTCAGAAATTCTTCAAGATTACCACTTTTGCCAGACTAAGCGAATGGATATACGAAGGAATATAATACCCCGTGGGTATTAGATTAGTCGCCTTCGACATTGCCAGAGAGATATTTCGTTTACAGCAATACAGAAAACAAAGCTGCATGATTTGTGCCACGTTTCGCTGGATATAACGCTCTGTCAGTAGTTCTAATAAATGATAATGCACAATTTCCGAAGGATCTGATCATAATCATATCCATCATAAAATCAAGAGAGTTGAATGAACATCTTTTCATTCGTTCGCGTATAAAACGCTCGAAGTGAGACTAATCTTCCCAAAGAGGCGGCGAGACTTGTTAATGAACGTAATAAACTTCGTCTGTCGTGGAGCATGCTCGAAAAATGTGGCAGCATTGGAACCAATATAAGTAAATTGTGGAGAAATATCAAATCGATTTAGAACCTTAATTATGTTTATCGACGCGGATGACTTATACTAAAAAATACTCCGCAAAGCAGTGCAGATTTGTTTTCTATTTGGTATATCAAATTTGTTATTCCATCTGCAACAACTCGCAATCGGGTCTGAGACACCATAAAGTCGTGATCCGGATGGATCTATCGATGTATAAAAATTTATGGCCCGATTATCGTTAACAACTATCGTTGAGTGGCGTTGCCAGTTGCGAACTGAAGTTGCGAATTTCAGTTGCTACAGCGGCCATATTTGAGCAACCATCTATTTGCAGTTGCAGTGAACGTTTTTAAAGAAGAAAAAGTAAAATTGAGAGGTAAATACACATTTTCTTAACAATTATTGATTTTTTAGCTTCATTAAATCATTTTGCATATCATTTTAGATTAAATATGGTGAAAGTAACAACAAAACATCAGTTCGAAATACTTATAGAAAAAATGGGTGCTAATCCAAACTTAGCTCGAGGAATCCGTGTCCTTGGTGAAACCAAAGCCACTGCAGATGAAGCGTGGAAGAAAATATCCGACAGCCTAAACAGTCATGGTCCACCAACAAGGACACCAGAAGAATGGCAGAGAGTATGGATCCATTTTAAAGCTAAGCTTAAGAAGAAAAAGTCGCAAAATAAAAGAAATCTTAACGCCACAGGTGGTGGTCCATCACAAGAAGTGCGTCTATCGCCGTTGGAGCAAACCGTAGCAGATCTACTACAAATAAATTTAGTAACAGATTCTGCAGGTGCCATTTACCATTCCAACATGACATATACTTACAGCACCGATGGCAATTCCAACGGATTTTAATTATCTCTCAAGCTTCGTCGAATAGATGCAACGTCCTGAACATTTTCTTCTTCATCAAGAAATAATTCCACTGAACTTATCATTTTAAAAATGTTTAATTGTTTAAATTGTGTTTTGTTATATCGAATTTATTGACATTTTTGAAGTTTAGAGTTCACAAGACTGATCGATAACACGTTTATCGACAACTCAATTGGGTTGCCTTCTATAATACAACATTTCAGTCGCGCTGACAACTGATAACGCAACCCAAGTTTAGTGGCAATGCATAATCGAGCCATTAATTTCCCATCATTTTAATATTTTTCTCGAGGTAAGATCTCTCCTCTGAAAAAAATGTCGTTATAGATCCACTATTCAGTATAGACCCCATACAAAGGAACCTCCCGATATGAAGTGTATGGAAACAATTTTCTGAAAGTTTGTAATTTGGTTTTTAAGGTCCTCAGAGGACAAAAATGCCAAATGTCGAAAATGACTATTATTTGGTAGCAGTACTGGCCGATTTAATGAATTATGGTACTGGTTACAATTTTCTAATAAATGGTAGAATACTTCCTCGTAAAATTTGTTCAATGTATTCTAGGATTTGGAATAGTTTCCGTACGAAGGGTATTTTAAACCAAATTTTTCAGCTGTGGGGACTACAAGTTTTAAACTGTAACGAATGGTATATTTTTACGGAAATTTTTGGCGTATGACTGAAGCCAAATTTAGAACAACCAATTTTTCTATAACTTAAATGTTGTAAAAAATTGTGCCATTTTACCAGTTTCTTGGTCAAAATTCTGAGACTTTTAAAAGGTTAGGAATATTTTTTTTTAATTTAAACAGGTAACATGTTAAGATTTTTCTTAATTTTGTAAAAATGTGTTTAGTGACTAAAATCATAAAAAATATCGAATATAGAGACCACCATTATAGGGGTATATAAAACAAATTAGACCTATATGGATAGTTCTTTGCAAGGATGTTTACAGTCCACTGGAAACAGAAACTTCCAGTATATAGGTTGAAAACTGTTGCTAAAATACGAGAATTACCCTAAATGGGGGCTATATCAAATCGTGGGCCTATTTTTGCCAATTTTTGTACCCTCAGCCATATGACTACAGAGGGTATATAATTTGACATAGCCAAAAGATGTCTCATTGAAATAATGGGTTGAAACCCTAGTTATCTTTGGATCATATCCGTTTTAGGGTTGTCTGGTTGGTGCGCACGATAACTCTCGAAGGGAGTATCCGATTTGGTCCAAACTAGATATAACGTAATATTATTATCAAAACTTAGATCGAGTTCGAAGATTGGCAATATAGGTCCACTCCTTCTGTTACCTCCTATACAAAAAGTCAATTTTTTTAAAGAAAGTTTTTCTCTTATAAAAAAGAAAGGAATTTTGTTTAGACTTTTCAAATCCGATTATTTGCATCATAGCTAGGTGTGAAAATGGGCAATATAGGCTCACTCCTTCTGGTACCTTTCCCATTGTCTAAGGTTCCGTTAAATATCATATTCCTACCAGATTCTGGATTAATGGAAATATTGGGAAGTGCGAAGTTGGAAGACAATTGTATTAAAGTATGCAGGGTGAGATAAAAAATTGCAACAAAGTCAAGCGCCAACATTTTTAAATTTTATTGAATTAAAGCAAAATGTGTCGGAAATAGCACCATATTTTAGAATATGTTTAGATTTGTTCGAATTGGTCACGTGCTGAGTGGCGGCGCGTGCGGAGTGCGATGGTGCTAAGTCCTGTTGGAATGTCCAAGGTCTGCGGCCAAAATGTTTGCGTGCCCAAGGCTTTAATACACCCTCCAGAATATTTTCGCGATAATATTCGGCATTTATTCTGATTAATAAGAGCGGAGAGCGACAATCGGATGTTATGGGGCCCACACCATCAACATTGCCGGCGCTTGAGTTTTGGTGGCCAACCGAAGGTTCACATTTTCAGCTGACCTCTTTGGCAAGAAAACACGATAATTTTGTTTTTTATAAACTGCTGGACAACGAATGTTTTCTCATCAGTGAAAACCAAATTCGGCAGTTCACAACTTTCGGCCAAGCGAAGCAACTTTTTGGAATTTCAATGGCTTTACCCCATTTGCCGAATGGATATGTTCAGCTCACGAGCCATTTTTCGGCCACTGCGACGCGGGTTTCGATCAAGTCGCTTCTTTAATTTTCGAACCATTTCTGCTGATGTTGCTGTTCTCTTCCGTCCACTTCCTTGACGAGCGATGGTACACAGACAAAAGACACAAAAGATTTATTCGCATTTAAATGGTGGAGTGCTCTAACGATAGCCACTTGTGGTTTTCCAGCCAAATATAAAGAAATCACACCATCATGCTTGAATTCCATCACGAATAACGTTTTTTCTGGAAAATTCTCACCAAAATGCTGTTGTACGCTTATAAAGAATATAATGAGCTATCACTGGAATAATTTTAACAGCTGTCGGACAAGTGGCTTAAAAATTACAGCAGTCTGAAGTTGATTGCAGTTTTTTCCTCTCACCCTGTAGGTCCACGTTTTGTTATAGCTCCATAAACCGGTACCTTCCTATATTCCGTATTTTGATTTTTGGCGACCGGAGTTTGAAAATTCGTATTTACAGTTCGCAACGGGTACTACAGTCTGTGATAGAAAATTGCCCTCATTTAATGGTTATATGGGGTATACTCAGAATATTGAGGTTTTTGCGACATTATTCATCGGAATTTTTTCAAGTTTTTATTTGATTATTATATAAGGCCTATGACAAAACGTGGCCATGCATGCATCCACGTCTTTGTATAGACCACAATATAAGGGTATTCGGTAACTTTATGATTTTAACAGATTTTTTTTTTTATATTTTCAAATTCCTTCCAAATAGTGGGGGAGGGGTATTCAAAGTGGTGGGTATACTTTTTTTAACTCAGACCTTTTTTGTGGGAGGTACTAGAGGGAGTGAAGCGATATTACTTACACCAGATTTCAGTTTAAGTTTGATAATAATATTATTACGATGTACCAAATTTGAAAAATCGAAAACTCCTTTCGAGGGTTATCGAGGGTTAAAGATTGACTCAACAAATGACCTGACACGGATTTTGTCCAAAGAGACCTATAATCTGAAACCGTTATTTAGATGAGGCATGTTTTTGGCCATATGACTAAGGGTAAAAAAGACTCAATACATTTCTTTTCGAAATCTGAAATTCATCAATTCATCATCATCAAATATCTCTATTTTAATCTCGTTTATTTTATTTATTGTTTCTGAGCTGGTGTTCTTTATAATATAGTTCCCAACAAAGCATTTGCTTCAGTCATATCTGGAATTTAACTACCATTTTTACAAATCTTCAGCATTCTGAACTCCTTGCAAATTATCCAAACAAAATATGCTCTTTACTTAAATTAAAAAAAACCTGTAACACTCTTGGCATCCATGGCCAAATTCAAAGCATCATTTAATGGATCTCTGTTAAAATGAAGGAGAAGGGGCGCATATTCCCGCTTTAATCTTGTTATGCAATTCGGTTGGCTTGGCGTTACATTTACAAAATAATTCCATTATATTTGGTAAGGTCTGATGTTTTTTGTGGCTGGCTGTTCTATTATTCAGATGGCAGTCAAGGCATCCACACCGACAGACTGGCAGACAGTTGCGAAGCCAGTCATGTGACCAGCCTCCACTCGTAAACTACTATACCTATCCTGCTTCCGTGGACGTGTGGGTGTATGTGTGTTGTGCGTCTGCAACAGGAAGCACAGGAAATACGAATAATGGTCGTTCGATGGTATCCACCGACATCCTGGCTATGTCTGCGAATATTATTTACTTCCGTCTGTGATATGAAACCATTGCCACTGGTTTGCAGAGAAAAGTTTTTTGATTTTGGTAAAAATATTTTGTTGTTGTTGCTGTTGTGTTTTTTTTTTTGTCGTGTTTGTTGGCTATTTCTTTCTACTCCGCATCTCAGCAGACGAGAAATCGTTAACGTTGGTTGGTTGACTGGTGTCAGACAGCATGATTGTCTATTTGAAATATTTATGCATTTGTCGGAGTCAAGGAAGAGTGTCTGGATTTGCAAACACTGTGGTGGAGTTGAAATCCAGAGTGATTTAAATGGGCGTTTCAATGGAACATTTATGGAACTTGGACGAGAGACTTAATGAATATATTCGCATTTCTCATTGAGTGTGTCAACTTTACACCAAAAATGGAAATATCGGTCCTCTCTCAAGAACAGTCCCACTGTAACCACCCCGTCCGATTTCAGATATGTTAAGTGTATTTTAACCCAAATTATAGCCGAAGTTTTGTATTGGTTGCTCTTCGTCAACTTGGAATAAAATGTATTCGAAATTAGACCACGTTTTTGTATTGGACTATAACGGCACAACTCAGTTTAGATTTTAGGGATTTTTGAGGGTATGACTTTATTATACACTCAGCCATATGGCTACAGAGGCTATATCTCATTTAATATGGCCAAAACGTGTCTCATCGAAAAAGCGGTTTTAGACCCTAGGTCTTTTTGGAACAAATCCATTTCAGGACATTTGGAGTCGAGTCAGCGTGTCCGCCCATCCGTTTTTCTGGCTGGCTGGTGCGACCGATAACTCTCGAATTGTTACAAACTTGGTAAATAGTAATAGTATTATCTAAAGTAGATCGACTTCGGAGGTGGACAATGTAGGCCCACTTCTTCTTGTACCTCCCCAACAAGAGGTCGATATTTTCAAAGAAAATACATTACTTCATAGAAAGATCAAGGATCATCAATTTTGCTCCAACTTTGCAAAACCTAATATTTGCATCAGTGCTAGACCAAATACGAAAATAGACAATATTGGCCCATTCCAAAAAGTACCTCCCCCAAAGGGAAAATTTTGAATTATCATAACTTTAGTAAAATGTGAAACAAGAGTCCGATTGTCTTCAAATTTCACACGTCTCAATATTTCTACCTACACAAGATCTTGTATACTACTTCTGAAACCTTCCCCACAACGGGCCGAAATTTCGAATAACCATGAACTATCAACAGACGACGAGGTGTGAAGGTGATTGATATCAGTTCACCCCTTCTTGTACCTACCCCACAAAGGGGAACAATTTTCAATACTCATACCTCTAATAAGTTGCGACAAAAGTCTGCGATTCTTTTCGAACTTGGTATATCTAAATATTTCTCTCAACAAGAGATCTGATATATTTCCCAACCGGAAATTTTTACCAAATTTTTGGAAAAAGGCCACTTTGTTGACTAGCTTGAAGGCCAAAATGTGAATCATCGAAATAAGGGTCTAAGATCCTATATCTTTTTGGACGAAATCCATTTCAGGACATTTGAAGTTTAGCTAGCCACATTTGTTTGTCTGGCCAACTGACATGCAAGGGAGTACTTGACTTAATCCGACTTGGTACATCGTATATCAAGGTTGGTAATATCAGTCCATTCCTCATTCCTTAAAAAAGTTCTAACTGCTTAAAAAAATATAAATTCGGTTTTCTTTCGATTTTCGATTTTCTTCAAATATATGGAATATATACAGGGTGAGATGAAAAAACTGCAACCAACTTCCGACTGATGTCATTTCCAAACCACTCGTCCGACAGCTGTTATGTTATTCCAGTAACAGCTCATCATATTGTTTACAAGCGTACAAAAGCATTTGGGGGAGCATTTTCCAGAAAAATAGTTATTCGTGATGGAATTCAAGCTGATAGTGTGATTTCTTTATATTTGGCTGGAAAACCACAAGTGGCTATCGTTAGAGCACTCCAGCATTTAAATTGAATAAATCTTTTGTGTCTCGTACCATCGCTCGTTACCGTGATACTGGTCAGCCCGACGTAGCCCGACGTCAAAGAAGTGGACGAACCGAAACAGCAACATCAGCAGAAATGGTTCGAAAATTAAAAAAGCGACTAGATCGAAAGCCGCGTCGCAGTGGCCGAAAAATGGCTCGTGAGCTGAACATATCGCAATATTCCATTCGGCAAATATTGAAAAATGAGCTCGGGGTAAAGCCATTGAAATTCCAAAAAGTTCAAGAACTTACACCGCAATAGAAAGAATATAGACTTAAAAAAGCTAAAGAGTTGCTTTGCTTGACCGAGAGTGGTGAACTGCCGAATTTGGTGTTCTCCGATGAGAAAACATTCGTTGTACAGCAGTTTGTAAACAAACAAAATTATCGTGTTTACATGCCAAAGAGGTCAGCTGAAAATGTGCACCTTCTGTTGGCCACCAGAACTCAAGCGCCGCCATGGTAATGGTGTTGGCCGCCATAACAACCGATGGTCCCTCTCCGCTCGTATTAATCGACCGTGGCATCGGAATAAATAAATACCGTATACAGTATTTTTTGCTTACCTGCACAATCAAAAATTGCACGACATCTTGTGCAGCAATGCCCAAAATGCAGGTAGCTTCATTGCACTTATCTGCACAATGAAGCAGGTATCATTAATTTTCTATTCGTATGTATTTGAGCATCAGTGGTGTTTTATCCAGCATAACCATCTTTTAGTGTGGGAGAGGAAGCGAGAATATGTTTTTAATGGATGCTCTTTTCTTGTGTTGTTATTGTTTTTGCGAATACAAAAACAAAAACGAAGTGGTAGTTTTTAGTGCCTTTTTTGAGTTTGCAAAAAATTTTCTTGTGCAGATAAATACAACTTTTGTAACCAAATTAAAAAAAATTACCAAATTTTCGAGGCAGGAATGTCCAATGTGCAGCTATCGATTGGGCACTTAAATACAATTCAAATAAAGGGATTCAGAAAAAAATGGCATAACAAAAGTTTTTTGGTCTGCAAAGGCCAATGCGCAGCTAATGTTGATGCAGGTAAATAGAAACCACTGTATTATCGCGAAAATATTCTGAAGGGTGTATTAAAGCCTTGGGCACGCAAACTTTTTGGCCGTAGACTTTGGACATTTCAACAGGACTCAGCACGCGCCACCCAAGAATGGTTACACAATGAGGTTCCTCGCTTCATTTCCAGCGCCACCAAAATCTCCGGATACCAATCCGTTGGATTATTATGTCTGGAGTATTTTGGAAAGCAAGGTTGGCACTATAGAATACCAAAGTGTCGATTACACCAAGCAAGCACTTCGCCTGGAATTTGTCAAAATGCCGCAAAGCAACATTCGGGCATCGTGTGACGGTTTCATTGCCCGTTTGAAGGTCATATTTCGTGTCAAAGGTGACCAGTTCGAACAAATCTAAACTTATTCTAGAATTTTATGTATTTTCCTACATTTTTTTGTTTTCATTGATATGTCCTTGTGATACCTTTCTTACAAAGTGTCAATATTATTAATAATTATAGCTTCCATAAAATGCGCAATCATTCCCCAGCTCTTTTTAAAGTTCGGACATTGCAATATTTGTAATAAAAATTTATCTCTTGTAAAGTTGTATGTAAAGGTTTTTGGACTGGCTTAAGTCATCGGCTGGCTTCTTCGTAGAGGAACAAAGGAGTTTTGGGTTGACTTAGTTCGATTTTGGCCCTACACTTCTTTGTTCTTTTCCGAAGAAGCCGACAGATGACTTAAGCCAGGCAAAAAAGCGTTTTATGTATTCTCACCTCAAGTGTATGTCCAATTTTAATGCCACGTCCCTCCAAAAAAGAGTATTCATTAATAAGTGGTTTATTGCTGTATGTATATCTGCCGGAAGACCTATATATAGCTGGAAACTCAAAGCTAAATACAGATAATTTTCAAGATAGTTCTTGTTAAAGGGTTAGCCTTTATTTTTTTTTTTTTTGTTCTTATGAATTTTATTATTTTCCGAGGACAATTATTACTTGGTAAAATAAACACAATGTTTAATTTATCCTCGCCACCCTTTCAGTCCTGTTTTGTCACATCCTCCTAAACAAACTTCTTGCACTGTAACAAGGATGTACCTATTATCAATTGCCTTCCTGTTTATTTTTGACTTCACAGACTTCAGACAGTGTCGGTCGGTGTTACTACGACGTCTGGATTTGACAACGAAAATTCTATCGACACACACACCACTCACCCAAATGCACTGCCACATCCTCATACCACACACATACTCAAAGTCAAAAAAATATAAAAACATTTATACGAAGTCTACACTAACAACGATAACCAACAGGACTTGTTACGTATGCGGGTACATGTGTATGTTTGTACATTGGATACCGATACGAAAATGAATAAAAATAAAACACAAAACACCGGCAAATTTCCAAAGAATACAGCCAAAACAAAACTACCGGAATTGTTTATGGAGCATCGTTGCAAAGATGAGAGGTAAGGTGAATGGGTGTTGTATGTTGCAAGCAATTTTGTATAGAAAGAAGACTGTAGACAAGTTGACATGCGATATAGAGATTCAATGTTTACATGCATCGACATGTATATACATTGGGGTTTTCTGTTAATATCATCGAATATAACAGTTCCAATAATATTTTTCATGTTAAATGCAAAATTGGTCTGTTCGTTGTATCATATGAGTACGATTATTAGAGCATGTTTACATTCGGGCTTTTAAGGTAATAAAACGTGTGTCTATTTTCTGGAAATTTTGTTACAAAATATTGACTTTATTATTTTTACAATGTTAAAAGCTGATTTTGAAAGAAAGAGGCAAATACAAAAAGAAATTGCTATCCATACTTTATCTAAAAAGGCTAAAGAGGGTATATATCATGATACGGCCAAAACTTGCCTCATAAATAACGGTTTTACACCGTCCGTCCGTCCATCTGGCTGTACAGGGGTATTAAGGGAGTAGCCGATTTGGTCCAAACTTGGTACATCGGAATATTATTATATCGGGTTCGGAGATAAACAATATCGGTCCACTCCTTCTTTACCTCCACCACAAATTTTCAAAAAAAAAAAAAAGAAAAATTACTGTACAATGAACTCGCCTCTTAACAAGCCCATATCATGGAAGTTAGTCTCTTTCGTATTGGGAAAAAAAGTTGGATAACATCTTACGGTAGCATTCGCAATTTACAGTAACAATACAGCATGTTTGAAGAAGCACGGTCCAATGATGCCACCAACCCATAAACTGCCCATTCATTACAAAATTCTGGGTTGCCGTAGGCCGTTCGGCTTCAATTCTCGCACCAGCTGTATGTCGAAAGGCTTCTCATCTTCTCATCAAAATTATTCCGCAAAATTTTCCACGTTGTTGAGTGCCAGAAGTCCAGTTGCTCCCAACGGCGACCATTAGCACTGGCCGATACAGCTACGGCACATTCTTCAGTATATACAATTTAGTCACTGTAGCCCGAATAGCCGCTTCAGCGGATTTCTCACAAGGATGCTTTGTTCGCAGACTTTCCAGCTGCAACCGATCGTTGTATGATGCCCCAAATATTTTCAATGAGGTTTAGATCAGGGCTCTGGGCGGGCCAAACCACGGTTCTAACATAATTGGCAGCAATCCAGTCTTTAACGACTTGTGAACAGTGTTAAGGGTATTTATCCTGTTGAAATATTTAGGCTATAGGTAAATAATCGGAATAATCGCCTATTAAATGTTCCCCCAGCATACTTCGGTATATAACTTAAGTCATTTTCCTTCAATTTGGACTATAGGGCCAACGCCGGATGCCGTGAAACATCCCCATACCATTATAGATGAGCCCCTATGCTTAACAGGTTTTTTGTGTATCTGTGGTTTAATTCCTGTAGGACCTATGTAAATAAATACATCGACTCTGAATGTGATTCTATGCAGATCATTAAAATGAATCTCGGTTCCTTCTCCATGTTATAAACAAAGACATAATACCCTTACAACAGTGTGGTGTTGGGTGTAAAAAGCAATTAGGCTTGGGACTTCCAAAATAAACATATTGATTTCTCGAAAATAAATCACTGGGGGAAATAATAACTGAAGAAGAGTTGCAAAAGAAATTTGCCCTACATAAATTTACCAAAATTTATAAAAGTAAAATCAGTTTGATTTATCTCTCGAATCGTTCTCTGTAGCAGAATTTTTGTGTTAATAGACAAATTCCAATCTGCAAAAATTGCTACCATTTAGGGTAAGCAGACACGCCTCATATCTGTCATGTATTTCAAATTCAACGGACATTTTATTGTATACATGTTATTTTTCCCTCAAACCATCTGTTCTGTAAACATTTGCTGTTATTATACATTTTGTACAGTACATAATATATGAAAGTGTTATACGAAGCAATATAACAGCTTAAACTAATGTTTCAATTCGTTGAGCAACATTTATTAATTTCTGATTGAAATGTTGCGTCTTCGCCAATTCCCTCATCAATTTTGTTTTGTTGCTCACAACGGACTAAGCACACCTTACGAGTACAAGAACAACACCATTCGAGATGAAAACATTTGAACAACTGAAAATAAGAAAATAACGTGCAAAGTGTGTGTGTGTGTTTGGTTGCTGGCTATGAATGCTGTGTTGAAGCGCGCCTTTTCATTGAAATGTTGACAGAGAGTACAAAAACAAATATACAACAAAGAACGAACAACCGTCAACAGTCGTCTAACTGACATACCGAGAGACTGAATGGTTGGCTTGCTATGTGAACACACAGCCAAACAAACAAAAATATACCAGCCAACATCCATACATACAAATGATAACTACGAATAAGCAAACACATTGAACTAACCTGACTGACTGGCTGGCAGACTGACGGTCAGTTAGTTTGTCGAGCGAGTGAGTGAGTACACGTCGCTGTTACAATGGCAACCTGCCGCTGCTTGGCTGTGTGTGGTGCAGTTGTCGCGACGTCAACGTCAACCCAGCGTTGTGTGGAGAATGGCGCACAAAAACAAGTTTTAGTAGCAGAGAGTAGTTTCGTTCGAGTCGCTGCAGTCGTCGCATGTCTATTTTCGTAGTTGCGGACGATATACACGAATAAAGAACGGTGGTTTGAGCCCGACAACAGAAATACATGAGAGAATAACATGAAGTTCGGCTTGAAAACGTGGTGTGAACAACAAAAAATGATTACAAATTTTTAACGTTTCTTTCAAATAAAATTTTCGAGAGTTCCTTTAACTTTTGAAACATAAAAAGTAAGAAGCAGAAGATGAAAGATAAAAGCAAAACAAAACCGAAGGAAAAATATATATAGAAAGAGAATAAGCCAAAATAATAAGCAGGTATAAAATTAAAGGCAAATGTGGCCCGGTGTTATGATTATTATAACTGGTGTCTGTGCAAGGGCACAAGTACCGCGATAAAGTTCAAAATAATAACGCAAAAATCGAGTGCAATAAGACAAAAACAACAACAACTAAAATGCCATGTTAACGAAATTGTTGTAAAACGAAACCAAAACAAGGTTTTCAAAAATGAAGTTGTGATGTGAATTTCGGTTTCCAATTTGTGCAATTATGCCGCTGCATTCTTTGCCATTTATCTAAAAGATTTTGGGGAAAAGCTTTAATAAAATTTTCAAAATTATTTTGAAAGATAAAATTTCGAAAATTATTTGCCAGTACCAAGTACGACTTTTCAATATCTCACAGAGTATGGGGAAAACTGTGGCGGTGTTACAAAATTGGTAGTATTGGTGTATCTAAACAAGTTTACAACAGTCTGCTGCCAGCAAAGAGCCGAGTTAAGCCAAAAGCAAGCAACAGCATTCAATCTGGGCACTACCATCAGCCGTCCAGTGAGTTGTTATTGGTGTTCTTGTTGTTATTGTAAACGTATCTAAATACAAAAATAAATACAAAATTGAAAAAAAAAACATACCCACTAAAATAACATGTTAAGAATGAATCTGTAAAGCAACAACAAAAAGTGTAGTGATTCGAAATCACAAAATAAGAGATGGAAAGAAAGAATAAAGAAGAGAAAAAATGTAATAAATAATGAAGAAGTAAAATAAATTGAAAAAGTTTTAAATTTCACTTTAAAAATCTCCACAAAGTTTACAAAGCAGAGTAGCCCGCCTTGCAGTCATTTCATTGGATTTGCACAAACATAAACGTAAAGTAAACGTAACATAAATGAAATAAATTTAGTGCACAGAATTTTAAATTATTTCTGCTGGAGTTACTTGGCTGGCCATAATCCCCTTCGCAAGCAACCACCTTTTCCGACTTGAGTCGAGTCATTGAGCCAGCTTCACTTTTTTGTGTGTGTGGTTTTTGAAACCTGTCTGGTCGTCATCATCATCTACAGCGTCTCAATACATTATCATCATCATCTTCTTCTTGGTTTGTTTATTTTCATCGATTAATTTGGCCCCAAGTCCGGCTTTGCCATTAGGATTTTACTATTCTAATTAAATAAGGTGAGTTAACGATTCTTTGGTTTTCGTAACTATAGTCACACGAGTTTTGTTGGTAATGTGTTAGTTACAGTCAATAAATAACACAGGGCAACGAGGTTTTCTTTCAGCCCACTCCCCTAAAAAGAGGGTATTTTAGTTTGAACATAGTTTAATGCATATATAGACGACGAAAGTTTTCATTATCGATTCCGATTGTGATTTGCATTGGATTTTCAAAAGTTACAATTGTTAATTTTGAAACCGTGATAAATATCTAACAGTTAGCATTTGTAACGTTTTAGAGTTGAGCGATTTCAGTATTATTGTTCAAACCTCCAAAACTATGGGGTCGACATATTCTGATTTGAATTTTTCCATGAGAAATGGTGAGAGCATTTCGTCGACCATATATTCATAGCCATTCCGTTAGCAACACATGGCAACATTGAGAGCCTATCACAGTAGTCTTCTGTCAAAGAACGAAACCCATTATAAACTCTACATACCGAATTTTAAACGGTTATCTTGAAAAATGTAGCTGAAATCATCAGAATAGCATAGAATTAAAATCAAGAACCTCTTAAATGGACAATGGAGGTGGAATCCGTTACAATCTTTAAGTATCAAATTTAATCGTCCAAATATCAAATATAGGGAGGTACGGTTATGTGGGTGCTGTACGAAAACGAGGAGCTACAGGGACCATTTACGAACTTAAATTTGAGACTTCTATCTCTATTCGTTCGAAAGATAGCGTGATTAAAACAGGCATCAGGCAGACAGATAGACGGTATTCGCTAGAATTTTACGCTGATCAAGAATATATACACTTCTTTGGGTCTAATATGAGAATTTCGAGGAGTTACAAACGGATTTTTCTTTGCAAATACTACTTCCGGAAAAGTATTTTTTTCTTGAGGAACGGACCCGGACCTGCTAACCGATATCGACAATATGAATATCATTTGAAGGCTAATGATAATACCTATCCCACGGGTGGTTACATGTTCCGAATATTTATAAAATGATCTAATTCTGTTGTTCACTTATTTGGTATACAAACAAATGTTCATGGAAATAGCTTGTTATTAGCACTTAGAGATCTAACTCTCAGGCAAAATGTGGTCCATCAAAATAACGGATTTAGACCCTGGGACTCTTTCAACCAAATCCGTTTCAGGATATTTGGAGTCTGTCTGACTGGATAGTGCGCATGACAACTCTCGAAGGGAGTATCCGCTTTGGTACATCGTAATATTATTGTCATACTTAGATCTAGTACCTCCCCCAGAATTTTCAAAAAAATAATAATAATAAAAGAAAAGGATCAAATCCCAATACTTTTTTCAGTATTAGGTCAGGTTCGAAAATGGACAATATCGGCCCACTTCACCAAGTACTTCTCCCACAACGGGTCAAAATTTAGCATATCTGAATATATCTATCAACACAAGATCTGTTTTGTGAATATGGTAGATATCGGCAAACACCTTCTGAAACCTCCCATACAAGGGGTCAACATTTTGAATAACTATAACTCACATAAAATGCAAATTGAGCATCCAATTCTTTTAAAATTTCACAAATCTAGATATTTTTATTTATATATTTTTATTTATCGGTCCAATCCTTCTGATATCTCCCCCACGGCTCAATATTTTGATATCCTGGAGCTCATAAAAGGCAATATGAGCATCCGATTAATTTCAAATTCGTCACACCTAAATATTCTTATTTACACATGTTCTGGTATGAAATGTAATATATGGGACCAATTCTTATGGTACCTCCCCCTCAAAGAGATTACAATTTTGAATAATTACATCTCTCATAACATGCAAAACGTATCAGCGATTTGTACAAGCTTCGTGTATCCGGTTAACCATAGATCTAATAAATTTCGGTCCACTCCTTCTGGTTAAACTTTTGAGTAACAATTATTCCTATAGAATTATAAATATGATTTCGATATTATTTAAATTTTGTACATCCCAATATTTTTATCTGTATTCGGTGCACTGTACCTGGAACAAAGCGCACATTTTAACATTTTCCAAAAATTATCACATATGTCATATTAAGTGAAGGTAGTAGTCGGTATAGGTCAAATCTGGCACCTTTTAATATGAATATCAGCCTTAGGTCAGATAGGAAATGGATATTGACTGATGGTATATATCTGAGGGCAAAACCGACTGCTACTTTTTAACTTGTTTTAATATTGATATTAGCCGCTATATTAGGTGTTATGAAAGTTCTGGACACATATCCAAAGTTGTTACGATTTTATATTATGAAATCTTAAGAAGTTATATACATCATTGAAGAAATGTTTCATTGTAGATTCCAAGTATGGACTGACCCCATTATTTGGCCATAATTTAAGTTTTTACATGTTGGATAGCATAGAGTTTTATAAGGACAATTTGATACGTATCCAATCCAAATAACGGTAATAGACCCTAGGATTCTTTAGAGGGAATCCGTTCAGGGCATTTTACGTCGATCTAGCGATGTCGGTCCGTCCGACTGTCTGCCCGGCTGGTGCGTACGATATATTAGATCAAGATTCCCAGAACTTACTAAAATTTTGGAAAAGCATGTTTTCTACAAAATGCGAGATAAGAATTCGATTGCAGTCATTGTGAGTCCAGAACATCGCTTTTAAATCGTGGATTTTTTTCAGAAATAGTGTTCAATTAAAATGTTTATAGAGCAATTCGAGAGTTTTAAGGTTTGTTTGAGACCAACCTATAAAACGTATTTTCGGTGTACATTCACTTTTTTGAATGCCAAGCCACCGAAAAGAATGGCTTGCAAGAAAACTGCAATTTATCGATTCGTCGTCTTGCGCATTTCAACGACAACTTAGTCTAGAGAAATAGACCGGTGAATTGGCCTCCGTGTTCGTGTGATTTGATGCCACTCGATTATTTTTTGTGAGGATCATTGGTAATTTTTTTTACGTTTTACATTGGATAAACCAGCAAGTCGATTTATTCTGTATTGTCTCTATGATGATTGGTATTGAAAATGAGATTTTATCGGTCCATGTTTTGGAATAACTCCCATATAACGGTAGTTCCCGATATTCGGTATTTTTATGGTTTTAGCCCCATTTTCCACGGATTTGTTTAAAAATTGGTATTTGAGTTCATTATGGGTTCTAGCTCCATTGGCGAAACATTGCACATATAGGTCCACATTTTTTTATAGCCTCCATATAACGGCAGCTTCCGATATTCGGCATTTTTATAGTTTTAGTCACATTTTTCACGGATTTGTCTAAAGCTTGCTATTTGTAGATGGTTATGGGTTCTAGCGGAACATTAATATATAGTTCCAGGTTTTTCTATAGTGCGCATAAAGCGATACCTTCAGATATTCGGTATTTTGACGATTTGAAATTTGATATTTGTACTTCATAATGGGTTCTGCAACCGTTGGCAAAACATTGTCCATAATGGTTAACGGTTTCCATACAAAAGTTCGGTATTTGATACTTTAGGTCTATGACAAATAGTTAGAGGTGATTCATATATAGACCGATATTCGGTAATTTGATAATCCAAGTCACAAAATTATATAAAATTTGGTATTTAGGGCTCGAAATAGATATGAATCTTTGTAGCATAAAATTGTCCAAAATTGGCTCCCGTTTTGGTATTGCCCTTCTGGTCATTGTGGTAAAGAGATTAATGGAGTTTGTAGTTTAATGTGGAACACGTTTGAATCCAATTACTTTTGTATACAAATGTTTTCTTTACCTAATGGTGGAGGGTATTAGAAGTTCGGCCCGGCCGATCTTAATATATTTTTACTTGTTATAGATATTAAGTTTACACGTTTTTTTTGGTCAGAGACTCATTATGAGATTCGATATGGAATATTTCTCGTAATTTTTTTATTTTCTCGAGACCTTCGCTAAAAGATGAATTGAAGTTATTGCTGGTTATTGAGGTTTTTGCTGATACAGATATATCGCTTTGATATATTATAATTCTTCATTAATTATTGTTTTAAATGATACGCACAATTCTTTGATTGTGAGGTCCAGTTATTTTTATGAAAATTAAATTAAAAAAAAATCCTCTATTAACGTTATGCATTTTATTCCACTTCTGACTCATTGAATTAAAACACAAATGTAATTAACATGATTTCATTACAATTAAATTGTTTAATTTGCATATCAGATTTGTTTGCCTTTGAGGTGGTGAATTTATGTAGGTATGAACAAAATCGCAGAATAATTTGAATGAAAAAAATAACAAAAAAAACTCATTAATAAAATGTGCAAAATGATGTTTAATTTAAGTATATTTTAAATTTTAATGAATGAAATGAAATATTAACTAAATGAAGTATTAATTTCCATTATTCTTTATAAGAATTAAAATTAGTCACTAACCTTATGAAATAATATTTTCAATATTCTTCATAAATGGTGTTGCCATGGGATTTCATTGCCACATTTTGCCACTAAGACCAAATATTATTTCTTGGTTTTAAAACCATGTGACTGCCGTCTGTCCGTAACTTGTTAGGGGTGAGTTTTGGTGAGATCTTTTACAAAAGAGAACCAACCAGCATTAAATGAGTCCAGGTAGTTTTCTTGGAAACAGGTAGAAAACACATAAAAACACAAAAAGAGATAAAACAAAGTCAGTAAGATATTTTAAAGTAAATATTATTAGATCAATATACAATTGATCCTTTTGTGAGTGTGTGTGTGAAACTATAAAAAGGAAATGAGACAAGTGTTTTTTTCTTTTGTACCATCCATTCTGTTTTACTTTCTTCAGTTGCGACTCACCTTTTCTCATGACTTTGAAAAAAATATTTGACTCTGTTTGACCTTTGACAGCTGTAATATATTAGAGTTTGTTTTGAAATTTGTAAATATTTTTTGATTTGAATATTGGTTACTAATTGTTATTTGCTTTGGGAACAAGTTTTACAGTAGAGATTTAAAAAATAGTTATTGATTCTTTTTATACCCTCCACCATAGTATGGAGGATATATTAAGTTTGTCATTCCGGTTGTAACACCTCGAAATATACCCCACAAAATATATCTATTTTTGATTAGCGTAAAATTCTATGCCGATTTAGCGATCTCCGTCCATCTGTCCGCCTATGCGTCTGTGGAAACCACTCTAGCTTCCGAACTTAACAAGGCAAAACTCAAAATGAAGTAGGTTGATAAAATTTTACTCAATGTCTTTTGGTATTGATATGGGCCATGCAGATCCACGATTTGTTATAGCCCCCATATACAAGGTGAGATAAAAAAACTGCAACAAAGTCAAACGCCATAATTCTTATTTTTTTATTTTATTGAATGAAAGCAAAAATGTCGGAAATAGCATCAAATTATAATAATAAGTTTAAATGTGTTCGAATTGGTCACCTTTGACACGAGTTATGGCATTCAAAAGGCCAATGAAACCGTCACACGCTGCCCGAATGTTGCTCTGCGGTATTTTGGCCCATTCTCGGCGAAGCGCTTACTTGAGATGATCGACACTTGGGTATTTTTTAGTGCCAACCTTGCTTTCCAAAATACTCCAGACACAATAGTCCAACGGATTGGTAACCGGATATTTTGGCTGGAAATGAAGCGAGGAACCTCATTTTGTAACCATTCTTGGGTGGCGCGTGCTGAGTGCGGTGGTGCTGAGTCCTGTTGGAATTTCCAAGGTCTGCGGCCAAAATGTTTGCGTGCCTAAGGCTTTAATATTTTCGCTATAACATTTGGCATTTATTCTGATGCCACGGTCGATTAATACAAGCGGCTAGCGACCATCGGCTGTTATGGCGGCCCACATCATTACCACGGCCGGCGCTTGAGTCTTGGTGGCCAACCGAAGGTGCACATTTTCGCTGAATTCGTTCACGTTCATTTTGTTTGTTTACAAACTGCTGGACAACGAATGTTTTCTCATCGGAGAATACCAAATTCGGCAGTTCACCACTTTTAGCCAAACGAAGCAACTCGATAGCTCTTTTGAGTCTATTTTCTTTCTCTTGCGGTGTAAGTTCTTGCACTTTTTGGAGTTTCAATGGATTTACTCCGAGCTCATTTTACAATATTTGCCGAATGGAATATTGCGATATGTTCAGCTCACGAACCATTTTTCGGCCACTGCGACGCTGGTTTCGATCAAGTCGCCTCTTTACTTTTCGAACCATTTCTGCTAGTGTTGCGCTTTTTTCCGTCCACTTCTTTGACGTCGGGCTACGCTACCAGTATCACGGTAACGAGCCACAAAAGATTTATTCACATTTAAATGCTGGAGTGCTCTAACGATATCCACTTGTGGTTTTCCAGCCAAATATAAAGAAATCACACTGTCACGCTTGAATTCCATCACGAATAACTTTTTTTCTGGAAAATTCTCACCATAATGCTTTTGTACGCTTGTAAACAATATAATGAGCTGTCACTGGAATAATTTTGATAGCTGTCGGACGAGAAATGACAGCAAGTTCCAGTTCTTTCATCTCTCCCTGTAATGGTACCTACCTATTTTCGGTATTTTGGTAATTTAACCGACATTATTCACCGGAAATGTTTCAAATTTGGTATTTGAAGTTCGTAATTGATACTACCGCCTATGACAGAAAATGTTATGTGCAGGTCGACATTTTGGTATAGTCCCCACGTCTTCCTATAGCCCCTATATAACGGCACTTCCCGATATTCAGCATTTTGATAATTTTAGCGACATTATTCACCGATTTCGCATTTGAATATTGTAATGGCTTATGACAAAAGTTGCCTATGCAGATCCACGTCGTCATGTAGACCCTAATATAATGGCTTCTTTCGGTACTTTTATGATTTTAAAAGAATTTTTAACGGATTGTATATTTTGAGAATTGCCAAATTCGTTCCAAATGGAGGAGTGCAATGAAAGTTCGGCTCGGCCAAGTACAAAACATGTTCATATATTAGAAAATAAATATTTTACAGTTTTTGTAGCTTTAACTGAAACAAATGTACTAAAGTAAAAAAGTAATATAATATAAATATTGAAGCTAAAAATGAAATAATTTTTCTCTATATTTTCAATATTGGATACCAAAACCTTTGATATTTTTTATTAGGAAACTTATTTACAATTTGTTAGCAAACCTTTCAAATAACTGTTCATCTGAGTCATCTCAAATGAAAATTCATATATTTTTTAAAATAATTTATTCTGTTGTATATTTTATTTGAATAAACAAACATGAATACAAATTTCAACAAATCCCCAACCGGTGTTCATTTTATATTTTTTATATGTTATTTTTGTTCGTTATAACCACTGGCTAAAAAATAACAAAAAATTCTGATGAACCTACAAATTTCCAGAATGAAATACAAAAAAACCATAACTGTCAACACAAATCACTCAACTAATAACCAACAGAAAAGCTCAATCAATGGACAAAGCAAATTCGTAATCAATGAATAACAACAGAAAAAAACTGTTAAAAAACAAAACAAACAGTACGGGCAAAAAATGTTTAAAAAATCACAAGCAAATTGTGTTGTTTGAGAATACGTTAGGAGGTTTGTATTCAAAATTCTATGCTGAATAAACATAGAAAACATTCAAATAAGAATTTTATGTATTTTCATAAGAAATTAACAGGGAAATTTAAAGGTATTCATAATTTTATATTTTGACTATAAAGGGGACACACTCACATAACGGTGAGCGTGATTATTGTCAATATGTCAAAAAAGGCGTTAAGTTTCGTCGGGGCGAAAATTGATACCCCACACAATCGTGGGGCTGGGCCGAACTTTAAATACCTACCATTTGGAACGAATTTGGCTATTTTCAAAAAAAACAATCCGTTAAAAAATCTGTTAAAATCTTACGAATACCGAATGTAGCCGTTATATTAGGGTCTATACGACGATGTGTACCTGCATATGCAACTTTTTTCATAAGCCTTAACAATAATCAAATGCGAAACTTGAAAAAAATATCGGGGAATGATGTAGCTAAGATCATAAAAATACCGAATATCGGGAGGTACCGTTATATGGGGACTATACGAAGACGTGGACCTGCACAGACAATTTTTTGTCTTAGGCTGTAGTATTCATTAAGAACTTCAAATACCAAATTTAAAACAATTCTGGTGAATAATGTCGTTAAAATCATCAAAATACCGAATATCGGGAGGTACTGTTACATGGGGGCTATACGAAGACGTGGATCTACATGGCCGTTTTCAATACCAAAAGTCCGGCAGACACCTTCGGTTGGCCACCAGAACTCAAGTGCCGACCATAGTGATCGTGTGGGCCATCATAACAGCCGATGGACGCTCTTCGCTCGTATTAATCGACCGTGGCATTAGAATAAATGCCGAATATTATTGCGAAAATATTCTGGAAGGTGTATCAAAGCCTTGAACACGCAAACATTTTGGCCACAGACCTTGGACATTCCAACAGGACTCAGCACCATCGCACTCAGCACGCGCCACCCAAGAATGGTTACAAAATGAGGTTCCTCGCTTTATTTCCAGCGCACAATGGCCACCAAAATTTCCGGATACCAATCGGTTGGACTATTGTGTGTGGAGTATTTTGGAAAGCAAGGTTGGCACTAAGAAATTCCAAAATGTCAATCACCTCAAGCAAGCGCTTCGCCGGGAATGGGCCAAAATACCTCAGAGCAACATTCGGGCATCGTGTGACGGTTTAATTGGCCGTTTGAAGGCCATAATTCATGCCAAAGGTGACCAATTCGAACAAATCTAAACTTATTCTAAAATTTGATGCTATTTCCGACATTTTTTGCTTTCATTCAAAAAAAAATTGAAAAAAAATGTACAAATTATGGCGTTTGACTTTTTTACAGTTTTTTTTTTATCTCACCCTGTATGGTATTGAGATAGGGAGTTTATTTTCGCATTTGTGACTATAGGATCAAAAATACTGATATTTATGTTGGTGGGGCGAAATCATCGATATTTTGAAGCAGAAATATCGAAACTATGTAAGACTATGCTTATCGATAGGTTGCCATCTCTTAATCATTAGAGTTTATCTCTCTTCAAGATCATTAGATTCTTTAATGCTTCAAATTTTTGTATTCTACTTCTCCTCACAATTCTGATCCATCTCCTTGTGGTTTATGAGTCCGCATTTTTTTTTGGTAATTGGCAAATCAAATGAATCACGTTTATCTTGAAGCTAGCTTTTTCAACAGCTTATTATAAATTGTCCACACAGATGATGAGAAGACGATGATAATGAAGCATCCAAGAAGATTGCTAAAAGGCTTTCGATAATGATATTTAGCAGATCGTAATTATGATGAAGAACAAGCAGTAAAAGTCCAAAATAAAAAAACATGATTTGAGTGTGGTAGTTTTTTTATTGAAAAAGAATGGTGGTGTTGCTGGTGACCAGTATCCATCCTCCGTGATTTTTTTTTTTTGAGTCTGAGTTTTTTTGTCGAGGTACATGGCCTTATTTACCCATATTTGATGATGATTGCGATGAAAAAGAGAAAAAACAAAGCACGAAAATATTGAAATTTTGGCATTAATTTCAAATTTAAGTAGGTATGTTTGTGTGTAAATTTTGTGTGCAATTGTGTGGCCTACAATGTTCTTCTGTATTGATGATGATGGCGATGGCGATGCTGATAATGGCCATAATGTGCTCTATATTCATATTTGCTTTGTTTCGTTTTTATTTGTTATGGCCATGAATCTATTTTTGTAATGGTTTGTTGTTGTTTTGAATGTTTTTGGCATAAAGAAAGTTTTTCAATTACCAAAATTACTTTCAGATTTTAATTTTTCCAAATAAAAAATATTGCCACTTATCATGAACATTTAGCGTAAGTACATGTTTTACAATAATGTACAAAATAATAGCAGTGTGACGTATTATGTGGTTAATTATAAATTTCTCTTTCCTCTTCACCATTTCTGCCGTCTGAGAAATAACCTTTTGAAAGCTGCAGGTACCAAGGTTATTACACTTCTTATAAAATTTCCTGCTACAAGTCGTTCTGCAACTATTTGAGGGGTTTATGAATACCTCTTTGGTTCTTGGGCACCTGGGGTTGCTCTTTTTGAACTTCCTCTTAAACTAAAGGTCAGTCTTAGAAAATTTATTCGATTAAACTCGCTAGTATTTTTCACTCAGGAGTGTTGGAAGAGCAGGAGTTTCACAGGAAGTTTTTGTAGCCTCCTCCTTAGTATGGAGGGTATATTAAGTTTGTCATTCCGTTTGTAACTCCTCGCAATAAGCATTTTTGACCCCACGAAGTAAATATATTCTTGAATAACATAAGACCATCTGTGGAAAGCTTCCGAATGAAATGAAGAAGGTTGATTAAATTTTGCTCAGATGTGTGTTAGGTTTGCAGGAATTTTGGTATTGATAATGAGCCATGTACAGTAAAACGGCATAATTTTAAATTTTATTGAATGAAAGCAAAAAATGTCGGAAATAGCATCAAATTTTGTAATAAGTTTAGATTTGTTCGAATTGATCACCTTTGGCACGAATTATGGCCTTTAAACGGCCAATGAAACCATCACACGCTGCCCGAATGTTGCTCTGCCGAATTTGGCTCATTACCGTTAAAGCGCTTGCTTGAGGTGATCGATACTTTGGTATTTTTTAGTGCCAACCTTGCTTTCCAAAATACTCCAGATACAATAGTCCAACGGATTGGTATCCAGAGATTTTGGTAGCCGTTGTGAGCTGGAAATGAAGGGAGGTACCTCATTTTGTAACCATTATTGGGTGGCGCATGCTGAGTGCGATGGTGCTGTTTCCTGTTGGAATGTCCAAGGTCTGCGGCCAAAATATTTACGTGCCCAAGGCTTTAATACACCCTCCACAATACGCCATGGTCGATTAATACGAGCGGAAAACGACCATCGACTGTTATGGCGGCCCACATCATCACCATGGCCGGCGCTTGAGTTCTGGTGGTCAACCGAAGGTGCACATTTTTAGCCGACCTCTTTGGCAAGTAAACACGACCATTTTGTTTGTTTACAAACTGCTGGACAACGAATGTTTTCTCATCAGAGAAACCCAGATTCGGCAGTTCACCACTGTCGGCCAAACGAAGCAACTCTTTAGCTCTTTTGAGTCTAATATCTTTCTGTAGCGGTGTAAGTTCTTGCACTTTTGGAATTTCAATGGCTTTACCCCGAGCTCATTTTTCAATATTTGCCGAATGGAATATTGCGATATGTTCAGCTTACAAGCCATTTTTTGGCCACTGCGACACGGGTTTCGATCAAGTCGCATCTTTAATTTTCGAACCATTTCTGCTTATGTTGCTGCTTTCTTCCTTGACGTCGGACAGTATCACGGTAACGAGCGATGGTATGAGACACAAAAGATTTATTCACATTTAAATGCTGGAGTGCTCTAACGATAGTCACTTGTGGTTTTCCAGCCAAATATAAAAGAATCGCACTATCACGCTTGAATTCCATCACGAATAATTTTTTTTTGGAAAATTCTTACAAAAATGATATAGGTCCACTTCTTCGTATAACCTTTATATAACGGTAACTCGTATATTCGGTATTTTTGAAGATTTTAGCTACATTTTTACCGAAATTATTTGGAATTTAGAATTCGCTATGACAGAAAATTGTCTGCGCAGATCTACGTCTTCGCATAGCCCCCCATATAAAGGTACCTTCCCCTATTCGGTATTATGATAATTTTAGTTACATATTTCCAAAGAAGTATTTCAAACTTGGAGCTTGTTTAGCTTTTTACTTGGATTTTACTCCCACTACCCCACAAACGGGGTGGTCCGTCTGTCTGTCTCTGGAAATCACTTTAGCTTCCGAACGAAATGAAGTAGGTTGATAAAATTGTACTCAAATGTATATTATGTCTGCAGGACTTTTGATATTGAAAATGGGCCATGAAGGTCCACGCCTTCGTATAGCACCCATTTAACGGCACCTCCCGATATTCGGTATTTTGACGACGTTATTCACATGAATTGTTGCAAATTTGGTATTTGAAGTTCGTTATGGATAGTACTACCATAGTACCACGTTTTCGTACAGCCCCCATTTAACGGCACCTCCCGATATTTTGTAATTTGAGGAAAATGATCTGAATGAATCATCAATATCAAGATATTTTTATATTATATAAACTATAAATTATGAAAGAGAAAAATATAAACCCTACAATTGAAGGCTAAAAATAGCACAAGAAAGACATGAACCCAACAAACAAGTCTTGATGAAATAAATAACCGGATTTGTTACTACTCCAACAGCCAAAGCAACTTAAACACAAATAGACCCAAGAAACAGCTGCATCTTGGCCAGTCAACGAGCATGCATGCAAGCATGTTTGCCTTACATAGTCACGCCGAAAAAGAACTTGGTGGTAGTAGGAGAGCAAACAAAAAATTCTGGTCATAGAACATAGGAATGGTTAAAACGGCATAACCGCAAAAGGTGAGACCACACCACACCGCCAGCATCCTTTTGTCTATAGAACAGCAGCAACTGCTTCTCCGCTCTCTATTTATGCGTCCCTCCAGATGATGTTAGTCCCAAGACCTAGACCACATGTTAGTTTGTCATCTTGTCGACCAAGACAAGTTTTACCCATTTTTATTGACATATCTTTAAGCACAAAACCCAGAATATATTTTGCTCTCGCAGTGTGCTAAGCATTGCCACAATGCGTCCATGTTCCTATGCTGAAAAATGCGCCTTTTTCTGCCGCAACTTCAATTTCTAGTTTCCCGCTCTCATTGCATTTACTTAAATAAAAACAAAAGTAAAAAGTGTTTTTCTCATTTGCTTTAAGTAGCCATAAAGAGAATGAGAAAAAAACCCGTTCCACATACAGTGTCAGCCAGCTAGGCATTTAGGCAGGCGGCTTATTTAAACCCATATTCCTGAAAATGGCAGCCAGCTATTCGCTATTTGTAAAAGTAAAAATGGCAGGCAGCCAGTTAATAGACAAACACTCCGTCGAAGAGTTAAAAAACAATGGCCGCAACAAGAGAGCTAAATATAAAAACAGGAAGGATGTCAGGAAGAACTTGCTTATTCCTGGCCTCATAAACCATTTCATGACTCCAAAAGAAATGGAAAATGCAGAGAGCGTTGATGTTGTTGCGTTCGTGTAGAACATGGAAAACATTTGAGAGGTTTAAAGTTTTTTTACTTTATTTGTGGCTTTATACTATTAAGTTTTTTTCGCAGTAGATTTAATTTAATTATTTATTTATTTATTTTTTTTTTTTTTTTTTTTTTTTTTTTTTTTTGTAAAACTCGATATCGTCGACCGGTATAGCCCATATTCGAACTTGACCTGCCTGCCCACAAAAGACTGATCTGTGCAAAATTTTAGTTTTCTATCTTAATTCATTTATGTACGGGGTGAGATGAAAAAACTGCAACCAACTTCAGACTGCTGTCATTTCTAAGCCACTCGTCCGACAGCTGTTAAAATTAAAGTGACAGCTCATTATATTGTTTACGAGCGTACAAAAGCATTTTGGTAAAGCCTTGAAATTCCAAAAAGTGCAAGTACTTGCACCGCAACAGAAAGAAAATAGACTCACTTGACCGAAAGTGGTGAACTGCCGATTTTGGTTTTCTCCGATGGGAAAACATTCGTTGTCCGGCAGTTTGTAAACAAACAAAATGATCGTGATTACTTGCCAAAGAGGTCAGCTGAATATGTGCACCTCCTGTTGGCCACCAGAACTCAAGCGCCGGCCATGGTGATTGTGTGGGCCGTATTGGTCGACCATGGCATCAGAGTAAATGCCGAATATTATCGCTAAAATTTTCTGGAGGGTGTATTAAAGCCTACAGCACGCAAACATTTTGGCCGCACACCTTGGACATTCCAATAGGACTCAGCACCATCACCAATCAGCACGCGCCACCCAAGAATGGTTACAACGTGAGGTGCCTCGCTTCATTTCCAACGCACAATGCCCACCAAAATCTCCGGATACCAATCCGTTGGACTATTGTGTCTGGAGTATTTTGGAATGCAAGGTTGGCACTAAAAAATACCAAAGTGCCGATCACCTCAAGCAAGCGCTTCGCCGGGAATGGGCCAAAATACCGCAGAGCAACAACGTGTGACAGTTTCATTGGCCGTTTGAAGGCCATAATTCGTACCAAAGGTGACCAATTGGGACCAATCTAAACTTATTCTAAAATGTGAAGCTATTTCCGATATTTTTTGCTTTCGTTCAATAAAATTAAAAAAAAAAAAAATTATCACGTTTGATTTTGTTGCAGTTTTTTATCTCATCGTGTCTTAGTATATTTTGCAACAACACGATATTATTTCATGCATTACCAGGTAATGAGAACCTTGTATCAAATGTATTGCCAGTGTGTAAGTTTTATTTTAAAAGCATTCTATACTCATTATTTTGTAAGGTATTTAATTATGGTCTATGTTCATACCCTGTAAGTTGTTATTTATGGCCTTTTTGTGTTATTTATGTCCTTAACAATGTGGTTACTTATGTCCTTACAAGGAAGTACTTTTTTATGACATATCCATATGAAAATAATTCGTAAGCAGTTTGATTAAGAAACAGTTGTGACTGTTAATATAATTTGGAAACAGGACTTCTGAAATGCGTTTTGTGTGCTGTGTCTAATGAGGAGATCGCATGTTCAATCCCGTTGTTGGAACGAAAAGAAATAACAAGTGTTAAAATAATGACCAAGTAGGTAGCTTTGTAAGTAGTTATTGTCACTAAACAGTGACAGTGTAATGTTTGTAGCAATGGATAAGTTCATGGAGTACCAAACTATTGAACAGATAATCGAATGCTCAATCCTATCATCAGCCGAATTATAAGCGTAAATTCAACAATCATACGTTAAATATGGGGAAAATATTGTTTTTTACAAAATCTTAGGTTGTTTAAGCCTGTTTGTAATGAGTAAGTGATGTCAATATTCCTTACCTAATCCATTATTTGGGAATCAGATTTTTTTTCAAGTAAATAAAGAACTTTAAAGAACCTTCCTTAAACCATTATTTAATTAAGCTAAATTAAATGACATGCTGAGCAAACAAAATAAATATTTTCAAACATTTTCCAAATCTGCTACCTTATGCCAAATACTTATTTACATCCCTAAGTTTGTAAACTTAAATTAAAGTTCAAACACTTCAAATTCATAAATCGCAATACTTCCCATTCCATTTACACTGACCATTATTTTTTTTAATAATATTCGAACTGAAATGCAGCATAGCTCCAAAATAAAAGAAGAAGAATAAGAAAAAAATCGATAATAACTATTAGAAATTGAGCAATAACTATAACTCCCCCTTTTCTCATCTTTTCCGAACCAATATCAATAATTCGATTACTTGGAAAGCAGTTGTATGTGTGTATGTTCACTCGCTGGTGTCTGAAAGCAATAATCTCCTCCTCTATTGCAAATCTATAAATGGGAATGTATTGTTTTTGCAAAACTTATATTTTACAGCTGTAATAAATCATGTCGAGATTTTAACAAGTTTATCCACTTGCTCGAAGCGGCGGGTGAGAGAGATAGGGATAGCTACGGCAAGGGCACACGTTTTCAGTTTATAACTTAAAACTTTATTTTTGTTTTTCAATTCACAGAAAAAAAGGGGGAGAAAAGTTTGCATTTTTTCTCCTTTCCATTTTGGCCATGGCTGGCGCAATAATTTACCTGTTGTGCGAAGTTATGATAACTAGCATTTTTTGACAGATAATATATTTTTGCAAATTGGGTAACAGATGTAATGCTGGATAAAATTTTTGTTAAGATGATAGTGTAGCATCTCTAATATAGGTACTTTATAGAAGTTATTACACAAAAACATGTAAAAAGACATTAAGTTTGGCCAGGCCGAACTTCTAATACCCTCCACCATTTGATAAAGAAAACATTTTATGCAAAAGTATCCGGATTCAAACGTGTTTCGCTATAAACTACAAACTCCAGTCAGGTCGGCCAATAAAGACAATTTTATAATTCAACGATTGTAAACTATTGTGAGTCTTAGATACCAAATTTTACATAATTTCGTGGGTTAATTTGACTAGGATGACTAAAACCAATATGGACAATGTTTTGACTCCGGTTATAGAACCCATTATAAAGTACAAATACCAAATTTCACACAAATCTATTAGAAAATTTGGAAAATGTGGCTATAGGAAAATGTGGACCTAGATATTCAATGTTTTTCCACCGGAGCTAGAACCCATTACGAACTAAAATTTACAAATTTTTACCTAAAATTACAATTTTTAAAAATGTGGGTAAAATCATAGAAATACCGAATATCGGGAGGTATCCTTATTCGGGGGCTATACTAAGTCGTGCACCTATATGTAGGAGCTAGAACCCATTACAAAAAAATTAAACGCCATCACTTTTACATTTTTTTAATTGTATTGAATGAAAGCAAAAAATGTCGGAAATAGCATCAAATTTTAGAATAAGTTTAGATTTGTTCGAATTGGTCACCTTTGGCACGAATTATGGCCTTCAAACGGCCAATGAAACCGTCACACGCTGCCCGAATGTTGCTCTACGGTATTTTGGCCCATTCCCGGTAAAGTACTTGCTTGAGGTGATCGACACTTTGGTATTTTTGGTGCCAACATTGCTTTCCAAAATATTCCAGGCACAATAGTCCAACGGATTGGTATTCGGAGATTTTGGTGGTCATTGTGCGCTGGAAATTTCCATTCTTGGGTGGCGCGTGCTGAGTGCGATTGTGCTGAGTCCAGTTGGAATGTCCAAGGTCCGCAGCCAAAATGTTTGCGTGTACAAGGCTTTTACACACCCTCCAGAATATTTTCGCGATAATATTCGGCATTTATTTTGATGCCACCGTTGTTTAATACATGCGGAGAGCGACCATCGGCTGTTATGGCGGCCCACACTATCACAATGGCTGGCGCTTGAGTTCTGGTGGCCAACCGAAGGTGCACGTTTTCAGCTGACCTCTTTGGCAAGTACACACGATCATTTTGTTTGTTTGCAAAGAGAAAAAGAATTTCAGACTTAGGAAATTTTTGAATTTTCTGAAGAATTATCGCTCAATTTTAGGGAAATTGCAGATAAAAGATTCCACAGAACAGAAACTAAGATACTTAAGCTCTTTGTGGACCCTTTAATCTGCAATTTCCCTAAAATTGAGCGATAATTCTTCAGAAAATTCAAAAAATTCCTAAGTCTGAAATTCTTTTTGACTATAAGGTACATATATTCGGAAAGTACTACTCGATACCTTTAATTTGTGCCCAGTCTCGAAATCTTTTATCTGCAATTTCCCTAAAATTGAGCGATAATTCTTCAAAAAATTCCTATGTCTGAAGTAAGGTCCACATATTCGGAAAGTAGTCCTCGAGACCTTTCATTTGTGCCCAGCCTTGACACCGCTTCATTTTTAAATATTTTATTCTAGGTTTAAAAGTAGAGTTAAGGGTTTCAAAGTTTACTACTCCCTCTCTCTTTCTCTCCCTCTCTCTCTCTTTCTCTTCCTCTTTCTCTCCCTCTCTCCCTCTTTCTCTCCCTCTCTCTCTTTCTCTCTTTATCTTTATCTTGACGGACATCAGATCGACTTAGAATTTTATGCTGATCATGAATATATATATTTTATACGGTCTATGACAAATATTTAGAGGTGTTACAAACGGAATGGCAAATTTCATTGTTCAAGTCTTTTAATCAAGCCTACTTTAAATATATTTTGTGGCAAATGCTGATCCTACAAGTCCCTCAAAAACAGCTATCGTGCAATAGTGCATAGTTACTCTAGCTATGCTCCAATCCTCTTATCTCTTACACAACAATTCCAATATCTTATACCCCGGAAAGTACTACAAATGAACCACTATTTCCTTGCATGTTTCATTATTGCATCTGCCACATTGGATCCTAAAATTAATGGCTGCAGCTCGGATGCAAATGCAAAAAAAAAAAAAAAAAACTAGTAGCTTTTGCCATTCCTCTATGGCGACGGCAGCAGGTGCAACATTTGCCATTAGCATCTCTCTGAACATTGGCCCTTTTAACTATTTGAGATGTTTATTGGCCACGAAGTTAATAAAACTGTCATGCTTAACACATTCCTACAACGACTGTCGACTTTTCTAAGACCAAGTCTTTAATTTCTAACAATTAAAAGAAGAAAAAAACGGAGCCTGGGTGTTGTTTTTTGTCATCAGTCCCCTGATGATGACTTCAAAGCAATCATTGTGGAAATGTTACTCGAAATGTGTTTGCAATGATAAAGCTGATCAGCATTTGCATTAGACTTGTCTTGGATGAGGAAGGACAAGAAGAGAGAGGTGGTGTTATCGTAAATTGCCAGCAAAATGCTGGGTCAATATTGTTGCTCCCTCCGCACAAATTGAGAATGAATGGATGCCTCCTGCATGATTTTGAAATGAGACAATCTAATTTTCTGTAAGCGATTCTCTGAAGAGAGGAGAGTGAAAGGAAGGTTGGGGGTTGCGGATTAATTGTTGGGATAAATGTACATAAATATGCAGACAGTGTATCTAACCTTCATTTTGCAGTTTATCATTTTCTCCAAGCCTCTGCTTCTTAGTCTTTCACATGTTATACTAAATGGTGTTAATTATGAAATTTTAACCTCTATGATAGATGGTACGTACGGTTCTTGCCTAATGCACTTGTCTCAGTGTATGAGTGTGTGTCTGTGTGTGTTTGTCTCCACACATGTGCATACAAATTGCCTAGATTACGACATATTGACACCAATTTCTCCAGCATGGAAAATGATTAACAACTTTCTTTGTAATTTTGTTGTGGCACGGTTTTGGCATGGCAATTTAACACTTTTCCCTCATAATGCTAATGGAGGATAATGTGGCATTGAATTAGCAAGATTGGCTTAAGTTTATGGCGGAGCGTTCAATAAGATGTTGCAGCTGTGATAAAAAGGGTCCCTTCAGACTTTATTTTGTGCATTGGGCATAGAAAGAATATAATATAAAGACTAAACAATAGTTTCTATAAAAAAAAGATATGTCCATTAAATGTCCTTATTTTATACCCATCACCATATCTTGGAGAGTATATTTCCTTTGTAATTCCTCCTATTATATAAGACCCGATAAAGAATATATATTCTTGATTAGCATATAACTCTATGTCGCTATAGTCATGTTCGTCTATCAGTCTGTGGCAATCACTCTAACTTTCGAATGGTATGAACTATGACAATAGTTTTTGGTATTGAAAATTTACACTTTTTGGTACGACCTCGCTCTCACATATGTATGAAGTACTAAAGCAGAGGAGGACCTTGATAGTTTCATCAAATAAATGCAAGATTACTTCTGAGCAATCGAGAGCCAGAATTTCGTTAATTGTTTGCGATTGAAAGTATTTTTCAGTGATTTATCTTCCAAGAAATAAATGAGCTCTTCATTGGCTTTTGTCGACATATTATTTGGGTTACATATCCAATTCGAGTTACATATCCAGATGGTGAGTTACATATCCAATTCGAATTTTCGAGCTTCTCATCTTTTCCAATGTTTTTTTTTTTTTACAAGCTAAAAAATATCGATCGGAATTGCCGACAGATTTACACCCTCACCCTATATCCGATTATTCAAATACATTTTTACCCTAAGCCAATGTTCGATTATTTAAATATATTTTGACTTGTTTTATGATTATTCAAATTGTTGACCCTCTATGGTGTAGGTTCCGAAGGAATGAACTAATATTGTCCATAACGTATCGGACCTAAATAAATATGATATAAATATTAGGCTATCTTGGGTACTTCCTACTACTTCGTATGAGATATGTGATCATTTTTAGAAAGTGTTAAAATTTTCGTGATTTACCAGATAATGTCGACGGAAGTATTCCATTTTTATACCCTCCACCATAGTATTAAGTTTGTCATTCCGTTTGTAACACCTCGAAATATACATTTTAGACCCCACAAAGTATGTATATTCTTGATCAGCATAAAATTCAATGTCGATTAAACGATGTCCGTCCGTCTGTCCGACAGTTTGTCTGTCTGTGGAAATCTCTCTGGTATCCGAACGAATTGAAGTAGGTCGATCAAGTTTTACTCAAATGTGTGTTTGGTATGCAGGACTTTTGGTATTGAAAATGGGCCATGTATGTCTACGTTTTGGTATAGCCCCCATACCTGTAATTTTCGGTATTTTGGTGATTAAAGCGACATTATTCACCGAATTGTTTCAAATTTGCTATTTAAAGTTGGTATTGGATACTACAACCTATGACAGAAAATTGTATGGGCAGGTCCACGTCTTCGTATAGCCCCATATAACAGTACCTCCCGATATTCGGTATTTTGATGATTTTAGTGACATTATTCGCCAGAATTGTTTAAAATTTCGTGTTTGATGTTCGTAATATATACTACAGCCTAAGACAGAAAATTGTCCGTGCAGGTCCACTTCTATAGCCCCCATATAACGGTACCTCCCGATATCTGGTATTTTGATGATTTTAGCGACATTATTCACTGGAATAGTTTCAAATTTTGCATTTGAAGTTCGTAATGCCTGCAGAAGATTGTCTGTACAGGTCCACTTTTGGTATAGCCCCCATATAGTGGGTTCCCCCTATATTCGGTATGAGCTACATTATTTACCCATTATATTTAAATAAAGCAAGTTGTAGGTGAGGTACCAGAAGGGGTGAGGTACCAGAAGGTACCAGAAGGGGTTCGCAGATATATATCATCTTCACAACAGATCATGTGTTAGCAAAGAACGTTTGTGTGTGTAAAATTTGAAGAGAGATGAATGCTTATTTCACTTTTTTTGAGCGTTTTGTTTTAAATAGAAATATTGAGATGTGCCAAGCCTGAATAGAATCGAATGTTAATTTCGCGTTTTATGAGCTTCATGGATATTCAAAATGTTGACCCTTTGTGAGGGAGGTAACATAAGGAGTGGACCGATATATTCCAGGCCAGACCATAAGTTAATAAAAATATTGGGATGTGTGTAATTTGAATACAATCGGATTCTTACATCACATTTTACAAGAGGTATAGTTATTTAAAATGTTGATCCTTTGTGGGGGAGGTACTTAATGGAGTGGGTCATCCATGACCATTTTCTTACCTGACCTAGCACTGACGCAAATATTAGGATTTCCAAAGTTGGAGCAAAATCGGATTATCCTTTCTCTTTCTGTACAGCAGAATATACATATTCCTTTTGAGGGAGAGGTACATGAAGGAGTGGACCGATGATGCCTATCTCCGAACTCGATCTAAGTTTGATAATAATATTACGATATATCAAGTTTGGACCACATGTCGAGAGTTATCGTGCGCACCACCCAGCAGACAGACGAACGGACGGACATCGCTGGGTCAACTCCAAATGTCTTGAAACGGATTTGGACAAAAGAAACCTACGGTCTAAAACCGTTATTTCGATGAGAGACGTTTTTGCCGTATGCAATGATATATACCCTCTCCAGCCATATGTCTGGGAGTATAATCAAATGATATATACCCGGCAATATTTATGGGGAAGGTACCAAAAGGAGTGGACCGATACTTTTCATATTCACATCAGATACCTGGTTTAGAGAAATATTTAGATGTACCACGATTCGCAAGTTATGAGAGATATAGGCGTTGTGGGGAAGGCACCAGAAGGAGTAAGCCGATATTTATCATTTTTCACCAAATCTTGCCTTTGTAAAAAAATTGGGATGTGAAATTTGAGGATAATCGGATGCTCCTTCGCGTTTTATGACCTTCATGGTTATTCAATATTTTGACCCGTTATGGGGGAGGTATCAGAATACATGGTACCATCTTCACTACAGGTCCTCGGTTAATAGAATTATTGGGATGTGTGAAATTTGAAGAGAATCGAACGCTTATTTTGAATGTTAGAGAGTCATAATTATTCAAAATTTTGACCCGTTACCCATTTTTGCACCTGACCTAGCACTGATGCAAATGTTACGATTTGCAAAATTTGAACAAAATTAGATTTACGTTTCTTGTTTTATGCGGTAAATTATTTTCTGCGAAATTTGTGGGGGAGCTACCACAAGGATTGGACCGATGTTGCCCATCTTCGAACTCGATCTAAGCTGGACAATAATATTACGTTGTACCAAGTTTGTATCAAATCGGATTCTCCCTTCTAGGGTTATCGTTCGCGCCAGCCAGGCAGGCATACAGACGGATCCTAGATAAACTCCAAAATCTTTAGAAACGGTTTTGGTACAAAGAGACCTGGGGTCTAAAATCGTAATTTCGATCATTTACCTTTTGGCCGTATCAAATGATATATCCACTCTGTAGCCATATGACTGAGGGTAAAAAAGGGCAAAACAATGTAGACAATCAGGGTCTACCTAATATCAGATACCAGCAATTCTTATCAGGAATCAAATAGAAGTTTAATTTGATACTATACGGATAAATGAAAATCGATTTTTCCAATATTTATAATTTTTTTTCAAACATTGTACCAAACATTTTGTAAAAATCAAAGCAAATGTTAACGGCATTCTCAATAAGTCTGTTGGTATTATTTTTGTCCCTATTCAAAGCAAAAAAAAAGTTGTTAGCTTTGTTGCCATTAACTCCAACAAAACCGCAAAATATTTTTACATTGAATTTTTTGGTATGACTCAAACATGGCTAAATGCTTTTCAGTTATTTTTATTTATTTCTTTGATATTTTTATGAAACTCGTTTTCACGATTGTGTCGCACGTTGTTGTCCATTCGTTTGGTTTAGACAACCCGCAGAATGAACCGTTCATTTGTTCGATCGTTCATTCAATTCGTTCCCTGTTGTTTATTTATGAATTTCGTTATAGCATTTAATTTTATTTGTAAACTGAAGTTTGACTTGTTTCTGAGAGTTGTGATTTTGTTTTGTTGTTGTTGTTTTGTGTGTTTTTGGGTGCGGTATGCACTTTAGAAACAACAACAAAAACTAGAGATCGGTGGAAAAATATTTGAAATTCTTTAACGTTTTTTTTTTATTTTTGTTTTTTTTTTCTTTTTTTTTGGAACTTGTGACGTTCTATTGTTGATGCAACGAATTACCCAATGACTTATTTTTTTGTTCAGTTAAATGACTTTTAATTTTTGGGTTTAGCTTGGGTAAGCTTTAAGTTTAACCTTGTCAGTTTCGTCTTAGCCATCGTTTAAATGCTTCATTTAAATCGTTTGAAAAGAATAAAACAAAAAATAATGAATGCTTTTTCAGCCATTGTCATTTGAATATTGTTGCTTCAAGGCCTTTGGAGGCTAAAAACTAATTTGAAAAGAAAAATAAATTTGTGGCATTTTTAAGATACAGTCACGTGAGTCAAAATATCATTTATTTTTTAATTACAAAAAATTGCCTTAGACAAAAAACATTAGTAGATATTGGTTTGGTCTCAGCAGCCCTTAATGAGAATTCTGCATTGACTTTCAATTGATTTCCCATATCGAACCGAAACCAAGACATTTTGTAATTATTTCCCAAAGCTCCGTCGTTGATAGCTAACGCCGCAAAGATTTTCTCACACATAGTGTGTTTCTCGTTGCCGTTTCTGACCCCAAAAAATCTGCATTTTTTCCAAGAGATTTATTTGTTTTTTTTTTTTCATTTTTGCAAAACATGTTTCTTCTTACAGCTGCAAGTGTTTCATAAGATATTGCAATTGATGTTAGGTTTTGTTTTTGTTGTCTTTGAAACTTTTAGCTTCTATGCGCGAAGTGTCTGCCTGCCAGCCTGAGTGCGTTGTCTATTTATGCTGCAGGTTGATATTTCTTGGCAAAGATATGCTGCGTTTTGGATTTCGCAAAACAAAAATGTTTCTTGTGCATTCGATTTTTCTTTTGTATTTCTACTTGCATTTTTTAATCTCAGGAAAAAAAATTGCAAAATGAAAATAGTTCGTTGCTTGACATACAAACGAGTTTGATTTTCTTTACATTACTTGCATTCGAATATTCGAAACATGTAAACAGATCTCCGTTTGTATGTTTTATCTTAGCGCAGGTATTCAACACATGCATACATTACATACATATTTATGTAGAGACATTCTTTGGAGTATACAAAATTAGTTAAATTTCAAAATAGCGTAACTAATTATTTTTATTCTAAGAGACAAGGAATAAATAAATATGTGACCCTAGCAAAGAGTTGGTAGCTGTATGAGGTGTATATAACATAACCAGCACAACTTACTTTTCTCATTACGAAATAATGAGAAAAGTGTGTGTTTGTCCAAAGGCAGTGTATCCGAGACGCAGAGTCGACAAACAAAGATAAAAAGTATACATTACGATTAGTTGTTGATGTTGAACAATAATATTCGGAAATGTGCCACAAATCGGAAGATTACGAGTTCAATACCAGCAGCGGACATCGTGAGATATAAACACATGTTTTTCCACTTATCTGTCGACTTTTATTTTATAAAAGTAATGAGTTAGTATGTTGATTTGTAAGTAGTTACGATTGCAAAACATTAGGATAATCATAACTTGCCATTGGATAGTAAGCATCTAGCTGGCTTTGGCTTCAAAAATATTTTTTAGTTGTAAAATTTTACAATTTACCAGTATAGGTATGTACTGCCTATTTCTGCAATTTAAATAGATTATTTTTTATACCCTACATCACATAGTGGTAAGGGTATTATGGTTTTTGCATTCGTTTGCAACATGGAGAAGGAAGCGAGATAGACCCATAGTTACTTTTGAGGATCTTCATCTTCCGTCCGTCCATGTATTCTTGTGAACAAAATGCAGGTCGCATTTATTATCCGATTGAGATGAAATTTTGCAAACAACATTTGTTTGGCCCAAGATTGGTAATAATCGGATCAGAAATAGATATAGCTCCCATATATCTTCAACTGATTTCGGTTTAATTGTGTACCAAATGTCTAATATAAGCTCAAATGACCTGTATTTTGGTACATCCCACCGAATTCAGTGTAGAAGAAAGTAAATCAAATTTGGAGAAAATCGGTTCAGATATAGCTATAGCTCCCATATATGTATGTTTCATCTGATTTGGGATTTTAAGTCCCTCACATGCGTAATATACACTCCAGAAGAATGAGGAGACATCAGATACTGCACGAAAATACCACTGTAAAATTTTATAGAGATCGCTTCGGATTAGGATATGTTTCCCATAAATACCTTTATCCGATATCAGATTTTTTGTGCACCAAATGGCCAATATCAGCCCAAATTGAGAATTCATCCTAAAAACCAGTATTTTAAATTTGGTGTAAATTGGTTAATATATAGCTATAGCTCCCATTTATATCCTTTATCCGATTTGGGGTCTAAAGTCTCTCACAAGCGTAATATTCATTCCACACTAATGATCTTTGGTACAAGATATGAGACACAGCTCCGAAAAAAGTGCATGAAATTTTGTCAAGATCGGTTCAGATTTAGATATAGCTCCCATATATATCTTCAACCGACACCTAATTTTTGGCACATCCGACCGAATTCGGTCTAGAATAAAGTACATAAAATTGGGTGAAAATGGGTTCAGATGTAGCTATAGCTCCCATATATATGTTTCATCCGATGTGATGTTGGTACCAAATATCAGATACAGCCCAGAAAGATCAAGATCATTTCAGATTTGGATTTCGGGTTAATAGTTCACCAAATGGTCAATATCGGTTAGAATTAACTGAATTATGGGACATCCGATCCAGTTCAGTCTAGAAGCAAGTACATCTTATTTGGGGAAAATCGGTTCAGATGAAGTTATAGCTCCCATATATATGTTTCATCCGATTTGGTGTTAAGTCCCACAAATTCGTAATATGCATTCGACAACAATGATGTTTGGTACCAGATATCTGTGGGTATCTTATAGTCGACCCCACCCGACTTTTGACTTTTCTTTACCTCCTGATATGCTACATTTTCCAACAGATTTGTCTAAAAATTGGTATTTGTATTTCATAATGCTTTTTAGCTCCACGTTTTTCTACAGTGCACATATAACGATATCCACCGATATTTGGTATTTTGATAATCCTAGTCACATTAACCCACAAAATTGTTTCAAATTTGGTTTTTAAGAAGATTTGGTAGATTACAATCCTTGAAGTTGTCTATAGAGGTCCCTGTTTTCGTATGGCCCACACATATCACGGCCTCAACCATTTTATCGTTTTTTGAAAAGTTTAACAGCATTATCCAAACGTTTTTGCTGGTATTTGTAGTTTAAAGTGGAACACGTTTGAATTCAAATATTTTTATATAAAAATGTTTTCTTTACCCAATGGAGGATGGTATTAAAAGTTCGACCCGGCGGAACTTAAGGTTTTTTACTTGTACTAGCTCTATCCGTTTACATAATACCAAATGGTACCATTTTAGAAGTTTAGTGCCATATTGGAACTTTTCGTAACCTTAAAGTTCGAATTTCCAAAAACCCTTTAGTACATCTATCCTGCACTCCATTTTTGTCTAATACAAAAAATTCAAGGTTTAGTACATTTTAATACTTTGGTTACAAAATGAGGTTCCTCGCTTCATTTCCAGCACACAATGGCCACAAAAATTTCCGAATACCAATCCGTTGGACTATTGTGTCTGGAGTATTTTTGAAAGCAAGGTTGGCACTAAAAAATACCAAAGTGTCCATCACCTCAAGCAAGCGCTTCGCCGGGAATGAACCAAAATGCCGCAGAGAAACATTCGGGCAGCGTGTGACGGTTTCATTGGCCGTAATGAAGGCCAAAATTCATGACAAAGGTGACCAATTCGAACAAATCTAAACTTATTCTAAAATTTGATGCTATTTCCAACATTTTTTGCTTTTATTCAATAAATTTAAAAAAAAGTAAATATTATTGCGTTTGACTTTGTTGAATTTTATCTCACCCTGTATGTACTGTATTATACCTTGTAATGAATTTATGCAATATGGTATAGAGCTTTGTTTCTTGGCATAGAAACATGAAGAATTATGATATAAATATTATATATATGATGACTTCACTTCACATAACATGATATGTAAACTAGTCTTTAGAAAGTTTTCTGTTTCAATTGTCTAAAGTTGCTAAATATATTCTACTGCACACAAGTGATGACAATATGAAAAAATAAGGATTTAATATTTGTATATTTTTTATTTCATTACTTTTCGATATGTGTAACACACATTGTGGCCATAAATATTTGATATGGTGGATATGCATCCAATGGTTATTATAATTCTCTTTTGTTTTTATATATGTATTTCTATTATTGCTCCCTTCATTCGTTGCATTATGATTTATGATTTCATTGGCCTTATTCCAAATTTTCGGGTTGCTGCTGGTTGGTATCGACGAAAAGAAAGAAAAATTGAATTTTCTGTTCTTTGTTTGCCAACTTTTTTTTTGAGGGCCTATTCTTGGTCGTTATTTTTTTTTTCTTTTAGTTTGGTGGCATATGACAATGACTTCGTATTTAGGTTTTCATACATACATATATTTAATAGCACACATTCGCACACACATGACCGAGATTTTGTTTTTATTGCAGCGGCATTGTATTCGAGATGCTAATGCAGCATAAATGCAGCAGCATAGAACTTCTTCTAATGGCCCTAATTGCTTCAAGGGTTATGACAAATCCATATACATATAAAATTTATAGAAATGAGTGAGTGTTGTATGGGTTGGCAACAAGTTTGATGTTGGATGGGGAATTTGAAAAGAAAATATAATTATATATAATACTATTATGGAATTAATCTAGTTAAAAAAATAAGAAAATTTGAAATAAATAAATTTAATATTATATTTGTTAATAAAAATTAAAAATATATATACTTATTTCCGTTTTTCTTTACTTTCAGGTATGTGACATTATTTTCATGCAGATTTGGTAAGTCTTCATTAAATTGTGTTTCTATATATTTTCCCTCAAAATAGGCAATAATTCTTGCTTCAATTGCCCAAAAATAGACAACCCCACAATCTTTTATTTCCGTAAATATGATGTAATTTATTTATTATCTGAATATTAATAAAAATTCCGTTGAATCTTTTTTGCTTTTGAATTTGTAACGGATGCCTACGATGGACATATTTCCATTTTCATCGCCACCAAAATCAATTCGATCGAATTCGAATTCTATAATCAATTCAATCACCGGTAATTAAATTCCCACGCATTTTTTTCTTGTCGTCTTTTCGTGAATATTTGTATTCATTCCAGAGTCGTGTTTTATATTGTCACCTTGTATTGCCATACCGGTGACAATCATTGTTATTTTTACAATATTCGGCCAAAAAAGGTAGTAGGCGAAAAAAAATGGAGGGAAAACATTTTGTGTCTTTTTTTCCTACGAAATTATGTAAATTTTTGTGTTGATTGAATTTGTATTTCCCATCTGTTTGTTCCGGTAAAGGGTTATAAAATATGAATTGACACATGATTTCAAATGAGAAATTTTAAAAGTAAGACCTACAAATATTCTTTAGATTGTGTTTCAAATGCTGAAAAACTGCATTGGGTAGATTCTTTGAGGTTCAGAATCTTCTTCATACCCTTCACCGTTTGTAACATTGTTAATTATTCATCGAGACCCCATAATATATATAAGTCCGCCCGATGTCCGTCTGTCCGTCTGAAATCACGATACAGCCCACATTATTTGACGTAGAGCTTAAAAAATTGGCAGAACAATTTGTATTGTGTCTGGGACGGTTGGTTTTGAAAAAGATATATATCGGTCCACGTTTTGGAACAGCCTCGTTTTCGCATTTCGATGATTTTCGCCATATTTTTAGACAAATCCGTGAAAAAATGTGGCAAAAATCATTAAAACAGGAGGTAGCGTTATATGGAGCTATAGAAATAGGTGGTGGCGGAACATGGTATATATAGGTCCACGTTTTGATGTAGCCCTCCCTATAACGGTAACTCCCAATATTTGGTATTTTAATGATTTTCGCCACATTTTTTCACGGATTGGCCTAAAAATTGGTATTTGTAGGTCATAACGGGTTCTAGCATCGATGGCAAACATTGTATGTACAGGTTCATGTTTTTGTAAAAGCCCAAAATAACGGTACCTCCCGATATTCGGTATTTTTATGATTTATACCACATTTTTCCACGGATTTTTCTAAAAATTGGTATTTGTAGTTCGTTATGGGTTCTAGCTCCTAAATCCACGTTTTGGTATAGCCCCCATATAACGGTACCTCCCAATAGTTGGCGTTTTGATGATTTTTGCCACATTTTTTTCACGGATTTGTCTAAAAATTGGCATTTCTAGTTCATAATCGGTTCTAGCTCCGTCGTCAGAACATTGAAAATGTAGACCCACGTTTTCCTATAGTGCAAATACATAATGATTCCCACCGATACTCGGTATTTTGATAATCCTAGTCACATTTACCCACGAATTGTATTTAAAAGACATTCTTCGAAATATGAAATCATCACACCTCAGGAAGAGATTTTATCACATCTCCTGGGGGTTACTACCATAAACAGTCTTTTTATGACTATGCAGACGACGTTATAATACTTTTGAATGGGAAAGAATCCCAACTTGTTATGCAGTAGGGCCGAGTCGGCTATGAAACTCGTAAACAACTAGGTCCGACCAAGAGATCTTAATTTAAACCCGAAAAAAAAACTCGGATATGACTTTTCACTAGGAAAACAAAACTGAGTGTAATTATAGACTTAATTGGGGAGATCACATTCAAGATAGAGCAATTTAAGCTCATAGATGCAGGACAACGTACAAAAGGGCTATAGACTCAAAATGGGATTTCAATCCAAGGATGACACATTGGCTTTTCAAAATCGTAAATAGACCCGTTTTAACATACGCATCAATAGTCTGGTGGACCGAAAGTCCACCGAATGTGCTACCTAAGTGACTGCGGTGCTATGAGGACAAGACCAACTAGAGCTTTGGAGACAATTTTATATGTACAACCACGGTCGTCTCGGTGGATAAATAAAGGCCACGTGACATACTATCAACAATTTTACAGGTAACAACGGGAGAATTAATGGAAAACCTTGTATCGGATTGGATACCTGAAACAATTGCATCTGCCTCCTGTGAAACATTAATTCCCACCATAGACTTGTGGATCGGCGGATTCCTATCACAAATTACGACTGGAAAAACTCTCAAATTCGAGTAAAACAGAAGAAATCAAGCTTACTCTATTTTTCTATGGCACTTGAATAAGCGCGAGTAGACTTTGCTCGTTTTCGATTGAGAGTAAAATCCGTTCGAAATCGAGTAGATTCGAATTTTGCCGAGTCCTCTTTTAGTATTTATCATACCATGGTAGTGTTGTTGCTTTTGTTGTTTTTCTACACACAATCCACCGTCATTTGGCTTCTGCTATTTGTCTTCTGGGCTTTTGTAAACAATATCCCAATGTAGCCCACAACATCATCAAAACATTGCAAGTTAAAAGGAGCCAACATTTGAATTTCTTCAGAATTTTTCTGCAAATACTTATTGCCATTAACTGGGGAAATACTAGGGTATGTACGCTTGTTTTTATTCAAATATCTCAAGTATTCAGTTTTTCGTTGTTGTTGTTGTTTTTCTCCTAATTCGTAAAAAAATCCCGTAGTAATGGAAAATGTGGGCCCACTTGACCCGTTTTCAATACAAAAAATCCTGCAGATATAATATACATTTGAATATAATTTTATCAACCTACTTCCTGTCGTTCGGAAGCTAGAGTGATTTCCATAGACGGACATCGCTAAATCGATAAAGAATTTTATGCTGATCAAGAATATATTCTTTGTGGGGTCTAAAATGTATATTTCGAGGTGTTTCAAACGGAATGACAAACTCCAAGATAGCTACGAAAAATACTCCAATTCTTAGGAAATACTCCAATTTTCGGCGAAAAACAAATCTGTATATTTACCTCATGCCCCACAGATGGGTATGGGACCAGGTAGCCCCAACTAAAGGCGTCAATGTGCGTTTGATATTCATGTAAATTCAGTCGTTTTTCTCTCTCTCTCCCCACTCTCTATAAAAGGTGTTAATTAAAATGGACTTAAAGTGTTTTTTGTTGGTAGCGGCTGTGGCCAAAGCAATTTTCATTTTTTAAAGTTTGTGTGTGCGATTTTTTTTATTTTGTTTGTTTGCAGGCCCGCAGTTTCCACTTGGATTCATTTGGTTTGTTGTGAGCGGTTTGGGTGTGGGTGGGTTAAAACATTTTGCGGGGTAGGCATTTAAAGACCTATCATTAAGAAAAATGATAACAACAGCAGAAGCAGCAACAACAGCAACCAATGAATGAAATTTATATTGAAAATGTATGAATAAATTAAATGTTAATGTTGTGCTGCTGTAAAATTTCCTTTTGCAATTGTTAATATAAAACATGTAAATGTAACTGATGTTGTTGTAGTTGTAGCTGCTGTGATGTGATGTTATTTTTCAAAAATAAGTGATTGAGTTATTGTTCGACGGCAAAACGACAACATAAACATAACATTATTATCGGAGCGAAAGCTTAAAAAGAAATTGTTGTTGTTGTGGGACAAATAGTTTGATAGTTGATGATGAGATGTGTATATTAAGCGATCAAAGGTGGATTGGGGGAGGAGTTCATCATCTCTTAATTTAATCGAGTAGATTAAAAAGTGTATTTTTCAACATATTTTAGAGGGGATTTATTGGCAATTAATTGGCTTCAAGGGGTTAATGTGGGATCGATGGAATGATAATTTATTTTGGGGTAGCTGTAAATAATATTAAGTAACAGGGTAAAATGTAGCAGAAATTTATCCTCAGCCTATGATAGTTTATATACGTACATATGTATGTGTATACAAAGTGTATACACAAATCAGGATGTTCTTAAAAATAAAAGTTGCAAAGGAAGTCTTTGAATAAAATCACACTCTCTTTTTTCTGGGAATTTCTAGTGATTTTCTACCTAAAGTTCTTGAAAAAATCACGATTTCGCCACAAATTGCATAAATATATTCTGAACAAATCCACAGCCTTTAACCGAAAAAGTTTTGTCAAAATCGGAGATTGCGGGCCAGAAAGCCGTTGCAAAATAAAAAAATAGATCGATTTTTGGTCAAACTTTCCTTTAAAAAATCCCAATAATATCGTTTAAAGAGTCCTTGAAGAAAAAAATCCTAAAAATGTTAGCGTCTGGTCAAAGATAAACAAATATATTGATACGGTCTCCAAAGGGAAAACGAATCAGAGACCTTTTTCTCATAATGCGGATTACATGAAGTTTGGAAGTTTAGATCGGCATGGATAGATTTTCGTTATGAATGGGGTTCAAAATTGTGGTCGTTTTTGTGGGTGGTAACAGAAGGGTTAGAGGCCAGTGTGACGTTTCAACTAGTTTTGGTAGAAATATAATTCTTGGAAGAAACGGGAATTGATAGCACCTTTTTATGATTTTCAAAAATGTTCGCCGTTTCTGGGAGAAATTTTAGAAATAGTTGACCGTAAGGGCGAGGGGTAGGGGCCAATATCACGTTTCAACTAATTTTGGTAGAAATATAATTCTTGGAAGAAACGGGAATTGATAGCACCTTTTTATGATTTTCAAAAATGTTCGCCGTTTCTGGGAGATATTTCAGAAATAGTTGACCGTAAGGGCCAGGGTTAGGGGCCAGTATCACGCTTCAACTAATTTTGGTAGAAATATAATTCTTGGAAGAAACGGGAATTGATAGCACCGTTTATTATGATTTTCAAAAATGTTCGCCGTTTCTGGGAGAGATTTCAGAAATAGTTGACCGCAGTTTGAAGAAAAAGAAAATAATGTTAATGATAGAGTCTTGTATAGGTGTCCCAAAGGGTTTTTGGCAATTCGAACTTTAAGGTTACGAAAAGTTGTCAAATGGTACTAAACCTCTAAAATTGTACCACTTGGCACAGTTTTTGGATAGAGCTAAAAGTTTGATATTTGGTATGATGACCAAGATTGGATAATAAGTTTGATATATGAAGGTGGTTTTGGAAATGTGTACTAAATGTACGAACTGTACTACATTTGGAACAGTTTGGTTTAGGGTGAACGGATGAAGCTGGAATTTAGAAATTTTATATTGGGTTGGAGGCAGGTTTGTGATAAAGAGTTGGATTTGGAAATATGTTCTACATGTACACGAAAAGCACTAAAGAGTACTATATATTGAGATAGGGGGTATTTTTGGAAATGTGTACCATAATTGTACGAAGAGTAGTAAATAGTAGTTAATTTAGTATTGGGTGAAGGGATAGAGCTGGAATTCTGAAATTTGATATAAATTTCACGAATTGTTCGAAAAGTACTAAGTGGTACTAAATTGAGTATTGAGTGAAGAAATAGTGCTGGAATCCCGACATTTGATACTGATGTCTCTGTTGGTATCTGGGATTGAGATTTGGAGGTGAGTTTGGAAATGCGTCCTATATTTATACGAAAAGTACTAAATGGTACAAAACTTTGTATTTTGTGAAGGGATAGGGCTGGAATCCTCAAATTTCATATTGAGATTTCTCTTGGTGTCTGTGGTTGATGGTGGTGGTTTTGGAAATGTGTACCATACTTTTTCGAGTGCTAAATGCTACAACTTTATATGAAAGGTACTAAATTTACCGTATTGGGTATTGGTGCGAATTTTGCAAATTCGTACTTTAATTGTTCGAAAAGTACTATATGGTAGTAATTTTGGATCACCGTTGTCTAAGATGATGTAGATTGTTGTGGGTATATGTACTAAATGGTACTAAATTTGGTATTGGGTGAAATTCTGAAATTTGATATTGAGGTCATCGTTGGTTTCAGAGTCAAAAATCAAAAATTTTAAATACTTTTTGGTGTGAAAGAAAAAAAATTCCTATTATCCTTTTCCTATCCTTTTCGAAAAAAGGGAAAACATATATAATATATAAAACTTCGGAAGTCAACAAATTTAGAGCGATGTACACAAAAATATGTTCTAATTTTGATTGTTTCAGTCTGAAGCACTCCCCCATTGGCCAAATTTCATATCACTCTCTATTACAGAGAGAAATTATTTTCAAAACGAAACTGAGAAGGTTTGCTATATTTGCTGATCTTTACCAATATCATTATTTCATCCCAGCGAAGGAAATGGTCACTTGGCCTTTTTTAGCTTTTTGATATGACAATTTTGATATGACAAAGCAAGCTCTTTAAATGTCGAGCATTCTCAAGTCAATGGGAATCACACTCCCTTAAATCATCGTAACGTACATCCCTATTTAGCCATAAGTCAGGGGCTATACAAATAAGACGTCCCAATTAAGAGGAAGTCCTTTCTTCCTAAATATTCAAAAGTGACGAAAATGATATCCTGAGTTTAGGATGTTTGCTCAGTGCTCCAAGACTGGCGTTAACGTCCATGTCATTGCCACCTGTTTTAATACTTGTCAAATTGTTTTTATTATTTCTTCTTTAAAATTTATCCTTTCTTGTTGTTTTTATAATCTTTTTGTTTATAAAGTCTTCAAAGAACTTACCTCTCATAAGTCATTGTTTACACACTTAGCGTAGCAAGAGAATCTCTCCCTATTTCCTACTTTTTAAAAATTAAAATAAAAAAAAAAACAAAAATCTTACGTGCTGTCCTCTTGTAATATCCTCTGCACCCTTCTTCTCACAAGTGCATTGAAATGTGCAAAAATAATTGTTCATTTTTTTCGTGTCTTGCTTTGCATGGCTTAGTTTGGTATTACTTTTTTCGGCTAGGGTTTTTTTTTGCCTTCATTTGTTGTTCTATTTCGTACAACGCGGTCGTGGTGGCGGTGGTGTTAGCGGTGGCTGCTGCACTGTTTCGCCTTCCACAATGCGAATTGTTCTGCGAAAGGGTTCCTGGTTTTAATGGCATCCTGACACTTCCGTATTGCCGGCTTTTTGGTACGCTTTGCTGAATTATGACATGCATGGTGGCGCGGCATGGTGCCTGGATGGATTTATGCACAAATGGGTTTATATTTTTGTTGATGATTTTGTTAAAAGAAAATAGGGAAAAAATAAGTTACACTTAGAAAAATTTCAAAAGGAAATACTTCTTTTATATATAGAATAGAAAATAACTTTTATGTCTGTTTATATAAATTCGTATTCAATTAGCGAAGACATCAACCACACGTTTTGCAGAGTGGTTAAAACGATTTACAAAAAATTAGTTTTACCGAAACTGACCTATATTTCACAACATTTGGGAGTTAAATATGTTATCACTTATTTATATAAATTACCAGAAAGTGCCCTCTATTTCGTCAGTGAAAAGTCCCCGCTTAAGTTTTATATTCCTTCCAACAGTCCGTGTTAGTCCTATTTAGTTTTCAAAATGCACAGCACATTCAGTTTGATAATTTTTTCAATTAAAATTTCATAAATCTTACCAAATTGTTCATACTTTGAAGGTTTTATACATTATTGAGGTTTTTCCTTTTTGCGGAGAGAATAATCGAAAAAATTGTACCTTTTGCACTAAAAAGACTTCAAAATTTTTCATTTTAAAGTTTACAGAGGAGGATTTTAGTAAAGCCATCCATCCAATTTTTCTATTCAAAACTAGTTTAACGTTTACCTTGAAAATTACGTCATTACCAAATTTGCTACCATTTACGCATATCCGAAACAAGCTCCTTCTCTCAACCACAGACAACATCCATATTTCCACAACCACCTCCATATCTAAATTCCAGATAACAAAAGGGACTTCAATATCAAATTTATGGATTCCTGTTCTATCCCTTCACCCAATACCCTATCCCTTCAATTAATACATTTCGTACAGATATAGGACGCATTTCGAAGCCACAGCCAAATCGCAAACATAGATACCATCAGTAATCTAAACATCTAATTTCAGCATTTTATATCTACCCTTCAACCAATACCAAATTTAGTACCTTAGTGCTTTTCGTACAATTATAATACGTACTTCCAAACCTACCTCTAAATGTCAAAATACTGAATTTTATCTCTGTCCCTCCAACCATGACCAAATTTAGTACCATTTAGTACTTTTCGTACAACAATATCACCTCCATATACTAATCACAGACACCAACAGTGATATCTATAACAAATTTAAGGGTTCCAGCTCTATCCCTTTACTCAATTCCAAATTAAGAACAATTTAGTACTTTTCGTAGAAATATAGGACGTATTTCCAAAGCACTGCCAAATCTCAAAACTAATTAAGTCAGTAATCTAAATTTTAAATTTCAGAACTGTATTCAACCAATACCAAATTTAGTATCATTTAGCACTTTTCGTACAGTTATAATACACACTTCCAAACCTACCTCCAAATCTCAACCTCAGATAAAAACTGTTATCCATTCAACCAAGACCAAATTTAGTACCATTTAGTACTTTTCTTACAACTATAGTATACATTTCCAAAATCAACTCTATATCCTAACTACAGACATTAAGAGTATCAACTATATTAAATTTCAGGATTTTAGTTCTATTCCTTCACCTAATACCAAATTTATTACTATTCAGTACTTTTTGTACAATTATGATATACATTTCCAAAACCACCTCCATATCTTAACCACAGAAACCACCAGTGACATCTATATTAAATTTCAGGATTACAGCTCTTTCACCCAATACCATATTTTGTACTATATGGTACTTTTCGTACAACTAACAGAGACCTCAATATCAAATTTAAGGATCCCAGCCCTATCCCTTCATCCAATACTCAATTTAGTAGGTTTAGTAAGTACTTTTCATACTAATAAAGGGCGAATTTCCAAATCACCGCCAAATCGCTAATATCGGCACCGTCTGTTATTTTTATATCAAATTTCAGAATTTTATCTATCTCTTCTCCTAATACCATTTAATTCTCTTCGTACAATAGTATTACACATTCCCGAAACCAACTCCATATGTTTAGGCTACACATGAATGGCGACTCTAATAGCAAATTTCAGATTTGAAGCACTATCTGTTCACCAAATTGTACAACATATTGTACTATTTAGTACTTTTCATGCTCTTGAAGTATAAATTTCCAAAACCTCATCTTTATCACAAACCAACCACAAACAGGAACTCCAATACAAAATTTCAAAATTCCAACTTCATCCGTTTACCCTAAGCCAAACTGTTTCAAATTTAGTACTATTTGGTACAGTTCGCACACCTAGTACACATTTCCAAAACCACCTTCATATATCAAACTTCCTTTGCAACCTTGGTTCTCATACCAAATGTTTAAGATTTTAGTTTTATGTTCACATAATACCAAATAGTACCATTTTTAAAGTTTAGTACCATTTTGGGACTTTTCGTAACCTTATAGTTCGAATTTTCAAAAAACCCTTGGTACATCTATCCTGCACACCATTAGGGAATCTCATTTTAAATTTCAGATTTAAAATGTTTGGCTCATCCCGTTTGTGTAATAAGTATTAAATTTTAGTACATTTCGTATCCTCTCAACACAAGTTTTCAAATACCCAAATTTTAAAATTTCCATTTTTTTGCTTCAGCCATTTCATCTGGCCGTTGATTCTCGGTTAGTCACTTATTTTAATACTTTTCTGTACGTATAGATTGGTACTTGTATACCAAGATAATTTGGCCGGATCAAGTGGATTTGTCCAGTAAAAAATATTTAATTTTTAGCGCATTTCGTATCCTTTTAATACGAATTTTCAAAAACCCAAAATTTCAAAACTTGAAGATTCTAGCTTCAGTCGTTTAGTATGGCGTGGATTCTCGGCCAGCCATTTATTTCACTACTATTTTACGAGAATATATATATTTATGTATAGATTGATACTTGTGTACCACGATAAATCCGCCGGACCAAGTGTGTAAATGTTTGAATGCTTATGAAGGTCCTTTCTCTCCAAATATTTTTTTTGATTCGATGATAATATGACAAAAATTGCATGGTTTATGTCTTCTCTAATTTCGAATTTATCTAAATGGACCTTTGGAGATGTTAGTTTGTTTAGCTTTGAATGTGTTACTCGGCTCATACAGTTCCCAAGATTTCCCTAAGAAGTTTCCTAAATTCGCTGTCTCTTCTAGATTTCTTTCACTGCAATCCATCACGACTACATATTGCATTACATACATTGCACACCTCGTCGATATGCCAGCTAAACCCCCTAAAGGGTAATTTAATTAAAAGTTTTGCTAAAGCTAAAATAAAACTTAAACTTTGTTGAAACTATTTGATGCCAGTCAGCAGCAGGTAGTGGGACAAGTAGACAAACAGACATACAGATGTTGCAATACATATACGTAGCTATGTCGGCTTAGCTGATGCTACCATTGTTGCACTACTAAGCTTTTCACTGATGCATATTAAAACGTTGAATTACCTGCAGGCGACTGATTACTCGACGACTATCACTGACTACTGCTGACTCCTTTTCTCTCCAACAAACAATAGTGGCAACAATGACGAAGAACTATATCCCTTTATGCTTGGACGAATGGTTGGTTGGCTGGCAAAGTTCTTAAGCTAGACAAGAGAAAAGGAAAATAGTTCGACCGCCCCGAAAAACGAAAAGAAAGACGGCCAAGGGATTGTGTTAATGCAGAAATGTATATCCATGCCAAGCAGTCGTTCATCTATTCATTCACTTCATAATTTATTCCTTCCGTTGAGATTCCCCCCCCCCACCTCATTGCAATTGTCTGCTTTGAATGTTGGGCAAAATGCGACACATTTTGTTCGGATAGTTGTTTTGTGTTGCGGCATGAAATCTTCTTCATTTCCTTGTGATAACTCTTTCCCCAAGTGAGAGTGAGCGAGTGAGTGTGTCTGTTTGTTTGTCTTTGGCACAGGAATTACAAACAGGAACTGTACTACACAGCATATTACTCCATACAGAGCCCATTGAAAGCCATCTCCCAGCCATATCATGTTATAGAAATAATTCCTTCCTCTCTCGAAGCAGACTTGAAGCATTGCGCGAGTAAATCTCATAGATAAGTTGTACATAGCGATACTCGCTACGTACGTGTTGTATGGCAGAAAATCATGCTGCTGCAACTATCCGTGCAACCAACCAAACGCAGCCTGCCAGCCAAACTATCCGTCCATCCATTCAGCCAACCAACCAACCATCCATCTTTCTTCAACATTACTCTCTTGGTAATCTGAAGATGTAGAAATGGCTTTGTTCTTCTTCTGATAACTGCCAAAACCAAACAACCAGAGAACATTTTGAAAAGCTTACGTGCATAAAAGTGAGAGATCTACATGTCAAAGAAGACATACAGCCATTATGGGGAGGATAGGTTTCGTATTATTATTATTCTTTTATCAAAAGCGTACATTAAGAGGGGTAAACGCGGCATTTTCAAATTAAGAGAGATATATGGTACTCGTTATAACTAAAACATTAAAATGTCTTCGAAGATAAAAAATAGGAACAATAGCAAAGGTACAAGCCACACGCATTTACGCTGGTTCATATCCAGCTCCCCTTTTTGTTGTAGAGAGGGAAAATAGAATTTTCAGAAATAATTAAAAAAAAAAAAAATAAATAAATAAAAAGTATCAGTCAGTTTTGCCGACGGATGTATACCCTTAACTATTGTCCATTTATATGAATATACACGTTGAGATACAAAAAAATACAACAAAGTCAAACGCCATAATTTTTACATTTTTTTGTAAATTATATTGAGTGAAAGCAACAAATGTCGGAAATAACATCAAATTTTAGAATAAGTTTAGATTTGTTTGAATTGGTCACCTTTGGCACGAATTATGGCCTTCAACAGTCACACGCCGCCCGAATGTTGCTCTGCGGTATTTTTGCCCATTCCCGGCGAAGCGCTTGTGGTGATCGACACATTGGTATATTTTAGTGCCAACCATGCTTTCCAAAATACTCCAGACACAATAGTCCAACGGATTGGTATCCGGAGATTTTGTTGGCGCTGGAAATGAAGCGATTCGTGGGTGGCGCGTGCTGAGTGCGATGGTGCTGAGTCCTGTTGGAATGTCCAAGGTTTGCGGTCAAAATGTTTACGTGCCCAAGGCTTTAATACACCATCCAGAATATTTTCGCGATAATGTCACGGTTGATTAATACGAGCGGAGAACGACCATCGGCTGTTATGGCGGCCCACTCCATCACCATGGCCGGTGCTTGAGTTCTAGTGGCCAACCGAAGGTGCACATTCTCAGCTGACCTCTTTAGCAAGAAAACGCGATCATTTTGTTTTACAAACAGCTGGACAATGAATGTTTTCTCATCGGAGAAAACCAAATTCGGCAGTTCACCACTTTCGGCCAAGCGAGGCAACTCTTTAGCTCTTTTGAGTCTATTGTTTTCTGTTGCGGTGTATGTTCTTGCACTTTTTGGAATTTCAATGGCTTTACCGCGAGCTCATTTTTCAATATTTTCCGTATCGAATATTGCAAGATGTTCAGCTCACGAACCATTTTTCGGTTACTGCGACGCGGGTTTCGATCAAATCGCCTCTTTACTTTTCGAACCATTTCTGCTGATGTAGCTGTTTTCTTTCATCCACTTTTTTGACGTCGGACTACGTTACCAGTATCGCGATAACGCAAGTATTGATAGATATAAGAATTTAAAATTTTTAGCCGATATTTATAAGCATATCTTGTGTAAGTCTAAATATTGAGAGGTGTGAAAATTTGACCAGCTGTGGGGGAGGTACCTGGAGTAGTGGCCCGTTCTTCATAACATAATTTGCTTTGGTAAAATACTAGTACGTGCGAAATTTGAAGACAATCCGACTCTTATTTCACATATTTAAAGAATATTGACCATTTGGAGGTGGAGGTAACAAAAGGAGTGGGCCGATATTGCCCATCTCCGAACTCGATCTAAGTTTAATAATAACATTACGATGCACCAGGGAAGAGCTGGGGACTTAAACAACACATAATCAAATGCTTATATGAATCAGTTGTTCGGCCAATACTAACTTATGGAGGGCTAGTATGGTGGCATGCTTTAAACAAAGCTACCGTCAGCAAAAACATTGATAAAGTCCAAAAAGTAGCATTCTTACTAATTACAGGTGCCTTAAAAAGCACACCACAATCTGCACTTGACACTCTACTCAACTTAAAACCCTTAAGTCTTTTTGTAGAGGAACAAGCTGCTAGGTGTGCCCTACGACTCAATGAACTGGGTCAATGGTGGAGACAGTTCTTTGGACACTCTATACACTCATTCTTAAGTATGTTGGAGAGTATAGGAGGTAGGGCTATAACCAGTGATTATATATCACCCAGGTAAAGTTTCGAATCACAGGATATCCATATACCAAACGGGGACATCTGGACCCGGAACACATCACCCTTTAACGGTATATCTGTCTATACCGATGGTTTAAAGATGGAAAGTGTCACGGGAGCTGGAGTCTTCTGTGAAAGCTTGAATATTCGGAGATCCTTTAAATTAAACAACGACTCTAGCATTTTCCAGGCAGAAATCTTTGCTATCAGGAAAGCCATGAAGCTGTTGAAAAATAGTATCAATGAACTGAACAGACCGGTGACTATATATGTCGATAGTCGGGCGGCCTTGAAGACTCTTAATTCTGTTACAATCAAATCTATGGATGTTCTAGAATGCAGAAATACTCTGGTAAAGTTTAAGACGTCTATCAAACATTATTGGGTCCCTGGTCGTTGTAACATATCTGGCAATGAATCAGCAGATAAATTGGCCAGAAGCGGATCTGAGTCAGTAGATCTAGAGCTCAGTAGATCTAGAGCTCAGTAGCTCAGTGAAGCCACTATTGTGTCCCAAGTATTACATAAGCACTACCTTGGGAGATTTAATCAAAACTGGCTGATTGGAAGGAGATGTAATATGGCTAGTACGAAAATATCCAAAAAATATGGCCTTGAAGAAATCTGACCTAAAGCTTATGGTAGGCCTAGTTAAAGGACACTGTGACATAAGGGTCATGACTTCAAAGTGGAGGGGCGACGACATTGAATACTGCAGGTTCTGTCAGGACGAGGAGGAAACCGAGACGGTGGAGCACTTACCCTGCCACTGTCCAACTCTTTATGGGGTTAGACAGAGGTTACCCAGTAGCAAATTCTACCCAACTTGAACTCTTTTTCTGAAACCGAGCCAGCAGTCATGCTTCACTTAGCCAGAAGATTTAAATGACTAAAGACAACACGCTGATCACAACGTGTGTTTTAAACATCCACGCATCCTTTAACCCAAGCTAACGATGTACAAAGTTTGGTTAGAATCGGATACTCCATTCGAGAGTTATCATGTGCTAAAATGGATTTGGTCCAAAAAGATTTAGACCGTTGACAGTTATTTCGATGAGGCACTTTTTGGTCATATCAAATGATGTATATTCTCTGTAGCCATATGGCCATCTTAGCATCAGATCTTGTGTGGTTAAAAATGTCGGAATATGGGAAATTTGAAGACAGTAGGGCTCTTGTTTAACATTTTACAAGAGCTATGTATATTCAAAATTTTTACCCGTTGTGGGGTAGGTACATGACGGAGTGGGTGGATATTGTCCATTTTCGCACCTGACATAGCACAGATACAAATATTGGGATTTGCAAAGTTTGGGCAAAATAGGATAATATCTTCTTGTTTTTTACAGAAAATTATTTTCTGTGAAAATTTTGAAATTTTGTGGTGAAGGTACCAGAAGGAGTAGTCGTTATTGCGTATCATCGAACTCGATCTAAGTTTGGCATTAAAATTAAGATGTACCAAGTGTGTATAAAATTGGATACTCCCTTATAGAGTTATAGGGCGCGCCAGCGAGACAGACACCCTTAGATCGACTCCAAATGTCCTGAAATGGATTTAGTCCAAAGGAATCTAGGGTCTAAAATCATTATTTCGATTTATGCACGTTTTGGCCGTATTAAATGATGTGTATCTTTGTAGCCATGTGGCTGAGGGTATAATTAAATTTATTTTGAAAGACCTTCTCTATAGCCGTCCTTTTAGCAGGGTTTTGGGTTGTAGGGCCAATAATTGAAATTTCACATTCCTTGGATAATAATATCCTTCTAATTTTTACGAACATGAGCTATGTACCCTCTTCAATATTCCAACTCCCATTGCATATTGTATGCAGAAAATCAAACTCATGCAGCAGACAGCTATATGAAACCTGCTAAAAATCTATGAGTGTATGTGTTGTGTGTGTGCATATCTGAAATAAAGTGTACATTATGAAAAATTTAAAACCAAAGTCATTCGAAACTTATAAATGATGCGCATACGCTCGCTCGCACACACGCACACACAAGCAGATGAAATTAAATGCGAATGCAGGAAGTTTCTTATTTTGCCTTAAAACAATTGAAAGTATTAAAAAAACCCGTTGCTTCTTCCATACGTAATGCGATACTCTTCGTAAAGAAACAAACGCTTTTGCTAGAATCATTGCAATGAATAGTGAGTGCCAGCCATCCAGCCAGAAGCAATGGATTTATTCTTGGCGTGTGATATTCATTCCATGCGCATTGTTCGTTCGTTCGCTTGAAATAAAATAGTTGCTGGTTGCTGCCGATTGCTGCTGTTGTTGTTTCATTTATTAAGTGGAGTCTTTCATTTGTTTGCCATTTGAATGGAGTTGACAAAACAATTGAAAATCCCTGCCAAGAACAACACCTGACTGATAATGATGTTGATTTATTAAAATTATATTTGAATGTGAAGATGTGGAAATTGCAGAAATGAATTCTCTATTAACCGGAAGTATTTTCATAACAATTGTTGCTGGTGGCATTGTGGCCAGGTAAATTGTGTCACAAAAGGTAATGCAAGGAAAGACCACAAAGCAAGCCAATACAATGGAACTTTAAGTAAATGAGGAGAATTCATTTAGGTTGTTAGTTTGTATTATCACAATTCACGATGGATTTTGTGTTGAAAACTAAAAAAAATATGTTTTTAAATTTTTAGTAATATTTTTTTGAACATATAAAAAATGATCTTCTAACACCCAAAAATCATTATATTACCATGTAAAGAGTTATTGAGCAAACGTTTGATGAGCACATGTGTACTACTTACCACAACTTATAATGATAACTACATACACTCTGCATTATCAGTAAGCCAACAAATGATGAGCTGTTCCTGTAAAATTTACAAGGAACAGAAACTTACATTTATTTAACCAATTAATAAAAATGACAGTACGGAGTGATTACGCCACTGGTATGAGAGTGGGCGATATCTCTCTTTCGGACACAAATATATTACTGCAACAAAGTCAAACACCATAATTTTTACATTTTTTTTAAATTTTATTGAACGAAAGCAAAACATATCGGAAATAGCATAAAATTTTAGAATAAGTTTAGATTTCTTCGAATTAGTCACCTTTGGCACGCATTATGGCCTTCAAACGGCCAATGAAACCGTCACACGCTGCCCGAATGTTGCTCTGCGGTATTTTGACCCATTCCGACGAAGCGCTTGTTTGAGGTGATCCACACTTTGGTATTTTTTAGTGCCAACCTTGGTATTCGGAGATTTTAGTGGTCATTGTGCGCTGAAAATGAAGCGAGGAAACTCAATTTGTAACCATTCTTGGTGGCGCGTGCTGTGTGCGATGGTGCTGAGTCCTGTTGGAATGTCCAAGGTCTGCGGCCAAACTGTTTGCGTGCCCAAGGCTTTAATATACCCTCCAGAATATTTTGGCGATAATATTCGGCATTTATTCTGTGCCACGGTCGATTAATACGAGCGGAGAGCGGCTGTTATGGCGGCCCACACCACCACCATGGCCGGCACTTGAGTTCTAGTGGCCAACCGAGGGTGCACATTTTCAGCTGACCCTCTTTGGCTGCTGGACAACAAATGTTTTCTCATCGGAGAAAACTAAATTCGTCTGTTCCCCACTTTTGGCCAAGCTAAGCAATTCGTTAGCTCTTTTGAGTCTTTTTTCTTTCTGTTGCGGTGTAAGTTCTTGCACTTTTTGGAATTTCAATGGCTTTACACCGAACTCATTTTTCAATATTTGCCGAATGGAATATTGCGATATGTTCAGCTCACGAGCCATTGTTCGGCCACTGCGTCGCGGGTTTTGATCAAGTCGCTTCTTTAATTTTCGATCCATTTCTGCTGATGTTGCTGTTTTCTTCCGTCCGCTTTCTTGACGTCGGGCTGCGCTACCAGTATCACGGTAACGAGCGATGGCACGAGACACAAAAGAGTTATTCACATTAAAATGCTGGAGTGCTCTAACGATAGCCACTTGTGGTTTTCCAGCCAAATATAAATAAATCACACTATCACGCTTGAATTCCATCATGAATAACTTTGTTTTTCTGGATAATTCTCACCAAAATGTTTTGGACGCTTGTAAACTATATAATGCCCTATCACTGGAATAATTTTAACAGCTGTCGGACGAGTGGCTTGGAAATGACAGCAGCCTAAAGTTGGTTGCAGTTTCTTAATCTCATCCTGTATTATACCTATTTTGCTATATATCCGATTAGCATCACCTTTTAATGTATTTGTGATTTGGCAGGGATTAAAAATATTCGCGGTTTAGAGGCAATTTTCGTATTTTCTTACATAAAAATTAGGGTCTATTTTACCCGTTAAGTATTCTGGATAACCGGTCAAATTGGAAGGCTTCTGCCCAGCCTTAAACTCTAACGCCATGCAAACGTACCGCGTCGATTGGTTCAAATTGTGTCCTATAGAGCAACTGCAAAATCAAGAAAAATTTCCAATTCATCTCCTAACTATTTTGCAATCATCTTCAAAAACAATAGGGTTCTATTCTGACCCTAACCCCACTGCCACTTTCAATTTCGTAAGGATCGGACCATAATTGCGACCTGTAGCTTAATTACAAATAAACGTGGAAAGACGGACGGACATACATGGCTAGATCGCCTCAGCTCGGCGAGATAGGAAGAGCCATATATAGGTTCCTATGAGGGGGTTCAATATTTCGAGGTGTTACATAATTGTTGGCAACCTTATAATACCCCCAAAACTCCGGGTCAGCGTGTTTTGTATTTTCGGTTTAGTAGATAGGTATATATTCACGAAAAATTGTCAAAAAAGGTCCACTATTTGACACAGCAGCATCTGTTTTAAGTGCCTGAGGATTCAGACGTATTTTCCTAAAAAAAAATCAAATTGGGTTTCGAAGTTAAGGTTGGTGTTAAGGTTGAAGTTGGCTCCGAAGTTGGTGTTAAATCAAAAATTGTTTGATTCTGCATGTGCTACGAATGCCAAATATTGATTAAGAACTCCATTGTGTGGTAATGGAGGTTTTTTCAGGGAAACCTTGCTTACTTAGATCCTTTTCGCAACAAATGAACTACATGATAGTATCGTCCCTCGGAAACATAATAGTTCCTATGCACAGAGGTGTGGAGCAGCATAATCCTATTTGCTCCACTCCCTTGGCACTGTATCTTGTTGTATATTCATGAGACTTATTTCTTTAAAATTGTATTAAGGTCGCAATTTAAATTCAGAACAATAAGATTCCATAATTGACACAACCTACAATCTTTAATTTTACACAATGTAATTTGCATATCAACTTCGTAAATTATGATTAACGTTTACATGTGGATGGTGGCGGTATTCATCCGTTGTCTGTGTGTGTGTGTGTGTGTGTGGCATGGTAAGGCAGTTGGGCATGCGTGGCATCACAGGTCTCTTCCCCCATCTTTCTCTCTATTTGTCTCTCTCTCTCTCTTTCACTCACGTTTATTCCGGGTTACAACATATAACATTTTGGGATGGTGGTGTCTGGTAGGGCATTTTGTATTGTAACCTAACCCATGATTGTTATAATTCCTTTGAAGAATGTGACAAAAAAAGAGACGAAAAGCCTTTTTTCTCCAAAACATCTGTAGGCCTCAAGTGTTAAACTGGCGAACGTCACACCACCATCATCATGAAAGGTAGATAGTCGACCGACATGTACTAATGGACAAAAAAGTGAAAAAAGACCTATTATTGAAGCTGAACACGCACGAGCCAGTTGTTCTTTTGGGCCGTTTTTTAAAATAGAAATCTTTACAACAACAACATTGAGAGGCGACAACGAAAAAATGTAACAGAATACACAAATGAATAAAATGTAGGGATAATTTAAATTGAGAAACGGCTCCTAAATTAACAACCAACCGACGAAGTACAACAACACCATCGCCACCAACAAAGAGATTCAAGTGAAGCTAAACCCATTTACAGCTGACAAATGCATAAATAATGACGCGGTACAAAACAACAAAAAAATGGATGGATGGTGTCGACAACAACAACAGCAGCAGCAGCAGAATTTTGTCTGCAAGAAGAGCACAAATGACAGTAAAAAAAGAAGAAAAACGATATTGAAATTCAAATAAACAAAACTCAGGTATTGAATAATAAACACCCCCTATTGCGTGTTGCGACCCAGTCAGTTGTCGAGTTTGTTTTGGCTGACTGGAATGGAATAGCAATGAAGTTGAGAATTTGTGTTTGTTTTCCACAAAAAGGAAACCAGAAAAAGGGAGAGTTTAAAATAACAAACATATTTCCGCTGAAATTTGCTTTTATTTTGAGAATAGCCACTGGTTTTTATTGCAGCCCTTTTTGTGGCCCACCACCCCAGGTCAGTTATTGCTGCCTTTCCCCCTTTTTGTTTGTGACCACTAGTCAGTCCAATTAATAATCATTATCTTTATATTATCATTATTATTTTTGTATTTCGTTTTAATCACATTGACTATCTCGAAAATGCAACCAACCATGTTCCCTGCTGTTGTTCCTGGTTCTGATGACCATTGCTGTGTTCTCCTTTGGCTGGCCGGTTTGTTTTTTGTTCCATTATGCTGACGAACAACACCCATTGAAGTTCATTGCTTTTCAATGTGCTCGATGGGCTATTATCAACATGATTTGCCAAAATCGTTAAAGTTTTATTTACACTAGTTGACAAAGTTTTCTGGCTGAAATTTAGGATGTTCTGGATTTTACCGATAATAAGTTCGAATATATTATTAAAAATGTTCGACCCTTAGTCTAAGTACCTAGGATTTTGTTTAATTTTTTTGTATAAACATTACAAAGTTTGAAGTAAAACCAGTAAAGAAAGTCCTAAAGTCGGGCGGGGCCGATTTTATGATACCCTACACCACTTTGCTAATTTAGTTGAGCTCCACTTAATAATTAAAAGTTTTTATGGGAGAATTCAATCATACACGCTAAATATGCCGAAGCATTTGTATCTTTAAAATTCGGACTTGTATTGCCCATTTGGTGCGAAATTAATTTGAAATCGGATAAAAATATATATGGGAACTATATCCAAATCGGAACCGATCTCCATAAAATTTGAAAAAGATATTTCTGAGCTGTATTTTATATATTTTCCTGAAGATCGTTGTTACGGAGTGCATATTACGGCTGTGGGTAACAAATACAATAAATCGGTTGAACAATATATATGGGAGCTATAACTATATCTGAACCGATCTTCACCAAATTTGTCATACTACCTTCTAGACTAAATTCGGTCGTATGTGCCAAATTCCATCCCATTTGGATAAATATTAGACGTTTGGTGCACAATAAATGGTAAATCGGACGAAGTTATATATGGGAGCTATATCCAAATCTGAACCGATCTCGATAAAGTTTAGTAAAGGTATTTCTGAGCTGCATTTGATATATTTCCCCAAATATTGTTGTTACAGAGTGCATATTACGGCTGCGGAGGACAAAAATAACAAATCGGGTGAACAATATATATGGGAGCTATAGCTATATCTGAACCGATTTCGATAAAATTTGGCATACTTATTTTCAGGCCTAATTTGGTTGTATGTGCAAAATTCCATACTATTAGGGATGATATTACACGTTTGGTGCACAATAAAAGGCAAATCGGACGAAGATATATATGGGAGCTATATCTAAATTTTTACCGATTAACTCCAATTTCAATAGGGTTCGTCCTTGGGCCAAACAAATGTTGTTTGCAAAATTTCATCTCAATCGGATAATAAATGCGACCTGCATTTTGTTCACAAGAATACATGGACAGACGGACGGACGGACATGCATAAATCAACTCAGAAAGTGATTCTATGCAGATCATCAAAAGGAACTATGGGTCTATCTCGTTTCCTTTTGCCTGTTACAAACAAATGCACAAAGACATAATACCCTGACCACCTTGTGGTGTAGGGTATAAAAATAGAAACTTATTTCACCGACGTCAAGGAAGTGGACGGAAGAAAACAGAAACATCAGCAGAAATGGTTCGAAAAGTCGCAGTGACCGAAGAGTGGCTTGTGAGCTGAACATATCGCAGTATTCCATTCGGTAAATATTGAAAAATGAGCTCGGGGTAAAGCCATTGAAATTCCAAAAAGGGCAAGAACTTACACCGCAAAAGAATGAAAATAGACTCAAAAGAGCTAGAGAGCTGCTTCGGTTGGCCGAAAGTGGTGAACTGCCGAATTTGGTTTTTTCCGATGAGAAACATTTGTTGACCAGCAGTTTGTAAACAAACAAAATGATCGTGTTTAATGCCAAAGAGGTCAGCTGAAAATGTGCACCTTCGGTTGGCCATTAGAACTCAAGCGCCGGACATGGTGATGGTGTGGGCCGCCACAACAGCCGATGGTCGCTCTCCGCTCGTATTAATCGACCGTGACATCAGAATAAATGCCGAATATTATCGCCATATATTATTCTGGAGGGTATATTAAAGCCTTGGGCACGCAAACATTTTGGCCGCAGACCTTGGACTTTCCAGCAGGACTCAGCACCATCGCACTCAGCACGCGTCACCCAAGCATGGTTACAAAATGAGGTTCCTCGCTTCATTTCCAGCGCACAATGATCACCAAAATGTCCGGATACCAATTCGTTAGACTATTGTATCTTGAGAATTTTGAAAAGCAAGATTGGCATTAAAAAATACCAAAGTGTCGATCACTTTAAACAAGCCCTTCGCCGGGAATATGTGAAAATACCGCAGAGCAACATTTCATTGGCCATTTGATGGCCATAATTCGTGCCAAAGGTGACTAATTCGAACAAATCTAAAGTTATTCTAAAATATAATGCTATTTCCGACATTTTTTGCTTTCATTCAATAAAATTTAAAAAAAAAAATGTAAAAATTATGTATAAAATTTGTTGCAGTTTTTTTTTCTAACCCTTTATATCACAAACTTGGTCCAGTTACTGTTGTGGATCTGAAGATTTAAATTCCTGTCTTTGTTTAAAATAAAATAAAAAAAAAAATATATATTTTTTGTATCTTTAACTATTGCCATAAATGTTTTTTAGAATATTTCCTTTAACACCTAAATAGCAACCTATGGTGGTTTGGATCAAGCATCAAATATTAGCTTTCCAATCCAAACATATAATATTTTCTTGCCTATATTTTCCTATTTCTATATTGAAATCATTATTCCTATATAAGGAATCTAAAAAATTGCGTTCAAAATATTGAATTGAAATATTGTAGATATGTGTGCTTCTTCACTTTTTTCTATTTTTGAGAAAGAAACTACCATTTCTCGGAATCTAATGTCGATAAGGTCGGAAAGATTATTGTCGGTAAGAAATGGTAACGTTGTGGGACACTATCGCATTATTCCGAGATAATTAATTTTCCTCAGTTTACATACTTTAGCAAATTTCCAACTTAAGTGGACTAGAATTTGCGATATCCGGAACAGTCCCCGGGTTTTCTTTTCGCATAAAAATAACTTATTTCAGTTATAGAAACTTTTGTTCCGACCTATCTATTCAACACAATTTAAGCTTTATTTAAATTACTCGACTAAAACATGATTTTTCTCTTATTGTTTTACAGGTATGTACACAGGCAAAATTGCAAGGTTTCGCCAACACACGGACCTATGTTGGTAAACTTTGGTAAGCTGATTTAAGAAACACAAAAACCCTACGACACATAAGTTCGTACTCCCCATTCGGGTTGAAAATATTAAAAAATTCTTAAAATTAACTTTTTAATTTTTTAATAAAGTAATAAAAACAATAATAAAAATAATAAAAACAATAATAAACAAATCTAAACGAACTCACGATTTCACATTGACAATTAGGCACACCATACACTCAGCCGCTGTTACGAACAGATTTTTTTTTGTTTTAACGACGTGTATGTGCGTCGGAAAACTTTTCGTATTTTCTAATGATCTCTATATTTGGACGAGGATATTGGAATCTATCACCTTTATTTTTGTAGTCGGACTCTAGAATAACCCATTATTTTTTAATCCCATTATAATATCAGTCGGTTTTTCCGACACATGTATACCCACTTTATTAAACATGTTTTGATTTACGTTATGGGAGGTACCAGAGGCAGTCGTCTGAGATATTCCATCTTCATACCTGTTGATAGAAGTATTGGGATATAAGAAATTTTATGTGAGAGATAATTATTCAAAATTTTGACCCTTTGTTGGGGGGTACTAGAAGGAGTGGATCGATATATCCTACCTTAACATCAGATCTTGTGTTAATAAAAATATTTGAATGTGTGAAATTTGAAGACAATCTGACTGTTATTTCGCATTTTATAAGAGTTATCATTATTCCAAATTTTGACCTCTTGTGGGGGAGGTACTTAATAGAGTGGACCGATGTTCTCCATTTTCGCACCTGACCTGAACTGAAGAAAATGTTGGGATTCTCAAAATTTGCACAAAATCGAATGGTCCTTTTTTCGATGAGTTAAATTATTTTCTTCGAAACTTTTGAACTTTTGTGGGGGAGGTACCAAAAGTAGTGTTTTACCCATCTCCGAACTAAGTTTGTCAACAAGTTTGGACCACATCGGATATTCCCTTCCAGAGTTATCGTGGTCATCAGACAGACAGACAGACATGCGGACAGACGGACACACCCTGATCGACTCCAAATATCCTGAAACGAATTTGGTCCAAAGAGACCTAGGATATATAATCGTTATTTGGATGAGGCACGTTTTAGCCGTATCAAATTATATATACCCTTTGTAGTCATATGGATGAGGTATAATGAACCTGATAACACAATATTCCATGTCGCACGAAATAGGTATTTATTTTTATTATTTATTTATTTATTCAGTTTCCACTTTTTTATTTTGCCTGCTGCTGCGATTGAACTAAAGGCCTGTAGTTAAACATACGGCGCTTTGTATTTTTTTGTAGAATAAGTCATTATTTTCAAACTTCAAATAGTATTTTGTTCACATTACATTGTAATGGGTTGTGTGAACCATGTCTGTCTCGAGCAAAGACCAGAAATGATCGCTCGAATTCGATTAGAGAGTGAAACTCATTCGACTTCAAGCTGGAGTACTGCTGTGAATAACAGGTATAATGGTGAAGTTTTGTGCACTGATTATTCATTGAAATCTGTTTATTGCAAGATTGATACAGTTAACATGCTGTTTTCGACTTAAAATTTGTGTGCGGAAGCAAGTTGGTTTTAAATCGCAAATCCAACACTTAAGACCTCCACCCCCTATATGGAAGTCCACACCTAAATATAGACCGTTGTTTGGTCTTTTTTAGTTATAATTCTGAAAAAATTTGAGGTCAATGGATTTCACAAACCTTAGAAATCAATATTTTATAATTAACGGTAGATTCTCATTTGAAGGTCAAATTTACTTTTTTATTTATTTGTAAGCCAGTGTAATTTCTCTGCAACTTCCATAGACTGTGTTTGTGTATGTTTTCATTTTTACTTTTTTTTGTAGTTTTTGTGTAAATTTGTATTGTTATTGTCCGGTGAAAACATTTTCTGCTGAATTGGTTTCATTTGGCTGGAAATAAATTTGCCACAACCCGGAGCACATGTCGTCTGTCTAAATGTGTTAAAAATCAGCAGGTGTGCCTTAAATGTATGTGTAATCAGTTGAGAGAAAATTACAGGGGAGCGAGGAGATACGAAAGAGATATGGGAAAGTAAGGTTATTGCAATTTGTGGAAAGTAACGGAAATTTCATTGTATTAAACAGAAAAAAAGGATTTTCTTTTCATAAAGTTTTAACTATGGCGTGTGTGTTGTAAACATATATAAAGGTATATTTTTTTAATTAAAAATCAAATAAAAAAATCAATATTTAATTAAAAAATAAAAACATTTATTTCATGAGAATTTTACAATTTTCTTGGGTATTTAAACATTAGGACAAGTAAAAAAAAACATTAAGTTCGGCCGGGCCAATCCGTAAAAAAATGTGGTAAAAATCATCAAAATACTAAATATCCGGAGCTACCATTGTGTGGAGGTTATACGAAAACACGGATCTATACATACTATGTTCCGCCACAGGAGCTAAAACCCTTTACAAGCAACAAATCTTTCTTTTTCGACAAATTCGTAGAAGAATGTGGCAAAAATCATCAAAACACCGAATATCGGTATGTAACGTTATATGGGAGCTATCCAAAAAGTGGACCTATGTATACTGCAGGGTGAGATGAAAAAACTGCAATCAACTTCAGACTGCTGTCGTTTCTAAGCCACTCGTCCGAGTTAAAATTATTCCAGTGACAGCTCATTATATTGTTTAGAAGTGTACAAAAGCATTTTGATGAGAATTTTCCAGAAGAAAAGATATTCGTGATGGAATTCAAGCGTGATAGGGTGATTTTTTATATTTGGCTGGAAAACCACAAGTGGCTATCGTTAGAGCACTCCAGCATTTAAATGTGAATAAATCTTTTGCGTCTCGTATCATCGCTTGTTACCGTGATACTGGTCGCGTAGCCCGACGTCGAGGAAGTGGAGAGTAGAAAACAGCAACATCAGCAGAAATGGTTCGAAAAGTAAAGAAGCTACTTGATCGAAACCCGCGTCGCAGTGGCCGAAAAATGGCTCGTGAGCTAAATATATCGCAATATTCCATTCGGCTAATATTGAAAAATGACTCCGGGGTAAAGCCATTGAAATTCCAAAAAGTGCAAGAACTTACATCGCAACAGTAAGAAAATAGACTCAAAAGAGCTAAAGAGGTGCTTCGCTTGGCAGAAAATGGTGAACTGCAGAATTTGGTTTCCCGGTTTTTCCGATGAGAAAACATTCGTTGTCCAGCAGTTTGTAAACAAACAAAATGATTGTGTTTACTTGCCAAAGAGGTCAGCTGAAAATGTACATCTTTGGTTGACCACCAGAACTCAAGCGCCGGCCATGGTGATGGTGTGGGTCGCCATAACAGCCGATGGTCGCTCTCCGCTCGTATTAATCGATCGTGGAATCAAAATAAATGCCGAATATTATCGCGAAAATATTCTGGAAGGTGTATTAAAGCTTTGGGCACGCAAACATTTTGGCCGCAGACCTTGGACATTTCAACATCGCACTCAGCACGCGCCACCCAAGAATGGTTACAAAAGAAGGTTCCTCGCTTCATTTCTAGAGCACAATGGCCACGAAAATCTCCGGATACCAATCTGTTGGACTATTGTGTCTGAAGTATTTTGGAAAGCAAGGTTGACACTAAAAAATACCAAAGTGTCGATCACCTCAAGCAGGCGGCCAAAATACCGCAGAGCAACATTCAGGCAGCGTGTGACGGTTTCATTGGCCGTTTGAAGGCCATAATTCGTGCCAAAGGTGACTAATTCGAACATATCTAAACTTATTCTAAAATTTTATGCTATTTCCGATAAATTTTAAAAAAGTAAAAATTACGGCGTTTGACTTTGTTCCAGTTATGTTTAACTCACACTGTAGTTTTAAAAAATTCACTCCATCGCCGTTTTATATACATTTTATTAAAAGTGTTCCAAATACTGTCCGTTTATATGTTCTTTTAAATATTGTTATATCTAATTAAATTTTCTAAAAAAAACTCCCAACTTTCATAAATTAGAAAACGTGGCCACCATTTAATGAACACCTTTTAAAATTATTAAATAAATAACTTGTCTCAACCGGACAATAGTAAAAAAAATAGCGAACAAAGCGTTTCTTTAAACATTCCCCCACAACAATTTAAAGCATACGAAATAATTTAGCAATTAAATGCTTTTATTCTCCCTGTGTGACCATCTTCCAGTTGTAGTAGCCATGGTTATGGTTCCGAGTCTTCTCTTCTTCTCTTTTCTTTCTTTCTTTGAATTTGAAAATTATTGTTACACTTAAAACCATAACTATGAGTTGTCTTTCATATCTATTTTTTTCCTCTGAAGAATAAAACAAGTACACCTCAATCTTAAGCAGGGGTCAGCTGTCCATGCTTTTTCTGCTGTCACTTTGTCTCGCAGTCCGCCTGCTTACGGTGGTATTTTCTACTTCTTCCCCCAGCGTACTAAACGTGGTTATTAAATTTAATGATGCCATATTTAGTTGTTAGTCTGCAATTGCCAAGATGTGAGTCGGTCACAAATGCCATGGTAGCAAGTCGGCTTTAATGAAAACCAAAAAACAACAGCAACAATAACTATAACAGTGACAAGCGTGATTTTATTTCTGTAACGTTAATTATGATGTCTCTTAAAGTGGAAATACATTTCTTTGATGTTCTTCTTCATAGGTATTCTGTATTTTTTAGATATGTGGAGGTCGTTCGTTTATTTCTATTTCTTGTTTGGAGCACCATTTGTAGTCCACATTGTAAGTTAAGGTCTTTTTAAATCAAAGCAATTTCTTAGGTGAGGTTACGGAAATAAAGAAGCACTGTTATGTGTTGATTTGGCCTGGTTACGTTTTTTTGTATCAGAATGTGTTTTAGTTGGGTTTAAAGATATTCCATCAATCGTCTATTGCCTTTATTTCTCCATAGCTTTACATACCTTACAAGTATCCTGTTAGAAAATTATTGATCTTACCCTTTAGGGACCTGTAATTATACTCACATTACTTCGCACCCTTAGCTTACTTTTACTCCCATAAAAGTCAAGTCCGTGAAAATAATTTAAAATGTATTTTGCAAAGAAACGGTCCATCCGAATCTCGGATTCAAAAGGAAAAGTGATGAAAGAGAGATACCGAAAAAGAGTGATCGGGAGGGAAGTCAAACTATATGGCCGAAAGGGCCCACTATACATAAACTAAGAACAAATTTAACTGAAGGGACTCGGAGACAACTTTCCGAATACATGGAATTTATAGGCGGAAAAGATTTCGAGCATATACAATTTTCTGAGCATTTATCGCTCAACCATCGAAAAATTACAAATAGAAGGCTCCATTGTAGAGAAAAAAAAAAACAAGTAAAAAAGCAGTAAATTCGGCCGGGCCACAATTTAAATGCCCTTCCCCAATTGGAAATTAAAAAAAAAACGTTTAAAAATTTTGTTACAAATCATAAAAATACCGAATATAGGAAGTTACCGTTATATTGGGGTCTACTCGAAGAAGCATCAAATTTTAGAATAAGTTTAGATTTGTTCGAATTGGTCACCTTTAGCACGAATTATGACCTTCAAACGGCCAATGAAATTGCCACATGCTGCCCGAATGTTGCTCTGAGTTATTTCGAGGTATTTTCATTCCCGGCGAAGCGCTTGCTTGAGGTGATCAACACTTTGGTATTTTTTAGTGCCAACCTTGTTTTCCAAAATACTCTAGACACAATAGTCTAACGGATTGGTATCCGGAGATTTTGGTGGCCATTGTGCGCTGGAAATGAAGCGAGGGACCTCATTTTCTAACCATTCTTGGGAAGATCGTGCTGAGTCCTGTTGGAATGTCCAAGGTCTGCGGTCAAAATGTTTGCGTGCCTAACGCATTAATACACCCTCCAGAATATTTTCGCGATAATATTCGGCATTTATTTTGATGCCAAGGTCGATTAATATGAGCGGAGAGCGACCATCGGCTGTTATGGCGGCCCACACCATCACCATGGCCGGCGCTTGAGTTCTAGTGGCCAACCGAAGGTGCACATTTTCAGCTGATCTCTTTGGCAAGTAAACACGAAATTTTTGTTTGTTTAGAAACTGCTGGACAAATTCGGCAGTTCACCACTTTCGGCCAAGCGAAACAACTCTTGAGCTCTATTGACTCTATTTCCTTTCTGTTGCGGTGTAAGTTCTTGCACTTTTTGGAATTTCAATTGCTTTACCCCGAGCTCATTTTTTAATGTTTGCCGAATGGAATACTGCCATATGTTCACGAGCCATTTTTCAGCCACTGCGACGTGGGTTTCGATCCAGGCGCTTCTTTACTTTTCGAACCATTCCTCCTCATGTTGCTGTTTTCTTCCGTCCACTTACTTGACGTTGGGCTACGCTACCAGTATCACGGTAATGAGCGATGATACGAGACACAAAAGATTTATTCACATTTAAATGCTGGAGTGCTCTAATTATAGCCAATTGTGGGTTTCCCGCCAAATAAAGAAATCACACTATCACGCTTGAATTCCATCACGAATAACTTTTTTTCTGGAAAATTCTCACCCAAAATGCTTTTGTACGCTTGTAAGCAATATAATAAACTGTCACTGGAATAATTTTAACAGCTGTGGGACGAGTGTTTAGAAATGACAGCAGTCTGAAGTTGGTTGCAGTTTTTTTATCTCACGCTGTAGGGGGGCTACACCAATTAGTGGACCTTAATCGAACATTTTTCGCACGGAGAGACCAGACCTCCCAAATGTAAAGTTTCACCTGTTTGGTTGGAAATTGTGGCATAAAGCTTCAATGGAGGTACCGTTATGTAAGGGCTATACCTTAACGTGTACCAATATAGCCCATTTTTAATGCCATTTAAATAATGTGGATTCTATCGTGATTTGAACAGACAGACGGACGAACGGAAGGACAGGCGGATACCGGTAAATTGCCTCATAATTTTATTCTGATCAGGAATATATATACTTTTTGGCGTCTCCGACGAATATTTCGAGGTGTTGCAAACAGAAGGACGATTTTAATATACCCTCCATTGGTGGATGGCATAAAAATGGGTTAAGTAGGTCGAAGTAGGTACCGTTGCCTACAATTGACAAGGGTACTCATTATTTGGTACTGAAAAATGTGCAAGGTTCCTATGAATTCAGCACAGTACCTCCAAAAATATTTGTTTCTTTGTCAACATTTGTTGATCCATGAATAACTACTGATTTCGCCTGCAAATGTAGTGGCTTAGTAGATTGGTGTGTAAATAGTTACAACTGCCAAAAGACGTTATAACGTGGCAATGGGACCTTTTTCTATGTTATTACCAATGTACTTTCAAGGAAGTCATTTTTCAAAATATTTCAATTATAGGCGTAAGTAGGTGGCGTTGCTAGCATTTATTTGAACCCATTATTTTTGTTTGCTGCGTAACTTTATAATACTTTCTAATTTAGATTTTTAATTATCAATCTAAAATTAGATGTTCTTATTTTAATGGGTGGTTTTAACGTATTTTTAATGCTAGAAAAAGAGTTGATATATTTTTTTGCATTTGGAAGGAGTCATATTTTTATGAGAACATATAAGTCGACTTCTCCTTTGCTGCCAATCAAATATATATGGTGTTGCGACATGAATTTGCTCAATAAAAAATACCTTCTAAAATAACGGAGGTTTTACAATATATTTTTTATTACAAAACATTTTCCATTCACCTGAATTCATCAAATTAAAATTAAACAACTCTATAAACTTCTAACGGCAAAAGTTGAATGAACCCGAAACTTAAACCGAAATTTACATTTTCTCACGTTTTTTTTTTTCGCCGGCTAACAAATTAAATCTATAAAATATGAATATCAAAGTTAATGCTTAATTCTAAGTCTGTTAACAAACTGCTGCCCGGTATTTTGAGCAAACAAGTGGTGATAATGACGACGACGATGACGACGAAGGGGATTAACTTAAGGGTTTCTCAGATAAATTATTCATAAATTAACAAAAGAATAGACAAAATGCTGCAAGAAAATAAAATGGAAAACATAAAAAGACTACAACGAGCGACCATAAATTTTACAAAATGAAGAACAAGAAATAAGACAAATTAAAAGAGGTAGCAGTTAATTCTTGAGAAACTGTGGGAAAGACCTCAACGCCATGACACGCACTTACGCACTTAATTAACATATTTGGTTTTCTTAACCAGAAAACGCAAAAATTATATTCAAGGTAGTCTTGTGAATTTTTAAAGACAAAATTAACATGTTTATTTATAATGCCATGCCATGAAAACAAGGCCAACACTTTCTTACCTAAAAAAAGAAAAAGAAAATTAAATGGTTTTCCACTGTCACCATTCAAAGCTTACCCAAGAAACTCTACTTAAAACTAGTTCATCATAAATATTTATTACGCCGGGTGTAACTCAAAAAAAAGGAAAAGTTCTACCTTTCATTTTCATAGTTTTCTTTTTGCCGGTTTTTAATTACACCATAGCTTGTCATAAAGTAGTTCAAAGTTGTTCGGCAGTTTTCTTTGTTTTCGTCAGGGGTCACATTATGCCCATCACATTGTTAACTTTTTATGGTCAACTAACATCGAACATCTAAGGGTGTTTTCAGCCACCAAAAAAAAAAGAGCAAATGAAAAATTAAATTGTGTGAAAACTCCCATTATAAACTCAACTGACCCCAAAGTTGAGTTTTCTTTTCATTTCTCTATCTTGGGTTGTTGTTGATTAAGCCACTCCAATCATAAATACAATCGCCACCGGATATGCTGTCACTTTTAATATAAACCATAATTTATTTGTGTTAACATGTATTTTATGCTTAATAGTGTGTATGGGAAATATAAAATTAAGGTATATGAGAAATACAAAAATATTTCATCAAACAAATAAATCAAAGTAAATTTTATTATGTAAATTTTCGAGGCAAAAGAAGATTTCCAGGATTCTGAGAAATATTTAAATTAGTATAAAGGACTTTTTTTGTAAAAGTTCATTCAAATTAAGTTTTATTTAAAATCATATGAAAACAATTCCGTATATGTGGAAAATAACTCTCTTGGAAAAACCCTGTTAAGGTGAAAATTTGCCCCCTGCCACTTTGAAAACAATTACTTAGAATTTTGCATATAATATTGAATAAAAGGGAATGGCAAATACAATTATTTAAAGAGTAATAGTTCTCTAAACGATGTGACAAAGAATGTATCACAGCTCAGATTGGCTCAATTTTAGATGAAAGTGAAAAATATTCGCAAGTGGGAGAACTCGCAGAGTACGGGTCTTACAAGAAGTTTACTCTTTTTTGCTATATATGTGGAAGCAATCGTGAATACTCCTGTTTGAAAAAATAAAAGTGGAAGTGAAAACATTCGAAATAGAGTTCAATTTGACTCTTAGAGTGTAATCGAGTGGAAAATAAATGTATTTTCGTATAGTAGCAAAAAGTGTTTGATTTATGTAAAACTCTGCTCCCTGGCACTGCAAAAACAATTAATGTTTAATCGAATCATTTGAAATAAACAGAGTTAAAGTTCTCTAAATCCTAGGCTAGAGAATGTATCAGAGCTTAAATTTGATCGATTTTAGACGCTAGTAAAGACTACTCGCTAGTGGGAGACTTGAAGAGTACGACAGGGTGTTTCCTTTCTACTCTTTCGTTTTTTAAATAAAAAGAAAAGGTTGGAGTCATAATATTCAAAATATACAGGGTGAGAGAAAAAAAAACAAACTGCAACAAAGTTAAACGCCATAATTTCTACATTTTTTTAATTTTATTGAATGAAAGCAAAAAAATGTCAGAAATAGCATCAAATTCTAGAATAAGTTTAGATTTGTTCGAATTGGTCAACTTTGGTGAGACAAAAAAAAAAAAAAAAAAAAAAAAAAAACGCAACAAAGTCAAACGCCATAATTTCTTAATTTTTTAATTTTATTGAATGGAAGCAAAAACTGTCAGAAATAGCATCAAATTTTAGAATAAGTTTAGATTTGTTCGAATTGGTAACGTTTGGCACAAATTATGGCCTTCAAACGGCCAATGAAACCCTCACACGCTGTCCGAATGTTGCTCTGCGGTATTTTAGCCCATTCCCGGCAAAGCTCTTGCTTGAGGTGATCGACACTTTGGTATTTTTATACCCTCCACCTTGGAAAGGAGGTTAATTAACTTTGTCATTCCGTTTGTAACATCCTTAAATATTCGTCTTAGACCCCATAAAGTATATACATTCATAATCAGCATAAAATTCTAAGTCGATTTAACGATGTCCATCTGTCTGTCCGTCTGTCTGTCTGTCTGTCTGTCTGTCTGTTGAAATCACGATACAGCCCACATTATTTGATGTAGAGCGCCAAAATTTAGCAGAGCAATTTGCTTTGTGTCTAGGATGGTTGGTATTGAAAATGAAATGATATATCGGTCCACGTTCTGGTATAGTCCCCATGTAACGGCACCTCCCGATATTCGGTATTTCGATGATTTATGCCACATTTTTTCACGGATTTGTCTGAAAATTGGTATTTGTAGGTCATAATGGTTTCCAACTCCGGTGGCGAAACATTGCATGTATGGATCCATGATGACGGTACCTCCCGATATTCGGTAATTTGATGATTTTTGCCACATTTTTTCACGGATTTGTCTGAAAATTGGTATTTGTTGGTCATAATAGGTTCCAGCTCCGGTGGTGAAACATTGCATGTATGGGTCCATGATTTGGAATAGCCCCCATTTAACGGTACCTCCCAATATTCGGTATTTTGACGGTTTTTGCCACATTTTTTCACTGATTTGTCCAAAAATTGGTATTTGTGGGTCATAATGGGTCCTAGTTTGTGTGGCGAAACATTGTAATTATAGGTCCACGTTTTGGTGTAGCCCCCATATAACGGTACCTCCCTATATTCGGCATTTTAATGGTTTTTGCCACATTTCTTCTAATGTTTCTTTTACCCTAAGGTGGAGGGTATTAAAAGTTTGGCCCGGCCGAACTTAATGTTTTTTACTTGTTATTGCCAACCTTGCTTTCCAAAATACTCCAGACACAATAGTCCAACGGATTGGTATCCGGAAATTTTGGAGGCCATTGTGCGCTGGAAATGAGGCGAGGAACCTCATTTTCTAACCATTCTTTGCGTTGCCAAGACTTTAATACACTCCAAGAATATTTTCGCGATGATATTCGGTATTTAATCTAATGCCACGGTCGATAAATACGAGCGGAGAGCGACTATCGCCTGTTATGGCGGCCCATACCATCACCATGGCCGGCGCTAGAGTTCTGGTGGCCAACCGAAGGTGCTCATTTTCAGCTGAACTCTTTGGCAAGTAAACACGATCATTTTGTTTGTTTACAAACTGCTGGACAACGAATGTTTTCTCACCGGAGAAAACCAAATTCGGCAGTTCACCACTTTCTGCCAAGCGAGGCAACTCTTTAGCTCTTTGAGTCAATTTTCTTTCTGTTGCGCTGTAAGTCCTTGCACTTTTTGGAATTTCAATGGCTTTACCCCGAGCTCATTTTTCAATATTTGCCGAATGGAATATTGCGATATGTTCAGCTTACGAGCCATTTTTCGGCCACTGCGACGCGGGTTTCGATCAAGTCGCTTCTTTACTAATCGAACCATTTCTGCTGATGTTGTCGTTTTCTTCCGTCCACTTCCTTGACGTCGGGCTACGTTACCAGTATCACGGAAACGAACGATGGTACGAGACACAAAAGATTTATTCACATTTAAATGCTGGAGTGTTCTAACGATAGTCACTTGCGGTATCCAGCCAAATATAAAAAATCACACTATCACGTTTGAATTCCATCACGAATAACTTTTTTTCTGGAAAATTCTCAGCATAATGCTTTAGTACGTTTGTAAACAATATAATGAGCTATCACTGTACACTCCATAAGTGACTCTTATTCCAAATTTCTAGCTCTACTGGTTCTAGTACGAATTTCCAGCCTTATATGACCTATTAGTAATATGAAACTGGAATCGAACAGCACTCTTTCAAACAAAAATAATTCGCCTAGTTTCTCCAGAGCTATTCCTTTGCGTAGCAAAGTACTAAATTTATTATAGAGTGTAGGATTAGAAGTGGAATTAAGAATTGTAAGAGTGTGAAGGATTTGTGTTGTTGTTTTTGGAAATGTGTACTTCATATCGTACGATAGTTGTTTTGCGCCTAAATTATGTTGTAACTATCATATCTGCCAGAAATAGTTGTACTACACTTAAAATATTGCTTTTAACTGAGGAAATTGTCCTAGATTCCAAACATTTTGGCTTTGGATTCTTAGGACATTTTTGGGTCAAATCTGACTGGAAATTTTAGTAATCCCATCTGAGATTAGTTGGTGTGCGCTACAACTAGATTATACAGGCTTTCTATCTCCTATATACAAATCCCCTATTACTTCTTTTGAAGTTTTTAAAAATAGATACTTTTCCAGACATCTATGGCTGCAACACAAAAGTTATGCTAATTAAAAACTTGTTAGGCATCATCATAAACTTCCTTGGGATGTGAGTAAGAGGCCATAAACATTTGCACATAATCCAGCTGCATTCACACTCATCTTTCCACACCAACACACATACACACTTTTTTTTGCTGCCAGCCAAATATTCAAATAGGATTTACTTAAAGTATTTTGTAATGCTCTTTCTTTTATTAGCCATTTTTTCTGACCCATTAACACCAAAAGAAAACAACAACAAAAAAGCAACAAAATGAAAGACAATGAGTTGATGTAGTTATTTGCTATTGTTGTCTAGTGCTAAGCGAACACTTGAGGTAAGTTATTGGCTAAAGAGGTATTAGTGGCTGTTGTCTCCTTTCTGGTTGAGAGAAATATTTACCAGGTTGTAAAAAATCATTGACTTGTTTCGCAAGTTATGACGGATAAAAGTAGTTAAAATTGTAAGCCTTTGTGGGTGAGGTTTATTTGCCAAAAAGGTCAGCTGAAAATGTGCACCTTCGGTTGGCCACCAGAACTCAAGCGCCGGCCATGGTGATGGTGTGGGTCGCCATAACAGCCGATGGTCGCTCTCCGCTCGTATTATTCGATCGTGACATCAGAATAAACGCCTAATATTATCGCGAAAATATTCTGGAGGGTGTATTAAAGCGTTGGGCACGCAAACATTTTGGCCGCAGACCTTGGACATTCCAACAGGTCTCAGCACCATCGCATTAATCAAGCGCCGCCCAATGTTGGTTACAAAATAAGGTTCCTCGCCACCAAAATCTAAGGATACCAACCCGTTGGACTATTGTGTCTGGAGTATTTTGGAAAGCAAGGTTGACACTAAAAAATACCAAAGTGTCGATCACCTCCCCGTTTGAAGGCCATAATTCGCGCCAAAGTTGACCAATTCGAACAAATCTAAATTTATTCTAAAATTTGATGCTATTTCCAACATTGTTTGCTTTCATTCAATAACATTTAAAAAATAATATAAAAATTATGTCGTTTGGCTTTGTCGCAGTTTTTTATCTCACCCTGTATATATGATCTTCACAACAGATCTTGTGTTAACAAAAAGGTTTTTATTTGTGTCATTTGAAGAGAGTTGGATGCTTATTTGGCTTTATTTGAGCGTTTTAGTTTTCAAAATCTTGAACGCTGTGTGGGGGAGGTACCAGAAGAAATGGTCCGATCTATACCATATTTATAACAGATCTTGTGTTGATGGAAATATTGAGATGTACCAAGTTTGAATGTAATCGGATGTTAATTTCGCATTTTATGAGCTTCATGGATATTCAAAATGTTGACCCTTTGTGGGGGAGATACCTGAAGGAAGGGACCGATGTATCCCATCTTCACAGCAGTTCTTGAGTTAGTAGAAATAATGGGAATGTGTGAAGTATGAAGAGAACCGGATGCTTATTTCGTATTTTATAATCGTTTTTGTTATTCATTGGCCGTATCAAATTATATATACCATCTCTAGCCATATGGCTGGGGTATAAAAATAATATTTTTCGATTTAAGGATGTCTGACTCTCTAAACTCTTTTCGGGGTTCAATCAAATCCACTAGGTAGATTTGTACGAAAAAAAAACCAAACTGTGCGTGGAGTGTAGGAATAAAGCCAGAATTGTGAATTTTATTATTTTGATCAGTGTGAGTGTGTCGCTTTCAGATAATAATTTGGAAGTGTGTAGTACACAGTTTACAAAGAGGACTAAATCGTATTAAATTCGATACATAGTTTAGGAAAAAAAGAGAAAATTATGAGTATTTGTATAGAGATCACAGTGAGTATGTATCATTTAGTTAAGCTAGTTGATTTTATGAAATGTACAAAAAGTACTAAACGGTGATAATTTTTTAGGCGTACTGGTCGGAAACATTGTCCTTACTTGAAGATTATTTCCGAAATGGGTGAATTCGGCGTCATGGGACCATCTTTTTGAAGCTTTTTATTATTGTTACGCAGACTACTCTCGATAGACTTTAAAATGATACCCATGTTGTACCGGCAAATTTGTCCTTGTAGGAATATTGAAATTCAGGTTGAGCCAAAAAAACTGCATCTAAATCAAACGCCATAATTTTTACATTTTTTTAAATTTTATTGTATGAAAGGAAAATTGTCGGAAATAGCATCAAATTTTAGAATAAGTTTAGATTTTTTCGAATTGGTCACCTTTGGCACGAATTATGGCCTTCAAACGGCCAATGAAACCGCCACACGATGCCCGAATGTTGCTTTGCGGTATTTTGGCCCATTCCCGGCGAAGTGCTTGCTTGAAGTAATCGACACTTTGCTTCCAAAATACCCCAGACACAATAGTTGAACGGATTGTTATCCGGAGATTTTGGTGGTCATTGTGCGCTGGAAATGAAGTGATGACCTCATTTTGTAACTATTCTTGGGTGCCGCGTGCTATGTGCGATGGTGCTGAGTCCTGTTGAAATGTCCAAGGTCTGCGGCCAAAATGTTTGCGTGCCCAAGGCTTTAATACACCCTCCAGAATATGTCGGTGATAATATTCGGCATTTATTTTGATGCCACGGTCGATAATTACGAGCGGAGAGAGACCTCTTTAGCAAATAAACAAGTCTCTTCTTTATTTTTCTAACCATTTTTGCTGATGTTGTTGTTTTCATCCGTCCACTTCCTTGACGTCGGACTATGTTACCAGTATCACAGTAACGAGCGATGGTACGAGACACAAAAGATTTATTCCCATTTAATGCTGGAGTGCTCTAACGATAGTCACTTGTGGTTTTCCAGCAAAATATAAAGAAATCACACTATCACGCTTGAATTCCATCACGAATAACTTTTTTTGTGGAAAATATTCACCAAAATGCTTTTTTACGCTTGTAAACAATATAATGAGCTGTCACTTGAATAATTTTAACAGTTGTCGGACGAGTGGCTTAGGAATGACAGCAGTCTGAAGTTGGTTGCAATTTTTTTATCTGACCCTGTATAAATAGTTTTGGTATCATTAAATACATATAAGTAAAACCCAAAAACCACAATCCTGCACTCCCACATTTCCGTTTCCTGGATCCCACCCCTATTAGTTCGCCCAAATACAAATTGTACCAAATCATTGTACATTGTACCATGTAGTACACATAAGTACACATTTTCGTAACTACCTTCATCATAAAATCCGATAAAAATTTTATTTGCAAATTGCAGAATTCCACTCCAGAGGTTGTCCCAAAACTTAAATTGTACCTATAATAGTATCATTTATTTTAAAAATTATTTTTTTATCCTGATTTGCTCAGTTAATCCGTTTTTGTTCCTCCGTTAGAAAATGTTTTTCGAATTAATAGAAAAGCATTTAGTGACCTTTTCTAATAAAACTTTTCGCTTTTACATAAGTTCTTCTTGATCCCATAAGGGAACTAGTTTTGCTCACCTACAAATAAAATCTCTCTGTCTCATTCACTTCACCCCTTTTTTGCTTTAGCTTTTGCAATCATCATCTGTTATTTTCAAGCTATTAAACGTGATATTTTCCACATTAATAATTATGAGAGGGAACAAAACACGATTTAATTTCTCATTTCCTCAACTAGTTAACCTACATTTTATCGCAACTCGGACCGCACGGCACATTGCCATATTAAAAACAAATATGTGTTAACATTGTCGTTTTCATCCGACGACAACAGCAACAACAGCACCAACATCAGCATCGTCATTATCATTATTATTGTTGTTATTATTGTGTCATTCACCAAACAACTTCAGAAGGCACCTCCAGTCCAGCCACAGAAAAATTCTGCAACTTCTTCGGATTCTCTTAGGGGCGGGGACTGGGGGCTTTCCTTGGCGTTCCATTGCAAAATGGGACCTGGCATTGCATTTAACCAACAAACGTTACATTTTTGTTTCCCATTGTCACTTTCAATAATGTAATGAAGCGGATGAAGAGGAGCTAAACGATGGCATAAGCAAGAAAGCTGGCAGTCAGACAAGTGGAGAATGCCATGGATGACAACAACTTCGAAAGAAAATGGAGAAATGGAATGTGATTTTCTTTCTTTGTTTCTGTTTACCCCTGTGTGAACTACGGCGGCTGCTGCTGCTCTCATCTAAGTTTCGGTTTGGTTGTAGAGGAATTATTTCCTTGGCTTTTGACCACAATGTTACACGGCATTCGTTTGTCAGCCAGTCTGTCTGCCAGCATAGATTTCGAGCCACGGAACCACTAGCACGATTTGCTTTCAGTTTGGCGTAGATAGCAAGCGGCACATGCTTTATATGTCGAAATGAATCAAGTCTGGCACTTTATCACGCATCCTGAGCCATGTATGTCTGCCACCAAAGTGACGTATGACAATGTGGCCCAGGTAGCATCTGATAATGTAGCTCATTTTCTGATGGACACGGTTTTTTTTTCTGAAATCCACAAGAATCTCAGCTTCAATCGAAAAGTGGCAGTCTACATTGTTGCACTTGTTTTTTGTTCATTCTGTCTCTGCCTCTCCAAAACTTGGCTAACTAGAAATCTTATTTTCATTATATATGTATTTATGTGTCTGTCTGTCTGACTGACTGATTGAAAATAAGCTGCTTTGTTTTCAAACAAACACAATCTTTTTCAATGAACACGGTGTGGGAGTTTCTCTTTTTTATTCCATTCGGTTTTGAATGGCGTATAAATATTGCAGTCGTCTCCTTTCACTTTCTTTGATGGAAAATTCTAAAGGAAGACAGGTGACATGGTTAAGAAAAAACAAAAGCTAAGATATCTTACTTTTGTTGGGAACATTATTATGTTTATAGGTTTCGTCATAATGGTCTCGTTGGAAGCTAGATAATTTGTAACCCGGCTTGGTTGATAATGTCCAGACTGGGTGTTCCAACCCTAAAGTTAAAAAAAAACAGTAAAAAAAAGAAACATGTCGGAGTGGGCCGATAGGATAATTTCAAAGAACAAATGTTCGTAAAATTTTGAATTCTTGTAAAGTAAATTATACCAAATATTATAGCTATTAAAGGCATTTAACGGCTTGATGCCCTTTAAATCAAAATCGAATGGATCCCATTTATGGGAGCATGTAGTCGGAATATGACGCATGATCATAATTGGAAAAATGTGGCATAGCGGCTGTATAATTGACTTCATATATACTATGGTTTCGGAAAGATCCACCAATCCTCAACAGTTCCAAATAAACCAGCATCTGGCGGAAAATTGGCTATACAGGGTGAGATGAAAAAACTGCAACCAACTTCAGACTGCTGTCATTTCTAAGCCACTCGTCCGAGAGCTGTTCAAATTATTCCATTGACAGCTCATTATATTGTTCACAAGCGTACAAAAGCATTTTGGTGAGAATTTTTCAGAAAAAAAAAGTTATTCGTGATGAAATTCAAGCGTGACAGTGCGATTTCTTTAAATTTGGCTGGAAAACCACAGGTGGCTATTGTTAGAGCACTCCAGCATTTAAATGTGAATAAATCTTTGTTGTCTCATGCCATCGCTCGTTACCGTGGCATGCCTCGTGAGATGAACATATCGCAATATTCCATTCGGCAAAGATTGAAAAATGAGCTCGGGGTAAAGCCATTGTAATTCCAAAAAGTAAAAGAACTTAAACCGCAATAGAAAGAAAATAGTCTCAAAAAAGCTAAAGAGTTGCTTCGGTTAGCCGAAAGTGGTAAACTGCCGAATTTGTTTTTCTCCGATGAGAAAACATTCGATGTACAGCATTTTGTAAACAAACACAATGATCGTGTTTACTTGCCAAAGAGGTCAGCTGAAAATGTGCACCTTCGGTTGGCACCAGAACTCAAGCGCCGTCATGGTGATGGTATGGGCCGCAATAACAGGCGATGGTCGCTCTTCACTCGTATTAATCGTGGCATCAGAATTAATGCAGAATATGCGAAATATTTTGTAGGGTGTATTAAAGTCTTGGGTACGCAAACATTTTGGCCCAAAACCTAGAACATTCCAAGAGGACTCAGCACCATCGCACTCAGCACGCGCCACCCAAGAATGGTTAAAAAATGAGGTTCCTCGCTCGGTTTCCAGCGCACAATGACCACCAAAATCTCCGGACACCAATCCGTTGAACTATTGCGTCTGGTGTATTTTGAAAAGCAATGTTAGCACTAAATAATACCAAAGTGTCGATCACCTCAAGGAAGTGCTTCGCAGGGAATGGACCAAAATACCCCAGAGCAACATTCGGGCAGCGGCCAGCGTGTGACGGTTTCATTGGCCGTTTCAAGGCCATAATTTGTACCAAAGGTGTCAAATTCGAACAAAATCTAAACTTATTCTAAAATTTGATGCTGTTTCCGAAATTTTTTGCTTTCATTCAAGAAAATTTAAAAAAATTTAAAAATTATGGCGTTTGACTTTGTTGTAGTTTTTTTATCTCATCCTTAAGTTTGTCCGTCTGTGAAAATCATTTTAGCTTCCGAACGAATTGAAGTAGGTTGATAAAATTTTACTCGGATGTGTGTCAGGTCTGAAGGACTTCTGGTATTGAAAATGAGCTATATAGGAACACATTTAGTCGCAAACCCCATATAACTGTACCTCCATATACTCGGTATTTTGATGATTTTAGCGGCATTGTTCATCGGAATTGTTTCAAATTTCGTAATGATAGTTCGTAGTGGGTACTACAGCCTATGATGGAAAATTGGGTATACATGTACACATATACACTTTGTATCGCCCCCATATAATGTTACCTCCCTATATCCGGTAATTTGATGATGTTAGTGATATTATTCAGCGGAATTGTCTCAAATTTCGTATTTGAAGTTCATTATGGGTAATACAGTTCATCATACAGGGTTGCCCATATTCGACGGACCCATCTGGCAACGCCATAACTTTTGACAGAGATGTCACATCGCTTAATAACATACCGCGTTTGAAGCGTCAGTCCAAGCAGATTTTTACCATGAACCAATACACGCCACGCGAGCGCTCTGAAATTTACTTTCAACAGAAGAAGTCAATTGTGAAAACTCAACGTGCTTTTAAAACATTAAAAAATGTGAGAAGTGCGACTTCTAAGCGTTAAAAAAAAAATTTCGACTGGTAAGGCTCTTTCTAATCCGAAGAGGCCATATAAAAGTCGACTAAGGCGATCGGCCGAGAATATCGCTGCCGTACGAGCCAGTGTTGAGAGGTCCCCAAGAACATTCCAAAAACGCCGTTCTCAGCAGTTGGGCATGGCTCGGTCCACATTTCAACGGATTATTCGCATTGATTTGCATTTGTTCCCGTACAAAATTCAATTGACGCAAAGAATGTTGCCTGCGGACAAGCCTCGTCGATTGGAATGGGCCCATGGGCCCGTCGAATATGGGCAACCCTATAGATAATTGCATATGCAACCCAAGTCATATCATTCACCGGAATTGATTCTAATTTCGTATTTAAAGTTCCTAATGGGTACTACAGCTTGCGACAGGTAATTCCATATGCAGGATTTTATTCAATTTTTTTTTTTAAATATCGTAATTCGTTCCAAATGATGGAGGGTGTGCAAAATTTTGGCCTTCTATCTCAATTTGTTCGAAAGATAGCATAACTACAGCAGACAGACAGGCATCGCTGAATCGTCTTAGAATTTTACGTATTGTCTATCATGATTATTTGAAGGAGTTACAAACGAAATGACAAAGTTACTATACCCTTCATAAAATTGTGTATGCCCTCCACATTTGTTTTAAAATTTAGAAAAATCCTTACCGTGTATTTTGAATATCTATTGTTTTTCTATATTGATTGCTTCTATTTATTTGAATAGCAATTTCCTCTTCGGCCTCTTAATTGCCCTTTCAGCCAAAATTAACGTAAATTCAGTTAATCTTTCGAATTAATTACTTGATTTGAGTTAGTTTTTTTGACTTCTGTATAGAATTATTTATATGACTTCCCATATTTTCTGGGTCTAAACCGAATAATTTTAAAATTACGAATTCGTTATTTCCATTTCCACTTATTATATTTTTAAGCTCGCTTGATGATTTCCTTTTTTTAGAAAAAAAAAATGATTTCCATCTAATGCACTCAAATCCCCATTAATGTTCCTTTTAGAAAATTTGTTGCAGCACATTGCATGCCTTTGTGGCACCGTTACAAAACCCAAATCATCTAATAGCCAGCAATCAAACAATGGCCATTATATAATTTAGTCCCCCTTAATTTTGTTTCTAATTTTCGTTTCATCTTCTCATTGCAGGTTTTCACTGGAACTTTTAACGAAACACACAAAAAAAAAAACACGAACGAACTAATTTCAAAATAAACGGTAAGTTTTGGGATTAAATTTTCAGTATTTTGTTGTCATTATATTTAATCGGCTTAATAGAAACAAAAATAAAAAAAAACATTTGCCATTGTCTGGCACCAAAAACGGAAATCACAGAATTGAGAATGATATGAACTTTTTGAACTCCATTTGTGAGATCGTCTGACCAAAATCATTCCAATTAGCCATCTAATGGATTTTTTTCAATCTCTTCTTTCGTCAATGTAACATCAAGTGGCCATATTGGGCTTTTCATGATTTATATAGTTGTAAGTTTTGCAAGTTTGTTTTCGTTTTTCAAACTATTTTGTGACCCAATTTTGTCATTTATTTATTGTTGAGATTAAGAAGACTAGCAATCAGTATTAAGTACCGCAAAAATAAGTAGCTAAATGTGGTTGATTTGAAGAGAAATTAGAGGCTGACTAATAGTGTCTTCACATTTTAAGTAATTGTGTAGCCCTTGAGTTTAAGATTCACTGCAATGAGTATCTTTATATTTATCGATTTTCAGTTGTCAGAAAATAACTACTTATTTCGAACGTCAGTCCTCGTTGAAATAATGGGTTGGTCCCAACATGTGAAAAAGTCTAAATTTTCACAGTGATGTGAGATCCCAAAAACGGAGATTAATTCAGGAAGGCATTCTATAGCTCTGAAATTTCAGTATGTTTGGAACTAGGAACATCCAATCCAAATTTTAAAAAATTGTGTAAAAAATTGACTACAATAATTAAAATGCCGAATATCGAATATAGAAATTGTTTTAAGCAGAAGAACCCATTACAGAACCAAAATGCTGAAGTTGTAGTAATTCCTTTAGAAAATTTGGCTAAAATCGTCAAAATACCGAATATTGGAAAGTATCATTAAATGAGGGCTATGGGAAAAAGTGGAACTATATAGAAAAGTTCTGCCACAGGAGGACATCACATTACAAACTCTAATGACCGATATAGCTCATCTTCGAACTTGGCCTGACTGTAGACAAAAGACAACTGTATGCAAAAGTATAGCTTCCTGTCACATGCCGTTTGTACTGTAGCGTGATTATAGCAGACGGACCGACAGACGCACTGTGGGGTAAGATCCCCAAGTTTGCTCCAGTATTTGGTATAGATCCTATATTACTGTACTCTTTCACATTTTCGGTATTTCGAAAGTTGCGGCCACAATTTCAAACTCAATCATGAGTAAGTTGAAATTTTGAGCTTTGAGTTAACAGAATCTCTCCTTTCTAAATGTTGTGAAGAAAAATCCATTATTTTGTATGTGTTTTGTTTTTTGTACTTTCATACCTTAATCAGCAAAAAAAACAAAAAAACTTGAGTTAAGCTAAATAAATAATTTATCGTTCGAAAATACTTCTTATGAGAAAAAAAGTATATAAACAATTGGCTGGCAAACAAGTCTTCTCAATTAAGTCTGAAATAGACCAAAACCTTATCAATATACTAAAAAATATGTAATTGATTTTTAAACAAGTAAGCAAAGGCTATAGTCGCGCGGGGCCCTACAACACTACAAAATGTAAGCACCCTTGTGTCCAAATCCATTTTGCAAAATGTCGTTTTTGAAATGATGCCATAGATGTTACTGATCAAATCTTTAACTTAGCTTTTTGACCAGAGGTATTTGCCTTATATATTCACACAAACTTTGTGATCCGTTTTACCTGCTAAATATAATTCAATGGTCATTCAAAATATTAGACTTCCTCCCTGTCCTTAAATCTCTTCTCATGCTAAATTCCGTGTTGATTGGTTTTCAATAGCTACTGCAAAATCAGGAAAATGTTATTTTTTGGTCCATTCACATCTTCAAACACAATAGGCTTTAATTCTGACCCTAACCCAACCCCCATGCAAAATTTCTTGAGGATAGGACGATAATTGCAACCTCGATGATACCAAGAAATTGTAAGTCAAATTGAAAAAATCGCATGCGATAAAAAAAAAAAATTGACAAAAAATCGAAAGATGTAACAAAAAAATTAAATTTTTTATTATACAAAATTAAAATCTTAGAACCTTTTTTAAATTCCATATACATTTCGGATATGGCGAAATTAGGGCCATATTTTGAATTAATTTTTAAAATATTTTTACATTACTGTTTTTTCAACTTTTTTATTCTAAAACACATAACTACCTGTTTCAATGTTTCATGTTTCAATTTAAAATTATTCAATGAGAAAAAAACTAAATTATTACTCTTCAAAAAACCATATCGGTCCACGATTTCGTACGGTCCACCCCTTAGATATTTTTCGTTTTTTTTTTTAATTGTTTTTTAAGTTCTTTCCAAATGGTGGGAGTTAGCTGGTTTTTTACTTATTATTTTCAATATGGTTTACTCAGTGAAATTTGTTGGGAGAGTAAAAAATGATTTTATTTTCTTGCACGAAAATGAAAATAGTGGAGAAGGCAAAATTTAGAAAATTCTAAGCAGTGTAACCATAAACATCAACAAATCAAACGAGCACAAATCCAATAGGCATTTTTTTCCAAAGAACATCAATTTAAATCTTAATACACGACTTTCAAAATTTCTCTCGCTTTTCACTCTCCTTTACTGGGCTTTTGCGTGGAATTTGGATAATTTTGTAAAATATAGAGTACGATAAGTACAAATTGCTTGTTTTTATTCGTGAGCACCCCCGCTCGAAGAGTACGAGTTTAACACGAAGTTTACTGTTTTGTTATGTCGGTTTCTCTAAGAATGAAATGGGCGTCCTATTCTGAAGCTAGTTAACAATTTTACAGACCCAGTTCTTTGTATAGCCCCCATATTACGCTAACTCGCTATATTCGGTATTATGATGATTTAAGCGACATTATTTAATTGTTTTAAGTTTCGTATTTGAATATTCCAATATAACGGTAACTCTCTATTCTTTTTTTAACGGATTTTTTTTATAATTTTTTTTTTCGAAAAAGCTCCATCCGACTGAAATTACTGATTTTGAATTGTTTATGTGTGGGTCTCTATGAATGAAATCAGGGGCCATATTCTATGACTTTTTAAGAACTCTACTCATTGTTATTTTTCAAAAACTTTTTTTTTGTTACAATATCAAAAGCGTTTTTATCAGTTTTTCAATAGATAAAAGTTACGGGCTTGAAAGTGTTGAAAATTATTTTTTAAAGCCTTCTTGATGATCTCTCAGTGCAATAATGAACTAGCATGACAAAAATTAAGAAAAGTACTCGGCAATAAGAGAATCTGCTCGATTTCGAGCATTAGAAATTAACAAAGCATATTTTAATAGAGCATACCCGGTCTTTTTTACGCGAAGGAGGATTCTTGCTCGAATTCGAGAAGAAAGTGAACTCGAATTTAAGGCAGCGTTTAGTAGCTCTGGCTTTTGGGAGAAGCGGCCGAGCTTTCTCCGTTTGATTGCGGATTAATTTATCGAAAATTAAATTTGGATGAACAAAATAATGATCGGGGACTTAAAATATAGTTCATTAAGTGATTACCGTTTACAATTGATAAAAGGAGACTATCTATTTCCTGGAATTGAGGAATCCCTTAACATTGAGTGAGGAATCATTCTACAGTAATTGAGGAAACACTTCATAGCTATTTGTTTTTTTTTATTTTTTTAACTATATAAAAATGCATTTATTTTAAATTTTGAATGAGTGAACAATTTTTGGTGAGATAAAAATGAAATCTTAGTAAATGACAGAAAAAAAGTCGGTGAAAAAGAGTAAAAGAATAGATCAGTTAGCACAGAACACGATTTTAATAGAACCCTCTGCTTTCAATTATTCTTTATGATCATTAAGGCCAATTGTTGACCTGAGGCATAAGAGGTTACAAAGGTAGTTTTTACTTAGTTTTGAAATATTTAAAAACTCCTCCCTGAATTAATATTAATTACTTAAACCCAATCCACACAAGCTCTCACTCTGCATTACTTAACTCTCGTTGATTCTCAGTTAACATCTGTATTCCCTATGCCATCAACCCAAGTCAGGCAATAGCTCATATCGATTGTGTTCCTTCCTTATTGGGTTGTTTTAAAAAGTTTCATGACCTTTTGCCCTGAAAAAAACCTATAACTGATGTGGCACACGTTTCTCATATAAAATCTTACATTTTATGGCATTTCTTTTGAAAATTGATGTTGGAAAAAACCTACCTACGCACTCGCTCGCTCGCTCACTCACTCGTCAGCATCGAAGTCACAGCTTACAGAAATCACTGTCATGTTTAGAGAGTTGAGTGCACGTGCTTCTGCTGTCGCTGCTGCTGCATGCTGTACCGCAGTGTGCCGCAAAGCCATTGCAGTCAATCAGGCCGTCAGGCCACAACACCAAAAGGCACGCAGCCAATTGATTTGGTGTTTTGTGATTTCCTGATGTCTTTTCCAAGACATTGACTTGAATTTCTCCATGCGGTGTGGTTGTTGTCGAATGCTTCAACATAAATTAAACGCATTTCACATTTTGTGACCCATATTTGGGTCTCGGAAACAGGAAAAAAAGAACCAAACAAGACAAGCATCTGAGAGGTTGGTTTTATTTACTTCATTACCAGTTTGGTTCCTGATTTTCTGGGCTGTGAGTGTTGTGCGTACAAGATTCTTTCTTTCAAGCTTCGATTGGAACTAAATGCCTGCAGAGGAGCTACATAAATTACGGATTTAAGGGCATCTGTGATTTGTGGATAAGAATTGTGTTTGGCTGCGGAATGATGTCAAAACATTCATTTATCTGGTAAATAATTTATAAATGTGCTTTGGCTCTTTATGGAGGATACAAACTGCAAAGATCTAGATTTTTAAATGAAATAATGATGGCATTGTTAGAGATTTTTTTAAATTGCTACTCAAAATGTGATTGTGAGGTAGTTTAATTCAATGAATCTGCTCCCGATAGCATGGGAGTGGAGAAGGCATGAATTGAACATTTTTAATTTGCAAAAGCGAGGAATAATTCTTAAGGACAAATAACACTATGCAACACTAAAAATAATTGCAGGAAAAAGTCAGTATTTTATGAAAGTAGAGTTGAAAAGGAAGATACTTTTTTGAAAGTTTGCATCACAAATTAAGCTGTTTGAGGAAGCAAATATTCCGTCCTCTTCCACATTCTTTGAAATTGTCGCATTAGAATTATTTATCATTCTTATTAATTTTAATTAATTAGAATTATTTAACATCCTTCTAGGTATATAGTGTCTTCGATAGCAATACGAGGATTATTTTAGTCGAAGAATTCAACCCACAATCGAGTTATCAAAGGTGTCTTATGAGGCCTTCTTCCAAAGGCGATTATAAAGTCTATTTAAACGGATTCGTAACAAGTCATAATATCCTACAAATTACTTTGTCTTAAAATTCTACTATAGGTCTCAGAAGACAGCTCTAAATCTTAAATCATGAATTCATATTTATGAAAAAGATATTTTAGGGTTAAAGCCTTACGTTTACCACAGAGCAGCATCATTTTAGAAGGACGAGACCAAAGACAATTTTTGTCTATCAAATATATATATATTTTCTTCACATATTTTCTTTGCCGAAGAGACGCAAAAATATTTCCTATTTTTTAATTTAAGTCAACATCTCCCTTTGATGCTTCTCTTCTGCGAAAAGTGTCATAGGAAGAAATATTCTAGGCCAAATTTCAATTTGGGTCTCTAAGCAAAATATAGTTGTGCTCTTAGCATTAAAACTATTATAAATATTTATATAGGGTTAACAAAATACCCCATTTTCGCAAATATAGCTCTGTTTTCGAATTCGCTACCAGTCTGGGTTGTGGGAAATTCCAAGTCGATTAAAATTCGATTGGTAGAAAGAGTGCTGGGCTCTGAGGCAAAACTTTGTTAGGGCCTTTATATGGCCTTAACCATACCATTATCTTAAAAAATATTTCGGAACATTCTCCAGCTTTAACCATATCCCATCAAAGTATACTGCTGAAAGCTTATAAGGGTTCCAATTTGCGAATTTATTGCATTGCTGGGGAGGGAGTTCCTTTCGCCCTTCACTTCACCCACAACGGCATTAAGCCTTGAGGTGGTAGAGGTAGGCATCTGGTAGTATTTTAACCACTAGAGGAGTTGTCACTGGGCTGCTCTGAGTTACAAGCAGAAAAGAGCTCCGAAATGCTCACTCCAACTTGAGTAGAGTCTGAAACACACTCGGATAGGAGCGGAAATGCTCCTGCGAAAAAAATAATTAAGAATACATATTCTACTTGTCTATGTCACTTAAATGACATGTTTCATTTTCCACTGACTTTACTCTATTTCGAACATTTTGGCTCCTACTCTTGTAAAATTCGTACTCTTTGAGTACTTCCATTCACGAGTATTTTGCACTCACGAGTAGGATCGATCAAATCGGTGTTCAGAACTTAATCTCCAATAAAAGTCGATTTCGACTTGAAAGAATTGATTATTCTAAATCGGAATTCGAGTTATGTATTCCAAGATGGAAGCAGAATTATTCCCAAATTCTAGTCATGTTTTTCCTTTGACAAAAAAGTGCACTCTTCGGTCTACCAACGGCAACGTAATCTTGTCTCAGAACAAGACCTCATACAAAAGTCGATTTCGACTTTGAAAATTGCTTAATCGAAGGTCGAATTGTCTATTCCAGCCAGAACTAATGCCAATTCTATTTATTTTTGCCTTAAGGCAAACAACTCTGCTAATCAATTTTTCAATCTATTATTTTTTTAATCTGTTAAAAATCGATTTCGATATGTTCTTTTCAATGCCAATCGGCTTAAGTCGATTCTACACTGACTACTGTCTCTCATATGTGCACAAAGCGTTGGACATTGAAGCAATGCTCTCCCACAGACCCTCAAGGTTGACATTCTAGCTAAAAACAAAGCCGAGTAACGCATTCCTAGGGACTGAGAATACGAAGACTATAAAGTCGACTTTTAGAATTATGCAAAAAACAAAAATGTCGGCTTTTCGATCTTTCGATTTTGTCCAATCAGTAAAAATCGATTTTCGATTTTGATTTGGAAATTCGAACGAAGCTCTATGATCCAAAAATCGAAAGTTGATTACGCAATATCGACTATGCATTTTTACAGCTGGCTTTTAGACTTCTCAACACCCAAAGTTGATTAATCGATCAATCTATTAATCGAAATTCGATTTAGTGGGAACAAGAAAGTAGGAGCTACTAATCTCTTTTAAAGCAGAATTAATGCTAAATTATTTAAAGATTTGTTGTCTTTCAGAAAGAAAGTATATTTTTCAGTTTTCGATTTTAAACCGAGCAACTAAAAATCGATCTTTGACTTCTACTTTCCGACAATAAGTTGTACAAAGTAGATTTTTTATTAAAGACACGGTAAATGCTGTATAATTTTGGCGTTATATGAAAGTACATGCTGTCCAAAATCGGAAGTAGACTACGAGAAGTCGATTTTACTATGTTATACTCAAACAATAGTCATTTCGACTTCAAAAAGTCGATAAATGAAATTTCATGTTACATAAATCTGAAAGCAATCAGTTATAGCCGCATTCTTTTTGGTTCGTGAGAAAATAGACTGCAAAATCGATTATGAAAAGTCGAATTTGCTATTTTGAACGCTAGCAATAGTCGATTTCGACTTGGAAAAGTCGATTAACGCAATTTCGAATTACATAGACCTGAAAGAAATCAGCACTCGGTGAATGCATGGTCATAGTCGCATACTTTTTGGCTCATACGAAAATAGATAGCAAAATCAAAAGTCGATTACCAAATGCCGAATTTGCTATTTTACACGCAAGCAATAGTCGATTTCGGCTTTCAAAAATCGATCTAACGAAAATTAAGCCATCAATTTTCATTGAGTGCTAAATTAAAGCACACTGTCTGATTTTCAATTCTAAATCTCTAATGCTTGATGTGAGAAAAAAAATCCCACAAAAGTAATCACACTCAGTGGCTAGGAATTCTTTCGTTTCTAGTTTTGGTTTTTTCCCGTAACTTCGTCATGCCTTTGCTTGGCAGGCTCTCTTGCTTGCAATGAACCTGAGAGGTCGTAATGTGTTTGAAATGCATATAAATTTATTTTCTTGGCACGTTTGTGCATTTGTCGTACACAACAACAACGATATTGCCAACAAATCTTATAGATGTCAAATCATGCTAAATATTTACAATATTTTATAATGCGATTGGGTGTGGTAGTGGAGGGGTCGGCAGTAGCGGCTACAGTATGTATCTTGAAATAACATTCATGAACTGTCAGTCAAACATGATCAATAATGCAAACAATAACACTCTGCACGTTTGCCGTCTTAAGAGTGAGAGAGAGAGAGAGAGATGGAGGCACTGAGGAGATGGGTTGCAGTCCCAAGTAAATCCATGCAAACGCCAATGGCGACGCATAGCACTTCAAGTCATCGATGCCATCGAACCACAACGAATTCTGTTTAGAGATGCATTGGGCCATGCGTGCGCATTGGAATGGTGTTGAATTACAAAGGGGTTAGTATAAAAATTCGAGAAATAAACAGCAATGTTGCAAATCCGATGCAAATTACACGATTAAAGAGCCACATTGTTGGCCGCAACACATTCACCGCATTTTTATGACATCTACTTCTTATTTTTGCATTCGTTTGCTGACGACGCAGTCCTCAGCTTACTTCTTGGCCACCATTTGATGATGTTACACATTAAGATGTGAAACCATACAACTGAGGAGCCATAAAATCCATTTGCTTGGCCATAAAATAAAAATATGACGCATAAAATGCCACAGTAAAATACAACACCAAAGAGTAAGGATGGAAGCGGGAGCAACAGTCAGTCAGCCAGCCAGCTTTCCGTCCAGTCCCACAGTCTTTGTACAAAAGAAAGTTGTTTTGCGCGCGATAATCGTCAACATTGAGAATATTCCTCGCCAGAAATAAAAAAACAAAACAATGTAATAACAAGAGAAACAAATATGAATAAATAAAATTTTCATCTTGGGGTCACTGATATGAATCGATAAATCAAGCAACAAATCATCCTCTTAAATCGCAAATGAATGCGAAAAGCGAAAGAGGAAAAATGCGATAATAAAGAGATGCTTGAAATCTCTAATTGATGTCACGTATTTGTGGAAGGAAATTAAAATCAAACAATATACAACGTTATGATTGGAAAGTGTCTGATATAGTAATTTCTATTTATCAGCATATTTCGTAGTTGCATATTTTCGCATCATGGACTTCGCTGGTCAAATGATTATTTTCAGGAAATTTATTTCGTTTGGTTGGTTCAGAAACTTATTTCTCATTGTTTTGAAAAATTGATCCTCAGTCAATGTTAAACCATATCTTCAAATCAAGCGACAGCGTTGAAATATTTACAGGATAAACATCTCATTCAAATTATACAATAAATTCAAAGCTGAAGGAAAAATTACGGTTCACTGAAGGGATCAATAATGAGGAACTAGTTCGCGTCTCACAAGGGACCAATTACTGCATATAGTTCCCTCGTTGCATTTAACTCAGTTTAAGGATTTATAAATCTTATCAGCTCTTTTTAGTGTTTCGTTTTTTATACTCTAGTTCTCTTTGGACCAAATTCGCTTTAGCATATTTGGAGTCGATCTAGATGTGACCGTCCGTCCATCTGTCTGGTGCTCACGGTAACTCTCGAAGGGAGAATCCGATTTAGTCCAAACTTGGTACATCGTAATATTATTGTCAAACGGATCGGGCTCAGAGATGGGTAATATCGGACCACTCCTTCACGTACCTCCCCAACATTGAGTCCAAATTTTGAATAATTATAACCCTCATAAAATGCGATATAAGTTCTCTTAGAATTCCACCCATTCCATTATTTTTATTAACACTAGCTATGCTATGAAGATAATAGATATCGGTCCACTCCTTCTGGTACCTCTCACAAAACAGGTCAGCAATTTACTAGCAATAATAATAATTTTCCTAAAATTTGAATTAATAATTCAAATTTCATAAATCTCAACATTTTTTCTCACATAAGATCTGGTGTGAAGATCAGACCACCATTCTGATACTTCTCACAGAAAGGGACACAATTTCCGCGATTCTTTTCAAACTTGGTATTGAATATGGATTTAAATATGGAATTTAATAGCCCAAACTTGGTATTGAATATGGATTTTAAAAATTGGATTTTAACAGCCCACTCCTTCACGTACCCCACCCACAAAAGATTGTAATTTTTTTTGATTAACAAATTTAAGATTTTCTATAATTTTGCACATCCCAGTATTTGTTGTCACGTAATATTTTTGGCACGTTGTAATATTTATATCAGACTTATGTCAGATACGAAATGGACAACCCTTTGGGGACCTCTCATATAAAGTGTTGAAATCTTTAATAATCGTAACGCAAGTCTATATATGCAGGGTGATATAAAAAAACTGAGATAAAAACAAAGTCAATCGCCATAATTTTTAATTTTTTTGAATGAAAGCAAAAAATGTCGGAAATAGAATCAAATTTTAGAATACGTTTAGATTTGTTCGAATTGGTCACCTTTGGCATGAATTATGGCCTTCAAACGGCCAATGAAACCGTCACACGCAGCCCGAATGTTGCTCTGCGGTTTGGTGTTTTTTAGTGCCAACCCATTCCAACAGGACTCAGCACCACCGCACGTGCTGAGTGCGGTGGTGCTGAGTCCTGTTGGAATGTCCAATTTCTGCGGCCAAAATGTTTGCATGCTCAAGGCTTTAATACACCCTCCAGAATAATATTCGATAATATTCGGCATTCATTCTGATGCCACGGCAACCAACGGCTGTGGTGGCCCACATCATCACCATGGCCGGCGCTTGAGTTCTGGTGGCCAACCGAAGGTGCACATTTTCAGCTGACCTCTTTGTTTACAAACTGTTGGACAACGAATGTTTTCTCATCAGAGAAAACCAAATTCGGCAGTTCACCACTATCGGCCAAGCGAAGCTAGTTCTTTTCATTATACCTTCCGCCGAGTATCCGATTTGGCCCAAACTTTGTAAATCGAAATATTTCGGAGATGGGGAACATCGATCCACTCCTTCTGATAACTCCCTCACAAAATGTCAAATGTTTCAAAGAAAATAAGTTACCTCGTAGAAAGAGAAGGGATTATTCTATTTTGCGTTAAGTTTGTAAACCCCAATATTTTTGTCAAGGCTGGGTCAGGTATGAAAACGGACAATATCGGCATCATCCCCCCACAAAGGGTCTCAATTTTGAATAATTATAACTCTTATAAATATGAACAAAGCGTCCGATTGTCTTCATAGTTCATACACTCTATGAAGAGTACTAGATCTGGTGTCCATATCGGTCCATTCTATCTGGTACCTCCTCCACAAAATTTTGAATTGTCATGAAGCTCGTAAAGCACGAACTGAGCATTAAATTTCTTTCGAACTCGCCACTTCTCAATATTACTATGAAAACAAGATCTGTTGTGAAGATGGTAGATATCGGCCCAGTTCTTTTGTACCTCCCCACAAAGGGTCAACATTTAGAATAACTATGTCTCCCATAAATTCCAAAATAAGTATCTAATTTTCATTAAATTTCATGAAAAACAAATATCTTTATTAACTAAAAATCTGGTGTGTAGGTTGGATATATCGGCCCACTCCTTCTGGTACCTACAACACAAATTGTCAACATTATGAATAACCAAAATGATCATAAAATGCGAAATAACCCTCCAATTTTCTTCTTTATTAATTTCGCGTTTTATGAGTTCATGGGTATTGAAAATGTTGACCCTTTTGTGGGGGAGGTACTAGATGGTGTAAACCGATACACTCCAACTTCACACCAGGTCTTGGGTTAATGAACATATTTTGATGTGTAATTTGAAGACAATCTGACTCTTACATCACATTTTATAAAAGTTTTAATTATTCAAAATTTTGACTTGATGGAATGGTCCGATATTGTCAATTTTCACACCTGACGCAGCACTGATGAGGATTTGCAAAGTTGGGGCAAAATTGGATCATCCTTTTTCTTTCTGTGCAGTAAAATACGATTTTGAAAACATTGAACTTTTGCGGGGAGGTTCCAGAAATAGTGGACCGATATTGCCCATATCCGAAATTGGATACTCCGAGTTATCGTGCACACCAGCCAGCCAGATGGACGGACGGACGAACATCGCTAGATCGACTCCAAATATCCTTAAACGGATTTGGTTCAAAGAGATCTAGGGTGTAAAACTGTCATTTCGATAAGGCGCTTTTTGATCGTAGCCCTTTGGCTGAGGGTAAAATAGGCTATTGTATGTTTTGAAGGAATAATTCATTATTTTTAATATACAAGTAATGCAAAAGCTATTTTGTTCACATTACCAAATAATTATTTATTTAGTTCATGAAGATATGAGAATACGCAGCACAAATGAATTTTTAAATTAGACTTGGAGAATTTTTGCATTGAAACCCCGATGCTTGAGCTCAGGCTGAATAACTTTTCCAAAATTCGATGGATTAGAAGTTATTAAAACGCAAGAAATTCTTAAAACTCTTTTGATTTGCTTTCCTAATGGTGTTAATATTTATACTATATTCTACCACACATTTTTGTATTAATAGCCTCACACACACCTGGGTATTCCGACACTCAACCCCCTTCAGCTATTTAATAATCATTATAAGAAGCATGACACAAAACGTGTCAATAGCCAAGAATGGGATAGTACTCAAGCCCCCTTGAGGAGGCGAGAACATAGAGGTGTTAATAAAGGCAATGTTCTGCTCTTTTACAAAGTGTATATCTTATGAATATTTCAAAGGATTTCAATCAGAATTTTGTTGGGCAGTAACGGTGTGTGTGCATGACTATTTTTCACTATTAACTATGTATCGTTATTTGCCTAAAGGGTCAAAAGTAATTTTCGTAGACAAAGAAGGACGTGTGAAATCGTGTTTAATAAACATCTGTTGTTAAGGTGATTTTTTATGAACTGTGGAGAAAATTCTCAGTTGACAAAATAGAGCATGAATGTTTTTTTTTTTTTTTTTTGGAGACAAAGGGTGTTATAGTTGTTTGCAAAAAAAAGTTTGTTATTAAATGTTCAAAAATGAAACATCCCACCTGCGTACGTCACTGATGGCCACCACACAGGTGCAGTATATGTGAGTACCCAACGGCTACTTTCAGATCATTTGAAGCTTATAGAAGGACAATATTCCCTGAAAAAAATATATATTCATTCAGGCTCACTTATAAGGGGTCCCATGAAACTTTGAAGAAAAATCTTCCACTGTTCACCACATATGCCTCTAAATCTCAAGAAAAAAATCACGTTTTCCTCATATTTTTTGTTGGTTTTTCGATCGTCAAAGGCATTGTTGTTTAAACATTGGCACTTTAAACATATTTCACTTGGTGGTGGTAGCATGCAACGATTTTTATGTTGCAAATTCATCAATGGCTGGATTGCCTCATCAGCCGCCAGCCAGCAGCATAAAGTGAAAGTAACAACAACAGCAAAAATGTTTACAGAGAAAATAAACAAACCGGCAGGCAACCAGCAACAGCAGCAATAACAACATTTTTTTTAATATAAAAACGCAGAAAAAACTCGCGAAGAAAGCTTAAAAAATAAAGTCCACCAAAAAACGTTTATCTTTTTACGGGAACTAATAAAAATTGTTTACAATTTTTTTCGCTGGTATTTTGTGTGCGGTTAACGCTTTTCGTCGTCTGATTATTTATGTTGGGGTCCTTGTGCGAAATTTCTAAAAAAAAAACTATTTTTTATGGGTGCGGATTTTTAATTAGCTGAATTGAAGAAATGTGAAATTTCGAAGAGCTAATGTAAGGAAGCCGAAACAGGGGGGGGGGGGGGTGTGGTTTATGGAAGATCAAGTCAACTGGTTTGAGATAAAGAGTGAAAAAAAAAACTACAACAAATTCAAACGCCATAATTTTTACATTTTTTTCTAAATGCTATTGAATGAAAACAAAATATGTCGGAAAAAGCATCAAATTTTAGAATAATCTCGAATTGGTCAGATTTGGTACGAATTATGGCCTTCAAACGGCCAATGAAACCGTCACACGCTGCCCGAATGTTGCTCTGCGGTATTTTGGCCCATTTCCGGCGAAGCGCTTGCTTGAGGTGATCAACACTTTGGTATTTTTTAGTGCCAATCTTGCTTTCCAAAATACTCTATACACAATAGCCCAACGGATTGGTATTCTGAGATTTTGGTGCTGAGTCCTGTTGAAATGTCCAAGGTCTGCGGCCAAAATGTTTGTGTGCCCATGGATCTAATACACCCTCCAGAATATTTTCGTGGCAATATTCGACATTTATTCTGATGCCACGGTCGATTAATGCGAGCGGAGAGCGACCATCGACTGTTATAGCTGTCCACACTATCACCATGGCCGGCGGTTGAGTTCTGGTGGCTAACCGAAGTTGCACACTTTCAGCTGATCTCTTTGGCAAGTAAACACGAAATTTTTGTTTGTTTAGAAACTGCTGGGCAAATTCCGCAGTTCACCACTTTCGGCCAAGTGAAGCAACTCTTTAGCTCTTTTGAGTCCATTTTCTTTCCGTTGCGGTGTAAGTTCTTGCACTTTTTGAAATTTCAATGGCTTTAACGCGAGCTCATTTTTCAATATTTGCCGAGGGGAATATTGCGATATGTTCAGCTCACGAGTCATTTTTCGGCCACAGCAACGCGGATTTCGATCAAGTCGCTCTTTTACTTTTCGAACCATTTCTGCTGATGTCGATGTTTTCCTCCGTCCACTTCCTTGACCTCGGGCTACGGGCGATGGTACGAGACACAAAAGATTTATTCACATTTAAATGCTGGAGTGCTCTAACGATAACCACTTGTGGTTTTCCAGCCAAATATAAAAAAATCCCACTATTACGCTTGAATTCCATCACGAATAACTTTTTTTCTGGGAAATTCTCACCAAAATACTTTTGTACGCTTGTAAACAATATAATAAGCTGTCAATGGAATCATTTTAACAGCTGTCGGACGAGTGGCTTAGAAATGACAGCAGTCTGAAGTTGGTTGTAGTTTTTTCATCTCACCCCGTACACATATATTTATTGAATATATTTTCCGAATTCTTTGCCAACGTCAAGAAAAAACAAGTTAAAAAGCTGTAAGTTCGGCCGGGCCGAACCTTGAACACCCTCCACCACCATTTGGAACGAATTTGGAAATTTTCAAAAAAAAATCCTTAAAAAATTCTGTTATAATCTTAAAAATACCGAATATAGCCGTTTTGTTGGAGTCTATACAACGTGGACCTGCATAGGCATTGTTTGTCATAAGCCATTACCATATTCAAATCCAAAACTTGAAATAAACGGTGAATAATGTAGCTAAAATCATCAAAATATCGTATAGGTTATATCGGAGCTGTGCGAAGACCTGGACCAGTATAGACAATTTTCTGTCACAGGCAGTACACGACATCTCAAACAATTTTGATCGGTATTGTACCTAAACTCGTCTAAATACCGAATATAGGGAGGTACTGATATATGGGGCCTATACGAAGACCTGGACCTGCATACGCAATTTTCTGTCACAGACTGTAGGTCCCATTACGAACTCTAAATACGTAATTTGAAACAATTCCGGCGAATAATGTCGCTAAAATCATCAAAATACCGAATATCGGGAGGTACCGTTATATGGGGGCTAAATGAACACGTGGATCTACATGGTCTATTTACGAACTTAACCTGCCTACTGGAAAAATAAACATGTGTTCAAAATTTTAGCCTTCTATCTCAATTCTTTCGAAAGATGCGTGATTACAACAAACAGACGGATAGAGAGACAGTCGGACATCGCTAAATCGACTTAGAATTTTACGCTGATCAAGAATACCCAAAAATTGTCGATTAAGTGAGCTTCAAATCCCCAGGATAGGATTTAAATTTCAGATATCAGGGGATCTTTTAGTACTGGGGTGTAAGACATACTATAAAATTGCCCTATGAATTATAATTCGTTTCCATTCCCTTAACATTATTTCATATTTCCCCTTCTTCCTCCCGTTCGGACATATCTGTCCGCCCCAAACAACATCCACCTTTTTATTTCGAATGTCATTAAATATTGAAATATATTACATTCCTTGTCCCCCCGAAATTCCTACCCTCTTCCCACCCTTCAATTCAATGCGGATATCTCAAAAGTCTTGAGGGCATTTCACACACAAAAACACACACATGTGCATGTACGAACAAAGTGCAAAAATCTGTGTCACATATGTATGCTTGCTACTGCTCACTTTGCCACTGGGACAGAAAGTAAGTCGTTGTGCTCCTCTGAGTGTCATGATGATTGTACGCTGTGATGACGACTCCCTTTAGAGTCAATTTTGGCACGCATCCTAGTTCAGTCATACCTGTGAATGATTTAAGTAGTGCTGGCAGCTTGTAATTCTAATGTATGAAGAAGAAAAAAAACTAAGAATATTTGGGTCAATACAAATGGAAATGAGAAAAACATGAATAAATGTCCTTTGAAGTGTCATAGAGGTAGATAGATACATATTTAATTGATTGATTGAGGGTGGTTTGTGGCAGCGTGTTAAATTAAATGTTGGATTTTTTTTTTATAAAAAAACGTTGTATGGAAGATAAGGGAATTTATGGATAGAAGAGTAGCGGTATTAAAAAGTATTTTCTAAAGGCACGCATATTTGGTTATTTTTTAACATTAACAGCTTCTATGGAATTCTATTGAATTTGTATCTGAAATTGGACAATAAAAAGGGATTACCCATAAAAATTTGTTCTAATAATTTATTTCCATGCAATAGGTGGGTATGCACTATTTGCCATTTTTGTTAATATAGAATATATGTTAAAACAATAATAATTCCATTTTCATTATGAAATCTAATCGTGAATTTTATATTTTGTTCTCTTTCAGGTAAGTTCGTGCGCTTATTGAAATTTGAATATTAACAAAAAAGTATGTGAAGTTTGCTGCAACAAGTATTATATAGATGGTTTCTTATTTTTCTTAAAAACAAGTAAAAACCAGTAAGGAAAGCTCAAAAGTCGGGCGGGGCCGACTATATGATACCCTACACCACTATGCATATTTAGTAGAGCTCTCGTAAAAAGGTTTATACAGGGCATTTCAGAGCTCTATGAGATATTTGGTACAAAATCAAAATCTATCTAATTCTATTGTGCATTTTACGAACTATAGCTATCTCTGAACCGGGTTTCTCCAAATTTGACGTATTAGCTTCTAGACTGAATTCGGTCTTATGTACGAAAATTCATGCGATTTGGGCTGATATTGGTCATTTGATGCACAATTAACACGAAATCGGATGAAGATATATATGGGAGCTATAGCTATATCTGAACCGATTTTTACTAAAATTGGTGTACTTGCTTCTAAGCTGGTTTCGGTCGGATTTGCCAAAATTGATGCTATTACGGCCATTTGGTGGTCAATCACACGAAATCGGATGAAGATATATATGGGAGCTATATCCAAATCTGAACCGATTTCGGTAAAATTTAAAACAGCTATTCCTGTGCTCCATCTAATACCTGGTACCAAATATCACGGTTGTGGAGTGAATATTACGAATGTAAGGGACTAAAACACTAAATCGGATAAAACATATATATGGTTGCTATATCTATATCTGAACCGATTTTCACTAAATTTGATATACTTGCTTCTAGGCTGAATTTGGTCCGATGTACTAAAATTCAGTCCTTTTGGACTTATATCGGCCATTTGGTACACAATTAACCCGAAATCGGATGAAGATATATATGGGAGCTATATCCAAATCTGAACCGATTTCAATAATATTACAAACAGCAATTTCTGGGCTGTATCTTTTATCTGGTACCAAATATCATTCTTGTGGAGTGCATATTACGAATGTGAGAGGCTTAAACACCAAATCGGATAAAACATATATATGGGAGCTATAGCTGTTTCTGAACCGATTTTCTCCAAATTTGTTGTATTTGCTTTGTGCCAAAATTCGGGCCATTTGGGCTGATATTGGCCATTTGGTGGTCAATTAACCCGAAATCGGATGAAGATATATATTTGGAAGCTATATCCAAATTTGAACCGATCTCGATAAAATTTAAAACAGCTATTTCTGTGCTCCATCTAATACCTGGTACCAAATATCACGGTTGTGGAGTGCATAGTAGGAATGTGAGGGACTTAAAGATCAAATCGGATGAAAGATATATATGGGAGCTATATCTGAACCGATTTTCTCCAAATTTGATATACTTGCTTCTAGGCCGAACTCGGTTGGGTGTGCCAAAATTCAGGTAATTTGGACTGATAGTGGACATTTGGTGCACATTTAACCCGAAATCGGATGAAGATATATATGTTAGCTATATCTAAATTTGATCAGATTCTCACCAATTTCAATAGGGTTCGTCCTTGGGCCAAACAAATATTGTTTGGAAAATTTCATCTCAATCGGATAATAAATGCGACCTGCATTTTGTTCACAAGAATACATGGACAGACGGACGGACGGACGGACAGACGGACTGACATGCATAAATCGACTCAGAAAGTGATTCTATAAAGGTTCTCAAAAGTAACTATGGGTCTATCTCGTTTCCTTCTCCATGTTACAAACAAATGCACAAAGACATAATACCCTTACCACTATGTGGTGTAGGGTATAAACAGGTAAGTTCCGCCATCCCTCCACCATTTGGAAGGAATTTGAAAATTAAAAAAAAAAAATCCGAAAACTACTACTGAAATTAAAATCGTTATATGGAAACTATACGAAGACGTGGACCTGCTTGCGGAATTTTTTGTCATAGGCTATAGTACCCATTACGAACTTTAAATACGAAATTTGTTACAATTCCTGTCGCAAAAATCATGAAAATATCGAGTATCGTGAGGAACCATCATATGGGGGCTATACGAAGACGTGGGCCTGCATACGAAACTTTTTGCCATAGGCTGTAGTACTCATAACGAACTTCAAATACGAAATTTGTAACGATTCCGGCTAATAATGTTGCTAAACTCGTCGAAATATCTAATATCGGGAAGTATCGTTATATGGGGGCTATACAAAAACGTGGACCGACATGGCCCATTTACGAACTTAACCTGCCTACTGGTATACTATACATGTATGCAAAATTTTAGCCTTTTAGCCCGAAGCAGTGGGCCGACACATACCATATTTACAATAACTCTGTGATTGATAGAAATTTTTGAGATACATGAAGTTTGTTTTTGATGGCGTTTATAATTATTCAAATTTTCACACTTTGTGGGGAAGGTACTATAAGGTGTGGGCCGATATTATCAACAGCAAAGTTTTTTCAAAATCGAATGATTCTTTCTCGTTCTATCCTATTCTATGATTTTCTATGAAAATTTTTGACGTTTGTGGGGGAGGTACTAGAAGTTGTGGGCCGATATTGCTACTCTCCGAACTCGATCTAAGTTTTGTAAAATCATTGCGATGTACAAAGTTTGGATCAAATCGGATACTCCCATCGAGAATTATTGTGCTCACCAGCCAGACAAGCGGACGGACGGACAACGCCACATCGACTCCAAATTTCTTGAAATCGTTATTTCGGTGAAAGCCAGCCATATAGCTGAAGGTATAAGCAAATACTCTTTGATACGTTTCTGGATAAGGAGATATTGGAGTCTTTTTCCAATTTTTGCTTTTTAATGTGTTCCGATCCGTCCGATTGCATTTTTAAATTGTAATGAGATTTCTCAATTGAAACATAATTTAAATTCCACTTGGAATTGGAGATATAGAATCAGAATCGGAGGTATCTTCCAAAAATTTAGATTTTATATGCACATATCTATTGAACATACATTTGCCAAATTATATTGAAATCGGTTCAGATTTCTATGTAGTCCCCATATATATTTTCGATCGATTTCATTTATTTCATATTCGCCTCCAATGAATTTTGGAAAATGTGATAGGATTTCATCAGAAAATAAATTTATCAAATTATATTGAAATCGGTTCAGATGCGGATATAGCCTCCATACATATTTTCCTATTTGGTAATATTTTGTGCAGCAAACACGATATGTATGTCCGATAAAACCAAACGGGGTAGCGAAGCGCAGCGGGTTCAGCTAGTTTGGCTATATTCGTCAACGAAATCAGCATTAATGTAAAGGCCACAGGTGCACCTTTCATGTATTTGTGATTTAGGAAATTTTGGTAGTTTTTCACACAAAATTGTAGTCCATTTCATTATCTTATTATTATCCGATGACCATCCAAAATGCTAGGCTTCAGCGCTGTCCTAAACTCTAACCTCATAACAAATTACTTGGTTATTGTCCCCTAGACTAAAAAATATCACAAAATATTACAGAAAAATATTCAAATTTTATTAGCATTTCTATGCGATATTGCTAGATTTTATTGTTTTCTGCTAAGAAAGCATTCTGAATTGATAAGAATGGCTGAAATCCGTCCACCCGTTCTCGAGTTATAAGCATTCTTAATAAATTTTTACCTTCTTCCAGAAGATTTCAATCTGGCGATGATTTCTGATTGTCTTTTCAAATTTTGCAAAGACACTAACTCTATCGATTCCCTCACAACAGCTCATCTACTTTTTTATACCCCACATCACAAGGTGGTCAGGGTATTATGTCTTTGTGCATTTCTTTGTAACAGACAAAAGGAAACGAGATAGACCCATAGTTCCTTAGTTCCCATAGAATCACATTCTGAGTTGATGCATGTCCGTCCGTCTGTCCATGTATTTTTGTAAACAAAGTACAGTTCGCATTTATTACCCGATCCAGATGAAATTTTGCACAAATCATTTGACGAAGCCTATTGAAATTGGAGATAATCGGTATTAATTTAGATATAGCTCCCATATATATCTTCGTCCGATTTGCCTTCTATTATGCACCAAACGTGTAATATCAGCCAGAATAGTATGGAATTTTGCACATACAACCAAATTAGGCTTGAAAATAAGTATGTATATATTGTATATAAGTATATAATTTGATCGAAATCGGTTCAGATATAGCCATAGCTCCAATATATATTGTTCATCCGATTTGTTATTTTAGTTCTCCGTAGCCGTTATATGCACTCTGTAACAACAATATTTGGGGAAATATATCAAATACAGCTCAGAAATGGGATGAAATTTGGCACTTACGACCAAATTGAGTCTAGAAGCTAATATGTCAAATTTGGTAAAGATCGGTTCAGATATAGCTATAGCTCCCATATATATTGTCCATCCGATTTGTTATATTTGTTACCCACAGCCGTAATATACACTCCGTTACAACGATATTCAGGAAATATATCAAATACAGCTCAGAAATATCTTTGCCAAATTTTATCGAGATCGGGTCAGATTTGGATATAGCTCCCATATGTATCGAATGGGCAATACAAGTTCGAATTTAAAAGATACAAATGCTTCGGCATATTTAGTCTTTTGAACTTTAAATTATAATTATAATCATAGCGTGTATGATTGAATTCTCCCATAAAAACGTTTAATTGTTATGTGGAGCTCTACTAAATTAGCAAAGTGTAGGGTATCATAAAGTCGGCCCCGCCCGACTTTAAGACTTTCTTTACTGGTTTCCTTTTATATAAGACAAAAAAGATTGATCTCTTTTAAACAATTCCTACTTTTCCCCTCTGCCATAAACAGATTTTTATTCCCTTTCCTAAAAATGTCAATTAATTCCATGCCATTGCATCCAAACTATAATTCGATTCTAAAACATCAGATCATTACAAAAAATACTACTTAGACTGCATTACAATTTGTTTTTGTAGTTCTTTCGTGGTTCAAACGAACCATGTTGAACTATTGAAATTACCATTTAAACCATGAAATGAAACGAAATGCCATTTTAGCTGTAACTGCTCCAATACGGATTTAGTAACACGCAAAATAAACATTTTCATTTAATTACAACATTTTGTGGCGGCGACGATGATGATGGTGGTGGTGGTGGTAGTGGCAACAAAGTTTCCACTACAAAAAAAGAAAAAAAGAACATGAAACGATTCGAATAGAAATAAAAATCGGTTGATTTGTTGTGTCGTCGTCTGTTGTTGTTACACAAATTGGCTTCATTTCAATAAAACAACACCAAAAACAAAAATGGATAAATTCTAGACTAGAAAAGACAAAGCCAGAGTAACAAAACATCAATTTAATCGGCAGCAAAGTTAGGTTGGCGTGTAACTTTGCCGCCGCCGCCGTTGTTGTATTGAACATTAATGACAGGTCCCTCTCTGTCGAACAACATGACACCGCCAACACGGATGGTTGATATTGATGATGATGACGATGATGGGGATTGATTATGGGGAATTTAATTTAGAATATTTTACTCTTCAAAGGGTTATGCTAATAGGATTAAACTTATTTTAGTAAATCATACTCTTTTGGCTCTGGGATGTGAAAAAATAAATGATGGGATTTCTACAGGGTGCGATGCAAAAACTGCAACCAACTTCAGACTGCTGTCATTTCTAAGCCATTCGTCCGACAGCTGTTAAAATTATTCCAGTTACACCTCATTATATTGTTTACAAGCGTACAAAAGCATTTTGCTGAGAATTTTCCAGAAAAAAAGTTATTCGCGATGGAATTTAAGCGTGATAGTGTGATTTCTTTATATTTGGCGGGAAAACCACAAGTGGCTATCGTTAGAGCACTCCAGCAAATCTTTTGTTTCTCGTTCCATCGCTGGTTACCGTCGAGGACGTCAAGGAAATGTACGGAAGAAAACAGCAACATCAGCAGAAATGGTTCGAAAAGTAAAGAAGCGACTTGATCGAAACCGGCGTCGCAGTAGCAGAAAATATTCCATTCGCAAATATTGAAAACTGAGCTCGGTGTAAAACCATTGAAATTCCAAAAACGTGCAAGAACTTACACCGCAATAGAAAAAAAAAATAGACTCAAAAGATCCAAAAAGAGTTGCTTCGCTTGGCAGAAAGTAGTGAACTACCGAATTTGGTCTTCTCCGATGAGAAAACATTCGTTGTCCAGCAGTTTGTAAACAAACTAAATGATCGTGTTTACTTGCCAAAGAGGTCTGCTGAAGATGTGCACCTTCAATTGGCCACCTTCAAGCGCCGGCCATGGTGATGGTGTGGGCCACCATAACAGCCGATGGTCGCTCCCCGTTCGTATTAGTCGACCGTGGCATCAGAATAAATGCCGAATATTATAGCGAAAATATTCTGGAGGGTGTATAAAAGCCTTGGGCACGCAAACATTTTCGCCGCACACCTTGGACATTCCAACAGGACTCATCACCATCAAACTCAGCTCGAACAAATCTAAACTTATTCTAAAATTTGATGCAATTTCCGACATTTTTATACCCTACAACACTATGTGTTGGGGGTATTATAAGTTTGATTGGGCCAGAATTTATGTAACACCTCGAAATATTGGTTTCCCATATAGGAAAGTATATATGGATCTTCCTAGCTCGCCGAGCTGAGTCGATCTAGCTATGTATGTCCGTCCGTCCGTCTGTCCGTCTGTCCATGTTAATTTGTGATCACTCTACAGGTCGCAATTATGGCCCGATCCTAACGAAATTTTGCACGAAGGTGGGGTAAGGGTCAGAATAGAAGCCTATTTCTTTTCGAGATGATCGCCATATGTTTAGGTGTTGAAATGGACCAGATACTCAAAAAATGTCGGATTTTGCAGTAGCTATACAGGTCGCGATTATAGACCAATCGAAGCGGAATATCGCATGTAGCTAGAGTTTAGGGCGGGGAAGAAGTCTACCAATTTGGGTGGTCATCGGATAATATTTAGCGGGTAAAATAGACCGCGAATATTTTAAATCCCGGCGAAATCCAAAGCCATGACAAGGTTACTTCTGATCTTCACATTGATGTTAAGATCCAACAAATCGGATATATAGCAAAATATGTGCGATATATATGGCTATCAAAGTAGATATGCTTCAAAGATCTCATATATGTCGAGAACGGCTGAACTGATTTCGACAGTTCTCATTAATTCAGAATGGCCTCTTGGCAGGAAAGAAAAAACTTCTAAAAAATCGCTTAAAAATATCTCTCTAAAGATGAAAATATTGATTTTGTAATATTTTCTCATATTTTTTCAATTTTGTCATATTTTTGGAATATTTTCATTTTGAATTAAACATTTTGTAATATTTCTACAGCTAACAAAACTAAGTAGTTAGGATATCAAGATATCATATAAAGATCACATTTACGGCCCGATCCTTACGAAATTTTGCATGGGGATAAGATGAGGGTCAGAATAGAAGCCTACTCTTTTTGGAGATGATCGCCCTATATTTAGGGGTTGAAATGGACCAAAAAACTGCAAAATTGTCAGCAGGTCGTAATTATCGCCCGATCCTCATGCACATTTGAATGGGGGTTACCGGACATTGCAAAAGCCAAGCAGTTTTGGATGGCCATCCAAAAATATTCAATGTGTGAAGGAGTTTGCCAACTTTTGTAGACAAAATACGAAATGTCCATTCCAGTGACTTTTTGGAGAATTCACAAATAGAGGAATGACGCACTTCTGACTATTTCGTTAACGCTGATTTTGTTGAAGAATATAGTCATATGTCTGTATCTCATATAGATGCGTTTCAGTCAAAAACCAATAACAAATGTTAATTTTTGCTACTTCTGAGAGATTATAAGTCTTTGGGAAATATTGGTTCCAGATCTAGGAAGACCATTTAAGTGCAACATCTACCAATAAATTAGAAATGAGCAAATTAGTTTAAGTTGCTATTATTCGAAAATTAGAGAACGAAACCTGATGGTTTTCTTTTATTATTTGTCACAATATCTTGTGGAATTCTTTCGAGTATCTCGCCTATATAAACTGTGTCGTTTATTATAGTGTTGTAGGGTATTCAACGGTCGGCCCCGCTCGACTGTAGCCTCTGCTTACTTGTTTGCTTTATGTCAATAAATTTTTTAAAAAAAAAGTGTGAAAAAATGGCGTTTGACTTTGTTGCAGTTTTTTTTTTAACCCTGTAATTTGCACTCCATTCCGATACCCCTTTACCCAGTTAAAAAAAAAAACACCAACTAAAACTAGATTAAAAAAATCACAAAATCGATTCGAATTGAAACGCAATACTTTGCCGTGGACAAAGATTGTCATCGCTCATCATCAAGTGATTGGCGTAATGTTGTTGTTGGTGTTGTCATTGTATTCGCCATTGGTGTCACTAGACAAATAATCACGATTTTCTTGTTATCTTATTGTCAACATTTTTCCATCCTCTTCTGCTTCTTCTTCTTCATCTTCTCGTTTGTTTCCTTTTAAAGCCGGCTCGCATTGAAAGTTGCTCATTTTTCGATTTCTTTTCATTAGAAAACGAAGAAAAGAAAAATTAAAAAAATGACAACAAATGTCGGCATTATTTTCCGTATTTTATTGAAATCTTTGCCAAAGAATGAAATACGTTTCTTGTGATTTCGTTTCAATTGAATTACTCCACTCCACTAAACAATAACAACATCAACTCTTGAACACCCGTCAATAACAACACCATTGGAAACTATTAACACAATTGATCGGGAATTGCAAAGCCATGACAACATATTGGGAAATGACATTCAACAAAGGAGAAGAAGAAAAAAGTTGTCTTAGATTAAAGCTAGAACTCCATTAATCAAGCGTTTGTTACACTTGGCGGATACATTTTACAATGTCTGATGGCTGGCTGGCCATTGTTCGCTGCCAGCCATGGGTGAATGCCTTCTGAATGGCTTCAAACTTGTCTCAGACAATGTGTCTCCTTTCACAAAAACGTAAAAACTGTAATCTATAATGTGATCGTAATTGGATTAGAGAACATAGTTCTGTTTTTGAAGTGTGTGTGCTCTATAATGTAATGTAATGATATAGGCAGATATATATTGTTTCTTCGTGGCACATGCCAAATTAATGCTTCAATTATCTACGATAATGATGTAAGGGGGAATTAAATGGAATTGAAATTTTAATTAGGTGACAGGAAAGACCAAAGAACTTTAACGTGACGGAGCTCAGTGTTTGGGGGATGTCCATGGCGAGACTTTTGATAATCCAAACGGAAAATTTCACCATACAGCAAGGTTTAAATATTTGCAATAATTAAGATTTTCTACCCCAATTTCTACCCTATTTTGTACGACGGAATAGCTTTATAGCTCTATTTGGTGTTATTAATTAACCAAATCAAATGAAAAATCCTTTGGTTGAATATTTCGTTCATCTAATTCAATTTCCTCAAAGTCCCATTTGTCCTTTTTGCATTTAACGATATTAAGATAATATGTTTGTCAAATGGCTTTAAGTATGCTTTTCAATGCCAAAAAACCTATATTGCCCCGTTTTCAGGACATGCTTGTTAAATGCTTCCATGCCCTCTTTGGACAACAGTGAGTGGCATGTGGACATGCAGACAGTATTTATACTTGTCATGACAAGACTTCGCCAATTGGTTTGATGTCACACACTGTCATACTATGGCAAACATTTGATGTGAATGTTCACACATCTTGCTAACTTTTCAGCTGCACCATTTCGAGTTTTTCCTTTATCGGAAAAAACTTTTCGTTTTGAGGTTTAATGAAGAGTATATCAGTTAAATCCTTGCACAATGGTACCACATCTAATTTTTCTGGGAAAAACCATTTCAAAACCTTTTCAAAACAAACCAGTAAAGAAAGTCCTAAAGTCGGGCGGGGCCGATTTTATGATACCCTACACCACTTTGCTAATTTAGTTGAGCTCCACTTATGGGAGAATTCAATCATACATGCTATGATTATAATTATAATTTAAAATTCAAAGGACTAAATATGCCGAAGCATTTGTATCTATTAAATTCGGACTTGTATTGCCCATTTGGTGCGAAATTAATGTGAAATCGGATAAAAATATATATGGGAACTATATTCAAATCTGAACCGATCTCGATAAAATTTGGCAAAGATATTTCTGAGCTGTATTTGATATATTTTCCTGAATATCGTTGTTACGGAGTGCATATTACGGCTGTGGGTAACAAATATAACAAATCGGATGAAAAATATATGTATGGGAGCTATAATTATATCTGAACCGATCTTCACCAAATTTGGCATACTACCTTCTAGACTAAATTCGGTCGTATGTGCCAAATTCCATCCCATTTGGACAAATATTAGACGTTTGGTGCACAATAAATGGTAAATCGGACGAAGTTATATATGGGAGCTATATCCAAATCTGAACCGATCTCGATAAAATTTAGCAAAGGTATTTCTGAGCTGCATTTCATATATTTCCCCAAATATTGTTGTTACAGAGTGCATATTACGGCTGCGGAGGACAAAAATAACAAATCGGATGAACAATATATATGGGAGCTATAGCTATATCTGAACCGATTTCGATAAAATTTGGCATACTTATTTTCAGGCCTAATTTGGTTGTATGTGCAAAATTCAATACAATTCGGGCTCCAATCCAATTTAAATAGGGCCTTGTGCCAAACAAATGTTTTTATGGCTACCACCATATCTAGATCCTAGAAACCAACAGTGGTCTCAATATCAAATTTCTGGATCCAGGATCTATCCATTCACGCAACGGCAAATTTTTGTACCATTAAGGACTTTTCAAACAATCCCAAATCCACCTCTTTCTCTCAACAGGCCTCCATATCAAATTTCATGATTCCAGTTCTATCCTAAGACACAATCCCAAACTACAAATGTCCTACACCTCCTCCATTTTACATTTTCATTGTACGCATCTCGAAAACCAACTCCTTCCATCAACCACAGACACTAACATTGACATCCATATCAAATTTCAGGATTTCAGCTCTATGTCTTCACTAAATACCAAATTCAGTAGCATTTCATTATTTTCGTACGCACTTTCAAAACATTCTCTATATCTCAATTCCAGATAACAGCAGAGACCTCAATATTAAATTTCAGGATTCCAGCCCCATCTTTTCACCCAATACCCAATTTAGTACCACTTAGTACAATTATAGAACGCATTTGAAAAACCAACTTCACATCTTTACGACAGACATCAACAGTGATATCTATATCAAATCTCAGAAATTGAGCTATATTCCTTCATCCAAAATCAAATTAAGTACTATTTAGTACTTTTCGTACAATTATAGTACACATTTCCGAAACCTCTTCTTTATCACAAACCCACCTTCAACAGGGTTCCCAATACCAAAGCTTTCAAATTCCAGCTTCATCTATTGACCTTAAACCAAACTGTTGATAATTTAGAACCATTTTGTACACTTCGTACACTTAGCACACATTTCCAAAACCACCTTCATTTATCAAACGTACTATCCAATCTTTATTCTCAAATGTCAAGTTTTTAGCTCTATCCGTTCACATAATACCAAATGGTACCGAATGTATTGTTCTTTAGTACTTTTAGTACATTTATAGTTGTATTTTCCAAATACACTGTGTAAATCAATACTACAGAGACCTTTTATACATCAAAACCTTGCTATTGTTGTCACCTATGAAATTTCTTCAGAATCAGTCCACACATTTCAGAACATCATATCAATAATTTACTAAAAAAATTCTTTGAAAAATTTTGACCTTTTGTGAGGTCAGTACCAGAATCAGTAAGCTTATTTTGGCCATATCTGAACTAAATTTATGTTTACGTACATTGTGGTATACCAAGTTTTTACCAAATCGGGTACTCCCTTCCCTGAGATCGACTCCAAAACGTTATTTCGATCGGTGTCCTTTTGAAGGTATCAAATGTTATATGCACTCTGCTGTCATAAGGATAAGGTTATAATAAATCAATGCCCTTAAAAAGTAAACAAAGCCGACCATCTAATACCCTACAACACTACAATTTGCAGTAAAGTTTCTATAGATCTGAAACCCTTTTGATTATAATGAAGATTCCCTTAAGAAACATCCTCATATCTATTACATAAAAAATCAAATGTTGAGCCCAATTGCTCCTCTTTTCGAATAATCATCATAGATCTGAAACCAATACGAAACAGATGTTCCAACTACGTCAAATACGTCTTTCGGAAAAGCAGAAATTCGACATTTAAAATTGTTATACCCTCAGCCATATGGCTAGAGAGGGTATGTATCCGTGCCTTATAGAAATAACGGTTTTAGAACCTAGGTCTCCTTGGACCAAATACGTTAGAGGAAATTGGGAATCGATCTAGCAATGTCCGTCCTTCTGTCTGTCTAGTTGGCTGATAGGCACGATAACTCTCGAAGAGAGTATTCGATTTGGTCTAAATGTGGTTCATCGAAATATTATTATCAAATTTAGATCGAGTACGGAGATGGGCAATATTGGTCCACTCTTTCTGGTACCTCTTCACAAAAAGGAGGAAATTTTCCAAAAAAAAAAAAAAAAAAAATACTTTACTGCACAGAAAGAACATCCGATTCCATTCAGACTTAGTACAGGGTTGCCGATATTCGACGGACCCATGACTCTTTGGGCCCATTCCAATCGACGAGGCTTGTCTGCAGGCAACATTCTTTGCGTCAATTGAATTTTGTACGGGAACAAATGCAAATCAATGCGAATAATCCGTTGTAAAGTGGACCGAGCCATGCCCAACTGCTGAGAGCGGCGTTTTTGGGATGTTCTTGGGGACCTTTCAACACTGGCTCGTACGGCAGCGATATTCTCGGCCGCTCGCCTTTGTCGACTTTTATATGGCCTCTTCGGATTAGAAAGAGTCTTACCAGTCGAAAATTTTTCGTATAAACGCTTAATGGTGTTCTTAGAAGGCGCACTTCACACATTTTTTTTCACAATTGACTTCTTCTGTTGAATGTAAATTTCAACTATTTCAGAGCGCTCGCGTGGCGTGTATTGGTTCATGGTAAAAATCTGCTTGGACTGACGCTTCAAACGCGGTATGTCATTAAGCGATGTGACATCTCTGTCAAAAGTTATGGCGTTGCCAGATGGGTCCGTCGAATATGGACAACCCTGTATACCTCAATATTTCTATCAACATAAGATGTGTTATGAATATTATGTATATGTGCGAACCCCTTCTGATACCTCTCCCACATAGGGTTAAAGATTTTGATAAAGACAACGCTCAAAGAAAGCAAATTAAGTATCGAACTTCAAATTTTACACTCACAAATTTTTTTGCTAAGACAATATCTGATATGATGATTATATATGTGCGAACCCCTTCCCCACCCACAAAGGGTCCCAATTTTCAAAACTTTTGAAACAAATCAGTGATTCTTTACAACTTGCTATATGTAAATATTTCTCTCAACCAGAAACCTGAGATGAATATGGAATTTATGATTTCGCATCAAATTGGATATGAATGTGCGTGTTTCTTGTAAGCTTGCCCATCCATGTGTGTTCAAAAATTATCACATATCTTATATAAAGTGAAGTGAGTATTTAGGTCCGACACGAAATGGACAATATTGACCCATTACTTCGTAACCCACGCCATTGATGGTCAGAACCTAAAAGTTCTCACTCTCCTTGCAAAAGTTTTTTTTTTTCAAAATTTTCTGTATAAAGTACCTGTTTTATTTAAAGTGTCTTGCTTTTTGTAATTAAAAATGGAGTAGCATATATTTGAAAAGAAAGTAATAATGTTTTAAGTAAAACAAGTAAAAAAGCTGTAAGTTCGGCCAGGTCGATCTTTGAATACCCTCCACCATTTGGTACAAATTTAATAATTTTCAAAAAACTAAAATCCCTTAAAAATCTGTTAAAATCTTGAAAATACCTAATATAGCCGTATATTAGAGTCTATACGACGATGTGGACCTGCATAGGCAACTTTTGTCACAAGCTATTACAATATTCACATGCGAAATTTGAAAAAAAAATCTGTTTATAATGCACAGGCAATTTTCTATCATAGGCTGTAATATCGATCTTCACGAACTTCAAATGCGAAATTTGAAACAATTCTGGTAAATAATGTCGCTAAAATCATCAAAGTACCGAATATAGGGGGTACCGTTATATGGGGGCTATATGAAGACGTGGACCTGCACAGACAATTTTACGTAATAGGCTGTAGTATTCATTACGAACTTCAAATGCGAAATTTGAAACAATTCCGGTAAATAATGTCGCTAAAATCATGAAAATACCGAATATCGGGAGGTGATATATGAAGACGTGGACCTACATGGCTCATTTTTTGTCTTAGGATGTAGTATTCATTACGAACTTCAAGTACTAAAACTGAAACAATTCCGGTAAATAATGTCGCGAAATCATCAAAATACCGAATATCGGGAGATACCGTTATATGGGGGCTATACGAAGACGTGGACCTACATGGCACATTTTTTTTTGATACCAAAGGTCCTGCAGACATAGTACACATTTGAGTAAAATTTTATCAACCTACTTCATTTCGTTCGGAAGCAAGAGTGATTTCCACAGACGGACAGACGGACGGACATTGATAAATCGACATAGAATTTTATGCTGATCAAGAATATATATACTTTGTGGGGTCTAAAATGTATATTTGGAGGTGTTACAAACGGAATGACAAACTTCATATACCCTCCATACTATGGTGGGGGGTATAATTATTGGTGGTAAAAATTTCACCTCCACAGTTTAAATTAATTATTTACAAATCCCTGCCTGCCTCGTACTGTGAAAAATCTCTTTAAAATGTATTTTGACTTCATGTAAATCACATTGAACTAAAACCCTCTCTACTTCCTGATTCACATTTTTCCAATGCGTTACAGCGCTTTGGTTGGTTTTAATTATTTTGTAGAGACCATGAAAGATACACCCACCTTCTGCTACACCTCCACCCTCTCTAGCGCCCAAATACCAGCACAATGCAATACATTCCAATGGAAATGCATGGCGGGGTTGGGGGATGTTGCAGAGAGCGAAAAAAAACTGGACAGACGTGTGTCCGTGTGTTGCGAGTGGTAGAAGTGGTTAAAATTGAAATTGAAACCAAAGTGGCATCATTTGAAATTCAATACAAATAGAATTTTCAACTGATGTGTGAACGAGCTCCAGTTGTGCTGGTAGTCAGTGAGTCGTTGGTGACGTTGCCGATGATGATGGCGGGGCATTGCTTTGGCGTGTCATGGTTTGTGTTGTTGTTGTTGTTGTTGTTTTCTCCACTTCAATTGTAAATTGTTAAACGATAATAAAATTTATTTGTAACTGGACAAGAAGACAATGAAAAGCACTCACTCACTGAATTTGTTTTGATCCACGGCCATTCAATCGGAAATTAGAAAGAGATTCGGTTGGCTGGCTGGCTGGCCCTGGCCGTCTGTGTGCGGTAAAAGTTTTCAATTTTCTCGCCATTCATGCAAAACCAAAAACCAAGCACCTGGTTTCAATGTTCGAATTTAGATTGCCTTTTTCTGCGTTGCTGCCATCAGTTACCATTCTTTGTATCTGCCGCCGGCTGGCGTGTGTTGATTCCCTTTTTCTTCTTTTTCTCGATTTTGGGCCACAATTAAAAATGGGCTTAGATTTATTGTTTCGTGTTTTAGTTCAATTTATAAAATCACATTTTTTTGTTTTTTTGAAAATTGAATAAATTTTTATTTTCTTTCTTTTTGACTTGATTTGGCACGACTTCTATGTTTTTTGTGTGTGTTTGTGTGTGTGCCTGGGTGTATTTTTGTTTTGAACCCCCATCATTAGCCAGTTTTTTAATTTAATTTTTTTTTTTTCTATTTTTATTGTTATTGGCCTAATTGGTTACGGTGTGAATGTTGGAGATAATTCGTTTGGGTGGTGATTTACGTGATTTGTAAAAGAAATATCGACATCTGCCAATTGATTTTTGATTGCTATCGGAATTGTTAACGTTCGCCTTTTTAAAGTTGTAGACGAAGGGATATTAGTGTGGAGCAAATGCGACTAATACATTTGAAGTTTCCCTAACAAGAATGGGGGATTTTTTAACTTTTTTTTAAATAAACAAATATGATATAAATATTGCGACGTGCCAGGTTTGGACTATACCTGTGTGTTGTTTTATGTGAGCACCTACCTTGAGGTCTATCTCACATTGGTCTTAGCACCGGGTGAATGCAATGCGTCCACTAACACCCCCTTAAAAGTGAGTACCAATTCGCTCGCACGTTATTTGGATGCGGTGGTTTGGACCACAGCAACGGAGTGCACAACACAAAAAATAAACAGGACTACCCTTACGGATAGCCTACACAACATCCACAAAGGAACACCAGCAATCATCCCAAAGGTCCAAGGACCAAACTGGCCCAACAACCCGCGCTCCACCGTCCACTATGTGCGGGAACCCTCCACTAAATCTTGTCCTTCTATTAAATACTTCACGCGCAAAATTACTTAAACATCTAAAGGTCCGATCGTCTTCAAGGACCCACTGAAATCCATCCATACGTAATACCCATATTGGCTTAACATCTAATGTCATTATAGTACTGGCATTCCGTCAGTACATGCACCTAGTCCTCAGTCATCCCGCAACTACATAAATCCGTCTGGGCAAGACCTCTCCTATGCAGAAATGCATTGAGAGAGCCGTGCCCCGTCAGCAAGAAACCAGTACTTAAGCCGAAGCGAAAGTCTGGCTGGCCCAGTACGAACGTTGCGTCACGAATAAATTCGAATGTCGCCCTTCCCTTGTCACTGTTCCTCCACCTTGTCCTCCACTAGCACCTGCAGTGCATCAGTCCTACACACAGGCTAACACGCTAGCATGACGACCCGCTGACACGCAAAAACGTTTGTATGTGTGAAATTTGAAGTGAGTTGCTTATTTCGATTTCTTTGAGCGTTTTGTTTTTTAAAATCTTGAACCCTATGTGGGTGAGGTAGCAAAAAAGATCCGATCTCTACCATTCTTATAACAGATCTCGTGTTGATGGAAATATTGATATGTACCAAGTCTGAATGGAATCGAATGTTAATTTCGCGTTTTATGAGCATCATGGAGATTCAAAATTTTCACCCTTTGTGGGGGAGGTACCAGAAGGAGTGGACCGATATATTCCATCATAACAGCAAATCTTGTGATGGTAGACATAATGCGATGTGTCAAATATGAAGAGAACGGGATGCTCATTTCCAATTTTATGACCGGTTATTCAAAAACGTTATCCTTTGTGGGAGAGGTACCAGAACAAATGATCCGATCTCTGCCATCTTTATAACAGATCTGGTGTTGATAGAAAATTGAGATGTGCCACGACTTCATTGATCTTAAAAATGTTGATCCTCTGTGGAGGAGGTACCAGAATGAGTGGGCCGACATATTCCATCTTCGAACCAGACCATGGGTTAATAAAAATGATGTGATGGATGTAATTTAAAGACAATCGGACTCTTACATCACATTTTATAAGAATTCTTATTATTCAAAAGTTAGACCCTTTGTGGGGGATGTATTTGGAGTGCACCGATATTGTCCATTTTAGCACCTGATCTAACACTGATGTAAATATTATGATTTGCAAAGTTAGAGCGAAATCGGATTATCCTTTCTTTTTCTGTGCAGTAAAATACTTTTTTTTGGAAAATTTAAACTTTTGTGGGGGAGGTGCCAGTAGGAGTGGATATTGCCCATCTCCGGATTCGATGTAAGTTTGATAAAAATATTACGTTGTACCATGTTTGGATCAAATCGGATACTCCCTTCGAGGGTTATCGTGCGCACCAGCCAGAAGACATACAGACGGACAGATGGACGGCGGACCGCGTCTAAAACCGTTATTTCGATGAGGCACGATTTGGCCACATCAAATGATATATACCCCCTGTATCCATATGGCTGAGGGTATAAAAAATAGTCGTTTCTCCGAAACTATTATCGATATAAAATGAATTACTTTCCTACATGGTCGACAGGATTGCCGTCTTTGAGAGTCTGTACAAATTATAACAGTAGAGTTGACATGCGATGTGTTATTATATTTAAATTCAACTTTGGTAGGATAGGTTTTCCTATAGCTAAAAAGGCCTAAGATTATCTTCTTCTTTACAATTTTTTCTAAAAGCACAGAAATAATGAGACCTTTCTTCCTCCAAAGATAAAAGTTATCAAAAGTTTGGACGGCCCGAACTTAACGCCCTTTTCACTTGTTTTTTATTTACCTCCATTGCTTTGAAATAGATCTACCATTCCATACAACTTTTGCTGCTGGTTAGTGGTTAATAACATTTTATTGCCTATGCCACATTTCATGTTTCATTTTGACCTCTAAAATGTTTGACCCAATGTAATTAAGTCAATTGATTAATATTCCGAAACGCCAGAAGCTCTTTTTCTATTCAAATGTTGAAATCCATACAAAATGGATGATGGCCGGCCTGTCTAACAAACTCAAGTTTGCGTTGCCACGCTTTTTCAGTATCTATTTCTGTTCTCTTGATTATTAGTTGTAAAATGCTTTTGAAAAAGTTGTTGTTTCTTTTTTTTGTGGAAGATGCATTAATTATTTATTTGTTTTCGTGTTGTCCATTTCGACAATTTTCGGTTATTAATGATGTTTTGCAGGCCGTGTGTTTTTTATGTACTCTGAAGACTTTGGTTGGAAGGCAGTAGAAACGAACGAAATTGAAAGTAAGGTGTTAATGAAATTATATGTGTACGGATCTATAGGGTAGTGTTATTATTAACCAAAGTTAGGAATTTTTAATAATAAACAAAAATATCTCTATCCTTTTTTTGTAATTAATTAATTATATAGAATTTATGATTGTTGGGAAAATTGCTTAAAGAAGTGGGTCAAATTTCCTGATAATGAATTACAATTTAATATTATGAAAATATCAATTATAATTATCATGCCATACGGAAACCAAACGAAATTAATATAGTAAAATAATATTAAATAAAATAAAAAAATAAAATAATAAAGAAAGCCTAACAGTCGGGCGCGCCAACTTTATTATACTCTAAACCCCTTTGCACATTCAGTAGAGCTTCATATAACAAAATAAAAAAATCGGATAAACAATATGTATGGGAGCTATACCTATATCAGAACCGATTTTCACCAAATTTGACATACTTGTTTATAGGCTCGATTTGGTCGTAAATGCCAAATTCCATCCGCAGCCGTAATATGCACTCCTACCGACGATATAGGGGGAAGTATATCAAATACAACCCAGAAATACCTTGTCAAATTTGATTGAGATCGGTTCATATTTGTATATAGCTCCCATACACGTACAAAAGCATTTTGTTGATAATTTTCCAGAAAAAAAAAACTTATTTGTGATGGAATTCAAGCGTGATAGTGTGATTTTTTTATATTTGGCTGGAAAACCACAAGTGGCTGTCGTTAGAGCACTCCAGCATTTAAATGTGAATAAATCTTTTGTTTCTAGTGAACTGAATACATCGCAATATTCCATTCGGCAAATATTGAAAAATGAGCTCGGGGGAAAGCCATTACAATTCCAAAAAGTGAACTTACACGGCAACAGAAAGAAAAGAATAGTTGCGTTTGGGCGAAAGTGGTGAACTGCCGAATTTGGGTTTCTCCGATGAGAAAACATTCGTTGTCCAACAGCTTGTAAACAAACAAAGTGATCGTTTTTACTTGTCAAAAAGGTCAGCTGAAAATGTGCACCTTCGGTTGGCCACCAGAAACAAGCGCCGGCCATAATGATGGTGTGGCCGCCATAACAGCCGATGGTCGCTCTCCCCTCGTATTAATCGACCGTGGTATCAGAATAAATGAGAATATTATCGTGCAAAAATGTTGGCCGCTGATATTCCATCAGGACTCAGCACGCGCCACCCACAAAGTGAGGTTCCTCGCTTCAGTTCCAGCGGCCAATGGACACAAAAATCTCCTGATACCAATCCGTTGGACCATTGTGACTGGAGTATTTTGAAAAGCCAGGTTGGTACTAAAAAATACCAAAGCGTCGATCAATCCAAGCAAGCGCTTCGCCGGAAATGGGCCAAAATACCGCAGAGCAACATATGGGCCGCGTGTTTCATTGGTTTCAGTTTCATTGGCATTTTGAAGGCCATAATTCGTGCCAAAGGTGACCAATTCAAACAAATCTAAATTTATTTTAAAATACGATGCTATTTCCGATGTATTTTGCTTTCATTAAAAAAAAATTTTAAAAAAATGTAAAAGGTATGGCGTTTGACTTTGTTACAGTTTTGTTAACTCACCCTGTATGCACTCTGAAAATATATCAAATACAACTCAGAAATACCTTGCTATATTTTATCGAGATCGGTTCATATTTGGATATAGCTCCCATATATATCATTATCCGATTTCATATAAATTATGAACCAAATAGTTAATACAAGCCTGAATTGAAAAGGCACAAATGCCTCTGAAAATTTATTAGGAATCGATTCAGAGGAGCATAATCCTCCCATAAATTAATTCCTTTGGTCTTTAAACTATAATTACCATCATAGTTGGTATGATTTAATTCTTACAAATTCCCCATATAAACTTTTATTTGTTATGTGATGCTCTACTAAATATATACATAAAGTCGGCCCGCCCGATTTTTCGACTTTCCTTGCTGGTTTAAAAATGTTCGATAGACAATAGCTTTCTATATTAAATTTCTAGTATATAAATAAATTCAAAATTTAGTTTTTTACTTCATATAATATATTAAAGATATCTAACAAATTGAACCCATAGATTCCCAATAAAATTACATTCTTCTGTTCCCCATTTTAGTCCAATTATTAATCCATAACTTTTTTCAACAATCATTTCCACACATAAATATCGAAAAAGAAATAGGTCATCGGTTGTTAGGGACAACCAGTGTCAAATGTGTATATTTATTTTTATTGCAGCATGATAGATAGATAACACCCCCCTAAAAATTATGTTTGGAAAAATCTAGCACCAGCAAAATCCATAAAATGCAGTCCACGAAAGTTTTTTTTTTCATATTGTGTTTGTGTGTGTGTGCAGATAATTGAATGCAACCAATAGAAAGAACAACAACAACAAAGAACTGAAGAAAACAAATATTTATTACCCATTTAGTTTTGTTTGTTTGTTCTATGCTGCATGCAGTTAAATGGTTTGGAAGGGGGAGAAGAGAATGTGGGTTAGGCCGAAACCGACAGGGCAGTGACAAATAAATCCAGTGTTGTTTGAACAAAGTTCAATGCATTGATAAGGGAAATCTTCAACAAATATTGATAAACCCAAACATAAATCGAATGCAAAGGCAGAATAACTTCTTTTGGTTGTTTCTCTGTAACGAATATTGTCGGATTTCTATTTGTTTGGCCTTACTTTTAGGGCTGAGGGGAAGTCAGAAGGAAAGCTATTAATCATCCTTCTAATGGGCCTATAACATGATTTTTATCTATTGCAGGCCTGTAATGGTCTTCTAATTTTGAGGGACTGTATAGGACCTACGAAACGTATGCAGGGTGAGATGAAAAAAAAAAACTGCAACCAAGACAAACGCCATAATTTTTACATTTTTTTTAATTTTATTGAGTGAAAGCAAAAAATTTTGGAAATAGCATAAAATTTTAGAATAAGTTAAAATTTGTTCAAATTGGGCACGAATTATGGCCTTCACGGCGAAGCGCTTGCTTGAGGTGATCGACAGTTTGGTATTTCTAAGTGCCAACCTTGCTTTCCAAAATACTCCAGACGGATTGATATACGGGGATTTTGGTAGCCATTGTGCGCTGGAAAATAAGCGGGCAACCTCGTTTTGTAACCATTTTTGGGTGGCGCATGCTGAGTCCTATTGAAATGTCCAAGGCCTGCGGCTAAAATGTTTGTGTGCCCAAGGCTAATACACCCTCCAAAATATTTTCGCTATAATATTCGGCATTTATTCTGATGCTACGGTCGAATAAAACGAGCGGAGAGCAACCATCGGCATCGGCACACCATCACCATGACCGGCGCTTGAGTTCTGGTGGCCAACCGAAGGTGCATATTTTCAGCTGACCTCTTTCGCAAGTAAACACGATATTTTTTTTTTGTTTACAAACTGCTGGACAACGACTTTTTTCTCATCGGAGACAACCAAATTCGGCAGTTCTCCACTTTCGGCCAAGCGAAGCAACTCTTTACATCTTTTGAGTCTATTTTCTTTCTGTTTCGGTGTAAGTTCTTGCACTTTTTGGAATTTCAATGGCTTTACCCCGAGCTCATTTTTCAATATTTGCCGAATGGAATATTGCGATATGTTCAGCTCACGAGCCATTTTTCGGCCACTGCGAGGCGGGTTTCGATCAAATCGCTTCCTTACTGTTAGAATCATTTCTGCTGATGTTGCTGTTTTCTACCGACCACTTCCTTGACGTCGGGCTACGCTACCAGTATCACGGTAACGAGCGATGGTACGAGACATAAAAGATTTATTTACATTAAAATGCTGGAGTGCTCTAACGATAGCCACTTGTGGTTTTCCAGCCAAATATAAAGAAATCACCCTTTTACGCTTGAATTCCCTCACGAATAACTTTTTTTCTGGAAAATTCTCATTCTTTTTGTACGCTTGTAAACAGTATAATGAGCTGTTAGTGGAATAATTTTAAAAGCTGTCGGATGAGTGGCTTAGAAATGACAGCACTCTGAAGTTGGTGGCAGTTTTTTTATCTCACCATGTATTTGTTCCGGTGCTAATACCCCACGGTTTTCCTTTCCTTACTGGCTTAATAATGCATTAGTTCCTGACACTTTTTCAAAAAAAAACCCCAATATATTTTCTTTTCGTTGTTGATTAAAATTCCCATTTCCTTTTCATTTTGCGAAAAAAAACGGGTGAAATCCCGTTTATGGTGTTCCACATAAATTTCCTCTAAAAATATGAAAACTAATGTGTCTATGCACACTTTCATTTCCTCGAGAGAGTGTTGTTGCTCCAAAACGCCATCATCACGGGTGCAGTGTAATACCATCAAACCAATGCAATCAGACCAACCCATTTCCTTATGTAGACAATTTGTAGTCGTTTGGTATGGCATCGACGAGCAGCTATCCATCCAGCTTTTCCACTATCAATCCCTGGATACTTAATGGAGACGACGGTGATGGTGATGATGGCGTCGGCCGTACATCCATCTATCCCACCATCAAATGCGCGCTTGAGTAAAAAATGATTGATATGTAGAGTTTTTTGCCTAGTTGTTATATACATGAGGATGTGTGCATGTATGTGAGTGGGTTGTGTGTGTGTTTATACCCTACACCACAAGGTGGTCAGGGTATTATGTCTTTGTGCATTTGTTTGTAACAGGCAGAAGGAAACGAGATAGACCCATAGTTCCTTTTGATGATCTGCATAGAATCACATTCTGAGTCGATTTATGCGTGTCCGTCCGTCCGTCTGTCCGTCCGTCCGTCTGTCCATGTATTTATGTAAACAAAGTACAGGTCGCATTTATTGCCCGATCCAGATGAAATTTTGCACAGACCATTTGTTTGGCCCAAGGACGAACCCTATTGAAATTGGAAATAATCGGTCAAAATTTAGATATAGCTCCCATATATATCTTCGTCCGATTTGCCTTTTATTGTGCACCAAACGTGTAATATCAGCCCGAATTGTATGAAATTTTGCATATACACCCGAATTAGGTCTGAAAATATGTATGCCAAACTTGATCGAAATCGGTTCAGATATAGCTATAGCTCCCATATATATTGTTTATCCGATTTGTTATTTTTGTCCACCGCCGCCGTAATATGCACTCTTTAACAACAATATTTGGGGAAATATATCAAATGCAGCTCAGAAATACATTTGCTAAATTTTATCGAGATCGGTTCAGATTTGGATATAGCTCCCATATATAACTTCGTCCGATTTACCTTTTATTGCGCACCAAACGTCTAATATTTGTCCAAATGGGATGGAATTTGGCACTTACGACCGAATTGGGTCTAGAAGCTAGTCAAATTTGGTGAAGATCGGTTCAGATATAGCTATAGCTCCCATATATACTGTTCATCCGATTTGTCATATTTGTTACCCACAGCCGTAAAATGCACTCCGTAACAATGATATTCAGGGAAATATATCAAATACAGCTCAGAAATATCTTTGCCAAATTTTATCGAGATCGGTTCAGATTTGGATATAGCTCCCATATATATCTTTATCCGATTTCAAATTAATTGTGCAGCAAATGGGCAATACAATTCCGAATTTAAAAGATACAAATGCTTAGGCATATTTAGTCCGTTGAACTTTAAGTTATAATTATAATCATAGCGTGTATGATTGAATTCTCCCATAAAAACTTTTATTGTTATGTGAAGCTCTACTAAATTAGCAAAGTGGTGTAGGGTATCATAAAGTCAGCCCCGCCCAACTTTAAGACTTTCTTTACTGGTTTTTTTTTTAATATTTCATACCAAACTCGAATATTGAATATTTTTTAAAATTGGAGAGTGTATAAAGCCCTGGGAATTTTTCATATTTCTATGATGGAATTCAAAATAAAGGTACAAAAAACTATCGTTGTGCGTGTGGATATTCACAAGAGCAACATAATAGATTGCCAAAATAATGATCCACTATCCAAAGAGGGGAAGTTATGGCACTCCTGCATGAGATTTTCGGTACCAAAAATCCAATAACGAAATAACTTTTAATAATGTTCAAATTTGTTTAAAAATATTTCACACACACCCGCCATCACAGTTTCACGAAACATATTTTCCATAGCAAATTTTACATCCCATTTGTTAACCATCATCACCTGCTGCTGCTCTTGGTACCCTTTCTAGTCTGTCGGGTGTTTTGGGTTTCAGATTTCATCTAAGTTTTGACCTAATATGGGTGTGAATTACATACATTTCATCATTTTTGTGTTTTGTTTTTTTTTGTCTTGATTTTAATTAAAAATGCATGACATGTGCATTTTAATTCGTTGGGTATCTTTTCACAGAGTGTCGACCAAACGGAGGTCCGTCTTTCTCACATACATACATACACACACAAACACTCACTCGTCCACAATGAAATGGAAACCAGCCAAGCCAACATTAGCATCACTCTTTATGTTTTATTAATGTTTTAGTTTAGCCAGAATGCGGTTTTGGTACTCGTAAATCACCCACAGTTGCCTCATTTTCTTGCAACCTTCAACACCAGCGGTAGCATCACTTCCACTTTCCGAAAAAAAACAGAAAAAACGTTCCGCAAAACCTTGCCACCATTATCCACATCATAGATGAATAAAATTGCTGCTGAAATTTTCGCGGACATATTCGCGGTTTTGTGTCGGGCATTTTGTGTGTGCAATTATAGTGTTGTAGCTGTTGTTGGCACGACATATATTATAAAATATGTTTAATAAAAGCTAAGCCGTTGTAGTACACATAGGTCATGCTTTCATGCTCATTTTGAATGCAGACCAGAAATTAAAACAAAATTCTCGGAATTTTTAGTGCTTTGACAAAAATTGTCCTTTATAATGGAAAGATGACATCTGTATTAATTTACTTTCATTCAAATTTGGCAAATAGGGACTAAACATTATAGATTTCCACACACGATTCGATTTTCGTAGCAGACAAATAATAGCGTCCTATAAACTTTTAGGAGGAGGAATCAAAAACATTGGTGAGCAGAAAATATTGTCATACGACTGAGTTTCTGATTTCAGGGTGGATTACTCCCAAAAGGAAGCCCTATTGATCCGAATTTTCTACATTGTATTTGTACCAAATTTAGTACCATTTAATACACATATGTACGAATTTTCAACATTTCCTACATACAGGGTCAGATAAAAAATTGCAACAAAGTCAAACGCCATAATTTGTACATTTTTTTTTTAAATTATATTGAATGAAAGTAAAAATGTCGGAAATAGCATCAAATTTTAGAATAACTTTAGATTTGTTCGAATTGGTCACCTTTGGCACGAATTATAGCCTTCAAACGGCCAATGAAACCGCCACACGCTGCCCGAATGTCGCGCTGCGCTATTTTGGCACAATCCCGGCAAAGCGCTTGCTTGAGTTGATCGACACTTTGGTATGTTTCAGTGCCAACCTTGGTTTCCAAAATACTCCAGACACAATAGTCCAACGGATTGGTATCCGGAGATTTTGGTGGCCATTGTGCGCTGGAAATGAACCGAGGAACCTCAATTTATAACCATTCTTGGGTGGTGCGTGCTGAGTGCGATTGTGCTGAGTCCTGTTGGAATGTCCAAGGTCTGCGGCAAAAAAGTTTGCGTGGCCAAGGCTTTAATACACCCTCCAAAATATTTTCCCGATAATATGCTGATGCCACGATCGATTAATACGAGCGGAGAGCGACCATCGACTGTTATGGCAGCCCACACCATCACCATGGTCGGCGCTTGAGTTCTGGTGGCCACCCGAAGGTGCACATTTTTAGCTGATATCTTTGGTATTAAACGCGATCATATTGTTTATTTACAAAACTGCTGGACAATGAATCTTTTCTCATCGGAGAAACCCAAATTCTGCAGTTCACCACTTTCGGCAAAGCAACTCTTTAACTCTTTTGAGTCTATTTTCTTTCTGTTGCGGTATAAGTTCTTGCACTTTTTGGAATTTCAATGTCTTTACCCCGAGCTTTTTTTCAATATTTGCCGATATGTTCAGATCACGAGCCATTTTTCGCCCACTGCGACGAGGGTTTCGATCAAGTCGCTTCTTTACTTTTCAAACCATTTCTGCTGATGTTGCTGTTTTCTTCCGTCCACTTCCTTGACGTCGGGCTACGCTACCAGTATCACGCAACGAGCGATGGTACGAGACACAAAAGATTTATTCACATTTAAATGCTGGAGTGCTCTGACGATAGCCACTTGTGGTTTTCCAGCCAAATATATAGAAATCACACTATCACGCTTGAATTCCATCACGAATAACTTTTTTTCTGGAAAATTCTCACGAAAATGCTTTTGTAAGTTTGTAAACAATATAATGAGCTGTCACTGGAATAATTTTAACAACTGTTGGACGAGTGGTTTGGAAATGACAGCTGTCTGAAATTGGTTGCTGTTTTTTCATCTCACCCTGTATCTCAATCCTACAATGATATTGCAATCTTGTTTCCAAATTTCAGGATATCAAATCTATCGATTCTCCCAAATGTTAAATTTTACCAAATTTAGTACCATTTAGTACACATAAGTACAAAATTTTTAAAATTTTCCAATCCAACAATTAGAGATACTCTGTTAAGAAAGTTGATCGGGCGCTTCTTCAATTTAATGGCTTAATGGGTACAGCGCTCTAAACAATTGACTCATTGAGAGGCAAGTTTGATGAAGATTATTTTGCCAATTGGCCGTCCAGACCCTACGATGTAACACCTTTGTGGGACTATGTTAAAGCTCTTGTCTATACAGATGAACCCGGTTTAATTGATGATGTGGAAGACAAGACATTAATTTCTCAGAAATGTTGGAAAAAAAATGCCAAAAGTGAACTAAGGGGATGGACCATTTGAGGCGCAGCCTCCGTCAACATTTGCATGAAACAATTTTTGAAAATTAAGTTTTTTAGACACCTCTATCAATTCATATAAAGATTTTATGCATTTTTCTGTACTTTATGTTTTTTTTTTTTGGAATACTTTTCGACACTTCTTAAGAAATCACCCTATGTTATTCTGCAGCTGTATTGTGTTCGAGTTTATCGAATTTAAATTAAATTAGCTTTGATTGGCCATTAAAAAATTTGGGATATTTCAACATACATATTTTCTGAAGTTGAATTGGAAAATTCCTAATTTTAAAAGAAGTATTCTTAATCTTAAATGTAATTCTGAATAACAAATGGAAATCAAATAAAATATTCAGAATTTTAAATTGAATTATCAAATGAATAATTCACTATGAAATAAATCTATCATCTCCTAAATGCTAGATTTAAATTATATACATCGGAAAATAAATTTTGAACTGGCTCCCAATCCAACACTAATTTCTTTGACCTTCACCAATGTGAAAATTAACGAAAATTGAAAGACAATAAGGTGTGTTAATTTGTTATATTTATATTAACAAGCTTTTCGAATGAGGTCGAGAAGATTTCAATGTCAATGTCTGTGTTAAATGATTGTTCATATTTAAAACCGAATCAAAATCATGTTCTTATTGCTCATACATAAGTTGTAATAAATATTGTTGGTACGACCAATTTAATGTTTTATAAGTTTCAGAGAAATTGAAAACAAGTAAAAAAGCAACAAGTTTGGCTGAACTTTGAATATCGTCCGCTATTGAAAAATATTTGTGAAATCATAAAAATGCCGAATACGCTATATGGGAGCTTTACGAAGACTTGGACCTGTATAGGCAATTTTCGGTCACAATACCCAATAGAAACTTTAAATGCGAATTTTGAAACAGTCCGGTGAATAACATCGCTAAAATCATCAAAATATCTGACATATACAGGTATTTGAGGTGGGAGGTAGGAGCTAGACCTGCATAAGCAATTTGAAATACCCAGTAGTAGGTATAATCATGAAAATACCGAATATAGAAAGGTATCGTTATATGGGGGCTATACGAACCTGTATGCGCCAACCCCACTTTGGTTATGCGTCCTCGTCGGGGAATTGTGTCCTGTTAAATTAATTTAGGGCTATACCAAAATGTGGGCCTGCACAGACCATTTTCTGTCTTAGGTTGTAGTATCCATTACGAACTTCAAATACCAAATTTGAAACAATTCCGATGAATAATGTCGCTAATGTCATCAAAATACCGAATATCGGGAGGTACCGTTATATGGGGGTTATGCGAAGACGTAGACCTGTACAGGCACTTTTCTGCCATAGGATGTAGTATCCATTACCAACTTCAAATACCTAATTTGAAACAATTCCGGTGAATAATGACGCTATAATCATCAAAATACCGAATGTCGGGAGGTACTATTATTTGGGGTGATACCAAAACGTGGAACTACATGGCCCATTTGCAATACCACATATCCACACACACATAATATACATTTGAGTAAAATTTTATCAACGTAGTTTATTTCGTTCGGACGCTAGAGTGATTTCCTCAGACCAACAGATATCGCTAAATCGACATAGAATTTTATGCTGATCAAGAATATACATACTTTGTCTAAAATGTATATTTCGAGATGTTACAAACGGAATGATAAACTTAATATACCTTCCGTACTATGATGGAGGGTATAAAAACATGTTTCCCGGAAATCATGTTGAACAGCGGTATGAAATATTCAAATGTCCTTCATAAAGCCATAACTGGTGGAGAACCATGGGAGTAAATCCATAATCTATACACCTATGGAAAATACTGCACACTAACATTCAGTATCTCAACTCTAGAGTACATTACGTAGTAATGTATAGTACCTTTGGGACGTATTTTTTAAAAAAAGCTGTGTTGACAAATTTCATGAATACGGCACAAAAAGTACAGAAGTTAAATGGTTTTATTTTCAGTATTTTGATCGCATCAATTTCAATTTTCAGTATTTTGATCGCATCAATTTTAGTTTTAATTTATCTCCAAGAATTAATTCATGATTAAGTTTTCCTATGATTATCTAGAATTAATTGAATTTTCATATGTGCAACATCTATTTGCAGAAAAAGAGACCTAACCTTCCCATTCAAAATCTCATATTATTAAATTATAGCTTCATTGAATTAAATTAAATGCTTAATTTAGCACTTTAATTTGCAATTACAATTTTCCACATCCCCCTATTCCGCCCAATAATCACATGATATTTGTCATATGTTTAATTTATTGAAAACTAACCCCACAGACACTCCCAATTTTTTTTGCTATTTGTGTCGAGAACAAAAACAAAATTTGCCAATTTTGCATGTCAAAAAGTCATATTGCAGTAATTTGTTATTTCATTGCCTTTGAATTGCAATTTGGGCAATGAAATGAGCTGCATTACACGAGCGAATAAACACAATGAACTCCGCTCGACCAACTAGGCACGGCATGTATACGAAGCGTCTATGCAACGCTTGCAAAAGCCATACTGCTTTGGAAAAAATTAATTTCTATGTTCCATTTTGTCATTTATATTTAAATTTTTGATATCATAGGCATGTTTTGCTTTTGCCTTATGTATACTATTTGTATTATTTGGTCAGTTTTAAATTATGGAAATAATGGGAAGGGGTGGAAAAAATTGTTTAAAAAATATGTTTTTTTTTGTGGAAAATTATTTGTAAAAAATAAATTAAGGTAAATCGAGCTGAACTAATTATTGAGGCAAACTTAAGTTTGTTGGAGAATTCGAAACATGTTAAAAATGTTCCAAAACTACCAGTTTACATCAAACAATGCACAAAATGTATTACACCATTGTACCGCTTGTAAAGTTACACCTACATTTTGAAATAATAGCAAATAAAGTACCAGTTGGTAATTTTTCGTACACTGCTATTAGTATATATATATATATATATATATATATATATATATATATATATATATATATATATATATATATATATATATATATATATATATATATATATATATGTATATATATATATATATATATATATATATATATATATATATATATATATATATATATATATATATATATACATGTATATATATATATATATATATATATATATATATATATATATATATATATATATATATAAAAGAGTAGTGAAATAACATATTGACTGACGAAACGGCTGAAGCTAGAATCTTGACGATGGCCAATTTTGGTGAGAAGGCTCGTGATAAGGCTGGGTTTTTTGAAATTTGTACTAAAAGGATACGAAAAGTACTAAAATTTAATAAAAATTTAATAATTTGTATTGAACAAACGAAATGAGCTAGAAATTTGGAATGAGAGCCACTGAAAGAGTATAGGATCAATCTACCAGAGGGTTTTTGGAAACTCGAAACATAATTGTACTAAACTTCTAAAATGGTACCATTTGGTATTATGAGAACGAATAGTGCTAAAAAATTTAATTTTGGTATGAGGATCCAGGATGAAAAGTAAGTTTGATATATGAAAGTGGTTTTGGAAATGTGTACTAAATGTGCGAACTCTACTAAATAGTACTAAATTTGGAACTGTTTGATTTAGAGTGAAGGGATGAAGCTGGAATTTTGAAGCTGGAAAGTACTAAATGGTACTAAATTTTGTATTGGGTAAAGGAAAAGAGATACAATTTTTAAATTTGATTTGGTATCTGAAGTTTAGTTTTTTATTTTGTGAAGGGATAGGACTGGAATCCTCAATTCTGATATCGAGGTCACTGTCGGTGTCTGGTTTAAGATATGGAGGTGGTTTTTGGAAATGTGTACTACAATTGTTCAAAGGGAATAAGTGGTACTTAAATGGGTATTGGGTGGAGGAACAGATGTTTAATCCTGAAATTTAAATTGAGATCTGTGTTGGTATCTGGAATTGAGATTTGGCGGTGATTTTGAAATGCGTGCTATATTTGTCCAAAGAGTAGTAAATAGTACAAAATTTGGTATTAGGTAAATAAATAGAGCTAGAATACCGAAATTGGATATTGATGTCTCTGTTAGTATCTTTTGGTTAGATGTGGAGGTTGTTTTGGAAATGTGTACTATAATTGCTAAATTGGATATTTGGTGAAGGGATTGAGCTAAAATTTGATATTGAGGTCATTGCTGTTTTCTAGGGTTAACATATGGAAACCTTGAAATAGTTTTGAACATTGTGCAGTGGTTTTACTAATATCCTCCTGCGTGAACTTCAAAATGAATGTTTTTGAAGACTTTTTGGTGATTAATGGCACTTAATTTAGTACCTTTTCGTTCTTTTAGACGAATTTTGACCACCTACAAAAATGACCATATTAATTAAATTTCAAGGATCTAGCTTTGTACAGGTACCAAAATCACAATGTTTAGTACATTTTTGGGAAGTGTTCCATATTATTTTAGTACGAATTTCCAAACATCACACTGAGTCTTGCACATACGCATTAATAGTGAAGTTCTATTCAAATTTAACATTTGATTCTGATTGGTACCTTTTTTGCCTCTTAGTTCGAGTTCCCAAAATCAAAATTGACCCAAATGTCAAATTTCATTCATCTAGCTTAACCCATTTGCCTATTTCTTGCCACATAATTTACAACATTTTGGTACTTTCCGTTTTGTTCGAATGTAGCAAATCTTAACTCTACACACCAATGACATTTCAATCGTTCGTTATACGCCAAACACCAAATGTAGTACTTTTTAGTACAGGTTGCATTTTAGTTCGGATTCCTCACCTTTTCACTCCAACTCATATGCCACAGAATTTTGTATTTTTCGTACTTTTTCAGTTCGATTTTTAGTACCTTTTTGCATACAGGGTTGCCCATATTCGACGGACCCATGCTTTTGCATATCAATGCGAATAATCCGTTGTAAAGTGGACCGAGCCATGCCCAACTGCTGAGAATGACGTTTTTGGGATGTTCTTGGGGACCTCTCAACACTGGCTCGAACGGCAGCGATATTCTCGGCCAATCGCCTTGGTCGACTTAATGGTGTTTTTAGAAGGGGCACTTCTCACGTTTTTTAATGTTTTAAAAGCACGTTGAGTTTTCACAATTGACTTCTTCTCTTGAATGTAAATGTCAACTATTTCAGAGCGCTCGCGTGGCGTGTATTGGTTCATGGTAAAAATCTGCTTCGACTGACGCTTCAAACGAATATGGGCAACCCTGTATTTAGTATTCTTTCTTTGCGATCTAGTTTAAAATATCCTTATCCTATCTCGCTTCTTCATACCAACAGTTCTTATATTAAACATTTCAAAGTTCCAGCAGTGCTCATTTGCAAAACACCGCGGCACTTCAGTTAGTACACCCATTACTTTTTGGATTTTAATTTCCATAATTGAAACTTGTGCTCTTTTAGTTCGAAAATCCACAAATTTAGGACTCAAATGATAGAATTTTGTCTTCAGCGATTCTGTCAGGCCGTTGAAGTGGAAGTGGGTAACTTACGAATCACCTTTTTTTTTAATTTTAAATAAATTGGCTTCTAACCACCCTATTATAAATAGGCGTAGTTTCACACAAAACACACACACATATGTGTATCACAAAATGTTTGCAATTATTTGCATTTATTTGTCAGAATAGCCTCGTTATCTCAAAATGTCTAGGAAAAGTGGTCGGAAGGAGGTTGTTTGGGTTGAATCACTTCCATTATATCCATTGTGTCTAGTCGTCTGTATTTTATCTGTTTAGACAGTTGAGATATTGCACATGTAAACTAAACTATATTCGCAAGGGGAGGATATTTGTAGCGAGGAAGGGAGGGGAGGTCTGTTGATACTGAAATATAACAAATGGCTATGATTAATATGACAAATATTGCATGTAATTATTGTTGTTCACACATTGGACTCAAGTAATTATATATTTGCTGACAAACACACACACGCGCACACATTTGTTGGATTATTTGTTTATCTTGGCGACCAGGCTTATGTCATCATCACGTGAATGCAAAACAACAGCAACTTGTGGAGTCGATTATGACAGGACATTTAATTGGTGTGCTCAACTGCTCTTTTGGCAGTAATTTTTCAGGATTTAAAAACAAAGAAATTGTTTTGATGTTTTTAATTATTTGAGTAAATAAATACAAATATTACTGATTATTTAGATAAATATTTATATATTATTTAAATCTATTTTTATTTATTTTACATATTCTATTCCATATTTGACAATTAAACGTAAGTAACTTCAACTGATTCTTATTTAGTAAATAGTATTACCATCAGAATGTAAATACTGAAACAAATCAAAGATGAAGAGGCTCTTAGATCTCACTTGTCCATACATGATAATTATTTAAAAAATTTGTATTTTTTTAATTAAAAAAAATGAAATACATAGTGAAAAAAATTATGACGAGAAAAGTTGTTTTTCGGGAATTTTTATATTCTCCAACTTATTAACATTACTTAACATTACTTTTCGCCAAGGTGGGTTAATTCCATTTCCCCATAGAATATTCTGAAATTGAGATGTGCGTTGTTCCCCATCAACATTTAGCATTTCCTTGAAATACTATTCTTTGTAATTAAGACCGCTGACCGTCACGGTTAGCTTCATTTTCATGCCGTATTAAAATACTAGAAAAATTCGCAATATTTTTCGTAGCCACTATAACGAAACATTTAATGCTTTCATGCTTCACATCCCACACATAAACAATTACGAGCGTTTACAGTTGCTTTTGCAAAAATAATAAAACAATTAAAAAAATATAGATTCTTCCCAACACAACTTCATGATAATAGGAGTACAAATCAAAACTCAACTTAACTAAACTGTGCGACCAACCATGCCATCCATGTTGGTCAACAATTCCATTAAAAACAATTATTGAAGTTGGTCGACTTCACCCTGACCGACAACAAAGTTACTACTTTCATGGGCAAGTTATGAATACGCATTTAATGGATAATAATGGGGGGACCATATGCAAAATGGATTAAGTAATAATAATTTCAATACAAAATTTGTAAATGAGTTAGTTTTTCCACTCATGTGTTTAAATGTTTTATTGAAAATTTTAAAAATATGTAGTTACTTCAATCAAAAGTGTTAGTTACGTCTTTTTACATTTTTGCCAAGTAAACATAAGGACCAACTAAGAAAAATTAAACAAGACAAATCAAATTTAAAAGGATATTTTAAGCTTTTTTAAAGATTTCCTTTGACTCATGGTGTTGTAAAGAATATTTTAAATATATATGTTATAAAAAGTTAATATTTAAAAGATATATTTCAAGTAGTTGTTTGTTAAAGATTATTTTCCAATTATTAGTTCGAAAGGATATTTTTTTAGTTGTGCTCCATCAATTTTAATAACATCGTCGATTTTATGAAATAAGTTTGGACATCATGCATTTTGAGTTTTTTTTTTTGAAATCTTTTAGATACATTTTTTAGGCCGTTGGTTTTAAAAATATGTAGTTTCAGTTGCTGGCTTTGAAGGACAATTACTCAATTGGATTTTAAAGGATAGATTTAAAAATCGTGGGTTTGTGGAATGATGAGGTAGTCTTTGATTTTTTAAGGACTTTTTTGAAGTAGTTAATCTGCAAAATATAAGTTGTCAGATTGTTGTATTTATACAATAAATAGACTTAAAATCGTGTAATTTCAAAATATATGTTTACATTTTTGAAAACATGAGTTAGGGTCGTGGGTTTTATAAAATATGTTCTAAATTGTGGACCTATTTTTATCTCGTAGATTTAAAATAATGTTTTTCCGTCGTAGCTTTCTAAGAATATTTTTTAAGTAGTATATTTTTAGGGATAAGGTCATGGAAAATACTGGTTATTTTTAAGACGTGTATTTTTGAAGGAAATATTTTAAGTTCGTCGGTTTCTAATAGATATGATGGTTTATTTTTACTAGGTACGTTTTTTCATTATGGATTTTTAAGGAATTTTAAAGATAGACTTTTGTAGACTTTTAAGGCAATTTTTTTAAAAACGCGGACATTTCAAAGTGTTTTTTGCAAGTTTTTTTATTGGATTTGAAAGGGGATTTTTATGGCAATTTTAATTTAATTTAAAAGAACATTTTTTTAATCGTGTGTATTTTTTTAAATCGTGGACTTTAAAAGGATGATTTTTGCTTTTAAGGCATATTTTATTATAAAATTACTTGTTTTAAGTCGTATATTTTTAATGGATATTTCAAATCGTAGATCTTTTAAAGATTTTTCCAAAATCGTGAATTTTAAAGTATTCCTTATAGGTAAAGGAGCTTTTTAAGCCCTTCATTTTAAAAAAAATATTTCAAAGTCACAGATTTTAAAGGAATATTCTTTTCAGTTGTGTATTCTTATACCCTCCGCCATTCCGTTTGTAATTCTCGAAATATTCAGAATAGAGCCTATTCTGGATCAGCGTAAAATTCTAAGACGATGTAGCAATGTCCGTCTGTCTGTTGCAATCACGCTATCTTTCGAACGAATTGAGATAGAAAGCTAAAATTTTTAATACATGCATAGTTTACCAGTAGGCAGATTAAGTTCGTAAATAGGTCATGTCGGTCCACGTTTTCGTATAGCCCTCATAAAACGGTACCTCCCGATATTCACTATTTTCAGTATTTAGCTACATTATTTACCAGAATTGTTTCAAATTTCGTATTTGAAGTTCTTAATGGGTAGTACAGCCTATGACAAAAATATTTGTATGCAGGTCTACGTCTTCGTATAGCCCCCCCTCCCGACAGTCAGTATTTTGATTATTTCAGCAACATTATTCACTGGAATCGTTTCAAATTTCGTATTGGAAGATGTAAATGGGTAATGGGCAAAAAATTTCATAAGCAGGTCCACGTCTTCGTATGGTCCCCATATAACGGTTTTCAATTAAGTGATAGTTTTCGATTTTTTTTAAGTTTCAAGTTCCTTCCAAATGGTTGGAGGGTATTTATATACATATTTAGGTCCAGGATTTTTTAAAGAACATTTTTATCTTAAAATATCTTAAATAAAATATCTTAGTATATTTTTGGAGTTTACTTTTTAAGCACAATTCGAAAATGCATTTTTGAACAATATATACAATAATATATTTACCTCAAGGACAAATCGAAAAGGTCATGGATCTTGAAATATAATTTTTTAAAGAAAAGTCAGATGTCATGGATTTTAAAAAAGTTGCTTTTAAGACCAATTCGTAAACAAGTCGTGAATTTTGAAACATATTTTTTTCCAAGAATCAATGTACCACGAGTAGTTGGCTTTGAATCACAATTTTTTCGTAGACCTATAGGCCACTAATAAAGTATTTTTATACCCCCACTGTGTCATTCCGTTTGTAAAACCTCTAAATGTTCGTCATAAACATAAGGCATATATATATTTATGATCACCATAAAATGCACTTCCGTCTGACTTTTTTTTTACAATTGATTTAGGAAAAAACATGCGATTATACACTTTGAGCTTTCAGAAATGAAGCTTTCCTAAAACAATATCGCATGAGCCTAACTAATTTCAAAACGCATCGCATACTCATTGGATGAGTGGGTCTTCGATAGATTGCAATTGTCAATGCTATTTCCTTAAGTCATTTATAGCTCAACTCGAAAGAGAAAAAAACAAATATCCATTCACAAATGATCTTGGCTCTAATATGGAAAAAAATTCAAATTATATTTCTTATGAGACCAAATCGAACATAAGTCATGGATTTTTAAACCCAATTTTTCAAGAACAAATTTAACTCAGATGGTCGATTTTAAGAGCCTCCAAACCACAAATTGTGATTTTTTAAAGAAAATGCCTTCGACGTGTGACACGCCACTAGTCCTTTAATTTTTTAAAAAACTTGTGAACTTATAAAACTTTTTTACAACCACGAACAGAAATCGTGGATTCTAAAAAAATTTTCCCATACCTAGTAGACCACAATTGGCGTGTTTGATTCAATATATTCTATTTAAAATTATAGCTTGCATGCATAATGCATAATTTTTGAGCAATGATCTTCAATGATCAAAGAATTACAAATTATGAGCTTTAAAAGAACGTTCTAGGCACAATATAGCGCAATATATGCATTTGCTAGGCTGACATCCTTGTTTTGATGTATTTTTCAAAATACTTTGTTTTGAATCTATTTCAATAAATCATATTGTACCATGAAAAAAAAAACAACGATACTTCCCAATGTACACAGTACCCATAAATGTTCTCTCCACAAATGAAGCCATAATTGCTTGATTTTATTGTTGCAAGCAAACATTGCATGCGGAAAAAATAATGGATGAATGAATGAATGACTGACTGAGTGAGTAAACGAAGAATGACGGTGGGTTGTTTTATTTGAATTTTCCCTTGTATTTCGTATTTGTGTTTGGTTTCTCCTCCATCTGTTTGTTCTTCATTTATGGTAGCAAAATAATAAAACACAAAAAAAAAATGAATACAATTTTCAAGATCAAGTTCAAGTCTTTTTTTTTTGTTTATTTTTTCACTGGCAAAACGTGGGTTTAAATGTAGTCGATGTTTTTTTTTTTTTTGGTTATTTTCTGATTTTCATGGAAGTTCCATGTCTTGCATGCAACAGTAATTGTATAAACATTCATTCGTACGTTTAAAACATGCTACGTCATAGGCAAATGAAAACTTGTTAACATCAGGTATGTAATTGGTTTTGACGAAAATTAGCACGGCTTGGTTTGGGGAAATGTGTTTTGAGAAATAGTTGTAGGAAAAATGTAAATAGAGACAACAGGCTAATCATTGGTTATACAGGGTGATATAAAAAACTGCAAAAGAGTCAAACTACATAATTTTTACATATTTTTAAATTTTGTTGAATAAAAGCAAAAAATATCAGAAAAAAAACACATTTTAGAATAAGTTTAGATTTGTTGGAATTGATCAACTTTAGCACGAATTATCAAACGGCCAATGAATGTTGCTCTGCGGTATTTTAGCCCATATTCGGCGAAGCGCTTGCTTGAGGTGATCAACACTTTGCTTTCCAAAATACTCCAGACACAATAGTCCAACGGATTGGTATCCGAAGATTTTAGTGGCCATTGTGCGCTGGAAATGAAGCGAGGAACCTCATTTTATAACCATTCTTGGGTGCTGAGTCTTGTTGGAATGTCCAAAGTCTGCGACCAAAATGTTTGCGTGCCCAAGGCTTTAATACACCCCTCAGAATATTTTCGCAATAATATTCGGCATTTATTCTGATGCCACGGTCGATTAATACGAGCGGAGAGCGACCACCGGCCGTTATGGCGGTCCACACCATCACCGTGGCCGGCGCTTGAGTTCTGGTGGCCATCCGAAGGTGCACATTTTTAGCTGACCTCTTTGGCAAGAAAACACGATCATTTTGTTTGTTTACAAACATAGGAGAAAACCAAATTCGGCAGTTAAGCACTTTCTGCTAATTGGAGCAACTCTTTAGCTCTTTTGAGTCTATTTTCTTTCTGTTGGGCTGTAAGTTCTTGCTATTTTTGGAATTTCCATGGATTTACCCCAGGCTAATGTTTCAATATTTGCCGAATGGAATATTGCGATATGTTATCTCACGAAACATTTTTCGGTCACTGCGACGCGGGTTTCGATCAAGTCGCTTCTTTACTTTTCGAACCATTTCTGCTGATGTTGCTGTTTTCTTCCGTCCACTTCCTTGACGTCGGGCTACACTACCAGTATCACGGTAACGAACGTACGAGATACAAAAGATTTATTCACATTTAAATGCAGAAGTGCTCTAACGATAGCCAGTTGTGGTTTTTAGCCAAATATAAAGAAATCACACTATCACGTTTGAATTCCATCACGATTAACTATTTTTCTGGAAAATTCTCACCAAAATGCTTTTGCACGCTTGTAAACAATATAATTTACTGTCACTGGAATCATTTTAACAGCTGTCAGACGAGTGAGTTAGAAATGACAGCAACATGAAGTTGGCAGCAGTTTTTTCGTCTCACCCTGTATAGCAAATAATTTTTATATATTACATTCCTAACTTTTTTTAATTTATATATTACATACCTATCTTTTTTACACTTTCAAGTTTTTTTTCCATAACTTGTGAAATTGTATTTTGAAATTAAAACATAAATGCCTTTTGTAAAATTGTCAGTTATTTTCTTTTCTCCGCCACTTTTTTGCAATACCGCATTTATATTCCTTTGCTTTGTAGCACAACGTATTAAAGATTATCACGGTCGGTTAAGTGGAAAATTTATTGAAATCATAAATAAGAATAACAAAAATTGGCATATTAAGTTCTACTTCGCTGGTGTTTATCCTCGGCGCAAAAGAAAAAGTATGTATATGTTAATAATGTAATTTAAGTGAAAATGTGTTGGGAGAAACAATCGTGGTGCAGGTGTTTCGAAAATTTAGAAATATATAAAGTTATAATGATAAGAAAAAACTAATGGTGGATTTCAATATTCCTAAATGGACATATTGAGATTTTTAATAAAGAGGTCATAAGATATGATATTTCTGATGCAAAATAGTGGGTTGAAACCTGATTTGTAATAGAGGTTTTTGCCGGGTAGGTGATGTTTACTCGTTATGGAATAAGGTATTATTTGCCAACTTACTGGTGAAGTAAAAGGGAGTTAGATTACATTACTATGGTTTAGCGGTTACATTTTTTCTACAATTATAACCGACTGTTTTTCAATTTACTGGTAATGCTCGTTTACTTTTCTTGTGGAGGCTTCAAAATTGTTGCAGGAAATCTATCTCCAGCCTGCAAAAACTTGGGAACGACATTAGCAGAATATATCATTATGTAAATAAGTTATGTCTTGGATTACTAGAAGGTGGCCAAACAATGAATAATTCCTTAAAGATCAACTAAAAAACAAGTTCAAAAGTATCAGTCGGTTTTGCCGACAGATGTATACCCTCTATGAAGGATATCAAAATTTATGTTGACTTATATTACCATAATTTAAAATGTTAACCATTTATGAAGGAGATACCGAATATTGGGATATGTAAAAGAAAATCCGAAATCTATTACCAATTGTTAATTAAACGTTCAACCTTTAGTGGGTGAAGTAAGAGAAGGAGTGAGTCGATAAATTCTATTTTCACATCAGATCTCTATATATTTTGTTGTACACAGTTTGAATAGAATCGCTGACTGTTTAGCTAGATTTGAGATTTTTTTTTGAGATTTTTTTATTTTTTTTTTAATGACAGCAAAAAATGTCGGTAATAGCATCAAATTTTAAAATAAGTTCAGATTTGTTCACCTTTGGCATGAATTATGGCCATCAAACGGCCAATTAAACCATCACACGCTGCCCGAATATTGCTCTGCGGTATTTTGCGATAGTGCTGTGTCCTGTTGGAATGTACAAGGTCTGCGGCCACAATTTTTGCGTGCCCAAGTCTTTAAATACACCCTCCACAATATTTTTGCGATAATATTCGGCATTTATTCTGATGCCACGGCCGATTAATACGAGCGAAGAGCGAACATCGGTTATTATGGCGGCCCACGCCATCAGCATGGCCAGCGCTTGAGTTCTGGTGGCCTTTAGCTTTTGTACGCTTGTAAAAAATATAATGAGCTGCCACTGGAATAATTTTAACAGCTGTCGGACGAGTGGCTTAGAAATGACACCAGTCTGAAGTTGCTTGCGGTTTTTTCATCTCACCCTGTATGTGAAGGATGGACTAGAAGTGGTGGGCTGAAATCTATTATCTTCACCATACCTTGTGTTAATAAACATATTGAGATTTGTGAAATTTGAAGATAATCTGAAGCTTATTTCGCATTTTGTGAGAGAGGCATAATTATTCAAAATTTTGACCCGTTGTGGGAAAGGTACCAGAAGGTTTGTCAGATATATTCCACCTGTTCTTGTGTTGATAGACATATTAAGTTGTGCCGTGTTTGAAAGTGATCAGATTCTCATTTCGCATTTTATAAGCTGCATTGTTATTCCAAATTTTGACCCGTTGTGGAGGAGGTACTAGAAGGAGTGGTCCAATATATTCCATGTTCACACCAGATATCGTGTCATTGGAAGTATTGGGATGTGTGAAATTTGAAGACAATCGGACGGTTATTCTACATTTTATAAGGGTTATAACTGTTCATAATTTCTCACCTTTGTGAGCTAACCCATCTCCGAGTGAGCCGAATAACTCATTACAAGGCAATGGAAGTGACGCACCTATACATTATCAGTAGGTTGAAAATAATGGCTTATTCCTCAAAAAACTACAGATCAAAAACGCTTATTTCCTTAAAATCCAATAATAAGAAATAAATTAATGATTGATGATGATAAATCGATCTCTACTTTGGAGTAAGAGGAACCTATTCTAGTAATAAAAAAATCTCGTTATCAAATAATGGGTTTATTAAGTACATTTTGGCAACAGTAACTACTTACAAAACAGCATCATAACCCATTATTTTAACGTTGACATAACGTATTGCTTTTTAGCATTTTTGAGATAAAAAAATGTGACCAAAAATTGGGATATATGAAGATGTTGACCTGCAAAGGAAAATTTTCTTTCATAGAAAGTGGTACCGTCAAAAAATGTGGCATAAATCATCAAAATGGTGGATATAGATACTTTGAGACCGGTGTAGATAATTTTCTATCATAGAAGATAGTATCTATTGTCAACACCATATACCAACTTTGAAATAATTCCCGTGGACAACATCGCTATTATAATTAACACACCGAGGTAAAGGAGGTACCATTATATGTGGGCTATACGAAGACGTGGACAGGTATAATGCAGTACCCAATACGAATTTTAAATGACAAATTTGAAACAATTCCTGTGAAAAATGCGCCACAAATCCTAAAAATACCGATAATCGGGAGGTACCCTTGCATGGGGACAATAGCAAAAAAAACAAGTAAGCAAAGGCTATAGTCGTGGGGGGTCGACCATGTGATACCCTACAACACTACAATATGTTGGAAGCCCCCTTATGTCGAAATTAATTTTGGAAGATTTCGATATTGAAATAATGTCATAGAGGCCTGCTGAGATGTTACCCTTATTTACGCACTCCGCCATGTTGTTATGTATTCGAAAAAAAAAAAAAATCACAAAAGGCATGGTCCATTTTACAGCTAAATAAACTTTAATGGTCATCCAATATGCTCGACTTCTTTCCTGTCCCTATCTCTCTCCTATATAGCGACTGTAAAATCAGGAAAATGTTTTTTTCTTTTTTTTGGTCCATTTCAGCCTCTGAATTTAAATCTCTATAACAGTAGGCTTTAATTCTCACCCTAACGCTACCCCATGCAAAATTTCGTGAGAATCGGATGATAATTGCGACCTGTATATAATACCTTCAACACATAGTGTTGGGGGTGTAGAAAAACTTTAAAAATTTACAATTCAAAATTGTAAGTCAAATTGAAAAAATCGCAAGCGATAAAAAATATGACAAAAATTGGAAAAAAAAAAAAATTAACAAAAAATTTTCACTTTTTTATTTTTACGAGATTTTCTTTGATTTTATCCTTTTCTGGCAAGAGACCAGTCCGAATTGATGAGAATTGTGAAAATCAATCCAGCGGTTCTTGACTAACTAACTAACATTCCCTTCTTTGATATATGAGATTGCATATATCTTGCTATATATGCGAGATTTTGGATATGAGCATCAATGTAACGGTCAGAAGTGGCATTTTCGTGTATTTTTGATTTCGCCAGGATAAAAAATATTCGCGGTTTAGGGAAAATTTTCGTATTTTTTACAAAAAAAGTTTTGGTCTATTTTACCCGCTGAATGTGGTCCGATGACCATCCAAATTTTTACGCTTCTGCCCAGTCCTAAACTCTAACTCCATGCAAAATTCCGCGCCGATTTGTCTATAATTGTGGAAAGTCTTCTAAATTGAATTATCCTATGATGAAAATATGGACTTTAAGGGGTCTCCAACTTACAATTTAAATGGCAAATAAAATTAATTCCCATCTTATCATTCTGCCCTCAATTATGAGGTGGATAAAACTATTTTTACTTATTTAAATCACGCGAAATGCTATGACATGCTATATTGTTCTGCTATATTTTTGATTTGGCCTCTATTTGCCATCTTAGATTATAAGGGGTAGAAGAAAGTTTTCAATGTAGGTCGATGTTTCGGAGTAGTGCCCATATAAAGAAGGTACCTCCTAATTTAACCACATTTCAAAGAATTTGGCTAATAATGCGTATTAGGGGGGTGAAAATCTTACACTAAAATTTCAACATATCTACAAATTTTAGAATTTTTATCCATGTTATAATACCCTCTCAAGTCCACCTTTTGGCGGACAAACAGACTGACATGGTTAGGGGGACTTATGAGGACTCTAATGCACAATCTAAGTTGCTAATGGGTTTAAAAAAGTAATTAACTTTGGCTATTCTTAAATCATTCAGCCCTCAATTATGTAGTATACAAAATACAGCAAATTCCAAATTACTGCTCATTTGACTGGAAGATTTTGCTACGATTTTTACCATATTAAAAATTAATTTGATCCCTTATATGGCGATAAGATTGATATATACTTTTTAATAGATTTGTATAGCACATCCACACAGTTGAAGCCCACGGTTTAAATATTGAAGCCCACTGGTTAAAAATGGGTACAGGTATTTTAAAACACTTTAAATCGACCTGTACGTGAACACTTATATCAGTCATATCTGTGAATAATTATGCTTGGGAATATATGCATAATAGACAAAAACTACGGGCCGGCAACGCGGACCGGGCCAGCTAGTATTTCATAAATATTTATGTGATTTCATAATTATGTCTGTGCACTAAGTCGGTTTTTTGTAACTGGATCAGTAGTAACAGTCCATAACGGATGAAGGCCGTGAAGAACTTCAGCCCATACTGATCCACAAATTGTGAGAGAAATAAAAAACAACTATTTAAGAGTTCAACAGGATTGGTGAGAGAGCAATCATTGGATATAAGCTCGAGATCAGTGCGAAGACGAGTAGTGGCAGCTGGTCTGCGTGCCCGTAAGACATCAAAAAACCATTTATATCTGAAAAAATCAAAAAGGCTTTCGGAAACGATAATATTAAGTGGAATCAAGCTCAATGGAAAAAACATTATTTCTGGGATGAGTCTACGTTTAATATTAAAGGCTCAGACGTGAAAAATTTTACGGTGAGAAGACCAAAAAATGAAGGACTCAAGCCGCAGTGTTGCAAAGGTACAGTGAAGCATGGGGGAGGGTCAAAAATGGCGTGGCGCTATTTTTGTTTTTTCTATGGACTTGGGTCTATCCATAAAATAAAGGAAGTTGTGGATCCGTTTGTTTACAAAGATGTGTTGGACATCACGTTGTTCCCTTACGCTGAGTAAAATATTGGGCTGATTTGTGTGTTTCAGCATGACAATGATCCCAAACTTGTACCCCTAAATATTTTCCGATCATCTCCAAAAGCAATAGGGTTCTATTCTGACCCTAACCCCACCTCCATTTTCAATTTCGTGAGAATCGGGCCATAATTGCGACCTGTAGCTTGATTACGGACATACATAGCTAGATCGACTCAGCTCGGCGAGCTAGGAAGATCCATATATACTTTCCTATGTGGGAAACCAATATTTCGAGGTGTTACATAATTTTTGGCCCAATAAAACTTATAATACCCCCAATACATAGTGTTGTAGGGTATAATAATTGATTGATTAGTAGGATGATATGGAAGTAGATACGACCGCCAAAAGTTTCTTAGGAAACTCATTATTTGGTAATGAAGGTATTTTCTAGGATATAACACTATTCTTAGTTTTTAGGGACTTAAAAATTTTGCAGAATAATCATTTTATCATAGCAACAGCATTCCAGGTTTCTTCCAGTCATCATACCGCCCTCGTCGCTCTTCTGCTACGTCGATCACTGGTTTTCTCGAATAACGGGAACTAGTGTACTATATCAATGTATATTCGCTTCTAGACAGTATGTCTTAGGTTTAGCTGTACATCTCTATTTTTTCCGCTCAAATGTACTCTCTCGCGCACAACTTAAATTTTATACTTACTCATATTAAAAAAAAATCCTATACCAAACGAAAATAATAAAAGATTTTTCTCCTCACACCATTGTGACAATTCCAACTTCTTCCAGTCTTCGCCTCAATTTCTATCAAATTTTCTAATTTTGCTTCCAACGATTAAATATTAAATATTTATTTACAGTATTATCACAAAATGGTATCTCCGATCGTAACATTTGGTTAATTTTTAAATAATTTGTAGAAAATTACTTTAAATATTTTATTAAATTGCTCCATTGTTGATATGCTGCTCAAATAAGCCATTCACCATTATTTTTTGTATAACCATGGATATGAATGTAGATGTATATGTATTGAGATACATATGTGTTAGTATGACCATGTGTGTGTGTGGCGGCAGGCAGGCATCCTTTTGTTAATTACCTGCATCACCACATTGTTTGTTGTCCATGTTGTTGTTTATGTTTTTGTGTCACTACAGCCAACTGTGAAGAAAGACAAAGTGGGAAGTTGGAGGGCTAATGCCTTTTTCGAGTCCAGCATCAACATCAGATTCTCTCTGTGTGTTGTTTTAAAATATTGTCATATTTACAATGAACCACCTACATTTAGGTTCTATTTACAGGTTGTCAGTACTTCCGCAACAGAGTTGGAATGTTTTGTAACAGGCCCTGCGAACGAAGGGAGAAAGGAAAAATTACAAAAATGTAAAGGATGATTTAAGAGACTCGTTGAGATTATTTCCAGAGGAAAGTTGCCTCTTAAAGATCTTGTAATACATTAATTCAGAGGAAATTTATTAGGTACCTTTTAATTTTTTCATGATATGTAAGATTTTCAAATTTCGTCAGATAATTATAGTATCAAAATTTCGGCTTATATAATCCAAAAATCCAACATTGGCCAAAAATTCCTGCAAAGACAAAAAATGATTGTTTATAAGGCCCTCATTGCTTGCGTCGTCCCTGACAGGAAATAAGGCCTTTTCCTCTAGGCCTAAATAAATATACCACACAATCACACCAACAAGTATGAGACCCATTTTCTATAAATTTTGTATGCGTTCATGCATTTCACAACTCAAGAACATTGAACTTTTTCCCATTAAAGCCAACTAACAACGAAAAATATTCACAAGCGTGATGCTGGTGATGATGATGCCTACCGACAATAATTTTAAAGCTGTTGACAATGTTGGGGATGACGTTCGCTCTAGTAATGCTGTCCTGTGCCTGTGCGTGTGTAAGTCTCATTTCTGTTTACAGTTGTCTGTTGCTATAGAATCTTGTTCATCCTGATAAACATCAACGCTGTCCTGGTGTCAAGAAAGTAGGTGGCAGTGGGGGAGCAGCAGGAAAAGGAAGTCTAATTCATGCCATGTTGGTTGCTACAACCATCACCACTAAATGTCATTTGCATTTGCAACGTGTTTGGGTATCACATATCGCTTGGAATATTGTCACTCAAACCAGTGTTTACTTACCCACACCCATATACAGACATGGGCGATGTTGGGCAGACATTGAAACCATGTTGTTGTTGTTGTAGGTATAGTTGTGGTTGAAATTGTCAGCATGTGTTGGTTCGTATTGCGATTTGTACTGGAGCGACATCTCAATTAAAATGTCACAGAGAACCCAGTGAAAATGGGTACCAAAACAGTAGCTAAGACGATATGATGCTACCCTAGATTTGGTACTTGAAACTACTATGTATAAATAGGAAGTTTTTTAGATTCCTGACATAAAGCATGGTACAGAAACTTTAGGGAATCCTATATAAAAGAAGGCTCCTAAAAATTCCTTCTAATTTTGTGAATCCTACGGAGAAGAAGCAGAGCCCTAAACGACGGTCCTATTTGCCATTGTGTGACGCTATATGACAAACGATTGATTCTAATGAGATAGCTAGGGATACCAACACTCCTGAACGTCCCATAAGAAACATCAGCTAGCTTAGTACCCTGTGGAGAGAAGATAATAATTTGCAGCTCTTTGAAAATAAAATATATAAAATAAAAAATGTATTTCCTAAGGGTACTCAAGTAGTACCTGGTCTACATAAGGTACTCTAATGGTGCCATGTTGTACCATCTAGGTACGATCTCATAAGGACTAAATTTGTACCGATCGGCATACAGAACTGCAGTTGCGCCCGATCATTATACATAGAATACTAAATGAGATCGCGACAATAAAATCTGGTTAAAATAGGATCTGATCGGGGGGCTAAATTTTGTGCCCGCCTCCAACCTTCGCAGGGTACTACAGGGTGAGATAAAAAACTGCAACAAAGTCAAACAACATTAAATTTTTTGAATGAAAGTAAAAAATGTCGGAAACAGCATCAAATTTTAGAATAAGTTTAGATTTGTTCGATTTGGTCACTTTTGGTACGTATTTTCATATTCATAGAGTGCTTAATGAGAATTCTTTACCCATAGATCACTTACTACACACGATCTTATTTGGGGTACCATGTTGCCCGATTCTGATGAGGTATTACAGCCACCAAATCTTTATAAGGAAATGACTAATGATTTCCCAACAATCATAATTTACTAAAGTAGTATCGATCTTCTTCTTAGAAAGCTAAAATAGTGTCCGACCTTCACAGGATAAAACAACTGTACCCAATTTAAATACAGTCCGAACGGTGTACCTGATATTCATAGGGTGCGTAATGAGTACCTTATCTTTAAAGAATTAATCCTTACTCACAGGCCATTGGAGGCTTATCTGACATTCATAGATTAGTTCTCGATCGCTATTGGATACTGAATTATTGCCCGATCTTTACATTTAATAAACATCCGAATTTATGGAGTACTCAATGAGTATCCGAAGTTCGTAAGGTGCTATTTAAGTATCAGATTTTCATTTGGAACCAAAACAGTATCAGGGAACTGGAAACTTAAGAGGTTCCCCATCTTAATTGGCTACTCAATAAGTATGAGATCTTAGTTGGGTTGGATCTTTATTCAGTACCATACTCGATTTTCATTGGTATAGATTCAGGGTCCAATTCCAGCAATATTTTAGTGTTTGATCATTAATGGAGTACTAGAGAGGTACGCGATCTTCTTGCATCTTGTTAACAGTAGTCATTGGGTACTAAATAAGTACTTCATTTCTTTTGGTACTAAGGTACTTCTCCATCTTCAGGCGGTACTCTCTATCTCTCTCTTTTGGTACTTAATGAGTACCCGATTTACCTTGGGCGCATCACTAGCTTCTTTTAGGCCCTTTTTTCATAGAGTACGATAGTGGTAACCGATATCCTATGGTTCCACAAACTCATTTTTCATGGTTACTAAAATAGTTTACAATTTTTTTTTGGGAATTACATGGTGAGATAAAAAATGTACAACAAAGTGAAAGTAAAAATGTCGGAAACAACATCAAATTTTGGAATAAGTTTAGATTTGTTCGAATTGGTCACCTTTTGCACACATTATGGCCTTCAAACGGCCAATGAAACCGTCACACGCTGCCCGAATGTTGCTCTGCGGAATTTTGGCCCATTCCCAGCGAAGGGCTTGCATGAGGTGATCGACACTTTGGTATTTTTTAGTGCCAACCTTGCTTTCAGAAATACTCCAGATACAATAGTCCAACGAATTGGTATCCGGAGATTTCGGTGGCCATTGTTCGTTGGTGGCGCGTGCTGAGTTCGATGGTACTGAGTCCTGTTGGAATGGCTTTAATGCACCCTCCAGAATATTTTCGGCATTTATTCTAATGCCACGGTCGATTAATACGAGCGGAGAGCGACCATCGGCTGTTTTGGCGGCCCACACCATCACCATGGCCGGCGCTTGAGTTCTGGTGGACAACCGAAGGTGCACATTTTCAGCTGACCTCTTTAATAAGTAAACACGACCGTTTTGTTTGTTTACAAACTGCTGGATAACGAATGTTTTCTCATCGGGGAAAACCAAATTCGGCAGTTCACCACTCGGCAGTTCGTCTAAGCGAAGCAACTCTTCTGCCCTTTTTAGTCTATTTTCTTTCTGTTGCGGTGTAAGTTCTTGCACTTTGTGGAATTTCAATGGTTTTACCCCGAGCTCATTTTTCAATATTTGCCGAATGGAATATTGCGATATTGCGACGCGGGTTTCGATCAAGTCCCTTCTTTACTTTTCGAACCATTTCTGCTGATGTTGAGGTTTTCTTCCGCCCACTTCATTGACTTGACGTAGGGCTACGCTACCAGTATCACGGTAACGGGCGGTGGTACGAGACACAAAATACTTATTTCCATTTAAATATTGGAGTGCTCTAACGCTAGCCACTTGTGGGTTTCCAGCCAAATATAAAGAAATCACGCTTGAATTCCATCGCGGATAACTCTTTTTCTGGAAAATTCTCACCAAAATGCTTTTGTACGCTTGTAAACAATATAATCAGCTGCCACTGGAATAATTTTTAAATCTGTCAGACCAGTGGCTTAAAAATGACAGCAGTCTGAAGTTGGTTGCAGTTTTTTCATCTCATCCTGTCAAAAAGTGAATCAGAACAATGTGCCCTTTCAGAGTGGGGTACTAAAATTGAAATGAATTTTAACGATTGCTTAAGTCTGCAGTATTCCCCCAGCGGATTAACTTCATATTAATCTCTAATAAAGAGAGCAATGTTTTTCAAAACGAAACTGACAGCTCTGCAATATTTGCCGATTGCTACCAATATCATAATTTCATCGCGGCGAAGGAAATGGTCACTTGGCTATTGCACCTCTTTGATATGACGACTTTGGTGAAAAGTGTCGAACATCGACGTTTACTTTGTTGGTAGGTCCCATATAAAAAGTAGAGCCCTTAAATGTTTTCACCCTATGATCATAGGGTGTTCAGATGGGTACCAAAAACTAATACCCTATGGCAACATTCCTAATGCTTCCCAAACTTGCTTCACTTAAAACCCATCGCTAAGCCAGTGGAAAGCATCGATGCTGTCGCTCTTGTTGTCTGCTGCTATTGATAATGCTTGGCATTTCCTCTTAATTTACATTTATGTCAATGCAAAGTGAAATGGTAAGTTTGAGAGTGAGAGAAGGGGCCTACCTCCCCTCCCCTGTGCGTTGGTTTTCCCTCATCCAAACATTAACCATTGCCAATGTTATAGGCAGCCAGCCAGTCATTGTTAGGCCAGGGCCAAAACATTTTCAGGGCAAGTGGGCTTTTATGCAAACATAAACGTCAGAAACATGCAAATTAAAGTGTTACCCAGATGAGATGCAATTTTTCTCCCAAATTAGAATTCATTCGACTCGAAAAAACACACACATTGATGAGGCCAAAGTTATAACGAAGGGATCTATCTCGTGTGGCATGAAGAGTTTTTGCTGTCAAGACCAAAACAAAAAAAGGCAATTCAATTACAGGCCCAACATATCGCTTATATACAAGCTATGAAAATGACATCAGCAATCAGTTAGTGCATGTATTGAAGTTCTTTTGGGAGCGGAGAAAGGGTGTTCTAATGAGCGTTGAAATTTATGGAATTTATTTTTGAATAAGTCTTTCGAATACATAAGAAAAATCCTTTTCATTTCTTACCTTTCCTACTTATTATCCACCCTGTCATAGTTTATGATTTTTCGTCCTATCTTTGTTTGTTTTCTTTTTCCCTTTTTGTTGTCTCATCAAAAGTTTGCTTGCAAACATTTTCCACTCTCATATCTGCCGCCGCTGCTGCTGCTCATCAGGTGTTAGAATGTTAGCCATGCAAACATCAGTTCTTTTGTAACTCTTTTAGTTGCAAAAGAAACTTTAACATAAATATTTTCCACGTTTGTGTCCCTTTGCTACGAACCTAAAAAGAAATAAAGATAAAAGGCCAAAATTGTCTTAAAAGATTTTAAGCCATTGAAACTTTTCATAAGTACTGAAGAGGAAAAAAAAAGAAATTACAAGTTCTGAAAAGTCCTTTTGTGAGCGAGCGTGAGTGTAGAGGTGTAAAGTTCTAAAATAGCAGGTAAGCTAGGCTAAGTGCCGAATAAAGTTTATAATGAAATGAAATTCACTAGTAGCAACAAGAAGAAAAATTCTAACATTGTTGATGAACTTTAAAATCCATGAGTTTGTGCCAAAAAGAAACAGACAAAATGATGTCTTCTTAATTTAATTGAATAAAGTTTTTGTTTGTTTTTCTAAATATATTAAAAAAATATATATACACAATTTGGCAATTTTAGGAAAAATGAAAATTTGATCAAAAGTTACAATAATTTGCTAAAAAGTGATGAAAAACATCAGAAATACTTTTGACTCAATAAGGATTATAAGAAGTGTTCTTTACTGCATACTTTTAGGCAACAATAATAAAATCGCAGCTGGCGGGCATAGAAATGAAACATTATGGTATAGAATGTTTGATCCATTCAAGTCTACATAAGTTTTACATAAGACTTATGGCCCAATAAAGTCCATATGCACTATTGACTTGAGTTTAGACTGAAATGTTGAACCTAGGTCGGAGATGTCTGCATCAAATGTATGATGTGATTCTTAAAACCACAATATATCAGAAACAAATTAGGAAAAAAGCATTAGCATTTTGTAAAGAATTTTATGATCTAAAATTTTTGCTCAAGCTAAAAATCTTACAGTTTGGACGTGAGAATGTGAGAAGGCTGGGTTTTTGGAAAAACGCACTAAAAGAGTTGGAAATGTGCTAATATATACTCAAAATTGAATACTTTGTATTGGGCAAACGGAATGAGCTAGAAATTTGAAATGAGAGTCACCGATACACAGTGGTCGCTGCCATTGGCCAAAATTCAAAAAATGAAAATCAGATATTTATTGTCAAATGTGTACAGATGAACTCTTAAGAGGTTAAGCTTTTTAGAAAACATAATAATCTTGGCTTCATTCTAACGGGACACTTCGAAAATAGCATCAAAAAAGAGAAAATGTAGTTAGTTGCTTTTTTCAGTGGGATCAGTAAAAAAAGAGTAAAAATAGATCTGTATTACAAAATTAAATACATTTTAAAATGACAATTCTTGGCATAATTATTGAAAAGCAATGTATTGTCTTATTTTTAGTGCAGTAATTTGTGTGTTTAGTAGTTGTGTATGATATAAAAGATGTGAGTGTTCTGAGTTGCCTTTAAGATTAATTTTGAAAATAAAATTGGATTTCAGTTAAAGTTTTAATTGTTTTCCCCCCTAAATCCTCCAATGTGATTTTTTTCACGCCACTAGTAATGGTCCTAAGTTTCTAGAAGTGCTAATTTAACTTTCAGATTTTGTCAGATTTGTATATTATGCCCAATATACTGAAGTGACTTCGCTCCAATTTTGTCAGTTCTATGGTGCTAGTGACATAGAATATGTTTTTGTTGTTTGGGATTGATAAGGATATAATTGAGGGGTGTTCAATAATGTTACCTGCATTGTCTTCTGGGTATAATATTAATGTCCAAAAATTTAAGGCCTTTGCACTGGAAACGGCTAAAGAGTTAACAAATAGATATCCATGGCACTATCTTCCACCCGCAGCTAATAAAATTTTAATACATGCACCCGACATTATAAATTTGTCATTGTATCGATTGGAGAATTATAGGAGATATAAAAGAGTTTCGACTAAATCATACCCTAAAAAATTATTAACCGTCTTCTTCTGAGCTCTGACCCTTTTATAACGGGACAGCGAACGTTACCAATCAATAAAAAATCTATATTATTAAAATCTATTTTTGGAGGTACCTTTACAGGGGGACTCTACCTGAAGGCGGGCCGTTCCAAATAATTTTCAGTAAGACTATTTTTTAGCTCAATGTCAATGTCAAATGTCAAATAACCGAACAATCTAGTGTAGAAATGTGACAAAAATTGGCCAAATAACCCTTATTCGGGAGGTAAGTTGTAAGGGGACCATCCCAAAACATGCATCGACCATATCCATTTTGTCACATTTTTTATTTTTATCCCATCAAGGTACCATAACCAAAGAATCATATTGATGTCTGCACTGAAAGTATTTTTGGCCGCTGTTCCCATACGACCTCGACCACTGTGCGATGAAGTGTAGGGGAGATGTGGTAAAGGGTTTTTGGAAATTCGAACATTTAGGCTGTGAAAAGTTTAAAAATGGTACTATTTGGTTTTATGTGAACGGATAGAACTTAAAACTTGAAATTTGTTACGATAATTAAGATTGAAAAATGTGTAACAAGTTTGCGAACTTTACTAAATAGTGCTACATTTGGAGTAGTTTGGTTTAGGGTGCACGGATGAAACTGTAATTTTGAAGTTTTGTTTTGGGGTCCCTCTTGTTGGAATTTTGACGTTTTGTATTGGGGCATCTCTTGGTGCTCGCATGTGTATCCTGATCATATGAAGGCGGTTTCGGATATACTACACATTTGGTATTGGTTGAATGAATAGAGCTGCAATCCTGAAATTTGATATAGATGTCACTGTTGGTGTGGTTTTGACGGAGGTGGTTTTGAAAATGTGAAGAGATAGAGCTGGAGTCCAGAAAATTGACATTGTGAACTCTGTTGGTATCAGGAATTGAGATATGGAGGTGGTGTTGGAAATGTGTACTAAAATTGTAGAAAAATACTCAAAAATGCTAAAGTTTATATTGAATGAAGGAATAGAACTGAAATTCAAAAATTTAATATTGAGCTCTATGTTGGTATATGGAGGTTGTTTTGGAAATATGTACTGTAATTGTACGAAATAGTACTATATTCGTTATAATTTGGTATTGAGAGAACATATAGTGTTTGAAATCAAAAGTTTGGTATTAAGGTCGCTGTTCATGTGTAGCCTGGACATATGAAAGTTTCGGAAAATGTGTACTATAATTGTACGAAAAGTACTGAATGGTGCCATATTTGGTATTGAGTAAACGGATAGAAATAACATTCTTAAATTTGATATTTAGATTACTGACGGTATCGATGTTTAAGATTTGGCGGTGGTGTGATATACTTCCCATATTTATTCGAAAAGAACTAAGTGGTTCACATTTGGTGTTGGCTGAATGGATGGGGCTGAAATCTTGAAATTTTATATTGAATTGTCTGTTGGTATCTGGAATTGAGATGTACGAAAAGTATTAAGAAAAGTACAATTTAGTATTGGTGAAGCAATAGAGCTGAAATTCGAAATTTGATATGGAGGTATCTGTTAGGTGAACAGATACTAGTGCTTGAAATTTAAAATTTGGCATTTGGTTCATGCAGCTTCGGAAATGTGTGCTATAATTTTACGAAAAGTACTGAATGGTACTGCATTTGGCATTGGGTGAAGGAATATAGAAAAGACTCTGAACTTTATATTTAGATTACTGAGGGTATCTGTGTCAAAGATTTGACGGTGATTTTGACATGCATCCTCTATTTTTTCGAAAAGTACAAAATGGTACTACATTTGAATGGTATCTTGAAATTTTATATTGAATTGTCTGTTGGTATCTGGAATTGAGATATGGAGGTGGTTTTAGAAAAATATACTATAATTGTACAAAAAGAACTAATAACTACTCAATTGGTATTAGGGAAGGAGAGTAGTTGAAACCGTGCAATTATAATAATAATATTGAGGTCTCTGTTGGTATTTTGATGTAGATTTGGAAATGCGTACTATAATTGTACGAAATGTACTGAATAGTACAATATTGGGAAAATTTGAGTGTATTGTAGTGAACAGATAGTGATTGAAATCTGAAATTTGGTAGCAGTTATTGTGTAGCCTGGACATATGGAGGTGGTTTTAAAAGTGTGTACTATAATTGTAGAAAAAGTACTGAATGGTACTAAATTTGGTATTTGGATGAGGATAGAGCTGGAATCCAGAAATTTGATGTTGAGATCAGAAATTGAGATACGGAGGTGGTTTTGGAAAAGTGTATCAAAATTTTATAAAAGTACTAAAGTTTGTATTGGGTGAAGGAATAGAGCCGAAATTCAAAATTTGATATTGAGGTCTCATTTGGTATATAAAATTGGGATATGGAGGTGGCTTTGTATATTATAATTGTACGAAAATGACTAAATAGTTCTATATTTGGTACAATTTGATGTTGGATGAACAGGTAGAGCTTGAAATCTGAAATTTGCCATAGGGCCGCTGTTTAAGTGTAGCCTAGGCATATGGAAGTGGGTCTGCGAAATGTCTAGTATAATTGAGCGAAAAGTGCTGAATTTGGTATTGGGGAAGGAACAGAGATAAAATTCTGAATATTTTTTTTTTTTGAATACTGATGGTATCTGTGTTTTAGACTTGATGATGGTTAGAAATGAGTCTTATATTTGTATGAAAAATACTAAATTGTACTAAATTTAATGTTGGGTGAAGGAATGGGGCTGAATTCCTCAAATTTGATTTTCACATCTATGGTGGTATCTAGAATTGAGATATGGAAGTGGTTCTGCAAATTCGTACTATAATTGTTTGAAAATTGAAAATTGTTTGGATCAGTGTTTCTTTCTAGGATTGAGAGATGTAGATTGTTACTAAATTGGTATTTGGTTAGAGCTGAAATTATGAAATTTGATATGGGTTTACATATGGAGACGTTGAAATAGTTTGAGAGAAAGATTGAAAGGGAGTCCTCTGTGCAATGGGTTTTCTATTATTCTCCTCGGTAAACTTCAAGATGAAATATTTTGAAGACTTTTTGGTGTAGAAGATAAACATTTCCTGTTATTCTTTTCGAAAAAGGAAAAAAGTTGAATAAAATATTAAAACTTGAAGATCCGGAAATTTAGTACGATGATATAAAATTTTTGCCAAACTAAACAACTTCTGCATTTACTAAATAGGCCTAACACGAACTGCTGGAAAAAATCTTAAATTTTAATTTTTCGCTGAGGAAATTTCTTGCACTTGCCAGTAATTCATAAAAAATTAAAAAAAAAACATTTGACAAGGAATAACTTATATTTTGCACACGTGATATCGGTAGGACTTGAAAAATTTTATTTATAACGCTAAACCTTTGCTTTCTCCTGCAACGCAACACAGTGGTAATTTGTGTTCTTTAAAGTGCCCATCTTGAGTATACTGTTATATTCAATTCACACGTGTAAAGCATACTTTTAGGCAACTTAAAAAATCAAAAAATCTGTTATCTAATATGACGCAGGTTGCATAATTTCGTATACTTTGAATCCATATTTAAATTTCAAGCATGCAAATAAAATTAAAATTAACAACTATTGCTCTCTTTCTCGTATCTAAAATACACATTCCAATATTTATAGCCCCCATACATTATCAATCACATTTTCAATCAAGATACTATGATACAAAACATTTATAAGGGAAATATTTGGGATGAAAATTGCATCGAAATATCAACTCAATTAGAATGAACTAAAGCACTTTGGCACTAATTGTACCAAATGGTGGTAGCACAGCAAAACGCCCCCCTACATTAGACGTACACAATTGAGTTGCCTCTTTGCCTGTGCTTCTGCCATCTAAGCGATGTGAAAGTCCATAGAGAGCTGTGGTGGCTTTGAACTTCGCTTTCGTGCAGCATACACCGATCTACCTTTGCCGTTAGTGCAATTATAATTTTATTGCTTTTGACACATAGTTAGTGTTGGGGTAGTAGGGGAAGCAAAATGGGAGGAGATACACAACCAACGGCACCACACAATTAACACTGCATTTCCTAGCACTCGGATGTGAAAAGATACTCCAACACCACTCACATGTCCTTATGGGATGTTGTATCGGAGTTTTAATAAATTCCACCATTTTATGCTACAATGCATTTCAGTGATAAATTGCATGAATCGAGTGTTGTCGAAGAATGGTGATAATAACACTGTACGGCAAAATGTAACTTTTTCTGCAGAAAATTCCCTGTCGATTATAAAAGTAGAGCTAAAAATAGAAGACACGTGTATCGGCTTTTTGAAAGGCTACATCGCAAGATGGCGTAAAATTTCTCCCCTGTTCAATGTGTATTGACTTTTTTCGCATTAAAAGTTTTTGGAATCCTCAGATTTTAATACCAGGACTTCAATTTTAAGCCTCAAAGATAAAAATATTCTTCACCAAAATGCATTGTAAGTCAGGTCTGTAGTAGGTCGAATTTTATGATAAATGCTTTCACAGAATAGTTTCTAGTAACTATCCCATTTAGAGGAGGTATTGAAAAAGATATACTTGCGTTATTGAATGCTTTACTTGGGCGTTGTATACTTTTAGGCAGCCAAGTTTAAATGGCTGGTTGATGGTTGGGATATATTTTTGATAAAATAAAATCAATTCACAAGGAACACAAATCCCAGTAATTGAATTAAAAAGAAAAAGGAACTGGTTGCCCATGTAATATCTGAATTTGGCAAAGGTGACAAAATGGGTCATAACTTCTTAAAGACCTCGGTACAGAGGGACAGTTGGAAATTTTTAATTAAAAGGCTTATGGGAATTGTTTGCAGACACCATTGACAAAGGAAATAATGTTCCTTAAGATCTGAAAAGGATGTGTCTTCCACCACGATTTTGATCATAGCATGCATGTTTCGCCTATAAAAACGTATTCCCTATATCTGAAATCCCTCAGCTGTCATAGGAAATGTTCCAACTGTACATCATCTTATGTATCGTCCCTCCGATGTAATTTTTTGTGTATGTTCCATAAAATTTGAAAGCGCAAATTTAGGAGAAAACTAATTATAAAGCTTCTGCTAGTTCGGCCTCCAACATTTGGAACAGACTTGGAAATTAAAAAAATAAATAAATAAAATAAATACAAAATAGTATCCGTTAAAAATTTGGTTAAAATCATAAAAATACCGAATACAGGGAGTTACCGCTATTTTGGGGTCACACATCCAGTTTTCAATCACAGGCTGTACTACCAATTAGTAACTTCAAATACGAAATCTGAAACAATTGCCGTGAATAATTTCGCTAAAATCGTCAAAATACCGTATAAAGGGAGATCCCGTTATATAGGGGCTGTACAAAGAAGGCTGTAGTGCCCATTAGGAACTTCTAATACGAAATTTAAAACAATTCCGTGGAATACTGTCGCTGGATTCAGTATAGGCAAATTTCTGTCACAGGTTGTGATACCCGTAACGAACTGCAAATACGAAATTTGAAATAGATCCGGTGAATAATGTCGCTGAAATTAACCAAATACCGAATATAGGAAAGTACCTAAGTACCGTAGACAATTTTCTATCATAAACTGCAGTTTTCATTAGGAACTTCAAATACGAAAATTGAAATAGATCCGGTGAGTAATGTCGCTGAAATTAACCAAATACCGAATATAGGGAAGTACCGAAGTACCGTAGACAATTTTCTTTCATAAACTGCAGTATTCATTAGGAACTTCAAATACGAAAATTGAAACAATTCTGGCAAATAACGTCGCTTGAATCATCAAAATACCAAATATATGGAATATACTTATTTGGGACTGTACATGGATCTATATAGCCCATTTCAATACAAAAAGTCCTGCAGGCCAAAGATATATCTGAGTAAAATTTTATCAAGCTGCTTCAATTCGTTCGGAAGCTAGAGTGATTTCCACAGACGGACTGACATTGCTAAATCGACATAGAATTTTATGCTGATCAGGAATATATATTCTTTGTGGAGTCTAAAATGTATATTTCGAGGTGTTACAAACGGAATGACAAACCTAATATACCCTCGTTATTATGGTGGGGGGTATAGCAAGTAGAAGAACCAGCGAGGTTCATTGGGAGGAGGTACTATTATATGGGGGCTATACGAAGGTATAGATATGCACAGGCAAATTCAGTTTGACAAAGCGACTAAAACCATTAAGAAAGCTCCGATTTTAGGAGGAAGAATTATTTTACATTTCTTATAAAGGTCTGAGAGAAAAAACCTTCGGTAGTTCCTTCATCATTTCTAGCCTCAATTATTGACCGGTTACATTTTCCTGCCTGAGTGGCTGTAGTTTTATATATTGAAATCTCAATGATGTTTTTCTTTTTACTATGATTTAGGAATAACTCCTTAATTTTGGTTATTTTAAAAGCTTCAACCATATTTTTCTACTGAATGCCATCAGTATTTTTGATTGTTGTGGCATATGTCATGTTTCAGGGATTTAAAGACTACTGAATTCACAATAATTTAAGTTTTCACACGATGGAGTGTATAAGAAGATCTATACGGCCGAACTTAACTCTAGTTTTACTTTTTTTCTATAATATTTATGATTAATTAAGAAAAGAATATTTTTGGTATTTCTTCTTTTTTCCTTTGAAAGTCCTGTTACAAACCCCCTGCAGTTTCCCACCTCATCTCCTAGGTGCCTTCTCCAAAACATTTGCCGTTCTTCATGTTCGGACAAGCGATTATTTATGCCCGACTATGCTTCAATTTTCTAATGGCCTGAATTTCAATAGATATACGACTTACATTCATAACTACTAGATCCTTTGTATGGCCACATGCAGCAGCAGCAACGAAAACATTGGGACACATAATCCTCGCGGACTTGGTCATAACGCATATGAATCTCTGGCTTTTCATACACATGCCATTTTCACACACACAAACACACATTTCATGTTTAAGTCATTTTCTTGTGCTTGTTTTTCTCGTTACATGTCTTTTTTGCAAGATTCTCTTTCGCTTCTTGAGTACTTAACGGCAGGATATGCTGCTTTTTGTGGCCTTTGCCGCTACCAGGACCACCACCTTCGTTGTATATGCAAGTAAATGGATGAGTTCTTCGTTTTGTTCGTACTTCTCTCTCCAACCTTTCCTTTTTGCTCGCCTTGTGTACAAAATCAATTGTATTGTTTCCCAATTCATTGCCTTTAATAGTAAACCATCGTTTATTTTCTTCCTGTGGCTTTTGAAAACAGCGTTTCTCACAACATTTACAAGTTGTTCGAATTCAATACCATTTCCAGTTTATGGTTTTGCATGAATCGTTTGGTTTTAGTGTTCGCTTTGCTTTGTGCGCGCTTCTCTTTTACTAGCTTTTGGCAAGCAAAAATTTTTTGGATTATGGAGAGTTAAAATGACCATTCAAGAATGGAGTGAGTGGGAGGAGGAGGAGTCGGAATTATTTAGTGAAACAAATCATTTTCCATCGAAACACACTTTTGGTAATTTTTTGGTGAAGTGTATTTAAGCGTAGTTATTACATCTTTAAAGTTGATCATTAACGCCTATTTTATTGTACTTAATAATTCCACAAATGGAGTCTGCTTTTAGGCGTTGGGATATGTATTTACTTTTGTAATAATATTTGATGTTCTTCTATCTCTTCTATGAGAAGATCTTCTGGTCTTCAATGAGAAGATCTTCTGGTCTTCAATGAGAAGACCTTCTGGTCTTCAATGAGAAGACCTTCTGGTCTTCAATGAGAAAACCTTGTGGTATTCTATGAGAGGACCTTCTGGTCTTCTATGAGAAGACTTTCTGGTCCTCAATGAGAAGACCGTCTTGTCTTCTGTGAGAAGACCGTTTGTTTTCTATGAGAAGACCTACTTGTCTTCTATGAGAAGACTTTCTGATCTTCTTTGAGAAGACCTTCTGGTGTTCTATGAAAAAAAAAATGCTGGTCTTGACATTAGTGTGTTCTATACAAAAAAGACCTTCTGGTCTTCTAGGAGAAGATCTTCTGGTCTTCTAGCAGAAGACTTTTTGGTCTTCTAAGAGAAGACCCTTTGGTCTTCTAGGAGAAGACCCTTTGGTCTTTTATGAGCAGACCTTTTGGTCTTCTAGGAGAAAATCTTCTGGTCTTCTAGCAGAAGACCTTTTGGTCTTCTATGAGCAAACCTTTGGTCTTCTATGAGAAGACCTTCTGGTCTTCTATGAGAAGACCTTCTGGTCTTCTATGAGAAGACTTTCTGGTCCTCAATGAGAAAATCTTCTGGTCTTCAATGAGAAGACCTTCTGGTCTTCAGTGAAAAGACCTTCTGGTCTTCTATAAGAAGAACTTCTGCTCTTCTATGAGAAGACCTTCTTGTCTTCTGTGAGAAGATCTTCTGGTGTTCTATGAGAAGACCTTCTTGTCTTATATGAGAAGATCTCTGGTCTTCTATAAGAAGAACTTCTGCTCTTCTATGAGAAGACCTTCTTGTCTTCTGTGAGAGGACCTTCTGGTCTACTATAAGAAGAACTTCTGCTCTTCTATGAGAATACCTTCTTGTCTTCTGTGAGAAGACTTTCTGGTCTTCTTTGAGAAGATCTTCTGGTGTTCTATTCTGTGAAACAAGTCCAACTAGTCTTATATAAGACGAACTCCCAAAATTTTATGCCGAGATCTTCAGGTCTTCATTCTGTTCGCCTCCCTTTTGGGACCTTCCAGAAGTAGAAGACCTTGGCAGAAGTATATCTGTTTTTCTGGTGTTCTATAAAATAATGCTGCCTGCTGTTCTTCTAAAAGATTACATCTTTTTGTCTTCAATGAAATCTAAATTTTTATCTTCTAGTCTATTATTGATGATTTTCCAGCGAAAAATGTACTCTCTGCCTTTCTTACATTTAATGTAATATTCCGTATTTCAAGTTCTCACTCTTCTAGTAAAGAAGACATTTGTTTTATGAACAAATAATTAAATTGCCAACATTGTTCGTTATGTAGACACAAACATGTTCGATTCAATCAGTAATGCATCGAACTAAAGTAAATTTGATAGAGTCTAAAGCAATTTGTGTGCAACTACAGCCTGCAACATCGAATGCTGGTAGCAGTTGATATAAAAATTTCCTAGGAAAGAAAAACAAAACCCCTTAGCTCCCTCAAAGGATGTTTCTTTTGCATCCTCCATGCAAAGATTACATTACAAAGGATACCAAGGCGACCAGGCGAATGACAATGCGGAGAAGTAAAAATATCCTCAATAACATTGACATAATATTTTATTGTTACGTTCGGAGTGTGTGTGTATGTTTGTGTGTTCACTCAAATATCGATAAATTCAAAACCAGACATTGCCTTTGATGTGTTGTTCGGTTACCCCGTATGAGTGTGTGTACGTTTGTGAATCATGGATGCATATGTGTAAATATTGGCATGTGTGTGTTGGTTTTTGATACAAAAGCACCCATATATTTTATACAAATGCATTACCCATACACTTACCGTAGTACTTATGTGACCTTTGTATGTGTAAGTGTACTCCACATATGTGTTTAAATATGTATGTATGTATGTATTTGTGTATGAATCACTTTATGTGTACATATCCTGTCTATTGTTGTATAGGAGCGATATAAACATTGGCATCAGGGTCCCATTGTTGTTATTATTATTGTTATTGTCAGCAACAAACACTCGTTGAGTTCGATCAGCATCCTCTTCACCTCTTCTGTTCTCGAGTTGTGGAGTTCATATTTCGAAAAAAATAACATTGTATAGAGTGCAGGGTTAAAGGATTCTTGTATTTTTCGAAGAACGGAAACATGCAAATTTTCGTGAAAATATAAAAAGGACATGACTTTTTGTAGCGTATACATATTTTAGCATTTAAAGCAGATGTGAAACTTGTGGTCCAAGTCTGAACTAATTTTGGGGTATAAAACTGGCTGGAAAAGGAATGTGGCCACCAACTGCAATACGATATTTCAAAATCGATAGATAAGATATTTAAAAATTGAAAAGCAATCTCCATAAGACTAATTTGTAATTTACTCGATTTAAATAAAACTCATTGATGGCCTGCAAGAGACCGAGTTATTTTGAAGGATTACAAAATGTGTGAAACTGGAACTGTAACATTGAGACAAGTTAGAACGTTTTGAACAAACATTAAATCAAATCTATTCCCCATTCTGGATCTATTTTGGAATTTGAGCGAGTTATACGGATGTCTGCTTTACACCAATATTGTGAAGATTTTGATCGCAAGACAGATAAGTTCATGCAAAAGTTTAAAATTTGTATATATTTATACCCTCTACCTTCAAATGGAGGGTAAATTAACTTTGTCATTCTGTTTGTAACATCCTTAAATATTCGTCGTATACTCCACAAACTACAGGGTGAGATGAAAAACTACAACCAACTTGAGGCTGTGTCATTTCTAAGTCACTTGTCCGACAGCTGTTAAAATTGTTCCAGTGACAGCTCATTATATTGTTTACAAGCGTGCAAAAACATTTTGGTGAGAATTTTTCAGAAAAAAAGTTATTCTTGATAGTGTGATTTCTTTATATTTGGCTAGAAAAACAACAAGTGGCTATCGTTAGAGCACTCCAGCATTTAAATGTGAATAAGTCTTAATGTGAATAAGTCTTTTGTGTCTCGTACCATCGCTCTTTACCGTGATATTGGTAGCGTAGCCCGTCGTCAGGGAAGTTGACGGAAGAAAACAGCAACATCAGCAGAAATGGTTCGAAAAGTAAAGAAGCGACTTGATCGAAACCCGCGTCGCAGTGGTGGAAAAATGGCTCGTGAACTGAACATATCGCAATATTCCATTCAGCAAATATTGAAAAAAGAACTCGGGGTAAAGCTATTGAAATTCCAAAAAGTGCAAGAACTTACACCGCAACAGAAAGAAAATAGACTCAAAAGAGCTAAGTGGGAACTGTCGAATTTGGATTTCTCCGATGAGAAAACATTCGTTGTCCGGCAGTGTGTGAACAAAATGATCGTGCACCTTCGGTAGGCCACCAGAACTCAAACGCCGGCCATGGTGATGTGTGGGCCGCCATAACAGCCGATGATCGCTCTCTGTTCGTATTAATCGGCCGTGGCATAAATGCCGAAGAGTATCGCGAAATTATTCTGGAGGATGTATTAAAGCCATGGGCACGCAAACATTTTGGCCGCCGGCCTTGGACATTCCAACAGGACTCAGCACCATTGCTATCGGCACCCAAGAATGGTTGCAAAATGAGGTTCATCTCTTCATTTACAGCGCAAAATGGCCACCGAAATCTCCGGATACCAATCCGTTAAGTCTGGAGTATTTTGGAAAGCAAGGTTGGCACCAAAATATACCAAAGTGTCAATAACCTCAATCAAGCTGTTCGCCGGGAATGGACCAAAATAAAATAAAACAAAAAAAAAAAAAAAAAATAAAACAAAAAATTAAAAATAATGGCGTTTGACTTTGTTGAAGTTTTTATATCTCACCCTGTAGCCCCCATATAACGGTCCCTCCTGATTTTCGATACTTTTAAGATTTTCGCCGCATTTTTTCACGGATTTGTTTTTTGAAGTTCTAGCTCCTGTGTCGGAACATTTGGGTTCTAGCTCCTGTGTCGGAACATTGTATACATAGGTACACGTTTTGGTATAGCCCCCATGTAACTGTACCTCCCTCTATGGAGTTTCTCGTTTCGGTATGGACCTTTATGGTTTTTTGAAAAGTTTTACAGTATTATCCAAACGGTTTAATGTGGAACACTTTTGAATTCAGACATCTGATACGGTCAAAACGTGCCTAGTCGAAAGAACCCTAGGTTTCTTTGGACCAAATCTGTTTCAGGACATTAGGAGTCGATCTAGCGATGTTCGTCCGTCCGTCTGGCGTGTGCGCACGATAACCCTCGAAGGGAGTATCCGATTAGATCCAAACTTGGTATAGAGATCGGAGATGGACGATATCTGTCCACAAAATGTCGAAATTTTCAAAAAATATATATTATTCCACAGAAAGAGAAAAGATGATCCGATTTTGTTCCAACTTTGCAAATACTAATATTTCCATCAGTGCTAGGTCAGGTGCGAAAATGGACAATATCGGTCCACTCCAGGAAATACCTCCCCTACAAAGGGTCAACATTTTGAATAATTATAACTCTTATAAAATGTAATGTAAGAAACCGATTGTCCGCAAATTGCACGCATCACAATATTTTTATTAAACCAAGTTCTGGTGTGAGTATGGAATATATCGGTCCACTCAATCACGTGCCTCCCCCACAAAGGAATACCCATGAGGCTCATAAAATGCCAAATTAATATCCGAATCCATTCAGACTTTGCATATCTTATTATTTCGATCAACACAAGATCTGTTATTAAGATGGTAGAAATCGGACCTTTCCTTCTGTTACCTTCCGTTACCTCCCCCACAAAATTTTGATTATCTATGAAGCTAATATTGCCCATTCCAATTTTTTATTTGCATAAAATGAGGTATGAACATGGAATGATTCGTTCGACTATTTCTGATCCCTCACGCACATTTTAACATTTTCTGCAAATTTTCATATATCTCATACAAAGTGAAGGAAGTAGTCGATATATTCAAAACCTAGCACATCGCAATGTGTATATCATATTTATTTTGATCCGATACGAAATGAATAACATTGGCCCATTCCTTTGGAATCTACTCCATAGAGGGTGAGTAATTTGAATAATCATAACAGAAGTCAAAATATATTCAACTAACAAAAAAATATTGGCGAGGGTATACATCTGTTGGCAAAACCGACTGATATTTTTTAATTTGCTTTATTGTTTTTTTTTATTATTTTAATTATGTCAGTCAGTTTTAATCTTCTGACTTCAATACTGAACTGAAAATCCTTGTTTTTCCACTCGGCAGTGACTCTCTGCCGTGGCTACTCATTGCTCTTTAACTCTTTAAGGAAATCGATTTTATTTATTATTCTCACTTGCTGCTCAGTGGTCGACGTGTCCCTAATGGACTTGGATTATTAAATTATATAATGATATTGAATGCTCATTAAAATATCAAAAAGTAAGCATCAAAATCTATTTCATAAATTCAAGATAACCTGCATATGAAAAAAAACTGTACATGAGGTTTTTAGATTTATGGAATTCCTCAATTCCATGTTGAGCAACCCTTAAGTACCATAGCAACATTTACAGTTTTCAAAACCACAGACAATTTTTGCAGAGCTTTTTTTCGATTTTTTGGCCAGACAATTGTATTTAAACAAAAAAAAAAAAACAAAATGAAACAACTTTGAATATCTTAAAATTTCCTGAAACAGGCAGAGAGAAACGGCATTAGACAATTTCAGCAAAAATTTTGTTGTTGGCCGTCAACACTACAACTACAACAATAAAATACCAGCAATAAATGCTGTTGTTATTGTTGGCTAATATTTGTATTTAATTTTGTTTTGGCGGTTGTCGTGGTTTCACATTGTCTATGGTCGATGTTTGGTTCACACAGGGTCTGTCTAAATGTCTATCGGTATGACCGACCATTTGGTAACACAGCTATTTGTTGGATGTGTACACAGTTTGTGTTGCACAGTGTGGTGCGTTTGGGTTATAAAGTTGCAAATAGCAATTAATATGGGTATTTCCATATGGGAAGGATGAATTTGGAAAATAAGGCAAATAAAATTCATTTCCATGAGAAAAGTGACATTCGGAGGAATAAGACAAACAAAATATAGCGTTTCGAATGAAAAGAACTTTACTAAAGTTTTAAAAACTTAATAAGCAAAAAATAATAGAACTTGATGCGTCCGAAAAGTAGGTTTTATGGATCACTAATACAGAGGTCCATAGTCATAATTTTTTTCCACAAGGTAAGGAAATATTTTAGGGGATCTTGAGATTTCGTTGTTTTTCTTTTCCTCTTCTTAAACTCCCATTCCCATACTTTGTACACTTCTCTCACCTCTCTCTCTCACAGCTAAGGCATTTTGGTTTGTGGTTTGAGTATGCATGAATGTAGGTATTTAAACGTCTATATTTATGTGTATGTGTTGTTTAGTTAGCATGTGCGTTTCATTGAAACATAACATTTAAATTTTATTCACAAGTTTTAGTTTTTTTTTTAATTTTTTCCTCTTTGGTTTCAAAATGGAGTTTGTGGTTTCGTCGTCGTTCTAAGTTTTGTTTTGCAACTGCCATTGTTGTTGGCGCTGTCTTCTAACAATGTTAACTATCATGCAGCCACATTTGTTCGTAGAGAACCACACTTTGGCCACTATTATTCGCACAAATAAATGTTGTTGGCCCATTGTTGATAGTTTCCTTGGTTGTGGTGCAAAAATGTAACTTCATTTGTGAGTTTCTTTAAGCAGACAATTGAAAATTGAGTTTTGTTAAAATTCTAAATAGGATTTGCCAATGATAATTTTTTATTATTCCTGAGAAGTTAAAATAAAGCGGAAATTTTATTCAGAGTCAGAGAGATGTGGTCGAAAAATCGGGAAATGTCATCGTTTATGGCAGATCCGAAAATCGTGCATTTATGTCACAATTTACGATAGTTTATACTATTCAAGAATTTGATCCTTTTTTGGGTAGGTACCAAAAAAATTTTAATATTGATGTTTCCAGCCTGACCTGATCCTGGAGTAAATAGTAGCATTTATCATGTATGGTCTACATCGGATACCCCCATTGGCTTTTATACCCTCCACCTTAAAAAGGAGGGTATATAACTTTGTCATTCCGTTTGTAACATCCATAAATATTCGTCGTAGACCCCATAAAGTGTATATATTCATGATCAGAATAAAATTCTAAGTCGATATAACGATGTACATCAGTCTGTCTGTCTGTTGAAATCACGATACAGTCCACGATAAAGTCCACGTAGAGCCACAAAATTTGGCAGAACAATTTGTATTATGTCTAGGATGATTGGTATTGAAAATGAGATATATCGGTCTACGTTTTGGTATAGCCACCATATAACGGTACCTCCCGATATTCAGTATTTTGATGATTTTAGCGACATTATTCAACGGAATTGTTTTAAATTTAGTATTTGAAGCTCATAACAGATACTACAGCCTGTGACAGAAAGTTGTCAGTGCAGGTCCACGTCTTCGTATAGCCCCCATATAACGGCACCTCCTGATATTCGGTATTTTGATGATTTTAGGCACATTATTCACCGGAATTGTTTCAAAATTGGTATTTGAAGTTCGTAATGAATACTTCAGTCTATGACGGAAAATTTTCTGTGCAGGTCCACGTCTTCGTATAACCCCCATATAACGGTACCACCCGATATTCGTTATTTTGATGATTTTAGCGATATTTTCCATCGGGATTGTTTCAAATTTAGTATTTGAAGCTCATAACAGATACTACAGCCTGTGACAGAAAATTGTCAGTGCAGGTCCACGTCTTCGTACAGCCACCATATAACGGCACCTCCTAATATTCGGTATTTTGATGATTTTAGACACATTATTCACCGGAATTGTTTCAAAATTGGTATTTGAAGTTCGCAATGAATACTTCAGTGTATGACAGAAAATTTTCTGTGCAGGTCCAGGTCTTCGTATAGCCCCCATATAACGGTACCCCTGATATTCGGTATTTTGATGATTTTAGCGATATTTTTCATCGGAATTGTTTCAAATTTGGTATTTGAAGTTCGTAATAGAAACTACAGCCTTTGACAGAAAATTGTCAGTGCAGGTTCGCGCCTTCGTATAGCCCCCATATAACGGCACCACTTGATATTCGGTGTTTTGATGATTTTGGGCACATTGTTCACCGGAATTGTTTGAAATTTTGTATTTGATGTTCGTTATGGATACTACAGCCTACGGCTACATTCGATATTTTTAAGATATTAAGAGAATTTTTAACGGTTTTTAATTTTTGAAAATTGTCAAATTCGTTCCAAATGGTGGAGGATATTCAAAGTTCGGTTCGGCCGAACTTACAGCTTTTTTACTTGTTATGTTTTATACCCTCTGCCATATGGCTGGAGAGGGTATATATCATTGATACGGCCAAAACGTGCCTCATTGAAATAACGGTTTTAGACCCCAGGTCTCTTTGGACCAAATACGTTCCAGGATATTTGGAGTCGATCTAGAGGTGTCCGTCCGTCTGTCTGATTTGACCCAAACTTGGTATATCGTAATATTATTATCAAACTTATATCGAGTTCGGCAATATCGGCCCATTCCTCCAAGTACCCCTCCCACAAAGGGTCAACATTTTTATACCCTCCATCATACATAGTATGAAGGGCATATTAAGTTCGTCATTCTGTTTGTAACTCATCGATATAATAATTTTAGACCCAATAAAGTATATATATTCATGATTAGCATAAAATTCTAAGACGAATTAGCCCTGTCTGTTCGTCTGCTGTAATCACGCTACAATCTAATCGAATTAAGATAGGAAACTATAATTTTGCACAGATCTGTCTTTTGTCTGATCTAGCAGGTCAATCGAAATTTTACACAAGGAGTTCTTTATCAGCACTTTACTCCCTAGCAGAGAATTGTCTATATAGGTCCACGATATCATGTAGTCCCCCGATATTCTTTATTTGGATGATTGTAGCCACATTTTTCAATGGAGTTGTCTGAAATTTTACACAAGGAGTTTTTTATGAGGACTTTACCTGCTTACAGAGGATTTTTTAATTTTAGCCACATTTTCAATTTTTACCCCCGAAAAAGAAAATTCTATATAGATCCCCATATATCGGACCTTCCGATATTCGGTATTTTTAATTTCTTAATTTTTTCTTTTAATTTCTTAATTTGTCCCAAATGTTGGAGGGTATTCAATGTTCGGCCCGGCCGAAATTACTGCTTTTTTACTTGTAAATATTTATAACTGTTGTAAAATTTGAAAGAAAAGTTCAATTGTGTTCAAATCGCACATTTTTATATTTTTATCAACACAAGATAGGAAAGGAATACAAAAGAAAGGTACTCTTTCAAATGAAAGATTACTTAGATGGGTTTCCACTGATAGGAGACCACCTAGCCCAATATCAAGTGTCAAACGAAAAAAAAACGCATCTTCCTTCCCAAATAGGTACTTTTCACATTCAGAATTCTATCCCTAAAAAGCTAAAAGTTTCTACAACTTCTCGCACAATATTCCCCATCCACCTATATTTATGGCACTACAGCTCTCCGGAAACATAATTACATTTTTCAAAAAAAAAAAAAAAAAATGGCACTATGTACTTCTGCCAGAAGTTTAGTAACAATTTCATTGTTACAATTGTTAATTGAGTTGCAAACAACATTTTGCCCGGCCAACTTTGTTTCAAATCAGTGAACAGGACATCATCTTTTCGGGACACGACAGGCTAACATGCCATGTAATGTAGTTGGCAATTTACATAGACAATTCCCAAACGAAAAACACGAGTTCTGTTGCAGACAACAATATTGTTTTATAGTTGAATGATTATTGTAGTGGTGGTGAACTATTTTGGCGATTGTAAATCCCAAGTAAATTGCTTCAATATTTAAATATAGAATTTAAAGTATTTACTTTAAGATATTTTGCCAGAGCAAGTAAAGCTAGAAAAGCTGTGCCACTCAAGTAAATTAAAATAATTGTTGCTCATGGTCTCCATTGCTTTACTCTTCCATTCTATTTTGTTGGAATTCTTTGTGCCCCCTTAAATACACACCCCTAACATATATTTTCATTACTTGTTAGCACATAGCTACATACGTATGTGACATACCAAACCAATTACAGTACGTTGAGCATACGTATTTTTTCTATGCTCCATGGTGGTGTACACGACCATACATTACTTCCACTGAATTGAGAGTTTTGGTGTTTGGTTGCATTTTTCCGCTTTTGCTGCTGTTGGCGGCAAACAATAGCTATCGGAAAAAAATAAGAAAATTGCAGGCATTAATTGAAAGCAATACACTCACACGAACATGCTGCATGTACTTATTCATTCATTCATGCACCCATTCAGTCAATAATACGGTTTCCATTAACACCACGACCACCACAAGAAAAGAAGCCATTTCTTAAGTGCAATTTGTTATTTGTCGTTTTTTTTTTTTTTTTTTGTACCAAACTAAGCTGAGGAAAAAGTTTAGTCTACATTGCAATGTGCTGCTGAAAAATTTGGAAATTAGAAATGGCTTATATAGGTTTAAAATAATCTATAAAAAATATAACGTCCATTTTTTCTCGTTTTCCCTCCCTATACGAAAACATGGACAATGTTCCGCCACCGGAGCTAGAACCCATTATGATCTACAAATACCAATTTTTAGACAAATCCGTGAAAAATATGGTGAAAATTATTAAAATATCGAATTCCGGTGCTATACAAAAACGTGGATCGATATATCGACAGATGGTAAAATCGACTTAGAATTTTATGATGACCATGAACATACAGCGTAAGATGAAAACACTTCAACCAACTTCAGTCTGCTGTCATTTTCAAGCCACTCGTTCGACAGCTGTTAAAATTATTCCAGTAGAGCTCATTATATTGTTTACAAGCGTACAAAAGCATTTTGGTAGGAATTTTCTGGAAAAAAAAGTTATTCGTGATGAAATTCAAGCGCGATAGTGTGATTTCTTTATATTTGGCTGGAAAACCACAAGTGGCTGTCGTTAGAGCACTCCAGCATTTAAATGTGAATAAATCTTTGGTGTCTCGTATCATCGCTCGTAACCGTGATACTGATAGCGTAGGCCGACTTACTTACACCGCAAAAGAAAAGAAATAGACTCAAAAAAGCTAAAGAGTTGCTTCGCTTGGCCGAAAGTGATGAACTGCCGAATTTGGTTTTCTCCCATGAGAAAACATTCGTTGTCCAGCAGTTTGTAAACAAATAAAATGGTCGTGTTTACTTGCTGAAGAGGTGAACTGAAAATGTGCAACTTCGGTTGGCCACCAGAACTCAATAATATTCAATTTAGGTCCAAGGTCTGTATACTGAAGGTATCTAAAGGGTGAAATAAAACAACTGCAACAAAGTCAAACGACATAATTTTTATATTTTATTGAATAAAAGTAAAAAATGTCGGAAATAGCATCACGAATTATGGCCTTCAGACGGCCAATGAAACCGTCACATGCTGCCCAAATGTTGCTCTGCGGTATTTTGGCCCATTCCCGGCGAAGCGCTTGCTTGAGGTGATCGACACTTTGATATTTTTTAGTGCAAACCTTGCTTTCCAAAATACTCCAGACACAATAGTCCAATGAATTGGTATCCAGAGATTTTGGTGGCTATTATGCGCTGGAAATGAACCGATGAACCTCATTTTGTAACCATTCTTGAGTGACGCGTGCTGAGTGCGATGGTGCTCCTGTTGAAATGTCAAAGGTCTGCGGCCAAAATGTTTGCGTGCCCAAGGCTTTAATACACACTCCAGAATATTTTCGCGATAATATTCGCCATTTATTCTGATGCCACCTTCGATTAATACGAGCGGAGAGTGACCATCGGCTGTTATGACGGCCCACACCATACCATGACCGGCGCTTGAGTTCTGGTGGCCAACCGAAGGTGCACATTTTCAGCTGACCTGAGAAAACCAAATTCGGCAGTTCACCACTTTCGTCCAAACGAAGCTACTCAACAATGGTTACAAAATGAGGTTTGAATTTGTTGCAGTTTTTTTTATCTCACCCTGTATTTTCTTTCAGTTGCGGTGTAAGTTCTTGCACTTTTTGGAATTTCAATGGCTTTACCCCGAGTTAATTTTCCAAAATTTGCCAAATGGAATATTGCGACATTTTCAGCTCACGAGCCATTTTTCGGCCACTACAACGCGGGTTTCGATCAAGTCGCATCTTTACTTTTCGAACCAATTCTGCTGATGTTGCTATTTTCTTCCGTCCACTTCCTTGACGTCGGGCTACGCTACCAGTACCACGGTAACGAGCTATGGTACGAGACTTAAAAGATTGATTCATATTTAAATGCTGGAGTGTTCTAACGATAGCCACTTGTGGTTTTCCAGCCAAATATAAAGAAATCACACTATCACTGGTACGCTTGAATTCCATCAGGAATAGCTGGTTTTCTGAAAAATTCTCACCAAAATGCTTTTGTACACTTGCAAACAATATAATAAGCTGACACTGGAATAATTTTACAGATGTCGACAAAATCAAATGTAATTTGACCATTTGGCATTTAAGTGGTTATTTTAATTCCTCGTAAGATTATTTAAATTAGATTTAACTTTTGGTGTAGCCTCTTGATGGGATATTTTCTATATATTGAAGGTGTCTATTTCAATACCAAATTGGCTGTGATTTGAGATTTCGATTTGGTAGATTTATTTTTAGAAAAACGATATAAAACGTAGGCTCTCTATAGTCTCCATATAAAGGCGCCTATTGACTTTCATTAAGGTTTTTGCCCCGATTCTCGACTAAATACGCCCTAATTTGACCTCTTTCAGCACCAATACCATTATTGTGGATGCTACAAAGTTCCGCTTGGAACTCCCTCTCTCTGATGCAAAAGCACAATCTTTCAGCTGATTTTTTCACAACAATAATAAGTTCCCATAGTGTCATTTTTGTAGTGTTTTGCACATAGTATGACTCAGCAGGCATTTCAAAAAACCTTTTAATTTTTTTACCAAATCTTGATGATGATGATCGATGTGTCTCTTTGGTATGCATGTACATACATGTGAATGGACATTTAACTAATATTCGGTAAAACCTTTGCAAAAATTTCCAATTTTATAAATTGTAGCTGATTAGACTTGGCTCTTGACCAAAAAATTCGCTTCGTTTTGAGCATAATCCGCCATACAATGTTCATGCTGTGGCGGCGATGTTGTTATTCAATTTCATTAAATCGTGGCATGGCGTGGAAGAAACAGCCAAAAAAAGAAACGAAACAAAACGAAACTTTGCGCTATCGCTGCTGCTGGTGTCTCCCTGCCATAGTGGCCTGGGTGCGCGTTAGCTTCAAGGCATGCAACTGCAATGAATTGCCTTCAATCCCAGAGTATTTTCGAATTCACTGGTATTGTGCTATTTCTCTTTCACTTGCCTTTATCTATGATTTCTTATATTGTTAAAAGGCATACATACAAACATACATACATGTAGCAACATACGTTCGCTACATTGTCATAGAGTCATAGAAGATGGAGCCAAAACATACAAGAAAAACAAACCAAAAAAATAAAGTTTCAAACCATCAAACACACGTGACTTGTATCTTAAATAAAAAAATTTCATAAAATATACAACAAATCAAAACCCAAAAAATAAAATAAAAAAAAAAATCTTAATTTTTATGCCGCATTGCTGGAGGTGGAGACGCCAACAATTCATTTATACTTCAATTTACTATTTACAAAAGTTTATTTTCTCGGCCTATGGACTTTTTTATGCGTTTTGAAATAATAATCACGTTTTTGTGTGTGTTTTCTTTCTTTCTTCTTCATTGCAGATTCCTTAGAATTTTAATGTTTTTCAATCAATCACGAACTTTACAACAACGACGACAACGACTGGGCCAACAAAGAAACTTTTGCTTTCTTTTTGTCCAGCAACCAACGAAGAACAAGTCATAAGTTTGACGTCTACGGATTCGATTTTTTTTACATTTATAACAAAGGTAAGTTGGACTTTAGAATTCTTTTATAAATGTTGTTAAGATTTTTTTTTAATGGAAATCATTCGACGAGCACAGGAATGTATCACTCTGAAGTTTATATTATTTTTTATTTTACCTTGAAGAAGAGCTTACCCCAGAGAAGAGCTCTTCGACTCATACGGAAGAGTTATTCCCTTCCCAAAGAGCCCTTTAATAATCGCATATATGCCATAGACTGCCATAAAGGAGACCTTAAAGGTATAGGAGAACCTTGAGGTCTTCATTAGGTATAGGACACATTGAAGGTGTTTTATTTAATTAGGAATCCTTGAAGTTCTTTTATTTCTTTAAGAGTCCTTAACGATCTCGAATTTGCATAGGACATCTTGATGGTCTATTCGCAAAGGAAGAATTGAAGTTCTTTTATTTGTATAGGACACCTTAAATGTCCTCTTTTCGTATAGGAGACCTTTAAAGTTTTCTATTCGCAAAGGAGACCTTGAAGTTATTCTATTCGCGTAGGAGACCTTGAAGTTCTTCTATTGGCATAGGAGACCTGGAAGTTCTGGCAGATCTCCTATTCGTATAGCAGACCTTGAAGATGTTCTATTCGTATGGCAGACCTAAAAGATGTGCTATTCATATAAGAGGCCTTACCTTACTTTGAAGATCATATACCTCGACCTCGAGGGTCTTCCATTCGTATAACGGTGAGATAAAAAAACCGCAACAAAGTCAAACGCTATAATTTTTACATTTTTTTTTTTTTAATTTTATTGAATGAAATCAAAAAAATGTCGGAGATAGCATCAAATTTTAGAATGAGTTTAGATTTGTTCGAATTGGTCACCTTTGGCACGAATTATGGCCTTCAAACGGCCAATGAAACCGTCACACGCTGCCCGAATATTGCTCTGTGATATTTTGGCCCATTCCCGAAATGTTTGCGTGTCCAAGGCTTTAATACACCCTCCAGAATAATTTCGCGATAATATTCGGCATTTATTCTGATGCCACGGTCGATTAATACGAGCGGAGAGTGGCCATCGGCTGTTATGGCGGTCCACACCATCACCATGGCCAGCGCTTGAGTTCTGGTGGCCAAACGAAGGTGCACATTTTCAGCTGACCTCTTTGGCAAGTAAACACGATCATTTTGTTTGTTGACAAACTGCTGGACAACGAATGTTTTCTCATCGGAGAAAACCAAATTCGGCACTTCACCAATTTCGGCCAAGCGAAAAACTCTTGTAAGTTCTTGCCCATTTTGGAATTTCAATGGCTTTACCCCGAGCTCATTTTTCAATATTTGCCGAATGGAATATTGCGATTTGTTCAACTCACGAGCCATTTTTCGGCCACTACGACGCGGATTAATTCAAATCGCTTTGTCGGACGAGTATCTTAGAAATGACAGCAGTCTGAAGTTGGTTGCAGTTTTTTCATCCCACCCTGTATTCGTATGACTGACCTTTAATATTTTATATTTGTATATGAGACCTGAAACGTATTCAATTCGTATAAAGGGCCTCGTAAGTCTTCTATTCGCATATGAGTCCTTAAGGGCCTTCTCTTCGTTTAAGAAAAATATTTGCAGGTTTTCTACTCTTATAGGAGGATTTCTATTCTCCTGGAAGTATTATTCTGTTGTAGGACCTTAAAAGTATTATTTTCGCATAAAAGTTCTTAAAGGTCTTATATTGCCTCTTCCATTATTATTAAGAATACTTTACCTCCATTTTGTACATTGATCTTCCTGAAGAATATGTTTAATAACTTGTAAGCCTCCAGATTCTAGTTTCCACTCCACACTTTAACCATTCCAAACTCTTAGTGAAAATGCTCACCACCCTCCTTCTCCCGTAGGCCCATTTTAATGGGGCTTACAACAACCCGCATCGAACACACAACAAATACATTTCCAATAACTCCTATTAATCCTGTACTTACTTATTAGTCGGCCATTTCCTTTAGCATGGTAAATGTGGTTTTAATGGACATTGTGGTTATGGCTACCAATTGTGGTTTTCAGGGGTATATTTATTCAACCCCGAATAATACACGCGCCGAATACAAAGTCGATAAATGATTTATTTATTATTAGCACCTAGAGTAATTTGATGGCCAGCAAAGTGACCTTGAGTTGATGGCTGTATGGACGATTCGATGGACAAATTTATGATGTGGTGTTTTCGTCCGTCTACCTCTCTTAATTCCAAAGTATATTTTTATACCCAACTCAGAACAGAAGTCAAAAATAACAACAAAAACAGCAAATCGTCTGTGTCATGTGTCATATCCAGATTTGGTTATTGTATATCAAAAGCCATCCATCCATCTAGCCAAGCGTCGTTGCTTTGGCTAAAAAAAACAACAAAAAAACTTCTCCATCAAATATCGTTGGCCTTTGCTATTGTTGCCTTCTGTCCCTCTCTCAAACACAGACACACTGACGCACACACACTTTCTCAATTTTAAGGCCACAACTTTACTATCCTTCCTGGCTTGGTCCTCTACACGTTTTTTGGTTTTCTCATTCTCTTCCTGATTTCATGGCTTTCAAGTACAACACGGCCCCAACACTAATAAGTTTCCGAGAATTTGCCAGCAACATAAAAATCAAAATAAAAGTTCGAAAACCCGCTCACACACATTCATGCTACAGGCGCATACCTTTTGTTAGTTTTTTTGTTGTTGTTTTTTCCTTGGTCTATGACGTCTACAATATCTATCCATTATTTTTGGTGTTGGCCTCTTCCTTTGGGAGTGAAGGTTTTATTGGCTATTAGGGAATCCCATAAAAGCTTTTGCTCCGCTCGTTTGAGTAGGGATTTTGTCCTTTAACTCTGACCAAACTTCCTTGTGCTCTTAAATCGGTTTTGTTTCTTGTGTGAAGTGCCTAATAATGAGCTGATGAGAGCAACACCCAGAGCTCCAACTCATGACATAAATTGTGGTTGTTGGTTGTATTGGTGCCATGGTGTGGTGTATTATTGTTATTGTTAAACATAATTTAGTACGTGTCCAAAGTTATTTATGACCCCTCGAATGGGAGACACCAACATTTTCACCACAGCACACAAAAAGTTTCTCTCAATGAAAGTGCAAAAAGCTACATATTTGATGAATTCCTTGAAGAAAGCAGCTTTTTTTAAAAAATGCAGCTTTTGATTGATGCATGTGGTGAGTTTGGAATACTGAAAGCTGTTTTGCTACATTAGGTTGGCCAGAAGTAGTAACAAAAATAAATAATAAAATACCATTCACATTGGACAACATAAAGGTCTTCTATTCAAAATTTAAAGAAGACTTAAAAGTCCTTTATTATCGTAGGTGACCTCAGAAAACGTCTTAAAGGTCTTCAATGGATAATGGTCTTTTATTGACATAGGAGAACTTAAAAGTCTTCTATAAGAATAGGATGTTTCAAATGTCTTCTACAAGCATAGGATATCTTTAAGGTATTCTAATGACACGGGAGATTTTAATATCCTTTTATTAAAAGAAAATAACTTTAGGATCATCTTTTGGCATAAGAGAACTTTAAGGTCTTCTATTGACATAGGAGACCTCTAATGACAAAGGGGACCTTAATAGTCTAGGAGACCTTAAATGTCTTCTATACTGACGTAAGAAACCTTAAACGACTTCTATTGACATTGGAGACAACTGTGGAAATAGGGGACCTTATAAGTCTTATATTGGCATAGAAGACCTTAATGGTCTTCTATACTGACATAAAAGACCTTAAAAATCTTCAAAAGACTTCTATTGTCATAGGAGACCTCTGTTGAAATAGGGGACCTTAAAAGTCTTCTATTGGCCTAGGAGACCAAGACTATACTGACATAAGATACTTTAAAAGTCTTCCACTACTTCTAAAAGACTTCTATTGACACAGAAGACCTCTGTTAAAAAAGGGGACCTTAAAAGTCTTCTATTGGCATAGAAGACCTTAAAGGTATTCTATTTGTCTTCTATCTCTATAGGAGACTTTAAAGGTCTTCTATTCCTTGAGGGATTTCTATTCCTATAGGAGACCCTAAAACTGTTCTATTCCTAAAGGAGTTCCTTAAAGTCTTCTATTCGTATAGGTGACCTTAGAGGTATTCTATTCGTATATTGGACCTCCAATTCTTTTATTCGTATAGGAGATCTTAGAAGTATTACATTCGTATAGGCCTAAAATTATTATATTCGTATGGAAGACCTAAAGATCTTCTATTTTTCTTCTATTCGCATAGGAGACATGCAAGACCTTCTATTTATCTTCTATTTCTATAAAAGACTTTAAGGGTCTTTTTTTCCTATAGGAGACCTCAAGGGTATTTTTTTCCGACAGGAGACTTTAAGGGTCTTCTTTTCCTACAATAAACCTTAAAGGATTTTTATAGAAGACCCTTTAGGACTTCTATTCGTATAGGGGATCTTAAAGATTTTATATTCCTATTGAAATCTTAATGGTCTACTGTCCCTATAGACCTTTAAGGTCTTCTATTCGTTTAGGAGACCTTCAATGTCCTCTGGTCCTAAAGCAGACATTAAAGGTATACAGGGTGAAATAAAAAAAACTGCAATAAAGTCAAACGCCATAATTTTTAAATTTTATTGAATGGAAGCAAAAAATATCGGAAAAGCATCAAATTTTAGAATAAGTTTAGATTTGTTCGAATTGGTCACCTTTGGCACGAATCATGGCCTTCAAACAGCCAATGAAACCGTCACACGCTGCCCGAATGTTGCTCTGCGATATTTTGGCCCATTCCAAAATGCTTTTTTACGCTAGTAAACAATATAATGTGCTGTCACCGGAATAATTTTAACATTTGTCGGACGAGTGGCTTAGAAATGACAGCAGTCTGCAGTTGGTTGCAGTTTTTTCATCTCACCCCGTATATGAAACTTTCCATAATTTTAAATGCCACCTACGATTTAATGATATTCTATTCCTGTAGGAGACTTTACAGAACTTGCATTCCTATGGGAGACTGTAAATCCCTTCAATTTTAATAAAAATCTTTAAGGAATTGTATTTTTATAGTATTATGGTCTCCTGTTTGGACAGAAAATATTATTCATTTATTTTTCATTTAAACATACTCCACATTTTTACCACTGTACTTTGTCACAATTCACCTTCGACCAGTTGTTGAATAAACAAAAGCTTTTCACCACATCCCCACATATGTTGGGGAAGAGGCAAGCTTTATACCACGATTACTGCATAAATATGCTTTGAAAGTTCTCTCATACGCATTATTCTCTTTTTCTATCTCTCTCTCTCTCTCCGCCATATATACCATCAGTCTGATAACTTGAGTAGTACATACACATACCATATCCTTAGCATAGCTACCAAAAACACACAGACACATAGACTCACGGCCAAAGTTAAACGTCAGGAAGAAAACGGGAGAAAGCGCATGTATCGGAATTTTTTTAGTTGATACGCAACATTCGATGAAAACGGTTCCTAAAAGCGCTCTAAAGCGCGTCCTAACGCGTTTCGTGTGGCACATCCCAAATTAGTGGTGTTGGTGTTTTGTTGTTGGTTCCAGTGCCAGAAAAGAAAGAAAATGATGCAAGCAATCTAAGGAATAATGTGAAGAATTATAAAATTCCACGAATTGAGCAAATGAAAAATGTAAATTAAAGTGTATAAAAATGAAACGAAAGTGATGAAGAAAGAAAAATAAAGTATGAAATGAAATCCTTTGGGAAATATCTAAACTCTGCTTTGGTTATAATAATTATGCGATTTTTTTCCTGGCTCTAAGCTTTACTATTACGCTATGGCCGTTATATATATATATATATACATACACACTACAATATCCCTATCGCTAACACAAAAATAAATATGTGTCTGTGTATAATCTATCGAAGAAGAGGGAGGAGGAAGGGTGTAGGAACGATTACTCCATGTTGGTCCTTTTGGTTATCCCAACCTACAAGAAAAAGCTTTAAACTACCAGCGGTACCATAAATGATACACATTTATGCTTACAAATTTAAACTGAGCTTAAAAATAAGAAGAAGCATTCATGATTGTCAGAATTATGTATGTATGTTTGTTGGGGAAGGGAGAGAGAGACGGTAAGAGTGAGATCCAATGGGACCCAGAGTGAATGAGAATTAAGAACATTGAGAAGCTCCAATTTGAACTTTGTTTGGTTTTAAACACTTTTGTATGAGAGTGTGTGGCTGAGAGCGAGAGCTCCATGCGGCTTTTTTTTTAATCTATTGCGAGAGTGTTTCATACTCATTGAGTCTTAGAGAGTGTTTGCTGTTGTATCCTCTTGGCCTGTGATTACGGAACCCAAAGACATTGTTTTGCCAACATACTTTTGTTGGTATTTGTGTGCATCAATGTGTGTGTGCGTGTGTTTGGCTAAGAGAGAGCAAACAAAATTTTCCCAAAACAAAGTTGGCCCCAACAAAAACAAAATAGGAAAGCAAACATAAAAAGGCAACAAAGAGAATACAAAAAAAAAAAAAAGAAAACGGAGAAGCAAGAATGTCAGGAAATAAACAAAAACAACAATATTTATGTATTTTCCCGTTTGTGTGTGTTCGTGTTTGTGTTAAATTTCTACCCAAATGTATCCTTTATGCAATACCCACACATACACATACATACACACGCGAAGGCTACATTCAGCCATAGCCGACAACAAAAACGTGTTGGATTTTGGAGTTTTTCTTTGAACGGTGGCTGTTTTTAGATAAACCTTGTCAAAAGTGGGAGGCATTTGGCCAGGGAGTTCTCCTTTCCCATTACCATAAATGTATATATTTTTTATGTGTCTGTGAAGTGTAAAACAACAAAATATGAGAGTGTTGTTGTTTTTGTTACCTCTTGTCGTTATTTTGTTCCCACATTTCAAACGCAAAATTGGCCTAGGTATGTTTGTGTAGTTAAATGTGTGTAAGTCCTTTGTGTGTGTGTGTCTGTGCGTGTTGGTGTATGCCAGAGTATGTGTTTTATACGGCGCATTAAGAAACGATTAAATTATAATTTTCACATTATATGACTCGAAATAAAACAACAAACGAAAAAGCCAATGATAATAAATGGTATTAAATAATCGTAAATAGATTATAGAAAAAAAACACAGAGCATTGGTAAGATGGGAGAGTATAGATTTTCATGGAATATTATATTTTATGAAAATAAAAGGTATTTGTATTTTAAAAGGTATTTTTAATAATTTGAAACACGCACACATACCTAAAAAAAAATTTCCACATCGAACACCTTGGCGTATGAGAATGTTTGTAAAGTATACGCCACAATACGACAATGGAATTCGAATTTCTAAATTTTGATTTCAAGAAAAAAAGTTTAGCATGCACTGAAACGATATTTGGCTACGCTTGCAGAATTTAATTGAGGCTTAAGCCTTTACATTAAATAAAATATCTAGTAAGCTGGCCATAATGTAAACTCAAAGTAAAATGATTGGGCAGCAAGATAATAATGATTCTTATAACCATAATAATAACAAGTAAAAACGGCATTAAATTTGGCCGGACCGAACTTTTTATGCCCTTTTAAGACCAGTGCCAAAATATATAATATCGCCTAGTATCGCTTTAAGGTGCAATCTGTCAATACATAGGCCAACATTAAATAATTTTCGTAGAGCGAGTCTCTACTCAATGAAAACACGAAATTAAAAATTATAACCAATTCGTTTGGAAATTGTGGCCAAAACTTTCAAAATACCGAATATTAAGAGGTACTGAAAATTCATATGCCAAATTTCATTCATTTATCTTTAATTATTGATTAATTGATTTTAAGAGAGGATTAGACTTCGTTAAATCGACTTAGAATTTTAAGCTGATCAAGATAATGTATACGTTATTGGGTCTCCGACGAATATTTCGAGGTTTTGCGAACGGAATGACAAAATTAATATATCCATGGCGGAGTGTATGTAATATCCTCCAAAATCTGACGGTTTAATGTGAGCATAGTAGTGGACCAAAAATTTAAAATGTTTTACGGAATTGATAGTCCAATACAGACAAGAACTACTCCAAAACTAACTCAAAAGCCCTAAAAAACCTAACAATCGCCTGGCCTGACCATATAACCCTGATTTGCATTACACCAAAAGTAGACTACTCCAAGTCTTAACTCTATGGCTAACCTTAGAAGTTTGCCTGCAAAACCACAGTAACTTTATGTACAAGCGATAATATATGAACCCCTGCCTTAACAAGAAAAATTTTTTGACAATAACATGGTCCATAACTGCATTACAATGTTGTTACTAGTCCTTAGCCGCTACAATGGGTCACGTAATAAAGAAATATTTGCTGGGATGCATTACCAGCAGTCACCGGAAGGAGCTTAACTGTATGGAAAAATTTAAGCTGAATATCAATAAATTTGTGACCTTGAGAGTGGTTACAAGGTATGCTTGGGCGCCAACTGACGTCTGGCAAAAGTCAATTTTTTTTGTCATCTCTTATTTCTAAATTAAACGTCAAATAACTAAATAAAACTGTGAAATACCATAACACCATAGCCATAACCGTTACTGTTACCGTAGTTACTCATCACATTTTGGTTTTTTGCCGTAACCGTAAAACAAGAAATATATTAACATAGAGAGAGCTAAAGAATTTTTTTTTGCAAGAAGGCTTTTTCTTGAAGAAGGAAATCGTAATTCTTCGAATATGGGGTTGAATTTTAGGTTTCCCTTTAAATTTTTCGATGTTTCGATGTAAATATATAAAACAGTAGTAGCACTGGAATTTTTATACCCTCCACCATACATAGTATGTAGAGTATATTAAGTTCGTCATTCAGTTTGTAACTCGTGGAAATTATCATTTTAGACATAACAAAGTATAAGTATTCTCGATCAGCGTAAAATTATAAGACGATTTAGGCCTGTACGTCCGATCGGCAGCCCTTCCGTAATCACGCTACAGTCAAAACGAATTAAGATAGGAAGCTAAAATTTTGCACAGATCTGTCTTTTGTCTGCAGGCTGGTTAAGTTCGAAGATGGACTATATCGGTCCACGATACCGTATAGCCCCCATATAACGGTACACCCCGATATTCGGTGTTTTGATGATTTTAGTCATATTTTCAATGAAATTGCCTTAAATTCTTCACATGGAGTTCCTTGTGAGTACATGATATCATACATCCCCTATAAAACGGTTCCTTCCGATATTCGGTTTCAAATTTCGTATATAATGTTCGGAACAGCTAAACAACCTATGACACAAATTACTTATTCATAACCACGTATGAGCGGTATTTTCCGACGAAATTTTTTTTGAAAGTTTTCAAGTTTGTTCCAAATGGTGGAGGGTATAAAAAATTCAACCCGGCCGAACTTAGCTGCTTTTTTACTTGTTTCCGATTCAGTTTTTTATGCATTGGCCATACCATGGTGTCATGGGATTTCGTCCTTGTCTAGAAATTGTGTTGTTTTCCTATTAAATTTATTTAGAAAAATTCCGTTGACCGAGGAAGATATCAGTAAAACTACATGGACCAACATCCAATTTTTCCAAAACCAAAAGTGACCTCAATAATAAATGTCAGAACTTCAACTCTATACCTTCACCCAATGCCAAATTTAGTAACATTTAGTACAAATATCCAAAACAATCTGCATCCCTTCATCCTAGACAAAGACAGTGATCCAAAATTAATACCATTTAGTGTTTTTCGTACAATTTTAGTACTCATTTGCAAAACCGTTCCATATCTTAATCCTAGACACCAACAGTTATCGTAATATAAAATATCAGATTTTCAACTCTATACATTTTGTACAATTCGCACACTTAGTACACATTTCCAAATCACCTTCATACAATTTAATTTATGTTTGTATCATGGCTAGGCTTCTTTTAAAAAGATTTCGAAAACCAGTAATGCTATTGATATTTCTGAGGTGTCCCTTTTATAATTAAAGATTTTATTTTTATATATATATGTTTAATTCAAAATTTTCATTTACAAAGGCCATGCTTTTGTTTTTTTTTTTTTTATATTTTGATAAAAATCAAATTATCCCAAAGGCTAATTATTCATTATGAATTACAACGCCACTCAAGCAACACCACTCAGACAAGACAAATGCAGACAGACACTCGTACACACACATTTATTGTTCAAAGATCACAAGTATATAATTATACTACAACAAGTACCATATTTATACATGTCCTTTGTGATATGTGTTATGTGATATGGATGTTGTGAAAACATGAGTATGAGTAGCTATGCATACATATGTATGTATTTCATCAAGGGTTATTTAACCAATTGGGACGTAAAACAATCCTTGCTCTATGGTTGTGTGGTGTGTGTGTGTGAGCATACTTGTCATATTCATCCTTTGGCATAAAAGATGATTTAAAAAAAAAATAATAATAATAATACATATATGAAAGCAAAACAAAACAGCATCATGATTGTTTTTCATAATTATATACATACATGTATGTACATGACAAGGTTGTTCTGTTGAACAGATTAAAAGGGTTCCGAAATGAGAAAAAAATAACTCTTCTGTTGTTGTTATTATTATTTTTAAATGTCATATGTTTTACATTTTGGTGGCTTGTTTTGTCAATGTGACAAGCGTACTGATTTTTTTTTTAAATTAATTAAAGCAAAACAACTCATTTGTCAAAGGTTTAGCCTTTCAAAATTGTTTGACAAAAATACTTATGTGTCATTTACAATGATTTGCATTCACTCAACTTTGACCTTTTCTTCTTTGACAAAGGATGCATGAAAAAATATGAAATTAAAAATATAAGAGAATAAAAATCAAATTCGTTTGATTCTTGGAATTCTTTAATAAGAATGATATTCAACAATGTCTGAAGTTTGAACTGGCAAATACAGAGAGAAAGCTATTTTAATTGAAAATTAACCTTAATTGATATTAAGATATTTAAATATTCATAGAAATTGGTATTTTATGACCCTTTAAACTTTTTTTATTTTTAAGGTTCATTCCGAGAGTAGCCATATACATAAAATATGCAACCGTCATAGAAACTCTAGAAATGTCACGATTTTTGATATTTGAATAGTTGAGAGCAGAAGACAACATTTGCATTGTTATACTTTTACCTGAAATTTTATATTTTTTTATACAGTTCAATTATCAGAGCAGAAAATCTATGCTTTGCTTATTTATTGAAAACTTCATTTTTTATACCCTACAACACTATGTGTTGGGGGTATTATAAGTTTTATTGGGCCAAAAATTATGTAACACCTCGAAATATTGGTTTCCCACATAGGAAAGTATATATGGATCTTCCTATCTCGCCGAGATGAGTCGATGTAGCTATGTATGTCCGTCTGTCCATTTTAATTTGTAATCAAGCTACAGGTTGCAATTATGACCCGGTCCGAAGTTAAAAATGGAGGTGGGGTTAGTGTCAGAATAGAACCCTATTTTTTTGGAGGTGATCGCATAATATTTAGGGGTTGAACTGGACCAAAAACAGAAAATTTTGCTGATTTTGCAGTTGCTTTATAAGCCAGAATTATAAACCAATCGACGCGGAAATTTACATGGAATTAGAGTTTAGGGCTGGCAGATGCCTACCTATTTCGGCCATCGGACAATATTTAGCGGTTAAAATAGACCTTAACTTTTATATGAGGAAATAAGAAAATTTCCACTAAACCGCTAATAAATTTAATCCCCGCCAAATCAAAAATACATTAAAGGTCACTTCTGACCATTAAAGTGAGGTCGATAGCCAAGAAATCGGATATATACCGAAATAGGTACAATATATATGTAAAAGAATATATCTTATTTATTCTCCTTATAAGTCAAAAAGCGCTGGGTCGATTTTCACAATTCCCATTAATTCGGAATGATCTCTTGCCAGAAACACATAAAATCTAAGAAAATCTCGGAAAAATATAGCAATAAAAAGTGAATATCTTTTGTCATATTTTGTCATATTTTTTATCGCATGCGATTTTTTCAATTTGACCTATAATTTTGAATTGTAAATTTTTTAAATTTTTACACCCCGAAACACTAAGTTTTGAGGGTATTATATGCATGTCGCAATTATCGTCCGATACTCACGAAATTTTGCATGGTGTACGGTTAAGGTCAGAATTAAGGCCTATTGTTCTTAAGATGTACATTTAGGGGTTCAAATGAAAAAACAAATTTAATTTTTTTTAATTTTGTCGTCGCTCTATAGACCACAATTGAAAATTAATCGACACGGAATTTCACATCAGAAGAGAGTTAATGACAGGGGCATTATTTTTGACATTATTTCAAAAACGAAATCTTCCCCGCACGACTATAATCTTTGCTTACATGTTTCAAATGTTTATTATAATCGGTTTAAAAATATGGATTTTCGATTTTATTTTAAAAACTCTTCTCATTTTTGTGTGTTTGTGTATTTACTTAAACAACGTTTAAAACTGCCTAAAAGTATGCATCATTCAACTTACAATAAAAAATATTTTTTTTCGCCTACTACTACACTTTTCAGCAAATTTTTAAGGAATTACATTTTTGTCTTATTTTTAATAAATTTATTTAAGATTCATAGGAAGTAGTTCTGCTGAAGTTGTAAAACAATAATTACAAAGCAAAAAAAGCAAGTCATCGGATCATATCAGATGACAGGCATAACAATGCCGTGAACAATGATAATTACTAGCCTTGAAGCAAACTCTGGCAATGACTCCTTGGCCCGAGTGCGGAGAAACGGATGCAGAAAACAAAAACAGAGTAGAGGATAAAAATTCCTGGAATTGTGGTGGGCTGCAACATTGTTTAACAGAGTCGTGAATTATGTTGCCTAGCAGGGTCGGTTTTTTACGGGCAAAAATATTTTTGGCACAATGTTATGGGAGTGGAAAGCACATTTTTCGTTTATTGGTATTGTCTGTCATGCAATTAATGAAATTGAGAAGTATTAAATTGCCGAGAGTAGGAATTTCGAAGTACAAATGTGATGCAGATAACGAAACCTATCATTTTTTTCAAGTTAGTTTCGTCTAAAAATTATTCAAAAAAAAAGTTATCAAAAATGTTCTTCAATAGTGCGAGCGATTTTCAACACATCTTTCCCTCATAAATTATTTGATTTCACATTTCAAGAATTGTGCCCCTGAACTTAGCATAATCTAATACCAACTTTTTTCCACTGTAATTTGTATTCTATTGTTTCCAATTCCCCAACTTTAATTCAAATTAATATGATTTCAGTTTGATACCTACCACCCCCTCTTTAACTTAATTAAAAACAAGTAAGCAAAGGCTACAGTCGAGCGGGGCCGACAGTTGAATACCCTACAACACTATAATAAACTATACAGTTTATATAGGCGAAATACTCGAAAGAATTCCACAAGATATTATGACAAATAATAAAAGAAAACCATCAGGTTTCGTTCTCTAATTTTCGAATAATAGCAACTTAAACTAATTTGCTCATTTCCAATTTATTGGCAGATGTTGCACTTAAATGGTCTTCCTAGATCTGAAACCAATATTTCCCAAAGACCTATAACCTCTCAGAAGTGGCAAAAGATTAACATTTATTATTGCTTTTTGACTGAAACGCATCTATATGAGATACAGACATTTGACTATATTCTTCAACGAAATCAGCGTTAACGAAATAGTCAGAAGTGCGTCTTTCCTGTATTTGTGAATTCTCCAAAAAGTCACTGGAATGGACGGACATGTTCGTATTTAGTCTACAAAAGTTGGCAAACTCCTTCACACATTGAATATTTTTGGATGGCCATCCAAAACTGCTTGGCTTTTGCAATGTCCGGTAACCCCCATTCAAATGTGCGTGAGGATCGGGCGATAATTACGACCTGCCGACAATTTTGCAGTTTTATGGTCCATTTCAACCCCTAAATATATGGCGATCATCTCCAAAAAGAGTAGGCTTCTATTCTGACCCTCATCTTATCCCCATGCGAAATTTCGTAAGGATCGGGCCATAAATGCGATCTGTATATGATATCCTGATATCCTAACTACTTAGTTTTGTTAGCTGTAGAAATATTACCAAATGTTTAATTCAAAATGAAAATATGCCAAAAATATGACAAAATTGAAAAAATATGAGAAAATTTTACAAAATCAATATTTTCATCTTTAGAGAGATATTTATGCTATTTTTTTATACGTTTTTTCTTTCCTGCCAAGAGGCCATTCTGAATTAATGAGAACTGTAGAAAACAGTTCAGCCGTTCTCGACATATAAGAGATCTTTCAAGCATATCTTCTTTGATAGACATATATATCGCACATATTTTGCTATATATCCGATTTGTTGGATAATAACATCAATGTAAAGGTCAGAATTAACCTTGTGATGGCTTTGTGATTTCGCCGGGATTTAAAATATTCACGGTTTAATGAAAATTTTTGATTTTTTTCAACACAAAAGATATGGTCTATTTTACCCGCTAAATATTATCCGATGACCTCCCAAATTAGTAGGCTTTTTCCCCGCCCTAAACTCTATCTACATGCGAAATTTCGCGTCGATTGGTCTATAATTGCGACCTGTATAGCTACTGCAAAATCCGACATTTTTTCAGTATTTGGTCCATTTCAACCCCTAAACATTTGGCGATCATCTCCAAAAGCAATAGGGTTCTATTCTGGTCCAAGCCCCAACTACATTCTAAATTTCGTGAAGATCGAGCCATAATTGCGACCTGTAGAGTGATTACAAATTAACATGGACAGACGGACAGACGGACGGACGGACATACATAGCTAGATCGACTCAGCTCGGCGAGCTAGGAAGATCCATATATACTTTCCTATGTGGGAAACCAATATTTCGAGGTGTTACATAATTTTTGGCCCAATCAAACTTATAATACCCCCAACACATAGTGTTGTAGGGTATAACAAATTAAAATTGACATAATTCTTAGTTTTTTTTGCTCGAAAATTACATTTAAAGTTTTTGTTTTTAAATACTGGGAAAAAAACACAATTAAGTAAAAAAAGTTTTGCTCATTAGATTAGATGTATCCATAGAACCATATGTCTGTATACACACTTTTGATGTTTGCACTAGTTTTGCATCTGCAAGCGTTCTAGTGATTTATAAACTAAAAAAGGATAAACTTATCAAAAGAAGAAACAAACTACAAACAGACATACCCATAAAAAAAGTGATATTTTCAGTATTTTTTTTCCTTTTTTATGAAACTTGTTCCTAAAACTGCCAAGAATGAAGTTAAAAGACATTCAGGGCAGGATTTAGCTTTTTTGCCACCCCTGTAACCCTGGCTACCAAACTTTTGTTAACAGTCAAAGTTGTCACACTATTGCTCTTGGAACTGCTGTTTTGGGTGTTTTTCGTTGTTGTTTTGTGCTGTCCAGCCTTTACCAGCTGATGTCTGGCTCTCACAAATTCTGTCCTGCCAAAAAAGAAAACGCCAGAGAGCAAAATATGAAATCTGCTTGCATAGGTAAATATGCGGTTGACTGACATTCGTTCTACTTGGTAGAAGTTGAGACTTGTTATTTGCTGGGTTCTCCTTTACCTTTTTTTGGTAACTTCGCTAAGTTTTCCTTGAAAATTTTTCATTTTATTGAATTTTATTTTCTCGAAGACTAAGCTGACAGTCTGTTCTTCAAGTGGACGTTTGTCATATAATTTAATTATGACTATAAAAAGCTTCGAGTGGCTTTTTCGTTACAGGATATTTTGTCGACATAATAGCAATTAGGTGATGTTGTGCAATTACGAACATGGAGAACTAGTCTGAAAGTTGATAAGAGTGTAGGACATTTTACACAGCCGTATTGTATGCTTTCTGGACGGTATACGTTAATCTAATACAACGTGTAATATGTTTATCAGAGTACTACCTTGCACACAAACATCAGATGAGTTTCTTAATATTTGAAAGCCTAACAGGAGTAAAATTTGGAACTATTTATCCATTGAAAAATTTACTATTGAGGTTCGTCAATGATTTATATACTACATGCAAAGACATAAAACTATAAAGATTGGAAAAAAATGAATGCTGTCTTTTAATGTCTCGATCAGGCAATGAATATATATTATGGCGAAACATCTCGGAGAAAAGCATCAGATATTGTAGACTGGATCTCAACAATATATTCCAAGGCATTTCCGTTTACATTGAACGGATAAAAATCAGATAAACCCTTATGAAAGTGTCAGCTCTGTTAAATTATATATTACACTTTTTTTACTACCAGCGCCATCTGCAGGGTGAGATAAAAAACTGCAACAAAGTCAAACGCCATAATTTTTACATACTTTTTTTAATTTTATTGAATGAAAGCAAAATATGTCGGAAATAGCATAAAATTTTAGAATAAGTTTAGATTTGTTCGAATTGGTCACCTTTTGCACGAATTATGGCCTTCAAACGGCCAATGAAACCGTCACACGCTGCCCGAATGTTGCTCTGCCGAATTTTGACCCATTCCCGGCGAAGCGCTTGGTGATCGACACTTTGGTATTTTTTAGTGCCAACCTTGCTTTATAAAATACTCCAGACACAATAGTCCAACTGATTGGTATCCGGATATTTTGGTGGCCATTGTGCGCTGGAAATGAAGCGAGGAACCTCATTTTGTAACCATTCTTGGGTGGCGCATGCTGAGTGCGGTGGTGCTGAGTCCTGTTGGAATGTCCAAGGTCTGCGGCCAAAATGTATGCGTGCCCAAGGCTTTAATACACCCTCCAGAATATTTTCGCGGTAATATTCGGCATTTATTCTAATGCCACAGTCGATTAATACGAGCAGAGAGCGACCATCAGCTGTTATGGCGGTCCATACCATCACCATGGCCGGAGCTTGAGTTCTGGTGGCCAACCGAAATTGCACATTTTCAGCTGACCTCTTTGGCAAGTAAACACGAAAACCATATTCGGCAGTTTACATTTTGGGCCAAGCAAAGCAACTCTTTAGCTCTGGTGAGTCTATTTTCCTTCTGTAAGTTCTTGCACTTTTTGGAATTTCAATGGCTTTACCCCGATCTCATTTTTCAATATTTGCCAAATAGAAAATTGCGATATGTTCAGCTCGCGAACCATTTTTCGGCCACTGCCACACGGGTTTCGATTACGTCGCTTCTTTACTTTTCGAACCATTTCTGCTGCTGTAGCTGTTTCCTTCCGTCCACTTCATTGACGTCGGGCTACACTACCAGTATGGAAAATTCTCACCAAAATGCTTTTGCACGCTTGTTAAACAATATAATGAGCTGTCACTGAAATAATTTGAACATTTGTCGGACGAGTGGCTTAGAAATGACAGCAGTCTGAGTTGGTTGTGGTTTTTCAATCTCACCCTGCATACCAGAGAACTATGTATTACTTTACAACCATTGTATCAATATGCAATCTATATAGATATGCCTACCTAACACATTTACTTTGTCTTTACAATTTTTTTGAAATCTGTCTATATTTTATTACACTATCGAACTTACAACTCTTACAGCGCCATCTGCGGTCTATCAATCTAAAGCATCTACTTTGTCGTTAAATTTTTTTTAAATTTTCCTACATTTTATTGCATTATCGAACTTCCAATATACATCTTCAAGCGCCATCTGCGATCTATTTGCATCGATACAAACATCACTGAACACCTAATAAAATAGAGAACGTTGGCAACGCCGTACAAATGTGTTTTTACAAAATATTATTCTAGTTGCCAAAATATTTTCAGTTCCAGAACCGGCGTTATTATACTACTATACTACTGCTTTTTATATTATTCTATGTTAGAAATCCGACACGGTACATAATAAAATTTAGACCCAATGGGTCCGGTAAAAATATAACACTATTCGCAACTTCAGGCTGTTCAACAGGTTTGCAATCTGATATTAATATTGTTACAGATTAATTTCATTTTTTTACGATTTTTATCATTAAAATCGTACGGGAACAACTCAGGTTCGCATCTGCATTATGTGACTGTCATAGATATCTCTGTCAACAGTAAAATAATAACAGCACACAATGAGACAATTCCTGGAACAATTTTAAGGTTTTTTGTTTGATCCGCCATAAACCAAACTTAAAATATATTTGTGGATTTATTTGGAACATACTGAAGAAGCGCCTAGGCTAATGTGATAATATAAGACTGGTGGTCATGATTGTGTCTTTGTTATATGACTGTCGTCGGTGTCTGTGTCTTGGCTAGGATGTTAATAGCGCCTGCAACGCCAATTCCAGGAAACGTTTAAAGTTTCTTTCTTCTAATTTATATTTGTACATTTGTTTGGAACATGCTGAAAGGGTCGCTCAGGTTAATATGATATAAAAGCAACAATTCTTAGAACTCTTTATTATTATATTTTTGGACCCCCACTTACCACCTACTCACAATATCTTTCTGCATTTATTTGGAAAATGCTGAAGAGGGCGGGATGGACCCAGGCTTTAGACTTAGAAACTCAACTATTGTCACAAAATGGACGGAATAGAATTAGAACCTGATGGAAGAATGTTTTTAGGGGAGTAGGTTCTTTTGAAAGCCTACAAGGAATCGTTTTCTGAACCGGTATTGTACAAAAAGCGATTGGTTAGTGAATTGATTAAGATTAAGTAAGATAGCTTCCGCATTCAAGTCCACAAGAGCAAGATATTTTTAAACGTGGCCTGCAAAGAGTCATGATATCATATTTTTCTCATTGTTCCAATCAACATTAGATCTAGCCCAATGGAAAGATAATTATCTATCCCCACATTTGTCAAACAATTTTCATATGTCGTATTCCCTTTTTCGATCTCTTTGGTTTAAGGATTTTCATATATGTATATTTGATTTATAGTTGGCACATGTCCATCTATTTATAGCAAAAAAACAAAACAAAAAATCATTGAAATATTCATGTGATGTCATTCATAGAGTTTGTGTAATTTGCTTTTCTCTCTTTTCCTTCCATCTTTATCTCTTCCCACTTTGTTTACACTTCCAATTTTCATGTTTGTTGTTTCATTTAAGATTTGCACAAATATTTGAAATATTTTTCATTTCATTTTATTTATTGGAATTTTTTTCTATAAGGAAATGATGGAAAGTGGGGAAGGCTTCAAATTGTAAATATTTGTTTTGGAGTCTTTTCTTAAACATTTGAAAGGATTTATGTGGAAGGACAGCCATTCACAAAAGAGTGAAGTAATGAAAAAAGGATTACAAAATGGGACAAAGGATTTCTTTGGTATGTGTGAAAACAATTTTAAAAATTGTCATAATATTGTGTGACCTTGCCTTTTTGTTGAATAAAAAAACGGTATTATATGTAAGTACTTATTTATTCATTTTATTAAAAAAGTTTAATTCTTTTCAAAATGCCATTAACAATTCAAAGACAGAAAAAAAACAGAAATTAATTCTTAATATTTTACACGCATCGCCAGTAATTTATTCCATTCAGCAAAATAATTTCCTTCAACCCAAGGACGCTCATTTCATCCGTTCTTCAAATAAATATAAAAAAATGTAATCTAAAAAAGGATTCCAACACATACTACTCGGAGAATAGGAGGAGAATTTAAACACGCATAAATTTCTTAAGAGAAAATAAAAGAAAAAAATGTTATATGAATTTTAATGACAATTATGGCGTCGACTGGAAAGAGAAGAGTTCAGGGAAGAGTATCTCATAAAAGAAATCCTATGGTTGGGACGCAAAATTTAGAATGCAAAACTGAACGGGGGAAAAATTATGTAAAGAATAACGAAAACGTGGAAATATGAAGTGAATTTCCGAAAGCACACACCAGCACGTACAATTATTTAGAAATAAAAAAATGAAAAACTCATCACTTGTCATGAAATATGTATGTGTGTAAATCCCAAAGTTTGGAGAATGGCAAAGTTTTCACATAACCCAATAACACAACGCTTGCTCATCTCAAGAGGGTTAGCTATCATTAAGATATTTAAAGTCGTCGGGGTGGATTTCAGTTAATGAATAAAAGCAGTTATTCCAATGAACTTTTTCATATCCATATGTATGGAGTTCGAGAGAGGAAAATGCATTTATATGGTTTTTATGCTGGTACAACGACAAGATAACTAATTACCACTTAAATGAAATTCATGCAAGTTAGGTAATAACATACGTGTTTAGTAATTCAGCTTAGAAAGCCATTCTACTTAATCATGATTAAATGGAAACATGTCATCTTGAATTTTTTTATGTGCCTTTAAGATATTTTATGAATAGAACTTTTGATGTCATTCTCCCTAGTCGAAAAGAGAGGGGAAAGGAACGTTGTATTTTAAATTTACATCAGGACTTCAAAAAAAATGAAAAAGGCAAGTTTATTATATTAATAAAAAGTAACTTTTTGATCAAACCTAAAAGTATACTTCATTTAAAACAATATTATTTGAGCTCTGTTCCAAAACCTGCATACTACTTATAATCTAGTTGCATCATTAGCAACACGATAGTGCTTATTCAAAATACATCTTTTAATTTTTTAATAGCAAAGAGTTCCTGTGACTATAAAGCTCTCTTGACTGGGCAAATTAGTTCAAGTTATAATTTGAGATATGATTGACTTATTTTTTAATTAGACATTTTTTCATTACCGAACATTATATTCCGAGCAGTTTTCTCAGAGTGAAGGATTTTGTCTTGTCCTTGCTTGAATTATCAACATTTTGCATTCAAAATTTTATATTTAGTCGATGCGTGTATTTATTTAGAATTCCACTTGATTTGAGATGGTACGATCATCAAAAGGAAATTAAAATTTTTATTTTTAAAGAAATAATTATAAAGATTTTTGATGCTTTTGACTCCGTATCCAAAGTTTTTCGGATAATTTTTTCCAATTATGAGTATCTTAAAACTGTAATATATATGGCATTTTATATGAACATTAGAAAACGTTATTATAAAAAACAATTGAAATGGATAGTCAAATATGAAGAAAAATATCATTTATGTTTTCTCTTAACCCTTTCAGTGTTTTTGTCAAATATATTTGACATTTAAAAGTACTCTCTTTCTTTGCCATTTTTTGTTTTTCTTACGAACCGTTATTTTTGATATTTTTTAATAACAGACACGTACGCTATTTAAAAATATTGCAGTTCTATTCTATTAGTTTCGTTTTCGAATTTCTGAGCACATTTTAGTAAATTAGTACGGAATTTCAGATTTTTATCTCGACAAAAATTTTCATTGACACTGAAAGGGTTAAATTATCTCTTGCATGGTCAGCGGCACCAGTGGATGCTGATGTACACGAATTTTGGAAAACTTTACATATTTCAATGACCTTCATCTATTTGTCTATTCATTCAAAGTTATTAGAATGCCAATTTTATCGAAACAGAGGACATTGCAAAGCAATATTTCTTAACCGTAGCGAAAGAAACATGGTGGATATCAAAATTTATTGTCCAAAATCTGTCAATCTATCATGTCGATTTTTACTTGAAGTTAAAGTACCTAAGTAGATTTATGGTTGCGATAATAGAATTGTTCCGATTTTAGATTTTTATACGTCTTTCTACTCACTTAGTAATTCTCACAAAAAATTCAAAAAATCGATCCTAAATTACTAATCGAAAAATCTAAATTTATCTTTAAAGATCAAAAAATATAATTTGAGTTAATTTAATAAAGTCAACAAACCTTTAATGGTTTAATAAAGTCATCTATAAGTCAATTTTAATACAAAATCCTTTGTGTTTAAAGGAGTACGGTTGAGGGTATAAATGACAAAAATATTTGGTTCAAATGACTTGCAAAGAAAGAAGGTCTTTTTCTTATTTCATTTTCACCTTCCACTTCCAACATCTGAAGATAGTTTATTCTTTTGATTACTTTTCTAAAGAAATTAAATTTATCACTTCGCTTCTTAAATAAAGACTCATTTTTAATAACGTATTTAATATGGAAAAAAGGATAATATTGTAAATTTTAAGAACAGTTTACGGTAAAGTATTAAAAACAAAAAGGATGTTATATTTTTAACATTTAAAATTTTCAAATTTTATTTTATTTCTGAATATTTTTCTTGAGAAAACATGGAAAATTCGTAGAATGGTTCTAGATACCCCATTTGCTTTCTACTCGGATGGAAGGGGACCAAAGATAGAAAATAATTCTTGCATATGTAAACAATGCCATCTATTAGCCAGTTAGCTCAATGGGTTTGTGATTTAGCTACTGAGTTAATTAAAAAACCAAATATCGCAAAAAGTTTGACACAAACTACAGACGTAGATCATATTGTTGCTTTGCTTCAATAGATGGCGTTGGAAGTAGAAAAAATATGTTATGTTATCATATCGTGACATAGCATTATTTTATATAACTGAGCTGCCACTTTTAAAGAATTCTCGGTGCTTTTGATCGTTTCCAGAGAACATGTGTATCATATATGTTGCTTTTCTCCGTGGGTTTTCTCTATTTTTTCCCCGATTTCATGTCAAAATCTAATGCCTAATGGAAACATTAATAGGCCATATGCATTTTGTCCAATCTTTACAGTTTTATGTCATTGATTCAATCACCTAAAACAGGGAATAAAATTTACTTCTCTTCAAATTTCTCATATTCCATTTGTGGATCTCAACTTTTGTGGATTTTAAGAAAAACTACAATTTCAATGGAATGTATTTACTTCTTTTAAGTTATAATTAGGTAGATAAGAGCAAAATGTTTAAAAACGATTCCCTAATCGTTAAGCAACGCCATCTGTGCAACAGTTTTGATGTAGCAGTATTATCACAGATCAATCAATCATTTATATTTATGGTATCAATCATTTATACCACCATATAAGGGGATTTTTTAGAGAACAAAACCATGAAATCTGTGCATATACTTTAATATCAAAACTGACGTGTAGATGGCGTAATTTAGCCATTCGGGAACTATTTTAAACTAATAAAATCTAAACTACGCAATTAAAATTAACCTATGTAAGTCCTTTCCATTATAATTTTAGTTAATACAAAAATTTCTTAGAAGTGAAAGTTAATCAATTTGAAGTAAAATAAATGTAATCTTTTAGAACAATTTATTGGAATCTTAACAAAGAATTATTTCAAACGACTGACCAAGAGAGAAGGCTCCAACCTTTTTTCACTTACAATTTATCAACGTCCATTACTAAGATCTAAAAATAGGAGTTTTCCGTACCGTATTCATTACTTTTTTAAGAATTTTAATAGAACAGGTCTAGATTCTCTCTAAGAACTTGATTTATGTATACAAAAATTTCTAATTACGTTATTAAGGCAGAACTTTTTTCAGAAAAATTAGCCGAAAATTTACCCTTTTTAAACATTTGAACAGCTCTCGAATGTAATTGACTTGATTGACTGATTGAAGATATAAATAAAAGATATAAATAAAATGTTTTGTTTGGGAGTTCATAAAAACAGGATTTATTATTATAGAAAATAATTAGTCTGCTTTGAGATTATTTGCAAATGATTTTCTTTTTAATAAAGAAAATCGAAGAATTAACCCCCCCACAGCTGTTACGCCTGAAAGTATACTTTCGTTTGAAATTTTTCGTTTTGCGACTAGATAGTAGCTTAGACATTAACCATAACAATAAATTCTTAAAGTTAAAGCGAATCTACTGCCAACAATATTTCTTGGTATATTGTAAATTGCATTTTTAATACATATTGCAGCTATTAACGGAACCCCACGTAAAGAAAAATATTGTTTTTTATTTTACCCTTTACCTTACTCCCGGCTCTTTGTCATGGACTGTTTAAGTGATGCACTTCACTACACTTGAGGCCACTCTATGGCTGGATCACAACATAGGAAGCAACCCCAATGTACAATGAAATTGTATTTCATAAATATTTTTCCAATAAAAATGGGGAAGGAAAATGCTAAAAAAAAACAAGAGAAAACCTAGGGAGCAAGCATCCAACACTGTTGCATTATCCTTGCTTGCTTGCAGTGTAGTCAAATGGTATACGAGATTGTTGCAACAGAGATATGAGAGGGAGCGAGTGAAAAAAATGTACCCCCATCAAACTGGCAAGTTGAGAATTGCTTAAAGCATTTAGTTAGAATTCCAATATAAAAAATATATGTATTTATACAAGGCAACAACTGACGATAATGTTTTATTTTGTATTGAAGAAAAAAAAAAACAGCACAACACACAATAAACTAACACATTAACAATCCTCCCACCATGGAACACAACAACAAAAAAAGAGGCGAACAAATCCTTGCCACCTTCTTTGCAGCAACTAATAACAATACCATCGCCATTCATGCAAAAAAGCCACAAGGAATACGGAAACAACTACTTGAATACAAGAACAAAAAAAAAAAACATTAAAATAACCAACCACAACCGCAAGATGTGAGCAAAATATATTCTTATGTGGGTTTTTCATTCATGTAACTATCTTCCCCGATGTGCTACCGCCTGGCTGACGGCCACACCATAACAGCAAAAAAAAAAAACTTTAAAAAAATATTACGCTGATGTAATGGGGTAACTAACTTCAGTTAACTACTTTTAGTTTTACTTGTAAAACTTTTTACAAGATTGTGGAAAATTTACATAAACATGCTGGGATTTAAAAATTTTTCTTTTCATTCATTTTCATTTCGATGCTGTAGCATCTCAAGGAGGAAAGAGTTTTGATGAAGGGTTCGATGTAAGTGATTTATATACTTGGAGATGTTGAATTACAAAGTGTGGCAGTTTTCTTTCTTTTTTTTTTCTCCAAAACTTTGAAGTGAAGAATATTTTTATGGACATAAATTGGTCAGGATTTATTTACATGTAACAGAAAGTGGTTGTGAAGACCTTTTCTTTACAGCGAACAGAAAAATGTTTAAATTTGAGCCGAAGAAAACTCACCTGACGACTTAATATTTAAAAATGTAGAATGCCTTAAATTTAAACATTTAAACATAAAATTAAACATTTGAGGTGTATTTAATTCTCATTGCCGACCCAGCATTCCGTTGGGAGCGACATCATATGAATAAGTTATTACAATGTTACTACCACCAAATTAACTAAGAAACGTATTATATGATTTGATAATATTTTTCTGGCTTATGTTTGAGAAACCCTTTTTTCCGTGTCTTTGGCGTTGTTCGCTTCATTCCCTACATTTTTATACCATCCACCGTACATAGTATGGAGAGTATATTAAGTTCGACATTCCGTTTGTAACTCATCCATATAATCATTTTAGACATAACAAAGTATATATACAGGGTGAGATGAAAAAACTGCAACCAACTTCAGAGCGCTGTCATTCCCAAGCCACTCGCCCGACAGCTGTTAAAATTATTCCACTGACAGCTCATTATATTGTTTACAAGCGTACAAAAGCATTTTGGTGAGAATTTTCCAGAAAAAAAGTTATTCGTGATGGAATTCAAGCGTGATAGTGTGATTTCTTTATATTTGGCTGGAAAACCACAAGTGGCTATCGTTAGAGCACTTCAGCATTTAAATAAATCTTTTGTATCTCGTTACCGTGACACTGATAGCGTAGCCTGACGTCAAGGGTAGAAGAAAAGGGTAGAAGAAAACAGCAACATCAACAGAAATGGTTCGAATAGTAAAGAAGCGACTTGATCGAAACCCGCGTCGCAGTGGCCGAAAAATGGCTCGTGAGCTGAACATATCGCAATATTCTATTCGGCAAATATTGAAAAACTGAGCTCGGGGTAAAGACATAGAAATTGCAAAAGTGCAAAAACTTACACCGCAACAGAAAGAAAATAGACTCAAAAGAGCTAAAGAGTCCTCCGATGAGAAAACATTCATTGTCCAGCAGTTTTAGAACAAACAAAATGATTGTGTTTACTTGCCAAAGAGGTCAGCTGAAAATGTGCACCTTCGGTTGACCACCAAAACTGAAGATTATGCTCGAATATGAGCTTAGTCGGTCCGCTTCTTCTGGTAGACCCCTACCAATTTTTATGAGAGTATCTATCGTAAAATTTGAATAATAAAATTTGCAATATTTTTTTACTCCTTCTTGCATTTGCCACACGAAGAGAAGAATAGATATTTCGTAATTTTTCCTCACAAATGTGACAATCATGACCATCAAAGCTGGAAGACTTCTACCTTGCTCTGAACTCGAAACCTTTGCAAAATTCCGCGTTTATTGCTTTATAATTGTCACCTGTGGCACGACTGCAAAACCAGGGAAAAAATTACGTTTTTGTTTTAACTCATCCCTCAAATATTTTTCGAACATTTCCAAAATCTATAGTCCTCTACTCTGAACCCAACTCCATTCGTAAAGAGGAGCCTATAAATACAGCATGTAATTTGGTTAAAATTAACCAGGTTAAATGGACGGACGGATGCACATAGGTAGATCGACTTAACTCGTCGTTGGTCGTGAATCAATATTTCGAGGCGTTATCCCACTTTTTAATCCGCTCAATCCATACATGTTATTTCAGATTATATATAAAAAAGCTCTATTTTTATAATTTCAGCCCTTACTTGTAACCCGGATTTCAAAAGTTTGTTAAAAGTCTGCAAGCATGGCAAATTAAAATTTCAAGAATTTTTTTAAAAGCTCGATAATTTTCTTTGATGATTTCTACAAATTTCGAACGGAAATTTCGAAATTTTGAAGACCAATATATTGTATATCTTCAATATCTTCAAAGTACCTACATATATAAAGTGTAGTTATATACAGCTATATTAAGGTTCGTTAGCAGGCATTATTACATTTAAGAAGCCTTTTTTTTAAATCTTTTGTCGCGTTTTGAATCTTTTTCTTAATTATTTTCCATAAACTGATAGTTTTAATTCTTTTAATCTTCGAAAAAGTCACCCGTTTTTTACCCAAAATTCCCAACCACCCTAATATAGCCATTCACAAGTACACTAAGCCTTTTTGTGATGCAGCATATCCTTTAGCAGCTCACCTCAAGCGCTATGGAAATACAAATAAATACCTTGCTTCACTGCCTTCGTCATCATCATCACCAGCCGGCTCTCACCGACCAACAGTTAACTATTATCGTTAGCAGTCACGGCAATGAGAAAAATAACAACTGCAGCAACAAAAGAAGTCGTTTTCGTTGACGCATCAACAACAGCAACGACTTCATCGTCTCCGTCGTCATCATCATCGTCCTCTCCTCAGTCGTGCTCTTCAGCAGCATAGTCAGCAACAACCAAACCATTCTGATACTGTTCATCATGTCACAACAATCAACGTCACTGACGCCAACAACAAATCCTTGTGTGCGGTGGTGTCGGGGTGTGAGTGTGTGTGTCTTTGCAATAGCTGCTTTGCATGTTCTCTTTTTCTTCCTTCATTTGCGATTCTTTGAAATATGCTGGTCCTGGTTTTTCTTTTCTTCCACATCATCTGATAGCAATGAGTATTACAACATCATTTCTTGTGAATGTGTGCGAAGAGGGCCAAGGAGGTGCAGAGAGTGAATTTGCCTTGTAATGACTTTGTTTATATACAATGTAAAACAAACACTCAAACGCATACACCTATACATATGTACATGTACATGTGTCTTTCTTTGTATCACTTTATTTTGTTTTTATCAGCATTTTAGTGCTTCTTCTCTTGCTTTCTCAAGTGTGCCTGCCAGTCAACCAGCCAGCCAGCGAACCAGCTTCTGGTGTCATTCGTGTCACTGTTTTCTTTTGTTGGCATCAACATGTTTTTTCTTGAGGCTCAGAAAAATACTCATGATTTTTCTTATGTACACATGTCTGTCTTATGCATATATGTATGAGATATACATAGAATCACATCTACTGACATACATACCTACCTACCCGTGCATGTATTAGTGTAATTATTGTTACTTATTTCATTTGGTCCTTTTTTGCATTTTCAAATCCAGACTAAAACAATGTCTCTGATTTGAATTCGAATTTTGTTTGCCTCTTAAATGGCTTATATCCTGCCACATGCCAGTAGTAGTTGTAGTAGTATTTGTTGTTATTATTGTTTTTTCTTTAGCCATCTTGCATTAGCAAGTTTTCTATTGTGTCGTTTTATATACACATTGTCACTTTCGAAACGATTTAATGACCTTTGTCGGCTGATGAGGGTTTCTTTGATTCCCTTTCCTTGTCTTTGTCCTATTGCCGTTAATTTCTTGACAACAAAAAGAAAACGAAAACGTTTTCGTCAAGTGAAAAGGGAAAGTATCAATCAACGCCTTTGGATATGCTTTAGAAATTGTTATTTTTAAAGTTTTATTCGTTAGATCTAAAAATAGTTACAAATGGAAATGCAAAAGGTAGTTTTTCGTGGCGCCCGTAAAAAATGGGGTAAATTATCAATTTACTCTCACCTCTAGTGTCTTTTGTATAAAAAATTTATATGGATATGACATAATCTAAATCTAACGAAATTCGTCTTAGTTTATTTATATCAATATTGAACCTCCATATCCCAACTTTACATTAAATCTGATATTAGTAAACATATTGCAATATATTAGGTTTGAAGAGAGCTAAAAATAATTTCCCATTTTTTGAAAATTATGAAAATTATTTGTTATTTCTTATAGAATTTATGGGTTTTTAGTTAGTGTATACGAAAATTTTAAAGAAATTAGGAACTTTTTTTAGCAATTTACAAGAGTTATTCGAAATGTTTACCTTTTAGGGTACACGAAGTTTGCTCCCCATCCTTTTGTTTGTGCGAGAACACTTCCGAAATACTCCTTTTTTAAAAACATGTCGAATAGCTCGAAATATAGTAAGAATTTACGCTAAGAGTGAAATCGAGTGGAAACAATTATTTTGTCTGCTTATTTGTGTGTGTGTGTGGCAGGGTAGGGGAGTGATATTTACAGCTTTCTTGTTTCGTTTGTAGCTATGGATATAAATTACTACGTACTCCGCAAGAGTAGAATGTGCTCGTTTTCGATCGAATTTTGCACCAATTTTTAAACCAGCAAAACGTGCTCACTTTCATTCGAGCGAGTTTCATTCTTTACTCGAATTCGAATATTTCCAAGTTCTGGTAGAGGGTATGAGTTATCCTTGGAGAAATATGGTCCAACATTTTGAGTAGACTCCCTATGGTGGCTTTAGGTCCTAATCTAATGTATTTTTGCCACAATTTCTAACGAGACGGATGTGTTGAGTTCTTGTTGATTGAAAATTCGCTCTTTAGTTGATATGAAGGTCCTGGCTATTTTTATTTGGAATCTTAAAGTAGAGATCAAAATAGGTCCACTTTAAATCAAATAAAAATAATATTAAACCCTAACTTTTTAGTATTTTGAAATCCTTAGCTACATGTTCCGACGCATGGTACAATGATATCAAGGTAGGGCTATGATACCATATGATTTCAATTTTTTTATTTTCTTGGCTTAATATGTCATCTTTATTTGTTTATGTATGTGTTTTTATTTCATAAACAAAAAAATTGTTCAGAAAACATTCAAATTCGGATGTTTTCAAAATGTTTATTTCAACGTATGCATCGACAAAATCTAGAGTTTTTGTAGCGAAATAATCCTTTAGAGATATATAGAACCTGGTTTTGAAAAGAAGTGTTGACCTTTCATTCAGTTTTCGCGGTTTTAAATTATTTATTCAAAATAAATGCAACAAGTTGTTTGATTTTGTTATTGTTTTGATACTATTTCTGACATTACAAGCCAAACAGGTAGACCTCTATACTTGCAATTTTTTCAAAGTTGACCTACCTTCTCTTCATTGTACCATGTTCCGACGGAAGTGGATTTAATAATATTTTGACAACTTAATGGATAGAACATATTCTCATAGCTCCATTAAAGTGCGCCTACCTTTTTTGTACTCTTAAGATCTAGACAAAATATGGTATTTTGAGTTCGCAACGCCATAAATAGTTTGCCACAAAGCTTTACATTTAATGAGATAGGGTCGGAGGGAGGAGAGGGTCATTCAACTCTATTCTTTCTTCTCTTTACATTCTCTTCTCTCCTGTTTACTTATTATTCCGAAAACATATTAAAGTTTTGACATATAGCCCAAAATGAAGGGATTTTGATGCTAAACAATTTGGCTACTTGTGAAGTTTTTCAAGGCAAAGGGCCTATAAATTTGGACTTGATTAAAATTTTCAATATTATTATACAGGGTGAGATAAAAAAATGCAACAAAGTCAAAAGTCTGAGTCCTGTTGGAATGTCCAAGGCCTGCGGAAAATGTTTGCGTGCCCAAGGCTTCGCGATAATATTCGGCATTTATTATAATACCACGGTCGATTTATACGAGCGGAGAGCGACCATCGGCTGTTATGGCGGCCTACACCATCACCATGGCCGGTGCTTGAGTTCTGGTGGCCAACAGAAAGTTCACATTTTCAGCTGACCTCTTTGGCAAGTAAACACGATATTTTGTTTGTTTACAAACTGCTGGACAACGAATGTTTTCTTATCGGAGAAAACCAAATTCGGCAGTTCACCACTTTTGGCCAAGCGAAGCAACTCGTTAGCTCTTTTGAGTCTATTTTCTTTCTGTTGCGATGTAAGTTCTTGCACTTTTTGGAATTTCAATGGCTTTACCGCGAGCTAATTTTTTAATATTTGCCAAATGGAATATTGCGATATGTTCAGCTCACGAGCCATTTTTCGGCCACTGCGACGCGGGTTTCGATCAAGTCCCCTTCTTTACTTTTCGAACCATTTCTGCTGATGTTGCAGTTTTCTTCCGTTGACTTCCTTGACGTCGGGCTACGCTACCACTATCACAGTAACGAGCGATGGTACGAGACACAAAAGATTTATTCACATTTGAATGGTGGAATGCTCTTACGATAGCCACTTGCAGTTTTACAGCCAAATATAAAGAAATCACACTAGCAGGCTTGAATTCCATCACAAATAACTTTTTTCTGGAAAATTCTCACCAAAATTCTTTTGTACGCTTTTAAACAATGAGCTGTCACTGGAATAATTTTAACAGCTGTCGGACAAGTGGCTTAGAAATGACAACAGTCTGAAGTTGATTGTAGTTTTTTCATCTCACCCTATATTGAGTATATATTTGCTTTTTATTTTAACCTTTTATCTTGTTTTCATTTGACGAAAATCATGCCGCCTGTATAAAAAATCGATTTAAGACAAATGACATTTTTTTGCCAATTTCAACAGAATTTTCCAGCCGAATAAACTGTAATTTAGAATGTAGGGCTTACTTTTTGAATATTAAATCACCAAACCTAGAATCATAAAGAATAATTAAGTTTCGAGTCATTTTTGCCAGTTTTAGTTGATTTTCGACTGCATGCTCTCAAAAGTATGCATCATCTTGTAAAACCTAATCAGCCTTAATATATACTCACATACACATCATTACCATATAAATTAAACATTTTCAATTAGCCATGCACATTCTACTACAAAAAGAGACCAACATTTGGAAATCCTTGTACATAAACGTTTACATGTCAATTAAAATTTTCCAAAGGAGACTTGTGTGCACTGTGTATTTGGAAAGTGTGAGTAAAGCCACTGTAAGAGCTCATGTATACATCATATACCATAATTACAAAATGTCAACGTCTTAAGGCTGTTCGTTATTTGGTTTGAGCATTTCATATGTTCTTACCAATTACATGAACATTTAGTTCATAATGTTCTTAACTGAAATCCAGGGTTGTAAACTGTAATTTCGGTAAGGATTTCCTAAGACGCACATACATTATGAATATTTTACAGACAATTTAGAAAATTTTAAAGCTATGCATACCTATATAAAGATTTTTACAGGGGAGCCTTTTAAATTTTACAGGGAAAATCAGGTTTTACATGGTTATCAGCTCAGAATATTGATTCTAGTAACATATGGTTTTAATTACATGAGTGCTGATCTACCAATTAAATTAAAACTATTTTAAATCGGTCACTTTCCAATTTTATATTCCATCCGACCACCCCAAATTTGCATGACAAAATATCACTACCACATTTACCCCTGAAAACAAGAACAGCCGCAACCATTGGATTTTTTTTCGTCGTATACTTTTACAAGTGTTTGTGTTACATTTTATTTCGCTTTTAATTTTTCTTCACTTCGTTTCGCCCAGAAGTGCACTCGAATAATATTTTATGCAATGGTTACAAGTGGCCAACACATTTCACAATGTGCGGTTGTGTGTGTGCGTCACATATAATAAATACGACCACTTCCGGTTTCAGAAAAAGAACATGTTTCAAGTGTATTATTATGACAGAGTACTTAAAAGGACATTCAAAAGGACATTAATTTTTTGCGGTGTTTCTTGATATTTTTTGCATAAGAAAAATTATAGAACAATTAATTTAAGCAAAATTAAGAATATTTGTTATTTATTTAAATATTAAAAAAAATGAATCAAAGTGTAATAGGCATATTTTTATACCCTACAACACTAGGTGTTGTGGTATTATATTATTGGGTCAAAAAATGTGTAACACTTCGAAATACTGCTCCCCGACATCGGGAACTATATATAGATCTTCCAATCTCGCCGAGCTAAGTCGGTCTAGCTATGTACGTCAAGCTACACGTCGAAATTATGGCCCGATCCTCACGAAATTGAAAATAGAGGTGGGGTTGGGGTCCAAATTATCCATTAACCAATCCACGAGGAATTTTGCATGGACACAAAATCAAACGCCATAGGTTCTACATTTTTTTTTAATTTTATTGAATGAAAGCAAAAAATATCGGAAATGGCTTCATATTTTAGAATAAGTTTAGATTTGTTCGAATTGGTCACCTTTGGGACGAATTATGACCTTCAAACGGCCAATGAAATCGTCACACGCTGCCTGAATGTTGCTTTGCGGTATTTTGACCCATTCCCGGCGAAGCGCTTGCTTTTGGGGTGATCGACTCTTTGGTATTTTTTAGTTCAAAGTGCCAGTCCAACGGATTGGTATCCGGAGATTTTGGTGACTATTGTGCGCTGGAAATGAAGCGATGAACGTCATTTTATAACCATTTTTGGGAGGTGCGTGCTGAGTACGATGGTGCTGAGTCCTGTTGAAATGTCCAAGGTCTGTGGCCAAAATGTTTGCGTGCCCAAGGCTTTAGTACACCCTCCAGAATATTTAACGATAATATTCGTCATTTATTCTGATGCCACTGTCGATTAATACGAGCGGAGAGCGACCATCGCCTGTTATGGCGGCCCACACCATCACCATGCCGGCGCTTAAGTTCTGGTGGCCATCCAAATTTTAGCTCACCTGACATTTAGTTTTTTTACAAACTGCTTGACAACGAATGTTTTCTCATCGGAGAAAACCAAATTCGGCAGTTTACCACTTTTGGCCAAGCGAATCAACTGTTTAGCTTTTTTGAGTCTATTTTCTTTCCGTTGCGGTGCAAGTTCCTGCACTTTTTGGAATTTCAATGACTTTCGCCGAGCCCATTTTTCAATATTTGCCGAATGGAATATTGCGATATGTTCAGCTCACGAGCCATTTTTCGGCCACTACGACGCGGGTTTCGATCAAGTCGCTTCTTTACATTTCGAACCATTTCTGCTGATGTTGCCGTTTTCTTCCGTCCACTTTATTGACATCGGGCTACGCTACCAGTGTCACGGTAACGAGCAATGGTACGAGACACAAAAGATTTATTCATATTTAAATGCTGGAGTGCTCTAACAATAGCTACTTGTGGTTTTCCAGCCAAATATAAAGAAATCACACTATCACGCTTTTATTATATCACGAATAACTTTTTTTCTGGAAAATTCCCATCAAAATGCTTATTTATTAGTGGATAAAAATGACAATGGTTACCAAGTTACACAGCTGCGAAGTCCAATTCCCGTCAGTTCTATTTACTTTATTCTATTTATCTGTTTATTTATTAATTTATTTGTAATTATCCTATTTCTAACATAGCGTATTTTTATTGTTAAGCATTTAGTTGTAAATTTTATTATTGTATTTTCGATATTCTCAGGAGTAAGTACTCACCATATGCGTCTTAAATTAAATTAACCATGCGACTGCAGGAATACCTTAAAAATTCATTTTAAATTATTTTACATCGTAGTACAAATTATTATTATTATTATTGCATTTTGTGTACTTCTTCTATTTCTTCTTCGTTTGTGCCTTATAATGAAGTTAATTGGATTTCGTAATAAAGAGGAAATTGCTGTACCTATTATATTGTTGTATATATATTAACAAAGGAAAACGGAAAACAATAGCAATCTACGTGAACACATTCTTCCTTTATGCCATTATTTTCCTTAAATTAAGAAAATATAATTTCAATATTCTCTATGACGTATACTTATTATTAATTTAATGTTGTTCATCTAAACATGATCACAAAGAATAAAAACAAGTGAGCGCATGTTCTCCATGTGTAAAAATTAAAAAGAGCTTTCTTTCTTTTCCTTTAAAATATAATATTTTTCTAACAAGAAAAAATATAAAACAAGTAAATTGAGGGAGAGAGGTCCATATGAAGGGCAGTAAAATTTGAAAATTTTGAAGTCAAGCTTTAAGGGAGTAAAAAGCATGGGAGCACAAAAAACTGTAATTTCAAGCGCTTCATGCCGCCTCGTAATCATAATTTGTAGATTGAAAAAAAAAAAAATTGGCGCAAAAAAAAAAATTCCGGGTTGATATGAAAATTCTATTCAAGCTTTATAAACTTTAAACAGTTATACAATACCTTTTCGAGGCTGGAATTTGAGTAACCCGTAATGTTCGTAACCATGGGGCAATATATAGTGTGTTTTATGATGGAGCGTAAGCTCGAGACTTCAACACCAGCAACGAACAAAACAGAAAAAGTTGAGCATTGGATTTTAACAAGTAAATAAGCAGTAAGTTTTTAAGGCCGGGCCGAATTTGGAAATTTACAAAAAATAAAATCACTTAAAATTTTTCTTAAAAATAGCAAATATAGCAGTTATATTGGGGTATATACGAAGACGTGGAACTCCATAGGCAATTTTTATCATAAGCCATTACAATATTCAAATACAAAACTTTACAAAAAATCCGGTGAATAATGTAGCTAAATTCATCAAAATACTCAATATTGGGAGGTACTGTATAGACAGGCTATAGTACCTATTAGGATCTTCAAACAAGAAATTTTAAACATTTTCGGTGAATATTGTACCTAAAATTTTCAAAATGCCGAATGTAAGGATGTGCTGATATAAGGGGTCTATACGGAGACAATTTTCTGTCATAGACTGTAGTTCTCATAGCGAACTTTAAATACGAAATTTGAACAAGTCTGGTGAATAATGTCGCCAAAATCATCCAAATTCCGAATATTGGGAGGTACCGTTATAGGGAGGCTATACGAAGGCCATTGACTGTAGAACCTATTACAAATTCTAAATACGAAATTTCAATCAATTTCGGTAAATAATGTCCCTAATATCGTGAAAATATCGAATATCGGGGGGTACCGTTATATGTGGGCTATACGTTATCGTGGACCTATATAGAAATTTCTCTTTCAGTTGGTAAAGTGCTTAGAAAGAACTTCTAGTATGGATTTTTAGACAATTGGATTTAACAATGTAGGTAAAATCACCGACTATAGGGATGTACCGTTATATGGGGAATGTACGATATCGTAGACCTATGTGAACAATACTCTTCCAGGGGGAAAATTACTCGGAAAGAACTCCTTTTGTGGATTTTTAGACAATTTCATTGAAAAATTTGGCTACAATTAACAAAATACCGAACTAGGAGGGGGGATGTAGCTTAACAGCTTTTAGTTGTCGTCTTGACGCTGAAGACCTTATAGGGATCATCTAGATGTGGACGACTTTGACAAGGACTTTAACTGGCTGAAAACTTCTTCTAGACGGTGAAAAACTTCTAGAGGACTTCTAGACACTGAAAGACTTCTAGACGGAGAAGTCCTTTTGGAGGTCATCTGGAGAGGAACTCATGGAAATTTTCTGAAGGAGACCTTCTATACGATATCGTGGAACCATGTAGCCCATCTTCGAACTTGACCTGTCTTCAGACAAAAGACTGATCTGTGCAAAGTTTTAGCTTTCTACCTTTTTTCGTTTTGACTCTAGCGTGATTACAACAGACGAACGGACGGGCAGGGCTTTATCGTCTTGGAATTTTAGACTGATTACTTTGTTATGTCTAAAATTATTATTTCGATGAGTTACAAATGGAATGACGAACTTAATATACCCTCCATACTATGTATAGTGGAAGGTATAAAAATAAAACAGATACTTATTTGTCGATTTTTAGTGGCCAGAAAATAACTTCTTATTTCGGCTGACTTGCCCTGATAAAAATAATAGGTAAGCAGGTTGATTTTTATGTAATTAGTCTACTTATTTTATGGCAATGGAAATTTACATTAAAGTATATCTCATAGATATATTTTTTGAAACCCATTATTTCATTAAAGAGTGAATAATATATATTTAATAAATTTACCACAATTTACATCGCATACATATTTATATAATATCTACTCTGTCATTGTACGCTGTCAAACTAAACACAGTTTATCTACCAATTAATCAGCAACAATACATATGAAATGTCACAGCAAGTTGACATAACCTTGCCTTACTTCCGCCTGTCCACTTATTGCGAACGATTTCTTTTCGTCATTCTAAAAATTCATTTTATGTCAAACAATTTCATTTACAATAATATGATATCATAATGATTATTATTAGTATTGTATATTTTGTGACATATTTTGATTCCATAAAAGAAAAAAAATAAATGAAAACATTGTGGGGAGATTGTTCGTTGTAATGACGTACGTACGTTAAAGGAAACAGTTGCAGTCTTTTGCTTTGCTGTCTTTCATTTATTAATGGAATTAAATAATATAACTTCCAAGGAAAATATTTTCTTTAGAATATGTCAGGACATAATCAATTAATATTTTATTTTAATAATCACAAACAAGCACATATAGATTTCTTATAGAAAGTTTGAGTATTTCTGTGTAATTATCTCAAAAAACATATATAGAGATTCATATCAATCAATCTTTTCAAATATATTTCCAAAATAATTTATAATGTATTATACAGTGCGTATACATTATGTGTCAATTTAAAAAAAAAATATTATGTATACGCAATAGCATTATCAAAAAATTGAAGAGAAGAATTGTGTGTGATACCTGATATTTAGTTACATGTTTTGCATTATTACCGTAAATAAATATAAATAAAACGCCAAAGAAGAAAATAATGAAGAGCTTCAGTAGTTGCTGAATGTATGTCAAGACCTTTTTATGTATTGCATTTTTAGCAACGCTCACTCAAACAACATACAACAACTTCTATAAAATTAAAAACCAATTGCCCATCGGCGCTAAAATCAAACAATTTTTTTTTCAGACGACTTCAAAATTCTGTTTTATAGATTTTTCCTTCCTTTAATTTCACAAAATTTGATTTTAGTTATATTTGAGTATGCATACTTTTTTTTGACTAAAATAGTAAATTTCAGCTCAACTTTGTTTGATATGCCATGGAAATCGGTGATGTTTAGATCAAATTCCAATTTTCGATTTTATTAAACTATAACAAAGGTTAGGCAACAGCTATACTAGTGTCGGCAACTGCTTCAATGAGAGGCCATTGAACCACTGTTTTCATCCTAAAAATGATTAGAAGAGATTGGGAACTATACAGGGTGAGATAAAAAGAACTGTAACAAAGTCAGACACCACAATTTTTACATTTTTTTAACTTTATTGAATGAAAGCAAAAATGTCGGAAATAATACCAACTTTGGCACGAATTATAGCGTGAAACCGTCACACGCTGCCCGAATGTTGCTCGGCAGTATTTTAGCCCATTCCCGGCGAAGCGCTTGCTAGAGTCGATCGACACTTTGGTATTTTTTAGTGCCAACCTTGCTTTCCAAAATCCTTCTGACACAACAGTCCAACGGATTGTTATTCGGAGATGTTGGAGGCCATTGTGTAACCATTCTTGGGTGGCGCGTGCCGAGTGCGATGGTGCTTAGTCCTGGTGAAATGTCCAAAGTCTGCGGCCAAAATGTTTGCGCGCCCAAGGCTTTATACACCCTCCACAATATTTTCGCGTTATATTCAGCATTTATTCTGATGCCACGACCACGGTCGATTTATACAAGCGGAGAGCGACCATCGGCTGTTATGGCGGCCTTAAATTCTGGAGGCCAACCGAAGGTGCACATTTTTAGCTGACCTCTTTGGCAAGTAATCACGATCATTTTGTTCGTTTAAAACTGCTGGACAACGAATGCTTTCTCATCGGAGAAAACCAAATTCGGCAGTTCACCACTTTCGACCAAGCGAAGCAACTCTTTAGCTCTGGTGAGTCTATTTTCTTTCTGTAAGTTCTTGCACTTTTTGGAATTTCAATGACTTTACTCCTAGTTCATTTTTCAATATTTGCCGAATGGAATATTGCGATATGTTCAGCTCACGAGCCATTTTTCGGCCACTGCAACGCAGGTTTCGATTTAGTCGCTTCTTTTCTTTTCGAACCATTTCTGCTGATGTTGCTGTTTTCTTCCGTCCACTTCCTTGACGTTGGGCTACGCTACCAGTATGACGGGAATGAGCGATGGTACGAGACACAAAAGATTTATACACATTAAAATTCTTGAGTGCTCTAACGATAGCCACTTGTGGTTTTCCAGCCAAATATAAAGAAATCACACTATCACGCTTGAATTCCATCACGAATAACTTTATTTTGGGAAATTCTCACAAAAATACTTTTGTGCTTTCTAAACAATATAATGAGAAGTCACTGCAATAATTTTAGCAGTTGTTGAACGAGTGGCATAGAAATGAGAGTCTGAAGTTGGTTGCAGATTTTTCATCTCACTCTGTACATTCGACAGTTGCTATTTTGCAAAATTTGTAAGAGGTATCAAAACAATTTAGCCAACAAAAACCGAACTGAGTTCTGCATTATTTTTTCGAAATTGCGATTTTTCGCAATAAACTAAAATCAAATAAAGTGGATATGCAGTTATATTCCAACCTTATTATATCTCTTGAAAAAGTATGAGGAATACGAACAGTTTCATATTTTGAGTCTGTGAGAGCATCTCTGTTCATACCTCCTAGAATATATCAAAATAAAAAAGCGCTGACATATATCTACCCCGTGATTACATAATGTCATCACATCTTTGGAGATAAGCCTCGAGTTTTTTAAACAACCCATAACTACGAAATTCTATAAATCAGAATGAATACTACCTCATTTGTAAGCTATGAGATTTCAATGTGAAAAACATAAAGTTTTCATCTACAATAGTTCATTGGGTCAATAGACCAATTTAGTATGACCTCCATACCATGCCGAAATGTCTAACCCCAAAAAATGCCGGAAATGCCTAATATTTCGTTGTCCCTTTTAAATGGAATTATTTATTTGTTTGTTTTTTCTTCCAAGTTATTAAATAATATCCTTGTTGTCATTTATCATCATAATTGTAAATATTTTGTCTGTTTTCCGTAATGCCAAAAATAAGCCAAATTGAAATGTCCTACTTAGGGGACACCCAGCCAACTAACCAAACCGACCATCCAATCAAGGCCTTCCTGCTGTCGTCTGTGTATTTGAAACATTTATTATAGATTTTTTGTGTCGCTTCTTCTTGGTGATAGCAATTTGTAAATGAAATGAAACAGTCTTTGGCCAAAAGGACTTATACAAATTACCCGCATATTTTATGCTTTCCAGCATTTGAAGTGGCTTCTCTTTCAAAGTTGTAATTTCTATCTCCCCCCAGCCCTTAGACCGGGAAATATTTGTTGGCACATTTCTTGTTAACACTAGCCTTCAGCTATCTATCTTTCTATTCATTTGAGTTGATGATTATTTTGTTTGGTAAATACATTTTTCGCACAAGACACAAACTGGCCCAGCACCTCCCCGGTTGCCAGTGGTCGAACAGTGGTTGAAACACATTAAAAAATATTATATAATGAAAACTCAAATAAATATATAAATTACATAAAAATCCAGAGATTTATCTAATAAATTTGCTTATTATAATATATAAATGTATAATTTAATCTATTTTGCGTTTAGTAATATCTCTAATTTTTCTCATGTCCCCCACTGTGTTTTTTTGGTGAACTTTGTTGGCCTATCCACTCTGATGGTTATCATCATCATAATTAAGTTTTACAGCGGCTTTAGGTCAGCATTTTGAGTTTGTTTCTTTTTTTTTTTTTTTTTTTTTGCTATCAACCCTGCCACTACTGAGCCATGTCCTATGGCCTGGAAAGAATATTTTAAGCAGTTGTCATAACTAAGTGAAAGTGACATCATTGCAAAGATATGAAGATGGGTTGAGATGGTTGTCCAACAACTGCTGCTGCTGATGATGATGTTTGTTGGTGGGCGTGTGGTTGGTTGGTCAACGGCTAAACGGAAAATATTGATTTTAACATTCCGAGCACAACGAATTCGACGTTAATTAAAAATAATAAAGTGAGTGAAAAAATAAGGTCAATATTTTTTGTCAATGTTACTTACCTCTTGCGAATTTTAATTAGGTTTGTGGAGCAATTTGTTACAGAAAAGGGTGGACAAATGGAATTGATCTGGTGTTTTATCTGTGAAGGCCAAAGGAGTACCTGCACATAAAATCTGTATGAAATTGCTATGAATCAGGGGTTCTAATGAGACTATGAAGGGATTCCAATATGTGACTATAATTTGAAGAGGTAAAATATACTATTTTTAAGTTTTGAAGATCATATCAGTAATCTTCTCAATAGAATGTCACTTCTCAAAAAGTTTCAATGGAAATTCGATTTTCCTTATTTAAAAGATTATTAAACAAAAGCTCAAAAAGTTCTCAAAAAGTTTCAATGGAAATTCGATTTTCCTTACTTAAAAGATTATTAAACAAAAGCTAATAACTACAATTATTTGGAAAGAGGTCATTAGATCTCAGTACTAAATTTCAGTGCAAAATCAAGCATGTTTTCAATCATGTAAGTGCGTCCAAACTCACTATACTGTTTCGTTGATTTATGTCAAACTTAAAGTTAAACAAGTAAGAAAGCTGTAAGTTCGGCCGGGTAGAACTTCTCATACCCTCCACCATTTGGAACGAATTTGGTAGTTTTCAGAAAAATTAAATCTTTTAAAAATTCTGGTAAAATCTTAGAAATACTGAATATAGCCACTATTTTAGGGTCTATACGACGACGTGGACCTGCATAGGGAACTTTTGTCATAAGCCATTACAATATTCAAATGCGAAACTTGAAAAAAATCGCTGAATAATGTAGCTAAAATCATCAAAATACCGAATATACGGAGGTACTATTATATAGGGGCTACACCAAAACGTGGATCTACGCAGACAATTTTCTGTCGTGGGCTGTCGTATCCATTACAAGCTTCATAAACCGAACTTGAAACAATTCCGGTGAATAATGTCTCTAAAATCATAAACATTCCCAATATCGGGAGGAACCGTTACACGGGGCCTAAACGAAGACGTGGACGTGCACAAAAATTTTTCTGTCATAGGCTGTAATATCAATTACGAACTTCAAATACCAAATTTGAAACAATTCCGGGGAATAGTGTCGCTAAAATCATCAAAATACCGAATATCGGGAGGTACCATTTTATGGGGGCTATACCAAAACTAAGTCCACGTTTTGGCCCATTTTCAATACCGAAAGTCCTGCAGGCATAACATACATTTGAGTAAAATGTTATCAACCTACTTTATTTCGTTCGGAAGCTAGAGTGATTTACACAGACGGATAGAAAGCGGACATTACTTAATCGACATAGAATTTTATGCTGATCTTTGTGGGGTCTAAAATGTATATTTCGAGGTGTTACAAACGAAATGACAAACTTAATACAATGGTGGAGGGAATAAAAAGGATTTTTTGTGTTATGCCACGATTATAACCCTTTTTTGGTCCTATAGCTCTAAGGCCTTCAGAAAATGGCAAATATAAAGAATCCAAAGTTTTTACCTTGGTTTAACTCTGGCGTTTTTTTTAATCCACGTTCCTAGTTCTGGTGGTCTATTCAAAAATTAGTGGTACTAATTCTTGTACCATTTTAAACAAATCCCAATTATAACTCAGCGCATGCTTATGCATCTGATACTTCTCGAAAAAGACACGATTATACCTCCGGCGATCCTTTTTTTCTATCCATGATTTTCTAGAGGTCCTTTCAAAAATCGATGATTATATCTCTGGAGTTTCTCCAAAATGGTCCCTTCACAACATATCGATAATAGCTATGGCGGTCCTGTAGAAAATAATGATATATCTCTGAGGGTCCTATTTAAATTTTGATGGTTTTAAAGAAATCCATAACTACAGCTTTGAAAGTGAATAAAAAAAGTGAAAAGATGGTACCAAAGACATTAAACTATAAAGTTTGGACAAAACGCACATTGCAGTTTAATATCTCGATCAGGAAATAGATGACCGACATCCTGTCAAAAATGCATTCCAAAATATTTATTCCGAAATCGCGAAAAAAACGGCAGAAACCTACAAAAAAGTAAGAGAAATGAATGGAATAATGTGGGCTCAAAAATATATTCCAGAGCGTTTTCATGTACATTTATTGAATACAAATCAGCGAAATCCATATAAAAACGTCAAGTCTGTTAAATTACAACATAATGCTATGTCATGATATAGTGACAAAACACATTTTTTTCTGCTACCAACGCCATCTATTGAATCAAAACAACGATGGAATGTTCTTTGTTTTTAGCAAACGCAATTACTTACCCAATACTTTTACAAGAGCATGTCGCTGAGCATAGTTCTGGGAGTCCTTACAGGAATTGATGCTTATAACTTTAAAAATTGTCTTTCAAATCTCACGCAATTACAGCTCTTTTGGTCCTTAAACAATGCAAATTTTATGACTTAAAAAAAAAACAAAATTAAAGCCTAGTATGTCCTAAAAATCGGCAATTATTGATCTTTAAAAATCCACGAATGAAATTCTGATGATTCCTTAAAATCCACGATTTAAGCTCTAGTGATCCCATAATTTTGTTAATTTCTCTTAAAACGATTTAAAAATTCAGCCCAAAATATGCACTTTATTTTACTTACATTTTCATTGCATTCCCTTTGAACGAGAAGCGGCGAAAATAAAGACAGTAAACAAAGCATTTTATTATGAATTGGTTGTCGATCCCCGCTCTAGGTCAAATTTCGAGATTCACCAAGAATTTTTGAGAATTTAAAAAAATACAAAGGGTAAAGCTCTGGAGCTCCCTAGAAAATACATAATGAAAGCTCTAGTGGTGCATTAATTGTGTAGGTTATGGCCCGCACAAAATGTCACTAGAGGAACTGACAAAAGAGAAAATATAAGTTTTTTTAAACATCCCGTATTTAAGCGTGCAAATATTACCGACCCGTCAGTTTTAGAAATTTTGTCTAAATCATATGCTTGATATTTATAAGGATTAAAGAATTCCGCCCAAAAGTATACCCTTAAATGTTGCACATTCAATCAATGTCAAAAGGTAGCATATGGGGATAATTTCAGAACGGGAATTGGCAGTGAACATAATTATTTATAGGTTGTCAATCTCTGCTCCAGAACGAATTTCGGAAAAATTGCATCAGTAGTGACTCAGTTTAAAATCTTTTTATCCTAGTTTTGGACGTTTTGCTATAATTTAGAAACTCATATCCGATTTCATAGCACATTTTTTTACAAAATCGAGAGACTGAGAAATTATTCTAGAAGAATATTTAAGCGTCAAAATGGAAACTAATTTAAGATTCATAGTAAATAAAGACAATTATGTCTCTGACATTTTCTCTGAATTTAATATTTTTTCTCTGATAATTTCTCTTAATTAAAGTACACTGACAAAAAAATTGAATTTTTCAAATACAAAAACACCTTCTTCAATAATTTTTTCTTGAATATACTCACTAAACAATATGTTATGTAATTAGATCTAATTTTTTAATATTTAAACTTGATTTTAAACTCAAGCCAAAAATAGACCCTCGATTTCCAAAGCAACACGCCCCTTTGCATTACAAAATTGTTTTACATTCAATTAACTTTGTTTCATTTCATTTTCTATTCTATGTATCTCGCACTATCTTGCGCTCTTTGCAATTCAAACATTTACGGCATTTCATCAGATCAAAAGTGAAACGAAATTACATTTTATTTTCAAACAAATAAAAACAACAACAATGGCAAGTTTTTTTTTGTTCTCCATTTTGTTCTAAAATACACTGACATCCTTTTATTGTTCTTGGCTCTGGCCACTTGTGGCAGCCCATTGTTCAAGGCAGTTCACTTGTGTTTTGCCTCTCGTCAGAGTTTCACTGTAGCCAGCGTCCCTCTTGGGCCCCGCTGTGGCCCCACCCAATGCAAGAAAAAAGGTGTCAATGTGCTCTAGTTTCAGACCAATCTTTCACATCATTGCCATTGTGTTGTTGTGGCAGCGTTTTGCCAGCCGTGATGTACTTTGTCAAGCATTGACCTTGGCAGGCTTAGTGCGGGATGTTAATATGTATGTGTATGTGGGTATGTACCACTTATATTTATTTTTTTTTCACTCTCTTGCTCACTGGCTGACGACTTTGTGTGAGACCTTACACAATTTTGCTTTTAGTTGTGAAAACTGTTATGAGGTTATACATTTTAAAAATAAAGGAGTATTGAAAAGATAATATTTATGGGAAACCCGTTATAACGTTACTAATGGGTCAATTAATTTCATTAGTATTATTTATAGATTGTGTTCAGCATTCTTTAACGTACTAAGATTAAAAGAATAAAAAGAACAGCTATATTATTCAATGTTGTGTTCCTAGTGACGCAGGAAGTTGGTTCATCATTGAACTGTATCAGCTGCGTTAAAATGTAATTTTTTTCACAAAAATATTTCTCAGCTAAGAAAAAAGCCACAGAAATAAATTGCAAATAATAGGAAATAATTCTCATTCACTTCACGTGATCCCACGAATATGCACTTCACTTTTCCTCACTAGGAAACAAAATGTGCTTTGATTCTTCTGGAACCAATTATTTACAAGGAGCCTAATCAACATTCTGGTGTAAAAAATTATAATTTTTACAATATTTCCAGGCTAACTGTCTCTTATTTGATACACAGGGTGAGATAAAAAAAAAAATTGCAATGAAAGCAAAATATGTCGGAAATAGCATAAAATTTTAGAATAAGTTTAGGTTTGTTCGATTTCGTCACGTTTGGCACGAAATATGGCCTTCAAACGGCCAATGAAACCGTCACACGCTGCCCGAATGTTAGTCCAACGGATTGGTATCCGCAGATGGAAATGAAGCGAGGAACCACATTTTGTAACCATTCTTGGGTGGCGAGTACTGAGTGCGATGTTGGAATGTTCAAGGTCTGCAGCCAAATAGTTTGTGTGCCCAAGGCATTAATACACCTTCCAGAATATTTTCGCGATAATATTCGGCATTAATTCTGATGCCACGGTCGATTAATACGAGCGGAGAGCGGCCATCGGCTGTTATGCGGACCCACACCATCACCATGGCCGGCGCTTGAGTTCTGGTGGCCAACCGAAGGTGCACATTTTCAGCTGACTTCTTTGGCAAGTAAACACGACCATTTTGTTTGTTTACAAAATGCTGGACAACGAATGTTTTCTAATCGGAGAAAAGCAAATTCGGCAGTTCAACACTTTCGACCAAGCGAAGCTACTCTTTAGCTCTTTTGTATCTATTTTCTTTCTGTTGCAGGGTAAGTTGTTGCACTTTTCGGAAATTCAATGGCTTTACAACGAGCTCATTTTTCAATATTTGCCGAATGGAATATTGCGATATTCGATCAAGTCGCTTCTTTACTTTTCGAACCATTTCTGCTGATGTTGCTGTTCTGTTCCGTCCACTTTCTTGACATCGGGCTACGCTACCAGTATCACGGTAACGAGCGATGGTACGAGACACAAAAGATGTATTCACATTTAAATGCCGGTGCCAGTCAAATATAAAGAAATAACACTATCACGCTTGAATTCCATCACGAATAACATTTTTTCTGGAAAATTCTCACCAAAATGCTTTTGTACGCTTGTAAACAATATAATGAGCTGTCACTGGAATAATTTTAACAGCTGTCGGACGAGAGGCTTTGAAATGACAGCAGTCTGAAGTTGGTTGCAGTTTTTTTTTTCACTTCACCCTGTATAGAATTCGTTGGAAATTAAAAAAACAACTTACCAAGAATTTTTAGCAATTTCAAAATTTTCAAAGTGGTTTTTTCTTTTTTCTTCCAAAATGGCCAAAATATATCATCTATTTTTCGATTTAGATCATATGATGTCTACCGGGCTTTAAAATGTCCACACCTCCTGGTAATTCCATTAAAATTTGTGAAAATGATAAAAAATAGTGTCTCTCAAATCGAACAAATGGAGAAGTAGAGGTATGAAAATGCGTAATATATGCCTATTACCCTTTCCACCTCCCCTATATAGGGTCAACATTTTAGAGTATCGAAAATTATTGTCACACGGCGAAAAGGGCTTTCTATTTGGTCCAAATTTTCAATACTAAAATTTGAAGATGCCAAGAAGATGATACATTCCATTTTGGTATGTTTTGTGTTGATAGTCATGTAACATCACAATTTGTTTAGGGTCATCTGTAATAACCCTATGACACTTTGTGGCATCCTTGCATAAAAAAAAAACATGCAAAACATAAAAGGACCTGAATAGCCATTGTTTCAAGACTCGGCACATCACAGTAATATACATAACATTGCTTACAACCTTAATATTATTTACTTATAATGCTCAGAACAACCATCCACAGCACTGATGAAATAATAAATTCCAATGTCCTGTGTGTCATAATAATAATAATGTAACCTAGATTATGTTTACAATGCAAAAAAAAAACACAACACCGTACACAAATTCATACATGTAAATGAAAATGTATTTGTATTCGAATCGAAAGACAAGGAAAGAAAAGACCTCTGATGGTGACTTTCAATACGGGTGACCTGCTGCTACTTGCACAGCAAATACAACAATTAACTTAAATAAATGACATGACATTATGACTAAATATTAATAAATGTCCATTACGAAGTCAAGTAAAAGAAAGGAGAAAATCGTGTAATGGCCATACATATACAACAACACCGGAGAAGGACACATCGTGAGAAGAAGAGAAATGTATTTATGTCTTTAGGAACACATTTATTTCACATTAGTATCCATTCATTCTAAATATTTCAAGGATAACACAAGACTAGAAATAGCAAACAATAACAAAAAAATCCTATAAACCATTCTTTCAATTCAAATCCCGCTTTGTTTTTTACACAATACAAATACTTCCTTTTGGCATGGTACGTCATTTCCTTTTTTCATTCAGTCTTTCATTGTCATTTATTTGTACAATACCTCGTAGTCGTCTTCGTTGTCGACAAATTTAGCAGAAAGAAAAGCGATTTGGTACTTCTTTTATCTTACTCTCTCTCTCCCTCTCTCACACACACAGTCATACATTTATAAATATTTATTTTGAATTGTTTCCTTAATGCCCCCCCAGTATCTATGGGTAGTATACATTGTTGGATGCTCTCGATGCACGATCATAGCTTTTGGCGGAATCGCTTGAAATATGATGATGAATAGAAGTATAAACACATAAAAGCACACATGTCCCTACCACTAAACACATACATACATACATTCGTACACATATAGGATTTGTGATATTGGATTATAGTTTTGATGCATGATATCCTTTTGTATGTGCAACTATAGCAACGAAATAATGTTTTGCTCTGCAAAACCCATCGAAATGCCACAGGGCTGGCTGACTGACAGACTGGTTGTTGGTAAGAAAAAATTGAAAACAAACAAAAGAACATCGCCATCAACATCAGCACAGCAGTTGAAGGAAATCCACTCAACTGTAAAAAAATGCAATATTACTTTGAAATTACGTATAATAAATGTACTTGAAATGAAAGATCTGCAGAAAAGAAATCATGAATCGTGCACTTGATGACGATGATGCCGTCCAGACAATTATGTGAGGAAACCTAACGAATGAGTGGAATGAGTAAATTTGAAATGTGTAGCCTTTTGTTTCAGATATTAAGTTTGTGTTTCACTTATAAAGACGGCGAACGAGAGATTTTTGTGAAAAGGCTGAAAAACTTTATTACGGATTCTCTTTAATTACACTTCACCATGGTGATTTGTTGAATCGCCGATACTCACCAGCCAAACCATACCAAAACGGCGACATGTAACTTTCGTATCACTTCAAATCTTTCTTGAGTGTAAAAATGGCAAACAATTTTGCTATATCTTTAAAAAATGTTAAATTGAAATTCGAAACGTAATATTCACGAAAATGGTTTGAAGATCAGGTGAAAACTTTAGAATACCCTTTACCTGAATTACTTAGTCCAACTTAAATGTGGAATGCGAAAAAATGGGCAATGGATTATAAGTCCTTGATAAGAATTCACAACTACAACATAAGCTAGTTCAGAATGAAGAGGTTCTTTCCCTGCTTCTCTTAAATAGCCCCCACCCTATTCGATTTTTGATGTTTTTAGCCACATTATTCAACGGAATTGTTTTAAATTCCGTATTCAAAGTTCCCAACTGGTATTATAACCTATGAAAAAAATTACTTATACAGGTACACGTTTTCATATAGCCCCCATATAAAAGTTTGCATATAAACTGTATTTTTCGAATTTTTTTGAAAAATTTCAAGTTCATTTCAAATGGTGTAAAGTATTAAAATTCGAATTTGGTTGCTTTTTTACTTTATTTTTTTATATCTATATATATTTTATTAATAATAACAGTGTTTGGCTTGCTTGTTTGGGATACCATAGTATTTTGTTGTTGCAAAATCGTCAGGCAAAATCCCATTATTGTTGTTTTTATAAAAACAACGTTTGTTTATGAGTGGAGAACGATGGTAATGTTTACCAGGGGGTACGGCAGGGAATACCTAGGTTTCGGAAAGATTATAAAGATTATTAATAATATTTCAACGATTGGTTCTTGCAGAGAATTATGAATGCTTTGAAGAATATCGAACATTTGTTATCCCATTTTAATAGACTTATTATTATTATTATTATTATTATTATTATATTATTATTATTATTATTATTATTATATTATTATTATTATTATTATATTATTATTATTATTATTATTATTATTATTATTATTATTATTATTATTATTATTATTATTATTATTATTATTATTATTATTATTATTATTATTATTATTACTATTATTATTATTATTATTATTATTATTATTATTATTATTATTATTATTATTATTATTATTATTATTATTATTATTATTATTATTATTATTATTATTATTATTATTATTATTATTATTATTATTATTATTATTATTATTATTATATTATTATTATTATTATTATTATTATTATTATTATTATTATTATTATTATTATTATTATTATTATTATTATTATTACTATTATTATTATTATTATTATTATTATTATTATTATTATTATTATTATTATTATTATTATTATTATTATTATTATTATTATTATTATTATTATTATTATTATTATTATTATTATTATTATTATTATTATTATTATTATTATTATTATTATTATTATTATTATTATTATTATTATTATTATTATTATTATTATTATTATTATTATTATTATTATTATTATTATTATTATTATTATTATTATTATTATTATTATTATTATTATTATTATTATTATTATTATTATTATTATTATTATTATTATTATTATTATTCAAAATTTTGCATATTGTTGGACAGGATCAAATAAAGTGGCTCCCAATATAGTCCATTTTTATACCCTCAGCCGCAGTATGGCTACAGAGGGTATACATCATGTGATACGGCCAAAACGTGCATCATCGAAACGATTTCAGACCCTTGATCTCTTTGGACCAAATTCGTTTTGGGACATTTGGAGTCGAAGTAGGAGTGTCCGTCTGGCTAGCTGGTGGGCACGTCAACTTTCGAATGGAGTATTCGATTTGATCCAAACTTGGTACATCGTAATATTATTATTGAACTCAGATCAAGTTCGAAGATGGGCAATATCCAACCAACCCCTTTTGGTACCTCCACCACAAAGAACCAAAATTTTGAATATTTCTGAATCAAAAGTTCGATTGTCTTCAAATTTCTCAATTTCCAGTATTTTTACTAAAGCAAGTCCTGGTATGAAGAACGAATCACTATTGCTGGTATGTGCCCCACAACGGGTCAAATTTTTTAATAACCACGAAGCTCATAAAGCTCGAAATGAGCATTCTACTTCTTTCAAACTCCCCTCATCCCAATATTTCTATTAATACAAGATCTGTTGTGAATATGGGATATATTGGTCCAGTTTTAGAAGTTTAGAAGTCCTAAGAACATTTCGTAAATTTTATATTCGAATTTCTAATAACCCTTGGTGCATGCACCCCATGAGTGACTCTCATTCCAAATTTCAGAATTCCAGCTCCATCGACTCATCGGGGTACCAGCCCTATTGGCTCACCCAAAACCAAATTGTACCAAATTTAGTACGCTTAAGTACAACTACCTGCATCATGCAGTCCGATAGAAAGGTTCAGGATTTCAAACTACCGGTTCATCCAGAAATTTAAATTGTACCAATTTTACCACTTAGTACACATAAGTACAAATTCCCTTTCTTATATCTAAATATCAGAATTCCAGTTCAATCGGTTCACCCAAATCGAAAGTGTACCAAATTAAGTACCAATCGTGCATATAAGCACAAAATTTCGATAACTGTCTCCATATTCCAATCCTACATTCCGCCAGTAATGGATGATGGATTCCAGCTCCATCCGATCCTCCAAATTCAAATTGTACCAAATATAATGCCGTTTTCGTATACATGAGTACACACTTCCCAAAACAACCTCCCAACATTGACTTTACTACCCAACCTTGATTCCCGTTCCAAAATTTTTTAACTCTTTCCGTAATGGTGCCAAATGTAGTACATTTTAGTACTTTTCGTACATTTATAGTGCGAATATACAAAAACCCCCATCCATCAGTAATCTCATTCCAAATTTAAGTTCTAGCTCTACTGCTTCCTCAAATGCAAAGGATACAATATTTAGTAGGTTTTAATAAATTTCGCACCGTTCTAGTACGAATTTTCAGAAACCCAGCCTTATCTGACCCCTTCGAACTCAGAGTAACTCTCACCCAAAATTTCAAGATTCTAGCCTCAGTCGTTTCGTCTGGGCGTTTATGAATCATTAAGTCAGTCAGTTACTTTACTTATAGATTACGAATACATATCCCAGAAAAAAATTCCCATTATCAAATAATCATCGTCTCATCGAACATAACTGTTCTTTTCGGTTTTGAAATCAACATAACTCATTACTTGAAGAATAATCCATTATGTTCAACCTACTGGCAATGCAGAAGATAGTTTGTATTCTATACATATGAAAAATATATGGGAAAATAAATTTTTAAAATTTGAATGCCACATTATTCCTTGGTTTAGTGTTGAAGGTTAATTATGGATAAAATTCCTCATCGACATAATTGTTCTGAAGATGTTTGAACAAAATATCTCTTTCTCTCTCAAAAAGGCGTTACTATCTCTTTTAGTAGCGTAATAAAATATAACCCTTACAAACACCCATCCAAATGGCGATTCCGGCCTTAAAAAATAATATAAATTAAATTATACTTCTTTCAACGGATATTCCGCCATTGCTGCCGCTGCTGCTGACTTCCGGTTTCTCTTGATCCTTTGTTCTCATTAATTATACGATTCATTTCAATAAGTTTTGTTGTTCATTTTCATTAAAATGCACTTCATTTTCTTCATCATCATCAGATCGCCATCATTTATTTTCCGCTCTAGAGTCCATTCAATTTTATTAATGTCCTTTAACATACATCCGGCCGAAGAGTGAATGGCCCCGAAAGGAGTGTGACATAATTGCTTTTTTACAAAAACATCATAAAGAATTACGAACAAAAAAAAAAAACTGATACAATACCAGTGTAAATACTTCATTTATATGTGCGTACTCTTGAGATACGTATTATATTTGGTAGATGTAGAGAGAGAGAGAGAGAGAGTGAACAAGAGAAAGAGAGAACATTTCAAAATTGGGCCTTACCATAATGACCGTTATGACATTTTATTGTCATTAACGATTTTATTGAAAAAATAAACAAAATAAATCATCAATTGATGATTGGCTTTTTTATTCGCCTGTGTGTTCGTGTGTCTTTGCTGATGGCTATTAAGCTGGATGGCCTTAACACCGAGGCAAGTTGAAAGGCAAGGATTTTCTGTGTGTACATTCGTCATGGAAATGTAGATTACCATGACCATTAAAATTTATGTGACATGTGGCACATACACACTATATATATCATATCGAACTGAACTGAACTGGGCATATTTTTTCGCATTTAAATCACACAGCGTTCAGTGGTTTATGTTGGCAGCAAAAATTATGTCTTTATAGCCCAGTGATCTATATTTAGCTTGGAGATATGTACACATATGTATATATGAATGTATGTATGTACAAATAAATCGTGCCATCAATTTTCCTCAAAAAAAAAAAGGAACAAATACACGGGCTCAAACCTTAATAAAGACATTTTCACTTGACTGTGACAATTTATTGTCAAATGTGTGTGTGTGTTTGTGTACAAACATTTACGCATTTGTGTAGGTTTGAGTGAAATGTACATGCATTTTCTAGGCGTACATTTCTACTCCCGTTTATTTTTCGTGTTTCGTTTTTCTTTTTTCTTCGTTTGATTCAAGTATCGTGCATTGTACAAACATTGACGACAAGTTCATTCGGTGTCAAGCGAAATGTCAATGTGAACATGTGTCGTTAGTTGTTTGGATTGTGGAAGTCGTTGTTGTTGTTATTGCTGAGATTGCCGTTTTAGGATTTTTGTCAGATTTTGCTTCTTTTTTTGCAGATTTGGTCAGTTCTTATCTAGGGATTTGTTCTGCATTGGAATTGGTTGCGAACTACTACGAACTTTAAGTTATATTTTTTAAGTCTTACATCTACATCAACAGCTGATCGTTTTTTACTGATTTGCTTTACCTAGGTATCTATCTCACAACCCTCGGTATTGTAGTTGATAGTTTAAGATTTGGTCAGTTTTTTCTAGGGATTTGTTCTGCATTGGAATTGGTTGCTAACTACTACGAATTTTAAGATTTTTTTCTTAAGTCTTACATCTACAACAACAGCTGATCGTTTTTCATTGATTTGCCATAGCTGAGTATAGATCTCACAACCCCCGGTATTGTAGTGGATGACACACACCATCCTTCTCAACAACTGTTGTGGAAGTTTCAGATATTTTTATGTAAAAAATGTCAAAGCACCATAAATAGTATATATGAAATTCTTCATTCCGTTTGTAACTTATCGAAATGATAATTTTAAAGATAAAAAAGTATATATATTCTCCAGCGTAACATTCCAAGACGATTTAGCCCTGCCCGTCTGTTATATCACGCTAGAGTCAAAACAAATAAAGATATGAAGCTACAATTTTGCACAGCTCAGTCTTTTGTCTGCAGGCAGGTCAAGTTCGAAGATGGGCTATATCGGTCTACGATATCGTATAGCCCCCATATAACGGTACCCCCCGATATTCGGTATTTTGATGATTGTAGCCAAAATGTTCAATGAAATTGTCGGAATATCCACAAAAAGAGTTCCTTCTCAGTACTCTACCCCCTGGAAAATTATTGTCTATATAAGTCCACGATATCGTATAGCCCCCATAGAACCGTAACCCCCACCCCCCCATATTCGGTATTTCGATCATTTTACCTACATTTTTCAATGGAATTGTCTAAAATTACTAGAAGTTCTTTCTAAGCCTTTTACCCCATGGAGGAGAAATGCCTATATAGGTCCATGATATTGTATAGACCACATACAACAGCACCCCCCGATATTCGATATTTTGACGATTTTAGAGGTATTATTCACCGGAGTTGATGCAAATTTCGTATTTAGAATTCGTAATGGGTACTAAAGCCTATGACAAGGAATTGCATATGCAGGCCCACGTCTTCGTATAGTCTTCATACAACGGTACCTCCCAATATTCGGTATTTTTGCGATTTTAGCGACATTATTCACTGGAGTTGCTTCAAATTTCGTATTTAGAGTTCGCAATAGGAACTAAGTCTATAACAGAAAATTGTGCATGCAGCTCCAGGTCTTCGTATAAGCCCCATATATCGGTACCTCATATATTGGCGATTTTATTTTAAGTTCCAAATTTCGTATTTTAAGTTCCAACTAGGTATTACAGTCTGTAACAGTAAATTGTCTGTGAAGGTCCAGGTTTTCGTAAAGCCCCGTCATAACTGTAACTCCCTATATTCTGCATTTTGATGATTTTAGCTACATTTATCACCGGATTTTTTTCAAGTTTCGTATTTGAATATTGAAATGGCTTATTTTCGATAGTTGGCACTCAAACTATTTATATTATTAGATGTCAAAAATGCTCACTCAAATTCGAGTAGAGAGCGAACTGGAGTACTCTTGTGAGTAAAAAAATAAATTTACACCCATATACCATTCGAGTAAGAGTATGTTTTACTCGATTTCCAGTGGGAGAAAAATTCACTCGGAATACAGGAGATTTCATTCCAGTAATATATCCACAGACACACACCTTTTCAACATGATGTTGCTCGTAAGTTACGCTCTTACTCTATATCGAACATTTTGACTCTCCATCTTATTTTTATAAGAACCATAAAATATAGACAAAACTTCTTGTAAAACTCGTACTCTTGGAATTCTTCCACTCTCGAATATTTAAAACAAAATCATAATTCTAGACTTTCTGTAAGAAGTACAAAAATATGATCTAATAGGCCCAACTTTCTAAATACGTTTAAAATTTAAAAGGATTTTTCAACAGATGACAGAGATGAACAGACCTCTCACTTATTTTACGTACAAACTTCTGACTATTAAGTTACTTTGAGATTGATTCTAAAAGTGAAATAGTTTACGATTGAAAAAATTATCAACCGATATTAGGTCTGGCTGGTTACTTTTCCTGTATGAATTGTCAAGCATCTTCTTTCCGAGAGAGTAGGATAGTTTTATTCCATTTTTCAAGGAAACTGTGAAAGGTAAATAGGCCAAAAATCAATTGGGCTAGGGAAAACTTAAATAAAAATGTTTTCAGCCTGATATTTACTAAATACCCCAAAAAAGAAGAAGAAACGTTGCTAGTGATTGCAAAATGAAATTTATCCGTTAAGAATTTGCAAAATCTCAGTAAACGTCAGAAAGAATCTCTAACATATTTTCCAATAAAAATTTACAATAATCGAGTAATCGGACAGACCCATTGAACAAGAAGAATTGCTTGCCATCTTTAACCCTAACTAGTTCTCTTTATTTTAATTCAATTGCAATTGATTAGCAACAAATCTTGTTTTATAATCACTTTATTTCTTGGAATCCCATGAAATTACAATTCATTTCAAAAGAGTGTGGAAGGAAATCTGTGTTACAAACAATCATGCAAAATCAAACTTTCTCCCCTTGGACTTTGCGGCCATTTGTCAATATTCGAATAACATACAATACAGAGAGAAATTGAATCGTTTGCAGGAAATCCGTTAAGCCAATGGGTCATTTAATATCGTTTGTAGGCAAAAAGAGATTTGCAACTCACCCAACCGACTCATAACCATTTAGAGCTTTACAAATGTCGCTAACGCAAAGAAAACGTATACATTACTCTCTATATCTCTAGCCTTATGGGCATGTATGTATGTAAGAATATATATGTGTGTGTGTCTTTGTGTGTCTGAGTTTATGTCCTCCTGCCTTATCGTAGGATTTTCTTGTTTTGTTAAGCTTTTACGGGGTGTCACTTGATGAACACACCGCATAAAATGGCAAAGTAAAGGCAAATAATGGTAACAATATTTGAATATGTCACGATTAGTTCTGAACACAATCGAACTCACACACACGGACGCATGTGATTATTTACAAATGTACAAGCTTTTGCCATTAAGTCCCTTCCTATGGCTAGGGATCGACACGTGCCTGTTGGTTTTCAGTTACATTACGGTACATACATAATTTTATTAATCATATTGAATTACCGACCGAATTGTGTGCCACCAATCAATGTCAAAAGTTCGTATTGATTCCCAGAGAAATGTCGTTCATGTACATTTTATTTGTATGGGGATTCCCATCTGCACTGATTTACAATATATTTTTTATGGTGTTTGTACAACAAAATTGAAATTTGTTGGTTGGACATTCATTGCTGCTAAGCAGTACTGGATTCGAATTTCATATAGTTATTAATCTCTTGTAGCCATTTTCAGACAAAATAGAGTATAAAAGTGCAAAATTTTGTCCAGAATAAAACTCTAGTCGAAAAAGTATGGTCATTATTAAGTTTACACATTTCTTTGATTCATAGACTCATAATAAAATTTGTTATAGAATATTTCTTCCTTTAACACTTTCCCTTGAAAAGCAAGTATTATGTGCGATTTTGGCTCAGATTAGAAACATAGATAATTAAAACTCAAAAACGTAAACATATAATTTCCACTTTTAATATAAAGAATTTCTCGAAAATTATTTCACATGGTTATATGTTTTATTCTGAAACTTACAGTGAAATTTTGGGTAAAATATTTCTAAAACAACGTTTTAGGCAACTTTCATACATCAAATCGAAAAAGGACCGAAAAATAACTTTTAAAGAAATTTAGAAATATTTTCTTGATACGTTTCGGAAAAATTAAAAAATATTTTCTTAATATGTGATGGCAATATATATTTCTTTTTTCCAGCTGACTTGTAGAGAAATGTAATGAAGAGTACTTTTGTCTTTGGCGTCAGACTTCTAAAAAATTTCCTTGGTAGGAGAATTTACAGAAACCCACATAAATGTATTTTTTTTTTTTTTTAATTTCCTGTCTTTCAAGTAAGGCTTACAGTTTTTTTGCATAAGGAGACCAACAGAGTGAGATAAAACAAAACTGCAACAAATTCAAACGCCATAATTTTTAAATGTTTTGTTTTTTTTTTTTTTAATTTTATTGTATGAAACCAAAAAATGTTGGAAATAGCATAAATTTTAGAATAACTTTAGATTTGTTCGAATTGGTCACCTTTGGCACGAATTATGGCCTTCAAACGGCCAATGAAACCATCATACGCTACCCGAATGTGGTTCGGCTGTATTTTGGCCCTTTCCCGGCGAAGCGCTTGCTTGAAGTGATCGACAATTTGGTATTTTTTAGTGCCAACCCTGCTTTCCAAAATACTCCAGACAAAATAGTCCAATGGATTGGTATACGGAGATCTTGGTAGCCACTGTGCGTTGGAAATAAAGCGAGAAACCTCATTTTGTAAACATTCTTGGGTGGCGCGTGCTGAGTGGTGATGGTGCTGAGTCCTATTGGAATGTCCAAGGTCTGCGGCCAAAAAGTTTGCGTGCCCAAGACTTTGATACACCCTCCAGAATATTTTCGCGATAATATTCGGCATTTATTCTGATGCCACGGTCGATTAATACAAGCGGAGAGCGACCATCGGCTGTTATGGCGGCCCACACCATCACCATGGCTGGCGCTTGAGTTCTGGTGGCCAACCGAAGGTGCACATTTTCAGCTGACCTCTTTGACAAGTAAACACTATCATTTTGTTTGTTTAAAAACTGCTGGACAACGAATGTTTTCTCATCGGAGAAAACCAAATTCGACAGTTCCCCACATTCGGCCAAGCGAAGCAGCTCTTTAGCTCTTTTGAGTCTATTCTTTTCCGTTGCGGTATAAGTTCTTGCACTTTTTGGAATTGCAATGGCTTTACTCATTTTCAATATTTGCCGAATGGAATATTACGATATGTTCAGCTGACGAGCCATTTCCCGGCCACTGCGACGCAGTTTTCGATCAAGTCGCTTATTTACTTTTGAACCATTTATGCTGATGTTGGTGTTTTCTGTTTTTTTCCGTCCACTTCCGTGATGTCGGGCTACGCTATCAGTGTCACGATAACGAGCGATGGTACGATGCACAAAATGTTTATTCACATTTAAATGCTGGAGTGCTCTAACGATAGCCACTTGTGAAACCTCATTTTGTAAACATTCTTGGGTGGCGCGTGCTGAGTGGTGATGGTGCTGAGTCCTATTGGAATGTCCAAGGTCTGCGGCCAAAAAGTTTGCGTGCCCAAGACTTTGATACACCCTCCAGAATATTTTCGCCATAATATTCGGCATTTATTCTGATGCCACGGTCGATTAATACAAGCGGAGAGCGACCATCGGCTGTTATGGCGGCCCACACCATCACCATGGCTGGCGCTTGAGTTCTGGTGGCCAACCGAAGGTGCACATTTTCAGCTGACCTCTTTGGCAAGTAAACACTATCATTTTGTTTGTTTAAAAACTGCTGGACAACGAATGTTTTCTCATCGGAGAAAACCAAATTCGACAGTTCCCCACATTCGGCCAAGCGAAGCAGCTCTTTAGCTCTTTTGAGTCTATTCTTTTCAGTTGCGGTATAAGTTCTTGCACTTTTTGGAATTGCAATGGCTTTACTCATTTTCAATATTTGCCGAATGGAATATTACGATATGTTCAGCTGACGAGCCATTTCCCGGCCACTGCGACGCAGTTTTCGATCAAGTCGCTTATTTACTTTTGAACCATTTATGCTGATGTTGGTGTTTTCTGTTTTTTTCCGTCCACTTCCGTGATGTCGGGCTACGCTATCAGTGTCACGATAACGAGCGATGGTACGATGCACAAAATGTTTATTCACATTTAAATGCTGGAGTGCTCTAACGATAGCCACTTGTGGCTTTTGTACGCTTGTAAACAATATAATGAGCTGTCACTGGAATAATTTTAACAGCTGTCGTACGAGTGGTTTAGAAATGGCAGCAGTCTGAGAGTGGCTGCAGTTTTTTCATCTCACTCTGTATTTATTTACTCTTAGAGTGATATATTTGCTGATAGAAATATAAATTTCGGGTAATTTGAGATCAATCTTGATATTCCTGGCTTCTCCACATTATTAATTACGAAAGAGGTATCAGATGTTGCATATTGACGGATTTTTACTGCATATCCAATAGATTAACCTATCAATTGTTCTTTATTGCTTTGTCAAAAATATAATATAAATCCGACTTTTTATTTATTTTATGCCGAATCGGTAGACAGAATATTTTTATTACTTGAAAATTAGTAGAAGAAACTACCCAAAGTTCTAAAAGCTTCGCCAAAAAAATTTTGGTTTATTATTCTCTTAATATAAGTCAGAAGTTCTCACACATCCAATTTTATTTATGTTTAATCTCTGGAATGGATATATTTCATTCTAATTATTTGGTTGTACCTTTTTTTACTTCACAGTTTTTCTGTAGAACATTCTCCAGGGACTTTTTGGTATCAAAAATAACATTTTTATTATAATTTCATTTCACTTATTACCAATGCAAACACATGAGTATTAACTCATTTATATTTAACGCATTAAAAGCCCACATTTATTTAATTAATCATAAAAATGCCATAAATACGTTTGGGCCAATTAAAAAATTTAAAATTATTGTACATATGTACGTCGTTGGTCTGTACTGCTGGTAATTGCAATTAATGTTAATTACGCCACCCGCAATGTACTTACAGGCGATTAAGGAGACCATACTGTTAGCTCTGCTGTTTCTTCTCCTTCGTCTCTGTTACCAACAAATATTTTAATGAAATAATAAATATTTTTAGATTTGTAATTTCCATTTAACAATTTTGTGGTTTTCGGGATGGGTGGCATTATGTCGATATTAATTTCATGGAATATTTTAAGGATTCATTGTTTTTCTCGGGTGGACTTTTTAATGTAAAATTACATTTAAATTCAGATTACATGGCGTTTCCATGGCTTAATGCAGGGGTCTGTTGGTGGTATAAGTAATATTGATTTCATGACATTAATTATACCACCCCATGGTCATTTAAATTGCAAACAATTATACGCCACAATGGGCATATGATTTTTGCGTTACACACAAAGGGAAATTAAGATATTACATATTATTATGATTATTCAATTTAAAATAATTTGTAATATCATTTCTGATGTACATTTAAATTCCATAATTCCCAAATTTATATTTATATTTTCATACCATTACAAAATTAAGTGTAAATGCACAACGTTTTATTGGATCAAATATTTTGCCTTTGAAAATAATTATCTAATTTTCATATTTCATCAAAAACGCAAATCGTTGAGCATTTTTTGGCATATTTCTCTATGCAAATAGCTTACGTCAAATTATAATAACAAAAAAAATATATTAAAAAATTTACACATGCACACACACATATGCAACTCATTGCGAACCATGTGTGCTAAGCTCATTTGCATACCACTGACAAGGTGTGTACGCTCGAGTGTGTGTGTTCTGTGAGCGTTTTCAGCAGGGCATAGTTTTGCCTAAAAATTTCTGTATGCAAATATGCTAAGCTAAGAAGAAAATGTGGAACATTTGAGTAGATGCAAATGAAATGTTTTTTTTTTCTTTTTTACTTTTACATAAATATTTGAGTTTAGAAAAAATATGAAACTTTTACATTGCCTTTTGCTTTCGTAAAATTAGGTAAATCAGAGTCGCTTAATATTTGAAAGTGACAAATTTTCCTCAAAAAAATTGCCAAATATTTTCAGGGCAAGAACCTTTTAGTTTATTTGAATGCTAACGACCCAATAAACATAGGAGAATGTATTTGTTTATAGAACCAAATAGGAAATATTAAATCTCAGCAAAACCTTGAGAGCCACTTAAGCACAAAAACACATTACAAACATACCAACTCTTGCATTACCAGTAGTTTTAAAAATGAAAATGAAGTTAAATTCCTATAAAATTACAAAGCAAAATAACTTACTTTTATAGTTACCAAGTAATAAGTAACGTCGGAACAGAGTATACCATTCGTTAGATCATTTAATGTTAGATCATTTAAATATATTTTGACTTCTGTTATGATTATGCAAATTGTTGACCCTCTATGGTGTAGGTTCCGAGGGAATGGACCAATATTGTCCATTTCGTAGCGGACCTATATAAAGATGTTCTAAATATTTCCATGTGCCATGTTTGGACTATATTGGTTACTTCCTTCAATTTATATGAGATATGTGCTAATTTTAAGAAAATTTTAAAATGGACATGTATCGACTGAAGTACAGTGTGAGATAAAAAAAACTGCAACAAAGTCAAACGCCATAATTTTTACACTTTTTCTTAAATTTTATTGAATGAAAGCAAAAAATGTCGGAAATAGCATCAAATTTTAGAATAGCTTTAGAATTTGTTCGAATTGGTCACGTTTTTCACGAATTATGGCCTTCAAACGGCCAATGAAACCTTCACACGCTGTCCGAATGTTGATCTTCGGTATTTTGGCCCATTCCGGGCGAAGCGCTTCCTTGAGATGATCGACACTTTGGCATTTTTTATTACAAACCCTGCTTTCCAAAATACTCCAGACACAATAGTCTAACGCATTGGTATCCGGAGATTTTGGTGGCCATTGTGCGCTGGAAATGAAGCGAGGAACCTTATTTTGCAACCATTCTTGGGTGGTGTGTTCTGAGTTCAGTTGAAATGTCCAAGGTCTGCGGCCAAAATGTTTGCATGCCCAAGGCTTTAATACACCATCCAGCATACTTTCGCGATAATATTCGGCATTTATTCTGATGCCACGAATGTTTTCTCATGGAAGGAAACCAAAGGGAAGGGATTCGCAGATATATATCATCTTCACAACAAATCTTGTGTTAGCACAAATGTTTGTATGTGTGTCACTGGAAGAGAGTTGGGTGCTTAGTTCGCTTTCTTTGAGCGTTTTGTTTCTCAAAATCATGAATCCTGTGTGAAGCAGGTACCAGAAAATATGGTTCGATCTATCTCTATATTGAGATGTGCCAAGTCTGAATGGAATCGGATGTTAATTTCACGTTTTATGGGTTTCATGGTTACTCAAAATTTTGACTGTTTGTGCGGGAGATACCAGATGGAGTGGACCGATATATTCCACATACACTTCAGATCTAGTGTTAGTAGAAATATTATGAGGTGTCCAATTTTAAGACTATCGTACTCATAAATCATATTTTATGAGAGTTATAATTATTCAATTAGTTGGCCCTTTGTGGGGGAGGTACTTGATGGAGTGGACCGATATTATCCATTTTCTCACCTGACCTAAAACTGCCGCAAATATTAGGATTTGCAAAGATGGAGCATAATCGAATGATCCCTTCTATTTCGGTGCAGTAAAAAATATTTTTTTGAAAATTTCGATCTTTGCCCGTCTCGGAACGCGATCTAATTTTGATAATAATATTACGATGTACCAAGTTTGCGCCAAATCCCTACCAGCCAGGACATCGCTAGATCGACTGCAAATGTACTGAAGCGGATTTGGTCTAAAGAGAACTAAGGTCTAAAACCGTTATTTCGCACGTTTTGACCGTATCAAATGATATATATACCCTCTGTAGCCATATGGCAGAGGGTATAATAATAAAATAAAATGAGTTGCTGATGTAGATATGAGGCTTTTAACAACCATTTACATTCTCTGTCCTTTTTTGTCGAGTTTTAGTCGGCGAATTATTACCACTTATTTTTTTGCCCTTGAAAAGTAAGAGGTTTGTTGGTAGATTTTTAAGAAGTTGCATTTACAGCTCTTGACATCCCCAAAGATTTAATAATGGAATGTATGAAAAGATATATGTGTATGTACATTAAAGAAACTTATATGTTTCGGAAATGAGAGTCTGTGTTTCGCACTAGCTACTTTGCTACGCTCATTTAAAAATGCATCACCCGAAAATTGCGCGAAATAACACGTGGAAAAATATTTTGCTTTGCCACAGCATGATGTATTGGAAAACAAATCCAAGCTGGCAGCAAGGCAAACATCAAGACATCTTGATGTTATTTTGAGTAATTGTTAAATATGTTTTATTGTGTGCGCTTTTTTGTGCAATTTCTTTTGAATTTTTTTATAAATCTTAAGATTTTTGGATTATGGCCAAATGCCATGTTCCAATTACTTTTATGCCGGCCGCTGTTCGCCATTGCGCCTTACAAAACATTGGGTATTATTTTGGCTGAACAATTTGCGTTGAAAAAAAAAATATATTTTGTAATGAAAAAAAAAAATATATAATAATAGAGAAACAGCATCAAACAAATGAAGTGAAAATTGAAACTGAAATGTTAAAAGCAAAATAAATAAAACAACAACAAAAAAATATTTTTGCTGTTAAAATTTTAGTCACAACATAATGCATGATGGCATTTTGTATGATATGTATTCGACCGAAATGAAAATATTAAAACCCCTGCCTTGAATAGTTTTGCTTTTCGAGGGAAATTATAGCCAGACACATGCCACAACATATACACGTACATTCATATTTATATGTATTTACATAAAACAGAAAAACTCCAATAAATATTCGAAAACATGCCAACAAAAACAATCTATATTAAAATTCTCCTGTCATCAGCAACGATGATGATGGTGACGACGACGATGCTGCCGCTGACAGACAACACATAAACGTAAACATTTATTATTATGAAAAATAATTAAATCAATTCGCTGTGTACATGATCATCATCGTCGTTATCATTATGATTGCCATTCAATTATAGCATGAAAGAACGCAAGAAAGTGAAAGAAAAAACAAAAAACATGACCATAAAACAACAAACAATGTTTTAAATCCAAACCAAAAAATAATAACCCCCAAAGGACAAAATCAATCATTTGTGTAACTACGCCACTGTTTCCCATCAACCGGCAACATAACGGAGTCTAATCCTTGTCTCTGTTTGGGCGAGTGCGGGGCGCAATTGAAATCGTTCAGAATGTTTGGTTGTATTTATCAATTATGGGATTGGTAAGTATGAGGCATATTGTTGTTGTTGTTGTTGATTTTCATTTTGTTTTGTTGTGTTTTGCATTTTTTGTGGAAGATTCAACATAAATAAGCATCATCGTTGCCATGCAGGAAAATGCCTGCAATTACGTCCGATGATCAAGGATATTGTTTAAATATTTATTAATTGCTTAATACAACATTTTAGTTGGATATTTTGCTTATTTTTCGTTTTGAGATAAATTAAAAATCTATGTTTAATAAAAATCATTTTTTAGGAAGAAAAAAGTGAACGCATACAAATATGTCAGGCTTATGTACAGCAACTTTTTATACATTTATGTTAACCATTTTTAAAACACACTTTAAGGCGTACTTGCTATCCAAAATGAAAAGCTTTATAGTAAAACATATATAAATATATTTATAGTATAAATGTAATATAATTATAATATATGTATATTATATAGCATTGAACGCCTCTATTTTATAAAGTATAGCGTTTCGTTTTAGTAGAAATTTTACTGGACGCGCATAAAACTCTACTTCAAAAGTGTTCACACACCACATAGTGTTAAGGGTATTATGTCTATGTGCATTTGTTTGTAACATGGAGAAGGAAGCGAGGATCTTCATTGAATCACTTTCGGAGTCGATTTATGCATGTCGGTCTGTCCATCCGTCCGTCTGTCCATGTATTTTTGTGAACAAAACGCAGGTCGCATTTATTATTTGATTGAGATGAAATTTTGCAAACGCTAGTTGTTGGTCCAAGGACGAGCCCTATTGGAATTGGTGAGAATCGGTTAAAACATAGATATAGCTTCCATATATATCTTCAACCGATTTCGGGTTAATTGAGCACAAAATAGCCAATATCAGTCCAAATGACCTGAATTTTAGCAATTTTGACTGAATTCAATCTAGAAGCAAGTACTTCAAATTTGGTGAAAATCGGTTCAGATATAGCTATAGCTTCAACATATATATTTCTTCCGATTTTGGTGTTTTAAGTCCCTCACATGTGTAATATGCACTCCGCAACAATAATCTTTGTTACAAGATTTCAGGTACAGTTCAGAAATAAGTGTTTCAATAATTTTCAAGATCGGTTCAGATTTGGATATTGGTACAATATACATCTTTATCCGATTTCAAGATTTTTGTGTACCAAATGGCTAAATTAAATTTTATTGAATGAAATTTAAAAATGTCGGAAATAACATCACATTTTAGAATAAGTTTAGATTTGTTCGAATGTTTCACCTTTGGCACGAATTATGGCCTTCAAACGGCCAATGAAACCTTCACACGCTGCCCGAATGTTGCTCTTCGGTATTTTGGCCCATTCCCGGCGAAGCGCTTACTTGAGGCGATCGACACTTTGGTATTTTTTAGTGCCAACCTTGCTTTCCAAAATACTCCAGATACAATAGTCCAACGGATTGGTATCTGGAGATTTTGGTGGCCATTGTGGGCAGGAAATGAAACGAGGAACCTCATTTTGTAACCATTCTTGGGTGGCGCGTGCTGAGTGCGGTGGTTTGCGAGCCCAAGGCTTTTATACACCCTCTAGAATATTTTCGGTATTATATTCGGCATTTATTCTGATGCCACGGTCGATTAATATGAGAGGAGTGCGACTATCGGCTGTTATGGCGGCCCACACCATCACCATGGCCTGCGCTTGAGTTCTGGTGGCCAACCGAAGGTGGACATTTTCAGCTGACCTCTTTGGCAAGTAAACACGATCATTTTATTTATTTACAAACTGCTGGACCACTTTTGGCCAAGCGAAGCAACTCTTAGCTCTTTTGAGTCTATTTTCTTTCTGTTGCGGTGTAATTTCTTGCACTTTTTGGAATTTCAATGGCTTTACTCCGAGCTTATTTTTCAATATTTGCCGAATGGAATATTGCGATATGTTCAGCTCATTAGCCATTTTTCGGCCACTGCTGCGACACGGGATTCGATTAAAACGCTTGTTTATTTTTCTAACCTATTCCGCTGATGTTGCTGATTTCTTCCAAAATATTTATTCACATTTAAAATATTTATTCAAAATTTAAATACTGGAGTGCTCTAACGATAGCCACTTGTGGTTTTCCAGCCAAATATAAAGAAATCAAACTATCACGCTTGAATTCCATCACGAAAATGTGTTTTCTGGAAAATTCTCACCAAAATGCTTGTACGCTTATAAACAATATAATATCTGGAATGATTTAAACAGCTGTCGAACGAGTGTCTTAGAAATGACAGCTGACAATATAAACCCAAATATCAAATATTTACATTTTTTATTTAATAAAGTAGCTTCCTCCCCCACTAACTGTGAACGTTTTGATTCTTTTCACTTGACCTTTCATCTACATTAGATCTAGTGTGAATATGTGACAGATCGGTCCACTCCTCATATAGAATCAATATTTTTTGTAACCATAATTCTCATAAAAATTGAAACAAGTCAGCGATTTTCTTGAAACTTTAAACCATAGACCTGATTGAATATAGAACTTATCGGTCCACTCCTTTTGTTACCTCAACCACAATTGGTCGCAATTATTTCTCAATCTTTATATATCACAATATTTCTACCAGCTATAGATCTGCTGTAGATATGGGATATACTCATCCCTCCCTCCGTTTTAATACACTCACTAATAACTATTAGCCATTTGAAAGTTTAATCCTTTTCCCAGCCAGCCATCCAGCTAGATAATGCGAAACCAATCAACTTCATGCCACACGGAGTTCCTTCCATTGTATTGGCTTATGCTGAATAAGCAACTTTTATTGCTGCCGTTTTGTGGTGCATGTGAATGGCTCGATTGCTTAAACTTAACTAAAGTGTAAACGGCAACTGTGCATCAGATCGTATTTGTATCTGTGAGTGTGTGTGTTCATTGCTGGTACAATGTCGCCGGTGATTTGTTCCCTGCTGTAGGTCTTTGTTAGAGTTTAATCAATTAAAAGCAATTAAGTGGGCACAAATGGTCGGTCACCGTCATCGGCATCGCTGTCGTTGTCGTTGTTGTCGCCGTTGTTCTATAAATGGCCGCCACACTCAGGTACTGCAGTAAAGCCACGACAACAGAACAGTTAACGTATTGTTGTAGGTCATTCATTTGATGCAATTACAGTAGTCATTAAGGTCTGTGTATGCACCCTTTATGGCTAGGTGGCTGGATGGGTGTTGGTTTTTTTCTCTGCATAGAGAATGGGGAATTGCTTGACAAATTGGCTGTTTACATTGAGTTTTTGTGAAAAATGAGGCAGGGGTTATAGGGAGCAGTAAAGAGAACTACAATTTTCCTACATGTTTTAGCTACTATGATAATCATTTGTCTAGCTTTATGTGTTTGTTTTCTTTTCAATATTTTTTATATAATTAACTGTGTCGGAGAATGATTTCCATTATTTAAGCACAAACAACTAGCAATGACCTAGATTCTCCGTAAAACTAAATTTTTGTTTACTAATTATTTGCGTTTTTCTCTCTTCTTCTCATTTACAGGTTAGAAGCGCCCCCGCTGTTTTCAGCGGCCACCATGGACGCCAAGAAATTGCAACAGCTACAACAATCACAAAATGTTCAAAAGAAAATACCATTGGCCTATCAAACTAACATAGCCGACTATCGGACCGCCACCCATTCACCAGTCTTCCAGCAGCAACAACAACAGCATCATCATCAACAGCAACATGGCAACTATCACATGTCCAGTGCTCATATGAACAGTGGTAGTGCCGGTCATTATCAGCAAAGTCCCACAACAACTTCATCGAGTGGTGGCGGACCGCTCTCACCCATTGACATCCAGCCACAGGCCAGCAAATTGCTGCTGAAGCATCAATTGCAAAATTCTGGCAGCGGTGGCAGTTCCATTCAAAGTTCACCATATCATCAGGCCTCGATATCATCGGGCTATCCCACCAGCAGTGGTGGCGGCACGGATCAGCTGTATCAATCTCCACCGGAGCGTACATATATGCAAGCTGCCGGCCGATTGGGATCAAGCAATGCAACGTCGATGGCCTTGCAGCAGCAATATCAGCAAATGCAACAGGCTAAGTTACAGGCCCAGATAGCTTCCCAAAATGAGGCCATACAACAACAGCAACAGAGAAATTTTGCCATGCGTCAAGCCATGAATTCAGCTGTGCCACAGGGTCACTATCACATGTCACAACAACAGCAGCAGCAGCAACAACAGTCAACGGCATCACAACAACAGCATCGGGCACCACCATCTTCATTGAATTTAACCAATCAATTTCAGCCAGCCTCAGGACCCCTGAAGGTCAATCAGCAAAATTCACAAAAATCCTCCCAGCAATATCAGCAACAACAACAGCAGCAGCAACAGCAACAACAACAACAGCAGCAGCAGCAGCAGGAACAAATCTATGGTCATCACCAACACTCCCAACACTCAGCCCAGCCAGTGTTCCAACAAATGCATCATCATGCCTTGCAACATCGTTCCAAATCCGACTTACAAACACCCGGCAGCAATGACCAGAGTCCAATCTACATCCAACAAAATCATCCTGGCCATGTGGTCAATCAGGCAGTGCAAACACAAATATCCACAGTGGCCAAGGCCACAACCATAACAAAAACACCCAGCTCAGAAGATTCCTCATCGGCCTCGGCCAAAAGTCCCACACATGCTCCATTGGATCGCAAAAAATCAGCTGGCAGCTCTAACTCTCAAGCGCAGGCTTTGAAATCGCCCATAACCAAGAGGCCACCCAACTCGCCGGTTACCATTTCTGGTTGGCTGTACAAACAGGGATCGGATGGCCTTAAGGTCTGGCGCAAACGTTGGTTTGTATTGGCCGAATACTGTCTCTACTACTACAAAAGTCCCGACGAGGAAAAAGTCTTGGGTTCGATTCTCTTGCCCTCCTACAAGGTGTCGGCCTGCTTGCCAGAGGATAAGATCTATCGGAAATTTGCTTTCAAATGTGAGCATCAAAACATGCGCACCTATTGGTTGGCAGCCGAAAATGCCGAGTCCATGGTTCAATGGGTTAGGGCTTTAAGTGCCGCCACCATGATGCAAGCCCATGGCAGTGCCGGGGATTCATCGGAACATCCCAGTGGTTCATCGTCGGTCAATCACAGTGGTGAAAATTCCGATTCTGGTATTAATACCCTACAAAGTAAAATGTCTGGCCAGGGCCAGGTAACACCAGCTTCAGATAATGGCGGTGGTGTTACGGCATCCAGCAGCAATAGCGGAGGAGGAGCTCAGCCTTTGTATGCCAATGCTCCACCCAAACCAAGGCGCATTACAGACGGTGGTTATTCCTCACCATCTCCCGAACATTCAGTCGATAATGAACGTACCCGATCGAGTCAACCACAAACGACTAGTCGCCGAAGCGGTATCATGTCACCCACATTGCAACAAATGCAACAACATCAATATCAACAGCAGCAGCAACAACAACAACAACAACGATCACAACACCATGCCATTTATGACACCCGAACGGGTAATGTTTCATCAGCCATACGTATACCCCAGGGCCAGGCGAACTACAATTTGGATAATCTGGAATCCCAATATCAACAACAACTAACACTGAGTCCCGAAGAGTATCCCTCCTCGCCCCTCGGCAGTCCTTCCCAGTATATGGATGCTCAAATGGAGCAGCAAATTATGCAGCTGCAACAACAACGTATGGCCGTCGATGATATCTATGGCGAACGTGAATTGTATATGCAACGTTTAATTCAGCAACGTTATCCTCCAAACATGGCCGGTTACGGAGCTGCGGAGCGTAGAACTCCCGATGCTTATGGCCGTTCGAAGAATCGTCTATTCTCCGACTATGAAGATATTTATAATTTGACAGCGGCTGAGACAGCAGCCCAGGCAGCTCTACTACAGGAGGCGGCGAGTTATCGCCGACCATTGTCACCGCCCAGCTATGAAGATAATAAATATTTGCCAACAGTTCCATCTCGCTACACACCCAATCATTTGGAGGTAAGTCGATGAGATTGTGAAAAATTGTTAATGAAAAGAATTTAAAAAGTTGTTTAGGAGAAACTTTTCTCTTCTTTAAATCTCCTTATGTTTTTATATATAAGCCGTGATAGCCTCACTCAGTATGTTTTACCTTCGAAGTCAGGGAGCAGGAGGTCCTTCCAAATTGTTTCATTTTCTCGGAGAGAGTGTAGTGCAAAGGGCCACCTAATACATTGACTAAGACAATCGATACAAAGTTCAGTTTGAATGTCTGGTACTCGAATGGTGAATAGACTGGACAATTCGAAAGAAAACGAAAAATTTTTCATTGAAAAAAATTTACTCGAATGTAACTGGTAAAAAAAGAGAAATTATCGAATTTTTGGTACGAGTTTTACGTTCCTTCAACACTATTTTCTTTTAAGGAATCACAAAACAAAATTCGTAAAAACTGAAAAGTGTATTGTCATACTGTTTTCAAAAGTAGTCTTCTTTTCCGGCCATATATATATGGCTTGGTACCACGGTACCACAGTGAAACCAGCAGCACCCTTTGTTTGCTGTTATAGATTGAATAGATTTTGCAGCTTTGTATTTTTCTTCATTTGTAAAATATGAGTAAAGTGCATTTATTTCGCAGTGTCTTAATACCGAAATGCATAACTATTTTTCTACAATTTATACAAAACTTAGTACTATTGAATAGGATTCTTACACTTGGTACACATTTCCAAAAACACCAACTTTTATCAACCCTATTTCCACGAATTGATTTTTATACCAAATTTCAAGTTTTTACCACTATCGCTTAACATAATTTCAAACAGTACCAAATATAGGGCATTTTAGTACTTATGATACATGTATTTTTCGAAAAACCCATCTTGGAAAGGAGGGTATATTTACTTTGTCATTCCGTTTGTAACATCCCTAAATATTCATCGTAGACCCCAAAAAATATATATATTCATAATCAGCATAAAATTCTAATTCGATTTAACTATGTATGTCTGTATGTCTGTCTGTTGAAATCACGATACAACCCATATTATTAGACGGATACCTTCACAATTTGGCACAAGAATTTGTATTGTGCCTAGGATGGTTGGTTCATAATAGGTTCTAGCCCGGTGGCAAAACATTAAATATTTAGTTCTACGTTTTTCTAAAGCGCACATATTGCTATACCCACCGATGTTCCGAATTTTGATAATCCTAGTCACATTTACCCACATAGTTGTTTCAAATTTGGTATTTTAGAAGATTTGATAGATGACAATCCTTAAAGCATACAATTACCTATAGGGGCCTGTTATGGTATGGCCCCATATAACGGCCTCACTCACTTTATGGGTTTTTGCTAAATTTAACTGCATTATGCAAACGGTCTTACTGGTATATGAAGTTTAAAGTGAAACACGTAAAACTGTGAATTCAGATACTTTTATACAAGAATGTTTTTTTTACCCTAGGATGGAGGGCATTGGAAGTTCGGCCCGCCCGAACCTAATGTTTTTTTACTTGTTTTATTTACAAATTTTAAGATACCAGCTCTGTTGGTTCGCCCAAATTCATATTGTTCCAAATTTAGTACCATATAGTATAGATAAGTATGAATTTCCAAAACAACCCACAAGCCTCAATTCTACAATGCAACAGTAATCTTGATTCCAAATTCCAGATTTCCATCTCTATCATTTCACCCAAATCCAAATTATACCAATTTTAGTACCATTTGGTACATATAAGTACATATTTCTTAAACTACCTCCATCTTCCTACACTCCGACAGTAATCTTATTTCGAGATTTCAGGATACTAGCTCTATTGGTTCGTCCATGTCCATATTGCAGCAAATTTAGTACATATATGTACAAATTTCCAAAACTTCCTACATAACCCAAACCTAAACTATTAATTTCAAATTTCAGGATACCTCCGCTAAATTTAGTACATTTTAGAAGATATAAGTACAATTTTCAATAACTACCATTCAATCCAGTTGAAATCTTAATTCCAAATTACAGGATTCTAAGTCTAACCGTTCTCCCAAAAATTAAATTTTACCAAATTCAGTACCATTTAGTACAGATTAGTACGAATTTCCAAAAAATACCTGCATACCTCATACCTCCTACAATGCAACAGTAATCTTGGGTCCAAATTTAAGAATTCCAGCTCTATCAGTTCATCCAAATCAAAATGATACCAAATTTAGTACCATTTAGTACCTTTTTCCTCTATATCCCAATCCTACACTCCGCCAGCAATGTCAATTTCAAATTTCAGAATTCCTCCAAATTCAAATTGTAACAAATTTAGTACCGTTTAGTACTTTTGGTATACATGATTACATAATTTCAAAACTACCTTATCTTACATCGACCCTACTCCTTGATTCTCTAACCGTTCACATGATACGAAATGGTACGAAATGTAGTACATTTTAGTACTTTTTGTGCTCTTATAATGTGAATTTTAAAACCCCTTTGGTACATCCGTCGTCAGTGACCCCCATTCCAAATTGAAAAGTTCTAGTTCACCCCAAATTACAAGATTCTAGCTTCAGCAGTTTCGTCTGGGTGTTGATGAATCGTTACGACAGTCAGACGGTCAGTCAGTCAGTCAATTACCTTATTCTTTTATTAATATAGATTCGCAAATATTACCGACTTTTCAAAAATATTTATAAAAAATAAAAATCGTGTTATAAAATATTATCAGATTATTTGTAAGGATCCTTAAGAAAATATGTATATTAGGAAACCTGCACGTATCCTTCAAAAATTCAAATCATAAGACTTCGATGCTCTACAACTTGGTCTTTTTTATCGACAATTGTCACTCCGAAGATCTAAAAACATTCCTTAGAAAATAATCAACTTATTCCTCAATCTTGCTTAGAGAATTTTTTTAACAAATGTGGATACAAAACTCTTTTTGATAAAAAAATGTGTCCATAAATTAGAAAAGAGAACATCACAAAATGCACAAATTACTGCCTTTTGTGATCAGAGACTGAAGTAATGATATAATTATATCCATTATGTATCCTCAAAAAAAGTCTAAGCATTATAACTTTGTATCTGCCTAACAACACTTCCATGCAACACTGAGGCCATGAAAATTAAAAAAAAATGGTTAGCATTATTTTCACATTTTTATTCGAAACAAATAATATACAAAATGTTCCCCTGATGTCCGCCATTCCAACCCAAAAAACTTTTCCATATTTCATGCTGTGCCAAACATTTGTATCCCACCAAATATGACATTGTTTTACAAACTGTTAAAACAAAATCATACTCAACATGTTTTGGAAATAGAATTAAAGCTAATAAGAACCTGGTGGGCACGAACAAGCCAACCAACCAGCCAGCCAGCCAAGATTCGCGCCAACTATTGTATGTCTGTCACTTAATGGTGTTCTGTTCGGTGTTAACCTCATCCGACCTCATACCGCCTCATACTAACCAGCAACCACTTCCATATGCTAAAATTGTTTGGTTGCACGCATCCACGTGTGTGTGTGTGTGAGTGAGTGAGTGGATGAATGCTAGTGCTTCATGTTGGCCTATTTCCTTCGGGCATATACAACATATATCAGGTGATAGTGTAAGTGTGAGTGAGAAAGTGGGTGTTTGCGTGTGTGTGTCTCAGTTGGGAGGGGTAGTTGGGGGCTTTGTATCCTTTGCGGGTTTTTGTTATGCAATATCAAGCATTTTGTCCTGGTTCCTTTTTAAGGTAGGTAGCAACATTTCTAAGGTGTCATCCATTGTAGCATAAAAAAATTGTAGAAAAGAGGGAGCAAAGAAGATTGTTTGGTGGTTTATCACAGTAAACCCCGAGGGTTTTATTTTGTCGGAATTGTTGGAATGTATTTTATTTCACTTTTTTCTATGGATTTTTTAAGGTGGTTTGGCTTTAGAAAGTGCATTGAGGATTAGATTCGAATTTTTCGCTTTCGCTGTATATGTTACCAAATCCCTTGTTGAGGGATCAAGATGTTAAATTTCACTTTGAATTAATTTTAAATAAAAGTAAGTCAAGAATAATATGAAAATATGTTGTATAAAACATCCTACAGTGAACAATTCAATTCAAATTTTGTCTTTGAAGTGATGAAAGTTATGTGTGTATGTTAGTAAAGAAATGTGTTGCATATTTTTAGGTGTTAATAAACTAAAATTTGCTCCTTTTTGATTACAGTTACAATTTTTAAACGGAAAAGCACAAGTCGTAATAAAGAGTTGATAAATGTTCTGTTCCAGATTTTAATTTTGCAATTTGTTCGATATCATAAAGGGTTATTGTAGTAAAATGTTTTACATTCCTGCAGTTCTGGAACAGAGCAAAAGGTAGAAAAAAAGTTAAGTGCCGTTTTGAAATTTTAACTTCATGGATTTTTTACTTTATTCTACTTTCAATCAAAATCTTTTATATTTAAGATTTCTTAGCATACTTTTAAGAGCTCCAAAATGTTGTAATGGTAAAAGAAACACAATAAATGAACTATATACATACAATATTATTTAGTATTTATACTATAATTATGTTATGCTTACACTACAGGGTGAGATTAAAAAACTGCAACCTACAGCTGTTAAAATTATCCCTATGACAGCTCATTATATGGTTTACAAGCATACAAAAGCATTTTGGTGACAATTTTCCAGAATAAAGTTATTCGTGATGGAATTCAAGCGAGATAGTGTGATTTCTTTATATTTGGCTGGAAAACCACAAGTGGCTATCGTTAGAGCATTCCACCATTTAAATGTGAATAAATCTTTTGTGTCTCGTACCATCGCTCGTTGTCGTGATACTGGTAGCGTAGCCCGTCTTCAAGGAAGTGGTCGAAAGAAAACTGCAACATCAGCAGAAATGGTTCGAAAAGTAAAGAAGCGACTTGATCGAAACCTGCGTCGCAGTGGCCGAAAAATGGCTCGTGAGCTGAACATATCGCAGTATTCCATTCGGCAAATATTCAAAAATGAGCTCGGGGTAAAGCCATTTAAATTCCAAAAAGTGAAAGAACTTACATCGCAACAGAAAGAAAATAGACTCAAAAGAGCTAAAGAGTTGCTTCGCTAGACCGAAAACATTCGTTGTCCAGCAGTTTGTAAACAAACAAAACATCGTGTTTACTTGTCAAACAGGTCAGCTGAAAATGTGCACCTTCGGTTAGCCACCAGAACTCAAGCGCCGGCCATGGTGATGGTGTGGGCCGCCATAACAGCCGATGGTCGCTCTCCGCTCGTATTAATCGACCGTGTATTAAAGCCTTCAGCACGCAAACATTTTGGCCGCAGACCTTGGACATTCCAACTCAGCGCCATCGCATTTAGCACGCGCCACCCCATGAATGGTTACATAATGAGGTTCCTCGCTTTATTTGCAGCGCACAATGGCCACTAAAATCTCAGGATACCAATCCGTTGTACTATTGTGTCTGTAGTATTTTGAAAAGCAAGGCTGTCGATCACCTTAAGCAAGCGCTTCGCCGGGAATGGGCCAAAACACCGCAAAGCAACATTCGGGCAGCGCGTGACGCTTTCATTGACCATTTGGAGCCCATAATTGGTGCCAAAGGTGATCAAGCCGAACAAATCTAAACTCATTCTAAAATTTGATGCTATTTCCGATATTTTTTGCTTTCATTTAATAAATTGAAAAAAAAAATGTAAAAATGATGGCGTTTAACTTTGTTGCAGTCTTTTATCTCATCCTGCATATTTGGTATTGGGTGAAGGAATTGACATAAAATTCTGATATTTGATATTTAGATTACTGATGGTATTTGTGTTTGAGATTTGGCGGTGGTTTGGAAACGACTTCTATATTTGTACGAAAAGTACTAATTGGTACCAAAATTTGTATTGGTTGATGGGATTTGATACTGAGGTCTCTGTTGATATGAGTTTGGAAGTACGTACTTATTGTAAAATAAAGAAAGTAAATTCGTGCAATAATATGTACACAATTTTAAAAAAAAATATTCATTTGACAACATATATACGTGTAAATCCATTATTCATACACAAATCAGAGATGGGAATCTATTTTGTATGCAGTGCTTATTTGAAATGACTTTACCTTCTAAATTTTCCATATACGTACTATAGTTGTTCGAAAAGTACTTAATTGAACTATATTGGGTATTGGGTGAATGGATAGAGCTGGAATCCCGAAATGTTCTATTGAGGTCTCTGTTGGTATCAGGGATTGAGATAAAGAGGTGGTTTCGGAAATGTGTGGTATAATTGACCGAATAGTACTGACCGATACTATATTTGATATTAGGATTGAAATAAAATTGTGAAATTTGATATTTAGATTACTGCTGGTATCTGTGCGTTGAAATTTTAAGGTGGACTTTTTGCTGACGAAGAAGCTGGCAATTGCTAATATACAATAAAAATATGTGTAAACTAGACTTAGGCATTATTGTTTTTTTCAGAAGTGGCTGCATTTTCTTGAGCAGCATATTGTTGATGTACTTCAAGTCGTCTTCCAGGCCAGGGCCAGGCTCACATAATAATATTATTCATTTTAATTCTTAACATTGACTTATCAATTTCTTCTGTATTGCTACATTGGCTAAGAAAACGGAAAGAACCAAACTCATGCAGTAGACTTTTGGTATATCAGTTGGTTTGCTATTCATTTTTGAATCCCACTATAACATTAAATATACTTCGCACAGCATCTGGGCTGGGGTAATGCGACTTTATAGAGTAGTTATATGCCCATAATTATGAAGTTGAGACTCTTCTCCATTTCCCATGCAATTAGGATATCCTCAACAAAATTATCAAAGGACAGTTTGATGGATATGTTTTTATCGTGCTGGCCTTGCTCTTTTTGTCTGAAAAATATCTCGTTATGAAACTTCGGACGTTGATTTTCTGAAAAAGTTACATTTACTGAAACTTTAAAAAATTTTTTCTTCGCTATTTCATAACGATCTTTATAGTTCCATTGACAGTATTTTAATGTAATCCTCCTGAGTTCCCAGGCTGCCACCAAAGCTTTAATTTTTTCCACCGCAAGAGAGAGTTTTCACATTTTGTTTGTTAAACTTCGAAAATATTTTTGGAAAACATAACCACTATATTCCTTATCAAGGTAAAAATCTATGATAACATAGCATTGGAGACCGCCTATTCATGAGAGAACTATAAAGCTTTGAAAATTTTCATAATTTCTTTAGAAACCATTAAAAATAATTTTGCAAAACTCTAGCCATCTGTATTGGTTAAGGATCAAGTTTATCTGTTCTCATTGCCATTCCTAAATTTCGTCGGTGTACAAATAGAATTGCAATCCTTTTTTCCTTTGTGTTTGTCCATTTAACTGCCGACCCATAAATCCTTCCATTCCATTAGCCAATCACCTCACCTTACCTTACATCTATTGTGTCCTTCAAGGACAATCAACTGTACAAATTACAATGTTCACTTCAATCATCGTTCCTTGTATTCGAACATCAAATCAAACACATTCCAATCCCAAAAGGATTTTACATCTTCTTTGAACTGTGAGATGTAGAAAACAAATACCCGAACCGGACAAAATACCATTTATTGGCATATTTTCAAAGGGCCACATATTGGAATTTCAATTAAATATCTTCATCATACAGTTCGAAGGCTAGAGGTACTTGTGTGGTCCGAATTGGAGAACATTTTTTTCTTAACTAAGAAGAAAGAATTTGAAATATGCCAGTGTTGCACGCAAAGGCTTTGTCTACATCTACTACTGCTTTTACAAATACCAACACCATTTGGACTAACCAATGTGAGAAGTAAATGTAGTTCAGAGAAATGTCTGCTGCTGTACGTGAGTGCGTGCGTGTTCAAATCAAGTGTAAGTGTACCAAAATATCCTTGAAATAAGTATACATTACAAGGAAATTTTAATGGCAATATGGACTGGGATTTGTTCTTGTTTTGTTTCTGATACAAGATACTTGTTTTATGAAAACTAATTTGTAAAAAAAAATTACTATAAATGGACATTTTGAATAAAATATGTAATTAAATTTGGCATTATTATTTTTTATACATGTACATATGTATATTTATCCTTCTTGCCTTTGTTTCCCTCTACTGCCACCATGAACTTTTGTTAATTGTATACGATTGCCTGACAAACTGCCAACATGACATACTCACTCATTCGCTCATTCACAGCCATGACTGGCATTTGCTACGTGAGCCAAGTTTATGTGTGCGTGCTACTGTCATAGTTTTGTGGTTTTAGTTTCAAACAACTTGTTTTTGTTCGGCTGGCAAAAAAAAATCCTCTGCTCTCGGAGAGAGAGACAGAAGTCAGGAATATTTATAATTTCTGTCAATACAACTGAAATTGTTGTTGTTAACAAAGCAACAGCACAAAAGCTAAACAGTGACAGCAGCAGCGACAACAAATACTGGAAACATTCTATTGTCAAGTTGTTGTACATCATCATGACCATACTTTGTACGTGAGAAGTCAAAATTTAATTTTGACTTCGTATTGGGGGACTGTATAGTCCACACAAACTGCTGTTGTTGTTGAGAATCGACATGCATGCATACAAACGAAAGGATTCTCTGATATGTACTTAGTGCTTTGGCCTAAACACAGTAGAAATTTACAATTGTGTGGGTGTATGTGCACAGTCTTCTTTAAATTAACCAGTGAGACCGCAGAACAAGACTAGGAAAAATTCAATTAAAATTTAAATTAATTTAAGAAAATGACAAAAGAGTTTAAAACTAATTGTGGTAGCTGCCTATTCTGCAAAGGGTTAAAATGTAATATTAAAATATTTTAAATTAAATAGATGTATAAATATACATGTACGCATGGTACAATGAATTCAAGGTAGGGCAGAACTACCATATGATTTCAATTTTTTTATTTTCTTGGCTTAATATGTCATCTTTATTTGTTTATGTATGTGTTTTCTTTTCAATAACAAAAAAATTGTTCAGAAAATATTCAAATTCGGGTGTTTTCAAAATGTTTATTTCAACATATGCATCTACAAAATATAGAGTTTTTGTAGCGAAATAATCCTTTAGAGATATATAGTACATGATTTTGAAAAGAAGTTTTGACCTTTCATTCAGTTATCGCGTTTTTCAATTATTTATTCAAAATAAATCCAACAAGTTGTTTGATTTTTTATTGTTTTGATACTAATTCTGACATTACAAGCCAAACAGGTAGACCTCTATACTTGCAATTTTTTCAAAGTTGACCTACCTTCTCTTCATTGTACCATGCATGTACGTATGTCTGAAAACTAATCATAATATTAAAATATTTATAGCAGCCTTTAGCGACGACGGTTGCACTAGAGATAATCGATTTTTGGTATTGAAAAATATAAAATTCGTGGTGGTACAAATCGCCAATTCGACATCTCGTTATCGGGTTTTTACTTTCACTCAAGCCAAAAAGTATGCAACGCGTATTTTTAATTTTATATTTTCTTTTACACAGTGCGACAAAATACAATGGTTTTCAATAATTACGCGGAAAATCCAGCAGATTATGAAAGTAAAGCTAAAAAAGAAGACGGGTGCATCGGCGTTTTGAGAGTTTAAATTGAAAAGTAACCAAAAACGAGGAGGCAAATTCCCCCTCTTCCACTTCGGATTAAGAATTGTCGGAATTCGTGCATTTTCGACATATAGTGTCTTGGCAATTTTGCAGAATAAAATATATTTTTAGGAAATTTTATCCCACAAGCGCGTCAAAAAAGGGGTCATCTTATTTTTGTTTTTTAATATACAGGGTGAGATAAAAAAAACTGCAAGAAAGACAAACACCATAAATAGCATCAAATTTTAGAATAAGTATATATTTGTTCGAATTGGTCACCTTTGGCACGAATTATGGCCTGGCCGAATGTTGCTCTGCGGTATTTTGGCCCATTCCCGACGAAGCGCTTGCTTGAGGTAATCGACACCTTGCTTTCCAAAATACTCCAGACACAAAGTTCAACGGATTGGTATCCGTAGATTTTGGTGGCCATTGTGCGCTGTAAATGAAGCGATGAACCTCATTTTGAAACCATTCTTAGGTGGCGCGTGCTGAGTCGTGTTGGAATGTCCAAGGTCTGTGGCTAAAATGTAATTTATACACCCTTCAGAATATTTACGCGATAATATTCGCAATTTTTCTGATGCCACGGTCGATTAATACGAGCGGAGAGCGACCATCGACTGTTATGGCGCCTCACACCATCACCATGGCCAGCGCTTGAGTTCAGCTGACCGCTTTGGCAAGTAAATACGATCATTTTGTTTGTTTACAAACTGCTGGACAACGAATGTTTTCTCATCGGAGAAAACCAAATTCGGCAGTTTACCACTTTCGGCCAAGCGATGCAACTCTTTAGCTCTATTGAGTCTATTTTCTTTCTGTTACGGTGTAAGTTCTTGCACTTTTTTGGAATTTTAGTGGCTCATTTTTCAATATTTGCCAAATGGAAAATTGCGATATGTTCCGCTCACGAGCCATTTTTCTTCTGATGTTGCTGTTTTCTTCCGTTCACTTTCTTGACGCCGGGCTACGCTATCAGTATCACAGTAACGAGCAATGATACGAGACACAAAAGATGTATTCACATTTAAATGCTGGAGTGCTCTAACGATAGCCACTTGCGGTTTTCCAGCCAAATATAAAGAAATCACGCTTGAATTCCATCACGAATGACTTTTTTCTGGAAATTCTCACCAAAATGTTTTTGTACGCTGTGCAATATTGCAGAAGACACTTCATTTCTAAAATCCGCGAATTCCGAGGAATTTTAATTCGAAATTTGCCAAAAGTATGGAAGAGGGTAAAACTTGTCCCTCATTTTTGGCTAATTTTCGATGCAAACTTTCAAAATGCCGATACACATGTCTTCTTTTTTAGCTCTGCTTTCATAATCTGCTGGATTTTTTGTGTTGCACAGTGTTATTTAACTAATTCCCAATACAAATTATTCTCATTATCTGCATCAAAATTTCTAAAAATAATAATCAACTTTTGTTGGAAAAGTCAAAATTTGGTTTGAAATGTTAACATCATATTGATTTTAGGCTGATAACCGCAACATTCTAGTACAAAATGAGGCAATATATAGATTGGTTGTTTAAAGTCTTCCCTAAGTTCCACTCAACTCTAAATCCTTAAATTCTTAACGGCATTTAGCAAACTAGCAAATAAACATTTTATATCAACCCTACCAGCCAACCCAGCACCGTTTCTTTTCTAGCCTCACACTCAATTTATGTGCTAATTTATTTCACATAGTTTTTATTCTCCACCACTCCAGTAAAAAAAAAAGAAAAATAAAAAGAAATGTAAAGCCATTCTAGCAAAACAACACGAATCTAGGTAACTGAATATCCTCCAAAGGATACCAGCAGTCATTCGTCGTATTGCAGAATACGTGAAATGGAGATTTAAAAAGAATAAACCTTACGTTTCGTAGCTGAGTAGAGTTATTTTTCTACGTTGTTTTTTGTTCGTTTTGTTGTTTATTTTGAAAAAAAAATGACTGCTTTTTAGTAGAGAACTTTAGCTGGTGGCAGAAATAATACAAAAAACCCAACAACAACAAAAACAAAATAAATAAATACGAACAGGACATGCGACTGACACATACTACATGTGAGGTCTAACACAACTCTAACTGGCTCTACAAGATGTACGGAATTATAATTGTGGGTCGGTCGGGTAGGTTGGGTGGTAGACTGGTTGGCAGGTTCGTTGGGTGGTCGGTTGGATTTTGAAACAGCTGCTCTATAAACGCTTAGGATGTTACAATGAATTGTACAAGTTTATGTCTATATGGCGTTTTTTGTTGTGTTTCTCAACCAAAAAAGGGTCAGTTGATAGTTTGGACTTCTGGACAGTAAACAAGAATATGATGGCTGAAATGGTTATTAAATTGGAGATCTGCGACTTATTTAAACAAAAAATTACACTAATCTCACCTGTTTAGGAACATTCAAACATTTTTAAGGATAATTTTGGAGCGTATCCTTAAAATCGTAGGAAAACAAAATTAAATAAGAACGTTATTCATTGCATACTTTAAGGTTTATGCGAAAATTAAAGTCGAATGCGTATCTACAGGATGAGATGAAAAAACTGCAACCAATTTCAGACTGCTGTCATTTTAAAACCACTCGACACGGCTGTTATAATTATTCCAGTGACAGCTCATTCCACTGTTTACAAGCGCACAAAAGCATTTTGGTGAGAATTTTCCAGAAAAAAAGTTATTCGCGATGGAATTCAAGCGTGATAGTGTGATTTCTTTATATTTGGCTGGAAAACCACAAGTGGCTATCGTTAGAGCACTCCAACATTTAAATGTGAATAAATCTTTTGTGTCTCGTACCATCGCTCGTTACCGTGATACTGGCAGCGTAGGCCGACGTCAAGGAAGTGAACGGAAGAAAACAGCAAAATCGGCAGAAATGGTTCGAATAGTAAAGAATCGACTTGATCTGAACATATTGCAATATTCCATTCGGCAAATATTGAAAAATGAGCTCGGGTTAAAGCCATTGAAATTCCAAAAAGTGCAAGAACTTACACCGCGACACAAAAAAATCGACTCAAAAGAGCTAAAGAGTTGCTTCGCTTGGCCGAAAGTGGTGAAATGCGGAATTTAGTTTTCTCCGATGAGAAAACATTCGTTGTCCAGCAGTTTGTAAACAAACAAAATGATCGTGTTTACCTGCCAAAGAGGTCAGCTGAAAATGTGCACCTTCGGTTGGCCACCAGAACTTAAGCGCCGTCCATGTTGATGGTGTGGGCCGACATAACAGCCGATGGTCGCTCTCCGCTCGTATTAATCAACCGTGGCATCAGAATAAATGACGAATATTACCGCGAAAATATTCTGGAGGGTGTATTAAAGCCTTGGACACGCAAACATTTTTGCCGCAAACCTTAGACATTCCAACAGGATTCAGCACCATCGCACTCAGCACGCGCCACCCAAGAATGGTTGCAAAATGAGGTTCCTCGCTTCATTTCCAGCGCACAATAGCTTTAAAAATCTCCGGATGTCAATCCGTTTGACTATTATGTCTGGAGTATTTTGGAAAGCAAGGTTGGCCATAAAAATTATCACAGTGTCGATAACCTCAAGCAAGCGCTTCGCCAGGAATGGGCCAAAATACCGCAGAGCAACATTCGGGCAGCGTGTGACGGTTTTGTTGTCCGTTTTGAGGCCATAATTTGTGCCAAGGTGACCAATTCAAACAAATTTAAACTTATTCTAGCAGGTCATGCTATTACGACATTTTTAGCTTTCATTCAATAAAATTTAAAAAAATTCAAAAATTATGGCGTTTGAGGCGTAGAGTTATGTCCTTCTTTTGAGGCAGCCACTCATATAATGATAGCGCCAGGTATCGGAATCTGGAAAATTAAAAAAAATAAATCATAAAACATATGATCTTCGCCTCAACAAGGCAAAACTCAAAAAAAATAACTTTCCTTAAAATTTATAAGTTATATACTATTTTAAAACCCCGTTTTTATTTTCACAGTTCACAGTTGAATAAGTTTATAGGTCAGTAAAGAATACTTCAAGTTGCGTTCTCTTTTCGTTGTTGCTTTTGTTAGTGGCTTATGTTATCTTGTGCTGCAAACTGAAAGAGTTCATAAAAATTTGTTATTTCCTTTAATTTTCTTCGCATTTCCAGGGGAATTGAAGAAATGCTTCTTTAATCCCGATATGTATGTCATTGCTTCGAAGCATATTGGTATGACTAGATTTAAAAACATGTGAAAAAGCTCTAAGTTCGGCCGGGCCGATCTTTGAATACCCTCCACCATTTGGAACGATTTTTGCAATTTTCAAAAAAATAAAATCCGTTAAAATCTTAAAAATATGAAGCCGTTATATTAGGGTCTATACGACGACGTGGACCTGCATAGGCAACTTTTATCACATACCATTACAATATGCAAAAGCTAAACTTGAATAAAAAATTCGGTGAATAATGTATTTAAAATCATCAAAATACCGAATATCGGGAGGTACTGTTATATGGGGGCTATACGAAGACCTGGACCTGCACAGGCAATTTTCTTTCATAGGCTGTATTACCCATTACGAACTTCAAATTCCCAATTTAAAAGATTTCAGTTGAATAATGTCGCTTAAATCACCAAAATACCGAAAAAGGGAGGTACCATTATATGGGGGCTATACCAAAACGTGGACCTACATCACCCATTATCAATACCAAAATTTCTGCAGGCGTAATACACATTTTAGTAAAATTTTATCAACATACTACATTTCTTTCGGCAGCTAGAGTGATTTTCACAGACGGGCAGACGGATAGACGGACAGACGGACGGACATCGCTTAATCGACATAAAACTTTATGCTGATCGTATTTTGATAATTTTAGCCTAAGACAGAAAATTATCTGTGCCGGTCCACGTCTTCGTATAGTCCCCATATAACGGGGCTTTTTGATATTCGGTATTTTGATGATTTTAGTTTACATTATTCACCGATTTTTTATTCAGAATTTTTAACGGATTTTATTGTTTTTGAGAATTGCCAAATTTGTTCCAAATGGTGGAGGGTATTCAAAGATCGGCCCGGCCGAACTTACAGCTTTTTTGCTTTTTTAATATTATGACTTTCGACCTTAGAAGTTCTGCCTAAAATATTTATACAAAATAAATAGCTTTCCAAATCCTGTTCAAAAATCCACAGCAAATATTTCCTTTATATTTGTACAGAAACCTGTGCTTGCATTCATCAGAGCTCACCCTTTATCATGCTCACAAGATTTCCTACAAATCCCTTTCACCTACTTTTCATTTTAGATATACTTATAACCTATTTTTTCTTTCTCTTTGCAGCTCTCCGCTGTCGGTAGCAATCTTAATTTACGCTCCAGACCTACAGCCGGCCTGGTAAGACCACACTCCGCTGATTTCCTGGAATATGAAGCCCGTGCTGAGGCCGCCTCTGATGCTGCTGCTGTTGCAGCTGCTACAGCAATGATCAAACCTGATCCAGTTCGAGCCCCTCGTCCCAAGTCAAGTTTGGACATCAATCGCACCCCCGATAGTTTCTACTATTCCGAAGAGAACTATGCCGAGAAAATGCGCAAGAGTGCATTGTATTTGCAAAATCCACAAGCCCAACCGCAACCGGCGGCTGGGTCATACCGCATGGCAACAGGCTCTACCGATTTCCTTAGCCCTGTGGCCAGCGGCATGAATACCATTGCCTATGAGAATCCATACGAGCGGATCTATAAGCGTAACGAATTGTTGCAAGATGCTTTAGGTAATCAAGCAGGTCATACTAGCATACCACGTATGAGTCGTTCACAGACCATGGGCAATGGGGCCCAGATTCGTTCATCATCCACTCACCCACATCATCCACTTTCACCAACGGGCACAACATATCCGCAACAGCCACCACCGCTGCATACGCCATTACTTTCATCCGGTCTCACGACACAAGAAATTATCCAACAAAATGAACAGTTCCTACGTTCAGCTAGTGCTCGCTTACCTAAACGTTCATCCACATTTGATGATGAACCACTATCTACGACCACAACCACTACAACACCAACCTCTCCTCCTCCTCCATCCACAGGCACAACAGCAGCAACAACTCCAACTGCAAATGGCAGCAACTCGGCTGCCGCCACCTCGGCCCACTTGGAGGGCGAGCGTAAGCGAGAAGAGTCCATGAAACGTTTGCTGGAATGGAAGCAACGTATGCTGCAATCACCATTAACACGTAAATCAGCCCAGCATGTTTCGAATTCGGCCAGTGCAGCCACACTGGTAGGCCAGAAGACAAATGGCAGTTCGGCCACGTCCAGCGCTGCCACTAAATTGGGCAGCAATAATGATGGCAATGGCAAGCCTAGTTCCAGTTCAAATTTAACTGCTATGTCTAAATTGGGAAGCAATCCCAACATCCTGTTAACCTCGACCACTGTGGCCAGTGGCATCCATCTGGGTGGTGGTGGGCCAAAAGGTAGTACAAGCATGGCTGGTGGCAGCACAGCTGGTATTATACAACGTCGACGCTCGGAAAGTCAGGCCATAAGTGGTACGACAGCAACGGCAGCTGGTTATAATTCCTATTCCTCGGATGATGAAGGTAATTAATAATGCACACGCATACTGTACGCATAACAAAGACAAAGACCAAAAAACACACACACTTGCACGCAAACTGACACATACACACACACACTTTGGCACAGTTTGAACTTCTAATTGGGCAAATGCATAGCTAAGAGTGGGTCGAAACAAATCTAATATTTGAGCAATCAATTATTATGTGGACTTTTAGGACAACAACATTATATGTCTATGGGCCAATGTCGCTAAATTTTTATTCGAAATAATACTCATTGCCACTGATAGATCTTCATTTAGTGCCAGTCCAAAAATGCAATACATTCAAACTTGGTCAGCAATTTTCCTACATTTTCCTTACCAGGGGCCAGTAAAAAACCTATTGAGATTAACGCCCGGTACAAAAACTAAATTGAATAAAATAATTCATGGGCATCTTGAATTCCAATTCTTTTCGACTCAATTTGTTCTATTTTTAAAACTATTGGGGTGAAATTATGTTGCACCCATTTTCTTGATGTGTCCATTGCTGGTATTGCTATCCCAATTGTCTTCTTTGTACACAGTTAAAACTTTAAATGCCTTTAAGCCTTACAAAAATATTTCTTTCATTTTTTTTCGTCAACGTTGAGTTTTAAACTCACAACCTTTGATTTTGTAGTCGGACATTCATACTCTTTGCCGCCATTACTTGGTAATGATTAAAATGAGATCATTCGCTTTGTATTTTTTATGGAATATCCCATTGTTTTTAACCTACAGGGAATACATACAGCATTTTGTTTACATTACCTTGTAATGGGTTATTCAGCTCATTTTTAGACATATTATATCAACTCGGACTCCAACACAAACGTACTACTTTACTGATTGTTTGTGCAATCTCATATTGTATTGCCTAAATCAATCAAAATATCCTGACCATTTTCACAATTTCGACCCACTCTAAGTTGCACTACATTACCACACGAAACTACACCTTACACACAAATTACACCAAACTTTTTTTCGATTGCTTTTGATATACAAAACAAAACGAACATTTTTTGGACAAACACCTTCTTTGTACTTTCTCCTCTCTTTACCTTTTTGTATGTCCTTTATTACTAGTCTATTTCTTACCTACTGGGAATCCTTTGCACAGTACTTTACCTAGCCTACTATTTATAAAAAATAACCTTTTTTCTCCCAATATTTTGGAAAATATTTTATTTCTTTGCTCTGCGTAAATGTTTGTATACTTACACACACACACACTCTATCTGTCCTTTTTTTCTCTCTTTGCTGATATTTTTAACAAAAAAATGGACAAGGAATTTTAATTCTTTATGTTTGAAATTATTTCATTTGCATCTGAGACTAGTGGCGATTTCTTTTGAACTTCCTCTTTACTGCCTGATTTAATTAGTTCGTATTATTATCTTAATTTCTTTTTAATTTACGATACCTATTTCTAAATATATCTGTAGTTTGTAAGCTATATGCATGTTTTATTAAATCTAGAAGTTATCTTCAATATGAGATCTGAAGTCTATACGTAATTGGTCACATTAGTAGATCAGAATGAAGATCTCTTTTTCTATTGTGTTTCTTTACATTATGTTATTATGATTGTGGAGCTAAAACTAGAAGACACATGTTGCTTTATAATTCACCTAAGAAAATGAACTTCTGTTTCCAATATATATCAAAAGACCCGAGCATATTTCCAAATGTTTAAACATTTTTTTCTAGTTGATACATGAAAGTAATAAAACTTTTGTTGAAGGCAGATAGTGTCAGAAGGCTAAATATTTTACAAAAAATTTTCACTATAAATCTCAAAAAAATATCAAAGTCAAAATTTCCCTTAATTACTAATTTTTTCGGGAAAGTGTCAAAAGAAGAAATATTGTAGATCAAACTTTAATGTGAACCTCTGAAGAAAAGAAACTTTTACACTTAATATGTACCATAAAAATTTAATCAATTTGGGTTTATAAAAAAATTTCTTATTATTGAAAAATTTGGCAAATTTTTCAAATTCTCTGCAGATCTTGATAATATTGCTGCCTCTTAGCCTGGGTCGTGTGCCCGGTTTAAAGATCAAAACCCCAAAAGAGTTTCGGAATCTTAAGCCAAACGTTTTTAAGGCTTTTATATAGCCTTTGCCAATTACACCAATATTTTGAGATCTATTTACCAACATATAATATACAGGGTAGATAAAAAATGTGAACCTCTGAAGAAAAGAAATTTCTACACTTAAAATGTACCATAAAAATTAAATCAATTTGGGTTTATAAACAAAAACTTCTTATTTTCGAAAAACTTGGCACATTTTTCAAATTTCCCGTAGATTTTAGTAATCCTAACCTAAATGCCTGGGTCGTGTACCCGGTTTAAAGATCAAAGCTCCAAAAAATTTTGGGATTCTTAGGCTAAACGTTTTAATGCTTTTATATTGTTTTTACCAATTACAGCAATATTTTTAAATCTATTTGGCAACATATAATATACAGGGTGAGATAAAAACTGCAACAAAGTCAATCGCCATAATTTTCACTTTTTTTAATTTTATTGAATGAGAGCAAAAACTGTTGGAAATAGCATTAAATTTTAGAATAAGTTTAGATGTGTTCGAATTGGTCAATTATGGCTTTCAAACGGCCAATGAACAGCCACACGCTGCCCTAATATTGCTCTGCCGAATTTTGACACATTCCCGGCGAAGCGCTTTTTAGTGCCAACCTTGCTTTCCAAAATACTCCACACACAATAGTCCAACGGATTGATATGCGGATATTTTGGTGGCCATTGTGCGCTGGAAATGAAGCTAGGAACCTCATTTTGTAACCATTCCAGTCGCGCGGTGCGCGTGCTGAATGCGATGGTGCTAATGCCAAAATGTTTGCGTGCCCAAGGCTTTAATACACCCTCCAGAATATTTTCGCGATAATATTCGGCATTTATTCTGATGCCACGGTCGATTAATACGAGCGGAGAGCGACCATCGGTTGTTGTGGCGGCCCACACCATCACCATGGCATGGGAAGTAAACACGATCATTTTGTTGGAAATGGCAGCAGTCTGAAGTTGGCTGCAGTTTTTTCATCTCACCCTGTAGAGCGCTTTTATAGAGAGCTTTGGGTTTGTTTAACAAGAACAAGGATTATTTGTTGTAAAAATGGGTAATGTCGGTCAATTTCTTGGTTTAGTCCCTTTATGAAGTTAAACCTCGATTTCATGTATTTTTTGAGTTTTAGCCACATTTTTCATTTAATTTCGCAAAAATTCTGGAATTTATAGTGTTATTATGAAGAAGCACTACTATTTACAATATAATTATTATTAATATACGTCCACATTTTGTTAACAGCCTTTTTTAAGGGGAACCCCTCGTTTTTTGGTAATTTCAAGGGTCTTAGCAATATTTTCCGATCGATTTGGCTTAAACATGGTTTCTAAGAGCGTGAGTACCTCTGGGCTCGCACAGTCATCTCTTCATAATTTTCGATTTTCCTGTCATTGGTTTTTCTATCATAAACCAAAAAGTATGCTACGAAGAATGTTCAGGGTTCAGCAGCGAGCTGTACGAAAATGAAGAGAGTAACAATCTGCTTTGATTTACACAGTTTATACTCGGTCTAAAAATGCTCTTTAGTCGTAATTGGAGTTGAAAGTACTCGGGAAATTCATCTTTTGATTTTTTTTCTCACACCCGGCGTATAATGAAAGTTTTAAGTATTTCTTTCATCACTTTAAAATTGTAAATATTTGTTAAAAAAAAAACAAAGACTCAATAAATTTGAATTAAATTGGTATTATATAAAAGAGTAATTATGTACTCGACATGTAACATAGAAAGCAACTTTAAAACTCCAAACATTTGGAAACACTGCCAATGTGTTAGGATATAAGGTATACATATATCGCACTATACTATTTGCTATAGCTTTTATTTTAGTATAATACCTCAAATGCTTTTTTATAGCCAATAAAAACCTTAATTGGTACATGGTTTTATATTTTGCTTCAATTCTTCTTTTTGTTTTTTGCTTTATTCTGCTATCGCCAATCTGTTTTGTTTGTTTTTCTTTTTATTTTATAATTTTTGTTATTATTTTTAATTAATAATTTCTTTTGGATAAAATGCAATGAGTAAAAATGCTGTCCAAACAACAGTCAATCCACCATCCATTCGCCACTGCTATTATAATTCTACTGCAATAATAAAACAAAGTAAAATAAAACAACAACAACAACATCTAGAGCCTTCCTGCCGAGCGTTTAACAATCGCAACTCAACAACAAACAAAACTTAAACAAACAGAAAAGAAATAAATATTTAATGTTATGTTTATAAATATTTTGAATTTCAAATTGAAAAAAAATTAACTAAGTATAGTTGTCAACACTACTTTTATTGTATTTATTTATTTACACAAAAACGTTACAATTAACCAACCTATAAAGGCTATACATTTTAATTAACTTGTATTGGTTACATTTTCAGTGTTATATTGATATGGAGACTAGTAAAGGCGGTCAGATCGCTTCGAGAGGGAAAGAGTGTCAAAAAGTACTTAAATTGCTTGCTTGGTTTAGTTATTTACTGATTTATACGTATCCTATTGGAAATAGTCAGAAATGCCTTTCAAACAATTCCGGGAGCTCAACGGACAAAAAAAATGATATTTTCAAGCAAAATATTCCCTCCTGGCCACGTCGATATTTTAGAGCCGCAATGCCGAACTATATATAACAATGTGCTAAAAGCTTAAAAAATTTAAAATCTATACTTAAACAACGATGTCTTTCAATTTCCAAACATATGTGTTTATGACAGAAACTATTGCATAATTTTAGGCAACTTTTTGCTCTTTCAATTTTCTCTTTCATGATTTGAGTAAAACCAACATTTCTTTTGGATGTTATTTTTAAAAAAAAACTAGACCTTCATAACATTTGTATTTTTATACCCTCCACCATAGTATGGAGGGTATATTAAGTTTGTCATTCCGTTTTTAACACCTCAAAATATATATTTTAGACCCCACAAAGTATATATATTCTTGATCGGCATAAAATTCTATCCGTCCGTCTATCCGTCTGTGGAAATCACTCTAGCTTCCGAACGAATTGAAGTAGATTGATAAAATTTTACTCAAATGTATATTATGTCTGCAGGACTTTTGGTATTGAAAATGGGCCATGTAGGTCCAAGTTTTGGTATATCCCCCATATAACGGTAACTCACGATATTCGGTATTTTGATGATTTTAGCGACATTATTCACCGGAATTGTTTCAATTTTGGTATTTGAAGTTCGTAATAGGTGCTACTGCCTATGACAACAAATTTCGTATGCAGGTCCACGTCTTTGAATAGTCCCCATATAACAGTGTTTCGCGATATTCGGTATTTTTAAAATTTCTGCAACATTATTCACCGAAATCGTTTAAAATTTCGCATTGGAAGACTTAATGAGTACTACAACCTATGGCAAAAAATTTCGTATGCAGATATCTGCCGATATTCGTCATTTTCGTGATTTTATCGACATTATTTACCAATTCAATTTTCGTATTTGAGGTTCGTAGTGAGTACTGCAGACTATGACAAAAATGTTTGTATGCAGGTCCACGTCTTCGTCTATCCCCCCTATAATGGTGCCTCCCGATACTCGGTATTTTGATGATTTCAGAAACATTATTCACCGGAATCATTTCAAATTTCGTATTGGATGATCTTAATGTGTACTAAAAAACTTCATATGCTGGTCCACGTCTTCGTATAGCTCCCATATGACGGTACCTCCCGATATTTGGTATTTTGATTATTTCAGCAACATTATTCACCGAAATCGTTTGAAATTTCGTATTTGAGGTTCGTACAGCTTATGACAAAAATTGTTGTATGAAGGTCCACGTCTTCGTATAGCCCCCATATGACATTACCTCCCGATATTCGATATTTTCATGATTTCAGTAACATTATTCACCAGAATCGTTTCAAATTTCGTTCTTTCCACATGTGGTTTACAATGTCCTTTTAATAATTTTTTATAAATTTATTTGTCATAAAGTTCTACTATAATCTATATAATCGGAAAACATCAAAGTATAAATCTTATATATACGCCAGGAATTTATAAATATTAAGAACACACTTTTGGATTAATGACGTACTTCACATGAGTTTACGCAAAACATCGTTTAAAAAGTATGATGTTAAAGACAAAAATATTGTTTATCAATTTTCATCATAAGTCACCCGAGAAAAGAAATCTGAACTTCCACTACATATCAAGAAAATATTTGGCCAAAAAGCAAAAACATAAAATTTATTATTATTATTATTTTTTGACGTCTAATTATGTTTTTCTAGTCCACCAATACCATTAGCAATCATTCCCTCCCATATTTTGAATAATTATTTTTTTTTCCTGAAAATCGAAAGAATATTTAAGTGAATCCGGTTAATGAGTAATAAGTAATGTATTTCTGCTGATTGTGCATTGTCAAAGTATTTAATTAATTACAACATTAGTTAATAGGTTATGTTTAGTTTTTTCTCTTTTTTTGTATAGCAGTAGATACTCATATTAAAAAACGAAATAATTATAAATAATTTTATTTAATTTTTTCCGGGGTTTGCGGTTTACAACAAAACTTCACTACATTTTATTTCCACTTAGTTTTAATTGTTTACTTTGTTTCGTAATGTTTTGTAGTTAATCTTAGTTTGCTTTTTTCCGAATAAAAATTCATGGGTTTAAGGTTTTCTCTTATACTTACTATTTTAATTTTCCAACAATAAAAAACAACAATAATCCACATAAAAGTGACATTTTTTGATGCGCACTAAACCCAAACAAACCTCATCATTGTTAAAAAAATAAATAAATAAACAAACAATTTCAAATAAAATTATCATTATTATGTAATTTGAAATTTTCTGTTTTGTTTTCTTTTGTTTATTAAAATTATGATTTTTTCTTTTTCTTTTGTTTTTTATTATACATAACCTTGCAAAAACCAAACAAACATTTTTTGTACAAAAAAAATCCTTTAACAAACACAAACGTAAAACACCAAAAAATCCACTGATTCAGCTGGAACAATTGCAAAAGCGCCGGCAGGAAGGTCTTCTCTACGTGCCAGCACACCCAACAATAGCAACAACAAACATTTCACTAGTATCATCACCCCAAAAACCACCAACAACACAACAACTATACAAAAATCCCAAGTTTCACCATTGGCAATTGGTCTGCTTACTGGCGGCACTGGTGGTCAAGAAACTTTGGAATACAACAATACAGCTAGCAATGACGACCATGACAAGGCAATGATGGTAAAGCCAAAGAAAACCATTACCATAAATGACAAGCCATTAGAACATAAAGGGAAAGAAGTGACAGAGCAGGATGACGAAGAAAAACAACAACAGCGACAGTTAACAGAAGGACTGACAATGATGTCTAGGAGTAGCACCATAGATGAAGGCCACAAGCCTAAATCCATATTAAAACCCATTCTAAAAACTAAAATTATCAATGTTAGGCCGGCCAATGTTTTAGGTAATATTCCCTCGAGTTCGATAGAAAATCAGGAAATAGGTAGGGCAAGCAGTCAACCAACATCACCACAAATCTCGTCATATGTTCCAGTTTATAATACCAAAACTGTGACGCCTTCGAAGCCCAGGACTCTGTCATGCGGAGCCTATGAAAATATTGAAATACAAAATGTGGATGAGGAGGTCGCCACTGTGGTTCCGGAAGATTCCGCAGTGGATAGTGAAACAATCAAAACGGAAACTGAGGCTATACAAGATGCTGAGGCTACCCCAATGCTGATGAATCTCAAACGATTCAAGGAAAAGGAGGAGCAACGCTTACAATTCCAATTGAATTTGGATAAAATTGAGAGTGCAGATCTGGACGAGGACTCAGAGACTCCAACCCAAGAATCTAAGGCAATTGTGGAGGAATTTGAAGGGAAAGAAGACCCGTCAAATCTAAATAAAGTACATGATGATGACGAAGAGGAAGAGGAGGATACCGCCTGTGAATACACCGACGATGATTTAGACGAGGCCTTGGCCGAAGAGGCCGATGTTGAGGAGGGCACTAATTTAGAAACTTCAAATGCCCTCGAAGAGGGAGAAGAAGAAATTTCCCAGATTTATGAAAATGAACCAGTCACCCCCTTGGAGAACAATCAACCCAATTTCGATGAGTCCCATTATTTACCAATGACACCAAAAAAACTAGATACTGATTCGGAGACCCCTGGAAATGTTTCCTTGGTCTCCATGTTGGACACTAGCAATGCTGACGAAAAGGAAGAAAATCATTATGTAGAAATGACCAAACAACTGCAAGAGGATGATTCCAAGTCGAATTATGAAATTATGTGTTTGAGACAAGCCTCACCCAGTGATGAAAATGTCGAATGTGGGAGTGGAGCTAAACCCAAACAATTGAAATCCCTAAATGAACCGCTCTACATGGAATTGCAGGGTGGTAAGCTACCAAGTAATCAAAAACCACTGCAAGAAATCAAAAAGGAAGAGGAGGATGTCATTCTACCTCCCTTGAAAACATCAACACTCAAGAAGCTAAAGAAATCCACGGAAACTCTGAAAAAGAAAACAAAGAAATCCCAACAAGAGCGTTGTCATCAAAAACGCAAAGATCTACCAGATATTTTGAAACCCTCACAATCATCGATGGTTCTAAATTCCGATAGCTCTGATGCCGATGATGAGTCCTCCAAACACATGGACTCGAAGAAAATGAGATCACGTTCACGCTTTAGTCTATCCGACACCTTTAGACCGGCCTCATATTACCTGGGGGCCTCCACCCCACTCAATGATTGCATCGAAAGTTCAGATAGTGAAATTGTATCACCACCACCCATACCCAATTCACCGCCACCCATGGAGGAACTGAAAACCGAAGAGATTTTTTCGTCGGAAAATTACGACACCGTAAAGAGGCGTGACAGCTCTTCGGGTAGTAAATTCGATATATCCTATGAACAGTTGCCGCAAAAGATCCATGCCAGCAATACGTCGTTGAATTTACCCAAAAACGAAGCCGCTCTCAAAAGTAGTCGTCTCTCGTTGCCCGACCATTTCCGCAAGGTGAAAAATCTGAAATCACCACACTTGAATTTACTTAAACAACACGAACGCACCTTATCCGATTCGAATTATAGTTTCCAAACTGACAACAGCTCCAATACCTCTTCCGATTTTGATTTGTACAATAAATTGAAACAGAATTCGCCCTCCTTTATTGCCACGCCCATACGTTATCAATCGAATTCATCGCTGACTCAAAACTCCAAGAGTTCCCTATCTGGTACTGGCAATAACAGTGAAACCGATGTAGTAGAGCTAAGGCATAGACAAGGTTCTGATTCGGAGTTGGATCGGCAGCGCTCTCGTCGACCTTTATCCCAGGAATCGATAAGTGAAATAGAATCGTTGAGTGAGAAATTTGAAGATGCCCTCGATGCCGCTGATTTAGATTCCTATTTAAATAATTTGCAAAACAATAGCATTTATGACTATCACAGTACCAAATTTGAAACATCCACCTGTAACTTACTCACCGATGCTGCCGCTGCCCAGGGTGCTGGAATTCTAACAAATCTCATTAAGCCTCCCAAAATATTTCGCAACCAGGAAGATGAACATTTCTATGGCAATATTAATTTTGTTTCTTCAACGGATTCTCTGCCGCGAATGGGTTCAGATCCGAGGGGATCAGATCTACTGGGTGCTTCAAGTCTAACACCTGTGCGTTACATGACCCCATTGCATAGTCGCAATAACAGTAACATCTCAGAGTCCTCGGCTCCTTATTATTATTCGGAATTGGCTAGCAGCAGAGAGTTGCTGAGCACACCCACTACTCTGAACAATCAAAGGGATATCCATGCCCACGGCTCGAACATCGAGCACATTCACAATCCCATCGATAGGCCACGCAACATCAATGTAGATCTCCTGGCCGATAAAGATCAGGCCATTGATAGTAAAAATCTATATAAAATGAAAACTAATGTAGAAAAGCTCAGCTATAGTTCGGGTAAAAATCTAAAGACCGGAGAACCTTTTTACCAAACACAAGGTGGCGGCGTCGTCGGTGCATGTTCTACACAGACATTCCATTTACAGCAAATACAAAATCCCGTTATTAAACTCAATAACTATCAAACAAATAATTTGCTTTATCAGAACAACAACAATACGATTACACCGTCAACAACAACGAATTCCAATACAACAACATTGCCGTCTTCGGCGATAGCCCCACAACTCAACCCCATGTTGGGCGCCACACATCAACACACCACGGTGTCTGGTACTAATACTGGCAAATTGGATAAAAACATAAATTTACAAATGGTTAATAACAATGCTTTGGGACAGGCGGCAGGAGCCACGGTCGTCCCGACCACCTTGAAGCCTACCAATAATAATTTAGAGAAATCTACAGTTCTAGGTAACGCCGTTAGTGGTGGCGAACTGTTGTGGGAAGAAGATACATTGTGGCGTGAAAGTTTGCGCCGGGTATCGCAACGTCATGCCCGCTCCTTGGATGATCTGGATCGTATTGTTATACAGCCACGTGGAAATGTTCTACCACCAGTAGTTATGTCTAATCCTACTGCTGCACCACCACCAGTAGCAGCTACTGCCACAACTTCGGCAACACAAGATGTTCCCGATTATGCCAATAGTGAAATAACTAATCGGAAAATACATCGTCTCTCACGAGATGTTACTTATGTCAACGATAATGTGTCACAACATTTACGTTCCAGTTTTAAGTTGAGGCGCTCTCAGGGCGCTGCTGATGAAGCAGTTGACGAAGATGAACAACGAACCTATGATGAGGTATGTCCCGACAATGATCATGACGACGATGATGATCAGTCATTGAATCGCGAACCCTTACCTACCACTAATGATCACGATGTTTATGTACAGCTCAATGAAAATATGCTAAACGCCAATGAATGTGACGTCACTGCTGAAATGTATGAAGTCCTTAGAGAAGAAACTTCCTCAAATATATCTTCAAATAAATCGACTGAAATCGATCGTGAGACTATACGTCAATGGGATTCTATGTCGAGCGGTTTGATGAAAAATTCTCTAACAATTGGAAATAATAATAATGCGGGCAATGAGTCAACAACAACAATGTCAATTGTGACGACGACAACAAGGGCGATGTCGATGTCGGCAACAACAAATGTTGGCAAAAATGTCAAAGCAATAATCCAGCAATTGAGTGCTGCAACTTGTGATAATGAGGATGACGATGATTGTGATGATGATGATGATGAGTGTGGTGATGGCGATGACGACAATGGGAATAATGTAGAGGATTCTAATTTAAATATATAAGCAAGGGAATCTCTGAAAAATATATATTTAGGATTTAATTAAAATTAAAAACAAAATTTATGGCAATTTTAATTTAAATTTTTTGTTTTTTGATTTCATATTCTTCTGTGGTAGGTGACAGTTATTTAGGAATTGATTATTTCTCTAAACATGTGAAGTGGTAATTTGTAATTTACCAACAAATTTCGAATGCATATAATATTTCCTACAATTAATTGTAACTGTCGATATACGATGCGATGATTTGGATGCGAAGAATTTCTTCCGTAGACTACGAACAAGTATGCCCAAAGAACTATTTTGGCTTTTATCGGTATTTTTTATGAAATGGTCTTACTCCTGGCATGATCCGCAATAAACTCTTTGAGTCAATTTTTTTTTTGTGATAGATTATAATATTTATAGTGAGGCATATCATGTAGTTTACATATCATAGCGTTACATTAAAGTTTGAAAGTTGAAGTGAGCTCCTTAATGTATGCTATAATAATTTAAAATATAACGAATTAACTTTAGATTTGTCTAACATAATATGTAATTGGGCCTTATGTTTTGAGTCAAGGCGTCTAAATAAAGGCCAGTTGACAAATGATGTTAGAGACATGTTTAAAGTTAGTTTTTTAAGTTGTATATTTAGCTTCTTTGTAGTATACTTTTAAGTGCTCACAAATATTTTTAAATTTGTGAGACATTGTACTATATAAAAGAAATACTATACCATATAATATGCTTAGACTATACTTGTTATGTACATATATATTGATTTAAACTACACTATAAAAAAATTTTGGGAGCGTCTTAAAGTATGCTACAAAAATACTAATAAAAGTTTTTGAAAAATTCACGTTTAATATGACTCTAACATGAAGTGTAATCTGCTTTGAAGATTTTTGTTAAGAGTTTTAACAAGGAAAAATCAAGTAAAAAAAAGAAACCCAGAAAAGTTTTTTTACAAAATTTAATTTGTCAAAATATACACATTGACACATAAAAATGCAAAGTTCCATTTTTATATATTTTTATCTAAATAGCAGTTTATACAGATATGCGAAAAGAGACATAATTTAGGAATTATTTTCATTAAATGTTCTTATTAATTTTTGCTTATTGATTTCTGTTAAGAATTTATATCATATAATTCTCCTTTACATCACTCATTTCAATTTCAAAATATATTCTGATAATTTCTCCAATATTTGGTAAATATTGTCTAGTCTAAAGACTGTTTTTTTTTCTGAATCAGGGAATTTCTCCTTTATATCACTCATTTCAATTTCAAAATATATTCTGATAATTTCTCCATATTTGATAGATATTATATTGTAACGTATAGTCAAAAGACTGTAGGCTATGTCGGACCATGTTTTGGTATAGCCCCCATATTTTCATGATTCTTTGTGACATTATTTATCGGAATTATTTCAAATTTATATAAAGTTCGTAATGGGTACTACAGCTTACAACTTTTTTTTGTATGCAGGTCGACGTCTTCGTATAGCCCCGATATAACGGTACCTTCCGATATTCGGAATTTTGATGATGTCAGAAACATTATTCACCGGAATACTTTCAAATTTCGTATTGGTAGATCTTAGATCTACAACCTAGGGAAAAATTTCGTATGCAGGTCCACGTCTTCGTATAACGGTACCTCCCGATACTCGGTATTTTAATGATTTTTTTGACATTATTTACCGGTCCATTAGGACAATTGTAACACTTTATATATATCTTTACATTTAATTAATTACTTATGAAAAATTAAATTCTTAAAGTCTAAATGAATCATAAGAATTTTGTTTTAAAATTTAATTCAATTGATATTTAAATATGGAGAGTCAATTTCTCAAATATAGGGATTTTTTAAAATAGGATTTCTAAAAGATAGAAATCCTGAATCCACCGTTCTTCTTCGTCGCGTAACTATAAGGATAGTACTTTTCGAAACTTAACATATTGCAATGAAAAAATGTGATATTTTTCTAGAATACCTTGTGCTTCCAAATGTCTTCCACCAGGGGCCTTTAAATACTTTTGTATATAGTTAGGAACTTATTTCCACTAGGGATGGGGTTGGCCACTTTTTTATATAATAAATGTAAATTAATTATATTTCTAATGGTGACTGTTTCACTTTGATAAGTTGTGGACAAAATTCAAAGGCTAATTTAAACAAATTTCTAACGTTCAGCCAACCATGGCAATTTCAATGGAAATTTTCAAAATTATTCTATTTGTGATTGATTTTGCCAAAAAAAATTGTTTTAGGCTAACATATTTTTGTTTTTGGTTATTTCTATTTCTAGTTGGAATTTACACTCACACTAACTTAGTTAAAGTTTAATTCAGTCATCTAGTACTCATGCACACATATACACAAACACACACACAAAAACACCGCCAACACAACAACCGACCATATTTTTCCCTTCATCTCAATTTTTGTACACCCATTCATACACCTAACTCTATTTGCTGCATTGTTATCCTAAAATTGTATGCCATATAGGACATTGGCCATAATGTCGAGCTGCTATCGTTTCATTCGCTCTTCTACGTTCATTCGCATTACAGGCATTTAGCCATTCATCCCATTTAGTAGAAATATTTTAGATATTGGTAACCACAGTTGTTGCTGCTGTCGTTGTTGTTGCTAGTTTTTTTTAGTTATTGATTGCCTGCAGTTATTTGCATTTTTATTATAACATTTGTTTTCATTCTTCTTTTTCTTTCACTTCCACTTCCTGTGTTATTTTGCCTACTTTTGTACAAATTTGGCTCTTGTCAAATATCATTGCTGCTGTTATTATTATTGGTTGTGTTATTTTGTTTGGATGATATTGTTGTTATTGTATTTGGTTGATGCTATTATTGAACATTTGTTGTTGTTGTTTTATTGGTATTGATGTTGGTCGGTTGATTGGTTGCAATCATTCAAAAACAAACAAAAAAAATAAAATGGTAAGAATTTATATTTTTTATTTTGTCCTTATATTACCTCGAAACATTTTTATTTTAATTAATTTCATCCATCCACATTTAGAGAACACGCAATCACACATAGACACATTTTGACATATGTTTTATAAATGTAGTTATTTATTTTAAATCATTATTGGCAAATAGCAAAACATTTGATTAAATTATCATTTAAAGTACTGTTGTTCTTGTCTACGTTTTGCAGTTCTGCAAACATACAATCCTCGGGGGAAATATTTTGTGTTTTAAATTTTCTATTTTCTATTTTATATTATTTTTTGGTATTAATTGTTCTTTTGGTGAGCAAATTTTAGGTCCTTTAATTTAATTTATTTAAAAACAAGTAAGCAAAGGCTATACACGTGCGGGGCCGACCATTTGATACCCGACAACACCATAATATATTGGAAAACCTCCTTAGGCCCAAGTGCATTTTATTCGATTATTTGAAATAACGCTAGTCTTTCCTTTTGTTTTTAACCGGGGCTATTTTCCTTATATTTACACTTTATGTCGTGCTGATAGGTATCCAAAACAATTTTAATAAAAATTGGGGTCCATTTTTCCCACTAACTATAATTTACGAACTATAATTTACGGATCGTCCAAAATGCTGCACTTCTAAGCTGTCCTAACCCCAACTTAATGCAAAATTCCGTGTCGATTGGTTTTTAATTGTGACCTGTAGAGCCTCTTCAAGATCAGGAAAGTTTTAATGTATGGTCCAGTTGATCCTCCAAATATATATATTAAAAACAATATGTTTGAATTCTGACACTAACGCTATCCCCATCGATAATTGCGACTTGAATGTAATTCTCCCAAAAAAAAAAAATACAAAACTTAAAATTCAATACTGTAAATCAAATATCCTTTTATTGCAAAAGCCATTTCGAACTTGTGAGAATTGTCAAACTCCGTCCAACTGTTCTTGAGTTATAATCAGTCTATTTAACATCTTGGATATGTGGCATTAATGTAACGGTAAGAAGGGGCATTTTCGTGTACTTGTGATTTTGCCAGGATTAAAAATATTCGCGATTTAGTGAAAAATTTGACTTTTAGTTATGGCCTAAATTCACCCACTAAATATTACCCGATGACCACCCAAATTGGAAAGCTCTAGCTGACTTCCGCGTCGATTGGTCTATAATCGTGACCCGTAGAGCAACTGCAAAATCAGGAATTTTTTCAGTTTTGGTGCATTTCCACTTAATATCATGCGATCATCTCCAAAAACAATAGGGTTCTATTCTCGGATCATAATTGCGACCTGTAGAGTGATTACAAATTAACATGGACAGACGGACAGATGGATGGACGGACATACATAGCTAGATCGACTCAGCTCGGGGAGATAGGAAGATTCATATGTACTATGTGGGAAACCCAAATTTCGAGGTGTTACACAATTTTTGGCCCAACACACAGTGTTGTAGGGTATATAAAACATTTTAAAGAACAATCGGTTATTTTTATAAAATGGAAGTGTTTTTTTTTTAAATTCTGAATTTGTCAATTTAGTGTTTTTAAAAAAGTTTATCTTATTTGTTATTTAACTCGAATCGTTCGAATTCAAATTTACAAAAAAAAAAATTGAAAATTTTCCAAAAAATATTGGAATGTTAATATCTGCCCAAAAAAATTTGATGTCCCAAAAAAGTATATGTATATTCCCTATCATAAACATACAAATTCGGTCTTTATTTTTCTGATGTTTTCGTTTGTTTTTCACTTGCTTTCTAGTATCAAAATTCGGAATTCTAGTTTTCACGCCCTCCCCTATAGTCTTACACCTCGAAATATAAGTTGTAGACCCCACAAGGTATATATATTCTTGATCAGCACTAAATTTATTATATTAAGCGATGTGTGCCCATCTATCAGTCCAAATGTGGAAATCACTCTAGCTTCCGAACAAAATAAAGTAGAGGTGTCGAAAATGGACCATATAGGTCTACATGTTGGTATAGACCCCATATAACTATACCGAAAGACTAAATATTTTCTATGTGTCCAAGTTTTCTTATGGACCCCATATCCCACAGATTTTCGGTATTTTAATGATTTGCGTCACAGTTTTCACCGAAGTTGATTCAAATTTGATATTTGGCACTGCTTCCTATGACAGAAACTTTCCTGTGCAGATCCACACCTTCGTATAGGTCACCATAGAACTGTACCTCCCAATATTTGGCATTTTGATTATTTTAGCTACATTTTCCAACAGAATCAAAGTTGTACTAAGTACTACCTTTCTGACAGGTAATTGACTACACCTCATCTTATGATTCGACCCAATAATTGCCTTCAAACGAAACTTAATTACTTAACTATAATTGTCTTCGCACTTTTTTAGATTAAACACGAACTATAACCTGAGAAGTTGTTAAGATTTTTCATTTGGATTTAGATTAATGAAAAAAAAAAAAAAAATGAAAAATCTTAACAACTTCTCAAGTTATAGTTCGTGTTTAATCTAAAAAAGTGCGGTTTTTTAAAACGAGTTTCGTGGTAATTGCAAATTCGTCAGACAAATCTGAGACTTAAGATATTTCAATCTAACAGTACAATATCTTAGTACGGATTTCCCACAACTTCATTGTGTGTCATGTCTCTCAACAATGTGGATATACTTACGAAATTTTAAGATGCTACCTTGAAAGTATAGATATATATGTTATAGTATTGTGTTTTCGTATTTTTTTTTTTTTTGCTATTCACAAGAGAAGTGGCCCTGACACCAGAAGTTCAGAACACAAACAAGCCTGCCTCACCTTTAGCTGCTTTGATATTTTGCCATAATTCAAAAAAGTCGAATTTTTTTAGATAAAATTTTTTATCAGAATCCCTGTTTTTCTTCTGCCAAATTTCAAGACTATTGATTTAACCGAATTCGTTGTTGAGGCAATGAATCAGTCTTAATAAAGATATATGTCATAATATAAAAATACCCCAATTGTATTTAACACCGATTTAAAGTCGTTAGATACCCTAAATATTGTCCGATTGTAATTCGAACCGATGTAAAATGTTCGCTTCAGCTCTAGGTTACTTAGAAGTATCCACATGTTGATTTCCTTCAGATATCACTAACCTTTAAATACGATTTTTATTTTATCCATACATTGATTTTTTTATTTTTGTTTCACGAGGGAACGGTGATTTTGATTTCGAATTTTCTGAACAAATTAAATTTAGGTATCCAAAAATGAGGTCAAAATATTTTAATTTTTTGGGCGCGGAGTGATCCTAAAGATTATTTATTTTTTTTGTTTTTGTAAAAAATTTATTTTTGTAAGATTCCAGAGAAATAAATTGTCTTTGTTGGTTAGTAGGCAGGATTGTTGCATTTAATTTTATTTTACATCAAGTGTCATAGGACCATTACGCCAATTAGCTTAGCTTGTGGTAAAAAACAATGACCAGTCCAATTTGATAATTTCGAAAAAATATTCAAAATATGTAAATTCCATACTCCTCGATTTCTAGTATATGTCCACATTATTTAACTTATTCAGCTGCCAGTTCCAAATAGTACTCGTTTTTAATTTTTGGTTGTAAGTTTTATTCTCATAACATTAATAGGCTCTTAACTCGAAAAATTGGGTTTTAAAAATTAATTTTTGTAGAATTTTTTTTTAATTGAAAAGAAAAGGAAAATTTTTTGCGAACAATATTTAAATATTGGACAAGAAGTGTATAGAGTGTTTATAGTGTAAAAATGTTTTCGTTTTTTTCTATACCTTGACCTAATAATTCACCACTAAATTCTTGTTTTTTTCAAATTTTTCTAAAAAAAATTAAATTATTTACCCACCCCAAATGATTCTATTTTCCTTCAAAATTACCTCCCTTTAAAAATATTTATTCAAATTATTATGCTTCTAATGATTCAATCTAATTTTAATTTTTTTTAATTTTCTCTCCCCATCTTCAATTTAGCATCCATATCGGTGCGCAATGTCAAAAACTTACCCATTGGAAATCTAACGGTAAAACCAGATCCATCGGATACCCTGTTGCATCGCCAAATGGACCTCTACGATTATGAACAAATGCAGCAATTGGAAAATTCCTACTATGGCACCTCGCAGGACATGAAATATGCCAAGACGACAATGTTAAATGATCGTAGCCTGGGCGGTCTAGGTGGTACTTTAAGTGGTAGCAGCTATGGCATTGGTGGTGGTGGCGGCGGCGTCGGCGGTGGTTATCTGACCTCAACCCCACTGCATGCTAGCAATAGTAACATTGGTTTAGGCCTTGATTATTTGGGTAATCTCGATACAACGGCGGGACATAATATTTATGACATGCATAATCAGTACCAGCAACAATTACATCGCATGTACCAACAGCAACAGTTGCAGCAACAAATGGCCTCGGCTGCATATCCGATGCGACGCTATGGCAGTCGTGCTGAAATTGATATTTTAGAGCGTGAAACAAGTTCACAAATAAGGGTGAGTTGATATTTTTGAAAGCGATAAATGGTATACCAAATATAGAATGAAGTCATCACTTTTTTTTATTAATTTCTATTATTTTTTAATTTGTTTTATTTGTGATTTTTTTATTTATGTTTGTGCAGAACTTGGATGTTTCTGCTGGCGATTTATTGAGTCGAACCCATGAAGAATTGGTTTTATTGCTCATACAGTTGAGACGTCAAAACAGCAATACAGCTCGAGCCATTGAGCAGTGTTGTTCTGATATTCACGATGTTCAGGTCACTATATAAATATGTTTTATTGTTTTGTTCCAAAAAATGGTGGTGATGGGTTTAACAAAGAGCTATGGTGTTGGTTGCACAATTCGAATAGTTTTAAAACAACAAATTTAAAACAAAAAGTCTAAATGTTTAATTAATGATTAATTGTTATATGAATTTTATCTTCGTGCTTAGTTTTAAATATAAATTATTATATTTCTACAATATATTCTAGAAGAATTTTATTTCTAACAGCCATCAATTTTTTTTTTTTATTTTTTTACCTAATTTAAATTATTTTTTTTATTTAATTTTCTTCATTTTATTTTATTATTTTTTTTCACTTGGATTTCTGAATTTGAAAACTATTTCCCATCCATTAAACTCAACAAATCTACTATTTTCCTCCCCATTAACATTTACAAAAACAGAACCGTTTGCTAACTGCTGAAGGCTTAACACGAGCTGAAAGCATACAGCGTCTGGATTATTTGAAACAACATTTGCTTGACTTGGAAAGACAATATGAAAAGAGTAAACCACTGGTAAACCTAGTCGACAATATGGTTAAATTGGGTTCTCTATATCGCAACGATGCTTTGGGTAGAACATCAACAACAGCAATAACACCACGAACCGATCCAGTGTCATTGGAACGTTTGGAATTCAATCAGAGAATACAAGAGAAACGTTTGCTGCAGGAGGAACAACAACAATGGGATCGTTTGGAACCGGATAATAATGAATTACAGGTACACTTCAAATTACATTTCTAATAATTTTGAAATAATTCTACATTTCTTTGTCTATGTCTTTCAGTCGAAAGTTGCTCAACTTTATCATTTAGATCAATTACTGCAAGAAGAATCGGGCACTCTGCAGAGTTTACAGCGTGACAAAGAAGACTTGGAGAGGGCTCTGGGTGGAATCAAGGCACGCATTCAAGATACCCGCGAAACACCCATGGCATTGGAGGCGGCCAAAAAGCAACAACATTTATTGGAACGTGAATTATCACGAGTCCATCAGTTGCTGGCCGAGAATTCTAAGGTAGCTGAGGTGCCTAGTAGAAGTTTGTCGTCTATTTTTTTCTGTTTGTCAAAAACCCGTAACATACAAATGCTCACACATACTTATTTACATACATATATACGTCTCATAATTGTGCTTTTTATGAGCCTCTAATTAGATTTGAATTGGGCGCATGTGCCAAAAAATGCTTTACATTGAATGTTATCTGCCGCTTTTATTGTAACTAAAAAACAATTATATTAATTGCCTATATAAAGTCGAGTATGGAACTAACTTAAATTATATTCCAGAATTATCTTACAAAACAGTTTGCCATAAAAAATACTTTCTATACATACCTTCATAATTCTAGATCTTAACAAAATACATAAATGGATCCTACAAACGAGATCTAACATATATGCTCTCCATCAAACAGCACTGGATAGCAAAAATATCTCTTCATTACTATATTTCCTCTTCTTCTTCTTCACTTACTATTCTTGACCTCATATTTAATTGTTTCGTATCTTACAAATCACTCTCTAATGTCGAGACTTATTAAAATTTTCCAATCGTCTATTCCATCAACATCTCAAAGGAATTTACAAACAATTATTTATTTCTCATAATATTTTTGACCAAATTCAATGCTCAGTGTTTCAGGGATTTTGTAGATGCAGCGCAAAAAAATAGTGATAGGAACCATAACCAGTTGACCATTCCGGAACACCCAAACAAAATGTATATTCTCATTAAGTCAATTGACATCAATTATCCGATATTTTATCTGTTCAACTGTTTACTTTCTAAGAAGTCATTCATTCTTTAAGGTTTGATATTTCTGCTTTGCCAGCTAATCCCCCTACAATTAGTACCGAAATCAGAATATAGGCATATATAGAAATAACAAAGTCTAATTTCTCTAGGCAATCAAAGGGTCATTACATGTCCATAATTTGCCAAATTGAGTCTATTTCAGCCAATTTGAAGGAGATATTTTTTCAGTAATCTATATGCGACAGTTTTCATTTCTTATATACTCTCAAACGCCGAAGGACAGACAATTGAAAGCATTTTGTTTTTTCTGTAAACTCAAAAGAAACAAATGGACGACATTCTAACTACTTGTCATCATTGACTTTACTATCATGGAAATCATGCTAACATCGATCATATCTATATAGCATGTTCTTGTCTTTAAGCAATCTCGAGCTATTCGTTTCTAATCTTGTGCATTTTAATATTTTCCCCTCCATTAATACAGAAACTTGAAATGACCGTAGCTGGTAATACACGCCTCGAACAGGAACTATTAATTCTAAGGCAAAAACTAACCCGTGGCAGCCAAGTGAAAATATCCGATACCTATGCCAGCAATACAACAGCCATGTTGGAGTCCGAATTGAAACGCGTACAGAATCTAGTCGGTGATATGCAACGACAACGTCAGGAATTGAGTCAGGCTGTAAAGCAACTAACCGAAAACTCCACTAAGTTATATCAGGAGATCGGCAATAAAGATTACCTGAGAAATGCAGAACCGAACAGCGGTAGCAGCAGTTCCGGAGGAAATGGCAGCAGCTCTGGTGGAGGTAGTATAAAAAAGCGTACCAATTCAGGTTGCTGGTTCGAAACTGATTTGGATTCCATGACAAGTGTCAATCGTGGTCTTAGCGATTCGAGCATGAATCTGTCGACACCATTATTTGTCGACACAAACAATACCAGCGGCCATTTATTAAATAGTTCCTCGACATCTAGCAAATTGAGTGATTACAATACCGGTGATAGTATGCAAAATGAGTCACATCGTCGCGGAGGCTCATCTGCCGCCTCGTATCGTTACAATGATTCTAGTGATAATCTAGAAACTAGTGGTGTGGACAGTGATGGCTTCTTGGAATCGAATCCCTTTGCCAATCTGTCACAGCAAGAAAAGCAAGAAATAAAAACCGTACGTATTGTTAAACGCGAATCGGAACGTAGACATCGTGATCGTAGTGAACGTTCGGGTCTTAGTAATTCGACACAAAATCTCGATCAAGTCATGGAAGAAGAACAGTATGGCCTAATGAACGGTAGCCTGGCAGCTGCTGGTGGTAACTATCACAGTGAAGAGTATAAACCAAATGAAAGATCCAAATCATTGCCACGTACATACAGCGAACCACCCAAATCATCCAGACATCATCATCGTCATAAGCATGGCAGTACCAATAGTCATCATAATACTGCATCTTCATCGTCATCCTCTGCCAATAATGCATCTTCTTCTTCTTCAGCGGCCTATCATTCGACCTATAAGAATGACTACTATGGCGGTCATAATGGTCATGCCGCCGCGGCTGTATCCGTATCTAATGGTTATGATAAGAATAGTAACTATTCCCATCAAAATCATGCTGCAGCTTCGAATAATGGTCATGGTTCAGCTTCTGCTCGCGAACATTTAAATCCTCTAGCTAATGCCTATTTCGCCAAACAAATGCAACAGGGGGGTCATTCCACAACAACTACCACTATCGCCACATCTTCTTCCTCTTCTTCTTCTAATCATCATTATAGCACCACTAGCACTTCTTCCCATTCACGTCATTCATCTCAGAGTGCTTTGCGTCAGAAAACCGATTCTCAGCAAAGCCTCAACAAAAGTCTTAGCGATTTAACGCCATCGTTCCAAAGTGAAGTGGCTAGACAAATAATGAATGAAATGTCTGCAGGCTCAGCATCGGAGGATACAGAGAAAATTGTTGAAAAGGTGCCATCACAACACAAACATCGTCGAGCCGTTCCCAAGGAGAAGCGAAGACACTACACAGCTCCTAATAATGTGGTGAATGTTAAATCGGCCGAAAATGGTCATTCGGAGAATGATATGAATAAAAATGTAAGCATTTGATTGGAATTAGATTGTCATTTACCTTTTGAAATTTCTAATATGATCTGTTTTTTATTATTAGAATACAAATTGGCGTGCCCGTGACGATTTAGATATGGAAGTGGCATTACGTCCCCGCATCAATGCTCCCGATGTTGTACGATCAGCACTGCGACATGGCGAAAAAATATCGGAAAATACAATTGATAATTTATTATTGGCTCCCAATAAGATTGTTATACCAGAACGTTATATTCCTGAAACGGTAATTTGAAAACTAAAACTTTCAAAATGAACAATTTGAACTAAATTCTATCAAAATTTCTTATCAAAAAAACAAATTGACTAGACGCCTGAATTATCACCCGAAGAGAAGAAACGTAGACAAGAAAAAGTGGAATCGATTAAGAAGATGCTATCGGAAGCTCCAATAGCTGCAAATGTAAGTAATTAATTGTGGAGTTAAGTTGTAAAATAATGGTATACATTCTCTAACTAAGTTGTATGTGTGGCTTAAATTATGTATATTTTATCCATGGGAAGCTATAGAAATTCTCTTATACTTTAAAGAACGTACGTTCAAGCATTAAATTGATCTATAGGATAGGTTAGTAATATTAATTTTCATAATATTCAAAATAGACTTTGAACAAAATGAAATGCAGGACATATGCATTGATTACATTTTTGAATACTCTGTGTTATAAAAACATTGAAGTATAGAGTTTCATTTTAGCAGCGGAGGCAGTAAAGAAATGTTTACATACATTTAATTATTTAGCAACTGGCAAAACAAAAAGCAGAGAATATAAACAACTTCATAAATTTTTCAGTTTTGAATTTTGTTTTTAGCTAAGCAATTTCTGCAACTCTTGGTATGCATTTATTTCAAATGATGCATGGTCTGATGCATAAGTATTCATCTGTGTGCTACATAAGCCCTTTAGCTTTTAAGTATTTGTTTTCTTAATGATGTTGGAAACCTTCAGACCCAATCTGTCTGTATGAACTTTAGAATTCTAAATACGAAGGCTTTGAGCATTGTTCAAGTTTTTTATACCCTCCACCATTCTATGGAGGGTATATTAACTTTGTCATGCCGTTTGTAACTCCTCGAAATATTCATAATAGACCCTACAAATATATATATTCTGGATCAGTGCAGAATTCTAAGACGATCTAGTGATGTCCGTCTGTCTGTTGTAATTACGCTATCTTTCGAACGAATCGTGATAGAAGGCTAAAATTTTGCATACATGCATAGTTTACCAGTAGGCGGGTTAAGTTCGTAAATGGGCCACGTCGGTCCACGTTTTCGTATAGCTCCCATATAACGGTACCTCCCAATATTCTGTATTTTCATGATTTTAGCTACATTATTTACCGGATTTTTCTCAAATTTCGTATTTGAAGTTCATAATAGGTAATACAGGCTACGACAACAATTTTTATATGCCGGTCCACGTCTTCGTACTGCCCCCATATAACGGTACCTCCCGGTAGTCGGTATTTTGACGATTTCAGCTACATTATTCACCGGAATCGTTTCAAATTTCGTATTGAAAGCTCTTAATGGGTACTACATCTTACTTAATTCGTATGCAGGTCCACGTATTCGTATAGCCTCTATATGACGGTACCTCCCGATACTCCGTATTTTCTTGATTTTTGCGACATTATTCAAATTTCGTATTTGAAGTTCGTAAAGGACACTACAGCATATAACAAACAATTTCGTATGCAGGTCCACCTCTTCATATAGTCCCCATATAACGGTTTTCATTTAAATGGTAGTTTTCGGATTTTTTTTTTAATTTTTCAATTTCTTTCGAAATGTGTGGAGCGTATTAGTTGCTTTTTTACTTTTTTTTTTGTTCGGTTGTAATTCGAAAATCCAATCGAATATCGGCCTCAAAGAGAATGTAATTTAAAACAACGAGTACATTTTCTTTATTTTTTTGGATTCTGTATACAACTACATTTTATTTTGGTTTATGGCGACTATTTAACATATTTGACTTTATTATTATATTGTCAATATTATTAATTAAAAAATAATAACATTTTCCAAAATTTTAGGACACGGCAGCTAGTCTACCACCCAGTAAAATAAATGAGGAAAAGAAACAACGTGAACATCTGCTACAAATGAATCAAATTTTGGCCCAGCAAGTGATGCAAATGAGTAAAATAGTGGCGGGTAAGTAAAAGTGATGACATCCGCAAGTAGCATGATCCACTGCAAAGATATTATAGAAAAGCAATGCAAAAATGCAACACTAAAGCACTTTACAAACAAAAATCAAATTTCATTGAATTTGTGTTCAGATTTACATTTTACTTATTATTAACCGATATATCCAAAAAGATATAACTGCAAATTATGTTTTGTTTGTGTTTTTTGTTACCACTTTTCAAAGAAATTAATCAAAAACATATAACAGCGAAGACCCAATGTGTTTCTTTTATTAAAAAAAATACCTATATGAGTCATTTATTTTGTTTTTTAAACTCTAAGAGATTGTTATTGTTTTCCAAAGTAAATGTTTATTCGACTAATTTTATTTCAATTTACCTTTTACCCTAAAATTGGTGTATTTATTCATGTTCGTTTTATTCCACTGTTTTGTTGACATTTCTTCTCATCATTAATTGTTAAGATTTTTTTATTGTCCTCCTGTTCCTCGAATTACTATTACAACTATAATAACCAACCCAACTGTCATTTTACTTATTTATGTACTATGTGTATTTATTGCTATCTTTCTAACCTCAACTAAAAGACAATTAAAATATTTATTTTCTTTTCGTGTCTAATTTTCTAGATGATTAACTTTTTTAAGAACAAAAATATAAAAGAATTAACAAAAGAAAATAAGAAATGTTAACACTTAAGAAAACAAAAGAAAGAAAAACAATGTGTCTTACGTCTTAAAGAAACCACAGAAAATATAATGAAAAAATACAAAATCATTTGAGAATCATATTTTAATTCAAAGAAAATAATGGTCACGTACAAAATTCTCACAATAACTCATCACCATGCCATCATCATTTTGAAATCAATCGCCTGATCATCATCAATGTTGAATTAAGACCAAAATATGAAAGTAAAAACGAGTTATCGTTGACATCATCATCACCTGCATTAGCATTAAACCCCTGCACCGTAATGTTGAAACCAATGTTCATGTGTAACTTCATCATTTTTATGCACAACACCTCCTACATCATCATCATCATCTCCACCACAGAGTTGAAAACAAAAGTAATGATCCATCATCATAAGTATTAAAAAAAGAATATATTTTTTCTTTGTTTATTTTGTGTCATAATTAGAAAACGTTCTGTTCTTACAATTTTGTGATTCGTATAAAAAAGGAAACATTGTCGTCAAATATATAAATATTTCCATTTTAATTTAAAAAATGTTTATATTTATCTTTAAATAAAAAATTAACACTTTATGCAACGAAAATTGTTTTCTTTTGGTCGAAACTACAAACATTCATTGTATCATATAATCTGTAGTCTTATACAGTTTAGTTATATTTATTATTTATTTGGTTGTGTAGTTATTTACAATTATTATGGCTTAATTCGTTTTATATTTATAATTTTCTTTGTGTTGTTAATTTTTCTATTTTTATTTATTTATTTTTTTTTCTACTATATTTTCTACTGCCTAAGTGAGATTATTAACTTAGTCATGAAAAATATTTTTCCTACTCTCCAAACATGTTACATGTTACAAGAATTAATTAACTGATTTCCAATAGTATTTATTGTAAAGATAAAGATGATATGGATTAGTCCAGCATAAGGATACATTTCATGGAAACCACATAAACAACATGGATGAGCAGTTCCGTTTCTACTATATTTTCCAACTGTGAAATTTGCCTTTAGTACTGCTATCCACTTGAAAGGGTTATGTCAGTCCTTATGAAATATTACTTCATCTTCCTTCTATATTCGATAGTACAACTATAAATCATAGCCACTAAAATATATTAGATTTCGATGCATTGTGTTCGATTTTACTAATGCTTTTTTCAGAAACAGTACACAATCTTAGTATTGAAGCCCGGATATTTTTTGGTATATGAAAAAGGAGACCACCTTTTTATCGCTCTTTATAGATAGTTTTAAAAATAACAAATGAATGTTATTCTAAACAAGTTCTATTTTATTTTATCTTTTTGAAAAAAAACTTCAGCTACATTTTTATACCCTCAACTATATGGCTAGAGAGGGTATATATCATTTGATACGGCCAAAATGTGCTTAGTCGAAATTTCGATTTTAGACCCTAGGTCTCTTTCGACCAAATCTGGACATTTGGAGTCTATCTAGCGATATCCGTCCGTCCGCCTGTCTGGCTGGTGCGCACGATAACTCTAGAAGGGAGTATCCGATTTGATCCAAACTTGGTACATCGCATTTTTGTCAAACTTAGATCGAGTTCGGAGATTGGCAATATCGGCCCTCTCCTTCTGGTACCTCCCCCACAAAAGGTCGAAATTTTCAAAATTATATTTTCTGCACAGAAAGAGAAAGGATAATCAGATTTTTTCCAACTTTGCAAATCCTAATATCTTCGTCAGTGCTAGGTAAGGTGCGAAAATGGACAATATTGGTCCACTCTATCAGGTACTTCCCCCACAAAGGGTCACAATTTTGAATAATTACAACTCTTATAAAATGTTATGTAAGAGTCCGATTGTCTTCAAAGTTCACACATCCCCAACATCCCAGGGTCTGGTGTTAATATGGAATATATCGGTCTGCTCCTTGTGGTACCTCCCCCACAAAGGCTGAAAATTTTGAATATCCATGAAGCTCATAAAAAGCTCATAAAAATTTGCATTCGATTCCATTCAAGACTTGGTACATCTCAATATTTCCATCAACTACTACTATCTTTATAACATTTCTTGTTATAAAGGTCCGATACGAAATTGATCTGATATTTTCTAACTTGTTTAAAATAATGTATTTAAGAATTAAATTAATTTTATCATATTTAAATTTTGTATTATTTTTAAGATGTCAGATCTGTTTAGTTGATTTTACGTTTTTGTCATATAAAAAGTGCTTGTGTTTTTTTGTATTTATTTTTATGTTCTTTTTATATTTTTTTCATTTTTTTTTATTATTTATTATTATTTTTTCTTTTGCATTTTTCTAGGTAATCCCCATAGTCAAAATAATCCCAAATAATTGCTGTTACCCCATTGAGTTGTTAGTTATACCAAAAACAAACAGCAGCAACAAAAATGTACACAACACATCAAAATATGTTATGTTGTTATTCGTTATAAGTTTGTTTTGTTTCTTTGTTTGTATCTATTTGCGTTTCATATTGATTACGTTTTTGAAAAGCCTCGTTAAGTCATAAATGCGCAAAGAAGTCTTGGCCCATGATTTTTACAAGAGTTCATATTAATTAACTAAAAAAAGTATGAATAACATACACACATAAACACATTAACATTGAGTTTGAGTTTTGCCATGCATTAACTAACAGCATTTGCATTTTCCAAAAAAAAAGCAACAACATCAACTACCAACTACTGTAAATCTACAATTCTTAATCTATACCAATCTGAAATCTAACTCATTTTCCTACTTCTTGAACCAATTGAACCAAATTTGTCTTTTTCCAAAACCAACTACAACAACATTTGAAAAATCGAACATCAACTACAACAACAGCTAAAAACAACAAAAGCCATTCTAATTCTTCTTCTCCTACAACATGATGTACAAGAATTGACACGCCATAAAATCGCATGATCACCATTAAAAAACGAAAAAAAAAAAACAAATAATGTAAAATAAAAGTCTACAAAGCCATCTTACCCAAATGAAAAAAATGGACAAGACAAGAATAATCCTTACACTGACAAAACAACAATTTTGAACAAAGACTATGACTAACGAACTGCTAACGGAAACCTTGCAAACTTTTAAATTCAACTACCTACCAATCACAACTATCAAAATTCGCTTCAAACAAACAAACAAAAAATGTACAATCAGTCAGTCAATCAGTCAGCCAATAAAAACAACAACAACTTCTACAAAATAACAACAACAACAATATACTGAACTCCCTACATCAAGCTCTTAACTCTGAATGCTAATTTTGAAAAACAGCTCGCAAAACAATCAAGGTTTGTATTGAAAAAAGTATTTATAAACGATAATATTACATCACAGCCCCCAATTGCTATATATCTACCTATCTATCCTTCCCCCATTTAAAAATGTATAATATCAGATGAATTTAAATCTGTATGATTTTTGTATTTTGATGTAAAAATTCATAAATTGAAAACAAGTTATTAATGTATTTGTATAGTTTGTGTGGTATTAGTTTTACTTGTTAAAATTTGTTATCTTTCATTTCAATTGTTCAAAGGCGAATTGCGAAATTTATAAAAATTCTGCTTATTTATTGCGAATTGCTGCATTTAATTAAATTGTTGTAAGAAATGTCATTAATCATTTGAACATTTAACTAAAAACTATACCACACTGCACCATCACCACACCTACTCAAACCTCCTCTCACTAACACCACTCATAATGTCACGTTTGTTTAGCCTTTCACAATTGCTTCAAAAACGTTTGAACACCCGTATTTTTGCTAACTCAACACTTTAGAATTGTATTAGAAAATTTTATTTGGTTTGATTTTGGGGGAGTAACAGTTAAGTTAAAAGGACATAATATGTTTCCTGAAAAGATCTTAGATTTAGACTTTCCAGGTATAATACAAAGTGAGATAAAACACTGCAACAAAATCAAACGACGTAATTTTATTTAAATTAAATATTTAAACTTTTTTGAATGAGAGCAAAATTGTCGGAAATAGCATCCAATTTTAAAATAAGTTTAGATTTGTTCGAATTGGTCACCTTTGGTACGAATTATGGCCTTCAAACGGCCAATGAAACCATCACATGCTGCCCGAATGTTGCTCTGCGGTATTTTGGCCCATTTCCGGAGAAGCACTTGCTTGAGGTGATCGACTTTGGTACTTTTTGTTTTCCAAAATACTCCAGACACAATAGTCCAACAGATTGGTATACGGAGATTTTGGTGGCCATTGTGCGCTGGAAATGAAGCGAGGAATCTCATTTTGTAACCCTTAAGAATATTTTCGCGATAATATTCGGCATTTATTCTGATCCAAGGTCGATTAATACGAGGGAGAGCGACCATCGGCCAAATTCGGCAGTTCACCACTTTCGGCCAAACGAAGCAACTCATTAGCTCTTTTGAGTCTATTTTCTTTCTGTTGTGGTGTAAGTTCTTGCATTTTTCGGCCACCGCTACGCGGGTTGCGATCAAGTCGCCTCTTTACTTTTCGAACCATTTCTGCTGATGTTGCTGTTTTCCCCCGCCCACGTCCTTGACGTCGGGCTACGTTACCAGTATCACGGTAACGAGCGATGGTACGAGACACAAAAGATTTGTTCACATTTAAATGCTGGAGTGCTCTAACGATAGCCACTTGTGGTTTTCCAGCCAAATATAAAGGAATCATACTATCACGCTTGAATTCCGTCACGAATAACATGTTTTCTGTAAAATTCTCACCAAAATGCGCTTGTACGCTTGTAAAAAATATAATGATTTATTAATTTTAACTACTGTCGGACGAGTAGCTTAGAAATGACAGCATTCTAATGTTGGTTGCAGTTTTTTCATGTCACCCTATATATGCTATTTTTATTTTTACAGTGTCCTTTCTTGACTCAGATTGACTTGTTTTTTTTTAGGTTTTAAAAAATTGCAACTTTCTCTCAAAATCCAACCAAATTTTAGTCAGCACTATTGTTTTTTGTCAAGAGGTTTCGAGCACAATGTAGTCCTAACACATCACATAATATATTAAAAAAATACAAAATCCCAAAAAAAAGTCAAATTGGTTAATAGAAGTCATGTTTATTTTTAAAGTGTTAAATTTTCAATATTGTTATTTGACTATTAATTCTTTAAATTAAATGTAATTTATTGAAAATAATCTTAGCAAAACGAAAGAGTTTTTTTTAGAAAAAAAAATCAGAATACGTACTCAAAATATATTTTGAAAGAACTAGGATTTAAAATTTCCAATGTGAAGATTGTAAAGAATAAACATTAATCGGGCCAACTTACAAAATTTTCTTCAAAACAATTTCATTACTTTGAATTTGAATTTAATAACTACCACTAAATTGGAAAAATTATTTCTCAATATAACTAGTATTTAGATGAGAGGTAAAAATACAAATTTAGAACATACCGTTTAGCTAACCTATAGGAACTAACATAATGCACTCTGTATATTGGTTACAGCTAGCCTGTATTGAAAGCAACACAAAGCTAAACCTAACACCACTAAACAGTCACCAAACCAAACACAGAACCCAAACTTAAAAAATCTGAGGTGTAAGTACACAGTAATAACTTAATGTAATTTTTATTTCTATGTTTTTTTTAAAAAGCCAAAATCTAAACTTAACCCAAATGACACGGTATAATGGATTTTTGAAATTAACCCCCTTAACTTTCACAGCCAACCACCATAAATCATATCATGAAAAAAGGCATATTTCTAATTTTTCTTCCTTTCTCCTCTCAAATTTGCTTTAGAAAAAGCGATGTCAAAAAATGGCAATGGCGAAAAGGATGACGAAGGCAATAGCCAAGATACAATGTCACAGCGTGGCAATTCAGATGATGATGATGGTCGTAAATCGGAATCGCCTAGCGAACCACTGCCTATACACCAGAAACGAGATAATTTCTATTCATAAAAAAAGACAACTAAACCTTTCCATGCCTCAATCCACTGCAAGAAAACAAAAATAGCTCTTATGGTCACACAAACACACATACATGAGTATCAAATACGCAACAATTTTAAAGAAAAACAAAACCAGAAATATTTATTTTAACAATGCAGAACAGAAGCTCTGAACAAAACTACAAAATGTAAACAATTAATGCATTTATCTTAAGTAATGAAATAACACAAAAGAAAACAACTACAAAAAACTGCTACGAGTATATAACTTGGAATATCATAATCGTTATACTTCTACATATACAAAATATAACAATTTCTTTATTTTGGAAAATAGATTTATTTACTAAGACTTAATGTGAAACAAGAATATATATGCTGTATTTATATTTTCTATTAAATGACATTAAATCAATCGAATTTTAGAAAATCATGTTGGATATTTTTTATGTTGCACAAAAAAATGTAAACATTTTTCAAGAAGGCTATTCAGTTTCTAACCAGAATTGTTATGCAAAAAACCTTTTCTTAAAGTGCAATTTCAAGAGCATTGAATTTATAAAAGATATTTTATAAAAGTATTATTAGCGTATCACAATTGGACTATTTTTTTTCAAATTTAGTACGGTCCTGGCACTGAATTAATCGATTTACTGACCAGATATCTTCTATTCCTTTGCTGTATTTGTAAAAATGAAGACCAATGTAATTGTTAGACTAAAGTGAATTCAGTATTTATTCAATGAGTGGTATATCAAACTACTAGCGAGCAGAAAGTGGACTCTCAACTAAACTCGGGTGTCGGTAGGCAAAATATGCGTACTTCCATAAGCAATTAAAAAAAAATAGCTTTGCAATATCAAATAACTAAAAAAAGCCAAGTGACTTATACCTTTTGCCGGTATGAAATCATAATGTTGGTAGCGAACAGCAAATATTGCAAAGCTAGAAAACATTGAGTATAATCAGAAGTTAAGCCAATGGTCGAACACTACAGTCTTAAGCAACCAACTGATTGAATCTTCAGCAGTAATATAACAATTTTCTAAAAATATTGCCATTTCGGCAGAAGGTTTTGTAGCTGCAACTACGGCGGTGTCTCATATCTAACTCGTATTAACCGTTTTTTATACCCTACAGCACATAGTGGTAAGGGTATTATGTCTTTGTGCATTTACATGGAGAAAGAAGCGAGATAGACCTATAGTTATTTATGAGGATTTTCATAGAATCACTTTCTGAGTCGATTTATGCTGTCAGTCCGTCCATTTATTCCTGTGAATAAAATGCAGTTTGTTTGGCCCAAAGACGAATCCTATTAAAATTGGTGATAATCGGATCAGATTTAGCTATAGCTCCCATATATCTTCAATCGACTTGGGGATAATTGTCCACCAAATGGCTAATATAAGTCCAAATGGCCTATATTTTGGTACATCCCATTGAATTCAGTCTAGAAGCAAGTACATTAAATTTGGATTGGTTCAGGTATAGCTATAGCTCCCATATATATGTCTCATCCGATTTGGTGTTTAAGTCCCACACATTCGTTATATGCATTCGACAACAATGATATTTGGTACCATGGTACAATGAAGAGAAGGTAGGCCAACTTTGAAAAAATTGCAAGTATAGAGGTCTACCTGTTTGGCTTGTAATGTCGGAATTAGTATCAAAATAATAAAAAAATCAAACAACTTGTTGCATTTATTTTGAATAAATAATTGAAAACCGCGAAAACTGAATGAAAGGTCAACACTTCTTTTCAAAACCAGGTTCTATATATCTCTAAAGGATTATTTCGCTACAAAAACTCTAGATTTTGTCGATGCATACGATGAAATAAACATTTTGAAAACATCCGAATTTGAATGTTTTCTGAACAATTTTTTTGTTATTGAAAAAAAAAAACACATACATAAACAAATAAATATGACATATCAAGCCAAGAAAATAAAAAAATTGAAATCATATGGTATCATAGCCCGACCTTGATATCATAGTACCATGTTTGGTACTAGATATCTTATAAAATACGGTCTGTGCCAAATTTTATCGAGATCTTTATAGCTCCCATATATATCCTTAATCCGATTTCAGGTTTATTGTGCAAAGAATGGCTAATAGCAGCCCTGATGGAGTGCATTTCGGGGCGTACGTTTCCATTTTGTACAACTCGGCTCCGATATATATTTTTTAATATAATCCTTCTCCAAGAGATATCATGCAAACTATAACTGCTCTAAAGCCAAATGTTGATAGGTGGTATGATCTACTTGAACTAAATTATTTTGTTACGGGAGCTCTAGTTAATATGCATAATGGTGCAGATTATCATATAGTCGGCCCCGGCCGACTTTTGACTTTTCCTTGCTGGTTTATCTGTTCAACTTATTTGTTATTTTTCACAATAAAAGTTATGTGAGCTAATGAATGTATGTGTACATATCTAGCCACATTCTCTGGCGTTCATTACAACTCACCGGTAATTATAATCTTTAGAAATGTTTTCAAAGTGAAAGGAAACCAGTGCGATCCTTATAATTAAATTTCCTGAAATTGCATTTAAACTGAGCACAAATCTCCGGATTTTGAGTTCCGATTTCGTTCCATCCCAACAATATAAAGTATATCCACACATGTTTCTAACACTAAAAGCATTGAATATTTCTTTCCAAAACTTAATTGAGACTTCCTGAAACAAAAAAATAGCGCAACATACATATTTCCACACACACACAACTTACAATCAATGAAACCTAAGAAGAAAAAAAAATAAAACATGTAAAATGAAGCTTAATTGACTGATAATATTATTTTAAATGAAAATGAAGAAAACAAACCTAAAAATCAAAGACTAAGAGAATTAGCATTAATTTCTGTGTATGAAAATGGTCAACCAATGATTGCTTTTGAGAATTGTTATTTCCCAAAAAAAGACTAAAACAAATTGAAGTTAAAAATACTTTGTAAAATTGCTACATCTTTATTAAAAAAGAAATACACAAAACTGTAGCAACCAAAAAAATTGTCATATGAGAAACTTATAAAAAAATAAATTATAACAAAAATGCATATGATGAGACACTTTCAAAAATAACAACCAAACAAAACATTTGCAAAACAAAAATTTCAACATATCATTATATTCATAAAAATTCATTAGCGAAATAAGTAACATAAAACATTTAAAAACATATTTATTAACAAATTCTTAAAGAATACCAAAAACAGTGAAAACCCATAAAATATAACTAACAACATACATACATAAACTATATGAATATTTGAATTTATGCAATTACATACAGCATACATTTATCATATACATATATATAAACGAACCTACATTTACAAAAAATGTAATTGTTGTTGATTCTTTTTGAAAGAAAAAAAAAAGAAGAAAAACTTTGAACAGTAATGAAAAAACAAAACGTATTGAAACGAACGACTAAACAATCCTATTTGAGATATCCTAACATAAAGTAAAAAGTTTTAGATACAACAAATATATATTGGAAAGAAATTAAAATAACGTATTCTTTAGTAGCAATTAGGCAAACAAAATTAGTCCGAAAATTTATTTACTTATACTTTCCGGGAGTTATTTTAATAATTTGTTTAAAGGTGGATATTTTTCTTAAGCCCTAATGACATAATTATGTTTTTACATTAACGGGGAAAATGCTAGATTGCAGACAAAAGCGTTGGATATATCACGCTTTGTCTCGGAAGCTTTGGAAGTACGTTACCTAACTATAATAAAAATATTTCAATAAAGAGAATAATTGATTCAAACCTTCTGGATCCGTCCGACTCTTTGTTAAAATCGCCATAGATTCACAATATATACTACCAACATTTTCCAAACGCAACTTAAAAAATGAAAAACAGCAGTCGCTCAACTCAGAGTCTTCGGATACACTGGGTTTTTAATGGATCATCTAGGTCGTTTCCATTAAAGTTGATTTGGTCAGTATGGTCTCAATTAATACAATACTTCTAATTTTATAGTGTTGTTGTAGACTTTACGCAAAACTACAGGGTGAGATAAAAAAACTGCAACAAAGTCAAACGCCATAATTTTTAATTTTTTTTTAATCGTTTGAATGAAAGCAAAAAGCAAAAGAAACGGATTGGTATCCGGAGATTTTAGTGACCATTGTGCGATGGAAACGAAACGAGGAATCTCATTCTGTAACCGTTCTCGGGTGGCGCGTGCTGAGTCCTGTTGGAATTTCCAAGGTCTGCCTCCAATATGTTTGGTCATTTTGTTTGTTTACAAACTGCTGGACAACGAATGTTTTCTCATCGAAGAAAATCAAATTCGGCACTTCACCACTTTCGGCCAAGCGAAGCAACTCTTTAGCTCTTTTGATTCTATTTTCTTTCTGTTGCGGTGAAAGTTCTTGCACCTTTTTGGAATTTCAATTGCTTTACCCCGAGCCCATATGTTCAGCTCACGAGCCATTTTTCGACCACTGCGACGCGGGTTTCGATCAAGTCGCTTCTTCACTTTTCGAACCATATCTGCTGATGTTGTTGTTTTCTTCCATCCACTTCTTTGCCGTCGGGCTACGCTACCAGTATCACGGTAACGAGCGATGGTGCTCTAATGATAGGCACTTATGGTTTTCCAGCCAAAATATAAAGAAATCACGTGATAGTGTGATTTCATCACGAAAAACTTTTCTGGAAAATTCTCACCAAAATGCTTTTGTACGCTTGTAAACAATACAATGAGCTGTCACTAGAATAATTTTAACAGCTGTCGGACAAGTGACTTAGAAATGACAGCAGTCTGAATTTGGTTGCTGTTTTTCATCTCACCCTGTATAAAGCAACAAGAAAGGGAAATGAACAATATAAAAAAGATTAAACATTTTTCTAGCGGTCTCTTTGGAAATATTTTCTCAGTAGAGGTAACATCGTTGAAACAAATCATTGACAATTCCAATTTTGTTTAGCTGAATTTTCTTGAAAAAGTGACTTTTTAAGAATGTTAGAAATCATTGGTAGAATGTATGTTTGTAAGATTTCAAAGACGTCGATAACGAAATGGATTTTTTAAAATATGGCTCCCAAAAGAACACCTCTATATTCCACAACCTGTTCTTAATTTTAATATAAAAATATTGAAAAATCAGAACTTAATTCCATTTATTCATTCATTTTCGCTGTCATTCTGAATTCATAAAAAGGGAATACAAAAATTGTTTTTATTAATTTGACACTACCGTAAAAGCATTTTAAATGATTATGAAAAAATACTTTTTTATATAAAATTAAAATATATAATTAAATAAAATATATATTAATATTTATCTTACGAACTCCTAACAAAATTCTTTTAACAACTACTGCAAATTAAAACCATTTCACTATAATGGGGCAATATAGTTTATACATGTTCCCAAGTACTAAATTTAAACTTCAAAAGTGAAAAATATATGAATAGCACACAGTTCAAAGAACTGAAATAAAAAATAAATTAATAAATAAATAAATAAAAATAACATAAACGGTGTTTTTAAATAAACTATTTTCATAGATTATTTAAAAATTCTGTTCCATTAAAATTTAAAAAATATACACAGCAATTTCCATGTACCTATTCAAATAAAAAAGTACTCTCAAAATCATGAAAAATATGTAAACCTCGATTTAAAAAAATCAAGTATTTCAAATTCAAATATCCCTAATAAGAACCATAAACAATATAATATATATTTTATAAGTCAATTATTACCCTCTTTCCCAATAAGAAACCATTTAAGATCACATGAAATCCAATACAAAATAAAACAAAAATAATATTCAGTCATTTATGCCCAAATAAAATCTGAAAATCAAACGCAAATGGAAAGAAAATTAAAATTCCCCTAAACTAAAACCATTAAGGGTTCTTGTAGAATAGAAAACCCATGGCAATTACATAATAAAATGCAAAAAAACAACGATTAAATAAAATATTTTTTTAGTTTTAAAATTCCTTGAATATGTACAAAACTACATACATATATTTATAGTATCAACAAATATTATCATTATATACATATATATTTATATTCACAAACAATCAGTTTAATTTAATTTCATATATACCGGGTGTCCGAAAATGTATGTTTTAAAAATGAAAGCATCCTTAATATGCTGCTCACTGAATTAAAAATGATACGTGTATTGATATTCCCCTTCACATCAGGACACCGTGTATGTAAGCTAAAAAACGTTTTATATAGCATAAAATATTGTTGTTGAATATGATTTTGAAAATAAATATTATTTCCCGACAAATATTTTCTTTGAACACAAAGGTGCTATATAAACACATAATTTATGTATATTATTTTATTTACATTTAGTATACAAAAAATACACAAAAACAAGCCACCATAAAATAATAGTCATACATATATTGTACACATAGAAGGAGCTATGATTCCCTTTTATTTTATTTTGTTTGCCTTATTTTATTTTTGTTTTTTTAGAAGAAAAAAAAAAAAACAAACAAAAAACACACCCATTTTGCCTTATTTCAAAAAAATAATAATTATTTAATAATTTGTGTAAAACTTTGTTTTTAATCTTTAATTATTTTTAACATAAACAAAACGTTAAATATTATTTTAAGTATGAAATAAACAGCAACCCTAAATATTATCCATATATAAATATATATAAAGACATAATCATATACTTATAATATAAATATAAAATGAATAATAACAAGAACAACAACGTTATTCTAAAATCCACAACAAGAAAAAAATAACTATGAATATTGTATATTATAAAAAACAACAAATACAAAATATTGTACGTTAAATCATATTACATTATTATTACATACTATACTACATACATACTATTATTATACCATTACAAAGAGACAAAACATAAAAAACACACACACATAAAAATATACTACATATTGTAAGTTATTATTAAAAACAAAATATAAGAAAAGAGAAATGTTATCAAATAAAATAAAAAATAGTTGAAAAGTATAATTTCGGTTTTTTATCTATAGATGGATGAAGAAGGTATGTGATATAAATTACAACATTCACAACAAATTCACAAGGGTAAGACTACGAGCTGTGGGAGAACATTCGATTCATGATCTCAGTGTACATTCAAACACGGATAAATTTGTCATCTATAACTTCGCAAAATGGCTTTATATCTACTGGGTGAAATGAAAAAACTGCAACTAACTTCAGACTGCTGCCATTTCTAAGCCACGTACAAAAGCATTTTGGTGAGAATTTTTCAGAAAAATTTAATAGTGATGGAATTCAAGCGTGATAATGTGATTTCTTTATATTTGGCTGGAAAACCAAAAGTGGCTATCGTTAGATCACGCCAGAATTTAAATGTGAATATATCTTTTATGTCTTGTACCATCTCTCGTTACCGTGATAATTGTGGCGTAGCCCAACGTCAAGGAAGTGGACAGAATGATCAGTAGAAATGGTTCTAAAAGTAAAGAAGCGACTTGATCGAAACCCGCGTCGCAGTGGCCGAAAAATGGCTCGTGAGCTGAACATATCACAATATTCCATTCGGAAATATTGAAAAATGAGCTCGGGGTAAAGCCATTGCAACTCCAAAAAGTGCAAGAACTTACACCGCAACATAAAAAAATAGACTCAAAAGAGCTAACGACTTGCTTCGCTTGACCGAAAGTGGTGAACTGTCAGCACGCACTACCCAAGAATGGTTACAAAATGAGGTTCCTCGCTTCATTTCCAGCGCACAATGGCCACCAAAATTTCCGCATGCTAATCTGTTGGACTATTGTGTCTGGAATATTTTGGAAAGCAAGGATGGCACTAAAAAATACCAAAGAGTCGATCACCTCAAGCAAGCGCTTCGTCGCGAATGGGCCAAAATACCGACGGGCAACATACGGGCAGCGTATGACGGTTTCATTAGCCGTTTTAAGGCCATAATTCGTGCCAAAGGTGACAAATTCGAACAAATCTAAACTTATTATAAAATTTTATGCTATTTCTGTAATTTTTTGCTTTCATTCAACAATTTTGTTGCAGTTTTTTATCTCACCCTGTATTAGAAGCTTTTCTCCATCCTTTCTACTTCTCTACAAAAATCTATCACCTTTCAACTCTTTCTTTTTCACGTAGGATGTTCGCAATGGACCGAATGGTCCCCCAATGAGTTAGTAACAATTTCAATTGTATGTACACATTATCCCAACTCAACCTTTTTTTAACTATCGGGAACAAAGTATATTCTGACTCACTTTTTTCTTGGTTGCTTTTCTATTGAGGTTACGATTGACACTGGGGTATGAAACAGTTTTTAATGGAGAGCTTTTGTTTAACATAGCGAATATTCAAACGTTCTTTTCCAGTTCTTCTTAGCCTTATTGGCGGATTGGTTTCATCGATTTAGCTACAACCCGGAGCCCAAAATTGTTTCATAAGAGATTTGTGTTTCTCCAGAAATATCCTGTATTTCAAAGCCATCCTGTTATATGACCTAGACCTAGATAGGAATGAAATTTTGACCTGTACGTTTTGAGGTATCATGAAGACAGACTATAAAATATGCCAGCAAGGCTAATTAATATACAGGCAACGGATTGGTTTTGTATTTTTGTACAGGTGGCTCTCAGCACGCTTTTGCATAGTCAACATGCTGATTGACCCAGACGACCTACTCAACTTCAAAAACACATCTAATCATTTTCAAGAATTTTAGTTCATTGTTTGCGTATTTATACCCTACCCCAGGGTATTGTCAGGGTATTATGTCTTTGTGCATTTGTTTGTAACATGGAGAAGGAAACGAGATAAACCCATAGTTACATTTGAGAATCCTCATAGAATCAGAATTCTGATTTGATTAATGGATGACCGACGTCCGTTCGTCCGTCTGTCTGTCCATGTATATTTGTAAACAAAGTAGAGGTCGGATAACCCATCGAGATGAAATATTGCACAAATCATTGTTGGCCCTATAGCTCCCTTATATATGTTTCAGCAAATTTTGTGTTTAAGTTTGCACATTCGCAATATGCACTCCAAAACAATCATATTTGGTACCAGACAGCTCGGAAAAGCCTCTGCCAAATTTTATCGAGATCGGATCAGATTTAGGTATAGCACCCATACATATCTTTATCCGAGTTCACGTTTATTGTACTAAATGGGGTCAGTTTGGCAAGTCCGACCAAATTCAGTCTAGGAGCAAGTTTTTCAAATTTGGTTAACATCGGTTCAGATTTAATTTTAGCTCCCATAAGAAATACCTTTGGCAAATTTTATCGAAATCGGTTACTACAAATATGCAGTGCCAGCTCAAAATGGATGGATTTTTGCACATTTAACCGAATTTTTCCATTTGGTGAAACTCGGTTCCCATATATTAATATCACGCTACGAGTCGCATGGTCTGAGGGGTTGGAGTCCGAATTGAAGCTTTTTGCTTTTGGAGATGATTTCAAAATATTTAGGGATTGCAAAATTCCATTTAGGGCTGAACAGAAGCCTACAAATTTGGATGGTCATCACGAAAATTTCCACTAAACCTCGAATATTTTTTCATCCCGGTGGAATCACAAATACATTGATGCTGATAGCCAAGATATGGAATATATAGCAAAATAGATACAAATATGTTACTACGATTATAAGTCAACAATGGCTGGGCTAATTTTGACAACTCTCACCAATTCGGAATGTCCTCTTGTCAGAAAAGAGTGAAATCACGAAAAAAATATGCCAATAAAAAAACTGAATACTGTTTGTAATATTCTTTTTAATTTTTATAATTTTTTACATATCATATAATTTTTTTTCAATTAGACATACAATTTTTAATTGTACATTTTGCATGGGGGTTAGAGTCAGAATTGACGCCTATTGTTTTTTTTTTAATATTCCTGATTTTCCAGTCACAATTAAAAACCAATCCACACGGAATTTTGCTTGAGGATAGAGTTTAGGACAGAACAGAAGTCTAGCATTTCGGATGGTCATTAGATTATATATATAACTAAAAAATTAGCCACAATTTTTGTGTGGAATTATTATGAATACCTTTCAGTATCAACATTTGTACAGGACTGTATGGCTATATTTCAAACGCGAATCTGACAAAATTAATTTGGACCTAAGGGGGCTTCCATAATAATATACTGTTGTAGGGTATCACATGGTCGGCCTCGCACTCGACTATTGCCTTAGCTTACTTGTTATACCCTCCAGCAAAAAAGGTATGGAGGGTATATTAAGTTCGTCATTCCGTTTGTAACTCATCGAAATAATCATTTTAGACCCAACAAAGTATATATATTCTTGATCAGCGTAAAATTCTAAGACGATTTAGCCCTGTCCGTCCGTCTATCCGTCTGTCCGTCTGTTGTAATCACGCTACAGTCTAAACGAATTAAGATGGGAAGCTAAAATTTTGCACAGATCTCTCTTTTGTCTGCAGGCAGGTCAAGTTCGAAGATGGGCTATATCGGTCCAGGATATCGTATAGCCCCCATATAACGGTACCCCCGATATTCGGTATTTTGATGATGTTAACCACATTTTTCAATGGAATTGTCTGAAAATCCACACAAGTAGTTCCTTGTGGGTACTTTATTCCTCGGCAGAGAATTATCTACATAGGTCCACAATATCGTATAGCCCCCATATAACGGTACCCCCCGATATTCGGTATTTTGATGATTTTACCCACATTTTTCAATGGAATTGTCTGAAAATCCACACAATTAGTTTCTTGTGAGTACTTTACCCCCTGAGAGAGAATTGTCTATACAGGTCCACGATATCGTATATCCCCCATATAACGGTACCCCCCGATATTCGGTATTTTGATGATTTTACCCACATTTTTCAACGGAATTGTCTGAAAATACACACAAGGAGTTCCTTGTGGGTACTTTATACTTCGGCAGAGAATTATCTATATAGGTCCACGATATCGTATAGCCCTTATATACCGGTACCCCCGATATTCGGTATTTTGATGTTTTAGCCATATTTTTCAACGGAATGGTCACAAGGGATTCTTTGTACACAAGGGGTTCTTTGTGAGCACTTTACCCCTGAAACGGAATTGTCTGTATAGGTCCACAATATCGTATATCCCCCATATAACAGTACTCCCCTATATTCGGTATTTTGATGATTTTACCCACATTTTTCAACGGAATTGTCTGATAATCCACACAAGGAGTTCTTTGTGAGTACTTTACTCCCTGAAAGAGAGTTGTCTGTATAGGTCCACGATATCGTATATTCCCCATATAACGGTACCCTCTGATATTCGGGATTTTGATGATTTTAGCCACATTTCCCAATGGAATTATCTGAAAATCCACACAAGAAGTTCCTTGTGAGTACTTTACCCCCAGACATAGATTTGTCTATATAGGTCCACAATAGCGTATATCCCCCCATATATCGGCACCTTCCGATATTAGGTATTTTAAAGATTTTAACAGAATTTTCAATGGATTTTATTTTTTTGAATATTTTCTAATTCATTCCAAATGGAACTGCTTTTTTGTTTATTATGGAATAGTTTTCAACAGTTGTTGGTTCTTTTAACATTTTAGGTTTTAGGTAAAAAATGTTCAATATCGGTTCAAATCTTTACAAAAACTGCATACAGTGTCAATGAAGAATATTACAATTTTAAATGTACGTCCTGACCACAATTTCAAGTCGAAGAGGATACAATTCGCGTTTTTATATGTGTAGAACACATCTCCCCAAAAATCGTTTGATGTATATCCGGGTTTTCAGATGGTCCCCATAACGGGCTTTAAATTTTCCCCATAACGGTGTGTTTTGAAAGTCATAATCACAATTACTATTGAAATGATTCTTTGGGTTAATAACATATACAATTTTTCATACCCTCAGGCTTATGGCTACAGAGGGTATATACCAAAACGTGTAGTATATGAGTGCTCTCTAGGGAGTTTGAGTACACCCGATTTGGTCATATTGTAAGTTTTCACATGGTGGAGTGTACAAAAATTTCGCCTCTTCCTTAATCCTAACATTTAACGTGAAAATTACTCAACCTGCGTATTCTGTTTAGCCCTTTATACTTTTCTACTTTTGAGAAATTCAAATCATAACTGCATTTATAGATTAAAATATTATTTATTTAGTTGTATAATCTTGAATGAATAATATCTGAAAAATAATTCAATTTCAGGCAATATTTAAACTTGTTCACATCGGCCATAAAACAGCAGATTTGCATTCAACTGTTGATATTAGATACAAAACTTACCAAATCGGGTGTCCTCAAACTCCCTTTAAATATGTGATAGCCTTACAGGGTGAGATAAAAAACTGCAACAAAGTCAAACGCCATAATTTTTACATTTTTTTTAATTTATTAAATGAAATAAAAAAATGTCGGTAACTTTTGAGAAAATTAAATCGTAATTGTATAATCTTGAATAAGTAATATCTAAAAATAATTAAATTGCTGGCAATTTTTAAACATTTCCACATCGACCATAAAACAGCAGATTTTTATTCAACAGTTAATATTGGTTATCTTTAATTTACTTTTTGGTTATCGTTTAATTTTATACGTGTTGCACCAAAATCTATGTAGACAACTTCTCAATTTGTTTATTTGGTGGAGGTAGAAAAATGCCCGAACTTATCACAAAATTTTGCCTCTTCATCTTAGTTAGTGAATGCTAACAAATTAATAGCGTATTTGTAAATGCTTCACATTGATTCTCACGATAGTTCATTTAAAATTGGCGTGGTTAATTAAATTCTATTAAAATCAATAGAAATAGCTTCATACATTTGAGAACGCAGACTATTGATACCTACAAATAACAAACAATTGCATAGTAACGAAGAGTACATACAAACTGTCACTTCTGTATTTAGCCCTTTAGTTTGTTTCTAATATGGATTTGAATTTTTATAATATTTAACAACTAAATAATTCACAATGCATACACCACATTTAAGGTACATATTATTAATATTCCATAAGTACTTTGGGTCTGTTGCAGATACACAGATATGGTCCGGCATATCTGAATAAATTAGTAGCCCTTTGGGAAATGATCTAGTCTGTTAACTGAACATAAATAAAGGAAAAATATTGGCAACAAGATTGAGTTTCTTCTTAGCTTCACAGCCATAAAAATAATATTTCAATTTAAAATAAATTCTAAAATATTCTGTTTTTACTCAAAACAAGCTAATGTTTGGAGACCGGTTTTTATTGAATATATTTCCACTGTGTTGGTAGCATCCACATGTACATCTCATTTATCAATTCTGAGCAATTTTCCATTCAGATTTCTTGCATTTGAGTTATTTAACAATTTTTCGTGCATTCTCAATGACTTAATTGTGGTTTCTTGTTTTTATACCCTCCACCATACTATGGAGGGTCTATTAACTTTGTCATTCCGTTTGTAACTCCTCGAAATACTCATATCAGACCCAACAAAGTATATATATTCTTGATCAGCTTAAAATTCTAAGTCGATTTAGCGATGTCCGTCTGTCTGTCTGTCTGTCTGTCCGTCTGTCTGTCTGTTGTAATCACGCTATCTTTCGAATGAATTGAGATAGGTGGCTAAAATTTTGCACACATGTTTATTTTTCCAGTAGGCAGGTTAAGTTCGTAAATGGGCCATGAAGGTCCACGTTTTCATATAGCCCCCATATAACGGTACCTCCCTATATTCGGTATTTTGATGATTTTAGCGACATTATTCACGGGAATTGTTTGAAATTTGGTATTTGAAGTTCAAAATGGATACTACACCCTAAGACGGAAAATTATCCGTGCAGGTCCACGTCTTGGTATAGCTCCCATATAACGGACATTATTCACGGGAATTGTTTCAAATTTGGTATTTGAAGTTCAAAATGGATACTACACCCTAAGACAAGTTTCAAGTTTCGAATTTGAATATGGTAGTGGCTTATGACAAACAATGCCTATGTATGTCCACGTCGTATAGACCCCAAAATAACGGCTATATTCGGTATTTTTAAAATTTTAACAGAATTTTTTAAGGATTTTATTTTTTGAAAATTTCCAAATTCGTTGCAAATGGTGGAGGGTATTAAAAGTTCGGCCCGGCCGAACTTACTGCTTTTTAACTTGTTTTTTTTAATTTCCACTCATGTTAGAGACGACATGCTTGAATTGAATGCCAGATATATTCCCAAACATGTTAGAAAGGGGTATAGCACACACAAAACTGTTAGGAACCAATCCACATATACCACAAATTTTGCACATACCAATATTTTTATCTGTAATAGATGAAGTATGAAAATTGAATACTTCTGTCCGCTATATCTGTTACCTCACGCATATTTCCATATTTTCTAATATTTTGTATAAAGTATAGGAAGTAGTCAATATACTCAAAATCTGCACCTTGCAATATTTTTATCAGTCTTAGGTCAGATACGAATGGGTCTATATTGGCCAACTGCTACGGAACCTCCCTCCTAAAGGGTCAAGAGTTTAAATATTCATAACTCAAGGCTGGAGGTATAAGTCTGTCTTCAAAACCGACTGATACTATTTTACTTTTTTTCTTTTTAGTGATTTCATTGTGATTTTTTTATAATTTTTTTTTAAAGAAAAAAGACTTAATACAATTAAAATTGAGTAGAATTCATAAGAAAATGATATAGTTAGTCAACTTAATGTAACTATAAAGATTTTTTGTTGCAGTTTCAATAAATTCTAAAATACTCCGTTTTTACTCAAATCATGCTAATGTTTGGAGATCGGTTTCTGTTGAATATTTTCCCACTATGATGGTAGCATCCATATCCAGCGTCTCTTTAACAAATAATGACATATTTTCCATTCAGATTACCTGCTATTGAGTTATTCAATAATTGTTGATGAATTCTAAATGAGTCAAATATGGTTACTGATCGTTTTCTAACTTCCGTTCATATTAGAAGAGATGCGATTGTTTTGAGTTGAGTGCAAAATGTATTCTAAAACAATGCTGAGCTAGAAGGTCTTCTAGGGCAAGCGGCTAATTTCTCGTACTTTTTCTTAAACAACGAAAGACAATTAGTGTCTACGAATTATTAATATAATTCTTTAAATATTGACTTTAATACCAGTTGGACAAAATTTATATATAAAAACGTTAGAAATAAATTGTAGAATACAAAGAAAAACAGAGTATCAATTTGCTCTCAAATATTCTGTTTTATGAACCCATGCGGTAGAACACTATTTTGAGCAGCAATGGTTTATAGATAGTAATGCCATAGACAAATAAAGGTGTAGACTAAAAAGTTTTAAAATTTATCCCTTCCGGCAGATGCCACTATGGTTGATGTTGGGCCAGTAAAGTCACTCAGGGCTAGTGAATTTACTCATTTTTCTGTTATTTAAGTTCTATATTTTTATATTTCACGACTATTTCATTTTCAATTGATAAATAATAATAAATCATAAAAATATTTAATATTTTGTATTTTGAGAGAATTGAGTGAATAGACTTAGGCTCTCTCACAGCATTAACGACATCTATTGAAGCACTTTTTTCGAAGATTACAGATGAGACAACTTTTTAGTCTATACCTTTATTTGTCTATGTTATTACCTAGCAGGTTTAATGCATGTTTACGTTAGAGATTTTTCCGGGGTATACAATGAACCCGACTGATTTTTAACAACGTAGACATACTATTAGAGTTGGAACTTGTAATTGTATTTTCAAACCGTCATCGAAAAAATTCGGGGTGAATTGTAACACTTAGACCAAAAGTGTTAGATTTGGCTGAGGGCTACTATCGTCACTAAGCAATATAAAGCCGTCGTATGGTAGGTATGGAATGCTTCCAATAGACAGGAAGGCAAAAAATTTAGTAAAAACTTGTCATATTTGTTCAATCGTAACACAACCCTGGGTCGCTGCCTAATGTGAAGCATGTTTTAGTGTCATTTGACTACTATTCCACATATTTAAATTTGAAGTGCACAACTTCAGATTTAATAAATAAGGCAATGAAGAAAATTTTCTCCGAACATGTGTTGCCGAAATATGTCAGCGATGAATTCAAATGTCAAAAAATGACAGAAAATAACATATCGCTAATCAGAACTCCTCCTTATTGGCTTCAGGCGAACTGTTGATAAGCCCTTAGTAAAATGATAACAATTAGCTGCTGAGCACAAATACGATTACAAAGAGGATATTCATATCAATGTACATCGTCAAAGGACTCCAACATTAATGTAGGAGACAAGGTTTTAATGCAAAATGTTTTTTTCCTCAACAAAATACTCCAAATATGGTTGAAAGAAATGGAAGTGAATTTAAAGTTGTCAAAGGAGGTTACACCGTTTTATGAAATAATAGCATGGTTAAAGCTCAATTGTAAGAAGATTCAACAGCCCAGCAACATCTACAAGTGGATACATCTATCAGCAAAAAGCCAACTTTGATAGTGACAGACTCGATTTAGACATCCATTATTGCCTGCCAGTAACTCATACCTCCGAATAAAGGACAATTGAAGCTAAGACTGCATAAGTTAAAATGCAGGTAAGTTCCGCCACCATTTTGAAGAAACTTGAAAATTTTAAATAAAAATCCGTTACAATATACCTCTAAAATAAAACCCCTTTATCGAGAACCTATATAAATATTTCGCTTCTAGGGGATAAAGTACTCACAAGCAACTCCTTGTGTGAATTTTCAGAAATTTCCGTTGAAAAATGTGGCTAAACTCATCAAAATACCGAATATCGGGGGTACCGTTATATGGGGCCTAAAAGATATCGTAGATCTATTTAGATAATTCTCTTTCAGGAGATAAAATACTCACAACAAACTCATTGTGTAGAATTTCAGACAATTCCATTGGAAAATGTAGCTAAAATCATCAAAATACCGATAATCGGGGGGTACTATTATAAAAGGCTATACGATATCGTGGACCTATATAGACAATTCTCTTTCAGAGGGTAAAGCACTCATAGAGAACTGCTTGTGTAGAATCATCAGAATATACGATATCGTGGACCGATAGAGCCCATATTCGACCTTGACCTGCCTGCACACAAAAGACAGGTCCGTGCAAAATTTTACCTTCCTATCTTAATTCATTTTGTCTTAGAATTCATATTGTCTTAGAATTTTACGCTGATCAAGAATATATATATACTTTGTTGGGTCTAAAATTTTTATTTCGAGGAGTTAAAAGCACCATAGCATGGTAGAGGGTATAAAAAGGTGGAATGAATGTGGCAACACTGATTTTGTTATCGATAACTTATCTCAATTGTATTTAGCTTTTAACATTTGTTAAGGTGAGAATACCTAAAACGCTTTTTTGACTGACATAAGCCATTGGCTGGCTTCTTCGTTAAGGAACAAAGGAGTTTTAGGTTGACTTAGTTCGATTTTGGCTCTACGGTCCTTTGCTCTCTTCCGAAGAAGCCAGCCGATGACTTAAGCCAGTCAAAAAAGCGTTTTATGTATTCTCACCTTTAGTGCTAATACATATTGTCCTAGAAAGTTTGTGAATTAAAATGAATTCAAAATTTTGTTTTAAAAGCAACCCAGTCTTGTTTTACGGTATGCAACGTGTTATTAAAATATGTACGAGACATGTAACTTAGATTTAAATTAATATCGCCCAACCGAACTTCATAACGATGCATTTCCATTATTCTCGTTCAAAAAAATCCACAACGGCAACGCCGTACACTGCTTATTATCACAAAACTAATTTGATTTCGTGATAAGAAAATTACACTCAATTTTATTTAAACGTTGCTCTTGAGTGCTTCTTGTTCAGTTGCCGACTACACATTGAGTGGATAAGACGTGTGGCGTTCGCGTTTTGTGTAAAATATTCTATAGTTTTCGAATTTTTGAAAGACGTGTGTGATAACTATTAACAAATTACAAACACACATGTGAACATTCAACCAAACGACATCATCAACAATTCGGAACAACAACGGACTGACTGCCTACTACTACAGATCATTTAGTTCTCAGTGAACAAAATAGAAAGAATACATTAATAACAATAACAACTATAAAAACAACAACAAAAGTGAAAGAATTTACTATTCAAAATCAGGTTTTTTAACTTGGACGTGTGCGCCACCAAAACCAAAGCCGAAAAAAAACATTGATATCAATAAAATGACCATTGAAGATAGTGTGAATTCAATGGAGAAGGCGAACGTCTCTTCGACATTGGTCTTTTTTGTCAATGGAAAGAAGGTGTGTACTTACAAAGTGACGTATTTGTTGAAGCAATTCTAAATTGTTTTGGTTGTGAAAAAAAAAAATGTGAAAATATTTACTAAATTAATATATACACCATATAAGTGTCGCGTGTATTTTAGATAAACATTGTGCAACAAGTTATTTGTCTGGAAGAGCATCACATGTACTGGCAATATGAATTTAACTAACTCTACAATATTTAAAAGCCCTATTGAAATGACATGAAAGTTCTTCAAAAATAATATAACTATATTACACTGGGATCACTTATTATTGTAAATTACAGAGTTATTGTATGTTTGCACATTGTCTAACTTCAATGCTTCAATTTGGTAGACAAAAACAAGACGTGGAAATGTGTCGTAAAATCTGGCAGTTTCTTCAAATGTCATCACAAATTCTGTATTCGAAATTAATTCATAGAGATTGTGTGCCCCCTTCACAGTGATCAACCCCATGTGGGACTATTAAAGTTGTCATTCTGTTCAAAACAACTTGAAATATTCGACTAAGACCGCATAAAGTACAAAAGTTTTTGATCAGCATAAAAACAGAATTAAACAGGAAGAATTATTTATAATTGTTTACCAGGAGCGTTTCTGCATAAGCACTCAAAGTTTATAGAAATTAAATGGAGAATCTAGCTAAAACTTAAACAATATATTTTTTAATCAGAGTTTATTGTTACATTACCAAAAAGTGGTTCGACATGGACCCAGTTTTGAAGCAATTATTCAAAATTTTCAAACCTCAGCATTAAATGTTGCGAAATGTGTCTCAAAACATAGAGGTCCTTTTGTATATGACCAAGAGCCTAAAACTCTTTTTGCGTTTTGATTTACAAACCAAGTGTTTTGAGTATATTTCTGCGATTTATAGTGATATCTTGTATAGAATATTTCTTCATTTTACACTTTCTGTTTAAAATGAAATTTTAAGCTACTTACATACATCACCTCGAAAAAAGGCGGAATAAAAATTGTTAAATATTTGTCTACTCTCCACCATTCTATGGAGGGTATATTAGCTTTGTCATTCCGTTTGTAACTCCTCGAAATATTCATAATGGACCCTTCAAAGTATTTACGGGGTGAGATGAAAAAACTGCAACCAACTTCAGACTGTTGTCATTTCTGAGCGACTCGTCTGACAGCTGTTAAAATAATCAAAGTGACAGCTCATTATATTGTTTACAAGCGTACAAAAGCATTTTGGTGAGAATTTTCCAGAAAAAAAGTTATTCGAGATGGAATTCAAGCGTGATAGTGTGAGTTCTTTACATTTGGCTCTGAAACCCCCAAGTGGCCATCGTTAGAGCACTCCAGCATTTAAATGTGAATAAATATTTTGTGTCTCGTATTATCGCTCATTACCGTGATACTAGTAGCATAGCCAAACGGCAAGGAAGTGGACGGAAGAAAACAGAAATATCAGCAGAAATGTTTCGAAAAGTAAAGAAGCGGCTTGATCGAAACCCGCGTTTGAGTGGCCGAAAAATGACTCGTGAGCTGAACATATCGCAATATTCCATTCGAAAAATGTTGAAAAATTAGCTCGGGGTAAAGCCATTGATATTCCAAAAAGTGCAAGAAACTTACATCGCAACAGAAAGAAAATAGACTCAAAAGAGCTAAAGATGTGCTCCGCTTGGCAGAAAGTGGTGAACTGCCGAATTTGGTTATCTCCGATAAGAAAACATTCGTTGTCCAGCAGTTTGTCAACAAACAAAATGATCGTGTTTACTTGCCAAAGAGGTCAGCTGAAAATGTGCACCTTCGGTTGGCCAACAGAACTCAACCGCCGGTCATGGTGATGGTGTGGGCCGATGGTCGCTCTCCGCTCGTATTAATCGACCGTGACATCAGAATAAATGCCGAATATTATATTAAAGCCTTGGTCACGCAAACATTTTGGCCGCAGACCTTGGACAAAACTCAGCACGCGCCACCCAAGACGGTTACAAAATGAGATTCCTCGCTTCATTTCCAGCGCACAGTGGCCACCAAAATCTCCGGATAAAATCCGTTGGACTATTTTGTCTGGAATTTTGGTTGGCACTAAAAAATACCAAAGTGTCGATCACCTCAAGCAAAGGCTTCGCTGGGAATGAGCCAAAATACCGCAGAGCAACATTCGGACAGCATGTGACGGTTTCATTGGTCGTTTGAAGGTCATAATTCGTGCCAAAGGTGACCAAATCGAACAATTCTAAACTTATTCTAAAATTTGATGCTATTTCCAACATTTTTTGCTTTCATACAATAAAATTTAAAAAAAATGTAAAAATTATGACGTTTGACTTTGTTGCAGTTTTTTATCTCGGCCTATGTGTAGGTTGATATGCATTTCTACATCGAATCCCTCTAATAGCAATGAAAATGCCGTTAAAGTTTAAAAGATTTCAGTTGGTCCTGGACGCTTGGTATTTGCTATTACAATTTGTAAATTCCAAGGACAAACTTTTCGTGTGTGCGGACTAGATTTTTTTCTCATGATCAACTCTACCTGAAATGTGAGCCACTACAGTGTTGTGTTTTCATATTTTTGACGAATGACCATCGGATATGTTTGAAATATATTCATGGGAAATAAAAACATAAGGGATACCAAAACTTCCCTTTTCACACTATTCCCCGTCTTGTCAGAGTCAGCCGATCGACCTTCGACCTTTTTCTTCATTTTTACGTTTTTTCCAAAAAAATTTAGCTAGCTTTTGTTTGGTATTTATTACTTTTAATTTGGGGGCAAGTAATGTTTATCAGATTCTCAAAATAAGTTCATACAGTATTTTTATCTCAAAATGTTTAAGCAGAAATAACTATTATTATTGCCATAAATTTGCAGTTTTTTCTTACACCGTTTTATCTTAACTACTACAATAACCCGTAGTGCAACAACTAACAACAAAATGTTTAGATAAAGTTGAGTTTTGCAAAGTTAAAACAATATAGAAACGTCACAGCAAATCCTTGTTTATGACCCACACGAACTGTCTTGGTGTTATGTTTTTATTCGTAATGTGCAACTGAAGATAAGATAGAGCAATGCTGGGGGTTTATGTAAAAAATACAACATAGGCCCAATATTTCAAGTTTAAAGAAGAGTGAAATAGATAAAAGTTGAAATAATATATATTCTGCAAGTTGTTATCAAAAACGAGAAAAACTGATGAATTTATGTCTAAACCTGTTCTTACTTTTGATGTGTGTTCTACATTTAAAGTATCTCAAAATCATTGATTTTTATATGTTGTTTTTGTTTTCAAAACAACATATACAAACACAAAAGTGACAGAAGTCGGGCACGCTTGTAGTAGGTTTACGTTGTAAAGGATTTTGAAAACCCAGTGTGTTTAAATTGTCAATTTCATCGCATATACCTCAAATTAATATTTATAAAGAAGGTTAACCCAAAAAAAACTCTAACGTAAACATGCGTTTACGAAAAAACTGACCTCCACCATACTATGGAGGGTATATTAACTTTTTCCTTCCGTTTGTAACTCGTCGAAATACTCATGTCAGACCCAACAAAGTATATATATATTCTTCATCAGCGTAAAATTCTAAGTCGATTTATATCGATGTTGTACTCACGCTATCTTTCGAACATGCCAGTAGGCAGGTTAAGTTCGTAAATACTCCATGTAGGTCCACGTTTTCATATAGCCCCATATAACGGTACCTCCCGATATTCGGTATTTTGATGATTTTAGCGATATTATTCACCGGATTTGTTTCAAATTTGGTATTTGAAGTTCGAAATGTATACTACAGCCTAAGACAGAAAACTGTTTGTGCAGTTCCACGTCTTCGTATAGCCCCCATATAACGGTACCTCCCAATATTCGGTATTTTGATGATTTTAGCGACATTATTTCAAATTTTGTAGTTTCAATTCGGAATGGCAGCTACAGTCTATGCCTGAAAATTATCTATGCAAGTCCAGGTCTTCGCATAGGCCTCATATATCAGTACCTCCCGATATTCGGTATTTTGACGATTTTAGGTACAATATTCACCGAAATTGTTTGAAATTTCGCATTTGAAGTTCCAAATGGGTACTAAAGCCTGTGACAGAAAATTGTCTATGCAGGTTCAGGTCTTCGTATAGCCCCGATATAACGGTATCTCCCTATGTTCGGTATTTTGATGATTTTAGTTGCATTATTCACCGGATTTTAGCTCTTTTACTTGTTTGAATTGCCGACATATATCGCTAAAATTATAATGCTTTAAATTTCGGACCAAAATATAGTAATTACAAAGTCCTACCGATGCCGAGAAGACTGTCAACTTTAATTTATACTTTTTGTTCATAATTTCGGTTCTTAATTGTGCCAATATTTGTCTGTATCTCAAAAAAATGAGATGGAAAATCTCACTACAGAAAAATCAAAGTTCGACTGGCAAATCTTATCACAGCAAAACTTTTTTTCGGTTAAAAATAATCGTCCTAGACCCCATAAAATATAATATAGAATTCTAAGTCGATATATCGATGTCCGTCTGTCTGCCTGTCCGTCTGTCTATTGAAATCACGATGCAGTCTACATTATTTGACGTAGACCTTCAAAATTTGGCACAACAATTTGTGGATGATTGGTATTGAAATATCGGTCCACGTTTTGGTATAGCCGCCATATAACGACACCTCCCGTTATTCAGTATTTTTTTAAAATTTCGCCACATTTTTCTGGATTTGTCTAAAAATTGGTATTTGTAGGTTATAATAGGTTCTAGCTCGGTGGCGAAACAATGTATGTAGAGGTCCACGTTTTTGTATAGTACCACACAATGGTACCTTCCGATATTCGGTATGTTGATGATTTTTGCAACATTTTTTCACGAATTTGTCTAAAAATTAACATTTGTAGTTCGTAATGGATTCCTACTCCTGTAGCGAAACATTGTATGTATAGCCCCCATATAACGGTACCTCTCGATGTTCGATATTTTCATGATTTGTGCAACATTTTTCCACGGACTTGCCTAAGAATTGGTATTTGTAGTTCATAATGGGCTCTAGCCCGGTGGGACAACATTGAATATTTAGGTCCTCGTTTTCCTATAGTGCACATATAACAATACCCACCGATATTCGGTATTTTGATAATCCTAGTCATATTTACCCACGAAATTGTTTCAAATTTGGTATTTTATAAGATTTGGTAGATGACAATCCTTGAAGTTTAAAATTATCTATAGAGGTTCCCGTTTTGGTATGGCCCCCATATAAAGGCCCACTTTATGGTTTTTTACTGGTATTTATACCCTACAACACTATGTGTTGGGGGTATTATAAGTTTGATTGGGCCAGAATTTATGTAACACCTCGAAATATTGGTTTCCCATATAGGAAAGTATATATGGATCTTCCTAGCTCGCCGAGCTGAGTCGATCTAGCTATGTATGTCCGTCCGTCCGTCTGTCCGTCTGTCCATGTTAATTTGTAATCACTCTACAGGTCGCAATTATGGCCCGATCTTCACGAAATTTAGAATGTAGGTGGGGTTAAGGTCAGAATAGAACCCTATTTCTTTTGGAGATGATCGCATAATATTTAGGGGTCGAAATGGACCAAAAACTGAAAAAACTCCTGATTTTGCAGTTGCTCTACAGGTCGCAATTATAGACCAATCGACGCGGAATTGCGCATTTAGCTAGAGTTTAGGGCGGGGAAGAAGCCTACCAATTTGGGTAGTCATCGGATAATATTTAGCGGGTAAATTAAACCAAATCTTTTGTGTTGAAAAAATTCAAAATTTTTCATTAAACCGCGAATATTTTAAATCCCGGCAAAATCACAAAGCCATGTCAAGGTTACTTCTGATCTTTACATTGATGTTAACATCCAACAAAACGGATATATAGCAAAATATGTGCGATATATATGTCTATCAAAGAAGATATGCTTGAAAGATCTCTTATATGTCGAGAACGGCTGAACTGATTTCGACAGTTCTCATTAATTCAGAATGGCCTCTTGGCAGGAAAGAAACAACGTGTAAAAAATCGCATAAAAATATCTCTCTAAAGATGAAAATATTGATTTTGTAAAATTTTCTCATATTTTTTTCAATTTTGTCACATTTTTGGCATATTTTCATTTTGAATTAAACATTTGGTAATATTTCTACAGCTAACAAAACTAAGTAGTTAGGATATCAGGATATCATATACAGATCGCATTTATGGCCCGATCCTAACGAAATTTTGCATAGGGATCAGATGAGGGACAGAATAGAAGCGTACTCTTTTTGGAGGTGATCGCCATATATTTAGGGGTTGAAATGGACCAAAAAAACTGCAAAATTGTCAGCAGGTCGTTATTATTGTCCGATCCTCACGCACATTTGAATGAGGGTTACCGGGCATTGCAAAAGCCAAGCAGTTTTGCATGGCCATCCAAAAATATTCAATGTGTGAAATAGTTTGCCAACTTTTGTAGGCAAAATACGAAAATGTCCATTCCAGTGACTTTTTGGAGAATTCACAAATACAGGAAAGACGCACTTCTGACTATTTCGTTAACGCTGATTTCGTTGAAGAATATAGTCAAATGTCTATATCTCATATAGATGCGTTTCAGTCAAAACCCAATAATAAATGTTAATATTTTGCCACTTCTGAGAGATTATAGGTCTTTGGGAAATATTGGTTCCAGATCTAGGAAGACCATTTAAGTGCAACATCTACCAATAAATTGAAAATGAGCAAATTAGTTTAAGTTGCTATTATTCGAAAATTAGAGAACGAAACCTAATGGTTTACTTTTATTATTTGTCACAATATCTTGTGGAATTCTTTCGAGTATCTCGCCTATATAAACTGTATCGTTTATTATAGTGTTGTAGGGTATTCAACGGTCGGCTCCGCTCGACTGTAGCCTTTGCTTACTTGTTTTAGTTTAAAGTGGAACAAGTTTGAATTCGGATACTTTTATTATACCCTACAACACTATGTGTTGGGGGTATTATAAGTTTGATTGGGCCAAAAATTATGTAACACCACGAAATATTGGTTTCCCACATAGGAAAGTATATATGGATCTTCCTAGCTCGCCGAGCTGAGTCGATCTAGCTATGTATGTCCGTCCGTCCGTCTGTCCATGTTAATTTGTAATCACTCTACAGGTCGCAATTATGGCCCGATCTTCACGAAATTTGGAATGGAGGTCGGGGTTGGGCCAGAATAGAACCCTATTTCTTTTTGAGATGATCGCCAAATGTTTAGGGGTTGAAATGGACCAAATACTGAAAAAATGTCGGATTTTGCAGTAGCTATACAGGTCGCAATTATAGACCAATCGACGCGGAATTTCGCATGTAGCTAGGGTTTAGGACTGAGAAGAAGCCTACCATTTGGGTGGTCATCGGATAATATTTAGCGGGTAAAATAGACCATATATTTTGTGTTGAAAAAATTCAAAATTTTTCATTAAAACGCGAATATTTTAAATACCGGCGAAATCACAAAGCCATGACAAGGTTACTTCTGACCTTTACATTGATGTTAACATCCAACAAATCGGATATATAGCAAAATATGTGCGATATATATGTTTATCAAAGAAGATATGCTTGAAAGATCTCTTATATGTCGAGAACGGCTGAACTGATTTCGACAGTTCTCATTAATTCAGAATGGCCTCTTGGCAGGAAAGAAAAAACGTCTAAAAAAATCGCATAAAAATATCTCTCTAAAGATGAAAATATTGATTTTGTAAAATTTTCTCATATTTTTTCAATTTTGTCATATTTTTGGCATATTTTCATTTTGAATTAAACATTTGGTAATATTTCTACAGCTAACAAAACTAAGTAGTTATGACATCAGAATATCATATACAGATCGCATTTATGGCCCGATCCTTACGAAATTTTGCATGGGGATAAGATGAGGGTCAGAATAGAAGCCTACTCTTTTTGGAGATGATCGCCATATATTTAGGGGTTGAAATGGACCAAAAAACTGCAAAATTGTCGGCAGGTCGTAATTATCGCCCGATCCTCACGCACATTTGAAAGGGGGTTACCGGACATTGCAAAATCCAAGCAGTTTTGGATGGCCATCCAAAAATATTCAATGTGTGAAATAGTTTGCCAACTTTTGTAGACAAAATACGAAAATGTCCATTCCAGAGACTTCTTCGAGAATTCACAAATACAGGAAGGACGCACTTCTGACTATTTCGTTAACGAATATAGTCAAATGTCTGTATCTCATATAGATGCGTTTCAGTCAAAAACCAATAATAAATGTTAATCTTTTGCCACTTCTAAGAAATTATAGGTCTTTGGGAAATATTGGTTCCAGATCTAGGAAGACCATTTAAGTGCAACATCTACCAATAAATTGGAAATGAGCAAATTAGTTTAAGTTGCTATTATTCGAAAATTAGAGAACGAAACCTGATGGTTTTCTTTTATAATTTGTCACAATATCTTGTGGAATTCTTTCGAATATCTCGCCTATATAAACTGTATCGTTTATTATAGTGTTGTAGGGTATTCAACGGTCGGCCCCGCTCGACTGTAGCCTTTTCTTACTTGTTTTATATAAAAACTAGCTGAACCCGGTGCGCTTCGCTACCCCTTTTGATTTTATATGCATTCAAAATTTTATTTACGAATATATGTTGGATAAAGAAAAACAAATTTAAAAATTAAAAAAAAATATTGCACTAATTTAATGCGTTAATAAACAAAAACATTACAAAAGCAGTAACATGACATGCATACACGAAGGGTTTGTCCTTTGGATTTATTTATTTCATAGCAAATACCAAGCGTGCAGGAAACTGCAATTTTTTTAAGTAGAGTGGTTTTTCTATCGCAATTAGTGAATTCGAGATAGCAACATACTTCGCCGTAATAAGCGTATTTCAAATAAATTGTTGTGTTGTTTTTTAGTGTTAGCCTAAGGCGTTGTGGGTCAATGGTTCTTATTAAAATCTGATCCGATTTAAATACAATTTTAAAAAAATTACTTTTACACAAAACTCCGCCACACCTTTCATAATTCATTGAAATTGGTGCGTCAAATATGTGAAATCGGCCGAGAATATATATATGGGAGCTATATCCAAATCTTAACTAATTTCCAATTAATTTATCACATTTATTATTATAACCAAATTCCACCACACATTCTGAATTTCTTTGGAATCGGTCATATATATCGTGTTTGGTGCATAATATGTATGAAATCGGCCGAAATATATATGTTAGCTATATCCAAACCTCAACTGATTTCAATATAATTTGGCAATTTTTGCTGGTGCCAGATTTTGTCTCTCTCGCTTTGGGTACATCAAATATGTGAAATCGGCTGAGTATATATTTGGGAGCTATAATCACATCTGAGCGTATTTGAATATAATTTGTCAAATTTATTTTTGTACCAAATTTAGTCACTCATGCCGAATTTCGTTGGAATCGGAAATACGTATCGTGTTTTGTGCATCAAATATGTGAAATCGGCGGAAAATATATATGGGAGCAATATCCAAATCTGAACCGATTTTAATATAATTTGACTAATTTATTTTCTAATCAAAATCCCGTTACATATTCCAAATTTCTTTGGAATCGAACATACATATCGTATATGGTGCATAAAATACATGAAATCGGTCGAAAATATATATGGGAGCTATATCCAAATCTGAACCGATTTTAATATAATTTGACAAATGTATATTTGTTTTAATTTCCGCTACACATTCCAAATTTCATTGAAATTAGAGATACATAGCGTGTTTGGTGCATCAAATACATGAAATCGGTTGAAGATATATATGGGAGCTATATCCAAATCTGAACCGATTTCAATTTAATTTGACAAATTCATTTTGGCTCCCAATTCCGTTACTTATTTTAAATTTCATTACAATTGGAAATACATGTCGTGTTTGGTCCACCAAATACATGAAATCGGCCGAAAATGTATATGGGAGCTATATCCAAATCTGAACCGATTTCAATATAATTTGGGAAATCAATTTTTTAGATAAAATCTATCACACGTTTCAAATTTCATTGAAATTGGGGATACATAGCGTGTTTGGTGCATTGAATGCTTGAAATCGACCGAAAATATATATGGGAGCTATATCCAAATCTGAACCGATTTCAATATAATTTGACAAATTTATTTTCGGATTAAATCCCGTCACACATTCCAAACTTCATTGGAATCGAACATTCATATTGTGTTTGAGGCGTCAAATGAACGAAATCGGTCGCAAATATATATGGGAGCTATATCCAAATCTGAACCGATTACAATATAATTTGGCAAACTTATTTTTTTTTCCGAATTCCGTTACGTATTCCAAATTTGGAGACTGTATCTTCAACCAATCAATAGATATGTACATATAAAATCAAAATTTTTGGGAGGTACCTCCGTTTCTGATGCTATATCTCCAGTTCCAAGTGGAAATTCAAAAATGTATATAGCCTATGTTACTTTCAGGCGATGTTGCAGTATATATGGAAATTTTCAGGAAAATCTATTCAGCGGTTTTGGAGTCCATAAATTACAAACAAACAAACAAACAAACAAACATTTCCCTCTTTTATAGATATAGATGTTTTCTTTACCCAATGTTAAGGAGTGCACACATTTATTCCGGAATTCCATGGATGAAACATTTATATGCTTAGACTTCTTCATTTATTATTATATTAATTCTCCCTCATCCTCAGCCTGCAGTATTCCCTATTGTTATCCGTAACACTGAATAATTGGTTCATAATAGAGACTGGGCAGGTTTGCTTTGATATCTTGCAACGTGGATCGTCGTACCAGCACAATTTGACTTTCTCTCTGAAGAATAGGTATAATGCTCTGTTGAAATGAGAAAGAGCAGGTTTGTCGGCGACTTAAAGATATTTTAACTGTCATCTCATCGACATCCTCATTTCCTTTAATATTACAACGACCAAGTACCCAGCCAAGGCGGATAGTAGTATATAGATCTCCCAGGACTCTTATAGAACTCTGGCCTACATCAGAATTGATTTTGAAGATCCAATAGCTTTTAAAGAAGCTTGACGGTCAAGTTATTTCATTCTCTGTAGTTTAAATAAATTCTACCTTTTCACAATTGCAAAGAACTGCTTGAAAAACACTGCACTTTTCATCCAACTTATTGAAGTAGGTAGACTCCGCGTTCGAGCCTTCTTCCATCTTTGATCCATTTTTGATATACCGGCAGAATGACTAGGGGAAGGTTGGCTCCTTTCCATTCGTCCCTGTTTGCAATCAGTGTCTCAATTCTGTCAAACCTCATTAAAGGAATGTCATAAGAGGATTCAAAGTTCAAGTGAATAGTAATTCAAAAAGAGAGACATGTTTTCAAACTATTATTGAAAATAATAAGCAGGTCTTGCGCACTCAGAGTGATTTCCGACTATTCTTCAATATTCATCTAGTGATATTTTGTTAAACAAATAAAGCAATTGAATAACAATACTTTGTTATCAACATTATTTTGTTACTAACTTCAAACGTTTTGTCTGGACAGTTGATAGTGAATCTAGAAAGAACGCTATTGATTAAAACATTCGAATGCAACACTTGAGAGCTACTGTGAAAGTAAAATATTTGCAAAAAAAAGCATTTTTTATTTGTACTATCATATCTATGGAAATTGTACATAATTCACGTCTTTTTTTACCTAGTTCTTTTCACACAAACAAATCATATAAATGAAAACGTGAATAAATAAATAAAAAGCTCAAGTGATAAACATTTTAACAATCATTCTCTTTAGAAATATGCTTGGGTTGAACGTATGCCGGTTCTTATCTACACCACCTGCCTTCTTATAAAGAAACGACCATTGAAATCTTAAAACTAATATAAATTTTTTCTTTTCTTATTTTATGCAGCTACTAGTTCTTCTCTTTTTGTTATTCAGATTTCTCTATCTCTCTGCTAATTTCTTTTTAGAATAATTCATAAACAGATTGTGAGCTTTACAAAAACATACATATGTACTATCTTATCATTTCGAATTATTGCATTTGTTTTTTCAAAACAATAAGACATTGATGAGGTTTCAATATATGACCCACGGAATCGAAATTTGCGAAAAACAGAATCTTATCGCTAAAACCGTTTTCTGAACCTATTGGGGGTCTACATTGTGTTGCATGCATTATAAATACATTCTGTAATCGAGGTTTATGCAAGGCGGGTTGATAGCTGAGAAAGAATTTATCAGATATGATAAAATATAATATAAAATATAACTAATATTTGCCCTACTGCTTGTATGCTTTTTATACCCACCACCATTCTATGGAGGGTATATTAACTTTGTCATTCCGTTTGTAACTCCTCGAAATATTTATAATAGGTGTTCGGTGTTGTTTGAAACTTTGAATACCCTCCACCATTTGGAACGAATTAGAAATTTTTCAAAAAAATAAAATCCATTAAAAATTCTTTTAAAATCTTTAAAATATCTAATATAGGAAGGTGCCGATATATGGGGGGATATACGATATTGTGGACCTATCAAGACAAATATATGTCTGCGTGTAAAGTACTCACAAGGAACTCCTTGTGTGGATTTTCAGATAATTCCATTGGAAAAAGTGGCTAAAATCATCAAAATACCGAATATCGGGGGGTACCGTTATATGGGGGATATACGATATCGTGGACCTGTATAGACAATTCTCTCTCAGGGGGTAAAGTACTCACAAGGAACTATTTGTGTGGATTTTAAGACAATTTCATTGAAAAATGTGGCTAACATCATCAAAATTCCGAATATCGGGGGGTACAGTTATATTGGGGCTATACGATATCGTGGACCTATATAGATAATTCTCTGCCGAGGTATAAAATACCCACAAGGAACTACTTGTGTGGATTTTCAGACAATTCCATTGAAAAATGTGGCTAACATCATCAAAATACCGAATATCGGGGGTACCGTTATATGGGGGCTATACGATATCGTGGACCGATATAGCCCATCTTCGAACTTGACCTGCCTGCAGACAAAAGAGAGATCTGTGCAAAATTTTAGCTTCCTATCTTAATTCGTTTAGACTGTAGCGTGATTACAACAGACGGACAGACGGACGGACAGGGCTAAATCGTCTTAGAATTTTACGCTGATCAAGAATATATATACTTTGTTGGGTCTAAAATGATTATTTCGATGAGTTACAAATGGAATGACGAACTTAATATACCCTCCATACTTTTTTTGGTGGAGGGTGTAAAAATTAAATTGTAAAGTCAGTCTTTATCAAGCAATTACTTTTTCTAAATCAATATATAAACAACCGCATACCGTCTGTTAATGCTCGTCACTATATCTTTTGTATATTTCCCTATTGTTATTGGTGTATCTTCTTTCCCACACTTCCCTCTTTATATGTCATTCATAGCATAATAGTTCCCATTGCTACGTCATTAGCCATTCTCTCTCATTCACTCGTATATATAATGACTGTCCCTTTAGTTGTTTACATATATATGCTTGTATGTATATGAACGTATGCTCATTGCCATTTCGTTTGAATATTGTAGAATATCCTGGATTGAGATGCTCGAAACATCCATGTATGACCTATAAATACGAGTGAGTAGAAGACAAGACATTCAGTTCGGTATTCTATCGCGGTTCTAAACATCGATTAGTAAAGAGAGAGATATAGTAAATCATTGTAATAAGTAGAGTGTGAACTGCGTTTGAAGTATTAAAGTAAGCATTGTAAGACCCGTAATATAAAGGAACCCTACTTTTATTTGTTGTAACTAGCATGAAAGAATAAAACACGGATTAGTTTAAACTCCTATTATGTAACAGTACAATAATAGTAGTTACAAAAAATTTCAGTTTAGATATTTTCTACTTCAGAATTTGGCTCTTAGTTCTACATAAACATTGCAATCCGAAAGAGTTTAACTATTTCGTGCATCGTAGTTTAAAACCCCTAACTTTGATGCAAACCATCGATACAAATGTCTAACCAGTAAAGAAAGGTCAAAAGTCAGGCGGGCCGACTTTACGATACGCTACATTTCCTTTTCATATTTAGTAAATCTACCCATAAAAATACACGTTTTTATGTGGAGTTTGTAAGAACAAAATCATACCTATAGTGACAATTTAAAGTCGAAAGGAACTAATAATGAATGGGAGGTATATCCTCCTCTGAATCGATTTCTACTAAATTTGCGAAGTCATTTGTTTCTGAACCAATATTCATCAAAATCCATCCCATTTGAACTGATATTACACTTTTTAGGCACAATAAACGAAGATATATATGGGAGCTGTATCAAAATCTGAACCAATCTCTTTAGAATTTAGCAGAGGTATTTCTATGCTGTATCTGATTGCTGGCACCAAAGACCGTGATTGTGGAGAGGACTTTACGGATGTTAGGCTATATATATCTTAAAGGATTTTCACCAAATTTAATGCGCTTTCTTATAGGCTTCGTTCGTTTATGCCAAAACTCATTTAATTCGGGCTTAAATACCATGGTTGTGGAGAACTTTTACGGATGTTAGGGACTTAAATAAAAAATCTGATGAAATATATATGGGACCTATATCTTAAACGAATTTCATCAAATTTAATGCACTTTCTTCAATGCTTCGTTCGTATGTCCCGAAATTCATTCGAGTTGGGCTTATATTAACCATTTGGTGCAAAATACACTTGAAATCGGATAAAGAATATACATGGGAGCTATATCCAATTCTGAACCGATCTCGATAAAATATGGCAAAGGTATTTCTGAGCTGTATTTGATATATATTCCCGTATAACGTTGTTACGGAGAGCATATTACGGCTGTGGAGGACACAAATAACAAATCGGATGATCGGATTCGATCAAATTTGACATACTTGTTTCTGGGCTCAATATGGTCGTATGTGCCAGATTTCTTCCCACTTGGACTAATATTACACATTTGGTGCACAATAAAAGGTAAATCGGACGAAGATGTACAAGGTGACACAAAAGTAATCCTGCTATCAGAAATTGCTATATATTTTACGAATGGCCCCTAATGTCTTAATTACATCCGAAAAAATATTCTGAGAATGGCTATTCTGCCTTATCTCACCCAAGAATGACTCTCGTGCAAAACTTAAAATTTCTATTTCTTATCGATCGCTTAATAACAATGTTGTATCTTTAAATGCTTTTCGCACCCTCAATTGAATAATTTTCAAAAATTTTGTCACTTCTTCACAAGGTTTAATTTCACTCAAAATGTTAAGATTATACATTCTGCGGTTCCGGCCGGGCTTTAATATCACCTCACTCGTTTCTCAATAAAGATTCATAATTTTTGGGTTTGTTTACCTTGGCTGCTTATAATGATTGCACTTAATCCGATTTTGGTTCAAATATTTTTTTACGTATCGGTCCAAATCTGAATGTATGAAATAAAATATTGTTATTTTAATGTTATTCGAAACTAATAAATAATAAAAACTTTTATTTTCAGGTTGTAGATCCAAATCCCGATCCAGAATGTACCCTCTTGACATATTTGCGCGATAAACTGCGTCTGTGTGGCACAAAACTCGGTTGCGGCGAAGGAGGCTGTGGTGCATGCACAGTGATGATCAGCCGGGTAGACCGCTCCACAAATACCATCAAACATTTGGCCGTAAATGCTTGCCTAACACCTGTCTGCGCTATGCACGGACATGCTGTGACCACTGTGGAAGGTATTGGCAGCACTCGCACTCGTCTCCATCCTGTGCAGGAACGTCTGGCTAAAGCTCATGGCAGTCAGTGTGGTTTCTGTACACCGGGTATTGTAATGTCCATGTACACATTGTTGAGGAATTCAACACAACCATCGATGAAAGATTTGGAGGTGGCTTTCCAAGGCAACTTGTGTCGCTGCACTGGATATCGTCCGATTTTGGAGGGTTATAAGACATTTACCAAGGAGTTTGCCTGTGCAATGGGCGATAAGTGTTGTAAAGTCAATGGCAACTCATGTAATGGTAAAGAGAATGGTGTTTCCCTCGTCGATGATAAGTTATTTGATAAAAGCGAATTTGTACCTTTGGATCCCAGCCAAGAACCCATATTTCCGCCTGAGCTACAGTTGAACACCCAGTGGGATTCTGAGACATTGGTATTCAAAGGTGAACGTGTAACTTGGTACAGACCTTCGACTTTGGAGGAACTTTTGAAATTAAAATCTCAATATCCTCAGGCAAAACTAGTGGTGGGCAACACTGAGGTTGGTGTTGAAGTCAAGTTCAAACATTTCCTCTATCCAGTCTTAATACAACCCACAAAAGTAACCGAACTTGTGGATGTCCAAGAAACAGTTGAAAATGTTTACTTCGGTGCCTCTGTGAGTTTGGTCGATATTGAAAAACATCTAAGAGAACTCATGGAAAGGTTACCTGAAAGTTCAGTACGCTTCTTCCAGTGTGCTGTGGATATGTTGCACTACTTTGCTGGCAAACAAATACGGAGCGTAGCATCTTTGGGCGGCAACATTATGACCGGTAGTCCAATTTCCGATATGAACCCCGTCTTGATGGCCGGGCTCGTCAAGTTAAAGGTTGCCAAATACGAAGGGGGTAAGGTACAGTATCGTGACGTTATTATGAATTCCAAATTCTTCACGGGCTATAGAAAGAATGTCCTCGAGCCTCAGGAAGTCCTTGTGGGCATCTATTTCCCCAAGACTTTACCCAATCAATATGTGGTTGCATTTAAACAAGCCAAACGCCGTGACGATGATATTGCAATTGTCAATGCCGCTGTTAATGTCACTTTCGAAGGGAAGTCGGATCGTGTGCAGGAGGTATCTATGGCATTCGGTGGTATGGCTCCCACTACGGTTATGGCGGTGCGCTCGTGTGAAATGATGGTGAAACAACAATGGAACCGTGTACTATTGGAACGTGTGGTGGAAAATCTTTGTGCCGAGTTACCATTGGCTCCCTCGGCTCCTGGTGGTATGATTGCCTATCGCCGATCGCTGGTGGTCAGCCTGTTCTTTAAAGCTTACTTGAAAATATCCCAGCAAATGATGAAGGATGGCATTTTGCCCAGCGACTTTTTGTCCGAAGATGAGATGAGTGGGGGTGATGTTTTCCATACTCCAATTTTGAAGAGTTCTCAACTATTTGAAAAAGTCTCTTCCACACAAAGTCAATGCGATCCTGTGGGCAGGCCAAAGGTACATGCCTCAGCTTTCAAGCAAGTTACCGGTGAGGCAGTGTATTGCGATGATGTTCCACGCACTGAGAACGAATTGTATTTGGCGTTGGTGCTGAGCACTAAGGCCCATGCCAAAATTCTGAATATTGACGCTTCCGAAGCTTTGGCCATGCCCGGTGTCCATGCGTTCTTTTCAAGCAAAGATATAACCGATCATGAAAATGAGGTGGGTGCAGTATTCCATGATGAGGTTGTGTTTGCCAAAGACGTAGTGCATTGTCAGGGTCAGGTGGTAGGTGCTGTGGTCGCGGATAACCAAGCCTTAGCTCAGAGAGCTGCTCGTAAAGTCAAAGTGGACTATGAAGATATTTCCCCTGCCATTATCACTATTGAACAGGCCATTGAACACAAATCGTACTACGACGGCTATCCATGGTATGCCAAGACGGGAGACATCGAAAAAGGATTCCAGGAGGCTGAACACATCTATGAAGGCTCCTGTCGCATGGGAGGTCAGGAACATTTCTATTTGGAAACCCATGCCTCATATGCTATACCAAAGGACTCAGATGAAATCGAACTACTCTCATCCACTCAACATCCCTCAGAAGTACAGAAGCTGGTAGCCCATGTGCTCTCGTTGCCAGCCCACAAGGTTGTATGTAAAGCCAAGCGTCTGGGTGGTGGATTTGGTGGCAAAGAGTCCCGCTCAATTGCCGTAGCCTTGCCGGTGGCATTGGCATGCTATCGCCTTAGAAGACCTGTACGCTGCATGTTGGATCGTGATGAGGATATGATGATTACCGGCACCAGACATCCGTTCCTATTCAAATATAAAATTGGTTTTACCTCCGAGGGTCGTTTGACAGCATTGTCCATAGAGTGTTACACCAATGCCGGTTGGTCCATGGATCTCTCATTCTCCGTTATGGAACGGGCAGTCTACCATATTGAGAATTGTTATAAGATACCTAACATTCTGGCGGCCGGTTATGTCTGCAAAACGAATTTACCCTCCAATACCGCTTTCCGTGGATTTGGTGGGCCTCAAGGCATGTTTGCTGCCGAACACATCATACGCGATGTTGCCCGTATTCTAAACAAAGATGTGCTCGATGTTATGCGCATCAATTTCTATAAACCAGGCGATCGGACTCATTACAATCAATTGCTGGAAGATTTCCCCGTACTAAGATGTTTCGATGATTGTCTGAAGCAATCGAATTATGTCCAAAAGAAACGAGAAATTGAAGAATTCAATCGGAAAAATCGCTATCGCAAGCGTGGCATTGCTGTGGTGCCCACCAAATATGGCGTAGCGTTCGGCGTTAAATTCCTAAATCAAGCTGGAGCTTTGATAAACATCTACACTGACGGTTCGGTGCTTCTGTCCCACGGTGGCGTAGAAATTGGCCAAGGCATACACACCAAAATGATACAATGTTGTGCCAGAGCTTTGCATATTCCCTATGAACTCGTCCACATATCCGAAACTGCCACAGACAAGGTACCAAACACTTCCCCCACAGCGGCCAGTATGACATCAGATCTCAACGGCATGGCAATTTTGAATGCATGCGAAAAGCTCAACAAACGCCTGGCACCCATTAAGGAGGCCAACCCCAAGGGCACATGGCAGGAATGGATACAAACTGCCTACTTACAAAGCATTAGCCTCTCAGCTACTGGCTATTACAATTTGGAAACCGTCGACTATCATCCAGTCGATAATCCGACAGCTCAACTATACAGTTATTTTACCAATGGTGTTGGTATAACTGTTGTAGAAGTTGATTGTCTGACCGGTGACCATCAGGTCTTGAGTACCGACATTGTTATGGACATTGGTTCTAGCTTAAATCCAGCCATTGATATTGGACAAATTGAAGGTGCATTTATGCAGGGCTATGGTCTCTTCACGATGGAAGAATTGATTTACTCACCCACGGGTACTTTGTACTCTCGCGGACCGGGTATGTACAAGATTCCCGGTTTTGCCGATATTCCTGGAGAATTTAATGTAACCCTTTTGACTGGTGCACCAAATCCAAGAGCTGTTTACTCATCGAAGGTATGTGGTTTTCAAGAGGAAATATGAAATGAGTAAAATTTAATCTCTATTTCTCGCTCCTTTAGGCTGTTGGAGAACCACCACTATTTATTGGCAGTTCAGCATTCTTTGCCATAAAGGATGCCATCGGAAACGCCCGTGAAGCAAATGGCCTTAGCAGAGATGTTAAACTGGAATCGCCTGCGACTGCTGCACGCATTCGAATGGCTTGTCAGGATAACCTCACCAAATTGGTAAGTTGAGCTTTGAGAGAAGAAATCTTCCTTGCCAAAGCCTTATTATCATACCATGACCATAAAGTTCAATATTCAATTTTCAACAAAATATGATACAATTTTGTTCCATAGCCAAAAGTCCATTAAACCATTTTTCAAGCCATTTTAGCAGACTTCGAATTTGTGATCCCTATCACACTAAAATAAATTAATTTAAAAATTGTATATAAAAACCAATAAAGAAATGCCAAAGTCGGGTTGGGCCGATTTTATGATACCATACACCAATGTACATATACAGGGTGAAATAAAAAAACTCTAAAAAAGTAAAACGCCATCATTTTTACATTTTTGCTCAAATTTTATGGCCTTCAAATGGCTAATGAAACCGTCACACGCTGCCCGAATGTTGCTCTGTGGTATTTTGGCCCATTTCCGGCGAAGAGCTTGCCAACCTTGCTTTCCAAAATACTCCAGACACACTAGTCCAACGGTTTGGTATCCGGAGATTTTGGTGGCCATTGTGCGCTGGAACCTCATTTTGTAACCATTCTTGGGTGGCGCGTGCTGAGTGCGATGGTGCTGAGTCCTGTTGGAATGTACAAGGTCTGCGGCCAAAATGTTTACGTTCTTTAATACAGCCTCCTGAATATTTTCGCGATAATATTCGGCATTTATTCTGATGCCACTGTCGATTAATACGAGCAGAGAGCGACCATCGACTGGAATAATTTTAACAGTTGTTGGTTGCAGTTTTTTCATCTCATCCTGTATAGTATTTGCTCCAATGTGCGGAAATAGGAACGTACAAATTGTAAAAATTACAAGTGAAAAAGCAATAAGTTCAGCCGGCCCGACCTTTGTATACCCTACCATTTGGAAGTAATTTCCAAATTTACAAAAAAAAAAACAGTTAAAAAATATTGCTAAAGTTATCAAAATACGGAATATCTGGAGCTGCCGTTAAATTGAAGACGTTTTCTGTCTCACGCTGTAGCACCCATTACAAACTTATAATACGAAATTGGGAACAATTCCGGTGGATAATGTCATCAAAATAGCGAATTTAGGGACGGTTTCACAGAACAGAGTGTTTCGAGTAATGGGAGAACCTTTTGCCAATTGAAAGCAAATTCAAGTACAAAAATTGACTAAACACCCAAAAAAACCATAAATCTGTCGGTACAGTTATATGGGAGCCATACCCATATCAAATATACCCCATTTTCAACACCAAAAGTCCTGCAGAACTAACACACATCTGAGAAAATTTTTACTTTATTTCGTTCGGAGGCTAGAGTGATTTGTAATCCATTCAGTTTGGCAATATAACAGATAACAATACGATGATTAGTTTGGAATTAGCGAGTTGCCAATGGGGTCTTTTGTTTTCTTTTTTTATATATGGTTAGAACTCCCTTAAAACGTGATCGTAGCAAGACTAAAAATTCTTTAAAAGTATTTATCATAAAATTCTACTATAAACCACAAGTTTTCATTTATCTTAAGAGCACAGTTTATGGTTAATGCCGTACCTTATGTGAGTTTATGAGAATTTCTCCTACAAAATATGATTTTAAAAGGATAACGTAGCCAAAAAATAAATTTCCTGAAAATTTTGCATCAATCAATATTTCCTACCTTTTTACATATTTTTTTACTTTTACCAATTGCTTAATCAAATTTCAGAATATTTCTTGGTATAAAACTAACAATTATTTTATTCTATTTTCAGATTGATATACCTGCTGCCAATACATACACTCCCTGGAATATTATGCCATAAACATACTTTCAATTCCAACAAATAAAGACAGCTTTATACAATTTAAACTGGCACAGCCACAATTTCCATATATAGAACATTTTGTAATTTTAGGAACCAATAAAGATATGTAAATACTAAACAGTTAATGGTTATAATTGTTATTATTTAGCATAAACTGAGAGTAAGTAATAATTCGTTGACTAAAAAAATATGGAATAAATAAAATATGACTTAAGTCTTGTTCATTTTCAGTTCCACTTGATATAATTTACAGGAAGGAGTGGGCCGATAAATCGCTGGCTTGTTTCGCAAGTTATGAAAGATTGAAAATTGTGACCCTTTGTGGGGTCACACTAGATTATGCTTAGTAAAAACATTAGGATGTGTAAAGTTTGGAATGAATCGGATGTTTTTTCCTCATTCATCCTTTTGGTTATTCAAAATTTTCTGCCCCATTGTGGGTGAGGTACCAGAAGGAGTGGGCCGATATATTCTATCTTCACACCAGATATTGGGATGTGTGAAATATAAGACAATCGAACTCTTAATTCACATTTTATGTGAGTTATAATTATTAAAAATGTTGACCCTTTGTGGGAAGGTACTTTATGGTGTTGGCTGATATTGGCCATTTTCGTCCTTGACCTAGGACTGATGAAAATATAAGGATTTTTAGAGTTTGCAAAAAATTGGACGATCCTTTCTTGTTTTATAAGGCAATATAATTTTACATTATGAAATAAGGTACCAGAAGAAGTGGATCGATATTGCCTTATCCAAACTCGATCTATGTTTGATGATAATATTGTGTTGTATCAAGTTTGGACCAAATCGGATGCCCTCATTCGAGAGTTATCCTACGCACCAGCTAGTCAAACAGAAGAATCGATACCCCTAGATCGACTTCAAATGTCCTAAAGTGGATTTGGTCGAAAGAGATCTTGAGTCTAAAACCTAAAAAGAACAGGCTGTGCTACAGAACAGTATTAGGCCTCAAGTCCCTTTGACACCCTAAATGGAATTCCGGAACATGAAGCTCAAAGCCCGTAGAGTGAACTGCAGTGGGGTGATATCTTCATAACTGTTTAACCTCCATCTTCCCGGTATTCCGCGTACAAGATTCCCGGTTTTGCCGATATTCCTGGAGAATTTAATGTAACCCTTTTGACTGGTGCACCAAATCCAAGAGCTGTTTACTCATCGAAGGTATGTGGTTTTCAAGAGGAAATATGAAATGAGTAAAATTTAATCTCTATTTCTCGCTCCTTTAGGCTGTTGGAGAACCACCACTATTTATTGGCAGTTCAGCATTCTTTGCCATAAAGGATGCCATCGGAAACGCCCGTGAAGCAAATGGCCTTAGCAGAGATGTTAAACTGGAATCGCCTGCGACTGCTGCACGCATTCGAATGGCTTGTCAGGATAACCTCACCAAATTGGTAAGTTGAGTTTGGGAGAAGAAATCTTCCTTGCCAAAGCCTTATTATCATACCATGACCATAAAGTTCAATATTCAATTTTCAACAAAATATGATACAATTTTGTTCCATAGCCAAAAGTCCATTAAACCATTTTTCAAGCCATTTTAGCAGACTTCGAATTTGTGATCCCTATCACACTAAAATAAATTAATTTAAAAATTGTATATAAAAACCAATAAAGAAATGCCAAAGTCGGGTTGGGCCGATTTTATGATACCATACACCAATGTACATATACAGGGTGAAATAAAAAAATTCTAAAAAAGTAAAACGCCATCATTTTTACATTTTTGCTCAAATTTTATGGCCTTCAAATGGCTAATGAAACCGTCACACGCTGCCCGAATGTTGCTCTGTGGTATTTTGGCCCATTTCCGGCGAAGAGCTTGCCAACCTTGCTTTCCAAAATACTCCAGACACACTAGTCCAACGGTTTGGTATCCGGAGATTTTGGTGGCCATTGTGCGCTGGAACATCATTTTGTAACCATTCTTGGGTGGCGCGTGCTGAGTGCGATGGTGCTGAGTCCTGTTGGAATGTACAAGGTCTGCGGCCAAAATGTTTACGTTCTTTAATACAGCCTCCTGAATATTTTCGCGATAATATTCGGCATTTATTCTGATGCCACTGTCGATTAATACGAGCAGAGAGCGACCATCGACTGGAATAATTTTAACAGTTGTTGGTTGCAGTTTTTTCATCTCATCCTGTATAGTATTTGCTCCAATGTGCGGAAATAGGAACGTAAAAATTGTAAAAATTACAAGTGAAAAAGCAATAAGTTCAGCCGGCCCGACCTTTGTATACCCTACCATTTGGAAGTAATTTCCAAATTTACAAAAAAAAAACAGTTAAAAAATACTGCTAAAGTTATCAAAATACGGAATATCTGGAGCTGCCGTTAAATTGAAGACGTTTTCTGTCTCACGCTGTAGCACCCATTACAAACTTATAATACGAAATTAGAAACAATTCCGGTGGATAATGTCGCTAAAGTCATGAAAATAGCGAATTTAGGGACGGTTTCACAGAACAGAGTGTTTCGAATAATGGGAGAAAGTTGTGTCAATTGAAAGCAAATTCGAGTACAAGAATTTACTAAAACACCCAAAAAACCATAAATCTGTCGGTACAGTTATATGGGAGCCATACCCATATCAAATATACCCCATTTTCAACACCAAAAGTCCTGCAGAACTAACACACATCTGAGAAAATTTTTACTTTATTTCGTTCGGAGGCTAGAGTGATTTGTAATCCATTCAGTTTGGCAATATAACAGATAACAATACGATGATTAGTTTGGAATTAGCGAGTTGCCAATGGGGTCTTTTGTTTTCTTTTTATACCCTCCACCTTGGAAGGAGGGTATATTTACTTTGTCATTCCGTTTGTAACATCCCTAAATATTCGTCGTAGACCCCACAAAGTATATATATTCATAATCAGCATAAAATTCTAAGTCGATTTAACCATGTCCGTCTGTCTGTCTGTCCGTCTGTCTGTCTGTTGAAATCACGATACCGCTCACATTATTTGACGTAGAGCGTCAAAATTTGGCAGAACAATTTGTATTGTGCCTAGGATGGTTGGTATTGAAAATGAGATACATCGGTCCACGTTCTGGTATAGTCCCCATATAACGGTACCTCCCGATATTCGGTATTTTGATGATTTATGCCACATTTTTACACGGATTTATCTGAAAATTGGTATTTGTAGGTCATAACGGGTCTCTGAGCGTGTGGCAAAACATTCCAGGTATAGGTCCACGTTCTGGTATAGTCCCCATATAACGGTACCTCCCGATATTCGGTATTTTGATGATTTATACCACATTTTTTCACGGATTTATCTGAAAATTGGTATTTGTAGGTCGCAACGGGTCCCTGTACGTGTGGCAAAACATTGCATGTATAGGTCCACGTTCTGGTATAGTCTCCATATAACGGTACCTCCCGATATTCGGTATTTTGATGATTTATGCCACATTTTTTCACGGATTTATCTGAAAATTGGTATTTGTAGGTCACAACGGGTCCCTGTACGTGTGGCAAAACATTGCATGTATAGGTCCACGTTTTGGTATAGCCCCTATATGACGGTACCTCCCGATCGTGTGGCGAAACATTGTAATTATAGGTGCACGTGTTGGTGTAGCCCCCATATAACGGTACCTCCCGATATTCGGCATTTTAATGGTTTTTGCCACATTTCTTCTAATGTTCTTTTACCCTAAGGTGGAGGGTATTAAAAGTTTGGCCCGGCCGAACTTAATGTTTTTTTACTTGTTTATATATGGTTAGAACTCCATTAAAACGTCTAAAGTCCTGAAAATTTTGCATCAATGATGCCAGCAACCTTGAACTGAGAAATATTTCCTACCTTTTTACATAATTTTTTACCTTTACCAATTGCTTAATCAAATTTCAGAATATTTCTTGGTATAAAACTAACAATTATTTTATTCTATTTTCAGATTGATATACCTGCTGCCAATACATACACTCCCTGGAATATTATGCCATAAACATACTTTCAATTCCAACAAATAAAGACAGCTTTATACAATTTAAACTGGCACAGCCACAATTTCCATATATAGAACATTTTGTAATTTTAGGAACCAATAAAGATATGTAAATACTAAACAGTTAATGGTTATAATTGTTATTATTTAGCATAAACTGAGAGTAAGTAATAATTCGTTGACTAAAAAAATATGGAATAAATAAAATATGACTTAAGTCTTGTTCATTTTCAGTTCCACTTGATATAATTTACAGGAAGGAGTGGGCCGATAAATCGCTGGCTTGTTTCGCAAGTTATGAAAGATTGAAAATTGTGACCCTTTGTGGGGTCACACTAGATTATGCTTAGTAAAAACATTAGGATGTGTAAAGTTTGGAATGAATCGGATGTTTTTTCCTCATTCATCCTTTTGGTTATTCAAAATTTTCTGCCCCATTGTGGGTGAGGTACCAGAAGGAGTGGGCCGATATATTCTATCTTCACACCAGATATTGGGATGTGTGAAATATAAGACAATCGGACTCTTAATTTACATTTTATGTGAGTTATAATTATTAAAAATGTTGACCCTTTGTGGGAAGGTACTTTATGGTGTTGGCTGATATTGGCCATTTTCGTCCCTGACCTAGGACTGATGAAAATATAAGGATTTTTAGAGTTTGCACAAAATTGGATGATCCTTTCTTGTTATATAAGGCAATATAATTTTACATTATGAAATAAGTTACCAGAAGAAGTGGATCGATATTGTCTTATCCAAACTCGATCTATGTTTGATGATAATATTGTGTTGTATCAAGTTTGGACCAAATCGGATGCCCTCATTCGAGAGTTATCCTACGCACCACCTAGTCAAACAGATGAATCGATACCCCTAGATCGACTTCAAATGTCCTAAAGTAGATTTGGTCCAAAGAGGTCTTGAGTCTAAAACCTAAAAAGAACAGGTTGTGCTACAGAACAGTATTAGGCCTCAAGCCCCTTTGACACCCTAAATGGAATTCTGGAACAAGAAGCTCAAACCCCGTAGAGTGAACTGCAGTGGGGTGATATCTTCAGAACTGTTTAACCTCCATCTTCCCGGTATTCCGCGTCCTACACACGCAATTGAAATCGTTGTCTTTGAGGTAAATTATGTGTTAAAATGAATCCCTATACCGTTTTCTTCGACTTGATGAATATGAAAATGTCCGCTACTTGGACTGCGGGAATGAGATAGCAGGTAAATATGCAGGACGAGTGGCACATACGGGGTGAGATGAAAAAACTGCAACCAACTTCAGACTTCTGTCATTTCAAAGCCACTAGTCTGACAGCTGTTAAAATTATTTCAGTGACAGTTCATTATATTGTTTATAAGTGTATAGAAGCATTTTGGTGAGATTTTTCCAGAAAAAAAATTATTCGTGATGGAATTCAAACGTGATAGTGTGATTTCTTTATATTCCATTCGACAATTATTAAAAAATGAGCCCGGGGTAAAGCTATTGAAATTCCAAAAAGTGCAAGAACTTATACCGCAACGGAAAGAAAATAGACCCAAAAGAGCTAAAGAATTGCTTCACTTGGCCGAAAGTGTGAACTGCCGAATTGTGTCTGGAGTATTTTGGAAAGTAAGATTAGCACTAAAAAACATCAAAGTGTCGATCACCCCAATCAAGCGCTTCGCCGGGAATGGGCCAAAATCCCGCAGAGCAACATTCGGGCAGCTTGTGACGGTTTCATTGGCCATAATTCATGCCAAAGGTGACCAATTCGAACAAATCTAAACTTATTCTGAAATTGTTGACTTCTTATAAAGTAATAGGTAAGTTTGTAATTAGCTAATCGGCTCCAGTGTAGTTCAATAACACTAGTGCAAAAGTACTCAGACCTGCCAGAAAGCCGCTCTGAAAACTGCAACAGGGCACCTCCAAACTAGAATATTTTCGGCCCAGTACCAGATTAGCAGATTTTAAATACAGAGTAAATTCTATTTTCTACAAATATTACATCACCTTTTTATAAAACGTTAATGTTGATAATTGTAGAACTCAACGAGTTACAGGTTCTTTTTACATGGAGTTCAACATAAAGCAACAAAAATGTATTTTACTTTTAGCAACCACTTAAATGCCTCAAACCATGTTTGATCTCACACAGAAATTTAGCATTGATATCTGGTGACCTCCCTTTAAGTAAATGGGAGACATATTACTGCTACAACAACAACAATGAAATACAAAAATAAATATTGGCGTAAATCTAGAACGAATCCATTTAGAACTTTTTTGGCTGACATAACGGCTTCAAAATATTTTTATGCGATCTTGTGTGCCACATTAATTATAGTTATAAACTTTTGGGCAACAAATTAAACATTAATTGAGTTAAGTTTAAATAGAATTAGGCCATCTTGTGCCCTTTTCTTAGGGAAGCCATCCACAATAATATTAGCTTAAGATATTTTATCGGAGAATGAACAAAACTCCTATCAAAACTAAACTATAACAAACTACTATGCAGATTCAGGCAAAAACTTCTGTACCAGGCCAACATTTAAGTTGCTGAGATGTTAGTATAAATATTTTTTGAGATCTGTACAAATTTTTGCCTACACAAATTTTATCCAAAATACGGTTTACTAAACATTACAAATGCTAAAAAAATCATTCAGTAATGATGATTGGGCGCCATATCTTTCTCATTTTAAGCAGCGACATCTCTTGTTTACAAATATAAAAATTAACGAATGAAATAATATGCTCCTCAACATATGCTTCATATGACACATTTAATAAACTTTGAGTTTTTCGACTTAAACGGGGAATTGAACTTACCGAAGTGATTGTTTAAATGGGAAAAAGATAATACTGCCTATAACCAAAGCTAGTGGAATTCGAATGTTTGTAAACTCCGTCATGAGAAAGCTGTATGGTTTTCATTGCGAATGTCATCTGACTTCCCACTTTCCAACATTATGACTAAATTTAACACAAATATATATGTATCATAAATTATTTGTTTGGTCCTATTGCTGAAAATTAAAGAAAAATATATATAACTCCCCTATATATCTTCCTCTTATTTGTCTTCTACTGAGTACCCCAAATAAGATGCGACCGTATTGATCGTAGAAGCAAGTATGTCTAATTTTCAGGTATAGCTATAGCTTACATATATATTGTTCACTCGATTTTTTTATTTTTGTTCCCCACAGCCGTAACAAGCACTCTATAAAAATAAATTTGGTACCTAATATCAAATACAGCTAAGAAATATATTTGCCAATGTTATTGAGATCGGTTCAGATTTCATGTTTAACGTGTACCAAAAGGTTAATAAAATACAATGGATTTTTGCACATATGATCCAATTCAGCCTGGAAAAAAGTGTTTTGAATTCGGTGAAACTCGGTACAGATATAGCTAAAGGTCCCATATATGTTTCACTCGATTTTCTATTTAAGTCCTTTACACCAGTAAAATGCACTCCACAATAACGATATTTGGTGGTAGCTATCTAATTATCCGATTTCCGGTTTTTGTACACCAACAGTTTAATATCAGTTCAAATATTATGGATTTTGGCGAAAATCGGAGTTATAGCTACGAAATATATATTTTAATTAAAATGCTCTCAAAGTCGCGACTTAAAACTAACAAGACACATTCGCGACAGTAGTTTATGTCAAACATGCGTTTTTGTGTCTTCACATAAAAAATGTAATATTTTTTCTTTCACGCTGCCCTACTATATTATGATTTCGCATCCAAAAAGTGCTTGTTTTCTAAAAAACTGATATACTCTTATCAGATTGAATGTAGAACTTTACATTTACTAAGCTCTAATATATTTTCCTAAAATAGCATTTCTTTGGGAGACGTTTTTATTGAACGACGAACACAAATACAAATTTATCATTGATTGTTATGGTTTGGGAAATTTAAAGTCATCTTAACCCTTTTTGATGTGCATTCAAATATTTATATCAACCTTTAAAATTTTTCGTTAAGAACGAATTTTCTACATCATCCACGAATAAGGAAAGGTTACATATGAAAATATTTCTAACCAAGATTAAGTATTCTCCAAATAAAAAATCTCTGTATTTTGATACATTATGAAAGTTGAGCTTAAAATAGAAAACATTTGTATTGGCGTAATGAATGTAAAACGCAAAATAATATAAATATAGGGGGAACATTTTTCTTCTTTCTTCCAAATTTTTTTAAAATTGCGCATTAAGAGTTCTTGAAATCCTTACATTATAGGTAACAGTTCCAGGACAATTTTAACCCTAAAGACTCTTTTTCCCAAACAGTTTACAACCAACCCTTCAATGGGAAGTCAAACTATTTTAACAAATTATTTGTCATAAAATTATGCTATTCAAGAAAAATTCTTCTATAAAGCATTATTATAGAAAGGTAACATCTAAGCCAAAATAAACTTTCAATCATAATAGTCATCAAATGTTGATACAAGTCACCAAAGAAAAAAAACATATTTTTCTCTTATATATCAAGAAAAATTGTTTAAATACTAGGTGAGATGAAAAAACCAACTGGATATTCTGGAGGGTGTATTATAGCCAACGCAAACATTTTTGACTCCGCACCATCGCACGCAGCACGCGCCACCCAAGAATGGTTATAAAATAAGGTTCCTTGTGCTCCATAGGTCCACGTTATTTTATAGCCCCCATATAATGGTACCTCACAATATTCGGTATTTGGATGATTTTTGCCACATTTTCCACGCATTTGTCTAAAAATTGGTATTTGTAGTTCATAATGGGCTCTAGCTCCGGTGGCGAAAATTGCATTTTTGGTCCACGTTTTCCTATAGCGCACATATGTATAAGGATACCCACCGATATTCGGTATTTTGATTATCCTAATAACATTTACCCACGAAATTGTTTCAAATGTGGTATTTAAGAAGATTTGGTAGATGACAATCCTTGAAGTACAAAATTGCCTTTATAGTTTCCTGTTTTGGTATGGCCTCCATATAACGGTCTCACCCACTCTATTGTTTTTTGAAAAGTTTAACAAATTTATCCAAACGGTCTTACTGGTGTTTGTAGTTTAAAGTGAAACACGTTTGAATTCAAATACTTTTATAAAAAATTGTTTTCTTTACCCAATGGTGAAGTGTATTAAAGGTTCCGGCGGATCTTATTTTTGTTTTACTTTTTTTAATAAATTATTTATTGAATTAAAAATCATCTAAAAATTGTCTTCGTTGTGAACTTGCTGGTCGCAAAATGGTTAATGTTTAGAGAAACAAATAGAATCATTTAAACATCATTTCCGTGTTTCTTGCCTTCAGTTAAGAAATCGAAGTCATTCAATTCGGTTGAGTTGCTCGAAATTGAAAACAAAGTCAAAATTGTTTTATGGAATTTCTCTAACGAAACAAACCGATAACTTGAGAATTTTGTGGATACAATGGCAAATTTAGAACAATCGACGCTGGTATTTTTTGTAAATGGGAAAAAGGTATGTATGCATGCTTGAAAAACGGAAAATAGTGATATGGGCTAATAATAACTTTCACGTGTACTAAAAAATTCTTGTAATTGACAAGTGCGTAATAAATTGTCTATTTGGCGGAGAAATAATATGAGAAATATCTGATCTCACGTGCTGTAGTAAAGGAGAAATTTAGCAAGATATTTGAATTTCGAAAATGTAATTGGCAGCAAAGCATAATTAGCCTACTAAGATGTTCATATTCTGATTTCGAAAAGATATTATATGCAGACCTTGTCATCTAAAAAATTCTCCTGTAAGTGTTGTGTGGATAATTTGTTGATTACAGGGCTAAAAGAAATGAAATTAAAAAGCGATCAGAAGGGAATAAAATATGTACATCATATTTGCAATCAAAAGAAAATTATAAACAAGATGACATGTCTAATGAGTAACCCCATACTATGCTAAGGTTTCGTAACTTCTCGGCAAGATTGGAGTGTGTTCGTTCCATCAATGAAAAAATACAATACATGAAATGTATGTACTTTTGTAGATACAAGAACTATTTTTTTTTTCTAATTAACTTATCATTGTTGTTAGCAAATATTGTCTGACGTTAGTCATTATTGAGTTGACTGAAGTTAGTCATTATTGAGTTTACTTTTAACCGAATTTTTTTATTGAGATGAAGACAGTGTTGTCAAAAGTTTAAAAAAAAATAATATCAATGAAATTCAAAACACATAGACATGAAGTAGGTACGCGCATTAACATAGTCTACCACAATGTGTATAAAATGAAATGTGAAAAAAAAATATCTGCAGCTAAGTGAAATGGAACAATTAGATAACATTTATGCCTAACTAACTTTGTTTCATGGTGTAAATGTGGGACATATCGGTCCACTCCTTTCGGTTCCTTTTTCCACAAAAGTTAAACTTATGTTTAACAATGATTGCAGTAAAATTGGAAATAAGTATTCAATAATCTTTAAATTGTCTCCATCCAAATATTTTCTGGAACCACACGTACATGTCAACATTTTTCAAAAATTATCAAATACAAGGTGGCACAAAAGTAAACATCCGATGTTTTTTTAGCTGTAATTTAAAAAAAATGAAAAACTTTGATTCCTCTTGTGGATTATTTTTAGTTGGTCATTTAGTTTTTTGCATTTGATCGCATTTTCCATTACTTTAGCCAAAACTTCTGGCGTTATGTCTTCACATTCTTGACGGATATTGTCTTTAAGAGCTGAAAGAGTCTGAGACTTGTTGAGGTAAACCCGCTATGAAGTCGCGCCCCACAAAAAAGAGTCTGCGGTCAAATCAGGCTATCTTGCTGGCCAGTGCAAATCGCCAAAACGGGAGATTAGGCGCAAGGGAAATGCATCCTTCAGCGTATCGATTGTGGCCGTTGCACCATCCTGTTGGAACCACATGTTTTCCAATCCCAACTCATCAAGTCGCTGATCATTGCTCGCCCACCATTTGGTAGCGCCCACCATTCACAGTAACCGTTTGGCTCGCGACGTCTTCGAAGAAAAAAGGTCCTATGACTCCTCCAGCGAAAACAGCACACCATGCAGTAACTTTGAGCGAGTGTAATGGCTCTTCTTGGGTTACACGCTGATTTTCAGTGCCCCAGAAGTGTAAATTTTGCCTGTTAAAGTATTTTTGATGAAAAATCATCTTCTTCTTATTGGTGATTAAGGATAGCTTGAGCATATGTTAGACGCGATTGGTGTTCAGCAGCTAACAACTGATGCACCATCTGGACTTTGTGCGGAAACATCTTAAAATCTTGTACCCAAATTCGCTGTATAGACCGTCGACTTATAACCTTTTGCGATGGTCGATGTCGACGGCGCTTCCATGACATTCTCGGCTACAGCAGCAATATTCTCTGCAGAGCGGATACTCCGGGGTCTGCCACGCCTGGTCGCAGTGTTTGACCAGTAGGCGGTGAACGGCCAGGAAATTTTCGACGAAATTCACGTTGTAAAAACAAAATAGTCACCAATATTCCGCGTACTACGCCATTGTTGATTAAAGTGTATTTCGCATGTGTTTACAACAAAAATGTCAAAACAGAACTGACATTAGGGGCCAACCGTAAAATTTATACCATTTTCCGATAGGAGAATTACTTTTGCGCCACCTTGTCGATAGTCGATACACCACACCTGGCCCGTTATAATATTTACATCAGACTTATGTCAGATTCGAAATAGACAATATTGGCCCACTCTTTCGTTTTTCTACTGAAAGTAGTTCTCTACCTAACCTGCATAAACGGTATATTTGATAAAAGAAAATTTAAATCTTCATATTAATTTCAGATTGTCGACCCGAATCCTGATCCAGAATGCACCCTCCTAACGTATTTACGTGAGAAACTGCGTCTGTGTGGCACCAAACTGGGCTGTGGTGAAGGTGGTTGTGGTGCCTGCACGGTGATGGTCAGCCGTGCAGATCGCTCCACAAATACCGTTAAACATTTGGCAATTAATGCCTGCCTTACACCCATCTGTTCAATGCATGGCAAAGCTGTGACAACCGTAGAAGGCATTGGCAGTACACGCACTCGTCTCCATCCTGTGCAGGAACGTCTGGCTAAAGCTCATGGCAGTCAGTGTGGCTTCTGTACACCGGGTATTGTCATGTCCATGTACACGTTGCTGAGGAATTCACCACAGCCATCGATGAAAGATTTGGAGGTGGCTTTCCAAGGCAACTTGTGTCGCTGCACTGGATATCGTCCGATTTTGGAGGGTTACAAGACATTTACCAAAGAGTTTGCCTGTGGTATGGGTGAGAAGTGTTGTAAGATGAATGGCAATAATTGTAATGGTCAGGAGAACGGGTACTCATTGGTGGATAATAAATTATTTGAGAAAAGTGAATTTGTTCCATTGGACCCAAGTCAGGAACCAATATTTCCTCCAGAGCTGCAGTTGAATCAACAATGGGATATGGAGTCCTTGATGTTCAAAGCAGAACGTGTTACTTGGTTTAGACCCAGGAGTCTGGAAGAACTACTCAAGTTAAAATTATTGTATCCTGAAGCTAAAATTGTGGTTGGCAATACAGAGATAGGTATTGAGGTTAAGTTCAAGCAGATGTTGTATCCAGTTTTGATACACCCCCAGTTGGTTGAAGCAATGAATGAGGTGGTAGAATATAAGGATAGCTTATATTTTGGAGCCTCAATAAGTTTATTGGAGATCGAAATTTATTTGAGGAATCGCTTAGAAAATTTGCCAAAATATCAAGGACGCTTCTTGGAATGCATTTTGAAGATGTTGCACTATTTTGCAGGCAATCAGATTCGAAGTGTGGCCTCCTTGGGCGGCAATATTATGACAGCAAGTCCAATATCTGATATGAACCCCATACTTATGGCTGGAATGGTAAAATTAAAAGTGGGAAAATGGCAAGATGGAAAAATCCAATATCGTGAAATTAAAATGGACTCCAATTTTTTTACCGGATATCGTAAGAACCGTTTGGGGCCTGAGGAAGTTTTGCTGGGGGTTTATTTCCCCAAAACCCAGAGTAATCAATATGTGGTGGCTTTTAAACAATCTAGGCGAAGGGATGATGATATCGCGATTGTTAATGCAGCCTTTAATATAACTTTACATGCTAAACAGGATCGGATTCAAGAGGTTGTGATGACATTTGGTGGCATGGCCGCAATGACCATATTTCCTCTGAGAACGTGTGAGATGATGCTGCAACAACAATGGAATCGCATATTAATGGAACGCGTTATAGAGAATCTGTGTGCCGAGTTGCCGTTGGAACCTTCTGCTCCTGGTGGCATGATTGCTTATCGTCGCTCATTGGTAGTTAGCCTTTTCTTCAAGGCCTATCTAAAAATATCACAACAATTGATGGAGGAAGGTATCCTATCGCAGGATTTTCTTAACAAAGATGAGCTAAGCGGTGCTGATGATTTCCAAACACCCTCTCCCAAAAGTGCTCAGTTATTCGAACGGGTCACATCAACGCAATCCCAGTGTGATCCAATTGGTAGACCAATTGTACATGCCGCGGCATTTAAACAGGTTACTGGAGAGGCAGTGTACTGCGACGATACGCCCAGGTTGGAAAATGAACTGTACTTAGCACTGGTATTAAGCCAAAGAGCTCATGCCAAAATTTTGAACATAGATGCTACAAAGGCCTTGGCCATGCCGGGTGTATACGGCTTCTTCAGTAGCAAAGATATTTCAGCAAAAGAAAATCAAGTTGGTCCTTTGCTCTATGATGAGCAGGTATTTGCTGACGGTGTTGTCCATTGTCAAGGGCAAGTAATTGGAGCAGTAGTCGCTGAGAATCAGTCATTGGCTCAAAGAGCTGCCCGGGAGGTACGAGTCGGCTATGAAGACATAAAGCCTGCAATAATTACCATTGAACAGGCCATTGAACACAATTCGTATTTTCCCGGATATCCCTGGCAAGCCGGAATCGGTGATGTCGAGAAGGCCTTTGCCGACTCTGAGTATATTCATGAGGGATCTTGTCGCATGGGGGGACAAGAACATTTCTATTTGGAAACCCAAGCCTCTTATGCCGTGCCAAAAGATTCTGATGAAATTGAGATTTTGTCTTCAACCCAACATCCCACAGAGATACAGAAACTGGCGGCCCATTTCCTCTCAATACCCGAAAATAAGGTAGTTTGTCGGGCCAAACGTTTGGGTGGAGGATTTGGTGGTAAGGAGACTCGACCCTATGCAGTGGCACTGCCAGTTGCCTTGGCTTGCTATCGCCTGAGAAGACCGGTTCGTTGTATGTTGAATCGTGATGAGGACATGATGCTAACCGGAACCCGACATCCATTTCTGTTCAAATATAAAATTGCATTTACATCGGAGGGTCGCCTCACAGCGTGCTCAATAGATTGCTATAGTAATGCGGGGTGGTCGATGGATTTCTCCTTTTCCGTCATGGAAAGGGCCATCTATCACATTGAGAATTGCTATAAAATACCCAACATCAAAGCCAGGGGTTGGGTCTGCCGGACCAATTTGCCCACGAATGTGGCATTTCGGGGATTTGGTTCGCCACAGGGCATGTTTGCGGCCGAACATATGATACGGGACGTGGCACGTATCCTCAACAAGGATATTTTGGAAATAATGCGCCTAAATTTTTACAAACCCGGTGATAAGACACATTACAACCAAACTCTAGAAGATTTTCCAGTTTTGCGTTGCTTCAACGACTGTCTAAGCCAAGCCAGCTATCACCAAAAGAAACAACAAATTGAGGAATTCAATCGCAACAACCGCTGGCGTAAGAGAGGCATCTCCATAGTACCCACCAAATATGGCATAGCATTTGGTGTAAAGCATTTAAATCAGGGTGGAGCTTTAATAAATATCTACACCGATGGTTCGGTGTTACTATCACACGGAGGCGTGGAAATTGGCCAAGGCTTGCATACGAAAATGATTCAATGTTGTTCGCGGGCATTGCAAATCCCTTATGAGTTGATACACATATCGGAAACCTCAACAGACAAGGTTCCAAATACATCGCCCACAGCGGCCAGCATGACCTCAGACCTTAATGGCATGGCCATCTTAGATGCTTGCAAAAAACTCAATGAGCATCTGGCACCCATCAAAGAGGCAAATCCGAAGGCATCGTGGCAGGAGTGGATTCAAAAAGCCTACATGGAGGGCGTAAGTCTATCAGCAACGGGTTATTATCATCTGGACACGGTCGACTATCATCCCGTTCGAAACCCAAATTCTCAACTTTATAGCTATTTCACACATGGTGTGGGTATATCTGTGGTGGAAATTGACTGCCTAACTGGCGACCATCAAATTTTGAGTACTGACATTGTTATGGATATTGGCTCGAGTTTAAATCCTGCCATTGACATTGGACAAATTGAGGGAGCTTTTATGCAGGGTTATGGACTATTTACCCTCGAAGAATTGATTTACTCTCCCGAAGGTACGCTGTACTCTCGTGGACCGGGAATGTATAAAATACCAGGATTTGCCAATATACCGGCAGAATTCAATGTCAGTCTATTGACTGGAGCAAAAAATCCCCGAGCTGTCTATTCATCCAAGGTAAGTATTCTAAGGCCATTGTACACATCATGTTAGAGTCATATGGAAAGAGCTCTTCTTGATATTTTATGCTAGATAGCATACCTTAAGGGCTCTAAACCACTTTTATACCCTCCACTATACATAGTATGGAGGGTATATAAAGTTCTTTGTTTGTAACTCATCGAAATAACAATTTTAGACACAACAAAGTTTATATATTCTTGATCGGCGCAAAATTCTAAGACGCCAGAGTCAAAACAAATTAAGATCAGATCAGACAGATCAGTCTTTTGTTTTTAGGCAGGTCAAGTTCGGAGATGTGCTATATCGGTCCACGATATCGTACGGCCCCCATATAAAAGTACCCGACAGGTATTCGGCATTTTAATGATTGTAGGCACCAGAGGGCTGCAATGAGTATGATTGAGTAGGCTTGATCACACACAGTGGAAATACAATCAAACTCAATCAGTCGGTCAGATGTAACATGTTCATTCGAGTTGCTCAAGTCATACGATCAAGTTGTGATCAAACATGTATTGATCGAAGTTTTGTGTTCACAATCAAACAGCTCACATGAATTATTTGTTTACGAACTTATGTTGAATTGTTCATAACGGGTCGATCATGTATGATGAGTCTGATCGGTTTTATTTATCCTAGTTAAGTGAGTGATTTGATTTGATTAAAACACAAATGTTCGAATCTGAGCGAAATCATGATTGTAATTTTACTAAGGATTTCATAACTAAAAGCTGTTTCCATTAAAGAAATTGGTGCAAATTATATTTAATAAATTACAATTTTTTCATTTTATTTGGGTTTTTGGTATGTTAGACTTCAGTAACTTATTAAAATAAAAAACAAAATTAATATTTTTAATAAAGAAACACATCCTTGGTATTTAGTAAACTAAAAATGTTTAAATATTTTTTTTACAATATTGCTCAAGATTTTTCACAAACTTCGACCTTTTCGTTTACCTACACGTGTAAACTATTTGCATCAATTTCGGTCACGCTACCACAATATTCTTCCATTTCAAATATTAAAATAGTCAAAATAAACTGCCCAACTTGATTGAATGGTTGAATAAACAATGACGCTGAGCGAACTCGATTCAAAGAAGACAATTACGGTTGTGATTGCTCATTTACATTCATGTGTTCGATCAACTCATGATGCTGAACACATCAAACCGTCTCGAACACTCATGTTTGATTGTGAGTGAAGTGATTCAAACTGAGCGTTCGATTCGATCCGAAGCGAAAACGGTAATTTCATTCAGATCATACTAAACGACAGCATCAACAAAAATCATGTAAGAAACCGAGTGTGCTTGAATTTTTGCATACTCGTTGCAGGCTTCTGGTAGGCACATTCTTTAATGGATTTGTCTCAAAATCCACACAAGAAGTTCCTTCTGAGTACTTTACTTCCTGGAAGAGAATTTGGTACATAGGTCCACGATATCGTATTTCCCCCATATAACAGTACCTCCCGGAATTTGGTATTTTCATGTTTTCAATGAAATTGTTTGAAATTCTACACAAGGAATTTTTTGTGAGTACTTTACCCACTGTATGAGAATTGTCTATATAGGTTCGATATCGTATAATGGTACCTCCCAATATTCGGTATTTTAGCCACATTTTTCAGTAGAATTGTCTGAATACCACACACGGAGTTTCTTTAGAGTACTTTACTCCCTGGAAGAAAATTGTCTATACAGATACATGATATCGTATAGCCTCCATATAACGGTACTCCTCGATATTCGGTATTTTGATGATTTAGCGAATTTTTTTACCGGAATTGTTTCATACTTCGAATTTAAAGTCGTAATAAGCACTACTATCTATACCAGATACGTCTTCTTATAGCCCACATATAACGGTACCTCCCTTTATCCGGTATTTTGATGATATTAGCAACATTATTAACCAGAATTGTTTCAAATTTGTTGATATTAGCGACATTATTCAACGGAATTGTTTCAAATTTCGTATTTGAAGTGACTCTAATATTGCGTCTAGCCGGACCTTAAATGTGGTTGAAAAATAATTTATTATACCCTCCACCATACTATGGATGGTATATTAACTTTGTCATTCCGTTTGTAACTCCTCGAAATACTCATGTCAGACAAAACAAAGTATATATATTCTTGATCAGCGTAAAATTCTAAGTCGATTTAGAGATGTCCGTCTGTCTGTTGTAATCACGCTATCTTTCGAATGAATGGAGATACAAGGCTAAAATTTTGATGATTTTAGCGACATTATTCACCGGAATTGTTTCAAATTTGGTATTTGAAGTTCGAAATGGATACTACAGCCTAAGACAGAAAGTTGTCTGTTCAGGTCCACGTCTTCGTATAGCCCCCATATAACGGTACCTCCCAATATTCGGTATTTTGGTGATTTTAGCGTCTTTATTCACCAAATTTTTCAAATTACGCATTTAGAGTTCGTAATGGAAACTCCAGTCTGTGACAGAAAATTGTCTATGCAGGTCCAGGTCTTCGTATAATCCCCATATACCAGTACCTCCCTATATTCGGTATTTTGACGAGTATAGGTACAATACTCACCGAAGTTATTTGAAATATCGTATTTGAAGTTCGTAATGGATGCTACAGAATATGACAAAAAATTGTCTACAGGTTCAGGTTCAGGACTTCGCACAGCTCGGATATAACGGTACCTCCCTATATTCTATGCATTGATGATTTTAGCTACATTATTCGCGTTTATTTCAAGTTCCGAATTTGAAATTGGTAATGACTCATGACAAATAATGCCTGTGTCGTATAGGCACCAATATAACGGCAATATTCGGTATTTTTAAAATTTTACCAAAGTTTTTTCAGGATTTTGTTTTTTTGCAAATTCGTTCCAAATGGTGGAGGGTATTCAAAGTTCGGCCCGGCCGAACTTACTGCTTTTTAACTTGTTTTTTTTTTTTTTTTTTTGATTTTATTCTTAGGCCCTAGGGGAACCTCCCTTATTTATTGGAAGCTCAGTATATTTTGCCATTAAAGAAGCAATAGCAGCTGCTAGAGAAGCGAATGGTTTCAGTCGAGATTTCAAGTTGCAGTCACCAGCCACTGCAGCCAGGATTCGCATGGCTTGTCAGGATGCGTTTACAGAAATGGTAAGTTAAACAACTCAACCATAAAAAATCGTGTCCTTCTTGGTCCAAATAACTGGACAAATTTCTTTTGGGCTCTTTTGTGGTATTAAGTATATTTGAGTATATTCCTAGCAAAAAATAATTCATTACAAATAATATTACTAATCCTTCATTGAGTTGAGAACATCTTGTTTCCATTAAATTATTACCTCACCAATATAAAACATCATAATTTTATTAGTAACCATAATTATATTTTAAATGTTTTTTTTTTAGATCGATGAACCTGCGGCCGGTACATACAAACTATGGAATGTTGTACCTTAAATACACAAAACAATACAAATTCACACTTTAATAAATTACAAAAATAAAAATAAATTAACATAGTAACACAAATAAACGAATTCAATAAATTGATGCCTTGACTTGAATTTTTTAGTCCTCTGTATTAGTTTCTGTAATTGTAATCTCCACATTTGAAGTGTCTTCTCCAACCAAAGGCTCGTAAGGTTGACTGTCCCTGAAAGTAAAATTATGCATTATTTTCAAATATGTATGCCTAAGAGTATGCTTTGATTATTGATTGATTTAAGGCATTTTACACATCGGTATTATGATAAGGTAAGGTAGAGTCAATAAAATATTTTTATACCCTCTACAACAAGTATGCCATTCCGTTTGTCACTCATCGAAGTAATCATTTTAGATCCAACAATCATGATCAGCGTAAAATTCTTATCCGGTGTAGCCATGTGCGTCCGTCTGTTCGCCCGTCTGTTGAAGTTCCGAAGGAATTGAGATAGAGTACTGAAATTTGGAACACATGCGTTATGGGTCTAAACTTAGGTCGATTTCGGAGATGGGCTATACCGGCCTACTTTTTCGTAGTCGCCATATAACGAACATTTTAAGCATTTCGGCGATTTTCGACACTTTCTTCAGCGGAATCGTCGGAAATTTAGTATTTGTTACGAGTACCTAACCCTCTTATAAATAATAGTTAATATAAGTCCACATTGTGGTATAGCCCCCAACACTATGTGTGTTCGTCAGCCCGTCGATCTGTCTGGCTGGTGTGCAGGTAAACCCTCGAAGGAAGTATCCAAATCGTCCAAACTTGGGACATTGTAATGATACCTCCCCACAAAACGTCAACAATTTTACAGAAAATAATTTACCTTATAGAACTAGAAACAATCATCCAATTCCCTCAACAAGTTTATTTTGGCTTGAAATCAATTGAAAAATCGGTGTTTTATTTAATTTTGTAAAAGATTTGCAAGTCCCAATAAGGTGAGAAATTGGACAATATCGGCCCTCTCCTTTCAGTACCTCCCCCACAAGAGGTCAAATTTTTGAATAATCATAACTCCTATAAAGTGTGAAATAACGGATCAACATTTTGAATAAATATATCTCTCATAGAACGCGAAATAAGCTTTCGATTCTCATTAAATTTTACACATCTCAATATTTTTATTAACGGACCACTACTTCTAGTAACCACCCTACAAAGTTGTCAACATTCTGAATAACAAAACGTTTATAAAATGCGAATTAAGCCTGCGATTTTCTTAAAAAGTCAATTTTAGTAAAAATTTCAATAAATTTCAATCATTGGGATTTTTTGTAGCGAATAATCCAAATCATAACCTACGAAAAATTAAGAGATTCTTGGAGTATCCAAAAGTTTCTCGTAACCATCTGATGTGAATTTTATTTGCATAAAATTGGAAATAAATATTAAATAAATTTAAATATTTTTTATATTTTGCAAATCCCGGTATTATGTCTTCGTGTATTTTTTGTAATATGGAAAAATAAGCGAGGTATACCCATAGTTACTTTTGAGGATCTTCATAGAATAACTTTCTGGGTTTATTTTTATTTCATGTCAGTCCGCCTATGTATTTTTGTGAAGAAAATGCAGGTCGCATATATCATTCGATTGAGATGAAATTTTCTGAACAATATTTGCTTGGCCTAATGACGAACCCTATTGAAATTTGTGTAATCGGTTCAAGTTTAGATATAGCTCCCATATATATCTTCAACCGATTGTTCACCAAATGGTCAATATCAATACAAATGAACTGAATTCTAGCAAATCCGACCGAATTCCGTCTAGAAGCAAGTACATCAAAATTGGTGAAATTGGGTTCAGAAATAGCTGGAGATCCCATATATATGTTCCATCCGATTTGGTGTCAAAATCCCCTAAATGCGTAGTATGCATTTCACAACAATGATATTGGATACCGGACATCAGATGCAGCTCGAAAATACTTCTGCCAAATTTTATAGAGATCAGTTCAGATTTTTATATACCTTCGATATATATCTTCATCTGATTTTTTCATTGGATAGGTCCGGTCCGGTATATTTCTTGCTCTAATAAATATTTTTTTAATATAATCATGCACTATACAGCAATGCTATTTGATTCTAAAGGTACAAAAGCCTCCGTCAAACCTTTTGAAAATCGATCCACAGACGGAAATGGTCCTCAAATTGTGACTACTCTAAAACCATGAAACGCATTCAAATAATGTTCATAGTTGATATGATCTACTTCACATAAATTCTCAATATAAACTTTTTGGCTCTACTAAATACTTATGCTCGTGTAGGGTATCCGACTTTTGACATTATCTTCTGTTTTTTATTAGTATTAGACGAAGTGGAATACATCGGTCCACATTTCAACATTTTCCAAAAATTATCATGTATTTCATTTAAAGCAAAATCTGGCACGCTATAATAACTATATCTGACTTAGGTCAGATACGAAACGGAAAATATTGGCCCACTTCTTCGGTGCTAACATTTATTTTAATAAACTGACATTGGCGTAGGATATACATATGATGGCAAAACCGACTGATACTTTCCATCACGTTTTTTCTACGCTTGCTCCCTTTGCAATCGAACACGTGCAATCTATATCGACGTTATTGACTATTTCCAAGTTTTTTTTCTTGGTAGCCACATCTGAACATATTCGTAATAAATCTAACAGAATTTCTTCTAAAATTAGTTTGGCTCTATGAAGCAAAATTCATCTTTTTTGGGTAGATATTGAGAAGCAAAATCCATCATTTCTGGTTAGATATTGAAAGATTGATGTAGAAAACCCTAGAAAAAAGTTGATATTAGCTACGAGAGACATATCCACTTCTGAACCGAGATTTTCAAAATCGGTGTTGAGATTACTTGGACCAAAAAAAGCAGCTTCACCAAATTTTATCGCAATCAAACAATAAATACGACCAGAATTTAATAAAAAAAAGTATACAGGGTGAGATAAAAAACTGCAACCAACTTCAGAAAGCTGTCATATCTAAGCCACTCGTCCGACAGCTGTTAAAACTATTCCAGTGACAGTTCATTATATTTTTTACAAGCGTGCAAAAGCATTTAGGTGTGAATTTTTCAGAAAAAAAAAGTTATTCGTGATGGAATTCAAGCATAATAGTGTGATTTATTTGTATTTGGCTTTAAAACCACAAGTGGCTTTCATTAGAGTACTCCCGCATTTAAATGGAAATAAATCTTTCGTGTCTCGAACCATCGCTCGTGACCGTGATACTGGAAGCGTAGCCCGACGTCAAGGAAGTGGATGGAAGAAAACAGCAACATCAGCAGAAATGGTTCGAAACGTAAAGATGCGACTTGATCGAAACCCGCGTCACAGTGACTGAAAAATGGCTCGTGAGCTGAACATATCGCAATATTCCATTCGGCAAATATTGAAAAATGAGCTCGGTGTAAAGCCATTAAAATTCAAAAAAGTTGAAAAACTTAAACCACAACGGAAAGAAAATAGACTCAAAAGAGCTAAAGAGTTGCTTCTCTTGTCCGAAAGTAGTAAATTTGCCGAATTAGGTTTTCTCCGATGAGACTATTGTGTCTGGAGTATTTTGGAAAGCGAGGTTGGCACTAAAAATATCAAATATCAAAGCTTCGCCGAGAATGGGCCAAACTACCGCAGAGCAATACTCGGGCAGCGTGTGATGGTTTCATTGGCCGTTTGAAGGCCATAATTCGTGCCAAAAGTGACCAATTCTAAAAAATATAAACTTATTCTAACTTATTTACTAAAATTTAAAAAAAAAATGTTAAAGTTATGATGTCTGACTTTGTTGCAGTTTTTTTATTTCACCCTTTATATACGACCAGAATTTGCTTATAAATGTACATAGAAAGACGAATCATGTTAGAAAAACCACACAAAGACATAATACTCTGTTCCACAATGTAGAGTAGGGTTTAAATACAAGACTTTCTAACAATTTTGTTATTTATTCTCTGAACAGAATGCTAATAGTCACATAAAGAGTTTCGAGATATCCAATACGGTGTAACTCGAAGATATGTACATTACCTGGGGTTAGGTATAAACACAGACACACATACACAAATAATTTAATTTTTTTGTCATGTATCAAGTCTTTATTTGATGATAAAAAATTGTATTTTGAGAATCTTCTTTGCCCCCTTTATCTGGATCGTTTTGAGGTTTCAGCGATAGTTTGCAATCATAAATTCGGGACATGGGAACTAAATTAAATCGGCAAGAATCGCAAATTTCAGGATATGCTGGATAATTCGAGCTAAATTTTAATAATAAATTGTTACTATTAAAAAAATAAAAACGAAAATATATAATATTAAATTAAAGTCATTAGCATTGGCGTAGATTTGACAATAGATCTATAAAATAGAGGAAATTCCCCTTTAGAGTAGTGCATTTTTTTTAATAAATCAAAGTTTTCACTTTAGTCCACCTACGCCAATGACCCTCAAGGACTTACGTTTTGTTTATAGCACACAAAAAGCTTTAAATACAACGAGGCTTACAATTTCGGGTGCAGATAATTAAAAAACACAAAAATTATTTTAAATATATATTTTTGTTCATTTAAAATATATGCACAATCATAAATTATCATAAATTAAAAATAATTTACAAACGGAACTAAGTAAAATAGTAAGCACATATACTATTACATATATTGTTTAATTATTACAATTAAATACATATTTACCTAAAAATAACGACATAACATGGAATGTGAAGAAATAAACCCCAAAACAAAATAAATTCTAACGATAATTTAAAATTTAAGCTGCATTTTGATCGATTACAGATATTTTGGAATCCTTTGGGTCGGAGGAGGCTGTTCCAACCACAGACTCCACGGTTTCATTTGATTTTGAAATGTCAATGGAATGCCTAAAAGGTAGAGAAATGATTTGAAATATTTACAAAATCGAAATTTAATCTCTTAAAGCTTAATTGTTTGAAGATGAAAATGTAGGTGGGACAGTGGAGGAGTGAAGAGAAGAGAAGTGAAACGTCATGCAACATAGACTTAAAGCATGTTTATATATAAAAAATCTAGCTGATTTCAAATATCAATTTTTGAATAAGTGACCAATTTAAGGTCCCGGGGATGCACAAACTGACAATAGAAATCCATTGGATTTATTATATCTAAACATGCTATAATATTTTCTTATTTAATGAAATGCAATAATGAAAACAAAACAACTTACGACGAGTGTTTACAATTGTTGATGTTGTGATGGAAAATGCTTCAGGGAAATGGCTTAAATTATGTGGTGTAATGTGATATCATAATCTTTCTTAGATGATGTAGACAATATTTTTGGATTTCAATATATTTCCAATTTCGCTGCCAATTTATACTTGCCACATATGAAAAATGGTCCACTGAATGAGAAATGAATGCGATGAAATACAAGTAGGATAATAAATGTGTGTCTATGTATGTGTACAAAAATATATATAAAATCCCATCACCACCTCATTCTGCTTTCCCAAATGATTACCTTTGTAAATAAGCTTGATATTATACAATTAAAAAGTATCAGTCGTTTACGAACTCAGCCTTGAGCTAATTATATACTAATTTATATTATTATACCCTCCACCATACATTGTATGGAATATATGTTAAGTTCGTCACTCCGTTTGTAACTCATCGATATAATAATTGTAGATCAAACAACGTATATTCTTGATCGGTGTAAAATTCTAACACGATTTAGCCCTTTCTGTTCGTATGTTGTAATAACACTAGAGTCAAAACAAATAAAGATAGGAAGCCAAAAATTTGCAAAGATCAGTCTTTTGTCTGCAGGCAGGTAAAGTTAGAAGATGGGATACATCGGTCCACAATATCATATAGGCACCATGTAACGGTACCCTAGATATGCAGTATTTTGATGATTGTAGCCAAATTGTTTAATGGAATTGTCTGAAAATCCAGTTCCTTGTGAGTACTTTACCCCTTGGAAGAGTATTGTCTATATAGGTTTATGATATCATATATACCCCATATAACAGTACCTACCAATATTCGGGATTTTGACGATTTTATCGACATTATTTACCGGTGTTTTTGTTTAAATTTCCTATTTAAAATTCGTAATGGGTACTACAGCCTATGACAAAAAATTGTGTACAGGATGAGATGAAAAAAACTGCAATCAACTTCAGACTGCTGTCATTTCTACGTCACTCGTCCGTAATCTGTTAAAATTATTCAAGTGAATGCTCATTATATTGTTTACAAGCGTACAAAAGCAAGAGAATTTTGTCGATTATTATCGAGAAAATATTCCGAGGGGTGTATTAAAACCTTGGGCACGCTAACATTTTGGCCACAGACCTTGGACATTCCAACAGGACTCAGCACCATTGCACTCAGCACGCGCCACCCAAGAAAGGTTACAAAATGAGGTACCTCGCTTCATTTCAAGCGCACAATGGACACCAAAATCTCCGGATACCAATCCGTTGGACCCTAATCTCTGAAGTATTTTGGGAAGCAAGGTTGGCTCTAAAAAATACCAAAGTTCCGATCACCTCAAGCAAGCGCTTCGCCGTGAATGGGCTAAAATACCATAGAGCAACATTTGGGCAGCGTGTGACGGTTTCATTGGCCGTTTGAAGGCCATAATTCTTGCTAAATGTAACCAATTCGAACAAATCTAAACTTATTCTAATATTTGATGCAGTTTCCGACATTTTTTGCTTTCAATAACTAAATTTTTTTAAAAAAATGTAAAAATTATGGTGTTTGTCTTTGTTGCAATTTTTTTATCTCACCCTGTATATAACGATATAGAAAAAAAGAAAGAACTCAAGTTGTAAGTGTGCCAAATATTTTGCTATCGAATTTTGAAGAGATACAGACCCTGGCTATGTTGTTTTCTTTTTAGCAAAAGCAATAGAGGTTTACTTTTTAGAGAGTGAAGTGGCTTAGGCCAAAAATCATCATATTAGCCATTATTTCAAAAACATATACATTTATAAAATGCATAAAATGTTCTTCTAGGGAACGTAGTCTTACTATAAATGTTGGTTTCAGATTTATGAGAATTGTCCGAACAGAGGAATTTAATTAATTGGAATCACGGCTTTACCTTGTGTTATCAACTATACATTCAATATTTCAAACCTATATGGGTCATAATATTGCGGTACATAGATTTTACCGAAATTTCCAATGATTGTGACGATGCAGGGCATAAAATACAGCACGTTTTCCTATTGCAGAACTATTGAGACTTGATGTATAGCTTCGAAGGTACCATCTTAAGCTTATGAATATGCCAAAAATGAATATTTGTGTATGTGCAAAAGTGTTATTCTTAAACCAGGTATTAATAGTAGTGTAAATGTGTATTTAAGAATTTATGGTTAGTATTAAAATGAAAAAAAATGCATTTAATTTTAACATACCTATAAAATACGTAATGCTGCAACATAAAGAATACATCGAACAGTACTGAAAATAGACCCAAACCAAATTTGGTGGGATCTCCAAAAATGGATACCCAATCATCTATAAACAACAAGAAAAAACAAATTGAAGAATTATATTGCAACAAAGTTAGCACGACTTCAATTATTACTCACCATAATTATAGGCATTAAGTATCATTTGCAACATACTCAGGACACCACCGGTAAAATCTAATAGAACATTACCAATACTCCAACCGACCGTTGACTTACGGCGATAATTCATGAGAGCCTATAAAAACAGGAAATATACAAAATTTAAATAATAATTTGGATAAGGGAGTCTGATAAAAGAAAGAGTTAATATACACATACAGAACTCGTGCGAATTGTTTTATATTTCAAATTATAATATCAATTTATAAGGGAAAATTTACAGGTGAGATAAAAAAAATGGAACAAAGTCAAACACCAAAATTTTTAATTTTTTTAATCGTATTGAATGAAAGCAAAAAATGGCGGAAATAACATCAAATTTAAGAATAAGTTTAGACTTGTTCGAATTGGTCACCTTTAGCACGAATTGTGGCCTTAAAATGGCCAATTAAACCGCGGTATTTTGGTCCATTCCCGGCAAAGCGCTTGCTTGAGGTGATATATACTTGGTATTTTTTAGTGACAACCTTATTTTCCAAAATACTCCAGACACAATAGTCCAACGGATTGGTACGAGAAGATTTTGGTGGCCATTGTGCATTGGTAATAAAGCGAGAAACCTCATTTCGTAACCATTTTTGGGTGGCGCGTGCTGAGTACGATGGTGCTGAGTCCTGTTTGAATTTCCAAGGTCTGCGGCCAAAATGTTTACGTGCCCAAGGCTTTATTACACCTTCCAGAATATTTTCGCAATAATATTCGGCATTTATTCCGATGCCACGGTCTATTAATACGAGCGGAGAGTGACCATCGGCTGAGTTCTAGTGGCCAACCGAAGGTGCACATTTTCAGCTGACTTCTTTGGCAAGTAAACACGATCATTTTGTTTGTTTACAAACTGCTGGACAACGAATGTTTTCTCATCGGAGAAAGCCAAATACGGCAGTTCACCACTTTCGGTCAAGCGAAGGAACTTTTTAGCTCTTTTGAGTCTATTTTCTTTCTGTAAGTGTAAGTTCTTGCACTTTTTGGAATTTCAATGGCTTTACCCCGGGCTCATCTTTCAATATTTGCCGAATGGAATATTGCGATATGTTCAGCTCACGAGCCATTTTTCGGCCACTGCGACGCGAGTTTCGATCAAGTCGCTTCTTTACCCTTCGAACCATTTCTGCTGATGTTGCTGTTTTCTTCCGTCCAGTTCAGTGTCACGATAACGAGCGATGGTACGAGACACAAAATATTTAATCACATTTAAATGCTGAAGTGCTCTAACAATAGCCACTTGTGGGTTTCCAGGTAAATATAAAGAAATCACATTATCACACTTGAATTCCATCACGAATAACTTTTTTTCCAGAAAATTCGCATCAAAATGCTTTTGTACGCTTGAAAATGTTGTATAATGAGCTGTCACTGGAATAATTTTAACCGCTGTCGGGCGTGTGGCTTAGAAATGACAACAGTCTGAAGTTGGTTGCAGTTTTTTCACCTCACCCTATATACACATTAATTATTTCGAAACAACTCACCTGAGGAACATATTTGATAATAGTTATTGTCAGCTTAACATAACTGCAATAGTACAGGAAATCCAACCAATGGATAACATTTCCAGCAGCCAAACCGGCACTAATGATTACAAATACAGCAAACAAGCTTAAAAGTCCGGTTGCCACTCGGGAAATTCGCTGTTCTCCACGCTTTAAAAACAATCACCCAAAAAATATTAAAACCCAAATTCTCAAATTGACAATTTCCGCTTACCTCATATACAAAACACTGGTATATGGTAATGCATGTGGCAAACATGGCATGCAAGGAGAAAACGACATCATTCAACATTACCGGATTAAGGCCGCGTGGATGCCTCTGAAAATATTCACCTTGAATTTCAGGAATCCAATAAAGGCCACAATTGAATATCGAATACAGTGTAAAGCCGACAATATTCAATGCAATGAAGTCAAAATTTAAGCCCACAACAGATTTTCGTCGGAAATTCGTATAGATTTGTGGATAAAACGATATCGACCAGGCCACAAAATAAATCCAACCAAATACCAGAGATGTATAAATAATTGCCTCGGAATTGGCCACAGTAACGCGTACGAAAACATCTTCAACACTGGAAGTAAAAAACTGATTTAAAATAAGACTCAAATACTGAAAACAAATTTTGCTATAACCTACTTATTACCATTAAAATTTTGAATGAATATTAAAAAGTTCCGGTTTGTTTGATATACTTACACCCATGTCTCATTGGGTTCACTTTCTGCGGTTATTTCCAAGTTTCCCGGTTTAAGACCATGTATAACAACGGTTTGACTTTTATTGCTGCCAGCACCGACGCTGAATTCCATGGGATCCAAATTGACTGAATTATCATGTTGCTTTTTTAGTTTTATATTAAAATCTTGTGTAAATGGATCTCTGGAAGAAGACAGAAGAATAGTTGATATTAAAAATATATAAAACATCTCTACAGGGTTAAATGAAAAAAAAAAAACTGCAACCCACTTCAGACTGCTGTCATTTCTAAGCCACTCGTCCGACAGCTGTTAAAATTATTCCAGTGACAACTCATTTTATTGTTTACAAGCATGCGAATGCGTGAGAATTTTCCAGAAAAAAAGTTATTCAAGCGTGATAGTGTGATTTCTTTATATTTGGCTGGAAAAGCACAAGTGGCTATAGTTAGAGCACTTCAGCATTTAAATGTGAATAAATCTTTTGTGTCTCGTATCATCGCTCGTTACCGTAATACTGGTAGTGTAGCCCAACGACAAGAAAGTGGACGGAGGAAAACAGTAACATCAACAGAAATGGTTCGAAAAGTAAAGAAGCGACTTGACCCAAGCCCGCGTCGCAGTGGCCTAAAAATGGCTCGTGAGCTGAACATATCGCAATATTCCATTCGGCAAATATTGAAAAATGAGCTCGGGGTAAAGTTATGAAATTCCAAAAAGTTCAAAAACTTACACCGCAACAGAAGGAAAATAGACTCAAAAGAGCTAACGACTTGCTTCGCTTGGCCGAAAGTGGTGAACAGCCGATGGGTGATCTCCGCCAGTATTAACCATTGCATTAGAATATATGCCGAATATTATCGCAAAAATATTCTAAAGGGCGTATTAACGCTTTGTGCAAAAAGTACCAAACTGTACTACATTTGGTACACTTTGGTTCTGGGTAAACAGACAGTGCTTAAAAACTGAAATTTGGTATTTTGGTTGCTGTTCACACGTTTCCTGGGCCTATGAGATATACAATTCTGAAATTTGATATTTAGATTGATGACGGTATCTGATCTGAGATTTGGCTGTGGTTTAGTGGTACTAAACTTGGTAATGCTTGAAGTAATAGAGCTGGAATCCCCAAATGTAACATGGAGTTCTCTCTTGGTATCTGTGCAAATGCAATCTAATGTGTACTCTAATGCAAATGTGTACTCTAATTGTAAAAAATAATACTAAATTTGGTATTGGTCTCTGTGGTTAAGATATGGAGGTGGTTTTGAAAATGTTTTCCCTCCCTTCGTGTTCAGGGAATGCCCTCCACCATTTGGAACGAATTTGACAATTTTCCAAAAAATAAAATCCTTTAGAAATTCTTTTGAAATAATAAAAATACTTTTTTATACCCTCCACCATAGTATGGAGAGTATATGAAGTTTGTCATTCCGTTTGTAACGCCTCGAAATATACATTTAAGACCCCACAAAGTATATATATTCTTGATCAGCATAAATTTCTATGTCGATTTAGCGAAGTCCGCCCGTCTGTTGAGATCACTCTAGCTTCCGAACGAAATGAAGTAGGACTTTTGGTATTGAAAATGGGTGATGTAGATCCACGTTTTGGTATAGCCCCCATATAATGGTACCTCCCTTCGTGAAGTTCGTAATAGGTACTACAGCCTATGACAGTATTTTAATGATTTCAGCGATATTATTCACCGGAATACTTTGAAGTTCGAAATGGATACTACAGTCTATAACAAAAAATTGTCTGTGCAGGCCCACGTTTTGGTATACCCCCCATATATTAGTACCTCCTTCGGTATTTTGATAATTTTAGCCACATTATTCACCGATTTTTTGCATTTGATTATTAAAATGGTCTATGCAGGTGCACGTCGTCTTTATTTTTAACGGATTTTATTTTTTGGAAAATTACCTAATTTGTTCCAAATGGTGGAGGGTATTTAAAGTTCGGCCCGGCCGAACTTACAGTTTTTTTAAATGTTTTGTTGGAAAAATTAAATAAGAGCTAATTCCGACCATTATTTCAAGATGTTACAAAAAAATCAATACACATTCCTGTAATGATGGAAAGTATAGAATTGCAATAGTTTATCATTCGTTAATAATTAGGTCATAAACCTTATATAAAACACCCTTCCGATCGAGGTACTACATTCATGTGAATATAATTTTTTTCTTAATTCGTACGTACATACCTTATAATAACATCAAATGTTTCAGTTTTATTAATTAGGACAGTGATGTCGTGCGTTGAAACCGTTAGGCCACTTGGCGCCTGCGCCAATGTTTGTGAAACTGAAAAAGGAAATACAATTTCAATTAAAACAATTTATTAGCTTTACTTTTTTTCTTACTCTAGGAATGACTACTCACATGTGATGTATAAAAGGAAAGCATAGCTTAAAATATGCTGACGTCTTGATTTGTTGAAAGCCATCTTCTTGGTCATGTGACTTTCATGAGTTGTGTTGCTGATCGAGATACTTCAATGGGAGTTTTTAAGTCCAAGATGTCATTCCTAAGTGCAATGTGTCTGCAAAATGAAATGAAATGGATGACGAGACAATAAGTGAATAGAATTCAATACAATACTTATTTTTATTGGGGTTAATAAATAACATTTTTACCACTACCGATAAGTGGTGGTGGTGGTTGGTTGTCTAGAATGTTGTACGAGTAGTGCAGACTTCTTTTGCAAAATGTGATTAAATGATGTTTTATCTGTACCGACTACAAACTTACATACGCACACACACACGACACTTGACCATGAATGCCGTCAATCTATCTAATCGTAATTGTTCATAATCTCCCATAATATTGTCGAACGAATAATCGATATTGGCTGATATTGGCAGTGCTGTCTTTATCAATTTTATCTAATTAACCATAGCCCATAAACTTCAACAAAACAGCACATATTTTTTATTCTTTAGCCAGAAAGCTGACTGATAAGGCAGTCGGGATTTTCACACGTCTTTTGCAAATTCGGCAAAAATTTCTTTATTTATTTTTTGAATAGTTTTCGTTTTGAACATGATTTCGGGCAAAAAATTTTGTTTACGTTGTACCGGCGTAATGACGGGAATTTTATGATTTTGATTGAGTGATTTGTGTTTTATAGCCCCCAGACACACTTATATTGTTTTCGTATTGGATAACTAAAAATAGAGTGAAATCGAAAGCTAAAGCACCTTTGGATTTATTTTTGAAAATAAACAGTTATGAGTTTTCTGTGAACTTATAAACATGATTTAATTCCATACGTCTAAAGTTCTTTTTTGAAATATGGGTAATAAATATTTGTATAATTGCAAGGATTGAAGTGAACTTCTAAAATTAGATTCTTTGAGACGAACAATACAACTCATAAAATACCTACACCACTTAGAGTGCATTGGCCATACGTCGCATGAGGAATAATTCTCATTGACATGGTTATGGAGGTGACATGCTATATATTTGGAAATACTTTTGGTTAGGGCTAGCACTCATTACTCCCAGTGAACAGTTATAATTTTACTCAGAAGTTTTGGTTCAGTGATCCACAGGAGTTTAGGCTCACTGTTCCACAGAAACTTCTGCTTACTGTTCCACAGGAACTTCGGCTCGCTGTTCCAATCGAAAACTAGAGTTGTGACTAACATGCGATCACCTATACAACGATTTCTCAATCATAGAGGGTGAGATAAAAAAACTGCAACAAAGTAAAATGCCATAACTTTTACATTTTTTTTTAGTTTTATTGAATGAAAGCATAAAATGTAGCAAAAAGCATCAAATTTTAGAATAAGTTTAAATTTGTTCGATTTGGTCACCTTTGGTACGAACCATGGCCTTCAAACGGCCAATGAAACCGTCACACGCTGCCCGAATGTTGCTCTGCGGTATTTTTGAATGTCCAATGTTTGCGGAGAGCGACCATCAGCTGTTATGGCGACCCACACCATCGCCATGGCCGGCGCTTGAGTTCTAGTTGCCAACCTAAGGTCCATATTTTCAGCTGACCTATGTTTTCACTTCAGAGAAAACCAAATTCGACAGTTCACCACTTTCGGCCAAGCGAAACAACTCTTTAGCTCTTTTGACTCTATTTTCTTTCTGTTGCGGTGTAAGTAGAATTTTAATGGCTTTACACCGAGCTCATTGTTCAATATTTGCCGAATGGAATATTGCGATATGTTCAGCTCATGAACCATTTTTAGGCCACTGCGTCGCGGGTTTCAATCAAGTCGCTTCCTTACTTTTCGAACCATTTCTGCTGATGTTGCTGTTTTTTCCGTCCAATGCCTTGACGTCGGGCTACGCTACCTGTATCACGGTAACGTGCGATGGTACGAGATACAAAAGATTTATTCACATTTAAATGCTGGAGTGCTGGTGCAGTCAAATGTAACGAAGTCACACTATCACGCTTAAATGTCATCACGAATAACACGAATAACCGATACACTGTAGAATTACAGTTAACTGTCGAACACCCGACGTCAGAGTTCCCAAGTATCTTGTAATCGGTTGCCCGACGTCCATCCATCAGGGCCTTTGATTATCTTCAAATCGTCTACAACCCAAATATCCTCACCTAATCTTCGATAATAAATCAGTCACAACTCGTCAACATCCAATGACCACCCATCAATCCTTAAATCGTATTTATCCGAACCTATCCCCAATTACTACCATTTCGTCTACAACCAGAGAATGATCCCATTACCCGCAAATCGTCAATAGTCCAACATCCCTACATCATAGTTCCCGAATATCTACAAATCATCAAGAAAATGAATCTCAACACTTGCCAGCACTCGCAAACATCGATTTCCTGATCATCCATTGAAATTCCGGAGCATCTCCGAACTCCATTCGCCAACATATCTATTAAATCCGTATTATCGCATTTATACACCAATAGCTGAAAATTTAGTATTCAAATCAATAAAACACCATACCATTAGCTTTAGGCTGTTCTTATGAAAATCCTGGCTGCTCTCACCTATTATTACTATTAACAAGTGAAAAAAACATTAACTTGAAATACCCTCCACCATTAGGTAAAAAACGTTTTTCAGTAAAAGTATCTGTATTTAAACGTGTTCTACTTTATTCGGCAAATACCAGTGACATCGGTTGAAGAATAAAGTGTAAGTTTTAAAATAAAATAAAGTGGATGGAACCATGATATGGGGGTCGTACAAAAACGGGAACAATTTTCTACTACGATTTTCTGTTGCGAGTCATAAAACCTCGTAGAAAAATGCGATTAGGGTCATCAAAATATCGATGGGTACCGTTATATGGAAATCTTGGACCAATATGAACAATTTTTAACACCAGTTTCAAAACCATTATGAACTACATATTCCGAATTTTAAACAAATCCGATACAAAACGATGTTTAAATTGTAAAAATAGCGAATGACCGCAGGTACCGTTATATGGGACCAATAGGAAAACCTGAACTTATATGAACAATGATATGCCACAAGAGAACAATGATATGACATTACAAGCTGTAAATACTAAATTCAAAAAACCAAAATACTGATTATCGGGAGGTATCGTTATATGGGCGCTATAGGATAACGTGAACATATATACACAATATTTTGCCAGCAGAGATTTACGGACTACAAATATAAAATTTAAGACAATTCGTAAAAAATGTGGCTCAAATCGTCAAAATACAGAGTATCCGAAGGTATCGTTATATGAGGTGAACCCATACAGACTATGTTTAGCCACAGGAGATAGAACCCATAAGAAACTCTCAATACAAAATCTTGGATGCCTTTTAAATATGTCACTAAAATCATGAAAATAGCCACTATACGGAGGTACCGTTTTTTTGGGGGCTATACGAAAACGTGGACCGACTTATCTCATTTTTAATACCAATCATCCTAGACACAATACAAATTGTTGTGTCAAATTTTAAAACTTTACGTAAAATAATGGGGGCTGTATCGTGATTTAACAGACAGACTTACGGACATCGTACTTTATGGGGTCTACGGATATGTAGAGGTACTACAAACGAATTTAATATATCCTCATTTCCAATGTGGAGTGTATAATTAATTTGACATTTTGCGGGTGAGGTATTAAAAGGAGTGGGCCAATATTATCAACTTTCGCACCTGACAAAATTTTATCTAGATATTTATTTATATTTTTTCGCAAACTGTTGCCTTTTTGTGGAGTAAGTACCAGAAGGAGTGGAACGATAGTGTCCATCTCTGAAAAACATCGATGTTTAATAGAATATATGACGATGTTCCAAATTTGGTACATTTGTGTACGGTATTAAGAAAACCTGACGATTGCACTCAATATTGATTTATTGTTGGATATTTCCGTCCTTCTTGATATGTCGTTGTTAAATCTGGGGTTTTAAATAATAACATCCATTCAGAAATCATTATTTACTAATGTACTCACCCTATGAAGAACTTTTCATATCCTTCAATTTACAATTACCAAAAAAAAGTTAATAATTGCAAGCACCGCTTATAGAATGCACAACGACTCGTTCGACTTTAGCTTTAAAACTTAAATGAATGAATGATGATCTCTTTTTTCAGCCACTAAATGCTGAACATTAATAAATTTCTTCAATCGTCACGAAATGTGAACTAATCACGCCACTAAATTTTACTTTGATGTTCCGGAAAAAATATATAATCCATTACAAGGTAGTTTAATGGCTAGATCAAAGAGTCTAGCCTTAAAATGGTTTGTTTATTTCTCCTCCCGAGTCGCGGCGTAGATGAATGTGCATGCAGCAATTGGTTCCCATTATATAATCGCTTACGATAATCGATGTAGACGAATGCCATAATGTTATATTTTGGAATTTGAATGCATAAAATCAATTAAACATTTTATATTATTCCGTTGTCGGCATTATTCTACTTCGATTTGCAACATCGAATTATTTACACATTTTAAATGAAGACCCGAATAGTGCAATATGTTTTGGACGTTTTAAATGCCAGCTGTTTTGTTGTTAATTAAATGCTGTTTACATACATATAAATTGTCATTATTTATAATGTTAAATGGTAATGTGTTATGGTTTTTTAAAACACTTGTATAGCTGTTTGACATTGCACAGTGATTTAAAAAAAAACACTCTCAATAAAAACGTATTTTAAAGAACAGCTGCATTTTTAGCCACAAAAAACATGCTTAGAAAAAATATTGACAATTTCTCATGGCTCAATACAGCCCACATTATTTGACGTAGAGCTTCAACATTTGGCAGAACAATTTGTATGATGGTCCACGTATTCGGTATTTTGACGATTTTGCCATATTTTCCACAGGGTATTAAAAGTTTAGCCGGTCGAACTTACTTCCCTTCTGCGAGCAAAGATCTATGTGTACCCTATGTTACCACTTTATTTCTATAGACAATTGTACTAGTTCAGATATCAGCAATTTGCGAATAGAGTCTGGTTAGGGACACTGATTCTAGTGTATTTCTAATGACAATATCGACAGTTTGTTTTTTCATTGTCGTTAAAATCTATTAAAAATAAAAATATTGAAATATAAATATGTGTATATAACATTTTTATGTCATTTGTTTATTTGATGGGTACCGTTATATGGAAATCTTGAACCAATATGGACAAATCTTGAACCAATATGGACAATTTTTAACACCAGTTTCAAAATCATTATGAACTACATATTCCGAATTTGAAACAAATCCGATACAAAATTATTTTTAAATTGTAAAAATACCGAAATACCGCAGGTACCAATAGGAAAACCTGAACTTATATGAACAATGATATGCCACAAGAGAACAATGATATGACATTACAAACTGTAAATACTAAATTCAAAAAACCAAAATACTGACTATCGGGAGGTATCGTTATATGGGCGCTATAGGATAACGTGAACATATATACACAATATTCTGCCAGCAGAGATTTACGGACTACAAATTACGGACTACAAATATAAAATTTAAGACATTTCGTAAAAAATGTTGCTCAAAATACAGAGTATCGGAAGGTATCGTTATATGATGTGAACTGAAGATGCTCAGCCACAGGAGATAGAACCCATAAGAAACTCTCAATATAAAATCTTGGATGCCTTTTAAATATGTCACTAAAATCATGAAAATAACCACTATACGGAGGTACTTTTTTGGGGGCTGTACGAAAACGTGGACCGACTTATCTCATTTTTAATACCAATCATCCTAGACACAATACAAATTGTTGTGTCAAATTTCAAAACTTTACGTAAAATAATGGGGGCTGTATCGTGATTTAACAGACGGACTTACGGACATCGTACTTTACTTCCCTGCTGCGAGCAAAGATCTATGTGTACCCTATGTTACCACTTTATTTCTATAGACAATTGTACTAGTTCAGATATCAGCAATTTGCGAATAGAGTCTGGTTAGGGACACTGATTCTAGTGTATTTCTAATGACAATATCGACAGTTTGTTTTTTCATTGTCGTTAAAATCTATTAAAAATAAAAATATTGAAATATAAATATGTGTATATAACATTTTTATGTCATTTGTTTATTTGATGGGTACCGTTATATGGAAATCTTGAACCAATATGGACAAATCTTGAACCAATATGGACAATTTTTAACACCAGTTTCAAAACCATTATGAACTACATATTCCGAATTTGAAACAAATCCGATACAAAATTATATTTAAATTGTAAAAATACCGAATGTCCGCAGGTACCAATAGGAAAACCTGAACTTATATGAACAATGATATGCCACAAGAGAACAATGATATGACATTACAAACTGTAAATACTAAATTCAAAAAACCAAAATACTGACTATCGGGAGGTATCGTTATATGGGCGCTATAGGATAACGTGAACATATATACACAATATTCTGCCAGCAGAGATTTACGGACTACAAATATAAAATTTAAGACATTTCGTAAAAAATGTTGCTCAAAATACAGAGTATCGGAAGGTATCGTTACATGACGTGAACTGAAGATGCTCAGCCACAGGAGATAGAACCCATAAGAAACTCTCAATACAAAATCTTGGATGCCTTTTAAATATGTCACTAACATCATGAAAATAGCAACTATACGGAGGTACTTTTTTTGGGGGCTGTACGAAAACGTGGACCGACTTATCTCATTTTTAATACCAATCATCCTAGACACAATACAAATTGTTGTGTCAAATTTTAAAACTTTACGTAAAATAATGGGGGCTGTATCGTGATTTAACAGACAGACTTACGGACATCGTACTTTATGGGGTCTACGGATATGTAGAGGTGCTACAAACGAATTTCCAATGTGGAGGGTATAATTAATTTGACATTTTGCAGGTGAGGTACTAAAAGGAGTGGGCCAATATTATCAACTTCGCACCGCATTTGTATGCGGTATTAAGAAAAAGTGAATATTGCTTTTTTGTCGGATATTTCCGTCCTTCTTGATATGTCGTTGTTAAATCTGGGATTTTAAATAATTACATCCATTCAAAAATCATTATTTACTAATCTACTCACCCTATGAAGAACTTTTAATATCCTTCAATTTACAATTACCAAAAAAAGTTAATAATTGGAAGCACCGCTTATTGAATGCACAACGACTCGTTCAACTTTAGCTTTAAAACTTAAATGAATGAATGATGATCTCTTTTTTTCAGCCACTAAATGCTGAACATTAATAAATTACTTCAATCGTCACGAAATGTGAACTAATCACGCCACTAAATTTTACTTTGATGTTCCGGAAAAAATATATAATCCATTACAAGTTAGTTTAATGGCTAGATCAAAGAGTCTAGCCTTAAAATGGTTTGTTTATTTCTCCTCCCGAGTCGCGGCATAGACGAATGTGCATGCAGCAATTGGTTCCCATTATATAATCGCTTACGATAACCGATTAAGACGAACGCGATAATGTTATTTTTTTGGAATTTGAATGCATAAAATCAATTAAACATTTTATATTATTTCGTTGTCGGTATTATTCTACTTCGATTTGCAACATCGAATTATTTACACATTTTAAATGAAGACCCGATTAGTGCAATATGTTTTGGACGTTTTAAATGCCAGCTGTTTTGTTGTTAATTAAATGCTGTTTACATACATATAAATTGTCATTACTTATAATGTTAAATGGTAATGTGTTATGGTTTTTTAAAACACTTGTATAGCTGTTTGACATTGCACAGTGATTTCAAAAAAAAAAAAAAAACACTCTCAATAAAAACGTATTATAAAGAACAGCTGCATTTTTAGCCACAAAAAACATGCTTAGAAAAAATATTGACAACTTCTCATGGCTCAATACAGCCCACATTATTTGACGTAGAGCTTCAACATTTGGCAGAACAATTTGTATGATGGTCCACGTATTCGGTATTTTGACGATTTTGCCATATTTCCACATATTTCCACTTACTTCCCTGCTGCGAGCAAAGATCTATGTGTACCCTATGTTACCACTTTATTTCTATAGACAATTGTACTAGTTCAGATATCAGCAATTTGCGAATAGAGTCTGGTTAGGGACACTGATTCTAGTGTATTTCTAATGACAATATCGACAGTTTGTTTTTTCATTGTCGTTAAAATCTATTAAAAATAAAAATATTGAAATATAAATATGTGTATATAACATTTTTATGTCATTTGTTTATGTTAATAGATCGCATCAAAATAATGCGTTTTTCGGCTATTATTTCATTTTGTGTGTTTTATTGTTAAAAAGGAGATAATTTTTTTAAATATATAAACAAAATGAGTAGAAGAAATTATAAAAGACTAATTAAAAAAAAAAAAAAATATTGTATAAAATAAAAACAGAAGTTTGCAATGCAGACAGTAGAGATTTTGTGAATGATTTCATGGAAAATGGAATGGAAGATTTTGCAGTTCCGAAATTAACAATGCGGGATAACCTGAGAAAGTGGTGCATAGAAACGAATCCTTCAAAGAAATGTTTCGAAAGTCTTTTAGCAATTTTAAAGAAAGGATGTCTAGACGTCCAGCTCATTAGAGAAACTTTGGTGACCAGTGCAAAAAATATGTTAACGAGGAATGTCGCCCCCGAAATTTGTCATATTGGCATAGAAACACAACTACGAAAAGTTGGTCCCATTTTGGAAAAGTATAAAGAAGTCGAAATAGATATAAATATAGATGGAATGCCGACAAGTTTGAACTGTATCTTCCTTATTTAGTATGGGGTTTGTAATTATACCCTACACCACATAGTGGTAAGGGTATTATGTCTTTGTGCATTTGTTTGTAACATGGAGAAGGAAGCGAGCTAGCCCCACAGTTACTTTTGAGGATCTCCATAGAATCACTTTCTGAGTTGATTTATGCATGTCAGTCCGTCTGTCCATGTATTCTTGTTAACAAAATGCAGGTCGCATTTATTATCCGATTGAAATGAAATTTTCCAAACAACATTTGTTTGGCCCAAGGACGAACCCTATTGAAATTGGAGATAATCGGTCAAAATTTAGATATAGCTCCCATATATATATATATATATATATATATATATATATATATATATATATATATATATATATATATATATATATATATATATATATTCGTCCGATTTGCCTTTTATTGTGCACCAAACGTGTAATATCAGCCCGAATTTTGCACATACAACCAAATTAGGCCTGTCTATATGTATGTTAAATTCGAGAGCTATAGCTCCCATATATATTGTTCATCGGATTTGTTATTTTTGTCCTCCGCAGCCGTAATTTGCACCCTGTAACAAAAATATTTGCGGAAATATATCAAATGCAGCTCAGAAATACCTTTGCTAAATTTTATCGAGATCGGTTCAGATTTGGATATAGCTCCCATATATAACTTCGTCCGATTTACCTTTTATTGTACACCAAACGTCTAATATTTGCTCAAATGCGATGGAATTTGGCACATGCAACCGAATTGAGTCTAGAAGCTAGCATGCCAAATTTGGTGAAGATCGGTTCAGATATAGCTATAGCTCCTATATATATTGTTCATCCGATTTGTTGTATTTGTTACCCACAGGGAAATATATCAAATACAGCTGAGAAATATATTTGCCAAATTTTATCGAGATCGGTTTAGATTTGGATATAGCTCCCATATATATTTTTACTAGCTGAACCCGGTGCGCTTCGCTACCCCTTTTGATTTTATATGCATTCAAGATTTTATTTACAAATATATGTTGGTTTAAAAAAAAAAAAAAAAAAACAAATTTAAATCTGATCCGATTTAAATATAATTTTAAAAAAATTACTTTTACACCAAACTCCGCCACACCTTTCATATTTCATTGAAATTGGTGCGTCAAATATGTGAAATCGGCCGATAATATATATATGGGAGCTATATCCAAATCATAACTAATTTCCAAATAATTTGCACATTTATTATTGTAACCAAATTCCGCCACACATTCTGAATTTCATTGGTATCGGTCATATATATCATGTTTGGTGTATAACATGTATGAAATCGGCCGAAATATATATGTTAGCTATATCCAAACCTCAACTGATTTCAATATAATTTGGCAATTTTTTCTGGTGCCAGATTTTGTCTCTCTCGCTATGGGTGCATCAAATATGTGAAATCGGCTGAGTATATTTATGGGAGCTATAATCAAATCTGAGCGTATTTGAATATAATTTGTCAAATTTATTTTTGTACCAATTTTAGCCACTCATGCCGAATTTCATTGGAATCGGAAATACGTATCGTGTTTTGTGCATCAAATATGTGAAATCGGCGGAAAATATATATGGGAGCTATATCCAAATCTGAACCGATTTCAATATAATTTGGGAAATCAATTTTTTAGATAAAATCTATCACACGTTTCAAATTTCATTGAAATTGGGGATACATAGCGTGTTTGGTGCATCAAATGCTTGAAATCGGCCGAAAATATATGTGGGAGCTATATCCAAATCTGAACCGATTTCAATATAATTTGGCAAATGTATATTTGTTTTAATTTCCGCTATACATTCCAAATTTCATTGATATTAGAGATACATAGCGTGTTTGGTGCATCAAATACGTGAAATCGGTCGAAAATATATATGGGAGCTATATCCAAATCTGAACCGATTACAATATAATTTGGCAAACATATTTTTGTTCCAAATTCCGTTACGTATTCCAAATTTGGAGACTGTATCTTCAACCAATCAATAGATATGTGCATATAAAATCTAAATTTTTGGGAGGTACCTCCGATTCTGATGCTATATCTCCAGTTCCAAGTGGAAATTCAAAAATATATATAGCCTATGTTACTTTCAGGCGATGTTGCAGTATATATGGAAATTTTCAGGAAAATCTATTCAGCGGTTTTCGAGTCCATAAATTACAAACAAACATACAAACATTTTCCTCTTTTATTATATATCTTTATTGATTTCAAATTAATTTTGCACCAAATGGGGAATACAAATCCGAATATAAAAGATACAAATGCTTCGGCATATTTACTCCTTTGAACTTTAAATAATAATTATAAGGGTGCAAGTACATAAAATCATATTAATGTCAAATTATAATGGAAAACGACGGCAAGATTTTAGTGCGGCTCTGTAATCCATCTATGAAGTGTCACAAAATATGCCTAGCCATGACTTCAACCTTCCTAACCTTCTTCGAAAAGTTGAGACGCAAACCAAGTCTCTGACAAGAAGATCTTCTCAATATCGTGTTGGTGCAGGTTATACGCTAAACCGGAATAGAATGACAAACAACATTGATATCATTTAAACTGTTGGCAGCCCAACAGTTTGTTTACAAAATTTTGTTCGATAAACTAAAAGTCCAGTGAGAGGGAAGAGAGTCATTTAACAGTTGATTCACTGAGAGTTTGCAAATACCTACCAGAAGATTTTTTTCATTTAGAATTATCATCATCATTAAAAATCGTGTATTTTATGGCCAATGTGCAAATGTTTAAAAATTGCAAATAATAATTGAAAACATTTCAATTAATTGTCAGATAAGAAACCCCATAAAAAGATCAAACGCTCAATGCATACATTTTGCGAAATAGATGTTTTCTTGTTAGATTTTACTAAGTTTTTGCAATATTACTGCATGTATGCACATTTCAATTAATTGTCAGATAAGAAACCCCATAAAAAGATCAAACGCTCAATGCATACATTTTGCGAAATAGATGTTTTCTTGTTAGATTTTACTAAGTTTTTGCAATATTACTGCATGAGAGTGCAATTTAGTATACACCTATTGTCAACTACTCTTAATTTCTTGTAGTGATTGATCTTATCTACAACTATATCACCATCAACGAAACAAGCATCAGTTTTGTGATAGAACAATATTAGATGTCACTATTTTATTAAAAAACAATACAATTTTTTCTGTAGAAAAAAGTATATGTATAAAACATTGATGTTCTGTGGACCAGTTGCATGCACAATAACAATACTACTGTTGTCTTATTTCTATCGCCATATCTAAGTAGTAACTTCGTGGCGCCAAGGAAGATAAAACAGCGATAGTTTAAAATTATTTACGAATTGAGCAAAAATAAGACTTTATTCTATCTGAGGAATATAAGACACTGTGGCGCAGTGGTAAGCATGTCCGCTTTGCTCTCTGAACACCTAGGTTCGATTCCACAGCACAAAACGAAAAAAATAATGTGTGAGTATTTCTACCAATTAGTAAAAGTTCTATTCAAGCGTACATTAGAAAACATACAAATGACAATAAAAAATCCAAAAAATCCTTCCAATAACTGTCGTGGAAGTGATCTTAGTCGTGATTTCTAAGTCACTTTCGGGATATTTGTTGACAGCGACCAGCCGAATAAGCTCAACGCAGGCAACGATGTAGTTGTACGTATTAACTCGGAAAGTCAAGTATATGTTTTGCTGGATAAGAGGGTTTCAGATATAAAAGTGACTGAATAATCGCTGGTTGAAATGGAGAACCTACCTAATGTATTAATGGCCTGGTTCTGTATAACTATACAAAAGTTAATTCAAAATAAAAGCACTCATTCTATGAGTGTTTTTCAAATTTAAATATTAAAACATGTTTTCTTTCGAACACACTTTCGTATCTTCAAGCCCTAAATTCGAAAAATACTCTCTTACAATACAATATTTTGGAAAGTAAAAACCACTGTTCCTTATCTTTTATTTTTTTACTTTTGAAAACCATTGAGAATGCTAATTAAAACAAACTTTCCAGTTACTGACCCCAGCCAACAACAGCTGAAAACAAAACAAACGATAAGCTTAGAAAACACCTAGTAACCCAAAATACATGCATGTATGCGATTTTGTTTGACCGTCTGGAATTACAAGCAGTGTAATAAATTAACACATTAGGGAAAGAAAAAAACGCAAAGAAATTTCTGTCAAATATTGAAACGTTCATGAATACATTTCCGATAAATTGAAAATTATTACATATCTAAAATAAATCAAAGAAAAAGGCTATGGTCGCAATAAAAAAGAGTGGGAGAAGCGTAAAGGCTTTAAATGCATTTAGAATTTAAAGAGGAAATCGATGGAAATGCAATAGCAAAAAGTGGTGCCCGGACATAATCCCCATTGTTGCAATGGGTCATAACCCCCATAATAAATTGAGAGGTTTTCAAAGTTTGCTATGACATCCTTTAAAAACGTCGAAAAACGGCTAGAGTTAGTGTGGCTGTAAATCAACACAATAGTTCGTAACAGTTCTGTTTACAAAATGTCGTTCGATAAACCAAAAGTCAAGTGAGTGTGTTCCTAGTAAGGCAATTTCAACAGTCAACACCCTTGCATATACATAGGTTTCGGAAAGAGCCACCAATCCTTATCAGTTGCCTTGTCTTTATACCCTCCACCGTTTGTAACTCATCGAAATGATAATTTTAGACCAGTAAAGCGTAAAACTCTATTACGTCTGTCCGTCTGTTGTAATCACGCTAGAGTCAAAAGGAATAAAGATAGGAAGCTAACATTTTGCACCGATCTGTATTTTGTCTGCAGTCAGATCAAGTTTGAAGATGGGCTATATCGGTCAACGATATCTTATAGTCCCCATATAACGGTACCCCCGATATTCGGTATTTTGATGATTTTAACCACATTTTTCAATGTGACTACTTTACCCCCTGAAAGAGAATTGTCTATATAGGTCCACGATATCGTATATCCCCCATATTAATGTCCTCTCGACATTCTGTATTTTGATAATTTTATTCACATTTTTTCAATGGTATTTAGGTACTTTATCCCCTGGAAGAGAATTGTCTATATAAGTCTACGTTTTAGTATAGCACCCATATAACGCTACCCCGAGCTATTCGGTACTTCCAGGAATTTCACGACATAATTCACCGGAATTGCGTCAAATTTTGTATTTGATGTACTACAACCTATGATGGAAAACTTTCTATGCAGATCCACTTCTTAGTATAGCTCCTATACCATGGTACCTCCCGTTATTCTGTATTTTGATGATATTAGTGAAATTATTCACTGGAATCGCGTCAAATTTCGTATTTGAAGTTTGTAACAGGTACGGCAACCTATGACGGAAAATTGGTTATCCAGCACCACGTCCTCGTGTAGCTCCCATATAAAGGTTTTCATTTGAGTGGTATTTTTCGACGGAATTTGTTTTTTTTTTTAATTTTTTAAGTTTTTCCAAATGGTGGAGGGTATAAAAAGTTCAGTTCAGACTTAGCTGCATTTTTACTTGTTTAGTGTGGGATATTCTCCACAGGAGTTATTTTAAAATAACTCCTTTGACAATTGAAGCGAGTTTTAACAAAGCCTCACAAAAAATAGTCTAAAGGCATTAAATCGCAGGATCCAGGCGGCCAATTGACCGATCCCGAATGTGAAATAAAATAGTATGCACTTTACTTTGAAATAAATAACACCTTTGATAATTAAAGCGAACTCGCCTGTATAGACACGAGCTTAAACATAGCCCCACAAAAATAAGTCTAAAGTCAATAAATCGCAGGATCTTGGCGGCTAATTGACCGATCCCGAACGTGAAATAAAATGGTATGCATGGATGTGGCAACGTTTTCTTGAAACCACATGTCATGCGAGCTTGCATTTTTGGCATAAAAAAGTTGAATATCATCACACCATTCACGCACCAAAACCATTCACGCACCAAACTGTGACCTTTTTTGGATGTATTGGAAGCTTTTTCAATCCTTCTGACTGATCTTCACTTCCAAATAGACAGTTTTTTACATAACCACTGATCCAAGAATGAGCTTCATCGCTAAACACATTTGTTCGATTCCGAATTTTCTTAAAGAGCACGCATTTTTATAAAAAAAAATCTATGGCTTGCAAGTGTTTTTCATTTGTATGCGGATTCATTGTCAAATAACAGACCAAACTGAAGATGTATGAGTGTGAAACAAAACACGAAACGTGACCTCTTTAATCAAGTGCTGCCAAAAAGATAAAGCTAAATAATCACCCTTTATTATTATACCCTCCACCAAAAACAGTATGGAGGGTATATTAAGTTCGTCATTCCGTTTGTAACTCATCGAAATAATCATTTTAGACCCAACAAAGTATATATATTCTTGATCAGCGTAAAATTCTAAGACGATTTAGCCCTGTCCGTCCGTCTGTTGTAATCACGCTACAGTCTAAACGAATTAAGATAGGAAGCTAAAATTTTGCACAGATCTCTCTTTTGTCTGCAGGCAGGTCAAGTTCGAAGATGGGGTATATCGGTCTACGATATCGTATAGCCCCCATATAACGGTACCCCCGATATTCGGTATTTTGCTGATGTAGCCACATTTTTCAATGGAATTGTCTGAAAATCCACACAAGAAATTCCTTGTGGGTACTTTATACCTCGGAAGAGAGTTATTTATATAGGTCCACAATATCGTATAGCCTCCATATAACGGTACCCTCCGGTATTCGGCATTTTGATGATTTTAGCCACATTTTTAACGGAATTGTCTGAAAATCCACACAAGGAGTTCCTTGTGGGTACTTTATACCTCGGCAGAGAATTATCTTTATAGGTTCACGATATCGTATAGCCCCCATATAACGGTACCCCCGATATTTGGTATTTTGATGATTTTAGCTATATATTCCAATGGTATTCTCTGAAAATTCACACAAGGATTTCTTTGTGACCACTTTAACCCCTGAAAGGTATTTGTCTATATAGGTCAACAATATCGTATATCCCCCATATAACGGTACCCCGATATTCGGGATTTTGGTGATTTTAGCCACATTTCCCAATGGAATTATCTGAAAATCCACACAAGAAGTTCCTTGTGAGTACTTTACCCCCAGACATAGATTTGTCTATATAGGTCCACAATAGCGTATAATCCCCCATATATCGGCACCTTCCGATATTAGGTATTTTAGAGAATTTAACAGAATTTTCAATGGATTTTATTTTTTGAATATTTTCTAATTCGTTCCAAATGGTGGAGGGTATTCAAAGTTCGGCCCGGCCGAACTTACTGCTTTTTTACTTGTTTTGAAAATTTAAAAATTTTAACTCATGTGGGTGATAAATTTCATCTTACAACCACGCAGAGAATTATTTAGCATTTTGTTATAATAAATTAACCAAATTTCTATTGATTCATTTACATTTTATACGACTTTCATTCATATTTCAATCGATCAGTTAGCATATCAAATTCAAACATTCAGCTAGCTTAGTATAAATCAGATAGTCAGCAATAATAAAAATACTTTTCGTGATGTTTATGTATTTGCAAAAAAAAAAAACTCTCCCATTCCATTGGTTTATATCGGTGATTCGATGTATCAATACAACCACGAATTCGTCGAGCTTAGTCTGTGGCTACATATTATTTATTTTGTAATGATAGGTTGTGCATATACTTATCTACGTGTATGTAAACCCCTTATCATACCTTTATTTATTTATATTTTTTTATTTTTTGTTTCTACCTCAGTTAAGTTTCCAAAATTTACTAATTCATATAACTGAAGAGTTTGTTGTGTTTCGCATAAAAAGGATTCTGATAAAAACACAATTCTACATTACAAATATTATGACTGCATGCATACATATGTATGCACATTTTGTAAATAAGTATATCACAGACCTGTCTACCTTCCAATTAACTGCAATCACGTTTCATTCGATCACTTGTGTAAATAATTAATAACAAGTAAGCAAAGGCTACAGTCGAGCGGGGCCGACCGTTGAATACCCTACAACACTATAATAAACCATACAGTTTATATAGGCGAAATACTCGACAAAATTCCACAAGATATTGTATCAAATAATAAAAGAAAACCATCAGGTTCCGTTCTCTAATTTTCGAATAATAGCAACTTAAACTAATTTGCTCATTTCCAATGGAACCAATATTTCCCAAAGACCTATAATCTCTCAGAAGTGGCAAAAGATTAACATTTATTATTGGTTTTTGACTGAAACGCATCTATATGAGATACAGACATTTGACTATATTCTTCAACGAAATCAGCGTTAACGAAATAGTCAGAAGTGCGTCTTTCCTGTATTTGTGAATTCTCCAAAAAGTCACTGGAATGGACATTTTCGTATTTTGTCTACAAAAGTTGGCAAACTATTTCACACATTGAATATTTTTGGATGGCCATCCAAAACTGCTTGGCTTTTGTAATGTCCGGTAACCCCCATTCAACTGTGCGTGAGAATCGGGCGATAATTACGACCTACCGACAATTTGCAGTTTTTTGGTCCATTTTAACCCCTAAATATATGGCGATCATCTCCAAAAAGAGTAGGCTTCTATTCTGACCCTCATCTTATCTCCATGCAAAATTTCGTAAGGATCGGGCCATAAATGCGATCTGTACATGATATCCTGATATTCTAACTACTTAGTTTTGTTAGCTGTAGAAATATTACCAAATGTTTAATTCAAAATGAAAATATGCCAAAAATATGACAAAATTGAAAAAATATGAGAAAATTTTACAAAATCAATATTTTCATCTTTAGATAGATATTTTTATGAGATTTTTTTAGACGTTTTTTCTTTCCTGCCAAGAGGCCATTCTGAATTAATGAGAACTGTCGAAATCACTTCAGCCGTTCTCGACATATAAGAGATCTTTCAAGCATATCTTCTTTGATAGACATATATATCGCACATATTTTGCTATATATCCAATTTGTTGGATGTTAACATCAATGTAAAGATCAGAAGTAACCTTGTCATGGCTTTGTGATTTCCCCGGGATTTAAAATATTCGCGGTTAAATGAAAAATTTTGAATTTTTTCAAACACAAAAGATATGGTCTATTTTACCCGCTAAATATTATCCGATGACCACCCAAATTGGTAGGCTTCTTCCCCGCCCTAAACTCTAGCTACATGCGAAATTCCGTCGTCGATTGGTCTATAATTGCGACCTGTATAGCTACTACAAAATCCGACATTTTTTCAGGATTTGGTCCATTTCAACCCCTAAACATTTGGCGATCATCTCCAAAAGAAATAGGGTTCTATTCTGACCCCAGACCCACCTCCATTCTAAATTTCGTGAAGATCGGGCCATAATTGCGACCTGTAGAGTGATTACAAATTAACATGGACAGACGGACAGACGGACAGACGGACGGACGGACATACATAGCTAGATCGACTCAGCTCGGCGAGCTAGGAAGATTTATATATACTTTCCTATGTGGGAAACCAATATTTCGAGGTGTTACATAATTTTTGGGCCAATCAAACTTATAATACCCCCAACACATAGTGTTGTAGGGTATAAAAACTCAAGCCAACAACATGGAACGTGACTACAATTGTCGCACATTTTGTATGTTCGTCCCAGTGTCCAGTCTTGGCTTGTAAACTGACTTGCCTACATAAAAAGTGACATTTTTATTGTTAAACGAATTTCAATCATTTCACTTTTATTCAACTGTCTTATAAATTCAATTTTGGCACAAACAATTCGGAGACAAAAACCTGTGATTTATGACGGAAAACAAAAATGAGGTGTCAATTTGCGAAAAAAAAGTTCCATTGAATGTCTAAGAACTTGATATGATGACGCGTTGCATTTAAAGAATATTCGAGGTCAAACTGTCAGGGGTTCTTCTTATATATAATGTGGCGTCAAATTAAAGCAATATGGAAAATGAATTTATTCGGCTGGTTGCATTTTTGTAATCTGCTCCATTAAATAGAGTATAAAGGAATTATGTGAGGAATTATTGGATATAAAGGAATTATGGCAACAATTTTTTTAATTTTGAAGAATATTATTTAGCTAGTACAATTTGTTAATCTCGAGAACATTATTATTTGTTGTTTATACCTTCAGCCATATGGCTAGAGAGGGCCAAAAAGTTCCTCATCGTTATTTCGATGATGTTTTAGACCCTAGGTCTCTTTGGACCAAATCCGTTTCAGAACATTTGGATTCGATGTAGCGATGCCCTTCCGTCTGGGTGGCTGGTGCGAACGATAACTCTCGAATGGAGTATCCGATTAGAGATTGAGTTCGGAGATAGGCAATATCGTTCCACTCCTCCTGGAACCTCCACCACAAAAGGTCGAAATTAAAAAAAATATATATATATTACTGCACAGAAAGAGAAAGGATAATCCAATTGTGCTCCAACTTCCTAACACTTGCATCAGTGCTATGGCAGGTGCAGAAATGGAAAATATCAATCCATTTCATTAAGTGCCTCCGCCACAAAGGCTCAACATTTTAAATAATTAAAACTTTTATAAAATATAATGAAAGAGGCCGGTGGTCTTCAAATTACACACATCACAATATTTTTATAAGCCCAATGTCTGGTGTGAATATGGAATATGTCTGGACAGTGACAGCTCATAATACAACATTGACAAGCGTACAAAAGCATTTTGGTTAGAATTTTCCAGAAATAAGTTATTCGTGATGGAATTCATGCGTGATAGTGTGATTTCTTTATATTTGGCAGGAGAACAACAAGTGGATATCATTAGAGCACTCCAGCATTTAAATGTGAATAAATCTTTCGTGTCTCGTACCATCGCTCGTTACCGTGATACTGGTAGCGTAGCCCGACGTAAAGGAAGTGGACGGAAGAAAACAGTAACATCAGCAGAAATGGTTCGAAAAGTAAAGAAGCGACTTGATCGAAGACCGCGTCGCAGTGGCCGAAAATGGCTAGTGAGCTGAAAATATCGCAGTATTCCATTCACCAAATATTGAAAAATGAGCTCGGGGTAAAGCCATTGAAATTTCAAAAAGTGCAAGAACTTACACCGCAGCCAAAAGAAAATAGACTCAAAAGAGCTTAAGAATTTCTTCGCTTGGCCGAAAGTGGTGAACTGCCAAATTTGGTTTTCTCCGATGAAAAAACATTTGTTGTCCAGCAGTTTGTAAACAAACAAAATTATCGTATTTACTTGCCAAAGAGGTCAGCTGAACTCAAGCGCCGGCCATGATGATGGTGTGGGCTGCCATAACAGCCGATGGTCGCTCTCCGGTCATATTAATCGACCGTGGCATCAGAATAAATGCCGAATATTATCGCGAAAATATTCTGTAGGGTCTATTAAAGCCTTGGGCACGCATTTTGGACACAGACCTTGGACATACTAACAGGACGATACTCGCGCCTTCAAAAAATTTGTTTCTTAAAAACTATTAAAGATGAAATTGTTATTTTAGTCCATATTTGTTGGGGGAAGGAAACATGCCTGGGATGTTAAATTTTCAACCAACCATGAAGGACCACAATATGTCGCTTTTTCGTTCGAAAAATTCAACAAATTTCTTCTTTGTAATCTTCAAAGCAATAAATTTGAAACCAATACACAAATTCCACAAAAGACTTCATCGCATTATCTAATTATTAATGATCGTATGGTAGACAGGAAATATGCGACATTGACAGGAAATGGGCCAAAATTTGTATAAGCTATTTATTCATACTCATACATATACCCATCTATTATAACACTTTAGTTCTAAACATTCACAAATAAATATGTATTGTTTTAATATTATAAATTTATTTTAATATTATAAAGTAAATAAAAAATATAAAACATTTGTTTCTAACAGTGAAGGTTATTCTATGTTAGGTAGGGTAAGTGTACCAGTAGTCGGCACTTTTAGGATTTTCCATTTTTCAATCTTTCAACATTCTGAGTGAAATCTTTCAATTGCAGAAAAATAAATTTGTTCAGATCCCAAATTTTGTTTAGTTTTCGAAATAATAAACAACAATTGAATTTGTTTTTATTAAATTGGCAACATTTGTAATTTTACTAAAATAGTAGTTTTTTTTTGCAACATTTTCCAATGCTATTTCAATAAAATAATGTTATTTTGTATATTTTTTAATTCAAATAGTATAAAACAATGCAATATTACTAATTCACAGTTTAATCCAGAATTTGAAATTAATTTCGTTTTTAAATAGTGTTTTATTTAATTATCATTCTAGACTATAAAGTATGGTTACCTTCAGTAACGTATGGATTTTCAATTAAAATAAAAATGAGATTAAATAAAAAAAAGGAAAAATACCTTTCTTATATTTGGAATTTGTGAATTGATCTCTTTGCTTTAGATAGCCAACATTTTTTTCAAAAATGCCACCGCTATCTAATGCATCAAATAGCTGATTAAAAAAACCACTTAATTTAGAAAAGTTGGCCAAAAAGCACAAATAAAAACAATTTTTTTATTTAAATAGTTTTTGGATTATTTTTTAATACTTTTCTCAAATTTGGGTGAAATTGGTCAAAATGATATTTTTTTAGTAATCGGCACCACCTGCCGACTACTGGCAAATCTCTTTTTTTCTGTTCCTAATGTCGGCATTACACAATATAACAGAAAAATGCTTGATTTGTATGTTTTTAAATTATAAAATGATCTTCAGACTGTTATTTACTATTATACACTCACTGCCAAAAACCGTTATTCTCTCGTAATAATTGATCGGAGCTCATTGTTTTTTACAGAAAGAGAGCAGAGAACACTGTTTACGTTTTTTGCAATTATTTCATTATTTGGTCAATTCTATTCTTAGTTATTTAAGTTTAAATTTCAAAACTGTCGACTACTGGGACATGCCGAACTTAGGCGCACTTACCCTATATCATTAATATTGACATTTAAATCTAAAAGTGGTAAATGTGCCAACTCTAATGAGTTATTTTATGGAGATGGATACTCATTGCCATTTCCTAAGTCTAAAACATAATCTTTTGGAGCTAAGTTTAAATGTCATTGGGATTGTTGAACGCATATTGTTTATATTTCAGAAAAATGGCTCGTGAGCTGAACATATCGCAATATTCCATTTGACAAATATTGAAAAATGAGTTCGGGGTAACTGCTGCCGTGAACTGCCGAATTTGGTTTGCTGCTGGACAGCAACAGTTTGTAAACAAACAAAATGATCGTGTTTACTTGCCAAAGAGGTCAGCAGAACTCAAGGTAATGGTGTGGGCCCCCATAACAGCCGATGGTCGCTCTCCTCTCGACCTAAATTTATTGAGTCTTTCACACTCAACCGATTTTTCCATTTGGTGAAACTAGGTCCGTTATATTTATTGTTCCAATAAATATTTTTTAATATAATGCTTATCGAAGTCATATCATGCACTATACAGCAATGTTATTTGTTAAAATTTTTTATTTAAATTTTTTGAAAATCGATTCAAAGTTGGATATACGCATTTAAATAAGGTCCATAGTTGGTATATCCATAGTTGGTATTTATATACTTTACATAAATTCCCAATATAAGCTTTTTTTGTTACGGGAGTTCTACTAAATACGCACATTGGTGAAGGGTATCATATAGTCGGCCCGCCCGATTTTTGACCTTTCTTACCGGCTTTGTATTGCACATTGTTATTCACAATTCCTTTTGGAAAGTCTCTAAATAGTAAAACTATAAAATTTAAAATTACAACATTTAGAAATTAAAGATACTGGGAGTCACAAAGTACCGCAATTGAAGACTATGTAAACTGGGAACTTCCAAAAAAGTTTTCATTTCTTCCAACGCAAATATAGGCACGGCTATGTCGTCTAAGGTTTTTTGACGTTGTGTGAATATTGATAATCAACCGATAACGTCATTTAAAGGATATTCCAATGTTCCTGGGAATCATTTAGTTTCTTATCGTTACCTAGAATCAATAAAAATCCAGAAACCCAAGAAACCGTTTCAATAATATATCTTCCTTAATTTCCATTATGACTATTATAATTTACAAAGATTCTCAGCTGTTACATGATCACATTCAATCGAAGATCTATTTCGTTGAATTCCCCTTGCAATCATTTGTTTGATTTATTTCTTTCAAGTGAACTCAATTGGAACTAAATGCAACGGATCATTGCACTTCACTTGATTAATAAACGCTTCCAGTCGTAATTGCTTTGATTAATATTGATTAATAAGTGATATGACTAAATGAATGAATGGATGAGAAATCAAAACTGAAATAATTCTGTTAAACAAATTGTGGCTACTGCAACAATCAAAGAAAATCTTTGGAAGCCAGATGTACGTAAGATGCATGTCTCTGCGGTACATGTATGAGTCATTAGTGGAGAATACCTTTTGAGGAGACCATAGCTATTTCACAACTAACAAACATGTATATCCAAGATGTAATCCCATGGGTCATTTGTTGTTTTCCAAATGAATCACAGCATTGTTCCTCCCGGAGTGTTCTCGTTCTAGTAACTGATTGGGGAATTTCAGAGAATTTATAAATAACCTCAATCGTACATAAGTATACATGCTCTTATTGCTACAAATCCCCTGCCCCACACTTTCGGCGAGTCAGTCGCAATTTTCAACGTGCAATTTTAATTTGATGCAACATACTAAGATGGTGTTAGTCCACATTAATACAGTTATAACGACGAGAAATTTTTTTGCTATTTTGAAAACAAACAAAGCAAAATTGCAACACGTGTATTTTTTTTTCTTGGCATTGTTTAGTACCTTACATCTTCATAAAAAAAATCGAATTTAAATTAAGTTCCTGAATCGTCTATGCCGATATCTTATTATCTTTCGACACCTGTTAAACAATTATCGCCACACACCGTACAATGAACTCGATAAAAAATATACTTTTTACAAAAGCAAAACCAATATTAATTAACAAAGCAATTTGAATTTATTTACCAATACACCAAATACAAAGACATTAATTCAATACAAAATGAATTTGCTTTATATATATATTTTTTTTTTGATTAAATTGTATAACCCAATTTTGGTAGTGGAAAATAACACAAAAAACAATTTCGAAAAAATGCAGCAGATTATGAGAAAAGGAGACTCCTATATCGACGTTTTGAAATATTCTATCGCAAAGTAACAAAAATATAGGGAGTCAAGTTCCACATCTTCGGAAGTTTTCGGTTTCAGATTCCTTGGAATCCGTTCATTTTAGGTATACAGGATGAGATGAAAAAAATTGCAACCAATTTCAGACTGCTGTCGTTTCTAAGCCACTCGTCCGACAGCTATTAAAATTATTCCAGTGACAGCTCATTATATTGTTTACATGCGTACAAAAGCATTTTGGTGAGAATTTTCCAGAAAAAAAGTTATTCGTGATGGAATTCAAGCGTTATAGTGTGATTTCTTTATATTTGGATGGAAAACCACAAGTGGCTATCGTTAGAGCACTCCATGATTTAAATGTGAATAAATCCTTTGTGTCTCGTACCATCGCTCGTTATCAAGATACTGGTAACGTAGCCCGACGTCAAGGAAGTGGACAGAAGAAAACAGCAACATCAGCAGAAATGGTTCGAAAAGTAAAGAAGCGACTTGATCGAAACCCGAGTAGCAGTGGCCGAAAAATGGCTTGTGAGGTGAACATCGCAATATTCCATTCGGCAAATATTGAAAAATGAGCTCTTGGTAAAGCCATTGAAATTGCAAAAAGTGCAAGAACTTACACCGCAAGAAAATAGACCCAAAAGAGCTAAAGAGTTGCTTCGCTTGGCCGGAAGTGGTTAACTGCCGCATTTGGTTTCCTCCGATGAGAAAACATTCATTGTCCAGCAGTTTGTAAACAAACAAAATGATCGTGTTTACTTGCCAAAGAGGTCAGCTGAAAATGTACACCTTTGGTTGGTCACCAGAACTCAAGCGCCAGTCGTGGTGATGGTGTGGGCTGCCATAACAGCCTATGGTCGCTCTCCGCTCGACCGTGGCATCAAAATAAATGTCGAATGTTATCGCAAAAATATACTGGAGGGTGTATTAAAGCCTTGGGCATACAAACACTTTGGCCGCAGACCTTGGACATTCCAACAGGACTCAGCACGCGCCACCCAAGAATGGTTACAAAATGAGGTTCCTCGCTTCATTTCCAGCGCACAATGACCACCAATGACCACGGATATCAATCCGTTCGACTATTGTGTCTGGAGTATTTTGGAAAGCAAGGTTGGTACTAAAAAATACCAAAGTGATGATCACCACAGAGCAACATTCGGACAGCGTGTGACGGTTTCATTGGCCGGACAAAAGTGACCAATTCGAACAAATGTAAACTTATTCTAAAATTTAATGCTATTTCAGACATTTTTTGCTTTCATTCAATAAAATAAAAAGTAAAAAAACAGTAAGTTCGGTCGGCCCGAACTTTGAATACCCTCCACCATTTGAAACGAATTAGGAAATTTAAAAAAAAAAACTAAATCCATTAAAAATCCTGGTCAAATCTTAAAAATACCGAATATAGGAAGGTGCCGATATATGGGAGGCTATACGATATCTTGAACCCATGTAGACAATTTTCTTTCAAGGGGTAGAGTACTCACAATGAACTCCTTGTGTGGATTTTTAGACAGTTCCATTGGAAAATGTGACTAAAATCATCAAAATACCGAATATCAGGGGTACCATTATATTGGGGATATATGATATCGTGGACCTATGTAAACAATTCTCTTTCAGGGGTGAAGTACTTGTGTGAAATTTAAGACAATTTCATTAAAAAAATGTGGCTAAACTCATCAAAATACCGAATATCGAGGGTAACGTTATATGGGGGCTATACGATATCGTGGGTCTATATAGATAGTTTTCTTCCAGAGGATAAAGTACTCACAATGAACTCCTTGTGTGGATTTTCAGGCCATTTCTTTGGAAAAAATGTCTAAAATCATTAAAATACAGAATATCGGGGGTACCGTTATTGGGGGCTATACGATATCGAAGACCTACATAGATAATTATCTTCAAAAGGATTAAGTACTCACAAGGAACTCCTTGTGAGGTATTTCAAATCCATTGAAAATGTGGCTAAAATCATCAAAATACCGAATATCGGGGGGTACCGTTATATGGGGCTATACGATATCGTGGACCTATATAGGCAATTCACTTTCAGGGCGTAAAGTACACACAAGGAACTCATTGTGTGAAATTTCAGTCAATTCCATTGAAATATGTGGCTCAAATCATCAAAATACCGGATATCGAAGGAACCGTTATATGGGGGCTATACGATATCTTGGACAGATGTAACCTATCTTCGAACATGACCTGCCTACAGACAAAAGACAGATCTTTGCAAAATTTCAGCTTCCTATCTTAATTCTTTTTGAGTGTAGTGTGATTAAAAAGACGGACGGACAGGGCTAAATAGTCTTAGAATTTATGCTACACCTCAACAACCACCCCCCCCCCCAATACTATGTACGGTGGAGGGTATAAAAATGTGAAAAAATTATAGCGTTTGACTTTGTTGCAGTTTTTTTATCGAACCCTTTATATGCTTGGAATGTATCGTTATATGAGGGCTATCCGAAAACGTGGATATATATGTTCCGCCAACGGAGCTAGAAACCGCTATGAGCTACAAATACATTTTTTAGACAAATTCGTGAAAAATTGTGGCGAAAATTATACCGATGTTCGGTATTATCGAGAAGTACCGCTATATGTCGGCTAGACCAACACGTGGACGGCTAGACCAAAACGGTTCAATACAAACCATCCATGGTAAAGTTAATATACCCTCCTTTTCTAGGTGGAGGGTATAACGATATGAACAATGGTTGCGTTTACCGATTTGGCAAATGTCCATTTAATTTTGCCATTGACGTAACTTATTATTTGGTTATAAAATATTATTCTCGGCCTTTAAGATCTTTAATTAAGTGACATAGCTTCCATTTCAAGATTCCAAAAATAAATATTTAATTACATACATATTTTTTTATGTCTAGATTTTTTCGAACACACACTTGATCTGTCAATACTCGATGTTAATCATATTCACCATTAGGCATTTAAAGAGGGAATTCCTCTTTGCCCACAGTTGACAATTCCAAATATTTAACCGCTTGCAAATTGTGTTAATATTAGCAGCATTTCTATGTTAAAAAGGCAAGGTCTTTTGCTTTTTTGCCAACGCTTTGTGTGATCGTATTGATAGGAATATTCATTGTCAAGATTAAGGTGACTTCCAAACAAAATGTGCTAAAAAAAGTCAACGCAAAACACAAATAATGTTTTATGAATTAGAACTTTAGTTTGATATTTATATGTATTTATGTACATAAATGCAACAAATTGTCGAGGCATGCATGAATTCAGAAATACCAAAACGCAGCACATTTTTAGTATCAAAACTGTTTGGTGACAAGGTCACAGTGAAGCGAACAACTGTTTGGTTAAAACAACGGCATTGTTTATGACTTAGCACTGGGTTTAAATATGTAACAACGCAGGTGCGTCGAAATTTGAACATGAATGTTTGAATATATTAAAAGCTGACGGACGGGTCTTAAATTATTAAAAAAAAATATTAGATTTAAAAAATATGTTTCATAAAGATTGGGTATAGATATTTTTATATTTATTTTGCAATGCAGCTCTTTTTCCTCATTTCAGCACACACTAATATCCCAATATGACAACCTCTCTCTCTGTTGGGCTGTAATTTAATGTTTACATATCATTAGTGGAATTTAAAGTATTTGCAATAAAGCGTTGTAAAGTAAACTTGTTTTTTTTTTATCGTAATCGAAGAGTGAAAGTAAATTAATTAATGCATAAAATGATCAGAATTCGCCAAGAATGCAAGCGATCGAAGGGGCAGAAAAAATCAGCACATTGTTTACAATTTCGTAACTTTTTTTTGTAAACTTTCGTAAAAAGTTAATAATGAGAAGGTTGTTTTCTTACAACGGCACTTTATCAAAAAGGCACACTTATCATCAATTAGTGTCTGGTCGTCGTTCGACTACCCTCGATATACGTGAGCACTTTTTTCGTAGAACTGAAGAAACCTACAAGTGTGTCTGTTGTCAAAAACAGAAGAGTGAAAAACAAGTGTTCTTTGAGATAAAACAGTGGGCATTTTTCCGTACTTTAACTTTTAGCAAGAAGACACGAGCAACACTACTTTTTAGGTAAAAATAAAATACATGACGGATTTCGTAACTATTAATTCTCAAATAAATGAAAGACTTAAGGTAAGAATGCGTAAAACGCTTTTTTTGACTGGCTTAAGTCAACGGCTGTCTTCTACGTAGAGGAACAAAGGAGTTTTAGGTTGACTTAGTTCGATTTTGGCCCTACGCTCCTTTGTTCGAAGAAGCCAGCCGATGACTTAAGCCAGTCCAAAAACGTTCTATATATTCACTCTAGCATTTCGTCCGGAAGCTAGAAGTAGGTTGATAAAATTTTACAAAGAACTTTTGATATTGAAAATGGGTGATGTAGGTCCACGTTTTGGTATAGCCCCCATATAACGGTACCTCCCGATATTCGGTTTTTTATGATTTTAGTGACATTATTCACCGGAATTGTTTCAAATTTGGTGTTCGTACTTCGTAATGAATACTACAACCTACGACAAAAATTGTCTGTGCAAGTCCACGTCTTCGTATATTTTGATGATGTTATTTTGATGATTTTAGCTACATTATTCACCGAATTTTATTTATTCAAGTTTCACATTTGAATATTGTAATGGTTTATGACAAAAGTTGCCTACGCAGGTCCACGTCGTCATATAGACCCTAATATAACGGCTACATTCGGTATTTTTAAAATTTGAACAGAATTTTTAACGGATTTAATTTTTTTGAAAATTGCCAAAATCGTTAAAAATGGTGGAGGGTATTCATAGATCGGCCCGGCCGAACTTACAGCCTTTTTATTTGTTATTGTGTCAAACTTATGGTAGACGTAAAATTTAGCTTTCATGTTGCTGTGTACTGTAGAAGAGTAGGGGGAGTGTTGAGAAGATTATTTGTAACAGACAAAAGGAAACGAGATAGACCCATAGTTCCTTTTGATGATCTGCATATAATCACATTATGAGTCGATTTATGCATGTCCGTCCGTATTTTTGTAAACAAAGTATAGGTCGTATTTATTGCTCGATCGAGATGAAATTTTGCAAAATCATTTGTTTGACCCAAGGACGAATCCTATTGAAATTGGAGATAATCGGCCAAAATTTAGATGAAGCTCCCACATATATCTTCGTCCGATTTGCATTTTATTGTGCCCAAACTTGTAATATCAGCCCAAACAGTATGGAATTTGGAATTAGACCTGAAAAGAGGTATATTAAATTTGAAAAAAATCGGTTCCGATATAGCTTAGCTCCCATACATATTGTTCATCCGATTTGTTATTTTTGTCCTCCGCAGCCGTAATATGCACGCTGTGACGATAGTATTTGCGAAATTATATCAAATGCAGCTCAGAAATAACTTTGCTAAATGTTATCGAGATCGGTTTGAATTTGAATATAGCTCCCATATATATCTTCGTCCGATTTGTCTTTTATTGTGAACCAAACGTGTAATTAGCCCAAATGTGATGGAATTTGGCCAAATTGAGTCTAGAAACTAGGATGTCACATTTGATGAAAATCGGATCAGATATAGCTATAGCTCCCATATTCTTCATCCGATTTGTTATTTTTGTCCTCAGCAGCCGTAATATGTACTGCGTAACAACGATATTCAGGGAAACATATCAAATTCAGCTCAGAAATACATTTTTATCGAGGTCGGTACAGATTTGGATATAACTCCCATAAATTTAGTCCTCTGGACTTTAAATTATAACTATAATCATAGTTGGTATGATTTAACTCTCACAAATTTCCCATAAGAACTTTTATTTTTATTTAAAGCTCTACTAAATATAAAAAGTTGTGTTGGGTATCAAAACGTTAGCCCCGCCCGATTTTAAGACTTTTTTACTGGTTTTTGCCTGTAATTTAGATATTAGGGGCCAATCGTAAAATTTATAGAATTTTCAGATAGGAGAATTACCTTTGCGCCACCTTGTACATATTTTTTAACATCAATTGATTGATTGTGAAAATGGAAATATATTGGTCGGGAATAAATAGCAGTGGAGAATGCAGTTATGGGCGCAATACGATAAAGGAAAAAATATAGACAATATTCTGCTGCCGGAGGTAGAGCCTATTACAAATTTTAACCCCCAAATTTGAAGCGATTCCGTGGAAAAAGTTTAGCCACTTCAAATTATAGAATATCGGAAGGTACCGTTTGCTTGCTTGAGCTGATCGACACTTTTCTATTTTTTAGTGCCAACCTTGCTTTTCAAAATACTCCACACACAATCGTTCAACGGATTGATATCCGGAGATTATGGTGGCATTGTGCGCTGGTCTGCTGCTAAAATGTTTGCGTGCCCAAGGCTTTAATACACCCTCTATAATTTCGCGATAATATTCGACATTTATTCTGATGCCACGGTCGATTAATACGAGCGGAGAGCGACCATCGGCTGTTATGGCGGCGCTTTAGTTCTGGTGGCCAACCGAAGGTGCACATTTTCAGCTGACCTCTTGGGCAAGTAAACACGAGCATTTTGTTTATTTACAAACTTCTGGACAACGAATGTTTTCTCATCGGAGAATACCAAATTTGGCAGTTCACCACTTTCGGCCAAGCGAGTCTATTTTCTTCTGTTGCGGTGTAAGTTCTTACACTTTTGGAATTTCAATGGCTTTACCCCGAACTCATTTTTCAATATTTGCGGAATGGGTTGCGATATGTTCAGCTTACGAGCCATTTTCGGCCACTGCGACGCGGGTTTCCATCAAGACGCCTCTTTACTTTTCGAACCATTTTTGCTGATGTTTCTGTTTTCTTCCGTCCACTTCCTTGACGTCGGGCTACGCTACCAGTATCACGGTAACGAGCGATGGCACGAAACACAAAAGACTTATTCACGTTTAAATGCTGAAGTGCTCTAACGAAAGCCACTTGTGGTTTTCCAGCCAAATGTAAAGAAATCAAACTATAACGCTTGAATTCCATCACGAATAACTTTTTTTCTTGAAAATTCTCACCAAAATGCTTGTAAACAATATAATGAGCTGTCACTGGAATAATTTTAACTACTGACGGACGGAGTGGCTTAGAAATAACAGCAGTCTGAAATTGGTTGTATTTTTTTCATTTCACCCTGTATACGTGAGTACTATCTTCATTTGAATCAATTTCTACCAATTTTGCGGTGGACACTTTTGTCTAAACCGATATTCATCAAAATCCGTTTTATTCCCAATAAACGTGAAATTGGATGTAGATATATATTGGAGCTATAGATATATCTGAACCGATTAGACCAATTTTCACATTCCTATTTCTAGGCTCAATTTGGTACTATATGCCAAATTCCATCCTATATTACACATTTGGTGCAACAGATGCGACCTGTACTGTGTTCTCAAAAATGCATGGACAGACGGACATGCATAAATCGACTCAAAATGTGATTCTATTCAGATCATCAAAGGAAACTGTTGGGTCTATCTCGCTTCCTTCTCTATGTTACAAACAAATGCACAAAGGCACAACTGACCACAGTGTGGTCTAATGTATGGAGACAACTTGTTGCATATACTTTTGTGCAAAATTTTGAAGAAACGAAATCTTTAACCTCCATCCTATGGAAGAGGTAGTAGAATAAATGTCAATAAATTTACTATTTTGAAACCAACTTAAATTCGATTAAAATATAATAATGCCCGAAGTTTGAATCAAGACGGATGCTTCGTTGACCTCATATGGGATTGGAGATTTTTTCAAAACATTGGAAGTTTGTGGGAGATGTACCAAAAAATGAATAGATATTAATTATTAGTTCTTGTAATGACAACGTCATTACAGTATATTGTTTATAAGAAGATTCAAAGTAAAATAACAAATTTTCACAAGTTTTAATCCTTAATTGGCGAAAGAATCCCTAAACACTGGAGTTGTATATTTTATTAAAAACTGATATTTGCAAAACGCGTGGAAGAAACCGTATTCCAGGGAATATGCGTTTTAGTCCCCGCCAGAACACTGTTCGTTGCATTTAAAAGTTTATGTGGATACTCAAATCTATTTGACATTTTTTTGTTTCTTTTTATTTGAAATTTTGATAAACACTTGCATACACATATTTATACCAAGGTCATGTATTTGGATTATCGTTCCTTTTTTATAACAATTGACAAATTTATTCAAATAATGTTTATTATTTTTATTACTGCATTCAAAATTGCAAGATATACTCTATTCTAAATATTCGTACTTTTTTTAAACTTTATTTGCGAAATTATTCTCGCTCGTTTTCATAAACAAAAATAATATTCTTAAACAAACAGTATTGTTTACATCCGTTATGTTCGGTAGTGAATGGTTTCGATCCGCGTTAATCAAAGTAATGAACGCACGATTTGACGTATTTTGAGCAACTGAAACTTGAACACCATCGACAGACCCAACAAACCTCCAACACTCAAAGAAACCATCAGACAAGTTAACTTACTCTCTCTTGATTATCGATTGAATGAAATTGGCAATTGAGTTAATATTGGGGTGGAGGGAGATGAAATTGCTGTGCTTTATTACAGCTATTTTTATGTACCAAAATAAATTGTTTTGTTTGGAATCTAAACTTTAGATTCAACATTACTTGTTGACCATAAAACCTACCACACCTTCTTTAATTGCTTTCATGCATCTGGATATTATTAATTCGAAACCTGCCCATCATCAGCCATTACAAGGTAATATAAACAATATACTTATGGCAAACCATAGGGTTGAATATATGTATTGTTCCCTACAAAAGTTAATAGCAAAGGGGTATATTTTTCTTATTAAAAAGTAATATCTTCTTATTATCAAAGTAAATTAATGCGAAAAATATGTCGATATCCCGATTTGCAATTATTTTATTTTTGCTAAGAAGTTGTTGATGTAGATGTAAAATTTGAAGTAAGTTTTAATGTTCGTAACCGTGGGACTTTAGCTTAACTTGAGTTTTCAGGTTCTTAAGAGATTCCTGTACCGAATTTCACACAAATGTATAAAAAATGTGTCTTAAATCATCAAAATTCCGAATTTTCGATGGAACCGTTATATGTGCGCTATAGGAAAACGTGGACCTTGATATCCATTACGAACTACAAATACCTTTTATTAGACAAATCCGTTGAAGAATGTGACAAAAATCACCAAAATACCGAATATCGGGAGGTACGGTTATACGAAAACGTGGACCTATATGTACAATGTTCCACCACTAAAGCTAGAACCCATTACGAACCACAAATACTAATTTTTAGACAAATTAGTGAACAATGTGACTAAAACAATCAAAATACCGAATATCGGGAGGCACCGTTATTTGGGGGCTATCCCATAACATGGACCGATATATCTCATTTTCAATATCAACCATCCTAGACACAGTGCAAACACCTGTGTCAAAATTTAAAGTATCGTGATTTCAACAGACAGACAGACGGACATCGTTAAATCGGCTTATGCTGATCATGAACATATATACTTTATGGGGTCTATGATGAATATTTAGAGGTGTGACAAACGGATTGACAAATTTAATATACCCTGTCTTTCAAGGTGCAGCATATAGCCCTATCTTTTGTTTCACTGTCAAACATCTTCAGTTTGGTCTATAATTTAACCTTGAATCGTATTTTTAAACAACGTCCGCAAATCATTAAATTCTATCGACAAAATTCATCGCTCGCTTCTTCGATTGAATGGGAGTCAAGATATGCCAGAAGCTTTGCAAAAGCTACCAATGCATCCAGCAAAAGTCACAGTATGGTATGGTGAATGGGCTGGTGGTATAATTGTTACGTATTTCATCAAAGGTTCTGCGAATCCTATCGTAGCTGTGAATGGTGAGCGCTACCATAATATGATATCCCACTTTTTTGCCCAAAATGCAAGAGCTTGTGGTTTCAACAAGGCGATGTCACATGCCATACAATACGCATAACAAAATGGTGAAAATTTTATTACACGTTCCTGATAGGTTAATTGGCCGCCTAAATAGTGCGATTTAATGCCTTTAGGCTATTTTTCTAGAGTTCTGCCTTAATGTATCTTCTTCTTCTCTTATATATCTTTAAAAGAGGGAAATGTTTGTACGTTTGATTGTTTGTTTATAATTTATAGACTCAAAAATTGCTAAACAGATTTTCCTGAAAATTTCAATACATACTACAGTATTGGAAATTCCACTATATATAGCATCCGAATCGGATCGGTTATAGATACAATCTCCAAATTTGGAATTTCTAAGACAAAAAAATGTTCCAAATTATATTGAAATCGGTTCAGATTTGAATATAGCTTCCATATATATTTTCGGCCAACCTCACATTTTTATGCACTAAACACTGTATGTTTGTCCGATTCCAATGTAATTTGGAATGAGTGAATTTGAAATAAACATTAATTTGCGAATTTATATTGAAATCGTTTCTGATTTGGATATTGCTCCCATATACATTTTCGACTGATTTCAAATATTTAATGGGCCAATCACGATATGTATGACCAATTTCAATGAAATTCGGAATAAGCGAAGAAATTTGGTACGAAAATAAATTCGCCAAAATATATTGAAATATTTGGATATAGCTCTCATATATATTCGACCGATTTCGTTTAGTTGATGCACCAGACACGATATGTATGTTCGATTCCAATGACATTTGGAATGAGTGACGGGATTTGGTCAGAAAATAAATTTACCAAATTATAGTAAAATCGCTTCAGATTCGGATATAGCTCCCATATATAACAAACCATTTCGTTTATTTGATGCATCAAACACGATATGTATGCCCGATTTCAGTGAAATTCGGAATGAGTGACGGAATTTGTTACAAAAATAAATTTGCCAAATTATATTGAAATCATACTTATTTTAGGCTTAAACATTGTACGCGTATATTTTTGTAAGGAAATACACATTTTTACTAAAAACAAAAGAAGGCAGAAGTTAGCCTTACTTTGCCACATTTTTAATACAATTTGAATGAGTGTATAGATCTGTTATTTTAAGCTCCATTTATGTCCAACAATTCATTTCCTAAGTGTCGTCCTGACCGCTGGTTTTTCGAAGAGTAATTTTTAGTATTTTCGCTCATATAGGCTAACATTTGGGCAAGTATCCTTATAATTTTCCCTTAAATTATATATCTTATTTCAATTATAAAAATCATTATATTCAATATATTCACAGAAATTAAAGAAACAACAATTTCAAGAAAATATTTCAATTTTTTAGAATTATAACAAGTTTTTCAAGTATGTCATCTACTTTGCATATGTAAAGATGTTTGAGTCTCAAGTATTGTTGCTCTCAAAATTCCCATACGATTGTCAACAGTGAATGGTGGACGTAGCAACGTCTAAACTGAAACAAATATCAATAAGATGTAAATAATTTTTTTATTGAAATAAAATCAATATTTCAAAATCAATTATTAGCTTTTTTTGCTATATTGTTACAATAGTGTTTTTGGATTTTTTAGCCTTATAATAAATTCTAATACACCCTAATAACTGCTGGGATAAAAACCACAAAATTTCGTTGATCAATTTTGTTAAGTATACACTCATGCTCGAGTTATTTCTTGTTAATCACGGGGTATGCTTGCATGGGTTTACCTTACAGCATTAAAGGGAATTTACCTGTGAACTCTGTATTTTATTGAAAAATGTCAGAAGCACGTTTTTTTACTTCCAATCACATTTAACCATAGATTGTAAAATTCAATTTAAACTAGCGCAATGCCACAAAAATATACAAATCGATGTATGTTTTAAAAAATACGAAATTGCTACTTTTAAATACCTAATTAATTATAATTTAATTTGCAATTTGATGTAATTTAACTATTACACTATTTCGCTCATTTGAGAGTTTTGACATCTCTTTCTTGCCTCTTCTGAGTAATGTTTACAATTCTGCCGGTCTCTTTGCTAAATATTGATTTACTGCTCTCTGTGCTACAGAGAGAAGAGAAACTTTTATGGTTTTAATCTTTACGATTATTAAGCTTCCATACGACACACGAACATACATACAAAAATTTAAATAAAGATATTAAACAGAAAACAAACTTTTAAATGAGGTACTATTAGAGGGTTACAAAATAAGTTATAATAGAGTTTAAACGGGGAGATGAAAGATGAAACAAGTAAAAAAGCTGTAAGTTTTTTAATACCCTCCACCATTTGGTACAAATTTGACAATTTCCAAAAATAAAATCTGTTAAAAATTCTGTTAAAATCTTAAAAATACCGAATGCCTATACGACGAGGTGGACCTGCATAGGCAACTTTTGTCATAAGTTATTACAATATTTAAATGCGACTCTTGAAGAAAAATCAGTTTATAATGTTGCTAAAATCATCAAAACACCGAATATAGGGGGTACCGTTATATGAAGGCTATACGAATTTTCTGGCATGGCATGTATCTATTACGAACTTCACATGCGAAATTTGAAACAATTCCGGTAAATAATGTCGCTAAAATCATCAAAATACCGAATATCGGGGGGTATAGTATATGGGGGCTATACGAAGACGTGGACCTACATGGCCCATTTTCTTTTTTATGCGGAACTATTACGAACTTCAAATACCAAATTTGAAACGATTCCGTTAAATAATGTCGCTAAAATCATCAAAATACCGAATATCGGGAGGTACCGTTATATAGGGGCTATATGATAACTTGGACCTACATGGCCCATTTACGAACTTAACCTGCCTATTGGCAAAATATACATGTGTGCAAAATTTTAGCCTTCTATCTCCATTTGTTCGAAAGATAGCGTGATTACAACAGACAGACAGACACACAGACAGACAGACGGACATGGCTAAATCGTCTTAGAGTTTTGCGCTGATCAAGAATATATATAATTTGTTGGGTCTGACATGAGTATTTCGAGGAGTTACAAACGGAATGACAAAATTAATATACCCTCCATAGTATGTTGGAGGGTATACAAATGCTTGATTTTCATCAGATTCGGTTTGTTAGCGTAAATGTGAGAATGCATTTTTTTAATCCTTAAAGTCTGACTTAAAATTAACCGTCATTTGAAGACTACACAACAACAACATATTCCTAAATTTGCCATTCCGTTTATAACACCTCTCAATATTTGTCATGGACCCCATATAGTATATATATTCATGATCAGCATAAAACTCTGTGTCGATTTAACGATTGATTTAAGGTTGAAATCAAGTTTTCCTATAGCGCACATTTAACAGTTATTTCGGATTTTCCATATTTTGACAATTTAAGCCACATTTTCTAAATCATTTGTGTTAAATTTGATATTTGTACTTCATAATTAGTTTTTACCAGAATGTACTTAGTAGAGTATGCATAGTGATGTAGGGTGTCATATTTTTCATACTCGTTAAAATATGTATTTGATATGGACGGATCAGATGAAGCTACCAACAGGAAGACTCTGCCACGAGTCAAAAATTCCTTTACCTTCGTTACCTTTACTTTTGTTTCTTAGCCGCTTTAGGTTAGCCTGTGCATAAATGTTATTAGTTACCTTTCTCATGGTCGTAAAATATTTGTCGATAATATTTAATTCATATATTGCTGAAATCTAATATATTACATATGTGGGTTATCGCTGAATTTCCAGCCAAATTTTAAAAAATTCATGAATTTTAGAGCGTTAAGCTATTTGAAAATATTTTTTTTTTTTTTTTGAAAAAGTGAAAATTATTGCAAATTTTACTTTTAACAATACTTTTTATTTCTTATAATTTTATTGATTTACATTCTTTTCCACGTGTTTCCACTTTTTGTTTTTAATATAATGCGAACAGTTTTTGTTTGGCGCCAATAATAATAGGTGTGTCTGGTTACCCTAAAGTTTGTGCAAAAGAGAGCGGTTGGAGAGAGAAATTTTGACAGTTCTTTCAGTGAGAGTTTGCAAATTCTTACTGGACAAATTTCTTCTTGCAATCTCTTGCAACTCTTCTTCTTCTCATTCATCGACATTCAATCAGATGTTTTCTATTGTTTATTTACTTCTTTTTGTGATTTTAATTTGAAAATATTGTTTTGGAATTAGCAAGACTAATTCTTTTTAGAGAACAACTTTACAAAATGTGAAAAACGTAAATGTTAATATGTAATAAGAAAATAAAAGACTATTTCCAACATTTTTATTTAAAAAACTTGTAAAATTAGTATTGCTTCCTTTGCTTTAATTCTCCTTATGGGGGACAAATTAGTTTGTTTTGACAAATCAGCTGATTAGTTGCAAGCTTCTGCAGGAATAGCGTCTGTTTACTTTTTGAATTTTCCTTGCAAAAGAGAATAAAACTACCTTACTCTCTCAGAAAGAAGTTGCTGGACAATCCTGCTGGAAAAGTAACCAGACACACCTAATATAAGGCTAGATTAAGTTTAAATTTCAGGAAATAGCGAAAAGTAAATATGGCATCTTTGACAACTTGGCAGGCCGTAAGTTGTTGCCAGATTGTAATTTTTTGTTTTCGATGTTTTGAAAGTGTTCTGCGCATAATTCTATTAATTTTTAGATGCCATCGGCCCCATAGTGCAGTGTTAAAATATAGATATATAGACCGATATTCGGTGGTTTGATAATTCTAGTTTTTTGAAAATTCTAACAGTTTTCTCCTACCAATCTTACTGTTTATATAGTTTATAGTATAAAGTGGAACACGTTTGAATCCAGATGCTTTTGCAAAAATAAATGTTTTATTTACCGAATGGTGGAGGATATTAGAAGTTCGGCCCGGCTGAAATTAATGTATTTTTACTTGTTTTTTTTTTCATTTTTAGTAAACAAAAACTTCCTTTTTATTATTCTCGAGAAGAAACCAGACGTACCAAATAAGTCTTCACACTGGCGGTTATAGAGTTTAAAAACATGTCTTAAAAGCTTAATAAGAGAAAAATCATTGGTTTCGTCCTAGAAGCTCATTGTGAAGATTGGACACTTCCACAAACAAAACATTAAAGTCTCTAAAGAGATAACGTATTTCATAGAATTCACTCACATCTGGCTTTATCCAATTAAAATCGATCACCTAAAATAACCATTTCTTATCCATACGCTAAACCAATGAATTTCAAAACTACTGCAGAGTGCATTTTTCACAGAGTTGATATCAAGCACCCGTGTTATCTTTTTACAAGGAAAGCTTTATTTCTTGACACAAATTCAATATCACTATGTGTTCTTGGCGCCCGATATAATAGTGCTAATGTTAAAAAACTTAATTTCTTGGAACTGTCGTATACACTCATCATTCTTTAAAATCTGGCGAACACACTTTTCTATATGGTATAATGATTAGATCCAGAGTTGTCCATTTTAAAAAGTAATTATTGAGTCCGATTTCATTTAGAATCGATCAACTTGACACCACTTACTAAATATCTAATTTGTCAACACAAAACACTTTGGAAGGTAGTCAGAAAGCAATCGTGTATTTTTCAGATAAACATTTTTTTTATTTTTATACCATTGAATTGGATTTGAAATTTTCACCGTTTATAAAAAATAATCTATACAACAACTAGTGCAATTAAAAGCTAAGAATATTTGCTGTGACACACCTAACACCTAACATGATAAAAAGTTTCAAATTGGTTTAAATACAAAACATTCGACCTCGAGCTGGATAAGGATAATCCGAATATAGGCTAAATTTTTTGAAATACTAAGTCGGATTTTGATCAGGAATATAAAGAAATTTAATCAACGATTTTCCTGAGTTGTTTGTCTTTCTTCTTTTGGGATTTAGGTATTTCCCCAATCGGTTCTTGAAATCTCTACTAAGTAGGAAACCAACGAGATTTACCTCTGTAAATGGTACAAGCAAGCATACAAAGGTGTCTTTGATAAACAAAGACAAAGAGCGCCAAATAAAAAGTGAGGCAGATCGTGGAATCTGTTGCAAAGCCTGACATTTCGTTTTCATTTTATTTTTGGGGTTGATCTATACTATGCGATTATCGATATCGACTGTGGCAAGATTAAAATATATTGAAGATCTCCGACACGGAGCTGCAATAAAAATTATAAACAGGAAAATATAGTGTTATGAATCGACTTCGCTCTATTGTCAAACGGCGAAATTCTAAGGAAGCTGATAGGCAGCATGTAACATAAGACATATAACATACCCGAGTTTTAAGATGCTGAGGAAGAAATAGGTTCTTCGACAGATAAAAACGAGACGTCTTTGGTCTCCAAAATCTTCCTCTGTGCGGAAATGACATACTACTACTCGAAAGCTGCATTCTTCAAAAATGGGAAAGGCGAGAGTCAGCGAACACGGGCGTACCAAGAAACAAAGAAGGGGGGAATGTTATATGGACTTACCGACATTTCAATATTGAATTTTAATCCGTACTGACAAAAGTTGCTAACAAAAACACAGATGAAATTAAGATTCATTTAATCTATACGCCTAGAAACACTTATTTACCTTTCAATTTAGGTATGGAAAACTTAAATGATATTTTTCCCAATTCCAACTTTTTCCTGGGGCTTGGTTTACTCTTTCAAGACGTCTTCATTTCTTTGACACATTAACTTCAACTCCAAGAAAATTTGACCAATTTACAATGTCAGATATTAATTAAATTTCCTCTGTAAAATTCTAGCTGATTGAATTATATTTTGAATGTTACTATTCATTTTAATGATGTCAAGAATTGCCACCCACTATATTAATGTCAAGTACGATAAATTATGCTTGGTTGACAAAATAATGTATATTTATCTTCTATAATATTGCAAAAAAATTTTCATTCGTAGTTGAATTGAAAAACTCAAAGTCACGGTGAAGACAAGTAAGTGTAGCAAAGGTCCACAAAAACTGTTATATAAAGACCGATTAGAAAACTTCACCGAAAGAAGTCCTGACAAGGTTGCATATGTCCATTTTCTCAAACTCGTCCTTATAGTAGTATTTATTGATTCTTTTAAGTTTTAATATTGATTCTTTAAAGTTTAAGATGAAATCATAACAAAGATCTATATTATTATTCTAATCATCAATAAAGAGTAAAAGCTTTACGATAGATTAAAATCGATAAGAAATAAATAAAAAAAATTGTATTTTTTGGATAATTTATAGCTTACAGAGTGAGTTCGTTTAGAATTAAAGAAAACAAGAAAGAAGCAGCTAAGTTCGGCCGGGCCGAACTTTTATTATCCTCCACCATTTGGAAGGAACTTGAAAATTTTCAAAAATTTTTCGAAAACTACTACTTAAATGAAAACCTGCATACAAAGATTTTTTGTCATATTCTGTAGTACCCATTACGAACCTCAAATACCAAATTTGAAACAATTCTGGTGAATAATGTTGATAAAAACATTAAAATACCGAATATCGGGAGGTACCGTTATATTGGGGCTATACCAAAACGTGGACCTTCATGGCCTATTTTCAATACCAAAAGTCCTGCAGACATAATATACATTTGAGTAAAATTTCATCAATCTACTTAATTTCGTTCGGAAGCTAGAGTGATTTCCACAGACGGACGGACATCGCTAAATCGACATAGAATTTCATGCTGATCAAGAAAATATATATACTTTGTGAGGTCTAAAATGTATATTTCGAGGTGTTACAATCGGAATGACAAACTTAATATACTCCATACTATGGTGAAGGATATAAAAACAACAAGTCAGCAAAGACTATATTCGGGCGTGGCCGACGTTGTGATATCTTACATCATTTTAATTTGAAGTAACATCTTTTGTAGATGTGAACTTCTGTCAATCCAAATATCGAGTTTCGTTATCTAATTTTCGATTGTAAGGGATATAAGTAATGTATTAATTTCAAATCGAAGATCTGATATTTTCAATATTCGAACAATATGAAACCAATATTTCACTCACATACCTTATTTGTATGATTTAGAACAAGCCAGAAAACTCAGAAAAAAATTCATTTATAATGAGAATACAGGTGATAGTGAGTAAACTCACGGAGATTCGATATTTAGTTGGTGCCCACAGGTTTATTTAACTGTTAAAAAAGCGAGACGTAAAATACGCCGAGTAATACTTATATTTTAGACATCAATAACAATTTCATCCTTAAATGAGAAGATAAATAACACAAATGACCTGCAAATATTTAAGTAAAGGTCTTTCCTCTAAAAAAAGTAGTACAAACACGAAATAAATTTAAGCAAGTACCCTTTAAAACAAATATATTTTATTTGTTTCGTTAATGAATGTATAATTCTCTATCTACTATAAATAATATTTCTAAAGTTATCAGTCTTTTAGTTACAATATGTTTTTTTTTTTTTTTCATTGATTTTTCATAAGAACCTATTAAAAATGTTTTCTGATTGCATTACCAATTAGAACTCCACAATGTCATATATTTTGTTAGCACTTTATCTAAACGTTATCAACATCGTTATGCAATAATATTCCAAACGAAACCAACTGAAACCAAAACAGAAAGAAAAAACAATATAAAAACAAAACATGTTTTCAAAAAAGAGGTGAATTGCATCACCCAAAATATGTTTTAAGGAAAAGAACATTTATTTGGATACAAATGATATGATAACCACAATTGTTGGCGTATTTTTATAAAAAAAATAAAACAATATGATAATACACAATTATAAATAACTATTTTTTAGTTAATAAAAAATTAGGTGTGTTGCTATCGATAATTGTTTTTATCGATAGCAACACACCATCATCCAAATTTTTAATAATTTAATTTAAAACAACAAACTAAAATTGAAACTGTATACGAATTTTTGAAAAATAAATACATGTTTGCATATATATTTTATAAGGCACCAGGCTTATATAAGGCTTTTTTCCTCAAACACATTGGTTAATAAAGAGAAAGTGAACTGTGGCAATAAAAACTAAAATTTAAAAATAAATAAAATAGAATTATATAAAATAAAGTAAAAAATAATTAAAAAAAAGTCTGTAAATGAGCGAGGATGTGTTGATGCATAGGAGGCGATATTAGAATTCCAATATTTGTTCTGAATGGAAACCCCATTACAACGAGTAACGTGTAAGCATTAAATACAAATACACGGAACTAACGGTGAAATTCCATGAGGGGATGAAGGAGAATTGCATAATTGTCGACTTTCAAAGTTGTTGTTGGCTAAGATGATTTGCGATGGCATTATTGCTGCTATTCGAATTGGGATTGGCATTAGCAGCTTTTACAGCAGCTGCATGGAGTTCCTGAATATACCGTTCTTGTTCGGCACGCCGATTCTTTTCCAAAATAAGAGCTCGTCTAGAAAGAAAGATACGACGTTAATATAAACTTCAGTAAAAAAGTAACCGGATCTTCTAAAAATATTTGTATTTAAAAAAACTATTATGATACATGGATTTTATAACAGAAAGTGTCAATTGAATTGACACTTCATGCGATATATTTCTTTAAACATTACGTCATAATTGGAGTTTCCTAAAAGCGATTCCGAATTGTTCTATAGAAAATTTATTCTGATTCAGTCTCCGGCTGGATACTCTGTTGAGTTACTATGTGGCATAACGAACTATCTCTAATGCTACACTATTTACAGTACTGCCTAAAAATTCAGATCGGACAAAGTGATTCGCCGTTCCGTGCTTTCCGTTGCTGCACAGGTTTAACGAACTCTGAGAAGTTAAGTCAACTGGTGTCGAATAAAGAGGAGTTATTTATTGAAATTGGACGGTCAGTTTAAGGAGAGATGGATATCAAAATACACTAATTTTATAACCGAGGCAAATTGTAATATTTTTTTCTCGAAAAAGCTGGCAATCGATCTCGACAGTGTGGACGGTGACTTAGTTGTTGAATAATTTAGCAATGGCGAAAATTGCCCCGTCACAACCATTTTTGAATTTTTAAAATTTGGATTTCTGCCTGCGAATAAAAAATATCATATTTTCAAAATATCACATACCTATAGCGCTCGTAAAATCCAACAATTGTACCCAATTCTTGTTTGAACAAACGAACTAGCATACCATCGAAACATTCCAATTCCTGTAGACTGAACATATTGAATTGCAACATATGATCCTTTGACGAATCTGCCTCCGAGTAGACCACCAACCATTTCGGAATCTCTTCCAGGAGATACGGGTTAGCGGGAACCAAGGCATTATGAGTATGCGCCGGTGGGGTATACGTTTCGGGACGTATGGCTTTTGGTGGTTCGGCTGATGTTGTATACACGTAATACGAAGTAAGGCAAGGATGTTGACGTTGGCATTGACCAGTGTATTGGTTTTCGTAGTAAGTACCATGAACATTGGAAACGACAGTACGCCAACCGACGGGCAGACCTTCGCGTTCTAGCGGATGAGACCAATGCGTTGTATGGGCATTATGATCAACATAGTATTTGCGACCATGTAAAGTGTAATGTGTAGCCCAGCCCGGAGGCAGGGGTAGTTCTTCTTCTACTGACTGTTGTGAGGGATGTTTACGTAGCTGCTGTTGGGCCTGCTGCTGTTGTGAGGAAGTTGCACTAGAGGGATTGTGATTATTGTTGCCTGTGTTCTGATATAGGGACTGCATCGATGAGGAGGAGTTACCCTGAGCATGGCTATGAGGTGTGGCACGTGAACTGAGATCATACGAAGACATCATTTGGTTATTGTTGCTAATAGAACTAGTCGATGTGGGAGATAGGTGTTTTGATGTTTGAAACTGATGGGACATTTGATGGTTACTATGATGCGAGTGATTAATGTTACTGGCGATTGACGTGGTATTACTGTAGATTGGTGACTCGGAACGATTGTCGTGTTGCGTGGATAAAGACATTTGAGACATACCATGTACGGGCGGAGTTAAGGTATTGGAAACTCTATAAGGATTTTCATAGATTGGATAAGACTCGGAAGAATAACTCTGGGCCAAGGGCGGATGTTGAGATTGTTGTTGTTGCTGCTGCTGATAGTGCTGATGTGGTGGTGTCTGGGGTCTAGGTGTAACACCACGAGGTAATTGCAAATGAAACGAATCCAAGCGATCTCTCATCACATTTGTATGCCCATCGAATGAATTGGCATGTTTCTGATTGGACGAATAGTAACTGGATTGCGAATGTTGCAATGGTGACGACTGTTGACGTCGCATTCGATCTATTTGATCAATATTTACATAATTGCTACTGCTACTTGCCAAATGGTTATGGTTCCCAGCCATATCTAAATTGTTGGTTGAATAATACGAGTGAGAGGACACAGCAGGTTGGTATTGCTGTTGAAATTGACGGTGTTGTGATTGTTGATGCTGCTGCTGCTGCAGTTGTGGTTGCATACGCCGTGTAGGTTGTATTGTCTGAGGTGGAGGCAGATTCGAGCGCATCGAACTCGTCGAAGGCGGCAACTGGGACTTGGCTCTTCGTGCATGATAGTAATCCGGTTGTGTGTCCGTATAGGTATTGCGACTCACGCTGCCTGACCTTCCACGTCCCGACAGCGTACCTCCAGAGCCACCATCACAGCTGGGAGAAGCGGAAGCACACCTTTGCAGAGTTTTCGACTTCTGCTTGGTTCTCTGGTCATCGAAAGACCACACATTAATCACCGGTATTTCGGGAGGAGTCTCTTTCTTAACATATTTCCCCACAACGCCCTCTTTGTGTGCCGCTGCAGTTTTGTCTTTCTTCCGCGAGAGCATTGTCGGTGGCTTTCGATTACACAGCAAAACGGTTAGGTAGTTCATGCAACAGATGCAAATCAAAACACTAAATATTAGGGAACTCCCAAAAAAACCAAAGACACAATCACGTCAAAATATCCTCATGCAAATCCCTCATGAATGCTTCCAAGTCGTACGGAATCGTACGCTCTCGTATGTGTCCCACAACGAAGAAGCAGCCTAATGTCTCACTTTGTCTGGCGAAACAACAACAAAGTCTACCTTTTAGTTGACGATAATAGTATGTTGCTATTGAGATTTCCCTTGTGTAGGTATGAATTTCTTCTTTTCGTTTCGTATATGATTATTAACAAGTATTTTTCTCGTTTGTTTTTCGGTCTTTTTAGACCTTTTAAACAATTAATTACAAAAATATTTTCTTCCCATTGCTGGATGCTAATAGGGACACGTAAATCGACTTTCGGCTAATCGGAGGAAAGAAGAAAGGAAAATTGGCAAGAAAGGTCGAGCAATAACAAAACCGCCGTGGGTCAATATGGTTCTAAAGATCGAAAGTAGATTACAGGGGTTTCAATTTCGATGTGTTTTATATGCGTGACATGGCGACATGTCAAAACAGCTATATTTTGAAAGCAAATACCAAAAGAAAAGTAAAAGAAAATGTTTGTGGTTTACGAACGTGCAAGGTAGATCTTCTCCTAATTGCTGTCATGAAATTACGTTTAGACCCTGGTACAATGAAGAGAAGGTAGGCCAACTTTAAAAAAATTGCAAGTATAGAGGCCTACCTGTTTGGCTTGTAATGTCAAAATTAGTATCAAAACAATAAAAAATCAAACAACTTGTTGCATTTATTTGAAATAAATAATTGAAATCCGCCATAACTGAATGAAGGGTCAAGACTTCTCTTCAAAATCATGTACTATATATCTCTAAAGGATTATTTCGCTACAAAAACTCTAGATTTTGTCGATGCATACGTTGAAATAAACATTTTGAAAAGAAAACACATACATAAACAAGAAAGATGATATATTAAGCCAAGAAAATAAAAAAAAAATAAAATGATATGGTTTCATAGCCCTACCTTGATATCATTGTACCATGCGTTTAGACTATAAAGACCATTTGTAAAGACCATATCCCGATTAAAGTGCTAAACCATTTGATTTTATCATGATTTACAAATAAAACTAAACCTCACATTGCCGCGATTTCCTCTAAATCCTGTGCGATATCAAGATATTTTCCAATACAACTCTATTCTGTCGCAAAAAGCATTTTAAAGCTGTTTAGATCCATGGTGCAATATAATCAAAGTAGACCACTGCTAACAATTGATTTTATTTTCATTTTCATTTGCTGGCTTAACATGCCAAATTAATTTGTGCATGTATGTTTTCTTTTCAATTATTGAAAAATTAATATGTTTTTGGCACTGCTAACAATTGATTATATTTTCATTTTCATTTGCTGGCTTAACATGCCAAATTAATATGTGCATGTATGTTTTCTTTTCAATTATTGAAAAATTAATGTTTTTGGTTACTTTTCCTGCAGAAATTGTCCAGCAACTCCTTTCTGAGACAGTGTGAGGTAGTTTTATTCTCTTTTGCAAGAAAATTGTGAAAAGTAAACAGACAGAATCCCTGTAAAAATTTTGCATAAAGAGTTGCAAGTGTTTGCAAGAAGAAATTTGTGCTTCAGGAGCGTATGCGCATGCACGAAGATTTTGACTTTGGGACTTATTAATTGCAATCGTGCAGGAAACTGCAATCTTTCAATTTAAAAGGCATTGTTGTAGCTATTGGAGGTATACAAGGTAGCAATACATATCAACTTACATACTTCCCCGTAATAATCGTATATATAGTATGGAGGGTATATTAAGTTTGTCATTCCGTTTGTAACTCATCGAAAAAATCATTTTAGTATATATATTTTTGATCAGCGTAAAATTCTGAGACGATTTAGCCCTGTCGGTCTGTTGTAACCACGCTACAGTCAAAACGAATTAAGGTAGGAAGCTAAAATTTTGCACAGATCTCTCTCAAGTTCGAAGATGAGCTATATAGGTCCGCGATATCGTATAGCCCCAAATTAACGGTACCCCCCGATATTCGGTATTTTGATGACTTTAGCCACATTTTTAACGGAATTCTACACAAGGAGTTCTTAGTGAGTAATTTACCCTCTGAAAGAGAATTGTCCATATAGGTCCACAATATCGTATATCCCTAATATAACGGTACCCCCAGATATTCCGAATTTTGATGATTTTAGCCACATTTTTCAACGGAATTGTCTGAAAATCCATACAAGGAGTTCCTTGTGAGTACTTTATAACTTAAAAGATAATTATCTATACAGGTCCACGATATCATATAGCCCCCATATAACGGTACACCCCCCACCCCGATATTCGGTATTTTGATGATTTCCGACACATTTTTCAACGGAATTGTCAGAAATTCTACACAAGGGGTTCTTTGTGAGCACTTTACCCCAAGACATAGATTTTTCTATATAGGTCCACAATATCGTATATTCCCCCTATATATCGGCATCTTCCGATATTAGGTATTTTAAAGATTTTAACAGAATTTTTAACAGTTTCTAATTCGTTCCAAATGGTGGAAGGGATTGAAAGTTCGGCCCGGCCGAACTTACTGCTTTTTTACTCGTTCCTGATAGCGTAGTTAGCCAGATTCCGTCACACATTCCAAACTTCATTGAAATTTGACACACATGGCGTGTTTGGTGCATCAAATACACGAAATCACGAAAAACAATTATATAAAAACTATATCCAAATCTGTACCGATTTCAATATAATTTTATAAATTTATTTCCAGATTTCATAAAAAATGGAGAAATATAACGTATTCGGTGACTTTAGTAGTTTATATAGTACATCTGATATTAATTTACAGCTTTCGTTTCTCCAGTTGCTTATTGCTAATCTTTTTTCATATGTTCGTTAGAAAACGTGTTGTACATTCCTTGGATCCGTGGCTGAAATGTAAATCTATAATACTGGCGATCTCTTTGCGTGATATGGCGTACAAAAATTATTTAAAATTTCCTACACAGCAAAATATGGCGGTGTATCGTACTCTCAGAAACAAAGCTAAGTCTATTCTTAGAAAGGAACGTAAAAAATATTATGAAAAAATTTTCAATGGACTAAATGCTACTCATCTCTGGAGACAACTTCATGCCGGTGGTATCGTTGACAAGGACGTCAACCTCTCAACTGACTTTGATGTTAATGTTTTGAATGAATATTTTACTCAAGAAAATGGTGTTGGTAATGTTATTGTTGATTTTCCAGATATTGATAGACAATGTCATACATTTTCTTTTAATTGTGTTTTCGAGATAGATGTATTTGAAGCCTTTCAGCAGGTCAAATCGAAGTCTGTAGGTGTTGATGGAGTACCCATTAAATTTTTGAAATTAATCTATCCATATATTTCTAGACATTTCACCTATATTTTTAATACAATGTTTACAACATCGACCTTCCCGAATGACTGGAAAATTGCTAGGGTTTTCCCTATTTCCAAAAGTAAAGGAAGGAACACTATTGAGAATTTGAGACCTATAAGTATACTACCGTCGCTTTCTAAAGTTGCCGAACATCTCATAAGGCTGCAGATTCAATCATTTATAGATGACAATAAATTTTTGATTAATTATCCATATGGATTTAGGCGTGGTCTCAGCACTACTTCACTTTTAGTAGACTTAACTGACTTGATTAGAGAGACAATTGATGGACGTGATAGTGGTGTTCTTGTTGCGCTGGATATTTCGAAAGCATTCGATTGTGTGGATCATTCAATGCTGATTGAGAAACTGTTCTCATTATATGCATTTGACAGTAATTCTTGTAAATTAATTGCTTCATATTTATCTGGACGTTCTCAATATGTTTCATATAATGGCGAGGCATCCAGCTTACGTAATATTTACAGCGGGGTACCTCAAGGTTCAATTTTAGGTCCGCTTCTTTTTGTTTTATATGTCAATGACATTAGTAGCATTCTAACTAATTGCGACTGTCATCCGTTTATGTATGCGGACGACATTCATTTATTTTTTAAAGGTCAATCAGACTTTCAACTAGAGAATAGCATAAATACAACATTAGGTAATATTTCACGTTGGTTGAGAAATAATAATCTAGTAGTAAATGTTTCTAAGACAAAAGCAATGACATTTGGTTCACCTTGCCGACTGAATAGCGGTATTAATATACAGGTTAATGGTGTAGCGGTGGATTTTGTTGACCGCATAAATTGTTTAGGTGTTGTCCTTGATGCCAAGCTTGATTTTTCTTTGCAAAGTTATAAATATGCTCCGAAAATTACACTCAACTGATTTCTATTTGCCCTTATTTGTAAAGAGAAATCTTGCTCATTCTATGTTATTTTCGGTAATTTCCTACTGTATTGAAGTGATTTCTGGTACAACACATGAATATTTAATGAAATTAGAAAAACTTTTTAACATCATTATAAGATATGTTTATAATTTGCGTCGTTTTGACCATATTTCTGCGCATGCAGTCCTCTTTCTAGGAGAGTCATTCTCTACTTTTGTTAAACAACGCGTGATTTCATTTCTATATAAATGTATCTGTTTAAATCTTCCCGGTTTTCAGCGAGATCGGCTAGTGTTTTCTCGGTCTACTAGGAATACGCAAATAATTTTCCCTCATTTTTCTACGTCTCTATATGAAAGATCTTTCATAGTTCGTTCCGCACGAATCTGGAATCTGCTTCCAGCTGAGCTACGACAATTCTCGTTTTCCCGCGGTGTTTTTCGCCGCATGTTTGAAAACTTTGTAGAGGCAAATGGAGGTTAACAATTTGTTTGTTTTAATGACATTGACGACACTGTATCGTTTGATTCAATATTGTTTTTTTTTATTACCAGCAATAGACTTAAATTTATTTTCATTGGCTGGGGAGCCTTTTTGTCCATATTTTACATATGATTTCTTAGGTTACTTTAAGATACACTATGTAATATTTTTAAGATGTTTTTTTTTATTTTGGAGTACACTTTTGTAGTTTTCTGATAGTTGTGATACTTATTGGCCTAATGGCTTTTTCATTGCAACATATAAATAAATAAATGAAATAAATATAATTTGACAAATTTATTTTTGTTCCAAATTCCGTTAAACATTTCCAAATTAATTGAAATTGGAGATACAAAGCGTGTTTGGTGCATCAAATACATGAAATTGGCCGACAATTTATATGGGAGCTATACCCACATCTGAACCGATTTCAATATAATTTGGCAAATATATTTTTTAGACAAATTCCAAACTTCATTGAAATTTGGCGCACACTCCGTGTTTGATGCATCAAATACACTACATCGGCCGAAAATTTGAACAGATGTCAATATAATTTGGCAGATTTATTTTTGTTCAAAATTCCATAACACATTCCAAATTTGGAGACTGTATCTGCAGCAATCGATCAATAGATATGTGCATATAAAATCTAAATTTGTGGAGATACCTCCGATTCAGATGCTATATGTTCAGTTCCAAGTACAATTTCAAAAATGTAAATAACCTATGTTAATTTCGAGCGATGTGTAGTATACTTGGAAATTTTCGGGAAAATCTGTTCCCCTGTTTTTCAGTTCATAGATTACAAAAAACAATCAAACGTACAAAAATTTCCGTCTTTCATAAATTTAGATAACTATTCCAAATGTTGATCCTTGGAATAGTGTGTTGATCCTGTGGGGGATGTACTTGATGGAGTGGGCCGATATTGTTTATTCTAGCGCGCTTGACGTAGCACTGACAAAAATATTAATATTTGCATTGTTTGCACAAAATCGATTTATTTTCTTTAAAAGTGTTGACGTTTTGTGTAAGAGGCACCAGAAGGAGTGGTCCGATGTTGCCCATCTCCGAACTCGATCTAAGTTTGACAATAAAACCACGATATACCAAGTTTGTACTAAATCGGATATTCCCTTCGAGAGTTATACACCCCTAGATCGACTCCAAATGTCCTGAAACGGATTTGGTCCAAAGAGACCTAGAGTCTAAAAATGTTATTTCGATGAGGCACTTTCGGCCTTATCAGATGATATATACCCTCTGTAGCCATATGGCTGAGGATATAAAACATCTTCCTTATGAACATAGGCTCTTCAAAAATGTTTCTATCAGAAACTATCTAACGCTCTAATTTGATATAGATTACACCAATTAATTGTGATTTTCTTCGAGTTGTTATTAATTTATTTTGATGTTATTTTTCGTACTTTTACATTTTATGTTAATTTATCGAATTCTTTATTTCTTTTAGTTTGGAGGAATGCATATCAACTCATTGAATTTTTTGAAAATTTTTGAGTATCATTGTCTCTCCAAACATTCAAAGCAACAATACAACTTAAAATCTATTACCAGAAACGTTTTCATACTTTGTCGAAACTGGGCGACGCTGTATTTAGTGTTCATGGGCAGCTCTGGCAGCTTCCATTTCCTTCGACACATAACCGGCTTGATCTTCAGGAGTGTGGGGCCAGAATGATGGACGATTGGCTGGGTCCAAAGCCAAATCGGGGAATGCATCGCGGTAATCTTCCATGGTCATTTGCTCGAATGGCAACAAGGATTTCAAATGATCAATTTCCTTTTGGAGCTGAGCGATGCGTTGTTCGGAGCTCTTCTTGAAGCTATCAACTTCAGCTTTGGCTTCCTTAGCCTGGGCATCAATTTGGGCGGTAACGCTGTCCGAAGGGTAGGGGACCTTCAAGGCATCGTATTGCTTTTGGAAAGTGTCTACCAATCCGGGAATGGGAACCAACTTTTTGTAGTGAGCCCAGTCAATTTTTGGTGGGTTTTCAGGGTTGGCCAAAACAGCGCGCATGTAAGCATCCGACTTGGTTTTGAAGGCAGCGAAGTTGGCTTTTTGGTTGGGAGGTACACGTTCAGCCAAAGAGGCCCAGTTAATGGAGGATTGAGCAACGCGACGTGCTGCCATTGTTTACAATTTCAAAAAGCTGCAAGAAAAGGACGATTTTAGACAAAAGTAATGTGAGGTTATGTAATAAAAACTAAAAGAAAAATCAATTATATATTTTTATTTGAGTGTTTTTCCATCTTTCCATATCGCCAAAGAATCTATAATACTATGGCTGTGTCAAAGTTGCAAGCATATTTCTTCATTTGCAGATTTCTGTTCAATGTTTGAGAATTATGTAATTTTGCAATGGCAAAGAAATGTTCATTCGTTTTGCCGACATCATTTTTCACTGGCGTTGTTGTTTTTGCTAGGCACACTATTTCTATCAATTTGAAAAAAGTTTACGAAAGGCAATTTCAAGTATGTGCCTTGCAAATTTTACAAAACTTCTAAATTATAAAGAAAAAACCAAAAGCACAGAAAATATATTACCGAAGAAGTTTTTGCACTCACACAACTCACAAGAGACCACAAATGACAGTTCTATGCTAGTGTCAAAAAACAACGAGTAAATAAAGCAACGAGTTGGCAGTGAATATCGCAGCCGGCTAAAATAATGTCGACTGCGTGAGCCTATCGAAGAAAAGAGCGTACAATAGCTGAATGGCAAAACACAAAGAAATACTGCACTAGAATTAATACATTAGAAATAAAGTTGGGAAGCAATGTCTAATTCAAACCATTATTTATTTTAGTTCTTAATTTGAACATGGCTCCAGTTTTTATTCGGGGCAATTCGTTTTTGAAAATTTTATTTTTCATCATTCGTTTTTCTTACATTAATATAAAGAACATTGGAGGCGTATATATGTTTTATAATTTGTTTTTATTTTTAAATGATTTCAAGATTTAAAATTTCTCCAATGTCAACAATGAAATTACAATTCAAAAATCCACAGAAAGAATTAAGGACGAAAATCCTCAACTAGTGTTATACACATGGTAGAATTAAGAAGGTAAAGTCATACAATAATATCTTTACATTTCTTTAAAGAAAATCAGAGATGGGAAGTGAAATTTGACAAGTTAAATTACAGAAAATGCAGAGATTAATTTGCTAATCTTAAATGATTAACCTTTTTAATTTTACCATGGAGTTCAGCGGGAATATACAACACTTGTTCTGTTCCAGAACCTGCAAGTATCTACTAGATTTACAATTTTCTGGATGTCATGAAGGAAAACTAGGTTATCGTAGTAAAAATTTTTAAATGCTTGCAGTTCTGAAACAGACAAATTTTGCAATCTAACATGTTGTTTAGTCAAAAATGGAAACAGCTGTGTAATTTCTGTGTTGTGTTTTAGTGTTGGACGGAAGGTCAGACATTGCTAAATCAACCAAGAATATTAAGCTGATCATAAGAATATATGTTTTTTTTAGGTCTAGAATGTTATTTCGATCGATTACAAATGTAATTTATATCACAAAATACCTTTCATTGCTCTATTCGAGCGCACTTTGACTACTATATTCACTTGATTTCAAATGTCAAATCCATAGCCTATATGATGATATAATAAGAAGGTAGAACAGCTTCGTAAAACTACAGAAACACAAGTTGCTTTCATTTGTTGTTTTTTTTTACTTTTCCTCATTTTTAAAATAAGTTATATAGCGCGAAAAATGTATGAAATGTCTGGATTTTCTTTCAAAAATGTTATCCAAATTTTTCAATTTCATGCCAAAACTGACAAATAATTTTCCTAAGCACTTCGCGTCAATCATTGATTTTGTTCCAGAACTGCAAAAAGGTCAAAATTTTCACTACGTTAACCGATTTTTCCTTATTGAAAGACTAGTAGATCTGTGCAGGTTCTGGAACAGACAAAAAATTGGGACTAGTCGGGCATTACAAAAAAATGTAATCATGACCTTACCTTTTATTGTTCCATGGCCTATATTTTATGTAAATGGCCCAATTCACACGAGAGTAATTGTTCTGGTCCAACAAAGAAGCTTCTAGGCATATTCGGTGAGGAGAGTCGTTTTTGGTTGGACTAAAATTTCATCCAACTTCAACCCCGCATTAGCAGAACAAAACTAATACATCCACACTCATGAAAACAAAATAAATAAAAAAAAATACTAACACACAAAGTTGTGTATACCCATGGTACAAAGAAGAGAAGGTAGGTCAATTTTGAAAAAAATGCATGTATAGAGGTTTACCTGTTCATTAGTCTCGTGAGTTTTGGAATGAAAAATGTTGTTTGGAATAAAAATTACTCTCGTGTGAATTGGGTCAATCGTATTTACATATATAGTGGATATATATGGTCTGTAAAAGTTTTTACTACGATAACAGATTTTCCCTTTATGATATCGAAAGAAATTACAAATCTAATAGCTTCTTGCAGGTTCTGGAACAGCCCTATAGTTCGTAAATAGATATTCAGATGTTCTGTTGCGCAACCTGCAAGACTCTACCATTTTTGCAATTTTCTCGATATCATAAAAAAATCGGTTATCGTAGTACCATTTCTACTTTTTCGCGGGCTGTGGAAAAATGGAAGTAAAATAGAGGTTAAAATAAATTTTTTGTTCCAGAACCTGCAAGAATCTACAAGATTTACATTTTGCAAACTTTGCACTTGTAAATGTGGGCTTTCAGCTAGTAAAGGAGCAAAATGAAATAAAGGAACTAGGTGAACGTTTACCTGAATCTAGTTCCGATAGCTCTTTCGGAGAATATTTTCTTTGAACAAACTCATTCCGGTAGAAACACACATCAATAATGTCCATTTCGTAATAATTTTTTACATTTGTTGAATTAAAATATTTATAAATTAAACATTTGTTGCGGAAAATGTTGTTGAAATACGTTAAACCTTTGGTGGAACAACCGGTGAGATATATCTCATCCGCCTCTACAGCTGTTACAAGATTACATCGCTCCATATATGCTCGTCAATATCCAACTGTTGTTGTTTTGCCAGATGGATCTACAATTAACATTCGCTATGGAGAACCAAGAAAGATTATTAAGGTAAATATTTTTATTAGTTGGCTTAATACATCAATAGTTTCCTACTCAGATTTTCTTGATCACAGTAGTCCTAAGTCAAGCTAAGGGACTGAAAAGACATTGTCTTGCTCTATTTTAAGAATAATAAGACGAATACAAGAATTCTTACGGGTTTTTGGTGGTATCATAACTCCTGTATAAATCATAGTCGACTTATGAGTATGAGGGCTATTATACATATACCAAATGATAAACATTTCAAAATGATCCGAGCAAGCCCCTAAACACAGCTAATTCTTCTGAGACTAAAGCCGCTACGTAGAGAAACTTTAGAATCCCTGCATAGAAATCGACAACATATTTGAATATTGCATTCATAAAAGAAATAGAAGTTAATATGTGATCTTGTGCAAAGTAAATTGCAGAAATAGAATTTTTGGTTTTTTTCTATAGGCAACAAAATCCAACCAAAACAAAAATGTCAAACTAGACATCCAAACAATATCAACCATTCATGCACAAAAGTTAAACATATACTTTATCCTGTTGTCATTCAAACTGGTGCGCTTTTTCCTCGCCTAAACTCTACCCAATGCAAAAAATCGATCTATAATTATGACCTGTAGAGAGACTTCAAAATCTGAAAAAAAATCGGTTTCGGTCCATTTCAAGCCCTAAAGGCTTCTATCTAGACCCTTACCCTGACTCAAAGCAAGTTTTCGTTAGGTTCGGTTTATAATTGTGAAATGTAGCGTGATTACACATACACATACACAGCTTAATATAAAATCCACAATTTTTTTTAAATTAAAACTAATATATATCTTAATCTATTTCAGTTACCTTTGGACCTAAGCACGTTAACAGAAGCTGAACGCAAGGCTCGTTTAGAGGCCCGCAAACCACGTAGAAAGATAAATGTGGTTGAAGAAGTAGAAGATAACTTTAACGCAAAGAAATATATGAAATACATTAAGAAGAAGTAATGGGTTAAGGAATATGTTATTTACGCTAATAAAATTGTTATACTTGGAAAACTAAAGTCATAGCGCATTGTATTTTTAAAAAACCTAAATTAGTAGAAGTGTAGTAGAATAATGACAACATTAAAATCAACGTAAGTTTTAAAAAAGCCAAACATTTTGAAAGCTAATATGGGGTCAATTGATGTCGAAAAATAAGTGTTTATTCATGTTGGTGATTGCCTGCAGAAAAATACATCTTCCAATGTGTTGTTTTGAGCAAATACAGTTTTAAATTTACGGAAACATTTGCGATTTGGTGTGCACGGCATAAAAAAGCAGTGAAGATGCATTTAGCATGGAGCATAAGGGAGCTACTAATTTTTTGAGATTTATGTAAACAAAAAACATGCAGCATTGATGTTTTTCTTTCCCATCCATTTTTTCGACATACATGATCGTATTCATTGAACTCTGTTAAAGAATTGATACAAGAATATTAAAAATACAACTTGTCTTCTATCCTGAACATAAATACACCTTAAGGTGTAGGTACATAAACAGTCTTCGCATGATATATTTTGTGACATATCATTCTGCACAAATTTATTCTTGCAATTCTTCTTCTCATCCTTCGTCCTGATTCTCTAGGCGAGTTTACTGTTAGCAAATTTTCTCGTTCCGTTTTGAAGTATCATTTTGCATTTATACAAGACAATTATTTTCGGGAGTTTTCTTTTTCATTACTGTCTTTTCTGTCCATGGCATATTATTTCTATGGTGAAGGGCATATTAAGTTTGATATTCCGTTTGTAACACCTCGAAATATACATTTTAGACCCCACAAAGTGTATAAAATCAACATAAAATTCTATGTCGATTTAGCGATGTCCGTCCGTCTGTGGAAATCACTCTAGCTTCCATACTCAAATGTATAATATGTAGGTCCACGCTTTGGTATAGCCCCCATATAACTGTACCTCCCGATATTCGGTATTTTGATGTTTTAGCGACACTACTCACCGGAATTGTTTCAAATTTTGTATTTTATGTTCGTAATGGATGCTATAGCCTATGACATAAGATTGTTTGTGCAGGTCCACGTCTTCGTATAGCCCCCATATAACGGTAACTCCCGATATTCGGATTTTTGATGCTTTTAGCGACATTATTCACCGGAATTATTTCAAATTTGGTATTTCAAGTTCATAATGAATACTACAGCCTAAGACAGACCCTAATACAACAGAATTTTTAACGGATTTGCCAAATTCGATCCAAATGGTGGAGGGTATTCAGCTTTTTTACTTATTTAAATTAATTCTGTCAAAAATAATAACACAAGAAATTAGCCAAAAATTGACAATACGATCAATTTCATTCAATTTGTATTCCTTTTAGTAGAAATCCAGAGATTGTTTTTATTTTTTTTGAAATAACCTTGAATACTTTGTATACTGGTACAATTAAATCAAGGTAGGGCTCTGCTACTAATCGATTATAATGTTTTTCATTTTCTGACTTAACATCAACTTTAGTTGTTTAGAAAATGTTCAAATTCTGTTGTAATCAAAATGCTTATTACAACGTATGTATGAGCAAAATTTACACTTTTTGTTGCGAAATAAATCTTTAGAGATAATAGTACATTTAACTTTTTATTAATTTTTCGTGTTTTTATTTATTTATTTATTCAAAATCAATACAACAAGTTGTTCTGTTTATTTGACAGCTTGTTGCATTTGTTGAAAGTAATTCTGACATTACAATTCATATAGGTAGGTCCATGGTACAATGAAGAGAAGGTAGGCCAACTTTGAAAAAATTGCAAGTATAGAGGTCTACCTGTTTGGCTTGTAATGTCAGAATTAGTATCAAAACAATAAAAAATCAAACAACTTGTTGCATTTATTTTGAATAAATAATTGAAAAAACGCGATAACTGAATCAAAGGTCAACACATCTTTTCAAAATCATGTACTATATATCTCTAAAGGATTATTTCGCTACAAAAAACTCTTGACTTTGTCGATGCATACATTGAAATAAACATTTTGAAAACACCCGAATTTAAATATTTTCTGAACAATTTGTTTGTTATTGAAAAGAAAACAAATACATAAACAAATAAAGATGACATATTAAGCCAAGAAAATAAAAAAATTGAAATCATATGGTATCATAGCCCTACCTTGATATCATTGTACCATGGGTAGGTCCCTCTATTTGCAACATTTTCCAACATAGCCTACCTTCTCTTCATCGTACAATGGTTGATAGAAAATGTTTAAACATTGAATAGATAGATCATGGTACAGTGAAATCAAGGTAACCACATTTCAAAGAATCAATTATTTTCCATGTGTTGCTTATAATAAATTTTGTCAATTACTTCCTAGTATATTTTTAAATTGACTAGCAGTTTGAAGTCCCACTTAAATGGCAATGTGGTCACTGTAAAGAAACTAACAAAAATGATCGACATTTGTGTACAGCTGACAGTATTTATAGAAAGTGTGTATCCTACTTAACAATTACATTATTTGAACATTTAGTTCGTGTAATAACGAAATGTCGACCAAAAACCAATAATCTCAAAATATCAAATCGATTTTGTAAACTCAACTTTGCGATTTTCACCACCTGCAAAAATCAATGTCGACTTGTAGGCTTTTCAACACCCAAAAGGCGATTAATCGTTTTATCGAAACTCGACCACTCGACTTACGTATCCCTATTACATTCAGTCGATGTCGAAAAGTCAAATAGAGCGCAAGGGTGTTTCGCGTCACTTGTTTTCGTGAAAATCCTAAAAATTCCAATAATTAAGCACATTAAGCCCAGGCCGCAAGCTTAAATAATCGAAAAATATGTATTTAAAATAAAAATGAATTATATTATCCAATTGGAAAGAAATTTACGATATAAAACATAAAATAAATGTAAGAAAATTGATCTGAGAAAAGTGTTTTATTGCCACAACTTGGAATTTTCGGAAGTAAACAAAGTGTAAAAGAAACGCAGAAAATGCGAAAATGTCAGTAATTGAAGATAATAAAAACCAAAACGAAAATGTGAAAAGGAAATTAAATTATGTTTGCGGAAAAGAATACGCTACAATTGCAATACACCTATAACAACAAAAATATGATGTTGAAGAAAATTACAGTGCAAGTGTCTGTTGTGTCTGGATAAAACTAAATATACAACAAGAAAGAAAAGTGTTGTTTCTGTCTGTCTGTCCATTGAGTGAAAGAAAATAACTTCAAAAGTTACATTTCAAACGAAAAAAAGTTGTCTAAGAAAACAACAAGAATAACTACGTACGTTACTCTCATTTACTCCAAATGTGGATTACGGATTACTTTTTGCCGAGTTCCAGTTTTTAAATCAAAGTAAATATATTTCTTTTACAAGTTGTCGTTCTTAAATTGTTTTGGAAAAATCCATACTTTAGTTCTATGAACGAAATTGTTTAACAAAAAAGATGCACAATGTATTTGTTTATCCATCATTCTCATTTGGTATACATGTGCGGGCAAGTGTGTGTGTGTGTTTGGTTCTCTTTTTTCTTGACATTAATCGTCGTCTCTTGTAGGGTACGGCGGAAGGTTTTGTTTTTGTTGCTTGTTTTGTGTGCCGTCTGTTTTCCACCTTCCTTCTTGTTTGTATTTTTCGTCTCAAAATCAAAACAGAGTGATGAAAAATAATAATGTTGTATCATAGGGTGAATTGTGTTATAAATTGAACGTTGCTTTTAGAAAATTGTGAATTAATACAAGAGAAATGTAATAAAAAGTAAAATATGAAATTAAAAAAACCTATGTGTGTTAAATTGTTATTTTAGGCCTTAAGAGCTTATCGGCCAAGGAATGTGTAAAAAAGTGGAATTGTAAAAAAAATTAATTTTAATCAAAACAAGATAAGTTTCGAGTGCCTAGCAAAATTGTTGTGATTATTTATTATTTTTCGCGCCGGCATAGAAAACTACATACGTTTATTAATTTATGGAATTGATAAGAAAAAAAAAATGCAGAAAAATAGAAATAGAAACCTAAATTTTATAAAAGCCCTGTTGTACTCTTTTCTTGAATTAAATTTTAAAATGAGAACAACTGCAATTTGAGCTTCTGATTGGGATTTCGAGTGTTAACTTTATTGCTACGAAAATCTGTTGTGTCCGATAAATGTTGGTGGAATTTGTGTCGCGTATAGATCTAAAGCAACGATGGCCCCAAATTCTGGTGTAAAGCATGTAAAAGCAAAAAAACAAATAAGTGCAATTTCAAAAAGAAATAATAATAATAACTTCAAACAAATAGGAATGCATGCATCAGTCATATTGTTGACAGCTATATATCTTTAGTATATGGTCTGATCGAAGTTTCCTTTTTTTGGGGGTGAGGTTCCAAAGAAGCTGACCGTATATCCCATTTTTACGTTAGATCTTGCATTGGGAGAAATATTGAAATGTGTGAAATTTAAAGAACATCGGAAATTATTTTTACATATTAAAAAATGGTTATTTTTCTTCAAAATTATGATCTTTGATATACATACAGGGTGAGATTAAAAATAAACAACAAACAAAATCAAAGTCAAAGTCAAACGCCATAGCTTTTACATTTTTTGCAAAAAGCAAAAAATGTCGGAAATAGTATAACATTTAAGAATAAATTTACATTTGTTCGAATTGGTCACCTATGGCACGAATAATGCCCTTCAAACGGCCAATGAAACACGCTGCCCGAATGTTGCTCTGTGGTATTTTAGCCCATTCCCGGCGAAGCGCTTGCTTGAGGTGATCGACACTGGTATTTTTTTAGAGCCAACCTTGCTTTCCAAAATACTTCAGTCACAATAGCCCAATGTATTGGTATCCGAAGATTCTGGTGGCCATTGTGCGTTGGAAATGAAGCGAGGAACCTCATTTTGTAACCATTCTTGGGTGGCGCGTGCTGAGTGCGATGGTGCTTAGTCCTGTTGGCCAACCGAAGGTGCACATTTTCAGCTGACCTCTTTGGCAAGTAAACACGATTATTTTGTTTGTCTACAAACTGCTGGACAAAGAATGTTTTCTCATCGGAGAAAACCAAATTCGGCAGTTCACTACTTTCGGCCAAGCGAAGCAACTCTTTAGCTCTTTTGAGTATATTTTCTTTCTGTTTCGGTGTAAGTTATTGCACTTTTTGGAATTTCAATGGCTTAACCCCGAGCTCATTTTTCAATAGTTGCCGAATGGAATATTGCGATATGTTCAGCTCACGAGCCATTTTTCGGCCACTGCGACGCGGTTTTCGATCAAGTCGCTTCTTTACTTTTCGAACCATTTCTGCTGATGTTGCTGTTTTCTTCCGTCCATTTCCTTGAAGTCGGGCTACGCTACCAGTATAACGAGCGATGGTACGAGGCACAAAAGATTTATTCACATTTAAATGTTGGAGTGCTCTAACGATAGCCACTTGTGGTTTTCCAGGCAAGACAAAGAAATCACACTATCACGCCTGAATTCCATCACGAATAATTTTTTTCTGGAAAATTCTCACCAAAATGCTTTTGTACGCTTGTAAACAATATAATGAGGTGTCACTGGAATAATTTTAACAGCTGTCGGACGAGTGGCTTAGAAATGACAGCAGTCTGGAGTTGGTTGCAGTTTTTCATCTCACCCTGTACATAAAGAGGTAGCAGAAATATTTTAATGTGCATTGCTTAAAGAGAGTTGATGAACCAGAACAGATGGCTCGATGTTACAAAACTTTCGCATATGACTTAGGTTTGATAAAAATTGTAGGATTTGGGAAGTTACAACTAAATTGAATATTCTTCACGATTTCAATTAGATTTATAAAAATTTGAATATTTGGAATGTTTGTGGGGAGTATCAGAAGATATGTTCCAATATGGCCAATTTGTCCTGTATCTTGACTGAAACTGATTCATTTTTAACCCTTGATGGTAGAGGAACCCGTAGTAGGGGCCGATAATCGGCATAATTATTTGAACGAATTAGGATACCAGAAGTGCAAGTAGTCGACCTATGTGGCCCATCCACGAACTGTTCGAGTGTAATGGAATTTTGCAAAGATCATTTGTTTGGCCCAAAGACAACCACTATTGAAATTGGTGATAATCGGCCTTATTTCGTACCTATTGTGATACAGCCGGGAAATAACCTTGACAATTTTTGACGAAATCGGTTCAGATTAAATATATTTCCCATCTATATCTACGTTCGATTTGAAGTGTATTGTACGTCAAAGGTGTAATATGAGTAGAAATAGTATTAATTTTTCACATATGACCAAGTTAAGCCTAGAAATAAGTATGTCAATTTTCTTCTGAAAATCGGTTAAGATTTAGCTATAGCACCCATACCTAAATTCCTCCAAATTACAAATTGTTTATAAATTATACAAAGTTTTTAAATTATACACTTTATAACAAAGAATAGACAGTGTCGTTAGCAAATTTTGCAACAAAAAATTTTCTTCAAAAGGTCATCTGTCCGGGCATCCTAGAACGTCCCCCAAGAAAAATACTATACTGGATTAAGGCTACAAATACCTACCTTTAAAAAACACACAAGTGATTCCGTTAAATTAGAGTTGTTACTTTTTTCACAAGTTGACACAATTAAATTTTTATGAGCGGCTTACCAAGCCTAGTTAAATTGATAAACCCTCATCCATAATAGTTGCAACAACTACCAAAACTGCCAAAACATCAACAATCAAAGGGGACAGAGGGCGAGATAAGTTCTATGCATCACCGAAGATAAAAATATATGATGCCTCTCTCTGTCAAACCGTGAAGTGTTGCAAATGTAGCGTTTTCTCTTTTCTGTTGTGTTGTGTTCATCTCATCTGTTATCGATTGCAGTTGATGTGTGTATGTACCATGCCTTCAACAATGTTTCTAATTGTATCGGTTTCATTTTGCCAATAATTCGATTAGAGATGGCCGGGTTATTTTGTTTTTATGAACCACCGCCACCAACATTACACACACGAACACAACATCGAAAAAGTTTGCACATGGGTGATAGGAAGGTATTTGTTTATCATTCATAAAGAAGACAGGGTGTGAGGGGGTTGTTTTAGTCATAACACACATATGTACATACATTTCGGCCACTTTACACTCTGGATGATTGCCTGCATGCCTAGCTGTCTGTCTTCTTATCGGATAGTCAGTCGGCTTCTTTGCAGTCGTATGCACTTATGATGGCTTCAATAAGTTCTTGTTCCACTCACGATGTATTCTCCTCCATTCTCTCTGCCATACTACGGATTCTCATTGTAGTTATTTTCTCTTTTATCTATCTCTCCATGCATTTGCATTTAGTTGTGAGCATGGTTGTAAAAAACTATGCTGCTACTTGTTTGTGAGTAGAAGAAGCAAAAAATTACATTACATTTGTGTATATTCCGTGTTCCGGATATTTAAAAATAACTTTAAAGAAGAAAACACAAAAGAGAAGAAGAACACAACCCATAAAAGAATAAGAACACCATAGCGCGCTGCTTAACGTAAAAATGACAAAAAAAAAATCAGTTGTAACATTTTTTCAGTTCGAAACGAAAACAACAATAACAACCGCAAAACTAACAGTTGGAATTTCTAGTCTTTTGGTTTTTTCGTTTGTTTGTCTGTTTTTAGTCTACCTTTGGTTTGTTTTTTATTTTGAATTTCATTCTGTTGGTGGTTAATAAATACCGCCAACTCGTCAAGCATTTGAGCAACCAGCTTCTCAGTTAGTCCGCCGCCAGACTCTTGGAGAAAAGAATTTCAAGACATAATTTTCACTTGTAAGCCGTCTTGTTATTGTTAATTTATTATTTTTTCTTTCTCTCTATTTTAATTAGCTTTTTCTTCATTGCATTTTCTAATGTTGTGATGTTTTAAACAACAAAAAGAAAGAAGAACAATAACAAAACATGTACCATTCATTATCTTTGGGTTTATTTAAATACATACCTACTATAGTAGTACATATTTTTTTGTTGTCGGCCGATTTCTAGTTGTTTGTAAATTTATTTTTTGGCATTTTAAATTGAGCTTGGCGTGCTCTAGAATAGCTGCCAAATAAATTTAAATACTAAGGTACCCAGAAGGTTCCTAGCAACTGATAAACAATGTTGCAATCCTTTCAAAAAAAAAAAAAAATCATTCGGTTCGGTGTAATGGTCCGTTGAAAACTGAAGAGGAATGGGAGGAAATACTTATATTAAAATGTGGGCAAATAGAGTACAGCAATAATTTCAAAGCCCTGTAATAAAAAAATATATCCTAAGTCGTCGCTTGTTGATTATGGGAAAAGGACAGTAATATATGTAAACGTATGTATGTAAAATTTTGAATTTTTTGGGGAGATTTTATTTTTGTAGATTCCATTTCCCCTCTTGACATATCACTGTTAAGATATGCAAAGTTTGAACGAAATCGGATGACTTTTTCTTGTTCTATGAGGTAAATTATTTTCTGTGAAAATCTTCTGAAATTACGGCGGCTACATCTAATTATCGACCTACATTAAAATTAAAACATCATTTTTGTAAGCAGATAAATGAAGCCATTGTGTAAAAACATGAACCGAAACTAACAATTTTCCGTAAAGTGATAACTGCAACAAAGTAAAACAACATAATTCTAACATATTTTTTTTTTAATTTCATTGAATGAAAGCAAAAAATGTCGGAAATAGCATCAAATTTTAGAATAAGTTTAGATTTGTTCGAATTGGTCACCTTTGTCACGAATTATGGCCTTCAAACGTCCAATGAAACCGTCACACGCTGCCCGAATCTTGCTCTGCTGTATTTTGGCACATTCCCGGCGAAGCGTTTACTTGAGGTCGACCCTTTGGTATTTTTTTAGTGCCAAACTTGCTTTCCAAAATATTCCAGACACAATAGTCCAACGGATTGGTATCCGGAGATTTTGGCTATTGTGCGCTGAAAATAAAGCGAGGAACCTCATTTTGTAACCATTCTTAGAGCTATACGAAGACGTTATGCTGGATAATTAATTTTTTGTCATAGGCTGTAGTAACGATTCCGAACTTCAAATACGAAATTCGAAACAATTCCGGTGAATAATGTCGGTAATATCATCAATATACCGAATAAAGGGAGGTACCGTGTACTGAGGTACTTGCATAAAAATACGAAATTTGACGCAATTCCGGTGAATAATGTCGTGAAAATATTGGAAATACCGAATATTTCGGGTTAGCGTTATATGGGTGCTATACTAAAACGTAGACCTATATGGATTTCTCTTCCAGGGGGTAAAGTACTCGGAGGGAACTCTTTGTGTGGAATTTAAGCCAATTCCACTGAAAAATGTGGCTAAAATCATCAAAATACCCAATATCGGGCACCATTGTGTAGGGGCTATACGATATCGTGGACCTTTGTAGACAATTCTCTTTCAGGGGGTAAGGTACTCATAAAGAACTCCTTGTGTAGAATTTCAGACAATTCCATTGGAAAATGTAGCTAAAATCATCAAAATACCGAATATCGGGGGTACCTTCCACTTCCTGGACGTCGGGCCACCAGTATTACAGTAACGAGCGATTGTACGAGACACAAAAAAATTATTCACATTTAAATATTGGAGTGCTCTAACGATAGTCACTTGTGGTTTTCCAGCCAAATATAAAAAATCACACTATCACGTTTGAATTCCATCACGAATAAATTTTTTTCTGGAAAATTCTCACCAAAATGCTTTTGTGCGCTTGTAAACAATATGGTGAGTTGTCACTGGAATAATTTTAACAGCTGTCGGACGAGTGGTTTAGAAATGACAACAGTCGGAAGTTGGTTGCAGTTTTTCCACCTCATCCTGTATATAACTGTCCAACTATTTTCAACAACCCTCTTGGGAGACTTTCTGGTTATATTCAATATAAAAATACCTACTTTTGGAAAAAAATCAAAAAGTTTTGACCAAAAAAGGATTGCTCCGAATTAAGTGTGATATTTAGAATTTTATGGAAATCAAGAATATATGAACTTTATAGGGTCTTCGACCAACATTTCGAGGGATTTTAGAGGGTATTACGAATTTAATGCAGTCCTACATAGAATCTGATTATGTTTAATTTTTATAGCAACTGCATATATAACGCTGCTCTTATTTCTGTATATTTTTTATATTCGTCGACAAATTCTCGTATTTCCATTACACAATTCGTTGTTGTTTTATTCCACTTCAAAGGACTTCACGCAGAAAGGGCCCTTACAGCATGAAAAGACTAATAATTGAAAGAACTGCAGTTTCTGATTGGTAGGTGAAAATATAACATTTTTGCTGCCGAATTCTGTGTTTATTCTTTGTCACGATCAACGAAATTTGATACAACTTTTGGAAAAGTGATAAAACAAAAACAAACATTATCATGTCATAATAATATAAGCAAATGAGTATAAATGTCACACTAATGGAAACTGCGGGCTGTTTTCATAAAACTTTCTAAATATCGAATGACCTGCAACGCATCCCAATATATTTTAATTATATGAATGTGGCTTCCGTTGCAGTATAAATGACACAAGTTGTGTATGTGTGGGGGTGTAAATCACAATTAACACCCAATCAGATTATATTAAATAATCCCCATAAACTTTGATTTTAAAATAACAACAGCGAAAAAAAAAAAAAACAAAATAAAAATAAATTTTCTTTTATTAAGTAAAACAAGGAGGCAAAAGGCATTGCGACAGATTTCACACAAATTTCCCCGCATTTAAATGAAAACAACAAAGAATAAAGCAAGAAATATGCGTGATTGTCTAGCAGCAAAGGCAAAAATCTCATTAAAGTGAACGCTTTAGAGTAATCTCAGAACCGATTTCAATGATTTAATGAAGTGTTTATGAAATGCCAGAGAGAAATAAAAGAAACGGGAAGAAAAATCACATGAATTCCAATTCAAAGTTCACAGGCACCCACCGAAATCTGCCTGCCAGCCAGCCAACACGGAAACAAGTAAAAAGCCCAAAAACCAGAGCAGACGGACAATGAAAGCCCCCGGACACCCCTCAACCCCCTGCTTTATGTGTGATGGTATAGTTGAGGCACAACCAACCAACCGGCCAGCCACATTTCATTTGCTGAATTCTTTTCTTTTTCTGGTGTTTCGTCGTCTTCTTCTTCTGCTTGGTGGCTGCTCATAACATTAATGATGAGGGCCACAGTGTTGGTGGTTGATTGTTGCTGCTGCTGTTGAATGGTTTGGTTATTGGTTGCGCTTGGTATTTTCACAAGTGTTGACGTTGCATGTAAAATATTATGGAAGCACCCGAACTCATCTATTAAAATTTGTAAATTCCATTTCGAAACCACGATAAAAAAGCTACAGAAAGAAGAAATCAGCTGCAGAAAAGGAATTCAACAAGAAAAAGTTCATAGTTTGTGTGTTGTTGCTGTTGCTGCAGTTTCGAAACATCGCATAATCAAAACAAATAAAAGATGAAGAAAAGAAAATGATGCGTTTCTTGTTTTCTTCTGTTTAGTTTGTGTTTTCTTTGAAATGTTCGAAGGGGTCATTCCGTCGCCCACCTAAGTATTCTTTTACGCATCATGTGCAGCAGCTGCCGACTGACTATTCGAAGCACAACAGAAAATGGAATAAAAAGAAAACTATAGCAGAATGACCAGCAGCTGTCGAATGATGGTGGCGATTGGTGCGGCTGTGTTAGCGGTGGTGGAAAGGCGGATCAAATAAAATTTCAAGTTAATGAGGTGTTGGAACTTATAGTAGGATGGTTCGGGAGTTATAGTAAAATAATATTTTTTTTTTTAACCTGAACCGGATCTGATATAAAATTATCAGTTCGCTTAGCCGGTATTGAACATACTGCAAAGGTAAATACTTTAAGACCCGACAGGCTACTTAAAAACATATCAAATTTGGAAAGGTACAGTTACACGAGTAATATCACTGGACTCGGGAATGATAATAACATACATTGTATAATTTTGAAATAGTTAGAGTGTTAGCTATATTTGTATTTAATCCAAAGGTCCAAATTTTCAAAGAAAATAATTTACCTTGTTAAAAGCAAAGAGAAAAGGGAATACAATTTTGCATATCTTATCATTTGTATCAGAGAAAATGGTCGAAATCAGTTTATTTCTGGTACCTTTCCCACAAGAGGTCAGCATTTTGAATGAAATGCAAAATGGCACTGTCCATTATAACTGGAGAAAACCAGTAGAATATAAAAGTAGAACAAAAAATAGAAGACTCGTATATCAGCATTTTAGAAGTTCGCAATGTAACCACAAAATCTGAACCCTCAAGCGAGCCAATGCAGCCGGTCTTTTTTCTCCTTTTTTAAGATATCTTTAAAAACTCCCTATTTAACGGGTGATGTCGGCTTGTCCACGATTAACAATTGGATTGTTGAGGTTACGCAATTTTTGAAGGTAACGTGGAACTAGTGGATGGTCGTCGGATATTGAGAAGGAAATTCTATGTTATTGTTTGGATTGACTTTTTGGATTTTGACGATTTGAAGGTAACCGGGAACTTTAATGTAATGTCGTTGGATATCGAAGGGCCGACTCTAATCAAGAATAACTACTTTCGAATTGAAGTCAATGTTCGAGATATTGAGGATTTGAAGGTAATCGGGAACTTTTAGGGATGGTGAAGGTCGACGGGATTGTCAGGGTTTACGATGTAGGTGGTGTGATGTTGATGTCCAGGTCTTCTGAAACTTATCGATTACTCGTGGAATAATCGTTAGAGTTCGGCCGCTTAAGGCGGGTATGATCGGGAGCATATGCCCAGGCCCTATAAGATAGATCTGAACGCATTCGTGTCGGCAGGTCACTGCGAGTATGTTCTGATTTAGCTGTTTGAATTAATTGATCTATCACTGAAGTTTGTGACCTCTAATTCACAACTAATGTTCGAGCTACCGTGCGGTACAACGAATCTAAGCTCCTGTGGGATAACGAGCTAAAGACTCCTGTAGATCAACGAGCCGAAGTTTCTGTGGAACTCCTCTTGTGGGATAACAAGTTGAAAACGCCTGTTTAACAGCGTACCAAATGTTCAAAGTCCCTGTGTAAAGAAATTACCTGTCACTCAATGAGAGCTACCTGCAATTAAAAAGAGCTACTTTAAAAGGTATTCCCAGCTGAGGATTCTGTTAGTCGGAGGACAGAAAATGATTTAGAAAATCGCTAACTATCCGTTGGCAAGTCCACGAGAATTACAGGATAAGATGAAAAAACTGCAACCAACTTCAGACTGCTGTCATTTCTAAGCCACTCGTCCGACAGCTGTTAAAATTATTCCAGTGACAGCTCATTATATTGTTTACAAGCGTACAAAAGCATTTTGATGAGAATTTTCTAGAAAAAAAGTTATTGCTGATGGAATTCAAGAAGCGAATTGATCGAAATACGCGTCGCAGTGGACGGAAAAAGGCTCATGAGCTGAATATATCGCAATATTTCATTCGGCAAATAATGAAAAATGAGCTCGGGGTAAAGCCATTGAAATTCCAAAAAGTGCAATAACTTACACCGCAACTGATCGTGTTTACTTGCCAAAGAGGTCAGCTGAAAATGTGCACCTTCGGTTGGCCACCAGAACTCGGCCATGGTGATGCTGTGGGCCGTCATTACAGCCGATGGTGGCTCTCCGCTCGTATTAATCTTCCGTGGCATTAGAATAAATACCGAATATTATCACGAACACATTCTGGAGGGTGTATTAAAGCCTTGGGCACGCATACATTTTGACCGCAGACCTTGGACATTCCAGCAGGACTCAGCACCATCGCACTCAGCACACGCCACCCAAGAATGGTTACAAAATGATGTTCCTCGCTTTATTTCCAGCTCACAATGGCCACCAAAATCTCCGGATACCGTTCGGTTGGACTATTGTGTCTGGAGTATTTTGGAAAGCACGGTTGCCACTAAAAAATACCAAAGTGTCGATCACCGCAAGCAAGCACTTTGCCGGAAATGAACCAAAATAGCGCAGAGCAACATTCGAGCAGCGTGTGACGGTTTCATTGGCCGTTTGAAGACCACAATTGGTGACCAAAGGTGACCAATTAGAACAAATCTAAACTTATTCTAAAATTTGATGCTGTCGTCGAAATATTTTGTTTTCATTCAATAAAATTAAAAAAGAAAAATGTAAATATTATGGCGTTTGACTTTGTTGCAGTTTTTTATCTGATCCTGTATATCTACCGCAATTAAATGCGGTCAGTAAATTTTCAATTGTTTTCTAACTTCTTTTAACTGGGTTTTGTTGATACCTTCGTTAGTAAATGCCATACTCTTCCCTTAACTCAATATACATTTCGCAAATTTTATATTATTTTTTGCTGAATTTTTAACATAAAAATTCTCTTAAAAGTCTGTTGACCATTGCCATCGCTATTACATTGATAGCATTTTATTGTCGATTAATTTTATGTTTGTCTGGTCAATTCGAATATTGCGTTCTATTTTTATCATCTATTTTTCCCATTGTTTTGTTTACCTTTGTGCCTGTAGGCATTTTCTTAATGAAGCACACATGTCGTCTTTGTGCTTTGTAGAATTATTTTTAAAACTGAACGGCAGTGTTATATCAGCAAGCGAATACTACACAAACAATGAAAAAGACGATTCTAATGAATTGTACTGCAACTTATAAAATTGTTTTTTTTTTTTATCAACGATAAAAACTTTTACTTTTGTTGGGTCTTTTATTTTTCAAGTTCAAATGGTTAGAAATTGGGATGTAAACAGAAATAAGTAGAAAGGAAGTGGAATGTGAAGAGGAAGTAAAAATAAAATTGCATTGGATGATCAGAATCAAAATTTCTTAATTTTTCTACTCGATTTCACTCTCAGAGTCAACTCGTACTCTATAACGAACATTTTAACTCGCACTTTTGTGTTTCAAACAGCAGTACTCCCGAGCGCGTTCTCACATTAAACAAGAGAGCGGAGAATAAACTTTAATAAATCTCCTACTTTTTGTGTACTCCCACGTGATATTATTTTTCGAGCCAATCGGACATGAGTACATGATTCACGAGAAGAGATGCATTGCTGAGACACTTGTAATAGAACTGCCTCTTTTGCGTTATAATAAATAACACATTAGACTAAAATGTTGGTCCCGTTTCAAATTTCCTATGACAAGTTATTATCTTGTCTGGCGGATTTATATGCATTCTTATGTATCGAAACATTGAATATTTTTCTTACAAGAAAAATCAACACGATTTTTTAAGAAGATTTAATTTCTTGTTTTTTTTTCTTTTTTTTTTTTTTGTTGATGCAGACCGCTTTATTAATTTTTTTCTTGATTCTCCCCATTTGATCACTTGTAAATGCAAATGATTTCTTTTTTTCTTGGTTTATTTTTTATTCAAATAAATCCCTTGAATTTTTGGGTGCTTTAAGTTTTCTATTTGGACAGTGGCTGACTGCCTGCCTGTATGCGTCTGTGTGTGCCCAGTAAAGTAAGTAGCAGATTTTCGTTTTATTTATTTATATGTCTACGCCTCGTTGGCCTTTGTTTTTTCTAATGACTGCAGCAAATTGTGTGCGTGCGCGGCCGGTTGCATCTTTCTTTTTTAGGTTTTGGTTTTCCCTTGATTTTAACAAGTAGGTGCGATTGTGTCGCAGGCGCTTCTTTATGGCATCCAAGTGGTTTTTGTTGTTGGGGGTATTTTGAAAGAATACACCCAAAAATTACAAATTATTTTAGATACCTTTTAAAGACGATTTTAGCAGAATCTAGATCCCGATGAGGTTTCGTAATTCAGTCCATATAAACCTCGCTATAGATTTGGAAAATCGGGAAGCAATGTTGCAACTTTGATAAATTGCATCATCTCTGTGTTCCATTAGCGTTCTAAATGGGATTTTAATCCTAAGTTAATACGTTTTTTCATAAGAAATATTGCAAATTCTCTAACATCGAAAAAATGTCTCCCGGAATAAAAGGGTAAGCTTTCAAAATGTCTCGATATTGATAGCATCCAGCTATTTAATTCAGTTTCAGTAAAATAGGCATTTACAATGATATCAAAATATGTAAAGACGCTTTTAAACGCAGTGTCCATCTTTCGCCCCTTACTTTTCCATATTTTTTTACCCTCCACCATAATATGGAGGGTATATTAAGTTTGTCATTCTGTTTGTAACACCTTGAAATATAAATCTTAGACCCCATAATCAGCATGAAATTCTATGTCGATTTAGCGATGTCTGTCTGCCCGTCTGTGGAAATCACTCCAGCTTCCGAACGAAATGAAGTAGGTTGATAACATTTTACTCAAACGTAAATTATGTCTGCAGGACTTTTGGTATTGAAAATAGGCCATGTACGTCCACGTTTTAGTGTAACCTCCCTATAATGATACTTCCCTATTTTTGGTATTTTGGTGATTTAAACGACATTATTCACCAGAAATGTTTAAAATTTAGAATTTGAAGTTCGCAATGTCTATAGTCTATGACAGAAAATTGTCCGTGCATGTCCGCGGCTTCGTATAGCCCCCATATAATAGCACCTCCCTATTTTCGGTATTTTGGATATTTAATATTCACCGGAAATGTTTCAAATTTTGTATTTGAAGTTCGTAATGGCTACTACAGTCTATGACAGAAATTTGTCCACGTCTTCGTATAGCCCTCATATAACGGTAGCTTCCGATATTCGGTATTTTGATGATTTTAGGGACATTATTCATCGTAATTGTTTCAAATTTGGTATTTGAAGTTCGTAATGGATACTACAGTCTATGACAGAAAATTGTCCTTACAGGTCCACGCCTTCGTATAGCCCCCATATAACGGTACCTCCCGATATTCGGTATTTTGATGATTTTAGCGACCTTATTCACCGGAATTGCTTCAAATTTGGTATTTGAAGTTCGTAATGGATACTACAGCCTATGGCAGAAAATCGTCTGTACAGGTCCACGTCTTCGGTATTTTGATGATTTTGGAATTGTTTGAAATTTGGCATTTGAAGTTCGTAATGGATGTTACAGCCTATGACAGGAGATTGTCTGTGCAGGTCCACGTCTTCGTGTAGCCCCCATATTACAGTACCTCCCGATATTCGGTATTTTAATGATTTAAGCGACATTATTCACCGGATTTTTCCAATTGAAGAGATTGAATTTTGATGTTTGATTGAAATTGTATTTTGCTACATATTCTGAAAGTTCTCACCGAGACCATTCGTTTGAACCGATTTTGTTTATTTCGCTATTTGGCATTTCGTCTGCAATTCGTAGACTTATTTGTAAAGACATAGGGACATTTTTTTGTAAATTCCATTATAACTACCAATATTGCTTTCAACCGCAAAATTCTTTAAATAATCTTCGAAACTTATAATTGCTGCCGTTAACTAACCCTTTGTGTACCCAGCAGGAGTTTGTGCCTGCATTACCAACATTTTATGTAGGAGTTTGAAAAGTCTTAGCTTTTCTAGTACCCACTTGATATAATTCTGAACTTCTTATTCTCTAAGTAATACCAGACTTTTTCGCAATGCATAGCGGAAAAAATATACCTTTTGAACTACTTCAAACACCCCTGGTCCTCTCGCCATACTTTACATTCGTTTTTGAACTCCATTGCCAAAAATATACTTCATTTGCAGATAGTTGAAAACGCCATCTCACACTGCAAAGAAAATGCAATTTATTGCACTAGACATTTTAGAAACGCCACGCTTCTTCTCGTCTGTGGTCTTCTAAAACTATTTAAACAATTTCTAAATTTGTTGTAGAACCGCAAACAAAAAAAGATAAACCTCAATACTAACGACAATGTTGGCGCTGTTGTTAATGCCAACAACCAAAGTCAGGCGAAAACAACGAAAGGCTCGGTCAATAAATGGATTTAAATTTAAAACAAATTCAAATTCCTCAATTGCGAATTTTACTTTTCAATTCAATTACACGCAGAAGAAAATTTAAGCAGACAACATTGGCTAAACTTATGTCTATCGGTGTGTGTGTGTGTGAACACAAATCGTGTTGAATGGAAATCAATGTAGAGAAGGCAAACTCAAACTCAATTTCAATGTAAATCCAATTGAAAATCAATTTAAATACTGTTAGCATAAATTGGAAAATAAAAGTTACAAATTTTTTTTTAAAGAAAAGTAAAAAAAAATGCAAGTAAAAAAACTGCAACAAAGTCAAATGCCATTATTTTTAATTTTTTTTAATTTTATTGAATGAAAGCAAAAAATGTCGGAAATAGCATTATATTTTCGAATAAGTTTAGATTTGTACGAATTGGTCACCTTTGGCACAAATTATGACCTTCAAACGGCCAATGAAACCGTCACACGCTGTCCGAATGTTGCTCTGTGGTATTTTGGCCCATCCTTGAGGTGATTGACACTTTGGTATTTTTTTGTACCAACCTCGCTTCCCAAAATACTCCAGACACAATATTTCAACGGATTGGTATCCGAAGATTTTGGCGGGCTTTGTGCGCTGGAAATAAAGCGAGGAACCTCATTTTATAACCATTCTTGGTGCTGAGTCCTGTTGGAATGTCCAAGGTCTGCGGACAAATTGTTTGCGTACCCAAGTCTTTAATACACCCTCCAGAATATTATCGCGATAATATTCGGCATTTATTCTGATGCCACGGTCGATTAATACGAGCGGAGAGCGACCATCAGCTGTTATGGTATTGTTTCTCATCGGAGAAAATCAAATTCGGCAGTTCACCACTTTCGGCCAAGCGAACAACACTTAAGCTCTTTTGAACCTATTTTCTCTCTGTTGCGGTGTAAGTTCTTGCAATTTTTGAAATTTCAATGGCTCATTTTTTCAATATTGCGATATGTTCTGTTCACGAGCCATTATTCGATCACTGCGACGCGGGTGTCGATCAAGTCGCCGCTTCTTTACTTTTCGAACCATTTCTGCTGATGTTTCTGTTTTCTTCCGTCCATTTCCTAGACGTCGGACTACGCTACCAGTATCACGGTAATGAGCGATGGTACGCGACACCAAAGATTTATTCACATTTAAATGCTGAAGTGCTCCAACGATAGTCACTTGTGATTTTCCAGCCAAATATAAAGAAATCGCACTATCACGCTTGAATTCCATCACGAAGAATTTTTTTCTGGAAAACTTTTTTAAGAAAAACAAGTAAGCAAAGGCTACAATCGAGGCGGGCACTATAATAAATGATACAATTTATATAGGCGAGATACTCGAAAGAATTCCACAAGATATTGTGACAAATAATAAAAGAAAACCATCAGGTTTTGTTCTCTAATTTTCGAATAATAGCAACTTTAACTAATTTGCTCATTTCCAATTTATTGGTAGATGTTGCACGTAAATGGTCTTCCTAGATCTGGAACCAATATTTCCCAAAGACCTATAATCTCTAAGAAGTGGCAAAAGATTAACATTTATTATTGCTTTTTGACTGAAACGCATCTATATGAGATACAGCCATTTGACTATATTCTTCAACGAAATCAGCGTTAATGAAATAGTCAGAAGCGCGTCTTTCCTGTATTTGTGAATTCTCCAAAAAGTCACTGGAATGGACATTTTCGTATTTTGTCTACAAAAGTTGGCAAACTCCTTCACACATTGAATATTTTTGGATGGCCATCCAAAACTGCTTGGCTTTTGCAATGTCCGGTAACCCCCATAATTACGACCTGCTGAAAATTTTGCAGTTTTTTGGTCCATTTCAACGACTAAATATATGGCGATCATCTCCGAAAAGAGTAGGCTTCTATTCTGACCCTCATCTGATCCCCATGCAAAATTTCGTAAGGATCGGGCCATAGATGCGATCTGTATATGATATCCTGATATCCTAACTACTTAGTTTTGTTAGCTGTAGAAATATTACCAAATGTTTAATTCAAAATGAAAATATGCCAAAAATATGACAAAATTGAAAAAATATGAGAAAATTTTACAAAATCAATATTTTCATCTTTAGAGAGATATTTTTATGCGATTTTTTTAGACGTTTTATGTTTCCTGCCAAGAGGCCATTCTGAATTAATGAGAACTGTCGAAATCAGTTCAGCCGTTCTCGACATATAAGAGATTTTTTAAGCATATCTTCTTTGATAAACATATATATCGCACATATTTTGCTATATATCCGTTTTGTTGGATGTTAACATCAATGTAAAGATCAGAAGTAACCTTGTCATGGCTTTGTGATTTCGCTGGGATTTAAAATATTCGCGGTTAAATGAAAAATTTTGAATTTTTTCAACAAAAAAGATATGGTCTATTTTACCCGCTAAATATTATCCGATGACCACCCAAATGGGTAGGCTTCTTGCCAGCCCTAAACTCTAGCTACATGCGAAATTCCGTGTCGATTGGTCTATAATTGCGACCTGTAGAGCAAGTGCAAAATCCGACATTTTTTCAGTATTTGGTCCATTTCAACCCCTAAATATTATGCGATCATCACCAAAAGAAATAGGGTTCTATTCTGACCCTAGCCCCACCTCCATTTTAAATTTCGTGAAGATCGGACCATAGTCGCAATTATGGTAGAGTGATTACAAATTAACATGGACAGACGGACAGACGGACGGACGGACATACATAGCTAGATCGACTCAGCTCGTCGAGATAGGAAGATCCATATATACTTTCCTTTCCTTTCAAAACTTTATATCGCTTTTATTTAGACATTTTATGTACAATGATGTCCAAAGAAATTCATTAAATATATGCTCCGAATAACTATAATTTGCCAAATCATTTCCCAAACCAAACATAAATCCCAGTGATCATTAAATCCCTAATTATTTATTTTTCTCGTTAATGATTAATATATTTTCTCCCACAAGCCGTTGATGGTTGTTGTTTTGCAGAAATTTGAAATTGATTTTTTGCATCGGATTACCTTTTTGTGAAGGAAACATCCAATTTAGTTAAAACGAAATTTCCTCTCTTAAGACACCCCGTTCATTTACCAAAACCTCTGCAATATTTCATTTCATCGTTCAATTTAATGACCAACCATATCATTAACTTTCATTGTAAATTAATGGTAGGAAAATATTTAAAATATTTCATAATCAATTATCGATTATTTAACAAAACGAAAAGTTAAACGAAATATAAGACAAATGGATGTCAGAAACAAAATTGAATTACTTATTTGACGTCTGTGGTAGCAAAGTGAATATTTTTTTGGAAATTATATACATTTGAGGAGGTCTACTGGACAAATATTTGCAATAGAATTAACCTGAATTGTGGTCTAGGTCATAAATCATGTCATCGATGATGATAATGATTTTTAAAACGTGTGACATAAATATTGGTCAAATGCTATTTTCTTGAACTACCAGCTATGTAATTTTTTATACTTTGAAATCAACGTTTGGGAGACAAATAAATAAGGCAGAATGATCTTCCCTAATATACCGATTGGGGGCAAGTTTGTGATGAAATACAACAAACATGCAGATCAATGCCGATTTAGCTTTCGGTTCCAGTTCTCGAGCTGGCTAATAAGTTATTCCAAATGGAAATAGTTTTGTTTCAAGGACCTCAGGGAAATCTAGAGTTGTTTGAAAGAAGATTGGGTTATTCGATAATGAAGGATGATGTATTGGAATTGACCGTCTTTAATGACGAAATGCATAAGAAGTTTGTCCGTTACTGACTTTGTCTCATTTGTAAAGGACACTACTGGGGTATTTACGTTTATTTCAAATCGAACGCATTTGTTTTTTTTATAATTTTAAAATTAGAATAATTAAATATGATTATGGAACATTTTTAGAATCACATTTTCAACTTTTCGAGTTTTTGAACGTGTTTTAAGTCATTTAAATTAAGAGTTAAGAATTCGTACACATGGAAATAATTATTTTCAAAAATGTGATATTCAAAGGTGTTAAAAGTTATTCGTACAGTCGGTCAAAGTTGACTATATATTTTAGTTAACTTTGCTTTGAAAAGTCAGCAACATTGATTTTTAACTGATTAAACAAAATTGAAAGAAAACAAAAGTCCTCAGCCAAAAGGCCACTTATTCAGCTGAAGGGTTGGCATATGTACCAAATTCGTATGATTTTTCATCAGAAAGTGAAAATATTGTTCGTCTGCATGTCTATTGTAACCAATTGAAGGTAGTTCCTATCGATCAGGTGGCTATATTTATATTAACTTCGATTCAGTGAAGCAGTCAAGTTTAATTTTCGAAGGAGTACTCTTGATATTAGAAAAAATGTGTATACTCTCATAGAAGAGTATTCGAAAAAAGCAAGTGAGCTTTGATCGCAGTTGCAGTAAAATTTACTTGAAATAGAGCAGATTTTACACTTGCCGAGTACTCGATCTGGTAGCTGGTTCTCATAAGTAAGTTTTTTATATCTGTGATTTATATTAATCTCGATTCAGTGATGCCGTCAATTTTAATTTTAAGAAGGAGTACTCTTGATATTAGAAAAAATGTGTATATTTTCATAGAAGAGTGTTCGAAAGAGAGCGCGTGAGCTTTGATCGCAGTTGGAGTAAAATTTTCTTGTAAAAGAGCAGATTTTACCCTTGCCGAGTACTCGATCTGTTGACTGGTTCTCATAAGTACGTTTTTTATCTGTGATTTATATTAACTTCGATTCAGTGATGCCATCAAGTTTAATTTGAAGACGGAGTACTCTTGATATTAAAAAAAATGTATGTACTCTCATAGAAGAGTATTCGAAAAAGAGCGCGTGAGCTTTGATCGCAGTTGGAGTAAAATTTTCTTGAAAGATTGCAGATTTTACTCTTGCCGAGTACTCTTTTAGTTGTTTCCGTTGTTTATATGTAAGTGTGTGTATTTTTTGTTGAAAAGCTCTGTTGAAAATCTTAAAATATTTTTTTACTCAATTTTACTCTGAGAGTAAAGTATTACTTTATTTCGATCATTTTTACTCCCATTCTAATTTTTCAAACATTAATACTCGTAAACACTCCCACTCTCCGCGCACTACCGCTTGTGAGTATAATGGAGCAAATCTTAGGTCTGATTTAAAGGAAGCTTTGGATTGTCCGAATCACAGCTGATTATGAAAATTTTAGCTTTTCCTGAATGTGAGCCATTAAGGCCACATTTTCATTTTTGCAGGAGCCCGACATTTGTGAAGTCTGTGAAAGCGATCTCTCTGCTATCTCGCCAGGCTGTCGGAAAATATTTTCTTGTCTCGTTATTGATGCGACGAATTATTTTAATTACTAAAACCTAATTAATTATTTCCGTATCTTATGATAATTCAATTCAGGGGCCTTAAAGAAAATTTCTAAGTATGCCATAATTTTGCTTGTCTTCAGCTAGTGTAATGAAAACCAAGAGGCATGGTTACCATGCGAAAATGGCAAAAGCCAATGAATGTATATAGTTCCATGCTGTCCCACCGACATCCACCTTTCACCGTATACCGGCAACGTTCGCATACTGGCACACTAAACTGGACAACAATGTGACGATAAGTAGATGGACATATGCCTCCGACTTTATGTGAAATTGATTGGTTTTCTTTTAAATTGTTTTCTCCGGTCAATAACAAAGACGGCGTAAATATTTAATGAATGATAGACAATAAAAATACCAATAACGATTAAATTTACATTCCACTCATTGGAGGGGTTTGGCAGAAACCGAAAGGTGAATGTAAATACCAATCAAATTATGGAATAGGGGTTTAGGCAAAAAACACCGAACAAGAAAATAAGATTCGGCATCACAGAGCTTAAAATGAAGTAAGGTCATTTGTTTACGACTAATTTAAGTGTTTTTTCTCACATAAAAGAATTTCTGGCATGTGTCGTGAGGTTCATCTGTTTCTTTGACAGTTCTCTGTCTTCTGCCATTGCCTGGTCTTTCGGCATTTGACCTTTAGTATTTTTAGAACATCATATTTTTGTTTAGTTACGCTTTTGTTTTTCTGCCGTTATGTTATCAATAGAAAGGCAGAAAGAGGTTACTGGGAAATGTCTTCACTTGTGGGGTTTCTCTCGTTTGCCTGGCTAGACTTCATTGAGAAAGTTATCATGAATTGTGTATTTCGCTTTTGATAAGTGATTTATTGCCCGCTTTTCAGAATTATTCGTCTAAGTTTGATAGAAAGTGAAATAATTTCGTATAAAATGAAAGTGTAAGGTCAGATTGGTAGGTTGAAATTGGAAGTTAGCTGTTAAATTGGTATTAGAAACCTGAAAATTAACCTGCGATCCATTGAAGATTGAGTGGTGGATTGCCCTAAGACATGTTTCCAAGATTAATATGCCTCATTAGTTTTCGGTTATTTTAATTACTATTATTGTTACCGTTATTTTGGAATGATTAAATTAATTGACCATTAGTTAGATGATAATGAGGGACTCGGCTATGTGAATATGGAATCATTAATTAAAATTATATAAATATATGATTTCCCTTTTTATAACCTCCATATATCAACTTTGTCATGTCAGACTAAACAAAGTTTATATGCTCTTAATCAGCGTAAAATTCTAGGTCAATTTAGCGATTTCCGTCTGTCTGTCTGTTGTAATCACACTTTCTTTCGAAGGAATTTAGATAGAAGGCTTACACTAGGCAGGTTAAGTACGTATATGGGCCATATAGGTCCACGTTTTCATATAAACCCCTTATAACGGTACCTCCCATTATTCGGTATTTTTATGATTTTAGCGATATTTTGTACTGAAATTATTTCAAATTTCGTATTTAAAATTCGTGACAGGTTCTGCAGCCTACGACGAAAAATTCGGAAAGTACTCCTCGAGATCTTTCATTTGTGCCCAGCCTCGACACCGCTTCATTTTTAGTTTCTGTTCTGTGGACGCTTTTATCTGCAATTTCCCTAAAATTGAGCGATAATTCTTCAGGAAATGCAAAAAATTCCTAGGTCTAAAAAAATAAAATTTAAAAAAAAGTGCAATTCAGCATTTTCGATGCAGTTTCCCTACCGCGGAACCCACTCTTGTTATTCGTCCTCGTCGGAAAATTGTGTCGTTAATCTCTTATAAGGGCTCGTATAGCTCCCTTTTAAGTGTTATTATTTGATTTTTTTTTAAATTTTTCAAGTTCCTTCAAAATGGTGGAGGGTATTAAAACTTCGCCCCGGCCGAACTTAACTGCTTTTTTACTTATTTTTACTAAAATTCAAAAAATTCAAAAGATAGGTAGGTTGTTGAAATATGGGGTTCTTTTTATTTAGATTAAACTATCAGAACTCTATTTTGAAGGTCATAGGTTTTTGTAACTACAACAAAAAACCCAATCCCCACCCATTGAGCTTATCTTAACAACTTTGATATTCATTATCATTCTTATATTAGCCACACAATAATGCAATAATAAATGTATTACTGAAAGTCTGAAACTCAAAGCTTATCATTACAACATCAATTGCTGGGATATTGATTTATATTTTACAATTGTAGATTATCTTTCTTATAACATACAATAACTTGTAGTTTTGTTTGTTTTAAAAATTCTTTTGTAATCTTGATAGGTAATATGTGTACGAAGGCACGTCTATTTGAAGGGCAAACGTATTAGTTCATTTTAGAAACTGAACACATACATTTATATAGACATAAATTTATATAGATTTTAACAGTTTTCTGGGGTAATGGAGTCCGAAATTTATAGATTAAAAGATTTTCATGAAAATGTTGGATATTTCACGACTCATGCAAAAGAAGTAGTGAAATCATTACATCACATAGAACCACTTCCTTTTTGTTCTTTTTATATATGACATGTTTCAACGTCCCGTTGTTACCTGCTTGATAATGGCAACACCATTTCTCATAGTGCTTAACACAGCTGTATATTGAGTCCAGCAAGTAATATATGATCATTGCCTATATAAACCACAAATGGCAAACAAATATTCTATTACCTCACAAGGGGTTTTTACCGAACAAACAACAAACAATTATTTCATTTCATTCTAATCAAATGATTCAAATGAAAGCCAGAAAAGGTGTGAAATGTGATGGCTAATTTTTAGTGTTGGTGGTGCCTTGAAATGGAGATAAGACTTACGATTTTGTTTTCGTTTTCATGTGTCTGCTGATATGATATCGTTGCTGTGAAATAAACCGCAATTGTTTTTATTTTTTTTTTATTTTCACAATCGACAAAAAATATATGGGCGATTGCGATAAGATTAGCTGTGTGTGAAATTGGGAGAAAAAAGTCATGAAACGCAAATTGAAGTTCTACGAAACAAATTTTGCAATCAGTATGGAACTTTATCATATTTTTTTTTTGTTTACTTTGTTGCTATCAGAGTTTAGCAAACATAGCGGTGTGCAATCAATTGCCATTAAATGGAGAAACAAATGATTTTATTTTTTTTTATTTTTACTTTAGAGTGACTAATAAAATATTTAAATTAGTAATGTATAATTATTTTGACATACACTGGTGGCCAAAACTAAAGCAACTTAAATCGCAAAGACAATAAATGTCCTGTAACTTTTACAAAAATAAACAGATCGTAATTATTTTTCCAGTTTTAAATGACGGGTTTAATTCACTTTTAAGAAACTAAAAATAAAAATACAAAAATAAGTTTGAACAAAAAATAATATGTGGAAAACTAAAATGACCCAATTTTTGCTTGGTCAAAACTAAAGCAACTTTTGATTTTTTATTTTAAAATAATTAAATTTTGGCTAGTAGTCGATAGCATAACCATTATTTTTGATAGCAGCTGCACACCTACGAGGCATTGAATCTATAACACGCTCAATTTGATCCTTCCCAGGCACCCTGAATTCTTTAGAAAATGTTGTGCTTATTTATTTCCGAATCTCTCTTGATCTTCCTATCTACGATACTCCAAAGGTTTTCTTAGGAGTTTAGGTCAGGTGATTGTGCCGGCCATAACAAAACATGAATTTTTGACTCCCACAACCAATATTTGACAAGTTTTGATACAAGTTTGGGATCGTTGTCATGCTGAAACACCCAAATCAGCCGAATATTTTACTCAGCGTAAGGGAACAACGTGATGTCCAACACATCTTTGTAAACAAACCGATCCACAACTTCCTTTATTTTATGGATAGGCCCAAGTCCATAGAAAGAAAAACAGCGCCACGCCATTTTTGACCCTCCCTCATGCTTTACTGTACCTTTGCAACACTGCGGCTTGAGTCCTTCATTTTTTTGCCTTCTCATCGTAAAATTTTTCACGTTTGAGCCTTTAATATTAAACGTAGACTCATCCCAGAAATAATGTTTTTTTCCATTGAGCTTGATTCCACTTAATATTATCGTTTCCGAAAGCCTTTTTGATTTTTTCAGATAAAAATGGTTTTTTGATGTCTTACGGGCATGCAGTCCAGCTGCCACAACTCGTCTACGCACTGATCTCGAGCTTATATCCAATGATTGCTCTCTCACCAATCCAGTTGAACTCTTAAATAGTTGTTTTTTATTTCTCTCACAATTTGTGGATCGGTACGGGCTGAAGTTTTTCACGGCCTTCATCCGTTATAGACTGTTACTACTGATCCAGTTTCAAAAAACCGACTTAGTACACAGAAATAATAATGAAATCACATAAATATTTATGAAATATTTCTCGGAAATCATTTTCTGTAATATGTTGTTTTGATAGTCACTTGATAGTTTGCTGTTTTATTCAGGTACAATATTTGCTTTTAGCCATTTTTAAAATTTTTTTGGGCAGTACTTAAAAAACGAAAAGAAAAACACATACTGTTGTAAAAAACTTCTCAAAATGGATTTATGACAAGCGAAATTGTCGAAGGAAGCAAAAAGCGATAAATATCACAGTAAAAACAACTGAAATTGCAGCGGTTATATGAATGTACAACAGAGTTGCTTTTGTTTTGTCCAAGCCAAAATCGGGTTAATTGACTTTACCAAACATTATTTTTTATATAAAAATGAATTTTGGTTTTATCTTTTAGGTTTTTAAAAAGTGAATAAAGTACATAATTTAAAACAAGAAAATCTTTCTCATTTTCTTAATTTTTGAAAAAGTTACTCCTCCTTGTAATTTCAGTTGCTTTAGTTTTGGCCACCAGTGTATATGTAACGTTTATATGTACAAACATGTGTAACGTCAAATTGCTTTGCTTAACATTTTATAGTTTAAGCTTAGGAAGCTATGGAAAAATTGCTTCTCTGTAACTATGCACGGTACTCAACTGTAATTGGCCTTTTCCAATAGATTTGTAACCATATTTACTCTTAGTAATGGATCATTAGCTAAAGCTAATATTTTCTAAGTACATCCGAACCATTTTCTATTAAAATAAAAAAAAAAACACAAACAAATAACCAATTCTAACAACCACCAACAAAGTTTCAAGGTTAGATAAGGTGCTACTCAACTAAACGTTACAAAAGCTTATAAAATATTTTGTGGTGACCACAGGGAATTTTTTCCGTATTTCAATGTTAAACCGCAGTATGTGAAATTCTTGTATATAACTGTAAATATATATTTAGAAATTTAATTTGGAAATATTCGCTATCAAAAATAATGAAAAATGTAACAATGAATAGTACCAAACTAAAGTGTTTAATTTCGATAATGTGGAAACATTTCATAGAAGATTATTATCATGCTGTGGGTTTATTTATAGTACGTCTACAGAGTTCCGAATTTGGTAAATCCAGTGGATTCAATTGGATATACGTCAAATTATTTCTCATGATGTAGGCAAAAAGATCAAATGTAGACCTACTTTTATTTGGTTTACTTTTTTGATTTTCAATTACTTATTGTATTAATAAATTGTTCGTAGGGCCAAGGTTTTCATACCATAAATATAAATGTCAACTAAGAACTAAATAATGTAAATGATCTGCAAGCAGCAATAAATCTCAAAAAGAAAACATAAGGAATTTCCCCTGCCCATATTTTTAGAACTGTAAAAAAGAAGTGCTTAATGTTTGCAAAAAAAAAAAAAAAAAAAAAAAAAAAACAAGTTAAAAAGTTTTATCCTCAGCCCGTTGACCCTTTACGGGGGAGGTACCAAAGGAGTGGGTCAGTGTTGTCCATTTCGTATCTGACCTTAGTCTGATATAAATGTACCAGATTTGGGCTATATGGACTACTTCATTCACTTTTACATGAAAAATTTAATAGTTTTTGGAAAAATTAAGAAATGTACGTGAGGTACTACAAAAAGTGAACCGAAGTATTCCAATTCATCTAATAGAGAAAACTAATATTGGGATGAGCTTGTAAATATTATTTCCAAGTTTTTGCAAATAATTATTCAAAATTAAAACATTTTGTGGGAAGGTACCAGAAGAAGTGAGCCAAAAGCTAAGTTTTAAAACTTTTTTTTTTCGCAAATTATAAGAGATATACAGAGTAAGATGAAAAACTGCAACCAACTTCAGACTACTGTCATTTCTAAGCCACTCGTCCGACAGCTGTTACAATTATTCCAGTGACAGCTCTTTATATTGTTTAAAAGCATTTTGGTGAGAATTTTCCAGAAAAAAACTATTCGTGATGGAATTCAAGCATGATAGTGTGATTTCTTTATATTTGGCTGGGAAACCAAAAGTGGCTATCCTTAGAACACTCCAGCATTTAAATGTAAATAAACGTATTGTGTCTCGTACCATCTCTCGTTACCGTGATACTGGTAGCGTAGCCCGACGTCAAGGAAGTGGACGGAAGTGAACAGCAACAACAGCAGAAATGGTTCGAAAAGTAAAGAAGCGACTCGATCGAAACCCGCGTCGCAGTAGCCAAAAAATGGCTCGTGAGCTGAACATATCGCAATATTCCATTCGGCAAATATTGAAAAATGAGCTCGGGGTAAAGCCATTGATATTCCAAAAAGTGCAAAAACTTACACCCCAACAGAAAGAAAATAGACTCAAAAGAATTAAAGAGTTGCTTCACTTGGCCGAAAGTGCTGAACTGCCGAATTTGGTTTACGAATGATCTTGTTTACTTGCCAAAGAGGTCAGCTGAAAATGTGCATCATCGATTGGCCACCAGAACTCATGCGCCGGCCATGGTGATGGTGTGGGCCGCCATAACAGCCGATGATCGCTCTCCGCTCGTATTAATATTATTGCAAAAATATTTCGGAGGGTGTATTAAAGCAAACATTTTGGGCCCAGACCTTGGACATGCCAACGCACAATGGACACCAAAATCTCCGGATATCAATCCGTTGGACTATTGTGTCTGGATCCAAGCATGGTTACAAAATGAGGTACCTCGCTCCATGTTTAGCGCATAATGGCCACCAAATTCTCCGGATACCAATCCGTTGCACTATTGTGTCTGAAGTATTTTAGAAAGCAAGGTTGGCACAAAATACCAAAGTGTCGATCACCTCAAGCAAGCGCTTCGCCAGGAATGGGCCAAAATACCGCAGAGCAACATTCGGGCAGCGTGTGAAGGTATCATTGGTCGTTTGAAGGTCATAATTCGTGCCAAAGGTGGCCAATTCGAACAAATCTAAACTTATTCTAAATTTTAATGCTATGGTGGCGTTTGACTTTGTTTCAGTTTTTTTTATCTCCCACTGTATAGATATTGAAAATTGTGACCTTTTGTGGGGGAGATACGTGTGAAATTTGAAGGGAATCGGATCCTTACTACGCATTTATATTTGGTTATTTGTATTGGTTATTCACATTTTTTACCCTTTGTGTGGGTGGTACCAGAAGGAGTCGACCGATATATTCTTGAAAGAAGTGGAAATATTTTCAATTTTTTTGTTGGTAAAATTTACTTGATTTATAACGGAAATAGAATTTTTTTGCTTTGGTCAAGTTAAAATTTGATGAAGAATATTTTTTTCCATCCCTCTTTTGTGGAATAGTTAGACTCCTCACGATCCTGTTCAATTTTTTTTTTGAAAAAAAAAAGGCCCAAAACAACTTGTTTGTGAGTCGCTTTAGTGTTCAAAATGTTCGATCGAAATAATCCTCGTATCAGTATTATTGGTGAAGAGTACCTAAAATGTATGGATTAACAGAAGTCTTAATTCCAAAATTTAAAAAGTGTGTTTGGGGAGTTTGCCCTCTCAAGTAGGTTGGTTTGCGATGAATATTTTCAAAAGGTCAATACCAAAATACCAAAAATTTCTGTCATTTTTAGCTCTACTTTCATAATCCTACTAGGGGTTTCCAGTAATTATTTTTTACAAAATTTTATACATCTTCTTCTTCGTATTTTACGCTCACACGGTCTGTATCGTGTATGCTACTGGACTACGCCATTTACTTATTGCCGTTGGAGTTCTGTGCCACTTGCCAAGTTAATTTGTTAAATAAATATTTAATATTTATAATTTCTTAAATAAATACGTTGTTTGTAAACAAAAAAAAGTGCATTCATTCATTGCAGATATTCAAACATTTCATAAATTAAGAGATAAACAACAAATTTTAATTAATGTTTATTTTTCTTCTTTTCCTTTTCATTATTTGCAGAATCTATCGCTGCTGAGACACAAGGGCACCGAAGAAGTGCGACAATAGAAGCACATCTTGATGATGATGCTGATGATCAAGAGCAGCAGCAGCAGCAGCAGCAACAGCAAATAAAAATACAATAAAAATAAAAATGTGTGAAAGTCAAACAACCAATCAAAAGAATTAAAACAAACGGATTCCAGATACGAAATCATCAACAACAAGAAAAAGAAAAAGAATTCAAAAATAATCGCTTAATTAAATTTTTTTGATATATAAAATCAACAAAATAATTATAATAATAACAAAAGAAGAAGAAAGCCAGCCAGCAAGTCCAAAAAAATCCACAAAGAAAGAAGTGATGTGATTCGATCGATCAAAGAGCATCATCGTTACAAATCTGTTAAGTCATTTTGAAAATCCGTTAAAAAATATTCCACTTACCACGGAGAGATGTGTTGGTGAGCTGGCCTCCTTATAAGTGATTGATATAAAAAAGATTGATTGTATTCGGTGGTTATACGAAAGAGTTTCGATTGTATTTTCTTTTTTTAATGTTTATTTGTTTTTTGGAGAAATTTGTCAAATTTGGCATACAAAATTAAAAGAAAATTCAAATTTCAAAATTTCTAAAAAAAGTGTTATACATAATTTTCCTTCCCCCTCCTTTGGCCGTTCTTTAAGAAAAATTACAAAAAAAAAAATCCTTAACAACTTACTTAAAGTGCGTTCGGTAGTTGCCTCAATTTCGGTTTTATTGTTCTTCAATTCGTATAACTGCATCGTTTTTCTCGGTTTTCTAAAACGGTAATGTTCGAGCAAAAGACAAACGCGCTGGTACGCGTTTATCAACGGTGATAATAATGAATTTGAATCAACACAGTGGTCCTGGTCCGCCGTCTATTGCCACGTCAGCCATAACATCGTCTTTTTCGCCGTCGTCGTCGTCGTCATCATCAAACCTAAAGCCAAAACAAATGCAATCAATGAAGAAAACCATACAAGTGTCAAATCCCCCCAAGGTGAATGTCGCCAATAGCATTAAGGCTGCAACAACAACAACAGCATCAACAAAGTTGACTACAACCACAAATGACAATAAATTAATTTCGTACGATCAAGTTGATAGTGCCAAAAAATCAACAACTCCAAGTTTTAAATCTATAACAACAAGTACTTCCAACAACAACAACAACACATTCTCGTCCTCCTCCTCCAACACAAACAGTGGTCAAACAACCGTACCCACAATAATGTGTGCTTATGTTACAACAAATATGACCACCACCTCCTCGCCCACACAAAATGGTAGCAGTAGTTGTAGCGGTGCTACAGTAGTCGCAGCAGCTGTTGAAAATTCCCGCACCCAAAATGGTGGTGATGTCCTTTACAATGGCAGTGCCATTACAGCAAATGGTTGTTCTACAACAACAACAACCGCCTCAATGAGTGGTATACAACCGCCACCCGTGTCGCGTACAATATCCTCGGATCGTTTGGTTACCGGTCCATCGTGCAAGGCCTTACGTACGGCCGTATCGGCCCTATATTCAGTGGATGATTTTGTTAAGGAGAAAATCGGTTCGGGATTCTTTTCAGAAGTTTATAAGGTAAGTTGGTGAAAATAAATTTTGAGTAGATAAATAAAATATTTAATCAATTAAATATTATTAAGTATTAACTAAAAAATAGCAATAAAAGTAAAGGTGTAATTAATTCAAAATAAAATAAAAATAAATAAAGGAGTATAAAAACTGTAAATACGGCCGGCCCGAATTTTGAATAACTTCATCATTCGGAACAAACTTTGCAATTTTCAAAAAAAAAAAAAATAAAATGTGTTTAAAAATTCTGTTAAAATTCTAAAAATGCCGAATGTGGCCGTTTGTATACGACCACGTGGACCTGTATAGACAACTTTCGTTCTAAGTTATTACAATATACAAATGCGAAATTTGAAAAAAGAAAATTCGGCGAATAATGTAGGTAAAATCATCAAAATACCGAATATCGGGAGGTACCGTTATATGGGGGCTATACGAAGCCGTTTATCTGCACCTGTCATAGGCTGTAGTATCTATTACGATCTTCAAATACCAAATTTGAAACAATTCCAGAGAATAATTTCGCTAAAATCATCAAAATACGGAATATCGGTAGGTGCTGTTAAATGCGGGCGTGGACCTGCACGGACAATTTTCTGTCACAGGCTGTAGTATCCATAGCGAACTTTAAATACCAAATTTTAAACATTTCCGGTGAATGTCGCGTAAATCACCGAAATACCTAAGATAAGGAGGTATCATTATAGGGGGGCTATACGAATGCGTGGACCTACATGGCCCATTTTTAATACCAAAAGTCCTGCAGGCATAATATACATTTGAGCAAAATTTAATCAGCCTACTTCATTTTGTTCGGAAGCTGGAGTGATTTCCACATGGACGGATAAGCGGACGGTCATCGCTAAATCGACACAGAATTTTATGCTGATCAAGAATATATATACTTTGTGGGGTCTAAAATGTATGTTTCGAGATGTTACAAACGGAATGGCAAACATAATATACCCTCCATACTAGGTTGGAGGGTATAAAAAGGGGTTAAAAATATGTTTCAATATTTTCTTCCAATGCCTTAATTGTATGGACACGAGCTTTAACTGCTTTATAGCTGCACAAATAATAATTTTTAGGCGTTAAATCGCACGATTTGGCTGGTGACGACCTCGCCTCTCAATAAGTCCATTGTTACGTGTGCTGTGTGGCATGTGGCGCCGTCTTGTTGAAACCACATGTCTTGCAGGCAAGTTCTTGCATTTCGGGCAAAACAAGGTTGGAGCGCGCACCATTTGATTCGCGATATATTTTTGAAGAAATGAAGGTTCAATGATGCCACTTTTAACTTTTGTACTGGTAGCTTTATCAATTCATTTGGCTGATCTTTAATTAAAAAATTGACAGTTCTGCTTATTTTCGTACCCAGTGAACCAAAAACGAGCTTCATCTTTATTCTTTTTTGAAACTTAACAGAGCACGCATTTTTATACCCTCAGCCAAAGATAGGCATATATCATTTGATACGGCCAAAACGTGCCTTATCGAAATAACGGTATTAGAACCTATGTCTCATTAGACCATATCTGTTTCAGAAAATTTGGATCTAGTGTCTGGCTGGCTGGTGCGCACGATAACTATTCTATATTCTTCTCAAATTTAGATCGAGTTCGGAGATGGGCAATATCGGTTCAGTCCTTCTGGTACCATACTCATAAAAGATCGAAATTTTCAAAAAAAAGGTAAGGGAGGTCCTTAAGGTAAATGGTCAAACGATTATAAAATCCGAAATAAGCATCCGGTTCTCTTCATATTTCTGACATCCCATTATCTCTACTAAACCAAGATCTCTTGTGAAGATGGGATATATCCGTCCACACCTACTGGTACCTCCCGTTCAGGTTCAACATTTTCAATACTTATATCTGCCTATTTTTTTTTTTTCAATACATATATTTGCCTATTCCTTCGGAACCTACCCAATACAGGATCAACCCCTTAATAATCATAACAGAAGTCAAAATATTTTTAAATAATCGAACATTGGCTAACGGTATACATCTGTCGGAAAAACCGATTGATACTTTTTAACTTGTTATATTAAAATTCAATGATTTGCAAGGTTAAATTATAGACCAAACTGAAGATGTTTTACAGTGAAACATAACAGGAAACACCCGTGGGCTGTTTAAACCAGAGTTGTGAAAAAGATTATAGCTAAACAATCACCCTTTAGTATGTTGATTTGCGTTGAGCTTCAGGTTATTGAAAAGCCGTATTAAAAATATTTTATCTGTAGGAGATATTTAGGAGGTATTCTGTCGGTATTTAATTTTCATTTGCATTTGGCAAAAAGTAGTATTATCTCATAATTGAAATTGGTAAATGAAGATAACAATTTAGAAAGTACACAAAAATCATAATTATCAGTGGCCGGCCATCCAAAAACAAATAACATTTCCAATTGTGTATCAGAAGCCAATGAATTCAAATAAATTCGTTTGATTCGCGCTTAAAGCTTGTAGGGGGAAATAACTTTGGCTGCCTGACTGTCTGCATGCATGTTTCGATTTAATATTCACGGTTAGTTGTCTAAATCAGCGCTTCAATAAGACGCAAAAGAAAAAAGCAATAAAAATTGGAGTTTTAAAACACATAAAATTAATTGCAGTATTCAAAGAGACGTATGGCCAACGACGAAATGAAAAGTTAATTTTAAAAGAGAGAGAAAAAAATCAAAGATGTGCTATTGCTGCCGCGGGTACGTGTTATGTTAAACGGTAGTTCTCATTTGCAGACTTTGGGGAATATAAAATTAAACACTAATTATAAATGCTATATCTTATCGTGTGCTTGGTTATTTTCGCGTTATTTGAAAGTGTATACATTTTTAAATTTATTTTATAGGAATTTTGATGTAGGTATTGGTTTAAAAAAAAAAAACAATTTAATCTAATATTGTTTCACTTGAAAGGTTTGGCTGAAAACCTAGTTACATTACATAATAGGCTCTATATAAACTTTTGGTCTACGTTATATGCAGCAGTTACATAGAATATATTTTTCTGTTCCCTTCTGCCTTGTATGGTCGACAAAAAAATATAGTTTTGGCGTTTTGAAATATGAATGGTGCAGCCAGATCAAAAACTGTTAGCCGGTAGTCATGATACAAAGTTCCCTTTTTACTGCACATTCGATCTTTGAATACCCTCCCCCATTTGGAACGAATTTGTAAATTTTCAATAAAATAAAATCCGTTAAAAAATCTGTTAAAATCTTAAAAATACCGATTATAGTTGTTATTTTGGAGTCTAGACATAGACGTGTACCTGCATAGGTATATTTTGTCATCAGTCATTACAAAATCCAAATACTGTTATATTGGAGCTGTACGAAGACTTGGACTTGCATGGACGACTTTCTGTTACAGCCTGTAGTACCTATTAGGAAATTCAAATACAAAATTTCAAACAATTTCGGTAAACATTGTACCTAAAATTATCAAAATATAGAATATAGGGAGGTACCGAGATATTGGACCTGTAAATCCCATTATAAACTCTAAATACGAAATGGAACAGTGCTGACTTGTTTGTTTGGGATACCATACCAAAATACAGAATATAGGGAGGTACCGAGATATTGGACCTGTAAATCCCATTATAAACTCTAAATACGAAATGGAACAGTGCTGACTTGTTTGTTTGGGATACCATAGCATTTTGTTGTTGCAAAATGGTCAGGTTTAATCCCTTTATTGTTGTTTTTATAAAATCAACGTTTGTTTATTAGTGGAGAGCGAGAGATACCTATATAGACAATACTCTTCGAGGGGGTAAAGCACTCAGTAGGAAATCCATGTGCGGATTTTCAGACAATATCATTGAAAAATTTGACCACAATCATCAAAATACCGAATATCGAAAGTGTGCCGTTATATGGGGACTATACAATATCGTGGACCGATATAGCCCATCTTCGAACTTGACCTGCCTGCAGAAAAAAGGCTGATTTGTGCATAATTTTAGCTTCGTATCTATATTCGTTTTGACTCTAGCGTGATTACAACAGACGGACGGACGGACAGAGCTACATCGGCTTAGAATTTTACGCTGATCAAAAATATACATAATAATAATATATAATATATAATATAAATAAAAAACTGCAACAAAATCAAACGGCATAATTTTTACTTTTTTTTAATTTTATAGAATGAAAGCAAAAAATGTCGGAAATAGCTTAAAATTTTAGAATAAGTTTAGATTTGTTTGAATTGGTCACCTTTGGAATGAATTATGGCCTTCAAACGGCCAATGAGCCGTCACACGCTTCCGGAATGTTGCTCTGCGGGATTTTGGCCTATTTCCGGCGAAGCATTTGCTTGAGGTGATCGACACTTTGGTATTTTGTGCCAACCTTGCTTTCCAAAATACTCCAGACACTATAGTTCAACGGATTGGTATCCGAAAATCTTGGTGGCCAATGTGCGCTGGAAATGAAGCGAGGAACCTCATTTTGTAACCATTCTTGGGTGGTGCATGCTGAGTGCGATGGTGCTGAGTCCTGTTGGAATGTCCAAGGTCTGCAACCGAAGTGATTGCGTGCCCATGGCTTTAATACACTCTCCAGAATATTTTTGCGATTACATTCGGCATTTATTCTGATGGCGGCCCACACCATCACCATGGCCGGCGCTTGAGTTCTGGCGGTCAACCAAAGGTGCACATTTTCAGCTGACCTCTTTGGCAAGTAAACACATCATTTTGTTTGTTTACAAACTGCTGCAAATTCGGCAGTTCACCATTTCGGCCAAGCTAAGCAACTCTTTAGCTATTTTGAGTCTATTTTCTTTCCGTTACGGTGTAAGTTCTTGCACTTTTTGGAATTTCAATGGTTTTACCCCGAGCTCATTATTCAATATTTGCCGAATGGAATATTGCGATATGTTCAGGTCACGAGCCCTTTTTTCGATCAATGCGACGCGGGTTTCGATCAAGTCGCTTCTTTACTTTTCGAACCATTTCTGCTGATGCAGTTATTTTTTTCCGTCCACTTCCTTGACGTCGGGCTACGCTACCAGTATCACGGTAACTAGCGAGTTTACGAGACACAAAAGATTTATTCACATTTAAATGCTGGAGAGCTCTAACGATAACCACTTGTGGTTTTCCAGCCAAATATAAAGAAATCACACTATCACGCTTAAATTTCATCACGAATAACTTTTTTTCAAAAAATTTTTCATCAAAATGCTATTGTACGCTTGTAAACAATATAATGAGCTGTCACTGGAATAATTTTAACAGCTGTCGGACGAGTGGCTTAGAAATGACAGCAATCTGAAGTCAGCCAACAAATGTTTTTCCACTAGATTTCTCTCTCCTACTCTTTTTCCTACGTTATGAATCTCTTTCGCTCTCTTGTTTTTCAACAAAAGTAGTTTAGAGCGCTTCCACACAATTCAAAAGAGCGTAGATTAAACTGCTTTCAAAACTCGTACTCTTCGAACTAGCGTGTTTTTGACGCTTACGAGTAAAACTAGGCAAATCGGTGATCTGGAGAGAACACAGCAGTGCGATCTGTACACTGACACCGTTTCTCATCTACTTTTCTTTGGGGAAATTAAGTTGTTTATTTTGTACCCCATTTTTTAACTCACTGCCAATAGAATCTATCGCATGTTTACTACATTATTTTGTAATGGGTTATGTAGGCCATGCGAGTGCATTAAAAAAAATCTCATTACCAAATCATGGGTATATAAACTTTATTTTGGTACCAGCAACTACTCACAAAACAACATCAGCATCTATGAACTGATTATTTTTCGGAAGTGTAATGGGTTGGGGCAACTTTGTATTTTATTTATAATTATCAGTATATAATAACAGTAATCTTTTATACTGAAACCTCTAAAGTCAAGCTTAGTTTCAAAAAAAAAAAAAAAAAAAAAATATTGTAAATGTGAATAACTATTTCTTAATATCTCCTCCAAAAAATTCACTAAAATTGTTTGTATATTTTGCAATGGGATTAAGCTTTGTTTCACACCAACCTTTGGTATTCTGCAGCCTTTTTACATTTAAGCTAATTAAAATTACATTTATTTTCACTTTTAATTGGTGCAGTGTTTTAAATTAACTGAAATCAACGACCGTTAAGACAGAGAAAGACATTACATTTTCAGATTTATTTTTTACTATTATTCGAGTTGTTACTTTTTTTTTATGTACATATAGTTTTTAACAATTAAAATTACCAGACTTGTTATTGCTTTTTTTGTTTACATTGTACATCACATGTTGAACATTCATGCCATGGCTTAGAGTTGGTATTCATTTATACTGTTGTCAGTGTTGGCGCTAGTGGTTGCGGCGGTACTTCATTCATTCTCGAGATGCAGTTTTGCAAAACAATGGAACTGTAGACGAAGTTTTTTCCTTTTTTGAAAAAGTATCCCATGGTTGTTGTTTGTTTTTTTTTTTTTTGCTCCCAGTTTTATTAGAGTGCATTCCTCGCATAAAAGTGAAAATATGTATTATGCGGCGTAAGCAGTTTTTTTTTCGTAGCTTACCTAGCTTTGGTTTGATTTTAATTTACAAAACTGTAATAAAAAAAACAAACACTCTAAAACAGCCATCATGTTGGTGAATAAATCTTTGGCATTTAAAAGTATAACAACAATTTTTTTTTTTTATTATTGAATTTTTGTTGGTTGGGTTTCTCCCGTGTATTTTAATAACAAAGCATATAATGTGCTTCTTGAAAAAACAAAAAAAAAAAAAAAAAAAAAAACAAACAATTGAATAGGCCAAGAAATACAACCGAAGCAGACCATTAAATTTCTTCAAAGTGAAACTGTGGGTAAAAATTGTTTTTGGTAACATCCACCATAGCTTTTGTTTTATATGATCACGCTGTGTCTTGTTATAATTAATTATGTGAGATGAATGTTTCAATTTATTATCGCACACAAAAAATAGACTTATCTCTTTGAAGCAATGACCTGCCTCATTGTAAAGTGTTTGTTTTTATCTGTTAATTTAGATGAACGAGGTCTCTGGATAATGAAGAAAAGATTTCAAATCTAATTTTGTATTAACAATTGTCCGATGTTTACTAATAGTTTCTCGATTCGAACATAAGACCATTGATATGTATACATTCCAGGATATTGAAATTCAAGTGAATGTTTTGAGAAAATACAGGGTGAGATAAAAAAACTGCAACCAACTTCAGACTGCTGTCATTTCTAAGCCACTCGTCCGACAGCTGTTAAAATTATTCCAGTGACAGCTCATTATATTGTTTACAAGTACAAAAGCATTTTGGTAAGAATTTTCCTCAAAAGAAGTTATTTGTGATGAAATTTAAGCGTGATAGTGTGATTTCTTTATATTTGGCTGGAAAACCACAAAAAGCTATCGGTAGCACTCCAGCACTTAAATGTGAATAAATCTTTTGTGTCTCGCACCATCGCTCGTTACCTGATACTGGTAGCGAAGTCCGACGTCAAGGAAGTGGTTCGAAAAGTAAAGAAGCGACTTGATCGAAACCCGCGTTGCAGTTGCCGAAAAATGGCTCGCCAGCAGAATATATCGCAATATTCCATTCCGCAAATATTGAAAAATGAGCTCGGGTAAAGCCATAAAAATTTCAAAAAGTGCTAGAACTTTCACCGCAACAGAATGAAAATTGACTCACCGAAATTTATAATCTGCCGAATTTTGTTTTCTCCGATGAGTAACAAATAAAATGATCGTGTTTACTTACCAAAGATGTCATCTGAAAATGTGTACCTTCGGTTGGCCACCAGAACTCAAGCGCCGGCCATGGTGATGGTGTGGGCCGCTTTAACATCCGATGGTCGCTCTCCGCTCGTATTAATCGACTGTGGCATCAGAATAAATGCCGAATATTCGCGAAAATATTCTGGAGGGTATATTAAAGCCTTTGTCACGCAAACATTTGGCTGCAGACCTTGGTCATTCCAACAAGACTCAGCACCATCGCACTCAGCACGCGCCATCCAAGAATGGTTGCAAAATGAGGTTCCTCGATTCATTCCCAGCGCACAATAGCCACCAAAATCTCCGGATATTAATCCATTGGACTATTGTGTCCGGAGTATTTCGGAAAGCAAGGTTGGCACTAAATAATACCAAAGTGTCGATCACCTCAAGCTGAAGCGTTTGTCCCCCGGGAATGGGACAAAATACTACAGACCAACATTCAGGCAGCTTGTGACGTTTTCATTGGCCGTTTGAAAGCCATAATTCGTGCCAAAGGTGACCAATTCGAACACATCTAAACTTATTCTAAAAGTTAATGCTATTTCCGACGTTTTTTGCCTTTATTCAATAACATTTAAATGCTGTTGACAACTCAACAGTTTTTTTATCTCACCCTGTATATTCTGGATCAGCTTTAAATTCTAAGTTAATTTAGCGAAGTCTGTCTGTCTGTTTTAATCACGTTACCTATCGAACAAATAATGGGTTCTACCTAATTGATTTTATAGGCCCATGTTTTCTTATAGCCCTCTTATGGCAGTACCTCCCGATCGGATTCGGAATCATTTAAATCACATTTTCAAATGAAATTCGTTACTTAGAGTTTGTAACAGGTTCCATCTCCCGTGTCAGAACATTCTCTATATGGGTTCGCGATCTCCTATAGTCCTCATGTAACTGATTATAATGAAGTAGGACTCATTTCCTTACTGAGTTGTGTAAATTTAGGGTCCGTAATGGGTTCTACCTCCTGTTGCGGATCCTTGCCTATATAGGTTCACATTTTGTTGTTGGAACCCCATGTTTCGTTAGTTCTTCATTTTCGGTATTCTGATGATTTTAGTTACATTTTTCTCGGGAATCGTTTCAAATTCAGCATGTAGAGTTTGTAATAGGTTCTATCTTCTGTGGCAGAAGACTCTTGTAATAGGCTTTTTTCGTATTATTATTATTATTATTTTTATTATTATTATTATTATTATTATTATTATTATTATTATTATTATTATTATTATTATTATTATTATTATTATTATTATTATTATTATTATTATTATTTGTTTCTTATTCTACTATTTCTTTATCAGTCATAAGGCGTTACTTCCAAATATTTGGCATTTTGGCGATTTTAGACACGCTTATAGTATATCTATTTTTAAATTTGATATTTGAGACTTGTAATAGATAAAAACCACCACAGCAGAAAACCGGTAACATCAACTTTGTGACATTTTGAAGACTTTTTATCAACCTATTTCACTGGAAATTGGAGGTGGACCCAAAATTCAATCCCGATTCTTTTATTTCTAAAGGTTTTCTTTATCTCATTAAAAATCCAACTGGGAGGAACCTAACGCATTTTCTTGCAAAAAAAAACTGTCTTTCCCGTAAACAACACAAAAAATTCCATTCTTTAAAAAAATTGAAGGAAAAAAAATTGGAAATGAAAAATCTTAAAAATTAGTTTTCTATATATTGTTTTTGTTATTATCATTTGACAATATTTATTTTGACATCAACTTTCATTTAATCAAATATTTTCTGAGTGTATTTCGAAAATCTGTTACCACAACAATGTAAATAAAGTTGTCTTTTAGGGGCCACACACAGCTTTTTGACAAATGCAGCGGCATAAGCATCATCACTGTTGAATAGAACCACAACGTCATCACCACTATTGTCGTTGCCGTTGCAACCACACAAAAGAAAATACAAAATAGAAAAAAAGATGTAAAAACCGGAAAACGAAAACTCTTTTGGACATTGAACTATTGGTACATTTGCGCTAGGCAGCTTTCTCATGGATTTGTAGGCTTCTTTTTCCACTCTATTCATTTCTTTGTATCAAAAAAACATACATGATATTTCTATGAAATGGCATTCAAAAGCAAATACTCGAATGACAAAAAAAAAAACAAACAAATCCTTTTCACTAAGTCCTCATAAAGTTTTCAACACTTGCCTTTTTGTTGTTGTTGTTTTTACATTCTTAGCATAGAAGCTTTTGGAGTAGTATAATGAAATATCCATCTGCAGAAATGCAGGTTGGTAATGACAGGGGTATTTGTAATCTCTTGAGTGTGAAGGATTTGCTTTGGAAGACTTTTTAATAACGAAAAAACGAAAAGGGACACGTCTTAGTAATGAAAAATATTAATAAAGAATATATGTGTGTTAAGAGGACTATTGATTTATTTTGAAATCTTTTGCTCTACAAGCAGGTCAGAAATAATGATAAGTACATATTTTCTTTCATTACCAGTAAGCTCAAAGATAGTGAATTATATGTTTAAAATCAAGCAATGGACAATTTTAGAAGAAACTTGTTATTCCCAACAAATTGCGAGTCACATGAACCGAACAACCCCTAGCAAGGTAATGTAAAAAAAAGTACATTTTATATTTCTAGAAGGTTGAAACACAATACATATTTCAAGGAAACGAACTTATTTGACTCATTACTAAGTAATGAGTAACAGTGGCACATGGTTTGTGTTACCAACTACAAAATCAAGAATTGTGATCTCGATAGTCAGAGCCGGCAAAAAAGCTGAATTATATATTATACTTTTTCACTTTTTCACTTTTTCTATATAACTTAAAAATTACGAACTACCAAGTGTCGCTATTACGTCAGCGAAAAGTTCACCATACCATTTTAGAGTCGTTCCAACAGTTCGTGTTAGGTCTTTATACCCTCAGCCATATATCATTTGATACTGCGAAAACGTGCCTCATCGAAATAACGGTTTTAGAGCCTAGGTCATTTTGGACCAAATCCGTTTCAAGACATTTGGAGTCGATCTAGCGATGTCCGTCCGTCCGCCTGTCTGGCTGGTGCGTCCGATAACTCTCGAGGGAGTATCCGATTTGATCCAAACTTAGTACATCGTAATATTATTGTCAAATTTAGATCGAGTTCGGAGATGGGCAATATCGGTCCACTCCTTCTAGTACCTCCACCACCAAAGGTCAAAATTTTCAAAGAAAATGATTTTGCTCAACTTTGCAAATCCTAATATTTGCATCAGTGCAAGGTCAGGTTCGAAAATGGACAATATCGGTCCACTCCCCCCAAAAAGGGTCAAAATTTAGAATAATTAGAACTCTTATAAAATGTGATGTAAGAGTCCGATTGCCTTCAAATTACACATATCGCAATATTTTTTATCAACCCAAGGTTTGGAGTGGAGATGATATTTTCACATTTTCTAAAAATTTGCACATATCTCATATAAAGTATAGGAAGTAGTCGATATAGTCCAAATCTGGCACGTTGTGATATATAAGTCTTAGGTCACATACGAAATGGTCAACATTGGCCAATTGCTTCGAAAACCCCCCCCATAAAGAGTCAACAGTTTGAATAATCATAACTCAAGGCTGAGGGCATACATCTGTCGGTAAAACCGACTGATACTATTTCACTTCTTTTAGTACTCAAAATGCACAATTTGTTCAGGTTGACAATCTTTTATGTAACCAAAACTTTATATAATTTTCGCCAACTTTCAGTGTTTAACGTATTATTCTTGGAAAGAATAACAGGAAAATATTTACATGCTACACTAAATAATTTTTTCAAAAGAAAAAGTCTTTAATTTTTAAGTCTTTTTTAGTACTTTTCGTTCAATTATAGTACACATTTCTAAAACCTCTTTCATATCTTAATACCAGATACCATCATAGACCTTAATATGAAACTTTAGGATTCCAGCTTTATGCATTCACCCAATAACAAATATAGTATCATTCAGTACAATTCGTCCAAATATAGTACACATTTCCGAAGTCACCTCCATATGGCCAGGCTTCACATGGACAACGACATTTATATCAAGTTTTACATTTTAAGCACTTGTAGTACACAGTACTTCTTTATCACACACCTACAAGGACCTAAACCAACGTGTTCCAAATTCGGAACAGTTCGCACACTTGGTACACATTTCCAAAACCACCTTCATATGAAAACTTACTTTCCAACCTTGATTCTCATACCAAATTTTAAGGTTTTAAGTCTATCCGTTCAGAAAACTCCAAATGGTACCATTTTGGAAGTTTAGTACCACATTCGAAATTTCGTAAACTTATAGTTCGAATTTCTAAAAACCATTTTATCTAGCGATCTAACGATGTCCGTCTCTCTGTCTGTCTGTATTTCGTAATCATGCTATCTTTCGAACGAATTGAGGTAGAAGGCTAAAATTTTGCTTACATGCTGCAGTAGGCAAGTTAACTTCGTAAATGGGCCATGTCTGTCTACGTTTTCGTATAGCTCCCATATACCCCCCGATATTCGGTATTTCCATGATTTTAGCGACATGATTTACCGGAATTATTTCCTATTTGAAGTTCGTAATGAGTACTACAGCCTATGCCAAAAATTTTTGTATGCAGGTCTACGTCATCGTATTGCCCCTAAATAACGGTACCTCCCGATATTCGGTATTCTTATGATTTCAGCGACATTATTCACCGCAATTGTCTCAAATTTCGTATTTGAAGTTCGTAATGGCTACTACAGCCTATGGAAAAAAATGTTGTACGCAGGTCCACGTCTTCGTATAGTCCCCATATAACGGTTTTCATTTAAGTGGTAGTTTTCGGATTTTTTTTTTCAAGTTTCTTCCAAATTGTGGAGGTTATTAAAAGTTCGGCCCGATTGAAATTTGCTGCTTTTTTACTTGTTTACATTATATCCTGCACTCCATCACTTCACTTCATTAAACAAAGTGTTCATATTTTAGTACTTTTCGTAGTATTTTAGTACGAAGTTCCAAATACCCAGCCTTATCACGCGCCTACACACCATGACTGACCCTCGTCGAAAATTTCTAGTTTCAGCCATTTGGTCTGAGCGTTAATATGATATCCGGAAAGTACTCCCTGAGACCTTTCATTTGAGCCTGTCAAAGGAGTTAAGTTGTTCCAACTTTTTAAGAAAATTTGTAATGTTTAATTTATTATTCCTTTATAAATGTATAAATTTCCCTCTCTTTCTCCCTATAATTTTCACTCCCTCTTTATTAAGTCTTTCAGAACCCGAGATTGGGCTAATCATTCATACATTTTTAAATGGTGGAAACCAAATAAAAATTGTTGGTCCAAAGAGTATACAAATCTTTCACTTATTTTTTGAGGTCTCCTTTCTTTTCGGCAATTAATTCATTTCCGAACATTTTTTTTTGAACACCGAAAATATTCTAATTTTTTCTCCATTTAGCCATTCTTTAAAATCTTCGATGAAGACATTTATTTATTTTGTTTTCATTATTTTGTCACCGCTTTAACGAACATTTTCCCTTGAGGGTATGCGAACAAACAAGTGCCAACATCACCACCAACATATTCATAAGTGCTGGAGCATACAAAGTTTGTTTTCCTCTGATGGAAATTCATGTTGAGTTTTGTATTTTTCTTTCTACTATTTCTATTTTCTTTTTGTGTTTTTGTTTTACTATTCTTATTCTTCTTGTTCTTCTCTTTTTTTTCATACTTAATATGGTTGTTGTTTTAAGCAGTGCACAGTTATTGCCCCATATTGGAACACGTTGGGGTTGTTGCTGCATCCAAGTAGTAAAAAAATACAGCATCATGCAAGCGGATGGATGAATGGATGGCGGAATGGATGTGTGGAGAGATGGACGGATGGATGGACACAAAAATCATCACAATGCTGCTGGTGTTGGTGGTGATGGCGATTATGATGATCGTAGTTGTTGTTGTTATCTTTATGATTTTCGTAATCATCATCAAACATTTCTATGGTTTTCATTCATTCAATTGAAAAAAAGTTGTTTTTTTTGCTCGTTTATTGCAAGCATAGTTATGCCATGCCAGGCTGGCATCATCCTCAAATATGATGTTGATGAAAATGGTGGTACGGGTTATGTGTTGAAAGTCTTCATTTTGTTGGAGTTTTCATTTAACCTCTGGTGTACAAAGTTCAAAACTCTTGGTAGAGCAGGCCTTCCATCAATATAGCTATAATAATAAAAATATGGAGCAAGCCTCATAGGAGGAGATGGGCAGACAGACAGACACATAGTCGTACTTTGCAATTGAATCACTGAAAAGGGCGACATGAGAAAAATCACATTTCATAAATGCACTGATTTCATTTAAATATACATACGTACATACATATCTTTCTAATGGCGACTGGTTGCTTTGCCACAAACTTGCAGCCGTAAAAAAAAGCCACAACACGCATTTTCACAATTTTCCCCTTTGCAGTTAAATTCAATCGTAAAGTTTTTTCTTTCTTTTTTTATGGCGAAAAAATACAAAGATTAGTTTTGGGGGGATGAACTCTTATCAAATAAAATTTTAGTTGCCATTCCTGGGCTTTTCTAATGAATCCATTATTATAATATTCCACTCCCACAAATGACCGAGCATTAACATATTTTCAAGTTTTGTCATAAAAATATTTCCACTTACACATATATATGTATGTGTGGTGTCTGTTATTTAAATGACCATAAACACGTAATGTAATTGGGATATAATTAACAATATTAAGTGAAATGATTTTCAAGAGCCGGTTTAAATGCGCTAGGGGAGTGTAGATATTTTCTATAACAATTGGGGAGTTTCTAATTAACCTTTCTCCCAATTATTTTCTTCACTGTAGTATTTCTGCTATTTATATTTATAGTGCAGATGGACATTATTTTTGGAGGATATAATAAGATGAACTAAAAAAAATCAGAAGCTTCGCAGAAATAGATGCATTCTAAGTTCCAGTTCGTTTTAGGCCTTTTTAGTACTCAAAATGTACAATTCGTTCACTTTTCCTTTTTTTTTTTGGAAAGAAAAATCTTTCATTTTTAAATTTACCAAGGTTATTAATAAAATCATTACACAATGGACCCCCATCTAATATTTCTGTTCAAAATTATTTCAACCGTGAGCTCACAATCACATTTTAGAACTTCAACTCTATCCCAACACGCAACGGCACTTTTTGTGGCATTTTGTACTTTTGTACGTTCATAGTACACATTTCCAAAGTCACCTCCTTCTCTTAACTACAGACACCAACAATGACATCTATCAATTTCATCAAATTTCAGGATATCAGCTTTATCCCATCAACCACTACCAAATTTAGTACCACTTAGTACTTTTCGAAGAATTATAGTACTCATTTCCTAAACCACCTCCATATCTTAACCACAGGCACCAACAGTGACATTTCTATCAAATTTCTGGATATCAGCTCTGTTCCCTCACCCAATACTAAATTTAGTACTTTTCGTACAATTATAGTACACATTTCAAAAACCACTTTCATATCTCAATCCCAGATACCAACAGAGGCCTGAATATTCCAGCCTTTTCTTTACGTCTTTATCACAAACCAACAAGGAACCCAATACAAAATTTCAGCTTCATCCGTTCATCCTAAGCCAAGGTGTTCAAAATTTTGTACAGTTCGCACACTTGGTACCTTCTACCTTCATGAGCATTTAAGGACAACTTCCGTAAAACCGCTTAGATATCGACTTTTTTGTTTAATTGTAGAATATTGGTCCCAGCTGAAAACTAGTTCTTGAAATAAATGGAAAGATGGAAGTTTTTCTAAGGATACAAAATTTTTTTCCAATATTGCATAAATCCCTAGTAGAATGTGAAAGTATAGATAAAAAAGGAAAGAGCCGTGTAATGGCATTTTGAAAATTTACCTCGTAAAATAATCGAAATAGGGAGGCTAATTTTTCCCTTTTCAGAATTTTTTCGGAATATAATTCCTTGCAGTCCTTGCATTATAGACAGATGGTGTCTTCGGCAATATTACTGATAACAATACGAGAACTACACTGTGGAACAAAATATTTTTTTCAATAATTACCGGGAAAAGTCAACAGATTAGGAAAGAAGAGCTAAAAATAGAAGACACGTGTAAAGGTGTTTTGAAAGTTTACAACGCAAAGAAACCTAAAACAAGGAGTGAACTTTCATTCCACATTTTTTGAAATTTACGGATTTGGATTCCTTGAAATCAGTTGATTTTAGGTACAGGGTTGCCCATATTCGACGGACCCATGACTCTTTGGGCCCATTCCAATCGACGAGGCTTGTCCGCAGGCAACATTCTTTGCGTCCGTTGTAAAGTGGACCGAGCCATGCCCAACTGCTGAGAACGGCGTTTTTGGGATGTTCTTGGGGACCTCTCAACACTGGCTCGTACGGCAGCGATATTCTCGGCCGATCGCCTTGGTCGACTTTTATATGGCCTCTTCGGATTAGAAAGAGCCTTACCAGACGAAAATGGTGTTCTTAGAAGGCGCACTTCTCACATTTTTTAATCTTTTAAAAGCATGTTGAGTTTTCACAATTGACTTCTTCTGTTGAATGTAAATTTCAACTATTTCAGAACGCTCGCGTGGCGTGTATTGGTTCATGGTAAAAATCTGCTTGGACTGACGCTTCAATCGCGGTATGTCATTAAGCGATGTGACATCTCTGTTAAAAGTTATGGCGTTGCCAGATGGGTTCTTCGAATATGGGCAACCCTGTACATAGAATCTTCTTCGATGTTCACACCAGACCTTGGGTTAATAAAAGCAGTGTGATATGTGTCTGTCTGGCTGGTGCGCATGATAACTCTCGAAGGGAATATCCAATTTGGTCCAAGATGGTACATCGTAATATTATTATCAAACATAGATTGAGTTCAGAGTGGGCAACCTCGGTCCACTCCTTCTGGTACCTCCCCTACAAAAGAAAGAGAAAGGATTATCCATTTTAGCTGTAACTTTGCAAATTATAATATTTTCATCAGTTCTACGTCAGGTGCGGACATGGACAATATCGGTACACTCCATCAAGTACCTCCTCCATAAAGGGTCAAAAGTTTGAATATTTATATCCTCAACAAATGTGATATAGAAGTCGGATTATCTTCAAATTCCACACATCACTTTATTCTTATTAACCCAAGATCTGGTGTGAAGAAGGGATATATCGGTCCACTCCTCCTGGTACCTCCCCACAAACGATCAACATTTTGAATATCCATGAAGCTCGTAAAACGCGAAATTAATATCCGATTCCATTCAGACTTGGTACATCTCCATGTTTCCATCAACACAAGACCTGTTATAAAGATGGTAGAGATCGGATCATTTCTTCTGGTACCTCCCCCACATAGGGTTCAAGATTTGAAATACAGAATGCTCAAAGAAAGCGAAGTAAGCTTCCAACTCTCTTTAAATTTCACACTTACAAACATTTTTGCTAACTCAAGATCTGTTGTGAAGATGATATATATCTGTGAACCCCTTCTAGTACCTCACCCACAAAGGGTCACAATTTTCAAATCTTTTATCTGCCATAACTTGCGAAGCAAGTCAGCAATTCTTACAACTTGCTATATCCAAATATTTTTCACAACCAGAAATCTGAAATGAATATGGAATTTGTGATTTCGCATAAAATTGGATATAAAAGTTCGATTTTATTGTAATTTTGCCCATACCAATATTTTTATCCGCACTAGATGAAATATGTAAATGGAATACTTAGGTCAGCTATATCTGGTACCTCACGCACATTTCAACATTTTCTAAATATTATCGCGTGTCTCATATAAAGTGAAGGAAGTAACCAATATAGTCCAAACATGGCTCGTCGCTATATTTATTTAGAACTGATACGAAATGGACAATTCCTTCGGAACCCACTCAATAGAGGGTCAACAATCATAACAGATTAAATTTTCGAACATAGGCTGAGGGCATACATCTGTCGGGAAAACCGACTGATATCCAAAAAAAAACTACATATTAGGGTAAGTGTACCGGTAGTCTGTACTTTTAGGATTTTCGATTTTTCAATCTTTCAACATTGAAATCTTTCAATTGCAGAAAAATAAAATTGTTCAGATTCCAAATTTTGTTTAGTTTTCGAAATAATAAACAAAAATTGAATTTGTTTTTACTAAATTGGCAAAATTTGCAATTTTACTAAAATAGTAGTTTTTTTGCCAGTAGTCGGCATTATTTTCCAATGCTCGGCATGTCTATTTGCCAGTAGTCGGCATATGGTATTTCAGTAAAAAATATTATTTTGTATATTTTTTTATTTCAAATAGTATATAATAATGCTATATTACTATTTCACAGTTTAATCCAGAATTTTAAATAGTGTTTTATTTAATTATCATTATAAACCAAATATAGGTAGAAAATCAAGAATAGCATGGCTACCTTCAGAAACGTGTGGATTTTCAATTAAAAAAATTAGATTAAATAAAAAGTACCGTTCTTATATTTGGAATTTGTGAATTGATCTTTTTTCTTTAGATAAGCACATTTTTTTCAAAAATGCCACCGCTATCTACAACGTCAAATAGCTGATTTATAAAACCTACTTAATTTAGAAAAGATGGTCAAAAACCACAAATAAAAGAAACTGCCGACTCAAAACTATTTTTTTATTTGAGTAGTTTTTGGATTATATTTTAATACTTTTACCAAGTTTTGGTGAAATTGGTCAAAAATGATATTTTTCTAGTAATCGGCACCCCCTGCCGACTACTGGCAAATCTCTTTTTTTCTGTTCCTAATGTAATAATATAACAGAAAAATGCTTGTTTTGTATGTTTTTAAGTTATAAAATGATCTTTAGACTGTTATTTATTATATAAAACTAGCTGGCCCGGTCCGCGTTGCCGGCCCTAACATCTATAATAGCCCCATGTGAAAAATCAGCTCAATTTTTGGTATTGTAAAAAGCTTAAAATTGCCATTCAAATGAGCTGTAATTTGGAATTTGTATTTCCAACGTTTAAAATCCCGTACTACGTTGTATTTAGTTTTCTCCACCTCATACTTGAAGGCAGAATGTTGTCAGAATAGCCAAAAAATTATTCTTTCGCTCCGATTGGCGAAAGATGAGCATTAATTTTTTTGTCATTTAAATGGTGCGTTGGAGATCCAATAAAGTCCACATTTTTCATCATAGTATAATTCAATGACGATTAAACAAATTTTAGATCCCGCGTTACTTTCTAATTTCGTATTTTTTCATGTTTATGCCAAAATTTTTGGACTGAATGAGTACCAGATTGACATTTCGGAGTTTACTTCATATAGACGTACATCCAAATCAACGTTCCCAACCAATATTCTCTTGGGGGTTAAAAATTCAATAGAATATCAAATTTTCTTTTCTGACCACACATTGGTTGGGAAAGTGAACTTGGGGGTATACTAATGCGGGGACTATACTTAAATAAATGCCTATGTGGATAATTATCTGTAAGTAGGTTTTCTACCCAAGGATTTTTTACCTTAGGTAGCCTCAAGACTAAGATGGGCCCTTTTCCAAAAAATAAAAAAATTATGAGAAGAGGTTTTCTTCCCCCTTAGAAACAAAGATGTCAAAATGGAAAAAGTGGCCAATTATCAACATAAGGCAAAAATAGAACGAAAAATATGGTTAAAATGTAGAATATACTTGAAATCGAGTTGTTCCGTTATCGGGGGTATGACCCATATCATGACCTGCCAAAGCGATTTAAGCTATCTCGAATGTTTAGGAAAAATTTCTGGAAGGAATTCGCTCTACTATTTTGCGTCCTTTATAGTCGGTATTTCGCGGATTGCAGTCCCAATGTATTTTGCATTTTGAGTTCTTATTGGACGAATTATTGTTATATGAAAGAAGCAGGTCCACTTTTTGAAATGAACCGCATAACGCTTTTGCGGTAATTTTCATCTTCCAGCTGAAGGTCCTGGAATTTTATACATGAAAGATCGCCATTTCGTATTGCGCATTCATTTCATTTTTAATATTATTCATTCAGAATTGAAAACAATAAGAAATGTACACTTCAACATAGAAAAAAGAAAGAATTGAAAAAAAGAAAAAGAATCTTCAACTGGTTCGCTGATTTTTTTACGCAAATTTTAAAAGGTTCTTACGAAGTTTTTCGGTAGAATGTACTATTATTTTGAAATTCGATTCCATTGAAAACTTGTCGATTTTTCCCGATTTTAGAATTTTCATATCTTATTCTCTTCTGAAATGATATTATTCGTATTACCCAATAAATACATAAAGTCTATAAATAACAGTTTTATCCGTTGTCGCTTTCTACTACCCACAAAAAAAAAAAAAAAACTACACATCATATTAGAATTCCAAATAAAAAAAAAAAAAAACACTACAAATGTACATTCGAAATTAGTAAGTCAAAATGGAAAAAATATGCAATATAAAACATTACTATTGTACATTTTAAAAGTCAAAATGAAAATGTTCAAAATTTCACATTTTTACTCGATTTTTTTGGATTTTATGCTTTTCTGCCAAGAGGCAATTCCGAATTTGTCTGAATCGATAAAATCAGACCGGCGGTCTTTACGTTATAAGCGTAGTAACTAACACAACTTTCTTTTACATATAGAGAGATAGATTTAAAAGTAGGCGCGTTCCTCAGCCCCTAAATAAGTACTTAGGGTTGGATGGAAAGCAAACAGCATCTCGTGTAATAATTCTCAAACCGATATCTTCACTATTTTGGCAAATATAAAGATTTTAGATAAATCGTAATAGTGGGCGTAAAAGGAGGCGTGGTCATTATTTTTTTTTTTTAAAAACCTAACTCGGAGTATGACGAACGTTTGTACAAAAAATTATGCAAATCGCTCCAGCCGTTTCCAACAGATTCCGTTACCAACAAACAAAAATTGATTTTTATATATATAGATATATCTGATTCCAAAAGTATTAAATTTAATTTACTTAAATCGATTATTAAGTTGACGCCACCATTAATTTTTCCTTTACAAACAAGCAATATCGCACGCGTTGGGAGACACTCACTGACGAAAACCGTTATTCTCTCGTAATAAATGATCGGAGCTCATTGTTTTTTTTTTTGCAAAAAGAGAGCAGAGACGTTTTTGGCAATTATTTCATTATTTGGTCAATTCTATTCTTAGTTATTTAAGTTTGAATTTCAAAACTGCCGACTACTGGGACATGCCGAACTTAGGCTGACTTACCCTATGTGCGACATGCTCATCTTTAAATAATGGGTTGATAACCTAATTTGTAATACGTATCTTTGCTGGGCGTGTCTCTTTTTCTTGCTTTTCTTCAATAACTTCAAAAAAGAATGGGAATCGCCAAACATTCTAATTTGAATCTTGCTCTAGAAGACCTAACAGTTATGTTTAGAATGAGGCGCTATAATCCGACAGAATCATTTAACAATAGATCAAACCAAGTTAAATCAGACTAGACCACTTATTGTCTATAAAACAAATATTGTTATTGTTGTTTCTCTGTTGGTTGTGTTTTTCCGTTTCCATTCAAACTCAGCTTTAAAAAAAAAATCCCCTTCTTCGTATCGTTTAGATATGGTCATTGATATTACTTCACAATGAAGGAGAACGTATGTGAAATATGGACCATGGCCAGGGTTTTGATTTCGAAATGGACAAAAGCCCCTTCTCAACTGCTGATGTTGTTGTGGTCGTCGTCGTAAGCAATGACTGTGGTCATGATGGGAAAGCAGCAATCCTGTCTACACTCACTCTTTGGGGGGCTACATTTCAAACTCCAGCTTTTTCTTCTTCGTCGTCTATTCTATAGAAATATGAAATATTTTTCTTTTCTATTTATTGTTGTTTTTTACTTCTATTTCTCTTTTCACCCCACCTCCATGGAAAGCTGTGGTACAGTTTTAGCACGCGTTTTGTTTACAGGTATTTTATTGCAGCGTTCTCTGCTATCTCTCTCTGTGTTGTATTTACAAAACCAGTCACCCATTATTGTCTGACTATCCAATCGCTGGTTTATTGTCTGTCCAGTTAAGTTTAGTTTGGTTGTTTTTTTTTTTCTGTCCAACCATGATCAGTTGTTACCATTTACTATGGCAACATATTATTTTACATAATGAATGCCAAACCGAGCAAAGAACCCGCTTCGAAACATGCTGCGCAAGAAGAAATTCTCCGTTAAAGAAAATTACTATATTTGATTTGTGCTAAAGAAGAAATCATCTTGAGGCTAAAACGTTTTTCTGCACTTACGCTCACCCTCCGTCAGCGGCAGTGGTGGCAGCACGAAGAAAACCGTTGAGTTCATGAACAATAGGAGGGTAAGATTGAAGTGGCGTGATAGAATTTTTGTGATGGAGGATGAAATGTTGTAAAACAAGTAAAATAGTACCCGTCTATTTTGCCGACAAATGTATACCCCCAGCCTTGAGTTATGATTACTCAAACTGTTGACCCTTTATGGGGGAGGTTCCGAAGCAGTTAGCCAATATTGATATTAATATTGCAAAGTGGCAGATTTGGACTATATCGTCTACGTCCCATACTTTATATGAGATATGTGCCAATTTTTGGAAAATGTGGAAACATGCGTGAGGTAGCACGGACCGACCGAAGTTCCATTTTCTTGCTTTATCTAATACCGATAAAATTATTTGTGTGTGCGAAATTTGAAGGCAATCGAACATTTATATCCAATTTTATGCAAAATCATAAATTTCGATAAACTATATATTCATATCAGATTTCTGGTTAAGAGAAATATTTAAATATAGCAAGTTGTAAAGAAATGTCGACTAGTTTCGTAAGTTATGACCGATATAAGTATTTGAAATTGTCACCCTTTGTGGGTGGGGTACAAGAACGGTTTGGCATATATATATCATCCTGACAACAGATCTTGCGTTAGCAAAAAAAAATTGGATGTCCAAAATTAGAAGAGATTTGGATGCTTATTTCTCTTTCTTTGAGCGTTTGGTTTTTCAAAATTTTGATCCCTTTGTGGAGGAGGTACCAGAAGGAATGGTCATCTTCATAAAAGATCTTGTGTTTATGGTAAAATTTAGATGTGTTAAGTCTGAATGGAATCAGATGTTAATTTCGTGTTTTATGAGTTTCATGAATATTTAAAATTTTGACCCCTCTATGGAGCTGTGGACCGATATATTCCATATTCACACCAAATTTTAGAATAAGTTTAGATTTGTTCGAATTGGTCACCTTAGACACGAATTATGACCTTCAAGCGGGCAATGAAACCGTCACACGCTGCCCGAATGTTGCTCTGCGGTATTTTGGCCCATTCCCGGCGAAGCGCTTGCTTAAGGTGATTGACACTTTGGTATTTTTTAGTGCCAACCTTGCTTTCCAAAATGCTCAGACACAATAGTCCAACGGATTGGTATCCGGAGATTTTGGTGGTCATTGTGCGCTGGAAATGAAACGAAGAACCTCATTTTGTAACCATTCTAGGGTGGCGCGTGCTGAGTGCGATGGTGCTGAGTCCTGTTGGAATGTCCAAGGTCTGCGGCCAAAATGTTTGCGTGCCCAAGGCTTCAATACATCCTCCAGAATATTTTTGGAATAATTTTCTGCATTTATAATGATGTCACGGTCGATTAATACGAGCGGAGAGCGATCATCGGCTGTTATGGCCGGCGCTTAAGTTCTGGTGGTCAACCGAAGGTGCACATTCTCAGCTGACCTCTTTGGCAAGTGAACACGATAATTTTGTTTGTTTACAAACTGCTGGACAACGAATGTCTTCTTATCGGAGAAAACTAATTTCGTCGGTTCACCACTTTCGGCCAAGCGAATCAACTCTTTAGTTCTTTTGAGTTTTTTTTCTTTCTGTAGCGGTGTAAGTTCTTACACTTTTTGGAATTTCAATGACTTTACCCCGAGCATATTTTTGAATATTTGCCGAATTGAATATTGCGATATGTTCAGCTTACGAGCTCAAGTCAAGTCTTCACTCAAACCATTTCTGCTGATGTTGTTGTTTTCTTCCGTTCACTTCCTTGAAGTCGGGCTACGCTACCAGTATCACGGTAACGAGCGATGGTACGAGAGACAAAAGATTTATTCACATTTAAATGCTGGAGTGCTCCAACGATAGTCACTTGCGGTTTTCCAGCCAAATATAAAGAAATCACACTATCACGCTTGAATTCCATAGCGAATGACTTTTTTTCTGGAGAATTCTCACCAAAAAGCTTTTGTACGCTTGTCAACAATATAATGAGCTGCCACTGGAATAATTTTAGCAGCTGTCGGACGAGTGGCTTAGAAATGGCAGCAGTCTGAAGTAGGTTGCAGTTTTTTTATCTCACCCTATACATTCTAATTGGAAAGAAATTGTATATCTTGTATCCAAATTTGACCATCGGATCCAATGATAGGGGTTGCACAGAATTCCACTACTTTAACACATAGTGAGACATAGTTTGGTGTACAATAATAATATATATCAATAATGATTTAAACCAAAATATGTATTTCTGATCCTCCTCGAAAAGGGCTACCCTTTATTGGCTTTGCCCTGAATATTGCACGTATTTGAAATAATAGCTGAAAATTATATCTTGGCTTTATTTGATTATGGTTTCATTATTTTTCATCAGCATTTAAGCATTCAATGAAATTTAAAGCAATTTTATTTAAAACGCCCTATTACTGGTGGTTATAAATTTTTTTGTGTGCGCTAAACAAAGGAGTCAGCCAGCTGGGTAACTGTGTGCCCGGTAAGCTAAGCTGGCCAAACACATACTCTGTTGCCTGCTTATAAATATGAAAACAGCCAAGAAAAAAGCTAGTCAACATTGTGCTCCAATGCTAACGATGACGATGATAATAAATGAATAAATCTGATATTGTTAACTAGAAGGCGTTTACCGTTTATTTGACCCAGTGCCGTAAACTATAATTACAATTAAAGATCATATTACTGGAGATCGTCTTTCTTCTTCTTGCTCTACTCCTTCTTTTGGCATACAATTGCAATGGAGGTTACATTTCTTTAACAATGGAACAATATTTTACTTCTTTCTCTTCGGGATTTGTTTATTTAAAAATTATAGCGAAACACAATGCTTTTAATATGTATCACTATTGTCAGACGCTCTTTTGTTCGGGAGCTTGTTTGTTTCTTTCTCCTTTGATTCGAATTTCTATTATATTTTTCTCCCAACCATAAACATGCCAATCATTTTGACACCAACTTTTGTTAAAACTTGGTAATTACATCTATCATCCATTCCACACTCTAATTGTGTTGTGTGTTTGGGCTTTTACTCAAACGACCTTATTTTATGCGTTTTCTTGGTGCATTCATTGCCTTAGCGCCCAAGTCTGATGGTGGCCTTTCACTGTCAATGACTCTTCATGGAAAGGAAAACCAAAACTTTTTATTATGCTCGGGCTTTGTGGTTATTGATTAATTGCCAAGACTCTGTTTTGTGTGTGAGAAACTAAATACAAAATAAATATTAATTTATCAATTATCTATGTTTTGTTTTGCAAAAAAAATAAAATAAATAAAAAAATAAAATAAAAGTGAAAAGAAAATTTGTGTTAAGCATTTGCTAATAGCTATTGTGTTGAGGAGAATAAATACTAAGTTTGGAATTTATTAAAATATTTTCACAAAATTTCATGTGTACGTCCTCCCCTGTGTACGTCCTTGGTGGGCTGTTTTGTAAGTAGTTACTGATACTAAAATGTACACAATAAACCCATTATTTAATAATGGAATTTTTGTTGGGTAGATTGGGTAGTCGTACCATGTTCACTTTGCCGCCGTTACTCATTACTTGGTAATGAGGAAGGAGGCATCACTGTTTGTCATTAGTTTTTGGCCCTCTTGTAATGTAGAAGGCGTGGTAGAAGAATACTGTACTGTACTGTACTGTACTGTACTGAATACACAACTCCTGGGACAATAAACTGTCAAAACAATTTTAAATGAAAAACTATTGAAAATTGTAAAACTGCTTGAAAAATGCATATCATAATAATCTCCGATTGGCTTCGTATAAGAAAATATATAAAAATCTACTTATTTTTGACAAGAAAAACTTTTTACGTATCAATGTTCTTAAGCATTGATGCATCTACCTGTATTCTTCCACCATGGTAGAAGATATGTAATTGTCATTGCTTCTGGTGTTGAGTGTGCCACATGCACAAGAAGTCTATTCTCCACTACTACTGTTTGAAAATTAATGGTGGGTATGGCAAAACCTTAAAAAGTACCGGACAAGAGTAGAATATGCTCGATTTCGAGGGAATTTTAATCCCGTGCGGCACAGAAAAATAGAGGGCACTCGAAATCCAGTAGAATTCGAGTGAGTTGCAACGCTTCGAAATATTCGTCGGAGACCCCAAAAAGTATATATATATTCCGGATTAGAATAAAAGTATAAGGCGATGTCCGTCCGCCTGTTGAAATCACGATAGAATTCACATTATTTAATCTAGTGCTTTGAAAATTAGTACAAAGGTATATATTTATGCAGGCTATATTGTAATGAAAATGGGCTATGTTGGTGCACGGTTAGGTATAGCCCCCATATAACGGTACCTCCGGATTTTCACTATTTTAAATTTTAAAGGTTTATGCCACAATTTCTAATCAAAGCAGCTGAAACTTTCATTTGCAGGCTATACAGGATGAGATGAAAAAAAACTGCAACCAACTTCAGACTGCTGTCATTTCTAAGCCCGACAGCTTTTAAAATTATTCCAGTGACAGCTAATTTTATTGTTTACGAGCGTACAAAAAGATTTTCGGTGAGGATTTTCTAGAAAAAAGTTATTCGTGATGAAATTCAAGCGTGATATTGTAATTTCTTTAAATTTTTAAAACCACAAGTGGCTATCGTTACAGCACTCCGGCATTTAAATTTGAATAAATCTTTTGTGTCTCGTACCATCGCTCGTTACCGTGAGACTGGTAGCGTAACCCGACGTCAAGAAAATGGTCGGAGAAAACAGCAACATAAGCAGAAATGGTTCGAAATGTAAAGAAGCGACTTGATCGAAACCCAAGTCGAGTGGCCGAAAAATGGCTCGTGGGCTGAACATATCGCAATATTCCATTCGACGAAATAGACTCAAAAGAGCTAAAGAGTTGCTTCGCTTGGCTGAAAGTGGTGAACTGACAAATTTGGTTTTCTCCGATGAGAAAACATTCGTTGTCCAGCAGTTTGTAAACAAACAGAATTATCGTGTTTACTTGGCAAAGAGGTCAGCTGAAAATGTGCACCTTCGGTTGGCCACCACAACTCAAGCGCCGGCCATGGTGATGGTGTGGGCCGCCATCGCTCTCTGCTCGTATTAATTGACCATGGCATCCGAATAAATGCCGAATATTATCTCGAAAATATTCTGGAGGGTGTATTAAAGCCCTGGACACGCAAACATTTTGGCCGCAGACCTTAGACATTCCAACAGAACTCAGCACCATCGCACGCGGCACGTGCCACCCAAGTATGGTTATAAAATGAGGTTCCTCGCTTAATTTCCAGCGCACAATGGCCCAAAATCCAAAATCTCCGGATACCAATCCATTGGGCTATTGTGTCTGCAGTATTTTTGAAAGCTAGATTGGCACTAAAAAATACCAAAGTGTCGATCACCTCAAGTAAGCGCTTCGCCGGGAATGGGTCAAAATACCGTAGAGCAACATTCGGGCAGCGTGTGATTTTTTCATTGGCCGTTTGAAGGCCATAATTCGTGCCAAAGGTGACCAATTTGAAAAAATCTAAACTTTTTCTATAAATTCATTCAATAAAATTAAAAATAAAATGTAAAAATATGGCATTTGACTTTTTTTATCTCACCCTGTATTTTATTGAAAATGGGCTTTGTTGCTCCACGGTTTGGTATCGCCCACATGTAACGGTACCTCCATATTTTCGGTATTTTAAAGGTTTCTGCAACAATTTCCAACTAAATCAGCTGAAACGTTACATTTGTATTGAAAATAGTCAATGTTGGTCAACGTTTAGGCATAGCTCCGGTACCTCCAGTTTTTTTATTTTTAAGATTTCTGCCACAATTTCCAACCAAATCATCTCAAACTTTACATTTGGGGTTATTGGTAGGTCTTTTCTTTCCTTGCAAAAATGTTTTATTGAGGTCCACTAAGTGGTATAGCCCTCATATAACGGTACCTCCTGATTTTCGGTATTTCTAAGGTTTGCGCCACAATTTCTTTACAAATCTGTTAAAACTTTACTTTTGGGGTTCTTGATAGGTCTTTTTTCTCTCACTACAAAAACTATGCGCTACAGGTCCACTAATTGTTATAGTCCCCATGTAACGGTACCACCCGATTTTTTGTATTATGAAGGTTTCTGCCACCATTTCCAACCAAATCAGTTGAAACTTTACATTTGGGTTTTCTTGGTAGGTCTGTACTCTCCTGGCGAAAAATGTTCGATTGAGGTCCTCACCTTTTGTACCTCTTGATTTTCGGTATTTTAAAGGTTTCTGCCACAACTTTCAACAAATTCGACGATTATATGGGCTATTTTTATACCTCCACCATAGTATAAAGGGTATATTAAGTTTGTCATTTCGTCAAATAAAATTCTATGTCGATTTCGCGCTGTCTGTGCATGTCCACGTCTTCGTATAGCCCTTATGTAATGATACCTCCCTATATTCGGTATTTTCATGCTTTTAGCGACATTATTCACCGGAATTGTTTCAAATTTTGTATTTAAAGTTCGGAATCGTTACTACAGCCAATGAGAAAAAATTACTTGTATAGCTTCAATATAAAGGTTTTCATTTGAGCGGTATTTTTCGACGGATTTTTTTTAATTTTCAAGTTCCTTCCGAATGGTGGAGGGTATAAAAAGTTCCCAGCCCAGCCGAACTTACCTGCTGTATTACTTGTTTTTATTGCCACGCGATGTTGATTTTGAATCGATATGCTCTGTATTTTAATACTTAAGGCATTTTATTTACATGTGATATCTTAATTCATTAAATATCAAAAAATGCAATAATTAATTATTTTTTTCTTCTTCTTATTTTGCAGGTATGTGTCTATGGATGTATTAAATATATTTTTTGTAAGTTATCTTAAATATTGTTGTTTGACGTCATGTAAATCCCTTTTCTCTTCTAACAATTAAAATAATACAAGCTCAATTCCCTTAAAACCAAAAAATTATCTTTACATTTCCGATTCCACTTATTTTGCTTCTATATATGTTTTGTCTGACAAAGTGTTGTAGATGAAAACACCATACTACACTCTGTCAATCAAATCAAATAATTTATTATAGTTTTTGTTTTCAAATTACATTTTAATTCCCAAAAGGCCTACAAAATGCAATGCGAGTGGAGGAAGGTCTTAAAGTATTTCCTCGTTTCTGTTTGGGCTTAAGTTTCTGCGTAATAATGATGAAAAATGCATAGTTAAGTGATGGCGAATGAATGGCTGGTATGCAAATATTGTAAATCACAAATAGAAATATATTAAAAGTAAATGTAGGCTTTTTTCACTACCCCACATATCTAACCGAACTGGAGCTATTGACGTATGAGAGAAGAAGACACTCGTGATAAGAAGTTAGTATTAAATATGCATTATAATTTTGGTCGAAAAAAAATCAAAAAATTGTAAATATTGTAAATCTCAAATAGAAATTTATTAAAAGTAGATGTAGACTTTTTTCACTACCCCACATACCTAACCGAACTGTAGCTATTGACGTATGAGAGAAGAAGACACTCGTGATAAAAAATAAGTATTTAAAATGCATTATTATTTCGGTCGAAGAAAATTCAAAAAATTCTGCGATAGGTCCCAGTCAAAATCTTACTTAAACGCCAGGAATTCATATATTTTATAAATAGAGTACGAATATATAATTTTATAGGTTCTAGGCATCATGGAAACATTTTTTCCATTTTGCCTAAACAAAAGTCTTAATTGAAGAAATATTCTAGAATGAAATTTGTTCTATTAAAGTGTACCATGAAAAATATCGTAAATTTTGGTTTATAAATACCTTTCCTACTTTCGAAAAATTTAGCACTCTTTCCGAATACGATGAAAATTTTCTTCAAATTTCATTATGCCATACTTTTTTAAGTTCTTTATATGGTCCTTATCAACATTTTCAGATATATTTCGCAAAATATGATATAACATTTAATAAAGAGCTTTGAAAATTTAGAGAGAGATTTTTGGATTACTTCAAAAATGTCCAAAGTGAACGAGAATTATTTCAATTGCATTGTTATAGCTATAAACATGTGTAACTGTAACTGTGCAGTAGGGCTGGTTGTTGTGATGTCATGTAAATGTCCGCCGCCACAGTTTATTGTCAATCGAGCCCTTTTTAAGTAATTTTCCCTTACTTTGGTTAAAACTTCCGGCAATAGGTCCACACATTTTGATTGATATTGTCATTAAGAGCTGAAAGAGACTGAGGCTTGTTAACATAAATCCGCGACTTCAAAAAACCTGGAGCGGTCTAACCAGGTGATCTTGCTGGCCAGTGCTAATCGCCAAAAAGAAGTCGTTGATCATTGCTTTGTAGTGTTCACCATTCATAGTAACCGTTGGGCCCGCGACGTCTTCGAGGAAAAAAGGTCCGATGACTCCCCCAGAGAAAATAGCACACCATACAGTGACTTTGAGCGGGTGTAATGGCTCTTCGTGGATTACAAGCGGATTTTCAGTGCCCCAGAAGTGTAAATGTTGCTTATTTATGTACCCGCTAAGTTGGAAATGGGCCTCATCACTCATGATTATTTTTGATAAAAAATCTCCTTCTTCATGGTGATGATTAAGGATGACTTGAGCGTATGGTAGATGCGCTTGGCAGTTAGCAGAAAAGAGCTGATGTACCATCTGGACTTTGTACAGAAACCTTTTCATATCTAGTACCAAAATTCGCTGCAAAGACCGTCGACTGATACCCATTTGCGTGGCACATCATCTGGTCGATGTCTACGGCGCTTCCATGACATCCTCGGCTACAGCAGCAATATTCTCTGCGGAACGGATACTCCGAGGTCTGCCACCCCTGGCAGCATCTTTTGTTGATCCAGTCTCTTCGAGGCGAACGGCTAAACGTGGCAGTGTTTAACCAGTAGGCGTTAGACGGCCAGGAAATCTGCGACGAAATTCACGTTGAGCCAGATCACAGACTGATTATTGGTCAAAAAAATAGTCACCAATATTCCGCGTTCTGGAGCAGTGTAGCGTAACATTGTTTATTAACGTTGTGTATAGCGTTTGTGTTTACTACAAATATATCAAAAAAGAACTGACATGAGGTTAATATAGAGTTTTGAAAAATTAGCTAGTGCTTTGGATTACTTCTAAAATACACAAAGTGAACGAGAACTATTTCTATAGTAATGTTACATGTGTAACAGTGCTGCTTCAATTTTTTTCCAATATATACTATTAGCCCCAAGTTTTTTGTGGGTGTGCCCAAAACCAAAAAGCTGTTAAAAAACTACAAAATATTATCAACACAAATTCAAGTTGTGATAGCTCTATTTGTAACCCTATAATATTTCTCGGGTGTACAAACTGATGAAATCCAGTAGCAACTTTTTGAAATGCATACAACTTGTTTCTCGATTTCTGTTGTTGGTGGAATTTTTTTTTGTGATTTTCAAACAGCAGCATCACACACATATTCTAATTTAGAAATAACAACCCAACACTCTTCAACTGAAATGCTGTTAGATAGATGCCGTACCATACCACACCGAATTACGTATGAAGCAGCAAAAACAGTTCGATGATGTTGCTGCTGATGAGGATGTTCCAGCTTCATTTCATTCATTGTAACACCCAGTGGATTGTACAAACAGTAATCTCAGCTATACTGATTGCCATAAATTATGCAAAACTTCTTCATAGATGTGGTTGGCGTTGATTATTCGATATCAGCCATGTTTAAAATGTCTGTTTCAGTAGTCGAAGAAATGTTGTGGAACGAATTGCAATGGAAGAAATTGAAAAACAAGTTGGAAGTTAAAGGAAACAAAAATCATTTGTTGAGAAAATATCTGTTCATAAACAATTGATAAATTTCAAATATGTACGAAAAAGATATGAGAATGAGAAAATGAGGACATTTATTTGCAACACTTATATTTTTTCCTTTTAAGAACCGATTTAAAATGAAAGAATCGAATACGCCTTCATCAAACTTATTCATCATAGATGTTGCAAGAATTGAGCTACTGTACATGATGAGAAAAAAAAAATGAAAAGAGTCAATTGCCATAATTTTTGCAATTTTTTTTTAATTTTATTGAATGAAACCAAAAAATGTCGGAAATAGCATCAAATTTTAGAATAAGTTTAGATTTGTTCTAATTGGTGACCTTTGGCACGAATTATGGCCTTCAAACGGCCAATGAAACCTTCACACGCTGTCCGAATGTTGCTCTGCGGTATTTTGGCCCAATCCCGGTGAAGCGCTTGCTTGAGGTGATCGACACTTTGGTATTGGTATTTTTTAGTGTCAACCTTGCTTTCCAAAATACTCCAGACACAATAGTCCAACGGATTGGTATCCGGAGATTTTGGTGGCCATTGTGCGCTGGAAATGAAGCTCATTTTGTCACCATTCTAGGGTGGCGCGTGCTGAGTGCGATGGAATGTCCAAGATCTGCGGCCAAAGTGTTAGTGTGTCCAAGCCTTTAATACACCCTATAGAATATTTTCGCGATAATATTCGACATTTATTCTGATGCCACTGTCGATTAATACGAGCGGAGAGCGATCATCGGCTGTTATGGCGGCCCACACCATCACTATGGCCGGCGCTTGAGTCCTGGTGGTTAACCGAAGGTGCACATTCTCAGCTGACCTCTTAGGCAAGTGAACACGATAATTATGTTTGTTTACAAACTGATGGACAACGAATGTTTTCTCATCGGAGAAAACCAAATGCGGCAGTTCACCACTTTCGGCCAAGTGAAGCAACTCTTTAGCTCTTTTAAGCACTTTTTGGATTTTCAATGGCTTACCCCGAGCTCATTTTTCAATATTTGCGGAATGGAATATTGCGATATGTTTCGCTCACGAGCCATTTTTCGGCCACTGCGACGCGGGTGACGATAAAGCCGCTTCTTCACTTTTCGAACCATTTCTGCTGATGTTGCTGTTTTTTTTTTCGTACACTTCCTTGACGTTCGGCTCCGCTACCAGTATCACGGTGACGAGCGATGGTACGAGACAAAAAAATGTATTCACATTTAAATGCTGGAGTTCTCCAACGATAGCCACTTGTGGTTTTCCAGTCAAATATAAAGAAATCACGCTTGAATTCCATCACGAATGACTTTTTTTCTAGAAAATTTTCACCAAAATGCTTTTGTACGCTTGTAAACAATATAATGAGCTGTCAGTGGAATAGTTTAAACATCTGTCGGACGAGTGGCTTAGAAATGACAGCAGTCTGAAAGTGGTTGCAGTTTTTTCATCTCTTTACTTTTATAAGAATTCATATATTTTCTTAATTCACGTAAAAAATCTGTTAATTTGAAGACCATTTCAAAAGCAGTGTTTGTTGGGGATTTGTTAAATCCCATTCTTCTTATTCTTCGTCCAAAACTCGTTAAACTATAAATACAGTTTTTTTATATATATATTCTTCACTCCCCACCGCAATCAATGAAAAATCTACGAAAACAAAACCAACTCTAAACATCTTAAATTCTTTCAACTTAAACCAGTTTTTGCTTACATTTAAGTTTGATATCAAAAATCCATTCGTGGATATTGTTTTGAATTAAAGAAAAAAATTAAACGAAGACAAAAAAAAACAACTTTACTGGCTAATTTGTCACGTGCTGCGGAAACAAAACAAACGAGAACATATAATTATTTTTTTAACAAAATCAGGTTTTTTGATAAATTGGAATCGAAATAAAACAAAATTTTATAGATCTGATATGTTAATACAATAAATTAGTTGCTTAACAAAATAAATCTCGGTTGACACCACCACCTGTTCACAATAAATTACAGTTAAGATTTTCTAGGTTAGCTTCAATGAATTGGGTTGGTGTGACAGATTTGAAGAGACTCGACATTTTGTTGTGATGGAAATATAAAACTTGTATCATTCTAATATGGGGAGGTGATTAAATGGTATGGTTATAGTTTTCAACGATTAGTCGTGAAGTTCAATAAACCCTTTAAAAAAGAGATTGCAGTTTATGGTTCTCCATTAAAAACAAGCGATGTCTTTGTCACTTCCCAGCTTGAAACCATATGTAAAGGGAGTCCCAACTAGAACGCAATTTTTAAATCTTAAATAAAACTCAGATATTTAAAATAAAATCGTGAAACTTTATTATATCGTAAAGTGAAGGTTCCGTATGGAACAAAATATAGTGCAGATGACCATCGCGGCTGTGCTGGCACACGCGCAGCCTTTTGAGGAAATTTTCAATTACCGTTTTGCATAAACGCTGCGTTACTTCATTAATGCAGCATCCAATCTCCTCTTTGAAGGCCTGAGTCGTGGTCGGCTTGCATGTGTCATCCATCGAGTTCAAAAAAAAAAAAAAACAAAGAAAAATATCTAAAGGTGTTAATTTGCACGATCTAGACAGTCAATTCTTGTCTTGTCTTTAACTTAAGTAGGTCCACGACTTCGTATAGCCCCCGCATAGAGGTCATCGCTTAAACGGTGTTTTTCGGAATTTTTTAAATTTTTCAAGTTCCTTCCAAATGGTGGAGAGTATAAAAAGATCGGCCCGGCCGAATATAACTGCTTTTTTACTCGTTTAAGTCAATCTAATGTATATTTTTTAAAAATTTATTTTACTTTCCTAAAATCTTTCGATTAAAAAATGCCTAGCACCCTAAAAATTACCAATTGTGGAGTGTTTATAGACCATAAATCCTATAACCGACCAATCGTTATTTTTGATAAATGTGTCCCAATATAAATTTTAAGGACAAAAATAAGACGAAATTTTAAAATTAAAAATATATATTTTTTTAATGATAATTTCGAGCCCTTCTTAAGGTCAAAGAATTGCAAAATGGCACAAATTGTGGATTTTTCTGGACTTTAGTTTCGAAAGTCATTAGGGGAGTCCTTCCTAAAGTAAGCCATCGTCAGGCCTACCTGTTCTGACCCACAACATACCGATATTTGTGGTGTTTTTTGGCTTCTCGGTTTCTGGAGAATTGTTTGTCTTTGGTTCCACACGACCGACATTTTAGTTAAATATTTTTAACACTGAATAATACTTTTTAAAGAGTTTATAAGCATCGCAAATTTTAATGTTTTAAGACTCTAAAACATCGAATAGTTTAATGTGATCCAATTCCAAAAAATTCAATTTTGTCTTACATATTTTATAAATTTTTCAAATATTTCTTGATAGTTTCAAAGTCCATAAAAAACGTCACGACTTAAACGACACTAATAGGTGTGGGCGTTGGAATTTTTCTGTTTTGTTTATGGCATTTTGTTTTTACCTTTTGTAAATTCATTAAGACATATCATTTGTTTCTTGCTAAATTAAGAAAAAAGCAGCATTTATTTATAATTCTGAAAAAAAAAAATGCCAGTCGCGTGGCTGCTTCTCAAACTGATCTCCGAGTATCATTTTATGATTTTTAGTCATTGACGACTGGCAAACCGGCACGTGGGTGTTAGCCTCAATAGTTTGTTATTTTTTTTTGACTCTTTGTTTTGCTTTGTGTTTTCTTTATCACTCATATTAAATATTGAAAAATAAAAAAACTACTTTTGATGTTTATTATTTTTCTCTCCTCCGTTTCGACGACAGTCATTCATTGTTAAAATATAACACAAATTGTGTTAACATTTTAACACCTTCTCAATTTGTCAGTTTGTCTTGTGACCCATTAAACATGTTTAATGATATTACGTATAAATGGAAGAAAGCAAAAAAAAAGCGGTAACCATCAAATTAAAAGCAAATTATTAAATTTTTATTTATGTGGAGGAGGATGTGCTTTTATGGTTTGATGGTGGCGCGGGTATCACTTTTAAATATGGTTAAATATAGGCGCCATTAAATAAATAAATTTATGTTATTTTTCTTCCCCCAACGAATGAATGTTAATTGGAATAAAACACCTGTGTTTAATTTAGGCGTCATATTTGTGTAGTGATGCTGTGACACATTGAATGTTATACACATACATGTGTGATCTTGATATAAGATCACATGAGAGTTTTTAGAATAAAAGGGAAATAATTTATTAAATAACATTGGATGAAAACTGAAACACATATCGGAATAGTATAGCGCTTTGGACGTATAGTGTAAAATTCTAACAGAGTTCGATGAAAACTGTCGAAGCATAACCAAAATAATCCTCCAGTAAGGTAACTCAGTTATCAGCTAACTTTCGACTTAATTTTCCCATCCAATCCATCTTCGCAGGCTGTTAGTTCCCAATAACTTTTGTTTCATCAAACTGATTTTCAGAAGTCCCCTTGTTATCCTAGTTGATGTTTTGTTGACTTCTTTCAATGCTTTCCAATTGTATTTCCAACATATGTTTAATTATGTTCAGATATTTCTGCAATAACTCTAAAGGAATTGCTAACTTAATGAATTACTCAGACGGATCTTTCTGAAAAATAAACTTTAATCACTTACCAAGCCATTTATCAGAAAATACTTCAAAACACATTCGATTAAACTTACAGCCTGTTCGAATTTCATGGCGATTTAGGTCATGCCTTAATAGTAAAGGGTATAATACATTCAATCCATTTGAACCTTCGGAAATACGATTTTATTAAAGGTAGTTTAGGTCAGACATTTGTTAGAATGTATTGGCAGTGATAAAATTCGGGATGCGGCACCTATGAACCATTTTGATAGCCAGCAGTAAAAATGATCTCCGACTCAAGATTACATGGTTAGATAAAAACTGCAACAACGCCATAATTTTTACTTTTTTTTTGTAAAATTTTATTGAATGAAAGCAAACAATGTGGGAAAGAGCTTCAAATTATAGAATAAGTTTAGATTTGTTCGAATTGATCACCTTTGGCACTAATTATGGCCTTCAAACGGCCAATGAAACTGTCACACTCTGCCCGAATGTTGCTCTGCTGAATTTTGGCCCGTTCTCGGCGAAGCGCTTGCTTGAGGTGATCGACACTTTGGTATTTTTTAGTGCCATCCTTGCTTTCCAAAACACAATAGTCCGACGGATTTGTGGCCATCCGGAGATTTTGGTGGCTATTGTGCGCTGGAAATGAAGCGAGGAACCTCATTTTGTAAACATTCTCGGGTGGCGTGTGCTGAGTGCGATGGTGCTAAGCCCTGTTGGAATGTCCCAGGGCTGCGGACAAAATGTTTGCATGCCCAAAGCTTTAATACATCCTCCAGAATATTTTCGCGATATTCTGATGCCACGGTCGATTAATACGAGTGGAGAGCGACCATCGGCTATTATGGCGGTCCACAACATCACCATGGCCGTCGCTTGAGCTCTGGTGGCCAATCGAAGGTGTACATTTTCAGCTGACCTCTTTGGCAAGTAAACACAATAATTTTGTTTGTTTACAAACTGCTGGACAACGAATGTTTTCGCATCGGAGAAAACCAAATTGGGCAGTTCAACACTTTCGGCCAAGCGAAGCACCTCTTTAGCTCTTTGAGTCTATTTTCTTTCTGTTGCTGTGTTCTTGCACTTTTTGGAATTTCCAAGGCTTTACCCCGAGCTCATTTTTCAATATTTGCCGAATGGATATTGCTATTGCGATATGTTCAGCTCACGAGCCATTTTTCTGTCACTGCGACGCGGATTTCGATCAAGTCGCTTCTTTACTTTTCGAACTATTTCTGCTGATGTTGCTGTTTTCTTCCGTCCACTTCCTTGACGTCGGACTACGCTACCAGAATCACGGTAACGAACGATGGTAAGAGAAACAAAAGATTTATGCACATTTAAATGCTGGAGTGCTTTAACTTGTGGTTTCCAGCCAAAATATAAAGAAATAACATTATCACGCTTGAATTCCATCACGAATAACTTTTTTTCTGGAAAATGCTTACCAAATGCTTTTGTATGCTTGTAGACAATATAACGAGCTGTCAGTGGAATAATTTTGACAGCTGTCGAACGAGTGACTTAGAAATGACAGCAGTCTGAATTTGGTTGCAGGTTTCTCATCTCACCCTGTATAGTTCGCATTTCAATACTAAACTCCAAAACTCAACCTCAAATACCAACAGTGGCTTTAATATCACATTTTAAGATTTTGGCACTTGAACTTCCATTAGTACCATTTAGTACAATTATAGTACGTATATCCAAAACCACCTCCTTCTCTCGACCACAGACACAACAACAGTAACATAAATATCAAATTTCAGTCCTGTCCCTTCGCCCAATACCAAATTTAGTACCATTCAGTACTTTTCTTACAATTATAATAGACATTTCCGAAATCACCTCCATATGTCTAGGCTACACATAAACAGCTACCCTGATGCAAAATTTCAGATTTCAAGCACCATCTGTTATCCCAATACCAAATTGTACAAAATATAGACTAATTAGTACTTTTCGTGCACAAGTAATACAAATTCCCAAAGCCACCTTCTTACCACAAACCTACCACCAACAGGTATCCTAATGAAAAAATCTGAAATGCCAGCTTAATACTTTCACCCAAAATCAAATTCTTCCAAAATTTAGTACAATTTAGTGCAGTTCGCACACTTAGTACACGTTTCCAAAACCACACATAAACAGAGGCTCTAATACACAATTTCAGATTTCAGGCACTATATGCTCTTCCAACACTAAATTGTACCTATGCACATGTAGTACACAGTCGCAAAACCACCTCCTTATCACAAGTCTACCATCAACAAGCTTCATACGTTCAGCCTAAACCAAACTGTTCCAGATTTAGTACTAATTAGTACAGTTCGCACACTTAGTACAGATATCCAAAACCATATATAGACAGCGACCCTAATACAAAATTGCAGATTTCGTGTACAATCTGTTCTCCCAATACCATATTGTACCCAATATAGTACTATTTAGTGCATTTCGTGCACATATAGTATGCATTTGCAAAGCCACCTCTTCATCACTAACCTACCAACGAATTGTACCAAATATAGTACTACTTAGTACTTTTCGCAGTTCGAACACTCAGTACACATTGCAAAAACTACACATTAATGGCGACCCTAATAAAAAAATTTCAGATTTCAAGCACTATATGTTTACCCAATACCAAATTGTGCCAAATATAGTACAATTCAGTACTTTTCGTGATTGTGTACTACAAAATCCCTAAACCACCTCTTAATCCCAAACCTACCACCAACAGGGACCCCAATGCAAAATTTCAAATTTCCAGTTCCAGTTAATGTTCGTGTTCCCCAAATCAAACTGTTCCAAATTTTGTACCATTTAGTTCAGTTCGCACACTTAGTACCCATCTCCAGAAATACTTTCAAATAGCAAACTTACTTTCCAATCTTGGTTATCATACCAATGGTCCTATTTTATAAGTTTAATATCATTTTAGTACATTTCGTGACCTTAAAATTCGGATTTCTAAAAACCCTTTTATATATCTATCCTGCAATTCATTAAGTGACTCTCATTACAAATTTCAGAATTCTAGCTCATTCCGATTGTCCAATATAAAGTATTCAATTTTCAGTACTTCAGTACTTTTTCAGTACTTTCGTAACTTTTTGTACGAATTCGTTCTAAATTTCAAGATTCTAGCTTCAGCCGATTCGTCGTAAAAGTATGTAGATGGCGCTATAGACAACCGATTTTTAATATGTTTATGAATAAATAAGTTTAATATAATTTATATCGATGAATATAATTTAAATCGATAATTATTTACAAATATTTGCCATATTCGTTGTAAACAAAGTGGGCGGTCGGGATGAATGTTTGTTTAGCTCGAAGATTTTAAATAATCATATATTTTGTGCACCTTTGGCGATCAGGCTATTACTGGCACGCAATTTTTTTGCGTTTTCTTCATTTGAAATCAGAAAGAAAAAATAACTTTTGGTAAATAAAGAGAGAACAAAGTAATCGCTTACATTTCCCCTGAAAATCAATGTTTGTTACAAAAAAAAACCATGAAAAATGTTTACTCGCAAACAACAAAAAATCTCTTTTCGGGAAAAATATCTGCTTTTAAGATGAATTTTCCCTTCTTTGCTGTAGATTTCAAGGCTAATATTGCAATGAGGCTGTACTGGCAAGATCCAATCCGGCAACAAATTGTGTTTAATTGTAAAGTCTGATGGTTGGTCGTTGGTTCATTCGTTCGGCCGGTCGCTTCATCAAAGGAGTAGGTGCGTCGTCAAATATCGTTGGTTTTGTATTTCTTCCAGACAAAAAGGCAAAGCAAAAAACCCAACTGATTTGCTTCCAGGCAACCTTTAATTTGTTGCAGACGGCAGTGATACCATTGAATCACGAAATACTTGGACAACAAATTTCGTTTCGTTTTAAACCATCAAATAGAAAAACAATGTTGCATCTTTTTAGTTTCCATGGAAGTATCAAATGATTTGATTTTTTTGATGGAAGCCAGCCTTTGTATTGCACAAATTGAACGAAAAGGTATTTGCAGGAGAGATGTGTCGTTGATCAAATGAAAAGCTTTTTTTGCTGGCATAGAATGACAATAAATCACAATTGACGTGAGACATGTTCCAATAAATTCTGTGGACTTTGTTGGTCTGCTTGGGTTTTTATTGATTTGACTTTGACTTTCTAACAAATTGCTATCAGAATTGACCATCTTTTTTTGAAGAGAGTTTATTTCATTTCATTTCGCTTTTCTTTCGTTGCATGAAAAGACGTTTTATGAAGGCTATAAGGTTGAGTTGGGTTTACCTGTAGCTTTAGATTGAGATTTTTATTTATTTTTTAATCAAACAGAAGAGTTTGCTGAATCACTTTTAAAAGTTTTTACACAGTCAAACTACTTAGGAATGTGGCTGACATTACTGAGGGTGTTCAATTAATGAAGGATTTTGTCAGGGTTTGAACTCATTACATTTAGTGTGCACTATTTTTGAGCCTGGAGTATAAATAATAATGTAGCTTTTTAAGTATTTTTCTTCACGTCAAAATAATAATAAATAAATAAATAAAAAACGAAAGATTAACACATTTTTGAAGGATGATTTTCCCCGATTTTTATTCGAACAAGTTAAAAAGTAACAGATCTATACCCTAATGTTGGATTATTTAAATGTATTTTGACTTCTGCTAATTATTCAAATTTTGACCCTCTATAGAGTAGGTGCCAAAGGAATGGACCTTTATTGTCCATTTGGTATTGGACCTAAATAAATATGATATAAATATTCTAACGTGCCACGTTTGGACTATATTGCATACTTTCTTCACTCTATATAAGATCTGCTGTTATTTTTAGAAAATGTTAAAATGTGCCTGAGGTACCATATATAGTCGAACTAAAGAAGCGACTTGATCGCAACCCGCGTCGCAGTGGACGAAAAATGGCTCGTGAGCTGAACATATGGCAATATTCCATTCGGCAAATATATATGAGGTCGGGGTAAAGCCATTGTCAAAATGCAAGCACTTACACCGCAACAGAAAGAAAATAAACTCAAAAGAGCTAAAGAGTTGCTTCGCTTGGCCGAAAGTGGTTAACTGCCGAATTTGGTTTTCTCCGAGAAAACCGTTTGTAAACAAACAAAATGATCGTGTTTACTTGTCAAAGAGGTCAGCAGAAAATGTACACCTTCGGTTGACCACCAGAACTCAAGCGACGCTCTCCGCTCGTATTAATCGACCGTGGCATCAGAATAAATGCCAAATTTTATCGCATCAACGGGAATGGAATGCAGAACAACATTCGGGCAGCGTGTGACGGTTTCATTGACCGTTTGAAGGCCATAATTCGTGCCAAAGGTGACCAATTCGAACAAATCTAAACAAACTCAAAAACTCAAAAATTTGATGCTATTTCCGACATTTTTTGCTTTCATTCAATAAAAGTTAAGAAATGTAAATTTATGGTGTTTGACTTTTTTGCAGTTTTTTTTACTTACCCTGTATATCATCTTCACAATAGATCTTGTGCCAGCAAAAATGTTTGTGTGTGTGAAATTTGAAGAGAGTTGGATGCTTATTTTGCTTTCTTTGAGCATTTTGTTTTCAAAATTGAGATGTACCAAGACTGAATGGAAGTGGAGCTTAAGTTTGCGTTTTAAGAGCTTCATGGACATTAAAAATTGTGACCCTTTGTGGGGGAGGTACCGGAAGGAATGGATTGATAGATCTCATCTTCACAACAGATCTTTTGTTAGTAGAACTAATGGGATGTGTGAAATATAAAGAGAACCTTATGCTTATTTCGGATTTTATAAACGTTTTGGTTATTCAAAACTTTGACCCCTTTGTGAGGGAGGTACCAGAAGGAATGGTTCGATTTCTACCGTTTTTTACAGATTCCGTGTCCATAGAAATTTTCAGATGTTAATTTCGCGTTTTATTATTCAAAATTTCGACCTTTTATGGGGAAGGTACCAGTAGGAGTGGACCGATACATTCCATCTTAACACCAGATCTTGGGTTTACAAAAATATTGAGATGTGTGAAATTTGAAGACAATCGGAGTCTTACATCACATTTTATAAGAGTTGCAATTATTCAACATTTTGACCCTTTGTGGGGGAGATACTTAATGGAGTGGACCGATATTATCCATTTTCGCACCTGACCTAGGACTGACGCAAATATTAGGATTTGCAAAATTGGAGCAAAATCGGATTATCGTTTCTCTTTCTGTACAAAAAAATATTTTTTGAAAATTTCGCCTTTTATGGGGGAGGTACTAGAAGGAGCAGACCGATATATTTCATCCTAACACCAGACCTTGGATTGATAAAAATATTGGGATTTGTGAAATTTGAAGACAATCGCACTCTTACATCACATTTTATGAGAGTTGTAATTATTCAAAATATTGACCCTTTGTGGGGAGGAACTTGATGGAGTGGACCGATATTGTCCATTTTTGCACCTAACCTAGCACTGACGCAAGTATTAGGATTTGAAAAGTTGGAGCAAAATCGGATTATCCTTTCTCTCTCCCTCTCTCTATGCAGTGAAATATTATTTTTTTTTTTAGAAAAATATCGACATTTGTGGGCGAGGTACCAGAAGGAGTGGGTCGATATTATAATATTACGATGTATCAAGTTTGGACCAAATCGGAAGCTCCCTTCGAGAGTTATCGTGCGCACCAGTCAGCAGACAGACATACGGACGGACATCGCTAGATCGACTCCAAATGTACTGAATCGGATTTGGTCCAAAAAGACCTAGGGTATAAAACTGTTATTTCGATGAGGCACGTCTTGGTCGTATCAAATGATGTATACTCTCTCTAGTCATTTGGCTGAGTGAATAACAAAATAGAAAACTAATCAATAAAAAAATAATTTTAATGTCATTTCAGTTTTGCCATATCTTCCCTCCAGCCAGCTTCAATGCAGTAAAATAATATTATTAAATTAATTAATACATTTAAATTTGTACAGATGTCATAAACTCTTGTGTTTTGTCATTGTTGTTGTCTGTCGCACTGGAAAAATTAAATAAAAATTCCTGCGCATGCATTTCCCAACAACAAAGAGAGCCTTACAAACGAGAACAAGAGAATGAAAACAATAATAAATAATTTAATAAAAATTACAATTCTTTACAACAAACATCATCATCGTCATTGTATATGACACTTTACGGGCGATGCCTTTGTTTTACGTGCGAAAGCAAATGACGGAAGAATTGCAAACATCGTTAATTGATAGGACATTTGGTTTCGTCTCTCTCTCGTTTTGTAATTGAAATGTAATTTAAATGCACTACATTATTACTAGGGACTTTATGGTAAAGAAGAGTGGAGTGGGGGTGGGTGCATCTATGCAATGTAAATTTTACGATTATTGTCAACAACAAAGGTTTTTGCATTTTTTTTTTTGCGAAATAAAAAATATAACATGACAAGGAAATTACTGGGAATGTCACTGAGTGAAATGGAATTTTAAACAGCTGTTTTTTAAATAAAGCCTTTGTTCAGTGAATTTTCATTGTGTGAAAATATTTAGTTCGTAATGATATATTTACATATACTTAGCATTGCAAACAAATGACATAATCCTTTAGTAATTCGAGGAAATAATGAAAATTTCTTAGACTTCAAATTTGGAGTAAGGGAATTTTTTGGAGAGAATGGGTCTTAATATTAGCTTTAGGCTACGTCGATTGTTCTTTTATGACTATGTTGCTCTACCGGGTGAGATGAAAAAACTTAAACCAACTTCAGACTGCTGTAATTTTCAAGCCACTCGTCCGACAGCTGTTAAAATTATTCCAGTGATAGTTCATGATATTGTTTACAAGCGTACAAAAGCATTATGGTGAGAATTTTCCAACAAAAAAGTTATTTGTGATGAAATTCAAGGGTGTTTGTGTGATTTATTTTTATTTGGCTGGAAAACCACAAGTGGCTATCGTTAGAGCACTCCAGCATTTAAATATGAATAAATCTTTTGTGTCTCGTATCATCCCTCGTTACCGTGATACTGGCAGCGTAGCCCGACGTCAAGGAAGTGGACGGAAGAAAACAGCAACATCAGCTCGCGTTGCAGTGACCGAAAAACGGCTCGTAAGCTGAACATATCGCAATATTCCATCCAGCAAATATTGACAAATGGGCTCAGAGTAAAGCCATTGAAAATCCAAAAAGTGCAAGGACTTACACCGCAACAGAAAGAAAATAGACTCAAAAGAGCTAAAGAGTTGCTTGGCTTGGCCGAAAGTGGTAAACTGCCGAATTTTGTTTTCACCGATAAGAAAATGATCGCGCCGGGCATGGTGATGGTGTGGGCCGCCATAACAGCCGATGGTCGCTCTCCGCTCGTATTAATCGACCGTGGCATCAGAATAAATGCCGATTATTATAGCGGAAATGTTCTGGAGGGTATATTAAAGCCTTGGGCACGCAAACATTTTGGCCGCAGACCTTGATCTTTCCAACAGGGCTCAGCACGCGCCACCCAAGAATGGTTACAAAATGAAGTTCCTCGCTTCATTTCCAGCGCACAATGGCCACCAAAATCTCCGGATAAAAATCCGTTGGAGTATTGTGTCTGGAGTATTTTGAAAAGCAAGATTGGCACTAAAGAATACCAAAGTGTCGATCACCTCAAGCAGGGGCTTCTCCGGGAAGGGACCAAAATACCGCAGAGCAACATTCGGGCAGCGTGTGACGTTTTCATTGGCGGTTTGAAGGCCATAATTCGTGCCAAAGGTGACCAATTCGAAATTATAATTTAAAAAAGTAAAAGTTATGGCCTTTGACTTTGTTGCAGTTTTTTTTTTATCTCAGCCTGTATACTTGGCATTGCAAACAAGTGAAACAATCCTTTAGTAATTCGAAAACTTCAAAGTTGAAGTAAATGAATTTTTGAGATTTTGTGTCTTAATATTAATTTTAGTCTAAGTCGAATGGTGTTGTTCTCATCTGGGTATGTTGCTCTATTTTTAGATTTCCACATTTTTTAACATTGAAGTTTACCCAATTATCAGCTTTCATATTTTTTTTAAAAATTTGTTTCTAAAACCACTATATATAAGGTCCAAGTTTGGCCATTCGGTATTGACTTCGTATAAGGATGTCTTTTAATTTTCAATGTCCCAGAAATTTTTTAAAACATTTAAAGTTTTACTAAATGTCAGATTTCGCTTGTTTTCATAGTGTAATTACGAATCATTGACTTCCATCTTTAAAGACAATTAATCAAATATAATTTAATGTTTTGTTTTATTATTCATGGATTATTGTCGTTGCATTGTTGCGTACTCACCCACATCAATCATTGTGAAATATGATAATAAACAATAAATTTGTATACCTGACCTTGAAATCCTCCGCTGGTTTTAGCGAAATTGTAATAAAAGAGAATTTTCCAAAATTTCGCAGACAACAGCGCTCAGATGCAAGAATGGAATTTTGCAAAAAAAAAAACAACCGTTTTTTTTTGCGTAACTCTACAACAATAAATCTTCTGATAATATTTTTATTTGCGACTTGATACCGGCTCACGTAACTTTTGCGTAATTTGCGTTTTAATTGATGACTTGTCGACATGGCGACAAATAAATCGTAATAAATATTTATAGTCATCTGTTTGATGAAGTAACTCCCACATATTTTAAGTTTTTGACATGCTATCAGGTGTTTTGTTTAAGAGAATCGGAATATAAATTAAATTTTAGACAGATTTTTTGTTTCAGCTCTTAGTGAGTAGAAAATATAATTTCATATAGCTAAGGATATAAAAATGCCAAGAAGTTAAATATTTAGGTATCATATATGAAAGATATTTCAGTCCATTTGGTTGTCCTGGACGTCATTGTTTTGATTTTTTTTTATCTGACAATGTTTTTTTCCTTTTCTCTATTATTCACGGGAGTAGGTTCATGGAGGCCTGGCTTTTTCACAGAATTTTTTTTAAAATCGAGACTGAAAGAGTTATAACGCTGATATGATGAGTTTTTAGGTCGTTCATATTCATATTAATACATGACCTGGCTAAGTTCACCCGATTCCAAATCCACAACTGACTCTACAAGGTGGCACAAAAGTAAAATTCCGGAGTTTTTTGGCTGTAATAAAAAAATGAAAAACGTTGATTCTTCTTGTTGATTATTTTTATTTTGTCTTTTAGATTTTTTACATAAGTCGAGAATATGATGTCATGTAAATGGCAGCCACCGTTTATTGTCATTTGAGCCCTTTTCCCTTTCATTTCCATCACTTTGGCTAAAACTTCCGTCAATAGGTCCTCAAATTCTTGATGGATATTGTCTTTAAAAACTGAAAGGGTCTTTGGCTTATTGACATAATCCCACGACTTTAAAAAACACCAAAAAGAAAAAGAAGTCGGTGGCCAGTGCAAATCGCAAAAACCAGTGCAAATCGCAAAAACGGGAGATAAGGTGCCTGGGCAATGCATTCTTCAGCATATCGATTGTGTCACGTGCAGTGAGTGCCGATGCACCCTCCTGTTGAAACAACATGTTTTCCAATCCCAACTCATCAAGTTGCGGTATAAAGAAGTCTTTGATCATTGCTTTGTAGCGCTGACCATTCACAGTAACCGTTTGGCCCGCGATGTCTTCGAAGAAAAAAGGTCCCATGATGGATCTTCATGGGTTACACGCGGATTTTCAGTGCCCCAGAAGTGTAAATTTTGCTTATTAACGTACCTGCTAAAATGGAAATGGATCTCATCACTCATTATTTTTTATGAAAAATCATCTTCTTCTTGGTGGTGATTAAGGATGGTTTGAGCGTATGTTAGACGCAATTGGCGGTCAGCAGCTAACAGCTGATGAACCATCTGGACTTTGTACGGAAACATATTAAACTCCTATACCGAAATTCGCTGAAAAGACCGTCGACTGATACCAATTTGTATGGCACGTCGTCTAGTCGATGTCGACGGCGCTTCCATGACATCCTCGGCTACAGCAGCAATATTCTCTGCAGAACAGGTAGTCCGGGATCTGTCATGCCTGGCAGTATTTTTTGTTACAACAGTCTCTTCGAGTCGAACGGCTAAACGTCTCAGTGTTGCACCAGTAGGCGTTGAACGACCAGGAAATCTGCGATGAAATTCACGTTCTGCCAAAGTCAATAAATAGTCACCAATTTTCCAAGTTCTGGAGAAGTGCGTTGTTTATTAACGTATATTTCACATGTGTTTACTACAAAAATGTCAAAACACAACTGACATTGGGAGCCAATCGTAAAATTTATTGCATTTTCTGATAGGAGGATTACTTTTGCGCCACTTTGTATATCTCGTTATCGGGGGTGACTTGGCTAAGTTCATCGATCGATTTCTGTTGTTAGATATCTCTTCCTCAAAATCTGCTGTTAACTGTTACCCTCCAAGTTTGTTAGTTCTATGATTGGTTTTACAGGGGAAGAGAGGAGTTCTAGGAACCAAGAGAGAGATATAACCTGTTCAAGGGCTTTACTGAAACATGGGAAAGCCAAGGGATACGAACTCTTCAAGGGCTATATCTAAAATACTAAGAATCCAAGAGATACGAACTCTTCAAAGGTTAAATCTAAAATACCGATAACCCAAGGGATTCGAACTCTTTAAGGGTTTTACCTAAAATCCCGGAACCTAATCGATACGAACTCTTTAAGGATTAAATCTAAAATACCGAGAACCCAAGGATTCGATCTCTTTAGGATTTTTACCTAAAATCCCGGGAACTCAAGGGATTCGAACTCTTCAAGGGTCATATCTAAAATACGGAGAAACAAAGTGATACGAACGTTTCAAGGATTTTGAGCATTTGCGCCACTCTGAATCACCCTATTGCTTCCCGAGGTATTGTTCATTAGGTTTTAAAATCTCGCGCACTTGCCATCTAACATTGTTATGTATTGTAGAATTTTTTGTAAGATACACATAATATTCCCCAATTACGACCCTACAAATGATCCTCATGCAACATTTTAAAGTTCTAACTCCGAACGATTGCTCAACAACAACGTTGTATCATTTTGTGCCTTTTTCGTACGAATTTCGAAAACTTCCGCCTTATTTCATTTGAAACTATGTAAGAATTTAATTTATAATTCCGTTCCGACTATAGCACTGTTGTACCTTTAAGTACAATAATGATGATGGTTATTATTAGTGAGGTGAGGCATGGAGGTGAGGGCAAAATTTCAAAGTTCTAGCTACTTTTAGTACTTTTCGTACCCTTGAAGCACAAGTATATATATAAAACCCGAAGAATAAGGGGTGTCTCTCGTACAAAATTTCAAATCCCTTGCTCTTATCCGTCTCTTGAGTAGTGTGTTGTACAATTTTGTGTACGTTTGCACTTTTCGAACCTTTTAAATACCACCTCCAGCGACTTTCATATTCATTTTACGAATTCTATCTCGACTTCTCTGCATTCAGCTCCGGCTGAAAAATTATATTAAGTTTCCAAATTTTACAATATTTATTACCTTTTAGTTCTTGATTTCAATCTCAAGGTTTTAACGCTAAAAGTATAGAATTTTAGCTCAAGAACCACATTATTAGTAAATTTTATTATTTTGTAGTATTTTGTACCTATTACAGTTATTTTGTAATATTTAGTTCAAATTTGCTTACACACACCAGAATTAGACTTTGAAATTCAAATTCGACTTCTTCGTATTTTGATATCAAATTTCGCTAGACTAATCTCGACCTTTTCAGAAGTGCTGCTCTAGCCTTGCAATATTTTTGACCCGAAAGTCCGGTTTCCTGATCCGGGCGGCTACGCGAAATAAATTTTTTTTATAATATTAATGAACTGGTTAGAATCGGGTTGTGCGGTTGGAAAGACCCATATCTCTGGACCCAGAAAAGGTATTAGCAAAATTGTATAATTTTGGAAAGGTAAGAATGTCAGCAATAATTTAGCATCAATTTGGTTGACCCCCATAAAGGGCCCTTTTTCGACTTTTTGGGATTTTCATAAAAAATCCGGGTCCAAAAAATCAATAATTTGACTATAACTTCCGAACCGCTTTCGGGTCAAAAATCTGGGGTCCCGGGTCCGTCCCCCAAGAAGAAATAGTTTCCCGGGATCAGGATAACCACCTTTGGAAAAAATTTCGAAAAAATCGAAGAGTTTTTATTAAACTAGAGTTGTTCCACAAATTAGCGGAAAAAATCCGATATTTAGAACTTTTTAGTATAATTTTATTACGCATTTTCAAACGTATTTAACCATTATATCTGCTGTTCCATATCTGCTGATTTGCATTCTAAATTTGAAGATTCTAGTCCCAAAAGCATTGAATAAAAAGACAAAATTTATAGTTTTTTCTACTTTTCAGGCCCTTTTCATACGAATGACAAAAAACAATGACTAATCGCTCATCTACCCACCAAAAGCTACCTACATGCCAAATTTCTTTATTCTAGTAATAGTCCCACTTTTATGCAAAAATATTAAAGTTTTTATTTTAATTTATTGATGTTTTCTTTAATAATTAACATTCAACCATTCATGCAAATAATGTATTAAACATTCAAAAGTTGAACTTTGGAAAGTCACAGAATGTTGATCAGGAAATCCCGATTCTGAGCCATTGGGTGGTAATCATGGGACACATCCCGAGCCTTTCTTCTATCATCTTTATTTTGCTTACCAATAAACCCAACTCTGTCAAGAGGATTTCGGCTTACTCCCGCCTTACTATAGAGGTTTCCACGTATTTATATATATTTTTTGAATTGCACATCCCTGTATATGTACATTTTGGTTGTGCATACATAGTTTCGAGTGGCACACCTTTAGATGAAATTTTGTATCTCTATTTACTGCATATATTGCTGAGATGTGGGTTAAGATGTTGTTAATTTGTTTACCGCCTCAACATCAGTCGGCGTGAAATTGTTTCTAGAGAGCGAGAAGGAGAAGAAGCTAAAACAGCACCATAAAGATAATCACAGAAATGCAACATAAAAAAAAAAAAACAGCAAACAAGAATATAAACGGCGGAAAAGAATGCAGTTACAAATATTCATCTCCATATTCATGAAAACTATTTTTGTTGTTGTTTCTGTAATAATTTTCTTGTTCTCTTTAACATTCCAGCAAAACACATTTGCATATGAATAGTTGGCTGTGAATGGATGGATGCAGGAGGTATTTCAATTTGCAAAAAAAAAGAGAATACAAAAACAAAAATCTTGTTCAAAATTCATTCACCTTTAGCGAAAAAAAGAATGATGTTACGGATATGTTGGCTACACGAAATTCAAATTTTTCTTCTTCTAGCTGTTTTAAGTTACTCTTTTGGGGGGAGATTTTTTATTTCAAAGACATATGAATTAGACTATCCGCCGAACTGTTAAACATATGCAAGTGTGTTGTCTTGTAATTTTTAGATCATATGGAAATTTTTGGTGGGTTGGCAGGTAATTGTTTTCATAGAAGATGGTGCACTCAAGGTGTTGAGATGTGAATATTAACATATTTCCGGTAGAATGGAAGGCATGAATATTAAGCGCATTAAGATGCGCCGTAAGATGTAACAGCGTACATGTAGTTATGTTTTGATATGAATTTGATTTATACTCTCGTAAAAGGTTGAAAGAAGATGATGTATACAAAATAAGATCAGCAAGAGCGAAAAGTCCGCCTTAAACTGATAGATTCGTTCCAAACATTCGGGTTAGGATTTTTTAGTACTCAAAATGTACAGCTTGTTCAATTTGACAAAAGTTTTTAAATCAAAATTTATACATCGTACTACATTTTCAGTCCTTCAAGGTTTTTATTTATTACTCAATGTTTTCCCCCTTTTCGGAAAGAGTTATAGGAAAATACATTTAACACCAAAACGTCTTCAAAAAATCTTTAATTTTGAAGATAACTGAAAAGGAAGTTAGAACACCCATTGGACCCACATCCAATTTCTCTATCCAAAACTATTTCATTGTCTCCATATGTAAACCTTAGAAATAAACATTGACCTCAATATCAAATTTCAGAATATCAGCTTTTTCCCTTCAGCCAATACCAAATATAGTATTATTTAGCACGTATATCCAAAACAATATATAGTACAATTTAATAATTTTTTGGATAAATATACTACGCTAATTGCAATATAAACAAAGAACTCAATATCGAATTTCGGGATTCCAGCTCTACACAATCACTCAATACCAAATTTAAAAACATTTAGTACTTTTCGTATAACTTGAATTCTCATTTAGTACTTTTCGTACAATTGTAATATACCCTTCGAACACCACCTCCATATATCAATTCCAGATACCAATAGAGACCTCAATATCAAATATCTGGATTTCAGCTCTTTTTCTTCACCCAATTCTAAATTTAGTGGAATTTAGTACTTTTCGAACAATTAAAGTAAGCATATTTAAAAGAACCTCCATATTTCAACCTCAGATTTCAACAAAGATCTCAATATCAAATTCCAACTCGATCCCTTCACCCAATACACAAATTAGTACCACTTAGTACTTTTAAGCATTTACATTACACATTTACAATACCAACACTATATCTTAACCACAAACACCAACAGGATGTTAGCTCTATGCCTTCTCCCAGTACCATTCAGTACTTTTCGTACATTAATAGTACAAATTTCCTAAACCACCTCTATATCTCAGTTCCAGACACAAACAGAGACTTCAATATCAAAATTTACGATTCCAGTCCTGTCACTTCATCCAATACCAAATTTACTACCATTTAGTATTTTTCGTAAAATTATAGTTTACACTTCCAAATCGACCTCCATATATAAGTTCTAGATCGGGATTCCAGCCTAATCCTTTCGTACAAATATAGGACACATTTCGAAACCAATTTTCAGCATTTTATCTCTATCCCTTCACGCCATACCAAATTTAGCACCATTCAGTACTTTTCGCACAATTATAGTACACATATCCGAAACCACCTCCATATGTCCCAGCTACATATGAAAAGCGAACCTAATGCAAAATTTGAGATTTCAAGCACTATCTGTTCATCTAATACCAAATTGTGCCAAATAATATTAATATATAGTAAATAATAGTAAAACTGAATTCTACCAAATTTAGTACCATTTAGTACAGTTCTAACACTTAGTCAAAATTTTCAAAACGAACTCTTTTCCCCATTTTCAAGAACTTATTCTCATACCAAATTTAAATTGTTACTAGCATCCGTTGACTTAATTCCAAATGGTACCAAATTTAGTACATTTTAGAATTTTTGGTACGTTTTTCCAAATCCCCCGCCATGTATCAACCAAACCGCTCAAAAGGTGATCCTAATGCCAAGTTTTAGACTTCCAACTCTATTCCTCATCCAAATAAAAGGTTTACTACCAATTAGTACTTTTTAGTACGTATTCCCAAAACCACCTCCAAACCTTAATCCTACACAAACAGTGATTCTAATGGAAAATTTCAGATTTCTAGCAGTATCCGTTCGTGCACTTGCTGAACGTATTTCCAAACTACACTTTTTATCTTAACCCTGACCACCAGCAGAGACCCCATACCATCATATTCAATTTCCAGATCCATTCGTCCAACCAATACCAAATTGTACTGAATTTAGTACTATTTGACACATTTCTTACATTTAGCATACATTTCTAAAAAATGTCCTAAAACTCTTTGGTACTTCTATCCTGTACTCTTGAGTTACTCTCATTCTAAATTTCAGAGTTCTAGCTCATTCCGTTTGTCCAATACAAAGTGCTCCAATTTTGATATTTCAAAAAATAAAAACGACAAATTAAGAAGCAGCTAAGTTCAGCCGGGCCCTTCGCCATTTTCATGGAACTTGAAAAATGTCGAAAAAATTCTGGCGAAAAATACCGCTCAAAGAAAAAGCGTTAAGTAGGGGTTTACGAAGACGTCGTCCTGCAAGAGTAATTTTTTGCCCATTACGATCTTTAAATACGAAAAAAATCCGGTGAATAATGTAGCTAATATCATCAAAATACCGAATACTGGGATGTACCGATATATGTGGGATATGCGAAAACGTGGACCTACAGTGGAAAGTTATCCGCTTTGGGTTGTATCCATTACCAACTTCAAATACGAGATTTGAAACAATTCCGATGAATAATGTCCCTAAAATCATCAAAATACCGAATATCGGGATGTATTGTTTTATGGGGGCTATACGAAGACGTGGACCTGCATACGCGAATTTTTGTCATAGGCTGAAGTACCCATTACGAACAAATACGAAATTTGAAACAATTCCGGTGAATAATGTCGCCAAAATTAAGAAAATACCCTATATGGGTGGTACCGTTGTATGGGGGCTATACAGCCTATCTTCGAACTTGAACTGCCTGCAGACAAAAGACTGATCTGTGCAAAATCTTAATTCGTTTTAACTCTAGCGTGATTACAACAGACGGTCAGATGAACAGCGCTAAATCGTCTTATAATTGTACGCTTTGTTATGTCTAAAATAATTATTCCGTTCAGTTACAAACGGAATGACGAACTTAATTTACCCTGCATACTATGTATGGCTTTAGGGCTGAAAAGGAGATACCTTTTTTGTTTTCTTGAGGTGATATTACTTAATATTTATAAAATCTTGCATATTATTTTTTTAATTTAAAACATATAAATCTTATTTATTATGATATGAACTAATCTTTTTTGGATTAAATTTACAAATTAAGTAATCATATTTTTTTTCTATTTTCATTTTCAGGTAAACACCAACATTTTCTTATTCTAGAATCTAGATGATTAACCCGGTAAAAATTATTAATAAAATTATTACGGCTCTCGGGTATCCAACGATTTATTATTTCTATTACAAAAAAGAAGAAGATGAACGAAAAATATTTCCTTTGATAAATTGGCTTCTTTGTTCAATTCCACGTTTGCACCTACAAAAATATATTTTCGTGCACTAGCAGAAAATTATACTATGTAAAACAATTTTTATATAAATATTATTTTACACAAAACGCGGCAATAGTAGCGGCAGCGTTACCGCAGCAAGAAAGAAAGAAAGAAATATGCATATTATTGGTCGGACGGATGAACATTTTTATTTGCCAAAGAAAAACAAATTATGCATGTGGTGAATCACAAAGCTCGTAGCTCTGTGGGGGCATTCATTTTGCCAGATACGAAACGATACAGCCAGTCAGGCAGCCAGCCAATGGCCAAAAGATAAAATAGAAACAATATTTATGAAAAAAAAAAAAAAATATAGCAAAATTATACTGCGCTCGATAGAATGTACGTAAAGGTAAATTAATATCTCAGACCAAAGTAAATGACAACAATTTTGTTTGCAAATATTTATGAGCAGAAAATAACAATTGTTCAAATAACTGAAATTGTTAAAAATTTTTTTTGCCAACGGAAAAATAAAATAAAAAATATGTATTTTGTAATGAGTTTTCATTCACACATAATTCGATTGGATATAATTTTCAATACCATCCACAATAACAGGAAAATTATTGATTTTCAAAAATTGTCAACAAAACGAAAACAAATATTTTTTTATTATTATGACACCCAAAAAATTCTTAATTTACCATATCAAAAATTTGGCAAATTTCCAAAGAAATCATTCCAAACAAAACAAAGCACGCGTATGCGGATCAAAAGAATATGTGGTGAGTATTTTAAAGTGGATGAAAAGAACAAATTGTCACAGCGAAATTCATTCATATCTAGAAATTATGAATACATTATAAGTTTATTTAGTTTTTCTAAGTCGCGCTAACATAAAAGAACTATTGTGCCAGGTGATTGAACAGAACTAAAAAAAAAAAACAAAACCGGTTGAGATCTTTGTGAAATATGTTTCGAACACCTCATTGTGGCTTAAGAAGTTTTGGGCCAACATTCTTTTGTGGAATTTTTAATTTTTCCAATATTTTAACATTTTAGTTTAGGCAATTTTGTATGTGGGTCAATTGATTTTTATTTACAGTTGTGGTCAATTATCTAGAGATAAATTGCTGTATCATGTGGTGACTAATACAAAAAGGTATTTTAGACAGACATTGATGACTTAAATTTTGGGTTGTACTCGCCTATATATTAACTCGCCTATATCAAATTTTCCAATTTTTGTACCCACCACCATTCTATGGAAGGTATATTAGCTTTGCTTTTTCCGTTTGTAACTCCTCGAAATATTCATAACAGACCCTAATGGTGAGAGAATATCTCATAAATAATATAAATAAATATATTCTTTATTTATTCTTCCGTTGTCCAATTAATATGACAAAAAAAATTAACAATTTCAGCTATTTGAACAATTGTTATGTTCTGTTCATACAGGCTGAGATGAAAAAACCAACCAATTTCAGACTGTTGTCACTTCTAAGCCACTCGTTCGACAGCTGTTAAAATTATTCCAGCTACAGCTCGTTATATTTTTTACAAGCGTACAAAAGCATTTTGGTGAGAATTTTCCAAAAAAGTTATTCGCGATGGAATTCAAGCGTGAAAGTGTGATTTCTTTATATTTGGCTGGAAAACCACAAATGCCTATCGTTAGAGCACTCCAGCATTTAAATATAAATAAATCGTTTGTGTCTCGTACCATCGCTCGTTACCGTGATACTGGTAGCGTAGCCCGACGTCAAGGAAGTGGACGGAAGAAAACAGCAACATTAGCAGAAATGGTTCGAGAAGTGAAGAAGCGACTTGATCGAAACCCGCGTCGCAATGGCTGAAAAATGGTTCGTGAGCTGAACATATCGCAATATTTCATTCGGTAAATATTGAAAAAATGAGCCCTTGAAATTCCAAATAGGGCAAGAACTTACACCGCAACAGAAAAAAAATGGACTCAAAAGAGCTGAAAGGTGCTTTGCTTGGCCGCAAGTGGTGAACTGCCGAATTTGGTTTTCTTTGATGAGAAAACAGTCGTTATCTAGCAGTTTGTAAACAAACAAAAATATCGTGTTTACTTGCCAAAGAGGTCAGCTGAAAAAGTGCACCTTCTGTTAGCCACCAGAACTCAAGCGCCGGCAATGGTGATGGTGTGGGCCGCCATAACAGCCAATGGTCGCTCTCCGCTCGTATTAATCGACCGCGGCATCAGAATAAATGCGGAATATTATCGCGAAAATATTCTGGAGGGTGTATTAAAGCCTTGGGCACGCAAACATTTTGGCCGAAGGCCTTGGACATTACAACATTACTCAGCACGCGCCATCCAAGAATGGTTACAAAATGAGGCTCTTCGCTTCATTTCCAGTGCACAATGGCCACCAAAATCTCCGGATGCCAATCCTTTGGACTATTGTGTCTGAAGTATTTTCGAAAGCAAGGTTGGCACTACAAATACTAAAGTGTCGATCACCTCAAGCAAGCGCTTCGCCGGGAATGGGCCAAAATACCGAAGAGCAACATTCGGGCAGCGTGTGACGGTTTCATTGGCCATTTGAAGGCCAAAATTCGTGCCAAAGGTGACCAATTCGAACAAATCTAAAATTTGATGCTATTTCCGAATTTTTTGCTTTTATTCATTGAAATTTATAAAAAAAATGTAAAAATTATAGCGTTTGACTTTGTTGCTGTTTTTTTTTTATCCTGTATATATATTTTACCCTGTATATATATTCTGGATCAGCGTAAAATTCATAGTGATGTCCGTCTGATTGGCTAAAATTTAGCATACGTGCATATTTTAACAGTAGGTAGGTTAAGTTCGTAAATGGGTCCACGTCTTCGTAGAGTCCCCATATAACTGTACATCCCGAAATTCGGTATTTTCATGATTTTAGCGACGTTATTTACCGGAATTATTTCAAATTTCGTATTGAAAGATGATAATTGGTACTACAACCTATGATAGAAATTGTTTTATGCAGGTCCACCTCTTCGTATAGTCCCCATATATCTGTACCTCCCGATATTCGGTATTTTCATGATTTTAGCGACATTATTTATGGGAATTATTTCAAATTTCTTGTTTGAAGTTCGTAATGGCTACTACAGCCTATGACAAAAATTTTTGTATGCGGGTCCCGATGATTTCAGCAACATTATTCACCGAAGCCGTTTCAAATTTTGTATTGGAAGATCTTAATGGGTACTACAACCTATGGCAAAAACTTTCGTATGCGATTCTAAGTCCCCCACATGACGGTACCTCCCGATATTCGGTATTTTAATGATTTTAGCGGCATGATTTACCGGAATTATTTCAAATTTCGTATTTGAAATTCGTGATGGGTACTACAGCCTCTGACAAAAAATTCGTTTGCAGGTCCACGTCTTCATATTGTCCTCATATAATGGTTTTCATTTGAGTGTTAGTGGTCGAATATATTTTTTTAAATTTTCAAGTTCCTTCAAATGGTGGAGGGTATTACAAGTTCGGCCAGCTCTAGGTTCGGCCTGTTTTACTTCTTTTTTTTCCTAATTAGCCTTTTAAGGTTTGACCTGATTTTTCAAATCGTGTTGCATTTTTTTGTTGTGGCAAACGCAATTTAAATCAAACGTAATTAAATAAGGAATAAAAACGAAATTAGCAAACTTTCGCCTGGCCATGGATATTAGAAATCGCGGCAAGAGAACGATGAGGAAACAGCCAACAAAACTGCATGGAAATTATTCACAACAACAAAAAAGAAGTAAAACCAAACTTGGTGGAACTGAGCACGAAAACAAAACTATAAACTAACAAGAAAATAAATTAAAGTAAAAAATACTAAAAAATCCCTACAACAAATACACATGGGGGAAAACGGCAAGCTCTCCTCTATGCAACAGTGAAAACTCAAGACAGCTCAACAACACCCAAAGGCGTCCGTCCATCCATTCGTTCGCTCCATGCTTGTTGCAATTTTTGTTCCACATACACAAATATTATTTGTTGACTGGCTGGTGGTGGTAGAGTGTCCACATAATGTGGAACTAAGGCGCCCTAGAAACCTACTGCTCTCCTCTTGCAAAGCCCTGTGGTTGTTGCATTTCAGCATAAATATAAGTATCCCTTCCCGCCGCACCGAACAACGACCACTCAATGTAATGCCAGCCAGCGAGAAAATTACTGCTGAAAAAAGTGCAAGAGAAACTAAACTGCAATCTATCCAGTTGGCAGTAGAAAATCGAAAAGGTTTTTCGTTGGAAAAGCCAAAAACAACAACAACAGACACAGTACAAAATAATTTTCCATGACGAAAATAAAACTGAAAATGGAAACAAAAAATGCCTAAAAATTTGCTTCAATTGAAGTTTGTTGTATTTGTTTATTTTTACCCGATTTTAACTGACCCTTTATTTTCTGCCTCCATACTAAAAGAAGGAAAGAAAGAGAGAGAGGCACAATGAGGGAGGGCTTCATTCCTTCAATGACTGACTTTGTTGTTGGTAAATTTGTTATACATTTCCTAAAGCCATAAAACAGCATACGGCCTAAGGTTGGAAGCGACCTACCGCTCGTTGCAAGAAAATGATGGGGCACCGCATGTGTGTCCAGCCACCACCAAATGAAAAACGATAACGGCTGAAAAGCACTCCAACTCCGAGTTGAACTCGTAAAACATTTACATTGTAGTTAACTTCTTAGGCAACATTGTTGTTGTTGTTGCTGTTGTACTCCTACTTTAAACCATTATCGCTAGTTGGCCGCATTCTTTTTTTTATAAGATTTAACAACTAAAGTTTCTGTGCGTGATTTTTACGAGGCCATTCACACAGTAAACTAAAAATCTAATGAAACGGAAATCAAACATTGTCGTTGTTGGGCGCCACTATTTCCGTTGGCAGGTCTTAAAAAAATACATGATTTCATGGGTTAATTAGAATTGTAGTATGTGGAAAAATCAGCCTCGAGAGGGGCTGTTTGAAGTCTGTCACCGGAATCTCCGGGTTCTAGATTTTTTGCCAGCAAAATGCCTTAGCGTGATATGGTTAGGTGGGCCAACCAGAAGGGAGCAACAGAGTGTCATTTATAGACAAAACTTTTCATTTTTAAACAGACGAAAAGGTCTCTTTTCTCGAAGAGCTGTAGCGAATCTTTCATAGTCAAGCTGCCGGAGAAGGTCTTAAATACCATACCAGACCAGCTCTAAAGGACGGAAATGAAACATTGTCGTTGTTGGGCCCCGCTATATCCGTTGGCAGGTCTTACAAAATTGCATGATTTCATGGGTTAATTAGGATTGTAGTATGTGGAAAAATCAGCGATGGCCTGTTGAAGACTAACAACGGAATCTCCGCGTTCTAGATTATGCAGCAGCAAAATGCCTTAGCATGGTACCGCTAGGTAGGCCAACCAAAAGGGAACAACAGGGGGTCATGTATAGACGAAAATTTTCTTTTTTGAACAGACGAAAATTTTCTCTTTTCTGAAAGAGCTGTAGCGAATCTTTCATAGTCGAGCTGCCGGAAAAGGTCCTACATTCTATACCAGACCAGCTCCGAAGGACGGAACTGAAACATTATCTTACATAGACGAGCTCTGGAGGAGGGAGGCTTACATAGACGATCTGCCAGAGAGAGTCTCATATAAACGAGATCTGCAGGAGCGAGTTTTTCAAACATGAGTATGTTGAAAGTTTTTGCAGGTACGAGCTAAAGGAAGTCATTCGGAGATAGAATGTAACAGTCTTTTAGAGATGAGCTTAAAGAAGTTTTCCAAATACGATTTGTGAAAGATGAACAGATGAATAGGAGTCTATTTAGGAGTCTATTTAGGTGTGCTGAAGCGGATCTTTCTTTTGTAAATGGGCTGAAAGGAAGGGAGACTTTCATTCATATGCGAGAAGAAGGGTGTCTTGGGGAGCTGAAGGGAATCTTTCCTTAAAAAGCGAGTTGAAGGGAGTCTTTCCTTAATAGACCACCTTCATCTTTCCTTCATAGACGAGACGAGGGTGACTTTCCTTAATAGGTGAGATGAAAGGAGACTTTCCTTAATAGGCGGAATAAAGAGAGTCCTTCATTAATAGACAAGCTGAAGGGAGCTTTTCCTTCGTAGGCGAGCTGAAGGAAGTATTTCATAAATAGCTTGAGAGTTTTCTTCGTAGGTAGAGCTGATAGAGTCTTTATTTCTTATGTGAAAGATAGTCTTTCTTCGACGAGGGAAAGGGAGGCCAGCGACAGAGAGCCTTCCTTAGACGTGCGAAAGATAACATTTTTTTGAGTAACAAAAGAGAAGAAATGGGGAATCTTCTTTATGTGAGCTGAGAGAGTCTTTTAGAGTGGATCTATGGAAGACGAGTCGATGGGAGTATTTCAAAGACGATTCCTTCCCAGATGAGCGTAATGGAGTCTGTCCTTGGAGAGCGAATGAAAAACAGGCGGTATTTTCCAGATGACGGAATAGGAGCCCTTCCCCAGCGAGTTGAACGGAGACTTTCAAAGACGAGCATAAGGGAATTTTCCCCAGGCGAGCTAAAATTAGTCTCTCCGAGATGACCGAAATATATTACTTTTTGACCGACGAGCCATTTCGTGACGAAATAGAGGGTTACCCAAACGAGCGAAATGAGATCTTACATGGACCACTCGAAAGAGAGCCTTTTTTAGACGAGCAATTAAAAACCTTTTTGGACTAGCAAAAGAGAGAGAAAAGGGAATATTCTTTATATGAGGTGAGAGAGTCTTTCAGAGTGTACCTATGGAAGACGAATCGATGGAAGTATTTCAAAGACGATTCTTTCCCAGATAAGCGTAATGGAGTCTGACCATGGCGAGCGAATGAAAAACAGTCTTTCCAAGACGTATAAAAGGCGGGATTTTCCATACGACCGAATGGATGTCCTTCCCAGACAAGTTGGAAGGAGTCTTTCAAAGGCGAGCATAAGGGAGTTTTTCCCAGGCAAGCGAAAATAAGTCTTTCCTTGACGGGTCTTTCATAGACCACCTGAAGTTTTTTTAAACGAATAATTGAAAATGGTCATATATAAAGTATTTAAAGGCTTTACAAAGGAGGGTCCTTGCTGGCGGCCTGAGAAGAATCTATAAAAATCCATAGAAGTTTTTTCTACTTTTTTTCAACCCATCATTTTAAATTTATTAGTCTAAAAAAATTTATGCATAGAAGAGCTGAAGACGTTTTTCAGGACGACCTGTAAAACGCTATATAAACGAGCTTAAAACATGTTCTCAAGTTATAATGACGACATAAATGCAGTTTTGCTAAAACCCGCCTAAAGGCAGTTCATGTATGTCCTAAGAAGGGTCTGTAATGGGGGCCTAAAGAGAACTTTATGGGCGACTTCAGAAGAGTGTTTATTTTTAGCGACGACCTGACAGGAAAAGCTCAGTAGAGACAGAGACACGTGTATCGCCGTTTTGAAAGCTTACATCGCAAAGTAATCCAGATAAAGGTAGTAAGATCCTCCCTTCTTTCTTCTCTTTTGACCTTTTCGAATTACGATTCCTTCGAATCCTTGCATTTCAGTTTTTCATTCAAAATACAGGTGGCTCGTTCATATGGTGACTCTTCCGAACATTTTCAATACCAAAATACCATTATACCATACAATTTTCACTACCAAAATCCTAGGAGCAAATTTCCAACACGACAGAATGCTTTCCTGAATTAATCTTCCTGTTTCAGGTTCTCACGCCACTATTCGACGTCTTTGTAACAAAATCTTTGCATAGCTTCATGTTTTTTTAGCATTTATAAAAAACGTTCTTAAGGCATATCTTCCCCCCTTGTTGGAGTATTAATTACAACTTGGATTCTAAAATATTTATGTAATATAAAAAACGTAATATTTTCAAAATTCCAAGTAAATCTACTCTACACATTCTATGTCTTGTTTTTTTGCCAATATGGGTATTTCCACAGTTATTTACATTACGGTTTTCGTTTTTTTTTTGTTGTGTAAAATTGTTGTCATTACATTGTACTACCGCTTTTGCGGCATAGACAGGTTCCCTTTCTACTCTCGGTGTTGAGTGCACAATAAGACAAACAACAATTTTCAAAACTCCATAAAAACAATTTTTATTAGTTTTCTCCGTTCGTTCGTTCGTTCGTTCTTTTCGACGTTGGTTTGTCATGTTGTGTTTTGTAGCAAAATATTTACTTAACGTTAAGCTGGTGTCGTTTATTTTCTTTTTTTATTGCTTGAACTTCAAGAACAACGACCGACCGACCCAACGTCAGACAGACAGCACTCATAACATATTTGTTTGGGTTTTCATTTGTTTGCTCATTGTCGGGCTAGGGTGAAAGCATGCATGTAAGCGCCTGAGAGCAGCATGTGTCTTAAGCTATTAAAATAAGGCGTGATGGTGTGACAAATACGAAAGATTCTTTGATGACGAAAAAGAGATGGGTGTAATGCGGAGAGAATTCTGCAGAAGGGGCTTTTGTGATTGAATCAAACGAAAAAAATGGTCTAGAATTATTCTCTTCATATGTCCATTTGTATTTTTTTGGACATTTATTCACCAAATAACCCATTGCAGGGTGAGATAAAAAAACTGCAACAAAGTAAAACGCCATAATTTTTACATTTTTTTTTTAATTTATTGAATAAAATTAGAAATCTCGAAAATAGCATCACATTTTAGAATAAGTTTAGATTTGTTCGAATTGGTCACCTTTGGCACGAATTATGGCCTTCAAATGGCCAATGTTGCTCTGCGGTTTTTTGGCCCATTCCCGGCGAAGCACTTGCTTGAGGTGATCGACACTTCGGTACTTTTTAGTGCCAACCTTGTTTTCCAAAATACCCCATCATCATCATTGATCATCTTAAGGAGAAGCTAACTAGAGTGATGGGAATGGTCAGGGGTGTTTTGCGGTCTGACTGGGGCTTGAGCAGGCGTTCCGTGCGTACAATATATGGTGGCCTGTTTGTTGCTTGTGCAACTTATGAGGCTCCTGTGTGGTACAAAACCGGTGCGTCTGTGTTGGGTGGGAAAAAGCTCCTGTCGCGTCAACGGGTCGTCATGCTAGCGTGTCTACCTGTGTGCAGGACTGTGTCCACAGATGCACTGCAGGTGCTGCTTGGCGCCGTACCGCTTGATCTGGAAGTGAGATGTAGGGCTATTCTGTATAAGCTGAAGCGTGGTTTGCAGCTGGCTGAGGATGAGAACTGGAACAGCCCTTCTGATCTGGTAGATGGGGATATTAGGCGGTGCAAGGCGCTCCTTCGGGAGTGCGTTGTTAATTTTTGGAGGACAAGGTGGACGAACAGTGACAAGGGAAGAGCGACGTACGAATTTATTCGTGACGCAACGTTCGTACTGGACCGGCAAGACTTTCGCTCGGCTTAAGTACTGGTTTCTTACTGACGTGGCATGGCTCTCTCAATGCATTTTTGCATAAGAGAGGCCTTGCCCAGACGGATTTATGTGGGTGCGGGATGACCGAGGACTGGGTGCATATACTGACGGAATGCCGTTACTATAATGACATTAGAAGTTTAGCTAATATGGGTATTACGTATAGAGGGGCGGGGTGGGATTTCAGTAGGGTCCTTGAAGACGATCGGACCTTTAGATGTTTAAGTAATTTTGCGCGAGAAGTATTTAGTAGAAGGACAAGACTTAGTGGAGGGGGTCCCCGCACATAGTGGACGGTGGGCCGTTGGCTGTTGGGCCGTGTTGGTCCTTGGACCTTTGGGACGATTGTTGTTGTTCCTCTGTGTATGTTGTGTAGGCTATCCGTGGGGGAATTCTTTTTATTGTTTGTGTTGTGTAGTCCGACCCATTGTGCAGTCCGTGAGGACAGCATGTTAATTGTTGTGTTTTGAGTGCGTGTTCTCTGCTGATTTTCTGTTGGTGGGTGACCAGTCCCGGACTGTTTGGAGTTCAACTGGTAGTAGCATTGGTACGAAGCCTGACCGGATGCTATATTCTGGTACCGCGGGTGCCAGGTGCCCCTAGATCTTCGGATCTAGCCTGGCAGTTGGTGTTGGCCCCCTTGTGGGAGCATCGCGGTGGCTGTGGTTTATACCCAAATCGCGGGGAGAGTGTGTTGCTCGAATGTGGAGTTGCATTAACAACCGGGTGCCTGACCCATAGAAAGTTAGGAGTTAGATAGGCTCCGCTCCTAACCAAGGAGGCGACCACGTCCAAATAACGTGCGAGCGAATTGGTACTCTTTTTTGTGGGGGCGTTGGTAGACGCATTATATTCACCCGGTGCTAAGACCACTGTGAGATAGACCGCAAGATAGGTGCTCACACTAAACACACACAGGCATACCCCAGACACAGCAGTCCAACGAATTGGTATCCGGAGATTTTGGTGGCCATTGTGAGCTGGAAATGAAGCGAGGAACCTCATTTTGTAACCATTCTTGGGTGGCGCGTGCTGAGTGCTATGGTGTTGAGTCCTGTTGGAATGTCCAAGGTCTGCGGCCAAAATGTTTGCGTCACCAAGGCTATAATACAACCTCCAGAATATTTTCGTGATAATATTCGGCATTTATTCTGATGCCACGGTCGATTAATACGAGCGAAGAGCGACCATCGGCTGTCATGACGGCCTACACCATCACCATGGCCGGCGCTCGAGTTCTGGTGGCCAACCGAAGGTGCACATTTTCCGCTGACCTATTTGGCACGTAAACACGATCATTTTGTTTGTTTTCAAACTGTTGGACAACGAATGTTTTCTCATTAGAGAAAACCATATTCGGCAGTTCACCACTTTCGGCCAAGTGAAGCAAATCTTTAGTTTTTTTGAGTCTATTTTCTTTCTGTTGCGGTGTAAGTTCTTCCACTTTTTGAAATTTCAATGGCTTTACCCCAAGCAAATTTTTTAATATTGGCCGAATATAATACTGAGATATGTTCAGCTCACGAGCCATTTTTCGGCCACTGCGACGCGGGTTCCGATCATGTCGCTTCTTTACTTTTCGAACCATTTCTGCTGATGTTGCTGTTTTCATCCTTTCTTCTACCCATTAGTTTTTAGTTCTATTTTTTGACCTATTGGAAATGCAAAGAGTATGTGAATGTGGCACCTATGACTCTCAAGATTTTGCTGGGTGGATGATGTCTTAAGTTCGTTCATAAATCTATCCCTAAGTACGATTTCATCAATGCCCGCCCCCCTCATCCTACTTTCCAGAATTTCCATTCTAGCCTTCTTGAAAAAAGTTAAATTTAATCGATATTCGTTGCTCTTCTTCCCCTTCTCCAGACTAGTGTAATCTTTCGTAACCTTCTTAAAATGAAATATTTGTTTGTTCAACATCTTCAATTACCCATGCGCTTGTGTTGCTGATAATGTTGTTGCATGTTCCTACTCTATATTTCTTTAATACTTCCGGCCTTTTAGGTTTAGAGTTTTGTAAGATATTAAATTTCCATTTTCCATGTTTGTCAAGAGATAAATTCTTTATCGCAACTTTGTTTTCCAATAGGCAACGGCGGGGAGCAGTGGGCAAAAAGAGGTGTAGTTGTAAATAATTTTACGGTGTGTCTAGTATCTGTATCCAAACAAATGTGCGTCGAAGAAGAAGAAAACTTTTGCTGCAGCGTATCTGAGATGTCGTTGTTGTTTTTTCTGTGTTGTTGTTAGAATATAGATTTTTATAGATTTTATGACAACACCAAGCAATTAAATACACACGTACATGTTTATGTCATCATTAAGAGTAACAACCAGGCGACCAGCCTAGCAGCAACATTGTTCCCGGCAAGTGTGGCATGCCTTACCCAATATTACTCTTTTTCTCTCGCCGTCTTCGCGGCATCTTGGCTGGCAAGCAGCATACAATCAATGTGTAAAATTTTATTCAAAATTTTCTACTTTTCCAAACAATTTCCCACCTCTCCTCTTTTGGCCAGCCGGAGGCATAAAAAATACAAACGACACTACAAATTGCTGCAACAATGTTGCAAGAATTTTGTTTTGCTTTACTTTTTATATTGCCACTCACTTCTTTGTGTGTAGTCTAAAGGAAGTGACAACGGACATGATGTCTTTCAGCGGACCCGCAAGGAAAATTTAGAAACGTGAAGCGTGAACATTTTGTGTGGGTTGTTTGGTAGCCAGGAATGCTGCTCCAGTAGGCAGAACTGTAAATATTTGCTACTATGTTGTCTATTCTAAATTGTGGCGAAACGAAGTGGTAGTAGAAGCCATGCCTTGTTTTAAATGTATTTATTTCTTGTCAAAGATACAAATCAATTTTTACAATTTGCATAAGAATTATTCGAGAGCCAATGCAAGTCAACTGGATTTGATGTGAGGACAGAAGTGGAGACAGACTTCCATTTAATCATTTATTTAGACTCTTTTTAGGATACCTATAAAAACTTAGTTCAGGTCATTAAATTTCCATAGACCACCTGAAGGGGGTCTCCGTAGACCACCTAAAATGGGGTCTCTATAGACCACCTAAAATGGGGTCTCTATAGACCACCTGAAAGGGGGTCTCTATAGACCACCTGAAAGGGGATCTCTATAGACCACCTGAAAGGGGATCTCTATAGACCACCTGAAAGGGGATCTCTATAGACCACCTGAAAGGGGTTCACTATAAACCACCTGAAAGGGGTTCACTATAAACCACCTGAAAGGGGGTCTCTATAGACCACCTAAAAGGGGGTCTCTATAGACCACCTGAAAGGGTGTCTCCATAGACCACTTGAAGGGGGTCTCCATAGACCACCTGAAGGGGGTCTCCATAGACCACCTGAAGGGGGTCTCCATAGACCACCTGAAGGGGGTCTCCATAGACCACCTGAAGGGGGTCTCCATAGACCACCTGAAGGGGGTCTCCATAGACCACCTGAAGGGGGTCTTCATAGACCACCTGAAGGGGGTCTCGATAGACCACATGAAGGGGGCCTCCATAGACCACCTGAAGCGGTCTCCATAGACCACCCGAAAGGGGGTCTTCATAGACCACCTGAAGGGCGTCTCCATATACCACCTGAAAGGGGGTCCCTATAGACCATTTGAAGGGTGTCTCCATATACCACCTGAAAGGGGGTCCCTATAGACCACCTGAAGGTGGGTCTCTATAGACAACCTGAAACGAGGTCTCTATAGACCATCCGAAAGGGGGATCTATAGACCACCTGAAACGGGGTCTCTATAGACCACCTGAAAGGCGTTCACTATAAACCACCTGAAAGGGTGTCTCTATAGACCACCTGAAAGGGTGTCTCTATAGACCAACTGAAAGGGGGTCTGCCTAGACTCCTAATTGGGGTCTCTCCTAATGTCCTCCGAATTCATTCTTCTCAGAAGTCCCTAAAAATTAAACCCTGGAATACTGGGAAGGCATATCTTTCATTTTTGGAGACATTTTTATCCGTTTTATTTGCTTCCAGTCGGCCCAGTATTTCCCCGTTTTTTCTTCTTGATGTTCAAAACCATTGTTTTCTCCTGCATTATTTTTAGCTGGTTTTTGGTCCGTTTTGCATTTATACCTAGCAAAGTTATTATTAGTTCCGGTCTTGTATTTTCTAAGAAATAAAAATTTAATACTCTTTGAACCTGACAGCCCATATAGGCGGTTAAGTAAGTTTCGTTTTCCTGCATTTTGTCATACCTGCACAAAACTTAGTGCAATTTCTGAATGTGCAGGAAAACAAAAACACTGTGTTCAATTTCAAAATATAAAACTTACAATCAGATTCAATTGATTATAACAAACTTTCGGAATTATTTTGCCAAGAAAAAGTTAGATTGTAATTTCCTGATAGTCCTTTGATTTGTAATGCAAACAAAAAAACTTTCTGTTCGACATCATTGCATTTGTTTGGCTCTTCGTGTGTGCGTGCAGTGAACGCATTTTTCTTTTTCCTTTCCTTATTTCTATTTCGAGTTTCTTCTCTTATTGTCGGAATTTTTATTGGCAAACCTTGGCCATTGGATAACGAATTTATTTTACTTCCTCCTCAATTGAGGTCTATCGGAGAAATTCGTAGTTGGGCATTGCGTGTTTATTAGCCGTTTATTGGCAAATACTTACAAAATACTTAACATCCGAGGAGGCCTTCATTGCTTGAATTATCTTTATCTAAATTGGATTTTCTTCTTCCACCGAGAGGGTTAAGAGTTAATCCTTCCTAAGATGGCATTTAAAGTGAGCAGTAACATAAGAAATTATTTTTTGTTTTTAAATTCGTTTATCAAATTCCAACTCCGCATTTAAACAATTTGCCCTTGAATTATTTTCAAAAGTTTATTGAACCTCCCCCGTTCTAAAGTCTTCTTATCCAAACTAAAGCCAACCATCCACGCCTCCCCTTTTTGGCAATTCAAAAAGAATTTTGAAATTTTTGTGATAGGAAATTATGTCGGATAATAAGCGTGATGGCTGTTTTAATTTAATGTTACATTGATAACGACCAATGAAATATCATAAAAATGCCACTGACCTTTATGTTGCTCTTGTATTTGATAATGATGTCGGTGATGATGGTGGTGTTGGTGTGGTGGCGGTCTTGTTGGTGGTAGTGCTGATTGTCGTAGTTTTGGGCCCTACTCAATAATTATTGTTTACAATCAACGAAAAAAATTGTTACATCAATCATACACGCACTTCATGGACATAATTGTAACCCCGCCACCCCTCTAACATATGTTCAATGTGAGGGGATGGTTAAATACATACCATTCACAGTGATCAATAATATTTACCAATTGAAGTTATAGACTATAAATGAATGTTGATTGAGTATTTATTCTGAACTTTTATTGGAAAGGATATGGCAAAGACAAAACTTGGAGTGTAAACATATAATATTTCCTTAGTAAAACAGTATGGTAGGGAAATCCGCGTAAAGATTAAAGAAGTTTTTACATTTTTCCCCATAACGAAAAATTAAGTTGCTGGAGGCCCTTAGGAAACTCAAATGTTAACTTACAGGGAATTAAAAAAGTATTTTCTATGGCTAATGATTCTTAGCCTCAGACTCATACGGAAAAAAACTTCCTCATAGAAATAACGTTTTTAGTCGCCATGTCTGTTTTTACGAAAGGTCAGGAACGAAACATTGAAAATATAAATTCACTCCTTTTGAGATCTCCCATTGCAACAAATCAAACCAAAATCCATTACCAAAAAAAAAAAACTACTTTTTCCTACTTATTTTGCATAGATAATGCAAATTTTAACAAGTAAAAAAGCAGAAAGTTCGGCCAGTCCGAACTTTGAATACCCTCCACCATTTGGAATCGGGGTGATGACCTGGACCTGCATAAAAAATTTTCTGTCACAAGCAAAATTTGAAGCAACTCCGGTTAATAATGTCTCTAAAATCATCAAAATATCCAATATTGGGGGGTACCGTTGTATGTGGGCTATACGATATCGTAGACCTATATAGACATATCTCTTCCAGGGGGTTAAGCGCTTATAAGGAACTTCTAGTATGAATTTGTAGACAATTCCATTGAAAAATGTAGCTAAAATTATCATGATATCGAATAAAGGGAGATACCGTTATATAGGGATATACGATATCGTGGACCTATATAAACAATGCAATTATTATACTCTTAAAGTGATCAAAAGGAACTCCTTTTGTGGATTTTCACACAATTCCATTGAGCAAATGTGGCTGCAATCATTAAAATACCGAATATCGGGTGTACCTTTATATGGGGGCTATACGATATCGTGGACCGATATAGCCCATCTTGACGTAGATCGAACTTGACCTGCCTGCAGGCAAAATACTGATCTGTGCAAAAATATAGCTTCCTAACTTAATTTGTTGTGACTCTAGCGTGATTAAAACAGACGGACAGACGAAAGGACTTTTGATGAGTTACAAACGAAATAACGAACTTGATATACCTTCAATTCTATGTATGGTGGAGGATATAAAAATCTTTCTCGTATATGCAAAATCATGCATTAAGCATATGTATCCAATTTGCCTATTTTGTTACTTCCTATTGCTTAGCCGGTTTTTGGCAAATAATTGTTAAACTTCACCAGAAACCTCGATTTAACGGGCATTAACACTTCATCTTTGGTAACTACAATCGGACATTTGTCTTATCGGGAGTAATTGTTCAGGGATGCAGTTTTGTAAGGAATCTCTTTGAAAACTCGACCATACATTTAATTATTTTAAATTTACCATGAAATACTTTGGACTGCAAATGGTATTTAGGGTTCCTAACCTAGACTCGGACCCCATGTAAAATTACGCCGAGTGGACTGTAATTGAGACAACAAATAATCAGTTATTTGCAAGCTTCTATACCGATAATAACCCTAACTTTGTGCAAAGCTTAGTGAGGATCAGGCAATAATTACGTCCTGTAGCGTGATTACAAATTAACATGGACCGACAGATAGATACACAAAACTAAATCGAATTAGCTTGGCGACATAGTAATAATTTCCGAATCTCCGAATTTCATTGGATTGAGACTTCCAAACTACTTTTTTTTCTAAGTTCTCTGTTTTTCAAGACCTAAACCTTTATCTGAATCCAATTAGCTCGGCAAGAAAAAGTAGTCTGCATCTAATGAAATTCAGTCTAAAAGATAAAATTCGTTACTGAAATAAAGTTTCTAAATTATATTGAAATCGGTTAGATTTTGAATATAGCTCCCCTATATATTTTCGGTCGATTTCACATATTTGATGCATCATACACGATATGTATATCTGAAAAAGATATACGTATCGTGTTTGATGCGTGATGGAATATTTTTTTTTAACTTATTCTTAATGGAATAACTTTTTTCTGGAAAATTCTCACCAAAATGCTTTGTACGCTTGTAAACAATATAAAGATCTGTCGCTGGAATAATTTTAACAGCTGTCGACGAGTGGCTTAGAAATGGCAGCAATGTGAAGTTGGTTGCAGTTTTTTCATCTCACCCTGTATGCCCCCTCTCTAGCCATAATAATATTTGTCATAAAAATCTATATATCTGACACGAAACCAATATTTATAGTTGTATGAACTTAGCTCTTAAAATACAGCATTCCGATAAATGGAAACATATTTTGAAAGCAAAAAAATATTTTTTTTTGTCCGTAATAAGATTGAATTCACTAAAATATGTATATAAACTGTTCTTCCACTTTGAAAGTACTTTCAAAAACGCCCCATTCTTCTCAATGTAATTTTTGAAAATATATTAATTCTCATTTTTATTTTGTTTCAGGTAATTGTTACATGCATGTTATCTTGTGGGTTAGTAAGTATTACTTTCCTTCAAAACAAAAGGCTTAATATTATGACCCCTTTGGAAAGAAATATTGTATCACTCTTTATTTTTTTTTAGCAATTTTTTTTAGCAAATTGTAGCTTAGTTTGTATATATGTATACACTTTTATTTAGTTGCAACATGAGGCTTTTGGTAGCACTGAAGTACAATATTAGAATTTGAGATGAATATAAAACTTAATTTTAATATTTTTAATTCATTTTTCATTGGCATTTGATGTTTCTAACAGGCCTTTCGTATTATTTTCGAGTCTTTACCATAGGTTTTTTTTCCTAGTAATCCAGTTCTAATTCTAAAAATAGCATTCCATCAAAATATTACTTCCTTGTTATCTTTAACAATTTCCTTCGCAAACAAACAGCTTCATCATTTGTTAGTTGTTTCTATTAATTTCAAAGTACAGCTTCATTATTCTCTATTTAATTCTAAATTTAATTTATGGCAAAGAATTGGTGTCATAGTAAATTTATCTGCAGTTTTTGTCGTGCAAAGCCAGCCGCCTCTGCTTGTGGCAAATTATCAACTTTGTGTTCTTGTTCTTTTTTTTTTGTTTCATTCTATTTTGCATTGCCAACGAATTGAGTTCATTTCCACAATTTATTCAATAACGCTTAGAAATGCCTTTGCGTGTCGTCTGGGTGAAGAAGTAAGAGATCACTTCATTTCATGGACTGAATGGAGTACAATCTTAGACTGGCTGACGGCCGGTCGTCGGTGTGCTTTGCTAATAAAATGCATGTTCTTATTTTCTTCTCTATTATTATCAGTCCCCGGGAATGCCAACTAACAACTAATAGAAATTTACTCTTCGGGGAGCAGTGGCTTGCATGTTTGTGCCATTTTCAAATGCTATACTTGGAAGTCATGTTACGAGTATTTCAATTTCTCCTCTCCTTTACAAAATGTCCCCAACTTGAAGCCAAGAACCCTTCAACGAAGGCGAGAAGCAGCCATAGCATTTTGAGTTTGACATTTCCTTTTCCCGGTGTTCATTTATCCATTTGCCGTTTGTCTGGACATTTATCTCGTTGTGTCTATGGAAAGCTTTGACAATTGTCATTCTAACTTTTGTTTTCTGTTAATTAAAACTTAAAATAACATTGAAATTGGTCATGCCAACAAAATGTTGTGGGCTATTATGGAAAATATTTGCACTCGACCGTTGTTGGTTGGTCTACAAGTTTCATTTTGTAGACCTTTTTTTTTGTTTTGTATACTACCAATATCATCATGTCCATAAATTGCATGAAAATGTACACAAAAGATAAGAACTACAAAGAAAGAAGAACATTTGTTGTGGACTCGTTTTGCATTTGTTTGGTCATGTCAATAAATAGGTGTGGGCTGATTGAAATATTTAATTAAGGATTTGTAGAAGAAAAGTAGTTCTTGTTTATACTAAAAGTCTTAATAAAAGAGTACTATTTTCTATAAATAATTAATTTAGAAAAAATTCATCCTCAGTTGCTGAGGATTTTTTCTATTGAAAAAATCGTCGTACGGACACCGCTAGATCGACTCCAAATGTCCTGAAACGGGTTTGGTCCAAAGAGACCTAGGGTCTAAAACCGTTATTTCGACTAGGCACGTTTTGACCTATCAAATGATATATACCCTCTCTAGCCATATGGCTGAGGGTATAAAAAATCTTTTGTAACTCAGTAACTGAGGATTTTTTATACCCTCAGTCATATGGCTAGAGAGGGTGTATATCATTTGATACGGCCAAAACGTACCTAGTGTAAATAACGGTTTTAGACCCTAGGTCTCTTTGGACCAAATCCGTTTCAGAACATTTGGAGTCGATCTAGCGATATCCGTCCGTCCGTCGGTCTGGCCGGTGCACACGATAGCTCTCGAAAGGCAGTATCCGATTTGGTCCAAATTTGGTATGTCGTAATATTTTTGTCAAACTTAGATCGAGTTCGGAGATGGGCAATATCGGCCCACTCCATCTGGTACCTCCCCCACAAAAGATAGAAATTTTCAAAAAATATATTTTTTTGCAAAAAATATATTTTTACAGGAAGAGAAAGGATCATCCGATTTTGCTCCAACTTTACAAATCCTAATATTTGCATCAGTGCTATGTCAGGAGTGAAAATGGACAATATCGGTCCACTTCATCAAGTACCTCCCCCACAAATGGTCAAAATTTTGAATAATTACAACTCTCATAAAATGTGATGTAAGAGTCCGATTATCTTCAAATTTCACACATCCTAATATTTATATTCATTTATATTTACCCATTTATATTTATCTGGTGTTAAGATGGAATATATCGGTCCACTAGATTTGGTATTAAGACGGAATATATAGGTCCACTTCTTCTGGTACCTCCCCCACAAAAAGTCGAAATTTTGAATACCCATTAAGCTCATAAAACTCGAAATTAACATTCGATTCCATTTAGACTGGGCACATCTGAATATTTTCAACACAGGATCTGTTATAAAGACGGTAGAGATCGGTCCACTCCTTCTGGTACCTCCCCCACTAAGAGTAAAAGTTGTAAATAATCAAAACGTATATAAAATTCGTAATAAGCCTCAGATTCTCTTTATATTTCACACATTCAAACATTTTTGCTAACGCAAGATTTGTTGTGAAGATGGGATATATCGGTCCTCTCCTTCCAGTACCTCCCCCACAAACGAATAAAAATTTTGTATATCTATGAAGTTCATAAAAAGCGCAATCAACATCCGATTCCATTCCAGACGTGGTACATCTCAATATTTCCATCAACACAAGATCTTTTATAAAGATGGCAGAGATCGCACACATTTCTTTTGCTACCTGCCCCACATAGGGTTTAAGATTTTGAAAAACAAAACGCTCAAAGAAAGCGAAATAAGCATCCAACTCTCTTCAAATTTCACACATACAAACATTTTTGTTAACACAAGATCTGTTTATGAAAATGCTATATGCCAGCGAACCCCTTCTGGTACCTCACCCACAAAATGTCGGAATATTCAATACTTTTATCTGTCATAACTTGCGAAACAAGTCAAGTTCTAAAAATTATCACATATCTCCTATAAAGTGAAAGAAGTTACCAATTTAGTCGAATCCTGGCACGTCGCAATATTTATATCATATACAGGGTTGCCCATATTCGACGGACCTTTGGGCCCATTCCAATCGACGAGGCTTGTCCGCAGGCAACATTCTTTGCGTCAATTGAATTTTGTACGGGAACAAATGCAAATCAATGCGAATAATCCGTTGGTTCATGGTAAAAATCTGCTTGGACTGATGCTTCAAACGCGGTATGTCATTAAGCGATGTGACATCTCTGTCAAAAGTTATGGCCTTGCCAGATGGGTCCGTCGAATATGTATATTTAGGTCCGATACGAAATGGACAATATTGGGCAATTTCTTTGGAACCTACTCCATAGAGGGTCGACAATTTCAATAATCATAACAGAAGTCAAAATATATTTAAATAATCGAATATTGCCTCAGGGTATACATCTGTCGACCAAACCGACTGATATTTTTAACTTGTTTGTATAGAAAAAAGTCGTCCTCAGTTACTGAGGATTTTTCCGGATTCGTCCTCAGTTACTACACTTTTTTTTCTATAGAAAAAATATGGTTCTGGGTTAGTGAAGATTTTTTTCTATAGACAAAATTCGTCCTCTACAGAAAAAATGCAGATTTCTTTCTATAAACAAAATTCGTCCCTCAGTTACAGAGGATTTTTTCTATAGAAAAAATTCGTCTTCATTTATCATAGTTTTTTTATAGAAAAAATTCGTCCTCAGTTACTGGGGATTCCAAAAAAAGTCGAAGATAGAATATTTTCCCATTTTTTCATTAAACCTGTTGGTTGCTTCAGGATTCTTTCTTTTATATGGGGTAATCTATTTTCATTAACTGCTTGTTTTTAGTGTTGTCCTAAGCTTTTTTTGTTTTTGGTTTTCTAATTGCATTCCACCGACCAAATTGTAGTTGTAGCCGTTGTCGGTGTTACGCTAATCAGTAAACTAAACACTCGTAACTTGAGGTCGGACAGGGTGACACCGTCAGTGTCATTTGTTAGCTGGCTTAAATGGTATTGTCACGTATTTGTTTTTTTTTTTTCACCTCCTACCACAATCTGCTGGCTAACATTTTCTAATTGTGGTGGATGGTCGAGAATAAATAACAGCCTAATGGGCGATAAGTTGGTGTTGCATTCGATTCTAATTTAGATTCTATCAACTAAATATGTAGGCAATTGTTATTACAGATCTAGATTCGATTAGAATCATTAAGGGGGTAGGTGGGTTGATTGTTCAAACTGTTGCTTTATAAGGACATATCCAGGTCTATTATTTTCAATTATGGGAACGATTTTTTTTTTAAAAACTATATATTTGATATTCTAAGTATGATGCATACTTTTAGGCAAAATCATTGACCTATTAAACATAGTTTGAAGTTGAATTATTCTATTATATTTGTATTTAGGTCCTTCAACAGGTAAGATACTTGTACTTTTACCAGTTTTTCTGAGGAGAAATTTTATGTGCTCTGTACTTATTTTTTTATAAATAAAAAAACTAGCATATCCTAGTTATATAATTTATTCCGGCCGGTAATCTCAAATAACAAGGCAGCAGAGCCTTTCCTTAGTTTATGTATTTAATAATTAAATTTCTGTAACCAACATTGCCATACCAAGCCCCTTTTCGCCCTATTGTTAAGTAATTATATAAGGTTATGAGTGCACGTTAAGAACATGAGCTTTGTTTTGTTAAGAAAAAAAAAAAAAGAATCAAAAAGCCCCTAAACATAAAACTAAACCAGGGTAAATAACGATTGCAACATTTGTCCGGAATAGCATGACTGAAACCCAACAACAATCATCAAGGACAGCAGACAATGAGACGCTTTTGTTTACAGAGCTTCCTTCCTTCCTTTTCCGCTTCTCTGCGCACACACAAACTATGCTTGTATATTAGTGGGTTTTTTGTTTTGGTTCTTATTTTCTTTATTTTGGTTTACAACTTATGTGTGTGTGTGGGGGGGGGGGGGGCGTTGGGAATGTGTCATGCTACTGGAAGACATACGGCTAGGGTTCGTTCTCTCGAATTAACAGCCATTAAAATTACATTTGCCATGTACAGGCAGCAGCTGAACGAACAGAAGCAGAAAAATCAATACTTCCAAATTAGCTTTTTTTGGGGCTCGTCGTCGTCGTGTTGCACTCATCAAAAGCCAGTGTTGCTGGAAAATGATTGTCTATGGTTTCTTCCATAAAAAATTTAGCATATGATTCACACGCCCACACCCGTTCATTTGAGAAGCCAAAACGACATCAATATCAACCATGACAAAGTTTTAAGGGTAACATCTTGTTCTAAATTGCGTTTCCAAAGCTGGGGCAGGGAACTCTGTGGGCTTGGTGTCTCCATGCGCCACCACAGTACACCCCCTCTTTGATTTCAGTTTTATGTTTTGTTTATGAAAATCGTAGTATTTTTAAGGTTTGTTTAAAAATTTGAATTGGAAATTGAATTATGTTTTTCCAAGACGATGGATTGAATTTGGACGTATGTATGTTAACCGTGTTGCATGTGAATGACACATTGTGTGAATAAATAATTATAAATTTATTTAGGTTGGATATTTTTAGATCTTTTTATCTACGTACTTAGGAAACCTTTTTTTTGTCCTTTCTGTAGACTAGTGCAGGAAATCCTATGATTTCAACAGAGATTAAGTAGTTTACCTGGCTAAGATACAAATTGTCTCAGATTCCAGGCCTTAATGGATCGGTTGTAAATATAAATATTGGAGAATTCTTTAAAATCGTCTTTAAGATCAATTTAACATTTATCTATCAGAAAATGGTGGAATATTACTTTGGTTCAGAAGGGTTTAACAGATAAATTAAGAGTAGGAGAGCGGGAAATGCAATGTATTGTACAATAAAGTTTAAAAGTATATCAATAAACAACTACACTGAGGGAAAAATCCCGTTGCGAAATCAAGCACGTATGTTGTCATTTTCGCAACGACCCGTTGTTATATTTTTCAACAACGGCTGTTGGTGAATTGTGCACGAACGTGCTCAAATTGACACCGAGACGTGGTCAACTTTCGGTACCAACAACAGCCGTGCTTAATTTGTCCATTTGTAATATTGGTAATTGCAGCCGATTACACACGAGTAAAAAATGACAACGGTGGTGCATGATTCACACACGGTCGTTGTCAATATGACACCGGTCGTGTATGAATTATGCACCACCACCTGCATAATGATGCACCACCGTTGTTACTTTGTACACCGACGTGCATGAATCGTACACGATCGTTGCCATTTTAGCAACTACCGTGTATGAATCATGCACCACCGTTGTCATTTTTTTTACTCGTGTGCAATCGGCTGCATATTTACCATTTTTTCCGTGTTATTGAAAGAGAAAGGACGCATTGTGCAAAAAATTTATTGAAAATGAATAATAATTCGCAAGATCCTCAAAATATCATTGGTGAGTTGTTAGAAATCGATGGCAATATTGTTGTGGTTCGCGATACAAACCATTGCAGCAGTCAAGATGCGGAAAACAATGAGGACGATTATATGTTAAGGGAGTTCTTAAAAGGAATAAATATGGAGTCGCTTTTTGAACAATTAAAAGGTAAGTAAATAAAAATGAATTTTTCAGTTAATCAGTGTAATTAACAAAGAATTTTCTTTTTTGTTCTTTTAGCATCACATGTAACATTTCGCAGCTTGCAGTACTTGAAAAAAGAAGATTTAAAGGAAGCAGTGCCACCATTGGGACTGCGTGTTGAATTCAGAGAAAAGCTCTTTGCTTGGAAAAAACGAAAGGTACGTATTATTTGTTTTACAGAGTTGAACTCAGTATTAATATTGTCATAACAATAGCTCGGGATTGATGACGAAACTATGTCAGTTCCATCTAAAATAGGTGAATGGTGGAAACGCAACGAGACACCTGCAAGTACTCCTGGTACTCCCGACACTACAGGTTCGAACTGCTCAAAAGCCAAAGGAATTTTGTCAGAGGTAAGGTAAGAGTAATATTTGTGTAAGCATAGTTAATGTAGTTTTTTTATTTAATATAGGATCTAACGGAATTGTTAACACATACCTCGAAGGGGAAACTAGCGCTTGAATGTAGTAGCGTTAATAAGAAATTAAGTGACGAGCAAAGAGATGATATAATTAATATAATTATTGAAGATATTTTAACCAACAATGTTACTCTTTACACTCAAGACTATATGCGCATATTGGATGAAATTTGTTCCGTTTTTCCTCTTGAAAACGAAATGAGGGTAAGATTAACAATATAAACAACGTATCTGATTATGTAGTTTCTTAACTTATAATATGTCTTTATTTTTAGGATTATTATTACATTTCAAGAAAAGGAAAGAACAACGCAAGCGGAAAACTTTATGCCAAGTATAGAAACAAGAAGTCCAAAAGAATAAAGCTTTTGATTTCCGAGCCTAGCACAAGCAAAGCAGCAACTCACACATCTCCTAATTTTTGTAACAAAGATGTTCCCGAAATTGATGAATCAGTTGAAAATTCATTGAAAGCTTCCTTACTAAGAGAATGTAATGATTGGGGATCGATCTGCGAAAAATGGAAAAGATCTTTTAACATACGGCAAAGAGATATAAAAAATTTAAGTAGCCATACATTTCTCCTTGAATGGACGAAGTTGTCCGATGCAAGAGCTTCAGAATTGGTAAGTAGCCATGAGCTATTTATTTGTATATGGATACTAATGTTTCGTTTTAGGTCAACATTGATTTCGATATTATGTATCCACAGAAAGGCAATCTTCTACTTTCTAAATGGGACCAATTTAAGAAAAAAATTTACAATTATTATGGGAAAAATATTCATAACGAACATTGCAAACAACTCTTCGCAAATGTTTTGACGGCAAGCAGCATAGGTAAATTTTAATTCCTGATTTATCATAAACATTAAAAGTAATATTTATTTTATATTTCGGTTGCAGATGCTCAAGATTATATATACGCAATACTGTTGAATTCAGTTTTACCATCACCTGCTAGGTTTAAATGTGGAAACGGTAAATTACGAAAAAAAGTAACAATAGCTGATTCGCAGGAAAGTTTCGTACTGCGACTACCGACAATTAACGATTATAAAAGGCAAATTGATACAGTCACTGAAAAGTATTACAATGCTGGATTAACTATACAGCCATTTATAATTGTGGAGGGTTTGTCCGATTTCAATATAAAAGGTTTTTATGTTTTTTTTAACCACAATTTGTTAAAATTTCAATCGTTCCTCGAATGTTTAGATACATGTTTTAAAATTTTTCATGCACTTTCTTTAAAATATGGAAAAGTTTATTTCAGATTTAAGTTAATTTAATTTGTTTCTATACATTGAATATATGTAATTCGAATTGTTTTGTTAAATCAAATATGTATTTATATTGAATTTATGTAATTGGTTTCGTTCAATAAAATACTTTTCAAAAAATGTCGTTTCTTCTACTAAGGGTATAAAATGGAAAAGGAACGGATATCAAAAAATGACCACCATTGATTTCAATCTGACAACGGGCGTTGACAATCCGACAACGGAGCGTTGACAATCTGACAACGAAGCGTTGACGATCTGACAACGAAGCGTTGACAATCTGACAACGGGGCGTGCTCGAAATGACCACGTATGTGCTCATTTCATGCACATCTGTTGTTGAAATCGTTGCCAAAATCTCGGTGTCAAAATGACAACAGCGTGCTCATTTTGACACCAAACGTGGTTGATACACTATCATACACGGATGTGGTCATTTCATACACGGATGTTGTCATTTTTTCTCTGGGTGTACAGAGTATATAAAATAAGGTTGAAACTACTACTTTAAAAACCTGAGTATGAAAATGAAGACTTAGGGACAAATGAAAGGCCTCTAAGGTACTTTCTAAGGTACTTTCCTAAGGTACTTTCCGTTTGTAACATTCTTAAATATTCGTCGTAGACTCCATAAAGTATATATATTCATAATCAGCATAAATTCTGTCGATTTAACGATGTCCGTCTGTCTGTCTGTTGAAATCACGATACAGCCCACATTATTTGACGTAGAGCGCCAAAATTTAGCAGAGCAATTTGTATTGTGTCTAGGATGGTTGGTATTGAAAATGAGATATATCGGTTCACGTTCTGGTATAGTCCCCATACAATGGTACCTCCCGATATTCGGTGTTTTGATGATTTATGCCACATTTTTTCACGGATTTGTCTGAAAATTGATATTTGTAGGTCATAACGGGTCCCTGTGCGTGTAGCAAAACATTGCATGTATAGGTCCACGTTTTGGTATAGCCCCCATATAAAGGTACCTCCCGATATTCGGTATTTTGATTATTTTTGCCACTTTTTTTCGGATTTCTCTATAAATTGGTATTTTTTGGTCATAATGGGTTCCAGCTCCGGTGGCGAAACCTTGCATGTATGGGTCCATGATTTGGTATAGCCCCCATATAACTGTACCTCCCGATATTCGGTATTTTGATGGCTTTTGCCACATATTTTCACGGATTTGTCTAAAAATTGGTATTTGTGGGTCATAATGGGTCCCAGTTCGTGTGGCGAGTCATTGTACTTTTAGGTCCACGTTTTGGTATAGCCCCCATATAACGGTACCTCCCGATATTCGGTAATTTGATGGTTTTTGTCACATTTCTTCTAATGTTTCCTGTACCCTAAGGTGGAGGGTATTAAAAGTTTAACCCGGCCGAACTTAATGTTTTTTACGTGTTTTGCCATAATAGATTCAATCTATTAAGAGCCCAAAGTATTATGGCGTAAAAGTTAGAATCGAAAATCAAGAGGTACAGTTATATAAAGACTATATGAAAACTTGAACTTATGGAACTTATTTTTAATATCAAATAGTGGAGTATAAACATTGCTTACTCGTTAAATACATTCTTATAATGGAGGTAAACCTGGTAAAAATCCTCAATGTAACCATACTATAACTCTCTCAGTTAAAGGTTAATTCTACATTTGATATATATATATATATATATATATATATATATATATATATATATATATATATATATATATATATAAATATATACTTTTAAGATTTCCCTATATATTTTAATCAGTTACTCATTTTGCAATATGTTTCGTTCTTAAAAAATCCCTGTAACATTTTATCATCGCGTGTGTGGTGCATACTTTTAGGCAACACATGTTGCCTAACTCGTTATTTACATTTTCAATGATTCTCCCAAAAGCATCGCGTTATACAGGGTGAGATAAAAAAACAGCAACAAAGTCAAACGCCATAATTTTTACATTTTTATTGAATGAAGTCAAAACATGTCGAATATAGAATCACATTTTAGAATAATTTTAGATTTGTTCGAATTGGTCACCTTTGGCGCGAGTCATGGCCTTCAAACGGCCAATGAAACGGTCACACGCTGCCCGAATGTTGCTCTGCGGTATTTTCGCCCATTCCCAGCGAAGCGCTTGCTTGACTAGTGCCAACCTTGCTTTCCAAAATACTCCAGACACAATAGTCCAACGGATTGGAAATGAAGCGAGGAACCTCATTTTGTAACCATTCTTGGGTGGCGCGTGCTGAGTGCGATGGTGCTGTATCCCATTGGAATGTCCAAGGTCTGCGGCCAAAATGTTTGGGGTCCCAAGAATATTTTCGCTAAAATTATTAAAATCCGCCCATTAGTGTGTGGTGTAGGCTTTTAGGCGCCACATGTCCTTTTTTATTATTTGAACTTTTCGTTACAAAAAAAAAATGAAAAAAACATCACAGTGATACAATTGGCACATCCACGCCTTATATAAAAGAGATTCGTTTACAAAACGTAAGGAATTTCGTCAGCTTCTTTGTTGTATAGCTAATTATTATTAAATGTCAATATGCTTTATGGTGCATACCTTTAGGCGAGTCTTAAAGATTGTACTCAATTATTTTATCCGCTTCCATTTGTTTTTAAAGCTGCAAAGAATTGTTATCCTTTTGGATCTCTATCATTATAACACACCTCCCATCTGTGTGTGTGAGTGGTGCATTCACATGTTCTTTGACACATTATTTACATTTCCGTGATTCTTCCAAACAAAACCACCGGATTAAACACAGCAAAGCGTTTCGGTAGAAATCTTCCAACATCAATTTGCCACTTAAACGATGCTTCATGTTTCTACCAACTAAATATCCCATTCATGTGATTTCGTATTTTCGATCGTTCATTCCTTCTTAATGGGAGGTCAAACCATGAATAATGAGACCTTCCGTATATTATTATCTGTCATTACAATGACTTGGGTCATTTATTAATAAAACCAAACAACAACAACAAAAAAGTAACATGAAGCTTGACTCTTGGCTGTTTAATGTGGCACGTTTTTCTAGTCTCCCTTACATGAATGGCGGTGTTGTTGCTGCCACTCTGAAGCTAGTTGTTTTGTGTTTTTTTTTGTTTTCATTGTTGCAAGGCGGCAATTATCATTTATCACTTGCACAGATGTCATTGGCCCAGACATTGCCGTGGTTCTTGTTGTTGTTGCTGATGTTATTGTTCTTGATGGTGCTGGGGTAATGTTCTTTCCTGGTGTTCTTCTTCGATTGCAATAGCAGTGGTGTTGTTGTTTTGTCTTAAACATGAATGTCAACGTTTATCGCTGCAACTAGGTATAGCACTTTACCATGAAACTATGAAAAGAAACAACAGTAGTTAGTTAAAGCTTTAGTCACGACAAGAACAACAACCAACTGCCATTGAGAGTATTATCAGTACCGCCCGCCATGGATACTCCAAAGAGGAAATCTCTTTAATGGGATCCTTTTTGGCGGGAAAGGTTTTGCATTGTATTCAAAAAACACAAAGGCAGTGGCCATCATCTATGGGTTTACACCCAGCTTGATGGGAATCCAAACAGTTAACAGCAAAAATAAGTTAACCATGATTTCCGTGCAATGATGCTGATGCTTCTTTGGCATCAGCGGCTGCTTACATCTTGTTGTCGCTTTAAGTGCCACCCAAAAAGCGCCAATATTCATGGCCATTGCCAACAAGTTCTTCTTCAGAACTACTACAAAAAATTGCCACTTGTCAGATTTAGCTGTCCCGCCGCCGTTCTCCTCATTTCCCACTTGTCTGGAATGTTGCCACCAAAATGACACCGACAGACAATTTTTCTTCATTTTTTCGCTGTGTGTTGTTTCTTTGCAATTCATTTTTCCTGTTAAATCAGCTTTTGTTGTTTTGATTTATCAATCTTTGGGAATTTTATTAAAAAATACTTTGCTGTTGTTATGTTATTTTCCCCCGTGACAACAACAGTGTCGCAACTTTTGTTGTCTTTATTGAGAAAAATGGCATGTAAAAATTATTTCCACGAGGATTTGTAGTTGCTGGTAATATTCTTTGCTGGAATTTGCAATAGTTAAGGAATTTTATTTTGTTGTGCATCCAATTTTTTAACAAACACACACATACTAATACATTGTGAGTTGTATCTAGGCGAGCTCTTCAATAGAAAATAACCTTTTACTGCTAAGTCCCAACACTGTGCAACACAAAAAAAAAAAACAAGTAAAAAACAGCTAAGTTCGGGCTTTTAATACCCTTTGCCATTTCGAAGGAAATTAAAAAAGTCAAAAAAAAACCGTTTAAATGAAAACCATTATATGGGGACTATACGAAGACGTGGCATACGAAATTTGTTGTTCTCGGCTATAGTGCCCATTACGAACTTCAAATACGAAATTTGTTACAGTTACGGTAAATAATGTTGCATAGACTGTAGTACCCATTGGGATCTTTTAGTACGAAATTTAAAACTATTACGGTGAATAATGTTGCTGAAATCGTCAATATCGGAGAGTACCGTTATATGGGGGCTATATAAAAACGTGAACCGGCATGGCCCATTTACGAACTTAACCTGCCTACTGGTAAACTATGCATGTATGCAAAATTTTAGCCATCTTCTCAATTCGTTCGAAAGGTAGCGTGATTCCAAAAGAAAGACGGATATCGTTACATCGTCTTAGAATTTTACGCTGATCCAGAATATATATACATTGTAGGGTCTATTATGAATATTTCGAGGAGTTACAAACGGAATGATAAAGTTAATATACCCTCTATAGAATGGTGTAACGGTTACGAAAAAAATCCTGCAGATTATGAAAGTAGAGCTAAAAAGACACGAATTTCGACGTTTTGAAAGTTTACATCGTAAAGAGTCTTATGCTAATTTTCGGATTAAGATTCCTTGGAATCTGTGCAGGATATTTTGTTCGAAACTTTTAACCCTCAAGCGAATCAACAAAGGTGTATTTTTGGTCCCTTGTTATACCCTTAGCCATATGGCTAGTTATACCCTCAGTCATATGGCTATGGCTCATTTGATACGGCCAAAACGTCCCTTGTTATACCCTTAGCCATATGGCTAGTTATACCCTCAGTCATATGGCTATGGCTCATTTGATACGGCCAAAACGTGCCTAATAGAAATAACGGTTTTAGACTCTAGGTCTCTTTGGAACAAATTAATTTTAGGACATTTGGAGTCGATCTAGCGATGTCCATCTGTCTGGCTGGTCCGCACGATAACTCTCGAAAGTATCCGATTTGATCCAAACTCGGTACATCGTAATATTATTGTCAGACTTAGATCGAGTTCGGAGATAGACAATATCGGACCACTCCTTCTGGAACCTTTCCCACAAAGGGTCAAAATTTTGAATAATTATAACTTGTATACAATGTGAGTTAAGAGTGCGATTGTCTTCAATTTACACATATTACAATATATTTATTAATCCAAGGTCTGGTATGAAGATGGTACCTTCTGTTACTTGCCCCATAAAAGGGTCAACATTTAAAATATTCATGAAACTCATAAAACATCCTATTCCATTCAGACTTGGTACATCTCAATATTTCCATCAATGCAAGATCTGTTATAAAGATGGTAGAGATCAGATCAATTCCTTTCAGCACATTTGGAGTCGATCTAGCGATGTCCGTCTGTGTGTTTGTCTGTCTGGCTGGTGCGCACGATAACTCTCGAAAAGAGTATCAGATTTCATCCAAACTCGGTACATCGTAATATTATTGTCAGACTTAGATCGAGTTCGGAGACAGACAATATCGGTCCACTCCTTCTGGTACCTCCCCCACAAAGGGTCAAAATTTTGCATAACCAAAATGATGATAAAATCCAAAATAAGCTTCCGGTTCTCGTCATATTTCACGCATCACAATATTTTTATATTAACCCAAGGTCTGGTGTGAAGATGGTATATATCGGTCCACTACTTCTGGTACCTCCTCTACAAAGGGTCAAAACTTTTAATATACATCAAACTCATAAAACGCGATATGAACATCCGATTCCATTTCAATATTTTCATCAACACAAGATCTGTTATAAACCTGGTAGAGATCGGATCATTTCTTCTGGCACGTCTCCCACAACTGGTGCGTCTTTACAACTTGCTATATCTAGATATTTATTTCAACCAGAAACCTAAGATGAATATGGAATTTATGATTTCGCATAAAATTGGATATAAATGTTCGATTTTCTTGTAATTTTGTCCATAGCAATATTTAATGGAATTAGATGAAGTATGAATGGAATACTTCGGTCGAATATATCTGGCAACTCACGCACATTTTAAAATTTTCTAAAAATTATCACATTTCCCATACAATGTGAATGAAGTAGTCGATATAGATCCAACCTGGCACGTAGCAATATTTATACCATATTTATTTAGGACCGATGCGAAATTGACAATATTGGCCCATTCCTTCGGAGCCTGCTCCATAGAGGGTCAAACAATTGAATAATCATAAATAATTGAACATTGGATCAGTCGGGAAGAATATATGGTTAAAAACTCCCTATAAACGGGAAAAATATCTGCCATAAAATTCTACTATAGGCCCTAGAAGTCGTCAATTGTCTAAGTAAGATGTACACCCTTGACGACTTCTAGGAACTCTAGTAGAATTTTATGACAAATAAGTTTGTAGAGTATTTTGAATTGATTCGATCCCATTTAAAGCGAGTTTATGGCTCAAAACTATAAACGAAGTCATATATTAGCCAACATTGTTATCCTTCGCGAGAATTCCATATACGCTTTAGGATTGGAAAATGAAAATATATGTATAAATCAAAAAAAAAAAGTACTGCCTATTTTGTATTTCCACGAGATCCTCATTGTCTTGAACATTGAAACTGAACTTTTCCATGTTAACCCATCATTAATCCTTCCCTTATTAAAATTCATATTTTATACTTCCTGATATTAGTGGTTTTCCACGCTCAATCTACAGCAGCGTTTGTATTATTAATAAAAAATAGCATGTATACCAAAAACCGATACTACGCAATTGCACGAATATTTTCCCGAAGATGATCTTTCAAGGAGGAGTTAATGTTACTTTGAAGTTCCATAGAAATCCAATAAGAGAATTTCACGAACAAATCTTTCTAAACAAATGTTTGAATTGCCCAAAAAAGCGAAACGAAACGCAAGGGCACAAATGAAAAGAAATGTAAGAAAAATTGAAAAACCAAAAAACGTTGATGCCTTAAACGTGACTGTTATCAATACCACCACCAGCATAAGCAATAACACCAACCAACCAACACCATCGTTGTCGTCGTCACAAAAAAGGAAAACAAACCCCCCACTTTTCCAGTAATATTTTCAAAGATGAAGACTACGATGACGACGTTGATGATGACTTTGAAAAGCCAAAGCCATAGCCACGAATCCACAATTTTATAACAAGGTAACCCTCGGCAGTAGGCTGCAGCAGCAGCAGCAGCATCAACAACTGACTGGCTTCTTTTTGTGGCAACAATTGCGTCTGTTGTCTGTTACTGTCAGACAATGTGATATGCTTGGGTTAGGTATGCCAGCCAGCCAGCTAAGCAAGGTGAGATAAAACCAGCCAACCAGTCAGCCACCACTATTAATCCCATAACCACTGTCCCATCCTAGCCTACAATATGCCTCAGTAGTATCCTCGTACTGAATGGCTGGCTGGCTGGTTATTACAAATCGTCATATGGCTGCTGCAATTGCAAATAAATGTCTAGGCAATTGAATTGAAAATCTGCCTTAAAAACGCAGAGAGAAAAACAATTGACAATAATTTACAGTGTTGCCATTTGTGGGAATTAAAGGCGGCCAAATTTTTTCAATGGTATCAAAATTGTTGGGTACAAAATATAGTAACGCTCCCGCTATCGAAATCTGAGAACCTTTTGCCTGCTATTTGCACTTGCTAAACAAATAATCAGTCCAGAGGTGAGAGATAGTGAGTTTCTCATACAGAACTTTGATTGTACGCTGTAGTGGTAGTGTTTAGCCCATTTTATACCACTCGGCAATTGGAATAAAAATTATACTTCTTCAGTATTAATGTCAATGTTTGAAATAGTAGATAATAAGTACATCCATTTTGTTATAGTTCAGAATCAAACAATTTTTCTTTCCTCTGGATAAACTAGGTTGTTTCGTTTGGCTTAACCGTTTCTTTAAGAATTATAGCATTTTTGCTCCAATGTCGTTTTACTTTAATTGTTTTGATGCCCTTTTCACATTTTGAAAGTGCAATGTAATTCTGTCAAATAAAAAATTATTTCTGCAGGCTTTTGTAACTGAGAAATATGTTAATTATTTTACTTTCCACAATGAAAAAAATTCCAAAAATGTTTTTGTTAAAAAGAAAAATCTGTCAAAAATCGCAGAGAAGGAACAGGAAATAAACGAACCAAAGCAACTAGAATAAAATAAGCTAGATTAACCTAATTTACTAATTGAACAAGAAGACTGGATATAGTTCCAATAGGACTAGATCTTTTGAACTATGTCGTTCCAAAGATAACTAAAAACTAAAAAAAAAAACTAAATGATCTAAGGGAACTAGATGATCTAATGGAACTATTGGAACATACGGGACTGGAAAAATAAAAGATCTGGATATAGTTGCAATCGTTTCGTTTGTGGAATGGTTCCAGTTTTAAAGCAAAGAATCTTTACGACCAAAGGAACTAGTTTAACAAAAAATAAATAAATGAGTTAAGGGAACTAGATGAACCAATGGAACTAGTCGAAAATACGGAACTGGAAAAATAAAATAACTGGATACAGTTGCAATCGTTCCTTTTGCGGAAATGTTCCTTTGAACTATCTCGTTCCAAATGTAAATCTAAGTAACTAGCTGAACTATAGGAACAACATAAATATTAGAGCTTGATAGAGTTCTTGTTGTTCCTTTCGCGAAATAGTTCCTTTGAACAATTTCTTTGCAAATTTGAAGTATAGAATCTTTACGAACCAGAGAACTAGATTAAACTAAAGGAACTAAAAGTGGTAAGGGAACTAGATGAGTCAAAGGAACTAGAGGAACTTACGGACTTAGATGAACGCAAAATCTAGATATTACTCCGATCGATCCTTTCACAGAATAGTACATTTGAACTCTCCGGTTCTAAATATGAATCTAAGAAAGAAGAGAAACTTAGCGAACTTGATTAACTAATCGACGCAGATTATATTAGAGGATGAACTGAATTAACTGGATGAATATATGAGTTGGATATAGTTACGATCGTTCCTTTCCCTGAATAGTAACTTTGAACTATTTGGATCTGGAAGGACACAGCTTCAAAGAAGTTGCTGAATTAGAAATGCACTTTTATTTTTCTCTAAGAACTTAAAGCACTTCTGAAGTAAATGACATCCAATTTTATGCAAGTAACGTGGACTGTACGTATATTTATTGATTTAAGAACCCTTGCAACAGAAATATTTTGAACCTTAGCAACTAGAAAAACTAAAGGAACTACATAAATAAAATAGCTATTTATAGTTCTATTCTTTCGCGAAATTGTTGTTTTTAACTATTTCGAAGTTCAAGTGAGGAAACTGGATGAACCAAAGGAACTAGATTAACTAAGGGAACTATATGGAGCAAAATAAATTTTATGAATAAGAAAAATGGATATTGCTCCGATTGTTCCTTTCGCATAGTAGTTCCCTTGAAATATTTTCTTGTGGAAGGACACAATTTTAATGAACTAAAGGAACTAGATAAACAAAGAGACTACTGACATTTAAGTAACTAGATGAACTAATTGAACTACATGGGCAAAGGTCTGTATACGGTTCCAATCGTTCCTTTCACGAAATAACATTGATATATTTTTTCCGAAAATGAACCAAAGCAACTAAATGAACTAAAGGAACTAGCTAAACTATGAATCAAAGGAATTAGATGAACAAAAACCTGGATATTGTTCCGATCGTTCCGCTCGCGTACTTCTCATGAAATATTTCCTTGCGGAATGAACTAAAGGAACTAGATGATCTAAGGAACTAGATGAAGTGTGAATAATAGAAACTGGAGGAATCAAAGGAATTAGATGAACAAAAACCTGGATATTGTTCCGATCGTTCCGTTCGCGTAGTAGTTCCTGCGAAATATTTTCTTGCGGAACGACACAACTCTAACGAATGGTTCCTATCGTTGGTCTATTTTGTTCTGAAGAGGGACCAAAGAAACTGTATGAACCATAGGAACTAGATAAACATAATTGTTGAAAATAAATCCGATCGTTCCTTTCGCGGAATTGCAACTTTGTATTAATTCGTTTCGAATAGATAAAACTCTAATAAATTTTGCTGATTTATAATAATGGGATTTTATTTATTTATTTATTTTTTTTGGAAGGGTATACTCTTTTTTTGAAAGAAACGCTGAAACTTAAATGAATAACAGAAACATATTATTTTGTGGAAGTATTTATTCATCTCTTCGACGCCTAAATAGAATTGCAATCAATATTAAATTTATTAATTAATTTCTTTGACGTTTTCAATTTTTGTATCCCAAAATTTCAAATTTCCTCCAAAAATTTCTCTAAAAGTGGCAACACCACTCAAAATAGCATTGCAGGGTATATCAGAGGTGCAGTGACAATCCCAACAAACATAACTGAGAAAAAGAGCAGCAAACCTCTTCTATGACGATCATCAGAGCGCAACAGCTGTAAATGTAACTCCATTAACTTTTCGATATCATCATCATCGCCAGCATTGAATTGAAAGCAAACTTGCTTTTGGTGGCTAGCAGGCTGGCTGTCCGGCAGAGCCTTATTATGGCTTTTTCTTTTCTTGCTTGTAACGCAAAGATACTCTGCTCATTGTTTTGTTCGCAACAATTCGATTTTCGATTTCAGTGAAATTAATATGGGAAATATGTGCAATGCAAAACAAGACGTGGTTTGCAACAAACAAAAACAAATACAAAAAAAAAAAACACGATATTTAACTTGGCTGAAATGCAATTTGAAATGAAAAATAAAGAAAATTTGCGCCATGCCACCACACGGTGTAATGAACTTTTCTCCTTTTTCCATTTGTCTTTTCTTCTTCTTATTTTATTTTCAATTACATTTCATCATCACCAGCCAGCCAGCATCGTTGTGGTGCTATTGCGCCTGTTAACATGATCGGCAAATTGTTAAACCACGAGGCAGAGGACTCCGACAGAGGCTTGGGAAATATTATTTTTATTGTTATTATTAATTGTATGTAAACATGGGAAATGAAATGGAGATTGTTAACAACAAACAATCGACAGCAGCAGCAGAAACAGCAACATCACGAAGTTGTAAGGTTGCACACAAATGTTGGTTTTCAATATTTTGTGTTGAAGTTCATCTCAAGTTCAGAAAATATTTTGCCTTTTTTTGGTACGTCGAAGGACCAAAATAATAATGATATGATAATTCTTTCATGATCGAAGGATCAATTTAATTCATTTTACTAAACACATTTAGCAGAAAAAATTATCACACAATTATTACAAATTTGCTAAAAAAGAAGACACGTGTATCGGCGTTTTGAAAATTTATATCACACAGTAAACTAAATAGATGAGGCAAGTTCCTACCTATTCCACACATTTGAAAATTTTTGGATAAAGATTCTTTGGAATCGGTGCATTTTAGACATATATTTTGGTTAAAAATGTTAACCCTCAAGTGAGCCATCGAAGAGGTCTTATTGGTACGTTTTTTAAAATATGGTTAAAAAATCCCTTTTAACGGAGTCGTAGCATGGCAAAATATTCTACAAAATTATTTGCCACGAAGTTCTAATATAGGTTCTGGTCTATTTATAAGTCTTACGTAAATGAGAGGAATTCATATAAATTCAAGAGAAAATTTAGTCGTCCTTTGTGTGATTTTGTACAAAAATCTCCAAAAAATCAAAAAGTTACCAAAAAAATCTCAATTTCAAGATTTTTTGCATTAGTGTTAAAAAAATATTCTCTAAGTTTTCGATCAAAATTCTATTTACTTGGTATTGCTACCTTGATCTCAGACTATGACTGATTGATTGACTGACTTAGACTTTGATGCTGAAGTGCTTTGTCCAAGTCACGCCTGAAGCGAAGTGAAAAACAAACGCAGGATGTTTAAAAATTTACCTAAATTGATCGAAAACAAGCTACAAATACACCAACTTATCAGTCGATTTTGCCGACAGATGTACAGGGTGAGAAAAAAAAACTGCAACAAAGTCAAACGCCATAATTTTTACATTTTTTTTTTTAATTTTATTGAATGAAAACGAAATACGTCGGAAATAGCATCAAATTTTAGAATAAGTGTAGATTTGTTCGAATTGGTCACCTTTGGCACGAATTATGGCCTTCAAACGGCCAATGAAACCGGCACACGCTGCCCGAATGTTGCTCTGCGGTATTTTGGCCCATTCCCGGCGATGCGCTTGCTTGAGGTGATCTTTCCAATATACTCCAGACACAATAGTCCCACGAATTGGTATCCGGAGATTTTGTACGCTGGAAATGAAGCGAGGAACCTCAATTTGTAACCATTCTTGGGTGGCGCGTGAATTAGATAACCTGATTAATTATGTTTATTAAAAAAAAATTGTTTTCTTTTTTTTTCTTTCTTTTATTTATTTATTCGTCGACTTGCGACTAAGAGGATGGAACTAAGACTAACTTTTACATTTTTAATTTACTTATTCTACAGGTATTATTTGTTAATTAATTATTGCAGTGTTAGCATAAGTTTATTTTAAATGAAATTTGATTAACACACTTTTGTAAATAATTGTATACTCAGCTCCAGACAGTTTTAACTGGAAAAATAAAATAAAGTCAAACTAAAGAATGTCAAATTCACTTATGCTTACAGTGCAATAATTGTACACGTTTTATTGGCTAATTGTTTCCAAGAACTTATCAATTTTATCAGGGGTAGTATGATTATACGTAACTACTCCCCCCTTTAGACTAGAATTCTCCTGAATTCTTTTATTTAATTTTACAGTTATATATTTATGTTTTGTTATGATTATGAAAATTAAAATAATTATTACAATTACTATAGAAATATTACATACATATGTTATTTTAGTGTGGTATTTTAATTTTCCGATATTTCTTACATTGTATTGATGTTCTTTTTCAATTTGTTCGAACGATATCTTATGTTTAGAATTTTGAGTTTTGTTTGTATTTTCAATTATTTGTCTTTCTTTTGTAATTTCTGCAATATTTGAAAAATAATAATCTTTTATCCTAACTGAACAATTATTAAAATTAATTAAATAATTTCCATTTAACAAAATTTTTTCAAAGTTACAAGTTTGATTTACAGTCGTGTTTATTGCATTTTTAATTATAATTGTGTCTATATCTAACTGTATAATTTCAAAGTCTTTATTTTTTATCAATTGACAATTATTCTTTATTAAACAATGATGACTTAACTTTAAATCTTTTAAATGTTTATTCTCTTCAAATTTATAAGTTTTATTTTGGAATTCAAAAAATCTTTCCATATTAGATTCTATTTCATTATTTTCCTTATCTGGTATTGGTACAATAAATCTTAATTTTACTGTTATAAATTGTTTAGGTATTTTTATTCCAAACACAAGATAAGAGTTGTTAAGAAATGTTGTTCCAAACTGAATATATTTAAGTTTGTTATAATCTATTTCATATTTTCTTATTTCTCTACTTGTTAAAATACTTGGGTGTACAATCCCGTATTTTGCAGAAATTACGTTGTCTTGCAAATGCTCTATCTTATTCTTAATTAATTGTATATTAGTCAATTGTTCTAAGTATAAACTTTTATTATTTTCTTCCTCTAAAAATTTGTTTATAGAGTTTAATTCTTGTTCTATTTTCTTTCTATCATTCTTAATTACCATCTTTAAATGACTTAAAGTTATATTGAAATAATCATTAATTACAATCTGTTGATTATTATTTTCCTTAATTTCATTAATATTAAGAAGATGTTCTTGTATGTTCCGTCTGTCTTCATCGTCCATCGTCCCAAATAACCATTTGGTCATACTTCCTATACCGTTAATTAGTCCACGTCTTTTTCTATTTTGTTTGGGTATCAACGTCATTAATTTATTTCTGGCATCTAATAGTTCTAACTCAAGTAATTCTTTGTTTTCGATTTTCATTAGAATAATGTTATCTGTTATGTCATCTAAAATTGTTTCAATTTCGTGAAGATTGATTATATGTAAAATTATGTCCGATTCATTAACAATTTTCTGATTTCCCATGCAAATGTCCATATATCCTCTTTGTTCTGTCAGAAATTTTGTAGTAATTATCCCTCTAGTCTGTGGTATCCATATTAGTATCGTCAGTATTGTCCAAATCTGCAAATTTCAAAGGTCTTTTAATATTGCACGGATGTATTCGCTCCAGTTTTGTCTTTTTATATTTCGGTTGTTCCTTATGTCGGACGGCCTTATAATTTTTTATAAACCCTTCTTTTCTATTTTCCTTATAATCTTCTCTAGAGTTATTTATTTTATCTATTATTTTTCTTTTACTGTCCTCTAAATACTTTCTAACTTTATTTTCATCCATTTTTCCTTGTTGAACCTCTTTAGGAGTACATTTAATAGTTGAGTGATATCGTTCGTTGTAATTTCTAATTGATCTCTGAATTAATTGTTTCACCGGTATTTCCTTATTTGCTTTATACATTATCCTAAACTTTTCCGCAATTGTGTTGTGAAATCGTTCTATGTCGGCGTTTCCCGTGTGACTATTAGGTTTGGTCAGATGCAATTCTATATTTTCATTGTCTAAGAATTCCTTTAATCTAGTGGTTTTAAATTCATTATCGGCTATTATTTTCCTTGGCTTCCCTACCTTTGTAAAATGATCATCTAATTGCTCCATTATTGTTAAATGATTTCTATCATTCAATGGATACGCTGCACCGAATTTAGAAAATTTATCAATTATTGTCAAAAAATGAAATCTTTTAATCACATATGTGTCAATATGTATTATTTCGTTTTTCGTCGACGGTGTTTCTGTGTATGAGAATTTCAATTTAATTGGATTTCTATCATATTTTATCTCCTGACAAACTTCACATTGATTTATAACTAATTGAATTAGTTCCATTAATCTTGGGTAATAAATTTTATTTTTTATTTGGTTATAGGTTTCCTGTATGCCCGAGTGCATACTTTCTTTTACATGATATAATGATATCTGTTTCACCGCCTCCACTTCTGTTTCTATATCTTGAGCCCTGATAGTGCATTTAATAAATTCCACTTGTTTCTCATTAGAGTACATTTCTATTAGTTTTTCCTGAACAGTATTATAGCTTCTCTCCGATACTTCCGAAAATATACCTATTTTTCCTTTGGTAATATACTTTCTAAATATTTCCCCCATTTCGTGAAAATCACTTTCCGCTATGAAAATTATCCTTTTATTATGTAAATGTTTTATTTCCTGAACTTTATCATTTGTAAGTATAATCTGTGTCCTGTACTTATTCACTATTTCTTCTTTTATAAAGAAATGATCTTGTAAATTTTCATCAGCTGAATGAATTGTAATCATTGATACATCATCATCATCCTCAATATTATTTATTATTCTCAATTCTGAATTATTCTCCGAATTTTGTACCTTATCTGAAATGGTATCATCTTCATTATCTTTCTCAATTCTACTTAGAAAATCTGCCACCTTGTTTTCCTTGCCTTTTATGTATTCTATATTAAAATCGTATTCTCCTAATTTCAAAAACCATCGCTGGTGCCTGGGTGACATGTCTTTCCCTCTATATTTTGTGTGTAAAAATCTGATGGGTTGGTGATCCGTAAGTATTTTAAATTTTCGACCATAGAGGTATGGTCTCAAATAATTAACGCTCCATAATATTGCTAGAAATTCTTTGTCCGTTGCCGAATAATTTCTTTCGTGATTGTTAAGCGTTCTTGATGCAAAACAAATTGGATGTCCCTCCTGTGACAGGACAGCACCGATTGCGTAATTCGACGCATCTGTAGTTAATGTAAATTGTCTTTCATAATTTGGGTATCTTAAAATTGGATGAGAGCTAATTAAAGATTTTAATTTTTCAAAAGCTTCTATGTATGTAGGGTCCCTTAAATTTATTTTTACACCTTTCTTTAAGTATTTTGTTATTGGCTGTGCGACTTTAGCATAATCTCTCACAAATTTTCTATAATATCCCGTTAATCCCAGGAAACTTTTGATTTGTTTTTCTGTTTTAGGTAAATCTAATTCTTGAATAACCTTAATTTTATTGGGGTTTGGTTTTAGTCCTTCCTTTGTCAGAATATGCCCCAAAAATTCTGTCTCTCTTTTCATGAAATTACATTTGTCGATTTGTATTTTTAAATTTGCCCGTTCCAATACCGTGAAAATGTCCGTTATGGCTTTAACGTGTTCCTTAAGAGAAGTACTAAAAATAAGTATATCGTCCAGATAAACTACACATGTTTTATTAATGAAATCTCTTAGTGTTTCATTCATTAATCGTTGGAATGTCGCTGGGGCATTTTTTAACCCAAACGGCATTCTTATGAATTCATATAATCCGTGAGGTGTCACAAAAGCTGTTTTCTCTCTGTCCTGTTCTCTTATTAGAATTTGATGGTATCCCTTGGCTAGATCCAAGGTAGTAAAATATTGTGCTCGTCCTAGTTTATCTAAAATTGAATCTATGTTCGGTAGTGGATATTTATCATCGATCGTCACTTCATTAAGCTTCCTATAATCTACCACTAATCTATATTTACGCTCTCCAGAATTATCTATTTTCTTGGGTACTACTATTAATGGGCTTGAATATCTTGAACAACTTTTCCTAATTATGCCCTGTTCCTCCATTTCCCTGATCTGTCGTCGTACTTCTTCTTCATGTTGTGGCGGATATCTGTATAATTTGGAATTTATCTGTTCATTTGTTGTCGTTCTTATTTCATGTTTTATTGTCATTGTACTTGTCAATTGGTCCCCTTCTTTAAAAAATATTTTGTCGAATCTTCTTAAAATTCTCGTAACTTCTAAATGCTCCTCTGCATTTAAATGATTCAACTGAATTCTGTCCAAGTCAACTTCCAGTTTTTCCAATGAACATATTTCCAAATCCTTATATGGATTAATTAAAAATTTTGTAATCTTGTTATTAAATGTTATGTGTCCGTCTATTAAATTTATCATTGTGTTAAAATGGTTTAGTAAATCAACTCCTATAATAAAATTGTACTTTCTTCCTTTTAACTCTTGCATTTTCCACTTAATTTTTGTATAATTTGGTAAGTTAAATTCCATAGGTGCGTCAGTTATAACTTCAAATTTAATTATGTCCTTCCTAGTTATGGTGCTAAATTCTATAGGTTGTTTTAGTAAAACTCGTTCAAAATCTTTTACCTTACTGTCAATCAGGCTTAAGTTTGCGCCTGTATCAATCAAAGCTTTATATTTCCTTTTATTAATCGTAATGGTTATGGTAGGTAAACAATCGGAGGTTGTTTCCGAAAAAAATTATTTTGTCTTTGGTCTTGTCTGTTATCCTGATGTAAATTTGGTTCAGAGTTTCCTACTACTCGATAATTATCTACTTCTATATTGTCTATTTCCATAGGTTCCTGCTGGTCTTGCCTAGGTTGATTCAAGCGATTTTGGCTGAAATTTGGCCTAGGGTTTCCTACCTGTTGCTGAAACCTTCTGAAATTTCCCGACATATTATTATAGTTACTTTGTTGGACTCTATACTGTCCTGAATGATTAAAATTTCCATTTTGATTCCTATTATTATAGTTATTATTATAACTGTTATTTTGTTGGACTCTATACTGTCCTGAATGATTAAAGTTTCTATTCCTATTATAGTTATCGTTATTATTATTATTATAGGTTTTATTATTATCATTATTATTTCGTTCTTGTCTAATATCCGACCTAAAATTATTTTGTCCTAACCAATTCCGTTGATTATATCCCTGGTTATTACTGTTAATCTGCGGATTAAAATTATTCCTATTTTGCGACCGATTTTGTCTAAATGTTACGTCGTCTTTAGTCCTAAACTTCCTATATTCTGGCCTAATGCATGTGTCTTCAAATCTCCTTCTTGTCAATATTTTTAATATATCATTAATGTTTCTTTCTTCGTAAATTTTGTCTAACAGTGTACCTTGTGTCATTTCCTTAACTGTATTTACTAAAAGACTGTCCACGTTTGATAAGTCAATATAGTGGTCATTTCGGTAATAAACTATTAACTCATCTGTCTTATATTTTAGATTCTGCAACTCTATTATTAATTCACTTACCGAATTTACTTTTAAGTTGGCTATCATCCTATATATATTGTGTGGTTCCACGTTCGGTCTATACCTTAGTTTTAAAGTCTCTTTGATTAGTTGCCAGTTATCCGGTGTGGGTATGTTTATTATGACGTCTTTAGCTTGTCCCTGGATTATTTTATAGAATATTGTTCTTATGGCCTCCTTCTTAATATTTTCATCTTGTATAGTTGACAGCAAGTATTCAGTGCTACTAAAAAAGCTGTTCACCGTTACTTCTCCGGTGCCGGTGAAAATGGGTAGATGATTTATCGTTTTTAAAATGTTGTTTTTTGCATTATTTGATTGTGTATCATATAACACCGGGTTACGCTGTTGTTGTTGTAGTTCTTGTGTTTGCTGTTGCAATTCTAGATATGCTTGGCGTAACCGTTCCAATTGTTGATCCTTTCTGGCTAGTTCTTCTGCCGCATTTACGGATGCGATGTGAGCTTGTTCCTCCATTCTTCTTCGTTTGTCGAAGACTTTTTGCCTTTGCGAATACACTTTTAAAAGAAAAAAAAAAAAAAAAGGATTGACTTCCTTTATCTAGTGGTGTCCACTTAACTTAAATGTTCACTGCACTATTGTTTATTTTAGTGGTGTTCAATTTTTTGAATTATTCACTGCACTATTGTTTATTTTAGTGGTGTTCAATTTTTTGAATTATTCACTGCACTATTGTTTATTTTAGTGGTGTTTAATTTTTTTTTTTTTTTTTTTTTAATTATTCACTGCACTAATGTTTATTTTATAATCCTGGAGGGTCCCGTAGGATTCGCAGAATTTATTTAATTATTTATAATTTAGGTACGTTTCACTGGATCCTTTTTAATTCCTAAAGGATCCTACCGACTGCGCCAATTAGATAACCTGATTAATTATGTTTATTAAAAAAAAATTGTTTTCTTTTTTTTTCTTTCTTTTATTTATTTATTCGTCGACTTGCGACTAAGAGGATGGAACTAAGACTAACTTTTACATTTTTAATTTACTTATTCTACAGGTATTATTTGTTAATTAATTATTGCAGTGTTAGCATAAGTTTATTTTAAATGAAATTTGATTAACACACTTTTGTAAATAATTGTATACTCAGCTCCAGACAGTTTTAACTGGAAAAATAAAATAAAGTCAAACTAAAGAATGTCAAATTCACTTATGCTTACAGTGCAATAATTGTACACGTTTTATTGGCTAATTGTTTCCAAGAACTTATCAATTTTATCAGGGGTAGTATGATTATACGTAACTCGTGCTGCGTGCGATGGTGCTGAGTCCTGTTGGAATGTCTAAGATCTGAGGCCAAAATATTTGCGTGCCCACCTTCCAGAATATTTTCGCGATAATGATGCCACGGACTAATACGAGCCGAGAGCGACCACCGGCTGTTATGGCGGCCCACACCATCACCATGGCCGGCGCTTGAGTTCTGGTGGCCAACAGAAGGTGCACATTTTCAGCTGACCTCTTTGGCGAATAAACACGATAATTTTGTTTGTTTATAAACTGCTGGACAACGAATGTTTTTACATCGGAGAAAACCAAATTCGGCTGTTCGCCACATTTGGCCAAGCGAAGCAACTCTTTAGCTCTTTTGAGTCTATTTTCTTTCTGTTGCGGTGTAAGTTCTTGCACTTTTTGTAATTTCATTTTTTAATAATTGCCGAATGGAATATTGCGATATCTTCAGCTTCACGAGCCATTTTTCTTTACTTTTTGAACCATATCTGCTGATGTTGCTGTTTCCGTCTTCCCTCCACTTCATTGACGTGAGGCTATGCTACGAGTATCACGGACGAGTGGCTTCGAAATGACAGCAGTCTGAAGTTGGTTGTAGTTTTTCCATCTCACCCTGTATACCCTCTCTAGACATATGACTGAGGGTATAATTAAAACAGTATTTCCAATGATATACTTACCCCTGTATACCCTCTCTGGGGTATGACTGAGGGTATAATTAAAGCAGTATCTCCAATGATATACTTAGTGTTAAAAAGAACGCCATCTATACCTCATTTCCTACATCTGCTGCCTATAAAGCATATTTTCGGTTTAATGGCCTTCTCCATTTCCTTGCGTTTGGTAGCATACATTAATATTGTTTTTCAACTTCCCAATTTTACAATTTATGCACTTGAATGCCAAATTCGGTGCTAAATCATTTGAAGCACATTTCAATCATTGTTTTTCATGTTTCTTTTAATAATTTTTTTATTAAATTATGACAGATAATTGAAGGCTATTTTAAATTCAATTTTCATTAATAAAACATGATATTGTATTACTGAAACAAAAAAAAAAAAAAAAAACAAATAAAAAAAATTAATTATTAATATAAATGTTTTATTAAAAAATCCATTAAGTCATTCACCTTCAAATGAAACGAACAAAAAGGCAAACAAACTTCCATTGTTTATTGTTCATTGCAATGTGCATCGCCTCTCATCACATAATTGTTTTAAATTATTTTGCTATCATCGTAAATATTTTTTGAAAACAAGATTTTTTTTAAATGAAACATTTCTTTGTTGTTTCTGTTGTTATTTATTTGTTTATACTACTTTTTAATTTTTGCAAAAATTACCAATAACTTTCTTTATTGCATCTTTATAAATTTTTTTTCCATTTGAAAATAATGGAATAAAGAAATTATCTGCATATGTATATTTATGAGGTTAATATCGTTTATAATAAACTTGCTTGGTAAATAAATTCACTCTTAAAATCTTTAACGGCTGTGATTTGTAGAAGCAATTTGAAAATCAAATTTTAGCTTAAATTATGGGTTTTTATAGAATAGTTTGGGATAACATGTAGGTGCCAAATCGTGAATTTTTAAGGCTATATTGTACATATTTGCAGTGCATTAAAAAAATAATTAATCGACATTTGATGATTTCTGATCATAACATTTTGGAAAATTAGTGTGATTCTCTTGCTTTCCTGTTCATAGGAGATCTTTCAAATACTAAATCAAATAAAAGAATTGAGGATTATTTTGGTAGGAAATGTTTAACCACAAGCGAGTCGGCAAGGGAGTCGGTTATTTTTTACTTTCTAAATCTACCCAAGCGCCAAGATTTTATAAATAATAAATACACATTTTAGGGTTAAACGCTTCATATGAGGTTATGCAAAATTTTCCTGCACAACATAATTATTATGTGAAAGACAAATGTGTTATTCAATAAATGTTACTGTAAGTCTTCAGAAGGAATAAATTTATATTTCCATATAATGAGATTTACAAAAAAAAAAAAAATATTTTTAATGGATTTTTCTTGGGTTCAAAGTTCTAGGTTCTCATGACAAACTTCGTTTAGGGCCCTTTATATAGCCTCCTTGGAAATATAGTATATATGGTAGTATATATGTTATAATATATATGGTAGTATATATATTCAGGTCCGTCTGTCTCTCTGTCTGGTTGGGTGGTGCGCACCATAACTCTCGAAGGGAGTATCCGATTTGGTCCAAACTTGGTACATCGTAACATTATTATAAAACTTAGATCGAGATCGGAGATGGGCCATTTGAATAAATACTACGTCAGGTACTCCTTCTGGTACCTCCCTCATAAAAGGTTCAAATTTTGAATATTCATGAAGCTTATAAACACGAAATTAACATCCGATTCCATTCAGACTGGACGCATCTCAATACTTCCGTCAATACAAGATCTGTTATAAAGATGGAAAAGATCGGACCATTTTTTCTGGTACCTCGCCCACAAAGAGTCAAAGTTCTGAAAGCCCAAAACGATCATAAAATCCGAAATAAGCATCCGGCTCTCTTCATAATACACTCGTCCCATTATTTCCATTAACTCAAGGTCTGGTGTGAAGATGGAACATATATGTGTACTCCTTCTGGTACCTCCCCCACAAAGGGTCAAATTTTTGAATATTCATGAAGCTCATAAAACGCGAAATTAACACTCCAGCTCTCTTCAAATTTCACACATACAAACACTTTTGCTAACGCGAGATCTGTTGTGAAGATGTTATATGTCCCACAAAGGATCACAATTTTCAATACTTTTATCTGTAATAACTTGCGAAACTTGTCAGCAATTCTTTACAAATTGTTGTGCCTAAATATTTCTCTCAACCAGAAACCTGATATGAATATGATATTTATGATTTCGCATAAAATTGGATATAAATGTTCGATGTTCTTGTTATTTTTCCCATATCAATATTTTTATACCCTCCACCTTGGAAAGGAGGGCATATTAACTTTGTCATTCCGTTTGTAACATCCTTAAATATTCGTCGTAGACCCCATAAAGTGTATATATTTATAATCAGCATAAAATTCTAAGTCGATTTAACGATGTCCGTCTGTCTCTCCGTCTGTCTGTTGAAATCACGATACAGCCCACATTATTTGACGTAGAGCGCCAAAATTTAGCAGAGCAGGTTGGTATTGAAAATGAGATACATCGGCCCACGTTCTGGTATAGTCCCCATATAAGGGTACCTCCCGATATTCGGTATTTTGATGATTTATGCCACATTTTTTCACGGATTTGTCTGAAAATTGGAATTTGTAGGTCATAACGGGTCCCTGCACGTGTGGCAAAACATTGCATGTAAATGTCCACGTTTTGGTATAGCCCCCATATAAAGGTACCTCCCGATATTCGGTATTTTGATTATTTTTGCCACATTTTTTCACGGATTTGTCTAAAAGTTGGTATTTGTTGGTCATAATGGGTTCCAGCTCCGGTAGCGAAACATTGCATGTATGGGTCCATGATTTGGTATAGCCCCCATATAACGGTACCTCCCGATATTCGGTATTTTGATGGTTTTTGCCACATTTTTTCACTGATTCGTCTAAAAATTGGTATTTGTGGGTCATAATGGGTCCTAGTTCGAGTGGCGAAATATTGTATGAATAGGTCCACGTTTTGGTATAGTCCCCATATAACAGTACCTCTCAATATTCGGTATTTTGATGATTATTGACACATTTTTTTTCACGAATTTCTCTGAAAATTGGTAGTTGTAGATCATAATGGGTCCCAGTTTTGTATGTATAGGTCCACGTTTTGGTATAGTCCCCATTTAACGGTACCTCCCAATATTCGTTATTTTGATGATTTTTGACACATTTTTTCACGAATTTCTCTGAAAATTGGTAGTTGTAGATCATAATGGGTCTCAGTTCGTGTGGCGAGTCATTGTAATTATAGGTCCACGTTTTGGTATAGCCCCCATATAACGGTACCTCCCGTATTCGGTAATTTGATGATTTTTGTCACATTTTTTCACGTATTTGTCTGAAAATCAGTATTTGTAGGTCATAATGGGTTCTAGCTCCGAAACATTGCATGTGTAGGTCCACGATTTGGTATAGCCCCCATATAACGATACCTCCCGATATTCGGCATTTTAATGGTTTTTGTCACATTTCTTCTAATGTTTCCTTTATCCTAAGGTGGAGGGTATTAAAAGTTTGGCCCGGCCGAACTTAATGTTTTTTTTACCTGTTATCTGTATCAGATGAAGTATAAAAATAGAATACTTCGGTAGACTATATCTGGTACCACTCGCACATTTCCACATTTTCCAAAAAATTTGCACATATCTCATATAAAGTATATTAAGCTTTCGATACAGTCCAAATCTGACACGTTTTAATTTTTATATCAGTCTTAGGTCAGTTACGAATTGGTCAATATTGACCAACTGCTTACATATTTTTCACGGACATTCGAACCAGCGACTTCAGATTTTGTAGTCGAACGTGCTCACCGCTATTATTTCTAGTTTATTGTATATCATTTAGATAGTTTCGAAGTACCCTCAAACGCATATATATTATTTTTAGGAATTTTGTGTGGCATTTATATGGAAGTGCCAGTTCTACTGAATAATAATATTAAGAAACTTAAACTAATATATGTGTTTTTTTTTTTCATTTCAGGTAATTTTAAAATGAATAAATATTAGCTAATGAATAAATCGACAGCTAATTTGGTGCTTTAAGAACTCCCATTTAGGGTGATGGCCATTAACAACAAGACTTTTGACCTATACCAGCATTCAAATATTAAATAGATTCTGTAGATAAGGTCTAGACAATCATTCATTCTCAGTTCTGTCAGAATAATAATTAAACAGCTTAATAATTAAAACATGGTTTGAAAACCTATCAAATGTTATTTCAATATAATTTTAAATTCTGCTTTGGAATATTAAAAGAGGGCTAATGCTAAATTAATTATTTGTTTACTTTTTAGAATAATGTTGTCATATTTACGTGTGTGAGTGGTCGCAGCCTTGCCAATAACAAAAAAAATCATATAAACAAATTTAATATTCGTGGGAGAATTTTTATTAAGCAAAAATATTGCAGACGCAATCTGTAGATAAAAAAAAATATGTTGGACGAAAAAATAAAAAACAAAAAAAACTTTTAAATAAACAACACAGCCTTGCAATTGTGGGATAAGTTGAAGAATTCACGATGATGATGGCGCTGATGCTGGAAGCCTATTTCAACAAAGACTTCAAAATCAGCCAGCATGGTTGATTCGTACTGCTCCGTTGGGGAGTTGGTTGGTTGGTTGGTTGAATGTTGGAATCTGAGTGTGTTTGGCTCTGTTATTATTGAATTGTTGTTTACACTCTGGTAATTAACAACTGTGACGTCTATCTCGACAAACAATGAAAGTTTCTACAAATTCGCTTTGTTGTTTCTTTACGAATTTTCCTTCCAAAAGAAGAAATTTGTTTTCACTGCAATGATGATGTTGCTCTTTTTTATTATATTTTGAGATTTTTTATATGATTTATATTAAAGATTAGTTTTAGATTACATTTATTGTTGCTAACACGAGAGCCTGAAAAACGCACCAAGTTTGTAAGAAATTTTCAAAACTTTTATTTTACGTTTCTTTTTTTGGAGATTATTATCAGTAACTTTTTTAAAAGTTTGATTTTCCCGCGTAACAGCAACACGTCAAATAACTTCACTCAGCTGATATAAAAATTAGATTTTGTGTTGTTACAGTCGAGGCCAGATAAATGAGACAAACCGCTGCTCTTCTTACATTAACTAACTACATACCATTACCAGTATCCCATAAATTATGACAACTAAATATCCTTGTCACTACTTGTAAACAGAACTACTTACTTTTATGATACCACGTATTGAGTAACGGCGGCACAATGTGAGCATATCAGACTACAGAACCTAACGCCGGTTCGTATCTCTTAGCAAGGAAGTAAACAAAACATCGAATATGGTAATGTTTGGCATACCTCCTTCTAACTTCCTTAGGTTTTTGAATAATTTGAAATAAGTTATAGATTTTTTTTACCCTCGGGTACGCTCCCTCAAACCCACGATTACTCATGACTACAATATTTTTTAAGAAATAGCCTAATTATGGGTTGTCATCCGAAATGTAGTTTGTATGCCGTATAAATTCATAAGGTCCATATGACTAACAATTGTTATTTGAGGAACTATGAAAACTTTGTTAGGAAAAAATAAAAATAGCGAGCAAAAATATATTGGCCTACTTGGCCACTTATTTGGTACTCATCATTGACACCCAGGACCAATTATTCCCCTTTTTATACCCTCAGCCATAAGGCTACAGATGGTATTATCATTTGATACGACCAAAACGTGCCGTTTCAGGACATTTGGAGTCGTTTTAGCGATGTCCGTCCGTCCGTCTGGCTGGTGCGCACGATAACTCTCGAAGGGAGTATCCGATTTGATCAAAACTTGGTACATCGTAATATTATTGTCAAACTCAGGTCGAGTTCGGAGATAGGCAATATCGGTCCACTCCTTCTTGTACCTCCCCCACAAAATGTCAACATTTTCAAAGAAAATAATTTGCTGCACAGAATGAGAAAGGGTAATCCGATTTTGCTCCACCTTTTGCAATATTTGCATGAGTGCTAAGTCAGGTGCGAAAATGGATAATATTTGTCCCCTCCATCAAGTACCTCCCTCACAAACGGTCAAAATTTGGAATGATTATAACTCTTATAAAATGTAATGTATGTGTCCGATTGTCTCCAAATTACACACACCACAATATTTTTATTAACCCAAGGTCTGGTGTGAAGGTGCACTTTTCGGTCCACTCCTTCTGGTACCTCCCCCATAAAGGGTCAAAATGTTGAATATTCATGAAGCTCATAAAACACGAAATTAACACCCGATTCCATTCGGACTTGGTACATCTCAATATTTTTATCAACACAAGATATGTTATAAAGAGATCGGACTATTCCTTCCGGTACCTCCCCCACAAAGGGTCAAAGTTTTGAATAATCAAAACGATCATAAAATCCGGAATAAGCATCCGGTTCTCTTCAAAGTACACACAATCATAATATTTATATGATGCCAAGATCAGATGTGAAGATGGAATATATCAGTCTACTCCTTCTGGCACCTCCCCCACAAAGGGTCAATATTTTAAGTAACCATAAAGCTCATAAAATGCGAAATTAACATCCGATTCCACTCAGAATTGGCACATCCCATTATTTCAATAATTTGCTATAAAGGTGGTACAGATTGGACCCTTTCTTCAGGCACCTCCCCTATATTCAAGATATTCAAGATTCAAGATTTTTGAAAAACAAAACGATCAAAGAAAGAGAGATAAGCTTCCAACTCTCTTTAAATTTCACACACCCAAATATTTTTGCTAACGCAAGATCTGTTGTAAAGATGATATATATCTGCGAACCCTTTCTGGCTCTTCACCCACAAAGGGTCAAAATTTTCAATACCTATATCTGTCTTAACTTGCCAAACAAGTCAGCGATTCTTTTCAAATTGCTATATCTAAATGTTTCTCTTAACCAGAAATGTGATATGAATATGTAATTTATCAAAATTTATGTGATCGCATAAAATAAATTTTGGATTTCATATATATATATATATATATATATATATATATATATATATATATATATATATATATATATATATATATATAAGTTTAAATTCTCCTACTGTGGTTAACCCCCCTTCTGAGAACTATACTCAATGCAGTAGTGACTCACATCCAGCTGTTCCTGCACCGAACGTTAGTTCTTGCACTAATGAGAATAAAACCCCATCAACGTCATTTGCAAAAAATACTCATAACCCACCTACTTAAACCCTTCAGTTGCTCTAAATGAAGACTTCATTCAACCGCTTTCTAATCAGTTAATTGTTGTTGCACCTCGTAAAACTGTATTTTTATCTAGACTGCACCCAAATACTTCAACTGATGCTATTCGTAACTACGTGAAATCTAAAATAACCGATCTGTCATATAACGATATAAATGTATTGAAATTTAGTTCCTCTCAACGACGTGAAATTTCTTCTTTTAAAATAAATGTGCCTCACAAAATATTAAATACTATTGTCAATAACTCGTTTTGGCCCGATGGTGCCTTAGTAAAGGAATTTGTTTTCAGAGAACGTACTAAAACCCCTAGATCTGTGAATATTCCAACAGTATCAAAAAACTAAATGATGTCATATCTATACTATATCAGAATGTAAGAGGTCTTAACACTAAATTGAGTAATGTTTTCCTTAAAAGTGTATACTGCGAACATAAAATAATTGTTTTTACTGAAACTTGGCTCAAACCTGATATTCTTGATACAGAAATATTTCCCGATAATTATCTAATTTTCAGAAAGGATAGGTTAAATAAAAAAGGTGGTGGGGTTCTGATTGCAGTCCACCACTCGATTCCTTCCGAAGCTGTCGATATTTTTGTCGACCCAAATAATGAATTTGTTTGTGCAAAGCTAATATTCTTTGGTAATACAATATATATGACCTGCTCATATATTACACCCAATTCAGGGGTTGAAACTTACTTAAATCACGCTGATCTTTTTGGAAAAGTTTCCTCTTTGCTAACTGATAACTCTACTTTGATTTGCATGGGTGATTTTAATCTTCCTAATGTTTCTTGGGTCTCGGGTGATAATAAATTAGATTATATACCCTCCACTTACCCAGTTGTATTCGACGCTTTTTGGGATAAGATTTATGATCTTTGTTTATACCAAGTAAATTTTATACTCAATGATAAGGAACGACTCCTAGATTTAATTTTCTCATCTTCCCTAAATATTTCGCTTTGTAGAAGTCCTCCATTTGTAATTCCTGAGGATACTTATCATCCAACGCTCCTTTTAAACCTTGAATTAAGGAACACTCTGTCCAATATTACCGTTATTAATACTTTATCTAGTAGGCGAAATTTTGCGAAGGCCAATATACCCCTACTACGCTCTCTCTTATCAGGTTCTATATGGTGCATCAATGGCGACATTGATTCATGTGTTTCTAAATTTTATGAACAGCTCAATTTAGCTCTAGCTAGCTCCGTACCAATGGCAAAACGATTAGTTGACCATGGCCCTGCTTGGTTTACACCTACACTAAGACGTCTACGTAATATTAAAAATAGACTTTTTAAAAATTTCAAAAAATCCAACACTGCTGTAAATTATTCAAAATATTCCATGGCAAGAAATAGATATAATTCGGAAAACTCCAAATGTTACTCTCAGCATTTAGCCCAAATGCGGCAGAATTTATTAAACAATCCTAAGAATTTCTTTAAATTTGTAAACTCCAAAAGGAGAGCTCAGAAATATCCCTCCAGCATGAAACTTGACAGTAAAGAGTCTTCAGACAATCTAGAAATTGCAAATTTATTTGCTGACTTTTTTCAGTCTTCCTATACCCAGGGCACATCTAGAGGCCCATGCGAAATTCATACAACTTCATTGAATCACTTTCCCAGCATTATCTTAACCGAAGACGAAGTCTTAAAGGGTTTAAAGACATTACGCTCCTCATTTTCCCCTGGCCCTGACGGTGTTCCATCCTATATTTTAAAATCTTGTGCTAGAGAATTATACTTACCTTTGACTAAAATATTTAATTACTCCTTGAAAATAGGTTATTTTCCAAGCTTCTGGAGATCGAGTTTTGTTATTCCACTTCATAAATCAGGCAATAGACGTTTCATAGATAACTATAGATGTATTGCTAAGTTAAGTGCCATTCCTAAACTTTTTGAACTCTTAGTCTCACGTCGGATGTCACATTTTATAAAAAACATATTATCACCTTTTCAGCATGGTTTTATGAAAGGCAGATCTACTACTTCTAATCTTTTAGAATTTGTGTGCCATGTTCACAACGGGTTTATAAATAAACAACAAACTGACGCTATTTATACAGACTTCAGTAAAGCCTTTGATACCGTAGTGCATAAGCTTTTGCTATATAAACTCGATACTATGGGTTTTCCGACTGCTCTGTTAAGCTGGATTTCATCATACTTGAAGGGCCGTACCCAAAAAGTTATTTTCAATGATTCGTTTTCAAAAAATATAGTTGTTTCTTCTGGCGTACCTCAAGGTAGTCATTTTGGGCCCTTTACTTTTTGTTCTGTATCTTAATGATCTCCCGAATCACATTCGATTCTCTAAAATACTAATGTATGCTGATGATGTGAAGCTTTACATGCATATAAATTCCCTTGACGATTCGACTTTCTTACAGTACGATTTACATTCCCTTGTGAACTGGTGCAGTGCCAACGGTATGTCCCTTAATCTTAAGAAATGCAAAAAATTTTCCTTGTCAAGATCTCAGCCAATACATTCTAACTACTTTATTGGTTCATACAAATTAGAAAATGTTGATTCCTTTACTGACCTCGGTGTTATTCTAGACCCTAAACTACGTTTTCATTTACATATTGACTCATGTGTTAATAAAGCCAAATCTTTACTAGGTTTTATAAAACGCTGGTCTAAAGAGTTCGATGATCCATATGTCACCAAAAGACTATTTGTAAGTTTAGTTCGCCCAATATTGGAGTACGGATGTATTCTGTGGAGTCCTTTTTATAAATGCTACTCAGATAAAATCGAATCAGTTCAAGTTCAATTCCTGATTTTTGCTCTGCGGGGCCTTAACTGGAACCCGTCAGAATTACTTCCACCTTACGAAAATCGTTTACTGTTAATTGATATCCCAACACTTGAAAGGAGACGGTTTATGCTAAGAGCGTTATTTATTATTAAATTAACACGCGGTTTGATTGATTCTCATTTTTTAACTGGGGAAGTAACTTATAATATTCCTTCTCATAGAACTCGTTATTTCGAACCTTTAAAGTTATCTCTCGCAAGAACTAATTTCGCAATCAGTAACCCATTGAGATCCTTATGTGTAATTTACAATAGTCTATGTAATAGTTTTTGTTTAAGTAATTCGTTGAACTCTATTAAAAAATCTATTCTCCATATGTGATTGTTTATGTTCACTTACCTATTTTTTAATTTAAAAAGCTCATTTTTGCGGCACCAGATCTACATCTCCCTTTGCGGAACCAGTAGACCCAGCCTTTGAGCACTACCTGCCAGAATCTTTAAGTTCATTTTAACGGCACCTAGTCTACAATTCCCTTTGCGGAAACAATAGACACCAGCCTTTGAACAGTAGTATTTGTTTAACATATTATTTTCACTGTTATTTGTTTATATTTGTTATAATTGTTATATGTGTTGCTCTAATTCCTTTCTCAGTAATGTATTTTTACCTATTTCTTTGCCGGCTGATGTACTAGACTGTAGCTGGCACCACTAACTCTCAACTAACCCACCATTCCCGGTCTTTGGTGTGTACGCGCTCCCTTCGTATGGGGAGGTCGCCCCCGCGGTCGGTAGGGGTGGGAGTGAAAGGCGTGGGAACGAACGAAAAAACAAAAAAAAATATATATATATATTTTTTTTTTTTTCCAAAAAATTGCACATATCTTATATAAAGTATAGGTAGTAGTCGATATAGCCCAAATCTGGCAAGTTGTAATATTTATATTAGTCTTAGTTCAGATACGAATTGGTCAGTATTGGTTGACTGCTTCGGAACATAAAGGGTCAACAGTTTGAACAATCATAACTCAAGGCTGGAGGTATAAATCTATCGGCATAACCGACAAAAAAGCCCATATTGCATTTACATGGTGTCACCTGTATTTTTCTAATGTTTTTCACACAACAAAAACAATATATTGTTATTCACTTGTTGTGTGTGCGTTTTTTTATGTTCGCTTGCACATTTGAAAGTATGTAAATTATGTTCGCTGAACACGCTCTCTGGTTGGCGTTTGCCTGGATGGATGGTTGGTTGTTTGGTTGATGTTATGGGGTGCCTTGTTTGTTTGTTCGTTTGATAAAAATCTTTGGCTCAAACAAATTGTTTTCATATAGAAGAAAATGAAAGTAATACAATTTGAATTTTGATTTTTTCTCAGTTCGCGTTTGTTTTTGCAAACCCTATTTAAGGTCGTTGGTATTTAATATTGTTTTCACTTTTTTTCTGTTATCTCATACACCTGGGACGAGACAAAAATTAACAATCACTGCACATCATAAAATGTGGTGGAATTTTCATTGTCAATCAAAACACAAAAAGAAACTTGATGCAAATTTAAATCCTCCTGACGGATCGGACAATTTTACCGAAAGTAGCTCTGGGGGTTTTCTTTACAGAAGCATAAATATTTTCCTGTGAAAATATATATTTCTGTATATATATAGCTCGAAAATTGCCTAAATGCTTTTTGGTTCCAAGCTGTTTCCAGAAATGCAATTCAAGCCATTGGGTCCAAGGTGAGACAACTACAACAAGAAAAATATGTTTCATGCAATTAATAAAAAAAAGTAACCTCTCAGAGCAATATGGAAAGCCAGTAAAGCCGTAAGTTTTGTGGTTAAATATAACAACTTTTGTGAAATGCTTTTTAAGGATTTTTAATATTTAATACTTAACATATTTATTGTTTTCTTTTGTTATTCCATTTTTTTTATTATTTTTCTTAATTAAAAAGTGTCATATGTAGTCGTTATGTCAACAATTCCCTTTTTATTATTCACAATAATTCCAAAGTTCACATTTTCTTCATTCATTTGTGGCTTTAACTATTTACATGTTTCCTGTTCTATATAATTGTGATAATTGCACAGTGGGGCTGTGATCTTCACAAAAAATAGAGGACAAATATTTCACAAAGAAAATTTAAATTTTTAAATATTAGTTTGAATAAAAATTTATTATTAATGAAATATTTAATTTTTATATACATTTTTCTAAGATGAGGAAAACAAATTTTAAAATAAAATATCGAGATTGAATAATGGGGAACAGTTTCAATTTTGCCATTGCAATCGGTTGGCAAAAAGCCTTCAAAATACCGTAAAGTCTAACAAAATCACCCAAATACCACATATTTAGAGGTACCTGCTTATGAGTGATTAAAACAATGGGCTCATTTCAGCAATATTCTGCCATAGAAGACAAAACCCATTTGCAAACTCTACATGCTGAATTCCTAATGATTCCCCTAAAAAAATTAGATAAAACCTTTGGAATACCGAATATATAGGGAGTTTATGGGTGCTATAAGAAAGCGCGGAGTTATTTACACAATAATCTGTCACAAGAGCTAGAAGCCGTTACGAAACCCAAGTAGCGACTTTAAAACATTTCCGTTGGAAAATGAGTCTTAAATCATCAAAAAACCGAAAATCAGGAATTACCGTTGTATGGGGGCCGTAAGAAAACGTGGCATACGTTCTAACAACGTTCTACAATAAGAATTGGGGGATTTTAAATGACGCTGTTAGAAAATGCGATCTAAATCGTCAAAAAAAAAAATTCTCGGAAGGTAAAGTAAAATGGGGGCTGCAGGAAAACATGAACCGTCATGGCCCACTTACGAACTTAATCTGGCTACCGACATTACACACAGACAGACAGACTTTTATATCCTCTGCATTGTCGGTATTACAAAATTATTCGGAACTACATGCCATCTTCATTGCCAATAAGCTAAAAAATACTGAGTTATTCCTCAAAAATAATAAGGCCGAATAACTTACTTTTATCATACCAAGTAATGAGTACGGGTAAAAATCATATTGATTTGAGCTCGATAACCAATTCAGTTCAACCTCTCCAAAAGCCAAATAAAATTACCAAAAAAATAGTGTTTATATTGATCATATTTTTATATTTTATTACTTTTTGTCTCTTGGCAGTTCAAGTAACGTCCAAGTTAAAATAAGGTGTTAGGATGCTGTTTTGTAAGAACTCTATATTATACGAGATTTGCGATTATTAAAGAAAAGATGGATGATTTTTAAGTTATTTTGGCCATTTTTGGAGAGATTCCAGAATTAGTTGTTCCATATTGTCCCAAATCTAAATAAATCTAAATCTGATAAAAATTTTGTGATGTGCGAAGTATCAACCAAATAGTGGATTTCTTTGGAAGTCAATGAGTAAGGGATTTACCCGAATAAATGGACGAATATACCCCAACTTCTCACCAGATCTACTTTTTGTAGAAATTATGATGTGTGTGAAGTTGAAAAACGATTTGTATAGGAAAACCTGAACGGGGGATTGGACTTTTTCGCACCGATATTGTCCAAAATTGCACATGACCTAAATGTGAAACAGATATTACGATATACGTAGTTGGAGCCAAATCGAACACTTTATTGAACTACGTATTGTATAATCTACTCCCTGTGTCGGATTTGATCCAACTAGACATTTGGTCCAAACTAGGAATATGTTTTTAGAGTGAGTGCAGTGATGGGCAATATCGGTCTACTTCTTCTGGTACCGCACCCAAAAATCGTGGGAGAAAAATACACATATCAGTGAGTCATGGCAGTAACCGATATAGTTTAAACGGTGCCGTGTAATAATCCCAGAACATAATCCCGATGACCGTTTTTCGGCCATAACCTCCATAAGGGAATGGGGATTAATCCAAAAAAACCGTCATAATCCCCAGAAAGTAGCGGACATAATCCCCATAATGATGGGGACATAATCCATGGCTCAAAACGATTGCGGATATAAGCTTCATTATGGGGTAGGTATTTTTAACCTGATTACGGCAAAGCAATTTTTTCTTGGGGGAAATAACCAGATATTTCGGTTATTCGACCCGAAATTTCGGATACAAAATCCGGTTTTTTATATGGTTCTCCAAAACTGATATGTACGTACTGGGTATCATTTGAACTTTTTGAAAAACCCCTAAAATCTTGAGAATGGACCCATTGTAGGATATTAAGATATACAAACTACATTATGGCCTACACTCTAACCAAATGTGCTGATATCTCTTGTAGTTCCAAAGATATTAGTGATTCAAATCGTGAAATCATGATTTTCTCCATTAATATGTATTTAATCTCTATATCCATTTTTAAGTAGCCGGCCTTCTCTGGGGTGTGACCAACAACGGCTACACGATCCACAGTTCTTCTAAATTGTATTACTTTTGTAAACTCAATTTAAGCCTTTTTTTCTCTATATCCCTTTTTACGTAGCCGGTCTTCGGTGGTGCCTTGAGATTTTCTCCTCTGGGGTATGTCCAACAACGGCTACACGACCCATACTTCCCATGGGGATTATGTCTGTTTTAGAAGTGCACATAATCCCCAGATTATTATGGGGGCTATGATCAAAAAAAATAGGACATGATTCTCATAATTGCAATTGGGGATTACGTCCGGGCAACGTTTAAACATGGTGCATCAGAATATTGACCCACTTCTCCTTCTATCATTGAAATAATAATAACTTTTGTACCATGTGAAACCAGCGTTCGATATTCTTCAAACTTGACACCAAACTCTGAAACTCGTCTACTTTAGTTACCCTGTCTAGCCTTTCCAGCATTTTCCGCAAAAATGTTGAAAATTTTGGAAAAACACAAATCTCATATTAGACGAATAAAATACCTGAATATTTTTTTCTCTTTTTTGAACCTCCCCCCATAAGAAGCCAACATAACGCTTCATCAGAGTGAGATTTCATTTTACGATGTTCTTCTAATTTTCAAAAATGGAATATATAATTTCGAAGAACCAAATCATTAATACATCCCCAAAGTTAGTCTGTGGTTTGGTATGTATGTTAAACTTAGATTTGGAGCGATCATGGAAAAAACTGCTGAAAATTTTGGATATTTCATCCGAAATTCTGGTATAAGTTGTTCAGGTTAAGCGATGTAATTCGAACAACAACAATTTAGAAACATAAACATTTAAATTAATCTTCGAAGACTTCATTTGTAGTTCCTTGTAATTTCGAAATTCGTATTTTTCTATTTTTGGTTAGAGTGGTTGGCTTTAAAATTGTATTTTTTTTCCTTTTGTGATTCTAATCCAAAACACAAAGTATTTTTTAATTTTTCTTTCAAATTTCCAAATAATTAATGTGAACAAGAAATGGAATAATTCGAATTGAAAAATGGGAAAATTCGATTTTTACACAAAATAGATGGTATTGCATTACGCATTACCATTGAAATATTATGAATTGCTTACGAAGTTTTCCAATTGGAAATTAAATGTTTCGAATTACATCCAAAGAGGCGAAGAGCTATCAATGAGCATTGCTCTAAGGTAACTACACCTTTTTATACCCTGTACCAGTATAGATATTCTAGATCAGCGTAAAATTTTGCCATGTCCTTTTGTCTGTCTGTTCTTTCGAATGAATTAAGATAGGAGGCTAACATTTGCATACATTCATAGTTTTCCAGTAGGTAGGTTAAGTTCGTCATGGGCCATATCGGTCCACGTTTTCGTATAGGTCCCATATAATGGTACCTCCCAATATTCGGTATTTTCATGATGTTAGAGTCATTACTTACCGGAATTATTTCAAATTTGGCATTTGAAGTTCGTAATGGGTACTACTGTATATAACAGAAATTGTTGTATGCATGTCCACATCTTCGTATAGCCCCCATATTACGTTACCTCCCGATATTCGGTATTTTGATGATTTCAGCAACGTTATTCACTGGAATCGTTTCAAATTTGGCTTTTGAAGTTCATAATGGGCGCTACAGTCTAAGACAGAAAATTGTCTGTACAGGTCCTCGTCTTCGTATAGCCCCCATATAATGGTACTTCGGTATTTTCATAATTTTAGCGATCTTTACCTGAATTATTTCAAATTTGGTAATTAAAGTTCGTATTGAGTACTGCCTATGGCAACAATTTTTGTATGGAGGTCCACGTCTTCGTATAGCCCCCATATAACGGTTTTCATTTAAGTTGTAGTCTTCCAAATGTTTTTGAAAATTTTCAAGTTTCTTTCAAATAGTAGAGGGTATTAAAAGTTCGCCCAGTCGAACTTAGCTGTTTTTTTCTTGTTCATATCTAATTCGAAACATTTTAATAGTAATTTGGGAATTATACTTGTAATTCGAATTGTTACTTAAAAATTCCAATTATAATTCGAATTATTTCAGTTGAAATTCAGGAATTCTAATTATAATTTGAACTTTTCCACTCGAGAATTTCAATTGTAATTCGAATTATTCTAATTGTAATTCCAACTATTCCATTTTTATGTTTTTGATTTCTCTTTCGAGACGAGCTTAATGATCTGAAATTTGCAGTGAAAAGGAAAGCCAGATAGACACTATCACACACTCACCACTATGCGACGCGTTTCGCCGTTGGTTAAGCGGCTCATCAGGCATATTTGGTGTGGATGATGGCTTACAAGGGCCGTTCTCTGGAAAGTAGTATATATTTCGAACTTATTGCAAATTAGCATATGCGAATTATACACTAGAAACTCTCCAGGTTCAACTCAAGTTCTATTGGCAGATCTTTTTTCACAGCAAAGTTTTTGTTTTTTGTAGTGATGGATTTTTTGTCCACAACAACTACATTGCTTCCAATGCATACACTTGTTTTAGTGCTACTTTAGGAAGACGGGTTAATGGCTCTGAACGTAGTTCGAATTTTTCTATTTGTAATTCAAGAATTCCAATTATAATTCGAATTATTTAATTTGTAATTCAAAATTTTCCAATTATTTAATTTGTAATTCGAATTTTTGTAATTGTAATTCGAATGATTAAATGCGTAATTTCAAATAGAATAGTTCGAATTACAAATGGAGTCATTTGAATTACAATTGGATTCATTCGAAGTACAATTTGAATAATTCGCTTTACAATTGGAATAATTTGAATTACAAATGGAAAAATTTTAATTACAACTCAAATAACTCGAATCACATTTGGAATTCTCGAATTACAATTGAAGTAATTCGAATTACAAAGGGAAATGTCACGAATTAAATCGAAAATTATTGGAATTACAACTGGAAAACGTTTATAGAAAGAATGATGGGGACGAGTTAATGTTTTATGGCTTCAGGTACGGTTTTCTTGCGAAAAGTTGTAAATTGGGTTGAAGTATTTGGCAAATCTAGCTTTGTGGTGTTCTCAGAATTGGTTCGCTTTTTATACCCTCAGCCATATGGCTACAGAGGGTATATATCATTTGATACGGCCAAAACGTACCTTGTCGAAATAGCGGTTTCAGACCCTAGGTCTCTTTGGACCAAATCCGTTTCAGAACATTTGGAGTCGATCTAGCGATGCCCGTCCGTCCGTCTGTCTGGCTGGTGCGCACGATAACTCTCGAAGGGAGTATCCGATTTGGTCCAAATTGGGTATATCGTAATATTTTTGTCAAACTTAGATCGAGTTCGGAGATGAGCAATATCGGTCCACTCCTTCTGATACCTCCCCCACAAAAGGTCGACATTTTCAAAAAATATATTTTTTTGCACAGAAAGTGAAGGGATAATCCGAATTTGCTCCAACTTTGCAAATCCTAATATTTTCGTCAGTGCTAAGTCAGGTGTGAAAATGGACAATATCGGTCCACTCCATCTAGTACCTCCCCCACAAATGGTCAAAATTTTGAATAATTACAACTCTCATAAAATGTGATGTAAGAGTCCGATTGTCTTCAAATTTAATACATCCCAATATTTAAATTAACCAAAGGTCTGTTGTTAAGATGAACAATATCGGTCCACTCCTTCTGGTACCTCCCACACAAAAGGTCGCAATTTTAAAAGAAATATATTTTTTGCACAGAAATGGAAAGGATAATCCGATTTTGCTCCAAATTTTGCAAATCCTAATATTCGCGTCTGCGCTAGGTCAGGTGCAAAAATGGACAATATCGGTCCACTCCATCAAGAACCTCCCCCACAAATGGTCAAAATTTTGAATAATTACAATCTCATTAAATGTGATGTAAAAGTCCGATTGTCTTCAAATTTCACACATCCTAATATTTATATTAACCCATGGTCTGGTGTGAAGGGGGAATACATCGATCCACTCCTTCTGGTACCTCCCCCACAAAATATTGAAATTTTGAGTACCCATGAAGCTCATAAAACGCCATATTAACATCTGATTCCATTCAGACTTGGCACATCTGTCGCAATATTTATATCATATTTTTGGATCCGATAGAAAATGGTCAATATTGGCCCATTCCCAAGTCAATTTTGGCCCATTCCTTCGGGACCTGCTCCATATAGGGTCAAACGTTTGAATAATCTTAACACAAGTCAAAATATATTTAAATAATCGAACATAGACTGAGGGTATATATCTGGCGGCAATACCGGCTGATACTTTTTAACTTGTTTCTAAAGCGGTTGCTGTGGGAAATTTCAAAAAAGTACACATGTATTGTTTTCTAAATTTCCCCATAACTATTTTTCTTATTTTTATTATCTCCATACAATTGCTGCCCTATTCATTCATTGCTTGCATTCATAAATATATATGTGTTTTTTAATTCCATTCATCAACATTTTATATCTCCACTGACACAGCCTTGATCTTAGAGTCATTAAATTGTAGTAATTCTTTTTATTGAGCAAAACAAACACACATTCAAGCCGAAATGCAATCACTCCAGTAGCCTAGCCGGGCGTTCATTCATTCATGGTGTCTCAACTCATTCAGGCAAGAACAAGAAGAAATCTTCTTTGGAGAGCTAAGCATGAGACAAATGCAATCCCATGCAGATTGTAATGTGTATTGGCCCGCGAAGTTCCAAGTTGTGGAAGCAATGTGGTGACACAGCAGCGGTGACATGAGTCTCCATGCAAACTATTTGCTGCGATATGATGGAAATAGCTTTGCTGCTGCTGATTTCAATCCCCAATAAAATAAAGTATGAGTAATTTACATTTTACCGACCCGACGGACAGAGGAGGGACAGCTAAACCACACAGCGCTTTACACATTAAATCACTTTAAATGTTTAATAATAATAAAAAAATGGCAGCTAAACAAAAAATTGCAGCAATTTTGAAAATTTACTTGGAATGATTACATCTGTAAGATATGTGAGTCCGGCAGTTATGGTTTGTCATATTTTTTTATCCCACCAATGTAGTTTCCCACCGACGACTAGCTGGGCGAGTTATACACTCATTCGTTCACTGCAATAACTGAGTCAACGCAATATTTTTGTTTTGCTTTTCGGTTTTGTTAGATTTGTCATATTTTGTGTTACAAACATCCATACGTTACGTGAGCAATAACGCTGGACAACACTAGTGTAGCATACTTGCAACAGCAACAACAACAACACCAACACCAGTCGATAAGACTGCACCTTATTTTGTGTCAATTATTTTGAATTTATTTTGTGTCACATGCACACACACACTCTCACAATTGCATATTCATACGCTCAACTCGTTCGGATTGTGATGGCACACAATCATTCAAACGTTACACCGAGATCAGCAGTAGCCTTTATTCTGTAAAACCAAAAAAAAATATTCAAATGCATATTTTTCCACATATTTACGCATTCAACTAAACTGTCAGCACTGAGATGTTGTTTATGTGAATTAGTTCTGGTAAAATTCCCTGGCACAGCAACAACAAACAGAAGCAGAAAAATACCTACAGATTGCGGTGAGAAATGTCCAACTGCAGTGGTCTTTCTCGGGAATTGCAATTAAAATTCAAAGAAATAGTAAGGGGCTTTTCTTTATACACAGATTCCCTGAAGGTATTTAAGAAAGAAATTCCTTTAAACATTAATAAATTTGTGAAAATCTTCCCTTAGATATTTGTAGTTAATAAAGTATTCTACAACCAACGTCAAATCATTGCCTATATTGGTCTTCGATTTCCATATACAGTACCCGCCAACATTCGGTATTTTGACAATTTTACCATCATTTTTTTTCACTGAATTGTTTAAAATTCGCTAATGAATAACAGGTCCCATTTTTGGTCCCCGTAAAACATTAAATAAAGACAAGATTTAAATTTTGATGTATTCTGAGATCTATAGTAGAATCCGATTTTGCGATTATTTTTGGAAAATAACGTTGTGCCACACAAAAAATAATTACGGGGAAAATTAATAAATAATTGAAGTAGAGCTAAAAATTAAGACATCTGTACCGGCGTTTTTAAAATTTGCATCGAAAAGTAAACAAAATAGGGGGCACAATTCCAACATTCTTTCACACATAAACATACGAGGAATAATTTGGTTGGAAATATAACCATCAAGCGAGCCAAGAAATATGATAAAAAATTTCCTTTAACTGGATCGTAGAAAATTTAAATATTCTACAATATTATTTGTAATAAAATTATACTATAGGTAAATTCTTCCTAATAAAATCATAACCCAGTCTGAACCGATTTCAATGTAATTTGAAAAAAATTATTTTACACCAAATCCCGTCACACCGTACATATTTCATTGAAATTGGAGGCACATACCATGTTTGATTCATTAAATCTCAGAATAAGGTACAATAGTTTTTATGCAAATTATATTCAACGTTTTTGTACTAAAAGTGAAAATCATGTCTATTCAGTCATATGGCTAAAGAGGGTACATATCATTTGATACGGCCAAAACGTGACTCATAGAAATAACGGTTTTAGACCCTAAGTGTATTTGGACCAAATCCGTTTCAGGACATTTGGAGTGGATCTATGGGTGTCCGTCCGTCGCTCCTGTCTGGCTGGCTGGTGCGTACGACGGGCAATATCGGTCCACTCTGAATTTTCATAGAAAATAATTTAACTTGTGGAACAAGAAGGGATCATCCAATTTTGTGCAAGCATTGGAAGTCTTGTTCTTGTTGTGAAGATGGAATATAACGCCCACTTTTTCTGGTACCTTCCCCATAAAGGACGAAAATGTAAATAACAAAGCTCTCAAAACAGAGAAATAAGCTACCTATTCTCTTTAAATTTCACACACCCCAATATTTTTACTAACGAAATATCTGGTGCGATGATGGGATGTAATGGTCTACTTCTTCTGGTACCTCCCCCTTAAAGTGTTTAAACTTTTAAATGACCAAATGTGAAATAAGCATCTGATTTTTTCCAAGTTCGCACATTCCAATATTTCTTTTAAATTTCGATTTCCTTTAAATTTTCCACATATCAATATTTTTATCAGTATAAGATTAAGTGGAATACCTCGGTCCGCTTTTCAAAACTTTCCTAAAGTTATCTTATATCTTATAAATATGAAGAAAGTAGTAGTAGCCCAAATCTGACACGTTGTTATATTTATATCAGACTTAGGTCAGGTACAAAATGGACAACATTGGTCCAATCTTTTTGAATTTTCCCCATAAAGGGTCAACAGTTAGAGCAATATTAACGTAAGACTGAGGTTATACTCTTGTCGGCAAAACTAACCGATGTTTTTTAACTTGTTTTACTGTTATTAAAAACGTATTCGATCCCAGTAATAATTTTCTTTAATACTTAATTCTTTAATTACTTTATTCTAGATCAAATTTCATTGTAAGTCTCTGAACAAGAGAAATTTGTGTACGTAATATGTACCATAAAACATCATACATTTTTTGTTAAAAAATCCTGTTTATATCTGATTAACTTAGCAATTTTTCACAATCTGCTGCAAATTTTCTTATAACTTCACTATACAAAAGCCAGTATGGGACGTGGAAAATGCAAATTTACACATCAAAACCTCTGGGTTCGTAGGCCGAATGTTGTTAAGGCCCGTATATATACTTTTGACCATATACAAATGGGGACCCCTATAGTTTGAGATAAATTTCACAATATTTAAGAGAGAACTTTGATAGAGATCTCAGAATCGTTGGTACAGAAAATGCGTCGTTTTGGCCCACTTTTTTAATAGTCCCCTTGTAAGGATCGATTTCAAGTGTTTTTTTTTACGGTTTGGCAATTGTATCTTTGATGTCGTCCTCCTGATGATTTATTGGAGACTTTTACACAAAATTACAAAAAGTACGGCTATAACCCTAAAATGTGTTTTTAGAATATATGGATTCCTCAATTTTTGTAGAATATTTTGACTTGCTACGATCCCGTTTAAAGGAATTAGGAGTTTTCAAAACAGGATCAAACACCACACCAATATTTTAAATTTAAATCCTTGAACGAGTCAGGAAAGTCGCCAGGCGGTACAATTTAAAAATATTACGACACTATATACACGGGTTCCGAGGAATTTTAATCCGAAAATTTCCAAAAGTTTGGAATAGGGGGAACTTACTGCTATATTTTCATTGCTTTTCGATATAAACTTTAAAAATTCCGTTACACGTGTCTTCTTTTTAGGCTTTTTATACTCTACACCACATAGTGGTAAGGGTATTATGACAAAGGCATGTGTTTGTATCGTGTGCGAGGAAGCGAGATAGACCCATAGATTACTTAGGATCTCCATAGAATCACTTTTCTATCATGAAATTTTCCCAAATCATTTGCTTGGCTCAAGGACGAACCCTATTGAAATTGGTGAGAATCGGTTTAAATTGAGATATTGCCCTCATATATACTTTAACCGATTTCGGCCGATATCAGTCCAAATGACCTGAATTTTGGCACATCCGACCGAATTCAATCTAGAATCAAAGTACATCATAATTGTTGAAAATCGGTTCAGATATAGCTAAAGCTCCCATATATATGTGTTTCATTCGTAATATGCACACAATAATGATATTTAGGAACAGACACAGTCCAGAAATAACTCTGCCAATTTTTTTTCAAAATCGGTTCAGGTTTGGATATATATCTTCAACCGATTTCGGGTAAATTGTGCACCAAATCTCCAATATCAGTCCAAATGGCCTGAATTTTGGCATATCCGACCGAATTCACTCCAGAAGCAAGTACATCCAGCTTTAGCTCCCATAAATATATTTTATCCGATTTGTGTCTTAAATTCCTCACATTTGTAATATGCAATGGTATTTGGTACCAGATATCTAATAGAGCTCGGAAATACCTTTGCCAAATTTTATCCAGATCGGCTAAGATTTGGATATAGCTCAGGTTTATTGTGCAAATAATGGCTAATATCATCCGAAATGTTGATAGGTGGTATGATGTACTTCCAACAAATTCTCTTCTTACGGGAGCTCTACTAGTGGTGTAGGATATCATATAGTCGCCTCCGCCCGACTTTTTGGTTTTCCTTACTGGTTTTACCTGTTTTTTTAAGTCCCGTACGTTCTTTAAATTAAATTTTCGGTTTTTACAATATTAAAATAAAAACTACAAGTCTAAGCGTTCCCTAAAAATGTTTGACTTTTTTATGACCTTTAAATACTTTTTGTTTATTTTTTTAATTCATTGTAAATTTTATTCCCAAATTACTTTTAAAATTCGACTATGAATATCCGATTTCAAATAAATTAGCACTAACAAAAATTTCATTGCCTCTATTTCTTCATAACCTCATACCATGGGCTTTTTTAAGGTTTAGTATTTCCCCTAGTCCTCTGTTTTGTCGTAGCTAATGCTTAGCGTTCAGTTTATTTCAGTTTTGTCATTGCGAAACTTTTCGGTTGTTCTTGGTATTTGGAAGCCATACAGCGAAAATAATTTTCCATTGAAAAAAAGCAGCACTACTTTGACATGATGTAATTGTTTTCTTGTTTTATTTGGCAACAGTATTTGAAACAGAAATGTCAACGAGAAATAAAAAAAAATGGAAACCGAAAACAGCCACAACAACGAATTTTCGAAAAGGGGAGCGTTTGCATGTTTGGTTTGTTCTGTTCCATTTCTGTCGCTCGGTTTTGTTAAATAAATAAATGAAAAATAACAAATAAAACTTTAAGTCGATATATGCCAGTGGTTTGCTGCTGTTATATTTCAAATAGTTTGGAATGCTAATGGGAACTTTTTTTCTAACTTTGACCCTATTTATTGATTTTCTATTTAGAATTGAAAAGAAAATGTTCTGGAGAATAAATATATTGATCGAAATACTCAATTGCTTTCGAGAAACAAAAAAAAAAAAAAATAATTCAAAATAAAAAAAACATTATTCATCATCTGATTAATATTTTCTATACGTTTAAATGTTGTTCTTGTAGAAAAAAATATATTCGAAAATATTTTCTATTGGAAAACAAGTAAAAAGCTGTAAGTTCGGCCGCGCCGAACTTTGAATACCCTCCACCATCTGGAACGAATTTGGCAATTCTCAAAAACAATAAAATCCGTTAAAAATTTCGTTAAAATCTTAAAAATACCGAATGTAGCTGTTATATTAGGGTCTATACGACGACATGGACCTGCATAGGTCATAAGCCATTACAATATTCAAATGAAACGAAACTTAAAACAAGTTAAAAAGTATCAGTCGGTATTGCCGCCAGAGATATACCCTCAGCCTATGTTCGATTATCTAAATATATTTTGACTAGTGTTAAGGTTATTCAAACGTTTGACCCTCTATGGAGCAGATCCCGAAGGAATGGGCCAATATTGCCCATTTCCTATCGGACCCAAAATATGATATAAATATTTCGACAGATGTTCCAAGTCTAAATGGAATCGGATGTTAATTTGGCGATTTATGAGCTTCATGGGTACTCAAAATTTCAATATTTTGTGGGGGAGGTACTCACAATTTCAATATTTTGTGGAGTGGACCGATATTGTCCATTTTCACACCTGTCCTAGCACTGACGCAAATATTAGGATTCGCAAAGACGGAGCAAATTCGGATTAGCCTTTCTCTTTCTGTGCAAAACAATTGTTTTTTTTTTTTTTTTTTTTTTTTTGAAAATTTCGACTTTTTGTGGGGGAGGTACCAGAAGGAGTGGGCCGATATTGTTCATCTTAACACAAGACCTTGGGTTAATATAAATATTGGGATGTGTGAAATTTGAAGACAGTCGGACTCTTACATAACATTTTATGAGAGTTGTAATTATTCAAAATTTTGACCATTTGTGGGGGAGGTACTTGATGGAGTGGACCGATATTGTCCATTTCCACACCTGCCCTAGCACTGACGCAAATATTAGGATTTGCAAAGTTGGAGGAAATTCGGATTATCCTTTCTCTTTCTGTGCAAAGAATATATTTTTTGAACATTTCGACCTTTTGTGGGGGAGGTACCAGAAGGAGTAGACCGATATTGCCCATCTCCGAACTCGATCTAAGTTTGACAAAAATATTACGTTGTAGCCAATTTGGACCAAATCGGATACTCCCTTCGAGAGTTATCGTGCGCACCAGCCAGACAGACAGACGGACGGACGGACATCGCTTGATCGACTCCAAATGTTCTGAAACGGATTTGGTCCAAAGAGACCTAGGGTCTAAAACCGTTATTTCGACTAGGCACGTTTTGGCCGTATCAAATGATATATACACTCTGTAGCCATATGGCTGAGGGTATAAAAAATAGGTGAATAATGTAGCTAAACTCATCAACATACCGAATATCGGGAGGAAGCTATATGGAAGCAATACAAAGACGAGGACCTGCACAGACAATTTTCCGTCTAAGGCTGTAGTATCCATTACGAACTTCAAATAACGAATTTGAAACATTTCCCGCGAATAATGTCGTTAAAATCATCAAAATACGGAGTACAGGGAGGTACCGTTATATGGGGGCTATACGAAGACGTGGACCTGCACAGACAATTTTCTGTCTTTGGCTGTAGTATCCATTTCGAACTTTAAATACCAGATTTGAAACAATTCCGATGAATATTGTCGCTTAAATCATCAAAATACCGAACATCTGGAGGTACCGTTATATGGGGCTATACGAAGACGTGAAAATACATGGTCCATTTTCAATACCAAAAGTCCTGCAGACATAATATACATTCGAGTAAAATTTTATCAATCTACTTCAATTCGTTCGGAAGCTAGAGTGTTTTCACAGACGGACTGACATCGACATAGAATTTTATGCTGATCAAGAATATTTACTTTGTGGGGTCTAAAATGTATATTTCATGGTGTTACAAACGGAATGACAAACCTAATATACCCTAAATACTATGGTGGAGGGTAAAAAAGCCCGATTTCAAATTCATTCAAATGGAATGCATAAAACAAATTTCACACGTATCCGCACCTAGGAAAATAAATTTTCTACTCTACCTAGGGTTTGCTGACATTCCTTTCTGAGTTTTCTTGGAAATCAGCATTAACAAGAAACAGCAAATAGCGTTCTGACATCTGACTGTCATTTGTTTATTATTTTGTCAGAGAGATGTGTCATCAGCAAATGACAATTTTGACAATCAAAAGTTGCTGTTGCCAAAAAGAACAATGCCAACGAAATTGAATGCAAATCCATTAACTAAAAAATTATTTTCATTTTAGCGCTAATTTGTGCTGCTGACAGTTTGCATCACGAACGACAGACAGACAGACATACAAACATAAATATATCATGCATATTGCATTCATATATCGTTGAGTAATAGACATGGATTTAGGCGGGAATTCCAATTTTCCGCTGCCAAATGTCTTAGCTAGCTAGCTAGAAAAAAAGAAAACAACGACAACAAAAAATGTGCATATAATCATCATTTTCACGCAACCACGTCTGCTACTGCAATGTCAGCAACATCAACGAATATCTATTGTAGCAGTCAGCAATTGTTGCCGGCTGTCTGTCGGCCTATTCGTGCCATTCGTTAGAACGATGATGGTTCAATTAACGGACTCGAACCCCTCTGCGTTACTGCACTTTAAGCGTGCAGAAATGATGACACTTTGGAATGCTGCTAAATGCATATTAAACTAAGTTTCTTGTCTCTTCTCCTGTCATTTGCTCTGCTGCCTGATTGCATTGCGTGACTTCGGAGTCTTAGCAATTTTCAAGGCTAAAATGTCATGTGCAATGTATCCCAAAACATTAAATGCTATCTGTGGTAGTCGTCGTCGGCCCCAACTGCAATGTCGAAGTGCCAAAAAAAAAATGTTGCAATTGCATTTGTACGAGGGGTATGTGGAGAATTTTGAGGTTTTGTGGGCTTTATTTTATAAAAGATTTTATAATCGGAAGATAATATTACTATGTGAAAAACTTGTCAAGCTCTTCTCGACTATGATCTTTGCTCTAACATAGCGTAGAATTTAAAATCTAAAATCTTATTGTTATAACAAAAAAAAAAAAAAAAAAAAAACAATTTAAAAGTATCAGTCGGTTTTCGGACTGATGTTTCGTACACATGTCCATGCTGCACATGAACAGCGACCCTAATATCAAATTTCAAGCTCTATCTGCTTCGCCCACTACCAAATTGTAAATCAAAATAGTACTATTAAGTATTATTGTACACTTGTATACCGATTTCTCAAAACCACCTCTTTATGGCAAACCTACCAATAGCAGGCACCGCAATACAAAATTCCATTTTCATCCGTTCACCCTAAATCTTTAGCTCTATCCGTTCACATATTTTTGAATATTTTAAAAAAGACTTCATAATCCGAAAATAAAATTACTATGTGATATACTTATTAGGCTCATCTCAATCTATGATCTATGCTCTAACATAGCAAACTTCATTAATTTAAAATCGAATATGTTATTGGTGCAAAAACAAGTTACGAAGGTGGTAATTTTTGGATATATTTTTCAGGCACAAAATAGAAGTTGACATTTTTAAACTAGATCTTATATTGACATAATTATTGAGATGTGCTAATCGGTCATTAATTACACAATTTTAAAATTATTTTTCTTTTTTTCAAAGTTATGAAAGAAGGTGTGAATAGATATATCCCATCTCTGCTCTAGATATAGTTCAGAAGTAAATATTGAAATTTGTGTAATTTTAAGTACCATTTAGTACTTTTTGTACAATTATGGTACACATTTCCAAACCCTCTTCTATATTTCAATTCCATATACCAACAGAGACCTCAATATCAAATTTGAGTATTCCAGCCCTATCGCTACACCAAATACGAAATTTAGTACCATTATGTACTTTTCCTACAAATATAGGGCGAATTTTCAAACAATTGCCAAATCTCAAACATAGATACCATTAGCAATATAAATACTAAATTTTAGAATTTTATCTCTATCCTTTCATCCAATACCAAATTGAGTTCTATCGTACATGTATGGTACACATTTTCGAAACCACTTCAGATTTCAAGCACTTCTTTCTGTTAACCCAATACAAAACCTTTTTTTTTTTTGTCACAAACCTACCCAAATATAAAATATAAAATTTTAGATTCATCCGTTTACTCGAAACCAAAGTGTTCCAAATTTTGTACCATTTAGTACCGTTCGCACATTTAGCACACATTTCCAAAACCAGCTGTATATATCAAACTTACTTTCAACCATTGATTCTCATAACAGATTTGATTCAAATTTTAGCTCGATTCGTTCATGTAATACCAAATGGTATAATTTTAGAAGTTTAGTATCCTGTATGAACTTTTCGTAACCTTAAAATTCGACTTTCCAAAAAACATCCATCCTGCACTCCATCCTTGGCTTGCATACAAAAATACTATATTTGATACCAGTTGGTATTATACAGGGCGAGATAAAAAAAACTACAACAAAGTCAAACGCCATAAGTTTTACATTTTTTTAATTTAATTGAGTGAAAGCAAAAAACGTCGGAAATAGCATCAAATTTTAGAATAAGTTTAGATTTGTTCGAATTGGTCATCTTTGGCACGAATTATGGTCTTCAAACGGCCAATGAAACCGTCAAACGCTGCCCGATGTCTCTCTGCGGTATTCTGGCCCATTCCCGGCAAAAGCGCTTGCTTGAGGTGATCTACACTTTGGTATTTTTTAGTGCCAACCTTGCTTTCCAAAATACTCCAGACACAATAGTTCAACGGATTGGTCGCCGGAGATTTTGGTGGTCATTGTGCGCTGTAAATGAAGCGAGGAATCTCATTTTGTAACTATTCTTGGGTGAAGCGTGCTGAGTGCGATGGTGCTAAGTTCTGTTGGAATGTCCAAGGTCGGAGGCCGAAATGTTTGCGTGTTCGGCATTTATTCAGATGCCACGGTCGATTAATACGAGCGGAGAACGATCATCGGCTGTTACGGCGGCCCACACCATCACCATAGCCGGCGCTTGAGCTCTTGTGCACATTTTCAGCTGACCTCTTTGGCAAGTAATGCGATCATTTTGTTTGTTTACAAACTACTGGACAACGAATGTTTTCTCATCTGAGAAAACCAAATTCGGCAGTTCACCACTTTCGGTCAAGCGAAACAACTCTTTAACTCTTTTGAGTCTATTCTCTTTCTGTTGCGGTGTAAGTTCTTGCACCTTTTTGAATTTCAATGGCTTTATCCCGATCTCATTTTTCAATATTTGCCGAATGGAATATTGCGATATGTTCAGCTCACGAGCCATTTTTCGGCCACTGCGGGTTTCTATCGAGTAGCCTCTTTACTTTTCGAACCATTTCTGCTGATGTTGCTGTTTTCTTCCGTCCACTTCCTTGACGTCGGGCTACGCTACCAGTATCACGGTAGCGAGCCATGGTACGAGACATAAAAGATTAATTCACATTTAAATGCTGGAGTGCTCCAACGATAGCCACTTGTGGTTTTCCAGCGAAATATAAAGAAATCACACTATCACGCTTGAATTCCATCACGAATAACTTTTTTCCTGGAAAATTCTCACCAAAATGCTTTTGTAAGCTTGTAAACAATATAATGAGCTGTCACTGGAATAATTTTAACAGCTGTCGGACGAGTGGCTTACAAATGTCATGCAATTTTTTCATCTAACCCTGTAGATGCTGTATTCGGTATTTTGATGATTTAACCACATTTTTCAATGGAATTTTCTGAAATTGCTCCACGATATCGGATATCTGCCTTTCGATATTCGGTATTTTGATGACTCGTTATGGGTACTTCAGCTTATGTCAAAAAAACTGCAGTTTTTTTTATCTAACCCTGTATATGCTATATTCGGTATTTTGATGATTTTAGCCCCATTTTTCAATGGAATTGTCTGAAATTATACACAAGGAGTTCTTTGTAAGTACTTTACCTCATGAAAGGGAATGGTCTATATTGGTCCACAATATCGGATATCTGCCTCCTGATATGTGATATTTTGATGATTTAAGCTCTAATGGGTACTGCTGCTTATGTCAAGAAAACTGCGCATAAAGATCCACGTCTTCGTATAGCCCCCATATATCGGCACCTCTTGATATTTGGTATTTTGATGATTTAAGCTCTAATGGGTACTACAACCTGTGACGGAAAATTTTCTATGTAGGTCCACGTCTTCATACAGCATATATAACAGCAACTGCCTCTAATCGGTATTTTGATGATATTAGCGACATTATTCACCGGAATTGTTTAAATTTCGTATTTAAGGTAGTAATGGCTACTGCAGCCGATTACAAAAAAAAAAAAAAAAAACTTAAACTAGAACCACGTCTTCGTATAGCCCCCACATTACTGTTTTCCCTTGAGCGGTATCTTTTTTTTGGAAATTTTTCAATTTCCTTAAAAATGTTAGAGGATATTAAAAGTTCGAACTTAGCTATTTGTTTACTTGTTACCTTTTATTTTGTTTGCTGATTAAGGGCCTTGAACTCACTATTTTCTCTCCATATTTTCTCTGTTTCTGAGTAAAGATACGAACCAACGGCCTTATGCTAGGAACACAATTGGAGCGAACGACGAATTTCGCCCTACGCGGCGACAACATACGCCGCGAAAAAATTCGTCGTTCGCTCCAATTGTGTTCCTAGCATTATGTTTTATTGTTGGTCGTAATCACTCTCTGGCGCTGTTCCTCATTACAAGGCATGAAAAAAGTATGTTGGTTTGCCTATTTTAGGTATTTTTTTAACTTACTTGTAATGCAAAGGGAATGTGATAGTCATTACTGGTAATGCGAAAGTAGGACATACGGCTTCCAAAATTTTTAGTGGGTAAGAGTGCATTAATGCATGTCGTACTCTGATACTAATCAGGATATCGCCTTGTAAAAATAAGGGGTAAGGAAGTTGTTTTGTAAGTAGTTACTGTAAGTATTACTTAATAAATTCATATTTTTAGAAAAGTGATTTTTTTGGTTTTTCATATGAAAAAATCTATCCTCCCTCGCTTTAAGGCCATTTTTCTTCAATGAATATTAATTTTTCCCCAACTGATCTTTGCTACGGGTCCTCCATGGTTTGTAACAAACGGTAATTGAATGAATGAATGAATCAGACTGTATATTTATTTGTAGTTGTTTTGGTTTGCGGGGGAGGAGTGAAGTGTGGGGTGTGTTTGACTGCACGAGTATATAGCATGTTTAATACATGTCATGCCAAATGCATTCCAAAAATCTTGTAGCTTTTTTTTGTTTCATTGTTATATTTACGCTAAGGGGTCAGTGAACTCTCGATGTGTAGTTTTATAGTTTTAGTTTGCCGGCTTTGTTGTAATATTGTATTTTTGGCGAAAAATTATTTTGTATCTGCAAATAAATATCTACAATCTGTATAAGTTGGGGGTATTTTACCTTTTGCCTTTCCTCTCCTTCCTTTGGTCATCCATAATTATGGGGTTGGTTGTTGTTAGTTGACTGGACTATGGATTTGTTTTGATTTCCAAATGAGGGTGGAAGTTAGTAAATAACTGAATGTGTGTTTGGGACTGAATGACAGACTGATGGTCGTTCGTTTGGTTGGGTTGGTTGGTCATGTCTCAATTCATTCACCATCATCATCGTCATCATCAACTGTACAAAATTGCAAATGAAAATAATCAAAAATCATTGTTATTGGTTGTCTTTGCTCTCTCCGAGAAATATTTACCCAAATCTAATCCCTGCCCTCCTCCCCAAACGCCCTGCAGTTTTACTTCAATTTCAATTTGTCTTCAGCAGCACATTTCTTTTCAAAATAATTTCTTTCTTCGACCAACTCTATCTTGATGTGGCCAAATAATGGACATGGGTTCAATGAACTCCTCTTTTGCTGCTGTTGCTGCTATTCGTAATTCTTTTCTATTTGCTTTTGTTTCTCTTTCAATTGGATTTCCAACAATGTAATCTGATAACATGTCATTCGCTGGCTGATGATGACTTGTGTAAACTTTAACTATTTCTGAAAAATAAATTTTGACAAATTGCAAATATTTTTTAAACGTCTATTTGACAGGAAGACGGCACAGTTGCTCTTTGGGCAATGGTATTTGTTATCTGTTTGTTTGTGCCCGTCTGTCTGCATGTCTTGCCTGGTGACTCTCACTTACTCTCTCTCTCTCTCTCTCTCTCTCTCTCTCAATCTGTTGGTCCGGTTATTTGTGAACTTCATTAGTGTTATTTTCCCATGTTGACATTTAAATGGATTTTTCTGCTACTCTGACAGACTAACTGACTGGCCGTTGTTTATGTTTGCATAGAACTGTTTTTTGACAGTTTTTAAAACTATTTTTCACATATACCACACACTCACACACGTACACACGTGTGTGTATGTACTAACATCTTTATCAGGCTGTCCAAACATTGCTAATTGTCAAGAGTGTCAAAAGTGGGATTTGTTGACATTGATCAAATATTTGCAATCCAGAAACAAGAAAAATACAGCTGTTTTCGAGATTTTTATGGAGTTAATTTTGGGGTAGTTTTCATCAGCTGTTATACCGTAAATGAACATAAAATATTTTTCTGCAAATATTTTGTTAACAAACATTAATCATTTCTCTTTTCTTTGTTCTATTTTTAGGTGAGTTAAACTTGAATCGGGTGGAAGCTACGAATTCCGTTTGTAATTAAGTAAGTCCATACTAAAATGGTTCACTGTTTCTTTTCTAAATTTTCTTCTGTTTCTAAATTGAAAAGTTGGGTTCTAAGTGTGTGTGTATGCCCTGTAAAACTTGGGAGCTGTGTGAGACGAATAACTCATTAAACGTAAACAAATTACTTTTGCATTTGCAGTATGTTGAAAATAACGGAGTATTCCTCACAAAAAAAAAAAAAAAAAAAAAAAAAAAAAAAAAAAAAAAAAACAGAGCACAAGAACTTTATTCTATTGTTACCAAGTAATAAATAAAGTCGGCACAGACTGTACACGTTCAACTTAAAATCCGAGAAGAGACTTGGCTTCGGCAAACGAAGAAAAACTTAATGAAAAACGAAGACCTAGCAAGAATTTAGTAGTCATTTTCACTTCATATTGCAGCATTACTAAGTAATGAGTAACGATAAGCACTTTCGATGGTCGTCGTTTGGAAGCAAAACAAAAAAAAACAGATGTACAGGGTGAAATAAAAAACTGCAACAAAGTCAAACGCCATAATTTGACCTCTGCGGGAAGTAAACACGACAATTTGGATTGTTTACAAACTGCTGGACAACGAATGTTTTCTCATCGGAGAAAACCAAATTCGGCAGTTCACCACTTTCGGCCAAGCGAATCAACTCTTTAGCTCTTTTGAGTCTAAATTCTTTCTGTTGCGGTGTAAGTTCTTGCACTTTTGGGAATTTCAACGGCTCATTTTTCAATATTTACTAAATGCTCACGAGGCATTTTACGGCCACTGCGACGCTGAAGTGCCCTAGCGATATCCACTTATGGTTTTCCAGCCAAATATAAAGAAATCACACTAACACGCTTGAATTCCATCACGAATAACTTTTTTCTGGAAAATTCTCACGAAAATACTTTTGTACGCTTGTAAACAATATAATTGCGAAAATTATTTCGGGTTTTATGAGCTTGTGGTGTTGTATCAGAAGGAGAGGGCTCCAGGTTTTTTATACCATATTTTGTTTTGGTCGAAATATTGAGATGTGGTAAAGTTTAAGATACTAGGACTTTTATTTCACATTTTACATCGAAATCGTCACAGGATTTTGGGATAATAAATATTTTGGGTTGACGGCTGTGAAATGAAGTGAAATTTTTGGTTGATCGACGAGGGATCGTATATCGGGTATTCGATATTAATATATATTGGATGTAGGTGATTTTTAGGTAAATGGTAACTCTCAGTGTCACTGTAGGATTTGTTGTTCGGTGTTTCGGATATCGATTGATTCTCGAAAAATCTGATGTTGAGAGTTGGAGTTTTGAAGACTATTTGTCGAAGATCTGGAACAATAAGTATTAATGTTCGGATTGTAAATAATTAGGGACTCGTCATGTACTAGATTATAACATACAAATAGTATCTTACTGCCACTGTACAACATGAACATTGGCGCGAGATTGATGTGGAAAAGATGTTCGCCAATCTCATATAGATTTTTTTCCGATAAAAAACAACCCTCGTAGAAAAGACTTTTGGAACATTTTCCGAAGGACCTTTGATTCTAACTCCTAGAGTAAAAATCGATCCAATGGTATATTCCAAACGCCCTGAAAGATTACTCGGCAAAAGTAGAAACTGCTCAATTTCGAACAAAAACAAGCAAAACCTACTCGGCCTTTTTTACTTTGGGGAGTATTACTGCTGAAATTTGTGCGAGTTTGTCGCTCTACTCGAATTTGAAACTAATGCCCACAAAATGTTAACCCAAAGATTGCTCCAAAGTCCTCTGATACAGATGAGACCAGAAGGTTTGGTAGAACATTGAACCAAAGCTCTAGTAGAATATTTATCCAAAGGTCCATTGGAGTATTGACTCAATGATATAATAGAACATTGCCCCAAGGTCTAGTGAAATGTTTAACGCAAGGCGTTGTGCAACACCAATTTATAGGTCTAAGGAATTTACCCACAAATGTCTGAGGAATGATAAAAAGTCAAAGGTTAAGCATACATTGAATCGTAGTTCCATATTGATCCGAGAGATTAGAATATTTATCCGGAGTCCGGAATATTGCCTAAAAGACCTGGGGGAACTTTTACCAGCACAAATTAGCAATGCAAAGGAACCGCGGCAGCAGACGAAACGCAGCGAACGATTTAAATATTTTTTACTTGTGAGTTAGGTTTGATAACATCCGATGGTCCTCTCCGCTCGTATTAATCGACCGTGACGTCAGAATAAATGCCGAATATAACGCATTATTTAAGATAAAATAAATTTGCAATGCAACAAAGTATCTATCGTTTTTGCATTTCATAGCTCCACACGGAACATATTAAAATTATAAAATTAAATTCAAAATAATTTTTTTTTTATTCTGGAGGGTGTATTAAACCATTGGGCACGCAAACATTTTGGCCGCAGACCTTGGACATTCCAACAGGACTCAGCACCATCGCACTCAACACGTGCCACCCAACAATGGTTACAAAGAGGCTCCTCGCTCGCAATTCCAGCGCACAATGGCCACCAAATCTCCGGATACTAATCCGTTGGACTATTGTGTCTGGAGTATTTTGGAAAGCAAGGTTGGCACTTAAAAATACCAAGGTGTCGATCTCCTCAAACAAGCGCTTCGCCGGGAATGGGCCAAAATACCGCAGAACAATGATCGGGAAGCATGTGGCGGTTTCGTTGGCCGTTTGAAAAAATCTAAAATCTCATTGGCCAATTCGAATAAATCTAAACGTATTCTAAAATTCGATGCCATTTCCGACATCTTTTGCTCTCATTCAATAAAATTTAAAATAAAATGTAAAAGTTATGGCTTTAGACTTTGTTTCAGTTTTTATATCTCATCCGGTACTACGTTAGTTTGTTCGACGTAAGCTCTATATGCGACATCGGGCGTTTCTAGATGTTTACTTTATTGTCCATCTCTCCACAGTATTTTTGTGCCAATCAATATTGCATTCAATTCAATGCAAAAATAACGAAAAAATATTAATCATAAATAATAGTTTCCAATTTTTCTTTAAGATCCTATATAATTTAATATTGCCATTAAAAAGATTATTAATAATTGTCTAATTAATACTCTTGAAATGAGATGTGAACACATGATAGGTAATTGTCAGAATAAATTGATATGAGCATTGCGAACCATATTCATCATTTGGACCATATTCATCTTTATATCGCTCTCAAGTTTAGTAAAAAGATAAACAAAAACAAGTTGATTACTTTTTTATTTCAAATAATTGAGTTTGCTAAAAATACTTCAATGAGGAGCGCAACAATCACGAAATATCACGAATAACAACAGCAAAATCATAACGTTCCTGAAAAACGAGTAACAAAAACAATAACTAATTTCGAAAAGTTCTAATAATATTCTCACGCATATCACTTCTCCAAAAAAAGAAAAAAAAAAAAACAATATTAAAAGTGTTTAAAGCTTAACAAAGAACACCTGTTGTTGAGACAACAACAAATGGAAGCAGACAATGTCTTGGTCGTTCGTTTCATTGCGAGAGGCAGTGGATGATGATGGTGGGTAGGGAGACAGGGAGTACCATCTAACAGTAAAACACATTAAGAACTGTAATATGGTGGAAGTAAATGCTAGAGTAGCAGAAAAGCGTGAGTTCTTTTAAAGTGATATGAGCTATATGTCGTAAGAAAAAAAAAAGAACTATATATCCGTTGAGGCAGTTAATAACCTCGTATAACAGAAATTTTGGAAAATTATTATTTACTAATTATATTCACGATTCTATAATATTTTGTTAAAATTTTTTTGCCTACTGACAATCCAACAAATACTGTGCCAGTAATTTGACAGAAGATCTAACTAAAATTAATCAGTAAAATATTATGTACTATAAAAAGGGATCCAATGTTCCATAGGAGTTCCAATGTTAACATAATGTCCCCTATGTATTAAAAATCTGGTGGTGTCTTTGTTACGTTTTTATCTAAAATCGGTCTGATATAACCTTTTAGGCTTAAATTTGATTCGATTTGATATATCCAGCGTGTTTTTTTAATAATATACAGGGTGAAATAAAAAAAAACTGCAATAAAGTCAAGTGCCATAATTTGTACATTCTTTTTTTACATTTTATTGAACGATGAAAAATGTCGAAATAGCATCAAATTTTAAAATAAGTTTAGATTTGTTCGAATTGATCACCTTTGGCACGAATTATGGCCTTCAAACGGCCAATTCGGCCACGCTGCCCGAATGCGCTTGCTTGAGGTGACCAACACCTTGGAAAGGAGGGTATATTAACTTTGTCATTCCGTTTGTAACATCCTTAAATGTTCGTCTTAGACCCCATAAAGTATATATATTCATAATCAGCATAAAGTTCTTAGTCGATTTAACGATGTCCGTCTGTCTGTCTGTATATCTGTCCGTCTGTCTGTTGTAATCACGATACAGCCCACATATTTGTGGGTCATAATGGGTCCTAGTTCGTGTGGCGAAACATTGTAATTATAGGTCCTCGTTTTGGTGTAGCCCCCATATAACGTTACCACCCGATATTCGGCATTTTAATGGTTTTTGCCACATTTCTTCTAATGTTTCTTTTACCCTAAGGTGGAGGGTATTAAAAGTTTGGCCCGGCTGAACTTAATGTTTTTTTACTTGTTTAGTGCCAACCTTGCTTTCCCAAATACTCCACTGGAAATGAAGCGAGAAACCTCATTTTGTAACCATTCTTGCGATGGTGCTGAGAAAAACGTGCCCAAGGTTTTAATACACCCTCCAGAATATTTTCGCGATAATATGCGGCATAGAGCAACCATCGGCTGTTATGGCGGCCCACACCATCACCATGGCCGGAGTTCTGGTGGCCAACCGAAGGCGCACATTCTCAGCTGACCTCTTTGGCAAGTAAACATGATCATTTTGTTTGTTTACAAACTGCTGGACAACGAATGTTTCCTGATCGGAGAAAACCAAATTCGTCAGTTCACCACTTTCGCCAAGCGAAGCAACTCTTTAGCTCTTTTGAGTCTATTTTCTATCTATTGCGGTGTAAGTTCCTGAACTTTGCGATATGTTCAGCTCACGAGCCATTTTTTCCGCCACTGCGACGCGGGTTTCGATCAAGTCGCTTCTTTACTTTTCGAACCACTTATGCTGATGTTGCTGATTTCTTCCGTCCACTTCCTTGACGTCACGGTTACGAGCGATGGTACGAGACACAAACGATTTATTCACATTTAAATGCTGGAGTGCTCTAACGATAGCCACTTGTGGTTTTTTCAGCCAAATATAAAGAAATCACACTATCTTGATCACACTCGCTTGAATTCCATCCCGAATAACTTTTTTTCTGGAAAATTCTCACCGAAATGCTTTTGTACGCTTGTAAGCAATATAATAAAATAATATTATATACAAAATAATTTTAACAGTTGTCCGACGAGTGGCTTAGAAATAACAGCAGTCTGAAATTGTTTGCAGTTTTTTCATTTCACCCTGTAGTTTTTATGAAAAGTACATTCAGAACTTTGGTATAAAAAATGAAAATTATATATTTACTTGTTCACTGTAAATTTAACACGTATCCAAAATCTAATTAAAAATCCGCCATTGCACTTCATTTTTCTGGAGAAGTGTCTGAGTAAGAATTATTCTAGATCAAATTTCATTGCGAGTCTCTAAAGAAAGGATATTTATGTATTCGATATGTACCATGGAAGAGTATCATTAATTTTTTTTTAACAACAAACTTGGTTTATTATTGGTTGTACATTTTATTATAACTTCACGGATTAATAGCAACTCTGGGTTGTGAAAAGTGATCAAATGTTTTGATTCTTTTGTAGATCAAATAAGAAAAATATAATTTTGTAAAATATGTTTATTTACCACGGTCTCATTTTAAGGGAATTTTAAACCTATTTAGAATCAAGTAAAAAAGCTTTGGAACGAATTTGGCAATTTTCAAGAAAATATTACCATCATTCTCCGCAAATAAACAAACCCTGTTTTAATAAAACAACAATAATGGGATTAAGCCTTAAAATGTTGTAACAACAAAATAAAGTCCGTTACAATTTTTGTTAAAATCTTAGAAATACGGAATGTAGCCGTTATGTTAGGATCTATACGACGACGTGGACCTACATCAGCAACTTTTGTAATAAGCCATTAGAATACTCAAAGGCGAAACTTGAAAAAAACCCGGCGAATAATGTAGCTAAAATCATCAAATACTGATGGGGGCTATACCAAAACGTGAACCTGTACAGACGATTTTCTGTCATAGGCTGTAGTATCCATTACGAACTTCAAATAGCAAATTTGAAACAGTTCCGGTGAATAATGTCGCTAAAATCATCAAAATACTGAATATCGGAAGGTGCCGTTATATGGGGGCTATACGAAGAGGTGGACCCGTACACACAATTTTCTGTCATAGGCTGTAATATCCATTACGAATCTGAAATACCAAATTTGAAACATTTCCGGTGAATAATGTTCCTTAAATCACCAAAATACCAAATATCGGGAGGTACCAATATATGGGGGCTATACGGAAACGTGGGTCCACGTGGCCCATTTTCAATACCAAAAGTCCTGCAGACATAATATTCATTTGAGTAAGTGGTTTCCCCATACGGACGGACTAAATCGTCATAGAATTTTATGCTGATCATAAATTTGTATATTTTGTGGGGTGTAAAATGTATATTTCGAGGTGTTACAAACGAAATGACCTTCATACTATGGTGGAGGGTATAAAAAGGCCCAAAAAGACATTTTTATTGCAGCCAAAATAATAATATTGCCGAAGACACTATATACCTATTATTAGATGATTCTAAGGAATCTTAATTCGAAATTGTCAAGAAAATGTGGAAGAGCCGCCCTATTTTTTTAAAACGCTGATGCACGTGGGTTCTATTTTTAGCTCTGCTTTCGTAATCTGCTAATTATTCTCTGTAATTATTGACAAAAATAAATTTTATCGCAAATTTCAATTATTAGTTTCAAAGTCATTGTCAAACTTTTTAATCGAATGGGCCCGAAATTTTGTATTTCAGGTTCTAAATAGGTACAACGGTATGGGTTTTTGGCGTTACGCTCATCCAATAATAATTTTCAACCGATTTGTTGTTGTGGCCTGGCCGAACACAACTGTTTCTTCTTCATTGTTCCTATTGTTGTTTTGTAACTACTTGAACAACCGTTAATTTAATTCCATTTAATCAAGTTTATAAAAATTCCATTAACTGGGCTAAGTAAATAACAAACGGCGGCGGCAGCAGATATCATCTGCGAAGTAAACACATTTTTTTGCAGCATCAATTCAATGTCTTTCATATGTCATTCATAATGTGAAGTGGATGATGATGATGATGATGTCCATGGTGAAGATGGGAATGATGATGACGAGGCTGCCGATGACAATGACAATAACATTGATTAATCTGTAATGTGGCTGGTAGTTATAGGCCAATTGCTAAAAACCTATTGGACTTTTACCAATACTGTTAATATACATTTTTTTATTTTACAATTAAACATGTTGGAGATTTCTTATTTTATTTTATACTCAAGCTCCCACATTTTTTTTATTTATTGGTCTCTTGGAATTATTATTTCATTGTTTTCATGTGAAGTATAATTTTTTTTTTATTTCGAATTTTTGTTACGGTTTATTTGTTACCGTATTGTCTCAAGGCATTTCCGTGACTTTAATGTTATTATTATTTTGTTTTTGGTTTCCACGCTTAGTTTTCATGCTGGGTTGCTTCTTTTTTTTGCGCAACAGTTTGCGGCTGAATGAATATAATTTGTTGTTTTTATTTATTTTTGAGGCCTCTGTAACCACCAAAAACTAGTAAAATTCCAAAAGTGTTTTATTTGTTATTATTGGGACTTATTAAGTTATATTGTTGCCAATTTTTGATATCTGATAATGTTTTTTTTTGGCTGGTATTCATATTTGCCACTGGGCGCCAAAAAAAAGTATTTATTTTTTTAATAAATATTCAAGCCTACATTTTGAATTCGTCATTCGAAAAGTACTTGAAAACTTAATTGAGTTGTATGAAATGCGATTCACTCAAGGAGGCCATCATTTCAATGAACAATTCAAAATGACTGTTGAAAATAAAAAGCGTGTCAAATAAACATTATAATAAGTGATAAGTTTAGGTGAGTTGAACACGTTATACCCTCCAGCTGTTACTGCTGGAGAAGTCAATTCTTTAAGAAACTGCGTAAAATTCTGACGTATTGTAAATCCCAGGTACTTAATCAGATATGCGAAAAAAGTCATTTCGGAAGAGAATGCAACAGACAGTTCATAAAATTGGCCACATACAATTGTTGGGGTGTGCTAACTATATCGGTGGGATGAGCTATACATAACAGGTAAAAAAGCAGTAAGTACGGCCGGGCCGAACTTTGAATACCCTTCATCATTTGGAACAAATTAGGAAATTTTCAAATAAAATAAAATAAAATCCGTTATCTTAAATCTTAAAAAGTACCGAATATCGGAAGGTGCCGGTATATGGGGGAATATACGATATTGTGGACCTATATAGACTATGTCTGGAGGTAAAATACTCACAAAGAACTCATTGTGTACAATTCCGCTGAAAATGTGGCTAAAATCATCAAAATACCGAATATCGGGAGACACCGTTATATGGGGGCTATACGATATCGTGGACCTATATAGATAATTGTATTCAAAGAAATAAAGTACTCACAAGGAACTCTTTGTGTGGATTTACAAACAATTCCATTGGAAATATGGTTAAATTATCAACAACCGAATACCGTTGCATAGGGGATATACGATATGGTGGACCGATATAGCCCATCTTCGAACTTGATCTGCCGGCAGACAAAAGACAAATCTGTGCCAAATTTTAGCTTCCTATCTTAATTCGTTTTGACTGTAGCGTGATTACAACAGACGGACGGACGGATAGAGGTAAGTTATTATTTTTATGAGTTACAATCGGAATAACGAACTTTTTATACCCTCCACACTATGTGTGGTGGAGGGTATAAAATTTCTCTAAGGTACTGCCAAAGTATAGAGTGTAAATTCCCACTTTTAGAAGCCAATAACAGCCTTATACTTGCGACTTACTCAACTTTTGGCTAACCGGCAAAATTGATTAAACAGAATTTTGTAGTCCTGATTAAGTGCTGCCCCATATCACAAATAAAATTTTTCGTTTTTCGCCCCTTTGTTTTCTATGCGATATATGATTTTTCGAAAAATTTCTCCGTCTGTGGAGGAGGCGCCAGATAGAGAATACCGATCTTCCAATCTTCACATTTGAATGTAATGTTGGCAGAAAAACTCGGATGCTTAATCGTTGGATAACGTCGAATTTATGAAGGTGCCAAAAGGAGGGCCGATGATGCCTATTTTTATAGAAGATTTAAGCCTGCTAAGAATATTACAAGCCGATGTTTGAAGCATTTTGGATACTTCTGTCGCCTTCCATGAAAGGTATATTTTTTTAAGTTTTGACAATTTTTTTGGGAAGGTACAAAACGATTGTTTCGATATTGCCAATCTTAGAATTCCGTAATTTTCCCCCTCCATTTTGACGGCAACTCTCTTCCTGCCTAGACAATAATGTCGCAAATGATAACACCTAAAGTTTTGGACCAACCCATCACATAAAGATAGTGGGATTCACACAGTCTAAGGAGAAAAGTTCGAAGATACAAGAGATAGCTTCCAAAACTTAGAGCTTACATAAAGAAATCTAAGAGATACAGAGGGTATGTGGTTGTCATTACCAAAAAGAATCAAAATGACACATATGTCTACCAAATTATTTCTTGGTAATTATACCAACCAGCAAATAATGCTAGACATATGTGTCACTTTGATTCTTTAGAGTAATAACAAGCAAATACCCTCTACATTACCAGGAAGATCAAATATAATATGTTATTCCTAAAAAATCAGTAGTTCAATCCTCCGTTATATAAACAAAAAAACAAAACCTGAAATTAAGTGTGGGAAGGTTAAAACAAATTTTGAATAATGTTTTTTTATATTTTTCGTGCTCTTGTCACTCGAGTGTTAAAATATGGGGTTATGATGCTATTTTGTAAGTTACTGATTATTATTTTGTTAAGCCATTTTATTATACACCCCTTTGCTTTCCAATTCTACGTGTCAGTATAACATTGACTTCCTTATGAAGACCAGTACCAGAAGGAGTGGGCCAATTTTGTCCGTTCTCGCACCTGGTCTTAGCCTAACACAAATATTTCTCCCAAAACATTGGAAATATTCCCGAGGCATATTAAGGCCATAAAAAACCATATATACCCACTGTAGCTATTGAAGAACTGTTTAGAAACCCTTTCACACTAATTTTTTGGTGACTAAGTCTAGAGAAGTATCTTTATCCATCTAGCAGGGAATATCACAATTGATAACGTACAGAGTTGCGAAATACTCATATAAATTTGAGAAGAATGTAAAACTCGCTTGCTATTCGAGCGGGAGTAAAAAAAAGAATTCGAGTATACTCTTTAGAGTGGCATAGAAAAACACACTAATGAGAGTGAGTATGCTTTGCTTGTATTCGAGTAGGAGTGAAATTGACAGTAAATTGAGCAGGTTCCGCTCTTGCCGAGTACTCTTTAAGTCATGTACGCATGTCAGTACTCATTCCCTGTCATGATTGAAACATCTATAAACAGACATAATCGTGTTTTGACTCCCACAATTTTATACCCTTCATCATACATAGTATGGAGGGTATATTAAGTTCGTCATTCCGTTTGTAACTCATCGAAATAATAATTTTAGGCTTAGCAAAGTATATGTGATCTTGATCAGCGTAAAATTCTAAGACTATGTAGCCTTTTTGGTTCGTCCGTCTGTTGTAATCACGTTAAAGTCAAAACGAATTAAAACAGGAAAGTAAAATTTTGAACAGATCAGTCTTTTGTCCGCAGGCAGTCAAGTTCGGCCCCCATATAACCGCACCTCCCTATAATTGGTATTTTGATGATATGAGAGATATTTTTTACGGGAATTGTTTCGTATTTTAAGTTCGTAATGGCTTCTACAACCTATGAAAAAAATATTTATGAAGGACCACGCCTTCGTATAGCCCCCTTATAACGGTTTTCCATTGGACGGTTTTTTTCGAAGGATTTTTTTTTTTGGAAAATTTTCAAGTTCCTTTAAAATGGTGGAGGGTGTATTAAAAGTTCGGCCCGGCAGAATTTAGCTTTGAGGAATGGATCTACAAATATCAAAATGTTAGGAGAATACATAAAAAAAAAAAATTAAGTTTCTAGATGATCATATAGGAAAACAAGTAGAAAAGCTGTAAGTTCGGCCGGACGATCTTTGAATACCCTCCACTATTTGAAACGAATTTAGCAATTTTCAAATAAATTAAATCCGTTAAAAATTCTGTTAAAATCTTAAAAATACCCAATGTAGCCCTTGTGTGAGGGTCTATACGATGACGTGGACCTGCATATGTAACTAATGTAGCTCAAATCATCAAAATACCGAATATAGGGAGGTATTGGGGCTTTACGAAGACGTCGACCTGCACAGACAATTTTCTGTCATAGGCTGTAGTAACCGTTACGAACATCAAATTCAAATTTGAAACAATTCCGGTTAATAATATCGCTAAAACCATCAAAATACCGAATATCGAGAGGTACCGTTATATGAGGGATATACGAAGACGTGAACTTGTACAGACAATTTTCTGTCCTAGGCCGTAGTATCCATTTCGAACTTCAAATACCAAATTTGAAACAATTTTGGTGAATAATGTCGTTAAAATAATCAAAATACAGAATATCGGGAGGTACAGTTATATGGGGGCTATACGAAAACGTGGACCTGCACAGAGAATTTTTTGGTGTTTGGGGTTATAGTTGTTCCCAAAAGCGCATTTTCAGATCAAACATGCAAATGCTACAATAAAAACCTCCAGCAAAAACTTCAATATATTTCCCCACTATTGCAAACAACAATTTTGAATGTTAAACTTGGTAGCGCTAAGTATATCTAGTATCTAATAAATAAGAAAAAAAGGAGCTACGTTCGTTAGAGCTGAGGTTTTAATACCTTCCACCTTTGGAAAGAACTTGCATGTCCCAAAAATTTTTTAAATTCCATATACAGGTGAGAAATATTTTACATTCAAATATAATGGATTGACTTTTGAGAAATACATACCATTATTTCGTTACATTTTCTGTAGTTTTGCATGTTTATTTCTTTTTCGACCCACTCTAATACACCTTCAAACTCCTCCTTGTGTAAACACAACAATTAAATAATCGCCTCTCAGCCATTGCATTTTAAATTCGTTTCAATTCAACTGCACTATCTTTGGGCGGCATACTCCTCTCTTCCAGTCTAGAAATAAAAATAAACTACATTTTCTACCGAAGAAGATTCCTTTTCGAAGAGCCGGCGAGCAATCATCTGTCGCCTAAACTTATAAATTATTTACCAACTGTTGTAATTTTATCCTTTAGCCAATGAGTTATGCGATCAGTGAGCTACGACAGCAGCCGCCGCAGCAGCTTATCGTCGTCCCTACATGGTCATGAAGAACAGTTGGTGGTTGTGGTCAGTTAACGCGCGCTTTAGCACAAATCAATTCAAGAAAAAAAGAGAAAAAAATTATCTGGAGTTCAATGTTCAATTTCTTACCATGTTGCAATCGGTGCCATCTTTGCCAGACGTATGTGTACTTATGTGTGTGTGTGAATATGCAATATACCATCATGAATGATTTGTTGTTACACACAAAAAGTATGGACTTCTTATGTTGGCTTGCTTTTCTAGAAGAACCCAAGAACATGGCGATCGTGATCTTCAAATATTACAACATAAGGAAAAACCTATTGACGGTTCATATAAGATACGTTTAAATGTCGGTAATATCCCAGAAGAAGAAAAAACAAGAAAAGCAAAAAGCGTCAATAATCACAAAAAAGTACCATGTCCAAGAATAACTTTGCCACAATACCAACAAGAACAATAACAAAGACACTGCAACAATAACTACAATATGAAGGCATGGAATGTACATGTACGTGTTTTTCTTAATGATTGGCACGTGACTCTCTAGAATAAAATATAAAACGGTCGGCGACGGCGTTCGTACTACAGCTACGGCGTCCACTTAACGATAGTCGCTACTCATTCGCCCCCACCGCCTCCCCCCTCTTCTTGTTCATTTGCTGTGTGTTTGTAATTTTGCCGGCATGTATTCAATTTCAAATTCATGGTCAGCTTTGTTATTATTGATTGATTAACGTGTGCATTCCCTCCCCACCTCCATTACTGTCGATCCCCACACATCCATTCGTCCGCAACACAGTTTTGATTCAGTTTGATTTCATGATGAAAGTAAAAAACGGATAGAAAAACAAAATAAACTGAGAGAATGTATGTATCATATGGCCCAGGTTCAGAGAAGGTTGACAGTTTAAGGTTGAATATTTTGGGGAAGTTTTGAAAAATATGTTTCTCTTATGAAAATGGGCAAGGTTGAGTTCTGAGAAATTAAATGGTTTTATTATTAAAAATATACTAATTTTTTGGAATAGGTGATTAATGTTGTCATGAATTTCAAAACAAATTAAGTTTCTGATCAACTATTACTTTTGATTTGTTCCGTTCTGTTTTGATTACAATGGAGCTTTCAATCGTTTAAAACACAGTGGAATAAAGAATTCTACTTCGTCTTATGTATATGGTGCATCAAATTTCAATATTTTCAATAACAACGGTCAAAATCCAGCAGATTATGAAATTAGAGCTAATCAAGTAAACAAGCAGTAAGTTCGGCCGGTTAGAACATTGAATACGAATTTGGTAATTTTCAAAAAAAAAAAAACCAAAAAAAAAAAAAATAAATAAATTTCGTTAACGATTTTATCAAAATCTTAAAAAAATACCGAATATAGGCTTTATGTTTTTCGCAGACCATTACAATATTCAAATGCGAAACTTGAAAAAATGCGGTGAATAATTTAGCTAAATTCATCAAAATACCGAATATAGTGAGGTATCGATATATGGAGGCTCTACGAAGAGCAGGACCTGCTTAAACAATTTCCTGTACCTATTAGGAACTTAAAATACAACATTTTAAACAATTCCAGTGAATACTGTACCTAAAATCATCAAAATACCGAATATAGGGGGTACAGTTGCATGGGGGTTATACGTGGACCTATATAGACAATTACCTTCCAGGGGGTAGAGTGCTGCGAAAAAAAATTGTGTGGATTTTCTGACAATTCCATTGAAAAATTTAGTTAAAATCATCAAAATATCGAATCGGGAGGTACCGTTATATGGGGGATATACGATATACGATGAAAAACTTCAACAAAGTCAAAAGCTATAATTCTTTTTTTTTAATTTTATTGAATGGAATGGAAAAAATGTCGGAAATAGCATGAAATTTTAGAATAAGTTTAGATTTGTTTGAATTTGTCACGTTTGGCGCAAATTATGGCCAATGAAACCGAATTGGTCACCTTTGGCATTATGGTCTTCAAACGGCCAATGAAAATGAAGCGAGGATCCTCATTTTGCAACGATTCTTGGGTGGCGTATGCTGAGTCCTGTTGGAATGTCGAAGGTCTGCGGCCAAAATGTTTGCGTGCCCAAGGCTTTAATACGCCCTCCAGGAAATGTTCACGATAATATTTGACATTTATTCTGATACCACGGCCTACTAAAACGAGCGGAGAGCGACCATCGGCTGTTATGGCGGCCCACACCATCAGCATGGCCGGCGCTTGAGTTCTGGTGGCCAACCGAAGGTTCACATTTTCAGCTGACCTCTTTGACAAGTAAACACTATAATTTTGTTTGTCTACAAACTGCTGGACAACGAATGTTTCCTCTTCGGAGAAAACCAAATTCGGCAGTTCACCACCTTCGGCCAAGCAAAGCAACTCTTTAGCTCTTTTGAGTCTATTTTTTTTCTGTTGCGGTGTAAGTTCTTGCACTTTTTGGAATTTCAATGGCCTTACCCCGAGCTCATTTTTCCATATTTGTCGAATGGAATATTGCTCATGAGTCACTTTTCTGCCACTGCGACGCGGGTTTCGATCAAGTTGCTTCTCTTCACTTTTCGAACCATGTCTGCTGATGTTGCTGTTTTTTTCCGCTCACTCCCTTGACGTCGGGCTAAGCTACCAGTATCACGGTAACGAGCGATGGGATGAGACACAAAAGATTTATTCACATCTAATAGCTGGAGTGCTTTAAAGATAATCACCGTTTTCCAGCCAAATATAAAGAAATCACACTGTCAGGCTTGAAATTCTTCACGAATAAATTTTTTTCTGGAAAATTCTCACCAAAATTATTTTGTACGATTGTAAACAATATAATGAGCTGTCACTGGAATAATTTTAACAGCCGTCGGACGAGTGGCTTGGAAATGGCAGCAGTCTGAAGTTGCTTGCAGTTTTTTTCAGAACACCCTGTATATACTTTGTTAGGTCTAAAATTATTATTATTATTATTAATATTATTATTATTATTATTACAAATTTGATATATCCTCCATACTATGTATACTGAAGAGTATAAGAAAGATAACTGTCTCTTTTCGAGAGTCTTAGCCATAATATAATCACGTTTAAGGAGAGTTTAAAACCATATAAAAAAGGGACCAAAAAGGTGACTCGCCAAAATAATCTTCATATTGGTACCAGTAATATGGCCCAAGATAAGGAATCTTAATCCGAAAATTTCAAGGAATATAAAAGAAGGGGAGATATTTTAAAGTTTTTCTTTACTTCAAGGTGGAGGGTATTAAATGTTCGGCCCAGCCGAACTTATTTTTTTTTTTACATCTTAATTGTATTTTTGGTGGTCTGCGAATTAACCCATTATTTTTCAATCTTCTGGTCATGCAAAAAGTAGCTTGTTTATGATATTGCCAATAAAGAAAGTGAGATATTGTCATTACATGTAGTGCATTATTTCATATTTCCAGTTTATATAAATATTTCATTAGTAAAAATTTTTCAATTTTGTAAATTTTATTCAAAATTTGATTGATTAATAAAAGGCTACTTAATAAACTTCTAAGACTACTTTTGTTTGAAAACTTAAAGAAAATTTTAACAATAATTTCTCTATTTCCCCTACAATTTATATAAATATTTCATTAGGAATAAATTTTACACTTTAGAAATTTCAAATTGTATATATATAAAAAAAAAAATTAACTTCCTTGAGAAAATAAAATGCTACACTAAAACGTTAATTAACTCACATTCGTTAACTGAAATTTTAACGGAAGTAGTCTCTCTTCTCAACGGCGACAATTAGTTTTCTCGTTTCTAAGTCATGCGTCGTAATTGTTCAAGCAAATATCAATTTTATGAGTTTTAGTGTCGATTTAATGAAACATTACAATTCCGAACACGTTTCAGCTAATAACGTTTTCAATTTTCAAATTTTATTGCCTTCATCACACCTCGAAACATTAATTTTAATCCCTTTGAGTTTGAAATGTATCCATGGAGACTAATTCCCTGTTTCAAGTGATTGACTTGCCTAACCATATACCGGTCATTTGAATGAAATCAAATCTTGAATCAGCAAAGGCATAAAAAGCGAATACTGTTTTTTTTTTCGCCAGCACTCCCTTTGTGTTGGCATTTTACTTTAGAATTTTTCCAAACACCTCTCACACCTCTAAGCGGCTGTCAGTTCGGTTTGAGCTGATTGGTATTTTGTGGCAACAGAAGTTCCCCTCTCTATCTCCTGCATGCTTATGAATTTATTTTTCATTGTCAATTTCATTGAAAATTACAAAGCTGGTGTCTCACAATGTTCTGCGGGTAGGGGATTTGTAGCCAACCAGCTAGCCAGGTCTGGCTTGTGTGTGTACGTGTATCTTAATTCTACTACTCACATGCCTAACTGGCAGTAAAGTGTTGTTGTCAATTGTTGGAATAGATGGCTGTTTGAATAAACGGACATTTGACTGACTCGGTGGTAGCCACACTCAGAAACACACACACGTCGCCCCTGCACATAATGGCCCCATTAAGGCCGGCATTAATTGTAAATGCGTATGCATGCCGGTCAACGCTATACATTTGAGTTTTACAACTCCGCTCCCCCATATTCTTTTTTTGGAAAGGGCTCTAAAAAGAGCCCTCTTCACTCTTCAAATGGGAATTTATTGGACGCTTTATTTTTGTGTGTGCTTGATACCAAGAATTTCTACAGAATATTGTAAATCCATTCTCTACCCCATTTTTAAAAGTGTAACTAATTTTTGCAAAAGTCAATTAAATGCAAGAATTCGTAAATAATTTATGAGACATGAATAATGGGAGTTTTGCCAAAGTGCCATAACATGGATACACTTGGAGAATAACAATGGGCAACATATAAAATTATTGCATCAGCAGATTATTAAAAGTACCTAAAAAGTGAAGACTGTGTATTGGGGGCTTTTACGGTTTACATCGAAAGGAACACTCAGTAGAAGTGCAAGTTCTACCCTCTTCCAAATTTTTTTTGAGATTTTCGGACCCGGAAAAGTTATTGGAATCCCTACATTTAAGCTTTATTGTGTCTCCACCAATATTGTTGATAGCAATGCCAGAATTTTTTGAAGGAAAATTCGTACCCTGAAGCGAGTCAGGTTAAAAACTCATTTTAAATGGGATCGAAATATGCCGAAGTATACATAAAGTAGATTAAATAAATAAATTTCATAGAAATAAATTAAACACTTATTTTATATGGCATCTTAGCAAGTCAAAGAATTCTACAAAATTATTTCTCATAAAATTTCAGTTCTAGGATACACCAAAAGTCAAAAGCTTACTGAAACGCCAGGAAACATATTGAAACATATTTCTGGTTTAAAGACGTATTTCATATAAGTTTATAACATATTCTCCCACAAAACATCATTCCAGGTGGATGACGTCACGGACAACAATATTCTTCATCAAATTACTATAAGTCATCCTAAAAGATCTAATTTTCCTTATACAGGATGAAACAAAGAAAATAGAAAAAAAAATGCAACAAAGTCAAACGCCATAAGCTTTACATTTTTTTAAATCTTATTGAATGAAAGCAAAAAATATCGGAAATAGCATCAAATTTTAGAATAAGTTTAGATTTGTTCGATTTGGTCACCTTTGTACGAATTATGGCCTTCAAACGGACAATAAAACCGTCACACGCTGCCCGAATGTTGCTCTGCGTTGTTTTTGCCCATTCCCGGCGAAGTGATTGCTTGAGGTGATCAACACTTCGGTGTTTGGTATTAGGACCAACCTTGCTTTCCAAAATACTCCGACACAATAGTCCAACCGATTTGGTGACCATTGTACGCTGGAAATAAAGCGAGGAACCTCATTTTGTAACCATTCTTGGGTGGCGCGTGCTGAGTGCGATGGTGCTGAGTCCTGTTGGAATGTCCAAGATCTGCGCCAAAAATGTTTGCATACCCAAGGCTTTAATACACCCTCCAGAATATTTTCGCGATAATATTCGGCATTTATTCTGATGCCACGGTCGGTTAATATGGGCTGTTATGGCGGCCCATACCATCACTATGGCCGGCGCTTGAGTTCTGGTGGCCAACCGAAGGTGCACATTTTCAGATGACCTCCTTGCCAAGTTAACACCATCTTTTTGCAGTTCATCACATTCTTTAGCTCTTTTGAGTCTATTTTCTTTCTGTTGCGGTGTAAGTTCTTGCACTTTTTGGAATTTGAATGACTTTACCCCGAGCTCATTTTTCAATATTTGCCGAATGGAATATTGCGATATGTTCAGCTCACGAGCCATTTTTCGGCCACTGCGACGCGGGTTTTGATCAAGTAGCTTCGTTACTTTTTGAACCATTTCTGCTGATATTGCTGCTTTCTTCCTTCCACATTCTTGACGTCGTGCTGCGCTAGCAGCCACGGTAACGAGCGATGGTACGAGACACAAAACATTTATTCACATTTAAATGCTGGACTGCTCTAACGATAGCCACTTGAGGTTTTCCAGCCAAATATAAAATACGAGACACAAACGATTTATTCACATTTAAATGCTGGACTGCTCTAACGATAGCCACTTGCAGTTTTCCAGCCAAATATAAAGAAATCACACTATCACGCTTGAATACCATCACGAATAACTTTTTTTCTGGAAAATTATTTTATACGCTTGTAAACAATACAGTGAGCTGTCACTGGAATAATTTTAACAGCTGTCGGACGAGTTGCTTAGAAATGAGAGCAGTCATTTCAGTCTGAAGTTCGTTGCAGTTTTTCATCTCACCCTGTAATTGTCAAGGACTAAAGCCGACCTAGGGCACTTAGACGTAGATTATTTTTTTTTAATAATTTTCAAGGACCAATAAATACATAAATTTTAAGCACCAATTGCCCTGAAACTGTAATTTTTGTAAATATTTTTCAAGGGCCAAATAAGTCTAAAACTTTGATCTTCTAAAAAATGGATTTCAAGGATCAACATGTCCCGATACGTAAATATGTTTTTAGAATATTTTTCAGGGAGCGGCGTACATTAAATTTATTTTCGAGAGCCAACGGAACCTAAAACGTTTATTTACTTCAAATTATTTTTAAGCAGCATGTGGATTTTTCAAGGAATATTTTTTCAAAGACGAACAGGCCAAGAAACATCGATTTTTAAGAATATTGTTCTAAGGATTAAAAGATGTTCTAAGGATTATAGATTTTTTGGGACAGATTTTGAAGAACAAACCGACCACGAATCTTGTCCTTTTTATTCCCTCCACCATAGTATGGAAGGTGTATTAAGTTTGTCATTACATTTGTTACACCTCGAAATATGCATTTTAGACCTCACCAAGTATATATATTCTTGATCAGTATAAAATTCTATGTCGATTTAACGATGACCGTCTGCCTGTCTGTCGGTGGAAATCGCTCTAGCTTTCGAATGAATTTAAATAAGTTGATATAATTTTACTCAAATATGTGCTTGGTCTGCAGGACTTTTGGTATTGATATATGGGAGCTATATTAAGAATAATTGATACAAGATATTACATACAACCTAGATATACCTCTACAAATATCCGATTTAGATACAGCTCCCATATATGTCTTTATGAGTTTTCAAAATTGAACATTATAAGCACATGCAACAGATTTAAGCGTGGTCATAAGTCAGTCCAGTTCGTGGTGAAGAGCCGAAATGCTAAATGTTTAGATATTTTTAGAGCATTTTACTTGAGATCCCTTTTTTTTGATTGAGCCACCAATCCAGCTCATGTTTCTTCCCATGCACAATGCTCCCCTTCATTTGTGACAAAAGATTTTTTTGCAGTTTTTAATTTAATTTTTTGTCGCTTGGTTTTATCACAAATTTCCTTAGGGACTTCGTTGTTGCTGTAGCTCATTGTCTGGGAGAGGTCGTGTTTGCTCTTTGTATTTTTTTTTTTTGGAGGAAACTGATGGTCAACCCTTTCATGTCGTTACCAGTTTGGCTAACGTTCTTTACAGCTTTTAAGGTTTGGCCAAATTACAGTTGACTTCATTTAAATTTCTAAACCGTTACCCATTCGTTTTAGGTTTTTTTGTTTTTGGTTTATTTCCTCTAGGGTTCGTTAAATATTCATGAAATGCGACAATGTTGAAAGTGGCTGCTTTGGTGGGGATGTGAGGTTTTTTCTTGAAGTTTATTGTCAATAAAATCGGATTAACAGTGTAATTAAAGTAATCAGCAATAACGATGTGTTGTAAGAGATTTTTCAGTAAAATTTGAAACAAAATAAAATAAATAAATAAATAACAAAACAAGTAAGCAAAGGCTATAGGTGTGCGTGGCGGACAATATGATACCCTACAGCACTACAATAAGTTAGAAGCCCCTTTATGTCCAAATCCATTTTGGAAGATTTCACGGAGCATTGCACAGATATTATCCTTAGCATTTAGACCAGGGATATTTGCCCAATATTTACATACTTCGTCGTGCTGTTAGTTGTTGTGGTCCATTTTAAAGGTAAATGTAATCCAATGGTCATTCAAAATGCTTGAATTCTTCCCTGTCCTTAACTCTCTTCTCAGGCGCGTTGATTGGCTTCAATTGTGTGATCAGGAAATTTTTTTCTGTTCTTGGTTTGAACCGTTGAATATTTTGCGATCATCTCCACCCCTCTGTATCTCCAAATTGAGACTCATCTATATGATTTGCTTGACTATGATATTTGGCTATATTCGTCAACGAAATCAGCATAAAAAAACCAGAAGTTCGCCTTTTGTGTATTTCGGATATCGCCTGTAAGTAATGTCGGTATTTTTTCAAACAAAGGTCTGGAAAATCAGGAACATTTTTAGTAGTTGGTCCACTTCAACCCCTAACATCTTTGAAAATAATAGGCCTATCACTTCTGAGCCCAACCTTACCCCTGTGAAAATTTTCGTGAAGATCGGACGATAACTGCAATCTGTATATAACAACCCCAACATATATTGTATGGTGAAAAAATATTAAAAAGTATACACTTTATTATTATATGTCAAATTGAAAAAATCGCATGCGATAAAAAATTTGGAAAAATAAAAAATTGACACAAAACACTACAAAATTTATATTAGCACCATTATTGGCACCTTTTTTTGCGATTTTTTTTTTTTTTTAGATTTTATACTTTATGCCATGGGAGCATTCTGAATTGACAAAATTTGTCAAAATCGGTCCCGCCATTCTTAAGATATAAGCATTCTAGCTAACATCCCCTTCCTTTGTACATATATACATTTTATATATTTCGCCATATATATCCGATATATTTACTGTCGGCATCTACGTAACGGTCAGGATTGACCTGTTCGTCTATTTGTGATTTCGCCGGGATTAATGGAAAATGTGAATTTTATTTAACACAAATGTTATGGTTTACTTCTCCCACTATTACCCGATGACCATTAAAATTGGAAGGCTTCTGCCCAGCCCTAATCTCTAGCCCATGCTAACTTCCGCTTCGATTGGTCTATAATTGCGACCTGTAGAGCAACTGCAAAATCAAGAATTTTTTCAGTTTTTGGTCCATTTCAACCATAAATATTATGCGATCATCTCAATAGGCGATCATAGCAATAGACTTCTATTCTGGCCCTCGCCCCACCTCCATTTTCAATTTCGTGGAGATCGGGTCATAATTGAGACCTGCAGAGTGATAACAAATTAACCTGGATAGACGGACAAACATACATAGCTAGATCGATTCAGCTCGGCGAGATAGGAAGATCCATACATACATTTCTGTGTGGGAAACCAATTAGAAGTGACTGATAAGAGCTAATTTTGGCATAATCCTAACAGTGTTGGATGTAATTAATATTTTCTCCTTGAAACTATTGTTCGTCATAATAGGAAATACTGAGATTTGGTATCTTCAATCTTAGATGTTTTTTAGCTCTCTTGAAAATGGATTTCTTATCTTATACTCAATTTTTCTTTCCTATGTTGTATTTGAATTTATTTTTTCTTGATTGTTATTTTTCCTTTTTTGTTTATTTATTTTTTCTTTTTTTATTACTTTTTCTTTACATTTTTTGTTGTGGTTAATATTTTTTTTTCTATTTTAACGGAAGTACAGGCTTATGTAAAATTTGAGCATAACAAATTTTTTACATTTTTATTAACATTTAAATTGTATTTTATTCAAACAACAAATAAAGAAAAAAGACAACAACAACGGCAACAGCATTTAAACAACCAACGAACCACCCAACCAAAACCGCCAACCCGCAGCAGTTTGAAGTTTGTTTTTTTTCTACAGCTACCGTGTTGTGAGGTAGCAATTTACCATTCATTAGATGATGGTTAATTGATAAAACTTAGATACTGGTTGTTGTAGTTATTGTTGTTTGGTTTGCTAGAGGAAGAAGAAGATGGTCGGTCTACGGTTCGATTGATGGATGAATGATGGTTGGTTGGTAAGTTGGTTGGATGGATGGGATTGGATAGGTGGTTGCATACATTTTATGTTTTTGTTACAACTTGAAAACGTATTTCCTCTTTTCAATTTGAAGAAGCCAAATTAAGGGGGGGAGGCCCTCCTAACATGAAGGTGTTAATGGAACTTACGTTTCGGTGGTTTTACAGGAATTAAACAATGGACGTCCGTCAATTACTGACTGTGGAAAACAGCTGTCCGAAAAGTGTTCACACTTTTGATATTGTTTATTTTGAAATTAAAAGTGTTTTAGTGGTTAAATATATATGGTTAAATATATATATGTATAAACAATTTTTTATCATCAAAATACCAAATTCGAGTTTGTGACTAAAGCGTCCAACGAAACCTAAATCTGTCGATATAGCTATAAGAGACCTATACCAAAAAGAGGACCTATCTGGCCCATTTCTAACACCAAAAGTCCTGCAAACATGAACTATGTACATCTAAGTAAAATTTGATCAACCTATTTCATTTGGATGCTAGAGTGATTAGAACAGACGGGCGGACATTGCTAAATCGATATAAAATTTTATGCTGACCAACAATATACAGTGTTGTCCATATTCGACGGACCCATCTGGCAACGCTATAACTTTTGACAGAGATGTCACATCGCTTAATGACATACCGCGTTTGAAGCGTCAGTCCAAGCAGATTTTTACTATGAACCAATACACCCCACGCGAAATAGTTGAAATTTACATTCAACAGAAGAAGTCATTGTGAAAACTCAACGTGCTTTTAAAACATTAAAAAATGTGAGAAGTGCGCCTTCTAAGAACACCATTAAGCGTTTGTACGAAAAATTTTCGACTTGTAAGGCTCTTTCTAATCTGAAGAGGCCATATAAAAGTCAACCAAGGCGATCGGCCGAGAATATCGCTGCCGCACGAGCCAGTGTTGAGAGGTCCCCAAGAACATCCCAAAAACGCCGTTCTCAGCAGTTGGGCATGGCTCGGTCCACTTTACAACGGGCCCAAAGAGTCATGGGTCCGTCGAATATGGGCAACCCTGTATATACTTTTTTGGCTCTAACATGAGTATTTCGAGGTGTTGCAAACGGAATGACAAACTTAATACAACCTCCACACAATTGTGGAGGATATACAAATCAGGGTAAGATAAAAAAAACTAGAACAAAGTCAAATGCAATAATTTTTACATTTTTTTTTAATTTTATTGAATGAAAGCAAAAAAATGTCGGAAATAGCATCAAATTTTAGAATAAGTTTAGATTTGTTCGAATTGGTCACCTTTGGCACGAATTATGGCGTTCAAACGGCCAATCAAAGCGTCATACGCTGCCCGAATGTTTCTCTGCGGTATTTTGGCCCATTTCCGGTGAAGCGCTTGCTTGAGGTGATCGACAATAGTCCAACGGATACGTATCCGGAGATTTTGGTGTTCATTGTGCGCTGGAAATGAAACGAGGAACCTCATTTTGTAACCATTCTTGAGTTGCGCGTGCGGAGTGTGATGGTGCTGAGTTCTGTTAGAATGTCCAAGGTCTGTGGCCAATATATTTGCGTGCCCAAAGTTTTAATACACCCTCCAGAATATTTTCGCGACAATATTCGGCATTTATTCTGATGCCACGGTGGATTAATACGAGCGGAGGGCGTCCATCGGCTGTTATGGCGGCCCACACAATGACCATGGCTGGCGCTTGAGTTCTGGTGGTCAACCGAAGGTCACATTATCAGCAGACCTCTTTGGCAAGTAAACACAATCATTTTATTTGTTTACAAACTGCTAGTCAATGAATGTTTTCTCATCGGAGTAAACCAAACTCGGCAGTTCACCACTTTCGGCCAAGTGAAGCAACTCTTTAGCTCTTTTGAGTCTATTTTCTTTCTGTTGTTTTGGAATTTCAATGGCTTTACCCTGTGTTCATTTTTCAATATTTGCCGAATGGAACATTTCGATATGTTCAGATCACGAGCCATTTTCCGGCCACTGCGACGCGGGTTTTGATCAAGTCACTTCTTTACTTTTCAAACCATTTCTGCTTATGTTGCTGTTTTTTTCCGTCCACTTCCTTGACGTCGGGCTACGCTACCAGTATCAGGGTAACGAGCGATGGTACTAGACACAAAAATAGTTGTTCACTTTTAAATGTTCAATGTTCTGTCACTGGCGCGATAAACCATTATGACCTACAAATACCAATTTTTAAACGAATCCGTGAAAAAATGAGGCAAAAATCATCAAAATACCGAATATAGGGAGGTTCTGTAATATGGGAGCTATACAAAATCGTGGACATATACATGCAATGTTCTGCCACCGGATAAAGCACCAATTATGATCTACAAATACCAATACGAATCCGTGGAAATTTCGGGAGGTACCGTTATCGGGGGGCTATACCAAAACATGGAACTGTGTATACAATGTTCCGCCGCCGGAGCTAGAACCATTATGATCTACACATACCAATATTTGTACAAATCCGTGTAAAAATGTATCGAAAATCATCAAATTACTGAATATTGATAGGTACCGTTATATGGCAACTATATCAAAACGTGGACCAATATATCCCATTTTTAATATCCTAGACACAATACAAATTGTTCTGCCAAATTTTGAAGCTCTACGTCAAATAATGTGTGCAGTATTTCAACAGACAGAAAGCCAGGTCTACGGCGAATATTTAGGGATGTTAAAAACGGAATGACAAAGTTAATATAACCTCCTTTTCAAGGGGAAGGGTTAAAAAAATGGATGCGTGACCGATAGTCAATGACTATTGGGATCTAAATCTTCAAAATATCGAAAATTAGGTGGTATATTTATATGAGGGATATTCATAAATGTAAGTCCACATAGCCTACTTTTTATAAGAAACATCTATGCCTAATTTCAGTAATTTAACTTGACTTCCCACCTCTTCCTGAGTTTTTGAAATTTCTGATAAATGCTCCATATGTGTCATCGGAAGTATAACTGACAACAATACGAGTATTGTTTTAGTCAAGACTTTTAACCCTAAAACAAGTAACAAATTTTAGGGTTCATATGAAAGTGACTTCTTCAAAGAATATTCCAAGACAAAAACCAAGGGAACTGATGAGGATTTTTGGCCTGGTAAACATTACCATCTTTCTCCAGTAAAAAATAAACGTTTTTAAAAGCAACAATTACGGGATTAAGCCGAACTATTTTGCAACAACAAATACCAACATTGTTCTGAAAATATTTCATTTTTTACCTATTTATTAATAATTATATTTATAAGATAAAATTAAAAATATAATTAAGATAATAGCTCTGGCTACTGAGGTCTTTATGTTTTAGCAATAAAAAAATCACTTTACAAAGAGTTGCAAATTTTCCATTTCATTTTTTTTAAATATTTTTATATTTTCTTTCCTTCCTTCCACTGTCTGCCTGCTTTTATACGAATTTTCCCGCATATATTATTTACATACGTTCGTTCGCACACAATCATTTCCGTATATCAATATCATATTTTTTACTTCCTCTCCTACTGAATTCCCCTCTCCCACAATCAATATGCCACATTTACCGCTTTGTTTTTTTTTGTGCAGCTGTTACCGTTGTTGCAACATTGCAATTTTCAAGTGCAAGTTGAATGTTAAGACTTCACGTTTTCCAACTGTTGCTGCTGTTCAGTTTCTTCTTCTCGTGTGTTTTTTGTTGCTAAATTTTCCAAATGGTTTTCCTCAAAACAAAATGCAACGACGAAAAACGTATTTTTACCACAAAGTTTTTTTTTTTTTTTTGTTATTTTCATCTGTGCTGTTATTTCTCCTTGGCATTGGCAATGCAAGAAGCAACCTCCTGAAGATGATGGAGTGCGCGCGATGGAGACAATGAAGATATTGGTGACGACGACGCTGCTGCTGTTGTTGTTCGTTTGGTCATTGTTGTTGTTCCTGCTGCTTCTGCTGCAATACTTGTGGGGTTTATTAAAATCTTGTTTTCCCCCATTTATTTGCAAATTAAAGAGTATTCATTGCAACCAGTTGGCGGAATGGTTGGTGTTGAAGTTGGCTGGTGTTGTTGTTACTGTTGTTGTTGCAGTTGCTATGACATGCAATATAAAACAACAGCTGATATTAGCTGGCATTTGAAACTGTTTCGAGGCAATTATTTTGCCACTTTAGAGCAGCTGTAATGCACGGTACAATATCTGTTGGCAAATTACAGATGTTGTCCAATTTCCATTGTTTGTGTCTTCTCCTCATGTCGAATCTGTGAAAGCAATAGGAACCTAATTCAATATTGTTTCAAAATGTGAATTTTTTTATGGAAATTTGAAATTGTTTCGATGTGTTTAACGTAATTTGAATCAAAGTCCCAAGTACCAAATTTCAACGTAATACACATATTTTAAAGAAATCAGCAAAAAGGGAAGATATTCCGAGGACCTTAACTATTACATAATACAATTCTATGGAGCTTAATATGCCGATATTACATTTTTCATTTTAATATTCATGAAAATCGTTAGTTCCTTTCTAAATTGGGAAAAAAATCTTCGAAGACAAAGTTGACTTTTAGATTTTTGATTTCTGCCTTTATCCTAAAAATCGACTCAGTTTAATCATCTAGAAATCCATTTTCTATATCGATTTCAATTGTAGATCTGTTGATTTGTAATTTAACAGAAATATATTACAGAAGAATTATAACGGTACCTCCCAGACCCACTTTCCCAACCGATATTGTCTGGGGGTTGAGAAATTCTAAATGGAGTTGATTTAATTGGATAACCACATGAAATTCTTTAAAGTGTTTGAATTCTCAGGTCATTAACCAGTGCGATTACCTTACCTTAGGAATTCTCAACCCTCAGATAATATTGGTTGGGAAAGTGGACCTGGGAGATACCGTTGTGTGAGGGCTATATCAAAATATATATCCATGTTGGAATTTTTCTGTGGAATGTTTATCTTCAAGGTAGCCTAAATACAATTTGTTAGCCAAATGCCAAATGGGTAAAATCCGGAAGTGCCTCTACGTAATGGCTACTCTGAAACATTGACCAATTTGAACTAGTTTTTTCTCCTTAGAAACCCAAATGCCACATAAAGGCCAAGTCACTTGAATAATGAGGTTAAGACCCCGCAAATAGCTGAAATCAGGGGATATATTCGTATGAGGGTTATAACAAAACGTAGGACTCAACCTATCAAAATTTGCCGAAGTATGGCTAAATTGTAAAAACTACTTAAAGCCGGGGTATATACCAAAAACGTGGACAACATATAAACCATAGGCCTGTATAAAATTCAAAGGAACTATATTTAATTTGTAAAGATTAGTGCAAAATTTATATGGCACTTATTGTAGCGTAAAGACCATATACAGGGAGAGATAAAAACAAACTGCAACAAAGTCAAACGCCATAATTTTTAGCTTTTTTTTAATTTTATTGAGTCGGAACAAATGTCGGAAAAAGCCTCAAATTTTAGAATAAGTTTAGATTTGTTCCAATTAGTCACCTTTACTTCGAATTATGGCCTTCAAACGGCCAATGAAACCGTCACACACTGCCCGAATTTTACTCTGCGGTATTTGGCCCATTGCCGGCGAAGCACTTGCTTGAGGTGATCAACACTTTGCTGTTCTTCAGTACCTACCTTAGTTTCCAAAATACCCCAGACACAATAGTCCAACGGATTGGTATCCAGAGATTTTGTTGGCTATTGTGCGCTGGAAATGAAGCGAGGAACCTCATTTTGTAACCATTCTTGGGTGGCGTGTGCTGAGTGCGATGGTGCTGAGTTCTGTTGGAATATCCAAGGTTTGCGGTAAAAATGTGTGCGGGCCCAAGGCTTTAATATACCCTCCAGAATATTTTCGCGATAATATTCGGCGTTATTTCTGATGCCACGGTCGATTAATACGAGCGGAGAGCGACCATTGGTTGTTATGGCGTCCCACACCTTCACCATGGCCGGGGCTTGAGTTTTGAGCTGGACAACGAATGTTTTCTTATCGGAGAAAACCAAATTTGGCAGTTCACCACTTTCGGGCAAGCGAAGCAACTCTTTAGCTCTTTTGAGTCTATTATGTTGCGGTGTAAGTTATTGTACTTTTTGGAATTTCAATGGCTTTACCCTGAGCGGATTTCTCAATATTTGCCGAATGGAATATTGCGATATGTTCAGCTTACGAGCCATTTTTCGGCCACTGCGACACGGGTTTCGATCAAGTCGCTTCTTTACTTTTCGAACCATTTTTGAAGATGTTGCTCTTTTCTTCCGTCCACTTCCTTGATTTCGGGCTACGCTAAGATTTATTCACATTTTAATGCTGAAGTGCTCTAACGATAGCCACTTGTGGTTTTCCAGCCAAATATAAAGAAATCACATTATCACGCTTGAATTCCATCACGAATAACTTTTTTTTCTGGAAAATCTCACCAAAATGCTTTTGTACGCTTATAAACAATATAATCAGCTATCACTGGAATAATTTTAATAGCTGTCGGACGAGTGGCTTAGAAATAACAGCAGTCTGCAGAAGTTTGTTGCAGTTTTTTTCATCTCACCCTGTACCCATGTTGAAATTTTTCTGTAATATGGTTGTCTTCCCCTAAAGTAGCCTGAATACAAATTTTTAGTCAAATCGATTGGAGAATGTGGTCGGGACACTCGAAATGGGTAAAATCCGGAAGTGCTTATATATATCTGAGACATTGACCTACATTGACATTTTCAGCGAAGAGGCTCTTTACCCCTTAGAAACCAAAATTCCAATTAAGGGTCAAATCAATTGAATAATGTGGGATATCTTCAAATGAGGGTTATATCAAACCATAGGACTCAAACTATCAACATTTGCCGAAATATGGCTAAATTGTAAAAAATTTAAAACATCTATCTTTAATTTGTGAAGAATAGTACAAAATATATGAGACACTTAATGCAGGGTAAGGGCTATTTATAATGAACCCTAATAAAAGTTTTTTTTGAATTTTCGAACTACTGAAAGAATACTATCACCTCCACATAAAATTGTCTAGCTCCCAAGTTGGCTAGTGACATCAATTCAATGTCAGGCATATATCACCAATTTCTTCCAAGTGTACTGAGAAAGGTTAGATTTTTCACTACTCCATTTTAAGTTGAACCCAAATTTAAAGTAAAAGATCGGATATTTCACGAGAGAAACCATTACATCACATGCTGTCACTTGCAAATGCAATTGTTGGTTTATTTTCAATTTAGCTCACTTTTGCTTTTGACACGCTTCACATATTGCCCAAATTATATTTTCAAATGTTGCATGAATTTTGCATAGATTGTGTTCAATTGGAAATAAATTTTTATTTAGCTTAACAACTCTACAATAAAAAATACCTGTTGGCTAATATTGCTTTGCGGTTATTTTAAAATATTTTTCCTTTTTTTTCCCAAACATATTAATTTGTTTTACGGCATCTCTTTTCGTATTGCTTTACATTTAGTGGCATTGATGGTCATTTGTTTGACAAATTGAGGAAGCAATTTGTCCCAATATTTAAATTTTAGATATTTTGTTTCCCTCTTCAGTAATTGTTATTTCTTCAAATAATAGATCCTTGGGTAAATTCAAATCTCGTTTTTTCTTTGGTGTGTTATAAATACGCTTAACTCGGTTATATAATCAAGTACAGAAGCGGTAAATGGCATAATTTTGACACTCATGAGTCTCTTGCTGAAATTGCAACTTAAAATAGTTCTTTCAGGAACCCGGGTATGTTATGACAGATGTTTTTTGTTCACTCAATTACTTTTTCTCTCCTAGGGACATGCCATAAAAGTAGCGCTCGTGGCACTTAGTGTTTAACAGAATTGAGTGGTATGTTAGTACTCTATAAACGAACAAACTATTCTTTACGGTTGGATAATTTCAATCATCATTCGTGTATCTCTCATCACCCTCTAAACATTTGTAAGAATATTTAGCACATTTCATACTCACATACTGCCAATCTGAGCTCGGCAGCGCTCGATTTTACTCTCGGGTTAAAATTTTCGCAAGCCTACTCCACGAGTTTTACTCTTCACTCTTTTGTTTTATATGGGTAAGTAAGAATGTTCGAAATAGAGTAGGCATTTTCTCACAAAATTAAATGTTTGTTTTAATTTTAATGGTTTGTTTGCAGCTGTGGGTTGAGGATATACCATTACTTACAAATAAAACAACGGGATTTTACTCTGACTCGAAAACGAACAAATCCTACTCGCTTCTATTCGAGTGGTTTAGATAAAATTGATATACCTGATTTCTTTTTTCTACTCGCTGGAGTACTTCCGCTCGGAATTGAGCGAGTCTCTCTCTCTCTAATCGCATTTCTGAATTTTGCTATGAAATGCTTTGAGATCGACTATTCTCCTAAGTGGCTTACTTTTACAGGTGGCTTATAGAAGATTTATGCTTATAACTTGGAAGTAACTTATGTGACTAACAAATTTTTGGTGTGTACCAAATTGAATTTTAACTTGGTCGCAAATATTCTGCCGAGTTTTTATTTTGCGGTACGAGAGTTTTTTTGTATTAAACATTTGATTTCCAAAGGAAAATTTTGTTATTATATCATATTCTTATTGAGTCTGTTAAGAATTAGCAATCATATGCGGGTTCTGGTTCAAAACCAAAAAAAACCTACTTGTCGAGTACTCACGTTAGCGAGTATTTTTCACTTGCGAATAAAATCGAGCAAATCGGAGCTCGGGTTAAAATACAAACCTTGGTTGGAACTCATGATGCTCATGCAAGTAAAATAACTGAGTACCAAAAATACTTCCTTTCATAAGACTGAGATCCGAAATCATGCGGAAAGAGTCTAGTGGCTTACATTTGCCTGCAGCTTAATGAAGATTTCTGCCTGTTATAATTTTGGAGCAATACTTTATTTTTCATCCTCTGGTAATTCAAATGACCGTTGTTTTACATTCCATTATGACAAGTTATTCAGCTAATATGGCTTACCAATTTTAGTTGGTTACCTATGTAAGAAACAGGTATCCGTGTGACATTTCCATATAAAAAAAAAACTTATAGAAATTTAACAGTTTAACATCATGATAATGACAACTTATAATTTGTAATATACCCATTATTCGGTACAGATTTTGGCTTTATTGTCAATGCTATAAATTCCATGATAAGATGAAAATATGTTGTAGTTGAATTCTATATTTAATGTAACCGACACATTTTTTCCCTGACAGGTAATGCAGAAGTTTTGATGTTGTCATTGCTTGTCATGTAGAAAGTATCAAATGGGGCAAACAGGGTTTGCTTTAATATTCCAGATTCCAACATTGTGTAATACTAAATAAATAATTTTAATGTTTTTTAAATTATGATCACTTGGATTTGAAATTCAAGCAATGAAATTCAAACTATTCTTCGATCATAGAAATACTTCAATTTTTTTTTATTATTTTTAATGAATGAATTTGATTTTTTTTACGACCTCGTTTGAACTCATACAGAAGACCAGAGAAAAAATGTTGCAATCCATTCAATACGTCAAAAATAAATATTCTAGATATTCGGAAAATGTCAAGACTATATGACAATCCAATTAACCACGTCAATGAATTGTTAAAAATGTCATGGCCTAAATTGTTTGCCTAGGATTATAATGGTCGATTTATCCTAAAAGAATGTCATGCAAAATCACTTGCATTAGTTACTGAACTCATACTTTGGCATTATAGCTCTTATTATTTATTTATTCTTTTTAATTTTCTGTTTAATTTTTGTTTGTAACGCTATGGAGTATTAAGAAATCGGTCATATTTTAACACAAAAAATTTTCTTCCGTAAGAAAAAAAAACTTACAAAGCCTTTTAAATTTATGAAGCAAAATTCGTATAAATTGCAAATCTTGTAGATAGTTGTAGGTTCTGGAACAACAAAACGTACGCATATCTAATAAACGATTAGTATACAATGAATTTGGGTATTTGCGTTTTGATTTATTCCATTTTCAACTTATCTACTTGGATATTAGCCCTTGCATTGAATTCAATTTATAAGCAGCGATTAGATTAGATATTAGAAAAAGTACACCACCACACAAGATTAGATATGGAATTATTATTAATAGTACTTTTTGTTAACATTAACCTTTATTCATGGTCAAAAATAACGGATGTGAATACTAATATATTTTTTCTATTTTTTTTTTAATTGCAGGTAACTTTGATGTTGAATTAAATGAATTTGGGAATGAACTTCACACTTCCATAGCAACTAATGTTGCAGTTTGCTGATATTAAGGATCGCAAGGACAATGTCAAGGTTTAAGGTTTCAAATAATACAATTTTCATAATATTCAAATATTTAAATTTCAAATGATCGAAGACCTGAGCAGTGGTGTTATGCCTCAATTTTCAGTCACAGGGTATTTGCGTTAAATTCCAGGTTTTTAGAAGTGTATTGTAACTAATTGTGCAAACAAACAACATTGTGCAATAAATAAATAATAAAATGATTATGCAGAGTTAAAAATAATGTGTTAACTAAGTACATTTTGGCACCTTTATGCTCTTTTTGAAACATGAATTCGAACTGCGAATGGAATTCACTAATAACAATTAAATTGCTTCCAATTATATCTGAACAAGTAAAAAGTATCAGTCGGTTTTCCCAACAGATGTACCTTCAGCAATGTTCGATTATTTAAATATATATTGACTTCGGTTAGGATTATTAGGAAGGAATGGGCCAATATAGTCCATTTCGTATCGGATCTAAATAAATATGATATCAATATTGCGACGTGCCAGGTTTGTACTATATTGGTTAGTTCCTTCACTTTATATGAAATATGTGATAATTCTTAGAAAATATAAAAATGTGCGTGAAATTCGACCGAAGTATTCGTCACTATCTGCTACAGTCGACCAAGGTGTTCCATTTTCATACTTTATAAACACAGATAAAAGTATTGCACTGGGCAACATTACAAGAAAATCGAACATTTATATCTAATTTTAGGCGAAATCACAAATTCCATATTCATCTCAAGTTTCTGGGTGTAGATAAATTTTTTAGATATAGCAAGTTGCGAAAGATCGCTGACTTGTTTCGAAAGTTATGACAGATAAAAGTATTGAAAATTGTAACCCTTTGTGGGTGAGGTACCAGAAGGGGCTCTCAAATATATATAATATTCACAACAGATATTGTGTTAGCTAAGATATTTGTAAGTGTGAAATTTTGAAGAGAGTTGGATGCGTATTTCGCTTTTTTTGAGCGTTTTGTTTTTCAAAATCTCGAACCCTATGTGGGTACTAGAAGAAATGATCCAATCTCTACCATCTTTATAACAGATCTTGTGTTGATGGAATGGATATTCAACACTTCGGCCCCTTGTGGGGGATGTACCAGAAGGAGTGGACCGATATATCCCATCTTCAGAGCAGATCTTGTGTTAGTAGACGTGTGTAATTTGAAGACAATCGGATTATTACATTACATTTTATAAGAGTTATAATAATTCAAAATGTTGATCCTTTGTGAGGCGGTACTTGATGGAGTGGTCCGTTTTTGTCAATTTTCACACATGAAGTAGCACTTATGCAAATATTATGATTTCCGAAGTTGAAACAAAATCGGATTATCCGTCCTCTTTCTGTGCAGTACAATATCTTTTTTAAGTTTTCGACCTTTTGGTGAGAAAATCGATCTAAGTTTGACAATAATATTACGATGTAACAAGTTTGGACCAAATCGTACTCTCCCTTCGAGAGTTATTCGCAGCAGCCAGACAGACGGACGGGCTGACATCTCTAGATCGACCCCAATTGTTCTGAAACGGATTTTTCCAAAGAGGCCGTATCAAATGATATATACTCCCTCCCAGATTTGTAATTCTTTTTGCCCGATAGAGCAGCTTTCACTAACACACCGCCCATGGGCAATTCACCACACCTTGCAAACAAACATAGTTTTGTGCATAAGACTCACCACCTGCACTGCTCGCTTGTTTACCAACAACAAATTTGCTTTGCAGACAGACAGTAGCTTTTCAATAACTTATGAGGTCCGGTCGCTTGATTTCATCATTTTCGATTGATAAAAACTCGGAAGATCGGTGGTCAACTCCAAATAAAACAAAAATATGAGTGTGGTAAAAATAACAAGTAAATAAGCCGCCGAAAAGCCGAACTTTGAATACCCATTGAATACCATTTGGAAAGATTTAGAAATTTTCAAAAAAATAATATCCATTAAAAATTCCGTTTAAATTTTATAAATACCTAATATCGGAAGGTGTCGATATATGGGGTATTTATGATATTGTGGACCTGTATCGACAAATCTATTTCTGGGGGTAAAGTACTCACAGTACTCTCCTTGTGCAGAATTTCAGACAATTACGTTGAAAAATGTGGATAAAATTATCAAAATATCGAATATCGGGGGTACCGTTATATGGGGCTATACGATATCGTGGACCTATATAGATAATCATCTTCAAGGGGACAAAGTACTCACATGGAACTCCTTGTGTGAATTTTCAGACAATTCCGATGAAAAATGTAGCTAAAATCATCAAAATAACGAATATCTGGGTGTATCGTTATATAGGGGCTATACGATACCGATATTGCCCATCTTTGAACTTGACCTGCCTGAAGACAAAGGACAGACCTGCTTAGCTTCCTATCTTAATACATGAGGAAATTATGATATGGTACAGGGAGTTTTGTTGGGTATTTACCACTGGCAAAATTTTGTCTACCAAAACCATTGTTTGGTAATGGGTTTTTTTGTAGATACAGATGTATTATTTTGAAAACATTTAAAAAATATTACTTGGGGTTTGAAAATCTGGTTGTTTTATTACTAACATGGGCTATTTTATGACTTGAAATCGATGAATCGGCAACCTAACCCTTGTCTTAGGGAGAGTTCAATTGTCATTTGAAAACGTTTCAGAAACATTACTCGGGATTCGAAAATCTGGATTTTTTATTATTAACATGGGTTATTTTATGACTTTAAATCAATGAACTGCCAAAATAACCCTTTAGGTATTTACCCAAAGTTTTTGGGCCTAAAAATTGCGCCTCCCCCATTTTTACATTAGATTTCTCATAAAATATGCGTTGTTAATTTAATTTGACTTATGATACTTGTGCTTACCACATGAATCAGCATAAAATCGGCAACAATAAAAAATCATAATTCAAAACATGTTAACATATTCAATTGTTTTTCGAATTGTTTTCGAATACTATAAACTCTCTCGCTAATCACAAAATAATAATTTTCTTCAGCTGTGGCTACGCATAAATATACGAAGACTCGTAAAAAAAGTGTTTCGTGTTTCACTTGGCGTAATGATTGCAATAAAAATAAAACCATAAAACTGCGATTTGATTTGGCGAAAAAAAAAAAAAAAAACAAAAAAAGTTAACAATGTTAACACGAAAGCATACAATTGAAAAAGAAAAACAAGAAAGAAGAAAAAAAAATACGCACAAATCAAACAAGCAAAATAATGAAAGCGAAACGTATTTAGTTTAGCAAAGTTTTAATTAACAAAAGTTTTTTTTAATGTGTTCCGTGTGGAGCCATGAAATGCAAAAACGATAGATACTTTGTTGCATTGAAAAGTTATTTTATCTTAAACTAATACAAAATATCCATTGCTTAATTAAAACAATGTGAACTTTGCCCATATATTATTAATAATCTCTTGCTTTTTTGCCCGAAATAGAACGAAGTATCTAACCAATAGATATGTGACACTTCAATTTCTTCAAATTAGATTAAATGGATGACAAATCATTCTTTATTTACGTAATCAAAACCAGTTAATTGAAAACGATTAGATAAATTGTATATATATAATAAAATAACCCATCAGAAATTAAAATAAAAAAATAATAATATTTCCAACAATATCACGTTCACACATACCAAATACAAAAAAACAAAAATAAATAAATATGCAAAAATTTGATCGTAAAAACGTGTACGTATCAAAGCATGTGATTAGAAAATAAATTGTTCAAACAAAAATATCGCCAATGAAAATAAAGATATATATAATTGCACACGCGATAATAATTATCTTGAATATAAAGAGAAAATCAGTTTTAATTTATTTTTGCGCTTTCTGATGATATATGTGTGGTGGAAATTTGGAGATACTTCTCACAATTGATTATATATTTGAAAACTTCTAGTCTTAGATTATTCAGTCCATCATTGGTGGTTCTACAGATAATAAATAAACATTTCCTAATACTAACTGTGAAACTATTTATAACAATTTCTAAAGCATTTTAAAATCAATTTCCAGTGCAGTTAATGCCAGAGTAGGGAGATTTTGCCGAAAATTAAAAAAAACCTTTTTATTACAATTTTCCCATACCATTACAGAAAAAATCCAGTAGATTATTTAAATAGAGTTAAAAATAAAAGATTCGTTTATAGGCGATTTCAACATTTACATCGCAAAGTACACGACAAAGTGGGGTCAAGGTCCCCCCCTATCAATTTTTTTTTTAAATTTTCTGACTATCCTTACATTTTAGTTCCAAATTGTCTTCGGCAATATTACTGAAAACAATACGATTTTATTGGTTGGAAATTTTAAGTCTAAAACTTGATTTTTTTGGTTTATTTTTCAAAAAAGGCTAAAGGTTCCCTTTAATCGGAACCGTAACAAAAAATACAGGATGAGCTAAAACAAGTAAAAAAGCAGTAAGTTCGGCCGGGCCAAAATTTGAATACCCTCCACCATTTGGAACGAATTAGAAAATATTCGAAAAAAAATAAAATACATTGAAAATTCTCTTAAAATCTTTAAAATACCTAATATCGGAAGGTGCCGATATATGGGGGATATGCGATATTGTGGACCTATATAGACAAATCTATGTCTGGGGGTAAAGTACTCACAAGGAACTCCTTGTGTGGATTTTCAGAGAATACCATTGGAATATATAGCTAAAATCATCACAATACCGAATAACGGGGGTACCGTTATATGGGGGCTATACGATATCGTTAACCTATATAGATAATTATCTGCCGAGGTATAAAGTACCCACAAGAAATTACTTGTGTGGTTTTTCAAACAATTCCATTGAAAAATGTGGCTAACATCATCAAAATACCGAATATCGTTGGTACCGTTATATGGGGGCTATACGATATCGTGGACCGATATACCCCATTTTCGAACTTGACCTGCCTGCAGACAAAAGAGAGATCTGTGCAAAATTTTAGCTTCCTATCTTAATTAGTTTAGACTGTAGCGTGATTACAACAGACGGACAGACGGACGGACAGGGCTAAATCGTCTTAGAATTTTACGCTGATCAAGAATATATATACTTTGTTGGGTCTAAAATGATTATTTCGATGTGTTACAAACGGAATGACGAACTTAATATAACCTCCATACTTTTTTGGTGTAGGGTATAAAAAACTGCAACAAAGTCAAACGCCATATATATATATATATATATATATATATATATATATATATATATATATATATATATTTTTTTTTTTTTTTTTTTTTTTTTTAAATTTTATTGAATAAAAGCAAAAAATGTCGGAAATAGCATCAAACTTTAGAATAAGTTTAGATTTGTTCGAATTGGTCACCTTTGGCACGAATTATGGACTTCAATCGGCCAATGAAACCGTCACACGCTGCCCGAATGTTGCTCTGCGGTATTTTGGACCATTCCCGTCGAAGGGCTTGCTTGAGGTGATCGACACATTGGTATTTTTTAAGTGGCAACCTTGCTTTCCAAACTACTCCAGACACACTAGTCCAACGGATTTTAGTGGCCATTGTGCGCTGGAAATGAAGCGAGGAACCTCCTTTTGTAACCATTCTTGCGTGGCGCGTGCTGAGTGCAATGGTGCTGAGTCCTGTTGGAATGTCCAAGGTCTGCGGCCAAAAAGTTTGCGTGCCCAAGGCTTTAATACACACTCCAGAATATTTTTGCGATAATATTCGGCATCTATTCTGATGCCACGGTCGATTAATACGAGCGGAGAACGAGCATCGGTTGTTATGGCGGCTTACACCATCACCATGGCCGGCGCTTGAGTTCTGGTGGCCAAACGGAGGTGCACATTATTAGCTGACCTCTTTGGCAAGTAAACACGATCATTTTGTTTGTTTACAAACTGCTCGGAAACGAATGTTTTCTCATCGGAAAAAACCAAATTCGGCAGATCACCACTTTCGGCCAAGCGAAGCAACTCTTTAGCTCTTTTGAGTCTATTTTCTTTCTGTTGCGGTGTAAGTTCTTGCACTTTTTTGCAATTTCAATGGCTTTATATCGAGCTAATTTTTTTCAATATTTGCCGATTGGATTATTGCGATACGTTCAACTCACGAGTTCGGCCACTGCGATGCGGGTTTCGATCAAGTCGCCTTTTTACTTTTCGAACCATTTCGTCTGATGGTTTTCCATCCAACTATAAAGAAATGACACTATCACGCCGAATTCCATCATGAATATTATTTTTTCTGGAAACTTCTCACCAAAATGCTTTTTTACGCTTGTAAACAATATAATGAGCTGTCACTGGAATAATTTTAGCAGCTGTCGGCCGAGTGGCTTAAAAGTGACAGCAGTCTGAAGTTGGTAGCAGTTTTTTTAATCTCAACCTGTAGAGGTAAGGCAACGAAATTATGAAGAAATTCGGAACAGAATTATTGATAAAGATAATTTAATAGATTTTAAGGAGTCTAAATTCTGTAGGACCCGTGAAGAATTAAAAGGAAAAGGTTGTCAAAACTGTAAATAGAGTCAAAGGTACAGATGATCAGAGAGAGAGAGAGAGAGAGAGAGAGAGCGATATGGCATTCCAAGCGGCCAAGAAAAGAGTTTACTTGACACTGGGTCGCTTAGGTCAGTATTTCGGGTAAAGGCCAAATCAATTGAGGAGGCATAGCCTGCAAAAGAGCTTCATTATTCCCGGTGGGTGAGGCGACTTTTTAAGAAGAAGTTTATGGTACACTCCGACTCAACGTAATTGAAGACTGGAACGACAGTGATCAGGAAAACTAGAAAAAAATATATTTATTTTAATGCGATGAAGTTGAATAAACCGTACTTTCATAAACATACTTTCTTTCAAACATCGATGGCATTGTGAGGAGAATAGATAATATTTTACTAGTTGCGTCATATTCGAAGTTCGCCTTCTGGCAAATTAAACTCGACGACATGAATATTACCACATCATCGGGTACTCGAATCGAATACCTTATCACTTATATTATTAACATTGCGATATTGAAAGTCGGGTACTACCTTCGTACAGTATTAAATAATTATTTATTTTCCTTTTGAAAAAATTTAATTTTTGTCTTAGAGGGGTAGAGCGAACCAATTATCACTCTAGCTCTAACATAGCACCTAGCCGAAGTCTTATCCAAATATAGCAATATTGCAAGATTGAACTATATCGGTTGGTCTCATCGGTCGATAAGTTATTTGTATTATGTTTCGCAACTTTTGTTGGGGGAGGTACCAGAAGGTGTGGACCTATATTGTCCATTTCCGAACTAGATCTAAGTTTGAACTCAATCTGATACTCACTTCGAGCGTCATCGTGCGCATTGGTTTACAAATGAACTACTAATGAAAACCTACTTATTTCGTGCGGTATGTCCTTGTCAATATAATGACTTTATTGACCTGTTTGTATTGAGTATTGCTGATAGAAATTTTCCAGTAAAGAAATTTTGCTGTAAAGTTAAATATTAGTTAATTTGTAATGAGATTTTGTGCCCCAAAATACTCTATTATTTTTTTCTACATTAGTATCAGTGTATTCATTCATGAATCCCCCCCCAAATGACATTGAAAACATCGAACATACAAATGACACATCTGTACATAATTAATTAACAGAAATTTCAATGAATCGAAAAATTAGCCAAAAATTATTAATCACCATTTCCGTTGTGCGGCGAAGAACGCGTCGGGAATTATTTAAAATTCAAGACAACAATGCTTATTATCATGTCTTGCTTTATATAATTGGGAATGACACATCCATTTGGACACCGGCACAACACCAAGATGATGGTAATGTGGAGGAGTAGGAGATGGGTGGTGGTCATTATTATATCATAGAAAGCGTGGATAATGGTAGGAGGACGGACTGGTCGTACGTTCGTATTTTTTTTTTTTTTTTTGTGTTTTTTTTTTATGTTTTGCAACAAAATAAAGAGGGAAAGGAATTTTAATATTTTCATGTTTTGGCAATACAACGACATTGGCCACATGTTGTTGGTTGGTTGACTGGTTGCATTTCCTTAGGTTGATGACATGTAAAAATGTTTGTCTGATTATGATCAGCCGCAGCAGGCAGGTTAATAAGCTGATGTTCACTTAATAGGATGATCATAATGGCTGGGATGCTAGTTTGGCTATCGTGACAAGATGCCACTGCCTAGTGTTGGCAAGAAGAGACTAAGAGCCAAAGCGGGAGAGGGGCAATGCATTTGTGGTATTGGTTATGTCAACATTTATTTTTTGTTGACCAATTTTGTACATTTCACTTTCAAAACATTTCGTTTTTTGCAACGTCATTTTTAGTCTCCTCTTTGGTGTTTTGTTTTCTTTTGCGCCAAATTGTTGTTATGGCCAAGTTTGTATACATATCTTTTTAGCCATGTGTCGCAGATTGATCACACAAAAATCCCCACACTGCAAAACCAATGGTGGCTACGGCAGGCATTGGTTAATGTGTGGTGTCTAAAACGACAAAAAAATATCCTTTCTTTGATGCCTGACGCGAGCTGTCGTCCACCACCAAAAAACGAAACAACAAACCCCAAGCCTGCCGCCAGGTATGCAAACCAAAAAAAGTAATACCGCTAAACAATTTTGGCTACATTTCTGCCGGCAGGCATCACAATAAAGAGAGGATGAATAGGTGGAGCAGGGGGATAGGGGGAACTGGTCTTTTCCTCCATAGCATTTGAATTAATTGTGAAATATGACAGAAAATGTGGTCGTCGTAGCAATGTGGCCGTTTCGTTTTGTTGTTCCTTTGGCAAAAGTCCACGAAATTATTAGCCGTTGCGAATGCATTCCTGATGGACGATATGAGGCACATCACCTGTCTTCTTTTGATGGCTAAACGAGGGTATTACTTTTCATATGGGTGGGGAAATTGTGGCAGATTGTGAGAAAAGGCTAAAAATACCTTACAGCTGGGGGTGTTTCTGAAAAATTTCGGGATGGCTCTACGGGAGATTAAAACATATTCTGAAATTTAGTATTTTGTTAGTTTTTCGACATACATAAAATTTTAGTTTCCTAGTTTTCGGCGAAACATTTTCCGGCATGTGTGCTTTGTTTAATACATTAACCAATAGTGTGAATTTTATTTCGTTAGAAATTTGTTGACTTTCTGCAGGGCTCCCATAGCCAGAAAAAAAAAACCTGCAACTTTTTTGAAAATATTTCATAGACTTAAAATATTGCCACATCAATTGTCTTTTTGTTTCTACCTCATTGGAATTACAGAGCTTCAATAGCTGCTGTTTTAAAACTGTGTTTCTGAAATCAAGTCTCTTCGGTTTTTTTTTTGGTATTTTGTACACTGAATCGAAAAAACACCGCCCAAACGGTCGATCGATACGCAACAACGAGACATTCAGTTAGTTGCGAGAAGAAACAAAATAGTGGTCAATCATCTACAACTAACCAAAACACATAACAGATACTCGCATTTGCAACGAACAGCCGGCAAATCTGTGATCGAACAATGCAACCATGCTTCCATTCATGTTGCATTGATGTTGACCAACAACAATCTAAACGGTTTTTGTTTCACTTAACTGAACTTCTTTCTATTTGTGTTTACGCTTATTTTACTATAGATTGCGGAGGTCTTGTGTATAATTTTTTGTACTTATACTGTGAATATACTTCGTAAATTTTTAAAGGTTTTAAGGTATGAAAACTGTACAAATTTATATAGGAAATAAACAATAGTTCTAAGAAATTTGCTCCAATCCAGATTTAAACAAGAAATAATATCAACCTTCTATATCTAATCGAACCAAGTCCCAAAGTTTGGAGAAGAAGCTAAGTCGCATAATTAATGTTTGAAAACTTTCCTCCTAACTTAAAACAACGAATTACATAAAAACATTTTTAAAATCATATTTAAGAGTCAACGAGCGAAACAGCAAACTTCGACAACTATAAGCCATTCATTGATAACAGAGCTCCGAAATGTTCGCTTAAATTCAAGTAAAAATTAGACACGCTCGAATTCCAGAAACAGTGCTTCTTCGAGATAAAAGACAACGGATATAAGCTCGAATAAGAATATGTTTTGCTGGTTAAAAAAAATGAAGCAGAATAACAAACAATACGAGAACGTTTGCTGTTTGTTGTGGTGGTAAAAGTACATATGTGTCGAGGCTTCGGATGAAAAAAAAAAAAAAAACACATACCCAGTATTTTGTGAAGGACATGTTGAACGAAATAACGTAGGATACGATCTCCGGCGTATCTTTCAAAAGAAAACAGGGATCTTCCATACATCAAATATGGAATCTCCTCAAGTTAACAATCTGTGTCATTATCTTATGATTAGAAATATTAAGGAGAAATTCAATAATTGTGAAATTTTTAATCCACCTCTACTTTCAAAATGGAATCGAAATAGACTCAGGTATCGCGTCTTAAGGCCATATGAGAGGAAATCAATATATGATAATTTGATTTTAAAAACTAGTAAGGAAAAGTCAAAAGTCGGGCGGGGCCGACTACATGATACCCTACACCACTATGCATATTTAGTAGAGTCTTCGTAACGAAATCATTTATTTCAAGTAGATCATACCACCTATCAACATTTAGCTTTAGAGCTGTTATAGTTTGCTATAGAGTGCATGATATCACTTGGAGAAGGATTATATTAAAAAAATAATGTATCGGAGCCGAGTTGCACAAAATGGAAACGTGCGTCCCGAAATTCACTCCATTTGGGCTGATATTAGCCATTATTTGCACAATAAATCTGAAATCGGATTAAGGATATATATGGCAAAAGGTATTCCCGAACTTTATAAGATAACTGGTACCAAATATCATTGTTGTCGAATGCATATTACAAATGTGAGGGACTTAATCAATCGGATGAGACATATGTATGGGAGCTATAGCTATATCTGAACCGATTTTCAATGGTATGCACTTGCTTCTAGACTGAATTCGTTGGGATGTACCAAAATTCAGAACTTTTGGACTGATATTGGCCATTTGGTGCACAATTAACCTGAAATCGGTTGAATATATATATGTATGGGACCAATATTCAAATCTGATGTCCGGTACCAAATATCATTCTTGTGCAGTGCATATTACGCACGTGATGGACTTAAAACCCCAAATCGGTTGAAACAAGCTATAGCTATATCTGAACCGATTTTCCCCAAATTTGATTTACTTGCATCTAGACTGAATTCAGTGGGATGTACCAAAATACACACACATATACTAGTCATTTCCTGCACAATTAACCCGAAATCGGTTGAATATGTACGGGAGCTATATCTAAATCTGATCCGATTATCACCAATTTCAATAGGCTCAAACAAATATTGTTTGGAAAATTTCATCGCAATCGGATAATAAATGCAACCTACCTTATGTTCACAAAAATACATGGACAGACGGACGGATGGACGGACTGACATGCATAAATAGACTCAGTAAGTGATTCTATGGATATCTCCAAAAGTAACTATGAGTCTATCTCGCTTCCTTCTCCATGTTACAAACAAACGCACAAAGACATAATACCCTTACCACTATGAGGTGTAGGGTATAATTATAAATCGATTATACCGTGCGACAAATTTAAATTATTTCAATAATTATGGGGAAAATCCGACAGATTATGAAAGTAGAGCTAAGAAAATAAGACACTTGTATCGGCATTTTGAAAATTTACATCGCAAAGTAACCTAAATAGATGGGGCAAGTTCTCCCTCTTTCACACTTTTTAAATTTGGATTAGGATTCCTCGAAATCCAGGGTGAGATAAAAAACTGCAATAAATTCAAACGCCATAATTTTAACTTTTTATCTTTAATTTTATTGAATGAAAGAAAAAATTTTAGAATAAGTTTAGATTAGAATTGGTCACCTTTGGCACGAATTATGGCCTTCAAACGGCCAACACGCTTCCCGAATGTTGCTTTGCTGTATTTTGGCCCATTCCCGGCGAAGCGCTTGCTGAGGTGATCGACACTTTGGTATTATTTAGTGTCAACCTTGCTTTTCAAAATGCCCCAAACACAATAGTCCAACGGATTGGTATCCGGAGATTTTGGTGGCCATTGTGCGCTGTAAATGAAGCCAGGAACCTCATTTTGTAACCATTCTTGGATGGCGCGTGCTGATTGCGATGGTGCTGAGTCCTGTTGGAATGTCCAAGGTCTGGAGGGCGACCATCGACTGGTATGGTGGTCCACACTATCCCCATGGCCGGCGCTTGAGTTCTGGTAACCAACCGAGGTGTACATTTTCAGCTGATCCCTTGGGCAAGTAAACACGATCATTTTGTTTGTTTACAAACTGTTGGACATCGAATGTTTTCTCATCAGAGAAAACCAAATTCAGCAGTTCAACACTTTCGGCAAAGCGAAACAACTCTTTATCAATCAAAATACCGAATATCGGGAGGAACTTTTATATCCCCCATACGATATCAGATAATAGACAATTTTATTAAAAAATTAAGCTAAAATCGTGAAAATCAAACTACTTCGTAGACCTATGTAGAAAATCTCTTGGAGGGGTAAAGTATGAGGAAGGAAATCCTTGTGTGGATTTTCAGACAATTTCATTGAAAAATATGGTTAAAATCATCAAATATCGAATATCGTGAGGTACCGTTATATTGGGGGATACAATATGATATCGCGGATCTATACAGACAATTCTCTTCCAGGGGATAAAGTACTCAGAAGAAACTCCCTGTGTAGATTTTCAAACAATTCCATTGAAAAATCTGGCTATAATCATCGAAATACCAAATATCGGGGGGTACCGTTATATGGGGGCTATACGATGTCGTGTACCGATATAGCCCATCTCCGAACTTCATCTGCCTGCATACAAAATATTGATCTGTGCAAAATTTCGTGTTGACTCTAACTTTATTACAACAGACGTGCAGATGAACTGGCGGACAGGACTTAATCGTCATAAAATTTTACGCAGATAATAAATATAACTACTTTGTTAGGTCAACAATTATTATTTCGATGAGTTACCAACGGAATGACGAATTTAATATAACCTCCATACTACACATGGAAGAGGGTATGACATTATAATAATGAGCCTGAACTGAAATGATCGAAAATGATGAATTGAAATTTATCAATTAATTTAGTGGAAAGAAACGAATAGTTTAAATGTCAGAGTATCTACCACAATCTATATTCAATTTTCACCCAATTGACCACTGTATTTATATAAGATGCGATTTTTATATTTATTGACTTTTTCCCGTCAACATAATACGACTTGTTATTGTTGCAAACATTTTTTTTTTTAATTAACATAAATCGAATACCAAAAATTAGTTAAAAACATTTGTATATAGTTATAAATGAATGCTAGTGGTTAAATAAAACAATAACCTGTCAATACAGTTGAAGTTGCATTCCAAACGTCGTTAACCACGAAAAGAAAAACAAAAAGAAAACTTTCGTCGTAGGCTTGAAAAGGCCAACTACACATGGCTGGATATCTTTTCACACGTCGTTAAACTATTTTTCTTTACAATTGTTTTACGTTCCATTCAATATTGTTTGGCAGGCAGGCTAACCTGCCAGTTTTGTTTGTTGTCGAATACAATTGGGTTTACAAAGCTAGCCAGCTCCGTTGCTTTTCTTCGTAACTCTGGGTAGCAACTTTCTTGTTGCTTTGCATGACTTTTGCAAAAATCAGTCGCAAACAAAACGAAAAAAAAAACATACCGAGCGAGATAACAGAAAACTGGGCTACTACTGCGTAACTGACTTTACTTTTGTTGTTGTTGGTTTTCAATTTTGTTTTCAACATTTCGTTTTGTAAATTTTTTGTCATCATGCATGAGGTTGGCTGCATTTTTCCAGTCGAAAAAAACAAAAAAAAAACTGTAACATGCTGCGCCTTTTTGGTTAACAATTTTGGACGTTATTTCCATTCATCGTTGACATCGTTGGATATCTCATCATGCTTTTTGTCGATGTTTTCATTTGCTGGTGGTTTGTTGTGTTTCGTTTCTGGTTGAACGGTGCCTGGGGGAGGGGATATATTTGTTTTTCGGCTTATGTAGTTATTAACCCAGTTTTCATTGTTTCACTTGTTTTTCCCTCTGTATTTCAGTCATGCTTTTTTTATTTGCATTTTGTATGCGACAGCACCCCCCTCTCCTTCCTTTGTAGACAAGTTACAAAGTGACTGGTATCGACGACGTCTGCTTTTTTTGTGTTATGTTGGTGTCCACTTTTTGTTCACATTTAGTGCATTTTTCTTGCGATTTTTTCTTTCATTTTCCAAATGACATATTTTTCTTCTGCCACCTGATAGCCACTTTGTGTAGTTGGGTAATGCGTTTTAATGCATTGTTCTAATTCTTTCATTAGCTTGCTGTGAACTATTTTCGCATGTTGTTCTGTGTGTAATTTTTATGGTTTTACATTTGTAACTTCATGTTCCCGTAATTCAATTAAATCAAGCGGCAGAATGCTATCAACACGTCTCTTTAAAAATGCATAGACTATAGATCCATGAAAGTGCGGAATAATTGAGATTGCATAATATTTGCACGGTAAGGACAGAAAAATAGGGATTTGTAAATTGAGCTTCAACTCGAATCGATTGAATTAGTATATGATAAGATAAGATTAAAAATAGCGTCATAATTCACCGGAATTGTTCAAAATTTGTTTTTTGAATTTCGTAATGGATACTACAGTCTATTATAGAAAATTGTCTGTGTAGGTCCACGTCTTCTTCAAGCCCCCATATAACGGTAACTCCAGATATTCGGTATATTGATGATTTTTTTCGTAATGAATACTACAGCGTATGGCAGAAAATTGTCTGTGCAGGTTCATGTCTTCATATAGTCCCCATATAACGGTACCTCAGGATATTCGGTATTTTGATGATTTTAGCGACATTATTCACCGAAATTGTTTCAAATTTGGCATTTGAAATTCGTAATGGATACCACAGCCTATGACAGAAAACTGTATGTGCAGGTCCACGTTTTGGCATAGCCCCCTTATGATGATAACCCCTATATTCGGTATTTTGATGATTTTAGCTACATTTTTTCAAGTATGGCATTTGAATATTGTAGTGGCTTATGACAAAAGGCTACATATTTTTAATTTTTATTTTTAAAGTTTTAACAGTGTTTTTAACGGATTTTAGTTTTTGGGAAAATTGCCAAATTCGTTCCGAATGTTGAAGGGTATTCAAAGTTTGGCCCGGCCGAACTTACAGCTTTTTTACCAGTATGGATTTTATTTTGAACTTAAAACTTTTGAATTCAAAATAAAACATAAAACATTTTAAATTACTGACTGGCAACGAATGGAGGAATATAACATCCTAAATGCATATTTTATATTCTTGAGAAGAGGGCGAAAGGAGTATCGGATATATAAGACATGTGTACCAGCGTTTTGAATTTTTACAACGCAGAGTAACCTTAATATGAGGGCCAAATTATAAATTCTAAATTTTCTTTTGGAAAATCAAACTGTCATAAAATTTTACTACAGGTCCCAGAATACACAAAAATTTAAAGGTTACCTAAAAGCCAATACTTCAAAATTTCACATTCCTGGGTTAAAGCCGCACTCTATGTGATTTTATTCAAAAAAAAATTTTACTCATACTCACCTGCAAAACCGTTCCATATCTCAATCCTGGACAATAATAGAGATCTCGATAACAAATTTCAGAATTCCATCTCTATCCCAACGGAACATTTTGTGGCATTTTTTACTTTTCGTTCCTTCTTGGTACGAACTACCAAAACGAACCACTTCTCCCTCAACTACAGATACCAATAGTGACCTCAATATAAAATTTCGAGATTCCAGATCTATCCCTTTGCTAAATACACAATTTAGTACCACTTAGTACTTTTCGAACAAAAAGAGTACACATTTCCAATACCACCTCAATACGTGACATTAACATTTGAAAATGATTTCGGGCATATGGGCCCGCGGCTGTTCTTAACGAAGTGCATTCTGAACGTCCAATTTTTGGTCACTTTTTCGAGCATTGCTGGGCGTATGTCGCGAATAACACGAACAGTGCTGGCCTCCAAGGCGTCAATTGTTGCTGGTTTATCAGCTTAAACCAGTGACTTCACGTAGCCTCACAGGAAATAATCGAGAGGTGTCAAATCGCACGACTTTGAAGGCCAATTGACAGGTTCACTTCTCGAAATCAACTTTTCGCCAAATTTTGATTTCAATAAGTCGATGGTTGCCATCCTGTTGAAACCACATCCCCTCCGGATCATCCATATTTTTAAACAAAAAATTATTGATTATGGTGCGGTAACGATCTCCATTGACCGTAACCGAGCTCCGGTCTCATTTTTGGAGAAATAAGGTCCGATGATGCCACCAGCGTGAAAACCGCACCATACGGTGCATTTTTCTGGATATAATGGATTCTGTAGGGCCTCTTATGGATTGGTCTCACTCCACTCACTGCGGCAATTTTGCTTATTAACAATCCCTTTAAGCCAAAAATACGCCTCACCGCTGAACACAATTTTGCTATAAAACAACGGGTCATTTGCCAACTGCTCTAGAGCCCAATCGATGACTGATTTTCAAAGTAAATTTGGATAATTTCGTAGCGTTGTTCAAGCGTGAGTCTATTCATGATGATTTGTCAGAGTATACAGAGTATACATATAAAAGTTTCATCAAAATTTAATTTTTTGTATTACTTTTTACAATTTAAAGTTATATCTAGCTTAAAAAACACCCTTTACTTTTCGTACCCAAATTTGACCCATGTGATATTTCATCAACTTTTCGATTTAGATTCGTTAAAATTCCACAGAAATTGAAATGAGTACTAGTCTAAAGTTCTTCAATATTTGGCCTTAAAGTAACAAAGAAAACAATTGTAATTTTTGGGAGCGGCTCACCCTCAATGATTTTTGTGATTTTTTTTAGGCTTGAACTAATCTAATTAACATTTTATTTGATTTTTCACAAAAATAAAACTAAGCCAACCAACTGCCTATCTAGTTTATTTGGCGATTAACAATAAATCGGCAATGGACACAGTTGATTATTTGAATAACATTTTTCACAGAACCCCAACCGAACCTGGCGAATAAATGAATGATGGTTTTAGGCCATGTTGGGAGATACTGCAACCAATTCACTTTTGTTAATTCGAAATCAATTAAATTTGTTTATAAATATCACGACTTTATGCTGTCCGTCCAACTGTCTATCTGTCGTTCAGTCGGTCTTCTTTGTTTGTTTAAGTTCGACGTCTAGCCACTGTGTAAACCAGGTTAGTCTGGTGGTTTGGTGATGGCGGCGGTTAGTTATTGGCCAGCTCAATTCGTCAATTATTTTTGCACCAATTGTTTTTCCTTACCATATCGCTTGGCTATTATAAGTTTATTTACCTTTTTAAGCGTTTTTTTTTTTTCAATTTTTTTTTTTCACTTTAATTTCAAACGACCCACAAATAGAAAAAAACTACTGTACGCTGCAAGAAAGGCAAACACAGATTGCCTTTAATTGGATTTACTTGTTGTAGATAGCACTAGCCGGGCCTTTGTCTTGTTAAGACAATGGTGAACAGCAAAATAACAACAACAACAGCCAAAGATATTGAAATCAAGGTTTTAGACCAATCAACTTAAAAAAAAGCCAAACAAAACTAAACCAGGCAGTTGTGTTGCACTTTAAAATTGGCAGAAGTGTTACGGCGAAAATTGTTGTAGTTTGCAAAAGAAAATTAAATTAATTAAAGAGCAATGGCTTTTATCGCTAACTTTATGGCTTAATTAAGTAATGTTTGTGTTTTGTTTGAACAAATTAGCTGCGCCAAGGAATTCTGTAGGAAAATACACTAATTGTTCAAATGTTCCATTGTCCGATTAATTAGAGTTTAGAATTTTCTTTTTTAGAATCATCCACAAAGGAAAATCTGGAATAAGTGATGAACAGAATATGATAAATGATTTAGAATGGCGGTTTCTATCAAAGAAACTGTTGGCATTTCTGATGTTACGAGTTGCTTATAATCAGCCATGTCGTAGGTTTTCAATTTATGGTCACAACAGTCCTTCGGTGTAATATAAAATTGTAGAATAAAAAAATCAGCCTATGTTCTCAATTTTTGCAATATTCATTCTACAAAGGAACAGAAATTTTGTATAATTGCCTCAGTTATGACCAATATTTTCAGAAAAGTAGACATAACGTCCCAGTGAATCAATATCATCCCCAATTACACTGAACGAAAAAAAAAATTTTTTTTATTAAAAATTACTAGAAAAAATAAGAAGGTAGAACTCTGGGGATAACCAAAGTAGGTCAAGGAAGATACGTCCATGTTTTACACATTTAATAATATTAGTAACCATGCATTTTAAGCATATAGTATTTTCGGCAATATTGCTTGCCAAAACGGGGGGAATATTTTTGTAAAACCATTTAACCCTAATATAATGTATTATCTAAATTTACAATATGGGTATACTGCACGAAGCTTTTGAAATAAAATAAATATTTATACAATAAATATTTATACAATACAAGTTCTTTGCTTCCGGGAACGTTAATGAGCAGTTGAACCTCAATTAAATTTACAAAGTAGATAAAAAAAGAAAAAAAAAAAACAGGAGAAAACCAGTAAGGGAAGGACAAAAATCGGGTGGGACGACTATGTGATACCCTACACCACCATGCGAACATAGCAGAGCTCCCTAACAAAAAAAAAAAATAAATTGTGAATTAATGTGAAGTAGATCATACTAACTATGAACCCAATGACATTGCTCCATAGCGCATGATATGATTTCGATAAGAATTATATTAAAAAAATATTTATTGGAGCAATAGATATACAGGACCGAGTTTCGCCAAATGGTAAAATTCGGTTGAATATGAAAAATTCAATAAAATTTGGGATGATATAACATATATAGTGGGCAATTCCTGTAAACTGGATGGAGATTTCTATCGAAGCTATGATCAATCAGATGAAACCTATCCAGGGTGAGATAAAAAAACTGCTAAAAAGTCAAACGCTATAATTTTTTTTAATGTCAGAAATAGCATCAAATTTTAGAATAAGTTTATATTTTTTCGAATTGGTCACCTTTGGCACGAATTATGGCCTTCAAACGGCTAATGAAACCGTCACACTCTGTCCGAATGTCCCATTCCCGGTGAAGCGCTCGCTTGAGGTCATCCACACTTTGGTATTTTTTAGTCCCAACCTTGCTTTCCAAAATACTCCCGACACAAGAGTCCAACGGATTGGTATCCGGAGATTTTGGCGGTCATTGTGCGCTGGAAATGAAGCGAGGAAACTCATTTTGTAACCATTATTGGGTGGCGTGTGCTGAGTCCTGCTGGAATGCCCAAGGCTTTAATACACCCTCAAGAATATTTTCGTGATAATATTCTGCATTTATTCTGATGCCACGGTTGATTAATACGAGCGGAGAGCGACCATTGGCTGTTACGGCGAACCACACCATCACCATGGCCGGCGCTTGAGTTCTCGTGGCCAATCGAAGGTGCACATTTTCAGCTAAGCTCTTTGGCAAGTAAACACGTTCATTTTGTTTGTTTACAAACCACTGTACAACGAATGTTTTCTTATCGGAGAAACCCGAATTCGACAGTTCACCACTTTCGGCTAAGCGAAGCAACTCTTTAGCTCTTTTGAGTCTATTTTCTTTCAGTTGCGGTGTAAGTTCTTGCACTTTTTGGAATTTCAATGGCTTTACCCGGAGCTCATTTTTCAATATTTGCCGAATGGAATATTGCGATATATTTAACTTACGAGCCATTTTTCGATCAAGTCGCTCCTTTACTTTTCGAACCATTTCTGCTGATGTTATTGTTCTCTTCCGTCCATTTTCTTCACGTCGGGCTACGCTACCCAGTATCGCGGTAAGGAGCGATGGTACGAGACACAATAGATTTATTCACATTTAAATGCTGGAGTGCTCTAACGATAACCACTTGTGGTTTTCCAGCCAAATAAAAATATTTCGCACTATCACGCTTGAATTCCATCACGAATAACTTTTTTTCCGGAAAATTCTCACCAAAATGCTTTTGTACGCTTGTAAACCAGAGATGGGCATAATGCACTGTATTTTTAGTGCACTAATAATTTCACTATCACTGTTCATTTAGTGGTAGTGCAGTTTTTAATTCCACTACCACTAAAGGGTTAGTGATAGTGAAAAATAAATTGCACTACCACTAACCCTTTAGTGATATTTAAAAAAAATTGCACTACCACTAAATTTTAGTGGTAGTGAAATTTCAATAGCACTACCACTAAATTTAGTGGTATTTAAAAAACTTGCACTAAATTAGTGGTATTTCATAAAAAATAGCACTAAATTAGTGCTATTTAGAAAAGCAATCAAATTTTATGAATATGTACTATATATTCTGGATTGTTGTTCCCTACTCAATCCACTACAATCCACTCAATCGTACACTTCAATAAACTTCATTATAGCTGGTATAATACTTATATACATAGTGCTTTTTTTGGCTTCGCTAAAATTTATTGGTAGTGCAAATTTTTTTTGAAAAATCACTAAATTTATTGGTAGTGCTATTAAAATTTCACTACCACTAAAATTTAGTGGTAGTGCAATTTTTTTTTAAATATCACTAAAGGGTTAGTGGTAGTGCAATTTATTTTTCACTACCACTAACCCTTTAGTGGTAGTGGAATTAAAAATTGCACTACCACTAATTATTTAATTCTTAGTGCACTAAAAAATTAGTGCAATATGCCCAACCCTGTTGTAAACAATATAATGAACTTTCACTAGAATAATTTTAACAGCTGTCGGCCGAGTGGCTTGGAAATGACAGCAGTCTAAAGCTTTGTTGTTGTGGAGTGCATATTACGCATGTGAGGGACTTTAACACCAAATCGGATGAAACACATATATGGGAGCTATAGCTATATCTGAACAGATTTTCACCAAATTTTAAGTACTTGTTTCTAGGATAAATTCAGTCGGATGTGCCAAAATTCAATTCATTTGGACTGATATTAGCCATTTGGTGCACAATAAACCTGATATCGGATAATTATATATGGGAGCAATATACTTATTCGGTCCGATCTCGATGAAATTTTACAGAGGTATTTTTGAGCTCCATAAGTTATCTGGTACCAAATATCATACTTGTAGATTGCATATTACGAGTGTCAGGGACATTAAACCACAAATCGGGTAAAACATATATATGGGAGCTATAGCCATATCTTAACATTTTTTCTCCAAATTTGATGTAGTTGCTTCTAGACTTAATTCGGTCGGATGTGCCAAAATTCACGTCATTTCGATAGATATTGGCCATTTGGTGCACACTTAAACCGAAATCGGTTGAAGATGTGTGGCAGCTATATTTAAGTTTGCACCGATTCTCACCAATTTCAATAGGGTTCCTCCTTGGGCCAAACAAATATTGTTTGAAAAATTTCATCTCAATCGGATAATAAATGCGACCTGTATTTTGTTCACAATAATACATGAACTGACATATATAAATCGACTCAGAATGCGATTTTATGCAGATCATCAAGTGGAACTATGGATCTAACTCGCTTACTTCTCTATGTTACAAACAAAAGTAGTCCTGTCAAATATTTAATTTTCCCCAAATTAACAAACTGCCCTCCTCTCTTTCGTTACACTTTAATTTCCGTTTTCAAATGAAACCATTTTCGCAGCACATTTACCATCGAATGAAAAATCGAAAAAGCATGTCACACAGCATAAAATCAAAACTAAAAATCAATTATTGACACATCTATGTACAAAATGATTGAAAGATACGTTTGCACCGCTAGCTATGCTGGAGACTTCTCCTGACTGGTGAGACTAGTAATTGGACATTGAGTGCATCAAAATGTGCAAAACTAAAAAAAAAAGAAAATCGAAAGAAAAGTAAAAAATGACGACTGGCTCTAGCAACAGCTGGCTGGATGGATGGATTGAATGATGTTTTGATAGTTTGGCGGCGGTTATATTTCAATGACATCGACATGAAATCAGTGAATCTAAAATGGCATTGGAAATTGGGACACTTGTCCGTTTGTTGTTCCTACTGCTGCTGCTGGAAGAGAAAGGATGAAAAAGAATGTGAAATGAAAAAAAAAAAAAAAAACATGACAAATAAAAGTGCATTTTAAATATATAATAGTTTTCGATTTCGGAAGTTCTTAAAGAATTCCCAGCTAAATTTTTGAAAACGTGTTAAATATTTAAGAAATAGTTTTTAAAAAATTAAATATTATATATATATACGTTGTTGAAAAATAATAATTGAGTTAGGTCAAGGGTGTGATGAACAGGGTGTAGGGGTAGGTCAATGGGGTAGGTCAATGGCTTCCCCAAATTCATGTGCATAATTTTTAACTAAACCCCATTTTTATTGTAATATTTCCCCCCCTAATGATTTCTTCAAACACCACCTCCAGCAATTTGTCTGTCAAATTAAAGACAAAAAATAGTTTTCATCACCCACAAACCGCCAAAGGCGCTCGACACGAAGACTTATGGAAAATGCGTTCTATGTTCTATGTCGTCAACAAACAAGACCTCGTTAATATTTTCTTTAATACCCATTGGCGTGTCTTAGATAATTTCGCCGCAAATTGTGTGCGTACATTCGACCACTGACGCTGTCACGTTTGATGAAAACGACAAGGCATAAACAAAGAACGCAAAAAAAGAAATATTGCCGACAAAACTGAAACATTTAATTTGTTTACAAAACACTTTTAATGCAAATCAGATAATTCGACCAAAGAAAAAAACAACAAATAAATGAATAATCGGAAAACTTGATACACCACAAATTAATTAAAGACTGTCAATCATAATTTTCTGTTTGCCGCATGAAACATGACAAGAATTTGACATGACAGAAGGCAGCAACGCACCGCACCACAGAGCTTGGCACGCAAGGTGGGTGTTAGGAAATAAAATTTCACAAAAAAAAAAAAAAAAAAAAAACAGCTTGGAAGTAGTGACGTATAAAAGGAGGTGTGGCATAAATTGTGTTAATTTGTGAAGAATATGATGTATCGAAACATAAAATAGGACATATAAGTTGCAAGGTTCTATTTAGGTTTCTTTCTGGTGTTAGAAAATATTGATAACCACTACTGTATTTTTTAAAAATATTTTTTTTCAGGTATTTAAAACCAAGTTAAAGAAGTTTAAAATGTTCAGTCGGTTTTGCCGACGGATGTATACTCTCAACTAACGTTCGGTTATTTAAATATAAATTGTCTTCTGTTATGACTATTCAAATTTTCGAGTAGATTCCGAAAGAATGGGCCAATATTGTCCATTTCGTATTGGACCGGAATAAATATGATATAATATTGTGACGTGGCAGCCTTAGACTACTTTTATTGCTTCCTTCACTTAGAGATGTGATAATTTTTAGAAAATGTTAAAGATTTCGACCTTCTGAGGGGGATGTACCAGAAGCAGTGGACCGATATATTCCATCTTCGCACCAGACCTTGGGTTAATAAAAATATTCGGATGTGTGAGATTTGAAGACAATCGGACTCTTACATAACATTTTATAAGAATTATAACTATTCAAAATGTTGACCCTTTGCTGGGGAGATACTTAATGGAGTGAACCCATATTGTCCATTTTCGCACCTGACCTAGCACTGATATTTTAGGATTTGCAAAGTTGGAGCAAAATCGGATTATCGTTTCTCAGAAAATGTATTTAAAAATTTCGAGCTTTTGCCCATCTCGAACTCGATCTAAGTTTGACAAAAATATTACGATTAGTTTGGACCAAATCGGATACTTCCTTCGAGAGTTGTCATGCGCACCATCCATCCAGACAGACAGACAGACGGACGAACGGACGGACGGACATCGCTAGATCGACTCCAAATGTCCTGGAACGGATTTGGTCCAAAGAGACCTAAGGTCTAAAACCAATAATTCGACGAGGCTCGTTTTAACCGTTTCATATGATATATACCCTCTTTAGTCATATGGCTGAGGGTATAAAAATATGTCGACACATGTAAACCTTCAGCAAATTTTCGATTATTTAAATACGGGGCGAGATAAAAACAACCGCAACAAAGTCAAACGCCATAATTTCTACATTTTTTTTTAATTTTATTGAATGACAGCAAAAAATGTCGGAAATACTGCCCGAATGTGGCTCTGCGTTATTTTGACCCATTCCCGGCGAAGCGCTTGCTTGAGGTGATCGACAATTTGGTATTTTTTAGAGCCAACCTTGCTTTCCAAAATACTTTAGACACAATAGTCCTACGGATTGGTATCCGGAGAACCTCATTTTGTAACCATTCTTGGGGGGCGCGTGCTGAGTGCGATGGTACATTCCAACGGGACTTATTTGGAATGTAAAAGGCCTTGATACACCCTCGACAATATTTTCGCGATAATATTCGGCATTTATTCTGATGCCACGGTCGATTAATACGAGCGTAGAGCGACCATCGGCTGTTATGGCGGTCAAACCATCACCATGGCCGGCGCTTGAGTTCTGGTGGCCAACCGAAGGTGCACATTTTCAGCTCTTTGGCAAGTAAACACGAATGTTTTCTCCACTTTCGGCCAAGCCACTTTCGGCCAAGCGAAGCAACTCTTTAGCTCTTTTGAGTCTATTTTCTTTCAGTTGCGGTGTAAGTGCACTTTTTGGAATTTCAATGGCTCTGCCCAGAGCTCGTTTTTCAATATTTGCCGAATGAAATATTGCGATATGTTCAGTTCACCACCCGGGCAATACGTAATTTCGGCAACTGCGACGCAGGTTTCGGTCAAGTCGCTTCTTTACTTTTCGAACCATTTCTGCTGATGTTGCTGTTTTCTTCCGTCCACTTCCTTGACGTCGGGCTACGCTACCAGTATCACGGTAACGAGACACAAAAAGATTTATTCACATTAAATGCTGGAGTGCTCTAACGATAGCCACTTGTGGTTTCCCAGCCAAATATAAAGAAATCACACTATCACGCGTGTGTTTTATCACAAATAACTCTTTTCTGGAAAATTCTCACCAAAATGCTATTTTACGCTTGTAAACAATATAATGAGCTGTCACTAGAATAATTTTACCAGCTGTTGGACGAGTGGCTTAGAAATGTCAGCAGTCTGAAGTTGTTTGCAGTTTTTTCATCTCACCCTGTAGAGAGAAGATGATGCCACATGAATATAACAAATTGTAACCATATTTTTTCTAATATACGAAATTTATTCCCAATTCTTTTCCAAATTCTCACATTGCAATATTTGTTCTAACATTACAAGACTAAATCTTTCTTACGTGTTATGCCACAAGTTGTTTAAAAATGTCAATAAGAAATCTTCTCGGTGTTCTCAGACATTGCAAGGTTAGGTATAATAGTGGAAGTGTAGCCAGCATCGTTTTATACCAAATTTCAAATTCAAATTTCAAGATCTAATTCAACAAATCGAGGGTCAAATAGACACCAAAATTTAAACCGACATTTCGACATTTTCGAGGTATCGTTAACAAAATTCCTTCATTATTTTTCGTTTCCCCCTATAGTACACAATATATATTAAATTAATTCCCATGCTAAGTATGAAATTAGTGGCTCCTTCTATCCCCGAAAAGTCAACATTCTTTTTCTTGAGCACATACATAAAATACAGCAATCATCCAAAATAGATGTTAAATATTCGACAGTCTATCAATCAACCTCATTCTCTACTCACTCACACTCTGACACATTGGACACACAATTTCCACCCTTCATTAAAGTAAATGTTCTAATATTTATGAGCCAAAAGTTCTGTTTCGCAATTTGTCAAAAACACGCACATATTTTAATTAAGTCAAACGCAAACGAGGAGGCGGCGAGTAGGGTGTAGACTATGTTGCAATAGAGCTATAAAACGGTGAGACAGGAAAGCAATAAAATTATGGAAAAATATAAATCTAAAAACAACTTAATTATTCTTGTTATAAAAAAAAATATTTTATAAACATTTCCTAAGTGGGGATTTAAGGAACACCCTCACTCACCTATCACTAGATTACGTATTGCCCTTGTTTGCCTAACAAGCAGAGCTTTTCATCTAATATTACACAACATGGGTTTCCGGAGATTGTTTGTTTCTTGTTGAAAGGTGGTCATGCAATCCCAATCTATTTAAAAAGTAGACATGACCTACATCTATGCATATGGAACATGAGGTCGGGGCCTCCCTTCAAACAATCCAAAAAAACTGACCTTTGTTTACATTTCTTCTGTTTAATTTACACCTTCTTAAACAAATTTGCATAGTTAAGTGATTTTTAATGCGTGACTGAAATAAGTTCAGTTGTTAGTTTTTTAGGCCATTTTAAGAGGGTAAGGTATTTATGGCACCTAATACACTTGGATATGCAATTAGGCTACCACAAGAAAATGGGGGCGCAATTAAAACGAAATGTGTTAATTATATTGGGCTAGGTAAGTTTAAATTTCGGGACATAAGGATGGTTCTCACGGTTACTTAATATAGGACAGTTAATCAATAACGATAGGAAAAATTATGAAAATAGGGGATAGGGGGAGACTTCATACAAGCATTTTATTATACCCTCCATCATGAATAGTATGGAGTGTATATTAAGTTCGTCATTTCATTTGTAACTCATCGAAATAATATTTTTAGACCCAACAAAGTATGTATATTCTTGATCAGCGTAAAATTCTAAGACGATTTACCCTTGTCTATATGTCCGTCTGTTGCAATCACGCTAGAGTCAAAACGAATAAAGTTAAAAAGCTAAAGTTTTGCACCGATCTTTTTTTTTGTCTGCGAGGAAGTCAAGTTCGAAGATATGTTTTCGGTCCACGATATCGTATAACCTCCAAATAACGGTACCCCCGATATTCGGTATTTTGTTGGTTGTAGCCAGATTTTTTAATGAAATTATCCGAAAATCCACAAAAGGAGTTCATTCTGAGTACTTTACCCCCTGGAAGAGTATTGTCTCTATATGTCCACGATGTCGTATATTTCCCTATATTCGGTTTTTTTTTTATGATTTTAGCTACATTATTACATCATTATTCACCGGAGTTGTTTCAAATTTCGTATTTAGAATTCCTAATGAATACTACAGCCTATGACAAAATATTGCGTATACAGACCCACGTCTTCGTATAGCTCCCATGTATCAGTACCTCCCTACATTCTATATTTTTATGATTTTAGTCACATTTTTCAATGGAATTGTCTGAAATTCTACACAAGGAGTTCTTCGTGACTACTTTACTCTCTGAAAAATTATTGTCTATATAGGTCCACGATATTGTATACCCCCCATATAACGGTTGCACGCGATATTCGGTATTTTGATAATTGTAGACAAATTTTTCAATGTAATTGTCTGAAAATCCACACAACGAGTTTCCTCTGAGTACTTTACCCCCGGAAGAGAATTTTCTATATAGGTTCCCCACATAAAGGTACCTCCTGGAATTGTCTTTAATTCTACGATATCGTGTCCACGATTTCGTGTAGCCCCAATACAACCATACCCCCCGATATTCGATAATTTGATCATATTAGCCTCATTTTCAATGGAATTGTTTTAAAATCCTCAAAAGGAGTTCTTATCCCCTGGAAGAGAATTGTCTATAAAGGTCGAATATATCGAATATATCCCCCATATTACGGTACCTCCTGATATTCGGTATTTTGATTATTTTAGCCACATTTTTCAATTGAATTGTCTTAAAATCTACAAAAGGAGTTCCTTGTGAGTACATTACGCCTCCATATAACGATACCTTCCGACATTCGTTATTTTGATGATTTTATCCACATTCTTCAATGGCATTGTCGGAAATTCTACACAAGTTCCCTCTGTTTACTTTACCCTCTGGAAGATTGTCTGTATGGCTCCACGTTTTAGTATAGCATATTGAGGTCTTCTCCTAGAAGAGCTTGAGGTGTTTAAGTTTCTTATATAAGGTCTCAGTCGGTTATTTTTCTGGAAGACCATTAGTTTCATCCAAATCAACTTCAGCTACACATCGTCTTAGAACTCTGGGTGTGGTGAAGCAAAGCACAAAGCAAGCCACTTAGACAAATGGAATCCTCCCAGAGACCCCTTGCCGAACTCCGTTAAAAGTCGTCCTTCTAACCAAAGCTGAGTGTAATATTTGTTCGAATACTAAAGCATCAAACTAAGCCAATATTGAACAACAAGCAAACCTTGCAACCGCCTGGCCAAGATACTCGATATTTCTATGATTTTAGCGACATTATTCACCGAAATTGTTTAAAAATTCGTATTTGAAGTTCGTAATGGGTACTACAACCTAGGACGGAGAAATTGTCTATACAGGTCCACGTCTTTCTTATTTGAAGTTAGGAATCGTTACTATAGTCTATAACAAAAAATTACTTAAGCAGGTCCACGTCTTCGTATATCCCTCATTTAAAGGTTTTCATTTGATGAATTTTTATTTTTTTAATTTTTCAAATTTTTCCGAATAATGGAGGGTATAAAAAAATCGGTCCGGCCGAACCTTAGATGATCTCAAGGATCTGAAAATCGTGCATAACATAAAGGAATTTTATAGAAGGAATGCCAAACTTCTATAAAATTCCTTTATGTTATGCAAATCGTCATCTGCTATTATTCGACGAGCGAAAAGTTGTGAAGAAAGTACAAATTGAACAGCATACTTTCGCCGAAATGTTAAAATGCTCAAAGGAAATCTGTTATCAGTTTTATCAAAGCGATTGACACTAGAATCTACGCCTATAGCCGATATATAGTCAATTCAAAAATCATAAAATCTATTTGGATTTTACTTGGTATTTTAGTTTTTTAGAGACAAGAAGGACCCAACAGAAAATATTCAACAGAGTCAATAAAATTTTATAGCGCAGTTTGAAGAATTTAATTGCCTGTAAACAACCTATAATTTAGGCTACAATTTTTATTTAATTTCAACTTTGTATAATTTCCAATATTTATATCTCTATGACGAGCAGGAATGGGGGAAGGATATTTGAAGAATTCATATGAGCGACATCTAGTGGTATTCGACTAGATTATAGTTGTGATATATAAATTTTTTTAATCATATTTTACAATCAAAGCGACTGAAACTTAAAGTTATGCTTGTGTCAATTGTGGTTCCGTCCCAACTTTTGATAAACTTTATCAATATTTTTCCCTAGATTTCGGAAAATGGATATTTTGATCCATATGAAATGGGATGTTTAATATTAATTAAATTTTAATAAAAATCTTAAGGTTAATTTAGAATTAGAAGGGGCACCCTTATAGAGAAACACCGGATCCTGACTTTTGTAGATGCATTTATGGCCAAGAATCGTGTCATGTGATAAAAGATGTCGCTTTTCTTACTTTTAATTTTGAGTTGACAAATAATGAGATTTCAAATTCCAAATTATGTTATGGATCTATTTGGCACTTTATCATTGATTGAGTTGGATTTCCCATAGATTTGAACCTTTCAAGACACCAATGTAAGTTTCCTAGAATGTTTTAAAACCCCGCCTACTGTAAAACATACAGCCACGTAAACACTTGCCTCCGCCAAACCCATGGCATCGATTCTGCAACAACAGAGACTAAACCAAATCAAGACAGACTAAAATTCAAATCTATTACTTAATTTTTGTACTAAGAGCGCAAAACTTGTCACAGTTACTGTTGTTGTTGTTGTGGTTATTATAAATTGTTCAACGTTGTTAAACATTAATTTGTTTGAACATTAATGGTGTTAAACCATGGCAATTTAACAACAACCTCCGCAAAAACGTACTAAATTAATTTTTTTCACAGAGTTCTCCGTCTGGTGTTTTTATTAATTTTGTGGACTCCAAAACAACAAGTGGAGTTTGAGTGAAGTTTAGGAGGTAAATGTCTATAGCAAGCGGTCAATGAATTGGAACCGAAAATATTTACTGCGTTTTCGTCTATTTTTTATTTTTTTTATGTAAAACGTAGTTTTGTCGGACATTTACCCATAAGTTTTACAATTTTTTGTGGGAATGGGAAAGGTTTTATAGCGCTTAAAAGCTTTTTAAATTTAGCATTTAAATTTTAAATTTAAATGTAAACGAGTAAGCAAAGGCTATAGTCGTGTGGGCACTACCATTTGCGGTATTTTCCGAAGCAGATGTTCCTACTACGTTCAATACACCTAGTTCGCTCTTTCAGAAAGAACAGAAATTTAATATTTTCGTATTTGTGATTTCGCTAATGTTGGTATTTTTTCACACAAAATTGTCGTCCATTTCACCAGCTAAATATTATCGGATGACCATCGAAAATGCTAGGCTTCAGCGCTGTCCTAAACTATATCCTCGTTAAAAACTCCATGTCTATTGGTTCTTATTTGCGAATTGTAAGGTGACTGCAGAATCTAGACAATTTTTAGGTCCATGTTTTGCGAATATCTTTTGCGAATATCTTCGAAAACAGTAGGCTTCTTCTTCTCGTGAAGATCGGACTATAATTGCGATCTAAATATACAGGGTTAGATAAAAAACTGCATCAAAGTCAAACGCCAGAATTTTTACTTTTTTTCAATTTTATTGGATGAAAACAAAAAACTCGGAAATAGCATCAAATCTTAGAAAAAGCTTAGATTTGTTCGAATTGGTCATCTTTGGCAAACGGCCAATGAAACCGTCACACCCTGCGCGAAGGTTTCTCTGCGGTGTTTTGGCCCTTTCCCGGTGAAGCGCTTGCTTGAGCTGATCGACACTTTGGTATTTTTTAGTGCCACTCTTGCATTCCAAAATATTTCAGACACAATAGTCTAACAGATTGGAATGCGAAGATATTGGTGGTCATTGTGCGCTGAAAATGAAGCGAGGAACCTCATTTTGTAACCATTCTTTGGTGGTGCGTGCCGGAGCGATGGTGCTGAGTCCTGTTGGAATGTCCAAAGTCTGCGGCCGAAATGTTTGCATGCCCAATGTTTTAATATACCCTCCAGAATAATTTATTCTGATGTCACGGTCGATTAATACGAGCGGAGAGCGACCATCGGCTGTTATGGCGGCCCACACCTTCACCATGGCCGGCGCTTGAGTTTTGAGCTGGACAACGAATGTTTTCTCATCCGAAAACCAAATTCGACAGTTCACCACTTTCGGCCAAGCGAAGCAACTCTTTAGCTCTTTTGAATCTATTTTCTTTCTGTTGCGATGTAAGTTCTTGCACTTTCAATGGCTTTACCCCGAGCTCATTTTTCAATATTTCCGAATGGAATATTGCTATATGTTCATCTCATAAGCCATTTCGGCCACTGCGACGCGGGTTTCGATCAAGTCGTTTCTTTACTTTTCGAACCATTTCTGCTGATGTTGCTGTTTTTTTTCGTCCACTTCCTTGAAATCGGGCTACTTTACCAGTATCACGGTAACGACCGAATGTACGAGACACAAAAGATTGTGGTTTTCCAGCCAAATAAAAAGAAATCACACTATCACGCTTAAATTCCATCACGAATAACTTTATTTCTGCAAAATTTTCACCAAAATGCTTTTGTACGCTTGTAAACAATATAATAAGCTGTCACTGGACTAATTTTAACAGCTGTCGGATGAGTGGCTTAGAAATGACAGCAGCCTGAAGTTGGTTGAAGTTTTTTCATCTCACGGTCAAAACGTGTCTCATCAAAATAACGATTTCAGACCCTAGGACCCTTTGGTCCAAATCCGTTTCAGGACATTTGGAGTCGATCTAGGGGAATTCGTCCGTCCGTCCAATATTATCTATCGACACATAATCAAGTGTGAAGATGGAATATTTCAGACTGCTTTCAAATTTCACACACCCCAATATTTATATTAACACAAGATCTGGTGTAAAGATGATAGATATCGGCCCACCCCCACCGGTACCTGCCCCACAAAGGGTCACAAATTTCAATACAAATATATTTTATAATTTGCGAAACAAGGCAGCTATTCTTTAAAAACCTGGTGACCAGAGATCTGTTGTGAATATGGCTCATTCCTACAACCTTCCATTAAGATCCTATTTCACGTTTTTTATTTGTGTTATTCTCCTTTATCAATCAATCATAAAAATACTAATCTATATAAAAATACAGCTACTCTCTAACATTTTGTAATAGTTATAAACAAGATGTAAAACTAAACCTAACCTCAAAATTAGTTAACAATTCCAAAACACAAGAACCATCCTCATAGTTATAACCCTAACGCCAACCACAAGTCATCCTCTGCTAATCGCAATGCAACATTTTACAATGCAAATTTGCCCAACCCCCTCACCTGCATAGTTTCACATCATACCACATTTCTAGGCTGGCTGCCTGCCTGCCTTCTAACCCATCAACAACACAGCACGCCTTTATAGCCTCGACCAAAACAACACCCTTTGGCAATGCTTTATTGTTTTTTACTCTGCTGCATAGTTGTGGTTGTAAATTATTTGGCTTTCAAACAGTTTTCATTGGCAAAAAACAAAATTGAGAATATATTTTTTAACTAGTTCTACGATTTGTGTGCACACGCTTCATTCGCTCCATACCCACGTCGTCAGCAACCAAAAGAGTAGGGCAACGCCGCCAAATGAATAATTGTGGCGCCAGTCTCACAAGATTGTTGAAAATATAGCCACAATACAAATATTGAACGAAATAAAAAAAAAAACTGCACAAACCCACCAACAACACACACCCCCGCATCCCTCCATCCATCCCACTCTTGACGTCGTTGCCATCCATCCATTGTATGCATCGTTGCATTGCTTTATTTATTGATAAATTTTAAGTTTGTTAAATATGGCACTTGTTGTACTCCTCCAATCCCAATCTTCTCATTCATATTTATATTTGATTGTTGAGGAATTTATTTTAGTACCGAATACTGAACCATCACACACACACACACACTGTGTGTGGTAGATGCAAGCCCTAGAGCAATTATTCAGGTATTCGTTGCTAAGTGTTTGGAATTTTTAATTTGAAAAAATATTGGAAATTTATTAAAAATTTATAGTTAGATTTACAGTCCCGACAACAAATAATTCACTAATACCTGCCGGGGTGGTAAACATAATCGCATTTAATAGAGTAGTTTACGATCGTAAGGAGAGATTATGACAGGGTGGGGAAATTACTGAAAAGATTGTGAATTTTTTATTGAATCATTGATACTAATGGGATTAAGATCTAATCTAGGTGCTTACATTAGAATGTGGTATAATTGTTATTTTAAGATTATTTGTCAGTTTTCCGACAGATATATACCCTCATCATATAACCATCTGTATACGTATATACAAAGGATAATTTTTTAGCTATTATTCTTTTAGGAACACTGGTTGAAGCAGCACACGCACGTCTCGTGTTATGTTTCACTGTCAAACATCTTCAGTTTGGTCTATAATGTAACCATGAATCGTCTTACAAACGAAGAATTCTTGCAAATCATTGAATGTTTATACAACAAATTAAAAAGTACCTGTCGGTTTTGCCGACGGATGTATACCCTCAGCAAGCCAATGTTCGATTATGTAAATATATTTTGTCTTCTGTTATGATTATTCAAATTGTTGATCCTCTATGGAGTAGGTTCCGAAGGAATGAGCCAAAATATTGTCCACTTTGTATCGGACCTAAAAAAAATTACAAGAAAATCGAACTTTTATATTCAATTTAATGCGAGTTCATAAATTCCATATTCATTTCAGGTTCCTGGTAGAGAGATATATTCAGATATAGTAAGTTGTAAGAAATAGCTCACTTATTTCGCAAGTTATGACAGATAAAATCATTGCGATTGTAACACTTTTTGGGTGAGGTACCAAAGGGGTTCGCAGATATATACTATCTTCACAAAATATCTTGTGTTAGCAAAAATATACGTATGCGTGAAATTTGAAGAGAACCGGATGTTTATTTCGCATTTTATGGTCGTTTTTGTTGTTCAAAATTTTTAACCCTATGTGGTGGAGGTACCAGAAGGAATGGTCCGATCTCTACCATCTTTAGAACAGATCTTGTGTTGATAGATATATTGAGATGTACCAAGTCTAATTGGAATCGGATCTTAATTTGGCTTTTTATGAACTTCATGGACATTCAAAAATTTGACCCTTTGCGGGGGAGGTACCAGAAGGAGTGGCACGATACATTCCATATTCGCATCAGATCTAGTGTTAGTAGAAATAATGGGATGTGGGAAATATAAAGAGAACCGGTGCTTATTTCGGATTTTATAACCGTTTTGGTTTCTGAAAACTTTGACCCTTTGTGGGGGATGTGCCTGAAGGAATTTTCCGATCTCTACCATCCTTATAACAGATCTTGAGATGATAGAAATGTTGGGATGTTCGAAGTTTGGCTGAAATCGAATATTAATTTGGCGGTTTATGAGCATTTATTTTCAAAATTTTGATCCTTTGTGGGGGATGTACCAGAAGGATTGGACCGATATATCCCGTCTTCAGACCAGACCTTTGGTTAATAAAAATATTGTTATATGTGTAATTTGAAGTCAATCGAACTCTTACTTCACATTTTATAAGATAAGTTAGGACTATTAAAAATTTTGATCCTTTGTGGGGAGGTATTTGATGGAATGGACCGATGCTGTCCATTTTCGCATCTGACTTAGCACTGATGCAAATATTATGATTTGCAAAGTTGTAGCAAAATCGGATTATCATTTCTCTTTCTGTGATATATATGTTGTTTGAAAAATTCTTTTTTTTTTTTTTGGGGGGGGAAGGGGGGTGGGGGGTGAGTTGACCGACATATCCCATATTAACACCAGACTTTGGGTTAATAAAAATATTGGGATGTGTTAAATTTGAAGACAATCGGTATTATCCATTTTCGCGCCCGACTTAGCACTGATGCAAATATTATGATTTGCAAAAAGAATTATCGTTTCTCTTTCTGTGCAGAAAATATATTTTTTTTTAAAATTTGAACTTTTGTGGGGGAGGTATCAAAAGAAGTGGACCGATATTGCCCATCTCCGAACTCGATCTAAGTTTGACATAAATATTACGATGTACCAAGTTTGGAACAAATCGGATACTCCCTTCGAGAGTTATCGTGCGCACCAGCCAGCCAGCCAGCCAGACGGACGGACTAGCATCGCTAGATCGACTGCAAATGTCCTGAAACGGATTTGGCTCAAAGAGACCTTGGGTCTTAAACCGTTATACCCTCTCTAGCCATATGGCTGAGGGTATAAGAATGCGTTCTTTGTTCGCGTGCTGCTTCCAGTTTGTCGTCAGCAAATTTCTGATTAGCCAGAGCCATTGGTACCAAGTTTCGTGTGGATTATTGGTTGGTGGCATCATTAAACCGTACTACTACCTTGAAATTATGTCTACATTTTTGTGTCCAAAATACGCCTATAATAGGCGATTTAACGCCTTGAAGAACTTTTTCGTTCGAACTATCAAAAAACTTTCCAATAGCTTATGAAAATCACACTTTACAAAAGATATACAAATCTTGGAATAGATAGAAAATATTTTTTAAACGCAATAGTAGAAAAGTTTACGTAACACCAGTGTCCCAAACCTAGATTTTTGAACGATTTTTAATTTCGGAATAGTTCATTGCCAACCAAGCTCTCTGAAGTAGTAAAATATGTTGTCATAAAATATACTTTGTATTACTTGCATACAAATATCTTCCTCCATATTGGCGGCTCCACTTTGTCTGCTACTTACAAAAACGACAAAAAATGTTTCCTGTCAAAAACTGACATTTCGCATCTATGAGTAGCCTTATCTTAACTATTTTTTGCCGATAAAATAATGAACGCATGATGTGAAATGTCATGTAATGGTATTCTCTCGATGATACTCTCTGCAGTGGAGACATGTTGCGTTGCTGAAATCTTTAGGGGTTTTTCTATCGACTGTTTATAACAGTTGAATTTTAACATGACTCAAATCGCACAAATATTGTCAAAACATAAATTTTTAATTGGCATTACATCAAATATTGACAATAAAAACAAAAATTATACAAAGAAAAAGTCTGACATTTTAGACTACTCAATGGTGAGTAGTGATCACATCAGCCCAAAGAGATTGTTGAACTTGATTTTGTTTTTTAAATTACAAAAAAAAAAAAAAAAAAATACTTGGAAGCTTGTTACACTCACCATTAATTTTTTTTTGGAGGATATTGAACAACGCCAATGGGTATTGATGCATTTCTCTGCAAAAATGGCTGAAGTAACTGACTGACTGCCTGTAAGGATGAATGATGTGACAATGATAATGATGACTGATGGAATTTTAACGATTGACCAAACAATTGTCGATGATGATGGCGATAATAAAAATGGCATGCCAGACAATCTGGTTTTGACCACCACTTGCCATTTTGTTAAAAAAAACTCGACTGACTCTACAACTGTCGGGCTGCTCCGATGTTATTGTTGCAATTGTCAATTTTGCTTTTTTGAGGCGATTGTTTGTTCACTGTCGTCTACATTGATTGTCATAAAAATACAGATGCCATGTTTGTGGGCTATTCCAAACAATTTAACAGTTAAACACACACTCATACACACACACACATGGTCATCAATTTTGCAATGAAACTCTCACTCCCTCACCATCCTTTTTTCTTTGTCTGTAGTGATTTAATATCTGCCTTTGATTGTTGGATGTATTGAAATTGAAAGCACTTGTCGATGTTGCTGCCGATATGACGGATAATCCATGGCAATACACTTGGAGAAATTATTTGTGTTGGAAAAGTTCAAGTCACAGAAATTTTAATATCGAATGACAATGGTAAACCAAATTGAATTATTACAATCTTTCTTCCAATTAAGAATATGGGCAGGAAACTGGAAATAATTAAAATCAAGGGGCATATTTATGAAAGGGCTACACTAAAACATGGATCTATATTGATCTTCATAGTGGGGTTTCGAAATAAACGAACTCAAAAAAACAAAAATGTGTGAAATCAAATGAAAAGTATGACTAAAACGTAAAAATACTTGAAATCGGTGTTTACCTTTATATAGGGGCTATTCCAAAAAGTGCACCAACCATTTTTTATGATCCTTGAAGTAATTCAAGGCGCTATTACAAATTTCAAAGCTTTTTATTATATATTGCAAAATAAAGTTCAAAGTTTTGAGGTCCCTTTGTTATTCTATGTAGAGGAAAACAAGTTTGGTGTCGAAAAATTTTGGTCTCAGAATCTAAAAATCCCTAGAGGTTTGATCTAGAAACTGAATAATATCAACTGCGCTTGAAAATTAGTCATACCTCGAATTGACTATTGCCCAATGACATTTTAAGAAAATTTTGCAGCAAATTCGGAAAAATGTGCAAATTTGTCAAAAAAAAAAAAACATGGTGAGATAAAAAAGCTGCAACAAAGTCAAACGCCATAAGTTTTACATATTTTTTCATTTTATTAAATGAAAGCAAAAAATGTCGGAAATAGCATTAAATTTTAGAATAAGTTTAGATTTGTTCGAATTGATCGACTTTGGCATGAATTATGGCCTTCAAACGTTTTTCAAAATACTCCAGACGCAATAATCTAACGTATTGGTATACGGAGATGTTGGTGACCGTTGTGCGCTGGAAATTAAGCGAGGAACCTCATTTTGCAACCATTCTTGGGTGGCGCTTGCTGACTCCTGTTGGAATGCCCAAAGTCTGCCGCCACAATGTTTGCGTGCCCAAGGCTTTAATACACCCTCCAGAATATTTTCGCGATAATATTCGGTATTTATTCCGATGCAACGGTCGATCAATATGAGCGGAGAACGCCCATCGGTTGTTATGACGGCCCACAGCATCACCATAGCCGGCACTTGAGTTCTCATATTTTCAGCTGACCTCTTTGGCTAGTAAACAAGTTTTTTTTTTTTGTTTACGAACTGCTGGACCACGAATGCTTTCTCATCGGAGAAAACCAAATTCGGCAGTTCAACACTTTCGGCCAAGCGAAGCAACTCTTTAGCACGTTTGAGTATATTTTCTTTCTGTTGCGGTGTAAGTTCTGGCTTTACCCCGAGCTCATTTTTCAATATTTGCCGAATGGAATATTGCGATATGTTCAGCTCACGAGACATTTTTCGGCCACTGCGACGCGGGATTCGTTCAAGTCGTTTCTTTACTTTTCGAACCATTTCTGCTGATGTTGATGTTTTCTTCCGTTCACTTCCTTGGCGTCTCACCAAAATACTTTTGTACACTTGTAAACAATATAATGGGCTGCCACTGGAATAATTTTAACAGCTATTTAGCCCTGTTCGTCCATCAAACGAATTAAGATAGGAAGCTAAAATTTTCACAGATCAGTCTTTTGTGTGCAGGCAGGTCATGTTAAAAGATTGGCCATATAGGACCACGATATTGAATGGCCCACATATAACGGTACCACCCGATATTCGGTATTTTGATGATTTTACCCGCATTTTTCAACGGAATTGTCTGAAAATCCACACAAGATGTTCTCTCTGAGTACTTAACCCCATGAAAAAGAATTGTCTATATAGGTCTTCGTTGTAGTATAGCACCCATATAACGCTACCCTGAGATATTTGGTATTTCCAAGATTTTTGCAACATTATTCTCTGGAATTGCATCAAATTTCGTTTTGAAGTTCGCAATGATCACTACAGCCTATGACGGAAAATTTGCTATGCGGGTCCATGTTTTAGTATAGCCCAGTACCTTCCATTATGCGGTATTTTGATGATATTAGAGACACTATTCACCGGAATTGTTTCGAATTTCGTATTTGAAGTTCGGAATCGATACTACAGCCTATGACGGATTACTTATCCAGCACCACGTCTTAGTTTAGCTCCCATATAAAGGTTTTTACTTGGGCTGTATTTTTCGACAGATTTTTTTTAAATTTTCAAGTTCCTTCGGAATGTTGGAGGGTATAAAAAGTTCGGCTCCGCCTAACTTGGCTTCTTTTTTACTTGTTTTTACGAAATAGCCTGTGGTTCAGTCAGATTTCTCTTTATTTCTCAAACAGCAGAAACCCAAAATTTTCAATAAATTTGGCTACAATTAAAGTATTCCAATGGTCAATATTATAAGTTAGCACGTCTAACTTAAACATTTTTGCAACGAATATTTTCTTACAGTGTATATTTTACTCAATGCGAGAAATGGATAATTGTTCAGTAGACTGTAAAATCGCTTTGCTATTAACCACTATCATACAATCACGACATCGTCATTTGCCACATCAGACTCTCCTCCTCTAAAATTTGAATGCATGCTGGATCCATATGGAATATGATATTACATTACATCAGGCCATTGTTATTTCGTTAAAAATCTTTGTTTTTTTTAATTTTTTATATTAAAAAATATAACAAACATTTTTCACACAAAAAGTTTATTTATTAGAAAGTTCAAGTGGAGTTTTTTCTCATAGTTTTTTTTTAACAAAATTGCATACAAGTGAATGTTGTCATCATCAAAACAAACAATGTCCGACGAAATATAGGTGTGTTTGTTATTCCAGTGAAAAACATAGTCATATATCCATTATGACCACCAAAATATTTATGATTTCAGCCTAAGGTCATTTTCAGTTTTTGTTACTGATTTTTATAGTTTTTTTTATTTTATTTTTTTTTTTTTGCAACTCTTGACCCCCAATTCATTGGCTGGCTGGATGGATGCACTCACTATTGCACAATGTTCATTGTTTGTTTAGTCACATGTTTGTAACATTGTGTATGTGTCATGTAACTCGTTCGTGTCCAGACAACAAGTCTAAACATTTAACGAAAATTTATTATTCCATTGACTGAATACATATTTTTTTCGCTTTAAAAATGTAATGTTTATTTCATGTTCATACATTCACTTGAATTTCAAGGAATTATATTTTGAAAAATTTTAAAAACACCGTTAATGTGTAATTAATTTTGTGAAGGTGTGCCGTTTCATATAAACTGTTCTACTTAATAATCTCAGAAAAATTACAAAACTTATGTTTTATTAAAAGTTAAAAAGTATAACTCGATTTTGCCGGCAGACGTTTACCCTCAGCCAATGTTCGATTATTTAAATATATTTTGACATCTATTATGATTATTCATATCATTGACCCTCTAAGGAGTAGGTTCCAAAAAAATGGGCCAATATGGTCCATTTCATATCGGACCTAAATACATATGATAAAATATTGTGACGTGCCAGGTTTGGACAATATTAGTTACTTCCTTCACTTTATATGAGATATGTGATAATTTTTAGAAAAATCGCTGACTTCTTTCGCAAGTTATGACAGATAATAGTATTGAAAATGGCGAGCCTTTGTGGGTGTGGTACCAGAACGAGTTCGCAGGTATATGTTATCTTCATAACAGATCTTGTGTTAGCACAAATATTTGTACAGGGTGAGATGAAACAACTGCAACCAACTTCAGACTGCTGTCATTTGCAACCAACTTCAAACTCCTGTCTCATCCGACAGCTGTTAAAATTATTCCAGTGAAAGATCAACATATTGTTTACAAGCGTACAAAAGCATTTAGGTGAGAATTTTTCAGAAAAAAAGTTATTCGGGATGGAATTCAAGCGTGATAGTGTGACTTTCGAGCACTCCAGCATTTAAATGTGAATAAATCTTTTGTGTCTCGCACCATCGCTTGTTACCGTGATACTGGTAGCGTAGCCCGACGTTAAAGAAGTGGACGGAAAAAAACAGCAACATCAGCAAAAATGGCTCGAAAAGTAAAGAAGCTACTTGATCGAAACCCGCGTCGCAGGGTTCATGAGCTGAACATATCGCAATATTCCATTCGGCAAATATTGAAAAATGAGCTCGAGGTAAAGCCATTGAAATTCCAAAAAGTGCAAGAACTTACATCGCAACGGAAAGGAAATAGACTCAAGGAGCTAAAGAGTTGCTTCGCTTGGCCGAAAGTGGTGAACTGCCGAATTTGGTTTTATCCGAAAAGAAAACATTCGTTTTCCAGCAGTTTGTAAACAAACAAAACGATCGTGTTTACTTGCCAAAGGGGTCAGCTGAAAATGTGCACTTTCGGTTGGCCATGGTGATGGTGTTGGCCGCCATAGCAGCCGATGGTCTCTCTCCGCTCGTATTAATCAACCGTGGCATTAGAATAAATGCCGAATATTATCGCGAAAATATTCTGGAGGGTGTATTAAAGCCCTGGGCACGCAAATATTTTGGCCGCAGACCTTGGACATTCCAACAGGACTCAGCACCTTCGCACTCAACACGCGCCACCCATGTATGGTTACAAAATGAGGTTCCTCGCTTCATTTCCAGCGCACAATGGCCACAAAAATCTCTGGATATCAATCCGTTGGACTATGTGTCTGAAGTATTTTGAAAAGCAAGATTGGCACTAAAAAATACTAAAGTGTCGATCAACTCAAGCAAGCGCTTCGCCGGGAATGGGCCAAAATACCGCAGAGCAACATGCGGGCAGCGTGTGAGGGTTTAATTGGCCGTTTGAAGGCCTTAATTCGTGCCAAAGATGACCAATTCGAACAAATCTAAACTTAATCTAAAATTTGATGCTATTTCTGAAATTTTTTGCTTTCGTTCTAGAAATTTAAAAAAAAAAAAAATGTAAAAATTATGGCGTTTGATTTTGTTGCAGTTTTTTTATCTCACCCTGTATATCATCTTCACAATAGATGTTGTGTTAGCAGAAATTTGAAGAGATTTGTGAAATTTGAAGAGATTTGGATGCTTATTTCGCTTTCATTGGGCGTTTTGTTTTTCAAAATCTTAAACCCAATGTGGGGAAGGTACCAGAAGAAATTCCGATCTTTACTGTTTTTATAACAGATCCTGTGTTGATAGAAATATTCAGATGTACCAAGTCTAAATGGAATCGGATATTAATTTCGCGTTTTATGAGCTCAATGGATATTCAAAATTTCGACCTTCTGTGGGGGAGGTACCAGAAGGAGTGGGCCGATATATTCGATCTTAGCACCAGATCTTGGGTTAATAAACATATTGGGATGTGTGAAATTTTAAGACAATTGGATTTTTACATCAAATTTTATAAGAGTTATAATTATTCAAAATGTTTACCCTTTGTAGGGAAGCACTTGATGGAGTGGACCGATATTATCTATTTTTGAACCTGACCGAGAACTGAGCCAAATATTAGGATTTGTGAAGTTGAAACAATATCAGATTATTGCTTCTCTTTCTGTGCAGAATATATAAATATTTTCTAGAAAAGTTCAACCTTATGTGGGGGAGTTACCAGAAGGAGTGGACCTATGTATTCCATCTTAGCACCAGACCTTGGGTTAAAAAATATTGGGATGTGTGAAATTTGAAGACAATCGGACTCTTACATGGCATTTAATAAGAGTTGTTATTATTCCAAATATTGACTCTTTGTAGGGATGAAGTGTTCCGATATTGTCAATTTTCGCACCTGACCGAGCACTTAATTACTTTTATGTGCAATAAATTATTTTCTTTGAAAATTTTGACATTTTGTGTGGGAGGTACCAAAAGGAGTGGACCGATACATTCCATTTTCACACCAGACCTTGGACGGACGGTCATCGCAATATCGATTCCAAATCTCCTGAAACGGATTTGGTCCAAAGAGACCTAGGGTCTACAACGTTATTTCAATGAGGCTCGTATCAAATGATATGTACTCTCCCAAACCACATGGCTGATGGTATAACTAGCCATTTGGCTGAGGGTATAAACATTATCATCTTTTTTGGAGAACCACGCCCAAAACCTTCTTAAGAATTCGGTGATGACAAAATATTAGGGGGTTTTGGCCGGGAAATATAGATTTGTCTGCCTTATCTAAATAATCAATCTTATTATAATTATAGCTTAATTTATATTTTTTGTTTTTCCTTTCCAAAAACAAATTGATGATAATCATCGCCAATTTTTTTCAATTGTTTGGAATGCCACTGTATCTGAGAGTATGGCATATTACTCCTTGGCAAGGTGGATGGCTAGATTGCCGGCTGTCTGAGACTGGCTGGCTGGCAGGCTAGCACCTCAATGTCATTAACACTTTCACTTATGAAGTCTGACTGTGGTCATTTGAACAATTTGTTGTTGTTGTCTGTGACCGAGCGAGCGAGCAAATAATGAATGAATGGATTTGGTGAACTCATAATTGTTGTTATTTTGGACATGAATTATTAGCTAATTGTATTTTTTCAAATATCTTTTGTTGAATTTTTAAAAATAAAAAACAATTGTTGTTTGGGTTTTTGGGTGTTTTTTTCACTGTTTTCTAAATATTCGGTGCTTTGTTTTATCAGCAACCAAAACAATTCTGCACATTTCTATGTTAAAAAATATTCAGGTGTTGTATTGCTAACCATTCCCTCCACTGTTCACATAAATTATATTTATTTTTTTTTTATTTTATTTTTCTCTATTTGTTTTTAACAAGCATTGTATTTCATTGTGTTCAACATGACCTCGACATTGGCAATTGCTGGTGGTGTGAAGTTTACACTCGTTTTTGTTGTTGTTTTTTTTTTTTTTTACTTTTCAAAATGATTTTTCATAAAACAATTACTCATAATTATTTGTTTTTGTATTCCAATTTGGCAATTCGTTGTCTAATTATCTCCGAACACATTTTCGTATTTTTCATTTTCTATTTCTATTTTTTGTTTTTTTTTAGGTCACTCATCGTTCGACGGGTGAAGTTATGGTTTTAAAAATGAATCAATTGCGCGCCAATCGACCAAATATGCTGAGAGAAGTACAACTGCTTAACAAATTGTCACATCCAAATGTATTAAGGTAAGTGCGGATTGTTGTTTTTAATAGAAAAAAATATATTTTTAGAATAATAATGAAAATTGAGACATAAATTTTCGAAACAATTCTGGGAAATATTTTTTGAAATAAAATCAATTTTTATTTATTAATAAAAAATTAAATTGTGTTTTTTTTATTATATCGGTTAACCTTAAACTGTGCTCATTTTATGTGGAAATAGAAATACAGTTTAAAACAAAATTAAAAAAGGTTCGAAATTAGCACTCGTTTTTTTGACGCAGATATTCCCTCAGCCATAAACCATTTAAATACATTTAATAAATAACTATATGTGATGAAATATTTTAATTCGTACCATTGACAAATCCATAATTTTTCATCAAGACGATCCTAAAAATGTCACGATTCTAAATATTCTTAAAAATTCACGATCTATAATTGAAATTCCACGATTCTTTGTCAGAACGACCTTGTAAACATAAATCCAAAATTTTTATATATCCAGGAACTCTTTTGAGAAACTGCACACATATTTATATACAGGGTGAGATAAAAAAACTGCAACAAAGTCAAACGCCATAATTTTTAATTTTTTTTTTTTAATTTTATTGAATGAAAGCAAAAAATGTCGGAAATAGCATCAAATTTTGGAACCAATTTAGATTTGTTCGAATTGGTCACCCTTGACACGAATTACGGCCAATGAAACCGTCACACACTGCCCGAATGTTGCTTTACGGTATTTTGGCCAATTCCCGGCGAAGTGTTTGCTTGAGGTGATCGACACTTTGGTATTTTTTAGTGCCAACCTTGCTTTCCACAATACTCCAGACACAATAATCCAACGGATTGGTATCCGGAGATTTTGGTGGCCATTGTGCGCTGGAAATAAAGCGAGAAACCTCATTTTGTAACCATTCTTGCGTGGCTCGTGGTGAGTGCGATGGTGCTGAGTCCTCTTGGAATGTCCAAGGTCTGTGGCCAAAATATTTGCGTGCCCAGGGCTTTAATACACCCTCCAGAATATTTTCGCGATAATATTCGGCATTTATTCTGATACCACGGTCGATTAATACGAGCGGAGAGCGACCAACGGCTGTTATGGCGCTCCACACCATCACCATGGCCAGCGATCTTTTGCCAGGACGATCTTGTTATTAATCCTTAATATTCCGGCATTTAGTCGGGTTGACCTTGTAAAAATTAACCTTAGAAATACACAATTTTTGGTCGGAATGACCTTGTAAATGGTATTCATTAAGGTCCACGATCTTTGGTTGGGATGAATTTGTGAAAAATATTTTTAAAAACTTGCAGTAGTTGGTCAGAACGATTCTCCAATTCTTTATGATCCTCCATTTCTGTTCAAGATGGCCAAATTCTCAAAAATCCACGATTATTGGTCAGAACGAGTTTGGGAAAAATATTCTTAAAAAATCTATCATTTTTACACAATCCGGATATGCCTAAAAATGCACAATATCTGTTCAGGACGACGTTGTAAAAATATCCTTATAAGTAATATCCTTTTAAGCTTACCATATATTGTTCACGATATTTTTTCAAGACGACGTTGTAAATACATAAATATCTATATTCGGTCAGAACGAATTTGTGAAAAAAATATTAAAAATTGACACCTTCTTCTTGAATCCACATACCATGTAAACCAAACTCTTGAATTTCCTAAAAACAATTTGGATACCATTTTACAGTAACGCTCACCATTCACAATTACGTTACTATTCGCAACATCTTTGAAAAAGTACGGTCCAATGAAGCCAACAGTCCATAAACCGCACCAAATTTTTGCAATGCTTCTGTCTGATCTTAACTTAGCAATTCTGACAAAGAACCAAAAAATGAAACACAATTTTTTGATAAAAAAATGGATCTTCAAGAACTCATTTACCAAAAATTCGTTTGGCTTCAATTCCTACTCCAGTTGTATTATGAAAGCCTTCTAACCTAAATCCTTCCACAAACAGACGTTGTTGAGTAACAGAGGCCCAATTACTGCGAACGTCGACGAATCCACAATTGATGGTCATCGTGGAAAAAATAATAGGAAAATGTTTACCTTTTACTCCAAAAGTCTTAAAAATCGTTCATTTTTCTTTTATCCCTCCGAACAATACCAAATTTAGTAACATTTAGTACTCATATACAAACCAATCTACATCTCTCTAACAACCAACTGTGATCCAAATTTAGTACCATTTAGTACTTTTTGTACAATTATAGTACACATTCCCAAAACCACCTCCATCTCAATTCCAGATACCAACTACATAATACTTTTAAAACGAATATAGTACACATTTACGAAACCATCTCCATGAAATTGAGAAATCCCATATACCAACACAAACCTTAATATCAACTTTCAGGATTTCATCTCTATCCCTTTGCCCAATAACAAATTCGGAACTATTTAGCACTTTTCGTACAAATATAGGACACATTTCAAACACAGATACCATCAGTAATTAAACATCAAATTTTAAATTTTTATACCCTCCACCATACATAATATGGAGGGTATATTAAGTTCGTCATTCCTTTTGTAACTCATCAAAATAATATATTTAGACCCAAAAAGTATATATATTTTGGACCATAGTTAAATTCGAAGACGATGCAGCCCTGTTCGTCCGTACGTCTGTTGTAATCACGCTAGAGTCAAAACGAATTAAGATATGAAGCTAAAATTTTCCACAGATCTGTCTTTTGTCTGCAGGCAGGCCAAGTTCAAAGATTGCCTATATCGGTTCACGATATCGTATATCCCCCATATAACGGTACCTACCGATATTCCGTATTTTGATGATTGTAACCAAATTTTTCAATGAAATTTTCCGAAAATCCACACAATGATTTTCTTGAGTATTTTAACTCCTAGAAGAGAAATGCCCGAATGTCCACGATATTGTATAGCCCCCATATAACGGTACCTTCCAATATTCGGTATTTTCACGATTTCAGGGAAAAAATTTTAATGAAATTACCTGAAATTCTACACAAGAAGTTCTTTGTGAGTACTTTTCTCCATGAAAGTGGATTGTCCTTATAGGTCCACAATATTTTATATTATCCATATAACGGTAGCCCCCCCGACATTCGGTATTTTGATGATTTTAGTCACATTTTTCAATGGAATTGTCTGAAATTCTACGCAAGAAGTTTTTTTGTGAGTACTTTACCTCCCTAGGAGAGAATTGTCTATATAGGTCCACGATATCGTATAGCCCCCATAAAACGGTACCCCCTGATATTCGATATTTTGACGATTTTAGGGACATTTTGTTGTTTAAATTTCGTATTTAGAATTCTTAATGAGTACTACAGCCTGTGACAGAAAATTTTCTATGCAGGTTCAGGTCTTCGAATAGGCACCATATATCAGTACCTCCCTATATTCGGTATTTTGATGATTTTAGCTATATTATTCACATCCCTCCCTTCGTACACATTATCAGCGACCATTTAGTACAGTTCGCACATTTTTACCCATTTCCAGAACAACAACACCGTGCAATGAATATGAAAGCAAATAAAATGAAGCAAAACAAAATTTTCGGCAGAAAAGTGGGCTTCAATTTTTTTTACAAATTGAAACAAATCTTTAAATTTGTTAGTGCAGGTATTCCTAAAATACAGTTATAGAAGGTTGTATTAAAAAACAAAAAAAAAAGTTTCACAAAAACATTTGATTTTGCCTGAAGATTCCTCAAACCCAGATATGAATGGTGCAGTCAAACGGATATTAATATTTACGGCATAGGCAGATATCTTGAAACCAGGCTTGCGTTTTAAAAAATGATTTCATCTTTATCACTTCGAATGCAATCACAACAAGTTGAATTTTAAACTTGACGCCTGCCAAAATCTGACCATTTTCAAGGTCAAGCTCAAATCAGAGCAGTGGCCATAATACTTATTTTCAATTAGCACATATTATCCAAATTGTTTGTAAATGCTCTCGTATTTGTGTTAAGTGAACGATATTTGTTTTCACAATTTTCCTCCGCTTCTTCTCCGGCAGTGGCGTCTTCTTCAAATGTGATAATAAATAATTGTATAATAATTTTTTTTAAATTTATTATTATTTTGTTATTTTTACTTGAGTTGTGTGTACACACTCAAGTAAAGTGGCACAAGTTTTCCACTCATCTGATACATTTTGTTTAATTTATTTTTGTTTGTTTACTTTTCTGTGTTATCTGCATAAAAATATTTATGTTGTTTGCTATTATTTATTGAAAATGAGTTCATTTGTGATTCATATTTTAAGGAGAGAGAGAGAGTGCGAAAATTAATGTATTAATAATTATTGAATTTTATATATAGTTTTTAAGGGCTACTTTTTACTTAATTTTTTAAGATTTCTGGTTTATGCTATCGAATCACCTAGGTTCTGCTTCCGCAATATAAAGAGAAAAAATGCTATTGATACACAGTTTCACCTCTGAGAGACACTGATCTGTTGTATTTCTGCTCCACGATATCATTTTATTCGAACTGATATTTGCCTGAATAGGCCACCCCCCCCCCCAAACTCACAAAAAAAAACCTGACCTAACATACAGAAAATATAAACACAAAAACAACCCTCATCCGCAACTGAATGAGGTTTTTTAAAACGTCATTTTGACGAATGAAAAAATGACATCACATCCGAACGAAACATGAATCATTAGTTGGTGTTTTTTTTTTTCGTGATCATCCCCTCCATTCATAAATCCGCTATTCTCTTAAATTAATCTGTAGTCAGCAAAAAACAAGCTTTTTTAAAACAATATTCTACAGTTATTGCTATGATGTTTATTTTCTAAACGAAAGCTATTAAGCAAAAACAAAAAAGAAACAACAACGATCAACCACACTGAGATTTAAATACAATTTTATTAATTGTATATAAAATCTAGCTATGCAAGTATGTTTGTATAAACGACAGCGGTAGCGATATGTTTATAAAAAAACACGATTCATTGATCATGAAGTGGGCCAATGCGAACATTTGTTTTTCTACTGCTGATTCTCCCGTATCACACGCCGTTATTCGGTCCGTCGACTAGTTCGATCGTCCGTTCAACCATTCACCAGTCATTTCGATTCTATGAATAGAATTCAAACTTTTGTTGATGTTCTAGCTCAGCCAGTCAGCCAGCCAGCCACACAGTTAGTAATCAATGCAGCAATAAAATAATGGCACTGACCTACAACAACACAATAATGTTTATATTATTTTAAAATAAAAACAAAACTATTTTTTTCTGATTTATTTATAAAACAATAGAATGGAAGAAGGGGGATCAAGTTAGCACATTGTTTGTTTTATGATTAATTAGATTTTGTCACACAACGTAGAATTAAGCCTAAAATCAGCAGGGGACAAAGTAATTGTGTCTAAATCAGCCCAGCTCTGGAATGGGAGCTCTCTCACCAGCCCTTTTATTTATTCCAATAATATGATACATTAATAATTCTAGACAAAATTCATTTTTTAAATCATTCAAAATAAATACTAATACATGAAATGATCTGATATGCGAATTGATGTGCCTAACACACATTGTTGGGCGCCACTGATCTAAAGCTATTTAAGTTTAAAAATTGGTAATCTGCAACATAATATGTCTTAGTTTTAAAGATGCGGGTCTCGCACAAGTGTAGCAGCTGCTACATTCACAGGCCACAGGTAAGACTCATTGTGGGTCACTCGGGCCTACCAAATAGTTCTCCTGCAGCTTAACATAGGACGCCTGCAAAGCTGATATTTAATCTTCTATTTTTTTTTTTCTTTTTTTTCTATTTACTATATCGTACTCTTTTTTAACCGGAAATGTCAGAACGCTAAGAGAAATGTGGAACTCGTTCTGAGAGATCTACATTGTAGAAGTATTGTTCGTTCTGAATAGGGCCCATGTTAATACTCTTTATTATCAGTTCAGAAATAAAGGTTTTTAATATTGCCACCGATATCGACGCAAAGTGATCAAACCCTTCGTTTACTGTCACACCCCCGATTTCGAAAGCTGGTCGAAGCTGTTTCCTCATTCATATACATGCTACAGAGGGTATATGTCATGCTCATTGAAATAAGGATTTTAGACCCTAGACATTTCGAGTTGATCTAACCCATACCTCGGAAATAACCACTCGAATCAGCGTAGAGAATCAAACTCGCTCGAATTCGAAAGGAGAAGCGCTCGTGGGGGTTGAAAAATCAAGCATACTCTCTTTTTCAACATCACTCAATTGTGAGCGAGCTACTTTGCTCATTATCGAGTTGTAGTTAGAATTTGTACAAATGCAAGCAGATCCCGCTCTTGCCGAGTTCTTTTTTAGTTTCTGTCATAAATTCGATTATATTTTAACTCCCACTCGACAACGAGCAAAGCAGCTCGCTCTTATTTGAGTGACATCGAAAAAGAGAGTATGCTTTATTTTTTCTACTTCCAGGAGCCCTTCCCCTTGAATTCGAGCGAGTTTTACTTTCTTCGCGAATTCGAGCAAGTATTTCTGAGGTATGGATTAGATTAGTTAGATTCGTAGAAGTAATAAAAATTTTTTACTCAAAAAACAATTTTTTTGAGCCATGCCACGCATTGAGTAAATGTGTGATAAGATACAAAAAAATCACCGATCCTTTACTTATGCTAATTGTCATTACTTATACTCTATTCACTCTTAGAATAAACTCTTATTTTATTTCGAGCTCTTCCAATTAAAACAAAAAAGTGGGAGTGAACTTTGTATAAAATTCGTACTCTTCGAGCTCTGCCGTTCGCTAGCAAGATTCACTCGGGAGAAAGAACGAGAAAATGTTGGCTCTGATCTTGCCACTTTCGTTCTTCTGTCTTACTTCTAGTGCGAACTATGTTGGTACATCTGTCAACCTTTAACCGAAGTCGGAGATGTACAAATCGGACCACTTCTCGTTTAAATCATTATTATTATTACAAGAAGAGATCGTCAGATTTCGTTCAAACTTAGCAAATCGTAATATTTGTGTAGCTCACTCAGGCGGGAAAATAAATCATCGGCTCACTTGCTTTAGTATCTCCCTGACAAAGAGTTAACATTTTGTTTAAATCGAATGTGAAATAAAAGTCCGATTGTCTTCAAATGTCGCACATGTCAATATATTTATCAACCCAAGATCTGGTATGAAGATGTGATATATCGGACCACTCCCTCTAGTACCTACCCACAAAGATAAATAAATTCAGTCAAATTTAATGTAAATATGGGGTATTTCATCTCCTAATGGTCCCTTCCCCAAATAGAGTAAACATTTTGAATAATTATAATTCTCAATAATTATAACTCTCGGCGCCCTACACCTTCAAGCATCATCCCCACATAGGACAAATATATTGAAGTTTGTTTGGCAGGATTTTAGTCCACTTCTATTTCTATATTAAACCAACATATTTTTGTCAGATATTTTACCATTGTCAATGCCTGGATATCTATTTAAAACCGTATTTGTCTTATTTCTTACCACTTTATGAAACATTTAGATCTTGGTTATCTAAGTTATTAAAATATAATATTAGATTTTTTTCGTTCCTTAATACTCAAAATTTCATATGGACTTCTTCAAGCCCTTAACATTATTTACAGTTTCTAGTCCAAACATGAGCCATTCAACGAAATAATTTCTTCCAACCTAACCTAACTTAAATGTTTTGTTTGTTTGTTTATATTGATTTTTTTTTTTATTTTTTTATTTTTTGTTTCAAGTTTTAAACGTTGTATTTAGAAACTGTTATTGCGGTTTAATTCTCAATTACAAACAAATTTTTAAGTGGTTTCTATGACGACTGTGTGGCAAACCTGTTATTGTTTTAAAAAAAAGTATTCAATAACCGCTGCTGCTGTCTTTATGAGGTAGCACATTCCATTAATTGCTCGCTTTTTTCGCATTGAAAATATCAATTAGCAATTGGAATTTGTAATGGCCACAAACAGACAAACAAATCTACATTCCATAAAATGAATGGGTTCAAAGGTGGTAGTGATTATCACGTAATACACCGAACAAAAAATCAAAGTGATGGTACATAAATTCTTTAAATTATGAATCACAAGGGCAATAATTCTCATTAACTTTAGATACATTTTGAAGGGTTAATCTTTTGTTTAGAAATTCTATGTATATTTCAAGTAAGCACCATAAATGCAATGAAAATAATTACCAGCCATGAAAAACATAACAGTTCAACTTCAAAATCAGACTAAAATGGGACTGTGTTATTGATAATAACCTATATTTAAAAAATAAAAATAACGCCATCTATGAGTCGCTTTTACACTGATTTTGTGAAAGTGAAGTACACTGAACAAAAAACGGTTTAATGTATTGATTCTTCACTTTTATTATGTCTTCTACCAATTGAAATAATTTTATTTTTGAAGATTTCTTATTTTTTATTAAAAATGCTATGGTTGTTTTAAGTAAGCAATATAAATCTCAAGACAACAAGAAAAGAATATCATTTGAGGTCCCTGTCAATTCAGACTAAAATGAGACGGAATTCTTGATAATAGTCTATATTTTCAAAAAACAATATTTCATTATTATACCCTCCACCATATTATGGAGGGTATATTAAATTTGTCATTCCGTTTGTATCACCTCGAAATATACATTTTAGAACCCACAAAGTATATATATTCTTGATCAGCACAAAATTCTATGTCGATTTAACAATGTCCGTCCGTCTATCCGTCTGAGGAAATCACTCTAGCTTCCGAACGAAATGAAGTGAGTTGACTTTTGGTATCGAAAATGGGCCATGTAGGTCCACATCTTCATTTAGCCCCCATATAACGGTATCTCCCGATATGCAGCATTTTAATGATTTTAGCAAAATTATTTACCGGAATTGTTTCAAAGTTGGTATTTGAAGTTTTTAATGGATACTAGAGCCTATAACAGAAAATGGGCCATGTAGGTCCACGTCTTCGTGTAGTCCCCATATAACGGTACCTCCCGATATGCAGCATTTTAATGATTTTAGCAAAATTATTTAACGAAATTGTTTCAAATTTGGTATTTGAAGTTCGTAATGAATACTACAGTCTATGGCAGAAAATTGTCTGTGCAGGTCCACGTCTTCGTATAGTCCCCATATAACGGTACCGCTGATATTCGGTATTTTGATGATTTTAGCGACATTATTTACCGGAATTGTTTCAAATTTCGTATTTGAAGTTCGTAATGGATATTACAGTCTGTGACAGAAAATTGTCTGTGAAGGCTTGTGACAAAAGTTGCGTATGTAGGTCCACGACTTCGTATAGACCCTAATATATATATATATATATATAAGATTTTAACAGAATTTTTATTTATTTAGATTTTAATTTTTTTGAAAATTGCCAAATTTGTACCAAATGGTGGAGGGTATTCAAAGTTCGGTCCGGCCGAACTTACGGCTTTTTTACGTGTTTTTCAAAGACATGGTTAGTTAACGTCATTGTAAAATTGTAGCTTTTAATTTACTTAACAGTTTTATAAACAGCGCCATCTATATTGTCAATATTGATTTAATCGATGCTTGTGTTGAAGTGGATACCTTTGTACAACTTTATTAAATATGGGGAAAATGTGGATATTTCCCAAAAACCCATATTGGATTTGACTGAAAATAGTTCGAATTCCTTGATACATTTACATTTAAGGTCATTGTATTTTTCTAAGTGTGTGTGAAAATGCCCATTAAAATGTATGATTTATAACTAACCATAACTTTGTATTACAAATAGTTGTGCAAATATTTAAGCATTTGATTTTTAATTATAACTATAAATCGTACTTTGCATTGCTGGTTGGTATCTCCATTAAAAGTTATTAATTATTGGTTCACATAAAAGTATTTATTTTAAGTTTTATTCCATGTAATTATCTGAGAGGTTATTGCTTAAATGCAATTAAAATGTGGCTAAGCAAACATATTGAATATTTACAGTTGAAAAATATTACTATGACTGAATTGTGAAATATTGAATTCATTATCCTAAAATAATGCTCTACAGTCAACAACTGTATCAAAAAATATTGAATATTTAACTCAAAAACTCTACAATATTATTACCATTATATTGCGAAGGAAACTTTAATTCATTGCTGAAAGCTCAAAATAACACATTACATAACTATGAGGAAGTGTGAGATTGTTTAAGTCTATCAACGCTACGAGTAATTCCAATAATTTTTGTTTACCTGCATTGTTGATAGCTGCATTTCGGCTTTTGTGGACCTAAAAACTTCTTTAAAAACACCATTTAAGTGCAATTTTACATATAACTGCATCAAAAATGTGGACGTTTTTTTTTAATTGAGTCACAACGCCCACTAATTATTTTGTGAACCCAAAATTTAACCGCTGCGTTTCTGTATTCTTGAGGAGTATGTAAAACAAAACCATTGCATTAACCGGGATAGAAGTTTTACTTTCATTTAGCCTGGGAACCAACCACTTTTATCTCATATCTCATTTTTAAAAAATCCAGGCAGGTTCAGGCTTCCCGCTTTTTGAGATACCAGCACACGTTTTCATATAATTATTCGTAGCCTCCAAAGAAATACCCGTAAATATTTTTGAGTTTGGGCCTCTTTTATATCTGCGTGCATTTGATAGTAACATGGTGACGGAAGCCAAATAGATCCATAATTACATTTGAGGATCTTCATAGAATCTCTTTCTGAGTCGATATATGCATGTCAGTCCGTCCATCCTACTATCCATGTATTTTTGTACAGGTCGCATTTATTCTCCGATTGATATGAAATTTTCTAAACAATGCTTGTTTGACCCAAGGACAAACCCTATTGAAATTGGAGAGAATCGGTTTAAATTTAAATATAGCTCCCATACATATCATCAGCCGATTTCGGGTTAATTTTGCACCCAATGGCCAATATCAGTCCAAATAACCTGAATTTATGCACATCCGACCGAATTCAGTCTAGAAGCAAGTACATCAAATTTGGTTAAAATCGGTCCAGATATATCTATAGCTTTCATATATACAGCGTGAAATGAAAAAACTGCAACCTACTTCAGACTGCTGTCATTTCTAAGCCACTCGTCCGACAGATGTTAAAATTATTCCTGTGACAGCTCTTTATATTTTTTACTAGCGTACAAAAGCATTTTGATGAGAATTTTCCTGAAAAAAAAACGTTATTCGTGATGGGATTCAAGCGTGATAGTGTGATTTCTTTATATTTGGCTGGAAACCCACAAGTGCCTATCGTCAGAGCACTTCAGCATTTATGTGAATAAATATTTTGTGTTTCGTACCATCGCTCGTTACCGTGATACTGGTAGCGTAGCCCGACGTCAAGGAACTGGACGGAAAAACAGTAATATCAGCAGAAATGGTTCAAAAAGTAAAGAAGCGACTTAATCGAAACCCGCGTCGCAGTGGCCGAAAATGGTTCGTGAGCTAAACATATCACAATATTCCATTCGGCAAATATTGAAAAATAAGCTCGGGGTAAAACCATTGAAATTCCAAAAAGTGCAAAAACTTACACCGCAAGAAAAAGAAAATAGACTCAAAAGAGCTAAAGAGTTGCGTTGCTTGGTCGAAAGTGGTGAACTGCCGCATTTGGTTTTCTCCGCTCCGATGAGAAAACATTCGTTGTCCAGCAGTTTGTAAACAAACAAAAAGACCGTGTTTACTTGCCAAAGAGGTCAGCTGAAAATGTGCACCTTCGGTTGACCACCAGAACTCAAGCGCCGGCCATTGTGATGGTGTGGGCCGCCATAACTGCCGATGGTCGCTCTCCGCTCGTATTAATCGACGAATATTATCGCGAAAATATTCTGGAGGGTGTATTAAAGCCATGGGCACGCAAACATTTTGGCCGCAGGCCTTGGACATTCCGGCAGGACTCAGCACCATCGCACACAGCACGCGCCACCATAGAATTGTTACAAAATGAGGTTCCTCGCTTCATTTCCAGCGCACAATAGCCACCAAAATCTTCGGATACCAATCCGTTGGACTATTGTGTCTGTAGTATTTTGGAAAGCAAGGTTGGCACTTAAAAATACCAAAGTGTCGATCATATCAAGCAAGCGCTTCGCCGGGAATGGGCCAAAATACCGCAGAGCAACATACGGCCAGCGTGTGACGGTTTCATTGGCCGTTTGAAGATTATAATTCGTGCCAAAGGTGACCAATTAGAACCAATCTAAACTTATTCTATAATTTGATGCTATTTCCGAAAGTTTTTGCTTTTGTTCAATTAAAATTAAAAAAACAAAGTAAAAATTATGCCGTTTGACTTTGTTGCATTTTTTATCTCACCCTGTAATTGTCGATACAAATACTTGTAATGCTGAATTACTTCCCATAATATGGAATATTCCTCATTATTGGAGGCATAAAAACTTTGTTATGCCGAACTTAACAGATTTCTGCTTTATTTACGACCAAACTGAAATATGAACTCCGTATTCCAAATGGAGCCGTAATTGATTTCATACTGAAGTGCACTTTTAACTGCTTTCGGCAAAAAAATGAAAACATTTTCTGGCACCAGGCAAAAAAAAGTCCTAAAATTCTAGACTCCTTTCCTTTTGCAGCAGGGCCCACAACATTTTTTTAATGATATGACTTAACATCGCAGGAATGTAAAAAATGTCAAAGTGGGTGTTACTTAATTCAACACTGCCACCAACACACAGACACACTCGGCTGCACTATTAACACTATCTTGAGAAGTTGGCAGGCAGAAAAAAAAAACTGGGGGAAAAAGAAAAAAACTGCGTTAAGAAAAGAACGTGCAAATACCATACGTGCCATGCCCAGGCTCACTCGCTCACCACACACAACAACGCCTACCAATTTTGAACGCCAACTCCTTGTATGTTTTTTTTTCGATTCTTTTTTATGTGTGGAGCCAAAATACTTTTAAGAGTATTTCCAGTTCACTGAGAACTAAAGAAGGGGGTAAGAATTTATAATCAAGCGATGATCCCTTGGAGCAGAAGAAAAAAATTATGGATGATGGATTTTATGTAGGTTTATGTGAATTAATATGAACACTGGGGTATTTCGTTCCGGCCATTTTATCACCACAAAATCTATTTTCGCAATCGTAAATTGATTCGAATTCCCAGAAAATTTGAAAAAAAATATGTTATTTATTTCTTTGTTAATTTATTGTTTTTTTTTTTTTTTTTTTTTTGTAACTCATTTGTGGAGTTTATTTGCTCCATGCATATTGACCTACCCTAATATACATCTTCTCGAAATATGAATGAGAATGATTGCTGGGGGAACGCAAATTGAAATATTTAGCTCTATTCCTATTTTTTCAGGAATTCATCTCAGGTATACGTTGGGGCTTGTCCTTTAACATGTTTATTTATGACTCATAATTGTAGGGATATCTAATTTATGAATTCTTAAATGTATACAAACTTTTTGTTGTTCTTGCTATATATAGACAATTCTTGAATGCCAACATTTTTCGCATTTGACACAGAAGTTTTTAAAAACAATTATTTTATATGGGTCGTAAATTAGAAAGTGTTGAAAAGATAAATTCTGGGAAATGGGCGTATTGGAAATCTTCAATATTTTCCAAATACCATATCAATATTTTTTTGAATAAAAAAAAAATTCAAAATATACAGGGTGCAACCAACTTCAGACTACTGTCATTTCTAAGCCACTCGTCCGACAGCTTTTAAAATTATGCCAGTGACAGCTCATTATATTGTTTAAGAGGGTACAAAAGCATTTTGGTGAGAACTAGTGATACTGGTAGCGTAGCTCGACGTCAAGGAATTGGACCGAAGAAAACCGCAACATCAGCAGACATGGTTCCCAGGAAACCCGCGTCGCAGTGGCCGAAAAATGGCTCGTGAGCTGAACATATCGCAATATTCCATTCGGCAAATATTGAAAAATCAGCTCGGGGTAAAGCCATTGAAATTCCAAAAAGTGCAAGAACTTACACCGTAACTAAAAAGAAAATAGACTCAAAAGAGCAAAAGAGTTGATTCGCTTGGCCGAAAGTGGTGAACTGCCGAATTTGGTTTTCTCCGATGAGAAAGCATTCGTTGTCCAGTAGTTTGTAAACAAACAAAATGTTCGTGTTTACTTACCAAAAAGGTCAGCTGAAAATGTGCACCTGCGTTTGGCCACCGGAACTCAAGCGCCGGCCATGGTGATGGTGTGGGCCGCCATGACAGCCGATGATCGCTATCCGCTCGTAGAAATCGACCGCGAAAATATTCTGTAGGCCTTGTGCACGCAAACATTTTGGCCGCAGACCTTGGACATTCCAACAGGACTTAGCACGCGCTACCCAAGAATGGTTACAAAATGAGGTTCCTCGCATCCTTTCCAGCGTACAATGTCCACCAAAATCTCCGGATACCAATCCGTTGGACTATTGTGTCTGGAGAATTTTGGAAAGCAAGGTTGGCACTAAAAAATACCAAACTGTCGATCAAGCAAGCGATTCGCCGCGAATCGTTTAAAATACCGCAGAACAACATTCGGGCATCGTGTGACGATTTCATTGGCCGTTTGAAGGTCATAATTCGTGCCAAAGGTGACCAATTCGAACAAATCTAAACTTATTCTAAAAGTTGATGCTATTTCCGATATTTTTGATTTCATTCAAGAAGTCGCAATACCATTACTTTATGAGGAAAAAATATATTTTACTTTCTTGGTGACCCTTTCCAATTTTTAGTGGTTGTTAGAAATAAGCCTATAATAAAAAGTAGCCTTTATATAGCCCTGAGAGCATATCTTATGAAATCTTTGGTAAAACTATGGCCTCTAAAAGTCAAGGAATAAGTCTCAAGTTTACATCAACTGCTCATCTTTTTGCCGACCTTAAATATCAAACTCACAATTCTAGGTTTTGTAGTCGGACACGCACACTACGTGCCACAGTTACTAATTACATGATAATGAGTAAAATATTGACCTTGAGAATTTTTAAGGAATTTCTACTGTTTCTCGCCCTAGAAGTAATCCGCTACATGCCAGAGAGCAACATAATTTCTGTTGCCTTGTAATTTGTTTAAAAAATGACCAATCACTTTTTCCATCTGTTATTTATGAGAAAGGATGTTGCTCCCAAATGTAAGCCAATTTTTATACCCTCAGCCATATGGCTACAGAGGGTATATATCATTTGATACGGTCAAAACGTGCCTAGTCGAAATAACGGTTTTAGACCCTAGGTCTCTTTGGACCAAATCCGTTTCAGAATATTTGTAGTCGATCTAGCGATGTCCGTCCGTCCGTCCGTCTGTCTGTCTGTCTGTCTGTCTGGCTGGCTGGTGCGCACGATAACTCTCGAAGGGAGTATCCAATTTGGTCCAAACTTGGTACATCGTAATATTTTTGTCAAACTTAGATCGAGTTCGGAGATGGGCAATATCGGTCCACTCCTTCTGGTACCTCCCCCACAAAAGTTCGAAATTTTCAAAAAATTTATTTTTTGCACAGAAAGAGAAATTATAGTCCGATTTTGCTCCAACTTTGCAAATCCTAATATTTGCGTCAGTGTGAGGTCGAGTGTGAAAATTTTGAATAATTACAACTCTCATAAAATGTGATGTAAGTGTCCGATTGTCTTAAAATTTTACACATCCCAATATTTATATTAACCCAAGGTCTGGTGTTAAGATGGAATATATCGGTCCACTCCTTCAGGTACCTCCCTCACAAAAGGTCGAAATTTTCAAAAAAAAATATATATATATATATTTTTGCACAGAAAGAGAAAGAATAATTCGATTATTCTGCTATTTTGCAAATCCTAATATTTGCATCATTGCTAGGTCTGGTGCGAAAATGGAGAATATCGCTCCACTCCTTCTGGTACCTCCCCCACAAAGGGTCAAAACTTTAAATAATCACAACTCTCATAAAATGTGATGTAAGAGTCTGATTGTCTTGAAATTTCACACATCCCAATATTTATATTAACCCAAGATCTGATGTTAAGATGGAATATATCGGTCCACTCCTTCTGGTACCTCCCCCACAAAAGGTCGAAATTTGCAAAAAATATATTTTTTGCACAAAAAGAGAAAGGATAATCCGATTTTGCTCTCACTTTGCAAATCCTAATATTTGCATCAGTTCTACGTTGGGTGTAAAAATGGACAATATCGGTTCACTCCTTCAAGTACCTCCCCCACAAATGGTCAAAATTTTGAATAATTACAACTCTCATAAAATGTGATGTATGATTCCGATTGTCTTCGAATGGCGCACATCCCAATATTTATATTAACCCAAGCTCTGGTGTTAAGATGAAATATATCGGTCCACATCTTATGGTACCTCCCCCACAAATGGTCGAAAATTTGAGATATATATTTTCTGCACAGAAAGGAAGCAATAATCTAATTTTGAAAAACATAACGCTCAAAGAAAGCGAAATAAGGATTCAACTTTTTTCAAATTCACACATACAAATTATTTTTGCTAACACCAGATCTGTTTTGAAGATGATCCTATATATCTGCGAACACCTTCTGGTACCTCACCCACAAAGAGACACATTTTTCAATATTTTCATCTGTCATAAATTGCGAAACAACTCAGTGATTCTTTACAATTGCTATATCCATCTGCTATAATAATATTTATATCATATTTATGTAGGTCCGATACGAAATTGACAATATTGACCCATTCTTTAAAAACCCACTCCGTAGAGGGTGAAGAGGGCTGAGGGTATACATCTGTCGGCAAAGCCGACCGATACTTTTTTACTTGTTTTTTTAAATATGGATAAACATTTGCGTCGAGATGTACATACAGTTTCAAAGATGTTTTCAGTGCCTTGTGAACTCTCCCAAAATATATAAGTAGAACAATTTGCTTCGGAAAATAGGGAATATTTCGTTAGGACATAGAAACGAAAACGCAAGTGGCCAAGCAGTATCCTCTTTCCCATACTCTTTTTACAAGGGTGAAAAATAACTGACCCAGTATTTAGGGAACCTCTGTCTTCCTCTTTCTCTCAATTGGTCAATATACTTTGTCACAGCCTTTTAACATTTATTACACATTTTATATTTTCCTTTTTTCCTTAAACCTCTCATGGGGGCCTTTCTTTAATATGGTGCCCCAAACAAAAAAAAAACTTAAACTACTTTCATATGTTTGTCCAGTGACCCAATTATCTAAAAATATTTTCAAATGTAGAACAATGGCGGTTCGTTTGTTTTGAAAGTTTTTCTCTCCTCTAAACAAAAGAAAAGTGTTTGTTGGGAACACACAGCGCGAACATACACACTCAGATTTTAAACAAAAGAATCGAATTTTAGATATAAACAGGAGCGCATAGGGGATGTAAACTATAAATAAAAGTAGGTTTGTGGGATACAAACAAAAATGGTCATTATAAACAAATTGGAGACAACCCCCCACCCCAATAAACTGATATTTTCATATTGCTTAAAGGGAAATGCTATAAACACATAATTTAGGCAATAAAATGTAGAAAAAAATATTTTATTTCTTTGTTGCAAATCATTTAGGTTCTTAGGCAATATATGGCTTAGGCAATACATACAAGGTGAGATAAAAAGAAACTGCAACAAAGCCAACGCAATTATTTTTTTTTTAATTTTATTGAATGAAAGCAAAAAAAGTCGAAAATAGCATCAATTTTTAGAATAACTTTAGATTTGTTCCAATTGGTCATCTTTGGCACGAATTATGGCCTTCAAACGACCAATGAAACGGTCACACGCTGCCCGAATATTGCTCTGCAGGATTTTGATCCATTCCCGGCGGAGCGCTTGCTTGAGTTGATCGACACTTTAGCATTTTTAGTGCCAACCTTGCTGTCCAAAATACTACAGACACAATAGTCTAACGGATTGGTATCCGGAGATTTTGGTGGCTATTGTGCGCTGGAAATGAAGAGAGGAAGCTCATTTTGTAACTATTCTTGTGTAGCGCGTGCTGAGTGCGATGGTACTGAGTCCTGTTGGAATGTCCAAGGTCTGCGGCCAAAATGTTTGCGTGCCCAAGGCTTTAATACACTCTCCAGAATATTTTCGCGAAAATGTTCGGCATTTATTCTAATACCACGGTCGATTAATACGAGCGGAGACCAACCATAGGCTGTTATTGCGGCCCACACCATCACCATGGCCTGCGCTTGAGTTCTGGTGGCCAACCGAAGGTGCACATTTTCAGCTGACCTCTTTGGCAAGTAAACACGGTCATTTTGTTTGTTTACAAACTGCTGGACAACGAATGTTTTCTCATCGGAGAAAACCAAATTCGGCAGTTCACCACTTTCGGCCAAGCGAAGCAACTCTTTAGCTCTTTTAAATCTATTTTCTTTCTGTTGCAGTGTAAGTTTTTGCACTTTTTGCACTCATGAACTTATATTGAAAAAGTTCGTGCTATGGAGTTGCAATAAAGTAAAACCTGTGATATTAATTTTCAAGTAGTGTAGTTTATTATATGTTCTATGCAAACTCGTCTTAAAAATTATAGTACGAATTCCCCAGAAGAAGTCGCGAAAACAGCGACGAAACGTCCGGAATAAAATACAAAATAGCATATTTTGGTTTTAATTTGTATATGAAACCAGAGGTCAAAAAGCTAAAACACTCAACCACAGAAATAATCATTGGCCAAAAAATAACAGCAATAAAGTAGATTGGGTTGAAAAGAAAGGTCTCGAGAAGTACTTTCAGAATAGGTGCAACATATTATAATAACGGATTTCGATTCGAATTCGAGAGTACCTAATATAAAATTAAAGCTAATTTCTTTGGGAATGTTGCTTTACTGTATAAAGTACTTTCAGAATTAAGAACCTCAAACATTAAATATTTCGATTCCGTTTTTTTTAGGGAAATTTAAAAAAAAAGAAACGGTAAAAACTAAAAAAAAGTGGATCAAGCTAAAACGAAAGGTATCTGGAAGTATTTTGCGAATAAGTTGAACATATCAGAATAACGGATTCAATTCGTATTCAAGATTCCCTATTACAAAATTATAGCTAATTTCTTTGTGCTTTTTTTTCTATGTTGCTTTACTATGTAAACCCCGGTACTTCGTCAGCTAACAGTCCACCTTTTTAACATTTCATGGTAGGCCTTATAAGTACTCAAATTGCATAATTTGACAAAAATGTTATGTGAAAACTTCGTACATCGTACTTTTAGATTTTTAAGATGAAAGATTAAATTTTTTCAGAATTTTTTTCGGAATGAATAATACAAAAAAAATTTACACCGAAAAGTCTTCAAAATCTTTCATTTTGAAGTATATCGAGGAGGATATAAGTAAAACCACTGCACAATGGACCCACATCCGAATTTTCGGTGCAAAGCTCTTTCAACGTCTCCATAGGTAAATTATGCAAACCAACTGTCACTTTAATATCAAATTTCAGAAGTTCACCCAATACCAAATTCAGTAAAGTTTAATACGCATATCCAAAACAATCTACACCGTTCCATCCTGGACACCAACAGTGTCAACCGGTACCCAACCTTCATATCTTAACTACAGACACCAACAGTGACATCGGCGTCAAATTTCAGAATTTCAACTCTATTCCTTCAGCCAATACCAAATAAAGTACTTTTTAATACTTTTCGTACTATTGTAGTACACATTTGTGAAACCACTTCCATAACTCAATTCATCTCAATATTAAATATGAAAGTAGCATCAGTAATCTAAATATCAAATTTCAGAATATTATCTCACCATCTTCATGTCTTTACACAATACCAAATGTAGAACCATTCAGTACTTTTCGTACAATTATAGTACACATTTCCAAAACTATCTTTATATGTGCAGACTATATATGAACCGCTATCAAAATTTCAGATTTCAAGCACTATCTGTTCACCCATACGAAATTGTTCCAAATATAGAACAATTTAGTACTCTTCATGCACTTATAATACACTTTTTCAAAACCACTTTTTTTATCACAAACCTACCACCAACAGGGACCCCAATACAAAATTCAAAATTCCAGCTTCATCTGGTCATCCTTAACTGAACTGTTCCAAATTTAGTACCATCTATTACAGTTCACACTCTAAGTATACATTTCCAAAACCACCTTCGTATATCAAATATGCTTACTCCAATCTTGATTCTCATACTAACTTTCAAGTTTTTAGCTCTATTTGTTCACATAATACCAAATGGTACCATTTTAGACATTTAGTACCATTAAAGAACTTTTCATAACGGCAAAGTTCGAATTTCCAAAAACACTTTGGAACACTATCCTGAAATCCATCAGTGACTCTCATTCCAATTTTTTTGTGTAATACTTAACCTTTTAGTGCGGATTTCGAAAAGGGCAGCCTTATCACACGCCTACGCACAAAGTCTGACCCTCGGGCAAAATTTCTAGATTCTATCTAGAGCCGCTTCGTCTGGGCTTTGATTCTAAGCCATTCAGTTATTTCACTACTCTTTATACCCTACACCACAAGGTGGTTAGGGTATTATGTCTTTGTGCATTTGTTTGTAACAAGCAAAAGGAAACGAGATAGATCCATAGTTCCTTTTGATGATCTGCATAGAATCACATTCTGAGTCGATTTATGCATGTCCGTCCGGGGGTTTATATATTTTTGTAAACAAAGTACACTTCGCATTTATTGCCCTATCCAGATGAAATTTTGCACAAATCATTTGTTTGGCTCAAGGACGAACCCTATCGAAGTTGGAGATAATCGGTCAAAATTTAGATATAGCTCCCATATATATCTTCGTCCGATTTGCCTTTTATTGTGCAACAAACGTGTAATATCAGTCCGAATAGTATGGAATTTTGCAAGTACGATCAGATTGGACCTGAAAATAAGTATGCCAAATTTGATCGAAATCAGTTCAGATATAACTATAGCTCCCATATATATTGTTCATCCGATTTGTTATTTTTGTCCTCCGCAGCCGTAATATGCACTCTGTAACAACAATAATTTGCTAAATTTCGTCGAGATCGGTTCAGATTTGGATATAGCTCCCATATATAACTTCGTCCGATTTACCTTTTATTTTACACCAAACTTCTAATATTTGCTCAAATTGGATGAAATTTGGCACTTACGACCGAATTGAGTCTTGAAGCTAGTATGTAAAATTTGGTGAAGATCGGTTCAGATATAGCTATAGCTCCCATATATACTGTTCATCCGATTTGTCATATTTGTTACCCACAGCCGTAATATGCACTCTGTAACAACGATATTCGAGGAAATATATTAAATACAGCTCAGAAATATCTTTGCCAAATTTTTTCGAGATCGGTTCCGATTTGGATGTAGCTCCCATATATATCTTTATCCGATTTCAAATTAATTGTGCACCAAATGGGTAATTCAAGTCCGAATTTAAAAGATACAAATGCTTCGGCATATTTAGCCCTTTGAACTTTAAATTACAATTATAATCATAGCGTGTATGATTGAATTCTCCCATAAAAACTTTTAATTGTTTTGCGCAGCTCTACTAAATTAGCAAAGTGGTGTAGGGTATCATAAAGTCGTCCCCGACCGACTTTAAGCCTTTATTTATATAAATTGGTATATCGCTCAAAAGTATGCAATGAAAATGTTAAATATAAATATAAAAAAGTTTCATTCGATTTAAAATTCATCTAAATACTCTTTTTCTATACTTTTAATCCGCGAAAGTTTCTAAGACGATTTGACACTATAATATTTTTGGTGGAAATAAAAATTTTATTATTTCATTTATTTTTTTTTTTTTTTCTGAAATCAAAAATGTTGGTTTTTTTTATCAATTTAAGTACACCCAATCAAATTCTCGTTTTGAACATCACTCGCCTTTGACCAGTGAATTTTTGTGTGCTTAGAAATACAGAATTGTTCTTAGATATTTATCACAGGCAATCTGTCGTTTTGACTACTCTGAATGTGTGTTGCATATCTTTCGGCTTAAAAGATATTTTTGCATGTCTGATTATACACTCCACCTTGACGCAATTAAATATTTTCGAATAACAGCAATTAAAATAAAATACACATCATTACATTGTTAGCACCTGTAGATGCTGTTACATGGTTAATTTCCGGAAATCACATCTGTCCATGTGACCAATTGTATATTTTTTGCTTTGTTGCAAAGCTCCACCTTTAGATTACATTAAAGATGTTCACATTGCAAAATACAAAACTACACGCACCTGCTATTAAATCATCTTTCTTTAATGTTTAACAAACAACATTCTCTTTCATGTTGAATGTCTTTGCCAAAAAAGCGAAGCTACAACCTAACAAACTTCATTTTCACATATTATATGGATATTTAAGCGAGTGTCATTGCTGCTGAATTTTTGTGAGTTTATTTCTTTTTTTCTACTTATAAATCAAAATATGTTGCGTGTTGGCCAAATACTCGCAACCTCTTAACCATTCACGAACGAACTTAAATTGTTGTTTAAAAAAAGTAGTGGTAGAGGGCAAAAGGTAGGCAATACATGGTTGGTTTTTTGTATGAGGCAGTGGCAACGCTTGCCTTTTGCTGCCAGTCCCGCCATTTGTGTTTATATCACGTGATGTGGAAATTGTTAAAAGTCTCATCAACAACATAATCATCATCATCGGCATTGTCGTCATCGTCATCATCAGCCGGCATCCTCAAACTGCCTCATCGTCAGCATCATTATCCCTAACAATGATGTTGCTGCCATCATCACCATGGTTGTTGTTGCTGTTGTTCTTGTCGTCGACATCATCGCCGTACCTTAATGTTTTATACATGACCATACCACAGTCGTTGTGCCGGCTTTTAAAAGCTTACACAGGTCTGCAATCACACACTCACAACCGTAGGCGCACACAACCAATGATGCAAACTATGCCGGTAACTTGTCTGCGCTGCCCATCTTCTCTGCTCATACCAAAAAGTGCAATTTGTTTTGCCCATTGTGTATGAAAGAGCCACAAACAATCACAACAACAAGAAAAAGCAACACAACAAATACCCATACTACACTTGTCTCTCGGAGAAAATTGTTAACAAATTCAGGGAAGTATTCCCTGGGGGCAGCATCCTTGTTATCTGAATTTGGGAAAGTAAAATGAATTTTTTATTTGAATAATATAAAATTTAAATGACAAATTTGAAACAATTTTGTTTTTTTTTTTTTTCGAGAATGGGATATTAGAAATGTTGGGGCATATTTTTGGGCTGAATTAAATTATGTGTTTGATGTTCACATAAACCATTTCATAAACTATTTGTTGATTATTTTTTGAAGTTCACTTGTATCTTTATCCGAGCTTATGGTAAAAGTCTTTATTTATTCTAAGGGTTGTATGATGCATATTTTTAGGATCAACCTCTGGGAATATGTTTATGAGTCTTAATCTTTAATTTTTCTCGGGAATATAAAATGAACTTGATATTTTTGTAAAGAAAATTTTAAATTACAAATGTGTTTCTTTTCTTCTTTCCGAAAAGTGAATATTATAACAATGGTGCATACTTGTAGGAATACTAAAATTACATATTTCTAAACTTAAGCAAAATTAATGATAGAAGGTAATTATTTATTATTAATCTTATATGGTGCATACTTTTAAGATAAACCTTTCAGATTATTTGTTTTATTTGTATTATTTGTTTTTATATAATTTGATTAATACATATAATTTAATATTTCTATGACATGTAAGGCATGTAAAGAATATAAAAAGTGTGGTAAATGCTTTTAGGCAAAATTAAATTAAGTATTTCATAAGCCAATCCATCTATTATATAATTATGTTTTTTGAGATTGCTGGAATCTTATGCCAAATTTATGATTAAGGATCATTATACAGAATGCGATAAAAAACCTGAAACAAAGTTAAACGCCATAATTTTTACTTTTTTTTAATTTTATTGAATAAAAGCAAAAACTTTCGGAAATAGCATGAAATTTTAGAATAAGTTTAGATTTGTTCGAATTGGTTACCTTCGGCACGAATTATGGCCTTCAAACGGCCAATGAAACCGTCACACGCTGCCCGAATGTTGCGCTGCGATATTTTGGCTCATTTCCGGCGAAGCGCTTACTTGTGATTTTTTGTGCCAAACTTGCTTTCCAAAATACTCCAGACACAATAGTCCAACAGATTGGTATCCGGAGATTTTGGTGGCTATTGTGCGCTGAAAATGAATGGAGGAACCTAATTTTGTAACCATTCTTGGGTGGCGCGTGCTGAGTCCTGTTGGAATGTCCAAGGTCTGCGGCCAAAATGTTTACGTGCCCAATATAATGAGCTGTCACTGGAATAATTTTAACAGGTGTCGGACGAGTGGCTTAGAAATGACAGCAGTCTGAAGTTGGTTGTAGTTTTTTCATCTCACCCTGTATTTGTGCACAAACATACAATCAACGGGATCCAAAAATTCCAGCTGTCACTGGAATAATTTTAACAGGTGTCGGACGAGTGGCTTAGAAATGACAGCAGTCTGAAGTTGGTAGTAGTTTTTTCATCTCACCCTGTATTTGTGCACAAATTTACCATCAACGGGATCCAAAAATTCCAGCTCTCAATGGAATAATTTTAACAGGTGTCGGACGAGTGGCTTAGAAATGACAGCAGTCTGAAGTTGGTAGTAGTTTTTTCATCTCACCCTGTATTTGTGCACAAATTTACCATCAACGGGATCCAAAAATTCCAGCTGTCACTGGAATAATTTTAACAAGTGTCGGACGAGTGGCTTAGAAATGACAGCAGTCTGAAATTGGTTGTAGTTTTTTCATCTCACCCTGTATTTGTGCACAAACATACCATCAACGGGATCCAAAAATTCCAGCTCTCACTGGAATAATTTTAACAGGTGTCGGACGAGTGGCTTAGAAATGACAGCAGTCTGAAGTTGGTTGTAGTTTTTTCATCTCACCCTATATTTGTGCACAAACATACCATCAACGGGATCCAAAAATCCCAGCTTTATTTGTTCACCTTAAATTAAAAATTTCCAAATTTAAAATCCAAAACCACCTTAAAATTCTAATTTCTAACATCCCTTTAGTACATGTATCCTACACTTCATTATTGACTCTCATTCCGATTTTCAGGATTGTAGCTCATTCCGTTTGTCCAATAAAAAATATTAAATTTTTAGTATATTTAAGTACTTTTCCTATTCTTTTAGTACAAATTTCAAAAAACGCAGCCTCACTTCACCCCTACGAACCAACATTGACGCTAGTGCAAAATTTCAAAATTGTAGATTTACCCGTTTGGTGTGATTCTCAGTCAGATTTTGAATTCCTACAAGCCCCAAAAATTATGCAACGATTAATGTCTTTCCTGCTTTATGTACAAATTCATGAAAATAAAAGATGATGGTGTCATCTGTTAGAAATACTCATCATATGATTCCTCAATTTTCAATAAATATTGACTGAACTATGTCGTTTTAAAAGTTTTAATGTGTGATGCATACTTTCAGGAGCCCAAATGACACAATACCTTTGATGGCTTGAAAATTATATGATTTTCATCCTTCCCTCCCGTTGGGAAAATTTCGATTACATTACACCTGAAGCACTATGTAAAAATTGCAAAAAAAAAAAAAAACAAATTTCCATACCTCTACGCGCAAAAAGGAGGAAATTACGGCATGCTATTATGCACTCATACTTTATCCCAGACGCATGCATAGTTCGTTAGAAACAACATATAAACATGAAGTCGTATACAACAAACGTGTGTGTACGTACGTATGTTAACTATGCGACATGCACTCATCCATACTTCCCTGGATCTCCGCTAGGTATCGAATATCAAAAACCTGATCCATATGGCTTATAACGTAACTTTAGACATACAAATATCTATGTGCGAATGGTACTTAACATTCATTCATATGCACTTGAAATTTTTGCTGCTGGACAACGTCAGTGAACCAAGTGAAAAGAGTGCAGGGGGAGGGAGAGGGAGCTGGGAAGAAGTGTAGATAGCGAAAACAGCTAGTCACTTGTAAAAAGAGAGGGAAAAACTTTAAAGATAATAACACACAATGACAACAGCAGCGACAATGGCGCCTAGACATGGCGGGCTACAGTTAACACCTACAGTGGAACCCTTTTTTAATTCAATAATTTTAAAACTCCAAATTTTGTTTTAAAAAAAAATAATAATGAAAATAGTATTGTATAATCTTTGCCATTGGAAGTTTCAAACTCAACTTATTATCCACCAAAAACTTTTAGTAAATATACAGGGTGAGATAAAAAAACTGCAACAAAGTCAAACGCCATTTTTATTTTTAATTTTATTGAATGAAAGCAAAAAATGTCGAAAATAGCATCAATTTTTAGAATAAGTTTAGATTTATTCAATTTGGTCACCTTTTTCACGAATTATGACCTTAAAACGGCTAATGAAACCGTCACATGCTGCCCGAATGTTGCTCTGCGGTATTTTGGCCCATTCTCGGCGAAGCGCTTGCTTGAGGTGATCGACACTTTGGTATTTTTCAGTGCCAACCTTGCTTTCCAAAATGCTCCAGACACAATAGTCCAACGGATTGGTATCCGGAAATTTTGGTGGCCATTGTACCCCGGGAATGAAGCAAGGAACCTCATTTTGTAACCATTCTTGAGTGTTGCATGCTGAGTACGATGGAGATGAGTAATGTTGGAATGTACAAGGTCTGCGGCCAAAATGTTTACGTGCCCAAGGCTTTAATACACCCTCCAGAATATTTTCGATATAATATTCGGCATTTATTCTGATCGGCTGTTATGGCGGCCCACACCATCACCATGGCCGGCGCTTGAGTTCTGGTGGCCAACTGAAGGTGCACATTTTCAGCCGACCTCTTTGGCATGTAAACACGATCATTTTGCTTGTTTACAAACTGATCGACAACGGATGTTTTCTCATCGGAGAAACCCGAATTCGGCAGTTCACCACTTTCGGCAAGCGAAGCAACTCTTTAGCTCTTTTGAGTCTATTTTCTTTCAGTTGCGGTGTAAGTTCTTGCACTTTTTGGAATTTCAATGGCTTTACCCCGATCTCATATTTCAATATTTGCCGAATGGAATATTGCGATATGTTCAGCTCACAAGCCATTTTTGGCCTCTGCGAGGCGGGTTTTCGATCAGGTCGCTTCTTTACTTTTCGAACCATGCCTGCTGATGTTGCTGTTTTCTTCCGTCCACTTCCTTGACGTCGGGCTGCGCTACCAGTATCACAGCAACGAGATTTATTCACAATTAAAATATAAAGAAATCACACTATCACTCTTGAATTCTATCACGAATAACTTTTTTTCTGGAAAATTCTCACCAAAATGCTTTTGCACGCTTATAAACAATATAATGAGCTTTAACGGCTGTCGGAAGAGTGGCTTAGAAATGACAGCAGCCTGAAGTTGGTTACAGTTTTCTCATCTCACCCTGTAACTCCTCTTTGTTAGCAAATATAACTCCTGATTTATATTAGGCAATTTTTTTTTGCTGTGAGAGGTTCAAAAATGGAGACCACCCAATTCTCAACAAACTCTCGGCATTTATCATTACCTAGTGCACATTAGGACTAAATTTTCATTTTAAAATACTTTCTATTATTCTTTAAACCACCTCAAATGTCTCTAACTCTAGTTGCGTAAGCATATTTTAAATTTCAATTTTCTAATCTGTATTCTGTATCCACTGTACTCCCAATCTTGAACTGCACATGTATGGTGTGTGTTTTAATTCCATTTTTCTCCCCTTTACTATAAATACAATACATTGTATCCAAGTGGCCGTCTAGCTGGCTGGCATGCTGGCTCATAGTCATGAACTTGACCTTTTGCAAAACGTCAAGTGCCAAAGTCGCCGGCATCGCCGCCACCACATCCACAACATGTTGTGTCAAAAGTTACTTTGCCGCCATCTTTGCCACCAACATCCATCCATCCATCCAGCCATCCATTGTGCTATGACATGTTGTAGTTGTTATTGTTACAAAGTTAAAGAGTTTTTTTTATTTTTCGCTGCGGTTTCACGGAAAAGCCACTTGGGTCACCACTCATAAAGTGTGCTGTTATTAAATACCATTCATGCAAAGAAAATAATCATTTTTCCCAACACAAATTATACTCTTGGTTTTTGTTGTTGTCGTTCATAATTGTACATTCCAATAGTTGGTGTAATCTCCTTTGCATGTCTAGATGACATAATGATTTTATTAGTGTTGTGTTGTTAAACTTGAACTTCGTCTAATTGAAATGGGAATAGGAGGGGAGGTTTACAACTTGGAAAAAAATCAGGAAATGTATATTTTAAATCCTAAAACTGCATTGCTTTTTCATGTCAATTTTGTTGTGTTTACATTCTTAAGTAAATACAAAAATTGAATGTGTGGTGCATACTTTCGGGAGCTCCGCCAACTAACCTCAATTGCACGTTGCATGTTCATATGGCATAAAGAATTCCATTAGGATTTTGCTCTTGGAACCTGTAATTAAAAACCACTAATTTTTGGGAAAGTACAATCGCGTCTACATCTCATTATTATAATAATTAGAGTGAAGTTCGGATCATGATCCATTTTTGGCAGCATATCTCATTTATGATATAATCTGGGAATTGTATAATAAATGATAGCAAAAATTAATGCATATTTTTGTAAAATCTGTCATTTTTGCATAACTCAATCATAATTTTGATTAGACATCAAAGAGAAATACATTTTAGAGTTTTATTGAACAAGTTAGAATAAGTGTTAAGGATCTCATAACAATAAATGTGGTAATAATTAGTTCGTGAATTAGTGGCTCCATCCATATTTTTTTCGAAATACATTTAATAGAAAAAAAATAAACCGTAAATTATGGACAAGACGACCTTTGCAATAACTAAAATTAGAAGTATCGTTATGTGCCAAAGGTAAACCCTTATTAATATTCTTTTTTTTAACTAGCATCTATACTGACAAAAAAAATTGACTCATATGTACCATTTCTTTTACCAATGATTCTGTATGAAGTCCAGAGATTTCTATCAAATCTAAATATTGCGAAATACAGGTTGAGATAAAAAACTGCAACAAAGTAAAACATTTTTTTTAAATTTGTTGAATGAAAGCAAAAAATTTCGGAAATAGCATCAAATTTTAGAATTACTTTAGATTTGTTCGAATTGGTCACCTTTGGCACGAATTATGGCCTTCAAACGGCCAATGAACCCGTCACACGCTGCCCGAATCTTGCCCTGCGGTATTTTAGCCCATTTTTGGCGAAGCGCTTGCTTGAGGTGATCGACACTTTGTTATTTTTAGTGACAACCTTCCTTTCCAAAATTCTTCAGACACAATAGTCCAACTGATTGGTAACCGGAGATTTTGGTGGCCATTGTGCGCTGGAAATGAAGCGAGGAACCTCATTTTGTAACCATTTTTGTGTGGCGCATGCTAAGTGGATGGTGCTGAGTTCTATTAGAATGTCCAAGGTCTGAGGGCAAAATGTTTGCGTACCCAAGGTTTTAATACACCCTCCAGAATATTACAATCGGAGAGCGACCATCGACAGTTATGGCGGCCCACACCATCACCATGGCCGGCGCTTGAGTTCTGGTGGCCAACCGAACGTGTATATTTTCAGCTGATCTCTTTGGCAAGTAAACACGATAATTTTGTTTGTTTGCAAACAGCTGGACAACGAATGTTTTCTCATCGGAGAAAACCAAATTCGGCAGTTCACCACTCTCGGCCAAGCGAAGCAACTCTTAGCTCTTTTAAGTGTATTTTCTTTCTGTAGCGGTGTAAGTTGTTGCATTTTTTGGAATTTCAATAGTTTTATCCCGAGCTTATTATTCAATATTTTCCGAATGAAATATTGCGATATGTTCAGCTCACGAGCCATTTTTCGGCCACAGCGACCCGGGCTTCGATCAACTCGCTTCTTTACTTTTCGATCCATTTCTGCTGATGTTGCTGTTTTCTTCCGTCCACTTCGTTGACGTCGGGCTATGCTACCAGTATCACGGCAACGAGCGATGGTACGAGACACTAAAGCAAGGCTAGGCAAAGAGTATCCCTTGGGATATCTGTGTGTTCACCAACACAATTGTAAAAAATAAATTGTTTTGAATTTTCTGTCAAAATGGTTTTGGGAGAATATTTAGTTTTGTTCGAGCAGTCGTTGAGGAAGGTGCCGTCGGATATTTTTATGAATACACCGTAAGAAATATTGGAGCACAAATATATCTTGGAATAATTAATTAATATCTTGGAATAATTTGGTTAGGATGTTAAGTCCGAAATTATTATTTGTGTTTAATATTTTTTTTAAATAAAAATTATATAAAATTTTATTTTATATATATTTTTTTATTTTAAAATGAAACATAATTTAAATAACTGTGCAAATATATCTCCGAATTGTCTGATCAAAATAATAATTTTTAACAACGAAGTTGTTTTTAAAACAGAAAAATTATAAATTGAAAATATAAAGATAACCAATTATTTCTCACTCTGTAAAGAGAGGCACAAAAACACTTGCAATATTTTGTCATTTCAAAACACATACAATCACAAAAAAATTTTGAGGCTCTCTGCCTTGCCCTGCACTAAAGATTTATTCACATTTAAATGCTGGAGTGCTCTAACGATAGCCACTTGTGGTTTTCCAGCCAAATATAAAGAAATCACACTATCAAGTTTGAATTCCATCACGAATAACTTTTTTTTGGAAAATTCTCACCAAAATGTTTTTGTACGCTTGTAAACAATATAATGAGCTGTAATAATTTTAACAGCTGTCGGACGAGTGGTTGCAGTTTTTTCCATCTTACTCTGATTATTATTGACTAATGAACTTCACGGTTGTAGCTCTGATTATTAATTAAGACTAAGAATATTTAGCTCTGACAGTCTTTCAAACAATAATTTATAAAAATTCATGATTTTAGCTTCCATAGCCCTTCAACGAATCAATCCTAACTTGGAAGTAAAAGTCAAGCAAACCGAAGCTCTGGCTAAAATTGTCTTTATTTTTTTCAATACGAATTTCTGTTGCTAATTGCTTACTGCTTTAGTACCGATGATATTTTTAAAAATGTTTGCAAAATGTTCGACTGATGTTCAAACAAAAAAGGTGCTAGACAGAAAAACAATTTTTTAATACCTATTAAATTTGACCAAAAATTTCCAAACCTACCTCCTATGAGTTGTTCCGTTCTTGAACTTCAACTTGAATTCAAAGTCGCGTAAACAAAATATTAACATCAAACTCAGAATATTATAATTTAAACATTATCTACGAATACTGATTTAAGAATTTAAAATTTTATGTGGTTAGCTTTAAATTTGTTTTGTGCTTAATTTGTTAAATTTGGGTTCAGAAATTTGTGAAAATGGTTTGAGAGATAGATTTTAATATTAATAACGCCATCCCAAAGAATTTGATATTATGCGATGATGATCAGACATAAAAACCTATGCCCCCTCCCCCATAAAACTACTACAGACCTCTGCTAGTTCAAGGTCTCTTCATAGAAAATTGAAAGTGTAATTAAAACGAATATTAAACAAATAAAATAATAAAAATGACAAGCTTTTGATGAATATACATGTTTTGACATCTTCTGCTAGTGTATTCTATGCTAGAGACGCACTACTTGGACGTTTGACTAAAGATCACAAAGTGATGGGACTTGTTGCTGTCATTTGGTCAGTAAATCATCGGCCAACATCACCGTCATTCGCTATGGGTGTTCTATGAAAAATGTTTCCTTTTCATAATTTTTTTTTTTTTTTATTTCTCACTAAAGAATTTTTTTCCTGCTCTTTGGAACGTACAAAATATTTATGATTTTTAATCAACTTGAAGTTTATTGTTCATGCTGTTGGAACTTTTTTTTAATTGACCATTCTCCCTCATTGATGAGTCGGTCGGTCGGACCCATCAATGAGGGAGAATGGTTTTTTTCCAAGAATCACAAATATGTGAATGTTAGTACAATTTAAGCTTTAACAATGTTTTATGGAATTGTCTGGGACCCGATTGTCTTCTTCTATTTTTTTCCAGTGAAGAAAACATAATTTCTTGCGGAAAATTAAGGCAACACTCGCAGTGTGGTGTTGATGGTTTCCTATTCTTCTTTCCATGGGAATCATTTGCTCTTTATTCAATTTCTTAGAAAAAAGAACATCTTTAGAAGTAGAATGATCATGCCATCAAAAGTTTGTTTGTTGGTTATTTGTAGCAAATTTGTTCATTTGATTCGGCAGAAATGGTCTCAAGAATTGAGTGGCAAATTTTTGCAATATGTTGCCATAGAATTGAAATTGTGCCCAAAACATGTGTTATTTATGATGACATTATTCTAAGAATAACTTATATTTCGTTTGTATTTTGGAATTTGTTTTAGAATCTCCAATAAATTGACACATGTTTCAAGTTTGTAACTTTAGTTTATAAATAGCAGGCAATATATCCGTTTGACCTTTGTCCGGTATTTCATAGCTGTTCTTTCATCTTGTTATTTAAAACTAAAACCACAAGTTTTTAAAATTTAAAAAAAGAAACTACATACATTTAGGGTGATAGCTTTCCAAGATGAATATTTATTATTAATAATTACGGTCCAAAACAAATTTAGTTTAAAATTATCAACAAAAAATGTCTGTAAAAATTAAAAAGGATATCTCTTCAATTATGAAAATTGTATCTGTGTTATAAACTAGCATATGCTCGCTATTTAGTCAGCGAATAGTCCAATTTCGGATTCGCTCTAACAGTTCGTGTTAGGCCTTTTTTCATTTTTTTCATCGGAAAGACTAATAGGAAACGGTTTACCTTAGCCACAGACACCAATAGTGACATATATATCAAATTTCAAGATTGCAGGTCTATTCCTTCAAATGTAGTACTTTTTAGTACTGTTCGTAAAATTATAGTACACATTTCCAAAACCACATCCATATCTCAATTCCAGATAACAACAGAGACCTCAATATCAATATTGTGGATTCCAGCCCAATCTCTTCACCCAATACCAAATTTTGTACTATTTAGTACTATTCGTACAATTATAGGGCACATTTCCAAAACTACCTCCATATCTTAACCACAGACACCAACAGTGACATATATATCAAATTTCAGGATTTCAGGTCTGTTCCTTCACCAAATATCAAATGTATTACTATTTAGTACTTTTCGTACAATTATAGTACACATTTCCAAAACTACCTCCATATCTCAATTTCATATACCAACAGATCAATTTTGTGGATTCCAGCCCGATCCCTTCACCCAATACTAAATTTAGTACCATTTAGTCCTTTTGTGCAAATATAGGACGCATTTCCAAACCACCACCAAATCTCAAACACAGATGTCATTAGGAATCGAAATACCAAATTTCAGAATTTTATCCCTTTCTCTTCAAACAATTCCAAATTTAGTACAATTTAGAACTTTTCGTACAATTAAAATATACTCTTCCAAAGCCAACTCCATATGACAGCGACTCCAATACAAAATTTCAAGCATCGTCTATACCAAATTGTACCAAATATAGTACTTGGTGCACTTGTAGTACACATTTCAAAAACAATCTCTTTATCACGAACCTATTACCAACAGTACCCCAATACAAAAGTTCAAAATTCCTCCTTCATCCGGTAACCCTTAACCAAACTGTTCCAAATTTAGTACCATTTAGTACAATTCGCACACTTAGTACACATTTCCCAAACCACCTTCATATACCAAACTTACAACTTTTATTAGCATATCAAATTTCAAGGTTTTAACTCTATCCGTTCACTTAATACCAAATGGAACAGTTTTAGAACTTTTCGTATTTCCGAAAAAGCCTTTTGTACATCTATCTGCCAGCCTTGTGCAAAATTTCAATATTCTAACTTCAGTCGTTTCGTCTGGTAGTTGATACTCGGTCAGTCAGCTAGTTATTTCACTCCCTTTATATACATAAAGATGATTGCTACAGGAATGATGCATACTTGTAGGCGCTTACAGGGTTATTGTGTACTTGTAATACTAATTTCCAAAAAAAAACCCAGTCTTGTGCAAAATTTCAAGATTCTAGCTTCAGTCGTTTCGAATTGGTCACCTTTGAAAACGCCACACGCTGCCCAAATGTCGCTCTGTGTTATTTTGGCCCATTCCCGCCAAAGCGCTTGCTTAAGGTGATCGACACTTTGGTATTTTTTAGTGCCAACCTTGCTTTCCAAAATACTCCAGGCACAATAGTCCAACGGATTGGTATCCGGAGATTTTGGTGGCCATTGTGCGCTGGAAATGACGCAAGGAACTTCATTTTGTAACCATTCTTCGGTGGCGCTTGCTGAATGCGATGTTGCTGAGTCCTGTTGGAATGCTCAAGATCTTCGGCCAAAATGTTTGCGTGCCCAAGGCTTTAATACAAACTCCAGAATATTTTTGCGATAATATTCGGCGTTTATTCTGATGCCACGGTCGATTAATACCAGCGGAGAGCGACCATCGGATGTTACGGCGGGCCACACCTTCACCATATTCGGCACTTGAGTTTTGAGCTGGACAACGAATGTTTTCTCATCGGAGAAAACCAAATTCGGCAGTTCAACACTTTCGGCCAAGCGAAGCAACTCTTTAGCTCTTTTGAGTTTATTTTCTTTCTGTTGCGGTGTAAGTTTTTGCACTTTTTGGAATTTCAATGGCTTTACCCCGAGCTCATTTTTCAATATTTGCCTAATGGAATATTGCGATATGTTCAGCTCACGAGCCAATGCGACGCGGGTTTCGATCAAGTCGCTTCTTTACTTTTCGAACCATTTCTGCTGATGTTGCTGTTTTCGTCCGTCCACTTCATTCCTTCCTTGATGGATTTTTTTATGATATCATTAATTTTTTCTCCCATTCTTATTAAAGATTTGGCCTATTTTTATTTGTTTTTTTTCTGAAATTTTATACATTGCACTTTCCTTCTATTCTATTCTATTATCTTCTCTTTTTTTTTGTAATTCATGAATACTCAAATACTACCCTTGTTTCTCTGCTCTTACATTTAATGTGAATACCTTAGCTGTGAATTAAGCGGAACTAACACTCCCTCCCTTTGTCTGGCTGCATATCTGCCAAAAGGGATAGTAGTTTGTTGTTATTGTAAACTATAAATATTGTGTCCGTTCGTAATTAGACCTAACATCAAAGGCAGGTTTAATGGTGCCTAACGAAAGCAGCTGTTAACAGATCAAGCATTTCAAAAGCAACTAAAAACAAAAAATTGCAATAACACATTAACAGCTACGCTACAGCTGTTATCGCAAAATAATATCCCAACCAAAACAAAAAAAATGAAATCTAGAAAAAGAGCAACAACCACTAACCACAGCCACATTGATAGTTTGAGAACAGCAGGGGGGTTAAACTCATCCATATCAACGACAATATATCGCAACATCATCAATAACCAAAAGCTCTCAGACCCTATAGGCAGCAACAAGTCAGCGGTAACTGATCGATCGTTGTAAGCGATTGTGAAATGCTTGAATGAATCCAGATGAAACTGTTTCCAAAAAAAACAAAAACAGAAAACAAAATAGTAATGCAAAATGGAAAAATGGCCCTCGGCTGGAGGCAAATTGAAGATGGCGTTAAATGATAAATTCTATAAACGAAGCAATGGAATATAATAAAAAACATTACAATAACAGCAACAACAATTGATGGAAAAGTTACACTTATTATAATGTTGTCGTTTGGATTTCGTTGAGTTCAATTGCCCGAAGGGATGAGGTTATAGTTATTATAGTAGTTGTCTTTTTTTTTTTTTTGTAGTGGAAATTTTGAAATTTCCATTAACAAAAAAAAAAACATGGAATAGGATCCAAAATTTTTATGGAATTTTACTACACCAAACATTGAAGTTTTGAGGATCTTTTGAAAATAGAAACATTTGTTGTAGCATTATTGGAAAAGAGATTTTTTATTTGTTTATCTAAAAATATTTTAACTAAACGGATCCGGATAAAAATATTTAATTTATCTTCTTTCAAAATCACTCCAATATTTCCCAACCCTACTGTAAGTCCAAAACGTTTACTTTTAACGCACAATTATTCCTCCCAGAGCCTCCCAGAGTTGCACAAAATTGACAATGAATTATGAATGTTTTTACTGCATGCAAAACAATCAGCACCGCCTCCACCAACCTTGTCATTTCCTAGCCCTATTTGCTAGAGCAATCCCACGGCTATGCGTGTCCGCAAAATGTTCCTAGTGCACGATTCTTTTTTTTCCAACTGAAACCGAACGGTGCCAGGACCACCCGTGTTCATGATGATTATGTCACTGATAAATTGCAGCAATGCAGAGTTATGCATCTTTTACGCATTCCTTCATTGCCAATCGGCGAGCCACTCCTTTTCAAACGGATTGCCAATGTGCAATGACACAGTGCGACCAGCCGTGCTCACTTTTGTGGGTGTGTGTATGTTAATTTTTGTTTGTGTGTGTAATGATTATTTAATCTTTACCAAATCCATATGCCAAAGAACATTAACAACCTTGTCATACTTGTTATTGTTGCTATTGTTGATATGAGAAGAGCATTAGAAGCAGCAGGCAGAATTACAACCGGGTTGTCGAAAACCATTCAAAATCAAGTGATAATCCTAACGCGACTTGTTTTCATAAAATACACAGAGAGAAATTATTTAAAAATTATCAAAATATTCAAGCTATACAGAGTGAGATGAAAAAACTGCCACCCACTTCGGACTGCTGTCATTTCTCGTCCGATAGCTATTAAAATTATTCCAGTGACAGCTCATCATATTGTTTACAAGCGTACAAAAGCATTTTGGTGAGAATTTTCCAGAAAAAAAGTTATTCGTGGTGGAATTCAAGAGTGATAGTGTGATTTATTTTTATTTGGCTGGAAAACCACAAGTGGCTATCGTTAGAGCACTCCAGTATTTAAATGTGAATAAATCTATTTTGTCTCGAACCATCGCTCGTTACCGCGATACTGGGTAGCGTAGCCCGACGTCTAGAAAATGGACTGAAGAAAACAATAACATCAGCAGAAGCGACTTGATCGAAACCCGCGTCGCAATGGCCGAAAATTGGCTCAAGAGCTGCAAAAAGACACAGAAATTCCAAAAAGTGCAAGAACTTACACCGCAACAGAAAGAAAATAGACTCAAAAGACCTAAGGTTTTCTTTGCTTGGCCAAAAGTGGTGAACTGCAGAATTCGGTTTTCTCCGATGAGAAAACAGTTTGTAAACAAACAAAATGATGGTGTTTACTTGCCAAAGATGTCAGCTGAAAATATGCACCTTCGGTTGGCCACCAGAACTCAAGCGCCGGCCATGATGATGGTGTGGGCCGCCATAACAGCCGATGGCCGCTCTCCATTCGAATTAATCGACCGTGGCATCAGAATAAATGCCGAATATTATCGCGAAAATATTCTGGAGCGGCACGCAAACATACCTTCGACATTCCAACAGGACTCAGCACCATCTCACTCAGAACGCGCCAACCAAGAATGGATATAAAATGAGGATTCTCGCTTAATTCCAGCGTACACCAAAATGGCCACCAAAATCTGCGGATACCAATCCGTTGGACTATTGTGTCTGGAGTATTTTGAAAAGCAAGGTTGGCACTAAAAATACCAAAGTGTCGAACACCTCAAGCATGCGGTTCGCCGGGAATGGGCCAAAATACCGCAGAGCAACATTCGGGTATGATGGTTTCATTGGCCGTTTGAAGGCCATAATTCGTGCCAAAGGTGACCAATTCGAACAAATCTAAACTTATTCTAAAAATTGATGGTATTTCCGACATTATTTGCTTTCATTCAATTAAAAAAATTAAAAACTATGGCGTTTGACTTTTTTGCAGGTTTTTTTATCTCACCCTGTATATGGTGGTGTTTTATGAGCTATGCGAAAGTTTTTCAAATATAATTTAATGTGTGAAGATTATTTCCTGCAAATATTTACCCTGGCTGTGCCTCAAATTGTTTAACCGCTTAGCCCAATGTTGGCATACACTTTCTAACTTGTCAACTAAAAGAGGCGATATTGAAAGCTCTGGTCTGCCAAGATTCTTCCAATAGGTACACTTTTAGATGCAAACTTTGAAAAAAGCTTGTTTTCCACAATTCCTTACTGAGAGAGTAACGTTCTGCATGTCCAATAATTATTTTATCTGTAATGTAAGTTTGAAAAGATCTCCTTACGTTTCAGATGGTGATTGGTCCATGAAAGATTTTTAAGAGATATTCGACCCCAATACAAAATTGATCCAGTTATGGTCTTCAGTATACAGAATACATTTTAAAATATTTTCTATTTATATTAGAAGTTCCTCTTTTCCGAAAAACCTTTTCTCCTGTTTAAAAGTTTCAATTCTTTCCATAGATGGACTTTCAAATTATATGTCATATCTTAGAAACATAGAAGTCCGTTTAATAATACTTAAGTGATTATCCTCTGATTAAAAAATACGTTCAACTGATTTATTTTAGTTAATAAGGCTAAGTTTGTGTGCCAATTCCCCAAGCCAATTATGTCGCATTCGATTCTAATTTAATTAAAATTAAGTTTTTGTTTTATATTTCAATTTGTTTTGATTAATATTAATTTTTCTATTTGTTTCTTATATTTTTCAGGTATGTGTTCGTAGATTATGAAGGACAAAACTGATAAGCAAAAGGTAGGATTTATATCCATGACAGTAGCTAGGGGGCGAAGGCAATTGTCAATTTCTAGACAGTTTTGCACATTTTCCGTTTCTGGCTATATTGGCTACGTTCTCGTCGAAATAATTATGCCTAGGTCTCTCATATGTCGTAAGAAGGGGTTAAAAAGTACAGTGCTTATAGCTCTACCAACTCTTGAGTTAACCGAATTTAATTAATTAATAATGTCTTCCAAACAACTGAAAAATATCCTGTGTTAACCTAAGGGATCTTACTTCAAATATTAAAAGAGAAAACAATTATTTTTTTCTCTGTGTATTGTAGAATGCAAAAATATTTCCAATGTATTCCACTGAAAACCACAGTTTAAAACTCTTTGGCAATGCACACGTAGACTACCACATAGTTATTTTTACCTTCAATAACATCACCATCACAACAACATCAATGTCTTCACCATCATCGTCGACGTCAACATCACCACCATCGACACCATGATCTTTGATAGTAACCACATTCCAGAGTAACCCCACCTTCCACATCCACCTCTCGCTCGAAACTGGCATTGCTTAATAAGACGCATTTTCTACTTATTTGGCGTCATGTGGACGACGACGGCAGGAGGTGGTAGAACGAACGCAAGCGGTTCTTGTAATATCTGCAATATATATTTTTTACTTCATTTCATCCATAGTAGATAACGCTGGCGGCCGGTATTTTGATGCACGTATTCAGGCCACTTGATTGTGGTGGCGTCAAGAAGCAATTGCTGCATTTGTGCCATTTTTTCTCTCTCTTTCTTTCGTCAGAAAAGAAAACATCAATTATGTAAAGAAGTGCAGCAAAGAAACGCCAGACAATGATTGGAATGCTAGACTGATAGATTTGCCAACATTTGTCTTATTTAGTAATGGAAGGGTATGGTAAGGGCATTTTGTTGGAACATGTAGCGTCAGTTTACAAAATGTAAAAAGTTCAGTTATGTAGATTTTTATTAATAATTAAGTTTGGTTTTAAGCAGTTAATTCGTTTTTATCTCTTAAAAATTATTTTATTTTGCACCATTTAAATAGTTTAATGATGAAATTCGAAGCAACAAAAAATCGCATCAACGTCAGTCAGTGGAGTGTAGTAACCTTGGAGGTGTTCAAGTGAGGAAAGCGGTTTGAAAAAGCATTTTGTGTATAATGGACCTATCAAAAAATCCTATAAAATTGATACGGCAACCCTTTCATGTGTTTTTCCACCCTCCTGCAATCCTCTTTAAGGACTCAACCTAGATGCAGTCACCAGAAAAATAATTATAATTCACTTTGTGTTATGAAGAGCGGTTTCCCAAGCAAAGAGATCACATACGTCTACCTCTTCCGCTGTCTCGGTGACCCTTTCTTGTTACCTAAGTCATCGAATCTGCTCCTTACACGTTCCACGACCTTAACACCCTATCTGTCATAGGTTTTAGTTCTCTTTTTGTCATAGGTTTTAGTTCTCAGTACAAACTTTAAATACAAAATTTGAAAAAATTCCCGTAAAAAAATTCCCTAAAATCATCAAAATACCGAATATTGGGAGGTATCTTTATGTGGGTGCTATACATGCGAAGACATGGACCTGCATAAACAATTTTTTGCCATACATTCTAGTACCTATTACGAACTTCAACTACGAAATTTGAAACAATTCCCGTTAATAATACTGCTTAAATCATCAAAATACCGAATATCGGGAGGTATCGTTATATGGGGGATATACCAAGACGTGGACCTGCATACGCGATTTTTTGTCATTGGCTGTAGTGTACGAACTTTAAATACGAAATTTGAAAAAATTCCGGTAAAAAATATCGTTAAATTCCTTAAAATACCGAATATTGGGAGCAATACGAAAAGGTGGACCGACATGATCCATTTACGAGCTTAACCTGCCTACTGGCAAAATACTCATGTGTGCAACATTTTAGATAGCGTGATTACAACACACAGGCAGACGGACATCGCTAAATCGATTTAGAATATTACGCTGATCATATATTCCTTGTTGGGTCTGACATGAGTATTTCGAGGGATTACAAACGGAATGACAAAGTAAGAGGGTATAAAAAATGATCGCTTTAGATAATTTATTATAAATCTTCAATTACTTAGCTTTCATCGTTCTCATTCTCCATAAAGGAGCTAAAATAAGTAAGTCGTCAGCGAAAAGTCCACTTTAAATTTTAGATTCATTTCAACAGTTCGTGAAAGGACTTTTTAGCGCTTTAGTACTTTTCTTAGTATTTTAGTACTAATTTGCAAAATCGTTCCCTATTTAAATCTTAGACACCAACAGTAATCGCAATGTAAAATTCACGTTTTCAGAACTATTTCTTCACCTAACACCAAATTTAGTACCATATAGTACTTTTCGTACAACTATAGTACGCATTTTCAAACACAGTAATCTAAGTATCATATTTTACAATTGTATCTCTATCCCTATACCCAAATACCAGGTATAGTAAACATTTCCGAAACCACCCTCATATGTCCGAACTACACATAATACCAAATTTCAAGCAAATTGTACCAAGTATTGCACTATTTTGATTTTTTCGTGCACTTGGAGTACACGTTTCCGAAACCACCCCTCTATCTCAAACCTACTACCAACAGGGCTCCCAATACAAAATTTCCAACTGTTCTAAATTTAGTGTCATTTAGTACAGTTCGCACACTTAGTACACATTTCCAAAATCACCCTTACATATCAAACTTACATTCGAACACTGATTCTCATACCAAACTTTAAGGTTTTAGCTCTATCGAAATAGTACCAATTTAGAAATTTAATAGCACTCAGAACTTTTCGTAACCTTAAAATTCGCATTTCACCGACTGCCATTCAAAATTTAATTTATATACAGGGTGAGATTAAAAATTGAACAAACGCCATTATTTTTACATTTTTATTTTATAAAATGAAAGCAAAAATTGTGGAAATATCATCACATTTTAGAATAAGTTTAGATTTGTTCGAATTGGTCACCTTTGGCACGAATTGTGGCCTTCAAACGTCCAATGAAACCGTCACACGCTGCCCGAAAGTTGCTCTGCGGTATTTTGGCCCATTCCCGGGATCTTGAAGTGATCAGCACTTTGGTAGCGGAGAGCGACCATCGGCTGTTATGGCGGCCCACACCGTCACAATGGCCGGCGCTTGAGATCTGTTGGCCAACCGAAGGTGGTCATTTTCAGCTGACCTCTTTGGCAAGTAAACACGATCATTTTGTTTGTTTACAAACTGCTACACAATGAATGTTTTCTCATCGGAGAAATTCAACAGTTCACCACTTTCGGCAAAGCGAAGCAACTTTTTAACTCTTTTTAGTCTATTTTCTTTCTGTTGCGGTGTAAGTTCTTCCACTTTTTGGAATTTCAATGGCTTTACCCCGGCCTCATTTTTCAATATTTGCCGAATGGAATATTGCGATATGTTCAGCTCACGAGCCATTTTTCGGCCACGGCGACGCTGATGTTGCTGTTTTCTTCCGTCCACTTCCTGGACGTCGGGCTACTCTACCAGTATCACGGTAACGAGCGATGGTACGGGACACAAAAGTCTTATTCACATTTAAATGCTGGAGTGCTCTAATGATAGCCACTTGTGGTTTTCCAGCCACATATAAAGAAATTACACTATCACGCATGAAAAAAAATTCTCACCAAAATGCTTTTATACGCTTGTAAACAATATAATGAGCTGTCACTGGAATAATTTTAACAGCTGTCGGACGAGTGGCTTAGAAATGCCAGCAGTCTGAAGTTGGTTGTAGTTTTTTTCATCTCACCCTGTACTTCTCTCCACTATTCTTACAATTCACCCTTTGAAATGACCCTCCATATTTCTCCTTCTTCGATCTGGTTTTCTCTAAAAAATGTTTAGAGAAATTATTCACTTTATATATCTTCCTTTCCATATAAACTAAGTAGTTATTTCCTCTGAAATACTGCGTATCTAACAAAGCATCCTGGTTGCAGGAGCAAAACGTCTAGATTGTGCCATCTGCACTTTAACTTTCTTCTTGACGACGCGACATCTATACTTCAGTTTTATTTTGCCCTACTTAAGTATGCTGCTTGCTTTTAAAAACTTTTAACAGTTTTTTATATATTGCGACACTGGTATTGGTGCAAAACAACATTTACCGGCCATTTACGATTCACCCTCGTTTTTTTTTAATGACACTCCCTGTTGCCTGTTTCATCTGATTTTCTTAAGAGTTTTTCTTTGCCAGATAGTTTTTTCTTGATTCACTTCATATATCTTCTATTTAGAAGAGTTTTCCTTTTTATTCCAGCTTATTTGGGCGCCAGTATGACGCTTAAAAGTGTTGCCAACTTGTTTTTGCCAAGAATATTCTATTTTACAGCGATTTTAGAAATTTTTTTCCAATAGCCAATATACACATGTATGTATGTGCATTGTTTTTGTTATGACGGCTGTTGACTGGTATTATCATAAATTACAAATAAATCCATTCTTTCTTCGATATCTTTATAAGCTTCCTTTCATACTTGCATATATCATTGCCAATTTATTTGTGTATTTGTATGTTTTTGTTTTCATTCAAAAAAAATCTTCTTCCTTGTTATCCTACATTGAGTTTCGAATAAATATTTGCTTGAGAAATTATCGCCGGGATATCATCATACAAATCTGTCATATTTACTTAATGTCAATGTTCGTCCGTTCGGTGGAATTTTGTTTTCTTTCTCTTGCCATTTTGCAGTGAGGCATTGAGGAAAGGAATTTTATGTTAAATATTGACAAGCTGATTGGTTTTGATCGACTGGAATGGTTATACGCTTGAGTGAATATCTGGCATTGTTGTAAGGTTAATTATTGTTGTGTTGTGTGTTTTCTTTGTGGTTTTGGCTTAGCCCATCTTTGTCGCATTACGTTTTATGGTTAGGTTGTTTTTATGGTTGGCAAATAAAATGTTAAGGTAACTTGAAATTTTGTGAAAAACAAATTAGTATTGAATTATTTTAAGTTAATTAAAATTTAATGTTTTTTTGCCATTGCGTTGCTCCTAGAAGGATGCACTGGGCATTTGTGATTGTAGTTATATAGGAAACTGTCCAAAATAATATTAAAACATTCACCATAAACCCTAAATGATAAGAGGTTTTTGGCAGGAAGTCTTTCTTCAAATGTTTTGCAACTCATGAAAGGACCGGTTCAAATGAACCATTTACCGAAAGGAGCCAATTGATGAATTTCCAAAATATGACCAATTAAAGGGAGAGAGTAATAAAGACGTGAAGCTATGTCCCGCCAATGGTTGTGCTAAAAAAGTAAAAAAAACAGTAAGTTCGGTCGGACCGAAATTTGAATACATTCTACTATTTGGAACAACTTTGCAAATTAAAAAAAAAAAAAATAACATCCGTTAAAAAAAATCTGTTGAAATCTTAAAAATACCAAATATATAGCCATTATATTGGGTCCTATACAGAGACGTGGACCTGTATTGTAAACTTTTGTCATAAGCCATTACAATATTCAAACTTGGAAAAAAATCCGGTAAATAATGTAATATAATAATAATAATATATAATAATAATATAGGGAGGTACACCGAAATACCGAATATAGGGTATATCGAGGCTATACGAAGACTTGGACTTACTATGCAATTTTCTATTATAGGATGTAGTACCTATTACGAACTTCAAATACGAAATTTCAAACAATTTCGGTGAATATTGTACCTGCGATCGTCAAAATACCGTATATAGGGAGGTACTGATATATGGGTCCTATAAAGAGACTTACATAGAAAATTTTCTGTCATGGACTGTACAGGGTGAGATAAGAAAACGCCATAATTTTCACATTTTTTTTTTAATTTTATTGAATGAAAGCAAAAAATGTCGGAAATAGCATAAAATTTTAGAATTAGTTTAGATTTGTTCAAATTTGTCACATTTGGCACGAATTATGGCCTTCAAACAGCCAATGAAACCGTCACACGCTGCCCGAATGTTGCTCTGCGGTATTTTGGCCCATTCCTGGTGAAGAAATCACAAATATAAAGAAATCACACTATCACGTTTGAATTCCATCATGAATAATTTTTTCTGGAAAATTTTCACAAAAATTTGCAATAAAATGAGCTGTCACTGGAATAATTTTAACAGTTGTCGGACGAGTGGCTTAGAAATGACAGCAGTCTGAAGTTGGTTGCAATTTGTTCATCTCACCCTGTAGTTTTCGTCAGAAATAGAAAGTATTGTGAGGGTACGAAAATAAAAAGGATTGGTCTGATATTAACCGCCAACGAACTTGATCTAAGTTTAATATAAATAATAGGATAGTTGGGACCAACTCGGATACGCCCCTCAATAATTATTGTTCCAAATAGCAGACAGTCATATTTATTCCCAGAAACAAGGGATACGTTGGCAAGCTGGAGTATATATTCGCCCATTTATGACTAATGTTGAATATTTTTTTATATTAAACGCCATCTATGTTTCAAAATATATATTTAATTTTTTAATTAGTGCAATTTTTATTTCAATTTAAATTTTATTTCAATGTAGTGTTGTTGTCAATGGCCATCTTAAAACTCTGCTTTATTGAAGATATACAAAGTTTGGACTAAATCGTATATTCTATTCAAGAGATATCGTGGACACTGATATATTTTCCTGAAATTTAGAACAGGCGGCGATCGTTATCATATACTTTAGCAGGGTCGGAGGAAAACTTCCTATAAATATTAGTTCTCAATCAAATTTATTCATATAAAAAAATTTACACATCGGGCGAAGATATTCTCGATATTGTACCATATCTTTTATGTGACATGCCCTCTATATTTCATTTTAGATTTCTCACATTACCGATGCTTTTCAAAGTCCTCGATTTTATTCGTTACGAAAAGAAGACAATTTTTTTATGTTTAAATTGCAGGAATTTCGTAGAGATCTTCTTCTATATGCCTATATGACCTTTGCCAAACGCCATCGGTTTTTCTATTAAAATATATGTGCCTGTAGATTTTACCAAGCGCCATCTGTATTTTAATTTGGTACTTTTAGATTACAATATAAATACTGAGATTTTTATAACTTAAGCTGAAACATAGGATTTCCTTAAAGTATTATTTTTTCAATTGAAAACATGCAATGTGAACTTTTATTTCCATTTGCAAACAAAACTTGCATATATAGAAGTTTGTTTTTGTCTTTTAAAACATTGCTTCTTCAAGAGAGTCTTAAAAAATCTACATAAGATGATGCCCCAGACTCTATGAACACTTGTGTCTCAAATGCACATTTATCATAAAATAAAACCAAGAAAATTATCACTGTAATTTTCTTGTCATATTTCATAAATACCGGCAAACTTTTAATAATGCCTGACAACAAACACACACATATGTATGTGACCACGCGTGTGTGCGAGTGCGCGAGCATCGATGACATAAAACTGAAAATGCATGAGCATCTTCATACGTACAACCATCTACATGATGAGCCCCCACTTCGCCGTTCAACCATCCGGCATAGCTGGAACTAGTATTTCGTCTACTTTTAATGAATAGCAGTCATCCGCTAGATGGAGGTAGGAAAACTGTATGCTGCCTCGGCTTACTCTTCCATCCATCGCCATTGCCATTATAGAAGAGTATGGGTGCGCTACATTTTATGCGTCCACAAGTGCAAATGGGAATGCCTGCCATAAATAAAAAAAAGCGCACGTATCAATGAAAAGCATCCGTCGCATCGTCATCACCGTCGCTGTTGTCGTCGTTGCCGTAGTATCATCAACATCAACACCATCCACGTTGCAGCAGCAGCATCAACACCAGCAACCTAATATGATGGCACACAACCCGGTATTGTCGACTTATAAGTCGAAATGTAGCAGTAATTGGCTTGACCTAAATTTACATGATTGAATTCTATATATTATTGTTGTTTTTGTTTGCTATTGTTGTTGCTGCTGCTGCATCGCAATACTTCCAGTCTTGCATATGAAACTTATGTTTGCGCTATTATTTTGTGTTCTTCGCAACTTTTGTTTTTACCCCCATTCATAGGTAGAACTGTAAATTATTGGAGAGAAATATTTTTTCGAATGGGGAGAGAATGTTTTAACACGTTAATAGTCCGACCAAAAATATATCAAAAAATATAACAGAGTGAGGAGATGAATTTCTAACGGATTGCGAGATCTTATTCGTCTAGATCGTATCTAGCTCGGGTTCAAAGAACCAAAAAAATCCTCTTTCATATACGTACACGGAAAAATTGTAAAATGGGAAGATTTCACAAACGAGTACAAATATGACAACACCTTTACGCGGTAAGGACTTTCAATATTCATTGGTAACAGTGTCATTGAAAATTCTTGTATTCTAGTATATAGGGTGAAATAAAAAAACTGCAACATATTCAAATGCCATAAACTTATCAATTTTCTGTCATAGGATCTAGTAACCTTTAGGAACTTCAAATACGAAATTTGAAACAACTCCGGTGAATGATGTCCCAAAAATCATCAAAATACCGAATATAGGGAGATACCATTATATGGAGCCTACAGGGTTAGATAAAAAAACCGCGACAAAGTCAAACGCCATAATTTTTATTATTATTAGTTTTTTTAAATTTTATTGAATGAAAGCAAAAAATATCGGAAATAGCATCAAATTTTAGAATAAGTTTAGATTTGTTCGAATTGGTCACCGTCACACGCTGCCCGAATGTTGCTCTGCGGTATTTTGGCCCATTGCGGGCGAAGCGCTTGCTTGAGGTGATCGACACTTTGATATTTTTTAGTGCCAACCATGCTTTCCAAAATACTCAAGACACAATAGTCCAACATATTGGTATCCGCAGATTTTGGTAGCCATTGTGCGCTGGAAATGAAGCGAGGAACCTCATTTTGTAACTTGGGGTCTTGGGTGGCGCGTGCTGAGTGCGATGGTGCTGCGTCCTGTTGGAATGTCCAAGGTCTGCGGCTTAAATACACCCTCCAGAATATTTTCGCGATAACATTCGGCATTTATTCTGATGCCACGGTCGATTAATATGAGTGGAGAGCGACCATCGGCAGTTATGGCGGCCCACACCATCACCAGGGTCGGCGCTTGAGTTCTTGTGGCCAACCCAAAGTACATATTTCAGCTGACCTCTTTCGCAAGTAAACACGATAATTTTTTGTGTTTACAAACTTCTGGACAACGAATTTGGTTTTCTCCGATGGGAAGGAAAACCAAATTCTGCAGTTCACCAGCAACTCTTTAGCTCTTTTGAGTCTATTTTCTTTATGTTGCGGTGTAAGTTCTTACACTTTTTGGAATTTCAATGGCTTTACACCGAGCTCGTTTTTAAATATTTGCCGAATGAAATATTGCGATATGTTCAGCTCACGAGCCATTTTTCGGTCACTTCGACGCGGGGTTCGATCAAGTCAAGTTCTTTACATTTCGAACCATTTCTGCTGCTGTTGCTGTTTTCTTCCATTCACTTCCTTGACGTCGGGCTACGCTACCAGTATCACTGCAACGAGCGATGGTACCATACACAAAAGATTTATTCACATTTTAATACTGGAGTGCTCTAACGATAGTCACTTGTGGTTTTCCAGCCAAATATAAAGAAATCTCTCTATCACGCTTGAATTCCATCACTAATAACATTTTTTCTGGAAAATTCTCACGAAAATGTTTTTGTGCGCTTGTAAACAATATAATAAGTTGTCGGACGAGTGGCTTAGAAATGACAGCAATCTGAAGTTGCTTGCAGTTTTTTTCATCTCACCCTGTATATTTATACCCTACGCCACAAGGTGGTCTTTATGCAAAAAATTTAGTAGAAATCGATTCAAAGGAGGATATTCTTCTCATATTTTACTTTCTTTGGACTCTCTATTTTAACTATAACACAAATTAACAAATTCCCCTTAAAAACTTTTAATTGTTATACGAAACTGCACTTAATATACAAAGAGGTGTAGGGTATCATAAATTGGGACCAATCCGACATTAAGAACATATTGGTTTTATTAGGACTATCTATAATAGACCGTTGTATGATAACAATTTTTAATAAGGGATTAAAGAAACATTCTCTGTCTTATATAAGTTTTCTGGAACTCATTCGCTTCAAAACTTTTTTGGTTTATTAAATTCTACAAAATTGTACCTGCCCCCCAAGTAGCTATTCCCAATTTTTAACATTCGACCATGTATTTTCATTTTCTAAACCATTCCATGAAATGTATCCTCCTCTTGTCGCCTCCTGTCTCACTTATTGACTTCGAATGTCATAACTTAGCGATAAACTGATTTTATTAAGAGGAGCATTTCGTTGAAGTGATATGGATGGTATGGCACATGTGACTCAATTTACCAAGCCATGGTACGGTAAGTGTGTGCAATCATTATAAAGATTTACAACAACTTCTAGAATATTGAGAATGAAAAAATAGGACACCAACCGTAGCTACACCCCACCAACCACCTACAGTAATAAAAGTAATTAAGTAAAGTAGGAACGATAGGAAAAATAAACCTTCTTACAATATAATTATATTTTGTAGTGACAACAACAAAAAAGTGAAGAAACGGAAACATGTCAACAATAAATGCGATTTGTCGTACATTACTTTTCCTACCATCAGAAAAATTGAGGACAGTTTAAATGGTTTTTAAATTTTTTAAATCATGTTTAGAATGGGCGACACTTGTATAAATAGTTATAAAATAGTTATACACACCGATGAGTGTAACCCAAATTCATTAAAAATGTAATTAGTTTTAACCTCATTTGTGTTTATTCAATAAACAATTTCCTTGCAGTTGGACTACTTTTTGTTTGGACTAAATAAACTAATATTATTATTTTGTACTAAATACTAGAGTAATTACGTGCAGCGTGTTATTTAAGGTTGCCATTCTAAATAGGGGCCCACAAATGACAAATGAAAAATAAATAATAAATACTGTGTATGAAAATGCGAAAATGCATTTTTTGTGTTGTATTTTAAATTTATTCGAAGTTATGGAACTTCTTTTTTTATGATTTATATTCTAAAAATAAAAAATAAAGAACGAAGATCATTTACTCAAATGAAGATCTAACACGAGCATCTTAGATGTGTTGACAGACATAGAATCCTTATTTTTTATAAACAATGTTCAAAAAATAGTTACATCTTAAGAAAAATTTCATAATATAATGCATTTATTAACAAATATTATGAACATTTTAGGAATGAATTTAAAAAAATAGAGCAGTTTTTGAAAAACATTTATAAAATGTGACAATTTACAAAGTAAAATTAAAGCAGAAATGGTTCGAAAAGTAATGAAGCGACTTAATATTGAAAAATTACCTCGGGGTAAAGCCATTGAAATTCCAAAAAGTGCAAGAACTTACACCACAACAGAACGAAAATAAACTCAAAAGAGCTAAAGAGTTTCGTCGCTTGGCCGAAAGTGGTGAACTGCCGAATTTTGTTCTCTCCGATGAGAAAACATTCCTTGTCCAGCAGTTTGTATACAAACAAAATGATCGTGTTTACTTGCCAAAGAGGTCAGCTGAAAATCATGTTTAGAATGGGCGACACTTGTATAAATAGTTATAAAATAGTTATACACACCGATGAGTGTAACCCAAATTCATTAAAAATGTAATTAGTTTTAACCTCATTTGTGTTTATTCAATAAACAATTTCCTTGCATTTGGACTACTTTTTGTTTGGACTAAATAAACTAATATTATTATTTTGTACTAAATACTAGAGTAATTACGTGCAGCGTGTTATTTAAGGTTGGCCACCGGAACTCAAGCGCCGGACATGGTGATGATGTGGGCCGCCGTAACAACCGATGATCGCCCTCCGCTCGTACTAATCGACCGTGTCATCAGAATAAATGCCGAATATCATTGCGAAAATATTCTGGAAGGTGTATTAAAGCCTTGGGCACGTAAACATTTTGGAAGCAGACCATTCACATTCCAAGAGGACTCAGCACCATCGCCCTCGGCACGCGCCATCCCAGAATTGTTATAAAATGAGGTTCCTCGCTTCATTTCCAGCGCACAATGGCCACCAAAATCTCCGGATATCAATCCTATTGGACTATTGTGTCTAGAGTATTTTGGAAAGCAAGGTTGGCACTAAAAAATACCAAAGTGTCGATCACCTCAAGCAAGAGCTTCGCCGGGAATGGGCCAAAATACCGTAGCGCAAGATTTGGGCAGTGTGTGACGGTTTCATTGGCCGTTTGAAGGTCATAATTCGTGCCAAAGTTGACCAATTCGAACAAATCTAAACTTATTCTATAATTTGATGCTATTTCCGACATTTTTTGCTTTCATTTAATAAAATTAAAAAAAGTGTAAAAATTGTGGCGTTTGACTTTGTAACAGTTTTTTTATCTCACCCTGTATTTTGTGGACCCTCGTAATGGGCACTTTTTCCACTTGTTAGGGTTTTTATTAAAAATCTGGGTCCAAAAACCTATGAGTATCCTCTTGTTAGCTTGGTATTTTCAAAAGCATTCATTGGCCATACCGGCTAGGTTGATACGGATCATTGACCCGGGTTTTCGGTTTCAATAACTAGATGCACAGGTCTGTCCAATAAAAAGGGACCAAAATTAGCCCAGTCTTCTAGTATCATATGCCACAAAGGCATAACATTTAATATAATCATAAAATGTTGTTGTTGTAAAATGGTCAGTCTTAATCCCATCATTGTTGTTTTTATAAAAACAAATGGAGAACGATGCTAAATTATTCCCCGATTTTTCTCAACTATCGACATTTTGCTATTTCCATCAACCATCTTTCTAGAGTGAAGATGGAAGATATGTATCGGCCCACTCCTTATTGTATCTACCAACACAAAAAGTGAAACTTTTAAAAATTTGAAAATAATCTACCGATTCTTTTCAAATACTGCTCATATTTATATTTTTGTCAATATAAGAACGTGAAAATGGGACACATCGTTCAAACAGAGATAAGAGCGTAGTCCGAAAATCGTTATATTTTATTACGCTTAAATCAAGTGCAAACATGGATAATATCTGTCGAAACCTTTTCGAAACATCCCCACAAAAGGTAAACATTCTGAAAAAAGTTTACTTTCACTAAATGGTAAATACCATATGATTTTGTTAAAAATTCGGCTATCTCAAAATATCTACTCATATTATATCTAGAGTAACGTATCGGTCACTTCTTCTGGTACCTCTTCAAGAAAAATCAACAATTTTGAAAAATCATAGTTTACAAATCAGCCAAAAAATTTGGGGTCTGGCTAAAGGCAAATAGCAAACTTTTTCGTATCCCGCGGGAATCCTAAATTTCAATTTCTAAAATTAAGACGCAAATTTTTATAAAGAGAAATTTCTATAGGAAATTTTACACCATTCGAATGGTGGCAACAATTTGTCAAGCTGTCAACAAATATAAAGTGTTAACAATATTATTTACAATAAGACGTAATATTTTAATTTAAAATGCCACAATACAATATCAATATGTGGCAGGTGTAAAATTGAAATGATACTTGAGATTCATACAAATGCAATAGAAAATAGTTCAGTTTTTCAAAAAGACCGCGCACACAAAACACAATTTCATTTGAATAAAAAAAATGAGAAACGAAGACAAGCAAACCAAACAAACAATAAAAAGTTATTAAAACAAGCTGTAATCGAAACAAGTTCAATGATTTGATGAAAACTTGTAACAATCCGATCCGATTTCAAACACTTGGCTGGCGCGTTAGGTATTGCAGTTATACAAAGTCAAGTATTACACAGGGGAAAAGTTTGCTGCACAGTGGGAAGATATAGAAGAACTTTTTCTAATAAAACAATAAAAGAAAGTGTTTAATTTTTCCCTGAAAAAACGCACTCGTAGTTTCGATGTGATTTGATTGAGTTATTATACCCCCACTATTCTATGTAAGGTATATTAACTTTGTCATTCGTCTATCTGTGTTTCTGTCCGTCTATGTGTCTGTCTGTTGTAATCACGCCATCTTTCGAACGAACTGAGGTAGAAGGCTAAAATTTTGCACAATGTGTATTTTGCCAGTAGTACAAGGTGAGTTAAAAAAACTGCAACAAACTCAAAGCGATAATTTTTAATTTTTTTTTAAATTTTATTGAATGAAAGCAAAAAATGTCGGAAATAGCATCACATTTTACAATAAGTTTAGATTTGTTCGAATTGGTCACCTGTGGCACGAATTATGACTTCAAACGGCCAATGAAATCGTCACACGCTGTCCGAATGTTGCCCTGCGTTATTTTGGCCCATTCACGTCGAAGCGCTTGTGCCAACCTTTTTTTTAGTGCCAACCTTGCTTTCCAAAATACTCCAGACACAATAGTCCAACGGATTGGTATCTGTAGATTTTGGTGGCCATTGTGCACTGGAAATGAGGCGAGGAACCTTATTTTGTAGCCATTCTTGGGTGGCGCGTGCTGAGTGCGATGATGCCGAGTCCTGTTGGAATGTCCAAGGTCTGCGGCCAAAATGTTTGAGTACCCAAGGTTTTAATACACCCTCCAGAATATTTTCGCGATAATATTCGGCATTTATTCTGATGCCACGGTCGATTAATACGAGCGGCGAACGACCATCGGCTGTAATGGCGGCCTACACCATCACCATGGCCGGCGCTTGAGTTCTGGTGGCCAATCGAAGGAGCACATTTTCATCTGACCTCATTGGCAAGTAAACACGATAATTTTGTTTGTTTACAGATTGCTTGACAACGGAGAAATCCAAATTCGGCAGTTCACCACTTTCGGCCAAGCGAAGCAACTCTTTAACCCTTTTCAGTCTATTTTCTTTCTGTTGCGGTGGAAGTTCTTGCACTTTTTGGAATTTCAACGGCAACGAGCTAATTTTTCAATATTTGCCGAATGGAATATTGCGATATGTCCAGCTCACGAGCCATTTTTCGGCCACTGCGACGCGGTTTTCGATTTTCGACAATTCGCTTCTTAACTTTTCGAACCATTTCTGCTGATGTTGCTGTTTTCTTCCGTCCACTTCCTTGACGTCGGGCCACCCTACCAGTATCACGGTACCGACCGATGGTACGAGACACAAAAAATTTATTTACATTTAAATGCTGGAATGTTCTATCGATAGCCAATTGTGGTTTTCCAGCCAAATATAAAGAAATATCACTATTACACTTGAATTCCATCACGAATAACTTTTTTTCTGGAAAATTCTCACCAAAATTCTTTTCTACGCTTGTAAACAATATAATGAGCTGCCATTGGAATAATTTTAACAGCTGTCGGACGAGTGGCTTAGAATTGACCGCAGTCTAAAGTTGGTTGCAGTTTTTGCATCTCACCCTGTAATTAAGTTCGTAAATGGGCCATGTCCGTTTTCATATAGCCCTGGTCCGTGTTTTGATGATTTTAGCAGCAATGTTAACCGGAATTGTTTCAAATTTTGTAGTTGGGTTCCAAAGCCTGTGACAAAAAAGTACTTATGAAGGAAAACGTCTTCGTATTGCCTCCATATAAGGGGTTGCATTTGAAAAGTAAGGGATTTTTTTTTAAATTTTCAAGTTCCTTCAAAATGGTTGAGGATATTAAAAATTCGGCCCTGTCGAACTTAACTTTTTTTACTTGTTTTAATGTTATTTTATTAAATATGCCATCCTTGTGGTTCTAACCTTTGTTGGATTTAACTGCAACAATTTTATTTATTCCATGTTCCAAAAAAATTCTAAAGACTTCATTGAAAAAGACAAAGACACAATAAAAAAAGTAGGGGAATACTTATAATTTTAGTAATGTTTGCTGAAATGCAACACAAATAAAATGTTCAACAACGGGCTGTAAGCCAGAGATCAGTAGCAGAGAGCACACACTCACCGCACCGATCGACATTTTCATCATCATAATTAACAGGAGCACCACCATTCCAACTGGCACAATTCCCCTTTTCTTATACATCACTGCGCTTTCTTTCTTTTCTTCCCAGTTTGCCTCCTTTGGACCGCCTTCTGTTTTCGGTGTAATTACTCTTCAAGTAATTGCTAGCAGGTTAAATGAGACTTGAAAGCATATTTTATAATGCAATGATGATGATCAGGTGCTTGCCACGAACAGAATAAAAAACAAAAATATCGAAGAATGAAAAAAACTTGTTTATCTGCCGTTTTTTTAATTTCAATAATTTAATATACATTAACAAGACATTTTAAAGAAACGTTAACATAATTACTGACACATGAACGGGTTGTTGAAAATAAGTCTTTAATTTTGGTTTTGTAATGTGGACAGGTTTGATTAGGAAGACAAGTTCATTGATACTACTTTGTTGATTCATTTATTCCGTAAGTAATGTGCCACATATTTGATAGAAAAATGCAGAGATGCATCAGATTTTTTAACAATGTTAGTGTATAATGTTTTTTTAGGTTTTTAATCGATCTTCATTTAATCGAATTTCAAAATAACTACTAATTTGGAGACATGCTCTTGTAAAATAATGGATTGGTAACCTGAATTGTAATGACTTTTTTTTTTTTTTTTTGATTACAAGCTATTTGTCGTACTTTTGATAGCATCAAGATTAATTGTCTTTTTATATCCTAAATCACACTGTGGTACAGGTTAAAATTTTAGTGCATTTGTTTGTAATATGCAAAATGAATAGGCATAGGCCTATAGTTCTGTTTGATGTTCTACATAGAATTTTTGTAAGCGAGCTACAGATCGCATTTATTGTCAACAATTCATTCGTTTATCCTAGGACGGACTTTTTTAAAATTTCCTATTGTTGTCCGATTTTGCTTCCAAACGATTTCACTTTTTTTTTATCATATTTAAAATTTGTACACCATTTGTCTCATACGACGGCAGTATTCTGTCTTGAAGTAATTTTATGAATTTCGGTAAAAGTCAGTTAAGATAAAGCTACAACTCAAAGCAGCAAAACAATGATATTTGACACAAGGTATAAGATATGGAATTACTTTTTCCGAAAATTGTCGAAACCGGTTAAGATTTAGATATATAGCTCCCAAATATATTTAAGCCTTCTCAAAGAGATGATATTCACTCTACAGCAATGATATTTGCTACTAGAGGTCATATAGGGTTCGCCATCTAACGTTTTAAATCAACTATTGCTTATTTCGTGAATGGTAACACTTATGCTTTTTGCTGGACGAATATGGGAAATATTGTTATATTATTTTGCAATTCATGGAAATATTGTTGAATATGTGAAAAAATTGCTTCCGGATTTTGAAAAATAAGAAGCACCGTCAGTATCAGTTCTACTGGTACACGAGTTAAAACCAACTGACTGATTTCGATTCGCTAAGTAGACCTACGTTCTACGTACTGCGATCTTTTCAGATGACACTCACTTGGCGAGAATGCATTTAAGGCACATAAAACCTGCACGAATTAATTGAAAACCCATGCACCCAAAACGAGTCACAGTTAATCGTAGCCTCAATTAAATTGTTATGTAGTTTTTTTGCTGTTAGTCTTGTACCATTGCAAAATCGTGGTGGGTATATGTTTCTTCATAAAATAATATCCAAATCTAAAGCGATTTCAATATAATTTGACAAAATGTATTTTTAGACCAAATTCCGTCACACATTCTAAACTTCATTGAAATTTGACATACATAGGGAGGTTGCTGCATCAAATATGTGAAATCAACCGAATATATATACAAGAGCTATATCCGAATCTGAAACAATTTTAAAATAAAATTAATTTTTGTGCCAAATTCCGTTACACATTCCAAATTTGATAGTTATCATTTATGACCGATCAATAGATATGGCATTCAAAATCTAAATTTTTTGGATGTACTTCCAAGTGGAATTTCAAAAATGTACATAGCCTATGTTACATTCGAGTAATATTGTAATATTTTGATACTTGCAGGAAAATCTGTTTAGCGGATTTTCGAATCGAACGTACAAACATTTCCCACTTTTATAGATGTAGATATTTTTTGTCTGCGTCATTTTAGACCTGATGTATGTTTCAGCTAAATTCGATTCAGAACATTTTGAGTCGATTTTAAAAAATTTCTATGTGCGAAGATCAATACGTTTTGTTTGCTCGTTGTACAATACTTAGTACAAGGTCACCTTCCATCAAAATCTTCCTTAAAAGGATTAAATTTAGAAAAATATCCTAAAAATTGATTTTGTGGTATGCACGTACTAAGAAATAAAACAGTGGTATAATAAAAGCAAAAAATGAGTACTTGATTCTAGCATATTTTACTCTTCCTTGAAAACAAACAACAACTACATAGAAAAATAGAGTATACTCAATTTTTTCTTAATCACATGAGTACTCCCACTCGAGTTCGAGTAAGGAGTGAAACTCACTTTCATAGCTATGATCAACATTAATGTGCGCCCATCAGTAATTTTTGGCATCAAAATTATAAAAATAGACAAAAATGGCACGAACGATGCTAAAATTAATATGCTGTTTGGAAAACAGAAAATTGGTATCAAACCAGGCACAAATTATATGAAAAGTACAGGTTTTATACGGGAACTTTTTGGCCAAAATAAAACAACTAAAAAACTTAAAGAATTTCGTTCGACCCGAAAGTATTATCCCTATGAGGAACAATTAAATAGAACTTGGGTAAACGATACATGTATCGTCCATGTATCGTCCAACCTGGACATACAAATATTACATTGTGCGAAGTTAAAAATATTGGGATGCGCATTTTATGGAGAAAACCGAAGTTCCAATATAATCGGGAAATCCCTTAACTTTCTATAATATATATGATGTCTGTAAATTTATGACTGTTAGCACAGGGTTGCCCATATTCGACGGACCCATCTGGCAACGCCATAACTTTTGACAGAGATGTCACATCGCTTAATGACATACCGCGTTTGAAGCGTCAGTCCAAGCAGAGTTTTACCATGGACCAATACACGCCAGGCGAGCGCTCTGAAATAGTTGAAATTTACAAGAAGTCAATTGTGAAAACTCAACGTGCTTTTACAACATTAAAAAATGTGAGAAGTGCGCCTTCTAAGAACACCATTAAGCGTTTATACGAAAAATTTTCGACTGGTAAGGCTCTTTCTAATCCGAAGAGGCCATATAAAAGTCGAGCAAGGCGATCGGCCGAGAATATCGCTGCCGTATGAGCCAGTGTTGAGAGGTCCCCAAGAACATACCAAAAACGCCGTTCTCAGCAGTTGGGAATGGCTCGGTCCACTTTACAACGGATTATTCGCATTGATTTGCATTTGTTCCCGTACAAAATTCAATTGACGCAAAGAATGTTGCCTGCGGACAAGCCTCGTCGATTGGAATGGGCCCAAAGGTCCGTCGAATATGGGCAACCCTGTATAGCACTAGTTCGAAGAACACCACCAGGAGATGATAGTGAAATATTTGGATATACAAAATTTGGAGAAACTCAGAGATTTGTATCGATTTTATCTAAATTTGTAACTAATATAAGCCGGATGTAATTATTACTTCATGAGAATTTTCAACCAAACCGTTTATTAGATACTTTGACTGTTTGTGGACTGACTACAAAAACGAGCCAAAAAGACACCGATAGATTTTAAATACCTTGAAATTATTTCCATCAAAAATATATGAAGATGACAAGAACACATTTTGCTCACCATTCGGCAGGAAATGTGGCCAGGATTCTCCAAACAGCAAAAATAGGTAAAGAACATTATAAAGTCCTTTGCCAAAACATTAATCTATTGAAAATGTTATTGTAACTCGGTTATGATTTGAAATTGACTATTTACATATTTTCCGGCTGTAAAGTGTAGCTTAGAGTTTACAAACACCCAAAATTAGTCTGTTTCGCCATATGAGGCTTATGTCACAACATGCACACATCTTATGGATCATTTTCATTGGGTGATTCTTCATCGGTTTTCAAATGGTTCTGACAAATTCGAAATACCAAATGTTGGAAGGTAACCCGAATATGGATTTTACTAATAAAGAAAAATTGATGGCGTAGATCAAATAACAATTATTTACTTGCGTCTAAAACCCCCCATAACATTAAAAATCTTAAGGAATGGATTCGCATTACTGGTAAAAAAGCTTTGGGGAAGCCACCACGCTACATATATTTATTGCCTCAACAAACCTACAACTTTGATAAAAATTCTACATTATTTAATTTTTATGCAGTTGCATATTTACACAATTCTAATAAATTATTCATGTCTGGGTGTACATGATATGTTCTATAGATTTCATAAGAAGTGGTTGCTCAACAATTCTTGTTGGCAACTTTACAAATAAATTTTAAATATTTTCTCACAAAGAATAGAAAATATTTTCACCAACCCAAAGCACAAACTGCATGCCCTAAAAATTTGAAGGTATTTTTCATGCAAAATATTTGTCACCTTCACATTTCTGGCGTGTTAGGCATGTTCAAATGCCCTTGAAAAACTAAGAAATATGTTTTTCTTTGCCATAAGCTGATTTGTCTATTTGCCCGCTTCTTAAAGAAGACATAGATAACTTGTTGATGGTACCACCTAAGCAGGCAGGCAGTGAATGCAGCCACTAAAATTGGTGTTAATTAATATAAAAATGATGATGTAAAAGCATGAGCAAAAACAACCTGCAAAAGGAAACTCGGACAAAAACAAATCCCCAGTTGCTACAGGTTTGTGTAGTTGAGCTATTGGCCCGGCCATTACCACCATCACCACCCAACACAAATGTTGTCAACATCATCATCACAAGACCCAGTCACAATTGTAATCGCAAAACGAAAAGAAATGAAATGCAAACAAAAAGCATGAAAAGAAAACAAAACAAAACGCGCAATGAATGCATTTGGCCTGGCCTAAAATTAGGCCGCCGCATTCATTGTAGTTGCAACTGGGCTGGTTGGCCGTCGTCGGGTGTTTAGCTCTGTCCTTTTGCTTGGGGTTTGTTTGCAGACGCCAAGTTTTAATAAAAATGTCGTTGAACTGCTCACATATTTGGCACCACAGACCACCGTCGTCATCGTTTCGTTTTATATATGTTTATAATAATTACAGAGATATACGAGCAGCCAATTGACCACCTCTGGCGTTCAGCTTGTCATCATCTGATTCGTGTATTGTTTACTGTTTTTTTTTTATTACGTATACATTATTATTTTATAAAAAAAATAAGTTTTGTTAATTTTCTTTTTTTATAACTTCATTAAAATACTCTTCCCGTCTGGCATTGACATAAAATTAAATGTTTTACGATTTTCTTGGATTTATTTTAAAAATGTAGTTAATTTTTATTTTTGTGCAAAAAAAACCAATTAAAAGAAACACGATTGAAATAAAAAATATTGACTAATTTGAATTTTTTTCCTTTTTTCTTTGCAGGTAATTAAAATTTAAATTTAAAGTAAAAAAGCAACGTTGACAGATCCATTAGAGGTAAGAGCCTTAATGTGAGCTGCAATTAATTGTGTACATTAATCAGGATGTTGTTATAAAGTTCAAGTTTATTACAACAAGTTCATCAGACTTGTAGCAGATAGCAATAAAAAGCTAATATGGAAACTTTTAGGAAAACTGTGGAAAGTCCTATTGAGAAACAATAATCGATTGCGTTCATAAGGAAGCTGGATTGGCCGGGTTGTGGAAATAATGGAAACTTAATATAAAAAAAACTTTGGGTGGCAAATAATGCCCGACTTCTAGGAATCTCAAAATCTGTCGGATACATTATATATTCAAAATTGTTTTGTAAAGTGGATTTTTAAATGGAAACCAAAATGATACTGTTAAAATACCGGTTTTAACGGTTGTAGCCGGTAATTTTACATTTTTATAATTCTACATAAACAATAAACTTTAAGACTTCAAAATTCCAAATAACAACTAATTCGTAAAAGGCCTTAAAAATGAACCAAAGAAGCAACACGAAATGTATTTTGGTGGAAAATTGTTGTAGAAATCTTCAAAATGTCGAACATTAAGAGATGCAGCTATATGAGGGATATAATGGACTCATTGTTATTTGAGAATCCAAATTGATATTTTTCATTTAAAATCTTCAAAATATTTTAGATCGGAACGTTAACTAAAAAAATAACAAACTTTGAAAATTCTGTTGGAAAATGTGGCTAAATTTTATTTAAGAAAAACGTAGACATGTACTGCAACCAACTTCAGGCAGCGTAGGAAGAAAACAGCAACATTAGGAGAAATGGTTCGAAAAGTAAAGAAACACTTGATCGAAACCCACGCCTCAGTGCCCGAAGAATGGCTCCTGAGCTGAACATATCGCAATATTCCTGTCGGCAAATATTGAAAAATGAGCTCGGGGTCAAGCAATTGAAATTCCAAAAAGTGCAAGAACTTACACCGCAACAGAAAGAAAATAGACTCAAAAGAGCTAAAGAGTTGCTTCGCTTGGCCGAAAGTGGTGAACTGCCGAATTTGGTTTTCTCTGATTAGAAAACATTCGCTTCATTTCCAGCGCACAATGGCTCCGGATACCAATCCGTTGGACTATTGTGTCCGGAGTATTTTGGAAACCTAGGTTGGCACTAAAAAATACCAAAGTGTCGATCAATTCAAACAACCGCTTAGACGGGAATGGGTCATTGGCCGTTTAAAGGCCATATTTCGGGCCGTACAAATCTAAACCTTTTTTAAAATTTGATGCTATTTCCTGCATTTTTTGCTTGGGATTACCCACCCCCGATATAGTCTCTTACAGTTGTATCAGGCAGTCACCCTAACCTTTTATAAGTACAGATATGTGCTAGACAGAGCATGTAAAAATTATTTTGTGATTGTACGTGTTTTTAATTAACCAAGCTAAATGAAATCAGTCGGTTTTGCCGAATGCTTCATGCCGTTAGCCAATGTTCGGTTATTAAAATATATTTGGAATTGCGTTATGATTATTCATACTGTTGACCCTTCATAAGAGAGGTTCCAAAGGAATGGACCAATTTGGATATTTTCCCTTTCGTATCTGACAAAAGTCTGATAAAAATATTAAAGCGTATCAGATTTGGATTTTATATTGACTACTGGCTTCCCTTTAAATTAGATATTTTATAATATTTCGAAAAGTTCGCGTTCTATGAGAGCTATAAGTATTTATATTTTGACCCATTGTGCGGCAGATACCAGAAGGAGTAGTCCGATATTGCCCATCTTCACAACACATCTGGTGTTGATGGAAGTATTGGCATGTGCCGAGTTTGAAAGTAATCGGATGCTGCTTTTGTGTTTTATGTGCTTAATGTTCATTCCAAATTTGACCGTTTGTAGGGAGGTACTAGACGAAGTGACCCGTTCAGTCCGTTCTTCATACCAGACCTTGTGTTCGTGGAAATATTGTAATGTGCGAAAATTGAAGATAATCGGACTCTTAGTTACGAGCTTCATTTTTACGAGCCTCGTGGTTATTCACAATTTTGACACTTTATGAGGGAGGTACCTGAAGGAGTGGACCGATATATTTTGTCTTCATTCGAAGACAATCATACTCTCACATCACATTTTATAAGAGTTATAATAATTAAAAATTTTGACACTCTGTGGGGGAGGTACCGGATGGAGTAGAGCGACATTGTCCTAGCACTGATGCAAATATACGGATTCGCAAAGTTGGAGCAAAACCTAAAAATCTAACATCTAAATTGGTATACAAATTTGTCGGATGGAAAATTTATTGAGGAAAGATAAATTTATACAACTGTAAGTTTTCCAATTTAGGAAATAATGTCTCAATATAGCATTTTATATTTATGTATTCCAATAATTCTAACGGTGTATTCAGAAAAATATACGACAGCACCTTCCTCATCCACTACTTGAAAACACACAGACATCCCGTGAGACTCTCTTTGCTTGCCGAACTGGATCAACTCTAAAGCTTATGTTTTTCTCAAGAAAATTATTTTATACAAAGATAGTAGTAGTAAAATGTGTTGTGTCCTAATTAGGAAGTTTTAAGTTTACAATTATGCTCTAAATAAGTTATGTTTTCCAATTTTAATATCCAATCCAGGCTCAGAGCATTAAATGGTCCTCTCCTCAGTTACTCATATGGACTTAACAACTTGTTTACTTTTTATTTCAAGTATTAATGTGTCACCCACAACAAAGTTTTTTTTTTTGTGTTTGGCTCACAATTATTTACACCACAACATTTTCCCTGCAACAACACCATCTGCTTCCTGCTCCCAATCTTTTGTTGTCTCGAATCAGAGAAAATGGAAATGCTTTTCCATTTTAGTGCACTCGTAACATATTCATTTCATTTTTTCGTCGTCTTCTCAAGAAACTCCATTCATTCATTCATCCATCTTCTCCTTTATTTTTTATGCCACAGCTAAAGCAAAGTCGTTCTACTCCAGTTTCTATAACAAATGCGGCAGTTAGTTGCAGTTGCATGCATCCATAAAATGGAGTAGCGCTTTTGAAATGCATGGAACCACACTTCCAACGTCCACTCTTTTTTGTTGTTTGTTTGCTCCGTTGGATATGTTGGATATTTACATACCATGGCGGTTATGGTTTGAAACTTTGCTTTTGTTGTTTCCTCGAAATCTTAAAGAAACTCACGTTGCTGCTTTTTGTCGTTTCTGGTTGCTCCAATTGTCTAAAGAATTGTGTTTGGTTTTTGTCGATATTTTTTTGACAACTTCCATGAGGAAAAGCAGCATGATGAATCGGAAAAAAAACGGAAAAGAAAAAGGTCAACAATCGGGTCACATGGCATGACAAGCGGAGAGTAAACAATAGGAGCTGTGTAACCTAAAGAAAAACAACACGATTATAGGCGCTTTTTCCTTTATAGATTTTTTTTTAACATTTTATGTTCAACATTAAGAAAATCCAAATCACAGTGGTTAATACCCATTACGAACTTCAAATACGAAATTTGTTACAATTGCGGTAAATAATGTCGCTAAAATCATTAAAATAACGAGTATCGGAAGGTATCGTTATATGGGAGCTATACGAAGACGTGGACCTGCATACACAAATTCATAGGCTGCAGTGCCCATTACGAACTTTAAATATGAAATTTGAAATAATTTCGGTAAATAGTGTCGCTAAAATCATTCAAATGCCGAAATTCGGGAGGTACCGTTATATGGGGGCTATACGAAAGCGTGGACCGACATCGTCCATTTACTAATTTCACCTGCCTACTTGTAAACTATGCATGTATGCTAAATTTTAGCCTTCAATCTCAATTTGTTCGAAAGCTAGCGTGATTACAACAGATAGACGGAGAGACACAGAAAATATATACTTTGAATGGTCCATTATGAATATTTTGATGAGTTACAAACTGAATGACAAAGCTAATATACCCTCCATAGAATGGTGGATGGTATGAAAATATAGGAGCAAGCCAGACACTTTTCTCATATGAATCCACTGTACAGCTATATTTTAATTTATATCTGCCGCCTTGGAGTTTTTCGAATGACACAAAATCACGGATTCCTCTAGCAACTGACCCAAGCATTTCTCATTGATGTGTTAAACAGCAGAACAGTCGATTCCACATAAATTGTATCAAAAAATTTCAAAAACTTGTTGTTAAACCCTCCAATATTATCTGAATCAGCTGAGGATTATTTCCAGAACGGCATCGATTCGGAACGAACTATTTCAAAATATTAAATAACAATAGCACTGAAAGGCTTAGACTTTTAAATTCTACTTTATTTTCATTTACCACTCAAAAAAAAATTGTTAGGATTTGCGTGCTTTGGAGGGAGAGTGAAATCCGCTCGAGCAGATTCTACTGTCGTTGCTTACTCTATTTTGAATATTTCGCCTCCCACTCTTATTTTTCAAACAGAAGTAACTCTCAAGATATCCCACATAAAACCAGGAGGTGATCTTATACAGAAAAATACACATGCATAGATATCCAACAACGGTATGACAAGAGCTAAAAAAGTGCTCGGCAAGACTAGAATCTGTTCGATTTTGGAAAATTTTGCTCCCACTCATAAACGAGGAAAATGTGCTTACTTATATTCGAGCGACATCGAAAAATTTGCCCGATTTTTTCTGCAACCTGGATAGCAGTCGCTCGAATTCCAGAGAGTTTCATTCTTTATAAAAATTCGAGCGAGTTTTTCGGAGGTCTGCTCCGAACTGTCCAAATTAGACCAATCGCCTGGTCATTAAATAGATGATAATTCCTATTGTAGGCCTTAAAAAAATTTTGATTTAGCAAAGAGAATAACTAAAGAAAAAATAAGGTTTTCCAATTACATTATTTTTTCTTTAGTTGTCCCGTGATTTACTTACACCAAATTGTCCTACATTCTTTCAAATATGCCAAATTTCGTTTATCCATAACTGACCGTAGTTGCAACTTAATTCGTTTTGAGTTTCAAATTCACTTTTCCTTACAATGACAATGGTCGTGATAGATTTCGGTAATTTAAAGTTGAGTATTTGGCCACACTTTTTTTGAATGGACCAAAAAATAACATTTACTTTTGGTTTCGGTTCAACGTCGTTTTCATTTCAGGTCACTTTAATGAAATCTATTTTTCTCTTTTATACTAAAAAAATATACACAATTTTTTAACATTTTTGTTTTTTTTTTGAAATTTTTAGTGATATTTCAAAGTAATGCTATGGAGTTTTTGAAATTGATAGTAATTTTTCAATTATTATTACTTTATTATGAATTTTGGTAATATTAATGAGTTTATCTTGATTGTAATTTGGACTGCCATTTATATTTCAATTGGGGGTCTCATTTTTTTCTAAATAAAAAAAATTCGTTGTACCAAAATTAATGGAATAGTATTTTTTATGTATTATAAATAAATGTACAGAATTAAGTCTATTGTCAAATGAGATTGTCTTCAATTGATTTTTATTGAAAAAAAAAAAAAAAACATAAAATCAATAAATCAGGAAAGGCAATGGAATTGTAAGTATACAGGGTGAGATAAAAAAACCAACCTCAGACTGCTGTAATTTCTAAGCCACTCGTCCGACAGCTGTTAAAATTATTACAGTGACAGCTCATTATATTGTTTACAAGCGTAAACTATTTTGGTGAGAATTTTCCAGAAAATTATTCGTGATGGAATTCAAACGTGGTAGTATGATTTCTTTATATTTGGCTGGAAAACCACAAGTGGATATCGTTAGAGCACTCGAGCATTTAAATGTAAATAAATCGTCTGTGTTTCATACCATCGCTCGTTACTGTGATACCGTGATGGAAGTGGAAGGAAGAAAACAGCAACATCAGCAGAAATGGTTCGAAAAGTAAAGAAGCGACTTGATCGAAACCCGCGTCGCAGTGGCCGAAAAATGGGTCGTGAGCTGGACATATCGCAATATTCCACTTGGCAAATATTGAAAAATGAGCTCGGGGCAAAGCCATTGAAATTCTAAAAAATTGGAAGAACTTACACCACAACAGAAAGAAAATATACTCAAAAGAGCTAAAGAGTTGCTTCGCTTGGCCGAAAGTGTTGAACTACCGAATTTGGTTTTCTCCGATGAGAAAACATTCGTTGTCCAGCACTTTGTAAACAAACAAAATGATCGTGTTTACTTGCCAAAGAGGTCAAATGAAAATGTGCACCTTCGGTTGGCCTCCAGACTCATGCGCCGGTCATGGTGATGGTGTGGCCGCCATAACAGCCGATGGTCGCTCTCCGCTCGTATTAATCGACCGTGGCATCAGAATAAATGCCGAATATTATCGCGAAAATATTCTGGACGGTATATTAAAGCCTTGGACACGCAAACATTTTGGCCGCAGACCTTGGACATTCCAACAGGACTCAGCACCATCGCACTCAGCACGCGCCACCCAAGAATGGCTACAAAATGAGGTTCCTCGCTTCATTTCATACAAAAGTGTCGCTTCGCCGGGAATAGGCAAAAATACCGCAGAGCAACATTCGGGCAGCGTATGACGGTTTCATTGGCCGTTTGAAGGCCATAATTCGTGCCAAAAGTGACCGATTCGAACAAATCTAAAATTATTCTAAAATTTGATGCTATTTCCGAAATTGTTTGCTTTTTTTAATAAATTAAAAAAAAAATTAAAAATTATGGCGTTTGACTTTGTTGCAGTTTTTTTATCTCACCCTATACTTGACCGCGTTATTTCCATTTTCCTAATTTTTACAAGTCTTCAAAATTCGAATAATTGTTCTTCCATCCATTTTATTACTCGTTTAGTTTAGTTAGATCCCACCATCGGTCGCTAAACACTCATCGGTGAGTAACTACTCAAACATGGCACTCATATCTTAAGTGCGCCGCAATTAATTGTCAGCCATTTATTTAATGTTCTTATTTTTTTAGCCACAAAACTCCGTAATTCAATATGGCTAAGTGACTCATTTAAAATTCAAATAAGCCGTTATGAAGTTTTCCTATTTTTTTTTCAATTTCATGTCGTTTCGGTTAACATTTAATTTGTCATTTGTTAAAGACCTTTGAAATGCCGTTGTCGCTTTTCCTTACCAGCGAACGGCAAAGATATCTAAATCGAAATATGTTTAAAACATTTAGCAGCTATCAATTCATAGCTAGTGGATATTTATTTTGCACAAAATGTGGGTCGAATGCAACAAATGAAAAACGAAAAACAAAGTTTGTAACTTGTATGTTTATGTAAAGCAAATACCAGCAAAGCTTGCAAACTCTTGCAGCAGAAACGGCGCAGGTTCTCCAATGGTCTTGTGGCCTGTAAGGAGATAAACTCCTAGACTCCAGTTTTTATTGGCCAAAACATTTGCTGTTATTGGCAATATTCGGTTGGTTTTTTATGCGACTTGTTGTTGCCGTTATTATGTTTGTGGTTGTTGTTGATTTTAAAATTTATGTGCCCGCGATTATCGTAGTGCGCCAATTAAAATCATGTTTATCTGAAATAAAATTAAGAGAAAAAAAAATGGTTTGCTGTTTCGGAACGTTTGTTTGGTTGTTTAATGTTGAGGTTGTTGGTCGTTTTGTTTTTTGGTTGCTATTGTTTCTTTATCATTTTTCTCATGAAAATTACTTTTTTTTATTATGTTTTTATTAATACGAAAGAGAAATAACAATTTCACAGTTTGCAAGTTAATTGTAAGGAAAGCAATTGTGCAAAATCAGGAAGCGGCACAGAAATCCTTTTAAAAATATTTATATAAAAATCCATGTTTAGAGGTCGGTATACCCATCAGAAGATATTTTTAAAAATATCCGCGGTTATAGCTCTTCTGGACCTACCAAAATACTCTTAAAAAGCCACGTTTTGATGTCTTTTCTCAAAATTATTAGAGTCAAAATCTGAAATATTCTTAAAAAATCCACGTTAAAGGTATGCTGAACCTACCATAATATTCTTAAAAAATCCACGTTAGAGGTATGCTGAACCTACCATAATATTCTTAAAAAATCCACGTTAGAGGTATGCTGAACCTACCATAATATTCTCAAAAAAATCACGTTAGAGGTATGCTGATCCTACCATAATATTCTTAAAAAAATCCACGTTAGAGGTATGCTTATCCTACCATAATATTCTTAAAAAAATACGCCTTTTGTTCCATTCGAAAATCTTCTTAAAAAAATCCCCGTCTTTTGGTCCATTTGAAAATATTCTTTGAAAAATCCACGTCTTTTGGTCCATTTGAAAATAATCTTAAAAAATCCATATCTATTGGTCCATTCGAAAATATTCTTAAAAAATCCACGTCTTTTGGTCCATTCGAAATATTTTTAAAAAATCCACGTCTTTTGGACCATTTGAAACCATTCTTAAAAAATCCACATCTTTTGGTCCATTCGAAAATATTATTAAAAAAATCCACGTCTTTTGGTCCATTCGAAAATATTCCTAAAATAATCCAAGTTAATCCAAGTCTTTTGGTCCATTCGAAAATACTCTTAAAAAGCTTTAAGTTCGGCCTGGCCGATCTTTGAATACCCACCATTAGGAACGATTTTGGCAATTTTCAAAAAAAAAGAAATAAAATCCGGTAAAAAGTTTGTTAAAATCTTAAAAATGCCGAATGTAGCCGTTATATTAGAGTCTATACGACGACGTGCATAAGCAACTTTTGTCATAAACCATTACAATACTTAAATGCGAAACTTGAATAAAAAAATTCTTTCAGTAATGTAGCAAAATACCGAATATCGAAAGGTATTGTATATGGGGGCTATACTAAAACGTGGACCTACATGACCCATTTTTAATACCAAAAGCCTCACATAAAATTTTATTAACCTACTTCATTTCGTTCGGAAGCTAGAGTGAGTGTGGGGTCTAAAATGTATATTTCGAGGTGTTACAAACGGAATGACAAACTTAATATACCCCCCATACTATAGTGGAGGGTATAAAAACCAACGTTTAGATGTCTGCTAGGCCTTCAAAAATATTCTTCATAAATCCTCTTTTAGAGATCAGTTGATCAGTTCTAAAAATATTCTTTAAAAAACTTACGTTTGGAATTCTGTTGATTTTTACAAAAATATTCTTAATAAATCGACGCTAGGAATTATATTGGTCTCTTCAAAAACATATGCATAAAATCCACGTTCAGAGAGAGGTATGTTGTCGATTCCAAAACATTTAAAATTGCACTTTTCCAAAAGATTTAAAAATAAACATAAAGCCCAAATGTTTAATAACTATTCGTTTTGTGGTCTGTTGATCCTTCAGAGATAATCTTAAAAATATCCGCGTTTAGAGGTCTTAAAAAATCATCGTTGGGTCTTCAAAAAATATTCATAAAAACTACGTTTAGAGGTTCGTCAGTTTTCTCATAATATTTTATTATAAAAATTCCGTTTATAGATCCAATAAAATATTCTTAAAAAATTTACGTTTGGCGATCTTTTGAAACTTCTAAAATTATTGTTTAAAAATCAAAAAATTCTTAAAAAAAAATATTTAAGCTTAGAGTTATGTTAGTGCTTTCAAAATATTCACTAAAATCCACTTTTAGAGATCTGTTGCAGTTTATTGAAAGAAGCAACCCAATATCTAATATCTCATATCTTTGTTCATGTCATTCTTCCACCAAATGCAACTCATTCCCGTCAACCTTCAAAACACTTCTGAATTAAAGAAAATCAGCTGTTCTTCGATATTAATACGATACGGCGATGTTCCCTTAAATTGTTTTCATGTTGCATTGATAGCTAAGGTCATTTGAATCACATTACACACATATGTGAGGGAGAAAGGCAACATGTACTTAGCTGTCAGCATATTTTGTACTAAACGAGGTATAGTTGCTTAATTGTGGAAATGTGTCATTGAAGTTTCCCTCTCTGCGTACGTTTCTTTATATATTTACCCATTTTTATCCCCTTAACCATATCATTTGATACGACCAAATCGTGCCTCATCGAAATAACGGTTTTAGACCCTAGGTCTCTTTAGACCAAATCAGTTTCAGGACATATAGAGTCGATCTAGGGATGTCCGTCCGTCTGTCTGCCTGGCTTGCTGGCTTATGCGCACGATAACTCTCGAAGGGAGTATCCAATTTGGTCCAAACTTGGTACATCGTGGTACTTTTATAAAATGAAACCGGTTCATTGATACAACGAAGCCTTTTTCTTTCAGTGTTGGATCGAGTTGGGAGTTGGGCAAAATCGGTCCACTCCTACTGGTACCTCCCCCAAATTGTTGAAAAATTTCAAAGAAAATAATTTAGCTCATAAAAATGAAACGCCACGACCAATTTTGCTCAAACTTGGCAAATCAGAATATTTTTTCAGTGCTGGATCAGGTGCGAAAATGGGCAATATTGGCCCACTCCATCATTCCTATAAGGTGTCAAAATTTTGAATAACAAAATATAAAATTTGTACAACCAGCTTAGCAGGTTATTTTTGGTTTATGTTAAGATATTTGCTAAAATGTTGACTTGTTGTTCTTCTTAGGGGTCATTGGCATGTAATTCTTCACAGCGACATGACATGGATATCGTTCATGGATACTATATTCAAGTAACCTACCCTTCAGACGTTATAATAATTTCATAAATAATAAATACCTTTATCCCACAAATAATGGCAGATGCATGCCCTCTAATTTACCAGGAAGCTTAAAAATAATAGGCCACTCTTATGAAATTTACAATAAAACGAACGGAGAGCGACCATCGACTATTATGGCGGCCCAAACCATCACCATGGCCGGTTCTTGAGTTCTGGTGGCCAATTGAAGGTGCACATTTTCAGCTGACCTCTTTGGCAAGTAAACACGATCATTTTGTTTGTCTACAAACTGCTTGGCAACGAATGTCTTCTCATCGGAGAAAACTAAATTCGGCAGTTTGCCAATTTCGGCCAAGCGAAGCAACTCTTTAGCTCTTTTGAATCCATTTTTTTCTGTCGTAACACTTTTTGAAATTTTAATGGTTTTACCCCGAGCTAATTTTTCAATATTTGCCGAATGGAATATAGCGATATGTTCAGCTAACGAGCCATTTTTCGGCCACTGCGACGGGGATTTCGAACAAGTAGCTTCTTTGTTTTTCGAACCATTTCTGCTGATGTTGCTATTTTCTTTCGTCCACTTCCTTGACGTCGGGCTACGCTACCAGTATGACGGTAACGAACGATGGTACGAGACAAAAAATTTATTCACATTTAAATGCTGGAGTGCTCTAACGATAGCCACTTGTGGGTTTCCCGCCAAATTTAAAGAAATCTCGCCTGAATTCCATCACGAATAACTTGTTTTCTAGAAATTTCTCACCAAAATTCTTTTCTACGCTGGTAAACAATATAATGAGCTGTCATTAGAATAATTTTAACAGCTGTCGGACGAGTGGCTTGGAAATGACAGCAGTCTGAAGTTGGTTGCAGTTTTTTCATCTTAACCTGTATTTTGTTCCTATTAGCACTTTTCGTACTCCTCAAGTTCGAATTTCTAAAAACCCAGACTAATCAGTTATCCGCGCCACTTATCATCAGTAAACATCCTGAAATTTAAAAAAACAACAAAATGTATATTCATCAGTGAGGCCTCGTTATTTTATACCCTTCTCTACAACACCTAGGCCAACATTTTCGAACGGAAGCAGACGCACAATATTACAATATTTGGTACTTTTATGGCGATTTTCCAAAAATCTCAACTTATGCCTATCATCAATAGCGAAATTCCCAATTTTCCAGCTCCTATTATATCATATTCCTTTTAGAATTTTTTTTATCTTGAAAATACTGCTTTCTAAAATCTCTCTTCCTTTACACCTATGGTGACCTTCCTGCAAATTTAAAACCTTCTAGCCCTTCAATGTCAATGTTGTACTCTATTGCAGATGTTAGTATATTTTGTTCCCTTAAACATCGATTTTCTTAAAATCCCAGTCCATAAATATCATTTAAATGTTCAAAATTGTAGCCCTTCCCGAAAGTAAAAGTTCGAAATTCCAACAATCCATCCACAGTCTCCTCGAAACTAAGATTGATGCCATATTTACTAATTTCAAATTTCAAGACTTCTGTTGAATCTTTATGTACTATTTAGTAGGACTTCCTTAAAATAAAGCCTTCTCTCACCCCGACACAAAATTTCAGGATTATAGCTTCAGCCGTACGCCAAAGCGTCGGTAAGAAAATCAATTAGTTTCCTTGATATTTTATTAATACAGTTTGAGATGAAACGCGGCACTCGTGCTGCACCAGATTTCAGACACAAATTATCAGACTATCCTAAGAGTCAAAAATTTGTAAATTTAAAGGCAACAAACAATTTACCCAAATGTTCATTTCAACTTCTGTTACACCACCCACACCCTTCTCTTGTTGTTGTTGTTTTCGTTGTCAGCTAGTCAATATGTCAGACATCTTATGTTCCATTATTGCTCATTATTAAGTGCATCGCAAAAGCCATTAGTCGTTGCATTTTTGTAGTTGATCATCGGTGTATGAATTTAATGAAGCTGTCAGGGCCAACAATGAATAATTCTGACACGTCAGATTCGTCTGTCCAAGTCAGCCAACCATAATGCACATGGTTTAGCCTCTCAGTGTGTGTGTGTGTGAACTTTTGTGGGGGGTTTTCCTTCATTTCGTTCGTCCGTTCATTCGTTTTATTGCATTGCGTTCAGAATGTAATGCGTGATTGGTCACGGTATGATTTAATGCTTTTATTTTTACTTTTTTATTTCTTTCTTTGCAAACAAAACTGTGTTTCCTTTGTTTTTCCGGCTTTAGTTATAGTTTTTCTTGTTGTGCTTCTTTTGGTTTGGGAAATGATGAAGCACACCATCGTCGAAGTGATGGATGTATGAACTCAGAATTGAAGGATGGAATGCATTATTTTTCAACGTTGTTGTTGTTGTTTCTACTCGTTTGATGTCTTTGTTCCCAAAGTGTAAGGTGTGAATCTAGAGGCTCTCTTTGTTGTTGTTGCTGTTGTTTTGATGTGGAGGTGGTGGTGTTTTTGTTATTGCCGGTGTTTGATGTTTATGCCCCCATAATAATAATGGATCAAATGCTCGGAACATATATGTGGGCGGATGTATCTATTGATGTGTAAAATGTTCGAGCTCCACTGCAACAAGGTGTGCCTTTGTGTCTGTCTCCCTGAGTGTAATGCATTTTTGCTGACACAAACAGACACACACACACATACCGGTGTTTCTTGTCATGTTCTTTTTGTAAGTTCTGTGCTGGAATGTAAAGTCATCATCACTGATGTCGTAATAGTATACCCCCAAAGGGATTTTGTTCTTCGACTCGGGCATTATTACGCCATGTCTTTGATAATAACTTTATTAACATCAATTAAGCGAAAGATTTATTTGTTTTTGTTATTGTAAAGAATTTTTAATTTTTCCATTACATGGTGTGATTCATATGAATAATTAAAGCAAAATATTTAAAAGTTTTGAATGGAAAGGACGGCGTTCTGCAGTTCCAAAGTTCAAAGTCCGGTTGTTGTTTATTTCTAACAACTTGGCCTGAAATGGGGTTGGGTATCTTTTCGGGAAGGTCGACTAAAAGAACTCACCCCGTATAAAAAAACTGCTACAAAGTTAAACGCCAATGAAACCGTCACACGCTGCCCTAATGTTGCTCTGTGGTATTTTGGCCCATTCCCGTCGAAGCGCTTGCTTGAGGTGATCAACACTTTGGTATTTTTTAGTGCCAAAATACACCAAACGCAATAGTCTAATGGATTGGTATCCAGAGATTTTGGTGGACATTGTGCGCTGGAAATGAAGCGAAGAACCTCATGTTGTTGTAACCATTCTTGGGTGGTGCGTGTTGAGTGCGATGGTGCTGAGTCCTGTTGGAATGTCCAAGGTCTGTGGCCAAAATGTTTGCATGCCTAAGGCTTTAATACGCCCTCCAGAATATTTTCGCGATAATATTCGGTATTTATTCTGATGCCACGGTCGATTAATACGATCGGAGAGTGACCATCGGCAGTTATGGCGGTCCACACCATCACCATGGCCGGCGCTTGAGTTCTGGTGGCCAACCGAAGGTGCACATTTTCAGCGGACCTCTTTGACAAGTAAACACGATAATTTTGTTTGTTTACAAACTGCTGGACAACGAATATTTTCTCTTCGGAAAAAACCGAATTCGGCAGTTCACCAATTTCGGCCAAGCGAAGCTACTCTTTAGCTTTATATACCCTCCACCATAGTATGGAGGGTATATTAGGTTTGTCATTCCGTTTGTAACACCTCGAAATACACATTTTAGACCCCACAAAGTATATATATTCTCCACTAAGAAACAAACGTTGAATTTATAAAAACAACAATAAAGGGATTAAGCCTGACCATTTTGCAACGACAAAATACTATGGTATCCCAAACAAACAAGACAACACTGTTCTATTCTTGATCAGCATACAATTCTATGTCGATATAGCGTCAATCCATCTGTCGGTCTGTGGAAATCACTCTAGCTTCCGAACGAAATTAAGTAGATCGATAAAATTTTACTCAAATGTATATTAGTCTGTAGGACTTTTGGTGTTGAAAATGGGCCATGTAGGTCCACGTTTTGGTAAAGCCCCCATATAACGGTACCTCCCGATATTCGGTATTTTAATGATTTTAGCGACATTCTTCACCGGAATTGTTTCAAATTTGGTATTTGAAGTTCGTAATGGATTCTACGGCATATAACAGAAAATTGTCTGTGCAGGTCCACGTCTTCGTATAGCCCCGAGATAATGGTACCTCAAGATTTTTGGTAATTTGATGATTTTAGCTGCATTATTCACCAATTTTTTTAAGTTTCGCATTTGAATATTGTAATGGATTATGGCAACATTTACCTATGCAGGTCCATGTCGTCGTGTAGGCCCTTATATAACAGCATTCGGTATTTTTAAGATTTAATTTTTAAGATTTTCTTTCTGTTGCGGTGTAAATTTTTGCACTTTTTGGAATTTTAATATCAGCAGCTGATAAGTGGTTAGCACGTCGATTTGAAAGTAGCTAAGAATAAGATATGAAACGCATTATTTAGTAATTAAAGTTTTAATTGGTGTTGAATCTGGAATTTCGGTGCATTAACATTTACATGATTATACCCTACAACACTATGTGTTGGGGGTATTATAAGTTTGATTGGGCCAGAATTTATGTAACACCTCGAAATATTGGTTTCCCATATAGGAAAGTATATATGGATCTTCCTAGCTCGAGTCGATCTAGCTATGTATGTCCGTCCGTCCGTCTGTCCGTCTGTCCATGTTAATTTGTAATCACGCTACAGGTCGCAATTATGGCCCGATCCTAACGAAATTTTGCATGAAGGTGGGGTTAGGGTCAGAATAGAAGCCTATTTCTTTTGGAGATGATCGCCAAATGTTTAGGGGTTGAAATGGACCAAATACTGAAAAAATGTCGGATATTGCAGTAGCTATACAGGTCGCAATTATAGAATTTCGCATGTAGCTAGTGTTTAGGGCGGGGAAGAAGCCTACCAAATTGGGTGGTCATCGGATAATATTTAGCGGGTAAAATAGACCATATATTTTGTGTTGAAAAATTCAAATTTTTTCATTAAACCGCGAATATTTTAAATACCGGCGAAATTACAAAGCCATGACAAGGTTACTTCTGATCTTTACATTGATGTTAACATCCAACAAATCGGATATGTAGCAAAATATGTGCGATATATATGTCTATTAAAAAAGATATGCTTGAAAGATCTCTTATATGTCGAGAACGGCTGAACTGATTTCGACAGTTCTCATTAATTCAGAATGGCCACTTGGCAAGAAAGAAAAAACGTCTAAAAAATCGCATAAAAATATCTTTCTAAAGATGAAAATATTGATTTTGTAAAATTTTCTCATATTTTTGGCATATTTTCATTTTCAGGATATCATATACAGATCGCATTTATGGCCCGATCCTTACGAAATTTTGCATGGGGATAAGATGAGGGTCAGAATAGAAGCCTACTCTTTTTGGAGATGATCGCTATATATTTAGGGGTTGAAATGGACCATAAAACTGCAAAATTGTCAGCAGGTCGTAATTATCGCCCGATCCTCATGCACATTTGAATGGGGGTTACCGGACATTGCAAAAGCCAAGCAGTTTTGGATGGCCATCCAAAAATATTCAATGTGTGAAATAGTTTGCCAACTTTTGTAGGCAAAATACGAAAATGTCCATTCCAGTGACTTTTTCGAGAATTCACAAATACAGGAAAGACGCACTTCTGACTATTTCGTTAACGCTGATTTCGTTGAAGAATATAGTCAAATATCTGTATCTGATATAGATGCGTTTCAGTCAAAAACCAATTATAAATGTCAATCTTTTGCCACTTCTGAGAGATTAAAGGTCTTTGGGAAATATTGGTTCCAGATCTAGGAAGACCATTTACGTGCAACATCTACCAATAAATTGGAAATGAGCAAATTAGTTTAAGTTGCTATTATTCGAAAATTAGAGAACGAAACCTGATGGTTTTCTTTTATTATTTGTCACAATATCTAGTGGAATTCTTTCGAGTATCTCGCCTATATAAACTGTATTGTTTATTATAGTGTTGTAGGGTATTCAACGGTCGGCCCCGCTCGACTGTAGCCTTTGCTTACTTGTTTTAAATAAGTTTGAAAAAATTCAAGCAACTCCAATTCAGAAAGTTTTGAATTGCAAAACTTTCTGAATTGGTCTAATCCACTGCCATTGCCAAAACAATGACAAAGAAATATTAGTTTTTAATTATTTTTAGGAATTTTAAGTCCATTGTTTGTCAGTCATGGCTGCAATTGTTCTTCAATGGTGTTAAAAGTTTAGATTCTAAAATGGATCTTAAAGCAACATCTCAAACTTCAAACGGTTCCAAACAGACACGCACATACATTCGTTATTACAGCCATTACCTTGCCCACAAAGCGGTTGGTTAAACCTTTTCTTTCAACTCTTAAAAGACGTTGATCTTAAGAGCAACCACTCACACGCCGACCGAGGTAACCTTTTGATGTTAATACGCTTCATAAATCTTAAGGTGCGTATTTATCACTTCTAAGCGAAAGAGTAGAAAAAAACGTTTCTGCTTAATTGCCTATCTTATACACTGGGAGAAAATTGAAAATGAAAATAAAATTTATTTAAAATGTTGTTAATAAAATGTCTAGATTATTATTATTTTATATACCCTCCACCATTCTATGGAGGGTATATTAGCTTTGCCATTCCGTCTATAACTCCTCGAAATATTTATAATAGACCCTACAAAGTATATATTTTCTGGATCAGCGTAAAATTCTAAGATCTAGTCCATCTGTCCGTCTGTCTGTCGTAATCTTTCGAACGAATTAAGATAGAAGGCTAAAATTTTGCATACATGCATTGTTTATCAGTAGGCAGGTTAAGTTTGTTTTCGCATAGCCCCCACATAACGGTACCTCCCGACATTTGGTATTTTCATGATTTTAGCGACAGTATTTACCGGAATTATTTCAAATTTCATATTCGAAGTTCGTAATGGGTACTACAGCCTATGACAAAAATGTTTGTTTGCAGGTCCACGTCTTCGTATAGCCCCCATATAACGGTACCTCCCTATATTCGGTATTTTTATGATTTCAGCAACATTATTCGCCGGAATCCTTTCAAATTTCGCATTGGGAGATGTTAATGGTTACCACAATCTATGGGAAAAAATTTCGTAAGCAGGTCCACGTTATCGTGTAGCCCCTATATAACGGTACCTCGCGATATTCGGTATTTTCAAGATTTTAGCGACATTATTTACCGGAAGTATTTCAAATTTCGTATTTGAAGTTCGCAGCCTATGACAAAATTTTTTAAGCAGGTCCACGTCTTCAATTTTTTTTTTTTTTTGAAATTTTTCAAGTTCCTTCCAAATGGTGGAGGGTATTAAAATTTCGGCCTGGCTTTACTAGTTTTTTTTTAAGAAATCCTTTGAAAAATTTCATCAGACAATTTCGATATTTATTCTCCATGTATTTTTTATTTGCCATTGTAGTCTAAAAGAGCTTTGCAATTCAATTTGGTTTAATAAGGGCTTACGATTTTGTATTACCTTGCTTTGGGACTTAGCGAATTGTCTGCATTAGTATCGTCTAGTGTTTTGACTTGTTGTTATCATTTAATTTTCCCAAGACGACTCCATCTGGTTGTTACCATTGTTGTCAAGACGCTGACACTTTCTGCACAACTTGTAATAATGTTTAGGCTAACATTTCTTATCCTCAAAAAGAAACCATGCATTTCGTTTTGGAAAAGAGAGGCAAATTAAATCTTTGGAAAATCTTTCACACACATACACTTTCAACGCGAGAACCTTTAGCCCACCGCCAAGAAATTGCCAATGGTTACGCAAAAGGCAGACATTCAAGGGCTTAATTAGCAACAATAACAACAAAAGCACTGTGTCTTTTTCTCAGCGTATGTCTGTAAGTCTCCTTCGAGATTTGCCACCCATATGACTCCATGAGAGTCCGTCGGCCAGCCAGCCAGCCAGACGAGCGAATCAGTGTGATAAGGTTAATTGGTTTTCGCTTTGACAGCTGTGTAACAAAACCCATGATGCATTTCTGGCCTATGTCGTTGTAGTTGTGAGGATTAAAAACACATTAAGATTTAACATTGGCTCTGAAAAAAAAAAAAAAATATTTTGCAGACATTATTAAGTAATGCATTTTTTGTTTCATTAATTAAAAGCAAAATGAATAGTTTCGCTCGCTCACTACTGGTTGTTACATCTCAGCTAAGCGTGTTATGCTATAATCTTGAGGAGTCTAGAAGGTTAATTGCCAAAAACGAAATAAGATTAGATTGGATATAAATGTGTATTTTAAAAGTATATATTTTTGAATTACATATATTCAAATATAGAGGGTAGATTGAAAACTTATGCGTAGAAGAATATATAGCATTCAGGGCCACAGGTTGGTTTTCTAAAAATAGAAAAGGTTTGAGAGGTTAAAAATTAGGAGGTATTTAATTACCAAAAACCTTTGCGAGATATACCGAAGACCATTGTAGGTGCTTGTATGTACAGGACTTTATAACGATGTATAGATGGCCTTTAGGAATCTCTCTGAGAATGAAAGACCTGTGGAAAGACATTTTTAGAAGATTCTTTGGAGGTAATTTATATATAAAAGGGATTTAAAAGACATTCTATTGGCGTTCTTTGTATAGAGATCATTTTGGAAGGGCTTTTACATATGGAAGACATTTAAGGCGAACATTGGTGATGACATCCTTTTATGTACAGAATACCTTCAGAATTTCTTCGATAGAAAAAAACTCCTTTTGTGATAAGGGCTCCTTTGTGAAAAGGAGCATGGAAGTCCTCTGGGAAGACATTTTTAAAAGATTCTTTGGAGGTCTTCTATATATAAAAGGGATTTGAAAGACCTTATATTGGCGTTCTTTGTATAGAGATCATTTTGGAAGGACTTTTATATATGGAAGACATATAAGGCGAACATTGGTGAAGACGTCCTTTTATGTACAGAATACCTTCAGAATTTCTTCGATAGAAAAAAACTCCTTTTATGATAAGAGCTCTGTGAAAGAAAGAGCTTTGTGAAAAGAAAGATCAATTGACAGAAAATATCTTTAAATACAGGATGAGATGAAAAAACTGCAACCAACTTCAGACTGCTGCCATTTCTAAGTCACTCTTCCGACAGCTGTTAAAATTATTTCAGTGACAGTTCATTATATTCTTTACAAGCGTACACAAGCATTTTGGTGAGCATTTTTCAGAAAAAAAAGTTGTTAACTGCCGAATTTGGTTTTCTCCGATGAGAAAACATTCGTTGTCCAGCAGTTTGTAAACAAACAAAATGATCGTGTTTACTTGCCAAAGAGGTCAGCTGAAAATGTGCATCTTCGGTTGGCCGCCAGAACTCAAGCGACAATGGTTTGGGCCGCCATAACAGCCGATGGTCGCTTTCCGCTCGTATTAATCGGCCGTGACATCAGAATAAATGCCGAATATTATCGTGAAAATATTCTGGAGGTTGTATTAAATCCTTGGGCACGCAAACATTTTGGCCGCAGACCTTGGACGCTCCAACAGGACTTAGCACGCGCCACCCAAGAATGGTTACAAAATGAGGTTCCTCGCTTCATTTCCAGCGCACAATGGCCACAAAAATCTCCGGATAGTAATCCGTGTTTTTGGAGTATTTTGGAAGGTTGGCACTAAAAAAATACCAAAGTGTCGATCACCTCAAGCAAGCGCTTCGCCGGCAATGAGCCAAAAACCGCAGTGCAACATTCGGGCAGTGTTTGACGGTTTCATTGGCCGTTTGAAGGACATAATTCGAGCCAAAGGTGACTAATTCGAACAAATCTAAACTTATTCTAAAATTTGATGCTACTTCCGACATTTGTTGCTTTAATTCAATAAAATTTAAAAAAATGTAAAACTTATGGCGTTTGACTCTGTTGCAGTTGTTTTATCTCACCCTGTATAAATAATAGATCTTTCGATAGATATTTAATCATAGACGACTTTTTTACGTGTAGTACTTCCATAAATTAAGGACCTTTCCTATAATTGGTTTTTATTTTTGTAAAAATTAATAAGTTTCTTTTTTGCGAAATATGTCCTTTTTGAGTCAAAGGCAGTTACCAAAACCCTACTTCCTTCTTTACCAACCCTATAGCAGTAACATGTCATTTGCATGTATTGTTTACAGTTCTGACATACCGCCATACATTCCTAAACACACAAAGTCATTACAAAGTCTCTTGCAAGCTATGCTGCAGTTTTTTTCTTACTTCACACTTGGAGTGACGTGCAAATGCTAATGTAGCATTCTATGTGAGTGATATGTGTTTGTTCTAGGCTCCCTTTTGCTCTAAATGAGATGTCTAATTTATACTAAAAGCTAGTCATCTACTTGAGACTACGCACACACATACACATTTGACATACAAAGTATGACTGAATGTTAATTCTAAATGGGCCACAGATTTTTATACCCTCAGCCATATGGCTAGAGTGGGTATATATCATTTGATACGGTCAAAACGTACCTTGTCGAAATAACGATTTTAGACCATAGGTTGAACTAGCGCTGTCCGTCCGTCCGTTTGTCTGTCTGGCTGGTGCGCATGGTAACTCTAGAAGAGAGTATCCGATTTGGTCCAAATTTGGTACATCGTATTATCTATATAAAACTAAGATCGAGTTAAAACTAAGATGGGCAATATCGGTCCACTCCTTCTGGTACGTCCCCCACAAAAGGTCGAAATTTTCAAAAAATATATTTTCTGCACAGAAAGAGAAATGATAATCCGATTTAGATCCAACATTGCATATCCTAGTACTTGTGTCAGTGCAAGGTCAGGTGTGAAAATGGATAATATCGGTTCACTCCATGAAGTGCCTCCCCACAAAGGTTTAACATTTTCAATAATTACAACTCTTATAAAATGTGAAGCAATGGTCCGATTGTTTTAAAATTTCACAGATCTTTATATATCAGGTTTTTCTTATATTTCACGCATCCCATTATTTCTACTAACACAAGATTTATTGTGAAAATGGGATATATCGGTCTACCCCTTCTTGTACCACCCCCACAAAGGCTCAAAATTTTGAATATCGATGAAGCCCATAGAATAAGAAAATAACATCCGATTTCATTCCAGACTTGATACATCTCAATATCTCCATCAACACAAGATCTGTCATAAAGATGATAGAGATCGGACCATTTCTTTTGCTACCAGACCCATTTAGGATTGAAGATTTTGAAAAATAAAACGCTCAGAGAAACGAAATAAGCATCAAACTCTCTTCAAATTTCGCACATACTAACATTTTTGCTAATACACGATCTGTTGTGAAAATGATATATATCTGTGAACCCCTTCTGTTACCTCACCCACAAGGGTTATAATTTTCAATACTTTTATCTGTCATAACTTACGAAACCAGTCAGCGATTCTTTACAACTTGCTTTATCTAAATATATCTCTGTTAACCAGAAACCTGAGATAAATATGGAATTTATGATTTCCCATAAATTGGATATAAATGTTTGATTTTCTTGTATTAGATGAAGCATGAAAATGGAATACTTCGGTCGACAAAATCTGGTACCTCACGTACATACGTCATGTAAAGAGACGGAAGTTACCAATATTGGACCTGGCCAATATTTATATCTATTTAGGTCCGATACGAAATGGATAATATTGGCCCATTCCTTCAGAACCCACTCCATATAGGGTCAACAATTTGAATAATCATAACAGAAGTCTAAATATATTTATATAATCGAACATTGGCTTAGGGTATACGTCTGTCGGTAGAACCGATTGATACTTTTTAAATTGGTTAACAAAATTTTAAATATTTTTTTAGGGATGGGATTATGGCCAAATAGAGCTCTATACTCACAGTGAGAAATATATAACAGATTTCATAAAAAGTGTTCACCAAAACCAAGCAAACATTAATGCTTTCTATCTTATATTTATGTAATTCTTATGGACCACACTGTATTTGCACATTTGATTACAATGCATTTTTGCCACTCTTTACAATATTATTTATATATACATTATATATTTACGACCATAATATAGGTAAGATTATGTGTAAACTAAAAATTCTCCACTTATGCACATAAATCAGCATTTGTTATACATTTTGTGCCACAGAACAACAGTCAACCAACCAAGAATGGTGGTATGTTGTATGTTTTCTGCTGCTTGCTGCTAACACATGTATCCATCCGATGCAAGACACCCAAAGACCGACTCAACCAGACGACAACGACTACGACGGACAGATAAAAGGACAGATGCTTTTGAGTACTGTTTGCAGCAGACAATTGGCTCCCAGCTCATAAAAGGTGGAAGGTAGTAAAGAGTATCATATTGGTAGTAAGTCAGCCTGTATGTCTGGGCCCAGAGGAACGAACACCAAGCACTCCAGTCACACACACACACACACACACACACAGAAACCTCGACATGGACATGTTGTTGTTATAAGATATTTTAAGTAAGTTTTAAATATCACCTACAAGTCACTCACGCTTGTCATTGACAAAGTTGGCAACAATACGCAAAAGATACCCATATGGAAAGGCACAGCCGAGGGCAAAGATAATGTCCTGTGACAACTTAATTTTTGTCCACAGATATTTTGGAGAGGGGGTGGGGAGATTCTTTGACAATGACTTGACACCCACAATATGTGTTGTTGTACTTGGTTTTCGTAGACATTATTAACAACCAAATGCGAAGTAGTATTGATTTGATATTTGTTATGTTACTTTTGTTTCAACATATCAATATCTCAGCTTTGAGATAATTTTAGAATTTATTTATGGGAATTCCTACACAAAAAGGTTTTGAATTCCCTGGGACTTTTCATACAGCAAATAAGAGCCGTCAAAGAAAAACAATAATTCATTAAATCAAACATTCTTTATTTTTAAGTTAAGATTTTCCCTGAAACTGATAACTAACTTTAAATTCTTTTTGTTTTGTCTTTCCAGGTATGTTAATTATAAATATTGAAAATAAAAATATACAAAGAAAGGGGTAAGTCGCAATTCCAAAAATCTGGCAATTGTTGGACGTCGTTGTATTATTTGCGATTGCATCGGTTATTATTTTGATTTGATATTTTATACACTACACCATACTATGGAGGGTATATTAACTTTGTCATTCCGTTTGTAACTTCTCGAAATACTCATGTCAGACCCAAAGTATATATATTCTTGATCAGCGTAAATTTTTAAGTCGATTTAGCGATTTCCGTCTGTCTATCGAACGAATTGAGATAGAAGGCTAAAATCTTGCACACATGTTTTATTTTACCTGTAGGCAGGTTAAATTCGTAGATTGGTTAGGCCAACGTTTTATATAGCCCCCATATAACGGTACCTCCCGATATTCGGTAATTTGATGATTTTAGCGTCATTATTCACCGGAGTAGTTTCAAATTACGTATTTAGAGTTCGTAATGGGAAGTACAGTCTGTGACAGAAAATTGTCTATGCAGGTCCAGGTCTTCGTATACGCCCCATATATCAGTACCTCCCTATATTCGGTATTTTTACTATTTTAGGTACAATACTTATCGAAATTGTTTGAGATGTCGTATTTGAAGTTCGTAATGGATGCTAGAGCCTGTGACAGACAATTGTCTATGCAGGTCCAGCTCCGATATATTACCCTATATAGGGTATTTTGATGATTTTAGCTACATTATTCACCTTTTATTTCAAGTTTCGAATTTGAGTATGGTAATGGCTTATAACAAACAATGGCTACGTAGGTCCACGTCATACCACAATATAACGGCTACATTCGGTATTTTTAAGATTTGAACAGAAATTTCAACGGATTTAATTTTTTGAGAATTCCCAAATTGGGAAGTGTATTCAAAGTTCGGGCCAGCCTATATTCGGTATTTTTAAGATTTTACCAGAACTTTTAACGGATTTAATTTTTTGAAATTTTTCAAATTCCTTCCAAAAGGTGGAGAGTATTCAAAGTTCGGTCCAGCCGAACTTACTGCTTTTTAACTTGTTTGTATTTTTATTTGTTAACCACTTCGTGTTCGCAGAGAAAGAAATTCCAGATGCACATTACAGGTTTGGAATGCACATTTCAGATTTTTGAGATTCTTACCTTGTACACTGAATTGACTATTCAATTTCTTAGAGTTAGTCATGTTCAAATTTTGGAGATAGTTCGTGCCTTTCCGTTTTGGATCCGTCTGACTGTATAGGCAGTTGAACTCCATTACTGTTGTCACCGTGGGAAATCGGAACTATAGGGAATCAAATTTCTCTAAATTTAATTATTACTAGTAAGTCCCCTCTATTTTATTAGCGAAAATTTCATGTTTAAAGAAATGTGAATATGTAAGAATCTTAATCATAGCTCCGCGAATTCGAGGAAGGTGTGAAACCAGCATGAATTTGAGCGGGAACAATCCTGGGTGTCGGTAAAATCGAGCATACTATATTTTTTGATGTCCCTCGAAGGAGAGCGAGTATACTTTACTCGATTTCGAGTGGGAGTAAAATTATTTTGAGATCGAGTGGGTTCTACTCTTCCCGACTGCGTTTTTAGCTTTTGTTGTCATACTGAGCTCTGATCTTATTCCAAAAGAGTTCAATAGTTTTAGTCGGTTTTACCGACAGATGTATACACTCACCGTTGCGTTATGATCATCGAAACTGTTGACCCTTTAAGGGAGAGGTTCCGCAGAAGTGGGCCAATATTGTCCATTTCGTATCTGACCTAAGTATGATATACAGGGTGAGATGATAAAACTGCAACCAACTTCAGACTGTTGTCATTTCTAAGCCACTCGTCCGACAGCTGTTAAAATTATTTCAGTGACAGTTCATTATATTGTTTACAAGTGTACAAAAGCATTTTGGTGAGAATTTTCCAGAAAAAAACACTTATTCGTGATGGAATTCAAGCATAATAGTGTGATTTCTTAATATTTAGCTGGAAAACCAGTGCCCATAAATGGCTCGTGAGCTGAACATATCGAAATATTGCATTCTGCAAATATTGAAAAATGAGCTCGGGTTAAAGCCATTGAAATTCCAAAAAGTGCAAAAACTTACACCGTAACAGAAAGAAAATAGACTCAAAGGAGCAAAAGAGTTCCTTCGCTTGGCCGAAAGTGGTGAACTGCCGAAAACATTCGTTGTCCAGCAGTTTGTAAACAAACAAAATGATCGTGTTTACTTGCCAAAGAGGTCAGCTGAAAATGTGCACCTTCGGTTGGCCAACAGAACTCAGAGTTTATAATATTAATAATTTTTCAAAATTTTCACCGTTTGTGGGGGAGGTAACAGAAGGAGTGGACCGATATTGCCCATCTCCGAACTCCATCTAAATTTGATAATAATATGATGTACCAAGTTTGGATCAAATCGGATATTCCCATTGAAAATTATCATGCGCACCAGTCAGACAGATGGACGGACGGATGGGCGGATATTGTATTTTTTATGATATATCCTCAGTGGCCATGTGGCTGATGGTATAAAAATTGTGTGGCCTTTTTTGGCGGAAAATTGTATATTGTAACTTGCTCGCCCTGTTCAACTAATGCCAGTGGCACAATATATGATGTCATTCCGTGTTTTCCGTACTCTTAAAATAAAAATTTCCAAAAAGAAAAAACTTTTCTTTAGAATTGTACCATTTTGTGAGTTTTAGTACTCTTAAAGGGCGTACCACCATTCAAAATTTAAATTTCCTTATTATAATCGACCGCTCAATAGCAACTCTATGTAATTTTGTAGTTTTCAGTAAGTATCGTACCCCTAAGTACGAAATTCCAAATGTCCCATTTAACTTACTTCACTGCACAAATAGTAACCCACATGTAAACTTTCAAAGTGAAGCTGCGAAAGTTGCTGAAATGCTGTACCACTTTGTACCTACTAGCACGTTTCATACCCTTACACGCAGAGCAACTCTAAATCAGAATTTCAAAGCTCTTGCACTTACCATCCGCTAAATAAGAATGTGGTAGCAGTATGATTTTGTATCTTTCAATACATGTCGTATGTTATACCATTTTGTACGTTTTAGTACCTTTTGTAGCTTATCTATCCATTAATGACATTTTGTACGGTTTTGTACAATTTAGTAGTTTTTGGTGTTCTTCCACCTCAAAATTGATTCCATCGCATCTCAAGGCTCGTTTAACTTTTCAATAGCAATGTTATATCATCTTGTAAACTCAAAGGGTAGTTTCCATACAACACACCGTATTGCCGTATAAAAGTTACAACTTGATCGATCGCTCAATACCAATATTGTGACATTTTGTGCTTTAGTACTTTTTCGAAAATTCTGACTTCTCACTTCTCTACACAAAAATTGATTCAAAAGCTAAATTTAAAAAATCTAGCTTTTTTGAGCGACAAATTTTGGTACCTTTTAGTACCCTCAAAAAAATAATTTTCAAAAATCCATCCTTTTATCACTCAACAGTGACCCTCATGCATAATTTCCGAATTCCAGCCCGTTCAACTGCATTGTTGTGCCTTTTTGTGTAGCTAAGTACTTTCCGTATCTTTAAAGTAAGAAGTTCTGAAAACTCCGCCGTATCTCAGACCTCCACTCCGATTGGGCATCAATCACCTTTTACCCTTTTCCCCATAATAGATTATTTCTATTTCCCCCGGCGATTCTTTCAACTGCAACTTTGTCCTAGCTTAAACTTTTTTTATTACCCAAACAGTGTTCCCGTTTTAAATGAAGAATAACGCATTGACTCCATGTTGTTTTTTATAGCCAAAATATTTTGACATTCACTTTTTATTTGACAGAGATATTACCGGCTTCATGCAGAGAAATGTTGGTTATAACGGTCTACTTGTAATTTACCTTAAATCATTCGAATTGATTTTTGTTCCACTTTATGTTGTCATGTGGTGTAATGAGATACATTAATGATTTAAGCCACGAAGATGACTCTCTTCCATGTTGCATAGGCAGGCAGGCAGGCATGCCGACAGGCGGCATGTCCAATATAATTCAAAAAGTGAAAGTTTATGTTTTGATATTCGAATCATGTTTCATTGCATTTATATTTTTTGTTAAAGCTCACCATCATCATCATCATCATCATCATAGAATTATATGAGATATTTGATCTTAAGTATTTAGGATAAATATGACAGAGGAATGATGTAGGTTTAAGCTTAATAAGGCTAAGGGCTAACACTATTGATTAATTTCGAAATTCTCAACCAAGAAGATGTCTATAAAGAAGAGAAGAACACACTTGAAGCAGAACACACAGGAACATAAATCTCACCATGTTCTCAAGTCTCTGAGAAACAAAGTCTGCGACCAGACCCACAACTAGAGCAGCAGAACCCTTGGCATTTTTGTAAGAAAACATAAATCTCGTAATGAAGAGTTTTTTTTTTTTATTTTAATAAACGTTCGCCTAAACCCTTATTGGATAATAATAGTCGCATTTAATCTGCAAATCAACAACACCAAAAACTGGGGCCAACGCCGACACAATCCACTTCCTTTTTCCTGTCACTTAAAATCACACTTGAAATGGAACAATGCTAAGAGCTTGCCTCGCCTGCATAAGCTAAAGCGGAACCTACCGCCTGTGAGAAGTGAGAACAATACGACGAACAGCAACCTCAATATCAACAAACGAACAATAAATCCTTTTTGTCTTTGATACTCCTACTACTTGTAAAACAGAATATTGTCAACATGATTTTTTTCGTGTTGTTCTTATGTATGTTGTTGTTTGTGTGTTTGCTTGAGTGTTTTCATATGAAATAATGTGTATGGGTAGCTCCACGAAATTTTGAATGTAATAATGTGGTTTTTCGAATTGTTATCGTAGGACTCATTGGTCGAAATATTAGAGGGAATATACGTGCTGTATAAGTTGTGTTCCAGTATAGACCACCGTTCCTACAAAGAAATTATAAAACTTTCAGGCACAGAATAGAATACGCAGAAAATAGGCATAGACAATAGAGCATGGTTGCTAGCTCTACTGATAAGCTGATATGTTGATTTTGAAATGTTTGCTCTCAGAGCGAATTTAATATCTTTCTCTTTTACATGTTTTAGCATTTAACAAGCAAACAAGTAAAAACAGCTCTTTGAATACCCCTTCAACATTTGGAAAGAATTTGGCAATTTTCAAAATATAAAATCCGTTAAAAATTCTGTTAAAATCTTAAAAATATCACATGTAGCCGTCATATTATGGTCTAAACGACGACGCGGACTTGCATAGGCAACTCTTGTCATAAGCCATTAAAATATTCAAATGCGAAACATGAAAAAATCGGAGAATAATGGGGGCTATACCAAAATGTGAAGCTGCACAGACAATTTTCTGTCTTAGGCTGCAGTATCCATTACGAACTTCAAGTACCAAATTTAAAACAATTTCGATGAATAATGTCGCTAAAATCATCAAAATACCGAATATCGGGAGGTACCGTTAAATGGGGGGGTATATGAAGACGTGGACCTACACACACAATTTTCTGTCTTAGGCTGTAGTATCCATTACGAACCTCAAATATCAAATTTGAAACAATTCCGGTGAATAGTGTAGCTAAAACCATCTAAATACCGAATATCGGGAGGTACCGTTAAATGGTTCAAATACCAAATTAAAAACAATTGCAATTGATAATGTCGCTAAAATCATCGAAATCCCTGCCCACCGACGGATAGACGGACGGACATCGATAAATCGACATAGAATTTTATGCTGATCAAGAATATATATACCTTGTGGGGTCCACAATGTATATTTCGAAGTGTTACAAACGAAATGACAAACTTAATATACCCTCAATACTATGGTGGAGGGTATAACAAAACATTAAATTCAGCCGTGCCGAACTTTTAATTTACAAATTTTATGCAAAAGTATTTGGATTCAAACGTTTTTCACTTTTAACTGCAAACTCCAGTTAGATCGGTAGAAGAATGTAATTAGAGTTTTCTATATAGAGCTTATATAGACAATTTTATACCACAAATATCGTATTCTATTGCGAGTCTTGAATACCAAATTTGACATAATTGCATGGTCAAATGTGACTAGGGTTATCAAAATACCGATTATCCGTCTATGTATCAAATATCAAATACGGAACAGTCGCATGGAAACCGTTGACCAGTTTAGACGATGTTGTGATACCGGTTATAGAACCCATTATGAGGTACAAATACTAAATTTCACACAAATCTATCAGAGAATGTGGCTTGAATCGTCAAAATACCGAATATCCGAAAACACCATTGTGTGTGCGCTATAACAAAACGTGGACCTAGATATTCAATGTTCGATAATACAATACGAAGTACAAATTCCCATTTTTAGACAAATCCATGAGAAAATGTGAGTAAACCCAACAAAATACCGAATATCGGGAGGTACTTTTGTAAGGGGGGTCTATATAAACGTGGACCTATGTATACAATGTTCCGCCACTGGAACTGGAACCCATAACGAACCACAAATACCAATTTTTAGACAAATTGGTGGGTAATATGGCAAATTACAGAAGCACCAGATACCAAGGAGTAATTCAAGTTAATAACCACCGTTTCATTACCCATATTATTTTTGTTCCAACAATCCGAACGAATACAGGGTAAGATGAAAAAACTGCAACCAACTTCAGACTTCTATCATTTCTAAGCCACTCAAGGAAGTGGACGGAAGAAAACAGCAGCATCAGCAGAAATGAAACAAGCTACTTGATTGTCCAGCAGTTTGTTAACAAACAAAATGATCGTGTTTACTAGCCAAAAAGGTCGGTTGGCCACCAGAACTCAAGCACCGGCCATGGACTAAGGACTAAGCACCATCGCACTCAGCACGCGCCACCCAAGAATGGTTACAAATGAGGTTTCTCGCTTAATTTCCAGCGCACAATGGCCACCAAAATCTCCGGATACCAACCCGTTGGACTATTGCGTCTAGAGTATTTTGGAAAGCAAGGCTGGCACTAAAAGGTACAAAAGTGTCGATCACTTCACCGGGATTGGGCCAAAATACCGCAGAGCAATATTCGGGCAGCGTGTGACGGTTTCATTGGCCGTTTGAAAGCCATAATTCGGGCCAAAGGTGACCACTTCAAACAAATCTGAACTTATTCTAAAATTTGATGCTATTTCTGAAATTTTTTGCTTTCTTTCCATAAAATTTAAAAAAAATGTAAAAATTATGGCGTTTGACTTTGTTGCAGATTTTATTTTTTTTTTTTTCCATCGGAGAAACCGTATTCGGCAGTTCACCAAGCCAAGCGAACCAACTCTTTGAGTCTATTTTCTTTCTGTTGCTGTTGCTTTTTTGAGTCTATTTTCTTTCTGTTGCGGTGTAAGTTCTTGCACTTTTTGGAATTTCAATGGCTCATTTTTACAATATTTGCCTATGTTCAGCTCACGAGCCATTTTTCGGTCACTGCAACGCGGATTTCGATCAAGTCGCTTCTTTACTTTTCGAACCATTTCTGCTGATGTTGCTGTTTTCTTCCGCCCACTTCCTTGACGTCGGGCTACGCTACCAGTATCACGGTAACGAACGATGGTACGAGACACAAAAGATTAATTCACATTTAAATGCTGAAGTGCTCTAACTTGTGATTTTCCAGTCAAATATAAAGTAATCACACTATCACACTTGAATTCCATCGCGAATAACTTTTTTCTGGAACGAACGAGTGGCTTAGATATGACAGCAGTCTGAAGTTGGTTGCAGTTTTTTTATCTCCCCCTGTGTGGAAGATATGAATTTCTCTTTAGTTTTGTCCTTTTGATAATGCAGAGAGGTATTGCCGGTAATGCTGATAGTGGCACATATGTCTTCCAAATTTTTGATAGGATGCTTTCACTTAATTCGAGATATGTGTCACCTTTAATACTACAAAAGTGAACTATTCTTTAACAATATATTTATATATTTGCTTTTGGTGGCAGTGGGGTAGGTACTTACTTCTTATGACATGTTCGTGTTTAAATAAGCGGAAGGAAGGAAATGAGATTCTATTTAGAAATGAGAGATGGGATTTTACAGATTTAAGCTTTGTAAAGATGAAATTTTTTAACGTTTTTGTCCCTTCAAACTTAAACCCAATATTTGTTTCTAATAATTCACATGTAAACACCCATATTTAGATATCAATGTCTACAAGGATACAAATGTAAGTGGTTTGTTATCATTGCATCAACAATAACGTCATCAGAGAGTTTCACAAAAATAAGCAGCTTAAATCAAGTATCTTCACGACATGAATTTGTTTTATTTTTAAAAAAAAAAAGAACTCGCAAACAACAACAACATATGAAAATTAAAACAAAAAACACATCCTCAGGGATATCCATGACACAGTATGATCCAATGTTGCACTTAGCCTTTCTGGCTCGTGGACATTAGGTGGAACCAATTCAATTGAAAAGCACTTCAAATTAGAAAAAAAACGAAATTCGAAAATGCAATAAAACGGAGGTCCATTGACAAGATGTAGGACCAATTTCTCGCAGTTTAAATTGAAAACATCTGTTTTCATCTAGTTCCCAGCTTTGTGATCCTACCCTAATGTAACCTATAAAAAAAACCTCTTATACATATGAACTTTTTTGCTTATAATTTTTATACCCTACAACACTATGTGTTGGGGGTATTATAAGTTTGATTGGGACAAAAATTATGTAACACCACGAAATATTGGTTTCCCATATAGGAAAGTATATATGGATCTTCCTAGCTCGCCGAGCTGAGTCGATCTAGCTATGTATGTCCGTCCGTCCGTCTGTCCGTCTGTCCATGTTAATTTGTAATCACTCTACAGGTCGCAATTATGGCCCGATCTTCACGAAATGTAGAATTTAGGTGGGGCTTGGACCAAAATAGAACCCTATTGCTTTTGGAGATGATCGCCAAATGTTTAGGGGTTGAAATGGACCAAATACTGAAAAAATGTCGGATTTTGCAGTAGCTATACAGGTCGCAATTATGGACCAATCGACGCGAAATTTCGCATGTAGATAGAGTTTAGGGCGGGGAAGAAGCCTACTAATTTGGGTGGTCATCGGATAATATTTAGCGGGTAAAATATACCATATATTTTGTGTTGAAAAAAATCAACATTTTTCATTAAACCGTGAATATTTTAAATCCCGGCGTAGTCACAAAGCCATCAAAAGGTTACTTCTGACCTTTACATTGATGTTATTATCCAACAAATCGGATATATAGCAAAATATGTGCGATATATATGTCTATCAAAGGAGATATGCTTGAAAAATCTCTTATATGTCGAGAACGGCTGAACTGATTTCGACAGTTCTCATTAATTCAAAATGGCCTCTTGGCAGGAAACAAAAAACGTTTAAAAAATCGCAAAAAAATATCTCTCTAAGGATGAAAATATTGATTTTGTAAAATTTTCTCATATTTTTTTCAATTTTGTCATATTTTTGGCATATTTTCATTTTGAATTAAACATTTTTTAATATTTCTACAGCTAACAAAACTAAGTAGTTAGGATATCAGGATATCATATACAGATCTCATTTATGACCCGATCCTTACGAAGTTTTACATGGGGATAAGATGAGGGTCAGAATAGAAGCCTACTCTTTTGGAGATGATCGCCATATATTTAGGGGTTGAAATGGACCAAAAAACTGCAAAATTGTCGGTAGGTCGTAATTATCGCCCGATCCTCACGCACATTTGAATGGGGGTTACCGCACATTGCAAAAGCCAAGCTGTTTTGGATGGCCATCCAAAAATATTCAATGTGTGAAGGAGTTTGCCAACTTTTGTAGACAAAATATGAAAATGTCCATTCCAGTGACTTTTTGGAGAATTCACAAATACGGGAAAGACGCACTTCCGACTATTTCGTTAACGCTGATTTCGTTGAAGAATATAGTTAAATGGCTGTATCTCATATAGATGCGTTTCAGTCAAAAACCAATAATAAATGTTAATCTTTTGCCACTTCTGAGAGATTATAGATCTTTGGGAAATATTGGTTCCAGATCTAGGAAGACCATTTAAGTGCAACATCTACAAATAAATTGGAAATGATCAAATCAGTTAAAGTTGCTATTATTTGAAAACTAGAGAACGAAACCTGATGGTTTTCTTTTATTATTTGTCACAATATCTTGTGGAATTCTTTCGAGTATCTCGCCTATATAAACTGTATCGTTTATTATAGTGTTGTAGGGTATTCAACGGTCGGCCCCGCTCGACTGTAGCCTTTGCTTACTTGTTTATAGGTTATTTTTATTATTTTTAATGCGGAAGTTGTTTATATTGTTTTTGCTCTTGGTGGCAGGGTAGACAATCCATTGAAACGTCTCTTCAGTTCCGTTCTAACTTATTCTCCCACACATCTGCCACACTTTTTTCTTAACTTTTTATGTTTACATTGAAAAAAAAAAATATTCTAGTCTTATTCTAGTCTTTCACAGAGTACCTAAAGTGTAAATTATACTGCCATGAACTTCAACTTGATGTAAGAGACATGGTTAGTTATTATCGTTGTTCTCATAGTTCTTAGTAATCTTAAAGTCTAACTTAGATGTTCCTAAAAATGTATTGGTATGTGTGATATTAAGGTGCATCACATATTCTAATTGAGAATTACGGTCATACTGAGAAATTACTTCTGGGTATGTGAAATTCATTTCGACACTTTACGTTCGACATTCGTAATATAGGGTAAGATAAAAAAACTGCAACAAAGTCAAACGCTATAATTTTTACTTTTTTTCAATTTTATTGAATGAAAGAGAAGAATGTCGGAAATAGCATCAAATTTTAGAATAAGTTTAGATTTGTGAGAATCGGTCACCTTTGGCATGAATTATGGCCTTCAAACGGGCAATGAAACGCTTACTTGAGGTGATCGACACTTTGGTATTTTTTAGTACCAACCTTGCTTTCCGAAATACTCCAGACACAATAGTCCAACGGGTTGGTATCCGGAGATTTTGGTGGCCATTTTGTAATCATTCTGTCCTCATTTCTGCGGCCAAAATGTTTGCTTGCCCAAAGCTTTAAAACACCCTCCAGAATATTTTTGCGATAATATTCGGCATTTATTCTGATGCCACGGTCAATTAATACGAGCGGAGAGCGACCTTCGGCTGTTATGGCGGCTCACAATATCAAACATGACCGGCGCTTGAGTTCTGGTGGCCAACCGAAGATGCACATTTTCTGCGGACCTCTTTGGCAACTAAACACGATCATTTTGTTTTTTACAAACTGCTGGGCAACGAATGTTTCCTCATCGGAGAAAACCAAATTCGTCAGTTCACCACTTTCCCAAGCGAAGCAACTCTTTAGCCCTTTAGAGTCTAATTTCTTCCTGTTGCGGTGTAAGTTCTTGCACATTTTAGAATTTCAATGGCTTTACCCCGAGCTCATTTTTCAATATTTGCCGAATGGAATATTGCGATATGTTCAGCTCACGAGCCATTTTTTGCCACTGCAACGCGGGTTTCGATCAAGTCGCTTCTTTACTTTTCGAACCATTTCCCGAAACTGTAACAAATACTCTTCAAACTTTCGGAAAATGATATGAAAATTACAAATTAAACATTTTATTTTTTAAGTTTTCGATAAATAATTGTACGATTTTTAAGTTGACCTTTGATCTGTTGGATGTTTAATTGTTTTTTCTATTCGGCTTAAGGTTATTATAAAAAAAAAACAATCTAAGTTTTTGTTTAATTCTTGAATGTATTTTCCGATTTTTTATGCAAATCGCAAACCCCTTCGTTTATATTCATAACAAAAGCAATATTACAACATATAACTTTATGGCGAGGCTCCCTAATTATATATTTTATTACTTTTTTCTTTTCCTCACTATGATGCATGAACTTATAAGATGTTATTATGAAGTTGAGCTACTTGTTTATGGAATTCGACTTTCAGTGTATAACTAATAAGTTTAGTTAAAACTTTATGAAATAATAATGAAAAAAAATTTAGTCTATCAAATCCATTAATTTCTGCCATAATTATAGAATGCATAAATAATCAAAGGCCATACATCAATTTGATGGACCATCGTTGGCAATCGATCGATTTCAAACAATATCTTGGACGTTCTTTTAAATACTAATAAAAACAGGTGAAGTGGTTCGGGCCTAATCAGTGGTAAAATTAGCTTGGGGTTTTTAAAAGACTTATACATAGTGAGATAAAAAAAAAATTGCAACAAAGTCAAACGCCATAATTTTTATGGAAACCCACTGCGACGCGGGTTTCGATCAAGTCAGTTCTTTACTTTTCGAACCATTTCTGCTGATGTTGCTGTTTTCTTCCGTCCACTTCCTTGACATCGGGCTACGCTACCAGTATCACGTTAACGAGCGATGGTACGAGACACAAAATATTTATTCGCATTTAAATGCTGGAGTGCTCTAACGATAGCCACTTGTGGTTTTCCAGCCAAATATAAAGAAATCACACTGGAATTCCATCACGAAAAACTTTTTTTCTGGAAAATTCTAACCAAAATGCTTTTGTACGCATGTAAACAATATACTGAAATGTCACTGGAATAATTTTAACAGCTGTCGGGCGAGTGGCTTTGAAATGACAGCAGTCTAAAGTTGGTTGCAGTCACCTCACCTGGCCGGCGCTTGAGTTCTGATGGCCAACCGGAGGTGCACATTTTCAGCTGACCTCTTTAGCAAGTAAACACGAATGTTTTCTCTTCGGAGAAAAAGAAATTCGACAGTTCACCACTTTCGGCCAGGCGAAGCAACTCTTTAACTCTTTTTAGTCTATTTTCTTTCTGTTGCGGTGTAAGTTCTTGCACTTTTTGGAATTTCAATGGCTTTACCCCGAGCTCATTTTTCAATATTTACCGAATGGAATATTGCGATATGTTCAGCTCACGATCCATTTTTCGGCCACTGCGACGTGGGTTTCGATCAAGTCGCCTTTTTACTTTTCGAACCATTTCTGCTGATGTTGCTTTTTTCTTCAGTCCGAGCGATGGTACGAGACACAAAAGATTTATTCAGCCACTTGTGGTTTTCCAACCAAATGTATGGCATGATGGTTTGGTTGCTAAAATAGAACGTTTTAAAGTGAAGTTCCAGAAATAGTAATCATACATGACATTTTTCCATTCTATAAAACTTTTCTTCTTGTTTTCATTTAATACATATTTTAATATATTACTCCTCTTGACGTTGCTCAGAAATGTCCCCTCATTTCCATAGCACCCTCGCTTCTAGTTAACAACCAGCTTATTTTTAATATTTCCCTGTTTTCTTTTTGGCTTATTAATATAATGTGTATTTGTTACAAACAAAAGGTTAAAAACACGTATATGATATGCATAAAAATAGAAGACATTCCTCTGCACAGGTAATGTTAAAAGCAGACACGTTCTTTGAAAAACGACCACCACAAAACGCCCACACACACAGACACATTTTTATGCAATTGTTTTTCATTTTAAGTACACCTACAACTCTACCTCAAGATGAAATCTTCACAACACTTAACTCTTTTCTTTGTTTTTGTTACTCCTGTATCCCTAGCTTACCACTCTGTCTAAATATATACATACAGATCTCTTTAGAAGTGTGGGGGAGAGGAATGTATTTGAAAACAGGAAATTGTTTATTTGGTCGTCTTAGTGGTCTAGAAGTCTGGTGGAAGTAGCAATTTTATCTTCTATTTCCTACCACAAGCTGACAATGAACTTTAAGTAAGGGCTCAGTGCTCTGCTAACAAGCTGCTTTGAGTTCAAAATGTGATATGAATATTTATGAATAAAGTCATTGGAAGCTCGTGGGAAATTAGGGAATATACACTAAATATAAACTTGAAAATATTTACGAGTTCAAAAGGATGTTTTAAAATACATACCTACTCGTTTTAAGAGGTTTTTAAGGAAAGTATCGAAAATAATTCAGAACAAAAATCTCAAAAATAAAATATGTTCTACAGGGTGAGCTGAAAAAACTGTCTCTAAGCCCCTCGTCCGACAGCTGTTAAAATTATTCCAGTGACAGCTCATAATACTGTTTACAAGCGTAAAAAAGCATTAATAAGAAAATAAGTTATTCGTGATGGAATTCAAGCGTGATAGTGTGATTTTTTTTATTTTTGGCTGGAAAACCACAAGTGGCTATCACAAGAGCACTCCAGCATTTAAATATGAATAAATCTTTTGTGTCACCGCCCTTTACCGTGATACTGGTAGCGTAACCCGACGTCAAGGAAGTGGAAGAAAACAGCAATATCAGCAGAAATCGTTCGAAAAGTTAAGAAGCGACTTGATCGAAAACCGCTTCATAGTGGCTCGGAAGCTGAACATATCGCAATATTCCATACGGCAAATATTGAAAAATGAGCTCGGGGTAAAGCATTGAAATTCCATACAGTTCAAGAACTTACACTGCAACAGAAAGAAAATACACTCAAAAGAGCTAAAGAGTAGCTTCGCTTGGCCGAAAGTGGTGAATTGCCGAATTTGGTTTTCTCCGATGAGAAAGCATTCGTTCGCCAGTAGTTTGTAAACAAACAAAATGATCGTGTTTACTTGCCAAAGAGCTCAGCTGAAAATGTACGCCTTCGGTTGGCCACCAGAACTCAAGCGCCGGCCATGGTGATGGTGTGGGCCGACATAACAGCCGATGGTCGCTCTACGCTTGTATTATTGGACCGTGGCATGAGAATAATTGTCGAATATCATCGCGAAAATATTCTGGAGGGTGTATTAAAGTCTTTGGCAGGCAAACATTTTCGCCGCAGACCTTGGACACGAGAGACCCAAGAATGGTTACAAAATAAGGTTCCTCGCTTCATTTCCAGCGCACAATATCCACCAAAATCTCCGGATACCAATCCGTTGGACTATTGTGTCTGGAGTATTTTGGAAAGCAAGGTTGGCACTAAAAAATACCTAAGTGTGGATCACCTCAAGCAAGCGCTTCTCCGGGAATGGGCCAAAATACGGCAGAGCTGCATTCGGCCAGCGTGTGACGGTTTCATTGGCCGTTTGAGGCTATAATTCGTTTCAAAGGTGACCAATTCGAACAAATCTAAACATATTCTAAAATTTGATGCTATTTCCGACATTCTTTGCTCTCATTCAATGTAATTAAAAAAAAATGTAAAAATATTGCAGTTTTTATCTCACTCTATATATGTCTACCACACATAAATCCGAAAAGTGTAAAATATCAGCGCCCTACGAAGGCTTAAATCACTGCATATAATTTCATTGGTGGAGTATGCATTCATTTAATAAACACTTGGCTTTAATCAATTAATTAAGTGTAATATTCACGTCAATTAGTTTTCGTAATCGACTTTTCTCAGATTCTTTCTTTCTTTTTTTGATTCCATTGACTTTCATACATGCGTCGACGTCTGCCACAATTTATGTCTCATTTTCTGCTACCATCAACCGTTGCCACACCACTGTAGACTACTTTTACAATCACTTATAGTTTTATATGCATTTTTCATTTCGTTTCTTGAACTGGTCTTCTTTATCGATTGTGTTGAAGATTTCAATCTTTCCGCTGATTTTAACACTTTTTTCGATAGCCATCAGACACAACTCGGGTTTCCATGAGAGTTTTTCTTTCCGATGGCAATTTTGTAGCCTGGTTTGAGCATGGTTTTCTTTGTATCTTTGCTTTTGTTTCTAATTTGGTTCTATTTACCGTTTTCATTTCACCATAAAACAGCTGTAAAGAGAAAGAGTAAAAGAAACATCGGATGACAGGTGATATACGAAATAAGTCTTGTGGCGCGGCATTTTATTGCAATATTTAGCAACCACTCTGACAGGTATTGTCTGGTGATTATTGTGGCCAACCTGGGGCCTACAGTGTCAAGCAAAAGTTGCAACATTTTAAAAATATTATTTGGAAAACATTGCCACAAGAAAGATTGAAGTAAAAGTAGTCTTCAACTTGTATCCAACAGTATAACCTATTTCAAATGGCGTACATTGACAACTATCTAAAAGTTGCATCTTTTGTTTTGCACAGTTTTTTTGATAACTCTGTCATTTTCTGTAAATTTGTTCATTGAAAAGCTATCCTCACTTGTCCACATTACTTCTAATTATTGTTAGACAACAATTTAATGTGACTGGGAAGGTAAAGCGTTTACTTTTCTTTTGTTCTTAGGAAGCAAAAAAACAACAACTCTTTGATAGACATTTTTACACATAATTCTGTTCCATGGAATTGTGATTTCCCCACCAAGAAGTTTCGTTGTTTTTTATTTTTTCTTTCCATTTTGCAAATGAGGAAATCAAAAAGTGAATGTCTCCATATGGTGGCGTTGGTTATATTTTTTTTTTTTTTGAGATTTAAGCAAGAATTGAAATGACTTTCAATTATGGAAATTATCAAATATCGATGGAAATTAGAGAAAATAGAAAATATCAAGAGAACAAGAAAAATTTACTAAGAAAAAATTTACTAGAGAAAAATGATGGTACATATATGGAAGAAATAAAGGATATACAGGGTGAAATAAAAAACTGCAACAAAGTCAAACGCCATAATTTTTACTTTAAAAAAAAATTATGAATGAAAGCGAAAAAATTTCGGAAATAGCTTCAAATTGTAGAATAAATTTATATTTGATCAAATTGGTCACTTTCAAACGGCTTATAAAACCGTCACACGCTGCCGAAAGATTGCTCTGCGGCATTTTGCCCCATTCCAGGCGAAGCGATTGCTTGAGGTGATCGACACTTTGGTATTTTTTTGGGCCAACCTTGCTTTCCAAAATACTCCAGACACAATAGTCCAACGGATTGGTATCCGGTGATGTTGGTGGCCATTGTGCGCTGGAAATGAAGCGAGGAACCTTATTTTTTAACCATTCTTGGCACGTGCCGAGTGCGATAGTGCTGAGTCCCGTTGGTATGTCTAAGGTCTGCGGTCAAAATGTTTGCATGCCCAAGGCTTTAATACACCGTCCAGAATATTTTCATGATAATATTCGTCGATTAATACGAGCGGAGAGTGACCATCGGCTGTTATGGCGGCCCAAACTATCACCATGACCGGCGCTTGAGCTCTGCGGTATTTTGACCCATTCCCTTGCTTCAGGTGATCGACACTTTGGTATTTTTTAGTGCCAACTTTTCTTTCCAAAATACTCCAGGCACAATAGTCCAACGGATTGGTATCCGGAGATTTTGGTGGTCATTGCGTGCTGGAAATAAAGCGACGAACCTCATTTTGTAACCATTCTTGGGTGGCGCGTGCTGAGTGCGATGGTGCTGAGTCCTGTGGGAATGTCCAAGGTCTGCGGCCAAAATGTTTACGTGCCCAAGGCTTTAATACACCCTCCAGAATATTTTCGGGATAATATTCGGTATTTATTCCGATGCCACGGCCAATTAATACGAGCAGAGAGCGATCATCGGCTGTTATGGAAGCCCACACCATCACCATGGCCGGCGCTTGAGTTATGATGGCCCACCGAAGGTGCACATTTTTAGCTGACCTCATTGGAAATTAAATACAATAATTTTTTTTGTTTACAATCTGCTGCACAACGAATGTTTTCTAATCGGAGAAAACCAAATTCTGCAGTTCACGACTTTCGGCCAAGCGAAACAACTCTTTAGCTCTTTTGTGTGCAAGTTCATTTTTTAATATTTGACGAATGGCCACCACCATTTTTCGGCCACTGCGACGCGAGTTTCGATCAAGTCTACCGTCCACTTCCTTGACGTCGGGCTACGCTACCAGTATCACTGTAACGAGCGATGGTACGACACAAAAGATTTATTCACATTTAAATGCTGGAGTGCTCTAACGATAGCCACTTGTGGTTTCCAGCCAAATATAAAGAAATCACACTATAACGCTTGAATTCCATCACGAATAACTTTTTTTCTGGAAAATTCTCACCAAAATGCTTTTGTACGCTTGTAAATAATATAATGAGCTGTCACTTTAATAATTTTAACAGCTGTCGGACGAATGGCTTACAAATGACAGCAGTCTAAAGATAGTTGCAGTTTTCATTCTCACCCTGTATATTATACAGGGACAAGTAGGTGTAACAATCTAAGATCTAAGAAACGTTCACTCTCTGTGACAGTTTTCTTTGTTTCCAACCCAAAATCATTAGTTTCAAATCTAAGGCAAATAGTCTAAAGGACAAGGCTAAGCCATTATCGATCTAAATTGCTCATGGTGGAATAAATTTTGAAAATAAAGTAAATATATCGGTTTATGGTCAAATCCTGCCAAATGAAAAAAAACACAAATATTTTTTGTAATTTCTTAAAATAAATATTACACAGAACTCAAGCTCTCGGGTATGCTGTTTTTCCTCACAATCAAAAAGGTCGATAAAATTTAGAGAAAGTATTGCGTGACCACACGAAATTGAACTTATAAAAAAAACAATTCTACGAGTATTTTTTTAAATTTAAAAATATGAAAAACTTATAGGGATTGCTTTTCTTCTAAATTCACTTTTGTATCTACGAACAATAACAGGCTATTATTTCGCAAAACAATAATTTGTTTTAAAAGTAAAAAAAATGTCAGTATGTAACTAATGAAGTGGTCAAAAAATTCTTCATTTCTATTATGATGTTGACATTAGATTTTGACAGCTCTATCATGATTCTCATGGCTTAAGCCTAATTAAATAATAATATTTTTGACTATACATGTTTATAGACAGCATTCAAAAAAGATGGTAAATGTCAAATACATACATATATTTATTTAAGTTATAATCATCAATTAATTGAACTATTTATGCATTGATATTTAAAAAATTCTCATTAAAAGCAACAAAGTAATAACAAGTAACAGCCAAACTCACCTGTAATTAAATAAACATTTTTAATTATCGATGCCACAAGCAAAAGAAGGCCGTTGCTTGCGTAAAGCCATTGAAATTCATTTACAAGATATCCATGGCTTCAAAAGTCCGCCGTGGAAACCAACAACGCTCTTTAGTGCAAGCATAACATTTTGAGTTTAAAATAAATAATCTTCCGCTATCTTTAGGTGTTATTAATGGCAATAACATGGCAAACACTTGTAACAGTTTTCAACTAAAAACTGAAAACTGTTTGTCTTTTCCCCACAGGCTAAATAAAATTTCACTCATTTATTATGCTCACAGGTTTATTTATTCCACCCATTCTTCAGACCCTTTTGCTGCCTCTCTCTCTCTCTCTCTCTCTCTCTCTCTGTTTCATGGATTAAATTAAAATTTTTCATAAAATTGCCTATCCACTGTATCGAATTTTGCCAAGGTGTAACAGAAAAGAAAGTAAAACTGACATGGTTGTATTGATTGGTTTTTATTAAAATTTAATTACCATAAAATGCAGTTAAATAAGAATGATTATAGTTATCATCAAATGATGGTGTATGGGTATGGTATTACAATCATGATGAATAAATATTAAATGTACAACTAAGCAATTGCTTAGAGGAAAAAATTGTAAGTTTGGTTTAATTAAATGAGCATTTTTCGTTGTCAATTTTTTTCGAATTGATTTATTATCACGGTTAACCCGGATCAGGGTTTGTATATACAGGGTAAAGTTTGTAATAATTCATTCCTAGAAAATTGATCACAAATATTAGCTAAAACGCCGAAAAGTCAATATTTAAGGAGTTTTGGCCATTTTAAAGTTTGTAATAATTCATTCCTAAACAAATGATCACATATAATAGCTAAATGTACCGAAAAGTCAATATTAAGGGAGTTACGGCCATTTTAAAGTTTGTAATAATTCATTCCTAAAAAACTGATCACAAAAAATAGTATTTCTTAGTACCAACCTTGCTTTCCAAAATACTCCAGACACAATAGTCCAACGGATTGGTATCCGGAGATTTTGGTAGCCATCGTGCGCTGGAAATGAAGCGAGGAACCTCATTTTGTAACCATTCTTGGGTGGCGCGTGCTGAGTCCTGTTGGAATGTCCAAGGTCTGCGGCCAAATTGTTTGCGTGCCGAAAGCTTTAATACACTCTCTAGAATATTTTCGCGATATTCAGAATTTATTCTGATGCCACGGTCGATTAATACGAGCGGCTGTAATGGAGGCCTACACCATCACCATTGCCGGTGCTTGAGTTCTAGTGGCCAACCGCGAAGGTGCACATTTTCAGCTGACCTCTTTTGCAAGTAAACACGTTTGTTTACAAACTGCTGGACAACAAATGTTTTCTATCGGAGAAAACCAAATTCGGCAGTTCACCACTTTCGGCCGAGCGAAGCAACTCTTTAGCTCTTTTTAGTCTATTTTCTTTCTGTTGCAGTGTATGTTCTTGCACTTTTTGGCATTTCAATGGATTTACCCCGAGCTCATTTTTCCATATTTGCCGAATGGAGCCATTTTTTGGCCACAAAAATAATCTTAAAAAAAAACATCGTTTATTGGGCTATAAATATTCCTTAAACTTTAAAATTTAAATAACGTAACAATCCCCAAATTTATAACCTGTAAATATTCTTAAAAATAATGTTATTGGCCTGTAAATATCCTTCAAAATCCACTTTAGATGGAACAATTTTTTTTTTTAATTCTTAAAATAAATCAGGTTTGATGGCCGGTAAATTCCTTAAGAAATACATAAATGTTTTACAAAGGCTTATGATTTTTTAACGGTTGATCTTGCCATTTTTAATTTGTAATGTGTCTTTCTCAACTACGGAAGAAATATTTCAAACACCGTCAATTTCTCAAAAGTAATTTTTTTATCTGAATAACGTAATAATTAAATATTATTAACAATATTGCCTTATCATTGCCTAACTGAATCATCGTCAGCATTAAAATTACCAATTAACATAAGACACCAATATAAAGCCAAGTTAATAAACACATCAATCTAACAGAAAAAACAATTTCGACACGAACAGAAATACCAAAAAAGATTAAAGATTTTCTGATTACGCGATGAAATTCTTATTCTTGTTCGCCCTTTTATGGGCTTTTATGAATTTCGACTGATAAAAACTCATAGCATTTTTGATTAACAAAACGACAATTGCCCTATTTAAGAAGAGCCAATAAAAACAAAACCGCCATCGACACTTGTTTACATAATTCCAGCCTAAATTATTTATGAGGTGACTGACTGGCTGGCTGGGCTGACAATAAGACAGAAATTTGTTTAATTTCTTTTTTCATTCAAGACCGCGCGTTTTTCGTTTCAAAATTCCAAGCACGTTTTGGCAAAACAATTAATTTCGTCAACTGTTTTATTTATATACGAAACATGATGTTTTGACTTATTCCGAGTTTGGAGGTTATTTTTGGCAAATATCATAAATTTTTAATTAAGGGTTTACTCATTAAAAATAAAAAAATGAAAAGGTGAATTGCAGCATGCCTTTTTTCACAAGGGAAAATAAGCTGTTCTTGGCAAACAAGATCATTTAAATTGTTTCAGAAACTAATACAATACTTACTTATTCCCATGATCGGGCAAATCGCGTTTCTACCCTTATCACGCTATGTGCAAACAGATTTTGATTACTTTCTTTTTTTTTTAAACTGTAATTACTTTTTTTAGAATAGAAAATAGCCTAATACCATTTCTCTATGTTTGTTGTTCATTTACAGTTTTATGGGAGTCTGTGTACAAGAAGGACAACTACATGCCTTGACCGAATACATAAATGGTGGTTCATTGGAACAGCTTTTGGCAAATAAAGAAGTCGTTTTAACGGCTGCAGCAAAAATAAGACTGGCATTGGGTGTCGCATGTGGTATGGCCTACGTTCATGATGCAGGCATATTCCATCGAGACCTAACGAGCAAAGTATGTATAGATCGTTTAAACAATTTTCAAGGAAATATGTGTACAATGTTAATAAATCTCTCTTCTTACAGAATGTTTTAATACGAAATTTACCCGGTGGACGTTTTGAGTCTGTCGTTGGAGATTTTGGTTTGGCTACCAAAATTCCTGATAAAAAGTAAGATCCTTAATTGCAACTCAAGTTTCAACAACACAGTTAATCAATGGCCATTATTATATATTCTTTAGGGTCAAAACCCGTTTGGACTATGTTGGCTCGCCCTATTGGGTCAGTCCTGAATGCCTAAAAAATCAATTTTATGACGAACGCAGCGATGTTTTCTCATTTGGTATTATCTGTTGTGAAATCATAGCAAGGATTGAAGCTGACCCTGATATTATGCCACGTAGTGATTCATTCGGTTTGGACTATTTGGCATTTGTTGATTTGTGTCCTATGGATACACCACCTGTATTTTTAAGACTGGCTTTTTATTGTTGTATAGTAAGTATCCTGCTAATGGACACCTTAAAGAATATATTATTTATTGCACGTTTTTTCCTTCCAGTACGATCCCAAAAGTAGGCCTACGTTTCATGATGCTTCAAAGAAACTTACTTTACTTTTGGAAAAATACGAGCATGATCCCAATTCAGGAAGTGCCACAAATGGGGCCACATCATCTTCCTCATCCACAATCAGTGCCAGTTCAAGTCCCTTGAGTTCCTTGGATATGACTTGTTCGCCTAACGGTAGCGATGCGGAAAATATTTGTCAAGCGAATACCCATAAAAATGGTTGTACTCGTCATTTGTCAACAAAGAAATTAACTACCCCCAGTACAACAGTCACCACTACACCGTGTATCAAAACAGCTCCGGCTGGTCAAGTAACGCCGCGTCACATGAAGGAAGTAAACGAGAATGGTTTCCTTTTCCCCGACCAAGTAAATCGCAGCAACTCAATAACGAATGGATCGCCCCTACAATTGGATGTCGATGACAACTGTAGCACCAAGAACCGTGTTAAGAGAGCCACCAAACGGTATGAAGCTGCAGCTGAATTGCTAATGCAGCAACATCGCCGTTCTCTGAGTGAGAATATTATACACTTTCCCTTACATACCACCCCCAGCGACAAAGCTCGTTGCCATCAAATGAATCGCCAACGATCTTCCACTCATTCACCAACCCCACCGCCCTTTGGAGGTTCACCCAGTGCCACTGCTGCCAGTGCTGCACACACACAGGCACGTGAGTCACCACCACCGGTGCTAACCCTTAGGAAGGTGGCCGAGACAATGTGTCTCAAAGATGCACTCTACAAACCCATACGTTCCGATCACAATGGCGTCAAATCTAATCCTTTCACAGCTTTAGCCCAATTGAGAAGAGTGAAGAAGGTATTGGGAGCCAATCCAAAAACCTATGCTGCAGGTGTGGGAGACTTGTTTAGTTCGTGTTTCGAAATGTGTGCTCCATTCTTTAAGGAGATGGCTGCATTGCAGCAAAAACCAGCCAATGGTGTGACAGATGAAAATGGTGGTAAAACTGGTACGTCAACAACGACTGCGGCTTCAGCAACATCACCTAACGAACCAAAGAGTCTACCAACATCCCCGCAGTTGTCACGCAAGTACAGTGCAATTGAACTTAAACTGTCACCAACACTACCGCTCCCACGGTGTTGTACTAATGAAGTAGACGATGATGATTGCGTGGACGACTCGGATGCCGAGCAAGATGCTGATGGTGGTGGCAACTGTGCCGATGCTGAATCCAGCAGTGATGATTCAGCTGAGCGACCTGCACCCAATCCAGTTGCACGCAAATATAGGGCCAATTCCCTTTTTACACACCCCTTATTTCGTGGCAATGGTAGCACTAAAACCTCCGAAGATCAATGTTCGGCAATTGCCGCTCTGGCTGCACAAACTGCTGCAGCATCAACGGCAACGGTAGCTATGGAAGACTGTAACTCGTCCGAGGATGGATGTGATGGTAGTGCTCTCAAACCCTCCAAGGACTTGCCCATCTCCGCATCAACACCTTCGCCACCTACACCACCAGCGCCCACGTCAGCACCCATGGTTGCCACACCCGCCTCTTTATCTTCTTGCACAGATTTCGATTTGAATGACATAAAACCCAGTGATTTTTTGCCCACAAAGAGTTCACTGACACGCCGCGACTCTATAGAGAGTGGGTTCTATTCATGTTTCAATGAGGAATCGGATGCTGCTACAACGTTCCGTCAATTCAATGGTGCCGGTGTATCTTCATTAGGTTTGGGTTGTGGTGGTGGCAGCAGTTGTTGCTTCGAACAGCTTAAATCACAACTTATGTTGGATGTAGGTGCCAATGGGGAATTAAGGTAGGATGTTAATTTCATCGATATTAGAGATATAAACTTATTAATTTCTTGTTTTCGATTTATTTCCAGCGACAAATTGGCCAGTTTATGTCGCTGTTGCTATTACAGTTCTGCGTCACAAAATGGTGGAGGCCATCATCAGTTCCTCAATGATTCCTCCTCCACCTCTTCGTCGGTGCTGCTAATCGATGAGCCTACCACAAGTAGTGGTGGTATAAATACTTCTTCCAGTGCAGCGGCTTTACGTTCATTCGATGATTTGGAGCTACCAGATGCAACACGCAATCATCGGCGCTATACCTGTCATCACCATTTGCTAGGTGCTGGCAATCAAAACGATAGCAACTTTGCAGCAACTGCTGGTCTTATCAATCGTTTGGCATTGGATTCAGAAATCCATTCGTTGATGCAGCGCAGTCCCTTTGCCACTAATCAATTGTTGTATTGCAAAAATCGTACCTCCTCCATATACACTGATAGTTCGGATGATATTAGCAGCTTGGCAGGTTCCGATTCATTGCTATGGGATGAAAGATCATTTGCCTATCCGCCTAGCACACGTTCAGCACAAATTGCCAAAATTGTTGAGTATTTCGAGAGAAAGCGGCAAGTACCTGACACTTTGCCACCACCACGTGGCAGTATGAGCAGTGGTGGTGCTGTCGGAGGTAATAGTGCCACAGGTGGTAGTGGCTCAACTTCTTCCTCCTCTTCTATGGCAGCAGCTGTGGCCGCCTCAGCTTTAGGTTCCTCATATTTGTCATATGAAACGAGACGTTATTCAGATTTCAAACGTCATGCAGCTATCAATTCCGACTATGAGGCGTTTTGTTTCGATTTGGATAAGAAGCCATCACAGGCCCGCTTAATGGTGTGCGAGGGTGCGGTTAAATCAAAATTACAAATTTTCGATAAACTAAAACAGCAACAGGTAAATTGTGCAGCAACAACAACGAATTCAACGAACAATTGCAGTAATGCCTCGGCTCCAGTTTCAACAAATGGTGGTACATCAATAAATAGCAATGCAACCGTTACATCAGTGGGGACAACATCAACATTAGCGACTACAACGTCTATGACAGCATCGACTGGTTCTATAACACCAACCCAAACTCCTACAAGTACAACGATAGCAATATGTTCACAAATCAACAGTGCTGGTTAATCGATAATTACATCCTCCAACATATGTTATTTCAAATTTAGCTTGCCTTGAACTATCCCCAACTTATTCTTCTAACTACTTTCCTTTCTAGAGTTAATCCTGGATCTTATTCTTTATATGCTAAATTGGTATTGTATCCCTGTTTCCTATTTCTTTCTGCTTTCTGGTACTATAAATCCAAATATACAATGAATTATTTTTTAAGTTAATAAATAAAATAAAAGATTTTTGTTATTAATTCTTTATAAAAAAATTCCTTATTATTTTTACACAACTATACAATATGAAAAATGTGTGCGTGCTGATTTTTAATGTATTTCATCAAACAAAAAAGAGAGACAAGAAATTCTGATTATTTTATTTTTTGTTATAATATGCTTCACCTTTATTTTTGGAAGAAAAATTCCCTTTAATTTATAAATTATTTATTATATTTTTTGGAAATTAAACGAAAATAAGTTCAATACAAATCATGTGAACAACAATATCAATGGCTACTATTTGTTTATTTATTTAAGATGGGTCAGAAACAAAAACTATTGTGACATTTCAAAACTGCAGATGTAGATAGTTTTCAATTTTAGATTTTTTTTCTATGGATTTTGTGATGATTTTTTCGACGAATTTTAATTAACTTACACTCAGAAAGATCATAGCCTAATATGAAAACTTAGTGTTTGTTGTACATCTATAAAGATTACATACTAAATTACATAAAATTAAAATTGAAAGTTTTGAGAAAAATATTTCCTATGAAAGACTAAAATATTTGTATTTTTTAATTTTATTTATAAGTACCATACTCAAAAAGTTTTATGTAATTTCTTCTTCAGTTGTTAACTATTTTTCTGTGAGCTGAGCATACAATACTTGCTATCGGAAAAATATATGAAACGTGTTTCGTAATAACATTCGTTTTGATGTATAACTCAGAATTCAAATAAATGCCGCTTCAATAATTGGATAAAATGTTACCCTCACACACAATCTTGTGATTGGATAAAACTCTTTGAAATACATGGAAAATCACAAAAGGCGCATCACTTATACTCTAATTTAAATGCCAAAAGTAATTATGTATAAAAATGTAAAAACTTATATTCATTCATACATTTAGGACATTAGTTGTTTATGTTTCACATACATTTAATAATTTTAAATGTTCCAAGTTTTAGTTAAAAATCTAATGGAAATAACCTTTTTCATTTCAAGTCTATAAATATTAAAAAAACTAGTCTTTTTCTATTTAAAACGAAACACTGAAAAAACCAATAACAATGTATTATTTTAATTTAAAATGAAAAAAAAAACACTTTATTTCATTCTATTTTGGGTATACTCTACAAAAACAATGGCCAAGCTATTTGAAAATTATTTATTTATCTTATTTATTGTAAATCATAATTGGTATCGTTTAAAAAAATAAAGAACATAGTGTATATTAATAAGAACACAAACAATTAAAAAATATATCAATAATTTAAATAAATTCTATTATATGTATGTACACACAAATATATTAAAATCTATAAAAATCAGTAAAATACACGAAGACGGGAAAATATCTATTAAAATTTGTTTTGTTGTGTTTATGTAAATTAAAATATTTTAAATTTATATAAACAGCTTAATATATATTTTTGTTTTATATAGTATTATTAGTAAAAAGGGGTTGTAAGACTTAAATATGAAATAATGAAAATCTTTATTATTTTTATTGAATAAATGTTTAGTGAAATGTATGTTGTATGTATGTTTACACACAAAATCTACATCAGTTCTTGTCTGCGAATTTTAAGTTTTGTAAATAAACAAAGAAACGCATTGATAATTCTATTACTTGTAAGATTCGAAGACAAAAATAGTTTCCCATAATGTGCGTGTGTGTGCATTCTGTAAACCAATTTGGTGTGTACAATTTTTGTTAAGTGTTTCTAACAAAGAGTACATCATTTTATTATCAAGCCGTTTATTTTATTTTTAAAATACATATGAATATTTATTATTATTTTATTTTTCTTACACATTAATGTTAACGATTTTTCATTTACTTCCAATTCTTATATTTAAGTTTTGAGTGAAAAATAACGCTAATTTTCTGAATTTTTTTTAAAAAAAAAATATTTAGAATAAAGGATTTTTTGAAAATATAATTTGCATATTTTGTTTTTTTATTTTTTATTTTCATCGCTACATTGCTATGTGTCAATGTTATGAGGGGAGATTTTACATTTACTCGTTATCAAGTCATACAAAATTTTTCAACATGAAGTTATTGTTGCAGCTGCAGGCAACTTTTGTCATATGCCATTACAATATTCAAATACGAAACTTGATAAAAATTCTGTGAATAATGTCGCTAAAAACATCAAAATAGTAAATATGGGGGGGGGGGTACCGTTATATTGGATAATGGATAATGTCGCTAAAATCATCAAAATAACGAATGTCAGGAGGTACCGTTATATGGGGGCTTTATGAAGACGTGGACCTGCACAGACAATTTTCTGTCGCTTAAATCACCAAAATACCGAAAAAGGGAGTTACTATTATATGGGGGCTATACCAAACCGTGGTAGACATAATATGCATTTGAGTAAAATTTTATCAACCTACTTCATTTCGTTCGGAAGCTAGAGTTATTTCCAAAGACGGACAGACATCGCTACATCGTCTTAGAATTTTACGCTGATCCAGAATATATATACTTCGTAGCGTCTATTACGAATATTTCGAGGAGTTACAAACGGTATGACAGAGTTAATATACCCTCCATAAAATGGTGGAGGGTAAAATAACGTGGCATAATTTTGTCGTTTTGGAAGTAATATATATATAAAATTTATATGTTATATTCTAAAAGGCTTCAAACCAAAATGCAGTTTTCCCATGGTGAAGTAAGTGGATATTATATTCAATTCCTGCCGACATTAACATAATCCTTTCTTATTTACGTTTTTTTGTTTTAATTTGAATTCCCTCTTTCTTATACCTACCCATAATGAAGTAACATATTTTGATTTCCTTAAGCTAAAGGCCAAATGATTGCATATTACATCATTCACATATATTTTTTTATCACATACATTATGGTTTTATTTATATTCGGTATACAATCTTATAAACAGATAAAATGTATTTATATATATTTTAGCCGTAATTATAGAAAATTGAAATGGACAACACAAACAAAGACTGAAATTCTGAATGGTAATGAATTAAAAAATGAAGACAGAGGACGCATTATTGTCCCTATAAGTAATTTCACTACGAATATGTAAATAAATTATTATTATAGTCAATTCGATTTTATATAAATAAATAAATCAATGGTATATAATTAAGCAAATATCTACAAAACATTCATATAACATGAAAAACATGCATATATCACAAAAAGACATTGAAAATAATTTTTAATTAAGAAAATAGCTCGAAAACCTATGTAAAAAGTGGGACAATCCCTCAAGTTAGTTTTGAATTCGTCCATTTAATACAAGTATAAAAATCAATCACATTCTTAAGCAAGCAAAAATTTATTTATCTTCCAAGTGTCGTTTTTAAACAAAATATCTATATATTTATGCAAAGAAAATGTAATTTTAGTCATTAGCATATCATTAACACTTATAACAAAAAAAACTAAAAGTATTTCAAAAAGTCTCATTGAACCAAAAGCAAAAACTTCATACTTCCATTATTCATACTCAGACATCATCATACTTCGCTCATTGTTGCCAAAAAAAAAAATCAGTATACATATAATGTTCAAAAGCAATCATACATTCTATCCAAACCACCATTGATTCCATCATTCTCATCAAAGACTACAAATTTGTTGAATAGAAGAATGTTAAAATGTTTTTTAATGAAACAAATATTTACAAATATAAATGTATTATCAGCAAAAAGTATTACTAACGAAATATGTAAAATATACAGGGTGAGGTAAAAAACTGCAACAACCTCAAACGCCACAATTTTTACATTTTTTTTTTTTAATTTATTGGATGAAACCAAAAAATATCGGTAATAGAATCAAATTTTAGAATAACTTTAGATTTGTTAATTGGCACGAATTATGGTCTTCAAACCGCCAATAAAACCGTCAAACGCTGCCTCAATGTTGCTCTGCTGTATTTGGGCCTATTCCCGGCGAAGCGCTTGCTTGAGGTGATCGACACTTTGGTATTTTTTAGCGCCAACCTTGCTTTCCAAAATACTCCAGACACAATATTTTAAAGGATTGGTATCCGGAGATTCTGGTGGCCATTGTGCGCTGGAAACGAAGCGAGGAACCTCATTTTGTAACCATTCTTGGGTGGCGGGTGCTGAGTGCGATGGTGTTGAGTACTGTTGGAATGTCCAAGGTCTGCGGCCAAAATGTTTGCGGCATTTATTCTGATGCCACGGTCGATTAATACGAGCGGAGAGCGACCATCGGCTGTTATGTTATGAAGCCAGTCGATGACTTAAGCCAGTCAAAACAGCGTCTTATGTATTATATCCATTAGAAATGACAGCAGTCTGAAGTTGGTTGCAGTTTTTTATCTTATCTGTATAAATATATTATAAATTAAGTACATATTTAATATTTTGTGGAAATATAAGTGAGAACGTTTATAGCGATTAATAAAACGAATAAAAATTAACTCAAAATAAATGAAAATTGAAAGTATACTTTGTTTTATTTGAAAATGAACTGTGCAACACTATTTTATAGAAAAATAAATGCATTTCAGTGCTATTGTTCAGTCAAAGTTGAATTAAAGTGGTCAGATCATTTAGTTTCATTTAAAAATTCATGATTAAGTTTGTTTGTTTACTCTATTTCTGGTAATATTTGTTACAACATCAGCTAAAAAACAGCTAAGTTCGGCCGGGCCGAACTTTTAATACCCTCCACCATTTCGAAGGAACTTGAAAAATTTCAATTAATTCCGAAAACTACCACTTAAATGAAAACCGTTATATGGGGGTCATACTGTAGTAACCATTACAACTTCAAATACGAAATTCGATATAATTCCGGCAAATAATATCCCACTAATCATGAAAATACCGAATATCGGGAGGTACCGTTATATTAGGACTATACGAAGACGTGGACCTACATACAATATTTTTTTGACATAGGTTGTAGTATCCATTAGGATCTTCCAGTACGAAATTTGAAACGATTCCGGTGAATAAAGTTGCTGAAATCGTCAAAATGCCGAATATCCGGTGTTACCGTTATATGGGTGCTATACGAAGACTTGGACCTGCATACAAAAAACTTTTGCCATAGGCTGTAGTACCCTTTACGAACTTCAAATACGAAATTTGAAATGATTCTGGTGAATAATGTTGCTGAAATCATCAAAATACCGACTATCGGGAGGTACCGTTATATGGGGGCTATACGAAAACGTGGACTGACATGGCCCATTTACAAACATAACCTCCCTACTGGTAAACTATGCATGAATGCAAAATTCCATATTCATATCAGGTTTCTGGTAAAGAGAAAGATATATTTAGATATTGCAAGTCCTAAAGAATTGCCGACTTGTTTCGCATGTTTTAAAGAATATAAGTACTGGAAATTGTGACCCTTTGTGAGTGAGGTACCAGAAGGGGCTCACGGATATAGATGATCTGCACAATAAATATTGTATTGCAAAAATGTTTGTATGTGTGAAACTTGAAGAGTGTTGAATGCTCATTTCGCTTCTTTGAGCGTTTTGTTTTTCAAAATCTTGAGCCCTATGTGGGGCAGGTAGCAAGAGAATGGTCCGGTCTCTACCATATTTATAACAGATCTTGTGTTGATGGAAATATTAGGATGTGCCAAGTCTAAATGAATTCGGATGTTATTTACGCTTTTTATGGGCTTCATGGATATTCAAAATTTTGAACTTTTGTGGGTTAGGTACCAAAAGGAATGGTCCGATCTCTATAGTATTTATAATAGAAACGGTGTTGATAGAAATATTGAGATGTGCCAAGTCTAAATGCATTCGGATGTTAATTTCGCATTTATGAGCTTAATGGGTATATAAAATTTCGACCTTTTGTGTGAGAGGTACCAGAAGGAGTGGACCTATATATTCCATATTAACACCAGATCTTGAGTTTATAAAAATATTGGGATGTGTGAAATTTTAAGACAATCGGAAACTTACATCACATTTTATAAGAGTTATAATAATTCATATTGTTTACCCTTTGTGGGGGAGGCATTTGATAGAGTTGACCGATATTATCCATTATTGCACATGACCTAGAACTGACGCAAATATTAGGATTTGCAAAGTTGGAGCAAATTCGGATTATTATTTTTTTTTTTTTTTTTGTAAATTTCGACCATTTTTTGGGGAGGTATCAGAAGTAGTGGACCGATATATTCCATCTTAACACCAGATCTTGAGTTTATAAAAATATTGGGATGTGTGAATTTTTTTTTTTTTTATAAGAGTTATAATTATTCAAAATATTTACCCTTTGTGGGGGAGGCACTTGATGGAGTGGACCGATATTAACCATTTTTGCACATGACCTAGAACTAAAACAAATATTAGGATTTACAAAGTTTGAGCAATTTCGGATTATTTTTTGTTTTGGAAATTTCGACCATTTGTGGGGAGTTACCAGAAGGATTGGACCGATGTATTCCATCATGGCGCCAGACCTTGGTTTAACAAAATTATTGGGATGTGTGAAATTTGAAGGCAATCGGACTCTTGCATCACTTTTTATAAGAGTTATAATTATTCAAAATTGTGACCATTTGTGAGGGAGGTACTTGATGGAGTTGACCGATATTGTCCATTTTCGCACCTGAAGTAGCACTGACGCAAATATAAGGATTTGCAAAGTTGAAGTTGGATTATCGATTCTCTTCCTGTGCAAAAAGATATTTTTTAAAAATTTCGACATTTTGTGGGGGAGGTATATTAAATCTTAAATATAAATATTGGGATGTGTGAAATTTGAAGACAATCGGACTCTTACATCACATTTTATAAGAATTATAATTATTCAAAATTGTGACCCTTTGTGGGGAAGGTACTTGATGAAGTGAACCGATATTGTCCATTTTCGCACCTAACGTAGCACCGACGCAAATATTAGGATTTGCAAGTTGGAGCAAAACCGGATTACCGTTTCTCTTTCTGTGCAGAAAATATATTTTTTGGAGAAGGGAAGGAGAGAACCGATATATTCCATCTTAACACCAGACCTTGGGTTGATAAAAAAAATGGGATGTGTGAAATTTGAAGACAATCCCCTATGTGGGGAAGGTACTAGGCACGTTTTGACCGTATCAAATAATATATATCGTCTGTAGTCATATGGCTGTGAGCATAAAAAAAACTTTGAATTATACTTACTCATGATAATAAATTTGGAAGATGCTTCATTTTTTCTTGCAGACGGTCACCAATGGGAATAAGGGAGTCTCTAAACGATAAGGTAATCCAATAAAAGCGATATTACCATTATCGCAAGTATACTCATAGACAAATGAAAATATAGACAACGAAATGCTCTCACCGTTTATCTTCGAAAAAAATCGAATCAGCAGACACAGACAAATGAAAATATTGACAACGAAATTATCTCACCGTTTATCTTCGAAAAAAATCGAATCAGCAGATGTCGTCTATATCGTTTCAGGGGTTTGAGTGGGAATATTGAAGTCACTCAATTCTAAAACGTTAAAAATAACAAAAACTGTAGGATATTTGTCAGTTGGAAATTGTTCCATAATAAAATAAATGTGAAAATTACGAGATGACATCAAAAAATTCCGGAATAATCAAGTGAAATTCTTGAAAAACGATGAAATGTGTTTTCGAAGTCGAGTGGCTTGAACGCGTAAATGAGCATGTTGACTATGCAAAACATGATGAGAGCCACCTGGAAAAAAAGACCAAACTAACTTTTCTTTGTCTATATCTTAATTTGTCTATGGTATACTCGGCTAATATTAATTTGGATATATATTCCATAGACAAATGAAAATATAGACAACGAAATGCTCTCACCGTGTATCTTCGAAAAAATTCTGATCAACAGATGTCGTCTATATGGTTTCAGGGGTTTGAGTGAGAATATTGAAGTCTATGTAGGATATTTGTCAGTTGAAAATTGTTCCATAATAAAAGAAATGTGAAGAGTACGTGATGAGATCGAAAAATTCCAGAATAATCAAGTGAAATTCTTGAAAAATGTCTTTTAGAAGTCGAGTGGGTTGAACGCGTAAATCAGCATGTTGACTATGCAAAACATGATGAGAGCCACCTGGATAAAAAGACAAAACTAACTTTTCGTTGTCTATATCTTCGTTTGTCTTTGTATAATCCAGCTCACCGTAGCACAACCATAGACAAATGAAAATATAGACAACGAAATGCTCTCACCGTTTATCTTCGAAAAAAATCGGATCAGCAGATGTCGTCCATATCGTTTCAGGGGTTTGAGTGGGAATTTTGAAGTCACTCAATTCAAAAATGTTAAAAATAACAAAAACTGTAGGATATTTGTCAGCTGAAAATTATTTCATAACAAAAGACAAGTGAAAACTATGTAGTGACATCGAAAAATATGAGAATATTCCAGTGAAATTCTTGAAAAACTATAAAATGTGTTTTCGAAGTCGAGTGGCTTGAACGCGTAAATCAGCATGTTGACTATGCAAAACATGATGAGAGCCATCTGGAAAAAAAGACAAAACTAACTTTTCGTTGTCTATATCTTCATTTGTCTATGCTTTTGGATAATAATAGGCCTGTCTGGTTACCCAAAAATATGTAACAACTATGGTACAATAAAAAAGGTATAGTAGAGCTACTATGGTGCAATAAAAAGGTAAGGTAGAGCTACCAGCCATTTCATTAATTTTTCGCGCTATTTAACTCGTTTTAAAAATGAAGAAAAACACTAAATGTGTTCCGTATCGTTCCGAGGTGGAGTGGTACACTAAGATAATGTACCGTACCGGAACAAAACCCTTAAAAAATATATAAGTGATACTGTACTGGAGCACAAGTAGAATCGTACTGTACCGCAGTCGGAGCACTAAAAAACGTAGTGTACCGCAGTCAGATCACTACGAAATCGTAGTGTTCCGCAGCCGGAGCACTACAAAATCGTAGTGTACCACATGGAGGAACATTAAAAAAATAATAAATAATAATGTACCGGCAGATGTTTTTGATAATGCAAAAAAATACTAATACAATTCAATATTATGAAAATAAAAGTTGAATTTTTATTTGTCACGTATGTTGAGATTGGTTGCGAAATTGAAGATAGTAGAAAATTATGAGAATAGGTAGAAAGAGTAAAAAAGGATCAAATCTGAAGTGATAATAATTTGTATTTAGCCATTGAAAATTTTAATTTTACGCGAAAAAGGCCATTTTAGTGTTTGCGTTTTAATGGGTTATTCTGCTGATATCTACAATGTAGTTTGTCACAATTTCTCATCGGAGTACAGATAGTCTTATTATTTTTAAGAACAATAATTTTTACAATGTAACAAACATGCCAATGTCCTGTCTTTCAATTCTTATCAAACGTTCAGTGAATAATTACACAAATGCCGCAACCTAAAATATTATTCTTTTAGATAAGTTCAATACAAATGAATCAAACGTTAACGAAGTTGTATGTAATTTGCAAACTTAAAATCTTGTTATTGGATTTTAGGTGTAAATTCTGGAATTATAGGAAGACATTTGTATCCTGAGCAATATGCAAAATATATCGAACACAAACACGCAATGAAAATACAAAGTTTTGTAAAAGCCATTGGAATTTTTAATTACCAGTCGGGATCAGATTAAAATTCTTACTGGTGAAGTTGAATTTTTACTTTATTACATTTTCCTTATTTTCTTATATTACATTATGTTTATAATATTTAACTTGTTTAATAAAAAATACATTTGTGTAATAAAAATTAAATACTTCTAAATAATGGAGTATTAAGTATGTTTATTTAAGTACGTTGTTTTATTTTTTCTTTAATTTCCACTTATACAAACAGTGATGTTCATATCAAATTTTGTATAATTTAGCAAAGTCGGATAGGATGTTCAATTAGATAATGTTGTTTCACTTAATAATGTATGTAAATATTAAATTTACAATCCTTAATTTCTTTCATCATAATAATTTTGTTCATTATCAATGCTATTATACCAAAAAAATAAACATCTAATATTTTTCCAAATTTAAAATGCACATTGATGCCAGTACATTCCTTTTTAATGTGGTGCATGTTGTACACAACGATTTTTTAATGCTCCGATTGCGGAACACTACGGTTTTTATTGTTCCGACTCCGGAACACTACGATTTTTTAGTGCTCCGACTGCGGTACACTACAATCATTGTTGTGTTCCGGTACAGTATCACTAAAATATTTTTTAGTGGTAGCGTACCGGTTCACTACAGCTAAATTTTTTTTAGTGATACTGTACAGGTACAGTACACTATCTTTGTGTACTGTTTATTTTCGAACGCTGAATGAAACAAAAAAGGCTATTTCCGACATTTTTTTTTGCTTTCATTCAGTACACAAAGAACAAGATTAGATTTGTTCGAATTGGTCACCTTCGGTACGAATTATGGTCTTTAAACGGCCAATGAAACCGTCACACGCTGCCCGAATGTTGCTCTGCCGTATTTTGGCCCATTCCCGGCGAAGCGCTTGCTTGAGCTGATCGACACTTTGGTATTTTTTAGTGTCAACCTTGCTTTCCAAAATACTCCAGACACAATAGTTCAAAGGATTGGTATCCGGAGATTCTGGTGGCCATTGTGCGCTGGAAACGAAGCGAGGAACCTCATTTTGTAACCATTCTTGGGTGGCGGGTGCTGAGTGCGATGGTGTTGAGTCCTGTTGGAATGTCCAAGGTCTGCGGTCAAAATGTTTGCGTGCCCAAGGCTTTAATACACCCTCCAGAATATGTTCGTGATAATATTCGGCATTTATTCTGATGCCACGGTCGATTAATACGAGCGGAGAGCGACCATCGGCTGTTATGGCGGCCCACACCTTCACGATGGCCGGCGCTTGAGTTGTGAGCTGAACAACGAATGTTTTCTCACCGGAGAAAACCAAATTCGGCAGTTCACCACTTTCGGCCAAGCGAAGCAACTCTTTAGCTGTTTTGAGCCTATTTTCTTTCTGTTGCTGTGTAGTTTCTTGCACTTTTTGGACCTTCAATGGCTTTACCCCGAGCTCACTTTTCAATATTTGCCGAATGGAATATTGCGATATGTTCAGCTCACGTGCCATTTTTCGGCCACTGCGACACGGGTTTCGATCAAGTACCTTCATTACTTTTCGAACCATTTCTGCTGATGTTGCTGCTTTCTTCCGTCCACTTCCTTGACGGCGAGCTACGCTACCAATATCACGGTAACGAGCGATGGTACGAGACACAAAAGATTTATTTACATTTAAATGCTGGAGTGCTCTAACGATAGCCACTTGTGGTTTTCCAGCCAAATATAAAGAAATCACACTATCACGCTTGGATTCCATATCGAATAACTTTTTTCCTGAAAATTCTCACGTAAATGCTTTTGTACGCTTGTAAACAATATAATGAGCTGTCACTGGAATAATTTAACAGCTGTTGGTTGCAGTTTTTTTCATCTCACCCTAAGTGTGCCGGGCTCATGATAGAAGAATACAGGTAATCACAACAACACAGCTGCTAGGACAACTAACTTCCAAACCAATTTTCAAATTGAAACTTTGATGCATCCATGGTACAATGAAGAGAAGGTAGGTCAACTTTGAAAAAATTGGAAGTATAGAGGTCTACCTGTTTGGCTTGTAATGTCAGAATTAGTATCAAAACAATAAAAAATCAAACAACTTGTTGCATTTATTTTGAATAAATAATTGAAAACCGCGATAACTGAATGAAAGGTCAACACTTCTTTTCAAAATCATGTACTATATGTCTCTAAAGGATTATTTCGCTACAAAAACTCTAGATTTTGTCGATGCATGCGTTGAAATGAACATTTTGAAAACACCCGAATTTGAATGTTTTCTGAACAATTTTTTTGTTATTGAAAAGAAAACACATACATAAACAAAAAAGATGACGTATTAGGCCAAGAAAATAAAAAAATTGAAATCATATGGTAGTTCTGCCCTACCTTGATATCATTGTACCCATGGTACAATGAATTCAAGGTAGGGCAGAACTACCATATGATTTAAATTTTTTTATTTTTCTGGCTTAATATATCAACTTCATTTGCTTATGTGTGTGTCTTCTTATCAATAATAAAAAATTGTTCAGAAAATATTCAAATTCGGGTGCTTTTAAAATGCTTATTGCAACGAATGCATCGACAAAATCTACAGTTTTTGTTGCGAAATAAACCATAAGAGATATATAGAACATGATATTGAAAAGAAATCTTGACCATTCATTCAGTTTTCGCGGTTTTAAATTATTTATTCAAAATCAATGCAACAAGTTGTTTGCTTTTTTATTGTTTTGATAGTAATTCTGACATTACAAGCCAAACAGGTAGACCTCTATACTTGTAATTTTTTCAAAGTTGACCTACCTTCTCTTCATTGTACCATGATTGTACCATGGATGCATCTACCTCATGGTATAATTATTACAAGTAACAGCAAGTCCCAGCTAATATGATTCTGTAGTAATAGTAGTGTCATGCTCGATATGATTTTTTGTGATAATTTCCAATAGGTTTACCCTTTACCTAATAATAGCCGTTGTACTCTACAAAACTCCAACTTTTTTCGCGGTTAAAAAGCAGCGACACCACATTAGGTAACATAGTCGTATATTTCATGTTTCCAAAAATTGCAAAATGTAGAATACTTTATGTGTGTACGCAGTTTTGTTTCAATTTGAAAGGAAAGTTGCCTTTTCCACTATTTTCTAGCGATTGCTTGAAGTGTTGAGAAATTAGGGCCAACAGCTAACAACTATACATTCAAGGGATTGATGTGATAGCATTAAAATTAAATATTTTAAAAAGCATTCTCCTGCATTTTGAATTTAATAATCCAAATTCCAAAAATGTATATTTTTGAAATTGAAATAATGTATGGAAAATTAATTATTTTGTTTAAATTTTTGGACATATAACTCTGGCACTTGTACTACGTACAAAAAAAAATTTGTATGTTGTTGTTGTTACGATTGTTGTACATCAACACTTGCTGTTACCTGTATTATACTACCATGCCTTAAATCAAAGACTAAATGTACTAAGGGTACTAGATGAACGATAGGAACAAACTGAACGAAAAAGATAGATACAGTCCCGATGGTTCAATTAAAGGAATATTTCCTTTGAACTGTTCGTTTTGTACGAAGTTTTGTTTGAATTTACCTTTTTTGAAAACATAAACAATAAACGAAGAATTATACAAAGTGCTTTTAAAGGACTATCGAAAATGTCCATGATACAAATCAGTCGAAGTACATTGCAAAAACTTACTCATGAGTCTTTGGAAATCCGATTGCGGGCTCTGGATCAAATATCTGGCAAACTGGAACGCGCGCTCGAGCTCAATGAGAAAGTGGATGTCAAGTTCGTGGAACTATGTAAACAACTAATACGATGGTTTGGATTCACACCCATTAGGAGCCAGTTAAAAGTTTTAAAATTGCTAAAATCGTTGCTGCAGTCCGAAAGTTTAGGGGACAAAATTATCCAGAAAATGGGAGCAGATCGTTTAAGAAAGGAGTGTCGAAAAATAAAAATTTTGTTGGAAAAACAAAACGAAGATTTGCAAGTTGTACAAGAAATTATTGATTTCCTTAAAACCTGTGAAAACAATAGACTAGAAAATAAAGAAGGCGAAGAAATGGAAGATTTAATGAGGGCTACCAAAAGACTAAGCTTACAATATGAGAATATAAAAAGCCGAGAGGAAGAAGAGGTTTATAGTCTCGATGATTATGAAGTTCCGTGGAGTAGTCCAACTATAAGTGACTACAATGCACTAAAACTAATGGCTGATATTTTGAAAAATCCGTCCTCTACAAATTTGGAACTAAAACATGCACTGCAGCATTTACAGTTGACTATGAAAGATTACCCTGCTGAATATATGTTGCAGACCCCACACATATTTCGTCATTTACTGCAAGTATTCACTAAACAACAAGGTACCGGCTTCTCTCCCGAAGTGGCCGCAACAACTTTATATGAATTTCTCCATGTACTTGAATTACGTTTGAAATTCAGGAAGAAAACATTGAATTTTCCTTACGCGACAAGTAATATCGATGATAGTGCTATGATAAAGCCATCTCAATTACGGGTTGATAAAGCTTTAACTCAGATTTTTGTATCGTGCATAGCTTATTGGGAAGAGAATAGTAATGACTCAATTATGATGTGGGAAATTATATACAAAATATTGAGTTTACATATTCTCATAAAGCAACAGATTGCCGAAGAACCTTTACGAATGCTTGCAGGAATATTAGAAAAACTTTGCTTGCAGTATACTGTAACAGAGCAATGTACCCGACCTCGTTTGCAACAGATGCAAATTCTATTTCTTTTGCAGGATGTGGCATATATTAATAATCAAATTAACCCCCTTAAATCAGTTGAGTTATACGAGCCAATTTTAAGAGATTATTCCATAAAATGCTTATATCCTGAACGTTACATGCGATTACGTGAAATATTATTGAAAAACAAAAAATCATTGAATGATAAATACCAGCTTTTGGATAAATATGAGACATCCTTACGACAAGCCGTCAATTTGATAATCGCCGATTCAGCTTTGAACTTATCTGCAGAGCATATAATTAAAACCGGATATAGCATTATGTTAATGTTGGATAAAGTACAATCTAAAAAATTGTTGGACATAATATTTAGGAACATACTTGATGCTATACCCAAATATTTAAACAACGAAGAATTAAAATCGAAAGCGGTGCAGCTTCTTATTAAACTTCTTAATATGTCTTTCCTGCCTTTAAAAATCTATCTTTATGAGAAACTGACAAACGCCTTCAAGCGCCACATTGGTTGTTTAATGAACGGCGAAAGGTACATTAAGGAATGCGAAAACGGCTGCTTATTAGCTGCAGGTATTATTGGCATACCCATGAATACAAATTTATTGTTACATTTACTATACAATGGCTTTGAAAGTGCTGAAGAAAAAATACAAAGTTGTTGTTTTAAAATAATAGAACTGTTGCTGCAGTCCCAATCATTATTTGGTTCTAAATGGAGCACATTCCTTCCCACTTTGCTTCCCATTCAACCTCTACTCGGCTGTTGTACTTTTTCCAAAAAGATACTCGAGTTGTTGCTAAAACTATATGATCCCGACTCTAGACGTTTGCCTTATGTTAGCGTCTTACAAGGAAATATTGTTTTTCTTTTTCACAACAGTAACGAAAGACGTTCGGAGGCCTTAACTAGACTCTTGTACAGTCTAAATTCGTTGAGCGGTTGCGATAAGTATATGCCCAATCTTATGCATATAAGCGATACATTGCCCAATGACATTTGTATGCTAACCACACCCAGGGAATACCGCCACGTATTCAACGACATTTCACCCTTGCGCCCAGATGCTATCTCAACTTTGAACAACTTGTTTATGTTATTGGACTCGCCAGATGTTGAGCCCTTAATTCGCAAAACCACGTTAATGCAAATCAATGTTTTATGTTCCAATTGGCATGTTACGGGCGAGCTTTGTAATGCTGGGGCCTCCTTTTTAATATTGCAAGCTTTGGAGAATGCCTTGCAGAATGAATCTTGTACAGATTACCCCGATACTGCTATACCATGTATAAGTATACTCAACAAAATTTTGTTCTACGATTCCTCCGTGCGATGTGAAATAGCTGAAACCCCAAATATTTATGTACTACTTTTACGAGCCTTGTTTTTGTTTCATCATGATATTCAGGCAAGACAAGATGCCACGATGTGTCTTTTTCAATTGTTGTTCTGTCACCAATTAGTGGCGACAGAAAGAGGCGTAGAGGGACCATTAATTTTGGGTAATATTCACATGCCCATTGATATAACTTTACGTTCCGCACTCGCCACCGTTGAAGACAATGAAGCGGATTTACAAACAATTGCAACAACATTTCCCAATGCACAGGAAGAAAATCAGTATTGGCGTTTTGTTGTAGCTGATATTTCCTGTCAAGGTTTGACTAATGTTCATTCGAAATCTGTGGCCAAACAGGCGGATTTAGACATAAATGAACAATTGAAACTTAGCAATGAAGATGTTAAATTAATACGAGCTACTCAGCCCGGTGTATCACTACAGAGATTGATTAGGGCAGCTAGCAATGCAACAGATCACAGATCTTTAATTCAGGTCTGTTCCATGTTAAGTCAGCAATTACTTCTTCCCAGACATTCCCACACTTTTGACGTTGGCGTAGAATCAAGTCAAACATTGGGTAGCATGCTAAACAAATATCTACAATTACAGCCAAGTAATGAAAGTGATCTGGAACTTTATCATTATTTGGTAGATTTACTACTAATTTGTCTAAAAGTTCCCGTAACACAAATTGCTGCAGAATTCATAAAAGTTTTACATAAAGATGTAAGACAGGCATTTGTAACGATACTTACCCAGCAACAGGAAATGGAGTTTGGAATTTTTTGTAAAATTTCCACGGTCTTGGAATTTCTCATCCGGCATCATGTGGAGGTTTTTGAAAACACCCTGTCTGCAGCCGAGAGCAGTACCATTTTTAGTAATCTCTTTGATTTGCTTATGGAACGCACACTGAAACTATTTGAGGAGCGTGATTTACAACGAGTTAGATGTTTATTATCTCTGTTGTTGGCTCTTAGCTCATGTCATCTGGATATGCCTGACAAATTACTATTCTACTACTGTAGACGTTTTATGCAACTATCCCTAGCTCTCAAATCGTTTACCCAAACAGGCTCACAATGGCATAGAGATTGTTTGAAATCCATATTAAACCTTTCCATGCAAATGACAGACTCAAAATGCAACTTTCGTTTGGCGCCAGGAGTGGTAAAATATATTGGTGGTATGTGTGCTCATATTGATGCACAGGTACGAATATTAGCTTGGAGCATATTATACCTCGTATCAGAAACAACTGCAATTCCACAAGAGCCAAATAAAGAATCAAAATCTACAGACTGTTCGGGATCAGAGATGTTACTGAATGAACTATCATATTTACCAGGCGGATTTATGGCTTGTTGCTTAAGTACCTTATTGGATGTGAAAGAAATAACACACGTCAGACAATTGGCGGGCCAATTGTTTGGAAATCTTATACGCAAACGAAGCAACATTGAAGAATTAGAGCAAATACTCGAGCAGTACCGTTTTATGAATTTAATTGGAGGAGATGCTCTTAACAAGGAGATTTGTGTATTAAGTATGGAAGTTCCTGATGGACTTGAACCTTCAAATACCAAACAGATTACAACTTGTGGTCTTGTTGCATGCTACACACGGATTTGCATTGAAATGTCTTTGCATTCGGCAGCGTTTTTGAATGAAATTTGTACTCGCTCGTTTATGTTTAAATTGTATGAAATATTGAAGCTACCCTTACCATCAACATTAGAAAGCTCCAACGATTATGTAACCATGATTGCGTTGATTTGCCGCCTCTACTCCATGTGTCATGCTGATAATTATATTTTCCTTCAGCGCACAATATGCCGAGATCCAGTTTGGCTTGATAGCCTATGCAAAATAATATTCACCATAGTTCCCTGCACTACGAAACCATTCAAACTTGTCGATATGTTACAATTGTTAATGGTATTACTTGAGGATGCCAGCGCCCTGGAGCATCTGACCACAAAAATGTTGGAGTACAGTTCCAATATTGTACAACTTTTCAAGCATGTCCTATCCACAAGTCGCATGAGCAGTATATTGCAACGCTGTATATTGTCGCTATTAAGTATTTTATGCATTAAGGCCCAGCCAGAAATAGGAGGAGATCTCTCTTGCAACGTTTTATTGTTACTGAATGGCTCAAACATCGAAGAAGACCAAAAACATGATAAAGTTATCGACCTTGAATATGAAAACAAAGAAAATCGAATATCCAATAATTACAACGTAAAAACTAAAATCAAAAATATTGAAAATGAAACTCAAAAAGGTAAACTGAATTTTTTTAAACATTTAATGCTCTTTATTATACCCTACAACACTATGTGCTGAGGGTATTATAAGTTTGATTGGACCAAAAATTATGTAACACCTCGAAATATTGGTTTCCCACATAGGAAAGTATATATGAATCTTCCTACCTCGCCGAGCTAAGTCGATCTAGATATGTATGTCCGTCCGTCCATGTTAATTTGTGATCACACTACAGGTCGCAATAATTTTTAGCATGGAGGTGGGGTTTAGGTTTGAAATGGACCAAAAACAGAAACATTTCGTGATTTTGCAGTTGCCCTTCAGGTCGCAATTATAGACCAATCGACGTGGAATCTAGGATGGGGCTAGAGTTTAGGGCTGGTCAAAAGCCTACCATTTTGTTTGGTCATCGGACGATATTTAGCAGATAAAATAGAATAGTATAAATAGTGTTTTTATATATATTTTTGTCATATATATAATTGACTTACAATATTGAATTTTAAGCTTGGTAACATTTTTTCACATTAAACACTATGTTTCTGGATTATTATATTCAAGTCGAAATTATCATCCGATTCTCAAGAAATTTAGCATGTGGATAGAATTAGGGTCAGAATTGAAGCCAATTGTATTTCAAGATATATATTTAGGGAATCAAATGGACCAAAAATTAAAACTTTCCTGATCTTGAAGAGGCTCTACAGGTCACAATTATAAACCAAAGACAACATATGTGCAGGACAGTATAGCATTATTTCAAATAATCGACTAAAATTTGTTCGGACCTAAGGAGGATTTCCAATATATTATGGTGTTGTAGGGTATCACATGGTCGGCACCGCACGACCATATCTTGCTTACTCGTTTTTGTTTATTTATGTATTAATGGCCGCATGTGACTAATAAGCTAAAATCAATATACACTTAGTTACAATTTAACATAACACTTAATTTTTATCTGGATTCGACTTTGTTGAATTACCCCAACATTCCAGTCATATTTGCGGTTTATCCCGAAAATAAAAAAAATGTTATGTAAACAAGCCTACTGTTGCATACTTAAAAAGGTCTACTTGGCACAATAAGACTCTAGTAAATAGTTATATTTGTCATAGTTCCTTTGAAGTTACACTACCTTATTGATTGTACCATGGTATCTACTACTTTGAAGCCTCGGAATTTGTGCTACAATATATCCCATTCTAAATTATCCTAATTATAAGTGCTCTTTAGAAATTTTAACTTTAGATGACCTAATTATTGTTTCTTAAAAGTAAATACAGTACTAACTTACTTTCATTTTCTTCTTTTCAGTCAAACGCCCAACAACAACCATTTCGGAACATTTGTGTATATATTTGATACGCCTATTTACCCATTTGTATCCTTTAAAAGTATGCAAGTTTATTTCTGCGCCAACTGAAGAACAGCAACAAGTCGTGGAATCTTTATCGCTATTGTTAAAAGTGTCTCCTAATGCACAAGAAACGGCACAACATCTCAAATTGAATGAACAAGTAATAAACATTTTTAAAACCTTTTTCGAAGAGTACTCCACAACACCTTGTACGACGTTTGTAAAACGCCACGGAGAACATAAGAAAATGGCTGTAATCAAAAATCTTCACCTGTTGTTAAACTTTCTGCTAAACTGGCATTCTTCACCTACCATGGTTATAAGCGATGATATCCTAGCATTGGAATATAGTAAAATTATTATACAGATTTGGCCGTGGATGGTACATTCAACTGAACTAAAATTAACCCTTTTGAAAGTTGCGGCATTTTTTTGTGAACGCTCTTTGGTGATGTGTAAAAAATTTTCATCTATAAATAATACATCTTTTGCACATTCCGTTTTACAATTGACCACAAAACTGGTTTTGGCCGACACTATGAAAATTAAAGCATCTAATACCGACAATTTTCCCGTCATTTCATCTGGTCTAAGGATATTAATGAATTGCAGCAGTTCTGCTGAAGGTAGAAATGTCTTAATTAAAGCTCGTGTTACGGATATATTTGATAGTTTGTATCCATTCAATAACAAAGCTGCACGTCTTAAACCGGATATTGTAAATTCTTGGCTTTCTTTTTGGGAAATATTATCCCGCTATGAAGAAGGGGCTCAAACTCGTCATTTAAATGCTTTGTGTTCTGTTATAAATCGTTCCAAGGGAGAATCTCGTCTAATTTCTTTGAGGATTTTAAGAAACATGGGCTTTTTGAATAGCAATCGTATCACCCTTTTGACTTCTTCAGATTTTATATACACTGCCAATGAAATAATTTTCCAGTCTGTGTCTCCAAAATCATCCGTGGAGGAACAGTTGGCAATATGTGTTGCCCTTTGGAAACTTATAAGTGGAGGTGTAAAATTTGTGGCTATGATTCGAGGTACAAAGTTATCAAAACAACTACGACTCTTGAGGGATTCTCTCAAATGTCTTCTGCTGGAGAACAATGAAAAAATTGAATACGGAAAAGAATTGTTAAAAGTATTGGATATAATTTTTAAAATGTTTGAAACCTAAAACAAGAAGAGCGTTTTGAATTGAATAATTTTTTAAAACACACATAATTTATTATTGTTACAGATTTTTATAAAAATGTTTTAATAAAGAACTAAATTTTAATATTTGTTTCTAAACTTCGATATACTCACCTTTTCGAGAGTACACAATTTTCAAGTTAACCAAATTGAACGTTGACATAACTTATCTTGTGTATGTTGAAAAGTGGAATAAAATCAAATTTGAAGATATGGACCTTGTGTATTAGGGTAATACGCCTGTACAAACTAATTTATCATGGTGGGGAAATTGAAGTATTTTGCATACAACGGCGTTTTTTACAGAGTCATGTAAAACACAAATGTTCTCATTTGTTCGTATCACAATAAGTGCGTCTGCGTATTTGATATATTTTTATAATCTTTACGAAATTTTACCGGATGTTTTCCAAAAGTTAACCAGGCTTAGAGTACAGAATGTGGAAAATAACATAACCTTTATTTATGGCATACAATTAGTTATCTTGTTTTATCTATGTAATAGCAAAGACATAATAAGCTAGGTAAAAGGATGCGCAGTTGTATAAACAACCACTCCACACGGAGACCTATTGGTCCACTGTGTTCATCCTAATTGAAGAAGAAAGGAAAATAGAATAGAGAGAAGATAAGGAAATGAATAGCGGTTGGTGTAGAAGTGAGAATCTGAATAAAGAGCAGAGAAGTAAGTAGACTTGCATCCACAGTGTATCAGCGTGTCGTCTTTTGGCTAACCACTTTAGTCTTCTGGCTGACAGAAGAATGACTGCTGGCTCGATGTCGGAGAGGGAGAAAAAGTCTGGCAGAATTTGCTTACCCAGTAGCCTCTGTCTCACTCCTATAACAGTTGGGCAGTATCAGAGTGAGTGCTCCACTGTCTTTTTGGAGACATTACATCCCCTTTCAGTTAGCCAGTTCTGTTGAAATTTCCCAAGATAATGCTTATGCAGTACTTTGAAGAAGTTACATAAGGGTGGCTTCACTTAGCTCTCAATCTCTAGATCTACTGACTCAGATCCGCGTCTGGCCAATTCATCGGCCGATTCATTGCCAGATATGTTGCAGTGCTTAGGGACCCAACAGAGTTTGACAAACGATTTAACTTTTTCCAGAGCATTCCTGCACTCCAGAACTGCCATAGATTTGAATGTAAATGAATTTAGAGACTTCAGGGCCGTTCCACTTTCCATCTTTGGTCCATCAGTATAGACAGCAACACCGTTAAAAGGTGGAGTGTCGTGGGTCCAGATGTCTCTGTTATGTATATGGAAATCAAGTAGTTCAAAGCTGTGCCTAGGTTATATAGAATCGCTAGCTATAGCCTGATTTCCTATGCTTTCCACATACTTGAGAATGACGGATTGTCCAAGGAGTGCCACCAAACAAGCCCCCAATAGGTTAGAATTGGTAGGACAACTGACTCATATATACATTTGATTATGTGAGGCTTGAGTCCCCAGCTTTTTCCTATGGAGTTTTTGCAGGGATAAAGTGCAATTAAGCCCTTGTTCGCTCGCTCCTCGATGTTCCTCTTGCAGCTTAGTTTCTGGTTAAGGATGGTACCGAGATATTTTGCTACTGTATAGATTCGACAAAATTCATTTAGTCTGCTAATGTTTCGATCTGGCAATAGATGGGCGACGACATGTTATTAGAAAAATTATAGAAATATATTATTCCGAAATCGCGAAAACACTGTGGAAACTTGCCAGTAATAGCGAAAAGTCATTTTGTTTTTGCAAAATAGTCAGGCTTAATCCCATTATTGTTTGTTTATTAGTGGAGAAAGATGGTCACCAATCCTCATCAGTTCCCTTGTTTTTTTGTCTGGGATTTTCTCAACATGAGTTATAAAAATAACTCCTATGACAAAAAAACTTTTTTTACCCAAATGACGAGATCGTAAGCTCAACGGAAGAGGAACCAAATAATTAATGTAAACTAAAATTCTTTTCGAAAATCTTCTAAATCTTACAACGCACTTATAAACATGTTTATCTCTCCCCACTTGTTATGCTTTCGTTTTACATGAACGAAATAGCATAAACGTGTAACGTAGTTTTATCTGTTGCAAAATAGTCAGGCTTAATCCTATTATTGTTGTTTTTATAAAAAGCGAAAAAGGGAGAAAGCGAAATCCCTATAAGACACTGGAAGTCTGTTAAATTACCACACGTATGAAAAGTTAGTCATTCCATTTGTAACTCCTCGAAATAATCATTTTTGACTCTGTAAAATATTTGTATTCTTAATTAGCGTAACAATTCTATTAGGTCTGTCCGTCTGTTTCAAGGATAATTACAATTTTGCTCATAATCATAACTTTTTAGCCAGTTTTATCGGATAAAAAATAAGGTATACAATCCGCGCTTTGGTAAAGTTTACTCGATTTTAGATATTTTAAATACCTAGTTCTATTGGTTATAGTAGAACTAGTCTGTCAAGTCAAGTCTGTTCGAAACTATTGCAAATCAGTCTACGTATGGTGTAGCCATCATATAACGGTCCCGGAACGTTCTCAACCGGATAGGTTATAAAGTGGTGTTCGGTATACGTTTTGGTGGAGTTAGTGCTATTCCAAAGGGTCCATTTTAGTCTCCGATTTTAGGAATTTTATATTGATTAATTTATGTAACAAAAATTGCCTGACTTTGGACCATAAGGGCTAAAGATAAGGACTGTTAGATAAAATTACTATAGTGGCTAAAATATTTATTCTTTTCAATATTGGAATTTTTCTCATATTCTGATCAAATTAAAAAAATAATAAATGTGTTTATATATGATATTGACTGCAGAAATAAAGTGATAGGAATACAAATTTGGGGGTACTGATAAAATATGTTTCAATATATTTTACATAATAGCACAAAGTGTTCGATAAGGTTTGTTGTGGGATATAGCCCTCATATTACGCAACTCGATAATCATTACTTTTTGCGAACTTTAAGGAAATTTAGGTTGTAAGCATTCTCGGATGTAGAAATTTGAAGAAATATTTTCGGACTGAGGTTATATTCTTTATTCAATCATTATTATTGGTCTTTATCAAATCATTGTCTTTCATAATTCCGGAATACTTTAGGAAAATTGAATTGAATTTCTTCCACATGAAGTAGTGGTTCTATTGATTTTTGAACTAATTCCTTTATTTGCTTTTTCACCGAATCCCATTCTATATAAATAAGCATCAATAACTCAAAGAAATATGTATTGTAAAAGTTTAAAACGTTTAAAAGACTTCTTTAATACATTTTTAAGTGTTATGTCCTAAAAACACATTAAAGTACTAAAACAATGTAATTTTCTCGAAAGGCAGTTAGACTGCCCTTCGAAAAATTACATTTAGTGAAAGATGTAGTCCAGAATCATAATTCTACTGCTTCTTTATTATTAAATATTTTGTTGGAAACTGTTAAGTAAATTATATGGAAGCGGCATTAGTGCATGTGTTCCGAAATTCATATACGTTAGTCGTCACAGAAGTTGGGTAATGAATAGTGGTTGTAAAAGTTTTAATTTAAATTACGTTATCGTAGCCCTTTGAACTTATTTCGTAATGAAAACAAGAGAACTGTTTTACTATTGATTATTTTATAAATCTAAATATATTAAATATTTATTAAAAGTAGAAAAGGATTTTACAATTATATAAAATAAAGTTTTTTTACTAATAAGCACCATGTTCTTGCCAAAGTCTTAGATTCAATTGAGTTATTGATTTACAAGTCACCAATTCATTTCTGAAAAGATACATAAATATGACAAATGAAATATTCGTGTATGTTTAAGTATATATTTACTCTTCATTTGGATGCAGGAAAACATTGGATTGGACATGTCTTAGACCAGCGCTGTTAGCACAGATCAGACTGGCTAAGCTAACTTTTCGTATTTCCGCCAATTGCTCTAAAAATGGAAATGCATATGTTAGGTTTATACATAAATATTAATTTAATTTGAGTTATAAAGAATGTTGCATCAACTTTTAATTAGCCTAAAAATGAAAAGAACAAATTACTACATACCTCTTGTAAAACCTGAATGTGGTTCGAAGTGTTCAAAGAAGAAACGATCAGATTTTCGTAAATTAACAAACTGTCTGCCCAAAATACACTGGAATGTGGGACCAAAAATGCCTTCTGCAGAATGTCTTTCCAAAGCACCCCCAACATTTAAGTCCACATCATTGGGTGATGCATAGAATTTTTGTAACAAAGCAATTTTCTACAAAAAAACACAATTATTAATTTTTAACTTTAAACACTGCCTCTTTACATACTTCTGGAGCAATTTCATGTTCAAAGTCAGACCAACAGTTTGCTCTTGGTAGACCACAGGCTTCACGATAATCGTTGTAGCTGGCTAGTCCAAAGTCTCGGCCACGTTGTATATCGATAGATTTCAAATCTGAGCCATATTCTTCGAGAAGTCTTCGGCCAAAATAGTGTTTTAACTTAAAAGAAAAAATAAACTGTTGTACAAAATATATATGTCGTTTTTTAGGGAACATACTTCCTTATCAATATTAGGATCTGCACGTTTTTCCCATTGTAGTTGCAGACCTCTTAATATGTCATCGAAGTTATTGCCTGTTTGCACAAGAGAAAGGGTCTCCTGGTGCTTGAAATAGTCGCTCAAACGAAGGGTTTTGTTATGCCGGAAGTCAGGTGCAACCAATCTAAAAATATTAAGACATGTTGTGTAGCTCATTAATTTGCATCACTTCGATTTTTTACTTACGAAAACCATCCCGGTACCGTTGTGTGGGCATAACGGAACGCAGCTGCAGCACTCTCAGCATATGCTGCTGGTGTCCATGATTGATCATAGTCGTTAACATAATCATATGGCCTCACATCATGGACTAAATCGTGTGTATACGCAAAGTCAGAACCCAAAACTAAAGGCAGCCAATCGTAGTAGACGATCTTTTGATACTGGGCAATGTTTATTTTCCTGGCCAATTGGAAAAGGCTTTCATCCGAGTAATGTGGATTTAATTTCTCTAATATGGTGGCCAATCGGTTATGTTCTCGTACCAGAAGCGTGTGTAAAACTGTTATAGTTGGCGATAGCTGATTTCGTATATCAGGAATGCGAAAACAAGCTTCAACATATTTTTGGCATTCTTCATTTGCATTTGTCGTCGTGGTCAAATATTGTTGATGATTATGCCAAACCGTTCGCAACAGGCCACCTTGATAATGACGCACTTTGATACTCTGTTCCAGGGAATTGCCATACACTGAAGAAAGATCTAAAAAGGCTGTTTGCTTGGACAATTTTTCGGCATAACCCAAATTATTCAGTGAACATGGAACATCTTTGTCGCTAAGAGTACGTGCGAAATGCAAACATGTCCTGCCCGTACCCAGTGTAATGGGACCATAAACATGTAACGGTATGGTGTAGCAAAATTTGCTATGAGAATTTTCACAGCAGTCATCTGGAATAGGGAGTTAATTCTTATAATAATTTATAACTTAATCTTAACCGATTTTCACCAAATTTTACAACTAGATTCTTGTCTTAGTTCAGCAAGCCAAAATGAATCCCTTTTGGGCTAATAGTACACATTTGAAGAACAATATACTTGAAATCAAAAGAAGACATATATATGGGAGCTATATCCAAATCAGAATCGATTTTATCAAAAATTGTAAAGAATATTTCTCTGCTGTGTCTGATATCTTGTACCGAATATCATTGTTATGGAGTGAACATAACGGATGTGAAAGACTTAAACATGACATTTGAAGAAACTATTGCCAACAGCGTTCGCACTTGGGAAAAACAAATGATCTGTGCAAATTTTCAACACAATCGAATAATAAAAGCGCTCTGTATTTTGTTTACAGCAATACATGAACAAACGGATGGACGGACATGCAGAAATCGAATCAAAAGGATCTGTTAGCATATCTCGCTTTCTTTTGCATCTTACAAGAAATTGTACAAATACATAACACCCTGTACTACATTGTGGTGTCGGTCATAAAAATAGGTGGTTATTACTGGAAGTCGTCTGTTAACTTAAAGTAAAAATTTTTCGGATAAACGGGCAGGCCCAGTGAATAGTCCGTATAATACGTTGTCAATTTGTAATATCTTATAAAAGTCTCTTGCACTTACCCACATTAGATTCCAACTGTTCGCTAATATCGTGACCAACAAATTGTCCCCACTGCATTGTCCACATAGTGCGCGATTTATCCGCAACTGTGTCATCACCGAACAAGGCTAAGGATAATAATCTTGGATTTGGTAAAGCTTCGCCAGATTGCGATCTACTTGGTGAGTATTTGCCATCGCCATATTTTGGTTTTAAATAACGTCCATATCTGGAGTTGGCCATTCCGTAACCAGGATAAGCCAAGTTATTGCAAGATCCATCAAAGGTACGATAATATAAGTTGCTCGAATCGTTGGCACATTGTTGAGGTGGGACAGCGCATTCGAATTTCACCTCATTATCAAGTGAGTGGTGTAATAAACTATTGTCGTCATATGTACCAAAAGTATTGCCACAGTCGGCACCACCATGTTGCAAATGTCCCAAATCAACTGCCTCCGGAAACTCAGGATATGCATGCGCTCCGGAACTAATAGCATTTGAGGCCGCAAATGCCAATTGTCTCTTTGCAAATGGGCTGTGAAGTATAATAGGCGAGCTATTTACTTTACTTTCGAAATAATTAAATTAAACTACTTACCATTCTAATTGACAGCTTAATGTACAAGCCACCAGCAACAAAGCACAGCGTAATAACCAGTTGTACATCGTTTCCGCCGTTGTAGCTTATTGGTTTAGGCAAATGGTAGTACAACCCATTGTCTTTCTTTCTTTTATAGAGAAATGCTATTATCATCGTTCTACTTTTTTGGTGTAACTATTAGTGAAGAGATATTCACAGTTTACTAACATCACGTTCTTTTAATTATGCGGAAAATGGTGATATGTTCCAAGTATTACCGGCAAATGCAGAAGAAATGTATAGTAAGCGCCCTCTTGTTACCTATTGTATATCGGAAGCTAAATCAAGTATTACCAGATTATAATTTGTTAGGCTGGGCCGAATGATATACATCTTCAGCAGTAATCTTACATAAATATATGTATATGAAATTAATAACTCAAAAATTATTACATAAGTTATTATCGTTTTAACCATTTTAAAATTTTTAGGGTCATGTGAAAATTTCGAAAATTTCAGTAAATAAACTTACTTAAAAACCCAGCATTGTTATTATTTAGAATTTTACCACGCCTTGACTTTAAATGAAAACTCTAATTATATATTTGATATAAATTAATGCAGATATAAATGGATTCAATTTAAAGAAAGTTCTTTGTCAAATTCCGAAAGTTCCTTTTCAAATTCCACTGAATAAAACAGGTTTCCACCTCTGATTTATGTGTATGCAATGGATTTATATATAAAGAGGATTAAGCCTGACCATTTTGCAACAACAATATAAAGAGAATATTTAAAATGACTTGACCTCACAACTTTTATTTTATTTATTTCTTTACCCTCACTACATTTACCGACACTACATTGTAGTACAAGTTATTATATCTTTGTAAATTTTTTTGTAACATGAAAAACATAAACATTAAGTTCGGCCGGGCCAAACTTTTAATACCCTCCACCTTAGGGTAAAGGAAACATTAGAAGAAATGTGGCAAAAACCATTAAAATGCCGAATATCGGGAGGTACCGTTATATGGGGGCTATACTAAATCGAGGACCTACACATGCAAGGTTTCGCCATCGGAGCTAGAACCCATTATGACCTACAAATACCAATTTTCAGACAAATACGTGAAAAAATGTGGCAAAAATCATTAAATTACCGAATATCGGGAGGTACCAAAACGTGGACCTATAATTACAATGACTCGCCACACGAACTGGGACCCATTATGATCTACAACTACCAAATTTTCAGAGAAATTCGTGAAAAAATGTGTCAAAAATAATCAAAATATCAAATATCGGGAGGTACCATTATATGGGGGCTATACCAAAACGTGGACCTATGCATGTAATGTTTTGCCATACGTACAGGGACCCGTTATGACCTACAAATACCAATTTTCAGACAAATACGTGAAAAAATGTGGCATAAATCATCAAAATACCGAATATCGGGAGGTACCGTTATATGGAGACTATACCAGAACGTGGACCGATATATCTCATTTTCAATACCAACCATCCTAGATACAATACCAATTGCTCTGCTAAATCTTGGGTCTCTACGTCAAATAATGTGGGCTGTATCGTGATGTCAACAGACAGACAGACGGACAGACAGACGGACAACGTTAAATCGACTTAGAATTTTATGCTGATTATGAATATATATATTTTTTGGGGTCTACGACGAATATTTAAGGATGTTACAAACGGAATGACAATGTTAATATACCCTCCTTTCCAAGGTGGAGGGTATAAAAACAGCAACAAAGTCAAACGCCATACTTTTTACTTTTTTTTTTAATTTTATTGAATGAAAGCAAAACATTTCGGAAAAAGCATCAAATTTTAAAATAAGTTTAGACTTGTTCGAATTGGTCACTTTTGACACGAATTATGGTCTTCAAACGGCCAATGAAACCGTCAAACGTTGCCCGAATGTTGCTCTGCGGTATTTTGGCCCATTCCCGGCGAAGCGCTTGCTTGAGGTGATCGACACTTTGTATTGTTTAGTGCCAACCTTGCTTTATAAAATACTCCAGACACATTAGTCCAACGGATTGGTATCCGGAGATTTTGGTGGCCATTGTGCGCTGGAAATGAAGCGAGGGACCTCATTTTGTAACCATTCTTGGGTGGCGCGTACTGAGTGCGAATGTTGGAATGTACAAGGTCTGCGGCCAAAAAGTTTGCATGCCCAAGGCTTTAATACAGCCTCCAGAATATTTTCGCGATAATATTCGGCATTTATTCTGATGCCACGGTCGATTAACACGAGCGGAAAGCGACCATCGACTGTTATGGCAGCCCACACCATCACCATGGCCGGCGCATGAGTTTTGGTGGCCAACCGAATATGCACATTTTCAGCTGACCTCTTTGGCAAGTAAACACGATAATTTTGTTTGTTTACAAACTGCTGGACAAGGAATGTTTTCTCATCGGAGAAAACCAAATTTGGCAGTTCACCACTTTCGGCCAAGAGAAACAACTTATTAGCTCTTTTGAGTCTATTTTCTTTCTGTTGCGGTGTAAGTTCTGGCACTTTTTGGAATTTCAATGGCTTTATCCCGAGCTCATTTTTTCAATATTTGCCGAATAGAATATTGTTATATGTTTCGCTCACGAGCCATTTTTCGGCCACTGCGACGCGGGTTTCGATCATGTCGCTTCGTTACTCTTCGAACCATTTCTGCTGATGTTGCTGTTTTCTTTCGTCCACTTCCTTGACGTTGTGCTACGCTACCAGCATCACGGTAACGAGCGATGGTACGAAACACAAAAGATTTATTTACATTTAAATGCTGGAGTTCGAAACTTAAAGAAATCACATTATCGCGCTTGAATTCCATCACGAAAAACTTTTTTTTCTGTTAAATTCTCACCAAAATTCTTTTGTACGCTTATAAACAATATAATGAGCTGTCACTGGAATAATTTTAACAGTTGTAGGACGAGTGGCTTGGAAATGACAGCAGTCTGAAGTTAGTTGCAGTTTTTTCATCTCACCCGGTATATGTTTCATCCAATTTCATATTTAAGTCCTCCACGTCCGTAATATTCACTCCATAATAATGATATTCGGTTCAAGATATCAGATATATTGAGAAATATCCTTGGTAATTTTTAACGAAATAGATTCAGATTTGAATATAACTTTTACATATACCTTCGTTCGATTTAAAATATATGGTTCGCCAAATGTGTAATATTAGTCCAAATGTGTAATATTAGTCCACTTAGCCCAGAGTCAAGTATGATGAAAATCGGTTAAGATTTACCTATAGCTTAAAATCATTAAAATACTTTTGCCAAGTTTTGTCGTCGAGATTGGTTCAATTTGGATATAACTCATATATATATTTGCTTCTAATTTTATATAAATAATACAGCAGAACGTTGCATTTGTCCAATTAAGTTGTTTCACCCGATTTTATATTAAAGTATTCTGAGAGTCATAGCATGCACCCAATAGTACTGATATTTGGTTTGAGAGGTTAATTTTACATCAGTCAAGTTTAGTGTAAGTGGATTATTGGTTTTTATTCTGAGAAAGTCACAGGTTAGTATCGCAGTGATTTGCGAAAAATGTCGGTAAAAAACCAATTTTCTTAACATAAATTTGTGTATGGTTGAAAATCCCGAAATAGTTTTTCATATTTGATACACACCTATTTTTATACCCTCCACCATAGTATGGAGGATATATTAAGTTTGTCATTCCGTTTGTAACACCTCGAAATACACATTTTAGACCCCACAAAGTATGTATATTCTTGATCAGCATAAAATTCTTTTCGATTTAGCAATGTCCGTCCATCTGTCCGTCTATGGCAATCACTCTAGCTCCCGAACGAAATGAAGTAGATTGATAAAATTTTATTCAAATGTATATTATGTCTTTTGGTATTGAAAATGGGCCATGTGGGTCCACGTTTTGGTATTCGGTATTTTGATGATTTTAGCGTCATTATTCACCGGAATTGTTTCAAACTTAGTATTTGAAGTTCGAAATAGAAACTACAGCCTAAGACAGAAAATTGTCTGTGCTGGTCCACGTCTTCATATAGCCCGCATATAACGGTATCTCCCGATATTCTTTACTTTGTTGATTATAGCGACATTTTTCACCGGAATTGTTTCAAATTTGATATTTGAAGTTTGTATTGGATATTACAGCCTATGACAGGAGGTCCACGTCTTCGTATAGCCCCCATATAACGGTACCTCTCTATATACGGTATATTGATAAAAATTAATTCAAATTTGGTATTTGAAGTTCGTAATGGATACTGCAGCCTAAGGCAGAAAATTTGTCTGTGCAGGTCCACATTTTGGTATAGCCCCCATATAATAGCTACAATATTCACCGAATTTTTTTTAAGTTTCGCATTTGAATATTTTATTGCTTAAGACAAAAGTTGCATATGCAGGTCCACGTCGCCATTTAGTCCCTAATTAACAGAATTTTTAACGGATTTTATTTTTTGAAAAATTGCTAATTCGTTCCAAATGGTGGAATGTATAAAAGTTCGGCCCGGCCGAACTTAGCTGCTTTTTTACTTGTTATATACTGTAAATCTATTTCATTTGATTGGCAAAATGTTGGATGTTGAGGTCTAAAATACTGCAGCCTAAGGCAGAAAAATTGTCTGTGCAGGTCCACATTTTGGTATAGCCTCCATATAATAGTACCTCTCTATATTGATGATTTTAGCTACAATATTCACCGATTTTTTTTTCAAGTTTCGCATTTGAATATTTTATTGCTTATGACAAAAGTTGCCTATGCAGGCCCATGTCGTCATTTAGACCCTAATTAACAGAATTTTTAATGGATTTTATTTTTTTTTTGAAAATTGCTTATTCGTTCCAAATGGTGGAAGGTATAAAAGTTCGGCCCGGCCGAACTTACCTTCTTTTTTACTTGTTATATAATGTAAATCTATTTTATTTGATTGGCAAAATGTTGGAAATTTCGTATCAGGTCTTAATGTATCATCTGTATTATAGTTTGTAAAAAACTGTAAGACACACTATTTGTGGACTGAAGAGAATACCGCTTTCTTACCGGCAACGTTTTTGAATCTCCTTCTATGCAAAAACACAGCATTTTCTTTGTTGAACTGACACACAGAAGAGCAAATAAATGCAAAACCCCCTTTATTCAATTTTACCATTTTTGAGGTATTAGTTTCCACGGTTCTACTACATGGATTTTTACGATCAAGGTCTTTCGAATGACACTAATTAATAATGTGTCCAAAAAGTAGCGCTCTTAAAGAACCATATTGCATATAAATGACTTAAAAATTTCCAATTACCCTCGCGTTTAGAATTAAAGAAACACTTACAATTTTGCTCCAAAATTTCCACGTTATTTATACATATATACAATAGAGACATAATCCTCATTTACAACGCTTCTACTTTCACTTTGACAGTGAAAGAAAGAGTGAAAAGTGTGATTTAATTATAAATTGAGAGAAACAATAAAAAACGTGTTTGGCTCAACCCATTTTTACATCGATACAGCCACAGCTTCCACGCATATTAATTTTTATTGTCAAGATTTTAGGCCATGTAATTTGCATAAAATAAATCACAATTCGCGTGTTATCAAATATAACCGATCATATATATTTGTTGATATTGCCCTTAGAATATAACCGATCATAAATGTGTTCATATATAAATTACTAGCAGACCTAGATTTGAATGATCTTGTATTTAATGAAAGGCAATAAAACATACGATGAAGTAACAACAGGTCTAACATTCAAAGCACATTTATATATCAGTGACTTGTAATTTTTTGAGCTACAGGACATTGTCAAATTTAAGCGAGGTAGTGTATTTTACTCATCGAACCCATTAGAATTACGTAGTCCATTCTCGTAAATTAGTTTTAAAAACTGGAAGTGCTCGTTAATTAAACCCATCAAACTATGTTAAGATTAAGTAAAGCATTTCTTAAATTATCCCTACCAATTTTAAGACCATATAGGTATAATAAGTTTGTCATTCCGTTTGTAACACCTCGAAATATAGATTTTAGACCCACAAAGTGTATATATTCTTGATCAGCATAAAATTCTATGTCGACTTTACGTTGACCGTGCGTCTGTCTGTCCGTCTGTGGAAATCAATCTAGTTCCGAACGAGCTAAAGTAGATTGATACAATATAACTCAAATGTGTGTTTCGTCTTCAGGTATTGAAAATATAACTGAACCTCCCGATATTCTGTATTTTGATAATTTTAGTGACACTGTTCACCGAAACCGTTCCAAATTCCATAATGATTGTTCGCAATGGGTACTTTAGTCCATAAGGGAAAATTGTCGTCTTTGTATAGCCCCCATATAATGATACTGCCAGATATCCAGTATTTTTATTTGAAGTTCCTAAAAGGAACAAAAATCTATGACAGAAAATTGTCTATACTGTTCTAGGTCTTCGTATAGCCCCCATGTATCGCTACCTCCGTATATTCGGTATTTTGGTGATTTTACATACATTATTCACAGGAATTCTTTAAAATTTCGTATTTAAAATCCTAATGGGAACTGCAATCTTTGACAGAAAATTGTTTATGCAAGTCCAGGTCTTTGTATAGCCCCCATATTATCGTACCTCTCTATATTCGATATTTTGCTGATTTCAGCGACATTTCAGAATTTGTATTTGCACTTCGTAATGGGTACTACAACCTGTGACAAAAAATTGCCTATGCAGGTTCACATCTTCCTATAGACCCCAAAATAACGGTAACTCCACATCTTTGGTATTTTTAATACTTTAACAGAATTCTATTTCTTAATGGATTCCATTTTCCACTTTTTTAACCTTCCAGATTCGTTCCAAATGGTGGAGGGTATTCAAAGTTTACTGTTTTTTACTTGTTTTTCTACCCTCTACCATAGTATGGAGGGTATATTAAGTTTGTCATTCCGTTTGTAACACCTCAAAATATACATTTTAGACCCCACAAAGTATATATATTTTTGATCAGCATAAAATTCTATGTCAATTTAGCGATGTCCGTCCGTCTGTCTATCCGTCTGTCCGTCTGTGGAAATAATTCCAGCTTCCAGACGAATTGAAGTAGATTGATACAATTTTACTCAAATGTATATTATGTCTGCAGGACTTTTGATATTGAAATAGGCCATATAGGTCCACGTTTTGGTATAGCCCACAAATAACGGTACCTCCCGATATTCGGTTCTTTGTTGATTCTAGCGACATCGAAATTCTTTCTCATCGGAACTCTTTCAAATTTGGTATTTGATATTCGTAATGGATGCTACAGCCTATGACAGGAGATTATCTATGCAGGTCCACGTCTTCGTATAGCCCCCATATAACAATACCTCCCGATATTCGGTATTTTGATGATTTTAGCGACATTATTCACCGGAATTGTTTCAAGTTTGGTATTTGCAGTTCGTAATGGATACTACAGCATAAGGCAGAAAATTGTTTGTGCATGTCCACGTATTCCTATAGCCCCCATATAACGGTACCTCCCGATATTCGGTATTTTGATGATTTTAGCTACATTATTCACCATTTTTTTTAAGTTTCGCATTTGAATATTGTATTGACTTATGACCAAAGTTAGCTAAGAAGGTCCACGTCTTCTTTTGAGAATTGCCAAACTCGTTCCAAATGGTGGAGAGTATTCAAAGTTCGGCCTAGCCGAATTTACAGCTTTTTCACTTGTTTCTATTTTGAGTGTACATTTTCCGATAGTGGGACAATTTCTTTTTTAAACCCACTTGATTTTGTTTTTTTTTTTTCATGAAAAAATTTAATGAACTCAGCCTTGTTCGGATCATTTCACTACAAATATTGCAAATTTGATTTGAAGTTTTCGCACTTATTATTAGAAACAGCTGTTACTGAATGGTATGTTTACTTTTCGTATTTTCCTTGCAAAAGAGAATAAAACTACCTTACTCTCGCAGAAAGATGCTGCTGGATAATTTCTGCAGGAAAAGTAACCAAACATACCTACTTTTTGCAATATTTTGACGTGAGGGGAAAATTCTACAAGTAAACTTTACTGATTAATTTTTAAAAGAAAAGTTATCCCACATTCTTGTTTTTTCGAATATCCGTTAGCAGACAAAAGTCGTAAATATAAAGTAATTGCCATGAATGTTTGCACAAATGTGGAATACTCTTCTGGTGAACATAGTTTTCTGAAAAATTTTGATTTCAGATCTAAGATAATTGTTCGAACGGAGGAACGTAATAATGAGACCATTCTTTAAATTGTTGGAAATTATTACATTAATTATAACCCCTAGGACTTGTAAATTATAGAACGAATCTTGATATTTTTGGTTTTAAGTATTATGTCCAATCTACAGAAAGTTTCACGCAAACTATCGTGATCTAGGGTACTACGCCCCACTGTAGCACTTACTTGCTTAAATGTAATATACTTGCACTATTTTCCCATGCTGATAAGTAAAGTTGATTTTGTTGATATTTGTTGAAAATCCGACAGAATTAAAATCACTACAACAATAAGTTCGTCTAGATAAGACTGAAAACACTTTAACAATTTACTTCCACCCATTTTCCGTATAGATTCAAAACGTGATAAATCTCGATTTTTTTCTCACCTGAAACAACTAAAGTTTATCTGTAAACAAATGAGGTAATAACAGATGTGTATAAAAATAAGTGCGTGGGTTTCCCATAGTCTCACTAAAGATTACAATTTTGTTCCAGTGACCAGACGCGGAATTATGCAGTGGTTATATTTTTGTGTTTTGTTTTTAATATTCTTTAAACACAGCTATCAATCGAAATGGTAAGTTTTGAGGCAAGAAGATTCTGTCGGCGAAATATTAATTCTTCTTCTTCCTAATCGTATAGTCCATATTCCGAGCAGCAGTTTTATTCATCGTTATTGTCAAATGCTCTAGGTGACAATAATGTATTGAAATCGAACCTCAATCCGTATCCAAGTGATGTTTGGAATTTAGCTAAACATGCACCCGAGGATAGTGCATTATTTGCTCATAATTATGTGAGTAAAACTCCAGACGGTTATGATGTAGCAGTGCACGAGGATAGTGACCTGAATAGTTTGCTGGAGAGTGCCAACAAATTGGAATGTTCCGTTCCACCACTGTCGTGTGCCAACGACTCCAGTGCATTGTATTATCGAAATTTTGATGGATCATGTAATAATTTAGTACATCCTGGCTATGGTATGTCGAATTCGAGATATGGACGTATTTTAAAACCCAAATACGGCGATGGCAAATATGCACCAAGTCGATCTCGTGCGGGAAAGGCTTTACCTAGTCCCCGAGAATTATCATTGTCATTGCATGGAGATGAAACTTTTATGGATAGCACAAGGTCGATGTTGACAATGCAATGGGGTCAAGTTGTTGCGCACGATATTAGTGAAATGATGGAAGCTGAAACGAGTAAGTACAATTTATGTTAAATAGGATTGTGACACAAAATGAAAATGAAATATGTCTGCTGAAGAAAAGTAAAACTCCGAGTGAAAGCTTAAACACAGATGAAACACTTTGTGTGATGTTATTTCTTAGTTATTTTGTAGTTCAGTAGTTTTTGGACACCTTTCAATTCAAGAATTGCTTGAATTCAAATTAAACGACCTTATTTTAAAATCAGCTATTCCTAGAATGCATCTTAGAACGATGCGGCTAAACAGAAATTATTGTAAATTATATGACATTTTTACCAGACCTATATAAAGTTCAGAGACGAGGAATATCGTTCCAATATTTCTGATAACCCCCACAAAGTTATAAATGCAAAACAAAAAAAATCTGACATTGAACGAAGGGAGAATCCAATATTTTAAAATGTAGATAAGGTTTAGGCAAATAAACGTTCATTGAATCGATTGCCCGATATAGTCCAAACGTCGTACCTCCTCCGCAAAATGTCAATATTGTTAATACCAATACTTTAATATACAGGGCGAGATAAAAAACTGCAACAACGACAAAAGCCATAATTCTTACATTTTTTAAAAAATTTTATTGAATGAAAGCATACAATGTCGGAAATAGCATCAAATTTTAGAATAAGATTAGATTTTTTCGAATTGGTCACCTTTGGAACGAATTATGGCCTCCAAACGGCCAATGAAAACGTCACACGCTGCCCGAATGTTGCTCAGCGATATTTTGGCCCATTCCCGGCGAAGCGCTTGCTTGAGGTGATCGACACTTTGGTATTTTTTAGTGCCAAACTTTCTTTCCAAAATACTTCAGACACGGATTGGTATGGCGGCCCACACCATCACCATGTCCGGCACTTGAGTTCTGGTGGCCAACTGAAGGTGCACATTTTCAGCTGACCTCTTTGCAAGTAAACACGATCACTTTGTTTGTTTACAAACTGCTAGACAACGAATGTTTTCTCATCGGAAAACCCCAAATTCGCAGTTCACCACTTTCGGCCAAGCGAAGCCATTCTTTAGCTTTTTTGAGTCTATTTTCTTTCTGTAGAGGTGTAAGTTCTTGCACTTCTTGGAATTTTAATGGCTTTACCCCGTGCTCATTTTTTAATATTTGCCGAATGGAATATTGCGATATGTTCAAGTCGCTTCTTTACGTTTCGAACCATTTCTGCTGATGTTACTGTTTTCTTCCGTCCACTTCCTTGACATCGGGCTACGCTACCACTATCACGGTATTAAGCGCTGGTACGATACACAAAAGATTTATTCACATTTAAATGCTGGAGTGCTCTACCGATAGCCACTTGTGGTTTTCCAGCCGAAAATAAAGAAATCACACTGTCACGCTTGAATTCCATTACGAAAAACTCTTTTTCTGGAAAATTCTCACCAAAATGCTTTTGTACGCTTGTAAACAATATAATGAACTGTCACTGGAATAATCTTAACAGCTGTCGGACTAGTGGCTTAGAAATGACAGCAGTCTGAATTTGGTTGCAGGTTTTGCATCTCACCCTGGAGATCTCGTACGAAAAAGTGATTTGTCGGTTTTCTTCTTCACACGGGGTCGGAAATTTTTAATAACAACTCTCACAAAATGTAGAATTATACCTCAGACGCGGCCGGGTCACAAGTCGATAATGAATGATTTAATGGTTTCAATATACTGCTGAAGTATGCATCGTTTCATTTTTAGTAATTTGACATTTACTTGTCAAACGTCTGTAGCGGTCACCCTTAAATTGACCGAAATTGTCCTTATCGAAATGTGGGCTAATTAAAAATCACTTCTTGTTGGATAACCCGTTACTACTCCAATTAAACACAAGTAAAAAAACAAGTTCGGCCGGGCCGAACTTTTAATACGCTCCACTTTAAACTACAAATATCAGTAAGTCGGTTTGAATAATGACCATAAAATGGGTCAAAAAACCATAAAATGGGTCAGGCCATTGTATTGGGGCCATACCAAAAATTGAACCTCCATATACAATTTTATGCTTCAAGGATTGCAATCTACCAAATCCTCTTAAATATCAAATTTGAAACAATTTCGTAGGTAAAATGTGACTAGGACTATACCTAAATACCGAGTATTGGTGGGTATCGGTATATGTGCGCTATAGGAAAGCGTGGACCTAAATTTTCAATGTTCTGCCTATGGAGCTAGAACCCATTACGAACAACTAATACCAATTTTTGGATAAATCCGCGGAAAAATGTGACAAAAATCATCAAAACCCCGACTATCGGGAGGTACCCTTATATGGGGGCTATGCAATCTACCAAATCTTCTTAAATATCAAATTTGAAACAATTTCGTAGGTAAAATGTGACTAGGACTATACCTAAATACCGAGTATCGGTGGGTATCGTTATATGTGCGCTATAGGAAAACGTGGACCTAAATTTTCAATGTTCTGCCTTTGGAGCTAGAACCCATTACGAACAACTAATACCAATTTTTGGATAAATCCGCGGAAAAATGTGACAAAAATCATCAAAACACCCCCTTATATGGGGGCTATTCCAAAACGTGGACCGATATATCTAATTTTTTTTAATACAAACCATCCTAGACACAATACAAATTGTTAAGCTCTATGTCAAATAATGTGGGGTGTATCGTGATATCATCGACAGACGGACAGACAGACGGACGTCGTTAAGTCCACTAAGAATTTTATGCTGATTATAAATATAATATATTTTTTATGTGGTACACGACGAATATTTATGGATGTAACAAACGGAACTACAAAGGTTAGTTGACCAATTTTTATATTTCTCTTCCATAGTTGATTGTTGTAAAAATCCCCACAGTAAACATTGCTATTCTATACCTTTGAACGCCTATGGCCCCATTGCCTTGACCTCTGGTAAAACGTGTTTAAGTTTTGCCCGTAGCTTAAGCGATGCCGATGTAAGCTGCCCCCAAAGTCATTATGGATACATCGAGAAACTATCTAAAGCGACACCATTTGTGGATCTTTCATCTGTCTATGGCAATACGTTTGAGCAAAATATTAAAATACGTCAATATTATGGAGGACTTTTAAAAACCATCGTCAATAACCGTCAACAGTATTTGCCACTTACTTCGAAGACAAAAGGCGAGTGTCCCGAAAGTATGGGTCAGTGTTACAGTACACCCGATGTACGCAATCAACTAACCCCCACAATAGCTGTGGTTCAAACAATTTTTGTCCGAGAACACAATCGTTTAGCCAACATCTTGGGTCAATTGAACCCACATTATTCCGATGAAAAACTTTTCCAGGAAGCCCGAAAAATCAATATAGCTCAGTATCAGAAAATCACGTATTACGATTGGTTACCATGGTTATTGGGACCTGTGTACAGTTATGCAAATGGTTTAATATATAATGTGGGGCCCCATCAATATGTCAATGATTATGAACCATCATGGTATCCCGTTGCATATGCCGAAAATTCAGCCGGAGCATTCCGTTATGCACATAACCAAATTCCTGGTTGGTTTTCGTGAGTAAAAACTAAAAATTATTTGTAATGTTATTTATTAATCTTATTTTATAAACAATTACAGATTAGTTACATCTGATCGTGCTCATAATAAAACTCTTCGTTTGAGTGATTATTTTAAACGTCCGAGTGTTGCTCAACTTTTACAGAAAGGTCAAAACTTTGATGATTTGGTCAGAGGATTGATAACTCAATTACAAAAGAGAGCCGATTCTAATTTGGACAAAGAGGTAAGTGTACGATCTGCAATAATATTTTTCGGATCGGCAATAATCCGATTATAGACTAAATCGGTTTGTGGTATACTGTATTATTTTTATTATTATGATCCAGCCAAAATAGCCATAAAAATAGTGGTTAAATTAAAAAAATCTTGCAAAGTCAAACTTAAGTGGAAAGAAAAAAGTTTTTAAAATCCAATTTTATGAAAGCAAATAAGTAAAAAACGTTAATAAATAACTGTATCTAGATTCAATATTAGACGTGTTTCACATTAAACTGCAAATAAGTAAGATCAGTTGTTCTGTTTTCAAAATACTATAAAGTGAGCGGAACCGCAATACTAAAACGCGAAACTATATAGATAATTTTCTACTGCAAGGATTGCTATCTATTGTTAGTCTAAAATACCAGATTTTAAAAACTTGTATTGAAAAATATGTCTAGAATCATCAAAATACCGAATATCGGGAGGCGCTATTATATAGAAATCGTGGACTAATATGGACAATATTCTGACACTTGTGGTAGAACCCATTATGAATTACAAATACCAAATTTTAAACGAATCCGATAGTAAAAGTGGACTACATCATCCAAATATCAATTCGCTCACAAGTAACTTTTTTCTGAAAATTCTCACAAAAATGCTTTTGTACGCTTGTAAACAATATAATTAGCTGTCACTGGAATAATTTTAACAGCTGTCGAACGAGAGGCTTAGGAATGACAGCAGTCTGAAGTTTGTTGCATCTCACCCTGTACAAAAGAGCTTTTCGGCGTCAAAGGCCCACATTTAAACATTTCATTGTTATTATTATTTTTTTTATTTTATTTTATTTTTTTTTTTTTTTTGAAAATAGTCTGTCTTATCCAAACAAATTTAGAGATGTAACGATTCTCAACCAAAATTTTACTAAGAGATACGATTTCTAGCAGATATTTTAAAATGCTTTACATACATATATTCTGTTCCATAACTGCAGGAATGTAAAACTTTATACTACGAGAACCGATTTTTCCTCCCTTTAATTAAGATTCTGACAGGTTCTGGAACAGAGTTTACAATATTATACAAAATATGGGCTTAGAATGAGGGTGTGAGGTCTAAGTAAAGATCAAGGTTATAGTCCGATAGAGGCAAAACCCTGCAAAGTTTCAAACCAACATTAGCGGCATACAATATTTAAATGACACAATATTCATTAATGAAATATATTAAGAACCTCTATCAATGTTTCTTTCTTAATTATTTAACAATAATTTAAATGTAATTTAATTTAAATGTTTCCTATTTATTTAACATTAAATTAATTTTATTTCCATTTCAGATAAAACATTATTTCGATAGAAAATTGTTCGATGAGTTTGGTTCTGATCTAAAGTCTATAGATATACAACGTGGCCGTGATTTTGGTTTGGCTAGTTATAATGATTACCGTGAATATTGTGGATTGCCAAGAGCTCATGACTGGAACGGTTTTGCCAATGAAATCGGTGAAGAGGTAGGTCCTTACATACTCATACACATATTTACTGATAATAACGCAGAACACAATAATTTCTACAACTTATTACAAAATTTTGTCCGATAACCCAAAAATCCAGTATATAAGAGCGAGTTAAGAGATCAACGGGTTTTCTTGTGAACAAAATAATTTACATATCATATTTACTTTGCAGATAATGAACTTTAATAACTAAAAATACTTGCAATTTTTATTAGATTTTCTCAACAATATAATATATTTTGCAAAACAGTTGTTATCTTTTTCGATTTTTAAATGTGGTTTTTGAACAATTTGCAATATTTGTACTTGAGAGAAAAAATTCTCTGCAAAAAGTTATTGCACACACCTAATATATAAATGATACACAATACCAATTGATATTTTCAGAAAATCGGCCTATTGCAAAAGTTCTATGACATCCCAGATGATGTTGAGTTAAATGTTGGTGGTTCGTTGGAACAGCATTCTTCCGAAGCAATTTTTGGACCCACATTCCAATGCATAATGAGTCGACAATTTTTGACAGCTCGAAAAGCGGATCGTTTCTTTTTCGAACATCAAGATGTAAACACTGGATTTACAAAAGGTATAAAGAATTGATTTAAAAGTTAGTTCAATTAGCAATTTTACAATTTCATAATTTTATTTATTTTTTATTAAAATTTTTAGAACAATTAGCTGAGATACGCAAAGTCAGTTTGGCCGGTATTTTGTGCGCAAATACTGAGACATTGAAATGTGTGCAGCCCAATGTATTTATGTTCCCCAATGAAGAGTAAGTCACACAATGTTATTTTATAATGTTAGATGAACACTAATCCAATCAGTATTTCCTTTTTAGCAATAATTTAATACCCTGTAGTACTATACCACAATTAAATCTCAAACTGTGGCAAGACAAAGCAACCTATTATTAGATTAAAATGAAATTAATGCCGATTCATCATTGTTAAAACTCTCAAATACACACAGGTTTTAAATTTGTTTTATCCTACACGTACTTAAATTTTTGATACCTCAGATTTTAATAAAGATCAAATCTAAGAAAACAAAATGAATATATATCTACATTGTATTTTTTTATTTTGCAAATTATATATATTTTGGAGGACAAGCCATATTTTCAACTAAGTGGAATGCCACCGCATTAACCAAGATCGTAGCAATTCAAAATATTTCACAAAATTATTTGCCATAAAATCCTACTTCTTACCTAAATGCCGGGAATTCACAAATATCAACAAGTAAAAAAAAATGTTTTTTCTCGCAAAATTTATGAGCTGCTAAATGTTTTCCTATCACTATCCAACACTGTAGGCTTCTGCCTTGTCCTAAACTCTAACTTTAAACGAAATTCTGCTCTGTTAATCTATAATTGTGAAATGTATATTAACGGCAAACTCGAAGAATCGCATTACAATTTTTGGTGCAATTGTCGCCATTCGCCAATAAATGCACATAGAAAGAATCTTAATCCTTTAAATAGTAGCTATACGTTCTGAAGGTTTCAGCTACAATTCCCGACTGAATTAGTTGCAATTACGCTTTTGTGTCGACTTTAGAAGTTTTATATATTCTAGCTCCCAAATAGATTAATTACACCTAGTTGTGGATTGTTTTTTTAAAGGTTCAATCCACAAGCGACTTAATGGGATGCTGCTTTCTTATAAGAATTTAAAAAAATCAGCCAGGCTTAGATAATAGATAATTTTTAATATTATTTCTATTTTTAGTTTACTACTTAAAATTAATATTAACATTAACTTTATTACTTCTTATACAATTCCCCGTCTTCTTCACCACCATCTCCTGGTGGCGCCGGAGTTGGGTATGGGTATGGTGGTGGATAACCAGGTGGATATCCATAAGGAGGATAAGGATAAGGTGGATAAGGATAAGAAGGAGGATGGTGATGGTGGTGCCCACTGCCACCTGGCGGTCCTTGTGGACCTGGAAGACCTGGCATTCCAGGATGGCCAGGAGGTCCGGGAGGTCCTTTATCTCCAGGTCTGCCATCCATACCATCCTTGCCTGGATGTCCCGGCAGGCCTGGACGACCAGTATCACCTTTGGGCCCGGGAAACCCAGGAGCTCCGGGTCTACCCGGAAGACCAGGTGGTCCCGGTGGCCCGGGTGGTCCGGGAGGACATTTGCATGGTGGATAATATCCATAGTGTGGTGGAGGATAATCGACATCGTCACTATTGTCCACTGTCTGCAGGACTACGGCCTTTGATCCAATCCGAATCGGCCTTATACTAGCTCGAATACTTTGACAAAGACATCCTTGTAATGAAACAACTGAACAATAAAAATCGATTTAGTAAATGTATGTTTTTATAAAATAATTCCACAACGAACCTGTTAAGATTAATATGTGAAGCCTTCTCATGTTTGTGACTTTCTAACACGAATCTCTACCAGCCTTTGGTATTTATGTTAAGAGATAAATATCAAGGTGAAGAAAGTAAGTTTATTTGTGTCAATCCAACGCCACTCGTGAGAGATTGATTCCCACCACTGATTCGTTTCTATACAGCCATTGTTTTGTCTAATAATAGAATTATTAATTTTATTGAATAGAACGCATTTTTCATTGTTTACATGGTATTACTATAAAATGTAGAACTTATTTGCATACGATAACAGCTTTAAATACCACATTAGTCTACTTTTACACAAGCTGAAAGAATCGGTTTTATAAAATTCTTATAAAAATTTTGCATTAAAATAACGGCAATTTAAATATTTGGGCTTATTCAAAAAACGAAGTTGTGTTGTTTGTGAGGCATCCATCATTGACCAATTTATTGAAAGATAATTTGAGATTTAGAGAAGATGTATTGCCACTTGGTCTAGATTGATAAACTACAAAAATTTAGTTTAAATATGTTGAAATTTATTTAAATAATATTTGAATATCGACATTATCGACAATTTGAAATTTTATTCTTTGCCATTCGAGGAGAGCTTAATTATCTAATATTTAAAAATGTTCGATGTCAAAGAAGCTGTTAAATCATTGGAGCCGGTGATATCGCACTCGCACTCCTTGGTTTTTCAAGAACGGAAAAACAAAAAATTCAAATCATTGTTGTGTTTTTCAAATTTAATCAATCTGCCCTACCTGTAAAAACAAACAGAACAAAGAAAACAAGATCAAAATACATTTACGCAAAAGTAGTCGTTTTCAGAAAAGATTATCTTCATAAAAACAGAAAAACGACACGATTTTTAAAATGATTTTTACCAAATTAACAGATCAATATTAATAGGACTGTTCCTTAGATAAAACAAGTAAAATAAGTTAAAAAGTATCTCTCGGTGTAGCCGACAGATTATTAAAATATATTTTGGCTTGAGTTATGATTATTCAAATTGTTGACTTTCTATGCAGTAGGTTCTAAAGTAATGGGCCAATATTGTTCATTTTGTATTAGACCTAAACTCATATGATATAAATATTTCGACGTGCCAGGTTTGAACTTTATTGATAACTTCCTTCAATTTATATGAGATATGTGATAATTTTTAGAATATGTTAAAAAGTGCGTGAGGTACCAGGTATAGTCGACCGAAACATTCCATTTTCATACTTCACGTAATACAGATAAATATATCGGAGTGAAAAAATACAAGTCAATCGAATCTTTATATCCAATTTTATGCGAATTCATAATTTCCATATTTTGGCCCATATTTTAGTAAAATTGGCGCATCAAATATGTGAAATCCGCCGAAAATATGTATATGGGAGCTATATCCAAATCTTTATCGATTTCTAATTAATTTGTCAAATTTATTATTATTCCCAAATTCCGACACATATTCTGAATTCAATTGGAATCGATCATATAAATTGTATTTGGTGCATAACACACATGAAATCGGCCGAAATATTTATATGGGAGCTGGTACCAGATTTCGTCTCTCTGTCCGAATTTCATTGGAATCGGACATAGGTATCGCGATGGGTACATCAAATATGTAAAATCGGCCGAAAATATATATGGGAGCTATATCCAAATCTGAACCGATTTCAATATAATTTGACTTATTTATTTTCGGAACAAAATCCCGTTAAAAATTTCAAATTTCATTGGAATCGAACAAACATATAGTGTTTGGTGCATCAAATAAATGAAATTTGTCCAAAATATATATGGGAGCTATATTCAAATCTGTACTGATTTCAATATAAATTGGCAAATTTATGCCGAATTTCATTGGAATCGGACATACGTATCATGTTTTGTGCATCGAATATGTGACATCGGTCTAAAATATATATGGGAGGTATATCCAAATCTGAACCGACTTCAATATAATTTTACAAATGTATATTCGTTTGAAATTTCGTTACACATTCCAAATTTCATTGAAATTAGAGATACCTAGAGGGTTTGTGCATCAAACACATGAAATCGGCAGAAAATGTATATGGGAGCTATATCCAAATCTGAACCGATTTCAAAAGAATTTGACACATTTATTTTTGTTTTAAATTCTTAAATTTAAGTTACGCATTCCAAATTTGGAGACTGTATTTGTAATCGATCAATAGATACGTACATATAAAATCTAAATTTTTGGGAGGAACCTCTGATTATGATGCTATATCTCCAATTCCAAGTGGAACTTTCGGTCGATGTTGTAGTATACTTGGAAAAATCTGTTCAGCAGTTTTCGAAACAAACAAACATACAAACATTTTCCTCTTTTATAGATATAGATATAATCTTCGGTGTATAGGTTCTATCACACAAAAATTCCCAAAAACCTAACCTTTTCAAATCAAACAGACATTTAAAAAAGTGAAAACATTATTTTATAAGTATGTAAAAAATCCTTTATTAAACACAAAAGAAAAAAGGATATTTCAAATCTATAACATAGTTAGAATGCTTTTGTAAAAATGAGTTTTGTATGGGGAATTTTAAATTTTCTTGGGTTCGTTGGTTGGTATATGCGTAAAAATGAAGGTTATATTTTGAAACTTAACTTAGATAAGGAAAACAATGCCATCAGCAACCATAATTTGATTATCTTCTGTCATTCGGTTTACTGCGGCTTCGATTTCGCCATCTGTAAATTGCTCGACGTTGTTTTCATTAATGGCGGCGGTAATACGCGCCAACGATAGACTCTGTTCACGAGCTTCACGGAATAGACGTTGAAGACTGTTCTTAAAAACGACAAGACGAGCATCAGTAATGGTCGCCGGCGTAGAAACTGCTGGAGTCGAAGTATCTCCTGACGAGGCCAAGGACTCCGATTGAGTGGTACCATTTGTGGCAGGTTTTCTCGAAGAAATGGATCGTCTTGTATCACGACGTGTTAAATCTCCAGCATCTGGTTGAGGTGTTTCGATTTCATCTTCACTGTCGGCTGCGGCATCTTGGGTTGTTTCCACGCGACTACGTTTGCTGCGACGAGATGGCGATTTTTCTGTTCCATTGTCATTGTTTGTTTCTTCATCCGAGGATGCACCATCAGCTCGTCTACGTTTGCTACCCTTTTCTTTTTCTAAAACCTTTTTGAAGTATGCAAATTGCACAAGTTCAATGGCAGCTTGAGCATCATCTGCAGTAACTGTCTTGGACATACGGGCTCTTGCGTGAGCAGTTGACAAACGGATAAGGGTTTCCAAAGTACGAGCTGTCACCGGTTGTGTACGGGCAACATCACTTTGCACACTCTCCTGAGACCGTAAGCGGGAATACTCATTAGAGATTGCTTCACAAGCTTGCTCGCTCAACTTTGGTTTCATACACTTGGCGATATGTATGTACTTTCTCATAAATTCAACAGAAAGGATTTTCTCATGGCGTTTGCGCGATTTACCATGTAATAAGGCATCGTATTTCTCATAAACCTCAGTTTCTTTTTTCTCCGACGAGTTGGTGCTGAATGAAAGAGAATCAGCATAAGAACTGCCCATGGATAAAGGCTCACCATCAGCCTCTTTAGGATTACGATAGCGATGCATACGCACAACATGGTCTGATATCATCTGATCAATATCACTGTCGATAACATCTAACATAACGAACAACAAGTCAAAACGAGACAACAGGGAGTCTTGCAGCCCAATGTTTTCCATAGGTGTTTTGTATTGATCGTAGCGACCATAAACAGGATTGGCAGCTGCCAAAACGGAACATCGAGCATTTAAAGAAGCATGTATGCCAGCCTTGGAAATAGTTACTCGACCCTGTTCCATGACTTCGTGGATCGCAGTACGATCTATGTCGCTCATTTTATCAAATTCATCGATGCATACAACGCCACGATCTGCCAATACCATAGCACCGGCTTCTAAGCGGCGCTCTCCAGTTTCCTGGTCAGTAGTTACAGCCGCAGTCAGACCAACGCCACTAGAACCTCGACCTGTGGTTGGAATGGCGCGAGGTGCAGTATTCAAAACATAACGTAGCAATTGTGACTTGGCAACACTAGGATCACCAATCAAAAGCACATTAATATCTCCACGCAAACGTGTGCCGTTTGGTAACAACTTCTCCACACCTCCCAACAGCAGACATAGGATGGCCTGCTTCACAAAGGTATGACCATGAATCGAAGGCGCCAAACTCTTGGAAAGTAATTCATAGATATCATTGTTTTTGGCAAGTTTTTTGCACAAGATAATGTCCTCACGGCTGATATCCAAATTGCTTTCCTTACTTAGCAAAGATATATTGTTGGCCAATAAAATTGTACGAAAGATACCCGATGTGTAGCCGCCGTGTTTACCAGGAAGGCATCGGTAGCTTCCTACGATTTGGACACGATCACCGGGTTTGCAACGGTCAACTAGATCATCATCACATATAATATCAACTGAGCGCGGTAACTGACCAGCAGGAGCTTTCTCTGGCATTTCTTGTATAGTCAGGGATTGATGGTCTTTGTAGACAGATAAGCCGAATTCAGTTTCTAACAAATTTCCGTCTTCATCTTTAGTGGGATATACAGATCTGGATGGCATAGCCTCAAACGATGTCAAATCGGTATACTTTCTTTCCATTACTTTACGGGTTGCAGGGCAATAGTGGACAGAGCGAACAACTTTCGGGTGAATGAGGGACACTTTGGTTACTATACCTTCGACACACACCATATTGCCTAGGAATCTGAAACAATATTGATCTTTATTTTAATCAACTAGAAAATAAATATTTTGAATAGTCCACTTACGCCGAAGTCAATGAACGCGGCGTTACATGACGGTTACCAAAGCAACCTTCGAAACCAACAAAGAACTCCTCGTTTTCTTTGGCATAGCTAGGATCCACTGTTGACACATATTCCTTGAGAGCTCGTCCAAAAGCCAATTGTTCGTCGGAGGCATTGCTCAAGAGACCAAGTGCCCGTTGAGGATTTTTCCGCTTTAAATCGTTGATATTGACAATTAAACGTTTGCTCTTCTCAGCTATCATGTCCTTCACATGACCGGAATAAATGCCTTGATCCTCTTCATCGTCCAAGAAATCAACATATTCACGTTGAATATCCTTGATGTATTGCTCGGCTTCGGCCATTTAACAGAAAAAACTTATAACAACACACAAACAATTGAGAAAACAAACAAAAGTGAAACCAGTTCCGGCGATCTTAACGCTTCTAGCGTTGGAATAAAAATATGCAATTTTTGTTTGCAATATTTGAGCAATTCAACACAATTTAATTCGCGTCGCACAATGCAAACAATACAGTGTCTCGTTTGGCGGGAAATAACAATGCTTCCAAACGTCAGAATATTACAGTGCTGACAACACAAATGTTACCTGTGATATGGACGTGCGGCATATGGTACAAAAAAAAAAAACGATATGATTGCAATATTTTTCTGAGTATGTCCGACATCTGTCAAATTTGTGTATTTGTTTTGAAAAACATTAATGATATTACCCAGTTTTGATAGAAAATTGAACAGCTTGAATCATATTTTTTGAGGAAAGTGCATTCATTCTATTCTCACGTAACGTGTTAAAATGAGAAAATAAAGAAATGTATAAATAGGAATTACTTCTTGTATGTACTTTTGGACAATTCGGACAAAATTATTACCCCCTTATTGTAACATAGTTTGACAGACGCATTCAAATTTTTAAATATACTAGCTTATAATGCCTTTACAAAAACTTCATCTGGGTTATACTGATCGATCTCGCCACTTGGGTAAAAAAGTTTTTTTTTTAAGTTAAAGTGCCTTACCCCCTCTTTCTCCTCTATTACATAAACGTTGTTGTTATAAATACAACAATTATGGGAAATCGTAGAAACCCCAAGTAAAACAAATAGATAAGACATACTTACATAGAAAATTTGAAAAATACGACCTATTATCAATGCGTACAGCTTTTCCATACGTAATAAAGTTTTCCCACCAAACAGTTTCTCCTACAATATGCGAAAAATTTCTCTCAACTTGACCAAATCTACCAGTGGTGCCAAATCATTGTTGAGTTATTGGTTTCAGTCTTAGCTGAAATAATGGAGTTCTGTTTAATGTTTTGCATTTTTATTTGTTTGAATGTTCTAAAAACTACTGCGTTTTAGAACTTTTAGGGAAAGATAACTCTGTCTACTAAATAATATCTCTTGTCAGACTGATTTATCAAGAATATACAATGTCATGGTAGAATAATACAGATAACAGCAAGTGTTGTTGTACAACAATCGTAACAACAACCATATACAAATTTGTTTTTCTACGTAATACAAGTGTCAGAGCTATGTGTCCAAAAATGCAAACAAAATAATTAATTTTCAATAAATTATTTTAATTTCAAAAATATACATGTATATGCTTATTAACACAATGCCAAAGCATTCCAATGTCAACAGCTTTACTCCAAAGATAAATACATGGTAGAAGAATATAGGTAGACTCATCGACACAACTGCTTGGGCAATGAACTGTCAAACCAATTTTGAAATTGAAAATGTTGAATGAAAAATTATTTAAATTTGCAAAAATTGTTGAAAACCGCTATTTATAATAACCTCCGAATGACGTCGTATAAGAAAACATATAAAAATCTACTTATATTTGAAAAACATTTACAATTTTTTGACATATCAATGCTCCCAAGCGTTGATGCATGTACCTGTATTCTTCTGCCATGGATAAATATTTTGATCCCTTTCACTACTTTTTACTAGATACTTTTAGCCATGTAAAAATAGTGTCATGATTGTCACATTCATTTGATTGAATATTGATTTTGAAGAATTGTCATCGAATTATTGATTATAATTATATCGTGCTCATCTAAAATAATCCCTGCAACAAACCAAGGTTGCCTTGAGAGATTCGAGCTATTTTACGGGTTAATTATTTTCGATAAAACAGCGACTACATGGATGCGTTCAATATCCGTAAAATTGTTCTTGTCCTCTGGTCGCTGTTTATTTGTTTATAAAACTAATCTTATTTTGTATTAATTACAACATGGAGAAATGAATTAAAGGTAAACGTTTACTATTGCTTTGTTCCAGTTTTTTTTCGATATCATAAAGGAGAAATTGGTTATAGTAGCAAAACATTTACATTCCTGCAGATCTTGAACAGACCATTTCATAATTAAATTCCATCAATGTTCGTAAACATATCGGGAAAGTTGATCTAAGCTTTCATCAAAAAACTCATTGGCAAATTTGGTAAGCAATATGTGGTGGGTTGTTATCATCAGTCAAAAGGTCCTCAATTACTATAACCATTTCTTCCTCATTCCCATTAAAAAAAATAATAAAAATTATTTTTGTTATTAAGAAAGTTTGTTGCATTGATGTCTTAAAAAAGAACCCAATGAGGATTTTATTTGAATTTGTTCGTAGATGGACAATATTGGCTCATCCCTTCCAGTATCTTCTTCCACAAATGATAAAAATGTTTAAAAAAGATCCCTGTCTTATGTACCTAATGGCACGAGACGAGATTATCTCATTCATTTTGTATTAGATTGGTACTTTTCCCGCAAATGGTCAACATTTTTAAAAAATTATATAGCCCATATCATTTGCTGGTATTCTTGGGGTGATTACAAAAAATTGAACTGTTGCGAAAATTGAATTGTGTCTTTAAAGGAAGTAGGATGCAATTGGCCTAGGCCATCTAATTGTAACACCATTTTAGCATACCTTTATTGGGAAATAAATTGTTTCCATCAGGGTCACAAGCGCATGACAATCATACTCAACCTGTATCCGTGAACATTGAAAGCTGTTGAAGATGTACTCAGGACCTTCAAGGCTACTTGGGATGTGGTAAAAATACCAAAAATTACCGCTAGATTGCCCTGAAACCAAGTTGGTTTCTTTATGCTTAACATTTATGTTTAATAAACCTATTGCCAAAACTGACAAATTGTTAACTCGATGCAATGTCAAGGCGAAAAAATATTTTTCGCTCTAATAACAACTTTTCACAATATATGTAGGTGAACAGTTTCGACCTTATAATTGGGCTATGCTTGGTATCATGGTAAAAGAATACAGGTAGTCGCATCGACGCAGCTGATGGGACGATGAACTGTCAAACCGATTTTGGAATTGAAAATGTTGAATGAAAAATAATTGAAATTTGTAAAAATTGTTGAAAAATTTATATTATAACAACCTCCAATGTGCGTCGTATAAGAAAACATTGGGCTCGTATAGGAAAACATATACAAATATACTTATTTTTGATAAAACATTAAAAAAAATGACATATCAATGTTCCCAGGCGTTGATACATCTACCTATATTCTTCTACCAAGCTTGGTGTCATGAATTGATATGTCTAAATTTTTAAAATGTTTTGTCAAAAATAAGTATATTTGTATATGTTTTCCTATACGAGCCCAATTTTGTACAACTTTTGATGATTTTTCATTTAAAAACTTCTGTTCCAAAATTGGTTTGACAGTTCATTGTCGCTATATTCTTCTACCATGGTTCTATCTGTAAAATACCGATGGCCGTAAGTAGTTTTTTTTACTCATGTAGTTTTTCAAACCCCTATGGCCCAATTCACACGAGAGTAATTGTTTTTGTCTAACAAATTAGCTTGTTGGCATTTTCAGTGAGGAGAGTCGTTTTTGGTTTGACTAAAATTTCATCCAGCTTCAACCCCGCATTAGCAGAACAAACTAATACATGCACACTCATGAAAACAAAATAAATAAAAAATACTAACACACACAAAGCTGTGTATATGTATTCAGTTTATGACAGTTTCATTAGTCTCGTGTGTTTTGGAAAGAAAAAATTGGTTTGGACTAAAAATTACTCTCGTTTGAATTGGGCCTATGAAATAAAAAGGCAAATTTAAAATATGTGCCGCCTGTTCTTTTTTAAACATTAATTGAAAGTCTCTCTCAAGAAACTAGAGAAAAATATTACAAGCCGATGTTTTAAAGCAAATTATTACAATTTTGAAAGATGGTATAAATTAATTTATTTAAAAAGTTTTTTTTTCTGCTGCGCCGAAATTTTGTCGCCGTCGACAGCTGACAGCTCGCCGCCGTCGTTTGGATTACAATTGATGAGCCTCCGCCGCTGAAAAAAATCCGTTCGCTACGTTGTCTGTTTCTTCATTGAATGTTTTGAGGTTTGGTTTTCAAAGAAAATATTCACATTTTATTCTGAAAATTAATGAAACTTTGCTGCTGTGTTGATTCTGTTTAATAAAATGGCTTTGAACTACGAGGAAATGAGCTGGAGAGGTAAGAAAATAAGCATAATATCTTACCATCAACAAGAACTCAAAGAACCCTTACATTCATATTTTCCACCCTCCCTTAATCCCCCTATGAAACTTTGAAACACTTGTAACGATGCAACGTCATTGTACACTACATAAAAATAAATTAATCGGCGGCCGGATATAAAATATGTTTTGTTTAATATATTACACATGACCTACTTGCAATTGGTCTATTACAGATGTGCGCGACCACTTCCGTAAATGGAGGGAAGATAATGAACGACGCAGTGATGATGTTATTCAGCTATGGGAAGCTATACTAGAGGACAAAGTATCGAAAACTGGCAACGAAAGACACTTGATTCTGGAACAAGTTATTGTGGCTGCATTAGATACGTCCCGTTTTGACATTGCCGGCAGATGCATAAAAGAATTGAGCCAAGAATTCCCTGGAAGTATGCGTGTAATGAAATTCAAAGCAATGCGACTTGAAGCTATGGAACGTTATAGCGAAGCTATTGATGTTTTAGATGCTATAATTGCCAAAGATGAAACCAATGCTGCTCCCCGAAAGCGTAAAATTGCCATACTAAAAGCCAAAGGACGTCGTACTGATGCCATCAAAGAACTTAACGAATATCTTAAAAAGTAAGTAAAGTGTAGATATACTTGCGTTTGCAAATTTTAATGTATTTTTTTGGGTAATTTTAGATTTATGTCTGATCAAGAAGCCTGGCATGAACTATGTAATTTATATATGGCTGAGGGTGATTATGCCAAAGCTGCCTTTTGTATGGAAGAAGTTCTCTTGCACAACCCACACAGTCATTTAATACATCAAAGGCTAGCCGAAATTCGTTATACTATGGTGAGTTGCATAAGACAATGAGGTAGTATTTGGAATACTACCGTTAGGTATTATTTGGAAAAAGATTTTAAAGACTCCACGATGCATACTTCGAAGACATGAACGGAGAATCGTGATAAGATAAAATTATATTTACTTAAGTTACTATGAAGTTTTAATTTTATAATTCCTCTCATAAATCTGTTCTAGGGTATTCTAATTTTTATATTCCATTCGTAAAATGCCTTACAGATTCTCAAGAATCTCATGTCGACTTCACGCGTCCCTTTAATAAGGGACATGTCAGTAGACGGCATTTTAAAGTTTTGCTCATACTCACAATTCCATTTTTCTGAATCCAAATTTTATATTACATTGAATTCAAATTATTCTAATTGGAAATTCTATACACTCTTACATAATTTTTACCAAATTTGTGATTTTTCTTTTTAATTTTTTACTAAATTTGTGGAATTTTCAAATCGATTAAAAAGTAATTTTTTGTTTGTAGTGGTACCATGATATGTTCCCTATAGTTAGCATACCCATGGTTCAATAAGAATGGTTGCTCAACTTCAAAGAAAGTAGAATTCTGTGCTGGAGTCTTATCGTGTCAAATAGACTTTTAAATTTGCAACAGTTGGTTGTGTTTATTTTTTTTTAACAAAATTCTTATATTGGGGAAAACCAGCGAAACAAGAATGGAATGTTGGGGCTATTCCACTAGATATAATCTAAAATAGTAGGAAAATTTTATCCAAAACCGTACAATGTGTTGGCTATTAACGTCATTTGCATTTTTTGCAACCGAATTTGAAATAATTTCAAATTAGTGTATTTTTTTTTTTTTTTTTCAAAACAAAATAGAATAAGGGCCCCAAAACAAAAAAAATGTATTTAAGGGGTAGCTTTGTTCTACCTTCTGTAATTGTGGCATGAGCATACCGATTTTTTGTGAGGAATCATGGTATAATTATTACAGGTAGCAGCAAGTCCCAGCTGATTTTACTTTATAGTAATACTAGTGTCAAGCTCAATATGACGTTTTGTGATTTAATTTCATTTCTTGATATACAATAGGTATACCATTTTTAAATATAAAATACCATTTTTAAATATAAAATTTCTCTGCAGGGCAATGTGATCATTTTTTTCCGCGGTTAAAAAGGACATTAAGCAACATATTCGTATATTTCATGTTTCCTAAAATTGCTTTTTCCACGATTTTCTAGCGATTGCTAGAAGTGTTGAGAGATTAGGACATACAACTAACAACTGTACTTTCAGGGGAATGGTATGAAAGCATTCAAACTAAGTAATTGAGGAACTATTCTTCTGCATTTTAAATTTAATAATCCAAATTCCAAAAATATATATTTTTGAAATTAAAATAATTTATTGAAAACTAATTATTTTGTTTACATTTTTGGACATATAACTCTGACACTTGTATTACGTACAAAAACAAATTTGTATGTGTTTGTTGTTACGATTGTTTTACAACAACACTTGCTGTTACCTGTATTTTTCTACCATGGTGAGGAATAAATAATATATTTGATAAAAATATTTTTAAGGAGTAAAACTGAGTTGGTGTTGTAAGTGTACATTATAATCTATATAACATAGACAATTAAACATATGAATGTTTCTTAAGTTGTTAAACCCTATTGGCGGCAGGTCTGCCATACTCACTTTAAAATTTGAAGAGATTTCAGTTTTAAAATGTGTCAATAGTGGAACAGCATTCCAAAATCAAATCTCATTACAACTGACTAGCAATTCCAGAATGCATGTTTTCTTGCTTTCTAAAGGAAAATACCTTATTTGTGTATTCCAGAAGACAACATTAGACTCGTTTTAGCGTAAATTTTTTACTATATCTTAAATTTGACCAATTATATAATTAAAATATCCTCGTCAATTATAGACAATTAAAATATATCCTAATACGATTCCACAATTTGAATCGGGTTTCGTCATATACCTGTAGTGGGATTCTCTAACTATTCTGCCGTTAACGATAAATATCACTAACTGCCATACACAAACTTTTCAGGTAAATTATCGAAATAAAAATTAAATTTTAGTAGTCCTTTAAAACTAATTTACAAAAAAATAGTTAATTTTTGAAACTATAATAATTTTTTCCTTTTATCGCACTACCAATAATCTTGTCTGAAGGGTTCTTTTGGCAGTTCCTTAATACTATTAAAAGATCTATTGCACTATTTTTTTGGGAATATGCTTTGTAAACGTCCATATAATAAAATTTTCTCAACCAATTCATTTTTTTATTTCTTCCAGGGAGGTGCTGATAATATTGATATAGCAAGAACCTATTATTCACAGGCATTGAAGCTTAACCCTAATAATCTGAGAGCCCTCTATGGTATTTATTTGGTAAGTCAGATTTGAAAATATTCTTTTAAAAGCCTTCTAATAAATTGTGTGTAATCTTTTCAGTGTTGCAGTAGCATAGCAAACTCGAGAGCTCTGGGTTCAAAACGTAAAGAAGCCTACAAAATGGCTCAATGGGCTTTGGATCAGGCAAATAAATTAACATCATCGGTGTCAAAAATAGAAAATAACGATAAATTGATTGCTTCGCTAGAGAGTGCGTTTGGTCATTTGGAAATCAAATCCTATTGACCAGACCGATGACAAACACCAAGAGCATTTATTTATAAAAGCCTTTTATGTCAATGAATGTCCCCCACATAACGTTAGACAACAACAACATCAGCAACAGTAGTCAGTTTCGATGTTCTTTGACATTACATTTCACACATTCACATACACAAAATACGTACGCGTAAAAGTCTATAGTATAGTTTAGATGAAAACAATGACTACAAATCACCAAACGTTAAGACCTATATAAAAACATTTGAACAAAAATAAAAATAATACATACGAGACGATTAACAAACAAGTTTTACGGTAAAATTGTTATAAAATAATTAGCAATATTGAATTCTTATAATATTGGTTCAGTAGTTAAATTTTTCCCTTAAAAAACATTTATTTTGTTTTCGTTTAATGGTAAGGTATGGCTGGGTTTCATCTTCTATCTTCAATTTTGGTTTATTTATTATTCCATATGGAAAAATCTACCAGAGATAAGAAGAACAAAAATGACTGATATTGGGTCACTGTGTTTATAAATGATTATTATTATTTGTATTAGACAGCTTGTATTTCGTATATTATGATATGGAAATAACAACAACAAATATAAAGAAAATTTTATTATTTAAATCCAGAAATTGTTTGTTTTTATTTTCAACCTTGCACACGTCGGAAAGTGACCATTCTTTTAATCGAATACTAGAACACACACAATGGAATAAAAACAAATATATTGATTGTTTTGTGGAAACAATGTTGAAATTATACTTGGTTAAAAGTGTTCTTGGTAGGAGGCATAAAGTTTTAACCTTAAGATCAAAACAATAAGAAAATATTAAACTTTATATAATGGTATAGGACAGAAATGTTTGAGTTTCATTTATATTAGTCAAACATTTTTAAAAAGGACTCCGTTTATAATCACTCTGTAAATTGCAAATTCATATAGGTCAACTACTTACCTGACCATCGTTTTTAACATACCGAAAGCATTAGAGTAAATCAATTATTTCAAATATTGTATATATGTGTTTATATTTGTTCAGTTGCAATTATTTCGAACATATTATTGCTTTGATGATTTTCATATAATTAATCCTATTTGTAGAACCAATAGTTTATTATCAACCATTATTTTAAGCAACATACAAGTATTTACAATAACAATGGACTTAAGCTAAGTAATAATAGCAATAATAATGATGGCAGTTTATTTTAATAATCATAATAAAATGGTTAGCAAGCAGAATGGAAGAATTACTAACGATAAGAATGGGTGAAGTGTTAAAAACAAACAAACAAAACAAATAGAAATATTATAAAAAAACCTACGATGAAGACATAAATCAACTTTTCATTTGTAACTTGCAGTCTAGTTACTAGGTATCAAACTAGATTCGTATACTTCGTTGTTGTCCATCATGCACAACATGATAACCGCAACAATTTTATATTTTTGTGTTTGTGCTGGGAGCCATTGGTCACTAATCTATGTGGAAAATTTTCCTCTGAACTTCAAGTTCAGTTGGTTGAAGAACTTGGGTATGATTTCTTGCGGCGATTTATTCTGAAGAGATCCTTGAAACTTAATGAAGGCGATATTTTACGATTATCTCGACTGTGGGACGATGAACCATTTCCTCTTGAACTTGCTGGCGAGGGTGACGAATTAATATGGCCACCATTTGTTATGCTGTGATTTGTAGACGAGAGACTGGCTCTTGAAATCCCATCAAGGTATTCCAGATTGGGAAGCATTTGTAGAATATATTCTCTATAATCGGTTATCATTCCGGCAGGTAGGATTAAAGGGTCCATTGTGTATATATTTAGGGAACAGTAATTGAATGGTTCTTTTGTGCCTGGATTTCCCATGATCGATAAATATTCCAAGGCGGGACATTGTGAGCGTATACGCTGTATCCAATCCACAATATTTTTAATATCACAGTTATTGATCCTGTCAAACAAAAAGCAACATTCATTATCAACATTATATGCATTGATATCCATCCCCACACTCACCATAGTATTTTCAAATTAGGCAAAAACGGCAGCGAATTCACTTCCAAATTGGTATTTCGATCCAATATCAGCGTATGCAAATCTTCAAAAAATGTCAGAAATGATAAATTCTGAAAGTTATTATAGCTTAAATCTAAAAATTTAGTTTGCATTGCAAATTTCTCAGCAATACGTCTGGGTATGGTGCGTAAATTTTCATAGGCCAACGATATTCGTCCATTTTCTTCAAGGATATTGTCACCCAAGGAATCTTCACTGCTATAACTACCATTGGAGATGTTACCGCTAACAGAGTAAACATTGTTGGTTGATATCATTTTCTGGCAGTTGTCCAAGTAAATTGTGCTCGGGTATTCGGGTAGCTCGCATACGACGTCGTTGTAGTCTTCGCTTGGCAGACTTTCGTATGATTTAAAATTGACGCAGTTCTTTAATATTTCGTACAAATTACTAAAAATAAAAAGAAACGTTAATAATTTGATAAGTTATTGAAACGATTTATGAGGTCTATCTTATGATTGAAATGAGATAAACGTGTGTAAGAAGAAAGTAATATATTATTTTCGCCAAAGATGACAAAGGGATTCTGGAAATTGTTGCACATACTTTATGACTGGTTTGAAAGGGCAATTACATGGAATACTCCAAATGAGGTCATGGTATTTTCGTAGAAAGCCGTAAACATCTTTTGTTTGTTAGCGAAGTGAGATCATGATGATAAGAAGTATGCGATATCGGCAGAGACAAATCTATCGAACTACAACAATTGAGTCGGCTAGGTCAAGTGAAGCGAACGAATAACGATGACACCAATATAAATGGTATACAAATATGAGCCTCTTAGGTTGTGAGGAAGGGCAAGACTATCTATTATTGGAGAAAAAAGGTAAAGATTGAAGCGATGAAAATCTATTTCTAGTTCGGCTTATAACTTATGTACTGTATTTTTACGGTGAGCTTACGATCCAGTAATTTTGCTGTCATATGTGTTAAATTTCGGAGGCACTAGAAAATAGCTTTGCAGTTGTTTAAGATGAGTCCTTCGTTTGGTATTTCGCCCATGTACATTGCACTTTTAATAAACTCCATCACAACTGGTATGGAGATAATATTATGTACTTCATTCTCATTGACTTCATCAACTCTGTATAAAAACGGTCCACATTTTTGTATAGCTCTTATGCAACAGTAACTCCCGAATTCGGGTATTGAAGGATTGATAATATTTTCCAAGGGAATTAACGGTAATTTTAACTGAGGACGTCAACTCCTAAAAAAGTTTTTAGAATCCGTCGAATCGTTTTGTCATAGCCTTCATATAACGGTACTGCCCGATTTAAGGAATTTTGAAGGTTTAGACTCTGGAATGGATATGTTGGTCTTCATTCGTACGGAAAAATTTTAATCGGATTACGTTTTGGGATAGGTTTATTTTATGAGGAATTTAGATATCGGAGCTGGAGGATGTCGACGTTTAAGCTGGCCGAACTGAAGAGTTATGTGATGAAGAGTTTGTGAAATGTTTAATCCATTAAGTGAATGCATTGTTTCTCCGCTCTATATTTCAATTACTAAGAATATAAGACAAATTGAGATATACGATGAACACCATGCGTCTTAGCTATGAGCTACCTTGTGTTATTAAACTTATTTTTTGGTAGGAAATTAAACATTTCAAAGTCAAAGGTTTTATGGTCCTTCTTTTACTTTATACATCATAGGATTGGTGCTCCTAATGAACCAGTAACCGACATTTACTTTATTTAAAATCAAATAAATTAGCATTTTTTATCGAAATGTGAAAATAAACATATATTTGTTTCGTAGAAGTTGTCAGCTATTTTTGGGGTTTTGGTTGAGAAAAGATGAGTTATTCTATTAAAACTAACGTTTCGTCGGTGGGGTAGACATATAGGGTGAGATGAAAAAACTGCAACCAACTTCAGACTGCTGTCATTTCAAAGCCACTCGTCCGACAGCTGTTAAACTTATTCCAGAGACAGCTCATTATATTGCTTACAAGCGTACAAAAGCATTTTGGTGAGAATTTTACAAGGAAAAAAGTTATTCGTGATGGAATTCAAGCGTGATAGTGTGATTTCTTTATATTTGGTTGGAAAACCACAAGTGGCTATCGTTAGACCACTCCAGCATTTAAATAGGAATAAATCTTTTGTGTTTGTATCATCGCTCGTTGCAGTGATACTGGTAGTGTAGCCCAATGTCAAGGAAGTGGACGAAGAAAACAGCAACATCGGCAGAAATGGTTCGAAAAGTAAAGAAGCGACTTGATCGAAACCCGCGTCGCGATGGCTGAAAAATGGCTCGTGAGCTGAACATATCGCAATATTCGGCAAATGTTGAAAAATGAACTCGGGGAAAGCCATTGATATTCCAAAAAGTGCAAGAACTTACACCGCAACAGAAATAAAATAGACTGGAAAGAGCTAAAGAGTTGCTTCGCTTGACCGAAAATGGTGAACTGCCGAATTTGGTTTTCTCCGATGAGAAAACGTTCGTTGTACATCAGTTTGTAAACAACAACAAAATGATCGTGTTTACTTGCCAAAGAGGTCAGCTGAAAATGTGCACCTTCAGTTGGACACCAGAAGTCAAGCGTCGGTCATGGCGATGGTGTGAATAAATGCCGAATATTATAGCGAAAATATTCTGGGGAGTGTATTAAAGCCTTGGACACGCAAAATTGGCATTTTGGCCGCAGACCTTGGACATTCAAATAGGACTCAGCACCAACGCACTCAGCACGCGCCACCCTCGCTTCATTTCCAGCGCACAATGGCCACCAAAATCTCCGGATACCAATCAGTTGGACTATTGTGTCCTGAGTATTTTGGAAAGCAAGGTTGGCACTAAAAAATACCAAAATGACGATCACCCCTAGCAAGCCCTTCGCCGTGAATGGGCCAAAATACCGCAGAGCAACGTTCGGCCAGCGTGTGACGGTTTTACTGGTCATTTGAATGACCAATTCGATCAAATCTAAACTTATTCTAAAATTTGATGCTATTTCCGACATTTTTGCTTTCATTCAATCAAATTAAAAAAAATGTAAAAATTATGGCTTTTGACTTTGTTGCAGGTTTTTTATCTCGCCCTGTACTGCCAAGCCTTTACTGGGTCAAATTTGAATATGAATTATATCAGCTTTGATAAAAGTTGATACTTTTCCTTCCCGAAAAATAGGCGAGAACATCTTTGCATAAAATTCCCAGTATTTAACTACATTTCCACCTTAATCCAATGTAACAGTGTAATTTTATATTCGAATCACTTATTTTTATTTTATTTTTTTAAATGTTTCACTCGATTTACAATTCCTCTGAAGTATTTCCTCTACATGAAACCGATGTTAGACGTTATTTTAGAACTTAATGAAATTTAATAACACTTGTCTTCAATTGTATCACCTGTCACTTACCTATTTTCCTCAATATTATTTATCACATAGGTATCCGACATAATTTTATGATGAACGTGTTAAATGTATGAAAACAACAACGTCTTATGATTTTTGTCCAATATTAGCAGCACATCAGTTAATAATTGTTTTAGATTCTGTTGATCAAAACTTTAGGTTTGGGGAAAATACTTTTACGCACAATTCTTTTCTATTGCTGCAGGCACGGTGCTGATGTTGACGACGATGATGCGGCTGATGCTACAGCAGCATGCCTTCCTGAACTGACAATAATAATTGTTTACACAGCCAAGTAAAATGGAATTATGGAATAATAATAGCACAGAGAACGAACGGTCTTATCACAACAACAGCAACAATACTCTATGGAAGTTTTGTGTTATTTTTCTGTTTTTATTTTAATTAAAATAATGATTATTGTTTTTTGTTTTTGCTGTCAGTGCCGATATTATTTCTCGAGTCTAATCGACGAGAGAGTCAAAGCAAAGTCGTTGATCTGCACTTCAGGGAGGATGACAATTTCTAAAACAAAACGACGAGGACGGTTTTGATCCGGTGATCCGTTGCAGCCGATGTTGGGTGTTCAACTAAATCAAAAATGACAATTAACAAGTGAAACTTGTGGAAGAAGAAATGAGAGACTGTTTATTTGGTTGGTGGTTGGTGCACAGCATATTCACGTGTATGTGTGTAACAGTGTGTGGACAATGTGTACGGCTACGTGCGTGCTGGAGTGCATCATTATTGTAATTAATCTTTTAAAGTGGCGGCGGGTGCACTTTAGCACTTCAATACAACAACAATGTGATGCCCGAAGAAATATTGTATTCTTAAAGTCATTTATTTGTCGTGATCCTCTTATTTTTATTGACTTTTTCTTTTTTGGTGAGATATCCTCCACCGAGAGAATAAAAAGAGAATCTTGTCTTTTTGTTTTACAAAACGAAGTCTATTTGAAATCTGAGATCCAATAGGAAGGAGAAACACAACAGATTAACTGTTTTTCCCAGTCATTTAGGTAAGAGAGTAAGGCGAGGGTATTATCTTTCGGAATGAAATAATGATGTTGGTGATAACAAATGAATGTAAACATTTCAGGTACCTACATATTTAAAAATCTTAGACATTGTTTCCATCCGCACGTGTATATTAGGGTTTTACGAAAATATTAAAAAAAAACAATGTTTAAAAAAGGCATTACCAGGGTGTAATAAAAATTCATTATTCTAATGTGGTAAAGTAACTATTGCTCTACCTGTTGACGTTGGTACATATCTATCATACAAGGCTGGCATATGCGTGTTCTTTATGAAGTAAAACAAGTATCCTTTTATGCCCTTAATACCCATACTAAAAAATGAAGTACAGGTGGAAAATCGTAATGGCAAAATAAAGGAATATGCTTAAAGCTTTCAGCTCGTCTATTCTTTAATTCAAATAAGTAAAAATGGCATGGTCAAAAAATTAAAAATTGTGAAAGTAGTTGTTTTAACATCTCTAAGATTTTTTGAATGGGTAATATTTCAAGGCCTATATAGAACTCTTGTGTGGTTTGTAAGGATTTTTTTTTTCTAAACTTTATAACCACATAATTCAAATCAGACAATTCAAATGTGGACCTGTACCAAAAATTGTTTGTTCAGCGGATTTTTATCCAATTACACTTTAAAGTCCCAAATTACAGCCAATTTGTACAGAAATTATAGCCGAATCCTTTGAAATACTGAATATTGAATATTTGAATATGTTCCAGGGAGTGCTTATGTCCTGACTGTAATTCACTGACTGACTGACTTAATGATTCATCAACACCCAGACGAAACGGATGAAGCTAGAATCTTGGAATTTTGGGTGTGGGTCACTCTTGGTTCAAAAGGGTCAGATAAGACTGGATTTTTGGAAATTCGTACTAGAACGGTATGAAAATTACTGAATGGTTCTAAATAGAACTCTTAAATTTGGAATTAGGGTCACTAAGGGAGTGAGTGATGGATGTACCAAAGGGATTTTGGAAATTCGCATCATAAGTGTACGAGAAGTACTAAAATGTACTATATTTGGTAAAATTTCGTATTATGTGAACGGATAGAGCTAAAAACTTAAAATTTTGGAATGGAAATGAATGTTGAGGTGTAGGATCGAGGTGAGGAGGTAGGTAGTTTTGAAGGTATGTACTCATTAATATGAAAATTACTTAACGGTACTAAATTAAGTTCACTTTGAATTTGGAGGAACGGATGGAGCAGGATTTCTTAAATTTTAAATAAATTTTTACTGGTGGAGTCTAGGATTGGGGTATGGAGGTAATTTTAAAAATTTTGTACTTATTTGCAGGAACAGTACTAAATGGTACAATTTGTATTTGGGTGAACCGATAGAGCCGGAATCCTTTAATTTGAAAATAAGATTACTTTGCATTGTACGAATGGGTATGTGGGTAGTTTTGGCAACATGTACTTATGTATACTAAATGGTACTAAATGAAGTACAATTTACATTTTGGTCGAACTAATAAAGTTGGAATCCTGAAATTTGGAAATCAGATTACTATTGCACTGTCGGTCTGAGGTCTGCAGGAAGTTTTGGAAATTCGTACTTATGTGTACTAAATGGTACTTAATTTGTTAGAAAATAAGTTTTGGGCGATGCGGTAAAGTTGGAATCCTGAAATTTTAATATAAGATTTCTATTGGACTGTATGTGGTACTACATAGATATTAAAATTTGTACTTAAGTGTACTAAATGACACTAAAATAAGATTACTGTCGGAGTATAGGATTGGGATATGAATGTAGTTTTGGAAATTTGTACTTATATGTACTAAAATGAACTAAATTTGGTAAAATTTGGTACAATTTGGATTTAGGTGAACCGATGGAGCTGGAATCTTGAAATTAGGAAATAAATTTGCTGTTGGAGTGTGAGATTGGGTTATGTAGGAAGTTTTGGAAATTCGTATTTATCTGTATTTGTATTTAGGCGAACCGATAAGTATAGAATGCTAAACTTTGGAATTGGGATTACTGTGGGAGTGATATGTAGGTAGCTTTGGAAATTCTTACTAAATACTACATTTGAAAAAATTAGGATTTGGGCTGAAATTCTGATATTGGGAAATTCGATTTCTATTGGATTGTATGATGTCGGTTGTTATGGAAACGTGTACTTATGTGTATTAAAACTTGTACAAATTGAATTTGTGGTGAGCCGATAGGGCTTGAATTGTGAAATTTGGAAATAATATTTCTATGGGATTGTATGATTGAGGTATGGAGGTAGTTTGGGAAATTTAGGGTGTAGGATTGGGGTATGTAGGAAGTTTTGGAAATTCATTCTTATAAATTTGGTCCAATTTTGGTTTGTGTGAGCCGATAGGGCTTTAATCCTGTAATTTGGAATTAAGATTACTGTAGGAGAATAGATACCGCGGTTTAGAGGAACGTTTGGAAATTTGGAATTGAGATTTTACGAAAAATACTAAGTAATACAAATGTTGATATTAGTTGAAGGAACAGTGATTAACGTCTTAAAGATGATATTTATAAAAGTGTTGTTATCTGAGGTTGAGATTTGGAGGCGGGTTGGGAAATGCTTACTTTAGTTATTCGAAACTTAATTGAAAAAAATGGTATTGAGTGAAGGGATAGAGCTGACACCGATTACGATAACTTTTTGTATTTTGTTATTGGCATTATGGATAGAGTTGAAATTCTGAAATTTAAAATCGAGGTCACTGTTGGTTTGTAGAGTTTACATATAGAGACCTTGAAATAGTTTGGGACAGAAAAGTTGTGCAATGGTCCTCCTCTGTAAACTTTGAAATTTAAGATTTTTTTTTTGTGTAGAAGGTAAATATTTTCTTCTTTTTTGGTACAAAAGATAAAAATGTCTCCTTCGAATTTGGTGAAAATTGATTCAGAATTGGATATGCCTTCCATATGTTAGTTCCCACTTAAACCAAATTATAACTGTTCTAAAGCCAAAGGTTGATAGGTGGTATGATCTACTTCAAATGAATTCTCAATGGTTTGTCACTATAGATTAAGCATTAATTTCAATATTAGCAACATTCAGTCCAAGTAAGTTTGCTATATCCAATATATATTTTTATATATTTTTACATTGACCATAACCGAAAATCCGATAATGAGCTCTTCATTTGCTTTTGTCGACATATTAGTTGGCCCAGAAATGAGTTACATATTCAACTTGACTTTTCGAGCTTTTTCATCTCTGACGGATTAGGTTGAACCTTGCAGAAACAGTTTATCAAACATGAAAGAAACCCGCCAAATATGTCATTTTAAGCTGGAAATATTCATTCTGTTGGCGTTCAATATGTTTGGGGTTTGCGCCAAGGTATATTGATACTTTATGCCATAGTTCTACTAAACGTATCAGTACCTTTTCTATCCATTTCTTCACAAAACTTCTGAAACACACGAGCTTGTAAAGGCACAGTTTTTAAATCACAGGGTAACGTTCTTCTGACTTTTTTTTTTTAAGAAAAATCTAAATCGTATCTGGCATATAATTATAAACACAGGTCGCCGTTTTCGATATTCGATCTTTTCACGGTTTTAGTGACAGATTAGAAAACATTCCAATAATTATATTTTATTTTTTCAAATGTATTAATTCTAGAAGAATTATTCTCTGGGTGCCGAACCACACCTTTGTAAAAGGTACAAGAATTTGATAACATGCATGCAAAAAGTTATTATTACCCACACTTTGTACATACATAAGTGGACCTATATTGGGTAAATTTCAGATATTTCTGTTGACAAATATGTCGAAAAGTAACAACATATAAAATATTAATAGGTTTCGTTTTATGGATACAAAATGTGTGCCCCACAGTTTCGTTTCGTTCGGAAGATAGCCGAAAAATGGCTTGTGAGCTGAACATATCGCAATATTCCATTCGGCAAATATTGACAAATGAGTTCGGGGTAAAGCCATTGAAATTCCGAAAAGTGCAAGAACTTACACCGCAACAGAAAGAAAATAAACTCAAAAGAGCTAAAGAGTTACTTCGCTTGGCCGAAAGTGGTGATCTGCCGAATTTGGTTTTTTTTTTCCGATGAGAAAACATTCCTTGTCTAGCAGTTTGTAAACAAACAAAATGATCGTGTTTACTTGCCAAAGAGGTCAACTGAAAAAGTGCACCTTTGGTTGACCACCAGAACTCAAGCGCTGGCCATAACAGCCGATAGTCACTCTCCGCTCGTATTAATCAACCGTGGCATCAGAATAAATAACGAATATTATCGCGAAAACACTGGGGGGGGGGGTGTAATAACCCCTTGGGCAGGCAAACATTTTGGCATTTTGGCCGCAGACCTTGGACATTCCAACAGGACTCCGCACCATCGCATTCAGCACGCGCCACCCAAAATGAGATTCCTCGCTTCATTTCCAGCGCACAATGGCCACCAAAATCTCCGGATACCGATGCGTTGGACTATTGTGTTCGGAGTATTCTCTCCAGCCTAGACACCAACAGAGCCAAATTTCCAAATTTCAGAGTTTTATCTCTACCCCAACATGCAATACCAAATCTTGTATTTTTCGAAGAAGTATTATAGTACGCATTTTTCAAAACAATTTCAAACAGTGGCTTCAATATCAAATTTCACCTCTTTTACTTCACCCAATATCAAATTTAGTACTTTTCGTACAATTATAGCACACATTTCCAAAACCACTTCCATATCTCAATTCCAGTTACCAACAGAGACCTCAATATCAAATTTGAGGATTCGAGCCCTATGCCTCCACCCAATACAAAACTTAATACCATTTAGTTCTTTCCGTATAAACTTAGGAAGCGTTTCCAAGTCACCGCTTGATCTCAAACGCAGATACCATCAGTAACCTAAATACCAAATTTCAGATTCCACCTTCATATATCAAACTTACTTTCCATCTCTGATTCTCATACTAAATTTCAAATTTTTAGCTATATCCCTTCACATAATACCAAATGGTACAATTTTGGAAATTTAGTACCATTTTATAACTTTTCGTAACCTTAAAGTCTGAATTTGCAAAAACTCTTTGGTACATCTATCATGCACACCATTTGTGACTCTCATTCCAAATTTCATTCTAGCCATTTCGTTTGTAGAGTATAAAGTATTAAATTTCTACCCAGCCTTATCACACATCTACGCACCAAGACTTACTCTTGTGCAAAATTTCTAGTTGTAGCTTCAGCCGTTTCGTCTAGGAGTTGAATCTAGATCAGTCAGTTATTTCACTTCGTGAAATCGGAATCATGAATTTATAACCGGTTTTTTCCTGCTGGGAATTGAAGAAATTTTTGTGGTGGACATGTGATTTCAACAAGCAAAGCCGCGGCGGTTATCTGCACGACATCTTGTTCTATTCATAACATCATTATGCCTACTTTACGATAAATAAAGCTTTATTTTTTTTAATATCTGTGTTTTCTTCAAAATTAAAACAATTGCGATCTAGTTGGGACATCGTTTATATATATATATACAGGGTGATATGAAAAAACTGCCACCAACTTCAGACTGCTGTCATATCTAAGCCACTCGTCCGACAGCTGTTAGCATTTTGGTGAGAATTTTCCAGAAAAAAAGTTATTAGTGATGGAATTCAAGCGATGGAATTCTTTATATTTGGCTGGAAAACTACAAGTGGCTATCATTAGAGCACTCCAGCATTTAAATGTGAATAGATCTTCTGCGTATCATACCATCGATTGTTACCGTGATACTGGTAGCGTAGCCCGACATCAAGAAAGTGGACGGAAGAAAACAGCAACATCAGCAGAAATGGTTCGAAAAATAAAGAAGCGACTTGATCGTCGCAGTGGTCGAAAAATGGCTCGTGAGCTGAACATATCGCAATATTCCATTCGGCAAATATTGAAAAAATGAGCTTGGGGTAAAGTCATTGAAATTCCAAAAAATGCAAAAACTTACACCACAACAGAAAGAAAATGTGTCAGCTGAAAATGTGCACCTTTGGTTGACCACCAGAACTCAAACGCCGGCCATGGTGATGGTGTGGGCCGCTCGTATTAATCGACCGTGGAATATTATCGCGAAAATATTATGGATGGTGTATTAAAGTCTTGGGCACGCAAACATTTTGGCCGCAGACCTTGGACATTCCAACAGGACACAGAACCATCGCACTTAGCACGCGCCACCCAAGAATGGTTACAAAATGATGTTCCTCGCTTCATTTCCAGCTCACAATGTCCACCAAAATCTCCGGATACCAATCCGTTGGACTATTGTGTCTGGAGTATGTTGGAAAACAAGGTTGGCACTAAAAAATGCCTAAGTTTCGATCACCTCAAGCAAACGTTTGGCGGGAATGAAAATACCGCAGAGCAACATTCGGGCGGGGTGTGACGGTTTCATTGGCCGTTTGAAGGCCACAATTCGTAAAAAAGGTGACCAATTCGAACAAATCTAAAGTTATTTTAAAATTTGATGCTATTTCCGATTTTAAATTGGGTTGTAGGGATATAGGAGATTATGGAAATTTTTTCATGCACTGTTTTTGCAAATATAATGTCATTGTTGCATATTTAAGTATTGCTTACCATATTAAACTCTGCGAAAGATCGAAGAATTTCCTTATTACTTTGATCCGTTTCTTTCAGTAGAAAAATGACAGGTGATTTTCAGTGTTTAATTCATTAAACAATAACCTTGAAGTCGAACTGTTTCCGTATATAGATTGACTCCCCAACCCTGATACAGACTCTTTAAGTATTAACAAATTCAAATCGAAACAAATATTAATCTTTTAAACAATAATTACCTTTTGGAAGCAGGATTGTCTATATAATACGACTGAATAATACATAAGTGCAGAAAGGATGTGTGAATGGCCTATTGGAATTGTAAACAACAAAATAACAAAATCACAAGTACAATGGAATATATAAAATAAAGATTGCTGATGGCGAACGTCTCCGTCTATCATTGCGTTCAGTTCATTTATTGCACTGCAATTAATGCACTTTCTTATCAAGTTAAAACAAATAAACAATTTTATGATTTTCTTCTTGTTGTAAGTGTGTGCGACATCTAGCGCGTACTATTTATTTGTTTATTTACTCACCCATTTTATTATATTATTTATTTTTTTTTTGTCTATCTATTTGTATGTGAATAGATGTTGTTGACATTTGCTTCTACTCTGTGTAATTATGCATTTTAGCATATGTATGTATGTGGGCATACATATTTGTGTATATTAGTTAGGATGTTAATGCATTGTCTTGTAATCAATCACTTTGTGTTTGTACTAATTCGAAGGAATATTATTAAAGTAACTAAAGTCATCTAACAAAGGAATATTACAACACGTGAGTCCTGTGTTTAACAAATAATAACAAGTAAGCAAGGGCTATAGTCGTGCGGGGCCGACCATGTGATACCCTAAAACACTACAATATGTTAGAAGTCCGCTTGTGTCCAAGTCCATTTTTGAAGATTTCGCTTTTGAAATTATATCACGGAGCACTGCCCAGATATTACCCAATATTTACGCACTCCGACGAGCTTTTAGTTGTTGCCGTCCATTTTAAAGCTAAATATAATCCAATGGTCATCCAAAATGCTAGAATTCTTCCCTGTCCTTAACTCTCTTCTCAGTCGTGTCAATGTGTTTCAATTGTGTGATCAAGCTTTTTTTCTGTTTTTGGTTCATTTAAAACCCTAAATATAATAAGCATAAAAAAGCCAGAAGATCGCCTTTTGTGTAGTTCGGATATCGCCTGTTGGTATTTTTTTTTCACACAAAATTAGTGGTCCATTCTACCCGCTGCCCTAAACTCTAACTTCGTGCTTGATTTCGTGTTCTCTAGTTTCTATTTGTGACCTTTATAACGGCTGCAAAATCAGGAATATTTATAGTTGTTGGTCCATTTCAACCCCTAAATATATTGCGGACATCTTTGAAAACAATAGGCCTAGCCCTTCTGAACCTAACCCTACCCTTGAGAAAATTTTCGTGAGGATCGGAAGATAATTGAAATCTATATATAATAACCCCAACCTGTGTTGAAATGTGAAAAATATTACAAAATATACACTTCGATATTATGCAAGCCAAAAATCAAAAAATTTTGATTTTTTATACAACCGAGACACAACTTCGTACAACCGCCCCAAAAACGATACAATCTTGAATACAACCTTTCCAAGTTGTACAACCAGTTGTGTCGTGTGTGGCTTGCATTATAAGTCAAATTGAACAAATTGCATGCGATAAAAAATATGAAATAATAAAAAAAAAAAAAATCACAAAATTCTACAAAATCTATATTAACATCATTATTGGCATATTTTTATGCGGGCATTCTGTATTGACAAAATTTGTCAAAATCGGTCCAGCCATGCTTGAGATATAAACATTCTAGGTAACATCCCCTTCCTTTGTATAATCTTTCGCTATATTGTGTATCTTTCGCTATATATATCCGCTATATTTACAATCCGCATCTACGTAACGGTCAGCATTGACCTGGTAGTCTATTTGTGATTTCGCCGGGATTAAAAATATTCGCGGTTTAATGGAAATTTTGACTTCTATTTAACACAAATGTTGATGACCATCAAAATTGGAAGGCTTCTGCCCAGCTCTAAGCTCTAGCCCCATGCTAACTTCCGCTTCGATTGGTCTATAATTGTGACCCATAGATCAACTGCAAAATAAAATCTAAATAAATATTATCATATCCAAAACCAATAGGGCCAAGCCCCCCACCTCCATTCTAAATTTCGACCAGTAGAGTGATTACAAATTAGCATGGATAGACGGACAGACGGACGGATGGACATACATAGCTAGATCGGCTCAGCTCGACGAGATAGGAAGATCCCCACCTCCATTCTAAATTTCGACCAGTAGAGTGATTACAAATTAGAATGGATAGACGGACAGACAGACGGATGGACATACATAGCTAGATCGGCTCAGCTCGACGAGATAGGAAGATCCATATATATTATTCTATGTGGGAATCAGTATTTCGCGGTGTTACATAATTTTTGGCCCAGTCAAATTTATAATACACCCAAAACATAGTGTTGTAGTGTATAATAAAACAAAATAACAAGGAAAAAAAGCAGTAAGTTCGGCCGGGCTGGACTTTAAATACCTTCCACCATTTGGAACGAATTTAAAAATTTTCAAAATTTAAAATCCGTTAAAAATGCTGTTAAAATCTTAAAAATACCGAAAATAGCCTTATATTGGTGTCTATACGACGTGAACCTACATAGGCATTGTTTGTCATATGCCATTACCATATTCAAATTCGAAACTTGAAATGAATGGTGAATAATATAGCTAAAATCGTTAAAATACCGAATATAGGGAGGTACCTTTATATCGGAGCTATACGAAGACATGGACCTGCATAGACAATTTTCTGTCACAGGCTGTAGTTCCCATTAAGAACTTAAAATACCAAATTTGACACAATTCTGGTGAATAATGTTGCTAAAATCATCAAAATACCAATTATCGGGAGGTACCGTTTTATGGGGGCTATAAGAAGACGTGGACCTACACAGACAATTTTCTGTCTTAAGCTGTTGTATCCATTTCGAACTTCAAATACGAAATTCGAAACAATTTCGGTGAATAATCTCGCTAAAATTATCAAAATAACGAATATAGGGAGGTACCGTTATGTGGGGCCTATAAGAAGACGTGGATCTGCACAGACAATTTTCTGTAATAAGCTGTAGTATCCATTTCGAACTTCAAATACCAAGTTTAAAGCAATTCTGGTGATAAATGTCGCTAAAATCATCAAAATACCGAATATAGGGAGGTACAGTGATATGGGGGCTATACGAAAACGTGGACCTACACAGACAGTTTTCTGTCTTAAGCTGTTGTATCCATTTCGAACTTCAAATACCAAATTCGAAACAATTTCGGTGAATAATCTCGCTAAAATTATCAAAATAACGAATATAGGGAGGTACCGTTATGTGGGGCCTATAAGAAGACGTGAATCTGTACAGACAATTTTCTGTCTTACGCTGTAGTATCCATTACGAATTTTAAATAACAAATTTGAAACAATTCTGGTGAACAATGTCGCTAAAATCATCAAAATACCAAATATCGGGAGGTACCGTTATATGGGGGCTATACGAAAACGTGGACCTACACAGACAATTTTCTGTCTTAGGCTGTTGTATCCATTTCGAACTTCAAACACCAAATTTGAAACAATTCCGGTGAATAATGTCGCAAAACTCATCAAAATACCGAATATAGGGAGGTACCGTTATGAATTATGGCCTTCAAATAGCCAATGAAACCGTCACACGCTGCCCGAATATTGCTCTGTGGTATTTTGGCCCATTCCCGGAGAAGCGCTTGCTTGAGATGTTCGACACATTGGTTTTTTAGTGCCATCCTTTATCCAAAATACTCCAGACACAATAGTCCAACGGATTGGTATCCGGAGATTTTGATGGCCATTGTGCGCTGGGAATGAAGCGTGGAACCTCATTTTGTAACCATTCTTGGGTGGCGCATGCTGAATGCGATGGTGCTGACCACTGTTGGAATGTCCAAGATCTGCGCCCACCCTTCTGAATATTTTCGCGATGAATCGATTAATACGAGCAGTGAGCGACTTTCGGCTGTTTTGGCGGCCCATACCATCTCCATGTTCGGCGCTTGAGTTCTGGTGCCCAACCTAAGGTGCACATTTTCAGCTGACCTCTCTGGCAAGTTAACACGATAATTTTGTTTGTTTACAAACTGCTGGACATAGAATGCTTTCTCATCGGAAAACACCAAATTCGTAGATCACCACTTTCGGCCAAGCGAAGCAACTCTTTAGCTCTGTTGAGTCTATTTTATTTCTGTTGTGGTGTAAGTTCTTGCACTTTTTGGAATTTCAATGGCTTTACTCCGAGCTCATTTCTATACCCTACACCACAAGGTGGTCAGGGTATTATGTCTTTGTGCATTTGTTTGTAACAGGCAAAAGGAAACGAGATAGACCCATAGTTCCTTTTGATGATCTGCATAGAATCACATTCTCCCATAAAAACTTTTAATTGCTACTAAATTAGCAAGGTGGTGTAAGGTATCATAAAGTCGGCCCGCCCGACTTTAAGACTTTCTTTACTGGTTCAATATTTGCCGAATGGAATATTGCGATATGATCAGCTAACGAGCCATTTTTCGGTCATCGCGACGCTGTTTTCGACCAAGTTGCTTCTTTACTATTGGAACCATTTCTGCTGATGTTGCTGTTTTCTTCCATCCACTTTGTTGACGTCGGGCTACGCTACCAGTATCACAGTAACGGGCGATGGTACGGTACACAAAAGATTTATTCAAATTTAAATGCTGGAGTGCTCTAATGATAGCCACTTGTAGTTTTCCAGCCAAATATAAAGAAATCACTGTATCACACTTGAATTCCATCAAAAAACTTTTGTACGCCTGTAAACAATATAAGGAGATGCCACTCGAATAATTTTAACAGCTGTCGGACGAGTGGCTTAGAAATTACAGCAGTCTGAAATTGGTTGCAGTTTTTTTATTTCTCCATGTTATTGTGTATATAGGTCCACGATATCGTTTATCGATATTTTGATGATTTTTGCTACATTTTGCAATGGAAAAATCTATGGTAGAAGTTAATATCCTAGAAGAGAATTGTCTACATAGGTCTACGATATCGTATAACCCACATGCCACTGTAACCCCCATTATTCGGTATTGTTTCATTTCGGAGTTGTTTCAAATTTCGAATGTAGAATTCGTAATGGATATTACAGCCTACGACGAATATTGAGAATGCAGGCCCACGTCTTCGTATAGCCCCCATATAACGGTACCTCCCAATATTCGGTATTTTTAAGATTTTAGCGTCATTATTCACCGAAGTAGTTTCAAATTATATATTTAAAGTTCGTAATGGAAATTGCAGTATGTGACAGAAAATTGTCTATGCAGGTGCAGGTCTTCGTATAGGCCCCATATATCAGTACCTCCCTATATTCGGCATTTTGACGATTTTTGGTACAATACTCACCGAAATTGTTTGAGATGTCGTATTTGAAGTTCCTAATGGATACTACAGTCTGTGACAGAAATTGTCTATGCAGGTCCAGGTCTTCGTATAGCTCCGATATAATGGCTTATGACAAAAATTACCTATGCAGGTCCACGTCGTGGTTTAGACACTAATATGAGAGCTACATTGGGTATTTTTAAGATTTCAAGAGATTTTTTAACGGATTTATTTTTTTTTTTTTGAAAATTGCAAAATTCGTTCCAAATGGTGGAGGGTATTCATAGTTCGGACCGGCCGAACTTACAACTTTTTTACTTGTTTAATTGCAGACATAACATATACGGATTGAATACTGAACCGGTTTATAAGTCCAGTTTTTAACGTGTTACCTTTGAAATTGTGGGCAGTATTACAAATTAGGGCTGGACGAACTTAACATATACTTTACTCTTTTTTAACAACTTTAACCCAAGTGGTCATAAGGCATTGTGTCAAACTTTGGGAGAACACCATTGAACATGCCGGCGGTAGCTATATAAGTAGTAATAATTGTTAATCGGTGCACAGTGGCTTGAGATCCTCAGGCAAGCATTATATCGCTTTGAAATATTGATCAGACATAGTAAAATGGGACCTGTAGCAAATATTGAATCAATCTGGAACATATTTAGCATAAAGAGATTATATTTACTCAGAATTCTAAATGTCAATATACACATGATTTGGTTTAAAATTGTGGTCAAAACGTTAAAAATAACCAAAATATGTCCCATTTTTAATGTCAAACTTCCTATAGGTAGTACCCATAGTACTATGGGTAATACCCATAATAAGTTTGACATTAAAAATGGGATATATCAGTCCAGGGTTCGGTATGGCTCCCATATAGCGATACTTCCTTATTTTGGGTATTTTTAACCTTTTGACCACAATTTTAAACCAAATCATGTGTATCTTGACATTTAGAGTTCTGAGTAAATATAATCTCTTTATGCTAAATATATTCAAGATTGATTCAATATTTGCTACAGGTCCCATTTTACTATACATTCAAATTTTCGGCATTTTAATAATAAGTAATGTGACATTTAAAGTTCACAGGTGACAGAATCTCTTCCTGCTAAATTCTGTGTAGATAGGTAAACTATTATGTGTTGACTATATACAGACCAATTCGATCAAATCTAAACTTATCCCTTTCGCTACAAGTTTTTACTGGGTTGCTAAAAAAATCGAATTTTTTGGATTTCTACTATTATTTGCTGTGTAAATAACAATCAATACTTACATTTTAAACATTTTAATCCTAAATGTGTTTTTCAGAATGTATCCATATGGATACAAAAGTACTGAGTGGTAAATAAAAATGCTGGTATGTTATTTTATTTAATTATTGAAATTTTATTTTTATTAGTAGTTTTGAAATACAAAAGTAATTTTTTTATTAAGAGCAAATTTTGCTCTTAACAAATGGGCTCATGGCCATGAATTGATGACACGAGTTGCACAATTCCTCCATCAAGCCATCGAAGAAGAAAAATATTATCTGTTCTTTCTACTCGGTAGTCAAAACTACCACGTCCTTCTTTTTTCAAATCCTTTTCAGATTTTAATTCAACTTTGCCGACTCTATTTCCTCTTATAGTACCAGTAGCCCAAATTCCTTTATGCCGTAAATATAATAACAAATTAAGAGTCGTAAAATAATTATCAAAATATAGTTTATGATTCTTTTCCTCTGGAACAGTTTTTACAAGATGAATTACAATATCAGAACAAAAACCTAGCCCTTCGCCTGAAAGTATTGTTCCTTTTCCCTGATATATCTCAAAATCATAAACTATACCCTTTGAACTGCATAGGCAAAATAGTTTCATTCCCCATTTGATGGGTTTTTTAGGCATATACTGTCTCAATGAAGTTCTTCCCTTAAAAGGGACCATCATTTCATAGACACAAAGATTTTCATCTTTTGGAATATGATAAGACTTTTTTGTGAACATATTTATTATAGGACGAACCTTAAAGAGCTTGTCGTCTGCTGGTTGGTCTACTGTAAACTTTAAATTATTTCGCAAAGAATGAAATCTATTCTTGCTCATATTTTCTGGGAATGATGGTATTACGGTGCCCATTTTCCAATACATACCCAAACGCGGATATCCAATGGTACCAATCAGTATTTCTAGAGCTATAAAATTTATTAGTTCATCCTTTGATAAATTTAGAGACTTTCCACATTTAGCCATTGATGCATGGTTTGTTGAATATACTATTTGTTGAAGGAAGTCTTCTGTAAAGTACTCCGAGAAATACTCGACAGGCGATTTCATATTTTTTTGGGATATGTTTCAGAAAATGAAGTATCTTGGTTAGCCAAATTATCTTTTTTCCAGCGAAATTGTGCAGCCTTTTTATGTGGAACACGTGGAGTTTCGGAAATTATTGGACTCTCTTGAACGGTTACCTCTGCTGCAAGACGTTCCTCGATCTCAATAATACCATCGCCTCAATAATACCATCGTTATCGTTATCAACATTGATATCTTGTAAGATAATTTCATATGGACCTTCTCTTGAAAGTTCTTCTACTAAAAAGCTGTTATTATTTTCAAAAGCATTGTACAAGTTGCTTATAAGTTCAGATTTTTCCGATTCATCCGAAATATCCGAATCATCAAAATTGGTTAAAATTTTTTCAATTTCAGAATTTTTAAGCCTGTTTGCCATTTTTTATGTTTTAATATTGTAAGAGTGCAGAAAAATAACGTCTGTATCGTATCAACATCAAACGCAAAATGATTTGCGTGGATAATGTTTACTACCACAACTCTCGTTTGTATCCATATGGATACATACAATTTTAAAAAATCGGCAGAGCTTTCCTTTGTTTTAAAATCAAAAATTATAAATGGCGAAAGATAAAATAAACGTTGCTCTTTATAAATGTTAAGTTGTAGAAAAAATAATATTGGTATTTATGCATGTATTTTGCAAAATAAAATAACCATTTTTACGAAAAAAAAATACGGAAAAAATTGTTTCTATTAAATTGCTATATTTTTGTCAGTTTTGTTAAGAATAACTACAATTTATTTTGAAACTTGTTAAGAAAGCCTCAAATAACAAGTATTTGTATATACTTAGGCCAAAACATCGATTCCGAAATTGCAAGATGAGTTTAAAGTTCAATGTATCCATATGGATACAATGGAGCGAAAGGGTTATTCTAAAATTTGATGCTATTTCCGAAAATTTAAAAAAAAAGAAAAATTATGACGTTTTTTTATCTCACCCTGTATAACAGCACTTCCAAGTTTTAGATATTTTGACAATCTTCTTGCAAAATGTTGTGAAGATAAGTCCACTACTATATATAGGTCCATTATAACGGTGCTTTCTATGGTATTTTGAGAGTTTCAGACATATTTGTTTTTAAAAGCTTATTACATATTTGGTACTTTGTTTCTTAGTGGATAAAAACTACAAAATTTGCCAAAATAGAACCACTCTTTAACGTAGGTCTATGTAGAGCCGAATGGGGTTAGATCCCCAAAAACTGAGATGCATTCAAATGAAACATTTCGTTGCTCTTATTCATTTGTTTTCTTTTCAATGTTCAGATCTTAATTACTACAAAAGAACGAAATTGGAGTTGAGCCAGAAAAAAAATATCCTTTTGAAACATTTCTTAAAGCTGAAAACAAAAATGCTAGACTTTCTAGTACAGATGAACGGGGAACAGACTCAAAATTGGAGGAGAGGAGTCAATGTTGCACTGAGGTGATTTGTCCAATATTCAAACCCACCATGCGTGTCTTAAGGAAATGGGAAGGACAAAGAAAAAATACAAAACGCAATAGAATCAGCATCGACAATTTAAATTTTACGGACTGGATAGCATTTCACTAAAACACTAATCACATGCTGTTAGTACCATTTTTCAAAACTACCTTCTTATATCAGTTCTACATCACATGAGCGATTTTCGTACCATGTTTAAATTTCGAGTTTAGTTAATTAAAATTCACTATTAAAGGGGTGCAAATCTTTGCAGTTCTCAACCGGAAAAAACCTCCTATATACTTCCACCTTGTTTAACGTAACTGCAACGTTTGCCTAATTCAATGCTCATATGTCTTTCATCTGGCCAGTCCATCTATTATATCCAAAAAAAAAAAACAAAAATTATGGAATCAAAACAAAATTGAACATTCACTCAATTACTCAATTACTTGCTACGTTTCTTTTTCTCACTCTCAATTCAAACCAGCCCCCCTTTATGACCCCATTACAGAGAAAGAGAGAGAGAGAGAGAGAGATCATTTAAAAGCTCAACGCAAAAAAGGTTTCTTTCTTTGGAAGTGCTATCGTATGTTTTGTTTAATTAATGGGGCTTGTCACAAGGGGGGCTTGTATGGTCATTCACAGATACAACTACTACATATTGCTCACTTGTATGGTAGCATTTAATTGTTGTTGTTGTGGTAGCGGTAATAGTCGTAGTTTATAACATAACTTGTAAGTAACAGCGAACACTGAATGTAGTTTAGTATTCTTAACAAGATTTTGTTTCGAGAGGGGTGGGTAGCAGAAAATATGCCGATGTACTCACATACGCTACACATTCAATGGTGTGTCTGCTCGTTTAGTATGTGGTCAAGTGTGTTTGTTGTGTGCTTTGGTTAAGGTCACTCACCATATGCTGGAAATTAGCTTTTGTGTGACACTTCTTTATTTTAAATGGGTGTGTTGATGTTATGGATCGGTTTGTGCGAAAAGTAATAAGTACGTAGGTTTACTCGATATTTGGTAACAATTGTTTACACCATACCTCTGAAACGCTCTTATTGAAAAAATAGAGTGTGCTTGACTTATATATACATATATGTTGATGAAAATAAGTGTAAAAACAAATATTTATACAGAGTGAGATAAAAAACTGCAACAAAGTCAAACGCCATAGTTTTTGCATTTTTTTAATTTTATTGAATGAAAGCAAAAAATTGTCGGAAATAGCATCAAATATTAGAATAAGTTTAGATTTGATCGAATTAGTCACCTTTGGCACGAATTATGGCCTTCAAACGCCCAATGAAACCGTCACAGGCTGCCCGAATGTTGATCTGCGGTATTTTGGCCCATTCCCGGCGAAGCGTTTGCTTGAGGTGATCGACACATTGGTATTTTTTGGTGCCAACCTTGCTTTCCAAAATACTCCAGACACAATAGACCAACGGATAGGTATCCGGAGATTTTGGTGGCCATTGTGCGCTGGAAATGAAGCGAGAAATTTCATTTTTAACCATTCTTGGGTGGTGCTGAGTCCTGTTGGAATGTCCACGGTCTGCGGCCAAAATGTTTGCGTACCCAGGGCTTTAATACTCCCTCCAGAATATTTTCGCGATATTATTCGGCATTTATTCTGAACCCACGGTCGATCAAAACGAGTGGAGAGCGACCATTGGCTGTTATGGCGGCCCACACCATCACCATGGCCGGCGCTTGAGTTCTGGTGGCCAACCGAAGGTGCACATTTTCAGCTGACCTCTTTGGCAAGTAAAAACGATCATTTTGTTTATTTACAAACTGCTGGACAACGAATGTTTTCTCATCAGAGAAAACCAGTTCACCACTTTCGGCCAAGCGAAGCAACTGTTTAGCTTTTTCGGCCACTACGAACCACTTCTGTTGATGTTGCTTTTTCCTTCCGTCCACTTCCTTGACGTCTGGCTACGCTACCAGTATCACGGTAACGAGTGATGGTACAAGACACAAAAGATTTATTCACATTTAAATACTGAAGTGCTCTAACGATAGCCACTTGTGGTTTTCCAGCCAAATAAAAAGAAATCACACTGTCACGCTTGAATTCCATCTCGAAAAACTCTTTTTCTGGAAAATTCTCACCAAAATGATTTTGTACGCTTGTAAGCAATATAACGAGCTGTCACTAGAAATGATAGCAAGTTGGTTGCAGTTTTTTCATCCCACCATGTACATGGTACGGAGGGTATATTAAGTTTGTCATTCCGAAATAATCATTTAAGAACCAACAAAGTATAAATATATTCTTGATCAGAGTAAAATCTAGATCGAATTAGCCATGTCAGTCCGTCCGTCTGTTGTAATCACGCTAGAGTCCAAACGACATGTATTGGAAGCTAAAAAAATGGTCTAGTTCGAAGATGAGCCATATCGGTCAACGTGTTCGTATAGCCCCATATAATTGTACCTTCCAATTTTCGGTATTTTGTTAGCCACACTTTCTTACAAAATAGTTTAAAATTCGGTATTTATAGTTCATAATGGGTCCATATAGGTCCATTAGTTCGTACAGTCCCCCATATAATTTTACCTCTCGATATTCGTTATTTTTATGATTTTAGCCAAACTTTCTAGCGGATTATTTTTAAATTCGATATTTGGAGTTTGTAATGGGTTCTACCTAATGTGTCTATATAGGTCCACGTTTTTCTATGGCCCCAAATAAAGGTGCCTCCTAATATTCGATATTTTGACGATTTTAGTCACACTTTTTAACGGAATAGTTCCAACTGCGGCATTTAGAGATCCTCTAGCGGCAGAACATTGCCTATATAGATTCACGTTTTTCTATAGCCTCCATATAAGGGTACTTCCCAATATTTGGTACTTTGTCGATTTAAGCCACATTTTCTAACGTAATTACTAAAAATTCAGCATTTGGATTCCGTAATGATTTCTTCTGCTTATATAGGGCAATTTCTTAATATTAGTCAACATACTTCTATAGCCGCTATTCTCCCGATATTCGGTATTTTGATGATTGTAGCCATCTTTTTTACAGAATTGTTTTAAATTTCGATTTGATGTTCCTAATAACTGAAGTGACGCATTCCCCCCAAATACTGGAATTTCGGCATTTACAGACATAATTTTACAGGAGTTACTTTGCAAATTGTGGAGTGTATAAAAAGTTCTTAAGTACTTTTTTACTTGTTGGGTCTAGCATGAATATGGTGGATGAAAATGTCTCAAAGAAATGAAAGGGAGTATCCCATACGGTTGAAAATTCAGATCTAGGTCATGGTCGAAAGTCACCCGAATCGTTCAATTTCTTCTGGGAAATAGTTTCCCAAAAATCATTATTATTATATCTTATTATAAAAATACGTGCTCTGCTAAAAAAAACTTCATCGCGTTCTTTTTCCAAAGCTTCTTCGAAGATCATTTTTGGCTCAATGAGTAAATTAATATGCAGAATGACCGATTTTGGAGTGAAGATCAGCCAGAAGCATTGCAAAAGCTCCCAATGCGTCCAGAAAAAAAATACATTTTGGTGCGGTCTATGGTCTATGTGAATGGTGAGCTTTACCGTGGGATTACATCCAATTTTTTGCCAAAAATGCAAGAGCTTGACTTGAACAACATTTAGTTTCAACAAGCCGGTACCACATACCACGCGTAACAATGCCATTATTGATTGCATTTCTAGAAAGCCCATTTCATATTAAATTTTAACATACAACCTTTATTAAATTTGGTGCCATTTGGCATGAATGGTACACTTAAGTACGTATATCCAAAACCATATTCTTATATTCCAAATATTCCAACATTGGTTTCCACATACAATTTTAAGATTTTGAATTTTCTTATGCCAAATTTCACAATTCTCGCTCTATCCGTTGGTCTAATATAATAGCGCCTATTTCGTGAATGGTAAGCTTGAAACAATTCCGTTTATTAATTCTGCTAAAATCATCAAAATAGTGAATATCGGGTAGTATCGTCGTACTTGGATAGGCAATTTTCTCTCATGGGCTGTAATACCCATTACGAACTTCAAATACGAAATTTGAAACAATTCTGGTGAATAATTCCGCTAAAATCATTGAAATACCGAATAAAGGGAGGTATGGTTTTATGGGGGCTACCCGAAGACGTGGACCGACATAGCCCATTTATGAACTTAACCTGCCTAATGGAAAAATACACATGTTTGCAAAATTTTAGCCTTCTATCTCAATTCGTTCCAAAGATAGCGAGGTTACAACTTAGAATCGACTTATAATTTTAGGCTGATCTAGAAGTAGAAGGTATGTTGTTGTCATTGCCAGTGGTACAGAGGAAGTGGCTGCTAGAGACTAAGGATAAAAACGTTGTCCAGAAAAAACTCCTATTACCAAAAATGGATTTTCCAATCAATCCTTGGCTGTCGTTGCTCACAAGTCAAAATACTAACTCATTGAATTTGGAAGGACTATGCTGACTATCGAACTCATAATCTTCCATTTTGTAGACGGACGTGCACACCTTCTTGCCGACGTTGCCCATTACCTGGTCATGAGAAGTATAAGCTCGTTTGCTTTAAATTTTCTTTGGAGTAACCCATTATTTTTAACTTACTGATAATACATAAAGAAGGTGTCATATTGACTTTTAACGGGTTTTCATCTGATACAGCTCCTAAGTTTTTGTTGGGAATAAAAGTCACAGCGAAGCGCCGCAATGATTCGACCATGACACATTAAAGCTTTTTCAGTTCGTTTGTTTATAATTGATGTTGTTATTGTTAACAGCTCGAACAAAATGACGAAGTCTACAGTGTTAGTGAGCGAACGAGCGGCCAGCTAGCAAGCAGTTGCTGCTTTTGCTTTCAGCTAGACAAGACGATTGCCTGATTGTTTGACTCTTTGCCTCCACAGTGTGGGGTCTCCGGTATGGGCCAGAGCAAAAACAACAATCATAATAACAATACAATAAACACAACGCCGTCGCCGTCGTCGGCACTCGAAAAAGCAGCAGCAGCAGTAGTAGTAGTAGCTGTAGTAGTAGGTCGTTTTGTTATGGCGTTTCGCTGAAAGTGGGGGCTCAGCTAGATTTTTGCAAACTGACAGCTTAGTGTGCTTTTATACCTAGACTACGATAGTTCGTTCAGTCGTTCTCATCGAACAGTAAACGGTCGTTATATGTTATTTACATACGATACGAATGCGTTTTGTTAAACAAATTCTCTACAAATAAACAAATTATTACTTTTTTCCATACCTACCAAATGTGTGAATGTATTTGTGTAGTTTGGGGGTTATAATACAAAAAAAATCGCATAAATAACCAATTAAATGGAATTTATTGAAGAAGAAAAAATTGAGTGTATTTGCGATTATTAGTTAAGCAAAAATTCCAATAAAATCAAAAAAAAAAAAAAAATCTGTGACATAGTGATAAAACAAGTTAAGCTAACGAAGGAAAAACGACAACATCATTTCATAACCAAGCATATTTGTTTAAAGTCGTCTCACGGACCACCGCCTATCCAACTCCCCTAAGCCCACAGTCAACAGTTGTTTGAGAACATAAAAAATCTCATGGTGATATATACAAAGTAACAACAACAATAACAGCGAAAAACACATTATCGCCATTAGATCCCCCCGAAGCAGTGCACTACCACTGGACTACTGGTCAAGTCTAGTTATTGCTGGACATAGAGTTTCGAGTGCAAAATAAAGCAAAACCAAAACAAAACTTTAACTTGAAACTTTGCTATACACCAACAACTACTACCAGCTTGGAATAGCAGCAACAACATTATTGGTTGGATACGTGTTCACAATTTGGATTTAGAAATCAAGTAGGTAAGAGCTTAGAATTATAAATAAACACATACATAGGTATTGGATATTTTTAAACACTTCTAGATACATTTCGACATCGAAAAGTATGAAAATATCAAGACATTCTTATTTGACTAATAACCTTGTTTTAGGCGCAATTTGCATATATTTACATATATGGATGCATGTGTGTGCACTAAGTTTAAGAAAGGGGTTTTTGCAGCAAGGCAATAATTAAATTTGAATTTACAGAGCGGACAGAGCGACTTTGTCAAGAATGAAAGATTTTCAATTGAAATCAAAGATTTTTAATTGCGAATTCAATAACAGCAGCAGACAAAATATAACAATTGAAAATAAAGCTAAGTTTGCCCGGGCCGATTTTTTATTACCCTCCAACATTTGGAAGGAACTTGAAAAATTAAATGATGATCTTTATACGGGGGCTATACGAAGTCGTAGATCTGTATAAGTGATTGTTTGTTATATGCTGTTAAGATCTTCAAATACGAAATTTGAAACAATTACGGGAAATAGTGTCGCTAAAATCATCAAAATACCGAATAAAGGAAAGTAACGTTATATGGGGCTGTACGAAGTCGTGGAACTGCACACAACTATTTTTTTAGTCGTAGGCTGTACTCCTCGTTACAAACTTCGAATTCGAAATTAGAAACAATTCGGGTGAATAAGGTCGATAAAATCATCAAAATGGCGCATTTACGCACTTAGCCTGCCAACTGACAAAACACACATGTGTGAAAAAGCCTTCTATCTCAATTCTTTCGAAAGATAGCGTGATTACAAGAGACAAACGGATAAACATCGCTAAATCGTCTTAGAATTTTACGATGATCCAAAATATACATACTTTGTAGGGTCTATCATGAATATTTCGAGGAGTTACAAACGGAATGACAAAGCTAATATACCCTCCATAGAATGGTAGAGGGTATAAGAATGCATTGTGGAAAAATAGAAAATAAATTAACCTTAACAATATATTTCTACTTATTTATCGTTTTTCAGTTACTTTGGGTGCCTCGACTTTGTAAAAATAATGTATTAGCGGGTTGATTTGTAAGAATTTATGACTGACGAAAATATTGACAAGTTGTGGTCTTATATACACGAATTCCATTTAAATACTCTTCAGAATACCTAAAAATGTTCGAATAGCTACATACCAATATACAGGGTGAGATAAAAGAAACTGAAACAAAGTCAAACGCCATAATTTTTACATTTTTTCTTAAATTTTATTGACGTCGGGCTACGCTAGACACAAAAGATTTATTCACATTAAAATGCTGGAGTGGTCTAACGATAGCCACTTGTGGTTTTCCAGTCAAATATATAGAATCACACTATAACGCTTGAATTCCGTCACAAATACCGTTTTTACTGTCACTGGAATAATTTTAACAGCTGTCGGACGAGTGGCTTAGAAATGACAGTTGTCTGAAGTTGGTTGCAGTTTTTTCATCTCACCCTGTGTACTTTCAAATATAATTTACTTCTCTCTTTTGCCTAAATTATTATACCGACTGCTCGCAAAATCCCAATTTAGATGTTCTAAATTTAACCGCTGTTTTCATTGCGTTACCGCGAAATCCCAATGGTTTTTTATACCCTCCACCATACTATGGAGGTATATTAATTTTGTCATTCCGTTTGTAACTCCTCAAAATACTCATCTCAGACCCAACCAATATATATATATATATATATATATATATATATATATATATATATATATATATATATTCTTGATCAGCGTAAAATTCTAAGACGATTTAGCCATGTCCGTCTGTCTGTCTGTGTGTCTATCTGTCTGTCCGTCTGTCTGTCTGTCTGTCTGTTGTAATCAATCAATCAATCATGGGCCATGTAGGTCCAAGTTATCATATAGCCCATTATTAGCGACATTATTCACCATAATTGTTTCCAATTTGGTATTTGAAGTTCGTGGTGGATACTACAGCCTAAGACAGAAAATTATCTGTACAGGTCCACGTCTTCGTATAGCCCCATATAACGGTACCCCCCGATGTTCGGTATTTTGATGATTTTAACGACATTATTTACCGGAATCGTTTCAAATTTGGTATTTTAAGTTCGTAATGGATACTACATCCTAAGCCAAAAAATGAGCCATGTAGGTCCACGTCTTCATATAGCCCCGATATAACGGTACCCCCCGATATTCGGTATTTTGATGATTTTAGCGACATTATTTAACGGAATCCTTCTAAATTTCGTATTTGAAGTTCGTAATAGATACTGCAGCATAAAACAGAAAATGGGCCATGTAGGTCCACGTCTTCGTATAGCCCCCATATACCGTACCCCCCGATATTCGGTATTTTGATGATTTCAGCCCATGCCAGAAAATTGTCTGTACAGGTCCACGCCTTCGTATAGCCCCCATATAACGGTACCCCTTATATTCGGTATTTTGATGATTTTAGCTACATTATAAACAGATTTTTCTTCTCTTATTTACCGGAATCGTTTCAAATTTGGTATTTTAAGTTCGTAATGGATACTACATCCTAAGCCAAAAAATGAGCCATGTAGGTCCACGTCTTCATATAGCCCCGATATAACGGTACCCCCCGATATTCGGTATTTTGATGATTTTAGCGACATTATTTAACGGAATCTTTCTAAATTTCGTATTTGAAGTTCGTAATAGATACTGCAGCATAAAACATAAAATGGGCCATGTAGGTCCACGTCTTCGTATAGCCCCCATATACCGTACCCCCCGATATTCGGTATTTTGATGATTTCAGCCCATGCCAGAAAATTGTCTGTACAGGTCCACGCCTTCGTATAGCCCCCATATAACGGTACCCCTTATATTCGGTATTTTGATGATTTTAGCTACATTATAAACAGATTTTTCTTCAAGTTTCGCATTTAAATATTGTAATAACTTATGACAAAAGTTGTTTATGCAGGTCTACGTCGTCGTATAGGCATTCGGTATTTTTAGGATTTTAACAGAGTTTTAAACGGATTTTTTTTTTTTTTGTGGAAATTCCCAAATTTGTACCAAATGGTGGAGTGTATTAAAAGTTCTGCCCGGCCGAACTTACAGCTTTTTTACTTGTTTCTCCCTGCTTTTGTAATAAATCAAAACAATACTCTAACAAAGTAATGTACTTTAAACTCTTGAGATACCAGAAAATTAAGTCTGAGAATGAGTAAAAAATAGCCCCACTGACGTTTTTTCGTTTTTGTTTTATTTATTTTTTGTCAATTTGTCATTTTATCTGCCATTATGTTTTTTAGCTCTTCATCAGATTTGACCTTGTCTGGCTTAAAAAAAAAAAAAAAAAAAACAAAACAAAAAATAACATTATATTTCCCATAGCTGCAGGCATGTCTTCAAACAAAGATTTAAAATATAGAAAATTTAAAAGAATTTCGCAAAACTCGTGTTGAATAAATGTTTTACAAATGAATGTCTTTGCAAAACGTAAGCAACTCATGATTTCCGAGATATATCTACAATATCGACGGTTTTGGCTATAATAAATATGATGAGTTCTAAACTATATGTGATCGCCCAAAATTAATTCGGTAGCTAGGTTGCTTCATCCGATTTCACATATAAAGTAAATTAAAGGTTAAACTTTGAAAAACATTTGGAGTATATCCTACTGACAGACCAATTTTCAAAAATTCCGATGAAAATTTGAACAATATTTAATTGGACAAAAACTTGGGTCTATATTAACATTTATAGGCAGAATTTCAAATCAATGTTAATAGAAAGAGTAAAGTGATTAACTTTCTGTCTGGCGTAGCTACCTCGAAATTTGACTGTCACTAATGATGTAAAGAATACAAAAAAGCTCGAAATAATACGAAATAGTTTTTAACTGGAGCTAGTTTTTAACTAGAGCTTTGACATTTTGTTTGAGTGTCACCCACCGTAAGGAGGGATGATACAAAGAGGCCTCGAAAAGTACAAAAAAGTACAGCATTTTTGAAGCATCGGTTAGTGGCATTTCTTTCAAAATGTTCATAAGGGTTGAGATAAACCGACATTTTTTGAAATTCGTTCTGAAAGGTTACAAAAATATTCAATTTTGTTATTGAGCGCTTAGAGAGAACTAGAAGTTTTACATTTTGCATTAAAATCGCTATTGATGACAAGGGTATGTTACCTTTTGTCGCAAAAATTGAATGAACTAAAAGGAACGAAATTGTACAACTAAAATTACGAAATAACGCAAAATTATGGTTGATCTGCCGTTAGGAGGTAAAACTTTTAAATTTAGGAGAGATAAAAGGGAATTCCCGAGGTTTGGGGATTTAACTATGAAAACTGTAACGAGCCTTGAAAAAATGTCGGAAGTCTAACTTAAAATAAATATACTTAAATATACTCAAAAGAGCTAAAGAGTTGCTTCGCTTGACCGAAAGTGGTGAATTGCCGAATTTGGTTTTCTCCGATGAGAAAACATTTGTCGTCCAGCAGATTGTAAACAAACAAAATGATCGTGTTTACTTGCCAAAGAGGCCAGCTGAAAATGTGCGCCTTCTATTGGCCATCAGAACTCAGGCGCCGGCCATGGTGATGGTGTGGGCCGCCATAACAGCCGATAGTCGCTCGTATTAATCGACCGTTGCATCAGAATAAATGCCGAATATCATCACGAAAATATTCTGGAGAGTGTATTAAAGCTTTGGGCACACAAACATTTTGGCCGCAGACCTTGGACATTCTAACAGGACTCAGCACCATCGTACTCAGCATACGCCAACCAGCGCACAATGGCCACCAAAATCTCCGGATACCAATCCGTTGGACTATCGTGTCATTAATATTTTGGAAAGCTAGATTGCACTAAAAATACCAAAGTGTCGATCACCTTAAGCAAGCGCTTCGGCGGGAATGGGCAAAAATACCGGAGAGCAACATTCGGGCAGGGTGTTACGGTTTCATTAGCTGTTTGAAGGTCATAATTCGTGCCAAAGGTGACCAATTCGAACAAATCGATACTTATTCCAAATGTTCAGCCCACGAGTCACTGCGACGCGGATTTCGATCAAGTCGCTTCATTACTTTTCGAACCATTTCTGCTGATGTTGCTGTTTTCTTCCGTCCACTTCCTTGACCTCGGGCTACGCTACCAGTATCTAGGTAACGAGCGATGGTACGAGATTTAGATACAAAGATTTATTTACATTTCCAGCCAAATATAAAGAAATCACACTAGAATTTTTTCTGGAAAATTCTCTCCAAAATGCTTTTGTACGTTTATAAACAATATAATGAGCTTTAACTGGAATAATTTTAACAGCTTAGAAATGACAGTAGTCTGAAGTTGGTTGCAGTTTTTTCATCTCACCCCGTATATGAATTCATTTTGTTTCAGCTCTTCAATAATCTGTTGTACAGTGTTGTAACTCATCGTTCATATGCAAAGAATATAAAATTAATGTATGCCCCTATGAATAAATTGCTGGAAATATGATTGTTATAAAATTCTAAAAAAAACAAAAAACTAAACAATAGAGGTGCAAAAATGGAGAAGCAAATCGAGGTGTTGATCAACAAGTTAGACTTTTATATAATGTACATATATCTGAACATGTATGCCAATATTAGTTGTTGAACAAAAAAGGTTATTTCGCAGGTTGTATCATTTGAATATTTTATCATATGGCCGCATGATTAACAGCAAACAAAGAGTATCAATCACACGCCCAAAACAAACTTCCATTTGCAAAAGGAAAAAAACTTTCATTGTACTTTGCCACGAAGATCTAATGAAATTGATTGGAATTGTCGGTGAAAATGGCCACTTGCCGTCGTTATCTTATCTGAAAAGAGAAAAGTAATTCCAAAAATGAATTACTGTTGATATTTAAAATTGCAGAAAAAAACCCCATCCACTTAGGCAAAGCATACCAGCTACGCGGGTCTATAAATAAATATAATTGTTTTTATTGATAAATAAATTGGTATGGATGTTCTGTTTTTGTTATTTTTGTGGTTTATATTCATTGGATATCTAGGGTATGTATGATTGGGAAGTACCGATCTAAACTGTTCGATATTCAGAACAATTTTAGCTCTACCATACCTTTTTTACACCTTAAAGTATGCAATTGCCATTATTTTTTGGCCTACTATGTATGGAATTACTACTAAGTTATGGTTCATATCAATTTCATTTTTTTAACAAGTTAAAAAGCTGTAAGTTCGGCCGAGCCGAACTTTGAATACCCTCCACGAATTTGGCAATTCTCAAAAACAATAAAATCCGTTAAAATGCTGTTAAAATCTTCAAAATACCGAATGTAGCTGTTACATTAGGGTCTATACGACGACATGGACCTGCATAGGTAACTTTTGTCATGAGCCATTACGATATTCAAATGCGAAACTTAAAAAATTCGATGAATAATGTAGCTTAAATCATCAAAATACCGAATATTGGGAGGTACTGTTATATGGGGGCTATACGAAGACGTGGACCTGCACAGACAATCTCCTGCCTTAGGCTGTAGTATCCATAACGAACTTCAAATACCAAATTTTGAAACAATTCCGGTGAATAATGTCGCTAAAATCATCAAAATACCGAATATCGGGAGGTACCGTTATATGGGGGCTATATAGGGCCAATACGTGGATCTACATGGCCCATTTTCAATACCAAAAGTCCTGCAGACATAATATACATTTGAGTAAAATTGTATCAATCTACTTCATTTTGTTTGGAAGCTAGAGCGATTTCTACAGACGGACAGGCGGACGGACATCGCTAAATAGAATTTTATGTTGATCAAGAATATATATACTTTGTGGGGTCTAAAATGTATATTTCGAGGTGTCACAAACGGAATGACAAAATTAATATCCACTCCATACAATGGTTTAGGGTATAAAATTAGCAAAGTCCTGTTGAACCAATCCCGTTAAACGACATTGTTAAAATTTGTGTTTTATGAAAACGTTAACTTGCTCTTGCTCCAAAAGTGCAAAAATCATGTTGCCGAAAAAAAAAAAAAACGAAGCTAGTAGGTTTTTGAAGGTGCTGGAACAGAACAATTGTCAACAAAGTTTGCTAAATTTAAATAATTTTATTTCATCATTCGATTTGTTTGTTATCGTGTATTGCCGTCACAGACTTTTCCATTGTTCGAGGAATGTGAATAATCCATTCTTTGTTGCTAACTATATTTCCAATAATCAATACTGGTGTGCAATAATGAAATTCCCATAAAAAAAACAATATCAACAGGTATTGTTATTGTTGTTTAGACAGATGATAACAAAATAATTTCCTCTTCCTGTTGTTGTTGTAAGTCTATTGTTACAAATAGCAACAGTTTTTTTTAATGCATCGACCTATTTGGAATAATGCACACATTGACTGAAGGCATTTTCTGGAAATAACTATTATTTATTACTGAAATACTAAAACAACTGATTTTAACGGTTTTTGTTTAAGTGACACGTGCTCAAACACAAAGCGCTGTAAATTAAAAAATATTTTTTTTTAGAAATAATGGAATGGGTCGAATTTAAATGTAATTCAATATTGATATGGTAGAAATTTGAACTTGGGAAAAGTCATCAAATATGAATGAATGACTCTTGTATTGGAAACGCCATCAATAGTCTTTTACACAGGATGAGATGAAAAAACTGCAACCAGCATCAGACTGCTGTCATTTCTAAGCCACTCGTCCACAGTTGTTAAAATTATTCCAGTGACAGCTCATTATATTGTTTACAAGCGTACAAAAGCATTTTGGTGAGAATTTTCCAGAAAAAAGTTATTCGTAATGGAATTCAAGCGTGATAGTGTGATTTCTTTATATTTGGCTGGACAATCACAAGTGGCTAACGTTAGAGCACTCCACTTTTCTTTTGTGTCTCGTACCATCCATTCGGCAAATATTGAAAAATGAGCTCGGGGTAAAGCCATTGAAATTCCAAAAAGTGCAAGAACTTTCACCGCAACAGACAGAAAATAGACTCAAAAGAGCTAAAGAGTTGCTTCGCTTGGCCAAAAGTGGTGAACTGCCGAATTTGGTTTTCTCCAACATCAGCAGACATGGTTCGAAAAGTAAAGAACCGACTTCATCGAAACCCGCGTCGCAGTGGCCGAAAGATGGCTCGTGAGCTGAACATATCGCAATATTCCATTCGGCAAAAATTGAAAAATGAGCAACATTCGGGCAGCGTGTGACGGTTTCATTGGCCGTTTGAGGACCACAATTCGCGCCAAAGGTGACCAATTTGAACAAATCTCAACTTATTCTAAAATTGGATGCTATTTCCGATATTTTTTGCTTTCATTGCATAAAATTAAAAAAAAATGTTAAAATTATGACGTTAGACTTTGTTGCAGTTTATCTTCGACCGATTTGCCTTTTATTGTGCACCAAACGTATAATACCAGCCCAAATAATAAAAAAATTTTCACATACGACCAGATTAGGCCCGAAAATAAGTATGCTAGATTTGATCAAAATCAGTTTGATATACCTATAGCTTCTATATATATTGTTCATATGATTTGTTATTTTTGTCCTCTGCAGGCACTTTGTAACAACGATATTTGGGGAAATATATCAAATAAAACTTAGAAATACCTTTGCTAATCCCGATCTTGATCGGTTAAGATTTGGATATAGCTTTCATATATATCTTCCTCCGATTTGCCTTTTATTTTGCACCAAGCGTGTAATATTAGCCCAAATGGAATGGAATTTAGCACTTACGACTAAATTGAGAAGAAACAAGTATGTCAAATTTGGTGAAAATTGATTCAGATATAACTATAGCTTCCATATATATGGTTCATCTGATTTATTGAATTTGTCGTGTACAGCCGTTATATGCACTATGTATTAACGATATTAAGGAAATATATCAAATACAGCTCAGAAATGCATTTACCAAATGTTATCGAGATCGGTTCAGGTTTTAGATATAGCTCCCATATAAATATATTTATCCGATTTCAAGTTAATTGTGCACCAAATGGGTAATACAAGTCCGAATTGAAAAGCCACAAATGTCTCGGCAAATTTAGTAGAAATCGATACATTCCTTTGGACTTTAAATTATAACTATAATCATATTTGGAATGATTTAATTCTCACAAATTCCTCATAAAAAAACTTTTATTTGTTATGTTCAGCTCTACTAAATATGTAAAATGGTTTAGGGTATCATAAAGTCCGTTCGCCCCACATTAAGACTTTTTACAGGTTTTTGTTTAGAAAATGTCACCAGTACACGTATTAAAAAACTCAGAAAAATTCGATGTAGCATCGTGTTGCTCATATTAACTTGTCCAAAAATATTTGCAATTGTTTTCATGCCACATTGTTGTTTAAATCTTTTCGGATAACAAATCATTTCGAAACGCAATAAATAAATAAATTTGTTTGTGTTTTCTTAAAATAATTATTGAATGTTAGCGTGGGCGTTAAACTTGTTTACCTAAAATCATATTGCCTTGCAAATGATGATAATAATTAATTTATTTAAGTATTTAAAAGTTATTCAATTTCCATCCACAATAATTTGAAATTAATTGAGTGTTTTGGGTTACTATTAGTAAAAATTTACGCTTCATGACTTTCCAAAAAAAAAAACAAAGTGTTATAGCTTAGGTGTAAACCGGAAAACCGGACACACACGGCATGCAATGCCAGTTTATTGAACTGTAAATTGATTCGGATCTATGCTGAGATAAAGGAAATACCGTCAATGAAATCTGAAAATGAACCGTGACGAAATTGAGGTGCTATTTTTAGAATGCATTGGCGGTGTATGAACTCAAGCATACACAAACAAATATACATATAAATATCTTAGTTTATAAATATACGTTCTTGAATTCGATTTGTTTTGCTTCTCTCAATGGAGACAACAATGGCAATTTATAATGATTGTCATAAACATATTGTGGAGAAAGATAAATGAAGAACATATGTATGTACGTACGTACGCATGTATGTGCATTCGTCGGATGTTTGTGTGTTTTTGTTTAATTGATGTTGCCAATATTATTTGCATTCGCAATTCTTTCTTGTTTTCGCTTTTTTCTTTTGTGTTTTTAAATATGATTTCCATTACATTCAAGGTAATTTATATTTATTTTTCAGATTTTTCTTTATTACTATCATACAGATTTATGCCACAAATCTGTAAGAGATCAGTAAATAATGGACAAGAGTTGGGCGACGCCGAATATATGATACCCTATATTACTCTGTAGAGCTTACCAAAACAAACGTTAATTTTTTGGGAATTTGAGCAAAATAAATCATAACAATTATGATCCTTACTGAATGCGTAGAACGATTGTAGTGAGGTTCATGTTTGAAATCGGATAGGCATCATACATTACGTTAATTTCTCCCAAAGTTGACAGAGGTATTTCTAGACTGTATGTGATCTCTCGCAACAAATATAATTTGTTTAGTCGAAACATGATCGATCCGGCTTAATTGGACATGCATGCAGCATGGAAATAAGAAGGAATTTCGACAAAAGTTGGCAAATGTATTATTAGATTGTACACGGTTAAATAAAAAAACTGCAACAATGTCAACCGCTATAATTTTTACATTTTCTTTTAAATTTCATCGAATAAAAGCAAACAATGTCGCAAATATCATCAAGTTTTAGAATAACTTTAGATTTGTTCGAATTGGTTCAAACGGCCAATGAAACCGTCACACGCTGCCCGAATGTTGCTCGGCGGTATTATGGCCCATTCCCGGCGAAGCGCTTGCTTGAGGTGATCTACACTTTGGTATTTTTTAGTGCCAACCTTGCTTTCCAAAATACTCCAGTCACAATAGTCCAACGGGTTGGTATCCGGAGATTTTGGTGGCCATTGTGCGCTGGAAATGAAGCGAGGACCCTCATTTTGTAACCATTCTTGGGTGGCGCGTGCTGAGTGCGATTGTGCTGAGTCCTGTTGGAATGTCCAAGGTCTGCGGCCAAAATGTTTGCGTGCCCAAGGCTTTAATACACCCTCCAGAATATTTTCGCGATAATATTCGGCATTTATTTTGATGAGACGGTTTTGATGACACGGCAATTCACCACTTTCGGCCAAGCGAAGCAACTCTTTAGCTCTTTTGAGTCTATTTTCTTCCTGTTGCGGTGTAAGTTCTTGCACTTTTTGGAATTATTTCAATGGCTTTACCCCGAGCTCAATTTTCAATATTTGCCGAATGGAATATTGCGAATGTTCAGCTCTCGAGCCATTTTTCGGCCACTGCGACGCGGCTTTCGATCAAGTCGCTTCTTTACTTTTCGAACCATTTCTGCTGATGTTGCTGTTTTCTTCCGCCCACTTTCTTGACGACGGCGTACGCTACCAGTATCACGGTAACGAGTGACCCAAAAGATTTGTTCACATTTAAATGCTGGAGGGCTCTAACGATAGTCTCTTTTGGGTTTCTCGCCAAATATAAAGAAATCACACTATCACGCTTGAATTCCATCACGAAAAACTTTTTTTCTGGAAAATTCTCTCCACAATGCTTTCGGACGCTGGTAAACAATATAATGAGCTATCACTGGAATAATTTTAACAGCTGTCGGACGAGTGGCTTAGAAATGACAGCAGTCTGAATTTGGTTGCAGTTTTTTTCATATCACCCTCTATATCTGAAACGATTTCGACCAAATTTGACACATTTGCTTCTAGGCTTAATTTGGTTATTTGTGCCAAATTTCATACTATTTGGACTAATACTACACAATTGGTGAACGATAAAAGGCAGATCGGGCGAAGATATTTTTTATTTTTCCGATATATTTCTTCCGATGATATTTTTGATATCCGATTTTATCTTCATTTCACTCACTTTTGATTGCCCTTTGCATTGTGTATTTAAATGCTTGTCAAAAAAAAAAAAAAAAAAAAAAAAAAAAAAAAAAAAAACAATTGCTTAAAATATGTCTGGGTATGCTAATTTTTGTATTTATGTCAGACGCCCTAGTGTCTGAAGTTCATCGATTCCGAAATAATTTACATAAATAGTGGCGGAATGATAAAGAAAGAGACATGGGAATGTATTAATTAAAGACAAATTAACATAAAACGCACAACCAAAGTTTTGAATTTGTAAAAATATAAATAAAAATGAAATATCAACTGTCTAGCTTCCATGCCGTATCTTGTTGGTATTTCCCAATTTTTAGATTTCATTGATTGTTGAATGGTTTTAAAAAACAGGTCAGGTGAAATGTAAGTAATGACATCCATGACTTTGCAATTTTTGTCTTTAACTCGTTTGCGGTATTGGTATTGGTAAACAAATATTAAAAATGCTTGAAAATAAAATTTTTATAGTTTCTGGAACGAAGCTATCGTTTTAAATTAAATTAGTTCCTGATAAAGGAAATGTTACAAGCTGAAGGTCGCACCTTTTGTATTTTGACCACTTTAAATATGTTATCTATGTCCAGTCATACTTCATGACTCACAACAACTAATTGGGTCATCACCCTCCCATACATACACAATATATATAAATTTAATAAATAATAATTAACAACAAATTGAAGAAACTTTGAGTACATTGATTCCCACTAATCTTTCTGTGAGCTAGAAGGCTATGGGAAAGAATGACCGAACACAGCTGACAACTGACTCATGGAAAATCAATAAATAAATAAATGATTTTGTTTTTTTCTTCTGTTTTAAACAAGTGTTTTTTTTTTTTGCTGTGCGGCAACGTAAAGTAGACGCTCGACATTATCAAATACTGAAGTCCAAAGTAAAATCAATTTAATTAAAGTTAATCGAAATGGAATATGTGACGGTGGCATACAAGAACAAAGAAAATTTTAATGTATTTTTTTATGTGTGCCGCTGATAGTATTGCAATCAATTAATGTCGTACAGGCATACATACATATGTATTTTAGAGTGTGTTTATGTTTACATAAAGAAATATCGAACGTTGCGATAATTCTATACTCCAATTAGCATTATTTTTAGCAATGTAATGTGATAGTGTTGATGTATGTAAGGACGGGTCTTAGAAACCTTCTAACTTACGATAAAAATTGGCAATCGTATGATTTATGAGAAATAACGTTTAATATTTTATTTATACCTGTATTATCAGGAAATATAAATAGATTGATAATTTACATACATGTATATGAATATGAAATATAATATAAATGAAATATAAATAAATTGATTATTTACATACATCTATAGGTATTTACGTTTTCATACTAATAAAGTACATACAGGGTGAGATAAAAAACTGCAACAAAGTCAAGCGCCACAATTTCTACATTTTTTTAAAAATTTTATTGCATAAACTCCAAAAATATCCGAAATAGCATCACATTTTAGAATAAGTTTAGATTTGTTTGAATTGGTTACCTTTGGCACGAATTATGGCCTTCAAACGGCCAATTAAACCGTCACACTCTGCTCTGCGGTTTATTTGTTGCTCTGCGGTATTTTGGCCCATTCCCGGCGAAGCACTTCTTGAGTATTTTTTTAGTGCCAATCTTGCTTTCCAAAATACGCCATTGTGCGCTGAAAATGAAGCGAGGTACCTCATTTTGTAACCATTCTTTGTTGGCGCGTGCTGAGTGCAATGGTGCTGATTCATGTTGGAATGTCAAAGGTCTGCGGCCAAAATGTGTGCGAGCCCCAGGCTTTAATACACCATTCAGAATGTCTTCGCGATAATATTCGGCATTTATTCTGATGCCACGGTCGATTGGTACGAGCGAAGAGTGACCATCGGCTGTTATGACGGCCCACACCATCACCATGGCCGGCGCTTAAGTTCTGGTGGCCAACCGAGGGTGTACATTTTCAGCTGACCACTTTGGCAAGTAAAAACCTGATCAATATTTTCTCATCGGAGAAACCAAATTCGACAGTTCAGCACTTTCGGCCAAGCGAAGCAACTCTTTAGCTATTTTCTTTCTTTCTGTTGCGGTGTATGTTTTTGCACTTTTTGGAATTTTAATGGCTTTAATCATTTTTCAATATTTGCCGAATGGAATATTGCGATGTGCTCAGCTCACGACCACTGCGACGCGGGTTTGGATCAAGTCGCTTCTTTACTTTTTGAACCATTTCTGCTGATGTTTGCTGTTTTCTTCCGTCTCCTTGACGTCGGAATACGCTACCGACGGTAACGAGCGATGATACGAGACACAAAAGATTTATTCACATTTAAATGCTGGAGTATTCTCACAATAGCCCCTTGTAGTTTTCCAGCCAAATATAAAGAAATCTCACTATCACGCTTGAATTCCATCACGAATAACTTTTTTCTGGAAAATTCTCACCAAAATGCTTTTGTACGCTTGTAAAAAAATATAATGAGCTGCCACTGGAGTAATTTTAACAGCTGTCGGACGAGTGGCTTAGAAATGACAGCAGTCTGATGTTGGTTGTAGTTTTTTCATCTCACCCTGTATATAATGACGTGCCTTAGGAACATCCTAGCATACATAAACTCTATCAGATTACTTTGCTAAACATAATACTAATTAATGTATAGGATTTTCATAATTTATGTTTTAAATCATCATGGGACTTTTTGGGCTTGTCCCAGATTTTCATGTCAAAATTGACTTACTATACGCCCCTCTTCCCACGAGTTCATACCACTTTCTATTATTCAACCACACATTTCTTGTTGCTTATCGAGACCAATTCGCAATCGTATGATTTATACCAAAAAAACGTTCAATATTTTATTTATAACAATTGTGGGTACCTATATTATCAGGAAGTATAAATAGATTGATTATTTACATACATATATACATATTTACGTTTAACATATGTTTTTGCCTCCACAAAAAGTTAATAAAAATAAAAATATAACAAAAAAAAATCTATCAATTACCACTAAGTGTGCATAGAAATCGTAACATAATACCCCCATGGAGGTTTTCTCAATTTCAAGTGCGTTATGCGGTCTGTTGACAATAACACTACGCGTGCCTGAAAAAACGTAGTTTTTTCCCATTTATATATTTCTACTCATACGATCGCAACATTATCTTGAGTTGATAAGAGAGATGGCATGTTAGTTTGCGAAAAATAACAACAATCATAGAATATTGTCACCTCGTGCCAGTTTCTTGTTTGTTGTTTTTGTAAATCACACATCACAACGAAACCCCTTATTCCCTTGTGATGTATTATAGTTTTCAAATCACGTCATGAGGCGATTGTTAGTTTTTGTAGACAGACTATTTTTAGAGTTGAGAAGGGGGAGGGAGAAACCCATTTAATTCTTCCATGGGATTCTAATAAATCACTTAATCCCATAGGGTTAGGGAAACCCAATCGTTTATAACTCGTATGTGAAAAATCTCTTCCAAAGTCGCAAGGTTTATTCGATTTAATATGGAAAATTACGGTTATATAATGGAAATTATATAAATGGAAATGATACATTTAGCAACCAGCTGGAAATTGAAAATTAAATATAGGGCCTAAATCCAAACTCAACCGAATTAAAGAATCGCTGTTCTTGAATAAAGAGTGATTGATTAGCTATTATATTTTTGGTAACACTGGTTTAAACAGCTCACACACGTTTCGTGTTTTGTTTCACTGTCAAACCTCTTTAGATTGGTCTATAATTTAACCATGAATCGTCTTACAAACGAACAAGATTTTATTTTATTACCAAATTGCGTGCTCAATGAAGAAAGGTATTTCGAACCAAATTTACACTGTTGGACACTAAAACACCAACACGCTTACGAAGAGTGCGAACTGAAGAAAATGTTGCAGCTGTATCGTCTAGTGTTACTCTCAACGTGGAAACTTTTGCGGAAGGATTTAGGAGTGAGGCCTTTCAACATATAGCTGGTGGAGGAATTGAAGCCAAACGACCTTTCACTACCGCCATATGGCTACAGAGGGTATACAGGGTGAGATGAAAAAACTGCAATCAACTTTAGACTGCTGTAATTTCTAAGCCACTCGTCTGACAGCTGTTAAAATTATTCCAATGATAGCTCATTATATTGTTTGCAAGCGTACCAAAGCTGGAATTCAATCGTGATAGTGTGATTTCTTTATATTTGGCTGGAAAACCCCAAGTGGCTATCGTCATTTAAATGTGAATAAACCTTTTGTGGCTCGTACCATCGCTCGTAACCATGATACTGGTAGCGTAGCCCGACGTTAAGGAAGTGGACGGAAGAAAACAGCAACATCAGCAGAAATGGTTCGAAATGTAAAGAAGCGACTTGATCGAAACCCGCGTCGCAGTGGCCGAAAATGGCTCGTGAGCTGAACATATCGAAATATTCTATACAGCAGATGTTGAAAAATGAGCTGAAATGAGAACCATCGAAATTCCAAAATGTGCAAGAATTACACCGCAACAGAAAGAAATTAGACTCAAAAGATCTAAAGAGTTGCATGGCTTGGCCGAAAGTGGTGAACTGCCGAATTTGGTTTTCTCCGATGAGAAAACATTCGTTGTCCAGCAGTTAGTAATCAAACAATATGATCGTATTTACTTGTCAAAGAGGTCAGATGAAAATGTGCACCTTCGGTAGGCCACCAGAACTCAAGCGCCGGCCATGGTGATGGTGTGGGCCGCCAAAACAGCCGATGGTCGATCTCCGCTCGTATTAATCGGCCGTGGCATCACAATAAATGCCGAATAATATCGCAAAAATATTCTTGGACACCCAAACATTTTGACCGCAGACCTTGGACATTCCGACAGGACTCAGCACGCGCCACCCATGAATGGTTACAAAATGAGGTTCCTTGCTTCATTTCCAGCGCTCAACGGTCACAAAAATCTCCGGATACCAATCCGTTGGACTATTGGTTCTGGAGTATTTTGGAAAGCAAGGTTGGCACTAAAAAATACTAAAGTGTCGATCACCTCAAGCAAGCGCTTCGCCGGGAATGGGCCAAAATACCGCAGAGCAACACTCGGGCCCGTGTGACGGTTTCATTGACCGTTTGAAAGCCATAATTCGTGCCAAAGGTGACCAATTCGAACAAAAAAAGTTGATGCTATTTCCGACATTTTTTGTTTTCATTCCATAGAATTTAAAAAAGGTAAATTATGGCATAATTATGGCGTTTGATTTTGTTGCATTTTTTTATCTCACCCTGCATCTCATACAAAGTGATGAACGTAGTCGTTATATGTTGTTTCAACAAGACAGTACCATACAGCATGCATAACAATGGACTTCTTGCGAGACGAGTTCAGTGAACATTTTATGTTACATTCGGGACCGGTCAAGTGGCCACCTATATCGTGTGATTTAATGTCTCCAGACTATTTCTTGTGGGGCTATGATAAAATCATGTCTGTACAGATGAGTCCGCTTTAATTGACGTGTTGGGAGAAACATTGAAGCATTTTTTCGTGAGATACCGGCTGAAATGTTGGAAGGTGTTTGCCAAAATTGGACTGAGCGGGTAGACGGTTTGAGGCTTGACTTCAAACATTATATTATATGACTTTGACTTCAAACATTATATTATATGGACCGCACTATCCATTTAAATAAATTTTTCTTACATCTTTCTGGATTGTACGTGTTTTTTTTTGAAAAACTTTGCTATATCTCTTAAAAAATCACCCCTTATAATGTGTGGCTTCAAATAACATTTTCAAATCAACCTAATATAACGTAATTTTTAATCGTTGTGCCCAAAAACCAATGGAAAGTTTTTCATGATGTTTTTAACAATTTAAAAAAAATCCGTCATGCCAAAATGCTCATAATAATTAGTACATTTCCGGTGAATACGCAAACAAAAACTATTATTTTTGGTCAGCGCAGATGGCTTATTTGACCAATTTCGTTATTTGAAGTCATGCTTCAAAAAAATTATCAGCTAAGTGAACTATTGTGCTTTTTTTAATCGCAACTATTTTGCGTGACGTCAAAGAGATGGCATACTTAAAAAGTAGGTTGATATGATGTTTTGAGAAATCCCAGTTTGAGGAAAGCTTTGTTTTTTTTTGTAGATGGTACGATTAAAAAAACACTGCGGTTGGGTTATATGGGTTCCTATCTGGGCAAATAGCTTATTTTCCTGTAAATGTAATGATAATAAACCTTTTAAAACTAGGGATGTCAAAATGGGAAACAAAACTCGGATTGTAATCTCACACTATTCCAAAATTTTATGGTTGGGTCACTATTGATTCAAAGGTTCCATCTCTAATATAGGACTCATGCAACAAATGCTTATGTGTATAAATACATACGTAGCCACAGTTATACATATAGATTATTTTTTTCAGGATGTACTGGATATAAAGTGTGCTATTTTATTAGTTCTTTATTGGAGACATCATTTTCACTTGCACCCCATCATTTAATTCCCCAATTTATATATTTGACATTTCATGCCATTGCTGCATCCCTATGGGAATTCCCTTTATTTTACACTCTTACTCACACGAACTTTTTTCTTTATTACTTATTTGGGTTTTATTTAACCGCAGAATATTCAAAACTTGTTTGTTGTTGTTTTTTTGTATTTATTTACATATGAAATGTTACTATGCTGTTTACAATACCCAATGTACTTTCTGGCCTTTAACTTCGTCGAGTGGCAGCCAATAATGAGTCGTGTTTCTTTCGTGGAATATTTGTAAACATGCCAAAACCTTGGGTCATTTCGTGTACTGTATGCAGCAAACAAGGTCAGATGTTGAACTTTTACCAGAGTGTCAGCGAGTCAGACTGTTATGTTGTTAGCGTGCAAATAGGAAGTTTTTTGACGTTAGGTTACACTGACCAAAAGGGCCTATATATTTTCGATGAAGGGGTTGAATGTAAATAATGTAACTTGATAAATATTTAAACAGCAAGAGGAATAAGAAATTCAAGCGAGGTCGACAGTATTATACCCTACACCGTTTTCTATGTGAGAGATGCGTTTTTTCATTTTTGGTATCTAAAGAATATTACTCATTGTCGCCAAAACCTGGATCAAACGGTATCGAAATTAAAGGGTATAGGAAGAGAGGGTAAAAGAGCTATAGGAAAGTTTTTCAATAAAAAGCATAAAATTCGGAAGAGTGTATGACATCTCTGTTTAAATTGGTAGTATGGTCTAAATGTTTTTCACAATCTTTCGGGCAGGTATCTCACGAATAAATACTTCAATGTCGTCTTCCAATGCGTCAATTAAAGCGGACTCTCCGTATGGACATTAGCTTTAATCTATGGACCACAAAAATAATCTAAAGCGTTAATTCGCACGATCTAGGTGGTCAATAGGCCTGTCCCGAACATGAAATAAAGTTCCATGAATTCGCGTCTTTTAAACATCCCTAACAGAGCATGCAATCTACAGGTTGAGATAAAAAACTGCAACAAAGTCAAACGCCATAATTTTTATTTTTTTTTTTTAAATTTTATTGAATGAAAGCAAAACATGTCGAAAATAGCATCAAATTATAGAATAAGTTTAGATTTGTTCGAATTGGTCACCTTTGGCACTAATTATGGCCTTCAAACGACAATGAAACCGCCAAACACTGCCCGAATGTTGCTCTGCGTTATTTTGGCCCATTCCCGGCAAGCGGATTGGTATCCGGAGATTTTGGTGGCCATTGTGCGCTGGAAATGAAGTGAAGAACCCCATCGCTGAATGCGATGTTGCTGAGTCCTGTCGGAATGTCCAAGGTCTGCGGCCAAAATGTTTGCGTGTCCAAGGCTTTAATACACCCTCCATAATATTTTTGCGATAATATTCGGCATATATTCTGAAGCCACGGTCGATTAATACGAGGGGAAAACGACCATCGGCTGTTATGGTGCCCACACCATCACCATGGCCGGAGCTTGAGTTCTGGTGGCCAACCGAAGGTGCACATTTTGCAGCCGATCTCTTTGGCAAGTAAACACGATCATTTTGTTTGTTTACAAACCGCTGGACAACGAATGTTTTCTCATCGGAAAAAACCAAATTCGGCAGTTCACCACTTTCGGCCAAGCGAAGCAATTCTTTAGCTCTTTTGAGCCTATTTTCTTTCTGTTGCGGTGTCAGTTCATGTACTTTTTAGAATCTGAATGACTTTACTCCGAGCTCATTTTTTAATATTTGCCGAATGGAATATTGCGATATGTTCACCTCACGAGCCATTTTCAAATCGCTTTTTACTTTTCGAACCATGTTTGCAGATGTTGCTGTTTTTTTTCGTCCACTTCCTTGACGTCGGGCTACGCTACCAGTATTACGGTAACTAGCGATGATACGAAACTTCAAAGATTTATTCACATTTAAATGCTGGAGTGCTCTAACAATAGTCACTTGTGGTGTTCCAGCCAAATATAAATAAATCACACTATCACACTTGAATTTCATCACGAAGAACTTTTTTTCTGGAAAATTCTCACCAAAATGCTTTTGTACGCTTGTAAACAATATAATGAACTGCCACTGGAATAATTTTAACAGCTGTCGGACGAGTGGCTTAGAAATGACAGCAGTCTGAAATGGGTTGCAGTTTTTTAATCAACCCTGTATGTACTTTATGGGGTCCACGACGAATATTTAGGGATGTTTCAAAGGGTTAATATACCCTCCTTTTCAAAGTGGAGGGTATAATGAATTGGTGGAACGAATAATTGGCGCTGAAGAAGTATGGCGCTGATGATTTGTAGGCGTTATTCCTTTGTAAGATGATCCCTTTGTGAGATTATTTCTGGTTAGATAGACCAAACTGAAGATGTTTGACAGTGAAACAGAACATGAAACTTGCTGAGCTGTTTTAAACGGTCTTGCTAACAAGATAATATAAAATTACAAAAAAAAAAAAACACCCTATTATACCAAAATCTAAAAAGCCGACCGGCGTTTATTTAATACCTGCCTTGATTTGATACCTCTTCAACTTGTGAAGTTTTTTTCACTGTCACTGCTGTTATTGAAAGTAATTATAGCCAAAAACAAAACAGCAGCCCAAAACGAATGCACCACTTGAATTTATAAACAATGAATTTGTTCGAATTGAAGGCAACAGCCTTTGTGGTGGTTCTGCTTTGGTTTTTGACGTTCAAAAATTTTGCCAATATTCAAGTTCATGCCATTTTGTGTGTGGTTGTTGGTAATACCAAATGTTCTTAATCGGCTTAAATTGTATTTTTTAGTGGTATTGTTGTTGTTTTTTTGATTTTTGTTATTTTCATAGATATTGTCGACCAATATTACGTTTTAGAATATGTGTATCGGTGACGTAAGTGTGTTGCGTTGTGCAGTGTTTTAAATTTAAATCGTAATAGTGGCATAATTGAATGCAAAAGAACCAAAAGGTTTAAAGGTTGCTTACGAATTTATTTTGCTAAAATTTTTTCTTAAATAATAAGAAAACGTGAAAGGAAATAAGCAAAACCCGTACACAATTCTTGTCACGCCATATGTATATATTTTTGTTGTTTTGACACAATGAAACGTGGTTAATTTTAATAATTACAAAGCAAATCGATTTACTCTATTCCGGCTGTAATAATTCGTAAATACCATAATTGGAATGACGTTAACCTTGTGTATATCCGCATGAACGCAAAATTTTGTCACTGGCTTGCTTGGCATATAATCGATTCGGAATATTAGAATAAATGGTTAAAAAATAAATACGCATTTCGTTTTGCTATTAAAATAGAAACGTGACTCCGCCATGAGGATGGAATATATTTTTTTTTGCAAATTAATAAATCATTAATATTAGAACATTCCTTATATATGTGGTCTTTACCTAAATTGAATATTTAAAATTACAGCTGAATTGCTTGTAATTTAGGGCTGACATTTTCAAAATACCGAAAATCGGGAGGTACTGTAAAATGGTTATTATGACAAAAAGAGGGTCTACACTTAATATTTTCTGTGGCGTGTTAAATTACCCGCTCTGCTGATACCGATATTGAGTACATTTGGGAATTTTGCGTACCATTAAGCAGATTTTCTGAAAAAGCTTAACCTATATTCAATACAATGTTCTAGGTCTATACGATCGTGTTACCTTTTGTAGTATTTTTATACGAAAATTCTGAAATATAACTCTTCACGACAAAAAAAAATACAGGTACCCTCACGTGAACATACCAGGTACAGCTGACCATGAGAAAAGCAGGAACATGCTAAATTTAGTCCGCATGCACGAAGAGTTTGTCCTTGAGATTTATTAATTGTCATTGCAAATATTGTACGCTTTGCAATTTCATAAAGTTGAACGGCATTTTTCTTGTTATTAGGATGATTCTAAGTAGCAATAAACAGGGTGTGATGAACAAACTGCAACCAACTTCAGTCATTTCTAAGCCACTCGCCCAAAAGCTGTCAAAATTATTCAATGACAGCTCATTATATTGTTTATAAGTGTACGAAAGCATTTTGGTGAGAATTTCCCAGAAAAAAAGGTATTCGTAATGGAATTCAAGCGTGATTTCTTTATATTTGGCTGGAAAACCACAAGTGGCTATCGTTAGAGCACTTCAGCATTTAAATGTGAATAAATCTTTTGTGTTTATACCATCGCTCGTTACCGTGATACTGGTCAGCCCGACGTAGCCCGACGTCAAGGAAGTGGACGGAAGAATACAGCAACATCAGCAGAATAGTTCGAAAAGTAAAGAAGCGACTTGATCGAAATCCGCTTCGCAGTGGCCGAAAAATGGCTCGTGAGCTGAACATATCGCAACATTTCATTCGGCAAATACTGAAAAATAAGCTCGGGGTAAACCCACTGAAATTCCAAAAAGTGCAAGAACAGAAAGAAAATAGACTCAAAAGAGCTAAAGAGTTGCTTAGCTTGGCCGAAAGTGGTGAACTGCCGAATTTGGTTTTCTTCGATGAGAAAACAATGGTTGTCCAGTAGTTTGTAAACGAACAAAATGATCGTGTTTTCTTGCCAAAGAGGTCAGCTGTAAATGTGCACCTTCGGTTGTCCACCAGAACTCAAGCGCCGGTCATGGTGATGGTGTGGGCCGCCATAACAGCTAATGGTCGCTCTCCGCTCGTTATTATCGACAGTGGCATCAGAATAAATGCCGAATATTATTGCGAAAATATTCTGGAGGGTGTATTAAAGCCTTGGCACGCAAAAATTTTAGCCGCAGACCTTGGACATTCCAACAGGACTCAGCACCATCGCACTCAGCACGCCCCACCCAAGAATGGTTATAAAATGAGGTTCCTCGCTTTATTTCCAGCGCACAATTACCACTAAAATCTTATAATACCAATCCGTTGGACTATTATGCCTGGAGTATTTTGGAAGCAAGTTTGGCATTAAAATAACCAAAGTTTCGATCTCCTCAAGTAAGCGCTTCGCCGGGAAAGGGGCGAAATACAGGGCAGCGTGTGACGGTTCCATTGTCCGTTTGAAGGCCATAATTCGTGCCAAAGGTGACCAATTCGAACAAATCTAAACTTATTCTAAAATTTGATGCTATTTCCGACATTTTTTGCTTTCATTCAATAAAATTTAAGGAAATAATGTAAAAATTATGGCGTTTGTCTTTGTTGTAGTTTTTTATTTCACCCTGTATAGCTCATTTTCAAAAAAGTTCTGCAGACCAATCACAATTCTGAGTAAAACCTACCTTAATTCGTTCGGAAGCTAGATTGATTTCCACAGATTGTCTGCCCAGACAGGCGGACGGACATAGTTAAATTGACATAGAATTTTATGCTGATAAAGATTATATATCCTTTGTAGAGTCTAAAATATATATTTCGAGGTGTTACAAACGGAATGACAAACATAATATGCCCTCCATACTAAATCTACTAAGGTTAAAAAGGTTAAAAATTTAGTTACTAGTTAAATTTTAATGTTAACCTTCACATTTTAATATGGGACAAATTTAGGCCCTGAAATACTGTGAGAACATATATCCAATTATATTTCAACGTATCATTGCTTATTAAAAAAAATAGCTAATTTTATTTATAAGTAACTATATCGTTCTGCATTGAGTTGTATAGCACCGCAAAAGCAGCAATCATATGTTTTTATTTTGTTTAGCTTTTATTTTAGATTTTGCCTAAGCTTCTTCTTTCTAATTGGACTTTGCACTTGTTTTCTCATTGCAGATAAATTTTTTACACCCCACAAACCAAAACGACGACGACGACGACAACAACAATGGATATGGCTGGAGGTATACACGATCCCAAATGGAGCTTAGAACGCCGTGAATCATCTGGGCATTTGGTATGGCGAAAAGAATCGCCCAGTGCTCGTATTCGCTTTCGTTTTGATGTGGAAGTTCTGGAATTCGAAAAACATCCACACGAAGATATGGATCATCATGAGAGTGGAATATCTTTGAGCAATATCTCGTCGACAGTTGTTATGTGCGCTACATGTGTAGCGGCTGTGGCCGTAAGCGTATTCTTACCTTGGTATTTAATGGAAAAGGTTGGAAGTTTTTAAAATCTGATTCTTACTGATGTTACTTACTTTTGCTCGATAAGAATTAGGCTCAAAACTAAAGAGAAGTGTGTGTTTAAAAATACATACGTATGATTGTATAATAATTACTATTTTGTATTTTGGTATGGAAAACAACAAAAGCAAATAGTTTGTAATTCGTTGAAAGAAACTTAAATTGTAGCCTTGGAAAGAAGGCTGTTAAAACAACAACATGCAACGTTGCATTGTTGCAAGTGAAACTATATTTTTTGTGTATATTTATCTGTATTATACAGATACATCTGTGATGGAAGTAACCTAGTTATGTAAATATGTATATGATGACTGTATGTATTTTTATTTTAATATTATTCTACTTTTGATCAAAATTTCTTTTTAAATTTGTGAAAATTGAGACAAAAGATGAAGTGGCGAGTTAATTTACTTTCCCAAAGTTTTTTTCCAAAAAAAAAAAAATCGAAATAAAAAAATTGGACATCTAAATTTTGTATTTCCAATGATTATTTTGATGAATAAACTTAAAAAAAAAAATAAATAAATTTTGTATTTCCAATGATTAATTTGATGAATAAACAAAATAATTAATTAAAATTAATAACACAAAACGTTAAACTTTCGCCTTTAATTCATATGCCATTTTCATTCTTGTATCAATTTTCCCAAGTATTTATTATTTTTATAAATGTTTTTGCATAGGTCCATATTAGAGTATGAAAATCTGTGGGATCGAAAACATTAATTTAGCTTTCCATGACACCTTTATCTCCTTGACAACCCTAAGACATTAATAATAGTTGACATGACATTTTCCAACTCCTTTCCTATAAGACTAACAACTTGTGAGACTGAGAAGAATACGATCTTTAAATGTGAAAGTCTCAAAGAGAATGGTTACCAAAAACAAAACTTTTCACTTGGCATACTCTAATAAAGAGCATTAATTTTTTGGCGTTTTCATTATTCTATTATTTATATTTGAATATTATTATGAAGTACATGCTCTGTTGTATCATATTTTCTCTTAGCTTAAATGTAAACAAACTTAACAAATAATTAATTAATTAATATTAATTTTTGTTTATATAAAGTGGGTTTGAACATTTTTATCTTATACTTGGTATATTTGTTATATGTATGTATGTTTGTTTGTAGTTAGTATTAATTAGTAATGTAAGTTCGAACTGCCCAGAATTGTAAAATATGAATAGGTTCACAAAGAAGTGTATCAAACTAAAGTTTATTAAGTAAATATAACATTATTAATGACAGTGTTTTATTTTGGTTTGGGCGTGGAGTACTAGGTAAAACCAGTAAAGAAAGGTCAAAAGCCTGGCGGAGCAGACTAACTGATACCCTACACCACTATGCATATTGAGTTGAGTTACCGTAACAAATAAACTTTTTAACAGGCAATTTATGTGAAATAGATCAAACCAACCTTTTCTAAATGCGCTTTGGCAATCTGCTCTAGAGCAGTTATAATTTGGGATCAGAGGGAACTAATATAACTAACTAAATCGATTCCCATTGAATTTAACGGAGGCATTAGTATCTTTAGTACCAAATGATATGACTTCGAGAAGGATCATATTAAGAAATAAATATAATATATATATGGGGACCGAGTTTCACCAAATGAAAATGTGCAAAAAGCTCATCAAATTTGGGAAAATCTCGGATCTCAGATCGGATGAACAATATATACAGGACGAGATAAAAAAACTGCTGCAAGGTCAATAAATACATTTTACATTTACATTTTTATACCCCACAACACTATGTGTTTAAAAGTTTAATTGGCAAAAAATTATGTAACACCTCGAAATATTGGTTGCCCACTTAGGAAAGTATATATGGATCTTCCTATCTCGCCGAGCTAAGTCGATCTAGCTATGTATGTCCGCCCGTCCGTCTGTCACGAAATTTAAAATGGGGGTGGGGCTAGGGCCAGAATAGAAGCCTATTGCTTTTGGAGATGATCGCATAATATGTAGAGGTTAAAATGGACCAAAAACTGAAAAAATCCTGATTTTCCTCTACAGGTCGCAATTATAGACCAATCAACGCGGCAGTTAGCATGGCGCTAGATCTTAGGGCTGGGCAGAAGCCTTCCAATTTTTATGGTCATCGACTAATGTTTAGAGGGTGAAATAGATCATAATATTTGTATTGAATAAAAGTAAAATTTTCCATTAATCTGCGAATATTTTTATTCCCGGCGAAATCATAAATAGACGAACAGGTCAATCCTGACCGTTACGTAGATGCCGATAGTAAATATATCGGATACGTATAGCGAAATATATACAAATGTTGTCAATTCAGAATGCCCTCTTGGCATAAAATAATAAAATCTACAAATCGCATAAAAAGATGCCAATAATGATGTTTATATAGATTTTGTAGTATTATGTGACATTTTTTTTTATTTTTTTTTCATATTTTTTATTGCATTTTTCAATTTGACTTATAATATTGAAGAGTATATTTTGTAATATTTTTTCACCTTACAACACAGGTTGGGGTTATTATGTACAGATTGCAATTAACGTCCGATCCCCACGAAAATTTTCACAAAGGTAGGGTTAGGCTCAGAAGGGCTAGGCTTATTGTTTTCAAAGACGAACGCAATATATTTAGAGGTTTAAATGGACCAACAACTAAAAATGTTCTTGATTTTGCAGCCATTATAAAGGTCACAAACAGAAAGCAAAAGACACGAAAAATACCAGCATTACTTACAGGCGATATCCGAAATATTCCAAAGGCGAACTTCTGGCTTTTTAATGCTGATTTCGTAGACAAATATAGCCAAATATCGTAGTCAAGCAAATCATATAGATGAGTCTTAATTTGGAGAGGGGCCTCTTGCTTTTGAACCAAAAACAGAAAAAATTTCCTGATCACATAATTGAAACCAATCGACACGAAATTTTGCATGAGAAGAGAGTTAAGGACAGGGAAGAAGTCTAGCACTTTGGATGACCATTGGATTAAAATTTGCTGCAAAATGGACCACAAGAACTAACAGCACGACGGAGTGCGTAAATATTGGGCAAATGCTATGCTATGCCATAATTTCAAAAGCGAAATCTTTTAAAATGGATTTGGACATAGGGTGGCTTCTAACATTTGTAGTGATGGTCGGCCCCGCACTACTATAGCCTTGCGTACTTGTTTTACTGTAGCTATGTTAAAATTGCAACTGAACTGTATGTGTATCTATTTACATTATTCCAAGGTAGCGCGAACCAACCAAAATCTACAAGTGGTTTGCAGCCCTGGTTATAATGGAATATATCGGCCGACTTTTTCTGCCCCACAAAAAGTAAAAGGAGGAAGGAGGAAATATGTTGAAACATAAATACTTAGATTTTATTATAATATAAATTTTCGATTATTACATAAAAGAAGTATTACTACACCGACAATAATTTGTAAAGAGATCACTAGATATCAGTGCTAAATTTCGGTGAAGGATCAAGCATGCTTTGAAGTATTTAAGTGCTTCATAAAATTAATATGCTGTATATCATTTGATACGGCCAAAACGTGCCTAGTCGAAATAACGAAATAACCAAACTTGGTACATCGTAATATTTTTGTCAAACTTAGATCGAGTTCGGAGATGGTTAATATCGGTCCACTCCTTCTGGTACCTCCCCCACAAAAGGTTGAAATTTTCCAAAAAAAATTATTTTCTGCACAGAAAGAGAAACGATAGTCCAATTTTCCTCCAAGTTTGCAAATTCTAATATTTGCGTCAGTGCTAGGTCAGGTGCGAAAATGGACAAGATTAGTCCATTCCATCAAGTACCTCCCCACAAAGGGTCTTAATTTTGAATAATTACAACTCCTATAAAATGTGATGTAAAGTCCGATCGTCTCAAAATTTTACATATCCCAATATTTTTATAAACCCAAGATGGAATATATCGGTCCACTCCTTCTGGTACCTCCTCCACAAAAGGTCGAAATTTTGAACATCTATTAAGCTCATAAACGCGAAATTAACATCCGATTGCATTTAGACTTGGCACATCTGAATACTTCTAACTACACAGGATTTGTTAAAAAACCGCAGAGATCGGACCATTACTTCTGGTACCCCCCACAAAGGGTCAAAGTTTTGAATAACCAAAACGTTTATAAAATCCGAAGTATGTTGTGAAGATGGGATATATCGGTCTACTTCTTCTGGTACCTTCCTCACAAAGGCTAAAAATGTTGAATATCCATGAAGCTCATAAAAAGCGAAATTAACATCCGATTCCATTCAAGACTTGGTACATCTCAATATTTCCATCAACACAAGATTTGTTATAAAGATTGCAGTGATCGGACCATTTCTTTTGATACCTGCCCCACATAGGGTTCAAGATTTTGAAAAAGATAACGCTCAAAAATAGCAAAATAAGCATTCAACACTCCTCAAATTTCACACATACAAACATTTTTGCTAACACAAAATCTGTTGTGAAGATGATGTATATCTGCGAACACCTTCTGGTACCAAATGTTCGAGTTTCTTGTAATATTGCCCATACCAATATGTTAATATTATTAGATGAAGCATGAATATGGAATACTTCGGTCGACTATATCTGGGTACCTCACGCACATGTTAACATTTTCTAAATATTATCATATATGTCATGTAAAGGGAAGGAATTTACCAATATAGTCCAAACCTGACACGTCGCAATATTTATATCATACTTATTTAGGTCCGATACGAAATGGACAATATTGACCCATTCCTTCGGAACCTACTCCATAAGGGGTTAAACATTTGAATAATCATAACAGAAGTGAAAATATTTTTAAATAATCGTACATTGGCTGAGGGTATACATCTGTCGGCAAAACCGACAGATACTTCTTAACTTGCTTTAATTTATGTCAAATTCCAGGTAAATACTGTAACTGCTTGAATTCTACAGAGATCAACTCTTTTTAGTAAATGAGTGACACGATAACTGAGGGTAATAACCTGTCCGCATACCAAATTAATATATTTTGACAGTTTTTATATATCCTTCACCGCACAATTATTTTGTCATTCAGTTTGAAGTACCTTCAAAGTCGGATTTATTTGTTTTCAATGTCCTAGTAATATTTCTAAGCCTGAGAGTTTTTTCATATTTTACAATCTTAATCTCAATGGAAGAATACGTATGGAATACGTATGTGGATCTAGGTTTTGTAATCCTTTTTTGTACTTTAAAGGCCAGTGACATTGCAAAACTAATGCTCTGTAATTTAGAATTTTGTGTTCACAAATGAAGCCATCTTCCATAAATAATCGATATTAGTCCCGGTGTTTACATATCTTTGTTGATTGAAAACTTTTCAAAATTAAAAGCTAAATTTGCTACCGATTTGATTTAAATATTTCTCATGATAGATGGTAACAAATTTCATTTCGTCCGGCCTATTTATATTTTTTTTGCTATAAATTCGAAGAACTTGATTCCAAACAATACAAACCATTTTAATATTTTTCCAAAAAATGCAATGCCTCAACTCTGAAGTTCTATTAACATTTACTGTTTATCATCTTCAAAATTAGCTTTATTTTTTTTTTTTTTTTGTAATTTAAATGTACTTTGGACGTGACTTTTGTTTACCATTTGTAATCAATAATAAAGAAATATAAATAAAACACAAAAGATCGATTAAAAATATATTTTTTTAAATATTCACTCTTTGTGGATTACTTCTTTTTGTGCATCTGTGTGCGTCGTCTTTAAGATTTATGTGCAAAACGAGTGTTTTTAATGTGGGCACAATGAGGTAACTACGTCACACTCAAATACGACTTAATTCTTATCACTTTATTTTCTTTGCAAATTATTCGTCACATTTCATTGCGGTTTTAATCTTTGAACTGTGATTTTTATTAAGCCATTTGAGATTATTTAATAAATTATTTGGGTGTGAGGCATTCAAATTTAAATGTTATATGATTATAGATAAATTAACAAATTCTATTGTCGTCGAATGAAATAATTTATTGAAAAAGAGGTAAAAACTAAAATTATTAACATTCAAAATTAATTGGATTATATTCGGTCACCATTTTCTTAAAATTTGGCTGCCATTGGAGTTAAAGAATCTCACCTCAGTTTCAGTGTAAAAATGTTGTCATCCCTGTTGCATCCCTTAATTTGTCAACGTCTTCTGACATCAGTTAGCCAATAATTTACACACATTTACACAAAGCATCCCTCCATGTAATTCTTCCATGACACATTGTTCATTAATGGCATTTTATATCTCTCTAATCAAAATGGCAAACACAAACCCAGGGAAATTGAAAAATTTAAATTGATTTTAGATGGCATTAAGAAAATAACAACCCCATAAACGTGTCTTAATGCAAGCAATTGAGTTATTTTGTATGGCGAAAAATGGCAATCAGAAAATTGAAAAGAAACAACAACAAAATTAAAGTCGTCTAATTTAGAACAGTGTTGGCATGTTTGTTTGGGATAGCCTAGTATTTTGTTGTTGCAAAAATCGTCAGGCTTAATCCCATCATTGTTGTTTTTATAAAACTAATAAACAAATGCTGACGATTTTTACAACAACAAAAGTCCTCTAATTTAAATACAGTATCTTTGTAACAAGTAAAATAACATTAAATCAGAAAGTCTGACCTCTTGTACCTTACACCATGAGGAACACTCATACTGAATTATTTTTAAAAGATCTTTTTGGCTTGCTTACGATCCTAAATGACAATACGGTTGGCATTTTTTTTTTCAAAATCCTTAAAATATCGAATATCGGAACCTTTGTCGGGGAGGTTCTAGGTTCAAACCGATGGAAGTTGAAAGATATTATTGTTGGAAATAGCATCAAATTTTAGAGTAAGTTTAGATTTTTTCGAATTGGTCACCTTTGGCACGAATTATGGCCAATGAAACCGCCCGAATGTTGCTCTGCGGTATTTTGGCCCATTCCCGGCGAAGTGCTTGCTTGAGATGATCGACACTTTGGTATGTTTTCGTGCCAACCTTGCTTTCCAAAATACTCCAGACAATAGTTGGTATCCGGAGATTTTGGTGGCCATTGTGCGCTGGAAATGAAGCGAGGAACGAGTCCTGTTGGAATGTCCAATGTCTGCGGCCAAAAATGTTTGCGTGCCCAAGGCTTTTATACAACCTCCATAATATTTTCGCGATAATATTCGGCATTTATTCTGATGCTACGGTCGATTAACACGAGCGGAGAACGGCCATCGGCGGCCCACACCATCACCATGGCCAGCGCTTGAGTCCTGGTGGCCAACCGAAGGTGCACATTTTCAGCTGACATCTTTGGCAAGTAAACACGATAATTTTGTTTGATTACAAACTGCTGGACAACAAATGTTTTCTCATTGGAGAAAACCAAATTCGGCAGTTCACCACTTTCACCACTATTTTGAGTCTATTTTCTTTCTGTTGCGGTGTAAGTTCCTGCACTTTTTTGAATTTCAATGGCTTTACCCCGAGTTCGTTTTTCAATATTTGCCGAATGCAACAAGTTCAGCTATTTTTCGGCCATTGCGACGCGGGTTTCGATCAAGTCGCTTCTTTACTTTTCGAACCATTTCTGCTGATGTTGCTGTTTTCTTCCGTCCACTTTCTTGATGTATCACGGTAACGAGCTATGGTACGAGACACAAAAGATTTATTCACATTTAAATGCTGGAATGCTCTAACGATAGCCATTTGTGGTTTTCCAGCAAATATAAAGAAATAGCACTATCACACTTGAATTCCATCACGAATAACTTTTTCTGGCAAATTCACACCAAAATGCTTATGTACGCTTGTAAACAATATAATGAGCTGTCACTGGAATAATTTTGACAGCTGTCGGGCGAGTGGCTTAGAAATGACAGCAGTCTGAAATTGGTTGCAGTTTTTTCATCTCACCCTGTATGGCAGGCTTCTATCGTATTCTACTAAATTTTACGAAGGCATTTGTGTCTCAAGAGATATTTATCAAAATCTATCTATTTGAGCTTTTTTTTTCGGTATAATAAACGTGAAATCGGATAAAGATATGTATAGGAGCTATATTCAAATCTGAAAAGATCTCTATAAAATTTATTAGAGGTATTTATATGTTGTATCTGACAGTTGGCATCAAATATCGTTTTTGAGGAGAGTATTTTTCGCGTGTGAGGAAGTAGAATCAGATAAAACATATATATGGGTCCTATAGTTATATCTTAACCGATTTTCACCAAATTTGATATACAGGCTGAATACGTTCGTATGTGCCCAAACCCATTCAATTCGGTTTTATATTAAACATTTTGTGCACAATAAACTTGAAATTGTGTAAACCGATAAAAATTGGCAAAGGGTTTTCCGAGCTGTATTTGATACATTTCTTTGAATATCGTTGTTACGGAGTGCATATTATGGCTGTGGGGGAGACATTTAGGAAATCGGATGAAGAATATATATGGGAGCTATAGCTATATCTGAACCGATTTCCACCAAATTTGAGACACTTTTTTCTAGCCTCAATTTCGTTATATGGGCCGAATTCCGTCCTCTTTGGGCTAATATTACACATTTAGGTCACAATAAAAAGCAAATCGGGCCGAATTGAAGCTTTTGAAGATTTTAAAATGCATATATATATTTTGTTAGCTTTTTAAAAAATGCTTCGAGGTGTTGTGAACATAAGGGCCAATTTAATATACCCCCAATTTTAAAGGGTAGTATGTTATAACGTAGTGGTGGAAGTTTGCAAAAAATTAGAAAATATATTTCAAAAATATACGTATGTTTACACCGTTTGTTGTTTATAGTAAACTAGCTGGCCCGGTCCGCGTTGCCGGCCCCTACTTTTAGTTTTTAATGTATATTTTTTAAGGCATTATAGAACACTGATCTGAATGATTTCAAAATAGTCAAAGATAATTGGTCTTTTACACCCATTACCTTAAGATAGGAATTAATTTATTTTCGTCATTTAAATTGTGTGTTGGAAAACCCATAAAGTCCATATTTTTCTTCATAGTATAATTCAATAACGATCCAAAAAATAATATTCGTGATTTTTTCATGTTTCTGCCACAATTTGATATTTCGGAGATCAAAGCATGTAGACGTACATCCCACATCTACGTTCCCAGCCAATATTCTCTTGAGAGTTAAAAATTCAATAGTATACCAAATTTTTTTTTCTGACCAAACATTGGTTAGGAAGGTGGATTTGCGGGTACACTAATGTGGGAACTATACTCAAATAAATGCCTATGTGGACAATTATCTGTAAGACGATTCTCTATCCCAGAGTAGCCTAAATACAATTTTTTAGCCAAATCAATTGATAAATGTGATCAAGACCAAGATGGACTCTACTCCAAAAGTCAAAATATTATGAGAAGAGGTTTTTTACACCCGTAGAAACAAAGATGCCAAATAAAGGCCTGAAAAATGAAAGAAAAATGTCGAAAACCCCGAATATAGCTTAAATTATATAATGGTTATACCAAAACGTGATCATTTTTTGCGAGGATGGTTTCTTCTCAAATTACCAACTTTTGCTAAAATGCGTATGAGTAAAATATGGTTAAAATGTAAACTATACTTGAAAAAGGAGTGAACCCTTATCCGGGGGTCATATATCGTGACCTGCAAAAGCGATTTAAGATATCTTGAAAGTTTTTTTTTTTTTTCCTAAATGTCCAATTCGCTCTACCATTTTGCACCCTTTATATTCAGTATTTGACTGATTGCAATTCCAATGAATTGCATTTTGAGTTCTCATTGGGCGGATTATTGTAATATGAAAGAAATAGATCCACATATAAGGGTTATACCAAAGCATGGTCCTATTCTTATAATTATTTGAAAAAATGTGTTGTTCTTCTTAAAATCTCAAATTACCAACTTTTGATATACATCTGATATATATTTTGAACAACTGATTATTCATGAAACCCCTAGGAAAAATTTAAAACTCTATGGTAACTTTTGCGAAGTATAGAGCAAAATATTTGAGGCCCTTTGTGTTTGGTTAAACTATATAAAATGGACCCTAAAAACGTTTGATCCCCCCTTTTTGGGATTGTTATGTACCAACCAAACTGACTACTGATGATAGCGCATAGTCACCGTATAACGTTTCATGGGAGTTAAGGTTACTTTTAAGGTTTCGGAAGAATTTTCCGAGGAAATGTATCCTTTTCTTTCCAAATTTTCAATTTGCTCCACTATTTTATATAGTTCGCATATAACAGTGCTCTTCATATTCGGTATTTCACTGGTTGCAGTCCCAATGAATTTTGCATTTTAAGTTCTCATTGGATGGATTATTTCCATATCTAGTCAATTTCCATTGAATTTTTTTTTTCGATTTTTCCCGATTTGAGAATTTTTGCCATGAGATCTCTTTTATCGTGTTTTTTAGCGATTTTGAAAAAGTAATTATCTTTTAACATTGGTCTAACCGCGTTAAGTTATTTCGATATCATTTGACTGACTTCCATGCATCCCGCCATCAATTTCAGTTCTCAAGAAATCAAGTCAATTAAATAAATTGGTATTAATATTCGAATTAAAAAAAAATATAAAAAAACACTACAAATGTACATTAGAAAAAAGTAAGTCAAAATGGAAAAAAAATCATGCAAAATAAAACATTACTATTGTACATTTCAAAAGTCAAAATGAAAATGTTAATATATCACATTTTTACGCGATTTTTTTGAATATTATCCTTTTCGGAAAAGAGACAATTCCGAATTTGTATGAATCGTTAAAATCGGATCAGCGGATCTTGAGTTATAAGCGTAGTAACTAACACAACTTACATTTATATATATAGATTCCATACACATTTATTGATTTTATTGAAGCAAGTAACAAAATTGTTGCATACTTTTAGGCGCATGATAACCATTTTACTTGTTAACCCTTAAACGTGCAATTTGGAAAAGTTTTGAACTTTAGATGTGTGTAACGGTATAGGTGGACTCCGCTCAGTGATGAGACCACATCGTCGAGCGGGGCAGATCATATGATAACTTATGCTGTGACATTTGCGTTTTAAATACATCTAAATAAATTAATGGTGTCCATCTTTCATATTGTCTATATAGTAATTTTATTAGTTGCACCATGATGCTGTACAATCTTTAATGTTACTTAGATAACACATTATAGTCTTAGGTATTATTTTCTATTTTTTTCATTATAATTTGATTGTTCTAAAAAAATAACTTTATCTCAACTTTACATAATATTCATTGTGGATGGTCATCTAACAACAAATTAATAACATGATGTAGAGAAAATTAGTATGTTTAGAATGTATGAAATGTTTGTTATTTATATTGATTTAATGAATATTTAAGAAAATGTTATTCACCTAATTTTTTTGTGTGTGGTATTTGAAATGTTTTCCAACTGACCATAAAACAATTTCTCATGTTATTAGACAGAGTCCAAATAATTAAAAAAAAAATACAATATAATTTATTTCGTATCGGACCTAAATAAATATTTTATAAATATTGCGACATGACAGGTTTTGGACTATATCGACTACCTTCTTCACTTTTATGAGATATGTGAATTGGAAGAGAACCAGATGCTTATTTTGGATTAAATAATCGGTTATTCGGAACTGACCCTTTGTGGGAGAGGCACCAGAAGGAATGGTCCGGTCTCTATAATCTTTATAACACAACGTCTGTTGACGGAAATATTGAGATGTACCAAATCTAAATGGAATGGGATTCTAATTTCGCGTTTTATGAGCTTCATGGATATTGTGAAGATGGTATATATCGTTTTACTTCTTCTGGTACCTCCCTCACAGTGGGTCAAAATTTTGAATATCCATGAAGCTCATAAATCGCGAAATTAACATCTGATTCTGTTCAGACTTGGTACATCTCAATATTTCCATCAAAACAAGATAAATTATAAAGATGCTAGAGATTGGTCCATTTTTCAGGTACCTCCTCCACATAGGGTACAAAATTTGAAAACAAAAACGCTCAAAGAAAGCGAAATAAGCATCCTACTCAAATTTTACACATACACACAATTTTTCACAATTTTCAATACCTTTATCTGTCATAAGTTGTAAAACAAGTCAGCGATTCTTTACAACTTGATATATCCAAATATTCCTCTCAACCAGAAACCTGAGATGAAAATGGCATAAAATTAGATATAAATGTTCGGTTTTCATGTAATTTTGCCCATACCATTATTTTTATCTGTTTTAGATGAAGTATGATTTCTCAGTTCTATTTAACAATCACAAACTGAATGTTTCACTATGCACATGGACTTTGCATACGCTTTGTTGCTAATTTTTATAGACTGACATCATTACGACAATGTACAAAGACCTAAAATGGTAAAGACTAGACAAAATGCATTCTGAGCTAATGGTTTGTGTCTATACTATCTATATAACAGTTCATGACAGGAAAATGTTAATATCAAAAACACATTTATAGAAAAATATGACAAACAAAAGTTTGAAAAATCCAAAAAATTGGGTTTCAAAATTCTATTATATAGACTTTCCAAATTAATTGCATATTGCCTAAGCGGCTTAAATCGCATAACATTGCTAACTATGTTGTTACGATATCGTAACAACAGAGGTATTTTCATAGGGTTGCCATATTTTTACTCTGTCTTGTCCTATCTTTACACTTCTATGTCTTTGCAATGTAATTTTATTTTGCTGCAATGCATGTATGAGTGTCTTATAAGACTTCGTTTCTGTATGGTTGCATTTTTAAACAAATGTGTTAAAGAAGTTTAGTTACTATAGATAAGATTATGATATATGAACGCTACCTTTAACGCAATAGCTTTGATAAGGTTGATATGCAGTTGCAAAAAAATAAAAACAAATGCCTAAAAATGATAGCAAAATGTTTGGAAATTTTTGATTTTATATATTTACGAGTATGTTGTTCTGTAAAAAATTTTTGAGCATTTTTAAAAGAAAGCGAATTTTATGAATTGCTAAATTAATTAGAAGTAATAATCGTACTTATCGTTGTGAAAAGACATATGAATTTCATTAAGGAAACTATGAAAAAATTAAGGTATAAAATTCTTTTAATGGAGTACCCCCATTTCGTTATTTGGAAAGTTTTAGAAACAATTTACAACCAAATCAGCACGGTTTTATATTGTAATTAAATATAACAAGTTAAAAATGTACGATTATTTAATAATATTTTGGCTTCTGTTATGATTATTCAAATGTTTAACCCCTTATGGAGTAGATTTCCGAAGGAATGGACCAATATTGCCCATTTCGTATCAGACCTAAATAAATATGATATAAATATTGCGACGTGCCAGGTTTGGACTATATTGGTAACTTCCTTCACTTTACATGATATATATGATAATTTTTAAAAAATGTTAACACGTGCGTGATTTACCAGATATAGTCGACCGAAGTATTCAATTTTCATGCTTCATCTAACACATATAAAAATATTGGTATGGGCAATATTACAAGAAAATCGAACATTTATATTCAATTTATGGAAAATCATAAATTCCATATTAATCTCAGCTTTCTGGTTCAGGGAAATATTTAGATATAGAAAGTTGTAAAGAATCGCTGACTTGTTTCGCAAGTTATAACAGATAAAAGTATTGAAAATTGTGACCCTTTGTGAGTGAGGTACCAAAAGGGGTTCATAGACATATATCATCTGCACAACAGATATTATATTAGCAAAAATGTTTGTATGTGTGTAATTTGAAGAGTTTTGATTGCTTATTTCACTTTCTTTGAGTGTTTTGTTTTTCAAAATCTTGAACCCAATTTGGGGGAGGTACCAGAAGAAATGGTCCGATCTCTACCATCTTTATAACAGATCTTGTGTTGATTTAAATATTGAGATATACCAAGTCTCGAATGGAATCGGATGTTAATTTCGCATTTTATGAGCTTCATGGATATTCAAAATGTTGAACCTTTGTGGGAGAGGTACCAGAAGGAGTGGCCCGATATATCCCATCTTCACAAGAGATCTTTTGTTAGTGGAAATAATGAGATGTGTGAAATATAAAGAGAACCTGATGCTTATTTGGGATTTTACAAACGTTTTGGTTATTCAAAACTTTAACATTTTGTGGGGGAGGTACCAGAAGGAATGGTCCGATCTCTACCGTTTTTATAACGGATCCTGTATTGATAGAAATATTCAGATGTGTCAAGTCTAAATGAAATCGAATGTTAAATCCGCTTTTTATGAGCTTAATGAGAATTCAAAATTTCTACCTTTTTTTGGGAGAGGTACCAGAAAGAGTGGACCGATATATTCCATCTTATTACCAGATCTTGGACTTATAAAAATATTGGGATGTGTAAACTTTTAAGACAATCGTATTCTTACATCACATTTTATAAGAGTTGTAATTATTTAAAATTTTGACGCTTTGTAGGGGAGGTACTTGATGGAGTGAACCCATGTTGCCCATTTTCGCACCCGATCTAGCACTGATACAAATATTAGGATTTGCAAAGTAGGGGCAAATCAGACAGACAGACGGACGGACGGACATCGCTAGATCGACTCAAATGTCCTGAAACTGATTTTGTCCAAAGAGACATAGGGTATAAAACCGTTATTTCGATGAGGCACTTTTGCCCGTATCAAATGGTATATACCCAGCAGCTAAGTTCGGCCGGGCCGAACTTGTAATACCCTCCACCATTTCGAAGGAACTTGAAAATTTTCAAGAAATTCCGAAAACTACCACTTAAATGAAAACCGCATTATGTTTTAGGGTTGCCATGCTAAGTATAAAATAGGTAAATATGTGGGAGTTATACGAAGACGTGAACCTGCATACAAAATTTTTTGTCATGGCTGTAGTATACATTATGAACTTCAAATACAAAACTCGAAATAATTCCAGGAAATAATGTCGCTAAAATCATGAAAATACCGAATATCGGGAGGTACCGTTATATGGGGCTATACGAAGACGTTGGGTTGTAGTACCCATTACGATCTTCCATTACGAAATTTGAAATGATTCCAGTGAATAAAGTTGCTGAAATCGTCAAAATACCGAAAACCGGGAGTTACCGTTATATGTGGGCTATATGAGGACTTGAACCTGCATACAACAGTTTTTGTCATTGGCTGTAGTACCCATTAGGATCTTCCATTACGAAATTTGAAACATTTCCGGTGAATAATGTCGCTAAAATCATGAAAATACCGAATATTGGGAGGTACCGTTGTATGGGGGCTATATTAAAACGTGGACCTACATGGCCAATTTACGAACTTAGAATGCCTACTATCAAAATAAACATGTGTGCAATATTTAAGCCTTCTATCTCAATTCGTTCGAAAGATAGCGTGATTACAACAGACAGACAGACAGACGGACAGACAGACAGACAGACGGCCATGGCTGAATCGTCTTAGAATTTTACGCTGAGCAAGAATATATATACTTTGTTGGGTCTGGCATGAGTATTTAGAGGAGTTACAAACGGAATGACAAAATTAATATACCCTCCATAGTATGGTGGAGGGTATATTAAAATAAATTGGTTTTGTTTTTATATAGTCTTGACTGAAATAATGGCGTTGTAATCCAGTTGTAGTTTTATTTTTCGTTGCCTGATATAGCAGCATCTCTCCTTATAAAATATCAATATAATTCTACAATCCACAAAATGTGTATGTTGACTTTAAGTATTTTAAAGATTGCAACCATAAGTTCCATCCGAATAAGTCGTAAATTGTCATTTTGGAATAACTACGGACAATTTTTGATATCAGTCCACGTTTCGACGCAATTTCCAAATATTGGCAAGATTTTTGTTTTCTTGAAGGTCTGGCCAATATCTATCATCCAAAGTGAATGAAATTTAATATATTGAAACCTTAATGAGTGGAACTCCGTTCCGCACAAAATGTAGATCAAAATGTTGGTGGTAACTTTTATACAAAAGGGAGCTTCTATTTGGTTAATTACAGGTTTGAGCACTCCGAATTTCAGGGTTTTTAAGGATAGCCGTTTTGGTCATAATTTAAGTTTTAAAATTAAATTAACAATAATCAGTTCAGATTTGAATGGAGCGGCCATACACAATTTTGCTCTGATTTCATGTTAATTGTGCACCAAATATTTTTCATCAGATCTATGTATATTTTCGGCCGATTTAATGTATTTGATCCACCAAAAACAATATGTATCTCCAATTTTAATTATATTTGGAATTTGGGACGGAATTTTGTTTAAATATAAAATGTAAAATTATATTGAAATCCGTGTTTCGTGAGAATCTGTTAATGTCCCAGAAAATTTAACATTTCCTACAAATACGACTAGTGTGCTTTACTTCGAGGTGTTTTTATATCGAACCACTGCTATATGAAAAATCAACTATCGGCAATAGAAGACTATTTACCCAATTCAGTTTGTGTAACTCCTCTTCTTTGTAGTCATCATTGCACAATGATCTGATGCTAAGTGTCACTGTATTAACAGTGGCCGAGTGTTTACTCTGTCAGATACAACTATTGGCAGTAGAATAATTACAACAATAAAATTTATCAATGTGCATACAAAAATAAACTACCATCTAGGTATCAATTTAATCAGGCAGGCTGGCAGGCAGACAAACCACATCTCCATATGAAAACGTTCGTAAACAAATTTTGAAAACACAAAAAAGTACCAACAACAAGCCATCCAAACAAATTGGCAAGAACGGAGCGATAACAACGAGATAACGATCATAATTTCGAATTTTTGTATGGCCGTTGTTGTCGTTGTCGTTGCCGTCGTCATCGACTTCGTTCTTCAATATCTTGAAAACAAACAACACCAAAGAAAATACATCACATCTCTCGTCTACAACAGCCAGCCAGCCAGCTCTCCAGCAGATACCATTAATGAATTTCGAATCGTTCGTTTGCAGAGACGTTCGTTGGCTGTTGAATATTCACACTCGGACTTTCTTGGTTACCTACATATGATCACTCTCCCACGGCCTACTAAATCAGTTGTGTTCTCACTCCAGACGCGAGTGGACGTATTTTGATATTTTTTTCCAAATCGATTCGAGGAATAAGTCAATCGAGTTTGTGCTTTTCTTGTTTTGATTAAGACAAAAATACGCGATCGTATACGGCAAACAATTGTTTCGATTAAAATTGTGAGTTGAAAAATTCGGTGATACCGATAAAAACAATAATAATGATAATAAATAAATACTCAATAAAATTTTAAAAGGAAATAAATAAGAAAAACAATAAAAAGTGCTGTCATTCAATCCTTAAAAGTGGGACAGATTAAGTGATTGCAATAAATAACAATAAGGGTATTCACCTGGTGGGGATTTTTTTTTTGTAAATGTTGGGGAAATTCAAGAAAAATGTATATACAATGTATGACAGGGAGCGGCTGGATTAGTAGATTGCTTTCACAATTAAATGCCGGTGACACAATTTGTTTCATACGTAAAGTTGAAGAAATCATTAAAAAAATTAACACAAAATCTCCGGTGTTCTTTGCCTTAGTGTGTGTTTATGTGGCAAATTTTGTTGCATAAAAATCCTTGTTGATCATAATCGGTCTATTTTTTTAACTATATGTAAGGGAGCTGCATACTTCTCTTGAGTAATTTCAATATTTTCATTTTAGACTATAATTGTTCTAATTTGAAAAGCAAATAGGGAAGAAATACAAGAAATATCAGTTTTATGTTTCGATTTTCAAAAGGAATATCTCGGATTCGAAATGGAAAAATTCGAATTAATTATGAAAAAAATTTAGTTTTATGCTGTTTATCGGGGATAATATTTTTTTATGTTCGTGGAATTATCCTTACCTTCATCTCGTGATCACAGTCACAACTTTCGTAACTTCAGATGGCATATGCACGTGTCTAGGCGTCATAAAATAAAACGTCAACAAAACGTAATAACTGAAATGATTAATTTTTGTAAAACCTATTAAACGGCTGTCACATGCTGAATGTTGTCCTGTGGTATTTTGGGCCATTCCCGGCGAACCGCTTACTTAAGGTGATCGACAATTTCATATTTTTAAGTGCCAACCTTGCTTTCCAAAGTACTCCAGACACAATAGTCCACCGGTATCCGGAGATTTTGGAAGTGATAAACTTCATTTTGTACCAATTCTTGGGTGGCGCGTGCTGAGTGCGATGGTGCTGAGTCCTATTGGAATGTCCAAGATCTGCGACCAAAATGTTTGCGTGCCCAAGGCAGAATATTTTCGCGATAATATTCGGCATTTATTCTGATGCCGTGGTCGGCTGTTATGGCGGCCCACACCATCACCATGGCCGGCGCTTGAGTTCTGGTGGCCAACCGAAGGTGCACATTTTCAGCTGTCCTCTTTGGCAAGTAAATACGATCATTTATTTTGTTTACAAACTGCTGGACAACGAATGTTTTCTCATCGGAGAAAACCAAATTCGGTAGTTCAACACTTTCGACCAAGCGAAGCAACTCATTAGCTTTTTTGCGTCTATTTTCTTTCTGTTGAAGTGTAAGCTGATTTTTCAATATTTGTCGCTTTTTTACTTTTCGAACCATTTCTGCTGAGGTTGCTGTTTTCTTCAGTCCACTTCCTTGACGTCGGGCTACGCTACCAGTATCACAGTAACGAGCGATGATACAAGACACAAAGTTTTATTCACATTTAAATGCTGGTGCTCTAATGACAGCCACTTATGCCCATGACAATAATATTACAATGTGCCAAGTTTGGGTCAAATCGGATACTCCCTTCGAGAGTTATCGTGCGCACCAGATGGACCGTAGATCGACTCCAAAGGTCCTGAAATGGACCTTCACCGTTATTTCGATGAGGCGCATTTCTGCCTCTGATACATTCCCTCTGTAGTCATAAATCTGAGAGTATAAACAAATAAAAAAGCAGTTAGTTCGGCCGGGCCAAACTTTGAAGACCCTCCACAACAATTCCGGTGAATAGTGTAGCACAAATATCTAAATACTGAATATAGGGAGATACCGTTATATGGGGGCTATAAAAAGAAATATAATTTTTGCCGATCAAGAATATATATACTCTGTGTGGTGTAGAATTAATAATTCTAGGGGTTACAAATGGAATGACAAACTTAATATACCCTCCATACTATGATGGAGGGTAAAAACAACGCTCGTATCGGCTCTAAGATCTGATTTAGACCAGGCGAGTTTTCTGCCCGTGATTTTTATCGGTCTCTTTTGAACTTTCAATTTATTTTCAGGAATTTTCCTTTTTAATGTGATGTTGCGCACGATAACTCTTGAAGGGAGTAGCCTATTTGATCCAAACTTGGGCAATATCGGTCCACTCTTTCTGGTTCCTCACCCACAAAATGTCAACATTTTCGTAGAAAATAAGATCCGAGAGAAAGAGAAAGGAAAATCCGATTTTGCTCTGACTTTGCAAATCTTACAATTTGCATCAGCGATAGGTCAAGAGCGAATATGGACAATATTGGTCCACTCCATCAAGTACCTGCCCCAAAAAGGGTCAACATTTTGAATGATTATAACTCTTATAAAATGTGATGTAAGAGTCCGCCTGTCTTTAAATTATTTATCAGTCCACGCCTTCTGGTACCTCCCCTACAAAGAATCAAGACTTTGAATATTCATTAAGCTCATAAAACGCGAAATTAACATCCGATTCCATTTAAACGTGGCACATCTCAATATTCCCACAACACAAGATCTGTTAAAAAAGTTTGTAGATATCGAACCATTCCTTCTGGTACTTCCCCACAAAGGGTCAACATTTTAAATTATCGAACGAACATAAAATTCAAAATCAGCATCCGGGTCTCCTCAAATTTCGCACATCCCATTGTTCCTACTAACACAAGTTCTGCTGTGCAGATGGGATATATCAGTTCACTACACCCGGTACTTCCTCCACAAAGAGTCAACATTTTGATAAAAAGGTCATAAAACGCAAAATTGACATCCGATCTGAATCAGACTTGATGCATCTTTATATTTCCATCAACATAAAGTCTGTTTTTAAAATAATGGTAGAGATAGGTTAAAAGATTTTGAACCCTCTAGCCATTTGGCTGGGATATACAAATATAGAACATCTAACAAAAATTAAGTCTCTTTCTGAGTTTTTCTTCAATACTGTCGAATGAAATCTCAACATTTCTAGTGATGTTGCAATCTTATCAACATTTCAACAACTATAACCTATCAGCTTGTTTTATTTTCGAAGTTTCAGTGAAGCTTTCTAAAAAAAAATAAAAAAAAATGGAATTTGAATCTATATTCTCTGAAGCTATAACTAACTATTAATTTCTATTGGAAATGGAAAATCTAAGTCTAAATTGCAGATATACCCGCGTTTTTCTTTGTTAAGGCCTTTCCCTCTGTTCATTCTGTAACAAACGTTGGACTGCTGCGATAATAGAAATGGAAATTGTGAATGTCAAATGTATTTCACTTCATACAATCTGATTTCATTTGAAAACAGGTTACATTTTATTTGAATTGACATTTTGTTGGTACTTATTTAATATATGTTGTCTAGAAGTACTGTTTTGCGAGGTTATATTTGTAACCCTTTAAGATGAGAAATGGTCATTTACAATATTTTATTTACCTCATTTTGTATTTATATACAAAAGAACAAAAAAAAATATATAAATAGTTGCAACAATTTGTATACTCTAGTAATTATGTTTATTTTGACGCTTAAATATTTAACGGTTCATATAAATATCAATTTGTTTACAAATTACATTTAAATTTTGCAAAAATATTTTTCTACAAATGCAAGAACACACTTTATCATATACGAGGTGTGGTGCATGAGTGTGTGTGATCTTTCTGATATTGTCTTTCAGAAACGGATTTTTATTTTAATTTCATTTATTCGAATGAACTCTATGCCAACCAACATATGGCTATTGTACGAAAAAATATGATAATTTTTAAGAAGTTTCACAAGTTGTTGGTGTATATTTTTCACTAAAATTTACAATTTGCAATTTTTGAATCAGTCTTATCCTATATAGAGGAGAAATATGGGCGGATTTTTGTATTAATATAATATGAAAAGTACTAATAGCTAAAAATAATGATGTATTGATATGAAAATAACCGAAACAGTAAGTACCCATGACGACGGTAATCATAGAACAACGGTATCATCCAAATACGGATATAGACATACTCTCCAAATTCGACTCCGGCATTGGTGGAAAAAATTGACGACTACTCCATAATAACATTACAACTTAATGAAGAGCGGTGTTGGAAATTTACTATGTGGTCATTACACACGGACGTTGTAAACGTCCGTTGAGACATTGAGATTTAAAATGGAATGTATCGGTTCAGTTATGTATAGCCCTAATATAAGGATACGGCCCAATTTTATGTATTTTGATAGTTTAGACCAAATTTCCAAAAAATCGGTATTTGGGGCTCTACCCGAGTGCACTGTGCACACTGTACAAATAATTTTGAAATCGGTCCACGTTTTGATAAAGTCGTTACATAACCATTTAAGGCAGTTTTGAATTTCCACTCTGTTTTCTAACATAAATGGCAATACTATGGTATTTGAGGTTCATTTTTTAACTAAAATAAATAATCGAAATCGGGTATCTATTAAGTATAAGCCCCGGTGTTTTTAAGAATTTTTAATTTTTTTTTATATCGTTTCATTTTACAATTTGCTATTTTGGCTTGTCAATGGTCCGTGTTACAGAATAAGGACTGACTGGATATTCTATAATTGTTCTAAATTATTGCTGGATATCGCCTCTTATTACAGAAGTCCTATAAAAGAGAGCAAGAAAACAGAGTTGCAATTTTTTTTTAATTTCTTAGCTCGTTCTCTTGTTACACCTTTTACCATATTATGGAGGATATATTAAGTTTCTCATTCTATAACACCCCGAAATAAACATTTCAGATTTAGTGATGACCGCCCGTCCGTCTGTTGAAATCACTTTAGCTTCCGAGCGATACAGATATATATTAGGTACATAGAACTTAGATTTACGTTTTTCTGTAAATTGGCAGTCTGTGTTCCCAGTATGTAGGAAACATTCTTTCATAGAACTGTCCATATAGGTCCAAGTTTTGGTAAGTCCCAATATAACGGTTTCTTTAGATATTCGTCGTATTGATGAATTTAGCCGCACTCTTCACCAGAATTATTTCGATTTTGAAATTTGTAGTTCTAACTAGTTCCTATCATAGAAAATTGCTTTTACGAATGTTGATGTTGTTATCTACATTTTTCAACAGAAGTATTTGCACCTTGTATTTGAAGCTCTCATAGGGATGCTGTCTGTGTATTTTGACAGTAATGAAAATGTTTTACTCTCTGGCAAAAAGTTAGTGAGCAGTTCGTGCAGGAATAGTTATCTGACATATAATCATAACAAGATATTTGTAATTTTTTCATTTTTCTTATGGTTGCTTTTGGTTCAATTCTTTTGTGTTGGTATCGACCTATTATATCAAACTTACAAACCTAGATAAAAGTGCTGTAAAATATTTTACTGATATTATTGCAAATTAATGTCCTATTGTAGCACCACTGTTCTATGACAGTTGAAATCAATTGGATTTAATACCTTCCTACAAAGTTGTCAGCATAGCTGTATTTTTATACCCTCCACCTTGAAAAGGAGAGTTTATTAACTTTGTCATATTCGTCGTAGACCCCATAAAGTATACAATTCTAAGTCGATTTAACGATGTCCATCTGTCTGTTGAAATCACGATACAGCCCACATTATTTGACGCAGAGCTTTAAAATTTGGCAGAACAATTTGTATTGTCTCTAGGATGGTTGGTATTGACAATGAGATATGTCGGTCTACGTTTTTGCATAGCCGTTATATAACAGGTACCTACCAATATTCGGTATTCTGATTATTTTTACCAAATTTTTCGAAGGATTTGTCTAAAAATTGGTATTTGTAGTTCGTAATGGTTTCTTGCTTCTGTGGCCGAACATAGTAATATATAGGTCCACGTGTTGCTACTTGGTATTTTGATGACTTTTGCCACATTTTTGCAAGGATTTGTCTAAAAATTGGTATTTATAGGTCATAATGGGTTCTAGTTCCTGTGGCGAAACATTGTATGTATAGGTTTACGTTTTTGTGTAGCCCCCATATAACGGTACCTGCCCGATATTCGGTATTTTGATGATTTTTTCCACTTCAGAGCTGTCTAAAAATTGGTATTTGTAGTCCGTAATGGGTTCTAGCTTCTGTTTCGGAACATAGTATATATAGGTCCACGTCTTGGTATGGCCCCTTTCAACAGTAATTCCCGATATTCGGTGTTTTTATGATTTCTCCCACATTCTCCCGCGGATTTGTCCAAAAATTGGTATTTGTAGTTCGTAATGCGTTTTAGCTCCTGTGGCGGAACATACTATGTGTAGGTCCACGTTTTCGTATAGCTCCACAAAATGGTCCATAGTGGGTTTTAGTTCCGGTGGCGGGAAATTTAATATTTAGGTCCACGTTTTCCTATAGCGCACATATAACGATACCACGGATATTCGGTATTTTTATAATCCTAGTCACATTTACCTACGAAATTGTTTCAAATTTGATATGTAAAAAGGTTTGGTAGATGACAATCCTTGAAGTATAAAATTGTCTATGGAGGTTCCCGTTTTACAACGGCCTCACACATTATGGTTTTTTTTTTGAAAAGTTTAACATCATTATCCAAAGGTCTTACTGGTATTTACAGTTTAAAGTGGAAAACTTTTGAATTTAGATACTTTTATATAAAAATGTTTTCTTTACCCAATGGTGGAGGATATTAAAAGTTCAGCCCAGCCGAACTTAATGTTTTTTACCTGTTTGTTATATTTTGAGAGTCAACTTTAGAATTGCAAGCAATTTGAGTCACATTTTTAACTTTGTTCACATTTTCAATATTTATTCCCATTGGGTAACATCTGTGTGGACATGAAATTGCACTCCAACTGCGCAGGTTACTTTTTGTCATAAAAATGTTTTGGAACTATTTTCAAAATATTTATCAAGTTCTAGTGAATACCATCAATTATACAGATGTTTTCCCATTGATTTTATTTTGTTGCAATTTGAATAAAACAAAATTTGCATGTTGATCATAACTTGCAAAACAAAAACAATAATAATAAAACAACAACAACTAAACAAATAATTTACTACTGACAATAATCGTACGTTCGGCCATGCAACAAACATAGCGTACAGTACATCTCAATATTGTGGGTAATAAATTTAAATAGCCCGCAAACAGTCACTGCTTGGAATCTATAAAATTCCATGTTATTGGCTCATGTCGTTCGTATATCCAGAGATTTGTCGTCGTAGCCGTCGTCATCGTCGTCAATTCTCATATGCCATCAAATATTCATTTAGAATTAAAAGTGTTGTCAGATCTGCTGCTACAACAATTGATATATGTATTATTTCACTTATCACTTGGCAATTTATTACACAGGCCTACATACATGCATGCATTTGTATTTATCGTGAATGGCAAAACGAGGACAGCCTTTGTTGACTTATATACGAACTAAATGCGTAAAGGTGTTAATTGGTTCAAGTATGTCTATTAATATATGGAAATGTTTGACAGTACAAAACATACAGCGAATTTTGGTTAAATATGGTTGAATGGTTGCTTAAATAAAAGTCAGTTGAAAGATTTCCATCTGTCTTCAGTTAAATCTCTGTAATCTGGTGTATTTTTATATTCATGAATAATTTGCGCATATCACATGGATAATATTTTTATTAGTATAGACAGACAGACAGACATGTTGGAATATACAAACCAAAAGCATTTAATAAAAAAAAATTCCACACACCAAAAAAAAATGTTATTTACGATATGAAACTGCTTCATAAAGTAATAAGTCAAAATGAACAATTGTTTGCATAAACTTTGTGCGGCATAACGTATAAATTCCACCAACTATTTGAATTTACAATATTTGTTCTGATTTTATGATATGGAAGTAGTCAAATCTTCTAAAGAATATAAAATTAACCGAATTTAAACAAATAAATTGCAATTTAAATGATAATTAATTACCATGGTAATCACTATAAATGTGAAACGATTTTGTAGGAACATAAATACTTATGTCTAATTGCTTCATTTAGCACTGAAATGATTGATGGATCTTTTGCACACCGAACCGGGTCTCCATTTGTCTTAATACTATTGATATGACAGTAAGCATATTTATTTTGACGTTATCAGACGTCGTCGGACCAGTGCCACATATAAATTATTATATACCTTAATTATTTGTAATAAATATGAAAAATGCTGTGGGAGGCAAGAATGTACCCAGGGGGTTAGCGGGCCTGTCCAAATGTTTACTTTGCGAAAATTTTTAATACATTCTCTTAATGGGTATGTTGCTTATTTACGGTACACTATGGTCCCAAACTTGATGTTTCGCGCGATAACCCAAGGTAAAAATGTATCGATCGAAATAACGGTCTTAGAATTTAGGTTTATTGTAAAAAATAGTTTTAGAAAATTTGCAGTGAATCTAGCTATGTACGTCTGTCTGACTTGTACGCTTGATAATTCTCAAAAAAGGTATTCGACTTAATTCGACATCGTAATATTTATATAAGACTTCGGTCAGGCCCATTTCCTTCTTGTAACTCCCCCACAAAGTGTCAACAATTTCAATAAAAATAAGTCTCGTAAAATGTCAAATTAGGTTAGATTAGCACGACAGGTGAGAAAAGATATAATGTAGTACTTCCCCCAACCAATATTTTAAATAATAGCTCCGAGTTTCTTTAAATTTTGAGCATCCCAATATCTCTCTATGTTAAACCTAGAATTAAAAGGTAATATATAAGCCAACTCTTTTTTGTTGCGACGCACGAACTAGGACCCATTATGACCTACAAATACCAATTTTCAAACAAATCCGTGAAAAAATTTGGTAAAATCATCATCAAAATACCGAATATCGGGAGGTACCGTTATATGGGGCTATACCAAAACGTGGACCTATACATGCAAAGTTTCCCCACCGGAGCTAGAATTCATTATGACCATATCTGTGAAAAAGTGTGGCAAAAATCATCAAAATACCGAATATCGGGATGCACCGTTATATGGGGACTATACAACAACGTGGACCGATATATCTCATTTTCAATACCAACCATCCTAGACACAATACAGATTATTCTGCTAAATAAACTCTACGTCAAATAATGTGGGCTGTATCGTGATTTCAACAGACACACAGACGGACAGAAAGACAGACTTCGTTAAATCGTCTTAGAATTTTATGCTGATTTTGAATATATATACATTATGGAGTCTACGACGAATATTTAGGTTTGTTACAAATGGAATGACAAAGTTAATATACCCTGCTTTCCAAGGTGGAGGGTATAAAAATGCAACAAAGTCAAACGCCATCATTTTAACATATTTTTTAAAATTTTATCAAATGGAAGCAAAAAATGTTGGAAATAGCATCAAATTTTAAAATAAGTTTAGATTTGTTCGAATTGGTCACTTTTGGCACGAATTATTCAGACGACCAATGAAACCGTCGCACGCTGCCCGAATTTTGCTCTGCGGTATTTTGGCCCATTCCCAGTGAATCGCTTGCTTGATTGTGATCGAGAATTTGGTATTTTTTAGTGCCAACCTTGCTTTCCAAAATACTACAGACACATTGTGCGCTGGAAATGAAGCGTGGAACCTCATTTTGTAACCATGCTTCTGTGGCGCGTTCTGAGTCCCGTTGGAATGTCCAAGGCCAGCGGGCCAAATGTTTGCGTGCCCGAGGCTTTAATACAGCCTCCAGAATATTTTCGCGATAATATTCGGCATTTATTCTGATTCCACGGTCGATTAATACGAGCGGAGAGCGACCATCTGCTGTTATTCGGCCCACACCATCACCATGGCCAGCGCTTGAGTTCTGGTGGCTAACCGAAGGTGCACATTTTCAGCTGACCTCTTTGGCAAGTAAACACGATAATTTTGTTTGATTACAAACTGCTGGACAACGAATGTTTTCTCATCGGAGAAAACCAAATTCGGCAGTTTTCGACACATCCGGCTGAGCGAAGCAACTCTTTAGCTCTTTTGAGACCATTTTCTTTCTGTTGCGGTGTAAATTCTTGCACTTTTTGGAATTTCAATGACTTTACCCCGAGCTAATTTTTCAATATTTGCCAAATGGAAAATTGCGATGTGTTCAGCTCACGAGCCATTTTTCGGCCACTGCGACGCGGGTTTTGATCAAGTCGCTTCTTTACTTTTCGAACCATTTCTGCTGATGTTGCTGTTTTCTTCCGTCCACTTCCTTGACGGGCTACGCTGCCAGTATCACGGTAACGAGCGATGGTACGAGACACAAAAGATTTATTCGGTCGAAGATATATGTCTAAGTTTGGGAGCTATATCGAAAACAGTTTATTGGGATCTTTTGGGAATACCACAATTTAGACCTATTTGAACAGTATTTTCAAGCATTCTAAAAACACAAACTGCTGATTTACAGCAAATTCAGTAGAAAAATATAAAGAAAGATCTTAAAAATACCTAAAATCGAGTGTTATCGTTTTATGGGGGATACAACAAACCATAGATCTATCAATATAAAAAATTCTACCTAAACACTTTTGGGTGAAATTTTGACAGCCTTCGTACGCTTGATAATTCTCAAAAAAGGTATTCGACTTAATTCGACATCGTAATATTTATATAAGACTTCGGTCAGGCCCATTTCCTTCTTGTAACTCCCCCACAAAGTGTCAACAATTTCAATAAAAATAAGTCTCGTAAAATGTCAAATTAGGTTAGATTAGCACGACAGGTGAGAAAAGATATAATGTAGTACTTCCCCCAACCAATATTTTAAATAATAGCTCCGAGTTTCTTTAAATTTTGAGCATCCCAATATCTCTCTATGTTAAACCTAGAATTAAAAGGTAATATATAAGCCAACTCTTTTTTGTTGCGACGCACGAACTAGGACCCATTATGACCTACAAATACCAATTTTCAAACAAATCCGTGAAAAAATTTGGTAAAATCATCATCAAAATACCGAATATCGGGAGGTACCGTTATATGGGGCTATACCAAAACGTGGACCTATACATGCAAAGTTTCCCCACCGGAGCTAGAATTCATTATGACCATATCTGTGAAAAAGTGTGGCAAAAATCATCAAAATACCGAATATCGGGATGCACCGTTATATGGGGACTATACAACAACGTGGACCGATATATCTCATTTTCAATACCAACCATCCTAGACACAATACAGATTATTCTGCTAAATAAACTCTACGTCAAATAATGTGGGCTGTATCGTGATTTCAACAGACACACAGACGGACAGAAAGACAGACTTCGTTAAATCGTCTTAGAATTTTATGCTGATTTTGAATATATACATTATGGAGTCTACGACGAATATTTAGGTTTGTTACAAATGGAATGACAAAGTTAATATACCCTGCTTTCCAAGGTGGAGGGTATAAAAATGCAACAAAGTCAAACGCCATCATTTTAACATATTTTTTAAAATTTTATCAAATGGAAGCAAAAAATGTTGGAAATAGCATCAAATTTTAAAATAAGTTTAGATTTGTTCGAATTGGTCACTTTTGGCACGAATTATTCAGACGACCAATGAAACCGTCGCACGCTGCCCGAATTTTGCTCTGCGGTATTTTGGCCCATTCCCAGTGAATCGCTTGCTTGATTGTGATCGAGAATTTGGTATTTTTTAGTGCCAACCTTGCTTTCCAAAATACTACAGACACATTGTGCGCTGGAAATGAAGCGTGGAACCTCATTTTGTAACCATGCTTCTGTGGCGCGTTCTGAGTCCCGTTGGAATGTCCAAGGCCAGCGGGCCAAATGTTTGCGTGCCCGAGGCTTTAATACAGCCTCCAGAATATTTTCGCGATAATATTCGGCATTTATTCTGATTCCACGGTCGATTAATACGAGCGGAGAGCGACCATCTGCTGTTATTCGGCCCACACCATCACCATGGCCAGCGCTTGAGTTCTGGTGGCTAACCGAAGGTGCACATTTTCAGCTGACCTCTTTGGCAAGTAAACACGATAATTTTGTTTGATTACAAACTGCTGGACAACGAATGTTTTCTCATCGGAGAAAACCAAATTCGGCAGTTTTCGACACATCCGGCTGAGCGAAGCAACTCTTTAGCTCTTTTGAGACCATTTTCTTTCTGTTGCGGTGTAAATTCTTGCACTTTTTGGAATTTCAATGACTTTACCCCGAGCTAATTTTTCAATATTTGCCAAATGGAAAATTGCGATGTGTTCAGCTCACGAGCCATTTTTCGGCCACTGCGACGCGGGTTTTGATCAAGTCGCTTCTTTACTTTTCGAACCATTTCTGCTGATGTTGCTGTTTTCTTCCGTCCACTTCCTTGACGGGCTACGCTGCCAGTATCACGGTAACGAGCGATGGTACGAGACACAAAAGATTTATTCGGTCGAAGATATATGTCTAAGTTTGGGAGCTATATCGAAAACAGTTTATTGGGATCTTTTGGGAATACCACAATTTAGACCTATTTGAACAGTATTTTCAAGCATTCTAAAAACACAAACTGCTGATTTACAGCAAATTCAGTAGAAAAATATAAAGAAAGATCTTAAAAATACCTAAAATCGAGTGTTATCGTTTTATGGGGGATACAACAAACCATAGATCTATCAATATAAAAAATTCTACCTAAACACTTTTGGGTGAAATTTTGACAGCCTTCGTCATTCCGATCGGAAACTATAGCGATTTTCGCAGATGGACGGACAGAAGTTCAAACGGAGAAGATCAATAATGTTTATAATATGTGGGTCTTAATTGTTTATTTCGAGGAATTACAAATGGAATGACAAACTTAATATACCCTCCATTGTATGATGAAGCGTATAAAAATGTTTTTAGGTCGGCCGGTCGAAACTTGTTAAAAGCCCCACTATTCGGAATGTTACACTTACTACGATATGTCTGTTATTATGGATTTGGAATACCCAATTCAAAAAGAAAGTCCTAAAGTCGGGCGGGGCCGATTTTATGATACCCTACACCACTTTGCTAATTTAGTTGAGTTCCACTTAATAATTAAAAGTTTTAAGGGAGAATTCAATCATACACGCTATGATTATAATTATAATTTAAAATTCAAAGGACTAAATATGCCAAAGCATTTGTATCTTTTAAATTCGGACTTGTTTTGCCATTTGGTGCAAAATTAATTTGAAATCTGATAAAGATATATATGGGAACTATATCCAAATCTGAACCGATCTCGATAAAATTTGGCAAAGATATTTTTGAGCTGTATTTGGTATATTTCCCTGAATATCGTTGTTACGGAGTGCATATTACGGCTGTAGGTAACAAATACAACAAATCGGATGAACAATATATATGGGAGCTATAGCTATATCTGAACCGTTTTTCACCAAATTTGACATACTAGCTTCTAGACTCAATTCGGTCGTAAGTGCCAAATTTCATCCCATTTGGGCAAATATTAGACGTTTGGTGCACAATAAAAGATAAATCGGACGAAGTTATATATGTGAGCTATATCCAAATCTGAACCGATCTCGATAAAATTTAGCAAAGGTATTTCTGAGCTGCATTTGATATATTTCCCCAAATATTGTTGTTACAGAGTGCATATTACGGCTGCGGAGGACAAAAATAACAAATCGGATGAACAATATATATGGGAACTATAGCTATATCTGATCCGATTTCGATCAAATTTGGCATTCTTATTTTCAGGCCTAATTTGTATGTGCAAAATTTCATACTATTCGGGCTGATATTACACGTTTGGTGCACAATAAAAGGCAAATCGGACGAAGATATATATGGGAGCTATATCTAAATTTTGACCGATTATCTCCAATTTCAATAGAGTTCGTCTTTGGGCCAAACAAATGTTGTTTGCAAAGTTTCATCTCAATCGGATAATAAATGCGACCTGCATTTTGTTCACAAGAATACATGGACAGACGGACGGACTGACATGCATAAATCAACTCAGAAAGTGATTCTATGCAGATCATCAAAAGGAACTATGGGTCTATCTCGTTTCCTTTTGCCTGTTACAAACAAATGCACAAAGACATAATACCCTTACCACCTTGTGGTGTAGGGTATAAAAAGTAAAAGAATGCTGCTAAAATCATATCAATATCTATTTCGAACTCTCTGGGACCGATTGCGAACTCTTGATACAAATTTTGTAGAAATACCATTGATATAGGGAAGTATCGGTTATATAGAGGTCTTTGTCTTTGCTTAAATGATGATTTTTGCCCCCTGGAAAAGCACCGTTTCCTTTGTTCCGTTCCGTTTTTTAACTAATTAGCAAATAAGTTAATTTATAATCGTTTAGTCATTTAATATTTTAGTATCACTTGATTGAATCATTTATTCGCATGTTTTGTGTTACTTTGTCGTTTATTTTTAGAAATATAATTTTTTAATACTTTTCTACACCTTAAAATAATTATCTAATTATATCATAATATTACGCTAAAACTCAAAGTCACCATTTGTCCATTGTTTACATATTGGTGTTAGCATCCCGACACATTAATATAATAAAACGTTTATAAATAAGCATGCAAATATGTCTGGACGTAATATATTTGTGTCGTAATAATCACACAGTTGTGTGACGTTTCAACGCAGGAGTGATACGAAAAACACGACTGATGCATTTTTGCTCATTAAATGGAAATACGTAATTATTCTCGCAACTTGACAGAACTACAATGACTGACCCGTTGGTTACTATATGGACAAGTGTTGCAATCAAGAGCACGTCAATCTGCCTGAATCATTTGTAATCCAGTGCCAGTCAAGTTGTAAGACAGGTCTTTGAACTGCATTATTTTGCGTTTCACACTATTGTGAACGAGTGAATTTCTTTGTTTTTATGATTTTTATATTTACATACGTGTCGCTGCATTTGGATACCGGTTAATTAAAAAAAAATCCGGTTGGGTTTATTATCAAAAGGTTGGCACACTAAGTAAAAACTTTGTTGAATTTCCGGGACTTGTAGTTTAAAGCAAGGGCTCGAAGTCAGCCATCGACACCTATTTATTTGTCTTTTGGTATTTTTTTTACATATCTTTGTCTGTCTGCTTATAACCAATTATGACGATTCATAAGTAGCTTGAGATCATGACAGGGCATACTAATGTCAAATAATAAGGGAAAACGACGAATGTTATAAACATTTTAGAAATCGCAACGACAGTCAATGGGTTTTAGGGCAGGGAAATCGAATTATCCATACATACGCATTATGCTTAGTTCTCCCTAACACTTTTATGCCCTCCACCAAAATACATAGTATGCATTGTATGGAGGGTATATTAAGTTTGTCATTCCGTTTGTAACTCATCGAAATAATAATTTTAGACCCAATAAAGTACATATATTCTTATCAGCTTAGAATCCTAAGACTATTTAGCCCTGTTCGTCCGTTCGTCTGTCCGCCTGTTGTAATCACGCTACAGTCGAAACAAATTATGATTTTAAGAAACATTTTGCACAGATCTGACTTTGACTTTGATGATTTTAGCCACATTTTTCAATGAAATGGTCTGAAATTCTACACAAGGAATTTTTTACTTAAGTAATTTACCCTCTGGAAGAGAATTGTCTATGCAGGAACACGATATCGTATAGCCCCTATATAACGGTACCTCCCGATATTCGGTATTTTGACGATTTAAGCCACATTTTTTATATAATTCTGCGAAATTCTATACAAGTAGTTATTTGTGAGTACTTTACCCTCTGAAAGAGAGTTGTCTATATAGGACCACGATTTCAGCAACATGTTTTGAATGGAATTGTCTTAAAATCCACACAAGGGGTCCCTTCTGAGTACATTACCCCCAGAAGAGAATTGTCTAAATAAGTCCAAGTTTTAGTATAGCGCCCATATAACGCTACCCCCATGATTTTTGCGACATTATTGATCGGAATTGTTTCAAATTTCGTATATATAGTTCGAACCCGTTGCTACAGCCTATGACATAAATTACTAAGTCATCGTATAGCCCCTCATATAACGGTTTTCATTTGAGCGGTATTTTCCGACTTTTTTTTTGATGATCTTTATAGAATTACTTTCTGAGTCGATTTATGCATGTCCGTCCCTTTATCTGTCTGTCTATGTCTTTTTGTAATCAAAGTGCAGGTCGCATTCATTGTCGGACTGAGATAAAATTTTCCACAACTCATTTGTTTGGCCCAGAACGAATTCTATTAAACTTAGTGATAATCGGATCAGATTTGGATATAGCTCCATATATAGTGTCGTCTGATTTCATAATTACTGTGCACCAAATGCGTAATATCAGTCCGAATTAAATGAAATTAGCACACTCGGCCAGGGATCAGTCCAAAAGTATGTCTGGCAATTTTTGTGATTATCGGTTTACATGTAGCTTCCATATATATTTTCGTCCAATTTAATTGTGCGCAATATGTATAGTATTTCTCCAAATAGGATAGATTTCGGCACATCCGATCGAATTTAGCTCAGAAGTAAGCACTTCGAATTCTCCATATATATGTTTCACCTGATTTGGGGTTAACGTCCCTCACATTTGTAACATGCTCTTCACTACAATGCACAGTGGTCGAGGTCGTATGGAAACAGCGGTCAAAAATACTTTCAGTGCAGATATCAATATGATTCTTTGGTTATGGTACATTGATGGGATAAAAATTAAAAATGTGACAAAATGGATATGGTCGATGCATGTTTTGGCATGGTCCCCTTATAACGTACCTCCCGAATAAGGGTTATTTGCCTAATATTTGTCACTAGATTGTTCTGTTATTTGACATTTTACGTTCTAAAGAGCTAAAAAATAGTCTTTTTGAAAATTATTTGGAACGGTCCGTCTTCAGGTAGAGTCCCTCTGTAAAGGTACCTTCAAGAATAGAAGTATTTTTTAAACAAATCCCGGGTTGCCCATATTAAACGGACCTTTGGGACCATTCCAATCGACGAGGCTTGTCCGCAGGCAAGGTTCTTTGCGTCAATTGAATTTTGTACGGGAACAAATGCAAATCAATGCGAATAATCCGTTGTAAAGTGGACCGAGCCATGCCCAACTGCTGTGAAAGGCGTTCTTTGGGACCTCTCAACACTGGCTCGTACGGCAGCGATATTCTCGGCCGATCGCCTTGGTCGACTTTTATATTGCCTCTTCGGATTAGAAAGAGCCTTACCAGTCGAAAATTTTTCGTATAAACGCTTAATGGTGTTCTTAGAAGGCGCACTTCTCACATTTTTTAATGTTTTAAAAGCACGTTGAGTTTTCACAATTGACTTCTTGTAAATTCCAACTATTTCAGAGCGCTCGCGTGTCGTGTATTGGTTCATGGTAAAAATCTGCTTGGACTGACGCTTCAAACGCGGTATGTCATTAAGCGATGTGACATCTCTGTCAAAAATTATGGCGTTGCCAGATGGGTCCGTCGAATATGGGCAACCCTGTATTAAAATTTTATTAGCTGTGGGTGAAAGATAGTGCCATGGATATCTATTTGTTAACTCTTTAGCCGTTTTCAGTGCAAAGGCCTTAAATTTTTGGACATTAATATTATACCCAGAAGACAATGCAGGCAACATTATTGAACACCCCTCAATTCTATCCTTATCAATCCCAAACAACAAAAACATATTCTATGTCACTAGCACCATAGAACTGACAAAATTGGAGCGAAGTCACTTCAGTATATTGGGCATAACATACAAATCTGACAAAATCTGAAAGTTAAATTAGCACTTCTTAAATCTTAGGACCATTACTAATGGCGTGAAAAAAATCACATTGGAGGATTCAGGGGGGAAAACAATTAAAACTTTAACTGAAATCCAATTTTATTTTCAAAATTAATCTCAAAGGCAACTCAGAACACTCACATCGTCTATATTATACACAACTACTAAACACACAAATTACTGCACTAAAATAAGTCAATACCTTGCTTTTCAATAATTATACTAAGATTTGTCATTTTAAAATGTATTTAATATTGTAATACAGATCTATTTTTACTCCACTTTTTCACTGATCCCACTGAAAAAAGCACCTAACTACATTCTCTCTTTTTTGATGCTATTTTCGAAGTGTCCCGTTGCAATGAAGCCAAGATTATTATGTTTTCTAAAAAGTTTAACCTCTTAAGAGTTCATATGTACACATTTGATAATAAATATCTGATTTTCATTTTTTGAATTTTGGCCAATGGCAGCGACCACTGTGCAATGGTATTTTGAACCAGATATCAGATACACCCCACAAATAACTAGCCAAATTTGATCAAGATCGGTTCAGATTTGGATATATATTCAGATTCATATATATTTTTATCCAATTTAATACTTATTGTGCATCAAATGGTAAATATCAGCCTTAATGGAGTGGATTTTGGCACATACGGCACATTAGATTTTGGAATTTTGCCTAGAAGTAATTTCTTCAAATTTGGTGAAAATCGGTTAAGATATAGCTATAGGTCACATATGTGCATATATTTTATACGATTTGGCGTTAAAGTACCTTACTGCTGTAAAGCTATAATACGCATTTCAAAAAGGTTCACTGTTGATATCATCTAGTTCACATAAATTCCGAATTAAACGCTTTTTTGTTACGGGTAGCTATACTTAATATGCATAGTGATGTAGGTTATCATATCGGCCACGCCCAACTTTTGACCTTTCTTTACTCGTTTAAATTATAAAAATACAAAACTTTTCTATTCCCCCCAACTTTTTAAAAACACAACTGCTAGATATTTTGCCTGGTAGGATATCAGTTTGTAGCCAGCACTCAGGGGGAAATTCTCTACAATAAATTATATTATCTGCTAGTAACTCAATGGAAAATTTCTTAAATAAAAGTAAAACTACATTTATTAAATATACAATGCTTGGCGCCGCGTAGCAAATGTTTCTATAAAGTTATATTATTTGAACAACCAGAAAATATATATCATGTGCTTGTATCTAAATGGCTTGTAAATACAAAAAATATTTTTAGAAAAAATAAGGCATGACAATACAGTCATCTAAAAATAGAAAACTTGTTAAATGTTAAACCAAGTTCACCCCACCAACACTTTAGATAAGATTAACTTTATTTTACTGAAATTCTAAAAAAGTTAATTTTCTCCTTAAATAATATATTTTTGCGAAGCTACTGTCAACCATAATTAGGGTCTTATTTAATATACAATGGTATTATCTCATGTTCGGTATAAGTTGCGACACTGTGCGACAATGTCTTAGATAATTATTTAACACATTTATTATTGGCAATTGTTCTATAAAGTAAATATGGCCGACAAAACAGCTGGAGTAATAAATTTCCAAATAAAAATATTTAACTTTGTCATTAAGTATAATTTAATTATATAATAATGGAATTAGCGGATTTGACACCTTGAAATTGAGAACATAAATAAATATCTATGTGTATGTATGTTAACGCACATAATTAACACATATTTTTCGCAATTATCACCATTTTTTCTGCTTTCGTTTTAAATGTACGACATTTGTTAAATCAGTTCTTTTCTCTCTTCGACTCTTGTAGGACATACAAAACTGGTGGTGATAACTGAAAGACAACAAACATGAACAGAAATATCGAGACCCCCATTTGTGACTTGGGTTTTTCTGACAAGGTAAATATGAAACGACATTTTTCAACATCCATTCAATTTAAAAACATTTTAAAATAATTATTTAAAAAAAACTTAACAGCATTCATTAAGTGCTTCTGTTTATCAAGTTGATGAGGTAAATAAAATTTCGTCAAAGACCACCTTAACTAACAAGTGTTGTATGTAATTTCAAGAAAAAAAAAACGACTCCTTAAGTGTTGGTAGCTACCACTCGAGTGTTAGGAAAGTATTTGTTGTGAGCTTTGTGAGAAAATAATTTTTTAAATAGACAATCTAAAAATATATATTAATTGTGTCACTTGAATTTCATAAACGAAATATTCGTAGGTGTATTAAAAGGTATACCGAAATGAGCCACTAAAGCTTTGAATAAATTTTGATTAAATAATTTAACAGGAACAATTAATACTCTGACACTCAATTTGGAACTATCAAATTTTGAATTTGAAGTTCTACTTGCAAACAGTTATGTATATATACCCTACAACACTATGAGTTGGGGGTATTATAAGTTTGATTGGGCCAAAAATTATGTAACACCTCGCAATATTGGTTTCCCACATAGGAAAGTATATATAGATCTTTCTATCTCGCTGAGCTGAGTCGATCTTGCTATCCGATCCGTCCGTCCGTCTGTCCATGTTAATTTGTAATCACTATACAGGTCGCAATTATGGCCCGATCTTCAAGAAATTTAGAATGGAGGTGAGGCTAAACCCAGAATAGAAGCCTATTGCTTCTGGAGATGATGGCATAATATTTAGGGGTTGAAATGGACCAAGAAGTTAGCACGGGGCTAGAGCTTAGGGCTGGGCAGAAGCCTTCAAATTTTGATGGCCATTGGGAAATATTTAGTGGATGAAATAGACCATAACATCTGTGTTAAATTAAAGTCACATTTTCCATCAAACCGCGAATATTTTTAATCCAGCTAAATCACAAACAGACGAAAAGATCAATTTTGACGTAGATGTCGATAGTAAAAATAGATATAGAGTGATATATCTCAAGAATGAATGCTTATATCTCAAGAAAGGCTGGACCGATTTTGTCAATTCAGAATGCCCTGTAGTAGATTTTTCAGATTCTGGAAAGACCAAAAATGGATCGTACGAGTATACGGATATCTCATCGATAGCATTCGATAGTACGTCAATAGTTCTTCGATGGCATGTGGATTGCTCATGGACACCAAACAAAAAACGACCAATGAAACCTTCACACGCAGCCCGAATGTTGCTCTGCGGTATTTTGGTCCATTCCCGGCGAAGCGCTTGCTTGAGGTGATCGACACTTTGATATTTGTTTATTGCCAAACTCGCTTTCCAAAATACTATAGACACAATAGTCCAACGGATTGGCATCCGGAGATTTTAGTGGTCATTGTGCGCTGGAAATGAGCGAGGAACCTCATTTTGTAACCATTCTTGAGTGCGATGGTGATGAGTCCTGTTGGAATGTCCACGGTCTGCGGTCAAAATGAGGCTTTAATACACTCTCCAGAATATTTTCGCGTTAATATTCGGCATTTGTTCTGATGCCACGGTCGGACTGATTGAACCAGCATTAGTTATGTTCGAAATACATTCATGTATTTCGACGTGCAAAACCTATTAAACTCCTGAGGATAGACTTTCCATGACGAAATTGCGATCAGCGGCTTATCGATGTAAAATAAGTTATTAATGAAAAGATATTATACAATCAGTTCAAAAGCTGTTTATATGGAGAATAAACTAGGAACATTTGCTGTTCTTATTAGATCTTACAAAGCTTAAAAACTAATGGGGCAGTTGTAAGAACATAATATCACTATGTTTAAAACAAATACATGTTGCTTCAACATCTCGAAGCTGTCAATATGTCTTACATAATCAGAAAATATGTATATCTATTTGGATTATGTCAAAGTATTCTAATCTTCAAACTAAATCCTAGTTCTCATGATGGCCAATGACGTAAAGATTACCATCGAAAAGAGTTTGACGATACAAGTGCTCTCTAAATTTGACATGGTGAATTTCCACATGTGTCATGATAAATTGGGTATCAGACTGTAAATAGGGTATTTAGTTTTGAGATTAACAAGAATTAGCTTCTTTTTTGCCAGCTATTATCAATGTACTTTCAAGTATTTGTGCTATAAATAATAATCAAGTCTTTTTAATAACAATTAACACCTTTTAGTGAACTGATTTAATTGCTGAAAGATAAGATTCGTTCTATTTTTGTTTTTATTTTTTTGAATCTCCTCCTCATTGTTTCTAAAACAGCCATGCATCGTTAAATTATCAATTTTTCTTTGAATTTTAATTTCAAATAATTTTGTATTTGAAAGTTTGTATTTCACTGTCGTGTTGTTATTTAATCAACTTTAATATTAAACAAACAAACAAAAAATACATGCACGTGATAATAAAAAATGCAAATGACTGTTCATGTGATCTCCTAATATGGATGTTGAATATTTATTTTATTTACCCTGTCAAATTTGACATAGAATTTATTCAATCGGACCTGTTTTTGTTTCTGTTTTGTGTTTTTTTTTTGTTTGTTTGATGTGACCATATTTAGAAATAAAAATACGTTGCCATTCGTTAAGAGCCAATAATTGGCATTTCATCCATATAAGCCTTTAACAATAGAATTAATAACTTGAAAGTATTAATGGCCATTGCATAAAAGGAGAGAGGATTTCTGCCTAAGTAGTTGTAGAGGGTGTTATAATAGTGAAAGTTTTGACAATTTACCATTCTCGATGAATTGAGCAATAAAGTGCTTGGAAACTTAGACACGGTTCTTTTAATGATTATCCAAAAATGGATATTTTTAATATCAATATCTATCCATTTCTTTAAGATTTCCTAAGCTAAATTAACATTTGCTCTTGTTTCAAAATATGTCCATCTCATCTCAAAGCATCTCGCCTCCAGCATTTAAATGAGAATAAATCTTTTGTGTCTCGTGCCGTCGCCCATAACAGCCGATGGTCGCTCTCCGCTCGTATTAATCGGGCGTGGCATCAGAATAAATGTCGAATATTATCGCGAAAATATTCTGGAGGGTGTATTAAACCCTTGGGCACGCAAACATTTTAGCCGCAGACCTTGGACATTCCAACAGGACTCAGCACCATCGCATTCAAGAATGGTTACAAAATGAGGTTCCTCGCTCATTTCTAGCGCACAATGGCCACCAATATCTCCAGATACAAATTCGTTGTACTATTGTGTCTGGAGTATTTTGGAAAGCAAGGTTGGCACTAAAAAATACCAAAGTGTTGATTACCTCAAGCAAGCGCTTCGCCTGGAGTGAACCAAAATACCGCAGAGCAACATTGGACATAATTCGAGCCAAAGGTGACCAATTCGAACAAATCGGAACTTATTCTAAAATCGGATGCTTTGAAATGTTTTGCTTTTATTCAATTACATTTAAAAAAATGTAAAAATATGGGTGTTTGACTTTGTTGCAGTTTTTTATCTCACCCTGTATGTAGGCTTTATGAAGACGTGGACCTGCATATACAACTTTCTGGCGTAGGTTCTAGTACTTATTATGAGCTTCAAATCTTAAATACGAAATTTGAAACAATTCCGGTCAAAATGTGGCTAAAATTGTCAAAATACCGGCTTTACGATATCGATAATACTCTTCAGGGCTTAAGTACTTAGAAGGAACTCCTTGTGTGCATTTTCAGGCAATTCAATTGAAAAATTGGCTACAATCATCAAAATACTTAAAATCGGGTGGTATTGAATATCGTGGGGGGGGGGGGGTGTACAGTTATATGGGGGCCATGCGATATCGTTGGCCGATATAGTTCATGACCTGCCTGCACACAAAATGCAGATCTGTGCAAAATGTTAGCTTTCTATCTTTATTCGTTTTGACTCTATCGTGATTACAACAGACGAAGGGACGGACGGACGGACGGGGTTAAATAGCCATAGAATTTAACGCTGATCAAGAATATATACACTTTGTTAGGTCTAAAATTATTATTTCGATAAGTTACAAACGTAATGACAAAATTAATATACCCCCATACTATATATGGTGTAGGGTATAAACATTTTACTTCTTTAAGTACTAAAATGTATATGTTACAAGGGCTTTACTCATTCAAAATTTCGACACATTGACGTCCGTACTATCCTATCTTCATACCAGACCTAAAGTTGGTAGAAATATTCGGATATCCGAATCATGAAGACAATCAAATTCTTGGTGGAACGATATTTCCCATGTCCGAATTCAAAGTAATATTCCAAAGTTCCAAATTTGGTACCAGTCAGGCAGACGGACGGACACCGTATTCATATAACTAAAACATTTTTTAGAACATCGGCCCACATAACGGTAGCTTCCCAAATATGAGGATTCAAACAACTTTTTTCAAGAAATGGACTAATACCCAGCATTTTAACAGGATTTTCTTTTAGAATCAAACTTCAAACTTATATTAAAAATTTACCCAATTTTACTTAGGAGCGACAATATAAAATAGAAAATAATCAATTATTTACTAACAACATTCGTCATATCCATTTTCGTCAGTTTCAATTTTTGAAAACAAAATATCAATTACGTACATACAGACACAAACATTTTTCCATTATACAGATATCAACTATCAATGTGTAATCTTCGCACTAAATCTTAAAGTCGAACATTAATAATGGTACCAAATATTAGATAATTTTCTACGGACACTACGTCGACAGTAATACTTCAAAATATATTTATTAAATAGATTATTGAGGGGTGAAATACGAAAGCACACCTATTGAAGAGTTTCTATCATTCAATCTATTTATATCAGTCCAATGTGTGCGCACGTGATAACTATGGAATTTTCGTATTTCAAAGAACCCACTGGCCTATCCGTGGAATAGTTCAATTGAAATTTTGTCCGTTTGTAATCAAAACATGACACAAACCCATTAGCCGATCTGTGTTAATTAATTTATGGTTAATTGTTAATTGTGAAATGGATGATGAGGTGTGCGAACTGGATCGAAACTAGATTTTTTTTTGCTGAATTGCTTTTAGCAGATAATGTTGTCATAAACCAATAAATACAGAATTTCTTTTAAGTGATTTCAATTGTGATTTAATGTTATAGAGAGCCAGTGAGAGCGAGAGAGAGAGAGAGAGAGAGAATTTATTTATGCTCTAGGAAATTTTTGTTACTCATCATCTAAGGTCGAGTGGAGAAAAACTGAGATATGTGAAAATCCAAAAGGAATATTTTCTAGCCCAAACTTGCTAATTACAGTAATTTACTCATAACTGAAGACATTCGCATTGGGTTTGGACATTTTGAAAAATAAATACCTTATTTCGTACAACGATAATTGCTTTTAACAACACTATCCCCATTCTTAGAAGTGGAAACATTATCGGAAATTGAAGCGATGAAATTTTCCATTTGAATTATGTGTAGAGTAGATGAAATGAAATCATTATCTTAGGAACAAGACAAAAACGAGTGCACATACCCCTTAATCTGAGTTGGTTAAAGATTTATATGTATAAAAAATTTTGGAAGAACTCCAAATTTTATTTTTTTTTAATAAATGGGAAAAGTAATAAAATTTTCTTAAAACCCTACACAACATTGTGAAGCAAATTAAAATCTGAAAATTGAGGCTTCAATTCAAACGGAAATCAACCTTTTATGAACCTTGCTTGAGTTCACCAACCCATTATAAACGTGATTTTTAATAGTTCCTTTGAAAAAATGTAGAAATTGCTATAAAAATACCATTGTATGGTCGCTATGCATTATACGTAAAAATGTCCATCCGGATAAACTCATCAAAAGAAAAAATATTCTACATTTATCAAATTTCATTATGAGTCTCAACAAGGCCCACATAAGATCGGCCAGGATGAATACTTTTGACAACGATATGACAATGAATTTAATAGTTTTTGCACTATTGTGATTGGACTCCGATTGAATTTGAAATCACTATATGCCTTTTAACGGCAAACTCAATTGACAGATGGGCTTACTGGTCGACCTTATGTAGGCCATGAGTCTCATAAAAAATATATCATAAATTATGGTAAATTTTATATTTAAAACCCAGAGCAATTTATTTTTGAGTTTTATTTTTTATTTTTATGTTTATAATTTATGTATTTGTTTCTCCTTCGAGACGAGCTGAAATTTGCAGTGAAAAGGAAAATCAGACACTCACCACTATACGATGCGTTTCGACGTTGGTTAAGCGGCTCATCAGACATACTTGATATCAATATAAGAGGCTGAGACAAGATACAAGTAATATTTCTAGTAGCCATACAAATAGTTATTCCTAAATATTTAAGCCATTCGGGTTTATTCAAAAACAGGGGATTTGGAAACCACATAAATTGAGGACAATTTATGAACCAAACTTTTGGGTGGCCTAAATTCTGCCTGATCGTCTTAAAAAGTCAAAACATTGAATTGTCATTCAGTTTATAATGTTCGTGTATATAATCAAGATGAACATACAATTCTAAGTCGATTCCGCCTGTCTGTTGTAATCGCGATTTTTTTGCATTTTTTGACGTCTCATTTTTTGACGTAGAGCTTTGAAATTTGGCACAATATTTTATATTATGTCTAGGATGTTGGTATCAAAAATGAGATATATCGGTCCACGTTTTCGTATAGCCCCCATCACGGTACCTCCCGATATTTAGTATTTTCATGACTTTAGTCACATACTTCCACTGAACTGTTTTAAATTTGGTATTGGGAATTTGTAACGAGTTCTACCTCTGGTAACTGAACATAGTTTGTGCAGGTCCACGTTTTACTATAGCACCAAAATAATTGTACTTTGACGTTTAAGCCACACTTTCTAACGAAATTATCTGGTGTTTGTAGTTCGTAAAAAGTTTCAGATCCAGTGGTAGAACCTCATATGTATATGTCCAATATAGGTATAGGTTTTCCTATAGCCCCCACATAACCATACATTTTCTTCTCTTTATCTAATGGTGGGGTGTACTGAAAGCTCGGCCCGGCCGAACTTAATTTTATTTTACCTTTTTTATCGTATTGATACTAGTTTCCCCCAAGCGAAAAAGTTTGAAGTACGCTGCCGGTGTCAAGGAAATGTTCAGGATTACAGACCATTAGAATAGAGCAATTTTCCATTATTACAACTACTGACCGCAAGAAAGTTAAGAAACTATTTTGAAAACAGTGGATGGGATATTTTGACTCACCCGGTTTATAGTTCAGCCCTTGTCCCTTACGCATACTTGAACGATTCAGAATGTCCTCCATGAAAGGCAATTCATTTTGGAAAATAATATCAGCAACTGTTGATTCATTGATTGATCACGGTTCATTTATTTTTCCACCCTAAAATCCAAGAAATTATTTTGGCAGGGAATATTTTCAATAATATATTAATTTATTTTATTTGACATTTAAAAGTTGTTCTCATAATAAGTGTGTCTGCAAAAAGCCTGTCCGACGTACTGTAAAATAAATACACACCTTCTTCACTATGGTAAAATCTTTCGTACGGCCGTATTAGGCAAATATGTAAATTTTTATATAGTAGACCACGCATATAAGCACATTCTATATCAAACAAGTAAAAAAGCTGTAAGTTCGGCCGGGCCGATCTTTGAATACCCTCCACCATTTGGAACGAATTTGGCAATTTTCAAAACTTGAACTTTGATACAAATTCTGTTAAAATCATAAGAAGACCGAAGGAAGCCGTTATATTAGGGTCTATACGACGACATGGACTTGCATAGGTAACTTTTGTCATAAGCCATTGGAATATTCAAATTCGATACTTGAAAAAAATCGGTGAATAATGCAGCTAAAATCATCAAAATACTGAATATCAGGAGGTACCGTTATATGTGTGCTATAGGAAGACGTGTAACTGCACAGACAATTGTCTGTAATAGATTGTAGTATCTATTACGAACTTCAAATACGAAATTTGAAACTATTTCAGTGAATAATGTCGCTAAAATCATCAAAATACAAAATATCAGGAGGTATTGGGGCTATACAAAGACGTGGACCTGCACAGACGATTTTCTGTCATAGGCTGTAGTATCCATTACGAACTTCAAACACCAAATTTGAAAAACTTCCGGTGAATAATGTCGCTAAAATCGTCAAAATAACGAATATCGGGAGGTACCGTTATATGGGGCTATACAAAGACGTGGACCTGCACAGACGATTTTCTGTCACAGGCTGTAGTATCCATTACGAACTTCAAACACCAAATTTGAAACACTTCCGGTGAATAATGTCGCTAAAATCATCAAAATAACGAATATCAGGAGGTACGGTATTATGGGGGCTATACAAAGACGTGGACCTGCACAGACGATTTTTGTCATAGGCTGTAGTATCCATTACGAACTTCAAACATCAAATTTGAAAAACTTTCGGTGAATAATGTCACAAAAATCATCAAAATAACGAATATCGGGAGGTACCATTATATGGGGGCTATACAAAGACGTGGACCAACATGACCCATTTTCAATACCAAATACACATTTGAGTAAAATTTTATCAACCTACTTCATTTCATTCAAGACATTCTACTTGGATGAGCAACTTTTTTTACTTATTTTAAAAATTATTAACTTCATTATTATTTTTAATATCTTTGTGTTTATTTGCAGCAAGAGGCTGTGCAACCCGAAGCTCTGAAATTAGCCAGTCGCACTCGTAGGCGTTCATCTGCAGCTTCAACTTGCTCTTTTAGCTCTGGTAAAATTAATTCGTTTATTTATCTTATATTAATAATAATAAATATTTCCCCTTTTCTTATGTGTTTCACTACAGCTTGCTTCACTGCCAGTTCGGATGAAGATACCGTAATTTCGCCACGCGAAAAGAAACAACGTAATACCAAAGGATTTACCGATTTTTGTGTTAAGAATGTCCTTAGTCAACATGGCTTTGGCCGTCGGGAAATTGAAATTGCCGAACAAGAAATGCCTGGCATTATGACTTTGAGGAAGAGAGCGCGCGAAGATAAACCACTAAGAAATGCCAATATTGTGTGCTGCACTCACATCAACGCTCAGACGGCGGTGATGGTGGAGGGTCTCATTGAGCTGGGAGCCTCAGTGCGTTGGGCTTCTTGTAATATTTATTCAACACAGGTATGGAAGGGAAATATATTTTTTTAAAATTTACAAACTAAAATATATTTTTCGTAGAACGCTGTTGCCGCTGCCTTGGCCGAAGCTGGCATTCCAGTATTTGCTTGGCGTGGAGAAACCGAGGAAGATTTCTGGTGGTGTTTAGACAAGTGTATTAATGCCCCTGGCTGGGCACCCAATATGATTTTGGATGATGGTGGCGATGCCACCCATCTAATGTGGAAAAAGTATCCCGAAATTTTCAAGGGAATCAAGGGTATTGTGGAAGAAAGTTTAACCGGAGTCCATCGTCTCTATCACATGTCCAAGAATGGCAAGCTAACAGTACCTGCTATTAATGTTAATGATTCGGTGACAAAGATGAAATTCGATAACTTTTATTGTGTTCAGGACTCCATATTGGATAGGTAGGAGTTTCTGAAGTCATCTCGATTTTCAAATAAATAACTTGGTTGGGTTCCTTTAAATTGCAGCTTAAAACGTTCAACCGATATTATGTTTGGCGGAAAACAAGTTGTGGTCTGTGGTTATGGCGATGTTGGAAAGGGGTGTGCCAAGAGTCTCAAAGCTCAAGGATGTATTGTTTATGTGACGGAAATTGATCCTATTTGTGCTCTGCAAGCCAGGTAAGTTAAAAAAGGGTTAATAGAATTATGAATATTGAGCTAAGGATTATTGAATGAAGAAATTCAAAAAATATTTTTTGGACATACTTTTTGAAACCTGTCTTGTATTTTAAATTTTATTTCAGCATGGATGGTCATCGTGTAGTCACCCTGAATGAGGTCATTCGCAATGTGGATATAGTTGTGACAGCGACGGGAAATAAGAACATTGTTACTCGCGAACATATGAATCGTATGAAAAATGGATGTATCGTTTGCAACATGGGACATTCAAATTCGGAAATCGATGTGGTAAGTCTAAACTATACTTTAAGATCAATTCTAAAAAAAAAGAAGAGAAGAACCATTGTCTATAATAGAGGAAAAAAAGATTCGTGTATCGTCGTTTCGAAATTTTTGCTTCGGGATATAAAACCTCACATAATACGAGAATATTTTGATATTCAATTTAAACCCACAAGCGAGGTCAAATGTGGCGTTAAATGCCACTTTAAACGTGTTTATAGGAGTTTAAAATACATGTCAAAATTGCTTGCCAACAGTCTCGGAAAATAAAAAGGCTTGAATATTAACGCAAAAGTCAGAAATACAGGGTGGGATAAAAAAACTGCAACAAAACCAAATTCCATAATTTTCACTTTTTTTAAATTTTATTGAAGAGAGCAAAAAATGTCGAAAATAGCATCAAATTTTAAAATAAGTTTAGATTTGTTCGAATTGGTTACCTTTGACACGAATTATGGTCTTCAAACGGCCAATGAAACCGTCAAATGTTGCCCGAATGTTGCTCTGCGGTATTTTGGCCCATTCCCGGCGAAGCGCTTGCTTGATGTGATCGACACTTTGGTATTTTTTAGTGTCAACCTTGCTTTCCAAAATATTCCAGACACAACAGATTGGTATCCGGAGATTTTCGTAGCCATTGTGCGCTGCAAATGGAGCGAGGAACCTCATTTTGTAACCATTCTTGGTTGGCGCGTGCTGAGTGCAATGGTGCTGAGTCCTGTTTGAATGTCCAAGGTCTGCGGCAAAAAAGTTTGCTTGCCCACAGCTTTAATACAGAATATTTTCGTGATAATATTCGGCATTTATTCTGATGCCACGGTCGATTAGTATGAGCGAAGAGCGAACATCGGCTATTATGGGGGCCACACCATCACCATGGCCGTCGCTTGAGTTCTGGTGGCCTACCAAAGTTGCATATTTTCAGCTGACCTCTTCGGCAAGTAAACCAGTCGTTTTGTTTGTTTACAAACTTCATTGGAGAAAACCAAATTCGGCAGTTCACAATTTTCGGCCAAGCGAAGCAACTCTTTAGCTTTTTTGAGTCTATTTTCTTTCTGTCGCAGTGTAAGTTCTTGCACTAATTGGAATTTCAATGGCTTTACCCCGAGCTCATTTTTCAATATTTGCCGAATAGAATTTTGCGATATGTTCAGCTCACGAGCCATTTTTCGGCCACTGCGACGCGGGTTTCGATCAAGTCGCTTCTTTACATTTTGAACTAATTCGGGCTACGCTATCAGTATCACGGTAACGAGCGATGGTACGAGACACAAAAGATTTATTCAAATTTAAATGCTGGAGTACTCTAACGATAGCCACTTGTGGTTTTCCAGCCAAATATAAAGAAATCACACTTTCACGCTTGAATTCCATCACGAATAACTTTTTTTTTCCGGAAAATTCCCACCAAAATGCTTTTGTACGCTTGTAAAAAAATATAATGAGCTGTCACTGAAATAATTTTAACAGCTGTCGGACGAGTGGCTTAGAAATAAATGGTTGCATTTTTTTCATCTCACGCTGCATGTAATACTTACAATCTCATTTAAGGGTTAAATACTTACCTTTACGGAATCTTTGCCGGATCTTCCTATGAAATATCAATCAGGTTGATGTTTGCAGGGGAAACTACTTCCAAAACGCCAATACACGTTCCTTTTATTTTCATAAACTCTTCAATATTCAATGTTTTCTAATAATAATTGTTGGTCCAACTTTGAAAACGCGATGAATTCTTATTCTATTCAACCAATGTTTTTCTTTAAAATATTACAGAATAGTCTACATACTCCCGAACTGACGTGGGAACGTGTGCGCTCCCAAGTTGATCACATTATTTGGCCTGATGGCAGAATGATCATTTTGCTGGCCGAGGGAAGATTGGTAAACATGTCATGCTCAACGATTCCCTCATTTGTTGTATCCATAACAGCTTCCACTCAAGCATTAGCATTGATTGAACTCTACAACGCCATACCAGGACGTTACAAGAACGATGTTTATCTGTTGCCAAAGAAAATGGGTAAGATTATGAGAACATTTATTCATTTCACAAATACAAATAATGAAATATTTTTTTTTTGTGTAGATGAATATGTGGCCAGTTTGCATTTGCCCACATTTGATGCCCATCTAACGGAACTGACCGATGAACAAGCCAAATATTTGGGTCTTAACAAGTCTGGACCATTCAAACCAAATTACTATAGATATTAATTGTAATGAAATCTATTTGTTGTACTTATTACTATTATTTTTATTTTAATTGTTAATGTCTTTATTTTCAATGTATAATTTAGAAAATGTTAAACAGTATTTAAAATATTCAAAGAAGTAAATAAAATATTAAAGCTTTATAAAATTCCATAATAAATTATCTTTTAATTTTTCCGCAGCATTGTACCCGGGAATTGTGCATTTATAATTCTGTCTACCTTAGAAGTATTGGCATAGGAACAATAAATTATATTATTCAACTAAGGTACTATTTCCGGTTATGAATATGGTGGAATGTATAATTCTTAAAGATTTGAGATTGATATAGGTTTATACAGATTAATACATATCACTCATTTACTCAGAGAGTGGCATAACTCAAAAATGCTCAAGGTGTTACGGCTTTTTTACCATCCTTGATATTGCACAGAAATTTAATACAAATGTGCATTTGTTTGTAACATGCAAAAGGAAACGAAATAGAACCATAGTTCCTTTTGCTGATTTTCATATAAAAACACTCTAAGTCGATTTATTCTTGTATTTATACTTGAAAACACATGCATTTTTTGATTGAGGTGGTCCAAGGACGACCCCTATTGAAATTGGCCTAATTTAAAATATAACTCCCATGTACAGGGTGAGATAAAAAAAACTGCAACAGAGTCAAACGCCATAATTTTTACATTTTTTTTTAAATTTATTGAATGAAAGCAAGAAATGTCGAATATAGCATAACATTTTAGAATAAGTTTAGATTTGTTCGAATTGGTCACCTTTGGCACGAATTATGGCCTTTAAACGGCCAATGAAACCGTCACACGATGCCCGAATGTTGCTCTGCAGTATTTTGGCCCATTCCCGGCGAAGCGCTTGCTTGTGGTGATCGACACTTTAATATGGGTGATATATATTACGGTACCTCCTGATATTCGGTATTTTGATTATTTTAGCGACCTTATTTTTCTGAATTGTTTCAAATTTGGTATTTGAATTTCGTAACAGATGCTACAGCCTATGACGGAAAATTGTTTGTGCAAATCCACGTCTTCATATAGCCCCCATATAACGGTACCTCCCGATATTCGTTATTTTGATGATTTTAGCGACATTATTCACCGGAATTGTTTCAATGTGGTATTTGAAGTTCGTAATGGATACTACAGCCTAGGACAGAAAATTGTCTGTGCAAGCCTACCTTTTGGTATATTCCCCATATAGCGGTACCTCCCGATATTCGGTATTTTGATGATTTTATCTACATTATTACCGATTTTTTTAAGTTTCGCATTTGGATATTGTAATGGCTTATAACAAATCCATAAAATTTAGTGAAAATCGATTCGGAATTGGATATGCCCCCTATATAATAGTTCCGTCTGAAACCAAAATATAACTGCTCTAAAGCCAAGTGTTGATAGGTGGTATGATCTACTTCAAACAAATTATTTTGTTACGGGAGCTCTACTAAATATGCACAGTGGTGTGGGGTCGACCGACTTTTGAGTTTTCCTTACTGGTTTTGTAATATAATCTATCAATGTTATTTGATACTAGAGGCCTCCGTCAAATTTGATTCAGATATGGATATACCTCCCATATATTAATTTCCTCAGATTTCAAATTATAACTGAGTTAAAGCCACATAGTTCTTCATCACATGCATTCCCAATATAAACGTTTATATGTTACTGTTAGCTCTACTAAATATGCATTCGTAAATGGACCAGTCCGTTACACCTTTTCGTATAACCCCCATATAACAGTGCCCTCGCCATTTTCGGTATTTTGACGATTTAGATCACATTCTCCAACAGAAATGTCGGTACTTAGAGTTTGTTACGAGTTCTACCTCCTGCAGCATAACATTGTTTTTATAGTTCGTCATAAAACGATATTTGGTATTTAAGGAATTTAAACCAAGTTTTTATACGGAATTGTTTATAATTAGGTCCATATTGTGGCAAAACATTGGTTATATAGGTCCACGATTTCTTGTAGCCCTTTTATAACAGTTCTTTCCGATATTCGGTATTTTGACGATTCTCCTATCAAAAATGGAAATGGACCCTACATTCGTTTTCTTAAGTTGAATTTTTCTCGAAAGCCGCCCATATTATGTCCTTTTAAGAAAGTTCATTTCATACATCGGCCTTACATTTCTCAATGGATTTCTAGTACGGTACATAGATGCCGACAATTAAGCTACCCGTTTTCCACAATTTTACAGTAATATCCAAAAGATTAGGGTGCAAATAGAACCAACGAACCATCTCTGAACCATATCTGTACAGCCGTTACAAAATAAAATCCGTTAAAAATTCTGTTAAAATCCTGAAAATAACGATTGTAGCCGTTATATTAGGGTCTATACGACGACGTGGATCTGCATAGGCAACTTTTCTGAAAAATAAAATCGGTGAATAATGTAGCGAACTTCAAATACCAAATTTAAAACAATTCCGCTGAATAATGTCCCTAAAATCATCAAAAATACCGAATATCGAGAGGTACCGTTATATGCGGGCTATACGACCTGCACAAACAATTTTCTGTCATAGGCTTCAGTATACATTACGGACTTCAAATACCAAATTTAAAGCAATTCCGGTGAATAATGTCGCTAAAATCATCAAAATACTGAATATCGGGAGTTACCGTTATATGGGGGCTATACGAAGACAATTTCCTGCACAGACAATTTTCTGCCTTGGACTGTGGTATCCATTACGAACTTCTAATACCAAATTTGAAGCAATTCCGGTGAATAATGTCGCTAAAATCATCAAAGTACCGAATATCGGGAGGTACCGTTATGTGGGGCCTATACGAAGGCGTGGACCTGAACGGAAAATTTTCTGTCTTAGGCTATAGTATCCATTACGAACTTCAAATACCAAATTTGAAACAATTCTGGTGAATAATTTCGCTTAAATCATCAAAATACCGAATATCGGGAGGTACCGTTATATGTGGGCCATACCAAAAAGTGGTCCTACATGGCTCATTTTCAATACCTAAAGTCCTGTATAAATTTGAGTAAAATTTTTATCAGCCCACTTCATTTCGTTGGGAAGCTAGAGTGATTTCCACAGACGGATTTACATGACTTAATCGAAGTAGAATTTTATGCTGATCAAGAATATATACACTTTGTGGGGTCTAAAATATATATTTCGAGATGTTACAAACGGTATGACAAACTTAATATACCGTACCTCCATACTATGGTGTATGGTATAAAAAAAAACATTTGAAAATCTTTCAATAGCCTCCACTCTGGGTTTAATGCTCGAATTTATTCCAATTTAAACTAGAAATACTATTAAGGTCGCCTAAAGTGGGCGGAACCATTGTACAGAATTTTATAACAATTCGTTAAAAAATGTGCCTTAAATCGACTTAAAATTTGAAACTTATCATCATATATACTTTATGGGGTCTCCAACGAATATTTTGAAGTGTTAGAAATGGAATGACAAACTTAATATTTCCTTCTATCCATCGTGGAAGGTATAAAAATGCAGTAGCGTTTGGTTGACGTTCGGCGTGCATACGTTGACCAACTTCACAAGTATTTGAAATTTCAGTTACTTTGGGTTGAAGATGTTGCCAGGGCCGTTAAAACACTCCTCAAACGTTCCCACTGGCATTTTCAGATTATAGTGAAGCACATTTGAATCCAGATGAGGGATGGTAGTGAAAAATCTATTATTGTTACTTGTTTTTGAATGTTCTAGTTAAAATCTTTAGAAGAAAATTCATTAACTCCAGAAAAGTAAATTATTGTGTCACCTTGTTGTTCACTTAAACTTTGTCAATCTGTTGTTGAGTGGTTTGCAACCTCGCTAAGAAAAATCAAATGTAAATTATCAACCGAATACGATGTATAGATGGCGCCGTACAAAGTAAATACAAAAGCATTTTGGTGAAATTTTCCAGAAAAAAAGTTATTCGTTATGGAATTCCAGCGAGATAGAGTGTTTTCTTTATATTTGGCTGGAAAACCACAAGTGGCTATCGTTAGAGCACTCCAGAATTTAAATGTGAATAAATCTTTTTTGTCTCGTACCATCGCTCGTTACCGTGATACTGGTAGCGTAGCCCTACGTCAAGGAAGTGGACAGAAGAAAACAGCAACATCAGCAGAAATGGTAAAGTAAAGAAGCGACTTGGTCGAATCCCGCGTCGCAGTGGCCGAAAAATGGCTCGTGTGCTGAACATATCGCAATATTCCAAATGAGCTCGGGGTACAGCCATTTATTTTCGAAAAAGAGCAAGACCTTACACCGCAACAGAAAGAAAATAGACTCACAAGAGCTAAGGAGTTGCTTCGGTAGGCCAAAAGTGGTGAACTGCCGAATTTGGTTTTCTGCGATGAGAAAACTTTCGTTGTCCAGCAGTTTGTAAACAAACAAAATGATCAGGTTTTTACTTGCCAAAGAGGTCAGCTGAAAATGTACACCTTCGGTTGGCCACCAGAACTCAAGCGCCGGCCATGGTGATGGTGTGGGCCGCCATAACTACCGATGGTCGCTCTCCACTCGTAATAATCGTAGGAATATTATCCGGAAAATATTGTGGAGGGTGTATTAAAGCCTTGGGATGCAAACATTTTGGCCGCAGACCTTGGACATTCCAACACGACTTAGCACCATTGCACTCAGCACGCGCCACCCAAGAATTGTTACAAAATGAGGTTCCTCCCTTCATTTCCAGCGCACAATGGCCACCAGAATCTCCCGATACCAATCCGTTGGACTGTTTTGTCTGGAGTATTTTGGAAAGCAAGGTTGGCACTAAAAAATCCCAAAATGTCGATCACCTCAAGCAAGCGCTTTACCGAAATGGGCCAAAATACCGCAGAGCTATATTTTCACACAAGACCTAGGCTGAATCTATATTAAAATTATTTTCTTTAAAATATTGACCTTTTGTAGGGGAGGTGCTAGAGGATTAAAGAAATCTTGGATATCTCCGAATTCGACCAACATTTAAATGAAACACTATTATAATAATATAATAATGATGTGAAGAATTAATTAGATAGGTTTTGGAACATTATTTTCTCAGGTGGCGAAATTAGTTTGATTGTTCTAGGTTTTTGTAAAAGAAGTGAAATCATTTCTTCTGCTATGTGATGGAGAAATCGAGAATATTTTTATTGTTACTTTTATTCAATAATGAGTGCAGTTTTTATATTATTCTGAACTGCATAGAAACCTTAGCAGCTGATATTCATTTTATATGATACTGCAATAAAATGCTTTGCTGACTTTTTGCTAAGGGAAAATAGCTACTGAGTTAAATTCATTTATTTAAACTTCGTGGATGGATCCTCAAATCCCAAATGATTCAGTATCTGTTCCAGCATCGTCACAAATGTGTGTTTCTCTGCCAACTGTCATAAATTCATAAAATTTTATTATACCCGAAAAATTTCACAAGTTTCATCGTTGTGCCATGCATCAACACTGAACCATCATGGGCCATAAATAAATCGGATAAACAAGACAACAGTAATTTTTTATTTTCATTTCGACTAATGCACAACATCGGCTTTGTACGGCAGGAATGGTTTCATACACTTAAAAAAATAGGCTGATTAGAATGAAATAAATCTTATGCATTGTAATCATGTTCACCATTCCTAGAACATAAGTTTTCGATTTTCTTTTTTTCTTTTTTCGATTAATATATGTTCCAAGGAATAATCTGGACCAGGCACGAAATATTTTTTACAAAATGTTATGACTTTTATTATATGTTATGACATATACTCAAATAGAGACATAACTATTTTTTTCTAAAAATTTTAATTTATCTTTCTATTAAATTTTCATGTTATCGTTTGTAAAAGTCAAGAATCACAGATTTTGACATAAGTCATCAAAACAGTAGAGACTAGGGCCCTGACTTGCGGCCCTTTTTATTACCTCCACGATACATAGTATGGAGGGTATATTAAGTTCGTCATTCCGTTTGTAACTCATCGATATAATAATTTTAGACCCAACAACGTATATTCTTGATCAGCGTAAAATAGAATTGTCTAAAATTCTACACAAAGAGTTCTTTGGGGTACTTTACTACCTGAAAAAGAATTGTCTTTATAGGTCCAAGATATTGTATAGTTCCCATACAATGATGCCTCCTATATTGGGTATTTTGATGATTTTGGCCATATTTTTCAATGTAATTTGCTTAAAATCCTTCTCTCAGAGTACTTTACCCCCTGGAAGAGTATTGTATATATAGGTATACGTTTTAGTATAGACCATGTTTTATGTTCTATATAACGATACCCCGAGATATTAGGTATTTCCAGGATTTTCGTGACATTACCTGCGTTAAATTTCTTATTGAAGTTCGTAATGGGTACTATAACCTATGATGGAAAATTGTCTATGCAGGTCCACGTCGTGGTATGGCCCCCATACAACAGTACCTCCTTTTATTCGATATGTTGATGATATTAGCGACATTATTCACCGGAATTGTTTCGAATTTCGTATTCGAAGTTCGGATTCGTTACTACACCAAATGACAGAGTTTTATACCCTCCACCACAGTATGGAGGCTATATTAAGTTTGTCATTCCGTTTGTAACACCTCAAAATATAAATTTTAGACTCCACAAAGTATATATATTCTTGATAAGCAAAAATTCTATGTCGATTTAGCAATGTCCGTCCGTCTATCCGTCTGTGCAAATCACTCTAGCTTCCGAACGAAATGAAGTAAGTTGATAAAAATTTACTCTAATGTTTATTATGTCTGCAATACTTTTGGTATTGAAAATGTGCCATGTAGCTCCACGTCTTTCTATAGTCCCCCATTTAACGGTACCTCACGATATGCGGTATTTTGATGATTTTATCGACATTTTTAACCGGAATTGTTTCAAAATTGATATTTGAAGTTCGCAATCTTCTTCTTCTTCTTCTTCTATATCTATAAAAGAGGAAAATGTTTGTATGTTTGTTTGTTTGTTTGTTTGTAATTTATGGACTCGAAAACCGCTGAATAGATTTTCCTGAAAATTTCCATATATACTGCAACATCGCCTGAAAGTAACATAGGCTATATACATTTTTGAATTTCCAATTGGAACTGGAGATATAGCATCAGAATCGGAGGTACCTCCCAAAAATTTAGATTTTACATGCACATATCTATTGATTGGTTGAAGATACAGTCTCCAAATTTGGAATACGTAACGGAATTTGGAACAAAAATAAGTTTGCCAAATTATATTGTAATCGGTTCAGATTTAGATATAGCTCCCATATATATTTTCGACCGATTTCGTTCATTTGATGCCTCAAACACAATATGAATGTTCGATTCCAATGAAATTTGGAATGTGTGACGGGATTTAATCCGAAAATAAATTTGTCAAATTATATTGAAATCGGTTCAGATTTGTATATAGCTCCCATATACATTTTCGGCCGATTTCAAGCATTTGATGCACCAAACGCGCTATGTATACCCAATTTCAACGAAATTTGAAACGTGTGATAGATTTTATCTAAAAAATTGATTTCCCAAATTATATTGAAATCGGTTCAGATTTGGATATAGCTCCCATATACATTTTCGGCCGATTCCATGTATTTGGTGGACCAAACACGATATGTATTTCCAATTGTAATAAAATTTAAAGTAAGTAACGGAATTGGGAGCCAAAATGAATTTGTCAAATTAAATTGAAATCGGTTCAGATTTGGATATAGCTCCCATATATATTTTCCGCCGATTTCACATATTTGATGCACCAAACACGCTATGTATCTCTAATTTCAATGAAATTTGGAATGTGTAGCGGAAATTAAAACAAATATACATTTGTCAAATTATATTAAAATCGGTTCAGATTTGGATATAGCTCTCATATATATATTTCAACCGATTTCATGTATTTTATGCACCATACACGATATGTATGTTCGATTCCAAAGAAATTTGGAATATGTAATGTATGGATTTTGATTAGAAAATAAATTAGTCAAATTATATTAAAATCGGTTCAGATTTGGATAAAGCTCCCATATATATTTTCCGCCGATTTCACATATTTGATGCACCCAAAGCGAGAGAGACAAAATCTGGCACCAGAAAAAATTGCCAAATTATATTGAAATCAGTTGAGGTTTGGATATAGCTAACATATATATTTCGGCCGATTTCATATATGTTATGCACCAAAAATGATACATATGACCGATACCAATGAAATTCAGAATGTGTGGCGGAATTTGGTTACAATAATAAATGAGACAAATTAATTGGAAATTAGTTAAGATTTGGATATAGCTCCCATATATATATTATCGGCCGATTTCACATATTTGACACACCAATTTCAATGAAATATGAAAGGTGTGGCGGAGTTTGGTGTAAAAGTATTTTTTTTTAAATTATATTTAAATCGGATCAGATTGGGATATGATTTTAATAACAACCATTGACCCACAACGCCTTAGGCTAACACTAAAAAACAACACAACAATTGATTTGAAATACGCTTATTACGGCGAAGTATGTTGCTATCTCGAGTTCACTAATTGCAATAGAAATGCCACTCAACTTCAAAAGATTGCAGTTTACTGCACGCTTGGTATTTGCTATGAAATAAATAAATCCGAAGGACAAACCCTTCGTGTATGTATGTCATTTTGGTTATTTACGCATTAAAGTAGTGCAATAATTTTTTTTTAATTTTTAAATTTGTTTTTTTTTTTTAACCAACATATATTCGTAAATAAAATTTTGAATGCATGTAAAATCAAAAGGCGTAGCGAAGCGCGTGGGTTTCAGCTAGTTGATACTAAAGCCTAAGACAGAAAATAGGTCCAAGTCTTCGTATACCCCCCATATAACGGTACCCCCGATATTCGGTATTTTGTCGATTTTAGCGACATTATGTACTGGAATTATTTCAAAATTTGTATTTGAAGTTCGTAATGAATACTACAGCCTATGCCACGAAATTGTCTATGCAGGTTCAGTTTTATAACCCCATGGTACCTCCTTATATTCGGTATTTTAATAATTTTAGCTACATTATAAACATATTTTCTCAAGTTTTGCATTTGAATTTTGTAATAGCTCATGACAAAAGTTGCCTATGCAGGCCCACGCCGTTGTATTCAGAAGTTAAATTCTAATAAATAAATGATTTTTATATCCTACAACACTATGTGTTGGGGGTATTATAAGTTTGATTGGGCCAAATATTATGTAACATCTCGAAATATTGCTTTCTCACATAGGAAAGTACGTATGGATCTTCCTATCTTGCCGAGCTGAGTCGATCTAGCTATGTATGTCCGTCCGCCCGCCTGTCCACGTTAATTTGTAATCACGCTACCGGTCGCAATTATGGCCCGATTCTCACGAAATTGAAAGCTAGAAGTAGGGTTTGGGTCAGAATAGAATCCTATTGTTTTTGGAGATGAACGCATAATGTTGAGAGGTTGAAATGGACCAAAAACTGAAAAAAATTCCTGATTTTGGAGTTGCTCTACAGGTCGCAATTATACACCAATCGACGAAAGTTAACATGGGCCTAGAGCTTGGGGCTGACAATTTTGATGGTTATCGGGTAATATTTAGTGTGTGAAATATACCATAACATTTGTGTTAAATAAAGGTCAAATTTTTCATTAAACCGCGAATATTATTAATCATGGCGAAATCACAAATAGACGAAAAGGTCAATACTGATCGTTACGTAGATGCGATAGTAAATATATCGGATATATATAGCGAAATATATACAAAGGTAGGGGATGTTAGCTAGAATGTTTACATCTCAAGAATGGCTGGACAGATTTTGACAAATTTTGCCAATACAGAATGCCCTCTTCGCATAAAAGTATAAAATCTAAAAAAAATCGCATAAAAAGATGTCAATAATGATGTTAATATAGATTTTGTAGCATTTTGTGACGTGTTTTATTTTTCAATTTGATTTATAATATTGAAGTACAGTAGTTGACGGAAGAAAACAGCAACATCAGAAGAAATGGTTCGAAAAGTAAAGAAGAGACTTGATCGAAACCCCCGTCGCAGTGGCCGAAAAATGGCTCGTGAGCTAAACATGTCGCAATACTCCATTCGCAAATAGAAAATAGACTCAAAGAGCTAAAGAGTTGCTTCGCTTGGCCGAAAGTGGTGAACTGCCGAATCCGATGAGAAAACATTCGTTGTCCAGCAGTTTGTAAACAAACAAAATGATCGTGTTTAGTTGCCAAAGATGTCAGCTGAAAATGTCCACCTTTGGTTGGTCACCAGAACTCATGCGCCGGCCATAGTTCGTATTAATCGAGCGACGCATCAGAATAAATTGGCACGCAAACATTTTGGTCGAAGACCTTGGACATTAGGACTTAGCACCATCGCACTCAGCACGCGTCACCCAGGAATGGTTGAAAATGAGGATTTCTTGATTCATTTCCAGCGCACAATTGTCACCAAAATCTCCGGATAGCAATCCGTTGGACTATTGTGTCTGGAGTATTTTGGAAAGCAAGGTTGGCATTAAAAAATACCAAAGTGTCTTAAGCAAGCGCTTCGCCGGGAATGGGCCAAAATACCGTAGAGAAACATTCGGGCTGCGTGTGACGGTTTCATTGGCCGTTTGAAGGCCATAATTCGTGCCAAAGGTGACCAATTCGAACAAATCTAAACTTATTCTAAAATTTCAATAAAATTAAAAAAAATTTATAAATTATGTTGTTTGACTTTGCTGCAGTTTTTTTTAATCTCACCTTGTATTCAACAAGCTAAGCTTGGGCCAAATCGGTAAGTCTTGCCGAGCTGTGTAGACAACAATTGTTAATTCGACCCTAAATTCCCAGAAATGGAATTTAATTTCGACACCATATATATTTATCCACATTTTTTTTTTTATAAATGCGGATACAATTTGACCTAAATTGATTTGTGGGGTATAGAGGCAACACTATAGAGAGGAACTAGAGAGGAAAAATATCCATAGAATCTTCTATCCCCTTAATGGAATATGTATATTGCGAAAAGATGCTATTTGTTATATAGGTTTTAAATAATATTTTTTCTTATAATTTCTTCATGTGTAAAAACTCAATAAAATACGAAATGTTTTGGTATCGAATTAAGAAAAGTTAAGAGGAAAATTTATTGTTGGCAAATGCTGCTTTTTACATCAAAATGGGTGAAAAGAGGGCGGTGCTCCTATCGAGGGTTCACATTCGAATCATCGCCATGGTTCTGCTATCATAACTAATGGAGTTCACTTTTCATCTCAAGGCAGCCATAAATGTTTATGGCGAAATAAAATGTGAGTTTTCCATTTTCATTTCCAAGTGGCATGTGTTGCAGTATTATTTGTCATAAAAATAAGCAATATCAACCCCCTCGACTGAACCACCACCACTAACACCAACAGCATCAGTAGAATTTCACTGCGCCATTACTACCACATGGCAGACGCTAACACTCATCCCCCATGGACATCATTTGGAGCAAAGAAACATTACATGCGGAGATAAGGTTTTTAGGGATGCATGTTTTTTTTAATAAAAAAACTGGCCTTTAACTTAACATTTTACTTCAAATCGTGTCCTCTAATATTCTGCACGCTACATATTGTACTAACCAAATTTGAAGTAAGGCAAATTTTCAACAGGAATAAGAAGCACAGATAACTTGGGGAAGTCTAAAACATAAAATCCAATAAATCATTGATATGTGGGCTATAGTTTTCTAAACCGAAAAAATATAAGAATTTATTGTTGTAAATAGTCTGTCGCATACTCCAATATTTATGACAAAAGTATATGGGAACTACATCTAAATCTGTAACAAATTCGGAAAACAATTACCACACATACAGGGTGAGATGAAAAACTGCAACCAATTTTAGATTGCTTTCACATTTAAGCCACTTGTCCGACAACTTTTAAAATTATTCCAGTGATTGTTTACGAGCATACAAAATCATTATGGTGGGAATTATCCAGAAAAAAAGTTATTCGAGATGGAATTCATGCGTGATAATATGATTTCTTTATATTTTGGCTGGAAAACGCAAGTGGCTATCGTTAGAGCACTCCAGCATTTAAATGTGAATAAATCTTTTGTGTCTCGTACCATCGCTCGTTACAGTGATACTGGTAGCCCGACGTCAAGGAAGTGGACGGAAGAAAACAGCAACTTCAGCAGAAATGGTTCGAAAAGTAAAGAAGCGACTTGATCGAAACCCGCGTCGCAGTGGCCGAAAAATAGCTCGTGAGCAGAACATATCGATATATTCCATTTGGCAAATATTGAAAAACGAGCTTGGGGTAAAGCCATCGAAATTCCAAAAAGTGCACGAACTTACACCGCGACAGAAAGAAAATAGACTCAAACAAGTAAGCAAAGGCTACAGTCGAGCGGGGCCAACCGTTGAATACCCTACAACACTATAATAAACGATACAGTTTATATAGGCGAGATACTCGAAAGAATTCCACAAGATATTATGACAAATAATAAAAGAAAACCATCAGGTTTCGTTCTCTAATTTTCGAATAATAGCAACTTGAACTAATTTGCTCATTTCCAATTTATAAATTGTCTTCCTAGATCTGGAATCAATATTTCCCAAAGACCTATAATCTCTCAGAAGTGGCAAAAGATTAACATTAATTATTGGTTTTTGACTGAAACGCATCTATATGAGATACAGGCATTTGACTATATTCTTCAACGAAATCTGCGTTAACGAAATAGTCAGAAGTGCGTCTTTCCTGTATTTGTGAATTCTCGAAAAAGTCTCTGGAATGAACATTTTCGTATTTTGTCTACAAAAGTTGGCAAACTATTTCACACATTGAATATATTTGGATGGCCATCCAAAACTGCTTGGCTTTTGCAGTGTCCGGTAACCCCCTTTCAAATGTGCGTGAGGATCGGGCGATAATTACGACCTGCCGACAATTTTGCAGTTTTTTGGTCCATTTCAACCCCTAAATATATGGCGATCATCTCCAAAAAGAGTAGGCTTCTATTCTGACCCTCATCTTATCCCCATGCAAAATTTCATAAGGATCGGGCCATAAATGCGATCTGTATATGATATCCTGATATCCTAAATACTTAGTTTTGTTAGCTGTAGAAATATTACCAAATGTTTAATTCAAAATGAAAATATGCCAAAAAAATGACAAAATTGAAAAAAATATGAGAAAATTTTACAAAATCAATATTTTCATCTTTAGAGAGATATTTTTATGCGATTTTTTTAGACGTATTTTCTTTCCTGCCAAGAGGCCATTCTGAATTAATGAGAACTGTCGAAATCAGTTCAGCCGTTCTCGACATATAAGAGATCTTTCAAGCATTTCTTCTTTGATAGACATATATATCGCACATATTTTGCTATACATTCGATTTGTTAGATCTTAACATCAATGTAAAGATCAGAAGTAACCTTGTCATGGCTTTGCGATTTCGCCGGGATTTAAAATATTCGCGTTTTAATGAAAAATTTTGAATTTTTTCAACACAAAAGATATGGTCTATTTTACCCGCTAAATATTATCCGATGACCACCCAAATTGGTAGGCTTCTTCCCCGTCCTAAACTCTAGCTACATGCTAAATTCCGCGTCGATTGGTCTATAATTGCGACCTGTATAGCTACTGCAAAATCCGACATTTTTTCAGTATTTGGTCCATTTCAACCCCTAAACATTTGGCGATCATCTCAAAAAGAAATAGGGTTCTATTCTGGCCCGACCCCGACCTCCATTCCAAATTTCGTGAAGATCGGGCCATAATTGCGACCTGTAGAGTGATTACAAATTAACATGGACAGACGGACAGACGGACAGACGGACGGACGGACATACATAGCTAGATCGACTCAGCTCGGCGAGCTAGGATGATCCATATATACTTTCCTATGTGGGAAACCAATATTTCGTGGTGTTACATAATTTTTGGCCCAATCAAACTTATAATACCCCCAACACATAGTGTTGTAGGGTATAAAAAGCTAAAGAGTTGCTTCGCTTGGCCGAAAGTGGTGAACTGCCGAATTTGGTTTTCTTCGATGAGAAAACATTCGCTGTCCAGCAGTTTGTAAACAAACGAAATGATCGTGTTTACTTACCAAAGAGGTCAGCTGAAAATGAGCACTTTCGGTTGACCACCATAACTCAAGCGCCGGCCATGATGATGATGTGGGCCGCCATAACAGCCGATGGTGGCTCTCCGCTCGTATGAATCGACCCTGACATCAGAATAAATGCCGAATATTATCGTGAAAATATTCTGGGGGTGTATTAAAGGGTGTATTGGGCACGCAAACATTTTGGCCGCAGATCTTGGACATTCCAACAGGACTTAGTACCATCGTACTTAGCACGCGCCACCCAAGAATGGTCACAAAGGAGGTTCCTTGCTTCATTTCCAACACACCATGGCCACCAAAATCTCTGGATACCAATCCGTTGGACTATTGTGTCTGAAGTATTTTGGAAGCAAGGTTGACACTAAAAAATACCAAAGTGTCGATCACTTCAAACAAGCGCCTCGCCGGGAATGGGCCAAAATACCGCAGAACAACATTCGGGCAGTGTGTGACGGTTTCATTGGCCGTTTGAAGGTCATAATTCATGCCAATTCGAACAAATCTAAACTTATTCTAAAATTTGATGCTATTTCCAACATTTTTGCTTTCATTCAATAAAATTTAAAAACAAAAAAATTATGGCGTTTGACTTTGCTGCTGTTTTTTATCTCACGCTGTATATGGGAGCTATATTCAAATCTGAACAGATCTTCATAAAATTTGGCAGAGTTATTTCTGGGCTGTATCGGATAACTGATACCAAATATCATTGTTGTCGAATGCATATTACGAATGTGAGGGACTTAAACACCAAATCGGATGAAACATATATATGGGAGCTATGCTATATCTGAACCGATTTTCACCAAATTTGATGTACTTGCTTCTAGACTGAATTCGGGTTGACGTGCAAATTCAGGTCATTTGGACTTATATTGGCCATTTGGTGCACAATTATCCCCAAATCGGTTGAAGATATATGAGAGCTATATCTAAATCTGATCCGATTATCACCAATTTCAATAGGATTCGTCCTTTGGCCAAACAAATATTGTTTGAAAAATTTCATCTCAATCGGATAATAAATGCGACCTGCATCTTCTTCTCAATAATGACTGACATGCATAAATCGACTCAGAAAGTGATTACATGAAGATCCTGAAAGTAGCTATGGGTCTATCTCGCTTCCTTCTCCCTGTTACAAACAACTGCACAAAGACATAATTCCCTTACCATCTGTCAAAATGACAGATTATTTTTTAATATAATTTTATTATAATTTATATATCATTCGATTTATTTTCCTTTTTCCGAAAGAATAATCTGTCATTTTGAAGTTTACCGAGGAGGATATTAGTGAAACCATTGCACATTTCCAAATCACTCCCAAATCCCAAAACAGATACCATCAGTAATCTATACATAAAATTTCCGAATTTTATCTCTACCTTTTCATACCAATACCATTGAGTACATTTGGTGAACTTGTTATATACAATTCAAAAACCACAATCACAAACCTACCACCAATAGGGGCCCCAATACAAATATTCAAAATTTCAGTTTCATTCATGTAGTCCCATTTAGTACAATTTGTGCAATTTGTATACATGTTCAAAACCACCTTTACGTATCAAACTTACTTTTCAAACTTGATTCTCATACAGGATTTTGAGTTTTTGGCTCTGTCCGTTTACATAATACCAAATAGTACCATATCAGACATTTAAAATCAGGCCATTATTGTTGTTTTTTATATAAAAAAACGTTTGTTTATAGTGGAGAACGATGGCAATGTTTAACAGGAGGTAAGGCAGGGAATACCTAGGATTCGGAAAGAGCCACCAATCCTTATCAGTTCCCTTAATTTTTGTCTGGGATATTCTCCACAGAAGTTATCTTAAAAATAACTTCTATGACAAAAATCTTACAACCGCACTAATAAACAAACCTAGATATTCCCTGCCTTACCCCCTGGTTAACATTACCATCGATCTCCACTAATAAACAAACTATGTTTTTATAAAAACAACAGTAATGGGACTAAGCCTGACCATTTTGCAACAACAAAATACTATGGTATCCCGAACAAACATGCCAACACTGTTTTATGCCAAAGAATTTTAACTCGAATATTTTTAAAACTCTTAAAATGGACAACATTTCCCTGTCCTATTTTGCAGATATCCCGATATACACATTCAAAACGCCGATACAAGTGTCCCATATTTTTAGCCCTACTTTTACGACACAAATTTGTACATGCGATGTTTTAAATTTAACCTAATGAGTACAAAGATATTTCAAAATGTTTCGAAACTCCTCGTATTCGTAATTCTACAAATTTATTGACCACCTTTCTTTTACTATTTATACCGTCCACTATAACATTCATACATAACTTCTTGATTAACATAAAATTCTATGCCAATTTAGTCATGCCCATCCGACAGTATGTCAAGACATAGAAATATAAATAAAGAACAAGTCAGAGTCAAAATATTGTCACAATTGTAAGTTGTTTTAACATCAATTGCAATTTTCAATTAATTGAAAACGTCAAAGGCATACAATTTTGAGGCCAAATTTTTGGTTTAGAGCAAGGCTAGGCAAAGAGCATGGTAGAATTACAAGGTAACCCTTTCAGGCCAGCTGTAGTCAACTTGATATGTCAAACAAGTTGTTGTAATTCGAATTCGCCGTAGAAATACATAACAGAAATTCAAACATCATAGAGGAAAAAATAAACACAAAAATATAAAAATCAAATTTTGTGATATAATTCAAATAAAAAAAAAAAAAAAAAACAGAATATGAGGTGCTGTGCTGTTTGCAAAAGAAAGGATAGTGAACGACAAGCAACATTTTTCAATGTACCCAAGGAAGAGACGAAGAGGTTGAAGTGGAGTGCGATTTGTGGGATCACTTTAAACCCAAACGCCAAAATATGTTTTTTGTTTTTTTTTGTTATTTTTTGTTATTCCAAATGTTGACCCTTTGTGGGGGAGGTACCAAAAGGAATGACCGGCAACACTCCATATTTACTCCAGACATTGTAAAGATAAAAGTATTAGTATGTGTGAAATTTAATTAGAATCCGATGTATATTTTGCATTCTATGAGCATTTTAATTGTTCCAAATTTGGGCCCTTTGTGGGGGAGGTACTAGAAGGAGTAGTCCAATCTTGTCCATTCTCCCACCCAAACTTGGGGTAATGCAAATATTACGATTTGCAAACTTTGAAGAAAATTCAACAATCCGTTATCTTTATATGCGGTAAATTATTTTCAATGAAAATGTTGAACTTTTGTGGGGGAGGTACCAGGAGGAGTGGACCGATATTGCCCATCTCCGAACTCGATCTAAGTTTGACAAAAATACTACGATGTACCAAGTTAGGACCGAATCGGATACTCCCTTCGAGAGTTATCGTGCGCACCAGCCAGACAGACGGACGGACGGACATCGCTAGATCGACTCCAAATGTCCTGAAACGGATTTGGTTCAAAGAGATCTAGGGTCTAAAACCGTTATTTCGGCTAGGCACGTTTTGACCGTATCAAATGATATATACCCTCTTTAGCCATATGGCTGAGGGTATAAAAACATTAAGTTCGGCCGGGCCGAGCTTTGAATACCCTCCACCATTACCTAAGAAAACATTTTTATACAAAAGTATCTGGATTCAAACATGTTCCACTTTAAACTACAAATACGACTGAGATCGGTAGGAGAATGCAGTTAAAGATTTCAAATACCAATAAAGTGTGTGGAACCGTTAAATTGGAGTCATACCAAAACATGAACCTATATAGACATATTTATACTAAGTGGATTTCTATCTACTGCAAGTTTTAAATACCAAATTTGAAACAATTCCGTGGGTAAATGTGACTAAGATCATTAAAATACAGTGGGGACCTTTATATTGTACACAATTCCGATAGATCCACCGTAGTTACACACAGGTTTAAATTCACAAGTTCCACGCATATATGTACATTTATTATTTACTCACTTTTAATGGCAAAGCATCAACCCTAATTCTAATACAAAAGGATAACTTGGAATCTTTACACATTTCTTAAAAACCTATATCTAATGCTACAAGGAGAATTATTTATTTTATTAAGAGAATACAAAATAAGTGATAACATAACATATATTTTGTATTTTCGCACTGGATTCTGTGCTGTTAAAAATGTCGTGAGGGAGGAACCGGAAGTAGTGGGACGACATTGCCCATCTCCGCATTATGTTTGTTAATAATATTGCGATGCACTATGTTTGGATGATGATCCATTCTACAGCTATCGTACGCACCAGCAAGACAGACGGACGGGTCGCCTCCAAATGTCCTGAAACGGATTTCGTCGAAAGAGACGTTATTTCGATCAGATACATTTTGGTCATATGAAATTATACAGACCTTCTCTAGCGATATGACTGATGGTATAATACGTATACACTTCCAGTTATTGTAGTATTTTCAGTTTATATGTTAAAAAATATACTAATCTCAACTAATATATACATATGAATAAACCAAAACAAACTTATTCAATGTTTCAGAATGAAGAGTTCTGATTGGTGCAAACCAATTTGCCCCAAATTTTATACTTCAAATAAATTCGCCCTGGTTAAAACTTTGACATATCAAGTTTCTAAAAAAGTTGCTTTGTTGTAATTTTCGCCTATGTTGCTACCTGGTATTTCTACCATGGCAAAGAGTATCCCTTGGGATATCTGTGTGTTCACCAACACAATTGTAAAAAATAAATTGTTTTGAATTTTCTGTCAAAATGGTTTTGGGAGAATATTTAGTTTTGTTCGAGCAGTCGATAAGGAAGGTGCTGTCGGATATTTTTATGAATACACAGTAAGAAATATTGGAGCACAAATATATCTTACTACATATTCGGAACAAATATTTCCGACTTTGTAAAAATTATAAATTTTAAGATTTATCTTTTTTAATTGAATTCTATTTGACAAAATTATTGTCCTTCCAAATTAGTGGACATTTTCATATCCTTTGATTTCTCTGAAATTATATATATTATACGTTCTTAGTCAATTTTAGGAAAAGCAAGATGCGATGTTTATCATTCTGTTTGTAATTCATAGAAATAATCTTTTAGAACCCAACGCAGGATATGAGTTTCTGATCAGCATAAAATTGTACGACTATTTGCGTATGCCAGCCTGTGGAAATTGGAATCGGATTTTTAAAGGGTCAACATAGATGGTTAGCTTGTTATGTCCGAAATTATTAAACAAAAATAACATCAAAATTATATAAAATTTCTGAAAATGTCAACTTATATATTTTTTAATTTTAAATCATATTTGAAATAATTCTACAAATATATCTCCGAATTGTCTGTCAAAATATTAATTTTTTACCAACGAAGTTATTTTGAAAACAGAAAATTTTAAATTGTGAATTTAAAGATAATAAATTATTTCTCACTCTGTAAAGAGAGTCAAAAAAACACTTGCAATATTTTGTTATTTCAAAACACATACAATCACAAAAAATTTTTGAGGCTCTCTGCCTTGCCCTGGTTTAGAGCAGGGCAAGGCAGAGAGCCTCAAAAAATTTTTGTGATTGTATGTGTTTTGAAATAACAAAATATTGCAAGTGTTTTTTTGCCTCTCTTTACAGAGTGAGAAATAATTGGTTATCTTTAAATTTTCATTTTAAAATTTTCTGTTTTCAAAACAACTTTGTTGGTAAAAAATTAATATTTTGACAGACAATTCGGATATATATTTGTATAATTTAATTATGATTCATTTTAAAATTAAAAAATATATAAATTGACATTTTCAGCAATTTTTATAAAACTTTGATGTTATTTTTTTAATAATTTCTAAGTTGATCTTTAAAAAGTAATACCGATTTCCACAGGCTGGTAAATAGTCGTAGAACTTTATGCTGATCAGAATCTCATATCCAGCGTTGGGTTCTAAAAGATTATTTCTATGAATTACAAACAGAATGATAAACATCGCATCTTGCTATTTTTCCTAAAATTGACTAAGACTGTACATGTCATTTCATAGAAATCGGGGTATATGAAAATGTCTACTAATTTAGAAGGACAATTAATTTGTCGGTCAATATGAAATGAATTCCTACTCCTAATATGTGAATCCTTATACAAATTCTGTCAAAAATAAATCAATCAAATATATACATCTTAACAGTTGTAATTTTTATAATTTCGGAAATATTTGTTTCAAATATGTAGTAAGATATATTTATATCATCCAATATTTCTTACGGTGTATTCATAAAAATATCCGACAGCACCTTCCTCATCGACTGCTCGAACAAAACTAAATATTCTCCCAAAACCAATTTGACAGAAAATTCAAAACAAATTATATTTCACAATTGTGTTGGTGAACACACAGATATCCCAAGGGATACTCTTTGCCTAGCCCTGCTTTAGAGAAAATGTTATTCGGAAAATTATATTAGTTTTCTATGCATACACCATACATACATATTTTTTACATTAAATCTCTCGAGTTTTCGGATGTGGATACGATTTTACTCAGTTTACTTTACTGGGATCTTAACAACATGTACGTAATATCTGTTATAGAATGTTCTGCTGGTTTTACGCATTTCTTTACATCTAAGAGAACTAACCGACAACACAACGGGTCAACCAACATTAAACACTTGTCGTTGGCTCACGTGAACCGCAAAACTGTAAAGATAGCTACGGACTGGACTCACATTCATTCACATTTACTTGTGAAATAAATAAATCATCGTGCAGCAAGTACAATGAAAGTAGAAATTCTCTGCACCATATGCAAATCAAGCGTAAAGTGTGATATTTTCGATGACAATAGTTGTTACTCTGTGGGATAGAAGGCATTTGTGTGTGTGGTTTGTTTTTTCTAAATATTGACATGCCGAACATTCTTTCCAAAGTCAAAATATTGATGCCGTTTTATTGGATTGATACGTTTATGACATCATAAATCAAGCTTAAGTTTTTACGGAATTGGCCAAATGTTACCTTTTTAAAGACATTCCTATTTTAGTATTTCACAGAAATAGGGGATTTTGTTTGAGCAATATGTAAAGAAAATTTAAAATTAGTGACCGTTTGTGTCTCACAAAAAAATATATATAGAACCCAAAGTAATATTATGTTCTTGAATTCTAAAATTCAATGTCTTTATAGTCATGGCCATGGTTTTAGTTATATCCATCCGTCTGTGAAAATCACTCTCACTTTTGTACAGAATGAAGTAGATATTAAAGTTGGGAACAAATGCAAATTTCAAATTTGGTATTTGAAGAAGCCAAAGACAGTACTTTTATGATTTTAGCGACATTATTCACCGGAATTGTTTCAAATTTGGTATTTGAAATTCATAGTGGATACTACAGCCTATAACAGAAAATTGTTTGTGCAGGTCCACGGTTTGGTAAAGCCCCAACTTAATGGTACCTCCCTATATTTGGAATTTTGATGATTTTAGCGACATTATTCATCATTTTTTTTAAGTTTCGTTAATATAACAGCGTTATTTTATTTTTTATATCCTCCACCTTGGAGGAGGATAGACCCCATAATGTACATATATTTTTAATCAGCATAAAATTCTAAGACGATTTAACGATGTCCGTCTGTCTGTCTGTTAAAATTACGATACTGGCCACATTATTTGACGTAGAGCGTCAAAATATAGCTGATTTTTATAATTCATATGATTTGTATTTTGTCTAGGATGGTTGGTATTGAAAATGAGATATATCGGTCCACGTTTTGGTATAGTCCCCATATAACGGTACATACCGATATTCGGTGTTTTGATGATTTTTACCACACTTTTTCACAAATTTGTCTGAAAATTAGTATTTGTAGGCCATAATGGGTCCTAGTTCGTGCGGTGAAACATTGTATGTATAGGTCCACGCTTTGGTATAGCCCCCATATAACGGCACCTCCCAATATTCGGTATTTTGATGACTTTAGCCTCATTTTTTGACGGATTTGTCTAAAAATTGGTATTTGTTGGTCATAATAGGTTCTAGTTCGTTTGACGAAACATTGTATGAATAGGTCCACGATTTGGTATAGCCTTCCGATATTCGGTATTTTGATGGTTTTTGTCACATTTTATCACGGATTTGTCTAAAAATTGGAATTTGTTGGTCATAATAGGTTCTAGCTCCGTTGGCGAAATATTGTATGTATAGGACCACGGTTTTGTATAGCCCTATATAGCGGTACCTCACGATATTCGGTATTTTGATGATTTTTGCCACAAATTTAATGTTTTTTACTTGTTAAGATTTTAAAAGTTGGAGGGTATTCAAAGGTCGATTTTACAGCTTTTTTTATGTTGAATATCAAAATGTGTCATTTAGGTCCTCGAAATGGTATGGAACCCATAAAACAGTAGCGCACGATGTAAGGAATTTTTGAGATATATTTTTTATATATACATATTTAAACATATTTATAAATATATTGATATCGGTGTAATGGATGAAAAGTATGTCAAATGTTTAAATTTAATTTTTTTTATCGGATTTTAATCAATAATGTTTATTTAGGTAAACACAATTTTTTCTCTGATACTTACGCAAGTTTGATTCGATATTGCATTTTAACACTTTCATGTTTGTAAAAAGACAAACAAGGAAATAGGCATTAATTTTTTTAACGCACCGTCGGCCAACGTTCGCACTTAGAATATTTACGTCAAATCCGGTCAAAGAATTCTTTTAATTTTAAACTTCTTTCAGAGAGGTTGGCAACATAATATTGCATTTATATGAGTAACAATTGCACAGTGAAAATAAAATAAATAATATTCCATTACATCGCCAGCTTCATAAGCATGAACAATTGTTATTGTTACAAAGAAGGATTTGTTTCGTAATAAAGCTGGTAGGTTACGTTGTATGGGAGCTATACGTCAAAGTGGTCGTGTAAAGATAATTTAGGTCAGTCGAGGTGATATCCGTTACGAACCCCAATTTTTAAATTGTGGCATAAATCAACAAAATACCGAATATAAGGAGGGAACCTTTGTATTCCAGAGAAAGTGGTACATATTGCGTACGCCAAATTCCAACTTTGAGAAAATTCCGTTAAAAATGTGGCTAAAATCTTCCAAATACCGAATAGCGGGAGGTAACATTATGTGGGATTTATGCCACAATTTGGACCTATGTGGATAGTTGCTTGCAAGATTGTTTCATATTAACTGGAAACAAATACTGCAAATTAACAACAGCATATACGTCTGGTAAATTTGAATATACCTCCCAAAAATACTTTAAATCGTAATAGGGGATTATACCAAATCATATACCGTAATGCCCATATCAACACCAAGCATTCTACGGACTTAAAAAAATTAAATAATATACAGATCGAAGGACATTATGAAATCGACATAGAATTTTATGTTAATTAAAAATTTTGAGAAATCAAAGCTCTCTTATAATGTGAAATAGGTCAAACAAAATTTATCCAATGCAATTCTTACTTCAAATATTTGTATGAAATTTAGGTTAGGTGCAAAAATGGATAATATTGACCTTGTCTTTTAACATTTATTTCACCTTTTCTCATATCTGTGTAATCGTATTATATCTTTTTCTAAATATAATAAATTAAAAAAATGTTTGTACATTACTTCGTTTCTTTGCGCCTCAATTACCCAAAAGGCGACGAACAGATTTTCCTAAATGTCTGCATTATACTACGCTCGCCATATAACATTTTCTTTTTAAATTAGTGCTTATTTCGTGAATGGTCACACTTAGCTCATGTCTGATTTGTGAGATCATAAGTTTTATTCTTCCCCCTAAACGATATGGTTGCGTATACAATTGAACAACGCTGGGAAATCTTGTGATACTACTTTGAAAATTATGATAATGTTGAAGTATGTGTGCTGAAATTACATACCGATTTTGGAAAAATTTATGCATTTGGGGCACAGAAAACCCGCACTCATGCTTTGCAAAATCGATGCACCCAAAACTCACTGGGTGCGATTTTGGTCCAGAGGCTTAATTGGGCCATTTTCTTCGAAAATTGAAGAAGATGACATTGGCAAAGCTGGATATCAACAGGACGGCGATACGCGAAGCATAACCGGAGCTACATTGGATATTTTGCGTCCTGCCTATGAAGATTGCAGTATCAACCGCACAGCTGATTGAAGCGATTTGATACCGTTGTAGTAATCATTATGAGTATCAAATACGAAATTTTAAACAATTCCGGTGGATAATGTCACTAAAATCATCAACATATCGAATATAGGGAAGTTCCATTATATAGCACCTATACGAAGACGTGGACCTGCATACGTAATTTCATAGGCAGTAGTACCGATTAAGATCTCCATAAACGAAATTTGAAACAATTTCGGTGAATAATGTCGCTAATATCATCAAAATACCGAATAAAGCGAGGTACGATTATATGGGGGCTATACGAATACGTGGACCTGCATACGAAATGATTTGGGCTTAACTCTAGTCTAGTAAAACCACTTAATTTTTTTGACATTTGTCACATCATGGGGTCCTTAGAATCTGACATTAGTCACATAATGGGGTCCTTAGAATCGGTTCGGAAGTTATAGTCAAATGATCGACGAAATTGAAGCATTTTTGAAATGTAAGAATGTCAGCTATAATTGGCATCAATTTTGTTGACCCCCCATAATGGGATATTTTTCGACTTTAAAAGGGTTTTATAAAAATCCGGGTCCAAAAAATCAGTAATTAATTAATAACTTCCGAACCGGGTAAGTGGATCCGGGTGTTGAACCCAGACTTTCGGGTCAAAAATCTGGGCCCCGGGTCCGTCCCCCAAGAAAATAATAATAGTAAAAATACCTACCTCTGCAAAAGATTTCGAAAAAATCTTGGAGTTTTTACTAAACTAGAGTTGTTCCACTATTTATACTGAATATTATCTCAATTCGTTCGAAGATAGCGTGATTACAACAGACAGACGGATTGACTTTTTTTGCGCTTTTTTACGCTGATCCAGAATATGTATACTTTGTAGGGTCTAACATGAGTATTTTGAGGAGTTACAAATGGAATGACAAAGTTTATATGCCCTCCATAGAATGGTGGAGGGTATAAAAATATGGCGGATCCTGTATTATGGAAATAATATACGCTATTAGTTTTTATATCCTTCACCACACTCTGGTAAAGGGTATCATGTATTTGAGCATTCATCTGTATGATGATCTGCATAGAATCACATACTGAGTCGATTTATTCATGTCCATCTGTCCATGTATATTTGTAAACAAAGTACAGCTCGCATTTATTGTCTGATTGAGAAGAAACTTTTCTCAAATCAATTATTAGGCCCATGGCCTATGGCCGAACTATATGAGTCCACATTATGATAGACCAAGTGTGCTAATGGAATATATTACAATCTCATCCACAAAAGTTAACAAGTAAATAAACAGCTGAATTCAGCTGCGCCGAACTTTTAATACCCTCCACTATTTGGAAGAAACTTGAAAAATTTCAAAAAAATGTCGAAAACTGCCACTTAAATGAAAACCGTTATATGGAAACTATACGAAGACATGGACTTGCTTACATAGGCTGTAGTACCCATTACGAACTTTAAGTACGAAATTTGTTACAATTCCTCTGAATAATGTCGCAAAAATCATGAAAATACCGAGTATCGGGAGGTACCGTCATATGGGGCTATACGAAGACGTGGACCTGCATACGAAATTTTTTGCTATAGCTTGTAGTACCCATTAAGACCTTCCAATACGAAATATGTTGATAAACTCATCAAAATACCGACTACCGGGAGGTTATATTGGGGGCTATACGAAGACATGGACCACATACATACAAACATTTTTGTTATAGGCTGTAGTATCCAGTACGAACTTTAAATATGTAATTTGAAATAATTCCACTAAGTAATGTCTCTAAAATCATGAAAATACCGACTATCGGGAGGTACCATTATATGGGGGCTATACGAAAACGTGGATCAACATGGCCCATTTACGAAAATAACCTGCCTACTGGTAAAATATGCATGTACTCAAAATTTTAGCCTTCTATTTTAAATTGTTCGAAAAATAGCGTGATTACAACAGACCGACAGACATCGCTAGATCATTTTAACATTTTACGCTGATCCAGAATATTTATACTATGTAGGGTCTATTATAAATATTTCGACAATGGAATCGGTATGACAAAGTTAATATACCCTCCAAAAAAGTCATATACATAGCCTAAACTTAGTCAGTGGTAATATTTTTATCAATGAAAAAAAGGAAACTATTTCTCGTACCTCCCCACCAATTTTTTTTGAATAATAGTTCTAGTCAAGTTCCAAATTTTTTTCCATACTATCCCAATAATGACGCATTAGATCGCGCATGAATAAATGATATACGGGTTACTCCTTCAGATGTCTTACTCACAAATATCATACATAATAATAGCTTTTATTAAATGTAATAAAATATTTGGTTGCACCCCAAACAGGGTATGCATAAACAAGTGGTCAAATGCTGAGAGTATACTTCGTTTTATTCAGACTTGGTGCACTTCTCCCTATACCACCTTCCATTCCCACTGTTTTAACGCAGTGTTTGCATTTAAACTTAACAAAAGTCAGTTTTCATTTGTTCCGTTATCGTGGCGGAGGATACCACGACTGACTCGCTGACTGACTATCTGTTTGCAATCGATGGGTGTTAAAATGTTAAATACCATACCTTTGTTAACTTTGTCAATTGTTTAATATTTACCAAAGCCATTAGAATGTTGCGCGTTTTGTTTTTGTTCTTTATTTCTGTCAATGCAATTCAAGAGGCACACTTTTAAAATGCCAATCAGACAATGCGACACTTGCGAGCAACAATTGTCTGTCATAAAGTCATAGTTGTCTGAATGCATTCCAATCAAATTTTAATTTTCCATTTTGTTTGGTAGTTAAGTTAATTGCCACAATACGATTATTTCGCTTAGTAATTCACATTTATGAAAATGGCTTTAAGCTTAATTTCACTTTTCATTTAAAAGCTATAAAGAAATGCTCGAAAGGATTAACAAACGTGACAATATTTGCGAAATAAATTCTTATGAAAAGAACACAAATGGAGCCAATATAATTTATTTAAAATAGCAAAGAACTATATAAATGAAGCATTTTCCAAACCCCTTCTCCATTTTGATGTATGCACACATACTATGTACATACATACGGGTATACTTTCCCATATCAAAACTTTAAGAGCAATTTGGCATTGCCGTCGTTGAAAGTAGGTGTTGTCGCACCATTATCCGAGAATATTGCCGACATTTTGCAAAAATATCTGCACCATTTCAGTTGTTATTTTATTGCTTTCGTATGGGAAAATTTGCCACTGCCATTTTTTTGTGAGAGTACTTCATCAAAGATCTCGCTCAATAAATGGCTACTGCAACATTGTTTTCTTCTTAGCCATTGGTGGTTGATGATGCCAATGGTTTCTCTTTTATTCTTGTTTCTTTTTGCTGTCCAATAAATATTTTTCATTGCGCAGGTTTCATATTTTATAGGGGGTGTTTATATGGGTTTGTATATGATGGGTGTTTGATGCTACACTGTAAGAAAACTTGAACGAGAGGAACACTCAGGCATACCAATCTACTAATATATACCCAAATAAGCCAATTTTTATACCCTCCACCTTGAAAAGGAGGGTATATTAACTTTGTCATTCTGTTTGTAACATACCTAAGTATTCGTCGTACAGCCCACATTATTTGACGTAGAGCCTTGGCAGAACAATTTGTATTGTGTCTAGGATAGTTGGTATGGAAAATGAGAAAACGTTTTGGTAAAGCCGCCATATAACGGTACCTCCCGATATTCGGTATTTTGATAATTATTTTACGGATTTGCCTAAAAAATTATAATTGTAGGTCATAATGGGTTCTAGCTCCGGTGGCGATACATTGTATTTATAGGTCCACTTTTCTGTATAGCCCCCATATAACGGTACCTCCCGATACTCGGTATTTTGATGATTTTTGTCACATTTTTCACTGATTTGTCTAAAAATTAGTATTTGTAGGTCATAATGAGTTCTAGCTCCGGTGGTGAAGCATGTATATGTATAGGTCCCCGTTTTTGTATTGTCCCATATAACGGTACCTCCAAATATTCGGTATTTTGATATTTTTTTTTACGGATTTGTCTAAAAATTGATAATTGTAGGTCATAATGGGTTTTAGCTCCAGTGGCGAAACATTGTATTTATAGGTCCCATAGAGGGTATTTCCCTGTATTTTTATAATTTTTGCACATTTTTCACGGATTTGTCTAAAAATTGGTATTTGCAGTTCGTAATGGGTTCTAGCTCCAGTGGCGAAACGTACCACCCGATACTCGGTATTTTGATAATTTTTGCCACATTTTTTCCACGGATTTCTAAAAATTGGTATTTGTAGTTCGTAATGGGTTCTAGCTCCTGTGGCGGAACATAGTATGTATAGGTCTATGTATGATAATCCTAGTCACATTTACCCTCGAAATTGTTTCAAATTTGGTATTTTAATTTAGCATAAAATTGTCTATAGATGTTCCCGTTTTGGTATGGACCCATATTACGGCCTGACTCACATTATGATTTCTTGACAATTTTAACTGCATTATCCAAACGGTCTTACTAGTATATGAAGTTTAAAGTGAAACACGCTTGCATTCAGATACTTTTATATACAAATTGTTCTTTTACCCTAAGGCGGAGGGTATTAAAAGCCGAAATTCGGCCAAACCGAATTTAATGTTTTTTTATTTGTTTTAACGCAAATTACAATTTTTACCACTTTCTTTTATATAAGAAACAATTGAACTGACAATTTCTTTGTTCGATCCTCGACTAATTGGCTTACAGGGCAAAATATCTTCATATCTTTGTCTTTCCAGAACTTAATCCTAGCGCATAGCTTGTAAAAGTACATATGTGTCTTCATGCCTTTTATGAATAAAGAAATGCAAGAGAATATTAGTAGATAAAATGAGATTACGTGAGTGTTGTTGCAGGATAATATTGCGCATTCAAAACTTTACTTTTTGGAGTGTTGGGGACAGATATTTAAAAGCACAAATATAAAAAAGTCTCTAGTCCATCCCAAATTTCGAGGCCCACACAATATTTTCTCCTATACTGAGAGTTATATTGTTCTGGACCAAAAAGGTTACGAGACATGTCTGAGTAATATTCACAGCAATGCAATCAGCGATGTCATTATGAATACCGCCCTTGGAGTCTACTCTTTATCCATTGCAACGGAAGAACGTCGACTGCCTTGATATTTACGGCTGCGCGCATCTCAATTCGTGTTGGGCGCGGATTGACAAAAATGTGCTAAAATTATGTATAGTATGCTCCTAGATAGAGACTCACTAGGGCAGGTTTAAAGCCACAGCCTACAGAAGTAGCTGTATTTTAAAAACAAATAAGCAAAGGCTATAGTCGTGCGGGGCCGACCATGCGATACCCTACAACACTACAATATGTTAGAAGCCCCTTTATGTCCAAATCCATTTTGAAAGATTTCGCTTTTGAAATTATGTCACGGAGCACTGCCCAGATATTACCCTTAGAATTTTGACCAGGAACAGTTGCTCAATATTTACGCACTCCTTCGTGCTGTTAGTTGTTGTGGCCCATTTTACAGCTAAATAGTTTGTTTTTGGTCCATTTCAACCCCTAAATATTATGCGAATATCTCCAAAAGCAATAGGCTTCTCTTCTGGCCCCATTTTAAATTTCGTGAAGATCGGGCCATAATTGTGACCTGTAGAGTTATTACAAATTAACATGGACAGACGGAGGGACATACATAGCTAGAGCGACTCAGCTCGGCGAGATAGGAAGATCCATATATATTTTTCTATGTGGGAAACCAATATTTCGAGGTGTTACATAATTTTTGACCCAATTAAACTTATAATACCCTAACACATAGTGTTGTAGCGTATAGTAATATTTCAAACCACAACCAATTTACCAAAAAAGTAATAGTTCATTGATTTTTTACAATGTATGTGACTTTTTAGATGCGCTTGCGCGTTATATCTATAATAAAGCAAAAACAAGAGAATGCTAATAACAAGTTATGGGGTTTGGTGTCTGGCCTTGCTGTTATAAAAATCCAAATGTTCATGGCACCAACAACAACTTCTTCATCTAACGCATAATACCATTGCAAAAAACTCCAATTCAAATTGAAATGCGTATCTGGGCCATACGTTCAACATTTTAGGACATCGTATCGTAACAACTGACATCCTCTAACGAAACGAAAGAACAAACAAATACAAACAAACCAAATATCCTTTGGGGTCATAAAACTTTTAGTGCGTGCGCATAACTGTGTTAGCACCCCTTACATACAGGCCTACACACATGCATGCATGCTACGCATTCATGCTTCCATGTATGTTGGCAGGATTGATGTCATAAATTGTGTATTTTGTATGGATTTATTCCTATCCGATCCATGTTAGACTTGCTGGGGGTCTAACAAGACGATTTACAATCGTACACAAGAGACAACTGTCGCCAGAAACGAAAAAATTCACTTCTTTGACAGAGCCATGTATGTAACATGCGTATGTATATTTATTTGTTGGTTTGTTAGCGAAGTTCTTGGTTGTTAACAGGGGCGGTGTGTGAAAAGCGCAATAAGGGCCTTAATCCCAAATGTATATATAGATATTTTTTGGGACAGGTGTTTTCATAATTCTTCAATTACATTTCTATTTCTCGAGGGCATAAAAAATAGAAGTGCCAAAATACAGTCCATTCAGTGGGAGTATACGACTAAAACTTTCATTATGAGAAATTTTGAACAACACCTATAAATGAGGTTTAATTAAGCACTTCATCATTGGAAACTAAAATACGAGGGCGGTTCGGAGACTTCTTAGCCTATCAATGAAAGAGAATATTTAGTTTTTCAAATATATTTTTATTTCTCAATATACAGGGTGATATGAAAAAACTGAAACCTACTTTAGACTGCTCTCATTTCTAAGCCATTCGTCCGACCTCTGTAAAAATTATTCCAGTGACAGCTTATTATATTGTTTAAAACATTTTGATGAGAATTTTCCAAAAAATAAAGTTATTCGTGATGGAATTCAAGTGTGATAGTGTGATTTCTGTATATTTGGCTGGAAAACCACAAGTGGCTATCGTTGGAGCACTCCAACATTTAAATGTGAATAAATCGTTTGCGTCTCGTAACATCACTCGTTACGCGATACTGGTAGCGTAGCCCGACGTCAAGGAAGTGGACGGAAGAAAACAGCATCTTCGGCAGAAATGGTTCGAAAAATAAAGAAGCGACTTGATCGAAGCCCGCATCGCAGTAGCCGAAAAATGGCTCGTGGGCTGAACATATCGCAATATTCCATTTGGCAAATATTGAAAAATGAGATCGGGGTAAAGCCATTGAAATTCCAAAAATTGCAAGAACTTACACCGTAAAAGAAAGAAAATAGACTCCAAAGAGGCCATAACAGCCGATGGTCGCTCTCCACTCGTATTAATCGACCGTGGTATATAGAATAAATGCCGAATATTATTGAGCAAGCTAACATTTTGGCCGCAGACCTTGGACATTCTAACAGGGCTCAGCACCGTCGCACTCAGAGGAAAGCACCGCCTAAGAATGGTTACAAAATGACGTTCCACGCTTCACTTCCAGCGCACAATGCCCACCAAAATCTCCGGATACCAATCCGTTGGACTATTGTGTCTGGAGTATTTTGGAAAGCAAGGTTGGAACTAGAAAATACCAATGTGTCGATCACCTCAAGCAACGCTTCCCCGGGAATGGGCCAAAATACTACAGAGCAACATTCGGGCAGCGTATGAAGGTTTCATTGGCCGTTTTTTTATTTCACCCTGTATGTATGGGAGCTATAGCTATAGCTGAACCGATTTTCATGAAACGAAATAAAAATCGGATGGAGATATATATGGGAGCTATGTCTAAATTTGCATTATCAGCGATTTCAATATCGTACTATAGGTTGGGTCCTGTACGTTGTTCTGTACATGACAGACGGGCGGACTCAGAATGTGATTCTATGGAGATAATGAGAAGGAAGTAGGACCTATCTCGTTTCCTTCTGCATGTTACAAACAAATGCTGAAATACATAATACCCTAGACAACGATGTGCTATAGGGTATACAAATTACAACCTTGATTAGATTTTTCTAAATTGTGTTCGATAATATTTTGTAATATTTGTACAAAAGAGTGTGTGTGTGAGAGAGAGAGAATTCTCTCACTTAACACACCTAATATTTGTACGATAGTACAATCTACAGTTTTTACTGGGAAGGTTATCTCAAACATAAGTCTATGAAAAAAGTTACAGTCCTATTTTAGATATAGTGCCCTCTATCGTAATCTTATCAAGAGGGCCATGGCTGTTTCAATATGGAATATTATACTGATCAGGAATGCAAATTTCATATGATTTCCGGCGAATATTTGCAGGTGTTAGAGACGTAAGGACAATATAAGTACATTTTTCATCGTATGATTGTAGTTATTATTCATACAATTCATATATAAACAATGTTAAGAAGTTTTCATGCCAATACCACACCACAAACATTTTAGTGCAATTTGCAAGGCCTTTTTCTTGGTGCAGGCACGTCCAAGTCCGTCTTAAACATGGTAAAGCAGCACTTGTGTGTATTTAGCATTTACAATGTTGACTGTTTCTATTTCACTTTGTGTTATGTAAGATTGAAACGGCATGAAGGCGCTTTTGTTGCGACGCTTTTTGTCAGTTTTCTATTTCCTCTCTGGATTGGCGCACTGCACTGTGTTGGTTGTGGTGTAGCCGAAAACCAATACTGGCTGGCAATGGTGGTTGAGCGCATCTTAACGCTGTAGTCAGGCCGTCTGTCGGTAAAACCAAACACAAAACGAACGATACTGCGGCATGCGTTGCGTTGTAAAGTGACCGAAAGTGAATCAGCAGTTCCCGGAATCTAACAACAATTCACACCCAAATGAAAAATCGCACTTCATTCACAATCCGTGCGTTTTCCGATAACGACGAACACTTTTATTTGGTCGTATTGCGCAAAAACCGACAGTGAGTCTCTGTCAAAATAATACAACAATTTTAAAATAAAATAAAAAAGTACCATAACAACAAAACCCACGCAAACGTAGCAAAAAATTCAAATTGGAACGAAAACAAAATTCGGCATGCCATAAAAAGTTATTAACTAAACCAAAAAAAAGGATGAACTCCCATCGCTTAAAAAAGTGTTAACAACCAAAAGCCAAACAACATTATTTAGATTTTTATGAATACTTCGTTCTCCATCTCACAATTCGACAGCTCATAAATGTGCCATAATTTCGTTTAATAAGTAATTTTAATAAAACCGCTCATTTCGGTTTGCAAAGTTTGTTGTGGCCATAAGAAATTTATAGTTTTGCTATGTGCGAACGGTGCTCTGTGGTCGGTGGAGACAAAGTGTTGTGCTACCAAAATAAATATTTTTAAAGCGTTGCGGTTGCACCTGGTCGGCCTAATCGATGACCAGTTGCTGTTAACAATTAACGCCAGTTTTATTTACTTAGGCAGGGGCTAAAGCAAATTACCTGATTATCGTAATTAAAGAAGTCAACAAATAATTGTGTGCGTGTGCTGTAGTGGTAATATAACGAGGAATTCATAGTGAATATTAAATCTAGAAGAACAATTTATGTACAAGGAAAATACTTTTGGCATTCTGAGGTGAGTTCTCATTCATATAAAAAGAAACAATTTGCTAATTAGATTGTAGTGTGCCATAATACAAAATAAAAAATGTAAAATAAATAAAAATAGGAGGAAAAGGCAAACATATGAGTTTGTGTTTGAAAAAAATATGAGTTTGTGTTTTATAAAAAAAATATATTTTATTCAGTTTGCTATAAAATTAAGCATTCAAAATTTGGATTTGGATATAGCTTCCGTATATACATTTTTTTATTTTTTTATTTATTTGATGCACCAAACACGCTATGTGTGTCAAATTTCAATAAAGTGACGGAATTTTGGTCTAAAAATGTTGTCAAATTAATTGAATTGGATATTGGATATTGGATATTAGAAACATAGACCCACCTCTCCTTTGAAATGGTACCGGGCTAACAGCAACAATTAAAAAAACAGTAACTTCGGCTTACCGAACTTTGGATACCCTCCACCATTTGAACATATGGAAATTTTCCAAAAAAAAAAAAAAAAAAAAAAATAATAATAATAATATTAATAATAATAATAATAATAATAATAATAATAATAATAACAAGTAAGCAAAGGCTACAGTCGAGCGGGGCCGACCGTTGAATACCCTACAACACTATAATAAACGATACAGTTTATATAGGCGAGAAACTCGAAAGAATTCCACAAGATATTGTGACAAATAATAATAGAAAACCATCAGGTTTCATTCTCTAATTTTCGAATAATAGCAACTTAAACTAATTTGCTCGTTTCCAATTTATTGGTAGATGTTGCACGTAAATGGTCTTCCTAGATCTGGAACCAATATTTCCCAAAGACCCATAATCCCTCAGACGTGGCAAAAGATTAACATTTATTATGGGTTTTTGGCTGAAACGCAACGAAATCAGCGTTAACGAAATAGTCAGAAGTGCGTCTTTCCTGTATTTGTGAATTCTCCAAAAAGTCACCGGAATGGACATTTTCGTATTTTGTCTACAAAAGTTGGCAAACTATTTCACATATTGAATATTTTTGGGATGGCCATCCAAAACTGCTTGGCTTTTGCAATGTCCGGTAACCCCCATCCAAATGTGCGTGGGGATCGGGCAATAATTACGACCTGTTGACAAATTTTGCAGTTTTTTGGTCCATTTCAACCCCTAAATATATGGCGATCATCTCCAAAAAGAGTAGGCTTCTATTCTGACCCTCATCTTATCCCCATGCAAAATTTCGTAAGGATCGGGCCATAAATGCGATCTGTATATGATATCCTGATATCCTAACTACTTAGTTTTGGTAGCTGTAGAAATATTACCAAATGTTTAATTCAAAATGAAAATATGCCAAAAATATGACAAAATTGAAAAATATGAGAAAATGTTACAAAATCAATATTTTCATCTATAGAGAGATATTTTTATGCGATTTTTTTAGACGTTTTTTCTTTCCTGCCAAGAGGCCATTCTGAATTAATGAGAACTGTTGAAATCAATTCAGCCGTTCTCGACATATAAGAGATCTTTCAAGCATATCCTCTTTGATAGACATATATATCGCACATATTTTTCTATATATCCGATTTGTTGGATGTTAACATCAATGTAAAGATCAGAAGTAGCCTTGTCATGGCTTTGTGATTTAGCCGGGATTTCAAATATTCGCGGTTTAATGAAAAATTTTGAATTTTTTCAACACAAAAGATATGGTCTATTTTACCCGCTAAATATTATCCGATGACCACCCAAATTGGTAGGCTTCTTCCCTGCCCTAAACTCTAGCTACATGCGAAATTCCGCGTCGATTGGTCTATAATTGCGACCTGTATAGCTACTGCAAAATCCGACATTTTTTCAGTATTTGGTCCATTTCAACCCCTAAACATTTGGCGATCATCTCCAAAAGAAATAGGGTTCTATTCTGACCTCAATCCCACCTACATTCTAAATTTCGTGAAGATCGGGCCATAATTGCGACCTGTGGAGTGATTACAAATTAACATGGACAGACGGACAGACGGACAGACGGACGGACGGACATACATAGCTAGATCGACTCAGCTCGGCGAGCTAGGAAGATCCATATATACTTTCCTATGTGGGAAACCAATATTTCGAGGTGTTACATAATTTTTGGCCCAATCAAACTTATAATACCCCCAACACATAGTGTTGTAGGGTATAATAATAATAATAATAATAATAATAATAATAATAATAATAATAATAATAATAATAATAATAATAATAATAATAATAATAATAATAATAATAATAATAATAATAATAATAATAATAATAATAATAATAATAATAATAATAATAATAATAATAATAATAATAATAATAATAATAATAATAATAATAATAATAATAATAATAATAATAATAATGATAATAATAATAATAATAATAATAATAATAATAATAATAATAATAATAATAATAATAATAATAATAATAATAATAATAATAATAATAATAATAATAATAATAATAATAATAATAATAATAATAATAATAATAATAATAATAATATTAATAATAATAATAATAATAATAATAATAATAATAATAATAATAATAAATAAATAAAATCCGTTAAAAATTCTGTTAAAACCTTAAAAAACAAAATTGGAGTCTTTACCAGGGGTAAAGTGCTTAGGAACAACTTCAAGTATGGATTTTTATTCTATTGAAAAATGTAGCTACAATTATCAAAATGCCGAATATAGGGAGGTACCGTTGCGCTGATCAAGAATATACACTTTGTTACGTCTAAAATTATTATTTCAATGAGTATGGTGGAAGGTATAAACAATTTTGAGTCGATTTAGCGATGTCCGTCTATCGGTCTGTTGTAATAACGCTAGCTAAAGTTCGTAATAGGAACTACAATTGTCTATGCAAGTCCACGTCATCGTATTGTCACATCTAATGGTACCTCTCTTTAATCGGCGTTTTGGTGATTTTAAGGACATACTCACCGGAATTGTTTTAAAATTCGTATTTAAAGTTCGTAATGAGTACCACAACATATGTAAAAAAAAATCGTATGCAGGTCTTCGCCTTCGTATAAGCCCATATATACCCCACAACACTAGGTGTTGGGCGCATTATAAGTTTAATTGGTCCAAAAATTATGTAACACCTCGAGATATTGGTTTCCCACATATGGAAGTATATATGGATCTTCCTATGTTGCCGAGCTGGGTCGATCTAGTTATTAAACTAAAAATGTTCCAGTTGCAGTTATAAAGGTCACAAATAGAAACCAAAGAACCCGAAATCCCTCATGGAAAAATACCAACATTTCCTTTCCATCGGAACGCTGAAAATAAGACTGACTAATAAGACTGCTGTCATTTCTAAGCCACTCATTCGACAGCTGTTGAAATTACTCCAGTGACAGCTCATTATATTGTTTACGAGCATACAAAAGGATTTGGGTGAGAATTTTCCAGAAAAAAAGCTATTCGTGTTGAAATTCAATCGTGATATTGTGATTTCTTTATATTTGGCTGGAAACCCACAAGTGGGTATCGTTAGAGCACTCCAGCACCGGAACGCTGAAAATAAGACTGACTGATAAGACTGCTGTCATTTCTAAGCAACTCGTTCGACAGCTGTTGAAATTACTCCAGTGACAGCTCATTATATTGTTTACGAGCATACAAAAGGATTTGGGTGAGAATTTTCCAGAAAAAAGTTATTCGTGTTGAAATTCAATCGTGATATTGTGATTTCTTTATATTTGGTTGGAAACCCACAAGTGGGTATCGTTAGAGCACTCCAGCATTTAAATGTGAATAAATCGTTTGTGTCTCGTACCATCACTCGTTACCATGATACTGAAAGCGTAGCTCGATGTCAATGAAGTGGACGGAAGAAAACAGCAACATCAGCAAAAATGGTTCGAAAATTAAAGAAGCGACGTGATCGAAACGCCTCGTAGTGGCCGAAAAATGGCTCGTGAGCTGAACATATCGCAACATTCCATTCGGCAAATATTGCAAAATAAGCCTGGGGGTAAAGCCATTGAAATTCCATAAAGTGCAAGAACTTACACCACAAGAGAAAGAAAACAGACTCAATAGAGCTTTGCCGAAAGTGGTGAACTGCCAAATTTGGTTTTCTCAGATGAGAAATCATTCGTTGTCCAGCAGTTTGTAAACAAACAAAATGACCGTGTATGCTTGCCAAAGAGGTCACCTGAAAATGTGCAACCAGAACTCAAGCGCCGGCCATGGTGATTGTGTGGGCCGCAATAACAGCCGATGGTCGCTCTCCGCTGGTATTAATCGACCCTGGCATCAGAATAAATGCCGAATATTATCGCGAAAATATTCTGGAGGGTGTATTAAAACCTTGGGTACGCAAACTTTTTGGCCGCAGACCTTGGACATTCCAACAGGACTCAGCACCATCGCACTCAGCACGCGCCACCTAAGAATGGTTATAAAATGAGGTTCCTTGCTTCATTTTGAGCGCACTATGGCCACCAAAATCTCTGGATACCAATCCGTTGGACTATTGTGTCTGGATTATTTTGGAAAGCAAAATTGGTACTAAAAATACCAAAGTGTCGATCACCTCAAGCAAGCTCTTCGCCGGAAATGGACCAAAATACCGCAAATCAACATTCGGGCAGCGTATGACGGTTTCATTGGCCGTTTGAAGGCCATAATTCGTGCAAAATATGATGCTATTTCCGACATTTCTTGCTTTCATTCAATATAACAGAGGACCCCTTCCATTTGGAGATAATCGCAAAATATTTAGGGGTTCAAGTGAACTAAAAATAGAAAAAAATTCCTGATCACACAATTGAAATCAATCGACACGGAATTTTGCCTGAGAAGAGAGTTAAAGTCAGCGAAGAAGTCTGGATTATAATTAGCTGTAAAATGGACCCCAACAACTAACAACACGACGGAGTGCGTAAATATTTGTCAAATGCCCCTGGTAAAATAGTAATATCTGGGCAATGACAATGACATAATTTCAAAAGTGAAATCTTCCGTAATGGATTTTGACATAACAGGGCTTCCAGCATATTATATTGTTTGGGGTATCACATGGTCGACCCCGCACGACTATAGCCTTTGCTAACTTGTTTTTTTTTTTAATTCTGGATGAAATTCTGGATGAAAAAGCGTAGGAAATCAGATATGATGAGTGAAAAAAATTATAACCTTTACAACACTGTGCCTTTTAGTTCACTAGAATTTGGGTCTATAACTAGAATTTGAGTTTTAAGCGATGTGTTTCATGTATTTATATTTCAAAATATGAATTTCAAAATTCAAAATTTCTGACAAAAGGATTTATAAACATTAAAATACTTCTAAAATACCTTCAATTTGAGGGCTATGAATTATTGTGAACCAAATTGTGGAAAGACATTAAATGTCAAATTGGGTCATATTAGGTTGACGAATGTTACGACATACACCAATATGGGAGTAACTTAAACGAGCACCGAAAATATCATTTTTAATATCAATCGTTCTTAAATTGTTGCAGATCCCTTAAATACACTAATAATTAAGCTGAGTTGTTAATGTAGGTATTATAACTCGCTTCGCTTTTTATCACCAAATGTCTTCTGTTAGATAACATTAAATATCCACAACTCCAAAAAAAGTTTATTCGTAATAGCATCAAGGTTCTCTGATAAGAAAACAGGATCTGAGTTTACAATGTTAATAGAAAAAATGTAAGTCGAATAAATAGTTAATTGAATTTATGCCGTAGAACTTTTCGTTGAAGGAATTTTTTTTATGAAGTTTTATGCCAGAGAATTATTTCCTCAGATGCCTTTAATATTTATCGAATAGGTATAGACAGCAAAAAAAATTTCAAATTAAAATTTATTTATTAAGTAGTCGATATATACAATCATTTATAGACATTTTTCCATTTAAATGCCATATTCGTTTGCAACAATTTGAAAATTCCATTTTATATTTTATCATCCCTTTAATGACATCACGAATTCTCACTGAAATACCAACTATTTGACACTTTTGGGGTAGTTTTTAAAACAGTAAGTCACGTGCAAACATTTAGGACCAAATGATGACAATAACAACAATTGCAACATGTCTTCAAAATAAAACTCAATATACAATTGTCTGTGTCTCCATAATAAATTTTTGTATGGAATAATATTGAGCATTCCAGAGCTGAAAATAGTTATGGCGAACGAATTATTTTCAAAAGGGTGTCTGTTTTTATCGTCGAAGGCGTGGTTTCACAACATATGCCTCTGTGCGTGTCAGTCGTAGATGATACTTGTGTAAGTGAGAAAATATATATCTATTACTTATATGGGTTGCCAGGTTAATTAATTAGTAGAAGTACAAAAGGGTAGATTTTATTTTGGTCGAATATACATTCCCTTCAGTTCCCTTTTCATGATTTGTTACCCAGCAAAAACTTTGAAGTTGTATGTGCCGAATAGACCATTAAATGATAACCTAAACCAAAATTATTCTTTATTACAAGTTGAATGGAATAAATACAAGGTGACAAAATTGATACTTTCCCCATTACAAAGTAATCGGCACAGAGTTAATCCGCCCAAACCGAAGGTTGTGGGAACGAGATTTCTAGTTCAATACCAGCAGCGAACGAAGCAAAAAAAGATTATGGTTAACTATAAAATAATTTCTAAAAATAAGACAATTGCATATATATACCCCCACCATGTGAAACACCTTCAATATTCGTCGAAGACCCATCCGTTGGCATGTCCGTTAAAATCAATATACATTTCAAATTTAATATTAAGTGTTCGATTTTACAGCGTTACTTAAAATTTGACATAATTTTTACTATAAATAATGACTTCATAGTAATTTCAAAATAGAAATAAATATTCATCGCAAAAATTATAGTAGGTTTTCACCTAGCTAACTATTTCCCTTTAAATATTTTGAATAGCATAAACATCTAAGAACATGTGAAAAATCTGCTCAATTTTTGGTATTGTAACATTTTCCATTCAAATTAGCTGCAGTTTGGAATCTGTATTTCCAACGTTTAGAATAACATGCTGCGTGGTATTAAGTTTTGTCCACCTCATAATTAGGTACAGAATAATTTCAGAATATTCAAATATAAATACTCTGTTACACCCATATCCGTCAGAATGAAATTATTTTTTTGTCATTTAAATTGTGCGTTGGAGACCCCATGAAGTCCATATTTTTCATCATAGTATAATTCAATGACGATTAGACATATTTTCGGTCCCGTACTACTTTTTAATCTTCGTAATTTTTTCATGTTTCTATTTTTTTTTCCATGTTTTCATGTTTCTACCCAGTTCCCAAATCTACGTTACCAACCAATATTCCAATAGACCGAAAATTGAAAATTTTATGAGAAGATATTTTCTACCCCCTAAGAAACAAAGATGCCAAATAAGGATCAAAAAAACGAAAAAAGTGGCCAAGACCCCGAAAATAGTTAAAATCAAAAAGTGATAACTATTTTTTTTGAAGAATTTTTTGTTATATATATATATATATATATATATATATATATATATATATATATATATATATATATATATATATATATATATATATATATATATATATATATATATATATATATATATATATATATATATATATATATATATATATATATATATGTTGTATCCATTACGAACTTCAGCCTATATATATATATATATATATATATATATATATATATATATATATATATATAAAATCTACATTTTTGGGAGGTACCTTCGATTCTGATGCTATAACTCCAGATCCAAGTGGAATTTCAAAAATTTATATAGCCTATAGATATAGAAGAATATTATCTGGATTCAAACGTCTTCCACTTTAAACTACAAACACAAGTAAGATCGGTAAGAGAATGCTGTTAAATTTTTCTAACAACAATGAAGTGGCTGCAGATGTTTTGTGGCTATCCAAAACGGGAACCGGGAAGAAAACGTGGGCCTATATATGCAATGTTCTGACACCGCAGCTTGAACCCATTACGAACTACATTTACAATTTTTAGATAAATCCCTGGAAAAATGTAGCAAAAATCATTAAAATATCTAATATCGGGAGGTACCGTTATATGGGGACTATACGAAAACGAGGGCTTATATACAATGTTGTGTCATCGAAACCATAACCTATTACGAATAAAAAAACCGATTTTTACACAAATCCGTGGAAAATGTAGCAGAATCATAAAAATACCTAATATCCCAGCTAGCATTTGGAAGATTGTTTTTGAAAAAATCACTTTGGTGAGTCTTCTTCGAGTCCTTTTGGTGACCAAAAAAATTAACTGAATTGTATGATCGAAAAGCGATTCGAAAATTATTCTCTCTAATGAGTGAAAAGAGATCAATTTAATATACAACAACAAAATGTAGGGGAATCGCAATTCAATCATTGAGATGTGCAAAATGTGACTATTTTTCCGTTATTTATTATCGTACTGCGATCATCTACAGATTGAAATATGATTAGTCTTAAAAAGATCTTGCAGCTGTTTGGAAAGTGATGTAAATTATGTATTTTTTGATCATATTTTGCACAGATAAGTGCATAAATGCTGCTTGTTTTGTTATGCAAGGGTCATTTTGTTTCTGGACTGACTATCAAAAAGTTGAATTACTGTTCATTTATAAAAAGTGCATGGAGGCGTCAACAGCAAAAATATTGAAAAGGGAAAAAATATGAGAAAGTGTACGTTTATCTCTTTGTTTATTTATAAATTTTATAAAGAAAATGTCAGCAAGTTAAATTACAAAAATAGAAAAGGCTAAAATAAAAACGATGGCAAAAGATGCAGAAAATTGAATTCTGCAAAAAAGAAGTAAAACTGAATATGAGAAAAATTAAGAAAATGTCCAGAAACGTGAATTGGTGAAGAAAAATGAGACAGAACTTGATTTGTAAGTATAAAAAATTGGATATTTGATTGATTAATTCACCACTTCATAAACTATTAATACTTATATAATTTTTGAGTTTATTGCAAAAACCGAAAGGTTTTTTCAGATAAATTAGCCTGCCAATGCAGCTGGAAGGGGACAGTGTAAATCTGAGTGCAGAAAAGTGTTATTTAGTTACAGTAATCAAAAGTAAGTTTGTCTTTTTAACACGTATATAAAGAAGTAGTAAAATGGACAGACTTGTACATTTTTTATTTCAGATATGTGTCATCTCAAATACTCAAGCAACGACTAGGATATGAACACAATTCCACAAAAAAATTTTGTTCACGCTAGAGACCGCGTTACAAATAGAAAACAGCCCGATTTCAATTCCTGATTTTTTATTTTTTGATTTTTCATTTTTTTATTTAATTTTTTACTATATTTTTTACAATCGCATTTATTGATATTACTGTACAAATTATAATCATAAAAGCTGAATTATTATTATTTTAAATAAATATTTATATAAACATATTCTTTTTTACGGTACATCCGAAATTTAGAAATCACGTACGTGATTCGTAGAATCGTAAACACTCATATAAAACTCATAAATGACTCGAATTTAAGACAAAGGGGATTCATAAAAGACTCCTAAATGAATATACATATGAGTGATATATGACACTTAAAAGACTAATAAATTACTCACTTAAGACTCATAAATGATCAAAAAAGGACTTAAAAAAGACTCGAAAAAGATTTATTTATGATTTATTTAGAAGAATCGCGGGAGGTCACGTTTTTCTCCCGACAACTGAGTCTTTTATGATCAGAAAATGCGCTCATATTCCAGCTTTTTAATCGCGCAACCGGATCAAAAAAGACTCGATATGATTAAAAATTTCCAAAAATGCTGACTGGGTATTATAAGGTACTCTTATATGAGGTCTATGACAACATTGCCAATGGTGTTTGTCTTAGATAAATACCATACTTTTGACCATACGAGAGTTAAGAGTATTACCATGTCCTTAACACTTTTTGTTATTGGCAATGCTATCAAGTGGTAGTTGTCAAGGAAATCATGTTTTTGAAGTGGAAAGGTAATTGGTCAAATTGGACATAATTTTCTAAATATAATTTTTAATTATTTTTTTTTTAACAAAATATTTGAAAATGCAATTTCAATTTTATAACCTTTTTCTAAGTCTCTGATCAATGTAATATCTTAAAGCTGCACAAAAAATACCAAATGTTAAGACCATTTGAAGTTTTAATAAAAAAATTATTCATTTCCTAAAAATTCTGAAAGTACATAACATTATCTGAAAAATTTTGCCAATATTCTCAAGACATGATCGAGTATTTCTTCAGTTTCCCAAAACAGTTTCGAAAATCCTTAATTTTTTTCGTAACTCTTCATACAAAAAAAAAAAAAAAAAAAAAAAAAAAAAAAAATGACAGGTAAAAATTATACAGGGTGTTTTTTAAGCGTGATAGATCTTGAAATTGTAAAAAATAACACAAAAATTAAATTGTAATCAAAATTTTTTTTTATTGAAAGAACAATACGTGTCATTAACATTTGAAAATGATTTCGGGCATATGGGCACCGCGGCTGTTCTTGACGAAGTGCATTCTGGACGTCCAATTTTCGGCCACTTTTTCGAGCACTGCCTGCTGTCACGAATAACACGAACAATACAGGCATCCAAGGCATCAATTGTTGCTAGTTTATCAGCATAAACCAGTGACTTCACGTAGCCCCACAGGAAATAATCGAGAGGTTTAAAATCGCACGACATTGGAGGCCAATTGACAGGTCCACTTCTCGAAATCAACTTATCTCCAAATTTTGATTTCAATACGTCGATGGTTGCGTTAGCCGTATGGCTCGTAGCGCCATCCTGTTGAAACCACATCTTCTCTGGATCAATGCCATCCATATTTTTAAACAAAAAATCATTGATCATGGTGCGGTAACCATCTCCATTGTCCATAACGCGAGCTCCGGCCTCATTTTTGAAGAAATAAGGTCTGATGATGCCACCAGCGTGAAAACCGCACCATACGGTGCATTTTTCTGGATGTAATGGAGTCTGTAGGGTCTCTTGTGGATTGGTCTCACTCCATATGCGGCAATTTTGCTTATTAACAAGCCCGTTAAACCAAAAATGCGCCTCATCGCTGAACACAATTTGGCGATAAAACAACGGCGACTGATTTTCAAAATAAATTTCGATAATTTCGTAGGGTTGTTCAAGCGTGAGTCTATTCATAATAATTTGTCAGAATATACTGAAACAAATAAAAAAAGTTCTATATAGCTTAAAAAACACCCTTTATATTAATAAGTTTGGCCTGAACGAGGAAGTGGAAAAGCTATAGCAAAATTTCGTAAAAAAATACCGTTTAAATGATAACCGTTTAATGGGGCTATGCGAATACGACATAGTCGGCTATGCGAATACCCAATTTAAAACAACTCCGTTGAATAATGTCGCTAATATGCAGAGTATACAAAAACGTGGACCTGCATAGACAATTTTCTGTCCTAGGTTTAAGTTTCCATTACGAACTTTAAATATGAAAATTAAATGACTTCGCTGAAATCATCAAAATGCCGAATACCGGACGACATTGTTATATGGTGGCTATATGAAGACGTGGTCCTACATAAGCAATATTTTGTCAGAGGCTGCAGTTCCCATTACGAACTTAAAATACGAAATGTGAAACAATTCCGATCTATAACGTCGCTAACACCATGAAAATACTGAATATTCGGAGGTACAGTTATTTGAAGTTATGCGAAGACGAGGACCAGGATAAGTCATTTTTTTGTCATAGGTTGTTGTACCCATTAATATCTTCCAATATGAGATTTGGAACGATTCAGGTCTATAATGTCGCTAAAATCATCAAAATACCGAATATTGGAGAGTACCATGGAGCTATACAACATGATTACAACAGACAGACACATAGATAGACAAGCGGGTATCGCTAAATCGACTTTGAATTTTAGGCCGATGAAGAATATATATACTTTTTTGGGTCTGACATGAGTACTTCGAGGAGTTAAAAACGGAATGACAAAGTTAATATATCCTCCATAGTATAGTGTAGGGTATAAAAATAGCAATAATTCAGAACAGCATTAATCAAATTTATTGTGATTGATAATTGGCGGATATTTATGGAGTAATACGACACTACAAATGTCTGACGCCGCAAAAGGTGTGGCACTTACCGAATTAAAGGCATTTAAAATTTAATTTAAAGGTTTATGTCTAGGATAACAAAGTACTAAATTGGCAGGACATATTTTAGATGGATGTTTTTCACCTTAATATAAAAGGGTGGCATCACTACAATTTATAACAATTTGTGGTATAAACAATGTCAAGTACAGACAAAAACCAAGTATTTAGAACTTTCTCAATAACTTAGTAGCTAGGATTATATTTTACATATCACATAGCTTTTTTTAATAATAGGTATAACAGTATTTTAAACAACCATGTTAATAAATGTAATTTGTGAACAACTTTAAAAGTGTTTTACGTACATTGGGTCAAATGTTTATTGTTTTCGGCTGATTTAATATCGCCCAATTGGTTTATGTTGAACCGGCCGGTTTTTATTTTGAAACTGCGAATTATCGACATTTATTAGAACGTTGTCGCCAATTACTGATATACAAAGTCAACAGGGCGACATCTATATTTTTATAGAATAACAAATGTATTACAGTTACAAGCAGTACATTATAGATGTCACTGTTAACGTTTGAGGGGAGGAGCTTAAATCCATTATGGCTGCCATGATGGCCGACATAAAGTAGAGAGAGAGAAAGTCAGATATGTTTTCGTTTTTGGATTGTGCGCAACACGAGATTTGCTTCAGTCCGAATGAAATAAGCAATCATCTGAAATACTCAACAAAAATAAATTGAAAATATCAATTTCATTTACCTCCGCTGTATATTATAATATTTCGATAAAAAAACATATGCATATTTTATATTTAAAATATTGGCAATTTAACTGATAAGAATATACTTTGACGGCGAATAGATGACAACAATTAAATGTTCTACTCAGAGTAGCCCACATCGTTAAGTAAATAAATATAATTGAAAAGTATTGTGGTATTGGTATTTTAAATAGCTCAAATCAAAACCATTTGACTGAGTTTCAACCAAAAAAAAAAAATGATAATTCAATTCAAACAAATATGAATAAATTTTTCGAAGTAACATTACCACTTCTAAATTCAAATGTTGAAAATTCAATTTTTCCAGGACCACATATCAAATTGTACTTACACGTTTACAAATTACTATTTGCGCCTTTTTGCGAACTAGTTGCCAAAGTTTTAATAGTTGTAAATAAATATTTTATATATATTACTACTAGCTGGCCCGATCCGCGTTGCCGGCCCGTAGTTTTTGTCTATTATGCATATTTGTCAAAGCATAATTATTCACAGATATGACTGGGGGGCTTCAATATTTAAACCGTGGGCTTCAACTGTGTGTATGTGCTATACAAATCTATTAAAAATTATATATAAATCTTATCCCCATGTAAGGGATCAAATTAATTTTTAGTATGATAAAAATCGTAGCAAAATTTTTCAGTCAAATGAGCAGTAATTTAGAATTTACTGTATTCTGTATCTGTATACTTCATAATTGAGAGCTGAATGATTCAGAATAGCCAAAGTTATTTACTTTTTTAAACCCAATCTGAGGTTCTAAGATTGTGCATTAGAGTCCCCCTAACCATGTCGGTCTGTTTGTCCGCCAAAAGGTGGACTTGAGAGGGTTAATATTGTATGGAGAAAATTCAAAAATTTGTAGATATGTTGAAATTTTTGTGTTAGATTTTCACCCCCCTAATACGCATTATTAGCCAAATTCTTTGAAATATGGTAAAATTAGGAGGTACCTTTATAAGGGCACTACTCCGAAACATCGACCTACATTGAAAACTTTCTTCTACCCCTTATGATCCAAGATGACAAATAGAGGCCAAATCAAAAATATAGCAGAACAATATAGCATGTCATAGCATTTCGCGTGATTTAAATAAGTAAAAATAGTTTTATCCACCTCATAATTGAGGGCAGAATGATAAGATGGGAATTAATTTTATTTGCCATTTAAATTGTAAGTTAGTTTCCAACTCTTAAAGTCCATATTTTCATCATAGTATAATTCAATTATAATTCAACAAATATTCGGTCCCGTGCTACTTTCTTATATTTGTAATTTGTTCATGTTTCCACAATTTATTTCATATAGATGTACATCCCAAATCTACGTTCCCAACCAATATTCTCTTGGGGGTTACAAATTCAATAGAATACAAAATTTTCTTTCCAATGTGGGGACTTTCCTTAAATAAATTCCTATGTGGCAATTATCTGTGTGGTAGTTCCCTACCCCAGGGTAGCATACATAATTTTTTTTAGCCAAATCAATTGATGAATGGGCCCTACTCTGAAAGTTTCAAATTTTATGCGAAGAGGTTCTCTACCCCCTTAGAAACAAAAATGCCAAATAAGGGCCAAAAAATGACAAATGTGGCCAAGTCCCCAAAAATAGCTTAAATCATAGATGGTTGTATAAGTATGAAATTGGGTTGTTCCCTTATCCGTGAGTTATGATCGATATCAAGACCTGCAAAAGCGATTTAAGGTATCTTTAATGTTTGGGAAGAATTTCTGGAAGGATATAAAACATTTTCTTACTAAAAGTCCCATTCGCTCTACTATTTTGCACCCTTTATATTTGGTATAAGAATATAATTTGCATTTTGAGCTCTCATTGAACGGATCATTGTCACATGAAAGAAGTAGGTCCACGCTTTGAAATGAAAGCCATTAGGCTTTTTCGGTCATTTTTGTTTGTTTAAATGTGTTCGCATCTTCCAGCTGAACCACGATGTAGGCCCTGGAGTTGAAGGGTAGATGTCAGTTAACAACCTATTTCGCACTTCTTTCATTTTTTTGGTGAAAAATTGTATATAGTGAAAAATTATTCTTTATTTTGTTCACAAAAAATCCACTGAATTCAATATGATAATACAAATTGAAAAAAAAATTGACAAAAAAAGAATAACAAATTTAAAAAATCTTCAACTTGTTCGCTGATTTTTTACAGCAAATTTTTAAAGATCCTTACAAAGTTTGTCGATAGAATGTACTATTATTTTAAAATTCGATTCCATTGAATTTTTTTTCGATTTTTTCCTGATTTGAGAATTTTTGCAATGAGATCTCTTTTTTGTGATTTTTTAGCGATTTTGAAAAAGTAATTATCTTTTAACTTTGTTGTGACCGCGTTAAATTATTTCGATATCATCTATTCCGTTTCGCCACCACATAATTCGGTACTACACTTCCATGTAACCCGCCATCAATTTCAGTTCTCAAGAAATCAAGTCAATTAAATAAATTGGTGTTAATATTCGAATTCAAAAATAAAATATAAAAAACACTACAAATGTACATTAGAAAAAAGTAAGTCAAAATGGAAAAAAATCATGCAAAATAAAACATTACTATTGTACACTTCAAAAGTCAAAATGAAAATGTTAATATATCACATTTTTACGCGATTTTTTTGGATATTATCCTTTTCGGAGTGGAGACAATTCCGAATTTGTGTGAATCGTTAAAATCAGTCCAGCGGTTCTTAAGTTATAAGCGTAGTAACTAACACAACTTACATTTATATATATATATAGATAAGACTCTGCTATATTTAATTTTAATATTCTTATTAATTTTGTCACTTTATAAAAACTTTCTCTTGGTTCAGCCATAGGTGAGGAAAAGGTAAGCTTTGAAAAAGGTCGAAATGTTGGATCAATAAAGTATAAGAACACAATGTAGTTAAAGACATTTGTCATTTAAAATATTTTCAAATACACCAGTTTAACGAACTATATTTATACCCTACACCACATAGTTGTAAGGGTATTACGTCTTTGTGAATTTATTTGCAACAAGGAGAAGGAAACGAGATAGACACATAGTATAAAAACTAGCAGAAGAGAGAACAGTTCAAATTGTCATTCTCATTTAGGTGTGCTCAAAACATAAGGAAACGGAAAATTAGCAGAAATGCGATTAAATGTCAAAATTCCAAAAGTAAGCAGTCTAAATCGGACTTGTGAAAACCTGACTGAAAAGGACGCCAACATTTAAAAAAATGAGTATTGAAGACGATAAGTTAAAATTAATAATCTATAATAATAATTAATAATCTGATTCCTCATTCAGCCAGTCCTCTTCACTCCTGGAATCATCCAAAAGAGAATACATCAGTTGCTCCATATTTTCTCTTTTTGTTTTTTGCACGACAAATATTAGCTTTTCTTTAGTTTTTATGTTTATTTTTTTTCTTTACATTTGTTGTCACGCGCGAACATTGAAATGTATCAATACATTTTTCAACATTGTTAGCCTTCCCAATTAAATGTCAAATTTAAAATTTGCACATTTCTGCTCTGCCAAATTCATGTAGCTAAAACAAGCAGAAATGTGCACCACTCAGCGCCAGAAAGCTGCAAGTTTTGCTAGTTTTTGGAGTACGAGAACGCGTTGTAGCAGAATTAGTACTAATTTGTAGGTTCTGGAACACAACTATAGTTACTTCTGAAGATATTCATAGAATCACTTTCTGAGTCGATTTATGCATGTCGGTCCGTCCGTCCAAGCATTCTTGTGAAAAAAATGATGGTCGCATTATTATCCGATTGAGATGAAATTTTGCAGAAAGTATCTATTTGGCCCAAGGACGAATCCTACTGAAATTGGTGATAATCGGATCAGATTTAGATATATCTCCCATATATCTAATATATTAATTGTGCGTCAAACGACCAATCGGTGATGTGGTGAAAATCGGTTCAGATATAGTTATAGCTCCCATATATATGTTTCATCCGATTTAGTTTATAAGTCCCTCACATACGTAATATGCATTCGACAACAATGATATTTGGTACCAGAAATCTTATAAAGCTCGGAAATACCTTTGCCAAATTTTGTCGAGAACGGCTAGAATTTGGATATAGCTCCCATATATATCCTTAATCCTATTTCGGGTTTGTTGTGTAAATAATGGCTAATATCAGCCAAAATGGAGTTAATTTCGGGACGTACGTTTCCATTTTGCGGAACTTGGCTCCAATATATATTTTTTAATATAATCCTTCTCGTAGGAATATCATGCACTCTTTAGCAGTTTTATTTGGTATAAAAGATTAAAATGTCTCCGTCAAATTTAGTGAAAATCGATTCAGAAGTGGATATGCCTCCCATATATTAGTTCCCTATGAAACCAAACTATAACTGCTCTAAAGCCAAATATTGATAGGTGGTATGATCTACTTTAAATAAATTGTTTTGTTACGGGAGTTTTTACTAAATATGCATAGTGGTGTATGGTATCATAAAGTCGGCCCCGTCCGACTTTTGACTTTTCCTTACTGGTTTTAAATTTTATAGCTTTACACGTTTCTAATTAAATCAGAAAAATTGTTTCCAAAAAAATTTGTAAAAATTAGCAGAATTTTGGAAAAAGTTTGGATTCTGCTTCGCTACATCAACTACAATTAACTACTTATTCATTTCAATATCATTTAGCGAAATTCGCAGGTAACATTTTGAGGGAAACTATGTACTGTATCAGACATGCACATTTTCTAAGGTCTTGGTTGAAATATGTAATTACTATTTTCAGTAAAATTCTAATTTTTCACCCAATCTTTCTTGTGCTAACATATATCCTTTCAGGAATGTAAGTAAGACCTCAGATATAGTAATGGTATTGGCTTTGAATTCCATACATTACTGGATATGCTTCGTAAAAGGCATTCGCAAGTAAAAAAACAGTAAAAAAATCCTAAAATCGGGCGGGGTCGACTTTATGGTACCCAACTCCTCTTTGTATAGCTTTACATTACAAATAAAAGGTTTTATAGGGATTTTCTGCGATTTAAATCATTAAATCATACTACTATGATTGTAGATATAATTTAAAGTCCAAAGAAACTAATATGTGAGAGGAACATCCCTTTCTTAATAGATTTCTACTAAATTTAAGAGACATTTGTACCTTTCCAATTTGGGCTTATATTACCCATTTGGTGCACAATTAACTAGAAATCAGATAAACATATACATGGGAGCTATATCCAAATCTGAACCGACCTCGATCAAATTTGGCATATTTATTCTGAGTTGTATTTGATATATTTCCCCCAACATCGTTGTTACGGATTGCATATTACGGCTGTGTAATATGAATGAACAATCTCTATAGGAACTATACCTATATCTGAACCAATTTTACCCACATTTAACGTACTTATTTCTAGGCTCAATTCGGTCGTAAGTGCCAAATTCCATCCCATTTGGGCTAAAATAACATTTTTGATGGGAGCTATATCCAAATCTGAACCGATGTCGACCCAATTTCAATAGGGTTCGTCTTTGGGTCACACAAGGCCTGGGGAAAATTTCATCTGGATCGGGCAAGATAGATAGACGGACGGACAGACGACATGCATAAATCGGCTCAGAATTTTATTCTATGCAGATTATAAAAAGGATCTATGGGTCTATCTCGTTTCCTTTTGCCTGTTACAAACAAATGCACAAAGACATAATACCATGAATTTTTTTAAGACTCGGGGTTGCTTAAATATCAAGTTATAGTTTTTTGTTACACCCATTCAATTGTCCCCAAATTTTAATAACAATTTGTACGAAATCTCTCTCTCTCTCTTGCTGTCCAAATGTCTCTATATATATATATATATATATCTACATATATATATATATATATATATATATATATATATATAGGTGATCATATACTGTACTGCGAATTAAATCATCTAATATTAAAATATATACTAAAAATGGAATTCCCCGAATACGTTAAAAACCACCTATAGTAAAATTTAATACAATTTTGATTAAAATTGGATTTGGATTTAAATTGACTCGATTTAACAATGATCTTTTTCCCAAAAAAAATTTAAAAATTGTTTGAAGAAGTGCTGTATGGTGATGGTATGATCTAATGGCCATATTCCCCAAACCTTATCAGAATACCGAAATAGAAACTTCAAATATTCCTATAATACGATAACTCTTGAAGGGAGTATTCGATTTGGTCCAAACTTGGTACATCGTAATATTATTGTAAAGCTAAGATCGAGTTCGGAGATGGGCAATATCAGTTCACTCTTTCTGGTACCTCCCCCACAAAAGGTCAACATTTTCTTGGAAAACAATTTACTTAATAGAACAAAAGTTTTGTTCAAATTTGCAAATCCTAATATTTTTATCAGTGCTAGATGAGGTGTGACCACACCATCAAGCACCTTTCCCACAAAGGTTAAAATCTGGAATTATTATAAGTCTTATAAAATGTGAAATAAGGGTCCGATTCCGATCTTCAAAGTTCAGACATCCCAATATTTTGTTAACGCAAGATCTGGTGCGAAGATGGGATTTATCTGCCCACTCCATCAAGTGCCTCTCCCACAATGGGTCAAAATTTTGAATAACCGTGAAACTTATTAAACGCGAAATCAACAAAGAATGAGGTGTGGACATGGAATATATCCGCCCATTCCTCCCCCACAAAGGGTCAACATTTTGAATGATTGTAACTCTCTTAAATATGAACCAATATTTCTACTAACACAAAATATGTTGTGAAGATGGGATATATCGGCTCACTCCTTCTGGTTCCTCGCCCAAATCGGGACAAAGTTGTGAATAACCAAAACGCTGAATTAAGTAGCTGATATAGTCCAAATCTGGCTAATATATATCAGACTTATGTCAGATACGAAATGGATCACATTGGCTCACTTCTATGGAACCCCCCCCCCATAAAGGGTCAACAATTTGAATAATCATAACACAAATCAACATATATTTTTAATGAACGAACAGTGGCTGAGTGTATACTTATTTCGGAAGATCTGGCGGATAATTTTTAGCTTGCTATAAGTAAAATGCAGACCACTTATATAAAATAAGAAAATCAGTATTTTAATTTGGAACTATAAAAACGTAGACCGTTTAAGTTTCCAAAAATTCTAGAAGCCAAAAATATGGCAACTTCGTAAATATTAACAAGAAAGCAAAGGCAACAATCGAGCGGAGCCGACCTTTTAATACCATACGACACTATAATTTTAGGTCTAATTCCGTTGGACTAAATTGAACGAATGCCTCAAGGTTTTTGGGGTGCATAATTGGACTACTTGAACAATAATTTTATGTATAAGGTTTGGTTCTTTAGGGGTTCCAAATATGTAATAAAATCCAGTTTTAAGGTCATTGTTGTCACTATCACATTACTTCGTTCGAACATGGCCAAAGTCACAAGAAAATGCCAAATTCGATGGAAATTGCTCTAAATTTACTCCTTCTGTCATGTTTATTGGACTTCGGCATTTTAAGACTTAGATTCATGTGTTTATTCGTCTATATCGGCGACTTCATATTATATAACGAAATAAGCATCTATTTAAAGGCCAGATGTTCCACTTGAAATGCTAGAAATTTTTGAGGAAAGTGACTTTAAAATATCGCGGTTGAAAGGGAACATTGTTCACATACAAGTAGATATTATAAACTCTGACCTAATGCAATATATCGATTCGTCTATAATTCTGACCAGTCGAATTAGTCCATTTCATCTCTTAATATTTTGCGATCATCTTTTGGTATAGCCCCCATATAACGGTACCTCAATTTTTTCGGTATTTTGGTGATTTAAGCGACATTATTCACCGAAAATGTTTCAAATTTGGAACTTGAAGTTCGTAATGAATACTACAGCCTATGACAGACAATTGTCCTCCCAATACTGGGTATTTTGATGATTTTAGCGACATTATTCACCGGAATTGCTTTAAATTTGGTATTTGAAGTTCGTAATGAATACTACAGCCTATGACAGAAAATTGTCTGTACAGGTCCACGTCTTCGTATAGCCCCCATATAACGGTACCTCTCGATATTCGGTATTTTGATGATTTTAGCGACATTATTCACCGGAATTGTATTAAATTTAGTATTTGAAAAGCGTAATGCTACAGCCTAAGACAGAAAATTGTCTGTGCAGGTCCACGTTTTGGTAAAGCCCCCATAAAATAGTACATCCTTATATTCGGTATAGCTATATTATTCACCGATTTTTTTTAGTTTCGCATTTGAATATTGCAAATGGTTCATGAGAAAAGTTACCTATGCAGGTCCACGTCGTCGTATAACGGCTACATTCGGTATTTTTAAGAGTTTAACAAAATTTTTAACGGACTTTATTTATTTATTTTTTGAAAATTGCCATTCAAAGTCATACCCGGCTGAATTTACAATTTTTTACTTGTTATGGTATATAAACATGACATGTCTAGGGTTTCTGAAAAAGAAACAATGCAAGTCCAATGTTCTAGCTACTACTTTTCCTTCTAGCTCATAAATTTCTGTGTGGTCATTGCAATCATTGATTTAATTGATAATTGTTAAGGACACCCAAAAGTTAACAAACAATAAATGATTGAAATGATCCAACTTACCGTCCAAGCGAATGACAGCAAACAACATCTGTGGTGTGAAAATCGTAATGTGGGAGAGAAAATAAAGGATCTCCGATTGAGAATGAAGGTTGCATAGTGTGGAGTCTTTTTCCTCTTTATATTGCCGGTTGTTCATGGGAATGTACAATTTTACGATTATTGCCGACATTATCATAAACTTTTCTCTTCTTTTTTTTCTCAAAATGATCTATTTATGCATTTGTGGCAAATGGTAACAACAACAACATAGGCACAAATTTCTACTGCAGCAACATAACACATTTTCCAAATGAGATTCTGTTTGTGTGTGTGTATGTCTTCGATGATCGCCCTACAAAATGTGTGGTTTTTTCCTTGTTTAACCCAATATCTTATGCAACATTACGATCGTATTGAAAGGATTTCCTGCACTTTTTCCTCCTTCTTTGTTCAACTGACTGATCTGACCTTGAAAACATTTGTTGCGCCATTAAGCCAGAAATGCAAAGTGCGAAGTGTGATCTTCGTCTTCTTTCACTCATCATCGTTATTACACATTTTGGTTAATGGGATAATAAAAAGAGTTAATAAAATAACTAGGAAAAATGGACATTGGCCGAGCCTTTGAAAGTCGAATCGTTACACATTTTTATGTGATTTCAATTGTTTAGAGGCATCAGGGCCATTTACCGTAATAACAGATGATTTGTCGTGACCTTGATTATATTCCAAGTAATAGTTTCGGGTGGCTTGAAAGTGTTAATGCAAATTTGTACAATCTCAGTAGAAGATCATGAACACATGGGCGTTTCGAATTTCATTAATGTTTTTTTATTTGGATTCGAAACAATTTGTTTTAAAAAAGGGTTGTTATTTGTTCATACCCTGCAAATAAGAATGGTCTAAATTTGATTTTTCTACAAATCTGTGCAGCTAAATAATTGTTTATCATGGCTTTTCTGTAAACTAATAATGTTAAACCACACGGGGAGAGTATTGCAGCATGGTTTTGATTTAAAAGTTTGTAACACATCAACATTTTAAACCCAACAAAGTATATATATTCTTGATCATCGTAAAATTCTAAGACGATTCAGCCCCGTCTTTTGTACGCTAGAGTCAAAACGAATAAATGAGAGAAGCTAAAATTATGCACAGATCAGTCTTTTGTTTGCAGGCAAGTTCAATTATAGGCTATATCGGGTACATGATATCCTATAGCCCCCATATAATGGTATCCCCAATATTCGGTATTTTGATGATTGTAGCCGAATTTTTCAATGAAATTGTCTAAAAATCCACAATAGGAATTCCTTCTGAGTAATTTGGAAGAGAAATGTCTGGAAGAGAAATGTCTATATAGGTCCACGATATCGTTTAGTCCACATATAACCGGAGTGACCGGAGTTGTTTTAAATTACGTATTTAGAGTTCATAATAGGAACTACAGTCTGTGACAGAAAATTGCCAGTTCTGCCAGAAGTTCCAGTTCTTCGTATAGGCCCCATGTATCATTACCTCTCTATATTCGGTATTTTGACGATTTTAGGTACAATATTCACCGAAATTGTTTGAGATGTTGTATTTAAAGTTCTTAATTGGTACTACAGCCTGTGATAGAAAATTATGTATGCAAGTCCAGGTCTTCGTATTGATCCGATACAACGGTACCTCTCTATATTCGGCATTTCGATGATTTTAGCTACATTTTTCAAGTTCCGTATTTGAATATTGTAATGGATTATGACAAAAGTTGCCTATGTAGAACCACTTCTTCCAATAGACCACAAAAAACGGCTTATTAGATATTTTTATACCCTCCAACTTTGTTGTTCCGTTTTTAACATCCCTAAATATTCGTGTAGACCCCATGATGTATATATATTCATAATCAGCATGGAATTCTAAGTCGATTTAACGATATCCGTCTGTCTGTCTGTCTGTTGAAATCACGATATAGCCTACATTATTTGACAGAGAGTTTTAACAATTTAGCAGAACAATTTGTATTGTGTCCAGGATGGTTGGTATTAAGAATGAGATATATCGGTCCACGTTTTGGAATAGCCGCCACATAACGGTACCTCCTTATATTAGGTATTTTGATGATTTTCGCCACATTTTTTCACTGATTTGTCTAAACATTGGTATTTGTAGTTCGAAATGGGTTCTGGCTCACGTGACAGATACTTTTATAGAAAAATGTTTTCTTTAACCAATGGTGGAGTGTAATAAAAATTCGGCACGGCAGAACTTTAAGTTTTTTCGCTTGTTAAAATTTTAAAAAAATTTTTAATGGATTTTATTTTTTTGAAAATTTCCAAATTCGTTTCAAATGGTGGAAGGTATCCTATATTAAATTCGAAACTTGGACATTTCTCTTCCAGGGGGTAAAGAGCTTAGGAAGAACTTCAAGGATGGATTTTTAGACAATTCCATTGAAAAATATAGCTAAACTTATTAAAATACCGAATATAGGCGCTGATCAAGAATATATACACTTTGTTATGTCTAAAATTATTACTATGTATAGTGGAGGATATCAAAATTAGAATGTGAAGAAATATGTTCTAGCTGATTGTAAATCATACCAACTGTGATAGTTGTTTCTATGTTAAATCTTAATATCGGTTGAGATTTGAAATCGCATGGAATTAACATATATATACTCTCTTCTTATTATTATTTGATTTCCACAAAATGTGACGGAGGTGTTTATATCGTGATGTGACCGTTCTTGTTATGATTTTGAGAAGACTTAAATTTAAATCGGATGAAACCTGTATATCGAAGCATACTTGGGCAAACGTAGTGTCATCGGTGTCTCATTTTTTACCAAGTTGGATGAATTAATATGGGAGCTATATCTAAATCTGAACTGATCTCTAAAAAATTGTGCACATTCAATTCTAGTCTGTACTGATATTTTTTATATTTGACACATCATTGTTATGAAGTGCATATTACAGCTTTGTGGGGCTATAACTATATCTGAACCGATTTTTACTACATTTTACGTACTAGTTTTAGGACTAAATTTGATTGAATGTGGCAAAATTCAAACGCGGAATAGCACAAGTGTATATATGGGAACTGTAGTAAAATCTGAACAAATTTTGGCAAAGTAGTTCTAGGTTGTATCTGATATTATATGATAGCTATAGCTTTGTCTAATCTAAATTTGGTCTTTATATCAAAATTCATCCTATATGGGCTGATATTATACATCTGATGCACAATAAACTTGAAATCGGAACTTTATGTTCAGAAATGAACCGATTATCACCAATTTCAATATGTTCTTCCCTGGGCCAAACAAATGAACTAAGCTAAATTTAGGTGAAATTTTGCTCGGTCCATAAATGTGACTTAAAAAAATACATGGACAAACGGGCAGCATAAATCGGCTGAGAATGTAATGCAATGGAGGTCACCAAAAGGAACGATGGATCCATTTCGGTTCCTTCTGCATGTTACAAACAAATACACCTAGACTAATACGTTGTACCACAGTGTGGTTTAGGATATAAATAATACGCCATAGAATAGCTTATTTCTAGTGTAAACCTTATAGATATTTTCTACCTTTTCTTAAGAACTATCCTACCAGAAAAATTGAAATCTGGATCACTGTGTCTCAGTTGTAATTTTTATTCAAGTTTCCAAGAATATTTTTGAGTCATATATATTTCGTTTACATTATAACAACGAAAAGAAGAAACTTAAAAAAATAAACGAATTTTCTACACTTGATAAATAAATGTTCTTTAATAGAATTCAAGTACGAAATTAAAGTAAAAAGCCTTTTCCCTCGTTAACTGTATTTTATGGCAAAATCTACGAACTTCTTTAACTTAAGTTATATTGTAAAAGAGTACATCTAAATCCGCACTCTGGAAAACATTTTATTTGGTCACATTGTCTACGTTTGCAATTAAAAATGATTGACATTTTAGTTTTGTAATTTTATTATTCAGTAGCAGCGTCGTTGCAGTTTTAATAGTTGGGTGTAATTGCTTGGCTTGGGTCTACAGACAGACAGTGTGTCACAAAGTGTGATTTATTATTTTGTGTAAAATAATTTAAAATTAAATGGCTTTTAAATAAACTGAAAAATAATTTTACTTTTTTCGATGTGTGTGCGTGTGTTGAAACCTGAATGGTAAATCGGTACTTCTGTGGGGAAAATGCTTTTGTATTGAGAATATACATAACTTTTCATATGACCATATCCAATGACTTCTACAATCACTTTTCCTGAAAAAAACCAATTAGGTTCAAATTTTAGTATAGTAATTCTAAAGATCTGAGTAGAAAATTGTCGTATCTGGTTTTCAATGGACCAGCATTTGTGAAACTTCACAAGAATCAATAGAATAGTTATGAAAAAGTAATGGAGAAGAAAAATAATACTTTGCTAAACCTTTTTAAAGATTTCCCTACTTTTATTTTAGAAACAATCTTTGGAATCAGTGTATAGTGAGTTGAAGTTTCTAAATTTTAAACAATTTTTCGAAAATTTGAAATAAATTTGGAAAAAATAAAAAAAATCGAAATTAAACGTGGGGATTTTTGGCCTTTATACCTTACACCATATAGTGGTAAGGGTATTATGTCTTTGTGCATTTGTTTGTAACATCGAGAATGTAGCGAGATAGACCCATAGTTACTTTTGAAGATCTTCATAGAATCACTTTCTGAGTCGATTCATGCATGACAGTCCGCCCGTCCATGTATTCTTGTGAACAAAATGCAGGTCGCATTTATTATCTGATTGAGATGAAATTTTGCAAACAATATTTGTTTGCCCAAGAACGAACCCCATTGAAATTGGTGATAATCGGATCAGATTTAGATATAGCTCCCACATATCTTCAATTAATTTCGTATTAATTGTGCACTAAATGGCCAATATAAGTCCAAATGATCTGTATTTCAGTACATACCAACAAATAGCAGCAATTTAATCAAATATGGAGAAAATCGGTTCAGATATAGCTAAAGCTTACATATATATGTTTCATCCGATTTGGGGTTTTAAGCCCCTCACATGTGTAATATGCCCTCCAGAGGAATGATATTTGGTACCGGACATCAGATACTGCTCGAAAATACTTCTGTCAAATTTAATTGGGATCGGTTCAGATTAGGATATAGCTCCCATGTATATGTTTATCCGATATCAGGTTTATTGTTCATCAAATGGCTAATATCAGCTCAAATGGAGAGAATTTTGACATTTACTACTGAATTCATAATATAAACTAGTACTTCAAATTTGGTGTAGATCGGATCAGATATAGCTATAGCTCCCATATATACGTTTTATCCGATTTGGGGTTTAAGGTCCCTCACAAGCGTAATATGCATTCGACAACAATGATGTTAGGTACCAGATATCAAATATAGCTCTAAAATAGGTGTATCAAAATTTGTCAAAATTAGTTCAGATTTGGATATAGCTCCCATATATATCCTCAATCGATTTCGGGTTAATTGGACCCCAAATGGTTTATATCACCCCAAATGAACTAAATTTCGGCATATCTGACCGAATTAAGTCTAGAAGCAATTACAAAAAATGATATTTGGTACCAGTTATCAGATACAGTCCAGAAATACCTCTGACAAATTTTATCAAGATCGGTTCAGATTTGAATATTGGTATCTATCATATATATATCATATATATCTTCAACCGATTTCGGGTTAATTGTGCACCAAATGGCCAATATCAGTCCAAAAGTCCTGAGTACCTTTTGGTACATCCAACCAAATTCAGTCTAGAAGCAGGTATCAGATATAGCTATAGCTCACATACATATGTTTTATCCGATTTGGTGTTTAAGTCCCTCACATATATATCCCTAATCCGATTTCTGCAAATAATGGTAGAAATCAGCCCAAAATGGAGTAAATTTCGGGACGCACGTCTCCATTTTGTGCAACTTGGCTCCAATGTATATTTTTTTAATATAATTCTTCTCCAGGTAATATTATGCACTCTATAACAACCAAAACTGCTCTAAAGCCAAATGTTGATGGGTGGTATGATCTACTTGAAATAAATTCTTATGTTACGGGAACTCTACTAAATAGGGAATCATATAGTCAGCACCGCCAGACTTTTGACTCTTCCTTACTGGTTCAATTTTATATCGTCGAATTTTAGGTAAAATTTAACAAAATTAAAAGCTCACTTGAGTATTGTAAGGATTACCTAATATTAAATAACTCCAATTGTTTTAATACCAAAATTGGCAATGACTTACATAAAATTTATTTTCATACAGAACTGAATTTGTTATCATTTTTATTGAAACGCATTGTTGATCATATTAATTTTCTATTCTTTAGATGAAATAAACGATTTTGTTTTGAAGCAAAAACAAAAAAAAAATAATGTAATTATTTATATGTTGACGATATTTTGCCAATTTTTAAAAATGCAAACGCCGATTATGTGGATTTTTTGCTAAAAGTTGACAATTTTTCCTGAAATTTTGTTGGCATCCCTGGGAAATAGTCATATTTTTTTAACGATGCAGTTTCAAGTGATCAGTGAAACACCCTTCTTAGTCATTGACGACATATGCCTTTTCAATCACAATAGTCATACAATGTTTAAAAATGTACCTTTTCGATGGCAGATCCGAGCACTCCAAACATTTCCCTGACTCTGTCAGTGATCTGAAATATTTTGTTGCAATTTCTAATTTGTGACCGTTACATGCTAAATTATATAAAAATAAATATAGTTTTGGATATAATTTCCTCATTTAAAAGATATGATGGGAATTCAAGGAATCTATCTACATTGAATATTTCATGTATTTTCAGTTTCAAGCTTGCATCACTAAAATTAAAGAAAAACCCCAAATTCTAACCGAAAATAAATTACCTGTCCCGTTTTTTGGTATAAGAAACTCAATATTATCGTTGGGATGCTACAAAATGAAATTAACTGTGGAGAAATCTCACCAAAATCCAATTAAATTTCAATGTCTGTCAAAAAGAAATTTATGACCATGTCTTTTTGGGCTAAAGAAAATAAATAAACTTAAGAAACAGACGTCCAGCCAGCCGTACGATAGTAATTTAATGGATTTTTACAATTGTATCCGTCCCCATATCCAAAGCATTCCAATCGTTGCATCATATCCACTCACGTATCGCATTCAATCTAAGTGTGGCTATACAAAGTATTTTTGTCATTGTCCCATAAAGGAGGGCGGACAATCAACAATGGCGTTGCCTGTGAAGATGGCGACACAGCATTGCAATCATTCCCACAGCCATACCACCCATAACTGTGGTCCTGAACTTTTGTCATCTTTAATTGCTGCCAACAGCAGCAGCAGCACCACCACCATCATCATCAGACATCCGCCGTCTTATATTTCACTAACAATTATTCTTGTTTTTGTTATTGACACATGGTTTCTTTGTCCGTTTCTAGACATTTTATATTACGAATGCTTTGAAATAAATACCATTCCAGCATTACAGTTTTGTTTTTGTTGTTTCTGGAGCTGCACAAAAGATATCCATTTCAAAGATGACATTCTACGCAGACATATTTTTTTTCTTTGAAAATTGGACGATATGGAACATTACATTTGGGAAACAAAATGACGATTTGTTTGGGTCTCAAGTGTAATTTGATATGCTTCAGTTCTTGTGTACAGTACTCGAATTCATATCCATACATACGTAGCATATAGAGAGAAATTTAGTATCCAATTTTCTAGATATGGACATTCCAAGCTGTCATTCGCTTTAATCCTCTTAACGTAGTAAGATTAAATTTATGTAAATTCCTTTTATTGTTAATTTTCTTTTATAACCACTTTTTAATTGTTTTCAATCTGAATAGATGGGTATTCAGATGTGTAGATTATTTGGTATGGACAGAGGAACCAGTTTCCCGACGGGTTTACACTTAAGTCAAAGAAACATAATTTTATGTTGTAAATATAGGCTCGGTTCTATAAATTTAGGAATGACCCATAACTTAAAAACTTATTTACTTTAATAGAATTTCGGCATTGTATGCTGCCGGATTTCCACAACAAGGATCTGAGATTGCGAATGATGGCAATAACGAGAATATATATTATATTTTGTTGTCTTCTCCACATATCCTGTGTATTTGAGGGACTTAGTGTTTGAGCTTATCCTCAAATATTTTTCCGCCGGCTAAAATAAGTTAAAAAATTGATTTATTTATTTTTTAGAATACACCTTTTCCCTTTTTTACCCTCCATATATTAAGTTTGTCATTCCGTTTATGAGACCTCAAAATATAAATTGTAGACCCCAAAAAGTAAATTTATTTTCTTGATCAGCATAAAATTCTATGTAGATATAACGATGTCCGTCTACTGAAAATGTGATATACTGGTCCACGTATTGGTACAGCCCCATTTAACTGTACCGACAGATTTAAGGTATTTTGGGTGTTTCAGTCACAATTTTAATCCGAATTTGCCATAAATTGGCAGCATGTGTTCCCATTATATAAGAAACATCCTTGCCTTATACATTCCTATATTTTGTATTTTAATGATTTAAGCGACATTATTTACCGGAGTTGTTTGAAATTTCGTATTTGAATATAGTAATGGCCTATGACAAAAATTGTGTATAATCTGAAACTTACGATTTTTAGTTAAACACACTACACTTATTATTTTGTTTCAATCTCGTTCAAATTAGGAGAGTATTGAATTTTGACCAAATAGTGGTCTGTACGTAATGCGACAAAAATCGACTTGGATTTGTATATAGCCCTTCAAATATTGGTTATACGGGGACACACGAAGTCGTGAATTTGTCTGGACAATTTTCTGTCGTATCCAATACAAAATTTAAATACCAAATTTGAAAAAATTCCGGTGTAAGTGTGATACAAATTAACAAAATAGCGAATATCTGGACGTAGATTTATATGGGGTCAATACCAAAACTTGGGCGTATATGTACAGTTATCTGGAAGGGAACACAGCAAACTCGATTTGGGGGCTATACCAAAAGTTCGAGCTATAAAGCCCATTTCCTGCAGACCTGAAATACATCTGAGTACAATTTTATCGACCTACTTGATTACGTTCGTAGTGATTTCCACAAATTGACGGACACCGCTAAATCGACAAAGAATTGTGTGCTGATGAAGAATATATACTTTGTGTAATGTAAAATGTATATTTCGAGGGGTTATAAACGGCATAGCAAAGTTAATACGGTGGCATATTGCCAATTTACTCAGAGAGCGACGCAAATTAAAATGCGTCTTTACTATCTTCCTATCAAAGGGTATCGCCGATATTTGATATATATTTTCTAAAGTTTATCATTCTCCCAAATAACTTTATCTCCCAAAATTCGTCACTTTGAAGATTCTGGACTCAGAGATATTACGTTAAAATGCCAAGTCTCAACGAAGAGGAGTTCATTCCCCGATGGTGGAGAGCAGGGTTGTCAGACATTGCAATTTCTCATCAAACGTTCGTAATTTTTGATTTGGCGACATGGTTTTTGGCGGATTATAGAACAGTTGGGGATTTCATCGGCGAATTGTAATAAATTACGCATTTTTTGTAGTTTGACAGTAAATTTGTAATAAATATGAACAATAGCTAAACTTCTGAAGAAGGTTTAGATAAAATGATCACTGCATTGGAAAATTCAAGAAGATTATAGAAAAATATGATGAAAAATAAATATTTTTTATGTATATGCACAATTTTTAATAATAATGTGAAATTAATAATCAGGATCATAATTTAGGTTGTCCAAGAAGCCATAACAAAATTATGAATTCAATCATTTCAGTAAATGTTTATGAAATCCTGTTAGGAAAATTACAAATTGAAATGAATATTTTAACGATAAAATTCCAAAAAACAAAAAACACTTGATTTTGGGAGGAAAGTCATGATTATGTGTTAGATATTTCCCTAGTAATGCCTGTATTGAGTGAGTTTTCTCCATTACAAATTATACCAAAATAAGTTTGTGGAATAAGAACCAACTTGATATTTTGGAGTAATACATAATTTTAATACAAATAACATATTTTAAAATTCTTATGTACCAAGTGAAGATATGTTAAAGGTTCAACCCAAATAATATATATGAAACTGTAAACAAAATAATATTATATATTTAAAAAATCATTAAAAGTTAAATAATTCTTTGAATGAACCTTAAAGATACTAGATTCTAGTGAATAACATTTGGCCTTTAATCAATTAATTGGAAATTCTTAAACTTAACAAGTTAAAAATCATATAAGTGCAGCCGGTCGGAACATTTAATACCCTCTATTATTTGGATGGAACTTGAAAAACTGTAAAAAAATGTCGCCGAAAACTGTTATGTGGGAGCTATTTAGGCAATATTAGGCAATTTTTTGTCATAGTTGTAGTACCCATTACAAATTTTAAATACGAAATTTCAAACAATTCCGGTCTATAATGTCTCTAAAATTATCAAAATACCAAATCTTGGGAGGTACCTCTAAGGTGAGAATGCATAAAACAGAAAAGAACATGGAACGCAAGGCCAAAAACGTACTACGTCAACCTGCCAGCCGATTACTTAAGCCAGTCAAAAAAACTTTTTTTGGTACTCTCAAACTTATATGTGGTGCAGTTATATGTGGGCTATTCAAAGACGTGGACCTTCCATCAAAGGTTGTAATACCCAATTTTATTGAGATTGGTTCGGATTTGGATATATCTCCCATATATAACTTCGTCCGACTTACGTTTAATAGTGCACCAAACGTCTAATATTTGGAGCTAGTATGTCAAATTTGGTGAAGTGGTGTAGGGTATCATAAAGTCGGTCCTGCTCGACTTTAAGACTTCCTTTACTGTTTTTTTTTTTCTATAACGCATATCAAATTTTAAGAAATGTCCATAATTGTGGGCTAAGAAATATATAACAGTAACTGATTTGAAAAGGTTATTATTTAATGGATCTTACATTGCATTGTGTTGAAGCAATGACAGCAAAATTGCTATTATTTTTTCTCTACATACCATTACTGAACATGACCCCACTAAACTTAACTATAAACAAACTTTATAACCAATTAAACAAAAATTATAATGACAAGAGTAGCAAATAATAAAAATGAGCGAGACAGCAGATATTTACCTACAATTTAGTGTCATTTATTCGACAATAAAAATGGAAATCTTATGGATGGAAAAGTGGTCATTAAAAGCTGTGAGTGAGTGTGTTAGCCAGTATGTGTGTATGTGTGCTTAGTAAAACATTTCATACATGTTGCTACAATTCATACAAATTGCCACAGTGCCATTGCAGTCTACTTACTTATTAGTGCTCGTCTTCTCTCACGCGTAGAATGTCATAATTTCCAGTCCATTACATTGAAGTATGATGGCCATAACTAGTTACTGACTATTAGCAGAGAAGTTAAAAATGTTTGCACACAGAGAAGTGTTGGCTTTTTTGTTGGAATGTAGAGTTATTTGTTGTTGTTTCAAAATAGTCAGGCTTCCTTTCATTGTAGCTTGAGTAATCAACTTTGTTATGTAAGCCTTGCATCGCTTCTACCTATTTATAATGGTGTGTATATAAAACCTGTAACCTAAATCACTATATGGCAGTAGTGTTTCAAATTGGTATAAATATTGAATATTTAGTAAATTTTAAATTCGAAATCGAGCAGCTGTAAATCTGAATTAATTTGAAATATTGGCAATCAGTTGTTTAAGTTTGGAATAATCTGTATTGAACCTGGCCTACGTAATATTTTTCTCGTCCCATTTTTGTTATGTTACAGTGGCCATTGTTTCGTCATTTATTCTGATGCCACGGCGCTTGAGTTCTGTTGGCTAACCGAAGGTGCACATTTTCTGCTGACGTCTTTGGCAAGTAAACACGATCATTTTGTTTCTTTACAAGCTGCTGGACAACGAATGTTTTCCCATTGGAGAAAACCAAATTCGGCCGTTCACCGTTTTCGGCCAAGCGAAGCAACTCTTTAGCTCTTTTGAGTCTATTTTCTTTCTGTTCTGGTGTAAGTTCTTGCACTTTTTGGAATTTCAATGTCTTTACCCTGAGATCATTTTTCAATATTTGCTGAATAGAATATTGGCCACTGCGAAACGGGTTTCGATCAAGTCGCTTCTTTACTTTTCGAAGTTGGTTGCAGTTTTTTGAGCTTACCCTGTATGTAACACCTCGAAATATTGGCCCTGCACATAGGATGTTATGTATAGATCTTTCTATCTCGCAGAGCTGAGTCGATCTAGCTTTGTATGTCGGTAAGAGATGGTCCGTTTTTTCGAAAATGTCGTATACCTGTATAAAACTTGGAAAAGGTATAAAATGTCATAAACTTCTAAAATATGGTAATATCCCAACTTGGTTGATAAGTCCGGCAAAGTTACATCGGAGAGCTAAAACCTAAGACTGGATTTATTCTCTATAAAAATATGAAATGAAAAATAGACCATAACTTTTATGTAATATAATAAGTAAATTTCAAATTCACGCCGAATATTTTTAATTCCGGAAATCACAAATACACGAAAAGATCACTTTTGACCGCCAAGAATGACATGAAAATAAAATATTCAATATGAAGTAGGAACTTTATCAAATACAGAAGCTTTTTAGAGATCGCTTGTTGCTGGAAAATGTTGATTCCAGGAGGAGGAGAGGATATATTGAGATGTTTGGAGGGTTTGCTTTTTGCAGAACCTTTACCGCAAAATGGAGTCTTGTAGGGTATCAAATTGTTGGTCCACCCGATTATAGCCTTTCTTTACTTATTCAAATACAAATTACATGAGCTTTCGGATCGACTGATGGACTGTGCATATTATATCAAAAATCTTTTGGAGGAAACTTTTTCGAATCTATTGGATTTTAAATTAGCTGGAGGTATGTGCCTTATTTGACAAACGTCGGTTGCAGATTTACATATACAGGGTGGGATGAAAATACTGCAATCAACTTAGACTGCTGTCATTTCTAAGCCAGTACGACAGCTGTTAAAATTATTCCAGTGATAGTTCATTATATTGTTTACAAGCGTACAAAAGCATTTTAGTGAGGATTATCCAGAAAAAAAGTTATTTTCTTTACATTTGGCTGGAAAACCACAATTTGGCTATCGCAATATTCCATTCGGCAAATATTGAAAAACGAGATCGGGGTAAAGCCATTGAAATTCCAAAAAGTGCAAAAACTTACACCGCAACAGAAAGAAAATAAAGTCAAAAGAGCTAAAGATTTGCTTCACTTTGCCGAAAGTGTTGAACTGCCGAATTTGGTTTTCTCCAATGAGAAAACATTCGTTGTCCAGCAGTTTGTAAACTAACAAAGTGATCGTGTTTACTTGCCAAAGAGGTCAGCTGAAAATGTGCACCTTCGGTTGGCCACTAGAACTCAAGCGCCGGCCATGGTGAAGGTATGGGCCGCCATAACAGCCGATGGTCGCTCTCCGCTCGTATTAATCGGCCGTGGCATCAGAATAAATATTGTTGTGAAAATGTTCTGGAGGGTGTATTAAAGCCTTGGCCGCAGACCTTGGACATTCCAACAGGACTCAGCACCATCACACTCAGCACGCGCCACCCAAGAATGGTTACAAGTCCACTTTTTAGTATTCGCGGTATTTGATTTTATCGACTTGTTTACCACTTAAGGTGATGGTGGCACTGGATAGCTCGGCTTTGTCATAAAGAGTTTGTAGGCCCTTAAATTCCTTAATATTTTCTTCTTCACCGACCGTGAAAGAAGTATCGCGGTGTCAGAAGAGCAGTAACGTGCATTTCTTCTGTTCGAGAGGGAGAGAGTCCCAATATACCTTCAGTCCAGTTTTGGATGTTACTTCAACACATAACTTAGTGATGTAGGAAACCTATTTCTTCTTGCATTTTTTAGGTTCTTCTTCTAAAGATTGCAAAATGATTAAAAATTATGTTTTTAAATTAGAAAGGTATTTGAAGAGTTTGACATTTAATTTATATATTTACATTTTTATTTTCGAACTGAATAGACGTATGGTTTTTGTGTCTTAAAATATAGAAAATTAAAAAACCATTTGTGTATTTTGGAAAAAAAAAAATAATAAATCAATAAAAAAAATTGATATTCCCAAGAACAAATGCATTTCAATATGAACGAATCAGCATCTATGGAGAGATGGAATTTGTCAAAGAGTGTGCCCCCTGATAAGCAAGGATATATCAGAAAATCCGGGAGAACAATTTCAAAACGTTTAGCTGACATCAGCCCTGAAGGATCATTGATTCCTTTGCAGATCATCTTTACAATTCAACGCCGAATGACACTGGCGCTAAATGAAAAATTAAGAATCAACCCATAAATGAAAGAAGATTCCATATTTAAAAATGAGATTCCTCTTGCCCTGCATGTTGCAATGAAAAGGTTAGTAATGCGATATAATATTTTGTCCCTTGTTTGGTCGATTTCATACCAAATGTTGAGAACTAATAAATGCTCGGAATGTTCCGAAGCTTACAACCAATTTCTTAAGGCGATAGGCATATTAATATCAAATTATAAGGAGAAACAGCGACAGGATTCGAGTGCTGCTCTGGCATCCCCTTATCACATGTCACGAAATATGCTATGTGAAAACTTCAACCTGCTTATATATCTGCACCTTTAGATTCGATTTGCTTTGCTAAAATATATTCTATTCGAGACTTCTTTTCAAAGAGCTCAACAATCACAAAATCTTATTACTAGAATGAACGCACAACCCAATTCAGTGAACCGAAATGAAACCTCGTATATCTATATATAACAGAAAAGAACGTTGGCCACCTATTTTTATACCGTCTACCATGGAAACTCGAAGTATTCCGAGACACTTTAAAATATATTTTTGAGATCAGCATAGACTCTAAGTTGATTTAACAACGACGGTGTCATTGCCTGTTGGAATCAAATGATTAGAATTGTGTCAAGGCTGATTGATGTTGAAAATGGACTGAATCAGCGCATTCTTAAATTCAACGGAACCTCCTTCGTGCTGGGCGTGTTCAGTGGAAGCCTACTTTTGTTTTAACATCCAATAATACGGTTTCAAATTATACATGCTCTACAGTCATAATATGCATTAAAAAACGATCATAGTTTGTGTGATCTACTCAACATGAAATGCTTATATGACCATCCAGTTGTTACAATAAATTTTACTAAGAAACGCGGTGGTGTAAGGTATTAAAGAGTCGGTTCCGCTCCACTTTACTGGTTTTTTATTTATCTTTGTGCAAACAAATTTTAAATATTCTGATTTTGAAAATCGCAAACAGAATGGTTTCGTTTTTGTTTTGGAGAAAAATGTTCTTCCTTTTTGGGTTCATTATATTTTTTTTTAATTTTTTTTAAAACAAAACATTTTTGGTGTTTTGTTCCTTTCTTCTAATGGCGCACAAATTGTTTTGTTATAACAAATCATCTGAACTGATTTTTAAAGGGATATGTTTAGTCTACAGTTTTTTATAAAAGAGAATAAAACTACCTTACTTCCTGAGAAATGAGTTGCTGGACAATGCTTGCAGATATTTTCTCAGTAAGGATTATCCACTAAGGTCAGATGATTATAAATCAGCGGTTTTATGGCCGATGTAAAATGTTTTAAATATCTTAGGCAATAATTGAAATGTTTTAAACATTTTTCAAATGTATTATTCAAATGTGGAAGTTTTAATTAATTCGAATTTTCAAAGTTTAAAAGTGTAGCACTGATATTTGCTAAACCTCTGTTTATACCCTACACCACATAGTGGTAAGGGTATTATGCATTTGTGCATTTGATTGTAACATGGAGAAGGAAGAGAGATAGACCCATAGTTATATTTGAGGATCTTCATAGAATCACTTTCTGAGTCGATTTATGAATGTCAGTCCGTTCGTCCATGTATTTTTGTGAACAAAATGCTTGTCGCATTTATTTTCCCATTGGGATGAAATTTTGAAAACAATATTTGTTTGGCCCGAAATTGGTGATAATCGGATAAGATTTAGATATAGCCCCCCATATATATTATATATATGGCTAATATAAAGCCAAATGACTAGTATTTTGCTACATCCCACTGAATTCAGTCTAGAAGCAAGTACATTAAATCGGTTCAGATATAGCTATAGCTTCCATATATATGTTTTATCTAATTTGGTATTTAAGTCCCTAATATCCATAACATGCATTCGACAACAATGATATTTGGTACAAGCCAATATCAGTCCAAAAGTTCTAAAATTTGGTACATCCGAACGAATTCAGTCCAGAACCAAGTGCATCGAATTTGGAGAAAATCGGTTCAGTTATAGCTATATTCGTAATTAACATTCGATAACAATGATATTTTCTACCAGATATCTTTGGATTTCGGAAATATTTTTGCCAAATTTGATCGAGACGTGTAAGATTTCGATATAACTCCCATATATGTCCTTAATCCGATTTCAGGTTTATTGTGCAAATAATGGCTAATATCTGCCCAAATGGAGTGACTTTTTTTTAATATAAGACGTCTCCAAATGATATCATGCAATCTAAAGCAAACTAAAACTGCTCTAAAGCCAAATGTTGATAGTTGGTATGATCTACTTGAAATAAATTCCTTTGTTACGGGAGCTCTACTTAATATACATAGTGGTGTAGGGTATCATATAGTCGGCCCCGCCCGACTTTGGACTTTTCCTTACTAGTTTAAAATTATAGCGGTATTTTTCAAAGGATTTTTTTACATTTTGCAAGTTTCTTCTAAATGGTCCGGGAAAACCTTAGCTCTTTTTATAGAAATACGTACCTTTTTTATTTTTGGGTACCTTGTTTTGTGCTAAGATTATACTTATATATGCTTATACCTTACATCACACTGTGATCGGGGTATTGTGTATTTGTAGAGTTGTTGGTAACATAGAGAAGGAAGCGAGAAAGACCCACCCATACTTCCTTGGGATCACATTCTGAGTCGATTTATGAATGTCCGTCCGTCTGTCCATGTATTTTTGTAAACTAGTTATAGGTCGCATTTATTGCCCGATGGAGATGAAATTTTGCGCAAATCATTTCTTTCACCCAAGGACAAACCCTATTTAAATTGAATTGAAGAATGTCTATAAAATTTTGTGAAAATCGCACACACCCAAGCATTGGTAGCAGTTGGAATAAAAGTAAATAAATTAATCTTTAAATTAACTTGGAGATTTTCTAATTTTATTGGCAATCATAAAAGTTGATTAAAAACCAACTGATGACCCTATTTGACTCATTGGTTATCAGTAGTAACAAACAGCAGATTCACAAGACTTCTTTGATTAATGAAAATGATTTCTTTTTTTTTGTGATATAAGATTCATTGAATAATAAATTAGTTGCCTGCTTGGTATGTTCTCTTAATCTCTAGATTTATTTAAAAGATTTTTGTTTGCGATGTTTTATTTGTTCTTGGGGTCATAAAGACAAAGGAAATTACATTTTTTCTGCTACATAAAAATGAAAATGGAAAATGTTTTCATTTTTAGTCCTTTCCATCTCCAACCCCATTATCATCGGCAATGGCATCACAATTTCAAGCGCCATCATTATCAAGCATGCAATGCATGGCATGTCAAACCATTTCGTCTCATTCCATTCGTCTGCAAAGTTCCGACAGCCATTCTCATTCATCCATTCATGCTGAGCTCCAACAATCAAACAATCTAATGTAATTCACTGAAATTTGGTTTTCTCTTCTGCTTTGTTTTTTTTTTTTTCTTTATTTGGAAATTTTATGTTGAAACATTTTTCTTGTATCTACATGGAGATCTGTATGCTGTTAGCTTTTTTTGTAATTTTTATAGAATCAGTACCCAGTTGTTGTTTTTTTTTTTTGTTTTCTGCTGCTGTTTGTTTTTTATGAGTCATCAAAAAGTATAATGCAATTTGCATATAAATTCAGTTAAATGAAGTCCCTGAATGGATTGATGATTTCGGATTTGCCGTCGTTGCGTCAACGCCCTTTTACCAATGATAAAGCTAACCATTGGTGAATGGCGAGAGGATGGTAACACCAAACAAAAAAAGGAATTTTCGTTAAAGGCCATTATAAGGATGTGACAAAGATGTTTTTATGATCGGCGATATGAAAAGCAGCACCTCTGATTTGTATTTTAAGATTTTTACAGGTTATCTACTAACGCTCTTATGCGAGAGAAAGTGTACTTTGTTGGAGGGAGGAAAATGACAACAAAAAAGTTTGTGCATAAAATTGTAATTATACTGAACAAAACGGAACTACATTAAAAGTACAATGTACCTTTGTTTGTAAAGTGCAATTGAATGTAATATCATAGAGCGTATGACATCCATATACTTGAGTTTAGGTCGAAAAGGGCTGTGAATACACCTAAATACACAGTGATGTCATGAGCTCTACAATTTCGAGTAATTCAACGTGATTTCATATTTTAGAATTATAGATATTGTCATATTTCGTGTCATACGCATATCTTAACGCTTCGGTTTTTCACATACTGAACGAAACAATATCTACAAATGTGTCGTTCTGAATGTTCAAACCCGAATCGTGTAGATATGCGTATGACACAAAATATGGGAAATAAACAATTCAAATCCGAGTTTGAAATTCTCCAGTTAAAAGATAACATCTATATCATTGGTGTACTAGGAGATAATGAGCCTTTTTCTCTTAAATATTTTAAAGACGTTGTTTGATATTCCTTTCTTATTTTTTCTGTGATTAGACACAGCATAATTTAAAAAGTACATAGTAAAAACTAATAATTAATCACAACAAGTAAAAAAGAAAACACTTAAGTGCGGTGGGGTCAAATTATAAGCACCTTAAGGGAAAAGTATTGTTTTTAAAGTTTCTAGATATTTTTCTAAGATATGCATTTAAACTGGCATATATGAAATATATAATCCAAATAGATCTATAATTTCAAGATGATGATAAGGCTACGGTAAAATGAGTCAAAAACCATGAAAATCCCAATATGCTGGCTATTATCAGGAACAACTCAATTGAAATATCTGAATAAATTCTTCAAAATGTCTAATATCGAGGGGGTACCATTACATAGAGTTGAGGTAATACGTGAACCTGTATAGACAATTTTCGACTAGGGGAAGACAATTCCATAAAATAATTATGAAAACACGGAATATGTAGGGGTATCGTATATGGGGGCTGAATGTGCAAATATTTTATTTGTAAGAATGTTATTTTGTGTAATTATTTACACAATTTTTGACAGATTCATAAATACCTAGCAAAAATTTCACACATACTGAATATCGGGGGTACCGTTATATTGGGGCTTTACGTTTTTGTGAACCTATATAGACTTCTCTTTAAGGTGGTAAAGTACCCGAAATTAACTTTATGTGCAGAATTTCAAACAATTTCAATGCACTTCATAATAAAGATATTTTATACCTGATATCAGATCCTAGTCAGAAATATCTCTCACAACTAGTATAAGATTGGTTCAGATTTGGCTGTAACTTGAGTGTATATATATATATATATATATATATATATATATATATATATATATATATATATATATATATATATATTATCGAAATCGGTTTAGATTTGGATATAAGACCCATATATATCTCTATCCGATTTAAATTTGTTTGTTGGTTAATGCTTGGACGACCGATTTCAGTGTAGAAGCAAGTACTTCAAATTTCGTGTAAATCGGTTAAGATATGGCATTTGCTTCGATATATGTCATCCGATCTGGTGTTTAAGTTGATACTTTGTACCAGATATCAAATACAACTGAGAAATACTTCTGTCAAAATTTATCGATATCGGTTCAGATTTGAATATATATTATCAGCCCGAATCGCACATTCAATTGAATTTTTCCATTTGGTGGAAATTGGTCCCGATATATATTTTTATACCCTCTACCAAACTATTCCCTTTGTAGAAGAACACGTCTCTTCAACCTCATACTTCTTGAGACCTTATGAGAACATACTTTTACAATTAGCATACACTGCATTTTACATAAAAACCCAGATTTCAATCCAATTGATTTGTTTAGGGGTTAGTTGAATTTATGTAAATAATACCTTTAGTCAAATGTGTACCTCTTTACTACCATTGGTTCACTAACAATAAGTCAATCAAAATCCGTAATTATAGGCTAATTTATATCTAAACAAGAGGAAATTGTTTGTATGTATGTTTGTTTGTAATTTATGGCCTCGAAAACCGCTACACACATTTTCCTGAAAATTTCCAAGTATACTACAACATTGCCTGAAAGTAACATAGGCTATATAAATTTTTAAAATTCCACTTAGAACTGGAGATATAGCTTCAGAATCGGAGTCACCTCTCAAAAATTTAGATTTTATATGCACAAATATATTGATCGATTACTGATACAGTCTCCAAATTTAGAATGCGTAATGGAATATGGAACAAAAATAAATCAAATTATATTGAAATCGGTTCAGATTTGGATATAGCTCCCATATACATTTTCGGCCGATTTTATGTATTTGATGCATAAAATACCCTGTGTACGCCACATTTCAATGAAATTTGGAATGTGTGATGGAATTTGTCTATCAAATTTGTTTGCCAAATTATATTGAAATCGGCTCAGATTTGGATATAGCTCCCATATATTTTCGGCCGATTTTAGGTATTTGATGCACCAAACACACTATGTAACACTAATTTCAATGAAATTTGGAATGTATAACGGAATTTAAAACGAAAGTACATTTGCCAAATTATATTGAAATCGGTTCAGGTTTGGATATATTGCCCATATATATTTTCGACCGATTTCGTTTATTTGATGCACCAAACACGATATGTATGTTCGATTCCAATGAAATCTGGTATGTGTGACGGGAATTTGATCAGAAAATAAATTAGTCAAATTATATTGTAATCGGTTCCGATTTGGATATAGCTCCCATATATATTTTCGGTCGATTTCACATTTTTGATGCACCAAACACGAAACGTATCTCCGATTCCAAAGAAATTCCGAATGTGTGTGCAGAAGTGGCCGAATTTAGTACAAAAAAAAAAAAAAAAAAAATCCAAATTATGTTGAAACCGCTTGAGGTTTGGATATAGCCGTATATATATTTTTGGCCGATTTCACGTATTTGATGCAGCAATCACTATTTCAATGAAATTCGCAATAAGTGAATATCAGAATGTGTTGTTTAATAAAAATTAATTATCCAAATGATATTGAAATTGTTTGAGGTTTGGATATACCTTCCATATATATTTCGGTCGATTTCGTGCATTTAACAAAAAAATCACAAATTTCAATGAAATATGGAAGGTGTTACGTAATTTGGTCTAAAAATAAATTTTGTCAAATTATATTGAAATCGGTTTAGTTTGGGATATGATTGTGTCCCACAACGCCTTTGCTATGGTATTAGGCTAACAGTAAAAAACTACAAAACAATTCAATTGAGGATACGATTATTACGGAGAGGTGCCAGAACAGAAATGCCACTCAACTTCAAAAGATTGCAGTTTCCTGCACGCTTGGCATTTGTTATGAAATTAATAAATCCGAATGTCAAACCCTTCGTGTATGCGGACTAAATTTGACATGTTCCTGCTTTTCTCATGGTCTGTTGTTCCTGTCATGTTCACTCGTTGGTAGACCGAGCTATTTATTTATTTATTTACGCATTAAAGTATTACAATTTTTTTTTTTATTTTTGAATAAGTTTTATTTTTTTTTTTTTAACCAACAAATATTCGTATATAAAATTTTGAACGTATATAAAATCGAAAGGGGTAGCGAAGCCCACCGGGTTCAGTTATATATTGATATAAATAGCAAGAATATTAAACACCTAACATTTGTAAATGTTTTTTCTCTGTACTGCAGCTCTAACAGCAATTGCCAAAGTGGGATACATTAAAAAAATATTGTTTTCTTTTTTGCCTTAAGCTTCAGCAAAGTCACGTTTGTTGGCATTGAAAATTAGATTTCTTGGAATTTCCTTATGTTGTTGTACTGAGGCGGAAACGTGCCAGAACTTTAATGTATTTTATTTTTGTTTTTGCTTTGTCGGAAGTTTCTTTGGAAGCCAAGCCATCCATACACAGGACGGATAACGGAGACATGAGCTTCTTTTAGGTATCGCTAAAAGTTTAAAACATACAGATATACATATATTTTGGGCACACATGTGTTCAATTCATGTATTTTTGACGCAAAGCATAGAGTTTTTTGAGAAAATTAAAAATATTTGCAATAGGTACAATTATTTAGTTATGTAAAACTTCTTTATTAACGCTTGTTCTACTTGTCAATTGTAACGGCTGAAGCTATGATCTTGGAGTTTCGAACAAGAAGGGTACGAATATAGTTTATGGTTATACTTATTGAATTATTCCATGAAGGAATGTATCAATATACTATTATTGCCAGCTCTCTTACAAACGATAAACGCATTCAGAAAATTTAATAAGCAAAAGTTATAGATCCTTAAATAAGGACTTGAAATTTATTGTAAATAAATTGGTCCCAATTGAAAATTTTTAAAAGGTAAACGTCGGGCGGTCTTTATGATACCCTACACAACATTGCATGTTTGGTGGAGCTACTCATATAAATACAAGTTTTTTATGGGGAATATATAAACCATACCAAATAGTTATAATTCAAAGCCGAAAGTAACTAATATATGGACAGTATATCCTCCTCTGAATCGATTTCTACTAAATTTGATGGAGGCATTTGTGTCCAAACCAACAATCATAAGAATTCATCCTAGTTGATATTACACTTTTTAGACACAATAAAAGTGATGCCAAATGAAGATATGAGAGATATATGCAAATCTGAACCGATCTCTATAACATTTAGCAGAGTTATTTCCAAGCTGCATTTGATAGCTTGAATTAAATATTGTTGTTGTGGAGAGCATTTAAAGGGGACTTAATTACAAAAGACAATCAAACATGTATATGGGACCTATAGCTATATCTTATGTGTCAAATTCCATTCTATTCGGACTAATATTACACGTTTTGTGCACAATTAAAGGCGAATCGGACGAAGATATATATGGGAGCTATATCTAAAAAAATAGGTTTCGTCCTTAGGCCAAACAAATGATTTGTGCAAAACTTCATCTTATTTGGGCAATAGATGCGACCTGTATTTTGCTCCAAAAAAAAAAAAAAAAATCCATGGACAGACTCAGTGGGTCCATCCCGCTTCCTTCTCTATGTTACAGACACATGTACAAAGACATAATAGGAAGAGTGTGGCATAGGGTATAAAAATTAAATAAAACAAGTAAAATTGTATCAGTCGGTTTTGCCGACAGATGTATACCCCCAACGTTGAGTTACGATTATTCAAACTGTGACCCTTTATGGGGAAGGTTCCGAAGCAGATAAGAATATTAGTATGTGCAAAATTTAAAGGAAACCGAACATTCATATCCAATTTTATGCGAAATCATAAATTTCGATAAATTACCGCAAGATACCGCAAGTTGTAATGAATCGCCGACTTGTTTTGCAAGTTATGACAGATATAAGTATTGAAAATTGTGACCCTTTGTGGGCGAGGTACCAGAAGAGGTTTGCAGATATATATCATCTTCATAACAGATCTTGCGTTGCAAAAATATTTAGATGTGTGACATTTGAAGAGAGTTGGATGGTTATTTTGAATTCTTTGAGCGTTTTGTTTTTCAAAAATCTTGAACCCTATGTGGGGAAGATACCAGAAGAAATGGTCTGATCTGTACCATCTTTATAACAGATCTTGTGTTGATGGAAATATTGAGATGTACAGATTCTGAATGGAATCTGATGTTAATTTCGTGTTTTATGAGTTTCATGGATATTCAACATTTTGACCCTTTGTGAGGGAGGTACCAGAAGGAGTTGACCGAGACATTCAATCTTCACACCACACCTTGGGTTAATAAAAAATATTGTGACGTGAGTAATTTGAAGAACACCAAATGCTTGTTGCGGATTTTATGACCGTTCTGGTTGTTTAAAATTTCGATCATTTGTGGGGGAGGTACCAGAAGGAATTGTCCGATCTCTACCATCTTTATAACAGATCTTGTGTTAATGGAAATATTGAGATGTACAAATTCTGAATGGAATCTGATGTTAATTTCGTGTTTTATGACCCTTGTGAGGGAGGTACCAGTAGAAGTGGACCGATATAAACCATCATCACATCAGACCTTGGTTTAATAAAAAATTTTGATGTGTATAATTTGAATGCAATCGGACACTTACATAAAATTTTATAAGAGTTATAATTGTTCCAAATTTTGACCTTTGGTGGGAGAGGTTTTTGATGGAGTTGACCGATATTGTCCATTTTGCACCCGACGTAGCACTGATGCAAATATTAGGATTCGCAAAGTTGGTGCAAAATCGGATATCCATTCTCTTTCTGTGCAGTAAATAAAATTCTTTGAAAATGTTGATATTTTGTGTGGGAGGTATCGAAATTGTCCTTTTCCGAACTTGATCTAAGTTTGACAATAATATTACGATGTACCAAGTTTGGATCAAATCGAATGCTCCCTTCGAGAGATATTACCAGCCAGACGGACGGACGGAAGGACATCGCTAAATCTACTCCAAATATCCTGAAGCGGATTTTGTCCAAAGAGACCTAGTGTCTAAAAACATTATTTCGACGAGGCACGTTTTGGCCGTTTGAAAATTTATATATCCTCTCTAGCCATATGACTGAAGGAATAATGTATACGGGTTTAACCCATAAATACCTCACACTGTAAAAATAATGCAACACATCAAGCTGTATATTTTAGGAACCACAAAAACATTATTCAAACTCCAACATTCGTCTGCTTTGCAATCCCTTACTTGCAGACATTGAACATGATTTAGTGTTCGGGCGCCTTTTTTTTGCCAAATGTGTCTCCAATTGGATGGCCAATATATTTTCGTTTCGTCATTTGCCTTTGCTAAATTGCTAAAATCTATATAAATACACATTAGTATAACCACCCTGCGACGCTGTCGGTAGACTCGCCATGTAGCCACCATGATGGCAGAAACAGAAACACATGGCCATAAATTTCATTTTGCCTGTCACACTTTTAATGGAACAGTCCTAAATTTATGCCACAACCAGCAGTGTCAAAGCCTCCCTGTTATGGCATTGCGACACAGATGCACATCCAGTGAAATATACAAACTGTGGCATATATGTATGTATTTGTATGTATATTGTAGAACGTATTTACCACCACAAACTAAGTGGACAGCAACTGACTAACTTCACGACTGGATTTTTCGTTCAGTTCGTTCTGGTTAAGCCGTAGCGTAAAGCCTGTTTGATTGTGTATGTGTAGCGTATTGTGTATGTGTAGCAAGTGTACAACATGTTTTCTGGGTTTCTCTTTTTCGGAAATGGATGTCCTTCGTTCCAACAAGAAAATGTGAAAGAAAAGCAAAAGAAATAAAAAAGTTGTACAAAAGAAACTACATACTATGCGATAATTTATAAGCCATAAAATGTCTCCAGGAATGGAATTTGAAGAAAAAATAAGAACAACACAACACCAGACAGAACAGGAGCAAAAATGCCCAGCAAACTCAGGGGAGTGCAAGAAGTATGTCAGCTTGTACAAAAAAGATGTTTAGTGTACTCATGTTTGTATATATGTATTCATACGAAGGTCATCTCGCAAAATATCGATTTGCTCTTATATACCCAGCATATTTACTTGTAAGTAATTTGGAGAAAATTGAGATCGTGGAAATATTATCAACTGAACATAGTAGTTTCGACGCTACAAAATTATATGATCATATTTAACCAACCTTTTTTTTTGCCCAAATTTACCTTGACTTGCAAGACACGTAGTTTTAAAAGGACTGTGCCAAATGATACATAGCAAGCGAAATAATTGTCTTATGTGAGGTGAGCTCGGTGAACATCTAGTTTTACGTTCGGGACCGGTCAATTAGTCGGATAGATGGAGCGCTCTAACGTCTTTAGCCTTTTTTTGGGGCTTTGTTCAATTCATTAAATTCATGAGATATCCAAAATTAGATGGAATCCTTTCATATAAATTTAGAACGTGGGAACTATCATTTACACTGTCCAATTTCCATAATAATAAGTAGGAAAGCAGCTAAGTTCGGCCGGGCCGAACTATTTATATCCTTCACAATTCGGAAGGAATTAAAAAATTTAAAAAAGAAAAGTTCGCCGAAAATTACCGCTCAAATGAAAACCTTTATATGGAAGTTATTCAAAGACGTGGTGCTGCATAAGTCATTTTTTTAAGGCTGTAGTAACAATTCCGAACTTTAAATAAAAAGTTTGAAACAGTTCTGGTCAATAATGTCGCTAATATCATCAAAATACGGAATACAGGGAGGTACCATTGTATGGAGCTTTAGAAAGACGTGGATATTTACAGATACTTTTCTGTCCCAGGCTGTAGAATGCATTACGAAACTCATATACCAAATTTGAAACAATTCCGGGGAATAATTTCGCTAAAATCAACAAATTATCCAATATCGGGAGGTGCCGTTATATGGGGGCTATATGAAGGCGTGGACCTGCACGGACAATTTCTGTCATAGGCTGCAGTATATATTGCAAACTTCAAATACCAAATTTGAAACATTTCTGTGAATAATGTCGCTAACATTATCAAAATACCGAGTAAAAGGAAACACAATTGCATGGGGCCGAAAAATGGCTCGTGAGCTGAACATATCGATTATGGCTTGTGCGCTGAACATATCGCAATATTCCATTTGGTAGATATTGAAAAATGAGCTCAGGCTAAAGCCATTGAAATTCCTAAAAGTGCAAGAACTTACATAGCAACAGAAAGAAAATAGATTCAAAAGATCTAAAGAGTTGCTTCGCTTGGCCGAAAGTGGCTTGGCCGAAATTTGGTTTTCTGCGATGAGAAAACATTCGTTGTCCAGCAGTTTGTAAACAAACAAAATGGTCGTGTTTACTTGCCAAAGAGGTTAGCTGAAAATGTGCATCTTCGTTTGGCCAGAAGAACTCAAGCACCGGCCATGGTCATGGTGTGGGTCGCCATAACAGCCGATGATCGCTCTTCGCTCGTATTAATCGACCGTGGTATCAGAATAAATGCCTAATATTATCGCGAAAATATTCCAGAGGGTGTATTAAAGCCTTGGGCATGCAAATATTTTGGCCGCAGACTTTGGACATTCCAACAGGACTCAGCACGCCACCCAAGAATGGTTACAAAATGAGATTCCTCGCTTTATTTCCAGCGCACAATGGCCACCAAAATCTCCGGATACCAATACGTGTGTTTGGAGTATTTTGGAAAGTAAGGTTGGCACTAACAAATACCAAAGTGTCTCAAATACCAAAGAACCTCAAGCAAGCGCTTCGCCGTTAATTGGCCAAAATACCGCAAAGCAACATTCGAGCAGCGTGTGACGGTTTAATTGGCCGTTTGAAGGGCCATAATTCTTGCAAAGGTGACCAATTCGAACAAATCTAAACTTATCTTAAAATTTGATGCTATTACCTACATTTTTCGCTTTCATTCAATAAAATTAAAAAAAATGTAAAAATTATGGCATTTGGCTTTGTTGCATTTTTGTACCTCATCCTGTAGAATAGTAGGTCGATTTGTAAGTAGTAACAATTGGAGAAACTTGGATTGGGAACCCATTTTTTAGTAATGATGTATGTATTTTGTAATGATGTATGTATTTTAAAAAAACATATATTGATCACGTTATTAGAATTTGAGTGAAATTTAAATATTACTTATTATTATCGGAAATTGAAATGAATGTTTCTAGGGAGGAAATATTATTATGGTACATGGTGCAGACATTCCATGAGGGAATGGTTATCGATATAGAATTGCCAGGGATGAAAACTTTTTGTTCTATAATATAACTAAACAAGTAAGCAAAAGCTATAGTCGTGCGGGGCCGACTATGTGATACCCTACAACACTACAATATGTTAAAAGCCTCCTTATGTCTAAATCCATTTTGGAAGATTTCGCCTTTGAAATTATGTCACGGATAAATTTAATCTAATGGTCAACCAAAATACTAGACTTCTTCGATGTCCTTAATATTCTTCTCAGGCATGTCGATTGGCTCAATTGTGTAATCAGGATTTTTTTATGTAGTTGGTTCATTTGAACCCCTAACTATTTTGCGATCATCTCCGAAAGCAAGGGGCCTCTCTGTATCTCCAAATTTAGACTCTTCTACATGATTTGCTTGTCTACGATATTTGTATGGTATTTTTTCACACAAAAGTAGTGGTCCAACCCCTAAATATATTGCGGACATCTTTGAAAACAATAGGTCTAACCCTTCTGATCCTAACCCTACCTTTTTTCGTGAGGATAATTGCAATCTATATATAAAAACCCCAACTTGTGTTGTAAAATGAAAAAAATATTATAAAATGTATTCTTCAATTTTATAAGTCAATATGAAAAAAATCGCATGCGATAAGAAATATGAAAAAATAAAAAAAAATATCACAAAATACTACTAAATCCATATTAACATCATTATTGACATATTTTTATGTGATTTTTTTAGATTTTATTCTTTTACGCCAAGGGGGCATTCTGAATTGACTAAATTTGTCAAAATCGGTCCAGCCATTCTTGAGGTATAAGCATTTTAGCTAACATCCCCTTCCATGTGTATATGTATTGTATATATTCCGCTATATATATCCGATATATTTACTATCAGTATCTACGTAACGGTCAGAATTGACCTGTTCGTCTTTTTTACGATTTTGCCGGGACAAAAAATATTTGCGGTTTAATGGAAATTTGACTTTTATTTAACACAAATGTTATGGCCCTTGGAAGGCTTCTGCTCAGCCCTAAGGTCTAGCCCCATGCTAACCTCCGCTTCGCTTGGTTCATAATTATGACCTGTAGAGCAACTGCAAAAAGAGGAAATTTTTCAGTTTTTGGTCCATTTCAACCCCTAGATATTATGCGATCATCTCCAAAAGAAATAGGGTTCTATTCTGTCACTATCCCATTCCATTCTTAATTTCGTGAAGATCGGGCCATTATTGCGACCTGTAGAGTAATTACAAATTAACATAGACAGACGGACGGACGGACATACATAGCTAGATCGACTCAGCTCGGCGAGCTAGGAAGATCCATATATACTTTCCTATGTGGGAAACCAATATTTCGAGGTGTTACATAATTTTTGGCCCAATCAAACTTATAATACCCCAACACATAGTGTTGTAGGGTATAAACAGCCAAATGAACTTAGATCTTGCGGTATAGTTATTTGGGGACTATATCAAAATGTCGAACTATATGGTTGGTTTTAAAACCAATTCTAAATATCTAAAATGCATCTCAAGTAAATTTTATCAATCTACTTCATTTCTTTCGAAAGCTAGCGTGATTTCCACAGTCGGAAAGACAAACGAACGCACGGACATGGTTAAACTGACATGGAATCTTAAGCTGATCAAGAATATATACACTTTGTGTATTTATTTCGAGGAGTTAAAATGGCAAACTTAATTATTAAGTTCATTTATGTCTGATATTATAAATAGTATAAAGAATGATTGCATTCATTCTCCCTCCAGATTAAGTGCAAATGATACTTAGAATAACGTTGTTAGAATGGAAGGTTTAGTGGCTTTTTTTTAGAATCTTGAATAATTAACTCTCCGTTCAAGGACAAAATGGTCTACCTTTATTTCTAAATAACAAAGAAACAAAACTTTTTCAACGGTTGACAAAAATGGTAATGTTGTTAGTGGAGGTAACGAGAGCCATTATAGCAAATCATTAAAATTACATTCTCTCCAATAGAAGCATAAATAAAGGCAATTTAAGTACATATCTTTGGATTTAAAAAATTAGTTACTTTTTTAATCAGCCAGTTTCAATTCAAGAATCGTGTAAATGGACTCTGTTTTGATGATGCTCACACTTTTCTTAAAACTGTATCCCTATGTACATATTTTATCTTATTTTTAAAATATTATAATTGAGTTCTTTATTTTATCATTACAGGCAAATAATTAAGGCATCATTGAAGTATTATTAATATAAGAAGGGAACTAATGGTAAGTTATAGTTACATTATAAATAAATGAAAAAGTTGTGCCACATCGGACAGTTTTTAATTTTATTAAAACTGGATACAGACAAATTAAATATAAATCTACTACTTGATAATGATTGGAAAATAAGTTAAAATTCATTTATTATTAAGTTGTGGGAGGCAACTCATCAGCACCTTTTGATGGAACTTCTAACGGACCACAACAACATGAATAATATGGACCATACGAAACAGAGACGCACTATGTCGCGAGTTCATATAAAACGTGGGCAAAAATAGAAGGAGTTGGCAAGTGTGGATGAATTTTGGTACAAATAATTACTTTTGGTTAATTATCTCGACGACCAAATACTACGAATTTAGGTCCAGGTTTTCGTACAACGCCCATATAACGGTACCTCCCTATAATACGAATACATTTTGTATACCCTCCACCATAATATGGAACATAAACTCATCATAAACCACCATAATATGGATCATAAACATCATAAATTTAGTATTCCTAAGATATGAAACGCATAATTGTTTTTCTTGCCAAGGAATTCCGAAAATAAAAGATTATTTATTATTTTTGTAAAATCTAGCCATCGAACGAACATATTTTAGAACATATTTTAGATATGAAAATAGAAAAATGAGTTCGTCAGAAAAGGGTTGCCATATTCAATTTAGCAAATGAGTCTACCTCCATTGTTTTGCCATGGTAGTCACTTTTTTCAACTCAAACATCGATATACACTTTCATACAAAAATTTTCCCACTCCACTAATTTCAAAATTTGCTTCACTAAAATGTCGAAATACACAAGTACAACATATTTAGGGAAGTGTAAACACCACATGATCAGTATTTACACGCAAATAAAAGTGGATTCAGGCTTATTCCCTGCAAGCATTTGGATGTGAGTTTCTAACTCCATCGTCTAATATTACACTACTTTGTCGCTTCCTGCTTTTGAAACGTCGATAGTTGGTCGATTTGCAATAACAATTCTATTGTCCCAATACGGTCATCTAATTTTCATCTCCAAAAGTAACTTCTTTGGCACTTCCCGTAGATTAAAGAACGATTGTTTTGTTCTACTCCCAAAAGGGAAAACAAAATTGAACGAGTTCAGTTTATCGGAGATCGGCATTGAGCACGGGTACGCAAGTGAATATTATATTAAATGAAAAAAATATATTAAATTTATGTAGTGAAAAATAATTGTGTCTTTTTATCAGTATTTTTTAGTATGTGATCAAATAATTTATAATAAATAATTTATAATATAATGTATAATAAATTAAAATCTATATATATAAAAATCAATTGTTGTTTGTTGGTAACGGAATCAGTTGAAAACGGCTGGACCGATTTGCATGATTTTTTGTACAAACGTTCGTCATACCCCGAGTTAGGTTTTTAAAGAAAAAAATATTAACCACGCCTACTCTTACGCCCACTATTTCGATTTATCTAAAATCCTTATATTTGCCAAAAAAAATGAAGATATCGGTTTGAGTATTATTAAATGAGATACTGTTGGCTTTCCATCCATCCGTAAGTTTTTATTTAGGGGCTGAGGAACGCGCCTACTTTTAAATCTGTCTCTCTATATGTAAAAGAAAGTTGTGTTAGTTACTACGCTTATAAAATAACGAAAGCCGGTCTAATTTTAACGATTCAGATAAATTCGGAATTGCCTCTTGGCAGAAAAGCATAAAATCCAAAAAAAAATCGCATAAAAATGTGAAATTTTGAACATTTTCATTTTGACTTTTAAAATGTACAATAGTAATGTTTTATTTTGCATGATTATTTTCCATTTTGACATACTATTTTCGAATGTACATTTGTAGTGTTTTTTCTGTTTTTTTTTTTTTTTTTTTTGGAATTCTAATATGATGTGTAGTTTTTTGGGTAGTATAAAGCGACAACGGATAAAACTGTTATTTATAGATTTTATGTATTTATTGGGTAATACGAATAATATAATTTCAGAAGAGAATAAGATATGAAAATTCTAAAATCGGGAAAAATCGAAAATTTTCCAATGGAATCGAATTTCAAAATAATAGTACATTCTACAGACAAACTTCATAAACACCTTTAAAAATTTGCCGTAAAAAAATCAGCGAACCAGTTGAAGATTATTTTTATTTTTTCAATTATTACTTTTTTCTATATTGAAGTGTACATTTCTTATTGTTTTCAATTCTGAATGAATAATATTAAAAATGAAATGAGTGCGTAATACGATGTCAAATGGCGATTTTTCATGTATAAAATTGGCATCTAGCTTTCAACTCCAGGGCCTTCAGCTGGAAGATGCGAACACATTTATACAAACAAAAATGACCGAAAAAGCGTTTTGGGGTTCACTTCAAAAAGTGGACCTGCTTCTTTCATACGACAATAATTCGTCCAATGAGAACTCAAAATGCAAAATACATTGGGACTGCAATCCGTTAAATACTCACTATTAAGGACGCAAAATAGTAGAGCGAATTCCTTCCAGAAATTTTTCCTAAACATTCAAGATACTTTTAATCGCTTTGGCAGGTCATGATATGGGTCATAACCACCGATAACGGAATAACCCGATTTCAAGTATATTCTACATTTTAACCATATTTTTCGTACTAATTTTGCTTATGTTGATAATTTAAAAAAACCATACTTGCAAGAAATTATCACGTTTTAGTATCACCATCATATGATTTAAGGTATTTTCGGGGTCTTGGCCACTTTTTCCATTTTTTGGCCCTTATTTGACATCTTTGTTTCTAAGGGGGAAGAAAACCTCTTCTCATAAAATATTTATTTTTCGGAAAATGACCCATCTTAGTCTTGAGGCTACATAGGGTAAAAAACCCTGGGGTAGAAACCATCTTACAGATAATTATCCACATAGGCATATATTTAAGTAAAGTCCCCACATTAGTATACCCCAAGTCCACTTTCCCAACCAGAAAAGAATATTTGATATTCTATTGAATTTGTAACCCCCAAGATAATATTGGTTGGAACGTAGATTTGGGATGTACGTCTATATGAAATGTCAATCTGGGACTCATTCAGTCGGAAATTGTGGTAGAAACATGAAAAAATACGAAATAAGAAAGTATCACGAGACCGAACATTTATTTAATCGTCATTGAATTACACTACGATGAAAAATGTGGACTTTATTGGATCTCCACCGCAAAATTTAAATGACAAAAAATGTATGCCCATCTTACGGTAATCGGAGCAAAAGAGTAATTTTTTGGCTATTCTGACAACATTCTGCCTTCAAGTATGAGGTGGACAAAACTAAATACCACACAGTACGGAATTTTAAACGTTGGAAATACAAATTCGAAATTATAGATCATTTGAATGAAAATGTTAAGCTTTTTACAATAATAAAAATTGTGTTGAATTTTCACATTGGGCTATTATAGATGTTCTTTATCATAAAGGCATTTAATACAAAAACTAATTTCTATTTAGTCATGGAGTCATTACTTATAATCATAATTGGAGTCATTATAATGGAGTCATTACTAATAATGAAAATTGTGCCGCTTACATAAGTCAGATCTGTGATTTATTATGCTTTAAAAAATTCGCATTAAAGACTTAAAGTACGGGCCGGCAACGCGGACCGGGCCAGCTAGTACAAATATAAATAAATAACATTTTTGTTTGGAGTAAAAGCATATTTTTTATTTGGTGAAAAAATAAAATTAAATTTTTTGTTAATAACTTAGTTTTACTCATGGCACAATGATATCAAGGTAGGGCTATGATACCATATGATTTCAATTTTTTTATTTTCTTGGCTTAATATGTCATCTTTACTTGTTTATGTATGTCTTTTCTTTTCAATAACAAAAAAATTGTTCAGAAAACATTCAAATTCGGATGTTTTCAAAATGTTTATTTCATCGTATGCATCGACAAAATCTAGATTTTTTGTAGCGAAATAATCCTTTAGAGATATATAGAACCTGGTTTTGAAAAGAAGTGTTGACATTTCATTCAGTTTTCGCGGTTTTCAATTATTTATTCAAAATAAATGCAACAAGTTGTTTGATTTTGTTATTGTTTTGATACTATTTCTGACATTACAAGCCAAACAGGTTGACCTCTATACTTGCAATTTTTTCAAAGTTGACCTACCTTCTCTTCATTGTACCATGGTTTTACTTATGTTTTTTGTGTGTTTTTTACCAAGTGTTTAATTACGATTATTTATTTGAAATAATATTAAACAATTTTATTCAAATAATAATTTTATTTTAAAGACTTTCAGCTCTTTTTTACTTTCAGATGGCATTGCATATCACATACAAATCAATAAAGTCACCAACAGGCGATGAAAACTCTCGCCATCGATCTCGACTCTTTCACCAAAAAGATAAACCGTTCGGGAAGAAATGAACCACGCACTCGTTACTTCTTTAAGTCACTAAAAAGTCAATGATAGGAAGTAACGAGTGCGTGGTTCATTTCTTCCCGAACGGTTTAACTTTTTGGTTAAAGATTCGAGATCGCCGGCGAGGGTTTTCATCGCCTGTTGGTGACTTTTTAGTTATGTCAGCGACAAAAAATGTTTGCTGGGTTATATCTCAAGAAAGCTTTATTATAACATTTTTAGCGACCGATGCTTTAAATTTTAAAATAGCTGATCGTAATTAGTATACTAAATTTAAGACAAACATATCTATTATCTACAATTGTCGGATTTAATTCCTCCTATAGAAAAATACTAAAAAATCAGATTCCTTCTAATTGATACGTTTTCTATCAACTCACGTAAATAAATTAGTACTTCGAGGCACTTGGTTTTGAACATTTTTGGCCACGGTCTTGACACTGTACAAAGCCATTTTGTTACCATTTCGGGAGTTTCGCAAAAAAAAACTTCCATTAAAAATGTACAAATATGTCGGTAAAATTTGCCATTTCGGAGAGGTCATCTCTGCCTTTGTCCACGATCCAAAAATGGCATTATGAATTTTGAGAACATACAAATGTCGATAAGCACAATATTTACCACACCTTTGATTTTCCTGTACTAATTCCATTTTATATGCCTACAAACAGACATAATTTGTTTTGTCTAATATTTTAACATTGAGTTTATTCAACCTGAATAATACCACCGCCATATTTACTGACATCATTCCAACGCCATCGTAAATGCCACTCAAAGCCTATCAATTAAAATTCTTGTTATTTTGGGTTATCAGTAGACAGTCAGTCAGGGAAGGTAAGAAGTCTGTGGCAACAAATAAACGACTGGTATAAACCCATATATTTCGTGCTGTTCTCGATTAAAATCAATTTTAATTATATAACATTTTTATGGACTCCGAATTTTATATTCATTTATTTACTATCTTTCACACCCATTGTGTGTTGAGCGTGTGAAGTATTCGTGTTGGGTTGTACTCTCCTTGTATTGTATCATTTTTTTTTTTTGTTGATTGGCTTGTTGGTTTGATGGCCAAAGCGGTTTACGTACTTCATACCAAAACAAAATGGCTTTAACTTATTGGTCCAACCACTTATGCGGTTAGTCTGGTTAAAAACATGAGAAAGGAAACCGATTCGCTTCAAAATGTTCAGTGATTTGAAAAATTGAGGGAACTGCATGATAATTACTATAGACTGTGGCTGCTAAAAGGGTCTATCACATTTGGGATATTCCAAAATGGGGACGTGCAGCTAGCAATGCCTAGATTTAAAATAGTTCAAGTTTGAACGATTTTAAAATTGGAAATAAAAACTTGGGTACATCGAATAACAACTTTTCCAGTAAAAATTCTAGGTTTTTTCATATCGTACAAAAGATCTGAAATTGCTTCCAACTCAAAGTTCTATTCAATTTTAATTCTGAAATTTCATTCGAAAATCAAGTAAAGCATTTTACATTTTTGATAAAGTAAGTAAACCCCAAGTAATTTGCATTTCACGCCCACCAACAAAGACATTGTTGTTATCTTTTTCGGCATAAAATCTCAAATGTACTTAGCAGATTATTGTCCATAAAAATTACAAATTATCGAACATAGAAGACGAAGTAAGCATGTCCACTGCAAGAAATCGTGCAAAGAGAAAAATTAGAATTGTCTGGACAATTGATGAGAAATCAAATATTTACGCATAGTTTCATTTAATTTCAAAATCATAAATCAGTGAAGCGATTTTCTTGATTTTAGTGTTGAATTATGGCTTTTTGATTGGTTTCCACTTCTATTCATATTGACGTTCAGGCTAGCTGCATCAGACCACATCAACGAGTTAAGTACTGTCAAGTAGTGAAAAAAGCCAATGGCTGAAATGAATGAATGAATGACCATCATGGATTGTGGTCGGTGCGTTATTACCGCTTACAAACGGCAAGTGACTGACTTTATGGTTACAAATAAAAACTTTATGTTCGAAATCATAAATGTGTATTGCAGCAGAAATGAAACAAACTATTTAAATTGTTTACAACAACGCTGACTGACTACTGGTTAATCGTACCAGTGGAAAGTGTGTGTGTGAGGTATTTCAGAGAAGAAGAAGCTAACGAGAGGGAGATGCCGGTTTATAGTTACCTATAAACACTTTACAGTCAGTCACAGTCACATGAAGTGGGATTGATTTTTAAATAAGTTTTATGTAACTGAAACAGTATCAAGGGATATATTTATACATTCATGTAAAAACTGATTTACAAATAGATATTTATTAAAAATTGTTTGATTTTTCTAAAAAAAAAAGATTTTGCATTTTTTTCAATAAGCGTAATGGTTATTAAGTTTGTCATTCATTCATAGTCAATCATATAAGACCATGTCCATCTGTGGCAATCACTTTATCCTTTGAAGGGACCAACCCATAGAGTACCACTAATTTGCGTCAAAAAAAGTTAAAAATTATCAGTCGATCAGTTGTCAACAGACCTTCAACCAATGTCCCTATATTTAAATGTGTTTTGACTTGCGTTAAGATTTTACAAATGTTGACCCAAATAATTTACTGCACAGAAAGAGAAAGAATAATCTTATATTGCTCCAACTTGCATATCCTAATATTTGCATCAGTGGTAGGTCAGGTGCGAAAATGGACAATATCGGTCCACTACATCAAATATCTCCCCCACCAAGGGTCAACATTTTAAATAATTATAACTCTTATAAGATGTGATGTAAGTGTACGATTTTCTTCAAATTGCACACATTACAATATTTTTATTAATCCAAGGTCTGGCGTGAAGAAGCAATATGACCGAGGTACCTTCTGGCACCTCCCCCACAAAGAGTCAAAATTTTGAGTATCCATGAGGCTTATAAAACGCGATTATAACGTCCGATTCAATTCAGAATTGTAGTCGTACAATAAAATGGAAGAAGCGCGGGATGAACTTTCCTAACAGGGCAAGCATTTTTTATGTAGAAGATGTTTGACAGTGAAACAAAACACGAATCGTGCGTGGACTGTTGAAACCACTGTGGCCAAAAAGATGGTAAATAAGAAATAATCCATTTTTGCAATTGACATGGGCACCACCAAACAACGGGCAGTAGAGTTTGTAGTATATGAAATCGGTAATAGACGAAACTATTTTTTTACCCACCACCTTGGAAAGGAGGGTATCTTAACTTGGTCGTTCCGTTTGTAACATCCTTAAATATTCGTCGTAGTCCCCATAAAGTATATATATTCATAATCAGCATAAAATTCTAAGTCGATTTAACGATATCCGTCCGTCTGTCTGTTGAAATCACGATACAGCCCACATTATTTGACGAAGAGCGCCAAAATTTAGCAGAGCAATTTCTATTGTGTCTAGCATGGTTGGTTTTGAAAATGAGATATATTGGTCCACGTTCTGGTATAGTCCCCATGTAACGGTACCTCCCGATATTCGTTATTTTGATGATTTATGAAACATTTTTTCACGGGTTTGTCTGAAAATTGGTAATTGTAAGTCATAACGGTTCCCTGTGCATGTGGCATCCTAGTTCGTGTGGCGAAACATTTTATGTATAGGTCCACGTCTTGATATAGTCCCCATATAACGGTATCTCCCAATATGCGGTATTTTGATGTTTTTTGACACATTTTTTCAAGAATTTCTCTGAAAATTGTTAGTTGTAGATCATAATGTGTCCCAGTTCGTGTGGCGAGTCATTGTAATTATAGGTCCACGGTTTGGTATAGCCCCCATATAACGTTACCTTCCGATATTCGGTAATTTGATGATATTTGCCACATTTTTTAACGGATTTGTCTGAAAATTGGTATTTGTAGGTGATAATGGGTTCTAGCTCCTTTGGCGAAAAATTGCATGTGTAGGTCCACGTTTTGGTATATCCCCCATATAACGGTACCTCCCGATATTCAGCATTTTAATGGTTTTTGCATACACATACATACACGTTTTTTTTCTAGTGTTTCCTTTACCTTAAGGTGGAGGGTATTAAAAGTTTAGGCCGGCCGAATATAATGTTTTTTTTACTTGTTTACTATTAAAACAACATGTTTTCTGAAATTCAAATCATTTTTTTTCTTTTCAATTTTTTTTTTTTGACTTTGCATGGAATTCGGATTACTGCCTATGCAGGTAAAACCAAATGAAGAACGAAACAAGTAAAAAAGCCCATAAGTTTGACAAGGCCGAACTATTAATACCCTTCACCAATTGGAAGAAACTTGGAAAAAAGTTTGAAAATTATTGTTTTAATGAAAACCGTTACATGGGGGCAATACGAAGACGAGGACCTGCAAGCGCAAATGATTTGTCATAGACTATAGTACTCATTAGGACCTTCGAATATGAAATTTAAAACAATTCCATTGAATAATGTCGCTAATATCATTATAATACCGAAAAAAGGGAGGTACCGTTATATGAAGACGTGGACCTGCATAGACAATTTTCTGTCATAGGTTGAAGTATACATTATGAACTTCAACTACGAAATTTGAAACAATTCCGGTTGTAACGTTGCTAAAATCTTCAAAATTTCGAATATTGGGAGTTATCGCTATACCAAGAGGTGGACCTGCATAAACATTTTTATACCCTCCACCAAAAAAAGTATGGAGGGTATATTAAGTTCGTCATTCCGTTTGTAACTCATCGAAATAATCATTTTAGACCCAACAAAGTATATATATTCTTGATCAGCGTAAAATTCTAAGACGATTTAACCCTGTCCGTCCGTCTGTCGTCTGTTGTAATTTCGATACAGTCTAAACGAATTAAGATAGGAAGCTAAAATTTTGCACAGATCTCTCTTTTTTCTGTACGCAGGTCAAGTTCGAAGATGGGCTATTTCGGTCCACGATATCGTATAGCCCCCATATAACGGTACCCCCACGGTATTCGGTATTTTGATGATTTTTAGCCACATTTTTCAATGGAATTGTCTGAAATTCCACAAAGGGAGTCCCTTGTGGACATTTTACCCCCTCAATAAGAATTGTCTATATAGGTTCACAATATCGTATATCCCCCCATATCGGCACCTTCGTGCCTATATTAGATATTTTAAAGATTTTAAAAGAATTTTTAATGGATTTTATTTTATTTTTTTTTGAAAATTTTCTAATTCGTTCCAAATGGTGGAGGGTATTCAAAGTTCGGCCCGGCCGAACTTACTGCTTTTTTACTTGTTTTGTCTAGGCTCTAGTTCCTATTACGAATTTTAAATACGAAATGTGAAATAATACAGGTTTATAATGTCTCCAATAATATAAAAACACCGAATATTGGGAGGTACCGTTATATAGGGGCTATGCGAAGACGTGGTCCTGTCATAGGTACGCATTAAAATCTTTCAATACGAAATTTGAAACTATTCCGGTCTATAATGTTGCTAAAATCATCAAAATACTTACTATTATGCGGTATCGTTATATGTGGGCTATACGAAAACGTGGTCATACATATTCCATTTACGGACCTGCCTGCTGGAAAACAACACATGCGTGCAAAATTTTAGCCTTCTATATTCTACAATAGACAAACGGTCAGACAAAAGGACATCACTATATCGACATAGAATTTTACGCCAATCAAGAATATGTATACTTTGCTGGGTCTGACATGAGTATTTCGAGGAGATATAAACGGAATGACCAAGTTAATATGCCCTGCATAGAATGGTGGAGGGGATAGTAATTACAGATTCAGATATACTAAATTATGGATTTTTCATGAAGAGAGGATATGTACTTTCTTGGAATCTGAATCGCCAAATTTGAATTTGCTTGTTATAGAAAATGTGTCTGAAACCGAGAGCATATTTTTGTGTGGTGTTTTTACCAACGTCTGAGAATGGTGGAGGGTATGAAAAGCCTTACTATCACAAATATTGAATTTTATTAAAAAAATCTGTGTATTTGGTTCCTGTATAATTATAGCATTACTTTATTTCTAAAATTTACAGGGCATTACAAAACTCTAAGCTTAAAAATAAGTATTTTGCAACACATGTTGAACTAGCTTCGATCAAACCACAGGCATGTTCTAAAAAACTCCACAATATCTCACTTCATGTTTTCTCATATACTGGAAAATTTCGATGACAGCAAATCATTTGTTTCCATTCGATAGCAGCAAAATGTTATTGAGGGCAGAGTGCTTTTTATTATTCTTATTTATTGAAGCATAAAATGTTTTCCTTTTATTCAAATTACTACAAGTTCCAATGAGGAAAAGGCGAAACATAGGACCAACATTTGTGTTGCTTTTATTTTCACACTCTTTAATTTTGGACGAACAATAGGAATTTAATTTTCCTTTAGGCCTTTTTTCGTTGGTCGCAGGTTTTCCTTTGTCAACATACAACGCCAGCATGTTTGGAAACTTAATTCCACCCCACTGAATGGATGGAGACTTATCGAAACCCACTGACTTAGGCAATATTTTTTTCTGGATTTTATAGCTCACCGACACTCCTGCTACTGTTATTTTATGGCATAATTCTTTGCCATTGTTCCGGGCATCCCTTCGGGTGGCCCACCCCTAGAATATGGTTATTGTTACAAGCATTCTCATGCCTGAATCTGTTTTTGTTTTCTACTGGTCTAACGAAAAAGTTCCATTAAAATATTAATTTTTTCCATACGGAAAACAGGCACTGACATTTACGATCCAAATTTCATTCTTATCAAATGGTCTAACCCACAAAGTGTGCTAATATGTATGAATGTGTATGTTTACATAAGCATGTGTGCGTGTGCTACTGTAAGGGATAGTAACTACGCCATTTTCTCTGCAAGTTTCCGTATCCGTATGGTTGATGGCGTATTGTTTTGTCGATGTTGTGTTTAGGTTTTCATTTCTCCACCATTTTGGCAAACACACATAAAAATCTCATTTTCATCATGTTTTCCCAATGCCATTTGCGGAAGTTTAATCTCCAGTGTATCAGACAACAATACACCGGCAACTGGGTAGGCTTACCATTTGCTCCTCCGCAGGGCAGGGCAAAAGGAAATAAGGGAGTGTTTTGTAATAAAGCAGATATGGGCAATATCTATATAGGCTTATACTGAGAACCAGGATAACATATTTTGTTTGATTTTTTGATACACATTTTTGATATTACAAGAAAAAATGGTATTCAAAAATACAATATATTTACCTAGTACCAAATGCTGGCAATCCCTGAATCGATTCATTTCTTGAGAAAATTTGCTAAGGTAGGTGGAGGTGGTGAAAGAATATTTGTGTATTAGAATTCCAATTGGGTTGCTGTGTTGGACCAGACACAAAATACGGGCAAGTTTTACGACTTTAGCAATCTGCAGTAGTTAAAAGCCAAACCAAGTAGCAATCATAAACAAAAGGGCCACGTGAATTTCAGATAATAAAACAGCAAATTTTATGTTATCAACACAACTAGAATTTATTAAAAGTTCCAAAAGCCCACATGCCATACTATGATAAATATGTACATAAATTAGAAAATATTTTAGGGGTTCGAATTAGCAGGCAAATTGGAAGGCGAGTGATTAAATTATTCAGAGGAGTTCAAGTCTTTAAAGTTTTAAATCAAATGTTAATAATTGGTATAAAATATATACTTTTAAAAATCATTCAAAGCCTTAAATCGAGTTAAAGAATAACTATAAAACAGACAGTACCACAATTTTTATGAAACCTCAAACAAAAATGAAAAAAAGCAAAAGAAAGAAGAAACAAAATTTAGAAAAGACATCTAGCACATCAAGTAAGGAATGTAACATCCTTTAAATATACAGGGTGAGGTGAAACAACTGGAACCAACTTCAGACTGCTCTCATTTCTAAGCCACTCTTCCGAAGGCTGTTAAAATTATTCCAGAGAATTTTCAAGAAAAAACAGTTTTTCGTGATTGAATTCAAGTGTGATTGCGTGATTTCTTTATATTTGGCTGGAAAACCACAAGTGACTATGGTTAGAGCTCTCCAGCATTTAAATGTGAATAAATCTTTTGAGTATCGTACCACCGCTCGTTACCGTGATACTGATAGCGTAGCCCGACGTCAAGGAAGTGAACGGAAGAAAACAGAAACATCAGCAGAAATGTTTCGAAAAGTAAAGAAGCAACTTGATTGAAACCCGCGACCAGTGGCCAAAAAATGGCTCGTGAGCTGAACATATTGCAATATTCCATTCGGCAAATATTGAAAAATGAGCTCGGGGTAAAGCCATTGAAATTCCAAAAAGTGCAAGAACTTACAATGCAACAGAAAGAAAATAGACTCAAAAGAGCTAAAGAGTTGCTTCGCTTGGCCGAAAGTGGTGAACTGCCGAATTTGGGTTTCTCCGATGGGAAAACATACATTGTCCAGCAGTTTGTAAACAAACAAAATTATTGTGTTTACTTGCCAAAGAGGTCAGCTGAAAATGTGCTCATTCGGTTGGCCACCCGATAGTAGCTCTCCGCTCGTATTAATCGACCGTGGCATCAGAATTAATGCCGAATATTATCGCGAAAATATTCTGCAGTGTGTATTTAAGCCTTGGGCACTCAAACATTTTGGCCGCAGACCTTGGACATTTCAACAGGGCTCAGCCCCATCGTACTCAGCACGCGCCACCCAAGAATGGTTACAAAATGAGGTTCCTCGCTTCATTTCTAGCGCACAATGGCCACCAAAATCTCCGAATATCAATCCGTTGGACTTTTGTATCTGCAGTATTTTGAAAAGCAAGGTTGGCACTACAATATATACCAAATGGGCCAAAATACCACAGAGCAGCGTGTGACGGTTTCATTGGCCGTTTGAGGGCCATAATTCGTGCCTAAGGTGACCAATTCGAACAAATCTAAACTTATTCTAAAATGTGATGTGATGTGATTGAAAATATTGCATAAATCTTCCAAATACCTAATACCGGGAGGTACTGTAATATGGGGGCTATAAGAAAACAATGTTCTGCCACAGGTGGTAGAATCCGTTAAAAACGCTATATACCGAGTTTTTAATAATTCCGTTGGAAAATGTGGCTTGAATTATCCAAATACCAAACATCAGGATATACTGTTATAAGGAGGTTATGAGAAAACCTAGACCGACATGGCCCATTAACGAGCATAATGTAAGCCATTTATCTCAATTCGTTCAGAGAGCGTAATTGCAATAGGCAGACGGACATCGCAAAATAAACATATAATTTTACGCTAATCAAGAATATATACTTTGTTAGATTTAAGATGGGTATTGGAAATTGAGACCGATGTCACAAAAATACAGAAAATCCTCAGGCACCCTCACATGTGGGCTATACAAAAAATAAGCGTACATAAATATACTTTGCGGGGGGCTTTACCTAAAGGTGAATGGATGCATCTCTTTTCAAATATCAAACGTCCTAGAAATAATGTCAATTAGTTTAAAGGAACTACTCCGCGAAATGAACGATTGGAACTATATCAAGCTCTTTCTTTCATCTAGTTTCTTAAAAAAATATATATCTGCATTAACTTTACATTTTTTTCGTTTTTGAAAACCATATTGTTTTGAGCAATGAAACCAAACATCTATTTTTATACCCTCCACCATGTGACTCCTCGCAATATTCAGGTTAGATCCTATATTCTTAATCAGCTTAAAATGCTAATGCACTTTAAGGATGTCCGTCTGTCTGTGCCCATATTTGGGTCTGTTGAATCAGGCTAAAATTTTTCACACATGTGTATTTGTCTGTAGTCAGGTTAATTTCGTGAAGGGGCCATGTCGGTGCATATTTTCTTATAAGCCTCATATTACGCTACCTTCTGGTATTCGTACAATTTAAGAAACATTCTCAAACGATATTGTTTAAAATTCGGTACTCAGAATTGTTAAAGGGTTCTTTGTCCTGGAATTTTTTAAAATTCAGCATTTAGAGTTTGTAACGGGTTTCACTTCCTGTGGCAAAATATTGTCTCTATACGTTAACGTTTTCCTATAGCCCCTAGGTAACGGTAGCTTCTGATCATTTTCACGGGAATCATTTGAAATTCCGAATGTAAACTTTGTTATATGTTCTGTCTTCTATGGCAGAAGACTGCTTGAATAAAACCATTTTTGCTTATATCAGTCAAAAAACAGTACCTCTGAATATTTTGTAATTTGAAGATTTTAGCCACATTTTTAATAGGTTCGGCCGAGGTTAATGCGATTTTACTTTTTAATAACATAACAATTTCTATATCTGTATTTAATAGTGCGAAATCTACCTCGGCAAGACACTCAGATAGAAGTCGGGGAATATATGTACCTTATGGATATCATCTGAGACCGTACATAGTGTCACAAATGGGATTTAATTTTTCTAGAAGCTTAATTTCATAAAAAACAATCCAACACAAATCACCTAAGTTTGGAAGCCTGTCCCTCCCAGCTTCCTAAACCTTTAAGGTCCACAAATTATTTGAACATTCATCATCACTAAATTTTCACAGCAATAACAATCAGACCGAAATAAATGTCATGAGAGAGAAGACGAAGAATGCCATGTATATTCCGAAGCTCGTCTATTCAAAAGATATACATATACTACACACAAATTCCATGTACACAACCCCATTCGCCATGTACGTGAATGTGAATTCGGTCGTTGGTTGAAACTGGTCGTTAGTTGAAAAATACTCGCACCACCAACTGAACAATATGCCGGCAAAGCATTTCCAGCATTTCAGTCCATTTCTGACTGTCAGACAGGCGGTGTTTATAAAATAAAAGCAAACGAGGAAAAATATATGTATATACCAAATGAACGAATTCTGAACGCGTTCGAATATGTGTTGTCTGTTCTGGTTTGTACGTATGTATGCGTTAAATGCCAAAAAGAGAATGAGTGAGAGTATGGCCACGGAAAAAGAGAATGCGATTGTATGAGTGCTGCGTTGCGTTGTGTTGTGTTGTTTTTTGTCCATTGGATGTGTATTTCTTTCCAACCTCAATGAGTTTTACAACAAAATTTTATGGCATTTGGTCGTAAACTTCTTGTTGGCACAGAGTGCGACGGTGCGCTACTCCGTGTGAATTTTAACATTAAGCAAATAGCAAAACGCCAATATAACAATAATTATTTACTACAACAACAAACAATAATACCAAACCAATAATAATCGTCTATAGTAGTTGTGAAAATAAATAAAAATAAATAAAAGCTTTCGGCTAAAGCCCTCAGCATCATCCCTTCGATTAGTTGGAGATAAACAGAAATTGAATGAAACAGAAAAAAAAACACAAAATTTAAAAATATATATATAAATGTTTGATTATATTTTTTGAATCATCAACAATCTGTGAATAAATAACAAGGCTTTGCAATAACAAAAAAAGCCAAAAATAAATAAATAAAATTCAAAAATATTTTGGTGTGTGAACAAAAAAAAAAAAAATAATTAAAAATGTTTTATTGGCGTAAATGAATGTAAGAAAATTGCGTGATCTGTTTTATAAAGAGATTTATATACTGTTTGTTTATTAATTTTTATGCGATTTTAAAGACTTGTTTATATTATTTTTGTGTGCAATATTTTCAACTTTTTACATAAACATTTGGACCTCGTTTACATTTCCTGTTTCTGAATTTTTACAGAAAATCATAACATACAAAACGCATGAGCACCACCGCCCACATTTGGTAAGTTTGACTAAGATTTTTTTAATATTGTTTAAAAATAGAATAATCAAGCTAATAGTGAAAGATTGTTTATTTTTGGCCACATAATTTAATTTCCCTTATTATTTGTGAAAATTCTCCAAATATTACAAAGAAGTCAAAAATAAATATTTTCAATGGCAATGACTAAATTCAAGATTTAATCACATAATTTAACAAAAAAACATATATATCTTTAAATATTTTCATTAACACTGGTGAGTTAATATAAAGAACAATTTAAAAAATTTAAAAAATAACTCTGTCAGTTGTCATAATTGACATTTGTGTCCGATACTATTATTTGTATCGAAAAAAAAACTTTTAAAGTTTTGTCTCCGCTTTTAGGGTGCTAGTTTTTTCTGTAGTATACGACTTAAAAAATTGAAAAATATATTATGTGGCCCAAATTTTTTTATGGAAAATATTTTTTCTCTAGACAAAGTCTTGCCATGGAAATAAAAATATTTTCCATAAAAAAAGTCGAACGAAGGATTTTTTTTATTGGAGAAGGCTCCATAGGCAATTGATGATTTGTTTTTCTAAAGAAATATAATCCTCAGGGGTAAAGGGATATTTTTACTGAAAAACATTCCTCAGTGAACTTTGTATTTTTCAATAGAAAAAACTTCTCATGGGACGAAGGAGATGTCTCAGAGAACTAAAGAATTCTTTCTATAGAATAGGACTTCACAAGGAAATGAGGAATATTCCTATTGAAAAAAGGCTCCTCGCTGAGGATATTTTTTTTTCTGATGGTACAACTTTATTGGAGAAAAGTACTGCTTAGATAATTGTTTGGTTTTTCTACGGGAAAAGCTTTCTCATATAAGTAAGTAATATTTCTCTACTGAAAACTTCTTTTTTATAGAAAAACCTTCCCGGGAGCTAAGTTTTTTATATAAAATATACTTTTTCGGGAGCTAAGAATTGTTCTATATATTCCCAGGGTGCTGAAAATTTCTTTAAAAAAAAAAAAAACTAGAAATAAAGAAGAATTTTCTTCAGCCAATCTATTGAAAAAGATTCCTAAGGGCATTGAAGAAGTATTTTTTAATGGAAAAGAAATTTCACATTGAGGAGCATTTGTCTTTAAAGAAAGGAAAGTGAGAAATTTTTGTTTTCTTCGGAAAATTCCTCGGGAACTTATAGAAAAGACTATTCACGCAAATAATATTTTTTTTCTATAAGAAAATAATTTTGCCCAGAAATATTTTTATAACATTGAATTCTGTACAATTTTGTTTTTATATAAAATGACTGTTTTGCGAACTAAGGACTTTTTTGCTATAGAAAAAGATTGCTGGAAATTGTGGAATATTTTGCTATAGGAAAAGACATCCTGGAAAGTCTTTTCCTTAGCAAAATATGAGAAAATGTTAATATTTAAGAACTATTCAATGAATCGACTTTTTTACAGAATATACTTCTTTACAGGAGGGTTTGAATGTTTTTTTTTTTTTTTTTTTTTTGGTAGAATAATATATAATAAAATCAGTATCTAATTTGTAGAATAATCCCCTTAAACCGATAAGAATAGCGGATGATATGAGATTTCATAACACAAGGAGATTTTACAGCAAAGAAAACGACTGTTTTTGCTTCTATATAATCATTTGCACTGTCAGAGATATTATTTTCTAGTAAGGGAATGGGAAAAATTCCTAAAAAGTCTGAACATTTCTTTAGAAAAAAATAATGGGACCCAGGTTTCAGGACTTCTTTGGAACCCAAAATAGGTCAATTGTATTGGGCGTTGCAATGAGACCTAAATCTATATCGCTTATTTTTGTAGCTATACCAAAACGTGGATCTGCAGAGACAATTTTCTGTCATAGGCTGTAGTATCCATTACGAACTTCCAATACCAAATTTGAAATGATTCCGGTGAATAATGGTTAATCATTAAAATACCGAATATCGGGAGGTACTGTTTTATTGGGGCTATACGAAGACGTGGACCTGTACAGACAATTTTCTGTCATAGGCTGTAGCATCCATTACGAACTTCAAATACCAAAATTTTAAACATTCCCGGTGAATGATGTCGCTTAAATCACCAATATACCGAAAATAGGTAGGTACCATTATATGGAGGCTATGTGAAGACGTGGATCTGCAGAAACAATTTTTAGTCTTAGGATGTAGTATCCATTACGAACCTCATATACCAAATTTGAAACAATTTCGGTGAATAATGTCGCTAAAATCATCAAAATACCGAAAATAGAAAGGTACCGTTATAAGGGGGCTATACGAAGACGTGGACCTACAGAAGCAATTTTCTGTTTTAGGCTGTAGTATCCATTACGAACTTCAAATACCAAATTTAAAACAATTTCGGTGAATATTGTCGCTAAAATCATAAAAATACCGAAAATAGGGAGGTACAGTTATAGGGGGGCTATACCAAAACGTGGACCTGCATGCCCCATTTTCAATACCAAAAGTCCTGAAGATATAATAAACATTTGAGTAAAGTTTTATCAACTTACTTCATTTCGTTCAAAAGCTAGAGTGATTTCCACCGACGGACAGACGGACGCTGATCAAGAATATATATACTGATCAAGAATATATATACTTTGTGGGGTTTCAAATGTATATTTCGGGGGGTTTCAATGTATATTCGTGTTACAAACACCTCCACCTGCTATGGTGGAGGGCATAAAAAATACGACTCTGCATTGACAGATAATTCTTTTCACTGTTTGTTTCGTTACTTTTGTACTTTCAAAGATTTTGCACTACCGATTGTCCTCTGTCACAGTTTTATATTTGCACGAAATAGAGAATTTTATCATTTAATTGTAATTAGGTGTTATATTTCCAAGGACTTTGGACAAATAATATATTGTTTCGTTATTGCATACACTTAAAGGAATGTCATTGCCATGACCAACAAACTCGTACAACCATCCATTCAAGTACAACTTATGCACGATTCAAACATTCAATATTATAGCATTGAGTCTTTCGAGTTTCGTTTTGCAGTTTACCAATAATATGCATAGCTACACGGTTTATCTATTTTACGTCATAAATATTTATTGTTATATGTTTGTTTTTTTTTACTTGTTTTACATTTTTGTTTAGCTAAGGTCACATCTCGATAATGTGACCTTTTTGTTTTCAATGCACATTAACTTTAATGACAGTGTCAAAATTCGTCAAAGGCTTTAGGAATAGAATTCCTTTAATGGTCATTCAAACATCTATCCGAAATTATTGACTGTGACCAGTATTTGTTTAGTTTATTGATGGTTAGAAAATGTTTTATGGTTTAGAATGTTATGGCTAAAATGTTGTGTTTATATTTGTGTGCAGCTACAAAGAGTTGTATTTTTTTTATTTTTACTACGGTAACAGAGTTTTCATTCAATGTTTACAATAAAGTATGTTATACTATTTTGTACTAAAAATTGTTTAATCCATGGATTACTTGTAACGATTGGGCGATTTTTTTAAAGAGAAATTCAATTGGCTAAATGTAAATATTTTGTATATAACATCAACAATTTTTGATTTCTTGAATTGTCGTTAGATAAAACTTCGTCGTATAGAGAAATCGACACAATTCTTATACAGCGACATTAGCCAGATGGCTACTATTCTCATAAAAATTTGTGAAAATAATGCCGCAACAATAGTATAAAATCCGAATATTTGTTATTGCATATAGAGTGATATGAAAAAACTGCAACCAACTTGAGACTGCTGTTATTTCTAGGCAAAATCATTTTGGTAAGAATTTTTCAGAAAAAAAGTGTGATTTCTTTATATTTGGCTGGAAAACTACAAGTGACTATCGTTAGAGCACTTCAGCATTTAAATGTGAATAAATCTTTTGTGTCTCGTACCATCGCTCGTTACCGTGATACTGGTAGCGTAGCCCGATGTCAAGGAAGTGGACGGAAGAAAACAGCAACATCAGCAGAAATGGTTCGAAAAGAAAAGAAGCGACTTGAACGAAACCCGTGTCGCAGTGGCCGAAAAATGGCTCGTGAGCTGAACATATCGCAATATTCCATTCGGCAAATATTGAAAAATGAGTAAAGCCATTGAAATTCCTAAAAGTGCAAGAACTTAAACCGCAACAGAAAGAAAATACACTCAAAAGAGCTAAAGAGTTGCTTCCCTTGTCCGAAAGTGATGAACTTCCGAATTTGGTTTTCTCCGATAAGAAAATATTTGTTGTCCAGCAGTTCGTAAACAAACAAAATGATCATGTTTACTTGCCAAAGAGGTCAGCTGAAAATATGCACCTTCGGTTAATGGAGTGGGCCGCCATAACAGCCGATGGTATCTGCTCGTATTAATCGACCGTGGCATCAGAATAAATGCGTAATATTATCCAGAAAATATTCTGGAGGGTGTATTTAATCCTTGGGCACGCAAACATTTTGGCCTCAGACCTTGAACATTCCAACAGGACACACTCAGCACGCGCCACCCGAGAATGGTTACAAAATGAGGTTCCTCGTTTCATTTCCAGCGCACAAAGGCCACCAAAATTTTCGGATACCAATCCGTTGGACTATTGTGTCTGGAGTATTTTAGAAAGCAAGGTTGGCACTAAAAAATACCAAAGTGTCGATCACCTCAACCTAGCGCTTTGCTGGGAATGGGCCCAAAAACCGTAGAGCAACATTCAGGCAGCATGTGACAGTCTCATTGACCGTTTGAAGGCCATAATTCGTGCCAAAGGTGACCAATTCGAACAAATCTAAACTTATTCGAAAATTTGATACTATTTCTGACATTTTTTTTTATTTCATTCAATAAACTTAAAAAAAAAATTTAAAAATTGTGGCATTTGACTTTATTGCAGTTTTTTTATCTCACCCTGTATATGTAAAAACTTGGACCTCCAGAGAAGGTGGTGCATATTTCGAACTCCAAACATCAAATTTGGGATAATTTTGTTGAAAAATGTTGCTAAGACAATCAAAATACCCAATATTGGGTGGTGCTCTCCTATCATAGGAATTCCAAATACCAAATTTGGGGGAATTCTTGTGGTAAGTTTAAAACAAGTCATTGAAATATCGAATATCTGGACGTACAGTTATATAGGGCTATACCAAAACGTTGGCCAATATAGCAAATTTTCAATACCAGAAATCATTCCGACCTAAAACACATCTGAGTAAAATGCTATCAACCAATTTCATTTCACTCGGAAGCAATAGGGACTTTTATAGAGGGACAAACAGAACTATTATAATGAAAGATACTTTCCATATTTGTCTCCATGAGTGTTTAATTGTAGACGATTTAGCTACCTCGAACCCTGATTATTTCGAGAATACCTCCATTCATGACATTTACGATGTTGGAAATGTCATCTGAAATGCTACAAATCTCAAGATGGATGAGCCCTGCAAAAATAGCTTTCTAGCGTAAGAATTATACTGGACTATTGTCGTCTGCAGTGAGAATTTTCATCGAAATAAGGAAAGTCCTATCAGTAGATGTCCCATGAATTGGAAAGTTTAAAAACAATTCTATTTTAATTTAAAACATTATATCGAAATGTTGTCGGTACAGTGATTTCGACATAAAATTTCCTTTTGTTTTTCGGGTATGATAAAATTTATTAATGTTTTCAGACTGTTTTAGGAGTTGTTGCCTCCATTTTTAGAACTTTATTATCTGTTACTTCTGTACTATTTGCGATATAAATATTAAAAAAAGTTTATCGTAATTTGTCGAGATGTTCGGTCGAATAGAAATAATTTGTTCTTATATTTAAGTGCAAGTATTTCAATATAATCAAGTAATTTCTATAAAATAAAACGAATACGTCAAAACTTATTTTCGATATAATGGTCTAATAATTTAAATAACCGAATTCTGTAACTATTTTTATTTAGTAATATCGATGATTTTTAGAGAAGCCTTATAATAAGTAAGAAATAATGTAAGCAATAAATCGTAAAGGTTGGTCAAACTCTAGTCATAGTTCCTATGTAAAGTTACCCTTCGATTAAAAAAATTAAGATTTTAGGTATATATTTTTATTATAATCTACTTAAATTTGGACTCTTGTTTTCTTTGTGGGTACTTGATATCCTTGCAAAATAATGTTAACATCGGTCCACAACTTGATATAGTTCCTGTAGAACCGTACCCCCGATTTTAATTTATTATAACTTCGACCATATGGTTACAGAGTGCATTTATCATTTGATACGGCCATGACGTGTTTCATGGAAATATCGGTTTTAGACCCTGGATTCCTTAGAACCAAATCCGTTTTTGGGACATTTAGAGTCAATTTAGGGGTGTGTCCACCTGGCTGGTATTCAGGCAGGGTGTATCCGATTTGATCCTAACATGGTATATTGTAATATTGTTGTAAAACTTATATCGAGTTCGGAGATGCAAAATATCGGTCCACTCCTTCAGAAATATTGACAATATCGGCAGACTCCATAATTTTTGAATAACCATGGAACTCATGAAATGCGAAAAAGGTATTCAATTCTCTTCAAATTTCACACATCCCAATATTTTTATTTACATAAGATCTGGTGTGAGAACTGTTAATATAGGCCCAATTTTTCTGGTACCTTCACCACAAAGGTTCAAAATTTTGAATAATTAGATTTCTCATGAACGCGAAACAAGCATTAGACTCTCTTTAAATGTCATGCATCCCTGCATTTTTATAACAGAAAATTAAAATTTTGAATAATTGCGTCTCTCATAAAACGTGAAATAAGAGTCTGATGGTCTTCAAATTTTGCCCATCTCAATATTTTTACCAACACAAGATCTAGTATGAAGATGTTATATATCGGCCCACACCTTCTGGTACCTCCCTCACAACGGGCCCAAATTTTGAATAATAGTCTCTTTTGTAAAATGTTATATAAAAGTTCCATGTTCTTCAAATTAAACATATCTCACAAAAAATTGTATGTAGAACGGAAAACTCCTTTTGAAACATCCCCCACATCGATTCAAAATTTGAATAAAAAGGCCTCGCATTATTTTCAAATGTGGTACACCGTAATATTTGCACCAACACAAGATCTAGTACTATATAACAAACTATTAGAACTTTGATCAAGAAGCTTGCATCAAAACCCAATACCATAAGACATATAAATTAGTCCCTATAATGGATAGGAAATGATTCACATTTCACTTAATCGTCCGCCTACTTATCCTGGTACCTCCCCCCAAAATTTCACAACTGTCAGTATTTACATATTTCATAACTTACGAATCAAAGTACCGATTCTTTTCAAACTTTTTAAATATAATAATAAAAGTTGAACATTGTCCCTCATAAAGGGTCAACACTTTTAATAATCATAAGGTAAGGCTTGCGGGAGGTATTCATATGTCGGAAACCCGACTGATAGTTTTAACATTTTTTATAAAAATTGCAGAAAGCTGGGACATGCCGACGTTACTAGCATATACCTTATCTCTCCATTCAGTTCAGAAAAAATAATTTGATTCATTTCAGTCTTCTATTATAGTTTTGTTGGACCAAAAATATATATACTTAGTTCTTGACACACAAAAAAATATAACTAAACACTAGCCAGCCATTATAATGTGTTTGCATTCACTGTCAAACACAATAATTAAGTAATGATTTACGAATTATTTTACCGCTATTTTTTTTTTATAATTTATTAACAGGTAATTGGAACTTGTGTTGAAGAATTATTAAAATATTAAATACCCCTCATATTATCTAAAACGAGTGTGTGTGAGAGAGAGAGAGCAATGTAGAGAAGTTTTATAAATATGGTGTTTTTATAAAGGCAAGTATGTAATGCCATATTTCGTGCGGCATGCCGTCGGCCATAATGCATTTGGGAATATTATAATAAATGAATGAGGGAGTGAGAGATACAATAATACACAATTTTTTTGGGGTGACTTTACCAGAGGATTTTTGTTGTTATTTTGGCACCATTGAATATATTTCTCTCCCTTACTCTCACACACTTCATCTACTAACTGTGCTGAAGCTGTTAGAGCCTAACTGTTATACACATTGCTGTATACCATTTAATAACTCTAAGAATCACTGATTGATGTTGCTACAGGTAGCTAGAGAAATTATGACTATCATAAAAATACTATTCCAATTGGAGGCTAATAAATGTGTTTGGAAATATTGTCTTCGCCAATGTGAATGCTTTAGTTTTTTCTTTTGTTTGGCTGTTTGTTCGAAGTGTTTAATGTTTCATCAATTTTACGCTTGGTGGTGCTGTGTGCGTGTCATATTATGCGTGGCGGTTGGTGTATTCGATAATGACAGTTACAAGTGTTGTATTTTAATTTGTACTAAAGATGTGTTTAGTTTGTTTATGCAATGAGTTGATGTATGTTTCTTTAGTAATAACATGCGTTGTTTGTAGTTTTTAAATATATTCTGCAGATGTGTTTACACGTTCTAATTGGGAAGTTATATTTAAAACATAATTTGTCTATTAAAAAAAGTAAAAGATTAAATTGAAATTAATATTAAAACCCGCACGATTGGTTTCATAGAATATTTTAAATATTTGTTGTTCTACAACAGTAGATAAAAGAAAATTTTACAAGTTTTTGTAAATAAGTTCTGTGGAGAGATTCTCTAACTCATTTTCGAGTTACCGACAAAAATCTGTAAAATTAATTTGCTGATAATTCCGATTAACGACATTTTTCATCATGTTACCCACCAAAATGAAGTAGTCGTTAAGTCCTACCGACAGCAACAGTGTTGTCAACTTTTATTTGGACTTTTCATTCATAATTTTGCATTTTAATTTTACAGATATTTGTCGGTAACATAAAAATGCGTTAGAGAATCCCACTACTTTAGTGGAACCCTGTAAAACATATTTTGATTTGAAAGCCACAATTTTGATCTAAAAAAAAATAAGTTGGGTTGACAACATACAACAACTTTGCTTTCGTCGCCGATAAATTTCGTTGTTTACCGAATTTATAAGCATTTTACTTGTACTGACATTTTGGTAACTCAAAAATACGTTAGAGAATCCCACTACTGATTTCCTGATATGTTGATTATGAAGAATTTCCATCTAGTTTTGATATATAAATTGATTGTCTATCGACTTAGGTCGTTATTTCATTTGTTAATACTCGTAATAAATATTTTGGACGTATACAGGGTAAGATAAAAAACTGCAACAAAGTCAAACGCCAAAATCTTTACATTTTTTTTTTAATTTTATTGAATGAAAGCAAAAAATGTCGAAAATAGCATCAAATTTTAGAACAAGTTTAGAACTGTTCGAATTGGTCACCTTTTGCACGAATTGTGGCCTTCGAACGGCCAATGAAACCGTCACAAGCTGCCCGAATGTTGCACTGCGGTATTTTGACCCATTCCCGGCGAAGAGCTTGCTTAAAGTGATTGACACTTTGGTATTTTTTAGTGCCAACCTTGCTTTCCAAATACTCCAGACACAATAGTTCAACGGATTGGTATCCGGAGATTTTGGTGGCCATTGTGCGCTGGAAATGAAGCGAGGAACCTCATTTTGTAACCATTCTTGGGTGGCGCGTCCTGTTGGAATGTCCAAGCTCTGAGGCCAAAATGTTTGCGTGCCCAAGGCTTTAATACACCCTCCTGAATGTTTTCGCGATAATATTCGGCATTTATTCTAATGCCACGGTCAATTAATACGAGCGGAGAGCGACCATCGGCTGTTATGGCGACCAACACCATCACCATGGCTGGCGCTTGAGTTCTGGTTGCACATTTTCAGCTGCCCTCTTTGGCAAGTAAACACCATCATTTTGTTTGTTTACAAACTGCTGGACAAAGAATTTTTTCTCATCGGTGGAAACCAAACTCGGCAGTTCACCACTTTCGGCCAAACGAAGCAACTTTTTAGCTCCTTTAAGTCTATTTTCTTTCTATTGTGGTTTAAGTTCTTGCACTTTTTGAAATTTCAATGGTTTTACCCCGAGCTCATTTTTCAATATTTGCCGAATGGTAAATTGCGATATTTCAGCACATGAACCATTTTCGAGGGTTTCGATTAAGTCGCTTCTTTATTTTTCGAACCATTTCTGCTGATATTGCTGTTTTCTTCCGTCAACTTCCTTGACGTCGGGCTACGCTACCAGTGTCACAGTAACGAACGATGGTACGAGACCCAAAGGTTTATTCATATTTAATTGCTGGAGTGCTCTAACGATAGCCACTTGTGATTTTCCAGCCAAATATAAAGAAGTCACACTATCACGCTTGAATTACATGACGAATAACTTTTTTTGGAAAATTCTCACCAAAATTCTTTTTTACGCTTGTAAACAATATAATGAGCTATCACTGGAATAATTTTAACAGCTGTCGGACGAGTGGCTTAGAAATGACAGCAGTCTGAAAATGGTTGCAGTTTTATCATCTCACCCTGTATATTCGTGATTAGTATAACATTTGAAGTCGATGGCTATCCGTCTGTTGATTAATGGAGAAAAATGAACAAAATTTGATTTTTTTTAGTACACCTAAGATGGTTTTATTTAAAATGGACGACTTCATATTCATAAATTTTTAATTTGATCATAAATGTTAACAAAATTATATATATTTTATTATTGAATGGTTGAAATCGATATACTTCACGAATTTATATACTTCGTAGGGCTTAAGTATTACTAAGACAGAAATATAATCATTTTAAAATTAAAAAAAAAAAACACTCTTAAAGTTATACATTTTGTTATATTCTCACATAATCCTTGACTTCGGATTAAATATCATATCATATATCAAACCGTATTGTCCTTAGCTTATAGAATATCATTGTCAATTCCACTGAATATATTTCAAACAGATCTTTCGCATTCATTCTCTGTAGAAAGACACAAACAGACCCTAAATTCCGTAAATTAAAATTTGTTAAAATGTCTCATTAAATACAATTTGCAATTATTTTTTGATTCCGTCAAGTAGCAGGCCATTATTTCGCTTTATTTTAAATTGAGACAAAGAATGTCCCGATAAGTTTTTCTCGTCTTTTTCAAGAAAATATTCCAATTACAAATCGTTACAAACTAATTATAAATTCCCAAGTAATAAAAATGTCTAATAAAATAAACAACAACAAAAATTGCAATACAAACTAAAAGAGTTAAGAAGGGACGCAATGGCGGAAAAGAATGGCAACAAAAGAAAAGTAAATAAAATGCGAAGGACAAGGAAATTTCTTTTCGAAAATTTTTAATTATATTTCATGTGAAACCTCCACCCAACACAAAGTGTACTTCATTCTAGCCTAGATTTCCAGCATGGCAACAATAGGCTTTAGTTTGTTTTTGTTATTAAATACAGGACATTGCTAATAAAACTTAGAAGGACATATCGAAGGGTTGTTTCGGGAGAAAAGGATGGATGGTAGTCTGCTTGGTTGACTGAGTAGATGGGTGGATGGAAGGAAGGAAGGACGAACGGACGGAAGGTAGAATGGATGAACGGCTGGTTAAAAACAATAAATTACATAATGTTTAATTTTTGTACCAACAAAGATATCCATGAACCATTTACTTAGGAAAAAACATTGGGGGAAATTTTTCCTTATCAAGTTTCATAAATTAAAAAAAAAAAAAAAAAAAACTGGAATATATTATATAACCGCTATATGAATGGGTGGGCCTAAGTTTAAGCACTTTCTACCGGTTGGATTCCTACTCAGTGCAAAAGATAAGCAAGGACCCAGAAAATTAGGATGCTTTAAATGTTTGTGTTTTTTTAATAAACTTTTGTTCATAATTACAGGAAAAATGTTATAGATAATGAAAGTAGAGCTAAATATAGAAAACACGTATATCGTCGTTTAAAAGGCTTACCTCGCAAAGTAACCTATGCACAGTGGTCGAGGTCGTATGGGAACAGCGGCCAAAAATACTTTCAGTGCACATATCAATATGAATCTTTGGTTACGGTACCTTGATGGGATAAAAATACAAAATGTGACAAAATGGATATGGTCGATGCATGTTTTGGCATGGTCCCCTTACAACGTACCTCCCGAATAAGGGTTATTTGCCCAATTCTTGTCACATTTCTACACCGGATTGTAATTTTACGTTCTAAGGAGTTAAAAAATAATCTTACTGAAAATTATTTGGAACGGCCCGCCTCTACCTTGTGCACCAAACGTGTAATATTAGCCAAAATTGAATGGAATTTGGTACTTACGGCCAAATTGAGTCTGGAAACCAGTATGTCAAATTTGGTGGAAATCGATTCAGATATAGCTATAGCTCTCATACATATTGTTCATCCGATTTGTTGAATTTGCTCTGCATAGCCGTAATGTGGACTCCGTAGTAACGATATTCGGGGCAATATATCAAATACAGCTCAGAAATACCTTTGTCAAATTTTATCGAGTTCGGTTCAGATTTAGATATAGCTCTCATATATATCTATCCGATTTCAAGATAATTCTGCACCAAATGGATAATACAAGCCCGAATTGAAAAGGCGCAAATGTCTCGACAAATTTAGTAGAAATCGATTCAGTGGAGGATATTCCTCCCATAAGTAGTTCCTTTGGACTTTTTATTATTACTGTAATCATAGTTGGTATGATTTAATTCTCACAAATTCCCCATTAAAATCTTTATTTGTTATGTGAGGCTCTACGAAATATGCAAAGTGGTGTAGGGTAACATGAAGCCGCCCAACTTTAAGACTTTCTTTATTGGTTATTGTTTGGTAACGTTCGCTGTCCCGTTATAAAAGGGTCAGAGCTCAGGAGAAGACGGTTAATAAGATCTGTGTTTGTTGAAACACGAGACTTTTTTCGGGTATGATTTAGTCGAAACTTTTTTATATCTTTGTTTCTAGACTCCACGGACTCCTCCTATAATTATCTAATCTATACAATGACAAATTTCTAAAGTCGGGTGTATGTATTAAAATTTTATGAACTGTGGGTGAAGATAGTGTCATGGATATCTATTTGTTAACTCTTTAGCAGTTTCCAGTGCAAAGGCCTTAATTTTTTCGGCATTAATCAGAAGACAATGCTTGCAACATTATTGAACACCCCTCAGTTACATCCTTATCAATGCCAAACAACAAAAACATATTCTATGTCACTAGCACCATAGAACTGACAAAATTGCAGTGAAGTCACTTCAGTATATTGGGCATAACATACAAATCTGACAAAATCTGAAATTTAAATTAGCACTTTTAGAATCTTAGGGCCGAAAGTGGGGAACTGCCGAATTTCTCCGATGAGAAAACATTCGTTGTCCAGCAGTTTGTAAACAAACAAAATGATCGTGTTTACTTGCCAAAGAGGTCAGCTGAAAATGTACACCTTCGGTTGGCCACTAGAACTCAAGACCGGCCATGGTGATGGTGTGGTGTGGGCCGCCATAACAGCCGATGATCGCTCTCCGCTCCTATTAATCGACCGAGGCATCAGAATAGATGCCGAATATTATCGCGAAAATATTCTGGAGAGTGTATTAAGGCCTGGGGCAAGCAAACATTTTGGCCGCAGAGCTTGGACATTTCAACAGGACTCAACACGCGCCAAAATGAGGTTCCTCGCTTCATTTCCAGCGCACAATGGCCACCAAAATCTTCGGATACCAATCCGTTGGACTATTGTGTCAGGAGTATTTTGGAAAGCAGGGTTGGCACTAAAAAATACCAAAGTATCGATCACCTCAAGCAAGCGCTTCGCCGGGAATGGAATATTCGGGCAACGTGTGACATTTTCATTGGCCGTTTGAAGGCCATAATTCATGCCAAAGGTGACTAATTAGACCAAATCTAAACTTATTCTAATTTTCATTGGTCGTTTGAAGGCCATAATTCATACCAAAGGTGACCAATTAGACCAAATCTAAACTTATTCTAAAATTTGATGCTATTTCCGACATTTTTGCTTTCATTCAATAAAATTAAAAAAAAAAATGTTAAAATTATGGCGCTTTCACTTTGTTGCAGTTTTTTATCTCACCCTGTATAGGTCCTATCATTGTGGTACGTCCTCCAAAAATAATATATATAACACCGCCTGTACAATGCAATTTAAGACTAATATAATTTGGGTTTATATTTCGTTAAGATTCTATGGAATTTTCTAAATTTCCACACAATATCCGCCACTGTGCTGTGTCTCTTCTTCTAATACGCTTCAAATGACGAACACTTTTCAAAAGTTAATTTTAAAATATTTCTCATTTATTTTACAACGAAATCCCCCAACCAAAAATCCCTTACATGCTTCCTGCCACATCGTTGGCAAGATATGCCGGAAGGTCTTTTCGAAAATAAATATTGCCAGTGGGTGGGGGTGGGCGGTATTTCTTTAGAAGAAAAAGTTTGTGTTTCACCGGGACACAGAGGCTACGGAGGCATTGTAATGCTTTTAGTTCTCCTATCTTCAGTTTTAGACTTTTAATGTAATGATTTTTGCACGCAAGCGAAAAGGGATTTTCGTTGTGTTGTTTTAACATTTGGTGAAAATTGTCGGCTGGGAAACTAATGAAATGCCCAGGGTGGGGTGGGGGTGTTGAAATACGTACGTTTGTGCACGTTGTTGTTGTGTTTAGGGTTATTTAGCTTGTGTCCATGACTTCGGTTGGCCAGGCGGCATTTGAAACACGCAATTTTAAAATGAGCATCACGCGCGCCTTTTAACAAGAATGTCTTCTTTGGTTGTGTGGCATGGGTGGTTGGTTTTTGGAACGCATTAAAAACCTTGGCCTTTTTTGCCAAGTTACCAAGGCAATCCAATTTCCTTCTCCCACTCCGTTTTCCCAAGTTTGTTGTGATTTTTCCCATTTTCTTTTGTTAACTTTAAAAATTGATTACATAAATTTTATATCCCTTTTTGGTCGCTGCTACCAGACCTTTTTCCATTTTGTCTTGGGTGGGTGTGTTGTAGTGGAAGCTTGAGGGAAAAGGCTTTGGGAAATACATTGAAGTACGGAATGTGGGGGTTTCATATTTCCGATAGATTTATTCGATGTTGTTGTTTTGTTTCAGGAAATGAACAAAGTTTTTGCATTAGTTTTGCACAAACGAATAACTTCTGACAGACGTTCTAATCCATATCGTGTGGCGACAATGATGTCAGCAAAGTAAATGTAGAAATGAGTGCCTGAGTGTGAGTGCCTCAAAAATTTTGGAAAAGCGAAGCTTTCTGCAAATTTATAAACAAATAATCCGTGGCAAAATATTTGTAACAAAATGTATGCCAAATGTGTATGACATTTTTAAGCGTACTACAGACAGAAAAAATCCTTGATCATAATATTATTTTAATAGTATTTATTTACAAGTTGTATTTTTGCCAAGTTTTGTGCAATAAAATAAACTCAACATGAGACATTAAAAAACTCATCTTCAACAAATGCGACAGGTGATAATTGCCAACATACTTTTAATGTCTACGAACCATACATGGCGGGTATCAACGACCAAGTGATGCTAACCACCCTTTAATATTAAGGGTGTTTTTCCATTTGTGACTTCAGACAAAGACTTCTAGAAAAAAAAAACATACTTTGAGCAAGATCACATTTTTCATCTAAATACAATTTTACGGATAACCGCTATACCAAAACGTGGACCAATGTTGTTGCTTTTCCACCATAACACATCGAAATATACATTTTAGACCCGAAAAAGTATATATCCTTGATCAGCATAAAATTATATGTATATTTAGCGATGTCCGTCCGTCTATCCGTCTGCGGAAATCGCTCAAGCTTCCGAACGAAATGAAGTAGGTTGATCAAATTTTACTCAAATGTATATTATGTCTGCAGGACTTTCGGTATTGTATGTCCACGTTTTGGATAGCGTCATATAACGGTACCTCCCGATATCGTCGTATAGACCCCGATATAACGACTATATTCGGCATTTCTAAAATTATAACAGAATTTTTACCGTTTTTTTTTTTGAGAATTGCCAAAATCGTTCCAAATGGTGGAGGGTTTTCAAAGTTCAAAGGCCCGGCCGAACTTACAGCTTTTTTACTTGTTGTAATATGACTTCACGTATAAGAACACTACGAAATTCTGGCCAAGTTGTTTCTGAAAAAAAAAAAAACCAAAGTTTAATTTTAAATTTAATTTATATTTTGTTATATTTTTTATTCTTTAATTACTTTTATTGAGCAAAAGTAAAATATTATACTTTTGTTTAATAAAAGTAACTGAAAATATACAAAAAAATAGAAAAAAATAAAAATTAAACTTTGAGTTTCTTAGAAAATCATTCGTGATAACTTTTACCCATTATAAGAAATTGTTTTGAAAATTGTTGCACCTCTAACTGTTTTGAACTTACTTTTTCATTCGATCTTCATATTATTTTCTTCCGTTAAAAGGAAGTATTTTTTTAACATTTTTTCCAATTCGTTTCAATTCTAGAAAATGTTATTGAGGTATTATAGATAAAAATTTAGATCCTTCGAAGTATTTAATATATTCTCGAACTGGGTAAAATTCTAAGTCATTTGTCTGTCTGGCTTTAAAATCACTTTTTCTTCTGAACGGAATGAAACAGGAGGACAAAAATTGACAGTAATATGATTCTTGGGGCTCTTTTAGATAGGTTACTTCTTTGCGGAAAATTTAGATCCACTTTTTAATGATACAGAAGATTTTTCTTCAAACAATATTGCCACGTAAAATTACAGCTCTCTATAGATAGCTTCATGACATTTTCGTTCCCTTTCAGTAGAGTATGTCACTCGAATACCGAATCTCACTATTGTAAGGCAAGTGTACAACTTGATAACCCAATGTTTTCAAATGACTATTATATATTTGTATATAGACTGAATTTTCTCAACTAACCTCGGTGCAATTTGCATATGTCTACCCGATTTTATGACGTTAAATCAGTGGTTGATAGAAAAATAAAGCTGCATTAAAAATTCCAATATTCTAAGATTTTTTTTGATTTTGGATTTGTAAGATAGCTCGGAAGACAAATGAATGATACATTTAGTTGATTATTCCCGTAATGTAACATTCGCCCGTAAGACCAGAAACTTAATTCATCACCACAAAAGAGAGAAAAATGAGAGCATATTAAAAGAAAGCATACAAAGCTACCTCCTAAATACAATTTGAAATTTTGTGGAAAAAAACCTAATATTCCATTTATGTTTTGTGGGAAATAAAAGATGCCATTACATGCCGGCTATACCAAAAAGTGGACCTACATTTAATATTTTTAGCGAGAAGATAGTCTATCCCCAATGAACTCGAAATGTCAAGTGATTAGTTGAAAAGAAACAAGACAAGACAAACAGACATAAACATGATTTTTCTAATCCTTACTATTTATCCAATAGGAGTATTGTTTTTAAATGTTCCCCTTCATATATTCACATTCTCCGCCCCATCAACTTTTTTTAATTCCCAAAGCTGAATCTTGGTATTGGTCTTGATCACTTTTTTCTTTGCTTATTATCGCTGGTCTATGTAAATACTAAGCTCATTTATTTTAATGCCATTTTTTCTGTTTTGCACTTTTATTCCAATTTTAGTCATAAGCCATTATCTGCAACACCTAACTGGTTTTAAGGTTATCATTTTTTTTTTTGGTTGGCATACACACATATGCATATAGCTGCGTACAAAATAAAAAAAGAATTTTGAAATACCGCCGCTTTGCGGTGCCTTTTCAAGAAGCTCTAACTCAGCAACGATGTGGGCAAATTTAAACAAAAATAAAACAACAACAATTCACGACGAACAAAAAAGCAACAAAAATTCAAGTTAATTTCATTTCATGTTGTGTTTGTTTTATTTAAGGAAATGTATCGTGTAATGAAGTTATTACGAATTTTAATGTTCCAAAAATTTATGCACGCCATTAAAAAGGCGGAGAAGTAGAGAAAGAGAGAACAACACGTTTACGGAATATTTAAATGGGGTTTTGAGTATATATGTATATGTACGTATGAATGGCTATGTCCGTATGTACATACATATTTCTACTTTGATATCGTATACAAAACAAATTTAGTTTGAATTTATTCGTAACCCCCCTGATCACACCTTGTTCATAGACAGTTTAAGCCAGAATTATAAGTTCATAAGACTGGTTATTGTTCGCTTAAGATATGTATGAAGGTACATAGATATATGTTTAATGTATCATATTAAAATTAAAAAACTTGGTTTTGAACTTTGTGAAATGTTGATGGCAATAAAAACTGGATTTCTAGTCAATTTGTCGCTGGTTTGAATTTCATATTCAGTGTTTCTCATGAAAAAAAAAATGCCGACGGCAAAATCAGTTATGCATTCACTCTGCAAAAAAAAATTTAAAATTATATTAGGTTTGTCGAACATATTCGAAAACAATAGGCTTGTTTTTTGACCCCCATTCCTAACTCCGTGCAAAACTTCATAGAGATCGGGCCATAATTACGGGCTGAAGAGTGATTAAAAATTAACATGGACAGGCGAACGGACACTATACAATAGTGACGTAGGGTATACATTTCGTAAGCACTCTTTTGCTTCTACAAACTTTAAAAAATTTTTTATTTTCTTTTTTTAATGTCTCCCCAACACATTGAACCAATACTGTACCAACACACGACTACATTTGCAATACAACAGAACAAGAATCTTGTTAAGATTTTATTTCATGATTTCGTTTTTTTTGGCGGATTTTCATTTTTTGACTTGTTTGCTTATCATACCAAATAAATCTAAATAAACCGGTATGAAGTAAACAGCAATTTACATATTTCATCTATAGTCAAATGGCAAACAGACTATCCTTACTTTTGTGTTCGCTGCCAAACAAGCCTTTTGTGAAGGCTCAAGTCGCTTGCTATACGTTTTTGCTGAATATACAATTTTCAACTCAAATGGCAATAACAGATAAATATGAGGACGGCAAAAAATGGAGGATGAAAGCAAGCGAATGAACTCAATGGACCATAAAATGCTACAATAACAACAACAAAAACACAGCTTACAAAAACAACAAACACAATCAGACAACAAAATGCTAAATTATTGCAAATATTTTTTTATAGATCTCCATGCAAATCCATTTCCATTGCAGTCAGAAACAACCCGGTTGTTGTGAAAATTCTTCCATAGAATTTAAATATCTGTCATTGGCCATATGTATCACCATGCCAGGGTTATCAGGTTTCGGCTGGAGTTATTAAACCAATTAAGGTGCGTCTCCTGCATATCATTAAAATTTGCAAAAATGCTCACTCCTGGCAATGATTTTCCATTTAAATTTTCTTTGCTATCCAACACCACCAATACCGGGTTTTTCGTTTCACACAAATGGAAACCAGTCTCTGAACTTTGTTGCAACTGAAATAACTAATGGGTTTTATCAACGTATCAGCCGACCGACGATCCAAGAGTTGTGTATTGCAAATTAATGCAACAAAACGTGTGCTTCATTCAACGTACGAGCTATTAATTGCCTTTTACGGCTTGGACTTGAAAACATGCCAGGCATTTATGCCCGAGTGAGCCTCCATGTTGGAAATTTGCATTTTTTAATATCAACCATAAAATATATCAATTTATGGTCGAATGCTATAATTGTCAAGATTTTTTACTTAAATTATATAATGTTTGGTGTTACTTGCACTGTTCTCGTAGGGTTTTGTTTGTTTCGTATTTTTTTAATGAGTTTTGTTTGTTTTTTGCAAGTAATGTATAGTTGAATTTAATTAATAACTACAATAAAAAGAAGAGAACATTGCATTTTTTTCAAAATGTATTTAATTGTTGTTAATTTATGGTTACTATAAAGTTTTTTAATACCATTCGAAATGGTGGTTGAGTGGGAGGTAAATTTCTATAACATTGTTAAGTGTTAAGCTTGAAAAAATGGAGCCTTTTAAGTTGGATAATATAGGTAGATTCTTCAAAATGCTAACACAAGTTAATGATAGATTTAAATAAATAATTAGACAAATATTGACCACTTTTTTCCGAAAATGTCCATTTCGGCTGGAAAATGTGCCTGGGATCTTCAAAACACCTAATAACGATAATTTTTTCAAGAATGGTATATATCCTGCTTGACAACGAATGTTTTCTCATCGGAGAAAACCAAATTCGGCAGTTCACCACTTTCGGCCTAGCGAAGCAAATGTTCAGCTCACGAGCCATTTTTCGGCCACTGCGACGCGGATTTCGATCAAGTCGCTTTTTTACTTTCGAACCATTTCTGCTGATGTTGCTGTTTTCTTTCGTCCACTTCCTTGACGTTGGGCTACGCTACCAGTATAGCGGTAACGAACGATGGTACGAGATACAAAAGATTTATTCACATTTAAATGCTGGAATGCTCTAACGATAGCCACCTGTGATTTTCCAGCCTAATATAGAGAATTCACACTATCGCGCTTAAATTCCATCACGAATAACTTTTTTCTGGAAAATTCTCATCAAAATGCTTCTGTCTGATCTTAAACAATATAATGAGCTGTTGCTGGAATAATATTAACAGCTGTCTGACGAGTGGCTTGGAAATGACAGCAGTCTGAATGACCCCAATGAGAACCACCAATGCCGACATATATGAAAATTGTGTACAAGAACTTAAAAATTCCGAAATTTGGAGGCAAATGAAGCAAATTTTTATAATTTTTTTCTCCCACATTTTAAAGCTCGATTTCAAGTTGACAAGTCTAATATAACACCATATTATGATAAGGAATATATGTCGAAATCTGCAAAAACTGGATAAATTCTTTTAACAGTTGAAGTCAAGAAATGCTGATTTGCTGCCAATTAAAAGGAAAATGAGGGTAAGATCTCTAAAATACCTGTATCGTCTTCAAAAATCTGCACTAAAATGTATCAGGTATTGTTAGGATGTATTCTACGAATTTAGATATTAAAATATTAGATTATAGGCATTTTGGCTAGGAAATTTTGCATGGGGCTTAAAAATTTTTAAAACCAACAGGAAATATGGAACTTATGGCAAAAATTGAGAAGTTCTGTGCGTCAAATGTTCATCCATTAAGAATACAAAAGTCAAAGCTACATCAAAGCAATTAATTTCGAAATTAGGGCTGATATTTCCAAATGCCGAATACAAGAAGATGCCGAAATTTACTGACAATACCTGTATTGAAAATAATCTTCTCGAAAGTTTATATACTCAGAGAATCTGAATAGTCAAGTCAGTCCAAAGGGAAATAACTCTAAAACCTTATGGTTGTAACGTTGTCAAATTGATAAACGCTGACATTTTTTAAGAAAATGACAAATGACAGTGGATTCGATTGGATTGACATTCTAAGAGCTACCGTTCAATATTTTCCAAATTCGGCATTTGAAATGTTGATAATATCGATACGGTTGGTTGTATGATGGATGTACCAAAGGGTTTCTAGAAATTCGCATTATAAGAGTACGAAAAGTGTAAAAATGTACTACATTTAGTACCATTTCGTATCATGTGAACAGTGAACGGAGCTAAAAACTTGAAAATTGGAATGGGAATCAAGATTGAAGAGTAGGTTCGATGTAAAGAGGTTGTTCATAGGAAAAGTACAAAACGGTACTAAATTTAATACAATTTGAATTTGGTGAAACGGATGGAGCTGGAGTGCTGAAATTTAAAATTGACATTACTGGCGGAGTGTAGGACTGAGATATGGAGGTAGATTTCGAAAATTGTACTGTGTGCACGAAATATACTAAATTTGATACAATTTCGATTTGGGTGAACCGATAGAGTTGGAATTATGAAATTTGGAAATAAGATTACTATTGCATTGTAGGATTGTGGTATGTATGTAGGTGAACCGATAGGGGTGGAAACCCGAAATCGGGAATTAAGATTTCTATTGGTTCGTATGATGCAGGTTGTTACAGAAATTTGTACTTATTTGGTACAATTTGGTATTGGGTAAATATATATTGCTTGAAATCTGAAATTTGGTATTAAGGTCGCTGTTCCTGTGTAGCCTGGACATATAGATGTGTTGTGGAAATACGTTCTATATTTGTACAAAAAGTTCTAAATGTTACAACATTTGGTATTGGGTGAAGAAATAGAGGTGAAATCTTGATATTGAAGTTGGTATCTGGGATTGAGATTTGACGGTGTTTTTGAAATGCGTCATATTTATACGTTCGTTGGGTGTTGGGATGGAGAAGGAATTCTGAAATTTGATATGAATACCACTGTTGGTATATAGTTTTAAGAGAAGGGTGTGGATTTAGGCAATATGTACTATGATTGTTCAAAAAGTTCTAAATGGTAATAAATTTGCCGTCGAGTGAATGTTATTGGTAGATAAGTGAGTTATTGGTAGGTAAGCTCCCTTTCGTGAAAAAAATCATTCAGGTCTTTCTTATTTTCGAGTATTTGGTATATTTCAGACAAATCTTTGAGCAAAATTAATTCCAATTTGGTATTTTAGGATCTCAGAGCACACAAACACCCCTTGCAGAACATTTTCAAAAAGTAACACAAAGTAGTGTATCCACATATTGTTGTACCTTTACGTTTTCGGTATTTTTCAGGTTTCTGTCAAAATTTAAAATAAAATATATTCGTATTGCAATAATATTTCGTATTGCAATAATAGGCGTATAAGGTCCTGGTCATATTTTCAGTCTAACTTTAGGTAATAAGCTTAGTGGATAGAAAACATCTACTCAAAAAATTTTCAATTTAAGTTAGAATATCCCCGTATAACGGAAAACCACAACTAGAAGTATTTTTTGCCCTAACCTCATTTGTCAACTAAATGGGCGATAATTGAATATTTTTATATGTTTTCATAAGTAATGCAGACCAAAAATTTAAGGGATCTTAAGATGATTGATTTCTCAATAATAATTTTTTTTTTTAGTTTTTACTTTGTCTTTTTTAACTTCTGATGAGATTTAGTAGATTAGTAGTTTAACTAAATTATAAATTTTCTTTTTGTCCGTTGAGAAAATTGTAGGTATTTTTAATGTAAAACCAATCAACAGGCACCCAGTGGTAAAGAAACGTTTTACATTTTGTCGATTAGTTTCAGACTAAATATTCCACCATATTTGTGCGTGACCACATTAACCGATGGATGTTTTCAGAAGCCTGGCCGTGTTCATATATTATTTTCAATATATTTATTGTATTGATTTATCGAATGTGAAAGAGTATTTACCAATAACATTTTGTTTCTCCCTATTTCAGATCAAAATTCTCTATAAAATATTTCATAAATATATCTCCGCAATAAACTCTAATTAAGGTAAGTTACTCACCACATTCTAATATAAAACGTTGATACTCTTTAGCAAATATTCATTTTATCTAAAATAGTTGGGCATGGAAATAATGTTTTACATTCCTTTCTCTCACATTACATCCTTTAAGTTACTATGTGATACATTTTCATCACGCCTCGTAGCTCGCATAATCCCATATTTATACATTTCCATAACCACATTTTGGTGGAAACATAATCCTTCACACATAACCTTCTAATATCCCTGCCACCCATTTTCATTCTCCTCCCACTGCCATCACATGGTATTAGCAAAAGAAAATTTTGAAACGGTTACAGAATTTTTGATTAGATTTGTCGGGCGCAAATATTAAAATACACCACTAGAGAGAAGTTATACAGAAAACAAACACTTGCATACATTTATTTGTATGCCATATCTTCCTTCGGCAGATCAAATATTTTATACAGGCTTTAATTATAATCCATGGCAGCATGACAGTATACATATTCAGCTAAAAGCCATAGGATGTGACTGGAAAATTTGTGGTGTAGAAGTAAAAAAGCAAACGAATGACAGCTAAAAATGGCGAGCATCACCACCACAACGAAATGTGCGACGTTGAATTCCAGATATTCGCTACGCATATCGAACGAAAGCGTATAGAAGTGCAATTTAATGTTAATTCAATTCGCACATCAGATCATTGGGCGGCAGTGTGCTGCTGTGGCCGGGAACGAATGGAGAGAAGCCTTTTCTTGGTTTTGTTTATCACAATCATCGTTTTATTGAGTTTTTTTAACATTTTCGTTTTGTGTTTTTTTTTTGCTTTTCCATAGGCGGCAATGACATTTCAAAACCGATGAAAATCTGTGCATATGTGCTTTGTTTTTCTTTCTCCCTCCACCAAGGCACTTGACAGACCAACATACGCACACATTGCCATCCATTTTGTATATTAGGGTAAATTGTAGTTTGGACTTTATATAAACGCATTTGACTGAAGATAAGTGCTTTAAATAGGGAATTCTGTATTAGGACGCATTTATCATGGGAATGGGGTCATCAACTTTTCTGGAAGTTTGTAGCATTTATCAAGAACAATCTAAAACAGAAAATCCGACCCTTTAATAAGTTATGGTTGTCTACCAGCAAGTCCCCCCTACTTCGTCAGCAAAACGTCCACCTAACATTTTAGATTCGTTCCCACAGTTCGTGTTAAACCTTTTTAATACTCAAAATTCACAATTTTTTTAGTTTCACAAAATATTTTAATTAAAACTTCACACCATAGAATATTCAAAATGTTTTATTTTTAAGTTTGTCGAAGAGAATATTAGTAAAAGCCTTGCTCAATGGACCAACATCCATTTCTTTTTCTTTTCAAAACTTTTTCATCGTCTCCAATGTAAACCCAATGTTAGCCCTAGAAACCAAAAGTGACCTCAATAACAATTTCCAGAAATTCCGTTCTATCTCTTCGCCATTACCAAATTTAGTAACATGCAGAACGCCAAATCCAGAACAAATCAAACCCCCAAATTTAGTAATTTTTGTACAATTATTATTCAAAACCACCTTCATATCTCATTTCCAAGGGCTCCATTATAAAATTTCGGGATTCCAGCTCTATTCCACCCAATACCAAATTAAGTACACCTTAGTACTTTTCGAGCACTTATAGTATACATTGCCAAAAGCACTAGTACAGTTCGCACATTTAGTACACATTTCCAAAACAAGTAAAAAAGTTGTAAGTTCGGCCGGGCCCATTTTTGAATACCCTCCACCATTTGGAACGATTTTGGCGATTTTCAAAAAAATAGAATCCGTTAAAAATTCTTTTAAAATCTTAAATATACCGAATGTAGCCTTTATATTAGGGTCTACACGACGACGTGGATCTGCATAGGCAACTTTTGTCATGAACCATTACAATATCCAAACTATCCAAACGAAACTTCAATAAAAAATTCGGTGAATAATATAGGTAAAGTCATCAAAATTCAGAATGTAGTGAGGTAACGTTATATTTGGGGCTATACGAAGAGGTGGACCTGCACAGACAATAAATATTCTGTCTCAGGCTGCAGTATTCATTACGAACTTCTAACATCAAATTTTAAAACAATTCCGGTGAATAATGTCGCTAAAATCATCAAAATACCAAATATCGGGAGGTACCGTTATATGGGGGCTTTATGAAGACATGGACCTGCACAGACAATAAATATTCTGTCTTAGGCTGCAGTATTCATTACGAACTTCTAACATCAAATTTTAAAACAATTCCGGTGAATAGTGTCGCTAAAATCATCAAAATACCGAATATCGGGAGGTACCGTTATATGGGGGCTATACCAAAACGTGAACCTACAGCACCCATTTTCAATACCAAAAGTCCTGCAGACATAATACACATTTGAGTAAAATTTTATCAACCAACTTCATTTCGTTCGGAAGCTAGAGTGATTTCCACAGACGGAAAGACGTTTTTTATATTTAATTCTCATACCAAATTTCAGATCCCAGTTTTCAAATCTATTCCTTGATATAATACCAAATTATAGCATTTTAGAAATTAAGTAACCTTTAAGTTCGAATTGCCATTTGGTACATCTACATCTCCTTCAAATTTCAGAATTCTAGCTCATTTCGTTGGTCCAATACAAAGTATTACCCTTTGACCATCGTGCAAAATTTCAAGATTCTAGATTCAGCCGTTTCATCGGGGCGTTAATTCTAGATCAGTCACTTAGTTATTTCATTACTCTTTTATATATAGATAACTCACAAACTACGAGTGTTTAGTTGGACGCTCCGGAAAATAAGTCTCTAGATTTAATTTTTTTTGTCAGAAATTACCCATTATTTTCAAGCTACTGGTTGTTCATGTGGTTCCCTTGGGTCCATACATCATTAGATATTCGAAATTTTCTATCAACAATATAAAATGATTTTTGTTAGCATACAGCCACCCTAATATCTGTAGAAGCATCTCATCTAAAAAAATAACCACGTATTTATCGTATGAAAAAAAAAAACAACATGTCGAAATATAGCACACAATCAAGGGGTCGTTTGTTGAGATATTTTCAAACTTGTTATTGTTATTGTTGTTGTTGCTGCCCTTTTCCTGTACGCCATAGTCGAATTCCCAAATAGCCCGTCTGTTCTTTTGGGCACATCGTTTTTTTTTTTTGTTGCCTTCTCATTGTTGTTTTTGTTTTTATCATGACATTGAATTGATACTGATGATGACGATGGCCGACTTCAAAGCCATTATGACGCATTTGGCTGGCTGGGACTGATGCCAATGACTATCGTCTTATGTTTGCCATCACTGTCACAAAGTGATGCTGAGTTTGCTAGAGTCGCCTCCTCTGGTGTGTGTGGCATGGATAGCATGATCCCCTTATATTAACCATTATTTCGATGAATTTATTGTCGTACATGTTGTTTTTTATTGTCTCTCCAATTCTTTGACATGACAAAAAAAGAAGCGAGGCAAAACAGATATGACTGTAGCATGTTATTTTCATCTTCCAACAAAAATCTCTGCATTTGGTTGTTTATATAAAACAAAAAATTGTAACGCATATGAGCAATATAAGTCTAAACGAAGGAGGAGAATTTTTTTTGTCTAGGCATTGCCTATGGGCCCCATTCTTAACAGGCATGGGCGATTGCCGTACAACACATGTGACTCGATTTTTGTTTCAAAAAAGTGTCTATAGCAATTAATTGGAAAAATATAAAAAAATCTATAGAGAATTAAATGAATGGGTTATGATAATATTCATAGAATCATGGAATAAAGCTTTTAGTTTGTTCTTTCTTTCACAAGGTTTCAAGAAAGGGGAGGGGTTACATTTATAAATTCTCTGCGGGTCATAAAACCATATGGGCTTAATCTTATAAAAAGGCAGATTAAAGAATTTGAATTGTTATTCAATTTAAATTTAGATGTATAGAAATGAAAGAAGGTATTTTTGTATTTAAAAAAGAAGACGCTCGAATTTGTGTTTAAAAAAACTACTTACAATAATTCCAGGTCCTTTCAAGAAACTTTGTTTATTATATAAATAATATTTTTTTTTGTTAACTCTACAAATTAAACCCGAAATCTGATTGATAATTTTATGTTTTGTTTTATTATTTTGTCCACATAAATGTTGACATTTTTTTCAATATAGAGACTATACACTTCAAATAGGTCATTTGTTTTGAATTCTATTGAAACTAGCATCGAAGCATCGATGTATAAAATCCCATGTGATAACTACTTGAAGTGATAAGAAAGTTTTATCTACTCATTTAAAGAGATTATTTTGTTATTTTCGTTTAGGATTCTACAAGAGTTTATCACTGCTAAGCGAAAATATAGTTCGTATTGCCAGATTGTTATAGGTACCACCAATTTTACCATATACATAATATTTATTTAAGGAATATTACATTTTTTAATCGAGCAGCTATTCTAAAATGTACTACAACTTTCAGCAAATAACACAGAAGACAGAAGAGTCCAAGCCATTCTCCCTCGGTACTTTCGTGCAGACAGCTATAAAAACGGTTTTCGTCATATGTAATAAGTTATGAAACTATGCAACATTTCGTGGCAATTGTCAAATATTAACGTCTTCTGTCAAGCTTATGAAAATTAAAAACTATATCTCCCATATCTGACTATATTCGTCTACTAAATCCCATTTAATGTAAAAGTCAGAAGTGTTCTTTTCATGTAATAGAGAATTCGTCGGAAAGTTATTTTCACCATTAAAAATTTTCCCTGTTGCATGAAAATGTTGGTAAAATCACCCGCTAATGATGATCATTGGGTCTGGCATCAAAAACTCCGTTTAAATATGCCGATTTTTAAAATAACTTCTGGGGAGAATATCCCAGACAAAAAACAAGGGAACTGATGAGGATTGGTGGCTCTTTCCGAAACCTAAGTATTCCCTCCCTTACCCCCTGGTAAACATTACCATCGTTCTCCACTAATAAACAAACGTTGTTTTTATAAAAACAACAGTAAAGGGATTATGCCTGACCATTTTGCAGCAACAAAATACTATGGTATCCCGAACAAACAAGCCAACAATGTTCTATACCGACATAATTTTAAAAATTCCGAATATCAGTTGTTACGGTTATATGGGCCTATACGAAAACGTGGACCTCTACAGCCGTTTACGAACTCCAAACATGAAATTTAATATAATTCTTTTGAAATCAATATTCCGAATATTGGTATGCTACATGAAGACGTAGCCAATAACCTGTCAGAGAGGGTAACCCATTACGAAGGTTACGCCTATTACAAACTCCACTTACCAAGTTTGAGATAATTTTGTTGTCTGGAGTTACAGTTATATGGGTTCAATGTGCACTTATATTAAGTATAGACGGACGCAGAGACGAACGGACATGAATCGACTTAGAATTTGACGCTGATCGGAAAGATATACCTTGTTGAGTCTAAAATGATAACTTCGAGGAGTGACAAACGGAATGACAAATTTAATACCATACCTTGAAATTAAAACCTTGGAAGTACCGAAAACAAAGAGGTTGAATTTATAATAGATGAAATCTTAAATTATCTAATTCCACCCAACTCTGCCGAAAATTTGATTCAGTAGGTATCATTTAATGATTCTCAAATACTGTACCTTCCTGAAGGGTTTTTTCCTCTTAGAACTTGAAACGCCAAATTAGTGGACAAAAATTTAACAAGCTGTATATAAAGACATTTTGCGTATGTGGGGGCCCTAAACATTATACAACAGCTTATTCGAATGATTGGTAAATTATAAAACTTCCTGCTGGTGATTTAATATCCACAGAAGTACCAAATACAGATTCGGTTGTAAATATATATAAATTCTCAAATTCCATAACATGGCCAAAATTGATCGAAATAAAGTGCGCTAATTTGGGACCAAATCTATTCATATATAGCTATACCTTCATAGCTATAACTTTCATTTAATTTCGTTTTGCGTTTCATTGTATTTAGTTTTATGCACCTCATAATTGAGGACAGAATGATGGGTATTTTAACCCTTTAAAAGTTAATATGCCAAAGAAGAGCCAAATCAATTGCAATATGTTTTCGAGACCCCTGAAATCAGGGGATGCCTTCATATGAGAGTTACACAATAATATTCGGAGCATATGAATGCTTTTCTTTTCGGCAAACTGCTTATCCCTAAATGTTTATAAAACAATTTTTTTAAATAGATCTTCCACGTTTTTTAGGGTCTCAATGGATTCTTATGGATTCTTTTGCTATTGAGAGTTATTTTTACCCTTCATACTTGTAAACAATAGCCATCCATAGTATTTTTATATAATAATTTTTAAACCCTTACCAACATTACAGTCCATTTCCTCACAATATCTGAATAAAACGAGAAAGTAGTCCTAACAATTCTTCTCTCATAAAAATTATTTCTGTCTTTTAAAAGTCTATGCAGACATAGACTTTGTTGTTGTAAACGAAGAAAAAATTAGAGCATTAAAGTCTTAGCACACGTTCGAAAATACATACAGACAAATATACATATTTCTTAACTCTGCGTGAGACAAGCCATACGACTTTCTAATAACAGCAGGGAAAACTAAACCCTTTTGCCCACACAACAGTGTTTGTCGCCAGTCCGTCGTTTATTTGCTTAGGCCCATATTTATGATGTCATAGTAGGTTAATATTTCTGTAGCGAAGAAAAATTCAAATTTGTCACTAATGTTCAGTGTTGTTGGTGTTTTTGTTTGGCTAGTCAGGGCTAGCGAGCATTTTGTCTGTGTGCGAGCCTCTAAAATCGTTTTTGTTTGCTTTGGGTCTGGTCTATTTTTATGAAAATTTTTATGATTTTATTGTATTTACGCATAATCTCATATTCATGCTGATTTATGACACTGACAAACCCTTTCAGCAGCGTTGACCTCATCTTGTTTTAGTTCGAGATGAATATGCAGATACTAAAACAAATGTTTCATATTCTCATCAAATTTCACTGAAAATTCTTTTTAGATTTTCTCTCTCGCGGTTGTCGTTTTCTTCGTTTTGTTTAACTGTGACCTGTTTCGAGCGTGAACAATGAATTTCTTTTGAACAATTATTGTGCAAGAGTGGTTAAATGGAAGCATTGCCAATGACATCCCATTGCCTGAACCCTTTTGCTTTACAATCTGCTAGGGGTTGTTGTTGCTGCTGTGTCGAAATTTTACAAATATTTGTTTAACTTTGTAACTGCTGCTGAGTTCATGCTCTAATTTTTAGGCAAAATAGGCGTTAGTGTAACACATTTTTGTTCATTTTACCCCTTAACCGATTGCTGTCTTTTACCCTTTTATGCCCATGTTGTTGTTACTGTTTAGCACTGCATATTTTTGTTTATGGCTATTATCGCCAGGAAAAACAGCAGCCAGAATTTTCTTCAATCAGGGCGTCTGTTTATTTAAAAGATAAATAAACATGCGCTGCAGAGTTGTATGCATAGATTTCGTAAAATCCATTTTTTCCATTCGAAGTTGAATACCCAAAAATTTTTGTTTATCAATTATTTTCTTTGCCCAATTTTCATGGTATGATTTTGTAATGCGTCGGCGTCTTTCTTTCAAAAAAAAAAACGGATAGGAATGTTATTTTTGAAAAATTGTATCAAGTCGTGTGACTTTGTTTAACTTTGCTGCACTATAAACAAACCCTGTTAATATTGATGAAGTCGAGCTGGATAGTTGAAACGTAATTTAAACGTAGATTTTTAATTGCTGCAGTTTGTTTTTGATAGAAGATATCACAAAATTTTATTTTTACGTAATATTAATATGGGCATGAAATGGTTTTTTACCTGCGGTGTTTTTGTGGATTTATATGAACCCTAGTTCTGAAGGGCAACAAAGTCGAAAACCACAATTTTTACGTTTTTTTTTTTTTTTTTTTTTAATTTTATTGAATAAAAGCAAACAATTTCGGAAATAGCATCAAATTATAGAATAAGCTTAGATTTGATCGAATTGGTCACCTTTGGCACGAATTATGGTCTCAAACGGCCAATGGAACCGTCACACGCAGCCCGAATGTTGCTCTGCGGTATTTTGGCTCATTCCTGGCGAAGCGGTTGCTTGAGGTGATCGACACCTTGGTATTTTTTAGTGCCAACCTTGCTTTCCAAAATACTTCAGACACAATAGTCCCACGGATTGGTATCCGGAGATTTTGGTGGCCATTGTGCGCTGGAAATGAAGCAAGGAACCTTATTTTGTAACCATTCACGCGCCACGTGATGAGTGCGATGGTGCTAAGTCCTGTTGGAATGTCCAAGGTCTGCGGCCAAAATGTTTGCGTACTCAAGGCTTTAATACACACTCCAGAATATTTTCGTGATAATATTCGGCTTTTATTGTGATGTCACGGTCGATAAATACGTGCGGAGAATGACCATCGGCTGTTATGGAGGCCCACACCATCACCATGGACGGCGTTTGAGTTCTGGTGGCCAACCGAAGGTGCATATTTTCAGCTGATCTCTTTGGCAAGTAAACACGATCATTTTGTTTGTTTACAAACTGCTGGACAACGAATGTTTCTCATCGGAGAAACCAAATTCGGCAGTTCACCACTTTCGGCCAAGCGAAGCAACTGTTTAGCTCTTGTGAGTCTATTTTCTTTACCCCGAGCTCATTTTTCAATATTTGCCGAATGGAATATTGCGATATGTTCAGCTCACGAGCCATTTTTCGGCCACTGCGACGCGGGTTTCGATCAAGTCGCTTCGTAACTTCTCGAACTATTTCTGCTGATGTTGCTGATTTCTTCCGTCCAGTTCCTTGACGTCGGGCTATCCTACCCGTGTCACGGTAACATTTAAATGCTGGCGTGCTCTAACAATAGCCAATTGTGGTTTTGCAGCCACGTATAAAGAAATCTTACTATCACGCTTTAATTCCATCACGAATAACTTTTTTCTGGAAAATTCTCAACAAAATGCTTTTGTACGCTTATAAACAATATAATGAGCTGTCACTGGAATAATTTTAGCAGCTGTGGGACGAGTGGCTTACAAATGACAACAGTCTGAAGTTTATTGCAGTTCTTTTCATCTCACCCTGTATATATTCTTGATCATAGATGACATGTGAGGTTCGTCATTCCATTTGAAACTTACCGAAGAATCTTTTTATGTGTTCGTAATCAGAGTAAAATTCTAACTCCGGTTAGCAATGTTTATTTTTCGTCTGTCCAATTGATTTAATCCCGCTGGTGTTTATTGTTTATACAGTACTTTCACTTTTTTGTATTCAGGCCAGGATCGAAGATTAACAATTGTGGCCTATATTTAAGTTTAGCGCTCATACAGAGGTATTGGTAGATTTTTAACACATCGAGTAACTTTATATAAAAAAGGGAAATTATGGGTTCATTGTAACTTCCGATTCTAAGTAGTAGACATATTAAGCTACTCAGTGCAAGAATTTTTTTTTTTTTACAGAATTGGCTGTTATACAGCATTTTGTGTCCCCAGATATTTTAAACTCCACTCGCCAAGAAATATGCCTATATGCTCAAATTCAAATATATATAGTTTAAAATTCACAACCTAAATCAATTTCGCTGGTATTCATAGTTTCCAAGGAAGCTCCCTTGAATCTAGATTCCGTTTTTAAAAATCATAGGCACTTTAAGGTACATCTGCAGACAAATATTTACAACTAATGAAAAAGTGCCGTAAATATTTCGAGATTAACTACAAATTTCGTTTTCCCTCATTATATTGATTTTATACCTTTGAATTTCATTTACTATTCTTATTCCAATTTATGTATATTTGATAGAAAATACTGAGAAAATCCCAGAAAAGCATATTTCCCTAGACTTCATTATTGAATTGAATAAATTTCCAATTAATGCTAACACTGATTCAAAATGGAGTTAACTTGTTAAGTTCTGGTCACATTGTATCGATAAGGCCCTCATGCATTTTGGAATTTTCAAGTCACAATAGAACTGGTGTCCAGTGTCAATAAATATGTCACATTAATTATGATAATTTAAAGCTGGTGGATGACCTGCATTTAAAATGGGGTTTAATGGAGCAACGCATTACTAATATGCTAGTGTATGTTTCTCTGAATGTGTTAAGATAGCTCGTTGGTGCGTTGACAAATTATTAATTGCTGGTGATGTGTTGTTAATTTGAAATTTATTTAAAGTAAATAGAAAGTAAAGTTCATGAAACTTATGTGATTGGTGGGATAAATACAATTTGTAATCGAATTACAAATACTTAAGCGTTTCGAATTACATAAAATATTAAAAATTAGAAGTTTTAGAAATTCTTTATTTGTTACTGCTGGGGGGAAAGAAAAATAAACGCAATTTGTGTTAGAATATAAAATTTTCGTAAACATATTATTTCTTTAAAAAATATTATAGGCCCGGATAAATGGGTATTGGTAGAGTTGCAACAAATTTCCGGAATAGTTCTCAATTTGATGTAAAAATTTAACAAATCAAAAGTATTAAATTGTTTGTTTTAAAATTCAAATATAAAAGCTATTTTATTTCGTATTTATTTACTAGGCCGATTTACCACTTCAATACCTTTTAATCAGATTTTATCATACAGGGTGAGATAAAAACGTGCAACGTAGTTAATTACATTTTTTTTTTAATTTTTATTGAATGAAAGCAAAAATTTCGGAAATAGCACCACACTTTAGAATAAGTTTGGAATTCTTCGAATTGGTCTCCTTTGGCACGAATTATGGCCTTCAAAGGGCCAATGAAACCATCACACGCTGCCCGAATGTTGCTCTGCGGTATTTTGGCCCATTCCCGGCGAAGCGCTTGCTTTAGGTAATCGACACTTTGGTATTTTTAAGTGCCAACCTTGCTTTCCAAATAGGCACAATAGTCCAACGGATTGATATCCGGAGATATTGGTGGCCATTGTGAAATGAAGCGAGGAACCTCATTTGTAACCATTCTTGGGTGGGGTGTGCTGAGTCCTGTTGGGATGTCCAAGATCTGCGGCCAATATGTTTGCGTGCCCAAGGCTTTCATTAACCCTCCAGAATATTTTCGCGAAAATATTCGACGTTTATTCTGATGCCACGGTCGCTGAGAGCGACCATCGGCTGTTATGACATTCGGCAGTTCACCACTTTCGGCCAAGCGAATCAACTCTTTAGCTCTTTTGAGTCTATTTTCTTTCTGTTGCGGTGTAGGTTCTTGCACTTTTTGGAATTTCAATGGCTTTACCCCGAGCTCATTTTTCAATATTTGCCAAATGGAATATTACGATATGTTCAGCTCACGAGCCATTTTTCAGCCACTTCGACGCGGATTTCGATCAGGTCGCTTTTTTACTTTTCGAACCATTTCTGCTGATGTTACTGTTTTCTTCCGTCCACTTCCTTGATGTCGCGCTACGCTACCAGTATCACGGTAACGAGCAATGGTTCGAGACAAAAAAGATTTACTCACATTTAAATGCTGGAGTGCTCTAACCATAGCCACTTGTGGGTTTTCAGGCAAATATAAGGAAATCACACTATCACGCTTGAATTCCATCATGAATAAGTTTTTTTCTGGAAAATTCTCACAAAAATGCTTTTGTAAGCTTGAAAACAATATAATGAGCTATCACTGGAATTATTTTAACAGCTGTCGGACGAGTGGCTTAGAAATGACAGCAGTTTTTCCATCTGACCATGTAAATATAGATTTTTCTATATACTATAAATATTTCTACATATAAAACATACAGTATTCCAAAATGCAATAAATTTACACCTGACATTCATACTATATACACAATCGAAAATAAATAGTCAACAATTTCCTAAGATGACATAATCGAAGATTCAAAATATTGTTTTCATAAGGTATATAATATTTTAAATTTTCAAATTTATGCAACATCAAAGAATAACGATACCTTTTCCGATTCAAATCTAGATTACTTTCAAAAATCATGTTGAGCATACAAATTTTGTTAGACGAAATCCAATCAAATACCACCTACAAAAATTCGACTCAACATCAAATAACTAACTATTTTATGCCCTGGAATTTAATGTTTGTGTTTTTAATGATAATAACATGAATTGATTGTTTAATTGGATTTTACACACAATATTGTCGCTGAATGCAAATATGTGACATTAACCAATTCATATACATACCATTGTTTTGCGTGTGTATGTATGTATGTATAAAATGTATTTTTAGATTCCGCGAAAAATAAAGCTCATAATATTTCGATCATAAATTTGATTGTTGAACATTTCTAATGGCAAATAAATGTATATATTTGTTTAACGACACATGTTTTTTGTGATATTAATGAGCAATATAAAGTTTTACGATGGGAAAAAATAACAATGCGTAATAATTGATATCCAAATTATTTTAAAATAGAACTAATTAATTATTAATTAAGATTATGCGTAAGCAGGCGCTAGTTAGATTGAAATTATTAATATTTTCAGAATTTCATGCGAATAATAACACATTTGGGTTAACATTGTTTTTTTTAATACATTAAGTTGAATTCATAATACTGTTGCCGATATCTATAAGAACGGTATATTTTGCCCCTGAACACCAGAGACGTACGCACCATGGGGCCCTGGGGTCGGGCTACTTTTCTACCAATTTTTCTATCTATTGTATGGAAAAGTTAAATTTTTGCTATTTGGAACTCCCGGAATGGTTTCGAAATGCATTTCTGTGTAGTTTCATTGTTATTTGATCGGAAATTATGTAATGGCTACTTTGAAACATATTCACCTACATACTTAACATTATTGAAATGAATACATTTTCAATGAAAATTAACACCGATTCAAAATGGAGTTCACTTGTTAAGTTCTAATCCCATTGTATCGATAAGACCCTCATACTTTTTGGAATTTCAATTCTCAATAGAACTGGTGCCAGGTGTCATTAAATATGTCACATTAATATGATAATTTAAAGCTGGTGGATGACCTGCATTTAAAATGGGGATTAATGGAGCAACGCATTCTCTGGATGTGTTAACATAATTTGTTGGTGTTAGTTAGTTGTTGGTGTTAAGTTGTTAATTAGATATGTGTGTAGCAAATAGAGAGTCTCGAAACAGTACTGATTGCTCTGCATTAAAATTCCTGTTCCTCTAGTTGAAGGCGGTATCGGAGTCTATTGATTGAATAATTCTGCTATTTTGAGAAAAATAACTTCTCCCCGATATGGAGGGTATATTAACTTTGTCATTCCGTTTGTAACACCTCGAAATATACATTTTAGACCCCACAAAGTATATATATATTCTTGATCAGCATAAAATTCTGTGTTGATGTACGTCCGTCTATTCGTGTCCATGCGTGGAAATCACTCTAGCTTCCGAACGAAATGAAGTAGATTGATAAACGTTTACACAAGTGTATATTATGTCTGCAGGACTTTTGGAATTGAAAATGGGCCATGTAGGTTCACGCTTTGGTTTAGCCCCCGTATAACGGTACCTCCCGATATTCGGTATATTGATGATTTTAGCGACATTATTCACCGGAATTGTTTCAATTTTGGTATTTGAAGTTCGTAATGGATACTATGTAAGAACATTGTCTGTGCAGGTCCACGTCTTCGTATAGCCCCCGTATAGTGGTAGCTGCCGATATTTGGTATATTGATTATTTTAGCGACATTATTCACCGGAATTGTTTCAATTTTTTTACTTGAAGTTCGAAATGGATGCTACAGCCTATGACAGGAGATTGTCTGCGGTGGTCCATGTCTTTGTATGGCCCCCATATAACGGTTCCTCCTCATATTCGGTATTTTGATGATTTTAGCGTTTTAGTCTCGATTAGTTGAACATTGGTATCAAAATATTAAAAAAAGAAAACTAGATTGACTAATTCACTTAGAAAATGTATTCAAGGTGTTTGAAGAGCTTCAAATCGTGGGACACCGTATCCATGGACTATTTTAAATTTTGACAATTGGTCCAATAATTTCCTTGTTTTCTAGACGTACATCTGAATTTGTACTACCATAGATTAAAATTGTACTATATTCGAAACTCTGTTCGTTTTAAATGACAATTATTTATGATTTTCGAAACTTTTGAGATTTGACATTGGCGCTGATTTCCCACTTTAAGGTATTTATATTTATTATTATTATTATTATTATTATTATTATTATTATTATTATTATTATTATTATTATTATTATTATTATTATTATTATTATTATTATTATTATTAGTGTTATTATTATTATTATTATTATTATTATTATTATTATTATTATTATTATTATTATTAGTTATATTATTATTATTATTATTATTATTATTATTATTATTATTATTATTATTATTATTATTATTATTATTATTATTATTATTATTATTATTATTATAATTATTATTATTATTATTATTATTAATATTATTATTATCATTATTATTATTATTATTATTATTATTATTATTATTATTATTATTATTATTATTATTATTATTATTGTTTTTATTATTATTATTATTGAAAATGTCCCCTTTTGAAGGGCCAGGTATTCCGAAGAGTGGCTAAATATTGTCTACTTTTGACCTGACATGTTTTTTTTTTTTTTGCAAAATTTTTAAACTTTTGTAAAAAAATGAATCTATAATGCCCATCCACAAAATCGATATAAGTTTAGAAAAAGTTTTGATCAAATCGTTTACTTCTGGATTTTTTTTCATGAGAAAAATATTGGCCGTATCAAATGACAAATGACCCTCTTTCATATCCTAATGTATAAATATCTTGAGTTGAGCTGGACATCGCTTAATCGACTTTCGATGTATTATTTCAATGTCTAATACTGTGAATAATTTAAAAAGTGCCCGTTGCTCTCTGTCAAACATTAATAAATTGAATAACTATTTTATTTAAAAAATTTAGTTTTGAAACATATATATATATATAATATTTTGTTCAATATTTAAACTTTATTTTCAACATATTTATGATCCGCTTTTCAATCATAAACCCAATTTTTCGAAATACTTTCATTAAGTTTTAGTTTAAAAACTACAGTTTTGAGCTGAAAGTTTGATAACTTATAAAAAAAATGTAGACCTGGTACAAATCGACCATACCTGAAATATCCCGGCAAAGTCAAACATATATTAATCTATAACAATTTTGAATAAAGACCTTGTTATATTTATTATGACTTTGTCACGAAAGTAGCTAAATCCGGTGGATTAAAATTGCCATCTATTTGTATACACTTCAAATAAATCCTCGTAAAGGAGGTTATACTGCCAAAATGACCTATTTTCATTAATTTATTACATTTCAAGATTTAAAATATTTTCGATTTTACAACAAATTTACAGATCTTTTAGTATCATCTCTCTTTTTTTTTTTCTAAAAATGTAATTTATATTCTCGTATATGCTGTATGAGACTCGTCAACATATGCTAACTAATCATTAATTAGTGTCCACATATTTTTCCCATTTTAATGAGGCATTCGGAAAATTTAGAAATAAAATTTAATTATTAAAAATATTTTCAAAAATGTTTATTGCTGAAAAAGGAATGGAAAATATGTATACATTTTCCGTGGCCTAGTGGCTTATTTAAATAGTTCTAAAAAATTACATTCAAAATTTTTATTTATATTACTGCAATTTGCAAAGAAATTAAAAAGTCTATAAAAAAATTAACTCATTTAAAATGTCTCCTTATGAATGAAATGTTGTCTACCCGTTGGCCGTTGTTCGTTCTCTCTCCCTGACTGCATTTATATACCTACTACTTAGCTTGGTTAAAAACCCCAAATTCATTCATCACAATCACTTTGTGGGATTTAGAAGTGAAAGAGACCAATAAAAATTTATTATTTGAATGCTTGTATTTATGACTGTACTTTGTTTTTAGTATGTGCACCAGTTTTGAAACGTTGTGCCGGCAATTTAGTGCATATGAATTTTCACGTGTTCATGTTGCTGTTGTTTTGGTTTTTGTAAGGGCAAGTAGCTGGCTAAGACCATTTTTTACAATCGTTTAAAAACTCATCAAATAAAATGAGCCTTAAAAATTAACACACATACAACAATTGTTGTTGTCGTAGCAGTTTAACGGTTAATTTTATGATGTCATCACAACAACAGAACTGAAACCATTGTACATTTATTTTAGCAATAATTTTCTTTTTTTGAAGTAAGACATTTCGCCTATATATTTTTGACACTTTGACAGTAAAACAAGGGAAAGTTACTGGAAAATATTACCAATGAAAGTGAAAAATGGCTCGTGAGCTGAACATATCGCAATATTCCATTAGGCAAATATTGAAAAATGAGCTCGGGGTAAAGCCTTTGAAATTCCAAACAATGCAAGAACTTACATCGCAACAAAAAGAACATATACTCAAAAGAGCTAAAAAATTGCTTGGCTTGGCAGAAAGTGGTGAACTGTCGAATTTGGCTTTCTCCGACGAGAAAACATTCGTTGTCCAGCAGTTTGTAAAGAAACAAAATGATCGTCTTTACTTGCCAAAGATGTCAGCTGAAAATGTGCACCTTCGGTTGGCCACCAGAACGAAAGCGCCGGCCATGGTGATGGTGTGGGCCGCCATAACAGCCGATGGTCATTCTCCGCTCGTATTAATCGACCGTGACATCAAAATAAATGCCGTATATTATAGCGAAAATATTCTGGAGGGTGTATTAAAGCCTTTGGCACGCTAACATTTTGGCCGCAGACCTTGGATATTCCAACAGGACTCAGCTCCATCGCACTTAGAACGCGCCACCCAAGAATTTTTACAAAATGAGATTTCTCTCTCTTTTCCAGCGCACAATGGCCACAAAAACCTCCGGATACCAATCCGTTGGCTTATTGTGTCTGGAGTATTGTAGAAAGCCAGGTTGGCACTAAAATGTACCAAAGTGTCGATCACCTCAAGCAAGCGCTTCGTCGGGAATGGGCCAAAATACTGCAGAGCAACATTCGGGCAGCATGTGGCGGTTTCATTGGCAGTTTGAAGGCTATAATTCGTGCCAAAGCTGACCAATTCGAAGAAATCTAAACTTATTCTAATATTTGATGCTATGTCCCACATTTTTTGTTTTCATTCAATAAAATTTGAGAAAAATGTAAAAATTATGGCATTTGACTTGTTGCAGTTTTTTATCTCCCCCTGCACTTCGGTTGTGTGGTACGTAGTGCCGTCCTGTTAAAACCAAATATTGCCATTATCCTCGTGTTTAATTTTTTTAGAACTAAAATTCATTCAACATGTCCCGGTTACGTAACGGCACTCGTTGCTTATTTTTGAAGAAAAATTTCCCTGGATGAAATAGTGACTCGTTTTGGGTGCATCGGTTTTTATGAAAATCGAGTGTTAGTTCGGCTATGTGGTACGTAACGCTGTCCTATTGAAAAAAAAAAAAAAATATTGACATTTTACTCGTCTTAAATTTTTTAAGAACAAAAATTTTAGTACTCAAAAACCACAATTTGTTTACTTTCACAAAATTTTTTAAACAAAAGTACATAATCGTACTCAATTTTCAGATTTATAGAGTTTTATATATTATTCAAATTTTTTGCTTTTTCCGAAAGCATAATAGGAAAGTGTTTAACTTTTACCCAAAAAATCTTCAAAATCGTTTATTTACCGAGAAAGATATTAGTAAAATCATTGCGTAATGAACCCACATCCAAAGCCCTAGTTTCCAACATTGACCTGTATAGAAGCTCTACCCCTTCTCACAGTATTAAATTTAGTAACATTTAGTACACACAATAAAAATCTATGTCTCTCCATCCCAGACATCAACAGTTAGCACAATAGAAAATTTCATGGTTTCAGCTATACCCCTTCACCTAATAGAAAATTTAATTCAATATATTACTTTTCGATCAATTATAGTACGCATTTCCAAACTCTTCCTCCAAATCTCAACCTCAGATACAGATTATATAACAAATTTCAGATTTTGTTTTCTATTCCTTCAAGCAAGGCCAAATTTAATACCATTTACACAATATACTAAACACATCCATAACCACAACCAACAAATGATCAACAACCCTAATACAAAATTTCAAACTGCAAGCACTATATGTTCTTCCAATACCGAATTGTTCCAAATTTAGTACCATTTATTACAGTTTTCAGACTTAGTACACCTTCATATATCAAACTTACCTTCCAATCTTTTTTCTCACACAGAATTTCAAGTTCTTTGCTCTATCCATTCACATAATACCCAATGGTACAATTTTAGAAGTTTAATACCATTTTACAACTTTTCGTAAAGTTCGAATTATCAAAAATTAAATATCATCTATCCTTCACTCCATTAGAGATTCTATTCTCATTCCAAATTTTAGAATTTTAGTATACAATTTTTCGTACATATTCGTACTTTTGGTACAATATACAAAAACTCAGCTTTATCACACCTCTACGCACCAAGTTTTTACGAATTCTGGGCCGCCTGGTCGTTGATTCACGGTCAGTCAGTCAGTCAGTAATTTTACCACTCTCTATATATAGATTACAACATAGTGTTGTAGTAACAATTAAGTTTTATGATCAAAAATATTGACTCATTTGATCGCTAAGTATCATGGCAAACATTTGGTACGTTTTGTTACAGTTTGATGTATTTTTTTAGTTTTACCGCTAAACAAATTACATTTTTCAGAGTCATTTGTGTGGAAACTTAAAATTCTTCATGAATTGAATGAATTGCATGAGAGTAATTGCGGGGTTTATGAACTGCAGACTTTTTCTAAGTACAATAAATATAAAAAAGCAACTTTCACAGTCCCCGCATCAAGTGTATTTTCTGTTGCATAATTACAATGTCACCGAAAAGATTTGTTCTTTGTTTTCCCTCTTTTTTTTTTGGCCAGAAATCTTCACCACAGTACGATGATTTTTTATTGGATTTTTGGCACATTTTTATTGGCTATTATGCCTAAGTGTTGTTGGCGGGCTGGCTAGCTGGATGGCCGTTTGGCTGTTTTGGCTCATAATTCCGTTTAATGATCGTTTAAATTCCCATAAAAAGATCAATTGTAGGCAAACTACTATGTGCATCGTAAAAAATTTATTAGACCAATTTATATTCTTTGCGGGGTTTGTTGTGTAAATTTGATTCTCCAAAACAAAAATGGAAATTTAAAATAAAAACCAAATAAATGTCAACCCAAAAAATGTATGTGATGAGTGTACAGTACAACGTTTTGTTTTCTTCAGTCTGCTTGACTGTTTTCTTTATTTCTTTGGAATATTTGTGTAAGATCAGGGGTTGGGCTTAGTTTTCAAAGATCCTCCTTTATTTGGTTAAGGTTCAGGTGTTGTTGTTGTTTCCGTACTTGTCATTATGGCAGAGATTCAATGCCAGCCATGCAACCAGCCATCATATCGTCGGCCATAAGTCTTTTGTCTCTTTTACTCTTATGCACATGAGGATAACCTTGTGTTATGTTCACTACTCTCTCACCAAGAGTACGATGAGTAATGGAAACAACAAAATATCAGGGGGCTGGTCACATTGTTTAAGTGAGAGGAGAACAGCCATAAAACAATGTACGGACGTTTGGTGTGGTGTGTGTGTCCATTATCTCCTTTTCAGAGAGTCGTAGTTCTTGTTTTTTTTTTCGAGGGAACTGTTGTTGCAACTGCTGCATTTTTGAACCATGAGTTTACAGCAACAACAAAATGTGATCGTTTTTCCACTGCTTGAATGAAAATTTTAAATGTTGAATTAGTAAAATTGTCTGCATATACCGTCGGTTTTGTTTTTGTATTAGTTTGAATTTAACACTTATTTTTTGGTTCTGCTAGCACAAACCGTGATTTTTTATTACCCTATTTTATTATAGATAATTATTACGATTTAATAATTATGGTCACAAAAAACACACTTTTATTATTAAATTGTAATTGCTAGACAATTATAATTTGATTATTAATGTGTCCACAATGTTTTGTGTTTACAATTTTTTTATTGGTTTAATAACTGGAAATGTTGATTTATTCACATAAATTCTATGGTAATTAATTTGTAATTAAAGTGATGTTAGCTGGAATATAAAATCCTAAGGTATATACAGTATTAAAAAATGTGATCACAACTATTGGTCTGCAATAAAAATTAATGTGAAGTTTGTTGTACTTGTTGCACTCCTTCAGAACGAAGACAGGCGTATTTAACAAAAATGGGCGCATTTCACAAAATGCTAAAGTAAGTTTACTTTACTGTCGTCTATTTTATTCTCTATAGTTTATTCATTAGAAATAGTGATTACATATTAGAAAAAACTTCTTTATAGTGTAAATGTGGACTGCGTCATAAATTGGTATGTGTAGTAAAACACCAAAAGTAAATTTATACCGCTAGACATAAATTTATGTTCGTTGTTATTATATAAAATTAAATTAGTAATTGAAAATGAAAATGAAACGGATTTCGTTGGCAGAACAAAAAAATCAGTTTCTTAACCCGTTTTTGAATAATAATCTCTGAGCGAAAATGAGGAGATTGATGCATGGAGGAAAATTTGTTTATAGGCAAATGTCCTTTATGACTACTTTATGAAATTGGATGGGAAAATTGTCACACTTTTCAGTTCCTCATTCGATTTGACAGAAAAATTAGTAATAATAACAAATAATGATATTTACTCATGTATACAGTATGATACATATATCCCTAAATAACTACTTGTTGTACCCTCAGCCATATGGCTACAGAAGGTATACATCATTTGGTACGGCCAAAACGTGCCTTATCGAAATAACGGTCTTAGACCCTAGGTCTCTTTGGTCGAAATCTGTTTCAGGACGTTTGGAGTCGATCTAGCGATGTGCCTGTCTGGCTGGTGCGCACGATAACTCTCGAAAGGGAGTATCGGATATGGTCCAAACTTGGTACATCGTAATATTATTGTTAAACTTTGATCGAGTTCGGAGATTGGCAATATCGGTCCACTCCTTCTGGTACCTCATGTACAAAAAAGGTAAAATTTTGCAAATCCTAATATTCGCATCAGCGCGTCATGTGAGAAAATGGGAAATAGCGGTCCACTCTATCAAGTATCTGCCCCACAACGAGTCAAAATTTTTGAATAATTATAACTCTTATAAAATACGAGTCCAAGTTACACTCATAACGATATTTTTATTTTATGTCAGTCCGTTCCTTCTGCGTCAAGAACAATTGTAAAATTCGAAATAATCATCTGATTCTCTTCAAATTTCACACATCTCAATACTTCTACTAACAAAAGATCTGCTGTGAAGATAGAATATGTCGATCCACTCTTTTTGGTACTTCCCCAACCTACAAAGGGTCAACATTTTAACTCCATTAACCCATAAAACGCGAAATTAACAATATTTCCATCATCATCTGATCTTTTATAAAGATGGTAAAGATCGGATCACTTTTTCTGGAACACATAGGGTTCAAGATTTGAAAAACAAAACGCTCAAAGAAAGCGAAATAAGCATTCAACTCTCTTCAAATTTCATACACACAAACATTTTTGGTAACATAGGATCTGCTGTGATGATAACATATGTCTGCGAACCCCTTCGGGAACCTCACCCACAAAGGTAACAATTTGCAATACTTTTATCTGTCATAACACGCGATTCTTTACAACTTGCTATATCTAAATATTACTCTCAACCAGAAACCTGGGATGAATATGGAATTTATGATTTCACATAAAATTGGATATAAATGATCGGTTTTCTTGTAATTTGGCACATACCAATATTTTATTATCTTTATTAGATGAAGTAAACTTTCATCGACCATGTCTGGTACCTCACGAACATTTTGACATTTTCCAAAAAAATCACATATCTCATATAAAGTGAAGGAAGTAACCAATATAGTCCAAACCTCGCACGTCGCAATATTGTTATCATATTTGTTTAGGACTCATACTTAATATACAATTTTTTCGGAAACTACAGGGTGAGATAAAAAACTGCAACGCGGGTTTCGATCAAGTCGCTTCTATACTTTCGAACCATTTCTCCTGATGTTGCTGTTTTCTTCCGTCCACTTCCTTGACGTCGGGCTAGGCTACTAGTATCACGGTAACGAGCGATGGTACGAGACGCTAAAGACTTATTCATATTTAAATGCTAGGGTGCTCTTACGATAGCCACTTGTGGTTTTCCAGCTTTATATATCACCAAAATGCTTTTGTACGCTTGAGCTGTCACTGGAATAATTTTAACAGCTGTCGGACGAGTGGCTTAGAAATGACAGGAGTCTGAAGTTGGTTGCACTTTTTTCATCTCACCCTGTATATTATATCACCCTAATTTTTGGCTTACTTTGTTTAAATATGTTTTGAATCCTCTTTTGAATAATGAAAAAATAGGTGATTCACCGAACGATTTAATTCCTTACTCTACGTTTACATGACTAGACTATTATTTGCCCCGTTCTAGAATCTATAAGAATGTTCTCAGACATCCTTGTAATTTATTTGTGCTTCCTTTCACGATGGGAAGAAGTTCCTATGAAAGATCTTCTAGTGTCCCTAAATATCGTTAACATTCTTGTTAGGTACTTTATTGCGTAGAAAATGCATATGTGTCCTGGTGCATTTTTTAACTAAATTTAGAAATTTGGTCAATTGATTGCGGTAATATATCTAGTCTGACATTGTCAGTAAACGTTTGTACAAACCATATAATACCTTATTGAGCACATCCATCAAATCATGCGTCCCATGCGTAAAGTTTCCCGAATTAATATTTCATAACAGCGATTTCAATGCATCTTGTCCTAAGAAAGTAAGAAGATAACGGAAGAGTTTCCATAAATTCTATCAGATACTATCGAAAAAAGACAAAACTATTCTAAGAACTTATGCTGACGCTGACGGCCATAGAATTAAGTAAACAGAAACAGTAACATCGACTCATACATATACCTTGTGGTTGAGCTGGACGTCTGGCAATAAAAATAACTAACCAACATCCTTGACAGTGTTAAAGAGAAACAAACCGAAGAAACATAGAAGAACGTAATAATGAACAGTGCAACTTTTTCTTTCAGTCATGGCGCTAAGCATTATTTATGATCTATGTAAAAATGAAAGAAAAAAGTAATTCAAAAACAAAGAAAATAATGAAGAGTTCTCTATGTTGAGATATAAGTGGATAGTGCTGTAGTTACGCTATGGTTCTTTATGTTTATTGATTTTAGTGCTGCCAGTAATTCTTGCTTTTTGTATTCGGCATTTGCATGACTAAAATTTATGACACGAGACATGTTTGGCATTTTTGAAATATTTGTGCAATTTGCTAAAATAATTCAAATATTTATGAAGAAGGAGAAAACATAATCCCTTGGCTGCATAGTAGAAGAGAACGGAATTTAAAATCTGAAAATCTGCCATTTCTAGTTTTGTATTTTCATTTTGGCCATAACTCCCCATGGCTAATCCACCACCCTCTGTGCCGAGTTCCATTAATGTGATGACAGCCATAATTAACACAATTTCAGCCATTTACTTGTTTTTGTCCTTTATTTGATTTATGTATAAAATCAATAATGTCCATACATCCATAATGACTTTATTATAACATTAACATTATATGTCACAAATTTTAGCACATATGTTTCGAGAGTAGAGGGTGGCATGCAGAAAACGTTTTATTAATGTAATCCTACAGATTATGTGAGTTTTCATCACCCGTGTTTTTGCATTCATTTTAGTTTCCATCAGGTTATTTTTGCAGCTCTAACCATGTGTCCATCTGTCAATCGTAAATGCGTTCGTTGGTGGTGGTCTGTCTGTTTGCCATGTTAATGGACAACTAATGTTTTTGCAGCTGTGCCATATTTTGGATCACTACAAAATGGCTTGTTGGAAATGAAGTGTGGTGAAAGTAAATGGTGTATTGCAGCTTTTAAACATGTTATACAGAAAAACAATTAAGAAATCTCCACCCATTTTCTTTTTGGTGAAATCTACAATTGCAGAGAAACAAAGTTTACAATACAATATATTTTAATTTGATTTGTAAAAATTATTTTTCGACATTTGAGTCGTGTTTGGACAATGTTTTCCCAATTTTATAAAAAAAAACAGTTTTAAAGGTGGGTCTTCAAGAACTATTTCTTAATATTATCTCGAAAGGGACTATTAAAAGCGCTCAAAAACTTATATTTAAAATGCATTAAATTGGCTTTGAAAACCCCTCGCTATGCTTTAAATATTGGACCAGAAGACTTACAAGAGGTCTAAATGTATGTAAATTCTCATTATCATATTTACAAATAAAACAATTAAATTATATTTACCGACCATGTGATAGCGGTATACCACTATAATTTGCGGTAAAGTTTTTACAACGGTATATTTACGTCATCTGTCGTTCTAATTAGAATTATATGTGAACATTTAGATTCATGCATGTATATTGTTATATATTTCATATCTACTTAAACACATTACCGAAAAGTCTGAGGTACCTTTTTATGTATAACACAAGGGGAAGCAGAAAAATTTCGTGAAAACAGGCGTACAGACATAGCTAGATGTACTCAGGTCGTCGAGATATAATAATCGGCAGAGTCCAGGATAAATGTATGGAGATGTAACAAATTTAAGGCCAAATCGCACTTAAATCAGCTCGCCAGTGGTGTAAGGAATTACTATTATTATTGCTTCTAAGTAATCCCTCGAAGAAAATCGTATAGATTTAACTTAATCAAGCTCAAAAAATACGATATCGGAATCATTTCCAGTGTGGACCTGCACTGACAATGTTCTGTCTTAGGCTGTAGTATCCGTTACGAATTTCAAATACCAAATTTGAAAAATTTCCGATAAATAACGTAGCTTAAATCACCAAAATATCGAAAATAGGGAGGTACCATTATATGGGGGCTATACCAAAACGTCCATTTTTAATACCTCCAGACATAATATATATTTGAATAAAAATTTATCAATCGACTTCATTTCGTTCGGAAGCTAGTGTGATTTCCACAGAATGACATCGCTAAATCGGCATAGAATTGTAAGCTGATCAAGAATATATGTACTTTTTGGGGTCTAAAATGTATATTTGTAGGTGTTACAAACGGAATGACAAATTTAATACTATGGTGGAGGGCACATGCGGCTACAAATTCCATACTAAAATTGGCTAAAACCATTCAAATTATAGTTTTTTTGAGAAACTGTTATTGTTGTACCAATATTTAGATTTATATTGTCAATTTTCCTCCAGAGTAGTACATTCAGAGCAGCTTGTACCTATTACTAACTTCAAATACTAAGTTTCAGATGTCAGGTTACAAATATTGGTACACCTATAAAAACTCTGAACTAGATCTGCCTGCAAAACAAATGCAGACGTACACACGCGCAATGCGTTTGGAAGATAGAGGATATACTTACTGATATCGCTAGATTGACAAGATATATTTTGGGAAAATAATGAGATAATACAATGGTCGAGTTAATATTTCTTAAGATGGAGGTGTCAAAAAATTTAGGTTTTTTGACAAATAAAATCGAAATCTTAATCCGATTATTTTAATATCAATATTACCATGACCTTACTCTTGGAACCGACTTAGCTGATATGGTGTATATTTATTAGTTGAAGTTATTTATTTTATTTTATTTGTGATGTAGTCGACTGCTTGCATAACAAATGGCCAGTTTCTGTAATTTAAAGTCATGTTTTCCCATAAGGGTTTTCCCAAACATAAGAGGGATTGACTTTTTGTCAAAAATTTATTCTTTATCCTGAAATCCTAGCATTATCCTCTTTTCAAAACCTGCCTGATCCGAAACCGGAAAATTTAAATTAATATTAAAATATACATCGGTCTATAACTTATCTCATTATTTTAATTGCATTTCGAAACGATTTTTGCATACATTTGACCACTTGGTATTTTTTATCGCCAACTAACTTTTATTAAGGCCAAGACAACACAGTACAGTTTTGCTAATGATTTTCTATTTTTCTGCAACATTCCCCGGAAAACAATGATGAAATAAGTGCGAAAATAACTGAAACGAAGCAAATTATTTTTTTGCTCGTTTTCTTTCGCTTCGTTTGTGTTGTGCTTGACCCAGCAACATGGACAACATTGCAGCAGGAAAAAAGATTCAAGTTTAATTAAAAAGTTTTGCAATCGTAAAAAAATTGCGTTCACAACTGTGTGTAATTAAAAAAGTCCACTTCTTTTTCCCTTCGCTCAGCAAATTTTGTGAATGAATGAGAATGTCTGTGGCCAAGTTGGCCAGTCGGATAAGTTAAGTGAGCAAAATGGCAGACAGCAACAACAACGAGAAGAAAACTAATAACTGCTTGTACAACTACAACAGCACAGATAATATTAGACGCTCTTACTAAAATTAACAAAAGATATATTTCGTGGAATACATACAATGTGAAAATGATACAGTGTAGAGAAAATCTTCTGGTTAATGTTTTAGATGAAATTAAGACGAGTACATTTAGTTGTTGCGAATAATAGGTTCCTCTAAGTTAAATAAGTTGTAAAGTTGGAAAAGTACTAGAATAAGTACTAGATCAATTACATCAACAAACAATCATCATTTTTGGAAAGTAAATCAAAAATAGGAGGTCGTATATTAATCCCGTAATTCCGTTTGTAACACTTCGAAATTTTTGTCGGGGCTGCATTAAATATACATATTTTGACAGTATAAAAATCAATTTGGATTTGGCATGAACATAGCCCAATGAATGACTTTTAAATGATTTTTATTGGTAATTGTATTTATATTTGTAATTGTTCATAAAAAAATTGATTGGGTTTTCATGTAATCTGATTTCTTACCAAATTCATTATAAACAATTTCAGATATTTCATTATAAAAACTTGTTGCCAGTATTATCCATTTTTGCGTTCACTTTTCCCCAACACTGTACTTATCAAAGTTGTTTTACATGAATGTCTGGCCAGGCTACAATTGAGACGGAGACTACTACCACACAATGATTACGCCAACGATGAGTTTTAATAAAAATAATTGTCAGTGGTCTTGCCACTATTTAAAACATTTTACGACTTGCAACTTTAATTAAGAAAGAAACATTTTTTCCGCTGCGTTCACTGTGGCATAGCCCCATACAACCTAGTTTACTTAAATGATCAACGTCAAACATGTTCTAGCACTTGTGGAATACTTGTATATGTACGTGTGAACAAGGATTTGGGTTGTAATAAATACGACAGCGAAATATTTAAATTCTACTTAAAAATATTGCATACAATAACTTAAGGTATATTTTTAAACTTATTTTCAAAGAAATAATTGGCATACCCCCTACGTTGTTCTAAAAATATATTTTTGAAATAATTAAATAGAACTATTAAGTGAAATAACTGCTTGTTTCACTTCAAAATATATTGTATGAAACAATATTGACCTTAACAAAGAATGAATGGTGTAGGCTTTAATAATTGAACGTTCTGACCGTCCGGAGAATCAAGAAGACATAACTGTTATTAAAGAAAATAAGTCAATCATAGTCATATATAAAGAAGAATAATATTTCAAAATGCTTAATATGTGAAGTTCAACAAAATTGTAAATTATATGCCCCACAAATGCTTTTTTACAAATACATTGTAGCATTTTATTATTACATTTTTTCATGACTACCCCCTCGACCACACACATCGTGCTTTATTTCTAACATTTATGTGCCGAAACGTGTTACTACTTACTGGCTGGCTACTGATTGATCAACGTTGGCGACAATAAAAAAAAAAAATGAAACAAAGATCATAGAGTGATGCTGAACGATAAGAAGACCTTTGACTTTATATGAGTACAAAATTCATTTGAACATTGGCTGATGAATGCATTGACTAGTAGATCTATTGCTTTATTTTTTATGTATTTATTTATTTTACACTAAGAGAAATCCATGGTGTCCAAAAGTGATATACCCATAAATGCATTTCGAAACCATTTCCATTTTTATACCCTCCACGTTTCTATGGAGGGTATATTAGCTTTGTCATTCTGTTTGGAACTCTTTTCTGGATCAGCGTAAAATTCTAAGACGATTTAGTGATGTCCGTTTGTCTGTCTGTTGTAATCACGCTATCTTGCGAAGGAATTGTTTCAAATATCATATTCGAAGTTTGTAATGGGTATTACAGTCTATGAACAAAAAATTCGTATGCATTTCCAATTATCCGTATTGCCCCCATATCACGATACCTCCCTTTACTCGGTATTTTGATGATTTTAGCGACATTATGTACAGGAACTGTTTCAAATTTCGTAACGCCTTCGGGTAGCCCCCTTTATTCGGTATTTTGATGATTTTAGCGACATTATTCACCGGAATCATTTCAAATTTCGTACTTGAAGACCTTAATGGGTACTATAGTTTACAATTATTTATACAAGTCCACGTCTTCGTATGGCTCCCGCATAAAGCTTATTAGGTAAACGGTATTTTTCGGATTTTTTTTTTGTTAATTTTCAAGTTTCTTCGAAATGGTACTAAAAGTTCGGCCCGGTCGAACTTAGCTTATTTTTTTCTTCTTCCATTTAAAATGTGTAAAACATTTTGAAATTATATTATTTTGAAGAAAAATCATGTTGATCGTGTTTTGTTTTCTAAGGATTGGATATAACCTTCTTTAAAGAGGACGGCAACCTTGGTCTTCATTGTAAACTTGTTGAAATATTTTTAACCTATCGAACTTCCAGCAAATAAAATGGAATGAACTTTAGATTACCTCGGCGTGAAAACGAACCAACCATGATGTGATCGAAAAATCCACTGTCCTTCAAAAGAGAAATATCTCATATTACCTCCACCAGCAAACCGACTTGGCGCTGAAAAGAATCGAAACGATCCATGCACCTGTCCCAAAAATATCACAACCCTGTATTCATCGGAATTGACCCCTGCACCAGTGGCGTCTATGAGTGGACAGGCAGGATTTTGAAAGGCCGCCCCATTTATTTGACCCTGCCATCTTCCTAGATCTTGGAATTGACCGTAATTTCTTCAAAAACATCTTTATACCGATCGTTTCCGAATAAGCGAACATTGGCTGCCATAATCTAGAGATAGGCTTGCGAATATAGGCTGTAAGGATTAGTCGCTCAGGATCACCATATCAAATCATGGCCATCTACGTTATCTAATAAAACTGATACATAAATGACATCTGAAACATAAATCGCATCTCGGAAGGCGAAACCCAAATCCTCAGAGAAGCTATCTGTCTTCTAAGAACATATATTGGATATATAAGCAAAATGTGCATTAAAAATTGATGGACATTCTTCATTCTTATTATTTTTAGCCCACCACTCTACATTTCTCAGTGTATTAATATGTCGGCAACAGATGTGTGCATACAATTGAGTATGTGTGTATGTATATGTGCATAGAAATTCCCCATGTTTGGCCCCACTGTGATCTTAACGTCTGGATACAAAAACAATTCTTGGCATGTGTATTTTTTGTTTCTTTCAAATTCATGTTCTAACATCTTTTGTGGTGAGGTCTGGTCTAATAATTGTTGGGTTGGTTTCAGTATCTCTTGTTGGTGGTTTGTCAGGCTGATGGCTGGCTAGCTGTTTGTATGGATGGATGGATGAATGTATGAATAAATGACGTTCAGAAAGATGGATGACTGGCTCTAGCTGGCTGACTGGCTGGTTCAAGTTTGGGTAGTAAAAATAAAATATCAGCAGCGTTTTTTGTTCCATCATCACTCCCCACATACGTCTTCGTCCGTCAATCAGTCTTGTCTATGTATAAATATCAGCGTGAGCGGCTACCATGGTCGTCGTCGTAGCTGTTGATGCCGCCACTCATTGCTCATTTCAGACAAGCAAACGTTCACTACTCATGCGAGAATATCAACGTTTAGCTTTTTTTCTCAATGTTTTCGTATCCATACCTCCATGTGTAGTTGTTTGTTTTCGGTTTGTTTTTTTATGATTGTGTCTGTTTGTATTTCTGTTTCGCTTTTTCGGTTGTTTTTTGGTTTTATTTTTTGTCGTACATTTGACTAAAGAGAAATATTGAATTAAATTTTTTATTTACTGTTTGTTAGTAGCAATTTAACAATTTTCGAGTCGTTATCGCATGCGCGCGTCGCTTTGTTTTTTGTTTTATTTTATTTTTTCCGTCAGCGATTAGTTGGTTTTTTACACTTATTTTTTGATTTCAACTACGCTCGGGGTTACAAGAGTTACAACGTATCGTGACAGATAAATTACGTTTCGTTTTTTCTGTGTTTTATAATTTTTGTAATTTAATGAAAAGGTATAAATTTAAACACATATACGAGAGATACCATCAACGGATTTATTTATTTATTTTTTTGGTTTTAAAATTATTTGTATGCCGCAAAGAATGAAAAAAGCAATATCTATATCTTACGTATACTTCGTGAAGGCAGCAGACGACACTAACAAAGTGATAAATAAAAAATAAATTGTAATTAAATGAAGATTAATTTAATTGATCTTTAATATTCGGACAAAAAAGAAGACGTATAAAAGTTTACGATAATTAAGTGTATTGAATTTTTATTATTTAAAAATTTGTGTTTGAAATTGCAATGAATTAAATTGATATTATTTTTGTTACAATGAAAATGAAATGTTGTGTTAAATTTTAATAAACATAGCTTTTAATGACGTTAAGGTCAACTGTTAAATTAAAAATTGCGGAAGAATTATTTTAATTGTGTGACTGTGAGGTGAGTGGTTTAAAAGTAACAAAGTTTGAAGTATATAAATAATTTTTAGACATTGTCTTACAATTGTTGTGGATGCTTTTTGGCAGACGTCATTTTTTATTTTACTCTTTAAAAAAAGCTTAGTAATTTATTATTTAAATAAAATTAACGTAGACAGATATTTTACTATAACTCTGATATTTTAAAACAGACCATTTTATATACACTTGAAGTTCAGGTTGAGCTGTATACATACAGCTGAAAACGTTCGTTAAAGAAATTTTCATTTGCAAACAATGACTTCAAAATAAGTTACGAAATCGGTTGGGATGTTTTGCCAGCGGATAAAAAATATAAACCTCTGTGTATCTGATCGAGTTCTTCGCTGCGCCTTAGGAAAAGGAAGCTGATATTACATATTATACTAGCTGAGTCCGGCGTGCTTCACTGCCCCTTTTAATTGTATATACATTCAAAATTTTTATATTCGAATATTTGTTGGTTTAAAAAAATAAAAGAAAAATCAATAATTTAAAAAAAATTAATTCTTGTAATACTTTAATCCATTAATTAACAAATTTGTTTGTTTTGTTTGTCCTTCGGATTTATTAAATGCCAAGCGTGCAGAAAACTGCAATCTGTTGAAGTTGAGTGGCATTTCTCTTGCAATTAGAGAATTGGAGGTAGCAATATACTTCCGCATAACAATCGTATCCTCTATTAAATTTTTGTGTAGTTGTTTACTGTTAGTCTAATACCATTGCAAAAGCGTTGCGGGTCAATGCTTCTTTGGCAAACGTGTTTCTTAACAATTTCCGTCACTCATTCCAAATTACATTGGAATCGTAAAAACATCGTTTGGTGTATCAAATATGTGAAATATATTCTGAATAAATCTGAACCGAATCTGGCGAATTTATTTTCTGATCAAATCCCATCACTCATTCCAAATTTCATTTAAATAAAACATACATATCGTGTTTGGTACATGAAATAAACGAAATCGGTCGAAAATATGGTTTGGCGCTATATCCAAATCTGAACCGATTTAAATATAATTTGGAAAATTTATTTTGATATACCCCTCGAATACTGAAATTTTTGCATTACCAAACATATTTTTACACGAGTTATTTTTCTATTTTGGACGCTATAAAAAGTTCAGCCCGGTCGAAATGCTTTTATACCATCCACCTTTTAAAGGAGAGCATATTATATTTGTCATTCCGTTTGTAAATATTCGTCGTAAACTCCAAAAAGTGTATATATTCATGATCAGCATAAAATTCTACGTCGATTTAACGATGCCCGTCTGTCTGTCTGTTAAATTACGATACAGCTCATATTGTTTGAAATTTGGAACAATAGTTTGTATATTTTCTAGAACGGCTTTTATTAAAAATGAATTACATCGGTTCATGTTTCGTATAACCATATAACAGTACCTTCCGATATTCGGTCTTTTGATAGTATTAGCCACATTTTTCCACGGATTTGTCCAAAAAGTGGTATTTGTAGTTCATAAGGGTTCTAGCTCCGGTGGCAGAACATTGAATATGTAGGTCCACGTTTTTCTGTAGCGCACATATAACGGTACATCCAGCTATTCGGTATTTTCACGATTTAAGCCACATTTTCTAACGGATGTGTGTAATTTGTGGTTCATATTGGGTTCAACAACCAATGTCAAAACATTGTCCATATTGGTCCACTGTTACCCACCGATATTCGGTATTTTGACAATCCTAGTCACATTTACCCACGGAATTGTTCAAATTTGGTATTTAAGGCCATATGGTATACCGGTCATATTTCGACAAGCTTAGTTGATGTAGCTATATGTCCCTCTGTCTATAATTGCAATATAATTAGGGGATGAAGTAGGATTTTTTTTATTTTGCAGTCATACTGCAGTTCACAGTTATGGACATGACGAAATTATTCAAGATTTTAGAGTCCTGGACAGGACTCACTCGTCCGACAGATTCCATCGACAGCTCATTATATTGTTTACAAGCGTACAAAAGCATTTTCGTGAGAAATTTTTAGAAAAAAAGTTATTCGTGATTAAATTCAAGCGTGATAGTGTGCTTTCTTTATATTTGGTTGGAAAACAACCAGCGGCAATCGTTAGAGCACTCCAGCATTTAAATGTGACTGGTAGCGTAGCCCGACGTCAAGGGAGTGGGCGGAAGAAAAGAGCAACATCTGCAGAATTGGTTCGAGAAGTAACGAAGCGACTTGATCGAAACCCACGTCGCAATGGCCGAAAAATTGTTGTGGATTGTGCCAAAGTTTGGATCACCTCAAGCAAGCGCTTCGCCGGGAATGAGCCAAACTACCGCAGAGCAACAATCTCACCATGTATCTATTATCTATATAAAAATCGCAAACTTTTGCTAAAATCGGTTAAGATTTGCATAGTGCTTCAATAATATATTTTATCAGATTACATTTGTATGCAGTTTCAGAGCTTGAAGGACGCTTATTAAGTCAAATTTAATTATTACTTAGACCTCGATTAATTTATTTATTTATTTATTGCAGTAATTTTGAAATATATTTTCACAGAAGTTTTCATAAAGTTCGGTTCGTCTGAATTTAGCTATTTAATTGCAAATGTTATTCGAGTGCATTAAAAATTTCATAGTAATTCTATCATACAACGATTTTGCAATACACTTATACTTTTTCGTATTAATTTCGAATATTGCATATTATAAATAAATGCATTTATGTAAATTTATGTAATTGTCTTTATTGCAATCATTTGTTTCAGATTTAACATATAATGATTAATATTGACATATTGTCTTAATTTTGCTTGTTTCATAGATAAGAAAATAATAATAATAATAAATTATTTTTGTTGTTTTTTCCTATCCGTGTCTTTCCACATTTGCTTGGTGATAACAAATGTGTCTTTGTGTCAATTTCATTTAATATAGTTGTTGTTGTTGCTTCTGCTCTTCTTATTGTTATTAAAATATTGTTTTTTTGTAGAGGACGCTCGGCTATGGATTTTTTTATTGTTTAATTAATAAATGAATGCGCGTGTGTGTGTCTGAAAAAAGAGAAGAAACAAAATAAAATTAAGACATATTCTGTGTTCTCATAATTAATAATAACACCAATAAATGTCAAAACTTTTGCCGATGAAGATGTCATAATTATTTTCTATATATATAAACGTTTTTGTTTGTGGAGAATACTGTAAGAGTTGATTTTAAGGCATACAGTGAAGTGAATTTGATAAGAAATGAATTTTTGTTTGAGACCATAAAAGCGAAAGAAATTGGGTGTTGGATTTGGACCAGACGACGTTCGTCCCATTTTCCATGGTGCAATTATTAATTTGTATATATGTGTTTATGTTCATAGCTTATCAATATTTTATTAATAAAGAAATTTTTAATGGTTTTTGTTTAAAAGCAATTTAAATGATAATTGAAATGGATTTTCAAACTATTTTCTGTAATGTCAATATGTTAACAAGCTAGAAAATTGAAGTTTCATAGCCTCCATAAAAATATAGAAATATTTGAGTGTTAATTAATGATTAAAATATGGAAACAAAAATGTTGTGAAACAAAGGGTTAGAAGGGTGTTCCAGCTAGAACGCAATCGTGAAATCGGTATCGTGGAATTATAACCAGAGTTTTCTTACCTTGAATTGAAGAAATTAATGTGAAGGGTATGTGGTTTCAACAAGACGGCGCCACATGTTATACAGCTAGAGAAACAATTAAATTGTTGCATTAGTCATTTACCGGTCGTTTTTATTTCGCGTTTTGGAGAGCCGAATTAGCCTACAACGTGCGAATTGGGGTTTTTAAGTCGTAATTTAAGGCGAATAAATAGCTGAGTTTTATTTAAAATTTAAAAATTGCGTTTTATTTGGGACTCCCTTTATATAGAGTGAGATAAAAAATTGCAACAAAGTCAAGCGCCATAGTTTTTACATTTATTTTTTAAATTCATTGAATAATAGAAAAAATTGTAGAAATTTTAGAATAGGTTTAGATTTTATCGAATTGGTCGCCATTGGCACGAATTATGGCCTTTAAACAGCAAATGAAACCGTAACGCGCTACCTAAATGTTGCTCTGCGGTATTCACAAAGCTCGGCGTAGCGCTTGCATGAGGTGATCAACACTTTCGTACTTTTTAGTGCCAACCTTGCTTTCCAAATACTCCAGACACAGTAGTCCAACGAAATGGTATCCGGAGATTTCGGTGGCCATTGTGCGCTGGAAATGAAGCGAGGAACCTCATTTTCTAACCATTCTTGGTGGCGCGTGCTAAGTGCGATGGTGCTGAGTCCTGTTGGAGTGTCCAAGGTCTGCGGCCAAAATATGCTCAATGCTTTAATACACCCTCCAGAATATTTTCGCGATAATATTCGGCATTTATTCTGATGCCAAGGTCGATTAATATGAGCGGAGAGCGACCATCTGCTGTTATGGCGGCCCACACCATGACCATGGCCGGTGCTTGAGTTCTGGTGGCCAACCGAAGGTGCACGAATGTTTTCTCATCGGCGAAAACCAAATTCGGCAGTTCACCACTTTTGGCCAAGCGAAGCAACTCTTAAGCTCTTTTGAGTCTATTTTATTTCTGTTGCAGTGTAAGTTCGTGCACTTTTTGAAATTGCAATGACTTTACCCCGAGCTCATTTTTCAATGTTTGCCGAATGGAATATTTTGTTATATGTGCAGCTCACGAGCCATTTTTCGGCCACTGCGACGCGGGTTTCGATCAAGTCGCTTCTCTACTTTTCGAACCATTTCTGCTGATGTTGCTGTTTTCTTCCGTCCACTTCCTTGACTTCGGGCTTCGCTACCAGTATCACGAGACGCAAAAGATTGATTCACATTTAAATGCTGGAATGCTCTAACGATAGACCAAATATAAAGAAATCACACTGTCACGCTTGAATTTCAAGCTGTCGGACGAGTGGCTTGGAAATGACAGCAGTCTGAAATTAGTTGCAGTTTTCCCATCTGACCCTGTATATGGAACTTAAGAATAAATATATTGAAACCAACCGAAAACCCTGAGGATATAATTTATTTTAAACATATTCCACATGAGAAATAAAATGACTTTTCGAAATATATTGTTATTATTTTTTTTTTTTTTAATTTCAATATGTCGACCTGGTACAAAATATAAGTTCCATAGCCTCCATAAAAAATGAGTAATATATGTGTAAATGTAAATTAATATCTAATATGCGAATCTATATAGAGGAGGACTCGGTGAAAGGGAATCGATAACTAAAGTTTTTCCTCTGGGGATACGTTTTTTCAGGCTTTAAAATTCTGATCTCTAAAGAGAGATAGAACCCATTTCTCTTAAATATATTAAGGACAGCGATTGTTAAGATTAAAGACATTAATCTTAAAATAACTACTTCCAAATATCTTACTTTCTAATTAAAAAAAAAATATTTTTCTTTACATTGTATTAAAAAAATCTCTTTTCTACTTTTAGGTTCTAGTAATAAAGCTATAAATTGCCAGAAAAATTCAAATAATACGGTATGTATTCATAAAATTTTATATCATTTTAAAAAGTTTGAGTATGATTCGAGTAAAACGAAAAAGATATTGGAGAAACTTGTTCTCATGATTGTGTAAAGAAAAAGAGAGAAAATCGTAAAACTGTACAAGTCAAGGACTCTGTTATAATATTCCTTTCAAGAAATATTTGTTTTATTGTCCCGAATACTACATATAAATTCTATATTAATAAGACCAATCCCTTTTAAAGTAAGACCTAAACGAAAACTTAGTTATGTTAAGTTAGGTCGAAAATAGGGGCGAAAAATCGCCATGTATGTATATGTCTACCAGGACATGATACTTAAGCCAGTATAAACCTGTTGTGCGCTCTAAGTTAATCGAAACCAAAGTAAACAGTTTTAGAATAAGTTCTACCCTGATGAGACGAATGAAGAAATGCTGTTCGAAACCTTTTCCATCTAAACAGCACAAATATCAGATATTAGCTCTCATTTTGGTAGATGCAGGTCCCAGCGCCCCCTGCAGTCGACACTGTACCTATTCTTATACCCTCCACTATAGGGGGGGTTGTCATTCCGTTTGAAACACCTCAAAATATACATTTACTACATATACTCTTCATCAGCATAAAATTCTATGAAGATTTATCGATGTCCGTCTGTGGAAATTACTCTAGCTTCTGAACGAAATAAAGTAGGTTGATACAATTTTACTCAAATGTGTATTATGTCTGCAGGACTTTTGGTATTGAAAATGGACCATGTAGGTCCACTCCTTCGTATAGCCCCAATATAACAGCACCTCTCGATATTCGGTATTTTGATGATTTTAGCGGCACTATTCACCGGAATTGTTTTAAGTTTTGTATTTGAAGTTCGTAATGGATACTACAGCCTAAGACAGAAAATAGCCTGTGCAGGTCCACGCCTTCGTATAGCCCCAATATAACAGCACCTCTCGATATTCGGTATTTTGATGATTTTAGCGGCACTATTCACCGGAATCTTTTCAAATTTTGTATTTGAAGTACGTAATGGATACTACAGCCTATGACTGAAAATTGTCTGTTCAGGTCCACGTCTACGTTTAGCCCCCATATAACGGTAGCTCCCAATATTTTAGCGACATCATTCATCGGAATTGTTTCAAATTTGGTATTTGAAATTCGTAATGGATGCTGCAGCCTAAGTCAGAAATTGTCTGTGCAAGTCCACATTTTGGCACCTCCCTAATTGACGATTTTGGCTAAATTATTCACCGAATTTTTGTTTCAAGTCTCGCATTAGAATATTGTAATGGCTTATGATAGAATATGGAATATGGGAAGGTATCCTTATTTATGACTATAGGAAAATATGGATCTTTAGAGACATTGCTATGTCACCGGAGATAGAACCATTACAAACTCTAGGCATAGAATTAGAAACCAGCTGACCGGGCCCGCGTTACTGGCTCATGGTTTTAGTATTAGTATTTGCCGAATAAAAAATATTTTATTGGATTTTTTGTTCGGATCTCTTTTTTTGAGTAGCATTTTCCATACAAATTAATATTTTAGAGTTTCAGGTTCTCAGGATATTAATCATGTTGATGTTGTCTCACTTATCCCAATCCCAATTTCGGACAAAATGGGCAATTTCAAAATTTTGGGTTCTTATTCGATGAACATTTTCTATACGAAAATAGAAGGGCCACTTTTTGATATAAGTTCCACATAGATGTGTTGGTCGATTTAGGATCGAAGTCGCAATTGTCATCTTTTTGGACAATAATTTGGATTTCTTATTATATATAGATAATGAAATATTACTTCTAAAATTTTAATACATCACGCTTCGTTCTATATTATAGCAAAAATAACTTTTAAAAATGCCAATACCAAACAGCCTACATTTGGGCTACTGTATCTCCGTTTCGACAGTCATTACATTTTAAACAAGTTATTATACATAACCTTGAATACAATCTGTGCAATATGCAAAAATTATTTTACAAAGTTTACTAAACAATTTAAAATCATTTTTTTAAATAAGCCAACTGATTTTTTCATAGTCGGGGTGATCTTGATAATTACCACCAATCCGATATATATATATTTTTTTTGCAATTTTATGACCAAAACAATTCACCGTGATTCGTTCGAAAGTGACAAATGCAATTGTTTTGCCATTCCCAGGACATAAATTTACGAGCATGAATGAGTTTAGAAATTGCTAGGACGAGTGAGTACTTAGTACACGGCACTTTAGCAACACCAATAAAATATCAACAGCAACAACAATAGCAAAAAAACTGTGCCTGGGGAACATTGCATTAACATTAAAAGCCAAATTGTTTTTATATTCGCATGGACAAACGGGCGGGCGGACGGACGGTGAGACGGACTAAAGAATGCCGGTTAAAGGATATGTGTTGTGTGAGTATGTGTGATTTCTTTTTGCTTGTTAACTTGTTGTTGTTACATACAGCCATCATTACACCGGGCAGTTAAGTCAGCCCCGACGTGGTCGTCGAACACAAGTAGCAGCAAGGAATTTGATAGCGGCAACCAATGTGGGGGTATTAAAAATGGTCATAAATAAAATAAAGTACGCTGAGTACATGATTCTCCTGTTAAAGTGGAGGGTCTCTCGCTTTTGTAATTTCTAGCAAAAATGTCGATAAACAAAGGAAAGAAAGAAAACAAGAAGTGAATGAAGGCTAAGCTTTAAGACTGGCTAAACAGCATAATGTGTGGTCAAATGTGCAGTGTCACCCCTGCCCATCAAATTCGCCGTCGCTAGACTTGAAACATAATTCACTACCCTCAAGCTTAATGCAATGACCAAGTCAAAAAGGGCAAACTGGCCAATTGTGGTAAATCGGAAGTTAAAACCGGCAATAAAATGGCGCTATAAAAAATCTATGAATGACACATTAAATCAATCGCCAAAAAAAGAGAAAATTTCTTTTGATTTCTGCTGGAAAAACTCCTCGTCCTGATGAATGGTGGGCAAGGCGGGAGGCCAAGAGTCAAACAAGTTCGAGTCGGCTCGCTTGGTATGTGGTAGACCTTTTTGCGGCACTAAGATGATTATAAGTCCATAAAAATGGTATTGGAAGGTGGTAGGCTATAAAAATGGAACATATTGTCGTCGGCCTGAGTCATCGACACCGTCGTCAACATTCCACAGCATCATGGCCTCAATGGAAAAGGTGCCAAAGGTTAGATTATTAAAATATCGGTGATTACCGAAAATGAAAGAAAAGAAATTAGCCATATACCCTGGCAATGTCCATAATCACCAATAGTAACGTTTGGAATTATATAGCCATTAATAATGGCGGTGGCTGTGGCGGCGGTGGCCTAACACACTAAGAAGTCATAAAACATAATTTGTTGCGCTTCTCTCCTACCCCCTGGCAACATGGGTTGGTTAGGTGAAAGGCAGCTGATTTAAGCCATTTTATAAGATATCCGTTAGTTATGCTTAGATACGATCATGTCAGGTGCTCTTGGGAATGGAAGAATGCCTTCAATTTCTTTATTTAAACAATTCTCAAACAACCCCGAAAATATACCCAATACAATTGTTGTTTTAACCCCATCTGAAAGAAGAGAGTGGGCATTTTATTTGGTGCTGACATACTTGAATGTCTTTCTTTTTGTTTCAAAAATCTTCTTTGGCTGATTTTTTCTAAAAAATAAAAAAAAAAAATGAAATCTTCACGAAGAATCTAATAATTTTATGACTTTTTTACAAAAACAACTGCAATATTTAGTTGTTTCTGTTAAAATAATTTTTGGGATAGGTTTTTGAATTTTCCTTTGAAATACAAAACGGTAACCCAGACACTTGTCCAAATGTAGGAGATAGTAAAAAGAGAAAGAAAACATACCCCCGTAGTGTTTGGATGACAGGCGGCATCTTGTATTAATATTTTTAGCCCACATTTCACTTTGAATGAATTCTCATAAAATGTCTTCATTTCTTTTTAGTTACTTGGTTAGTTTATCTTTCAATGGGAATCTATTGTTCAACTTCCATATTTTCACAAGTACTTTAAGTTGGCCACTTGGCTAGGGATACCTGTTAAAATGGCTCTCTAGAACAGAACATCTTTTTTTATTTCAATTTTCAAGCTGCAGATAATAATTTTGAGATAAGCCCATAGACATGAATTGGAAAAAAATAAGGCGCATGACAACAAGATGAAGAGACATTTTCTAGACTAAAAATATAGGCATGCATTTTTAGTTGTTAATTATAAAGAAATCACATGATGTTGGAAATTATGGTTCCATATTTGTTTAATATAATTTTTGAAAGCATTGGTTAGAAAATGGATTTTTAAAATGTTTCAAAACAGAAAAATATGAAAAGGTTCCAAATAAAATATTTTTTCAACGGTCGTTTATAGAAATGATTAATTCAAAATGTATGAACAAATAAATATTTTAAGATTCTACTTTTGGGTGAGGTGATGAAGGTATTTTGAAAATATGTTTGAATAAACCCATTCCACAAGTTCGTCTGTTATATTTCTTTAAATCTCTAAAAATACTAACTACTATGAAAAGAAGAATATCATTAGAATATCATATTCTATGGAGTGGAAATCTTTCGAAAAATAATTTATAAGAACAATACCTTTTAAATTCATTCGATTTACAGGTTAAGCCTATTACACTGATATTGTAAAGAGTGAAAGACTTTTAAAAGGTCACCCATATCAAAAGCTCTGCTGAAATATTTTTTATGTAAAAAAGAAAACATGTCTAATAGGTTTTCTATGTAGTGAAGATTTTGCATAGGTAAATTACCTCTGGAAGAATACTTGGCATAAGTTACTCTGGAGACTTAATATTTCAAAAACCTTTCGATGGTAATCCATGGTAAGAATTTCATTCGAAATGAAATTTTATGGACAAAAAGACTTTTGAAAATTATTTGATGAATTAACCAGTAAAAAAGCTGGACCGGGCTAGGCCGACTTTATGATACCCTTCACCACATTTCATTTATAGTAGACATACATATTACAAATAAACGCTTTTATAGGCAATTTATGAGAATTAAAACATTCCAAATATTATTCATCAACATCTATCATATTTTAGCTGATATTACACTTTTTAGGCACAATAAATGTGAAATCGGTATTTCTATGCTATTTTCCATGCTATATCTGATAGTTGGCACGCAATATCGTTGTTGTGGAGAAGAATTTAAGGGTGTGAGGGAGTAAAATACAAAATCTAATAAAACATATATATGAGAACTTTCTTCCAGGTTAAATTCGTTAGTATGTGCCAAAATCCATTCAATTCGGGTTTATATTAACCATTTGGTGCACAATAAACTTGAAATCGAGTAAAGATATACATGGGAGCTATTTCCAAATCTGAACCAATCTATATATATATATTAGAGCTATAGCTATATGTGAACCGATTTTCACGAAATTTGGCAAACTTGTTTCTATGCTAAATTTTTATACCCTACAACACTATGTGTTGGGGGTATTATAAGTTTGATTGGGCCAGAATTTATGTAACACCTCGAAATATTGGTTTCCCATATAGGAAAGTATATATGGATCTTCCTAGCTCGCCGAGCTGAGTCGATCTAGCTTTGTATGTCCGTCCGTCCGTCTGTCCGTCTGTCCATGTTAATTTGTAATCACGCTACAGGTCGCAATTATGGCCCGATCCTTACGAAATTTACCACGAAGGTGGGGTTTGGGTCAGAATAGAAGCCTATTTCTTTTGGAGATGATCGCCAAATGTTTAGGGATTGAAATGGACCAAATACTGAAAAAATGTCGGATTTTGCAGTAGCTATACAAGTCGCAATTATAGACCAATCGACGCGGAATTTCGCACGTAGCTAGAGTTTAGGGCAGGAAGAAGGGTGGTCATCGGATAATATTTAGCGGGTAAAATAGACCATATATTTTGTATTGAAAAAATTCAAAATTTTTCATTAAACCGCTAATATTTTAAATCCCGGCGAAATCACAAAGCCATGACAAGGTTACTTCTGACCTTTACATTGATGTTAACATCCAACAAATCGGATATATAGCAAAATATGTGCGATATATATGTCTATCAAAGAAGATATGCTTGAAAGATCTCTTATATTTCGAGAACGGCTGAACTGATTTCGACAGTTCTCATTAATTCAGAATGGCCTCTTGGCGCGAAAGAAAAAACGTCTAAAAATCGCACAAAAATATCTCTCTAAAGATGAAAATATTGATTTTCATATTTCTCATATTTTTTCAATTTTGTCATATTTTTGGCATATTTTCAATTTGAATTAAACATTTGGTAATATTTCTACAGCTAACAAAACTAAGTAGTTAGGATATCAGGATATCATATACAGATCGCATTTATGGCCCGATCCTTACGAAATTTAGCACGGGGATAAGATGAGGGTCAGAATAGAAGCCTACTCTTTTTGGAGATGATCGCCATATATTTAGGGGTTGAAATGGACCAAAAAACTGCAAAATTGTCAGCAGGTCGTAATTATCGCCCGATCCTCACGCACATTTGAATGGGGGTTACCGGACATTGCAAAAGCCAAGCAGTTTTGGATGGCCACCCAAAAATATTCAATGTGCGAAATAGTTTGCCAACTTTTGTAGACAAAATACGAAAATGTCCATTCCAGTGACTTTTTGGAGAATTCAAAAATACAGGAAAGACGCACTTCTGATTCCGTTGAAGAATATAGTCAAATGTCTGTATCTCATATACATGTGTTTCAGTCAAAAACCAATAATAAATGTTAATCTTTTGCCACTTCTGAGAGATTATAGGTCTTTGGGAAACATTGGTTCCAGATCTAGGAAGACCATTTACGTGCAACATCTACCAATAAATTGGAAATGAGCAAATTAGTTTAAGTTGCTATTATTCGAAAATTAGAGAACGAAACCTGATGGTTTTCTTTAATTATTTGTCACAATATCTTGTGGAATTCTTTCGAGTATCTCGCCTACATAAACTGTATCACTTATTATAGTGTTGTAGGGTATTCAACGGTCGGCCCCGCTCGACTGTAGCCTTTGCTTACTTGTTTTATATTATATATGCCAAATTCTATCTTATTTGGGCTAATATTAGACATTTGGCGCACAAAAAAACCTGAAATCGGTTGAAGATATATATGGGAACTATATCTAAATTTTGTACCCATTATCTCCAATTTCAATAGCATTCGTCCTTAGACCAAACACATGTTTGTGGGCAATAATTGAGCAGTAAATGCGACATGTTTACAAAAATACATGTCCAGACGGACTGACGGAAATGCATAAATCGACTTAGAAAGTGATTTTATGCAGATCATCAAAATGGATTATTATTCCAATTCGCTTTCTTCTCTACCCATAAATGCACAAAGACATAACATCCGGGCCACAGTGAGGTATAGGGTACAAACGTGAGTTTCCATTTAGAAAAGTCATTTCAAAAAGCTTTCTTATGATGAAAGACCATTCCATATGTTTGGTGCAGGCAGAAGGGAGGAAACTCTTAAAAACTTCTCCTATAGAAATAATGCATGCCAGAAAAGTTTTTTTTTCAAGTAAAAGGCTTTTCTAAAAACTTCATAGACATGACACCTTTCAGGAATGAACTTTAGGACTTCCAACAAGTTCAATATTATCGCCCTAGCCTTAGAAATCACTATGTCCCAACCCTCTTTTGGCCTTCGTGATACCTTCAAAGATTTAAATCAACCTCATAGTGGAATCTTTCTATTTGTTTGATACTATATCCGGTTGAAATAACCTAAATTCTCTAAATTCATTCACACATTCCATAAAATACTTGTTAAGCTCCACCATTTAGCTCAAGCTGAAATCTGATATGGCAACAAAGAAAAAATGTAGTAAAGCCAAGGCTTTCACCAAACAAGAAACCAAAATTAACTTGAATGTGGCTTTTTCTTCCACACAATCTTTAAAATGTAGCGTTCAAGAAAAATACAAACGAATAGTCAGATAGATATACCAACAGGCCATCAAATGGAATTTAATGAATCAAATTTCAATGCAACAATGAAATAAGAAAACACACCATAAGTAGTACAGCGAAAAAGAAAATTTCCAAAGAAAATTTTATTAAAAACAAAATAACCGGTTGGTTTACAAAAAAGAAACACCATTTTACAAAAAGAAAAAAAAAACGAAAAGAAAAGAAACGAGTCTGCCTTTTGAGGCCATTTTGATGGCTTCATTTCCATGGCCAATACCAAAAACAAGAATATATTTTATAGCAGCGGGTGACCTTTTTTTGCTGTCTGTCCTTTATTCACTTGCTGGCTTTTGTTGTCTGCGTCTACTTTATCATCAGTTTGTCAAGTGCATTTTGTTTTTTTGTAAATTACATGACCCTTACTGTATTCGGTTTTTAAATTTTAATTATATATTCCTTTTGTTGCTTTTTTGTCTCTTGGTCGATTGTCCCTTGAATCTACAGCCCCTTGCAAAGAGTCAAAAACAAAATCGAGAGAAAAGAAACCCAGTCACAATGTTGGGCTGTCAAATGTCTGTGCCGTGCATATAAAATATTTTAAAATATGAACAAAATGCCTTGTTTTCGTGTCGTTGTCTTTTGTTGTTTTAACGCTATCCAATATGAGTTTTGTGTTTGTTGTTTTTTTAAGAAGAAGGTAATCAGTTTTTGTATATTTTTTTCAATTTAAAATTGAAATGATTTTTTCATTAAATATTCCAAATCAAGTATCATTAATTTTCCTTAGTTCGTATATCAGGGTACAGTATTCATATTTGTTTTCCAAACAGGGTGTGTAAAACGGTTGCCTTAAGTGTGGTGTTGAATAACACATAATTCCTAAGGATTAATCGAAACATAGATGGAAGACTGGTGAGAACGAATTTGTGTCACATCGCATTGGCCGATTTTCGATATTTTGTTTAAAGTGATTCTAACTTATCTGCCCTTACCAAACTCTAATTTTTTGGTTATAAGCGGATTCCGAAATGTTAAGAATATGCTCAACAAAATATAGGTTAAAATTAAGCCAAATATTTAATGTATGTTCACTAACCTTATTATACCCTCCACCATAGTATGGAGTATATATTAAGTTTGTCATTCCGTTTATAACACCTCGAAATATACATTTTAGACACCACAAAGTACGTATATTCTTCATCAGCATAAAATTCTATGCCGATTTAGCGATACCCCTCTGTCCGTTTGTGGAAATCACTCTTGCTTCCGTACGAAATCAAGAAGGTTGATAAAATTTTACTCAAATGTATATTATGTCTGCATAACTTTTGGTATTGAAAATGGGTCATGTAGGTGCAGGTCATGCCCCCATACAATGGTACCTCCCTATTTTCGGTATTTTGCTGATTTAAGCGACATTATTCACCGGAAATGTTTCAAATTTGGTATTTAAAGTTCGCAATATATACTACAGCCTAAGACATAAAATTGTCTGTGCAGCTCCACGTCTTCGTATAATCCCCATATAACAGCACCTCCCAATATTCGATATTTTGATGATTTTAGTGACAACGGTACTTTCCAAAAATCGGTATTTTTATGATTTTAGCGACATTATTCACCGGAATTGTTTCAAATTTGGTACTTAAAGTTCGTAATGAATACTACAGGATATGACAGAAAATGACAAATATGACTGTGCTAGTCCACGTCTTGGCATAGCACCAAATAATAGTACCTCCCTATCTTCGGTATTTTGATGATTTTAGCTATATTATTCACCGATTTTTTTTTTCAAGTTTGAATATTGTAATGGCTTATGGTAAAAGTTGCCTATGCGGGTTCACGTCGACGTACAGACAATAATATAACGACCGAACTTAAAGCTTTTGTATTTGTTAATTCCGTAAAAGTTGTTAAAAGTTCACGAAAACCATTAAAAAATATGAAAACCTAACATCAAAAAATATCAAATGTAGCTCGTGGAACAAAATTCTGAATTTGAAAAGACGAGTTTTATGAAATATGCATTGAAGAAAAGCTTAAGATATTTCCAGTTCACAAAATTAAATGTATACCTTTTTTCCTTCAAAAATTATAAATTTTTGTCAAAAAAGGAAAACGATAATTGAAATTGTTAGTTCCAAAGATTTCGGATCTTATTCTGAGTGTATTTTAGAATGTTTTCCAAAGATTTTCTGTTTTCTCAATGATTGTCGCCCAATGTAATTGTCGTTCCATTTTCACCGTTTATATATTCAGAATATGTGGTTACCACTTGTTCCTTTTTTCTCATGGTACAATATATTCGGGTATCAACTTGTCCAAATTTGTCCATATTCAGGACAGGCTTTTCCGAGTTATATGGTATTCTTATATTACAGACATAAGCCTCTCTACATGTTGAGCCTTTTCTTAGACATATTCAGAAATTTTATTCCTACCTCCTGAAGTAGACACACTACCCCAAAGCCATTTTCAATACATACATACATATAACTTGGATCCATGGTGCATCCTTATGTTGGAGTTCCTTTGACTTTTTTGTGTCCATACTACCCAATGTGGTTGTCTAATTCCTCTTAGAGTTGGACATTTTAAGCTGATTAGCATTTTTTCCAGTTTTTTTGATTACATGCTGTGCTTCTCAGTCCTCTCGAATAGGCGTATCTCTCTTTGTTGTTGCTGTTGCTATTTTATATAAATGTAAATTAGCGGCTGGTGGCTTGCTGCGGATGAACACGGCGTCTATTCATAGCCAATCTACTTAATGTAAAGCCCCTTCTTAATGCATGGAAATAATCAGACGATAGACATTTATTCTAAGCCATTGGGTAGATGGCTAAAATGCCTTTGAAAAGAACGAAAGAAAATGAAACAAACGAAAAAGAAACCAATCTAAAAACAACAATACAACATTAATTCCAAGGCATATCACGTAATCTCAAAAACTCATAAAATGTTAAATTTATATTTCAATTAATAATGTCAGCGACAAGAAGAGATACCATGCCGAACCAAACAAAAAGTGGGAGAGTGAGAAAAGGCACCAACATTCCTTCGTCGGGGAAGACTATAATTTCTTTCAGTCTTTGTGTCATTCGATGTCTGGTTAAGATTCAAACCAGAGACTAGATGGAAACAATGGCCAATTGCCAAGTGGTCCCAAGTGATAGTTTAAGATGATAAATACAGACGATACCTGTTTTGTTTTGAAACGAAAACCATTTTCTTCTAAAAAGGGAATTTTTAAATATTGCCTTGGTTTGTTTGGAGTTTTTTTAATTCATTTTCAATGTTGGTTTTATGTGACAATGCACTTGGTTTATACATTTTTAATGTGATAGACTTCATGTTTTTTCTTCGATTTCCCATTTATGTATTTTCGATGGCGGTTACACCTTCAGATTTTTTTTTTAGAATTTGTTAAGGAACCCAAATATCTCACGCAGGCCAATGAAGTCATTCGATATGTTACATACCATTTTTTTCTTTCATAAATTAAGCAATTTAATGTGTTTAAAGCGTGTCCTATAAAAATTAAAAAAAAATCATTTAAATTTGTTAATGGATGTGGAGTTTACGTATGTACATTTATACATATATTTGTTAATATATAAAAATGACAAGGGTTCTTGCGAGAGATTTTTTATTAACAAAAATAAAATTATTTTAGAAATTGTTATTTTGAAGAGTAGAAAATTCAAATTAGAAAAATGTCAGTTTACATCTTCTTTGGAGCTTCAAAATTCTGTAAGAACTCGAACCTATATTGAAATTCCTTTTATCTACTCACTTAAAACAGAAAATACCAAATTACGGACAATTCGATTTAAAATTGCGGCTGAATTTAAGAATCTGTAATATTCGCCATAAATGGGGAATGAACGAATGAAGTGACCCAACGATGGATGAAGTGATGTCTTACAATCTATTGGCACGGTTAGAGTCAATCGGATAGAGTGTAAAAAGCTACAGAAATTCGCATTACACAGACAATCAGGAAAACTTCAAAAACTGCAATAAATACCATAATTTACATATATTTACCAATTTTTTGAAGATGAACTGGGACTCAAGAGTGCTCAAAGTCTCAAAGAACTCATATTGAGATGCAGCAAAATATGTGACCTTCCAAGAGCATAAATCCTTTATTTAGCATTTCTGCACTATAAGTGAATGAATAATCATTTTGAAAACTGCGTAGAACGAAGCTGAATGCGAGATATATATTGTACTCTCGGTTTCATGTCTCTTCGGCTGTTTAAGAACCATTATTTTTTATGGGAGGGCAAAGTATTCTAATTTTTCGGTGAAATCAAATTTTATTGTTCATTTTAGAGAGAGTTGGAAATTGCAGATAAAAATCCCTCTGTGCTATCCTAAGGGATACAGCCCAAGTGTATATATATAGATATATTGAAAATCTCTAAAATATTTAACGGACACTTTTCATTAATATTTGTTTGCTGACAATGTTGTCCTTAAATTAGAATTCGTTCGGCCCGAACTTCCTGTTTTTCTTTCTCCCATTTCCTAAATGTAAAAAAAGAAAAAATTGCCTTTTGGCAAAAAAAAAAAAAAAACACAATTCCAATTTAAAATTAAAGCAAAATCTTCCATGAAATCAAGGGAAAATACTATAAACCGTAAAAAATCAAAGTTAATCCCTTCACCATAACGAAAATAAAATCTAAATGATGACTGCAGGAACTGAAGCTCAAAACAAAATCACAAAATAACAGAAAGGAAAAAAAGTTAAGGCGATAGAATGAAACAAAAAAGAAAGCAACCGGCAAATAAAATCCCCAAAAATATACTAACAATGGATTTGCTAAAAGCGTTCATGACTGTTTGATTTATTTTTTTTGTGTGTTGTTTTCTGGGAGATTTCAACCACCCCCACATTCATTTGCTACTACCACTCCACCACTGGAATATGAAATGAGGTGTGAAAATAAATTATTCAAAATTCATAAAGCTCTAAATCCTTGGCACAGTGCATGGATACAGAAGAATATTACATTAATATGTTTATATGAAATGAGTATACAATTGGGGTCTTGAAAGAAAAATTACAAAAATTTGTGGTACAGTGTCGAAAACTCATCGGAAAGTCAAGAGAAATTTTTGGAAATACAGGGTGAGATAAAAAAACTGCAACAAAGTCAAACTCCATAGTTTTTACTTTTTTTTTAAATTTTATTAAACAAAGCAAAAAAAAAAAAATGGCGGAAATAGCATCAAATTTTGGAATAATTCTAGATTTGTTCGAATTGGTCACCTTTGGCACGAATTATGGCCTTCAAACGGTCAATGAAACCACGTTGCTCGAATGTTGCTCTGCGATATTTTGAGCTGATCGACACTTTGGAATTTTTTAGTACCAACCTTGCTTTTCAAAATACTCCAGACACAATAGTCCAACGGATTGATATCCGGAGATTTTGGTGGCCATTGTGCGCTGAAAATGAAGCGAGGAACCTCATTTTGTAACCATTCTTGGGTGGCACATGCTGAGTGCAATAGTGCTGTTGCTGATGGAGTCGTGTTGGAATGTCCAAGGTCTGCGGCCAAAATGTTTTCTTGCCCAAGGTTTTAATACACCCTCCAGAATATGCCGATAATATTCGGCATTTATTCTGATGCCACGGTCGATTAATACGAGCGGAGAGTGACTATCGGCTGTTATGGCGGCCCACACTATCGACATGGCCGGCGCTTGACGGTGCACATTTTCAGCTGGCCTCTTTGGCAACCAAAATTAGGACAAGCGAAGAAACTCTTTAGTTCTTTTAAGTCTATTTTCTTTCTGTTACGGTGTAAGTTCTTGCACTTTTTGGAATTACAATGGCTTTACCCTGAGCTCATTTTTCAACATTTACCTAATGGAATATTGCGATATGTTCAGCTCACGAGCCATTTTTCGGCCACTACGACGCGGGTTTCGATAAAGTCGCTTCTTTACTTTTTCTTCCGTCCACTTCCTTGATGTCGGGCTACGCTACCAGTATCACGCTATCGAGTGATGGTACGAGACATACAAGATTTATTCACATTTAATTGCTGGAGTGCTCTAGTGATAGCCACATGTGGGGTTTCCAGCCATCACAAATATCTTTTTTTCTGGAAAATTCTCACCAAAATGATTTTGTACGCTTGTAACCAATATAATGAGCTGTCACTAGAATAATTTAAACACTTGTCGGATGAGTGTCTTAGAAAGGGGTCTGAAGTTGGTTGTAGTGTTTTCATCTCACCCTGTATATGTACGCCGAAATATGTCAAACGTTCTAAATTTAATGCAATTGGAAAATATTATATTTGAGCAAACGTTTAAGATTTTCGATGTATTCAGTGATATTATTTATGAGGTTGAAAGAAATGGACCTGGCGTATTTGGGTAATATGGCCGCACAAGCAAATTTATCATAAAATCGAATTTATGTAGATCACTCGTTCGGTTTCAATGTTGACTTTGGGATAACTTACAGTAAAGTTTAAATTATGAACCCCAATTTGCAACGAAAAGTATCAATTATTTGCCAGACGTTCAATAAAAGAAAAATTTTAGGCGCCATCACCAAGGTATGCACAAAAAAATTTAATTGCTGGAATTAACTAGAAAATATACACTTTCAACAATATTTTTAATCATCTCCTTTCAAAAGTTTAAATTCCAAAGTCACATACATATATATTTCAACCCAAAAGCAGCAACCATTTTTTTACGGGGCTGATTTGAGACCAATGTGGGTAATAGGATACATTGTTGTCTTTTTTCCTCTTTTTATTTTTTGTGCCGCTCTATTTCCCTTTAGATAAGATTTAAAATTGTGCTCACTGACAGTCTCTAATCTATATAAAACATACATACGTGTGTATGTATGTTTTTAGCTTGTTACTTGTATAGAGTGTGTGTAATTTTTTTTTCTCTACATTTACATTTTTTACATAAACATAATTTCCACATAGTTATTCATCCTAAACAGACTCCTCATCCGATAAGGAACACATAAATCCCCCAGAGGCATCAAGGCATTTCGCCAGAATAAAGCAAAGAGTGCGGTGGCGGGGGGGTTAGACAATAACCGTCATACATAGTTAGTTATTCAGTGAGCCATTTCTTTTTTGCTTACAACAACGAACAGCCTTGCAGGCACACATCCATGTTGAAGCTCAAAACAAGTTAAAGGAAAAATATAAATAACAAAGCCAAAACAAAGTTAAAGCAAAAACGTAATGGAAGGGTACGGTACGTCTGTTAAAATAATTGGATATACATACAAACAAACACACAAGCCGACAGCAAGGTTGGCAAAAGTTCAATGTAACATCACACAGAGGGAAACGATAACAACAAGACATTACATTAGGAATACTCGTTCTTATACGGGGTCCCGTCAATAACCACCACACCCCCTTGACACAACCTTCACGCAGCTACGTAAGCACGAGCAGAAAAACAAGGCGCTTATTTTCGAGTCAGCACAATATTTATTCAAATGGCGTGCTACTCCCTTAAGGTTAATTTCACTTGGTATAGTTGTAGATATGTTTGTATTTCCCGTTTTCTTCCCCGTTTCTCTACACCGCTAGTTCCCTTTCGGTTTGTTTGTTCATTTTGTCTTTTCCTTTGTACTATTTTAGAACATTGGCAACCCACGCAACATTACCACCCCCTTCTTTATCTGTTTATATTTTTGGCAGGGTATCAGCAGCGGCAGCAGAAGAAACAGCCGACACCGACAATGACGACTCGTTAGCTGCACACATTTTCGTTACATACACATAACGTTCACAGATGTATTGCAGACGATCTGCTTGAGTTGTACGGCAGATACACAAATAGACACACACACTGACAGCAGAAGTTATCATACGTTCAACCAACCCAGTTCATGTTATTTTGTATTTTGCCTACATCGACCATTTTGCTTTGTTGGTGTTATTCATTTTGAACAGAAAACAGAAACCACCCCCAAAAAGTAATATTGAGAAAATGTTTCCTCTGTTCTGGTTTTTGCTTTTCCATTTTTGTTTCAATTTAAGCTGCCGGCATTTGTTGAGAGAAATTCTATTTAGAAATCAGAGATTCCCAAACGGGGGATGATATATGAAAATAATTTCGTCTGATATGCAATCAAAGGGAAATTGTGTTAAGAGCTCCGCAATTTTTAGTAATTTATTTTGTCGGACGGACATAAAACCTGAGAAATAGGATGAATAAATCGATATGAAATATTCTAAACTTCCCCATAATAATATTCTTAAGATAAACAAACAAAATACATATGGAATGAAAATAAATACTGTATCGCTAAAATTGACATTGTCATACAATAATGCTGCAATAGTTTCTAAGGTAGTTCATTGAAATCACCTGTATACATTTGTTTTTTCATTGAGGTCTTGAAATGTCAAAAGATATTCCCGGTTTTTGTATATGTGTGTTTTATGTTCTCGAAATTTCAATTCATATTTACAGCTATTGGGTAAAAATAAGATAATATCTTTCGCATTTTTGAAAAAAACAAACGTATTTTAAATTACAAAACTCTGGCTTCAGAGTTGTATTTTTTCAATCAACCGTGGCGCAGGTTATAAAGATTGTGTCATGTTTTTGAATGAATTAACGATTCCTGTTTGTTTGTTTGTTATAGTAGTGGTATAGTATATTTTATTTTTTAGAGAAGGCAAAAAATTTGCTCATTTGAATCGCTTATTTACTCAAAAGCGACACAAGTCAAAAAACACAGTTTCAAAGTTTCGATAAGCGTATTACACAGAAGGTAATATAATTACATTGCTTATTATTTGCTAAGAGGTCACCAGATATCAGGGTTAAATTTCTGTGTAAGATCAAGCAAGATTTACCCTCAGTAGGAAGAACGTGTTTGTAAAACTTCAATTAAGGTATTTTTGAAGATTTTTGCCTTAAATCTACAGCCGAAATCACTGTAATTTGGCATTTCTGATTCTTAAGGGGTAGTATCTCCTCATAAAATAACTGGAAATGTAGGTTCACTTTCTGCTTTAGTCACCCGTTTTAAATATAACTCGCTCGAATGTTGATTCAGTTTCACTAATGTTTTCTGAAAGGAATGTAAAGTTAAACATTTTGGTATCTTATTCTTAGTTCAATTCCTATTCCTCTTTACATTTAATGTAAATAAGATACCATACACCACTGAAAGTTGCTGTAAAGTATCTTTTTATCTAAACCCATTTTAGGTATAGAGAACAAATCCTCAATTTCATGTTAGTTCGGAGAAGTGTGGATATATGTAGACTAGCGTATATATACGGGTGAGATAAAAACAACTGTTACAAAGTCAAACGCCGTTTATTATTATTATTTTTTAAATTTTATTGAATCAAATCAAAGAATGTCGGAAATAGCATCAAATTTTAGAATAAATTTAGATTTGTTCGAATTGTTTACCTTTGCCACGAATTATGGAGCCCGAACGTTGCTCTGCAGTATTTTGGCCCTTTCCCGGCGAAGCGTTTGCTTGAGGTGATCGACGCTTTGGCATTTTTAGTGCCAACCCTGTTTTCCAAAATACTCCAGACACAATAGTCCAACGGATTGATATCCGGAGATTGTGGTGGCCATTGTGCGCTGGAAATGAAGTGAGGTACCTCATTTTGTTACCATTCTTGGGTGGCGCGTGCTGAGTGCGATGGTGCTGTTGGAATGTCCAAGTTCTGCGCCAAAATGTGTGCGTGCCCAGGGTTTTAATACACCCTCCACAATATTTTCGCGATAATATTCGGCATTTATTCTGATTCCACGGTCGATTAATACGAGCGGAGAGCGACCATCGGCTGTTATGGAGGCTCACACCATCACCATGGCCGGCGCTTGAGTTCTAGTGGCCAACCGAAGGTGCACATTTTCAGCTGACCTCTTTGGAAGTAAACACGATTATTTTCTTTTTTTACAAACTGCTGGACAACGAATATTTGTCATCGGAGAAAATCAAATTCGGCAGTTCACCACTTTCGACCAAGCGAAGCAACCCTTTAGATCTTTTGAGTCTATTTTCTTTCTGTTGCGGTGTAAGTTCTTGCACATTTTGGAATTTCAATGGTCCATTTTTCAATATTTGCCGAATGGAATATTGCGATATGTTCATCTCACGAACCATTTTTCGGCCACTGCGGCGCGGGTTTCGATCAAGTCACTTCTTTACTTTTCGAACCATTTCTGAAAAAAGTAACTAAGGGTCTATTTCATTTTCTTCTGCATGTTTCAGTGTATCATAAGGTATAAATACCCATTAAATATTACCCTATCAACACCTAAAATATAACTCCTGTTCTATATGAAAATTCAACCTAAAAATAATTTCATGCCACGTTATTCCATAAGTTTCATATAGGCGTTTTTAAGGTTCTGGTGGCATTTGATAAAGTGCCTCTCATTTAATATTTTGAAATGTTATGGGTATTTTGAAACAGGTTACATCGATTTGAGAAACCCTGCCTGCTTTAAAAATACAATATTGCGTGCATACGTTTGTGAAGTAAGGAAATGCTTTAAGTCTGCACAACATGCGATAAACAATTTCACAATTTCGCTTCATTAAAATCAACATCTTACTTCTCTTGTGGCAAGAAGTTGAAGAAATTGGACATTTTCCATATTCTGATTTCGACATTTTACAAATCGAAAAAATTGGCTGCTTTGAAATTATGTCTACTATTAACCAAAGCAATGTTAAACATCTTAAAGTGGTTACTTGCTTTAACTTTTCAGTTTTATTAAAGAAAACCCCGTGATTTCAGATAAAGAAAAAAACATTTTCGTTTCATGCCGTTAGAACTTTTGTTTAGCTAGCAACCCTGTCTTTGTAATGCTATTCTATTTTTCCATCCAACCTTTTTTTGTGTGTCTTCCAACGCTTTTGTACAAATATCGATCCCAGTTGGGTCGTTGCCACTACACTTACCAGTGTGTTGCGTGTTTGCTATTTAGCAGCAGGGTAGTATCCTATCTACTTACCCAAGGCTACTACTGTGGGGTAGATGAAATATACGAGATTTTTTTCTATTATCTTTTGGTCTCCTTCTTTTTCTGCTTTCTGTTTTTGTAATTCTTCGCTTTGTGAGCTCATTTTCGTTTCATATTATCTCAAGCTATGTGGCTAAAAAGTTGTAACTTTACTCAAAGTTTGTTTTTGTTCATTTAGCGAAAAATGGGAAACTTTGGTGATTTCTAGAAACTTATTTCAAGAAAAGTTATCATAACTTTGTCTTAAAAGTATATGCAAAAGTTTTCCTTTAAATTGCGTTCATAATAATATCTAAAGATATATGTAAACAACCAATAGCATTTTTAATTAAACGTTGGAAAAGAAAAACTAGAAACTATAATAGGGAAACTTAACTTTATCAAGAAATATGTATATAAGAAGAAGAGTATATACAGGACTTTTTACGATATGAATTCTCCCACAGACCATTTTTAGATAAATGCTTCACCTGCCTTCTAAATAATGTCATTTATCTAAAGGTCGAATGTATTCTACAGCTATTTTAGAGATATAAGATTTTCTACAGATCTTCTATGAACAGAGAATTTCTTCATACAAGGCCTCTATTCATATCTTTCTAAGTGCAAATTTTCGATTTTAGGTAAATATAATAAAGGGGCAGACAATTATGCAGAATCATTAACAAGTTACGGTATTAAAATCATATTCGGGATCATTAAAATTTACTCAGTTCGATCAAAATTGCATTAAGGTTTTTAAAGCCTGTAAAGATGTTCGGAGTCGATATGTGGGACTCTTGTCGAAACGTTGATCGACTAAAAGGCGGCTTGGTTAATATCCTCTGATTAGTCAAATCATAGCTTATCTGGATATGACAAATTTTTATTTTTTATTTTCGCAATTAGAAACTCCACTTACTGAGAACCTTAAAAATCAGATTATAGCTGTTTCTGTTCAAAATTGTGATTGAAACCTTCATAATCTTGAAGATCGGTAATTAAGCCCAAAATAAAATGGCGAAATCTATAAAAAAATGGTCAAATCTCTTGATTTATACTGGCAGACGAGGTTAGCTGAGTGGGATTAAGGTGTTGGAATAGAAACGAGGTGTTTGAATCGGAATGACAAATATTATGTTAGAGGGTATAGTGCACATCGGCTAGGGATACCACCCACATGTAAAGTTGAAACAGTTACTTTTTATGAGGGTAACAAAAAATAGACTAAGATTGCAACTTAAAGACAATATCCCTCAAAATTATAAAGATTACCGTCTACACCATACTGAAGTACATGCACTTAATGTCTTCGTGCATTTGTTTTATGTCGTAAAATTAAACGAGATGGTCCTAAAGTTCCTTTTAATGATCTTTATAGAATCACATTCTGTGTCGAATTATTCATGTCCGATTGAGATGAAATTTTACTTAGTTCCCTGGTTTAGTCCATGGACGAAATCGGTCCAAGTTTATATATAAATAAATATGAAATCTGCCCAAGTTTAGATATTGTTGACACATGTCTTCATATGATTTCATGTTTATTGTGCACCATATATGTAACATCATCATCAAATAGAATGGATTTTAGCAAGACTTCCGAAAAAGTCAATTAAAAAAACTATAGCTTTGGAGTTCAAAAAAAAAAAAAAAAAAAAAAAATCACGCTTTGTCAAAAAAAAAATAGTTTTCAAGTTCAACAACATTGCAGAAATGTCACCTGTGAGATGAAATTTTACTTAGTTCACTGGTTTAGTTGATGGACCAGCTGTACTGAAATCGTCCCATATTTAGATATCTTAATCTGATTTCATGTATGTTATGCATTACGTGTATAATATCAGCCGAGATTGGGTGGATTTTAGCCCGACTTCCGAAAAACTCGCTAAAATTTATGCAAAGAGTGAAAATCTATCAAATTCGAGCGGGAGCGCTCTCAGAAAAAAAATTTAAAAAATGCAATTTTTCGAAGTCTTTCGAATAGGAGAGAGCATGTTCTCCTCGTTTTTGGGTGGGAGCAAAAATCGTTCAAAATCGAGCAGTTTCTATTCTTTCCATGGACTCTTTTAGCTTTTGTTCTACCGTTGTTGTATTTGTATGTGTGTGTATTTTTCTGTACAAGATCACCTCCCCGCTCTACCCGCATAGTTCGTATGATTTTTATATGCTTATTTATTACTAGTAGCTCTACGAAATATGAATAGAGATTTAGAGGTTCATATAGTCGGTTTTTTAAGGTTTGCGGCGAAGCCCTAAAACCCTAAATTCTTTCAAATTGTAAAAAAAGTGTGGATGGGTTCCATTTAAAATTGACTTATTTTTTTCACAAAAAAGTAGAAATCAACTGATTATCATATCTTGTATACATTATTATACTATAAAAATATAACTTGCTTATACCAAAAAATTGCTGTTAATTTTGCAAAAGGTGACTTCCAATTAAGCAATTTCTGCACAAATATCAGAAGAAGCAAAGGAGAGAAATAATCACGTGGTTTAGGTCAATTAAGAAATCTATAGCTTTTGAGTTCAAAGAAATCACGTTTTGTCAAAAAAGTAACATACATATATTAGTTTTCAAGTTCAACAACATTGCGGAAATTTCACCTGAACAAAACATGCCGTCCAATTTTAATGGCCATATTCCAATAGAAATCACTTCATTTCATTCCCCATATTAAAATGTGAGAATTGCCAAATTAACTTCAAACAAATCTGGCTAATCAGTGTGGTTTTTATACTTCTTTTAAATTCATTACGAAAACAGATGTATGGTCATTATAATATGACTATGATGATGATTTGTCGCTCCCTCCTTGTGGTCAAGCAAAAACTTTGGATTGAAAAGTCAATGGACGAAGAATTACGACCAGTATGCTAAATATGCCATTAATTTGCTGTTGCTGTCGTCGTACGAATAGTATAATTTATTTTTTTACAACTTGAAGGTCGTTTAAATCAATCATAAATAAATGGAAAAGGAAGAAAGAGAGACCGACCCATAAATAGACTCCCCGACAGACATACAAGTTGAAAGATGTATTTCACGTATTGCAATAAAGGTTCTTTGGCGTTCGTCTGCATTTCTACAGTTTTATTGCGTACGATTTCTACATGTTGTTGGTGTTGCTTTTGTTAAACTCATTTTTATGATTGTTATTATTGTATTTTTAACATACTAGGCCGACTTGGCGAGCTCCAACCCATCTGGCCAATCACATTCTAGGTGTCCACAATATTTTTGTTGTTCTTGTTGCGGTTTTTGAAGTAATATTGGTGTCATTGTCTCACAAACACACACAACTCCCGGATTGCCATTAATTTATTAGATTCAATAAACTTTAATGATTTTTGTGGTTCGTACTTTTTTCTCTCCGAAGACTTTTGCTTTCAATCAAAGTCACTCACTCACTCAATTCGCCCGTCAATTCTCTCTGTCTGTCTGTCAGACTTCACAGTGTTTTGCTTTATTATTTTTGTTTTTTTTTTTTTTCGTTCACTGTTCTGTTTTAAAGTTTAGAGCCCCATCGTCATAATCGTAAATAGTTTTATTGGTACAACAAAATTGAGTTACGACTTGTGGCAAAAGTGAAAGTTATAGATTTTTGTTTTGTGTAGAATCGACCATTATGGTCGTTCGGCATGGCGATATGCGGTGCGCTTTGGGGATTATTATTGCGGCCGTTTACATTTTTTCAATGTCATTTTTAGCGCCACTTTAAAGGAAATTAATTTGTTTTGTTACCGTTTTTTTTGCTGCTGCTGCTTTTGGTTAATTAGAGCAGAAAAGTAATTACAAAAAGTAGCTCGTTAGAATGATATAATTTTCGGGAAAGGGAAAGATTAATGGATTGGCAAGTGATTTTAAAGAAAATAATCGATTGGAGATTTATTGTGACACAATTGAAACTTTTTTGTGAGTTTTAAATTAAAATATTAAAAAATTGTATTTAAAACAGTATTCATAACTAAACAAGTTTTTTCGGTGGATAAAAGAGAAAAACATTTTTTAAGAAAATATGCGAAATTTTAATAATTAGAATACGAAAAAAAGTGTAGCCAAATTTAAGAGAATGCAAAAAAAAATTGACGTTCTTCTTGTTTAACTAGAAAAAATTGTACGAGTTAAAAGTAATAGCATAATTGGCAGATCAGGCTTGGCTAGAATGTTATTTTTAACGGATTGCTAAAGAAGAACCCAATCTAAAATTTGTTCCTCGCAATATTTTCACCAAATATGGACCAGGTGCGAACATAGGAAACATCGACATAATATTTTAGGCACTTCGACCAAAGGCGATCAAAATTTAAAAAAAATAATCATATATTTCATATTAAGATCTATATGACAATATTTGTATCGCATTAGAGCCTTTTACCTTCCCTGCATACAGTCAAAATTTTAAATAATCACATTTCTAACAACTGATAATTTCTGAATTAAAAATCATTTAAAATGAGAGCAGAATAAATGGCCTTTGATTTGCCAGGAGGCCAACCATTTTAACTACAACATACCCTATGCATTACCAACAAAAAAAAATGTTATTTTCCTAAAATATTTACAAGTTTGAAAAACTTTCCACTTCTCTCAGCGCAATCTATAAAATTGATGTAGAGTTTTTAACCCATTCCTCTAAGAAAATCACTATACAGGGTTTGAATTCAAGCGTGATAATGTGATTTCTTTATATTTGGCTGGAAAACCAAAAGTGGCTATCGATAGAGTACTGCAGCATTAAATGTGAATAAATATTTTGTGTCTAGTACCATCGCTTGTTACCGTGATACTTGTTCGAAACCTGCGTCGCAGTGACCGAGGAATGGCTCGTGAGTTGAATATATCGCAATATTCCATTCGACAAATATTGAAAAATGAGCTCGGGGTAAAGCCATTGAATTTCCAAAAAGTGCAAGAACTTACACCGCAATAGAAAGATAATAGACTCAAAAGAGCTAAAAAGTTGCTTCGCTTGACCGAAAGTGGTGAATTGACGAATTTGGTTTTCTCTGATGAGAAAACATTCGTTGTCCAGCAGTTTGTAAACAAACAAAATGAAAATGTACACCTTCGGTTGGCCACTAGAACTCAAGCGCAGCCCATGGTGATGGTGTGGGCCGCCATAACAGTAGATGGTCGCTTTCCGGTCGTATTAATCGACCGTGGCATCAGAATAAATGCCGAATATTTTCGCGAAAATATTCTGGAGGGTGTATTAAAGCCTTGGGCACGCAAACATTTTGGCCGCAGAACTTGGACATTCCCAGAGAACTCAGCACCAACGCACTCAGCACGCGCCACCCAAGAACGGTTACAAAATGAGGTTCCTCGCTTCATTTCCAGCGCACAATGACCACCAAAATCTCCGGATACCAATGCGTTGGACTCTTGTGTCTAGAGTATTTTGGAAAGCAAGGTTGGCACTAAGAAATATCAAAGTGTCTATGGCCTCAAGCAAGCGCTTCGCCGGGAATGGCGATAGACTTTGTTGCAGTTTTTTATCTCACCCAGTATTATTCTTAAGATAATTGATATTGAAAGGTATATCAGTCCCCTGTAGGAGTAGCCATCATATAATGTCACTCGTCATTTTGCATATTTCTGCACATTTTGACCGAATGATCTCCAATATTTGGAATTGTGGAGATTGGATTCAAAATTCCACATATTGATTAAAACTTTGTTTAATTTTGGAAAATTGAATCTATATGTCCGCTTTTTTGGTACCAAAAATCAAATATTTTTGTAATACAATAATAGTTTCAATTGCAGAGAAATCGATAGAGCTATTTGGAAACCAATAAAAATTAAGTATTCCTGTTTAAAAAGGTGGTAATGATTTAAACACGTCTTAACATGGATATGTACTACGAATTATTTAAGACTGATGGAGTACAAAATTGGGATAGAAATTAGAAAATATTAGGAAACATTCTTAAATGACATATACCATTTTGAAATACAAAATGATGGGGTATATCTTCTGCATGGTAATGTTAGAGTTTTTCACTTTTATCACAAAAAAAAAAAAAAAAAAACAGCTAAACAGAGCCTTAAAGATATATCGTTTAAGAGAGAACTTATATTATTTTTTCTTAAGTTTTTAAAGTTATGTATAATTAATTATCTCCTTTGTTGTCTAAAATGCCCAATAAAGTAAATTATTAAAATCAGCAAATAAATAAAGAATCAATTTTTAAGTTATTTATAGCCCTAGAGAATATTGTTGATCAATTCTGGGCTTATATATTTTTTCTGGAAAAAACTGAAGACAAGCAAAAACATTACTCCTAAAACTCTCTCTTGTATAAATGTTGTCTATATAAGATAATGGGGAACATTAGACTTTTTTCCTGATAATACTATGTACCACTCAGAAAAGTATCAAGATAAACATTACTTAACTCTTTAACATGAAGCCGTACGATACACACTTATTCCTTTTAAAAAAATGGACAAATTGAAAAAACCACTCCAGTCTACAACACAGCCAAATGTACATGGGTACATGACTGACTGTATGTATTTCGAACTTGTTCCATGACGTTTTCTTGGAACAGTGATTTATGTTCTAGTTTTGTTTCTTCCTCTTTTTTGTTGGTTGTTGTTTTTCAATTTAATTTCATGTTTCAGCTCACTTTAGTTTCTCACATCACATCACCTCATTATTATCAATATCCAGCATCTTGTGTAGTCTTTCTTCCCCTATAGACAAAAATATACAATTCGTGTTTTAACATTAACCAAAAAACAACAACAGTAACAAAAAGAAATACCCCCAACAGCATCAACTTTAAGATTATCAAAATGGTTTCTTTTGTATGTGGCAGAGCCATTACTCAACAGCCATACAATCGGCCAGCTAAAAAAGTGGTTTGCACGAAATATAAAAACGATTTCAACTTTAGATTCGATGTGAGTTAGCCTTTGTTCTCATGACATTTCAAAGAACAAATGCCGCAATTTAAAACTTCAATTTGTTCTCGACCAACAGATGAGGAGGATGAAAGAGGTGTAACTGCTGCGGCAATTGTATGACTAAAGGCCATGATCCACAAAATGGAGTATGGCGACCAACAAATGATCACTTGTAGTAACTCTACAGTAATTAATGGCTTATTTTTCTCCGTTTTTTTTTTTTGTTAATTCAACAATTATAGCGCAAAACGAAAACAGGGTTCATGAGAAAAAACACAAACTATGAAAGAAGTTATATGTATTCTCATTTTGAAAAACGGGTTTTCATCGTGGAATCTCTGTGAAGCTCTAGATAGAAACTATTTCTAAGATACGATATGCTTTTATGCTTTATCTTTATGCGATATTCGCCTTTGAATCGATAGTGTTATTAGCATTAAAAGTGTTATTAGCAGTAAAAAGGTATTGGAAATAGGGTATAGAAAAGCTTAGTCTCCAGGAAGGATAGAAAAACGACTTAATGGATAATCTGATTTTTCAGTCCATTTGCAGGTCACACTTATAGAACAATGGAGAACATGGGGCTAAAGTTGAGGATAGGGCGGAAGCCTACCATTTTGGTTGCTAATTGCGGTTACATTGATGCCGATGTTGTTGAAATATATAGTCAGATATATGATATAGATATATGATTAGGTCAACTAAATTTGCAAATATTGCTGTGAATTCCCATTAGCACGACTCAGCAAAATCTTGCAATTGTCACGAAAATTTGTATGGTCCTTCGATTCCGGTTAAAAAAGAAACGTAACACAAAACATACATGTTAATGTAATGTGCCTAATGTTCAAGTAGTAATATATGTGTAAAAAAGGTTCTGAACATGAAATTTGCTATCAATCAACTGGAGCAAATTACGATATACCGATGAATTATCTTAGTAATTTTCGATGATGATGATGATTTTTGGGAAATAATAGTTTCAGATTTTTGAGGATTATTCAAAATATTGAAATATTTATTACAATATGTAACCCCTATATATAAAAAATTAGAGAACGAACCTTGACGTTTGGTATGATGTTCAATTTAGTGGTATCAAGAACTCAAAAATTGTCAAAATAGCTCTCTGAATTTTCTGGACTTTTGGGTAAAAAGGAATTATCTGGTTACCTTTTGTAAAAATGTTTAAAAAGATATTAGATAAACGGATATTCCTATTATTTTGCAACAGAAGTCTTACTTTCGCAATCATTTTAGTTTCCAAAAAAGTGTCGAAATGGTAGAGCAATTATGTTCAAGGATCCGAATAATCACATATTTAACAAATAAAAAAGTAAAGTTCGGCCAAGCCGAAATTTTTATAACTTCCACCATTTGGAAGAAACTTGAAAATTTTCATTTGGAAAAATGCCGCTCAAATGAAAACCGTTATATGGGAGCTATACGAAGGCGTGGTCCTGCATAACTTGTGTCAAAGGCTGTAGTAACGGTTCCGAACTTTATATACGAAATTTGAAACCATTCCGGTGAATAACGTCGCAAAAATCACCGTTATATGGGCGCTTTACTAAAACGTGGAGGGGGTAAAGTACTCAAAAGGAACACCTTGTGTGGATTTTAAGACAATTCCATAAAAAAAATTCGCTGAAATCATCAAAATGCCGAATATCGTGGACCTATATAGATTCTCTTCTAAGGAACAAAGAACTCCTTGTGAGGATTTTCAGACAATTTTGTTGAATAAATGTGGCTAAAATCATCAAAATACCGAATATCGGAAGGTGTGGTTATATGGGGAATATTATATATTGTGGACCTATATAGACAATTCTCCTTCAGTGGGCAAAGTACTCACAAATAACTCTTTTTGTGGAATATCAGACAATTCCATCGAAAAATGTGGCTAAAATCATGAAAATACCGGATATAGGGGAATACCGTAATATAGGGGATATAAGATATCATGGACCGATATAGCTCATCTTCGAACTTGACCTGCCTGCAGACAAATGTCAGACCTGTGCAATATTTTAGCCTCTCATGTTAATTCGTTTTGACTGCAGCGTGATTACAACAGACGCACGGACCCAAAAAAGCCTTCCTTCATTTAGTGTTACCCAAAATTAAATGATGAAATTCTTATACTATCTTTGAAATCTATGGATCAACCTCATCAATATTATTATTTACCTTTTACCTTTCCAAATCTACAGCCTCTTACCCTTTCCCCACCAATGTGTGATATAATTACACAATAATGATTTTATAGGACCACAATGGCTCAATAATATATCAAGCGCCTCGTAATAAAACGAAATAATGATGGCGTATTTAGACAATGATGACTCCACGCAATACAGGTGTCAGAATGTATATACAATAAATAAATGGATGAATGAATGATTGCTCCGAGACTGACACATTTAGTCAAGTTGAAATGATTTCTTTATATGATCTACTTAACGAGAGATCATAAACATGGTGTTGTGTGCCTTGTGTATTTCATTCTCATTTTTCATTCGTTCGTATTAACACCTTATAAACAGCAATTAACACATACCCGGTCGGTCATAAAGGCAAATTAACCAAAGAGAATAACTCCACATTTACACTTGGATGTTGTCTTAGCCATATTCTTGGGCTACTGTAATAGCTTTGGAGTTTGTTTATTATATAGTACATCATCTTCCTTGTTATGAGTGACGACTTTGGCCTTAGTGGAGGGCAGTAAAAGAATTTTCTTTTTTTCTCAAAAGTAATTGTGTTGCGGTTGTTGTTTCGAATTTTTATGAACGACGAATGGGTATGGTAATATGTCAATAAAAGAGTAAAATGACTCCAAGGCACTATACCTTAACATCTATTGTGCATCGAGTTCGAATGGCAAAGCACAACCACCAACAACGCTTAAGACGCCCATTGAACTAGTTTTTTAAACGTCTTAAGAGATTTATGTATCAACAAATAATAAAAATTTACTTTATTGTCTTGCAATGTCAGTCATTGCGATTTTGATTTTTAATTTGATAGGTAGTAATGGTACGAAAAGTGTACGAAAGGTACTAAAAATTGAATGCTTGTTATTTGACAAATTCAATGAAATACAATTCTGTAATTTGAAATGATTCAGTGCGGGATAGAAATAACAAAGGGATTTTAGAAATTCTTAAGGTTACGAAAAGTTCTTAAATGGTGCTTAATTTCTAAAATGGTACCATTTGGTATTATGTGAAAGGATAGAGCAAAATATAGGTATGTAAGTTAAGATTGGAAAGTAAGTTTGGTATATAAGGGTGGTTTTAGAAATATATTTTAAGAGTGCGAATTGTACAAAATGGTACTAAATTTGGAACCGTTAAGTTTAGGGTAAACTTGTGATAAAGAGGTGGTTTTGGGAATGAGTGCTAAAACTGCTCGAAAAGTACTATATAGTACCATAATTGGTGTTGGGTCAAAAGATTGTGTTTGAAATCTGAAATTTGGTATTAGGGCCGCTGTTTATCTGTATCCTGGACATATAGGAGCAGTTTCGAAAACGGTTGGTACTATATTTGGAATTGGGTGAAGGGATAGATAAAATTTTGAAAATTTATATTTGGATTACTGATGCTATCTGTGCTTGAGATATGATATTCGAAAAGAATTAATGGTGCTACATTTGGTATTGGGTGATGGGTTAGGGCTGGAATCTTCAAATTTTATGTTGAGGTTGAGGTCTCTCTCTGTTAGTATCTGGAATTGAGAGATGGAGGTGGTTTTTTGAAATGTGTGCTATGATTGTACGAAAAATATTAAATTTGGCATTGGGTGAAGAAATAAGAAATGTTGGTGTCTGTGTTTGATAGAAGAAGCTGTTTTTTGATATGCGTACCATAAATTTGGCAATGGATGAAATTACAGAGCTTGAACACTGAAATATTATGTTTAGGAATTTTAGCATATCGGACCAATTCAGTCTAGAATAGGTTCAAATATAGCTATAGCTCCTATATAAATAATTCATCTGATTTGGTGTTTAAGTCCCCCACATTCGTAATATGCATTCGACAACAATGATATTTGGTACCAGTTATCAGATACAGCCCAGAAAAACCTCAATATCGGTTCAGATTTGGATTTAGATCCCATATATATCTTCAACCGATTTCGGGTTAATTGCGCACCAAATGACCAATATCTGTCAAAAAGTCCTGATTTTTGGTACATCCGACAGAATTCAGTCTAGAAGCAAGTACATCAAATTTGGAGAAAATCGGTTCAGATATAACTCCCATATATACGTTTCATTCGATTTGGTGTTTAAGTCCTTCACGTTCCTAATATGCATTCGACAACAACGATATTTGGTACCAAATATCTTATAGAGCTCGGAAATACCTTTGCCAAATTTTATCGAGAATGACTAAGATTTGGATATAGCTCCAATATATATCCTTAATCCGATTTCAGTTTCATTGTGCAAATAATGGCTAATATCAGCCCAAATTGAATGAAATTAAAGACGTACGTTTCTATATTGTGTAGCTCGGCTCCGATATATATTTTAAATATAATCCTTCTCCAAGTGATATCATGCACTCTAAAGCAAACTATAACTGCTCTAAGGCCAAATGTTGATAGGTGGTATGATGTACCTGAAACACATTTTTGTTACGGGAGCTCTACTAAATATGCATGGTGGGTTGGGTTTCATATAGTCGTCCCGCCCGACTTCTGACTTTTTCTTCCTGTTCTTGCTTTTGCTTTTTTTGAAGAGGAAAAGGCTTGAATAATATAGAGAACATTGTGGTGGTGTTGTATTTAGATGGGGAAATCCTTCAAAACTCTCATGTGAAAAATACCGAGAATAATTCCAATGCAAATCGCCTATTTTAAGCTTTAGTATTAGCAGTTCTGCCACTTGTCGAATCCTTTATAGAGCTCCCTCTGTTTGTATGCCTAAATTTGAAACTGTTACCAGTTTTTGTTTTTAATAAAATTTGAATTAATTCTTAAATTTCCGCAAAGTTTTGAGTATAGTATTTTGAGCGATTTCTGACCCGCTGGAATAATTGGAAAAATAATTATTTATTTGTTGATGCCACAATTTCTTATTTGGAACTTAAACCGGTAATATTCAATTGACTTTATGTTATTCAAGAAACTGGGATTTTTAAAATATTTTTTTTTTGCTTCGCCCTTTATTTCCAGTGATGAATGAACCTCAGTCATCGCGTGGCACTTTAAGTATTTTCACAAAATATTATTTCAAACGTTAATTGAGTTTTCCTCAAATGTCCCTCCAAAAGTCACAGATCAGAAAGGCGAGCGCGGTAAATTCAATGTCATTGAAGTAATTTGATAATTTGCTTCATAAAAATAAAACTATGTTAACTATTTGTTTAGGTTAATATGCAAATACCAAAAGCAGAGAAAAGAAATTCGATACAACATGTCCACCATTACCAAAAAAAAATTCATTTACATCTCCCATAGCTGTAAACTCCAATAAAGATTTACTCCATTACAAAAGGGAACAAATGTTTGACCCTGAATGGCGTTAACGATTTCTACAATAAAAAAGTCATTATTTACGATGTATACTTTAACTACCGTTTAAATGCATACGTCACTGTCTCCGAACAGCAAAGACAAAATCGTGATATGAAAATCTACAAGGATGAAGTATGTATGTCTGCATGCAAAGACAAGGTATATATATGGACAAGGAATTTAAATGTTTTATTACCTAAGACAAATAGACACGGATAGACGGATGTATGGATGGATGGATATATGCTTAGATGAATGTATTCTAAGATTTCTCTTTTGTGTTGTTGTTTTTGTTTTTTCATACCTTTCTGCCTCTTTGGAGTACTGTTAAGTGAGTACTTCCTTCCTGTTGTGCCTTGATGCATGTACAACACACACAGAGAGCCGTGTCATTACAATGATATTTTTCCCGGGGTTTGTTATTCAATGTGCTATGCCATGCTACCTGGAATGACTAAGTAACTGATGATGCAAGCCAGCCAAAGAACGAGAAGTGTGAAAATCAAACAAATCAGGCCATAAATATAAAGAAACAGTACATAACGTCATGTTCCGCTATAATAACCCTTTTTCGACATCGCATACATATCCTGCTGCATTCCTATCTTTTCTTATGCAAAATTGTCGCACGGCTTGTGTGCTTAAGTACCAATGAAACAATAATAATAATACAAAATTTCTTAGAATATTTTAACCCTTGACGGCGCCTAACATAAAATTCCTGCTGACATTGTCTTATATCCCCGTGCAGCCAGCAACAAGGATGAATACAAATGAATATATCTTAATGTCTGTTTTTATGCAATTTGTAAAATTATTAGAGCAACAAAGATGCAATATTTTTCTTCTACACTATTTAGAAAATTCCACTATTTGTCGTCATGGAATTTATGACTAGTTTGTATGTGTGTCTGCCTTCTATAGGGAAGTAATATACAGAGATGTGTGTAAGCATGCCCTGATAATAATGACATTTGACATTATTATTTCCAATTGTACGTATTTTGTCTACGTTGACAAATATTAGTTATAGTCATAAAATTTGTCTTTTATTTATTTTTTTGTTTGCTTCATTGAAGCAAGAAAAAATGAAAACATCCCGAACACACTTCTTTATTTCTATAATCATTTGCCGTATAATTTTTCCTATTTGTATAGACACCCATAAAAAGCAGTTGTCTTCCTTATTTCCAAAATTTTCTATATTTTTCTTAAGCAATTAATGACGGATATAAACAAATTCTTAAGATATGAAGATATCTAGGAAACTGCCTGCTCTATGGCAACCTTATTCATATAAAATAGGGATTATTGCAACATTCAGATTCATAGGACATCCCCCAGGGACCGGGACATAACAAGGGATAATCCTTTATACAAATTATTGGTTATCCATACATCAATTGCTATAACGTTCATCTCTCAAAATTTTTGGAAGTCATGATTAAATTGAACTTAGATTCAGCCAATTACAATTTGGACTTAATGACTGCACTCTTCAAGGTCATTATAACGAACTCCCATATTTTTTGAGTAAAGTCTTCTTTTTATTTGACATCGGTCAGACGAGATTTAATATGTTGGACCTGTTTACGAGGACAGATATCTCTTCGAAGTCTGAATACGTATACAGGGTGAGATAAAAAACTGCAACAAAGTCAAACGTCATATCTTTTACGTATTTCTTTTTTGAAATTTTTTTGAAATAGCAACAAATTTTAGAATAAGTTTAGATTTGTTCGAATTGTGAATTAAGCGCTTGCGTTGAACGAAACTTTGGTATTTTTTAGTGTCAACCTTGCTTCCAAAATACTCCAGACACAATAGTCCAACGGACTGGTATCCAGAGACTTTGGTGGCCATGGTGCGTTGGAAATGGAGCAAGGAACCTCCCTTTTAACCATTCTTGGGTGGCACGTGCTAAGTACGATGGTGCTGAGTCCTGTTGAAATGTCCAAGGTCTGTGGCCAAAATGTTTGCGTTGCCAAGGCTTCAATACTTCCTCCAGAATATTTTCGCGATAATATTGGGCATTTTTTCTGATGCCACAGTCGATTAATCGGAGCGGACAGCGACCATCGGCTGTTATGACCGCGCACACCATCACCATGGCCGGCGCTTGAGTTCTGGTGGTCAACCGAAGGTGCACATTTTTAGCTGACCTCTTTGGCAAGTAAACCCGATCATTTTGTTTGTTAACATACTGCTGGACAACGAATTTTTTCTCATCGGAGAAAACCTATTCCGGCAGTTCACCACTTTCGGCCTAGCGAAGCAACTCTTTAGCTTTTAGAGTCTATTTTCTTTCTGATTCGGTGTAAGTTCTTGCACTTTTTGTAATTTCAATGTTTTTACCCCGAGCTCATTTTTCGATATTTGCCAAATGGAATAGTGCGATATGCCCAGCTCACGAGCCATTTTTCGGTTATTGCGATGCGGGTTTCGTTCGAGACACTTCTTTACTTTTCGAACCATTTCCGCTGATGTTGCTGTTTTCTTTCGTCCACTTCCTTGACGTCGGGCTACGCTACCAGTATCACGGTAACGAGCGATAGTTCGAGACACAAAAGATTTATTCACATTTAAATGCTGGAGTGCTCCAACGATAGCCACTTGTGGCTTTCCACCCAAATATAAAGAAATCACACTATCACGCTTGAATTCCATCACGAATAACTTTTTTTCTCTAGAATTCTCACCAAAAATTCTTTTGTACGCGTGTAAACAATCAATGAGCTGTCACTGGAATAATATTAACAGCTGTTGGACGAGTGGCTTAGAAATGACAGCAGTTTTTAAGATGTTGATATATAAAAGTGTTGAATACTGATCCAATCCTTATCTCTTGCTTATATTATAGCTGGGAAACAATAATATGTTGTAAAATAAATGGTATAGAGATTATATTTTTGAAAGAAAGTATGTGTCTTAAAATTTCTTCTTTTACATTTCTCCAAATACGATGTTTTAAGAGCTAATTTTGAAAAGTATTTCTTGACTACAAACGATATTTTGCTACCTTGCTCAATAAAAAGATTGGATTTTCCGATCAGTACAGCGCACAACAAGTCTTCTCTGGCTGAAGTGTATGTCGATTAGGACGTATGATTGTATTATCAACCCTATTTTTAATTAATGTAAGCTGCTTCTGGTATAGGTACTGTTTTTATACTCAGTCCTAATGTTATCTATCTGAATCTTCGAAAATTTACTCTTCCGGGAGTTATCTTAGAAAAATGTAATTCTGGCCCACTCTATTTCAAAAACGTGCTTTCTTTAATATGAATAAAAAAACTGATGTATATGTCTTGAAAATATTCTGGCACAGATATTACCATGAACCAAACCGCTGGTACTTTAACTCATTGCGACACTGATACAGTCCACAAAGGCCGATTGTCTTACCATAGGATATCAACAACCATTAAAAAAACTGGGACTGTATCAAAATCGCTCCAACTCCAACGACCCACTCCTCCAACAAACAACAACAATGCTAAATCAAGTAATTTAACCACATATAGATGGAGCCCTGTGTGGGCACAGACGTTTCGTTAATCGGGCTCCAAACAAATGTACACAAAATACAAACCCAAGCATTTGAACAAAAGGCTAAACCATTGAAGTGAGATACAACCAAAGAAAAAAGATACAATGTCTTGTCAAGAGTTGTTGGAGGGTATCAGTGTGTGCATCGGTGTGGGAGTACAACGTATCTGTGTGACGACTGACTGTCCATGTTTATTCAAATAATGTGTAGTGGGGACTCTCATAGGCAGGCGCAAAGAGAAATTTCAGCGATTTTTTGTTTCGCATTATAAAGTTGAATTTAAAATTTATTTTTTATAAAAAAATGTATTATTTTATTTTAATTAAAATTATAAAGAAAAAAATATAAATTGCCTTTAATTTTTCCTTCAAAATGTATTAAAACTTAAATTATCATGAACATTTTCCCTTCAAATTCTCTTTCCTCATGAAAGAGAGGGAGAGAGAGAGTTCCTGCCTGTGTTTGTTTCTCTTGTATCTGTTGGATACATTTGGTGTACGTGTGTAACCCCCATCCATATTTCGGTTTACACTTGACTTTCCTTCTCTTTGTTTGGTTTGTTTCGTTTCGTGTCCATGTGAAGACTGGATACACACGTACAGTGTCGGTGAATACGTGTGTGACTCTCTACACTTGTTCGAGAGTGAGAAATGGGCTTTGGGTTCGATTCATCCACCTTACTTATGCACAGGCGAACACACACGTACACGACTCTTTAACTTATTTCCTACTCCCAAATGGGGGATTTCAATCGACAAGAACAAGAGCCAAGTAGTGAAAAACCAAAAAAGAGCGCATGTGAGCTGATGTCAGGCATTATCAATAACCCACCACCCATACCAATGCAACTCAAAACAACTTTGGCGTTATCATACATACTATACGTGTGAGTAGAATTGGTTTTTTGGGGGGAGTTTGGCCGTACTGAAGAGCGCCTCGACGTAGAGTGGATTTTTGAAAGACAAGAACAAGAATTCAACGAGTTCTTTGGCTTTTTGGCCACCCTTCCCTCGTTCTCCCTTCTCTCTGGCATTGTCACACTGTGGAAAAACAAACGTGACGAATTTTCCTTTATTCTCAAAGTGTTGGCAGTGTGCGCTACTTGTCAATAGTTTGGTCGTACGTACGCTCAGACGGACGTACGGATGGATGGATAATTGGACAGACATACTTTTCCACATTCTGCTGGCTGATTGTCGTTTTAAAGAACTCTCATGAGAATACAGAGTATTTTCAGCTCAGCGTGAGTGAATGTGTGTGTGTGCGCCAGACCAGCGATTCGAATAGTGGCGGTACATTAGCCGCTTCAACATTGTGTGTCTGCTTGACTACGCTCTGCGCTCAAACTGTGTTCCGTGTGGGTTTTCATGAAGACATTTTTCAGTTTGTGTATGCGGACAAAAGAATCTCTGTTGTCAGTGTAGATTTGTACTCCGCTGCGTTCGGTACAGGGCACACGGTCGTCAATTGTTTCACTTTTCCCAAAAGAAGAAAAATATTTGTGTGAAATAAGAAAATTTTTACAACTACAACAAACCTCACACACAAGCATTCGCTCATACAAATCAGACGACAAACAACAAAACGAAATAACCACAAACAAAAATCTTATTGAAAATTTGAGTGTCTCAAACGACGAAAGAAAAATTATTTTGAAAATCTCAACAACTACCGTCAGTCAGTCGTAGGCAGACTAACTAATAAAACGTAACAACCATAGAAGGGAATCAAGAGAAAAAATCCAATAAGAAAATTCAAAACTCAATAACTAAAGTGTTAACAATAAGAAAACAAATTCTAAAATGTATATTAATTAAAGTGCAATAACAAAAAGAAATAGTTTTAAAAACGTTTATAAAACTCGAAACATACTCAAACTTTTACGGAATAAAATTCTGAAAATTCTTGAAAAAAACTATAATTGGAGAACATTTGAACTAAATCACAAATTGTGTTTAATTTTATTCCTCCCACACAACAAAAACCTCTCCCTTTCCCAACACCACAACTGAACTGAAAACAATTTGACAATTGTTTGAATCAAAATTGGATATTTACGCTATACCTTGGATAATCAACTTACTGTGCAACCGGCAAACTTTGTTTGGCGCAAAACCACAACAATAAATTATTATTAAAATTATATAAACAAATCTGCTGTTGAACACCAAACCAAACAAAACCTAACCCACATAACATGGTCTACAAAACGAAAAATATATAAAAAATATTATTATTTGTTTTGATCGTAAAATGGAATTTTATGGCCCACTTAAATATTACCGCCATCGTCAACAACAACAACCCAACAAACAACAACGCCAACATAAACAACTGCTAACGATACAATTGCCAATGACCCTTCAATTGGCAAACAAATTATAAAAATAATAATTATTAAAAAATAAATTTAAATTATTTGAAAAACAAAAACCTTAAAACATTCTAACAAAAAACTATAAAATAATTATTCTGATACACCCTGTGTTTTCTGTGAATTTTCTCTTAACTTGTTCATTAAAAATCTAAATTTCGATCTAACACAAACTTTTGCCACAAAAAATAAACTTAACCCTCGTTTGCTCTTTGGTAACTCGTGTTGTGCTCTTGCAAATGTTCTCTTAAAAATAAACGGAAACACCAACAACCACCACCATTCAACCAAACCGTACCATACCAAACTACCATCTTTCCACACACACCACACATCAAATTGTCCCCTGACACGCACACGGACAATTGTGTCTTCCTGGTGACTGTCGTGAACAACATTGAACTACAACAACAACAAAATATATTTCAAATAATGTTGTATCAACAAAATTCACAAAAACACAAACTTTAATACGAAAACGTTGTTGAAAATAATTTCGTTCGATTAAATTTCGTCAATTTTCCATTCGAATATTCGAAAAACCGCGCTTTAATTGCAAACAACAAAAAAAACGCTTAATTTGAAATCGCGTTCAAAATAACCGTAAATATTCCACCCCTCCCCCAAACCCCAACCATCCCGCTGGCGTGCGCTCTATACGACCCCCACGATGTCTCGGCAGTCGGGTCGCACGCCGCTGCCGGGGCTTGGTGGGGGCCACATCATCACGCTACTCCACATCCTTCGACAACTGCTGCCACTGCCGCTCTTAACCATCATCCACACCATCCGGCACACCATCAAACGGCAACAATTGGGACGACGGGCACACCGACATCGACGCCACATCACCAACAATTGCATCATCCGGCCCATCACGCTCATCCGCATGCCCATGCGCATTTGCATACGCTGCAACATCAACACCTGCAACATCAACAACACCTGCAACAACAACAACAATTGTCACATACCCACCTTAATTCAACGACAACAACGGGTATACCTTCGTCGAATGCATCATCTGCCTCGTCACTTTTGGGTACGGAAACTGGACTGCAACAACAATCCGCCACACAACAAACCAACAACACACATTCCACGCCCACTCATGCGGTTATGTATGAAGATCCCCCGCCTGTGTCTATAGTTCAACAACAGCAACAGTCCCATCACCTCCCGCATCCACAACAACAGCAACAGCAACAACAGCAATCTGCCAATCAACAACAGCAGCAACAATCTCATAATAACGTTGCAACAACACCAGTTGGTGGTCTAAGTCCTTCACAAACACCTTCGGGTCCTGCCTCACATACACAGCAACATTTAACATCACCCCATCATCAGCAGCAGCAGCAACAACAATCACAGTCAAACACATTGCCCTCCAGTGCTACATCAAGTATTCAGCAGCAGCAACAACAGCAGCAGCAGCAACAACAACAGCAACAAAACACAGCAGTGGCGTCCGGCCAGACACAAATTGTTGCGCCGACAGCGGCGAGTGTATCCCCATCCAGTGTTAGTTCCCAGCCTCCAGGTACGTTCAAAACTTACATTAGCCATAATATTTGAAATGAGGGTCTAGAAGAAATTGTATTCCTTGTATTTTAGAGAATCGTTCGTCTAACAGAATCAAAAAAAAGTAGTAGGTTATAGGGTAGGGTAGGTTATAACAAAAAAAATCCATAAAAAAGACTTACAGAATTGTCTTAGGAATCTCTAAGCTAATTGCAGTACTGTACAATCCAATTGCAGTACTGTAGGAAAATATTTAAAACTCAGGAATATTAAAAAAAAAAAAAAAACATAAGAAAATCAGACCTTATTGCCCAAAAATAAGAACTTAAGCTTTTCTTCACCAATTCTATTAACAGATAATTAAAAATCTGTGAAAACAGTTAACTCCGCTATTTACACACGTAATACCAATAATAACACCATCATTTAAAATTCAAAATATTATATTTAAAATTCGAAATTTTCGCTTCTAAATTTGAATAAGTTTAAAAAAAAACTAAATTAAATTATATTAATTTTTATTTTAAGTTTTTAATTCGAAATTTTAGTCACTAGTAGCATTAAATATTATACTCAAATCATTAAATTTGTAATACGAAAATTTTCTTCAAATTTCAAATTACTAAGAATCTAAATTCAATCGGAAAAATTCGATGGTTACAGTAAAAACTGGAATACGTCCAATAATATATAAAAATGAAAACCCCAAAATTATAACTGAAATTCTTCGAATCGCACTCGAAATGGTACAAGAAAAACTGTATGAAGAAAACAATCCAATCGATCGCAAAAAAATTATTTAAAAAAATGTAAAAATCAAAAAAAAAAAAAAAAAATAAAAAAAACAATGAAAAACTGTTTTCCAACTAAAATATATATAAATTTCATATTGAATGACATTTATTTCAATTTTAAATTGAAAACAATATTATGTTCTTTTGTAATTCTTTTTTGTTTTATAACTCAATATTTTCTATTCGTATTCCTTTTTAATTAACTCTATTGTCCATTCGTTAAAATTCGAAACCTTTCGATATAGCAATGAATAAATTATTCTACTTGCATTTTTTTTTGAAAATACAAATGAAAACTTTTAATTACAGATATAAAAATTAGATTTTTCAAATAGAAAAGATCAAATTAATTATTTAATAATAAGTATAATAATTTTATATTTACAATAATATATTTTTAAAAATTCGATTTACAAATGAAATTAATTAATTTAATTATTCTATTTTTTTTTTGTTTTTGAAAATACAAATTGGAAATGCAAATGAAAAATTTTTAATTACAAATTTAAAACTTCGATTTTTTAAATGAAAAAATTAAAATTAAAATAACGTTATTTTAAAAATTCAATTTAAAAATGAAATTGAACAAAACATCCCTTACTATAACTGAGTAAATTGCAATTCCAAGTTAAATGGTCAAATTTTAAATTAAATATTTAAAATATTAAATATAAAGGAATTAAAAAATAGATTTACAAATGAAACAAAATAAAATATTTGAAACTATAACTGAGCAAATTAGAAGTTAATGTCAAATAATCAAATTTAAAATTAAATACTTCTATATATGAAATCATAATGAAATTTCTTTAAAAAAACGTAGAAAATTGGAATTATAAACAATTTTAAAAATCGATATAAATGTTCTCGCAAAATCGATTCGATTGGATCGATTATGTTACATCCAAAAGCTGTATCACAGCGCAGGTCCTGCTATTTAGAAAGTTTGTATGAAGTTGGGTTATTTTGAAAGGAAATCGATACGGAAATTGTGTCAATATTACTTAACCTTTTAATAGATGACTTTGAAACGGTCAATCTCAGTTTATGATAAGAAAAGAGGAAGTGTACTAAAAATGGATTTTTTGGAACTACAAGCATCACTACGTTAATGTAGTGCATTTTGGTAGAGGAGGTGCAGAATTTACAACGAAAGTTTTCTATTTGGAACAATACCTTTTTACGCATCAATTGTATCTTCTTTCATTTAAACATTTATATTCCGCTTTTCATCTCCCTTTTGCAGATATGTCCCTCTCATTAGCTCCATTGCATATACCCGCGATAAGACCAGGTTTTGAGGCCGATGCAGCCAGTGCAGCCGTCAAACGGCACCCTCATCCGGCATGGCCGTATGAAAGCGATGGCTTTAGCTCGGCCCAATATCATCATGCTTCGCAATACTATTTAGAAAGAGATCGTAAGCCTGTATTTTATGGTTATCCAGAAACGCAATTTCAGGTAAATATGAAAACATTATTAAATAATTATTTTAAAATGAATTAAGCCAATTGAAAAATGCTGTATAAAACTGATAATTCATCCCGATTTTTTTAAAAGTTATAATTAACGAAATTAAATGACAATCTAGATAAATCAAAGATATTATTTAGTATCATGGCAAAATAATGTAAAGTAAATTACTTTTAATGTTATTAAAAATAATGAAACTCTGCGGTTTAGTCTTCAAACGTAGCTTCCACATAGTAGAATCCTTCTTTTTTAAAAAACATAAGTTTGTCTATACAAAATATAAAATATTATAAGGCCCTTTCAACTTTGCTTTACTAATTCTCAAAACAATTTTCATTTTATTAAAAAATATATATATTTATTTCATATAATATTAATTCTATATTTGTTTTCGTTGCCTTTTTCTCTCCTTTACTTTCCAACAATCTATAGCCTTACTGGAATTACCGTGAACAGCCTACATCCGCTGCTGCTGCAGCATATATGAGCGCCAGTGATGATCGTCATGCCAGTGTAACTGCAGCTGCTGCAGCCAGACAATCGGTGGAGGGCACCTCTCAGTCCAGCTATGAAACGCCAACCTATTCATCGCCTAGTGGTTTACGAGCGTATCCAAGTGAGGCATACTCAAGTACAGGTAAATAAATTACAAAGCCAACAAAAACCACAATGCGCATATATCATTTTACTTGCATTTTATGAATATACATATGTATGTATGCATGTTCTTACAAACGTATTTTTGTATATAAACCAGACATCCTTAAGACCAAGGGAATAATAGTAACTGGGTTTTGAAGGTAACTGCGTGCATTAATTTAAGTAATTGATTTAAAATGCAACGTATAAATGAGGGGAAGAAGAATAGAGGGATCACAAAATGTGTTTATTTGCAAATGAATGTTAAAAGAATGTTTCAAAGAAAAGTCAAACTTAAGGGGAGTGGAAAAGTTTTCTTTGACTAAACAGCAACCGAAAAACATATATTCAAGAATCTTTTCCTTTCGTGCTGAAAAATACTAAAGATTAAGTTGCGATTTTAAATTAGTTTTGCATTGTTTTCACGATTTACATCTATCGGTTTGCCAGTATTCAATATAATAAATGCTGGCAGAGTTAAGCCATATAAAATATGTACAGTTTTTATGCGCATTTTGATTTAAAGCCTATTAAAACCATTGCAAGGTAAATTTTATTGCAATGTTAGTTAATTTAATTTCCGTTCAGTTTTATGATTTATATTTAACATAAATGTATTAAAATTAATTTGTTCATGACTTGGAAAGTTTTGTTCGGATAAATTGCACAGTAAATATAATCGATAAAATATGCTGAACACATGACAGAACTTCACACGAGGGCAGGTTAATAAGTGGGCGATATTTCCAACTTAATTTGTAGTAATATGAGAAGCATCGTCGGTCCCATTTCAATAGTGATACGGCATAAATCTTGTATTTAAAAGCTGTTGAAAAAGTGCAACTTTGTCATGGAGTTAAATTTAAATTTAATTATTTGCGGAATGCCACTTAACAATCTTAGGGTTCGATTCATCAGTGCTTTGTGTACTTTGCACCATTGTTCATAAAAAAGTTTACTTGATTTAAAATGGGTACCTCGACTCCAACATTATCAGAAATTAACCACCCAAACATAACGAATGGTTGAGATAGACCTGGAAAAATATAGAAAGAACATAAATGATTTATCTCGGAATTTTCGATCTGCCCTCGTATGTACAGTAATCGAAGGCACTAATATTTGGATATTTATGATAGAGCTTTGCAAATCAAAAGGCATTTAAAATGTATATCTAAAAACAGCAAGGGAGTCAGAATATAGCCAAATAACTCATTACAGAGCATCTTTTATATTATCACTAGTTTACACAAAATATGAATTATTCCTTAAAAATTGCAAGGCAAAATAATTTATTTGACATATTACCAAGTAATGAGTAACCGTCCGGGTACGAGTAAGTTTGATACTCAGCATCGTATATAAAATATGAGGTCAAATATATTAGTAAAACCTAGTATTTTAAAGGTTTTGAGTGAAACTTCCAGAAACTGGAGATTTTGTGGTTTCGTTGCATAACTAACACTTGTCAAGCTGAGACCTTATTCTGACAAAAGACACACACATCCGTCTAATTTACGCCCTAGCTTCATATTCTGACGAAATGTGTAGGATATTATATTTTGAAACAAACACTTATACAGGGTGAAATAAAAAAACTGCAACAAAGTCAAACGCCATAATTTTTACAGTTTTTTTACATTTTATTGAAGCAAAGCAAAAAATGTCGGAAATAGCATCAAATTTTAGGATACGTTTAGTTTTGTCACCTTTGGCACGACTTGTGGCCTTCAAACTGCTAATGAAACCGTCACACACTACCCCAATGTTGCTCTGCGGTCTATTCCCGGCGAAGCGCTTGCTTCAGGTGATCGACACTTTGGTATTTTTTAGTCCAACCTTGCTTACCAAAATTCTCCAGATACAATAGTCTAACGAATTGGTATCCGGGGACTTTGGTGGCCATCGTGCGCTGGAAATGAAGCGAGGAACCTCATTTTGTAACCATTCTTGGGTGGCGCGTGCTGAGTGCGAAGGTGCTGAGTCCTGTTTGAACGTCCAAGGTCTGCGGCCAAAATGTTTGGGTGCCCAAGGATTTAATACACCCTCCAGAATATTTTCGCGATAATTCGCATTTATTTAGACCTCTGTGGGAAGTAAACACGATCCATCCATTGTGTTTGTTTACAAACTGCTGTACAACGAATGTTTTCTCATCGTAGAAAACCAAATTCAGCAGTTCACCACTTTCGGCCAAACGAAGCAACTCTTTAGCTCCTTTGAGTCTATTTTCTTTCTTTTGCGGTGTAAGTTCTTGCACTTTTCGGAATTTCAATGGCAAAGCCGAGCTCATTTTTCAATATTTGCCGAATGGAATATTGTAATATGTTCAGCTCACGAGCCATTTTTCGGCCACTGCGATGCGGGTTTCGATCAAGTCGCTTCTTTACTTTACGAACAATTCTGCTGATGTTACTGTTTTCTTTCGTCCACTTCCTTGATTGATATTGAAAGGAGAGAAGAAATATAATGCTTATAAAAGATTATATAACAGATTTCATAACAGAATCCGTTCCATTTATATTTCCCTCTATAAATTTACACAGGAAAATGAAAAAAGTCTAATAATTACGAATTAGGGATTTCGCCTTGTCTCTTCCTGACTACATCAGTGAACTAATTTGTAACTTAAATATTTTTTTTTTTGATATTTTTTATTTACACAATTATGCGTTTCATTCCATTGGGGGTGTTTAATACAGTTGTTGACCAATCATCAATGTCATTGAGTTCAATAGGTCGGAATGCTTAGAAAATTTATGTTTTAATAAAATATATTGCCAAAATAGTCGCCAAAAACTAATTTCAATACCACTCCTACACGAATGAAACATCTTTGGTTTTCAAAACCAAAACGTACATCTACATTTAAAATGAAATTCCGCCGATTTGGTTTTTTCTTGAAAAATTTACATATTTTTGTTTGACCAATGTTTTGATTGGCTAAAATATATGAACATATGTCTATGTGTGCGAGTATTCCGTCTAAACGCCTCATTATATATGTCACATTATAAACGATATAAATTCTGAGATTTAATGGCATTCGTATTTTAAATATTCTGCCGAAAATCTAAATTTGAATAATATTAAATAATGGGTTTTAAATGAGAGCTGGCCACATCTGAGTTTGTTATTGGCCAAGAGGGCCAAGACAAAACGAAAGATGCAAAAATAAAAAAAAATAATAATTTATTTCACAAACATTGCCAATAAATAAAAATGTCGTGTCTTTGGCATGTAGCCAACGGAAGAAATTTCATAAAATCAAAACCAAGCAGAATCGTTGTATATTTTTATATGCAAATATTTTAAAATGAATAATGATTATTCTTCTTTCATTCCCAGGTGGTTCAGGTGGCTTGTCTGTGGGTGCTGTGGGACCTTGTACGCCCAACAATGCTTTGCATGAATGGACCGGCCAAGTGTCGGTAAGGAAAAAGCGTAAACCCTATTCTAAATTCCAAACCCTGGAATTGGAAAAGGAATTCCTTTACAATGCTTATGTCTCTAAACAAAAACGCTGGGAATTGGCCAGAAATTTAAATCTAACTGAAAGACAAGTAAGTATTTGACAGCAGTCAATTTCATTTAATGAAATTATTTATTAAAATGTGTTAATTTTTAGGTTAAGATTTGGTTCCAAAATCGCCGCATGAAAAACAAAAAGAATTCCCAGCGACAGTCAAATCAACAGAACAACAACAACAGTTCGAATTCCAATCACAACCACAGTCAGGCACCACAACAATTGCACAATAATCATCATTTGGGTTTGGGATTGAGCATGGGCCATCATGCCACCAAAATGCATCAGTGACCTTTGGATAACAGCAGTGCTGGCACCACCATGGGATTTCCAACATACTAACATTTAGCCAATATAAAAACCGAAACTATGACCGAATATCAGTGAGGTAAAACACTTGAAAGCAGAGCAAAGAAAGAAAACAAAACGGACACTTTAACATACATAGAGCAAAAAGAGAAAAAAAATATCCCATGAGAATTCAATGTCAGACACTGCTGATCAAAACAGTCTGCCAACAAATTCAAGTCACACCATCAACTACAGAAAATAGGCTTCCCCCATTAAAATTGAACATGTGAAAAGAAAACTTATAAAAGGGGATTTCGAAAATGTGTGTACATGAATAAAAGGCAAAATATGTAGAATTTAATCTAAACATAGATACATACAAAAAATATAGGCACAAAATAACAAACAAAAAAGAAAACATCATTTATACATAATGAAAAACAAGAAGAAGATGAAAACAAAACATACATACTTAAATATTGTCTATAACATAAGTAGAATTCTATAAATAGTTAATACAGTTTAATTTTGCATTGTATCTCATTTGAAAATGTTTTCTATGAAGAAGACATATACCTCCCCTTCCCCGTTTATTTGTTTGACAGTTCAACAACATGAAATTCGCAAATCTTAATTTTTGTTCTCTAAAAACAGATAATTTTTCTGACAAAACAAAACAAAATAGTTGAAAATATTCTATGGCATATATACACAAACACACTACAATAGAGAGAACAAGAATGAAATGTTTCCGAATTTTATCAAAAACCACACCAAGAATATTAGCCGGGACATAGATAGGCATACAGACACATAACGTTAGTTTCAAATATGATTAGAATTTGAATTACCCAGAAACAAAAATAACTCAATTACATTAGTTTTAACTTTTCCCAACGAAATACAATTGTGGTATAAAGATCATATTTAGAAAAAAAAAAATAATAAACTAAACACTAAACAAAATTTCCCTCAGAAACTAGAACTTTTCTCCCACCCTTAAATAATTAACAATCATACTGAAACAGACATTTTTAATTTTATTTCTTATTATTTTTTTAAAGAAAAATCCTCGAGGAAAGCCCAAAATTCTCACTTCCTGTGAAAAATTGAATCCATAAATTTTGCAATATTTTTAAGATGTGCACTAAATTTGTGATGCAGTCTTAAATACCTCGAATTAATTTTAAGTTTTTCATCTGTCGGTTTTGATTTTGAAAAGTGCTTCTTTCAGGGCATGATTACCAAGTCTTCAGCTTTCGGGCCCTTTCGTTCTTAGGTATTTTAAGAATTTATATTTTTAAAATATACACCTTTACTTCCCTTATTTTAAAGGTTTCAGCCAAAATTTCCAATTGAATCAGCTGTAATTTGATATTTATTAAAGTTCGATGTAGGCCCTTTATTTTATTATGATTTTAATTACATAAATATGCACTAATTTCCTTCTCGGAGTGTGTAAATCTTTTATACAGAAAACCATAATATTTAGTTGCCCTATTTGGACCCATACAACGAGTACACACTAAATTTCGTATTTGGGTTCGAATTGGCTGTTATTTTAATCGCCAAGAGAGCATTTGGCCCATAAAGTAGTTCTAATGTTATAACTTTTATAGATGCATAATTTTGTATTTGAAACCTTAACAGCGAGAATACATTTGGATTCCTAAGGAAAATTTTTCAACTCACTTTCATATGTTCACCAAGATAATTAATTAATTTTAATTTAATTTTATATTTAAAACCCTAACAGCTAGAATGCATTTGAAGTTCAAAGGAATATCGCAAAAGTAAGGATATCCCTATATATTGGAAATGTGAGTTCAACCGATTTTGCACCTATTTCAGTTTTTCCTTTTTGGATGGTGTCTATTTTAGCTAAGCCTTTTTCAGATATAATTCGAACCATTTTAATTAAAATTAGTAACATTTTATTTGTGATTTGAGAATTCGATTTTTAATTCGTAAAATTGCAGTTGAAATTCGAGAATTCAAATTGTAATTCGAAATTTCAGAATTTCGTTTGTAATACGTTAAATTAAATTAAAGCTCAAAATATTTCATTTGTAATTCGTATTAAACATATTTTATTCGAATAATTCAATTTGAAATTCGAATTATTTTACTTGTAATTCGAATTATTTTATTTGTAGTTTAAAAAAGCAAATATGGAATCAATGCATGTAATGTTTGCGATTTTTTTGTTTCAAATTTTCAAAAGCAATAATTTGAATTACAAATAAAACAATTGGTCTTCTGGCAGTCTTTAGGTTCCTTTGGGGATGTCCACTGTTCAGTTACAAATATCTTGCTCGTGTGGTCGGCATGGCTTGCAATTTAAAATCCTTTTGATCTTTAATAAACTAGTTCTCATAGTTTCTTTATAATTGTTAAAAATAAATACCCTTTGCAGTCTACGCATACTCATTTCTAGTACTTAAAAAAGTTCCCCTTGTCGCTTATATGGACCCCCAAATAGTTTCCAATTTATACTCTCTTCAGATCGCTATTAAATCCTTAATTTCCTAGACAATTCTAGGACTACATTCAGGTCGCCTTGGTTACCGATATGCAGATCATAAAAAATTATTTTGTTCGTATGTAAAGTTCAAACTTCTTTTTTTACAAAAGCTCTGTACTTTTCCCATACAGTCTATTTATTTTTGCTTGATATTTCTACGGGCGTTTTATGTTTTTTTAGAACTATTTATGTATTTTTAGAACTTATTTATTCCATCAAAAATGACATTTTAGATTTATGATATTAATTCGAGGTCCTTTCATTTATTAAAATATCAACTTTTTTCGTACCACCATTTTTGTATTTTTTCGAGGAAAAGTTAAATCAGAAAATCTCTACAAACATGAAATTCAAATACAATTAAATATTTCTTATATATATATATATATATATATATATATATATATATATATATATATAATATATATATATATATATATATATATCTCAATTTTCAACATTTTTGTTAGAAATCACAACAAAGTAATATGTTTCTGTACATAACTCATAGTGACATTAAAATTTAATGAAATATATAAAATATGTAAAATAACTACTTTAACATAATATGCTTTAATATAGTAAATACCGAAGAAAATATTACAAAAATATAGCATGACATTAAAAATAAAAATCGACAAAATACATATTAGAATTAGCAACAAAACCAACAAACAATTAATTGATGTGTGTCTGTTTACTCTATATAAATGGCTTGAAAACAAAAACAAAGTTCCCCTTAACTTTAACAAAAAAAAAAAAAAATCCCCAAAACGAAAATTATTCAAAGAAAAAACTCCCCAGCATAGCATTGAATATTTTTATTTTCATTAAATATAATGATAATTAAAGATATTATAAAGTATAAAAACACAAAAAATTAAAATACTACAACATACTTAATTCATTAGATCATATTTCTAATCATGCATAAACTTACTCTCTACTTACCTAAATATAAAAAATATATTAATAAAAGCACAAGAAAATATTTGTAATTAAAAACAACAATATTTTAATAATATTAGAAAAACAATTATTTTGTTTTGTAATTAGAATAACATAAATTGAAAAAAAAAATCGACAATGTATTAATGAATTTTGTTATTGTAAATGAGTTGCTATTTGGCTTTAGTTATAAATTTTTTTAAGTTTATTTTCTTCACTTTTTAAATTCTTGTGTTATACTATTTTCATTTCTAGATTTATTTGTTTATTGTGAATTATATATTTTTTAAATAAGTTCTATTAAATAATTATCATCTCATCATTAATTAGCTGTAATTACTTAGAAAAAATATAAGTTTTACGCTTATATTCATGTTGTTTATAATTTAAATTATTATTTTTTTTATAAAACAAAAGATATTTTAAATAAACAAAACAATTTTTTATACCTAAAACAATTACGTTATTTCATTCTATTGCCTCTACTTTTCTGTTTTTCGTTTGCTATTCTTTAACAGTTGTAGTAAAATTGGACAGCTATATTATGTTTTTTTTAAATGCATTAGGTTTTTGTATAATATTCACTATTAAAGATGTGGTTTATTTTAAGTTTCCCTTCTTCACAGTTTTTAAATTGGTTTTTATACAATAAAGAAAACTATTTACATTAATAGAAGATTAAGAAACAAAATGTTTTAATTGTCATTAATATATTGCTAATTAGAGTAACAGATCAACTAACTTGATAATTAATTGTTTTAAGTGACACTTAAAAAACGAAAATAAAACCCAAAAACAAATTATAGTTGTAATATTAGTGTAACCACATCCTCATAATAATTAATGTAAGTTATTGATATGAAAACAAAGTAAAAAAAAAAAATAATTCTTATCGCTATTCGTATTAGTTAATAAATATTCGATATACATAATTCTGAAATGCATATGCAGAAACAAAAGAAAGAACGATTAATAAATTAAATTACAGAAAAAAGAAATCAAAACATAATTTAAAAAAAAAAAAAACACATTATTTTTTATTTTTCTAAATTTGCAGTTTTTATTTTCAAATTTGGTGCATTTTTTATTCCACTAAGGGGAGATAATCTGTTATAATTCGAAAGCTTTGAAGTGTTTAAAATTTGATGATTTAATTTGGGCTATTATCTACGACAATTATTGTTATAATTATACCCTCAGCCAAATCGCTACGGAGGGAATATTTCGATACGGCCACAACGTGCTTCGTCGAAATAATGGTTTTAAATCGCAACTCTGTTTGAAGCAAAGACATTTGGAGTCCGTCCTTCCATGTTTCTATCTGGTTGGCTGGTGCACACGATAACTCTCGAAGGGAGTATCAGATTTGGTCCAAACTTGGTACAGAAAGAATCATACCATTTTGTTCAAACTTTGTAAAATTCTAATAGTTCCATTAGTTTTAGGTCAGGTACATGGACAATATGGGCCAACACAATCCAGTTCCTCCACCGTAAAGTGTCGACATTTTAAACGAATTACAATTCTTATTAAGTGGGAAATACGAGTCGAATAGTTCAAATTTCGCACAATTCAATATTTCCGTCAACACAAGATCTGCCGTGAAGATATTTCCACTAACACAAGATCCGGTGTAAAAAACCAGCAACAAAGCCAAACGCCATAACTTTTACATTTTTTAAAAAAAAATTATTGAATGAAAGCAAAAAATGCCGGAGATAGCATCAAATTTTAGAATACGTTTAGATTTGTTCGAATTGGTTATCTTTGGCACGAATTATGGCCTTCAAACAGCCAATGAAACCGTCATACGCTGCCCGAATGTTGCTCTGCGTTTTTGTGCCTGCATGAGGTGATCGACACTTTGGTATTTTTAGTGCCCACCTTGCTTTCCAATATACTCCAGACACAATAGTCCAATGGATCAGTATCCGTAGATTTTGGTGGTCATTTTGCGATGGAAATGAAGCGAGGAACCTCACTTTGTAACAATTCTTGGGTGGCGCGTGCAGAGTGCGATGGTGCTGAGTCCTGTGGGAATGTCCAAGGTCTGAGGCCAAAATATTTGCATGTTCAAGGCTTTAATACACCCTCAAGAATATTTTCGCGATAATATTCAGCATTTATTCTGAAGCCACGGCATTTATTCGATTAATAAGAGCGGAGAGCGACGATCGGCTGTTATGGCGGCCCACAACATCACAATGACCGGCGCTTGAGTTCTGGTGGCCAAGCGAAGGGGCACATTTTCAACTGATCCCTTAGGATCACGGTCATTTTGTTTGTTTACAAACTGCTCGACAACGAATGTTTTCTCATCGGAGAAAACCAAATTCGGCAGTTCACCACTTTCGGCTAAGCGAAGAAACTATACAGCTCTTTTGAGTCTATTTTCTTCCTGTTGCTGTGTAAGTTCTTGCACTTTTTGGAATTTCAATGACTTTACCCCGATCTCATTTTATTTTCGAACCATTTCTGTTGTTGCTGTTTTCTTCAATCCACTTCCTTGATGTCTGGCTACGCTACCAGTATTACGGTAACGAGCGATGGTACGAGATACAAAAGATTTATTCACATTTAAATGCTGGAGTGCTCTAACCATATGTGGTTTAGATGTGGTTTTCCAGCCAAATATAAGGAAATCACACAATCACGCTTGAATTCCATCACGAAAATTTCTTTTCCCTGGAAAATTTTCACCAATTTGCTTTTGTACGTTTGTAAACAATATAATGAGCTGTCACTGGAATAATTTTAACAGCTGTCGGACGAGTGACTTAGGAAATGACAGCAGTCTGAAGTTGGATGCAGTTTTTTCATCTCATCTTGTATCGGTCCACTCCTAATTGTAAGTCCCCAACACCATAATAAAATGCGAAATAAACATCCGATTCTCATAAAATTTCGTATATCTTAGTATTTCAATCAGTATTTGAGGAAATTAAATACTTTGGTCTACTACATTTTTCACCTCACACACATTTCAATATTTGCAAAAAATTTCACATCTATATCTATAAAAGAGGAAAATGTTTGTACGTTTGTTTGTTTGTTTGTTTGTTTGTAATTTATGGACTCGAAAACTGCTGAATAGACTTTTCTGAAAATTTCCATATATACTGCAACATCGCCTGAAAGTAACATAGGCTATATACATTTTTGAATTTCCACTTGGAACTGGAGATATAGCATCAGAATCGGAGGTACCTCCCAAAAATTTAGATTTTATATGCACATATCTATTGATCGGTTAAAGATACAGTCTCCAAATTTGGAATGTGTAACGGAATTTGGAACAAAAATAAGTTTGCTAAATAATATTGTAATCGGTTCAGATTTGGATATAGCTCCCATATATATTTTCGACCGATTTCGTTCATTTGATGCCTCAAACACAATATGAATGTTCGATTCCAATGAAATTTGGAATATGTGACGGGATTAGACCCGAAAATAAATTTGTCAAATTATATTGAAATCGGTTCAGATTTGGATATAGCTCCCATATATATTTTCGGCCGATTTCAGGCATTTGATGCACCAAACACGCTATGTATCCCCAATTTCAATGAAATTTGAAACGTGTGATAGATTTTATCTAAAAAAAATTATTTCCCAAATTATATTGAAATCGGTTCAGATTTGGATATAGCTCCCATATACATTTTCGGCCGATTTCATGTATTTGGTGGACCAAACAAGATATGTATATCCAAATTTAATGAAATTTAAAATAAGTAACGGAATCGGGAGCAAAAATGAATTTTTCAAATTATATTGAAATCGGTTCAGATTTGGATATAGCTCCCATATATATTTTCGACCGATTTCATGTATTTGATGCACCAAACACGCTATGCATCTCTAATTTCAATGAAATTTGAAATGTGTAGCGGAAATTAAAACAAATATACATTTGTCAAATTATATTAAAATCGGTTTAGATTTGGATATAGCTCTCATATATATTTTCGACCGATTTCATGTATTTTATGCACCATACACGATATGTATGTTCGATTCCAAAGAAATTTGGAATATGTAACGGGATTTTGATTAGAAAATAAATTAGTCAAATTATATTAAAATCGGTTCAGATTTGGACATAGCTCCCATATATATTATCCGTCGATTTCACATATTTGATGCACATTTGACAAATTATATTCAAATACGCTCAGATGTGATTATAGCTCCCAAATACATACTCAGCCGATTTCACATATTTGATGCACCCAAAGCGAGCGAGACAAAATCTGGCACCAGCAAAAATTGCCAAATTATATTGAAATCAGTTGAGGTTTGGATATAGCTAACATATATATTTCGGCCGATTTCATACATATTATGCACCAAACACGATATATATGACCGATTCCAATGAAATTCAGAATGTGTGGCGGAATTTGGTTACAATAATAAATGTGATAAATTAATTGGAAATTAATTATGATTTGGATATAGCTCCCATATATATATTCTCGGCCGATTTCACATATTTGACGCACCAATTTCAATTAAATATGAAAGGTGTGGCGGAGTTTGGTGTAAAAGTAATTTTTTTTTAAATTATATTTAAATCGGATCAGATTGGGATATGATTTTAATAAGAACCATTGACCCACAACGCCTTAGGCTAACACTAAAAAACAACACAACAATTTATTTGAAATACGCTTATTACGGCGAAGTATGTTGCTATCTCGAATTCACCAATTGCAATAGAAATGTCACTCTACTTAAAAAAATTGCAGTTTCCTGCACGCTTGGTATTTGCTATGAAATAAATAAATCCAAAGGACAAACCCTTCGTGTATGCATGTCATGTTACTGCTTTTGTAATGATTTTGTTTATTAACGCATTAAATTAGTGCAATATTTTTTTTAATTTTTAAATTTGTTTTTCTTTATCCAACATATATTCGTAAATAAAATTTTGAATGCATATAAACTCAAAAGGGGTAGCGAAGCGCACCGGGTTCAGCTAGTATCTTATAAAATGTGAAGGAAGTGGTCGATATAGGCCAAATCTGGCAGATTGTAATGCGAAATGGACAATATTGGACATTTTCTTAGAACCTCCCTTATAAAGGGTCAATAGTTTGTATAATCTAACGCAAATCAACATAAATTGTAATAAATGAACATTGGCTGAGGGTATATATCTGTCGGCAAAACTGATTGGCACTATTTAACTTAAAAAGGATGGATCTATAGATCAGCAATCCTCATGACAATTTAAAGTATAAATGTTTGGTCTATACCAAGGTGTAGTAGTACTTTTTCAATTCAAATTAACAACAACTAAAAAATTTGGCATGCATTTCACAACCGTAGTTCGTATTTCGAATTTTACACCTGCAAAACAACTAGATTTGTGGACCAATTTGCAACAGAAATAAAGTTGTAGCTAAAGTATGCCGTTAGAAACAATAAGGATAATCGAACAACATACCATCAATAATATACACAAGAGTTGTAATGATAAATTATTTGTAACAGATCTAATTAATACACGACAAACCGTCGAAAACTATTCTCCTTCCCTGCTGTGATAAAATGCTTTGTATGACCGTATTACCAAAATTCGCAAGGTCGATATTTTCAAGGCAGCAAAATAAAATCAAAGCAAAATGTTTAAATATAAAACATTCTAACAAACTTAACTTATTTATTTATCTATATCTATAAAAGAGGAAAATGTTTGTATGTTTGTTTGTTTGTTTGTTTGTTTGTTTGTTTGTAATTTATGGACTCGAAAACCGCTGAATAGATTTTCCTGAAAATTTCCATGTATACTGCAACATCGCCTGAAAGTAACATAGGCTATATACATTTTTGAATTTCCACTTGGAACTGGAGATATAGCATCAGAATCGGAGGTACCTCCCAAAAATTTAGATTTTATATGCACATATCTACTGATTTGTTGAAGATACAGTCTCCAAATTTGGAATACGTAACGGAATTTGGAACAAAAATAAGTTTGCCAAATTATTTTGTAATCGGTTCAGATTTGGATATAGCTCCCATATATATTTTCGACCGATTTTTTTCATTTGATGCCTCAAACACAATATGAATGTTCGATTTCAATGAAATTTGGAATGTGTGACGGGATTTAATCCGAAAATAAATTCGTCAAATTATATTGAAATCGGTTCAGATTTGGATATAGCTCCCAGATATATTTTCGGCCGATTTCAAGCATTTGATGCACCAAACACGCTATGTATCCCCAATTTCAATGAAATTTGAAACGTGTGATAGATTTTATCTAAAAAATTGATTTCCCAAATTATATTGAAATCTGTTCAGATTTGGATATAGCTCCCATATACATTTTCGGCCGATTTCATGTATTTGGTGGACCAAACACGATATGTATTTCCAATTGTAATGAAATTTAAAATAAGTAACGGAATTGGGAGCCAAAATGAATTTGTCAAATTAAATTGAAATCGGTTCAGATTTGGATATAGCTCTCATATATATTTTCGGCCGATTTCATGTATTCTATGCACCATACACGATATGTATGTTCGATTCCAAAGAAATTTGGAATATATAACGGGATTTTGATTAGAAAATACATTAGTCAAATTATATTAAAATCGGTTCAGATTTGGATATAGCTCCCATATATATTTTCCGCCGATTTCACATATTTGATGCACAAAACACGATACGTATTTCCGATTCCAATGAAATTCGGCATGAGTGGCTAAATTTGGTACAAAAATAAATTTGACTAATTATATTCAAATACGCTCAGATTTGATTATAGCTCCCATATATATATACTCAGCCGATTTCACATATTTGATGCACCCAAAGCGAGAGAGACAAAATTTGGCACCAGAAAAAATTGCCAAATTATATTGATCAGTTGAGGTTTGAATATAGTTAGCATATATATTTCGGCCGATTTCATACATGTTATGCACCAAACATGATATATATGACCGATACCAATGAAATTCAGAATGTGTGGCGGAATTTGGTTACAATAATAAATGTGACAAATTAATTGGAAATTAGTTATGATTTCACATATTGGACGCACCAATTTCAATGAAATATGAAAGGTGTGGCGGAGTTTGGTGTAAAACTATTTTTTTTTAAATTATATTTAAATCGGATCTGATTGGGACATGATTTTAATAAGAACCATTGACCCACAACGCCTTAGGCTAACACTAAAAAACAACACAAAAATTGATTTGAAATACGCTTATTACGGCGAAGTATGTTGCTATCTCGAATTCACTAATTGCAATTGAAATGACACTCAAATTCAAAATATTGCAGTTTACTGCACGCTTGGTATTTGCTATGAAATAAATAAATCCGAAAGACAAACCCTTCGTGTATGTATGTCATGTTACTGCTTTTCTAATGGTTTTGGTTATTTACGCATTAAAATGGTGCAATATATTTTTTTAATTTTTACTTTGTTTTTTTTTTTAACCAACATATATTCGTAAATAAATTTTGAATGCATATAAAATCAAAAGGGGTAGCGAAGCGCACCGGGTTCAGCTAGTTTAGTTATATAATTCAACAAAAATAAGTTCTATCAATATTGGAAATATATACGTTAAACGTATTTCGGTAACATATATACAAATATATGTATTCAAATCTTGTTGTGTAAGTTGACGAAGAAATGAAAAAAAAAAACTAGTGGCATAATTTCTAAGGCGCCCACACCGTCAAATTCGATAAACATTCAGGATTGACGAGAAAAACAAGCATAATTGTTACCTGTACCAAATTCTGAATTTGGTGTATTTCTTACACAATTTAAAACATGAAGAATGTGAGGCTTTTAAGTGGGAGCCATACTGAAATGGAAACCTATATGGACAATATTGTACTACAAAGATAGTCATATATTGCTAGTCTTAAATACCAAATTTGAAACAACTTCGTGGTAAATGTGACTAGGATTATAGGAAAACGTAGACCTATACATACAATATTCCACCACCGAATCTAGAACCCATCATGATCGACAAATACCAATTTTTCAAGGCTGAAGGTATAACAAGACAATAGTTTACTAAAATAACAGTCAGATATACCTTCAGCTTTTTATACCCTCTACCATAGTATGGACGGTACATTAAGTTTGTCATTCCGTTTGATACACCTCGAAATATACATTTTGGGCCCCCAAAAATGTGTATATTCTTGATAAGCATAAAATTCTATGTCGATTTAACAACGACCGTCCGTCTGTTGAAAACACTTTAGATTTCGAACTAATTGAAGTAAGTTAATACAATTTTACTCAACTGTTTGTTTCATCTGCAGGACTTTAAAATGGGCTATGCAGGTCTACGTTTAGTTTCAGCCCCCCTCATTAAATTGTACCACCCTATATACGGTATTTTAATGATTTCAACGACATTGTTAACCGGAATCGTTACAAATATCGTAATGATAGTTCGTAATGATTACTACAGTCTGTCGCGGAAAATTGACTACGCAGCTCCACGTCTTTGTATAGCCCTCATGTAACGGTACCTCCCTATATTCGGTATTTTTATGACCTTAGCGACATTATTCACCGGAAGTATTTCAAAATTCGTAATTGAAGTTCCTTATGGGTACTACACTCTATGACAGAAAATTGTCTATGCAGCTCCAGGTCTTCGTATAGCCCCTAAATATCGGTACCTTCTTATAATCGGTATTTTGATGATATTAGCTACATTAGTCTTCGTAATTATTTCAAATTTCGTATTTGCATTTCGTAATGGGTACTACAGTCTGTGACGTCTTCGTATGGACCTATAGAGAAATAATGGCACCTTGTGGGTCAGGTACCGAATGGAGTGTTATGTGTGTATAACTATTCGATGTTAAATGCGCTCAAAATCAAATCAGTGCGCACCACGTTGTTTAAAGGCTTGTTTGAACTCTTGCACCTTCTTTTGATTCACTTGTCGTCGTTGTGTATCGAACTCAGATCAAGGCGAAATTCTGAGTCTTTCTGCAACTATCTTCTAAAACAAATGTCTATTTTTTAATATAATACAATTAAATAGCACATGGGTAAGAGCGTGCGAACTTTTGCAGGGGAAGAAGAAAATTGAAAATACTAAATAATACATAAACATATGAAATCTAAAGTGTCTCCACCTAAGGGTTATATTGAAACTTTTCATTTGCTTGCACACAATATATAATAGCATTGGTAAGTACAAAATAAAATAGAACCTATAGTCTTTCGTATGAACTGCATGTAAATACTAAGCATAAATGCGTCAATCTCCAGCCCCTCTCTTAACCGAATTTATTCAAACAATCAACTAAAAAATAAATGGCTTTTAGCGTCAGAATATACATCTTAACATTAGTAGATGTAAAATGCAATTCACACAAACTCAAATAAATAATATCTATTATTGAATAATACACATTTATAAACTCATACATTATTTTATTTATCCAACTAGTATATTATTAACTAAACTTTTTGTAATATAAGTAAATAAGGCATCTCTAATGTATAATGGTTTAATAAATTTTAGAGAAAATAAAAATTGATTACGAATATTTTCGTATATGCATTTGTCATTGAAGGTAGTAGATTTTCTCAAAAGGAATTTGATTTAGCATTATTTTAAGAAACAATTTTACTAAGAGACTTAAATATTATTTTAACGTTTTTTTCATTGCATATTTAGTAAATAAACTTGGTCTCTGGAAATAGTGGTTTTATACTCCGTAGATTATAAAGAGTTTTGAAAAAAGAGACTTTATTTGGGAATTCAAAGAATTCAATACTTGAGGTCTTGTAAATCAAAATAATAACCTCTTTTTGGATCTTCTTGATATACGTAGTCAGTGTAAAATTATAATTATAAATAATCTAGTCATTTCCATCTCTCTTTCACTCTTATTTTCACTCGAATCGTCCGTATTCAAACGTATTACTTTTAATTTGAGTTTTTATAATCATTTTAAAAGCTCTCGTCCATCGACATGTCGATGTGTCCATAACTATTTTTTTAACCTTTTATTTAAATTCATTAAGAGTTGTGCTGCTTGTGACAAACCCAATGAATTCAAAATTTATCAACAAATTTTTAAAATAAAATTGAAAAATGTAAAGAGAGATTTAATAAATATGGTTCTGCCAGCTTGTGTCAGATGATGTGTCAAAATGATGTCTTTAAAAAAATTCATGTGTAAACTCCCAATCATACACATACAATTTTGACGTGATTCTGTTACAAACAGCCAATTTCTGTTCAAAACGATAGGAATCTCCCTACCTTTGCCGTTTCCTCTTTTATTTGTTTCCCCTAGCAATGAAAATTTCAATTAATTCAATTTCGTCAGTCTTGCACTAGTTATAAACCGTACTAGTACAAAATGTGTCCCTAAGTAATGGGAGATGAACCAATTGAACAAGTTTAACGAACTGTTTACTTGGGGCTAGGTGTGGATTAGTCTTTGATCACTGGTATATGACTGTAAATCTAGAACTAGTATAATACCATATACAGGTAATGCAAAGAGAGTCTACAAGTTTTCGGTGCCGTACTAGACCAGGTTCCTAGTGGGAATTAAAAGCTTTCATGTGTATGTGACTGACAAAAAGCATATGTTCCAAAAGCCCAAATATTTATTGGGAATGGGAAAATATGGGAAAAATATAGTTACAGAAACAGCCTGTATGTATATAAAGCTGCATTTGCTCTCTGTCTATCCCTCAGTGAACAGCACCCTAAATTCCAAACGAAATTCGATTTGTTGAAATTTTGTTGCTGAAATGTATTTTAATTCCATGGAATTTTTACCCGGTCAACGATTTCGTTATACTACGATTTTAGTCACACTTTCTGCCGAAATAGTTTTGAATTACGTATTTAGTGTTCATAATTTGTTTTACGTTCTGTGGATGACCATTCCCTTTAAGTCATATTTTTATACCCTCCACCATAGCATGGAGGGTAAATCAAGTCTGTCATTCCGTTTGTAACACCTCGAAATATTCATTTTAGACCCTACAAAGTATATATATTACTGATCAACATAAAATCCTATGTCGATTTAGCGATGTCCGTTCGTCTGACCGTCTGTGGAAATCAGGGATACTACAACATAAGACAGAAAATTGTCTGTGTAGGTCCACGTCTTCGTATAGCCCCCTTAGAGTGATATCTCCCGATATTCGATACTTTGTTGATTTTAGCGATATTATTCAACAGCATTCTTTCAAATTTGGTATTTGATGATCGTAATGGATGCTACAGCCTACGACAGGAGATTATCTGTGCAGGTTCACGTTTTGGTATAGCCCCATATAATAGTACCTCCCGATATTCGGTATTTTGATGATTTTAGCGCATTATTGACCGGAATTGTTTTAAATTTGGTATTTGAAGTTCGTAATGGATACAACAGCCTAAGACAGAAAATTGTCTGTGCAGGTCTACGTCTTCGTATAGCCCCCATATAACGGTACCTCCCGATATTCGGTATTTTGATGATTTTACCGACATTATTCGCCGGAATTGTTTCAAATTTGGTATTTGAAGTTCGTAATGGATACTACAGCCTAAGACAGAAAATAGCCCCATATAACAGCGCTCTCCGATATTCGGTATTTTGATGATTTTTGGTTCATTATGCACTGATTTTTTTTAGGTTTCGCATTTGAATATTGTAATGGCTTATGACAAAAGTTACCTATGCAGGTCCATGTCGTCGTATAGACCCTAATTCGGTACTTTCAAGATTACATTCGGTACTTCCAAGATTTCAACAGAATTTTTATCGGTTTTTATTGTTTACAAGAATTGCCAAATTCGTTCCAAATGGTGGAGGATAATCACAGTTCGGCCCGGCCGAACTTACTGTTTTTTTACTTGTTTTATATAACCTCCCACTTTTTATGGGATTTCGGTCTTGTGAGTTTAGAACCTTTTATACCACATGTAGCAGAATGATGTCTATATAAATCTACGTTTATCCCAATATTCAAAATTTATTTATTCTAACGGAATTACTTAAAATGCAGTATTTTCTAACATAGTCATACGTTTTTCTAAGCCACAATTCTCCGGATATTCGGTATTTTAATGATGGCAAGCTACTTTTTTACAGAATCTTTTGAAATTTGAATTAGATGTTCCTAATGACTGGAGTGACGTATACTCATAGGGTACTGGAATTTCGGCATTTATAAACAAATTTTGAGTTACTTTATAAATAGTAAAAATTCGGCGTGGCCAACCTACACTACACTATGTTGAATCCGATTCCGTCTTTAGGACCGTTTATTCGTCATTACATAACATATGTATTCCACAACAATGATATTTGATACCAAATATTACCTATAGATTCAAATTTGTATATATAAAAGTTATTCGAACTTTTGATATTGGTTTGTTGGTATTGTTTGGAAAGTTGGTATTTGGATTTCGCCATTGGTACTCTTAGCATCCATACAACACTACTTCCGATATTCATAGGCAACTTTAGTCATAAGCCATTACAATATTCAAATGCGAAACTTGAAAAAAAAGCGGTGAATAATAGAGGTAAAATCAACAAAATAAGGAATATATGGAGATACCATTATATAGGGGCTATACCAAAACGTGGATCTGCACAGACAATTTTCTGTCATAGGCTTAGTATCTATTACGAAATTCAAATACCAAATTTGAATCAATCCCGATGAATAATGTCGCTAAAATCATCAAAATACCAAATATCGGGAGGTACCGTTATATGGGGGCTATACGAAGAAGTGGACCTGCACAAACAATTTGCTATCTGTAGTATACGGACACCGCTAAATCGACATAGAATTTTATGCTGATCAAAAATATATACACTTTGTGGGGTCTAAAATGTATATTTTGAGGTGTTACAAACGGAATGACAAACTTAATATACCCTCCATACTATGGTGGAGGTTATAAAAATAGCCGAAGGCGTACGTCGGGTAATATGCAGAAGTGTTACAAAGATGTAAAAAAAAAAAAAAAAACAATGAAACCAAGGCCTATTTATGAGGTCGTCCAGGAGGCAAGTTCAGACATGTATCTTCTCCGTCGTAAGATATTTCAAAGGAAGGTCAAAAGCGCAAAAATTTGCCTTACAAAATTGTAATTTAAAGGCTATACAGCTATAACAGAGGAAGAAACAGACATTTTTGTCATTCGTCATAAAAATAATGTATTTTGACTTGAAAATATATAATATATTTTGACACCTTGTAAATATCCCATTCAGGGAGTAGAATTACTTAGGATGCGAATGCAGAATTTCGATCACCCGAAAATATTTATATGTAAATGTTACACATTCAATTTTAGTAGAATTTTGTAGTAAACCTAAAACTTTTTTCGTTTGTATTTTGTACGGAAAATATATAGTGCCCTTACACAAAATTCAACGTACCGTACAAAAATGTCAATTTCACCATCATGGTGACATATTCCGGTTATATTGGTATATGTGAATGTGTTGACCTTTGTGCCAAAACGTGGACAGAGTAGGTCTATGTTTAGGTCTATGTCTAGGCACTGAAGAACAAAGGCTATAACCTACACCACTATGCATATATAGAATTTTTACTCGTAATAATATTAACCATTAAATTATATTAAATCACCATCTATGATCGATATTGAATACGTATTACGATCTTAACGCTCTTGGAATTTGAAATCGGACTACGGTAAGAAATGAGCTATTTCGATTTCTACGAAATTTGAAAATGTTGATTTTTTGCAATGCAGAAAATAATGACTTTGAGAAGGTTAAAATGTAAAATCGGCTATTCCTGAATCGATGTGGTACAAACTTGACAGACATCGTACCATTCGAAACCTGATCCTCTTTTTCAAAATTAATTATTATTCTTGTGCAGACTATCATTATTAAGAGAGCATATTACGTCTTTGAAGAACTATATCTACATCTGAACCAGGATGAACTCGGTAGTAGGTGCAAAATCTTTTTTAGGTGGTCATATATTATGGGTTTGGTGCACAATAAACGGAATGTCGGATGAAGGCGTATATGGGAGTTATATTTAAAGGACGAACATGCATAAATCAAAACTTGATGTGATTCTATTTAGATCACTAAAAGGAATTGGCGGTCTATCTTGTTTTCTTCATGTACTGAACCCTGTTTTAAGCCCTGTACAAAATACCACGAATTAAACAAACTGAAGAAAAACAAGTAAGCAAAGGCTATAATCGGGGCCAACCATCTGATGCCCTGCAATACAATAATATTTTGCCCCTTAGGTCCAAGTCCATTTTGGTAGATTTCGTTTTTGAAATAATGTCATACAACCTTGTAAAAATGTTGCCTTTGATTTTTGACCGGGGCACTTTGGTCATTCAAAACCCTTCCCCGTGCAAAATTTCGTGAGGATCAGGCGATAATTGTTACATCTATAAAATATCCTTAATTGTGACCTCTATAAAATATCCGTGTTCAAAAGAAGCTTTACAAAAAGCTCAATTCAAAATTGTAAGTCAAATTGAAAAAATCGCATGCGGTAAAAAATACACCTAAATATTAAAAATACGACAAAAAATCAAATAAACAAAACAATTAAATTTTCATGGGTATATTTTTACGAGGTTTTCTTATGGATTATTTTTTTTTTTCTTCAAGAGGCCATTCCGAATTGGTGAAAATTGTCAAAATCAGCACTCAAATGTGTATTGTGTCTGCAGGACTTTTGGTTTTGGAAATGGGTCATGTAGGTCCACGTTTTGGTATAGACCTCACAATGGTATCTCCCATTTTTTTTGGGTTTTTGATGATAATAGCGACATTACTCACCAGAATTGTTTCAAACCCACGTATAGCCCCCACGCAACGGTACTTCCCGTTATTCAGTATTTAGATGTTTGAAATTCGTAATGGATACTAGAGCCTATGACAGAAAATTGTCTTTTCAGGTCCACGTCTTCGTATAGCCCCAATACAACGGTACGTCCCTATATTCGATATTTTTATGATCACCTAATTTTTTTCAAGTTTCGCATTTGAATCTTCTAATGGTTTATGACAAAAGTTGCCTATGCAGGCCCACGTATATACCATAATATAAGGGCTACATTCGGTATTTTTAAGATTTTAATAGAAATTTTTTCGGTTTTTTTTTTCGAAATTGCCAAATACGTTCCATATGGTGTAGGGTATTCAAAAATCGGCCCGGCTTACAGTTTGTTTACTTGTTTTTACATAAAAGATATGGTCTATTTTACCCGCTAAATATTTGCCGATGATCGTCTAAATTGGTAGGCTTCTTCCCAGCCTCAATTTCTAACTCCATGCAAAATTCCGTCGATTGATCTATAATTGTGGTCTTACACCAACTGCAAAATCAGGAAATTTTTCTGTTTTTGATTCATTTCAACCTCTAAATATTTTGCGATTATCCCCAAAAACAATTGGCTTCACTTATGATTCTAACCCCACATCCATGCTTAGTTTCGTGAGTATCAATCATAATTGCTATCTGTAGCTAGATCGACTCAGCTCGGCGAGGTAGGACTGATCCATTTATATGTTTAGGAGCAATATTTCGATGTATTAATAATTTTTGGCCCAATCAAACTTATAACACCCCCCAACACATAGTTTTGTAGGGTAAACCTATATAATTTCCCATTCTCGAATTAATTGCCCTCGAAATATGAACGTACTTTGATTTCACCTGGATCATGATCTACATCTTATTTGTTCCAGTATCTAAATATTAAATACTCTCCATAACATAACACGTAGAAGGTGCTTCGTTATAGAAACATTCAACTGTACATTAATTTTCAGTGCTGTATAATTGGAAAATCTCAATAGGACACTTTTTATTTATTTGCATTTAAAACTTGCTGTTGAGCACAGAAAATGAATATCAGGGTGTGAAATCGAGTACGAAATATCGGCCCACTACTCACTTCCTTTTTTATATAAAACAAACACACACATCATTCTCCATCATTTACGGTGGAAAATATTGATGAGATAGGATATTGTATTTTTTCATATTTTCCTTTTCAAATGTACAGTTGAATGAGGGGAAATGTATTTCACTCTTTAGGGTGTGTTCAGCATGAAGAAGGAAAACAAAAACACAGTGAAAATTTAATGGATTTTTTATGTTCAATACTAGAGTATGTATTTTTATTCGACCTTCCAGGCAGAGAAATCCTATTTGGCTGAAATTTTGCGCATGGTGATGTGTTTGAATGAACACGAAGGATTGGCTATATGTTTCCACACACAAACACACATGCAGATGTGTTATATTGCGATATGCAATTTTTATGTAAAGCAGAATCAACCGGCCGAATGGGAAACAAAATCTGAAACCTAAATGCACTCCCTTTTGATTCAAATCAATAAGTTTGTATACAAAAGATACAGAATACGCCCAAGCAGGCGAAACAGCCCCTTTTTCAATAATTGGTTATTGGAGTTAACTGCTTCCAATGCTAATTTGCATTTTTCATTTCATTCATTTGCACTTCACAGTATAGTACGACTATAGAAGAGAATAATTGGATTTTAACTTTTTGGGGGATGTTACCAGTTTTGAACTTAGACATCTGCATAAGAATATTAATAAATATAATAAAATGTAATAATTTCGAAATTATCTGAACTAAATATAATATGTGGAACCTTTGGAGAGATTGATTTCGTTATATAGTTTAGTTACCAAAAATTTGATTTACGGGCAATGAAATGAGAAAAATATTTTTCCAGTATCTTAACGTGTAACGAGAAATTGAGGAAATATATCCGTCTTGACTCTTGTCATATGGTACGTGATTTTTAAACCTGAAACTATGAGGCTATAAAAACGTGAACTTCCATAGGTTTTTTGGATTTATCGAACTTTATTTATATAAAAAATTGTTTTATATATGTGTTAAAATATATTTTAACAAGATATGCTTATTGATGCTTTTAATCATTTACAGAGATGAAAAAACTGCAACCAAATTCAGATGGCTGACGTTTCTAAGCGACTCGTCCAACAGCTGTTAAAATTATTCCAGTGACAGCTCATCATATTGTTTACAAGCGTACTAAAGCATTTTGGTGAGAATTTCCCAGAAAAAAAGTTATTCGCTATGGAATTCAAACGTAATAGTGTAATTTCTTTATATTTGGCTGGAAAATCACATCTGGCTATGGTTAGAGCACTCCAGCATTTAAATGTGAATAAATCTTTTGTGTCTCGTACCATCGCTCGTTACCGTGATACTAGTAGCGAAGCCCGTCGTCAAGGAAGTGAACGGAAGAAAAACAGCAACTTCAGCAGAAATGGTTCGAATTGTAAAGAAGCGACTTAATTGAAACCCGCGTCGCAGTGGCCGAAAAATGGCTCGTGAGCTGATCATATCGCAATATTCTATTCGGCAAATATTAACAAATGAGCTCGGGGTAAAGCCATTGAAATTCCAAAAAGTGCAAGAACTTACACCGCAAGCTAGAGAGATGCTTCGTCGAAAGTGGTGAACTGCCGAATTTGGTTTTCTCCGATGAGAAAACATTCGTTGTACAGCAGTTTGTAAACAAACAAAATGATCGCGTTTATTTGCCAAATAGGTCAGTTGAAAATATGCACCTTCGGTTGGCCACCAGAACTCAAGCGCCGGCCATGGTGATGGTGCAGGCCGCCATTACAGCCGATGGTCGCTCTCCGCTCGTATTAATCGACGTGGCATCAGAATAAATGCCGAAAATGATCGCGAAAATATTCTGGAGGGTGTATTAAAGCCTTGGACACGCAAACTTTTGACCTTGGACATTCCAACAGGACTCAGCTCCATCGCACTCAGCACGCGCCACCCAAGAATGGTTCCCTAATGAGCTTCCTCGCTTCATTTCCAGCGTACAATGGCCACCAAAATCTACGGATACCAATCCGTTGAACTATTGTGTCTGGAGTACTTTGGAAAGCAAGGTTGGCACTAAGAAATACCCAAGAGTCGATCACCTCAAGCAAGCGCTTCGCCGGGAATGGGCCAAAATACAACAGAGCAATATTCGGACAGCGACAGTGATGGTTTCATTGGCCGTTTGAAAGCCATAATTCGTGTCAAAGGTGACCAATTCGAACAAATCTAAACTTGTTCTAAAATTTTATGCTATTTCCGACATAGTTTGTTTTCATTCAATAAAATAAAAAAATTGTAAAAATTATGGCGCTTGATTTTGTTGTAGTTTTTTTTATCTCACACTGTATAGGGAGGTTCTGAAAGGGTTGGCCCATATTGTCCATACCATATCTGACCTTAGTCTGATGTAATTATTACAACTTGCCAGATTTACACTATTTTATTTGGTGAAAATCCCATAATAGTAACTTTTGTTTTCAAGTCATAATTGATCTAAAACCATAATTCACATCTAAAAACGATCATTGTTCGTAAGATCAACTTCATATGAATTCCAAAAATAAAGGTTTATTTGTTACGGGTAACTCTACTAAATATGAATAGTGGGGCGATACAAGGTGTGTGTGGGGTATTTGTTTTTATTTGTTTTTGTGTAATTCGAATCTTTTAACCATGGTGCAATAAAAAGGTAAGGTGGAGCCATCAGATGAGTACATTTTTATACTCTCCACCTTGGACAGGAGGGTATATTAACTTTGTCATTCCGTTTGTAACATCCATAAATATTCGTCGTAGACCCCATGAAGTATATATATTCATAATCAGCATAAAATACTAAGTCGATTTAACGATATCTGTCTGTCCGTCTGTCTCACGTCTGTCTGTTGAAATCACGATACAGCCCACATTATTTGGCGTAGAGCGTCAAAATTTAGCATAATAATTTGTGTTGTGTCTAGGATGGTTGGTATTGAAAATGAGATATATCTGTCCACGTTTGGTATAGTCCCCATATAACGGTACCTTCCAATATTCGGCATTTTGATCATTTTTGCCACATTTTTTTCACGGATTTGTCTAAAAATTGGTACTTGTTGGTCATAATGGGTTCTGGCAGCGGTGGCGAAACATTGTATGTATAGGTTCACGATTTGGTATAGCCCCCATATAACGGTACCTCCCGATATGCGATATTTTGATGGTTTTTGTCACATTTTTCCACGGATTTGTCAAAAAATTGGTACTTGTTGTTCATAATGGGTTCTGGCTGCGGTGGCGAAACATTGTATATATAGGTCCAAGTTTTGGTATAGCTCCCATATAACGGTAACCCCAGATATTCGGTATTTTGATGTTTTTTTTTCACATTTTTCACGAATTTATCTAAAAATTGGTATTTGTTGGTCATAATGGGGTCTGGCTGCGGTGGCAAAACATTGCATGTATAGGTCCACGTTTTGGTATAGCTCCCATATAACGGTACCTCCAGATATTCGGTATTTTGATGATTTTTGCCACATTTCTTTGCGGATTTGTCTAAAAATTAGTATTTGTGCGACACAATGGGTTCTAATGTTTGCTTTACCCTAAGGTGGAGGGTAATAAAAGTGTGGCCCGGCCGAACTTAATATTTAAGCACTTCGTCATACTGCTAGTTGTTGTGGTCCATTTTCCATCCAAAATGCTAGAATCCTTCCCTGTCCTTAACTCTCTTCTCAGGCGAGTCGATTGGCTTCAATTGTGTGATTAGGAATTTCTTTTCTGTTTGTGGTTCATTTAAACCCCTAAATATTTTGCAATCGTGCCCAAAAGCACGAGGCCCCATTTCGTGTCCTTTGGTTTCTATTTGTGACCTTTATAACGGCTGCAAAATCAGAAACATTTTTAGTTGTTGGTCCATTTCAACCCCCAAATATATTGCGGACATCTTTAAAACCCATAGGCCTAGCCCTTTTGACCCTAACCCTGAACTTATGAAAATTTTCGTGAGGATTGGACGATAATTGCAATCTGTATATAATAAACCCAACCTGTGTTGTAAGTCGAAAAAATATTACAAAATGTACACTTCAATATTACAAGTCAAATTGAAAAAATCGCATGCGATAAAAAATATGAAAAAATAAAAATATGTCACAAAATACTACAAAATCTATATAAACATCATTATTGACATCTTTTTTATGCGACTTTTTTATTTAATACTTCTACGCCAAGAGGGCATTCTGAATTGACAAAATTTGTCGAAATCGGTTCAGCCATTCTTGAGATATAAGCATTATAGCTAACATCCCCTTCCTTTGTATATACACATTTTATATATTTCGCTATATATATCCGATATATTAACTATCGGCGTCGACGTAACGGTCAGAATTGACCTGTTCGTCTGTTTGTGATTTCGTCGGGATTAAAAAATTCGCGGTTTAATGGAAAATTTGACTTTTATTTAACACAAATGTTATGGTCTATTTCACCCATTAAATATTACCCTATTACCATTAAAATTGGAAGACTTCTAGCCACCCCTAAGCTCTTGCTCCATGCTAACTTCCGCGTCGATTGGTCCATAATTGCGACCTGCAGAGCAACTGCAAAATCAGGAAATTTTTCAGTTTTTGGTCCATTTCAACCCATAAATATTATGCGATCATCTCCAAAAGCAATAGGGTTCTATTCTGATCATAACCCCACCTCCATTTTCAATTTCGTGAGGATCGGACTATAATTGCGACCTGTAGAGTGATTACAAATTAACATGGACAGACGGACAGACGGACGGACATACATAGCTAGATCGACTCAGCTCGGCGAGATAGGAAGATCCATGTATACATTCATATGTGGGAAACCAATATTTCGAGGTATTACATAATTTTTGGCCCAATCAAGCTTATAATACCCCCTAACACATAATGTTGTAGGGTTTAATCAATGATTGGAAGAAACGTGAATTGTGAGGAGCGCTTTAAAACGTTAACCAGATTTGTCGTGAAATGTAACTATTGTAATAGTGCATTTCATTCATCTTTCGCGCTATTTAGCTCGTTACCAAAATGAGGATATTTACCAAACAAATGAGAACAACTTGTTCCATTTAATTTGGATAATTCAGGAAGCGGGCATAGCCTCAGGGCTATATTTCAATAGTTCTAGAAAGCTGTTCTACCTTCTTATTGTACAATGGTTGTAACATTATTTGATTACGAAGAATTAAAGATGATCTTAAGTATTATTTTATTCTGAGATATAAGTGGTTTGTTTTGTAAACAATTCCAGTGAATACTTTTTGTATGTTTAAAATTTGATTTCCCCGAAAACAAATTTGGTAAACTTATGTTACTCTAATGTGTTACCCTTAATGCCAAATTTAAAAATTCGAGCTCTATCCGTTCGCCCAATACGAATGGTACCATATTTTGTTCTTATAAGTACACTTACAGTACGAATTTCCGAAATATTCTTTCATTTATGTTTTTGTTTATCGTAGACAAATCTACCCACAAATTGCTTTATATTAACACTGTCATAATTAGTTCCTTTTTGTACTTTTCGTAGGCTTGTAAAACAAATTCCTTATCCCGCCCATCCGCCTGAATGTTAACCCTTACTCAAAATTTCAAATTCTAGCTGAAGACGTTTCGTCCAGGCTTAAATGAATCAAAACGAATTGAGTACGTAGTTGCATTTTAAGTTAAACTATCTTCCTGGTTGTGTTATGATTCTTACTGTGTGCTGTGCTTTATAATACTCCGCCGAAATGTATTTTATCTTAAGATGATTGTCTACTTACTAACAATGGTCATATATTGAAAAATCTACGATGTGAAATAACACAATTAACTGACTGCTTAAGGAAGGATTCTCGTTATTTGATAATCGCCAGTGTCAGATCTCATACTTGTTGTGAGAACACTTTGTTTTCAATATACTCTACTGAAATACGTACTCGACTTTGAAAATATATTATTGTCATTTTTTTTTTTATAAAAACTCACATTTGTTAAGAAAAATTAAATCAAATTTTTGTCTTCATTCCTGAAAGTTATTTGTAATTGTGCCTGCCGATTAACCCTCCATTATTTTTCCGTGTCTAAGAAAAAAATTGATTCACACCTAAAAAGACCTTTTGCCATGAGGTCGTTCCATTGCCGCCATTGAAAAACGGAGAAGGAGACGACAAAACGGAGACGAAAAGCAGACATGCCACAAGCCACCACCATAACTGCTACCACTGCCAGCAGAGAACCTTAAAGAGCAGAGGATTCAACTTCCACCAATATTCCATGCAAAGGCCCTTGGCGGGTTGTTGATGGCAATGTCGGAAAGTCTAACCCTGTGTCATGTCTTTGTTTGGCAGCCATTGAAGAATTCAGCGGTGAAGGAGTACAGCTTAGAGAGCATAGGATACGTGGTGTGGCATCTGTGTTCAATAAAAATATAGCTGTGTTGTGTATACATAGGAGACTCTCAGCGGAAGAAGAAGTAGAAAGAATTTAAATTCTCAAAGCAACTGTTTGGGCTGCTGTTGGAGAAATTGGTTTGAGGAATAACGGCCAACGTATTCTAAGAGCGAATAAATTCATTGAACTTGCGAATTTCTGGTTGTGGCTCTCGGCGGAAATTCTTTGCTAGACTGCTGGCATGGCACCAACTGATGACTGGGTTTGATGTTCGTTGTGCGTTCTCCTCGCTCTCAGCTGCCATTGCCATTTGTATCTGTATCTTTTTATGTTTCGCCGCATTTTGGTGTTGGTTACTGTTTGACTTTGGTTTGCTATCACCACCATCACTGCCAGTCACTACCACCACCAATACTGTGGCATCGAACAATACCACCACTATCGCAGCTGCCTGCTACTACAACCACCACCAACCATCAGCCGTAGAATGGCAGCAGCAATCTCTGGAATGAACTGCAAAAAGAAGAGTAGACATAATGTAAAACACGCAGAAAAAGGCAACAACAAAAAAGGTAAAGTTGATACATACGTTTTTATTTTATTTTTTCTTTTTTTTGTTTTTGGACACTGAACTGACACTTTTCTATCAGACCCAGTTGCCGATGTCGTCCTTCGTCAGTCATTCATTTGCCGATTGATATCTTTTGCAGAATAAACAACGAGCAGACAATGACCTGGCGAAACAGCGTTCCATCGGCGGCCATTGTTCATCATTGTGCAATTCGGAACGGCCAGCATACAGAGTGCAATGTCGGTGTAAACGCAGTGCAAAATAGTGTTTTGTGGAAATTTTTGGCCAATTGGAAAAAAAATCCAATTAAAGTTAAACTAAAAAAAAGTTTTATACGGTTAACAATTTTAAGTGAAGTAGATAAAAAAAACTCGATTGCACAAATAATTTAATTGGCTTGAGGCTGTGACAAAGTAATAGTTATATACAGTTCTAAATCTATACTCATCTAATTCGTTGAGCGGATTTAAGATAATTTATAAATGTGACTAAAACGTTAACTTTAATATCTAAAATATATATTCCTGGAAGTGATTTGAATTTGATATGGTCCGGCGACATTATTACCAAGGCATCCGATTTGAAATGCAAAAATCATGGCTTCAACATTAAAGCTCATACCACAGGTGAGTGTTAAAAAGAAGTGGCATTCAAAGAAATATTGAATATATGAAGGCATCATTTTAATTACTTTTGTTATAATTCTGTTTTACATTTATTGAATAAATTTATATTTTCCGAAGCTGCATGAATATTAAAATGTTTACTACAATACCGATAGTAGATTCTTGCAGGTTCTGGAACAGTGCATATTTGTCGTGAAAAAAATTGAATTGGTAAACGGGAATCTTCCTTTAAATCGATTAAAATTTAGACGATTGTCAAATTTTCGTTTAAGTATTCAATCAGCTTTTTCATATAATTTTTGTTCTTATAATTTTATATATTGCAAAATTATATTTTTTTATGGTTCGAAAATATTAGCAACAAATGTTGCTAATGTTTGTTTTGTTGTAAACGATTAGTACATATTTTCCAATATCATGCGTATATATTACATTAATGTTGAAACACATTATGATAATATGTAGGTAAAGTATAGAAGTAAAAAATAAAAATAAATATTAAATTTAAATATAGTTGGCATTACATATTTGATCATAATTTTTAAACTACACTTCAGGAGTTCTTGCTCTTTTTAGAAAATACAATTCAATTGTTTCTGAAAAGCTTTCATACTCAGAACAGGAAATAAATAGTGCAAATGTATACTTAATAATATTCGAGTAAAGATTGAGTCGGCAGAAATATTTGAAATTTCAATATTTAAAATTTAGTATACTTTCTAAATTATATTAGTTAAATTAATTAGAAGTTAGTTAAAATATAGTCGACCTGCAAGAACGAAGAGTAGAAACGATAATATTTCCTTAGCACTTTTTTCAATTTCTGTATTTTTGGATATGTTTAGAATATCTTGAATATTTTGCATAATTGTTGTAATAATACATATTGTGACATATTTTTGCATATTTAATATGTTTTCAAATATATCATATTTTAATTGCAAAACAACTTAATACTAATATTTTTTCTTATCGGAAGAAAAATAAATTAAAACCGGTAAAAAATCGATGTCTAGTCATTATAAAATTCTAGGTAAATAACAACTGTTTCTTAAAATAGCTTATTTACTATAAAATTCTCATAGCGCATAGATATAAAAATTACATTTTGTACTAAAAGATGATCGCTCATAAAAACCGTGTAAAATCTAAAATATGGCTTTGGGTTAAGACATTTTTGAGTAAACATTATAATTTCCCAAATAGCATTTTTTTGCAATATATTTTTTTTTAAATCATATTTTTATCATTCCGTTTGTAACACCTCGAAATACACATTTTATGGCCCACAACGTATATATGTATATTCTAGATCAGTATAAATTCTATGTCGATTTAGCGATGTCCGTCCGACTCTAGCTCCGGTACGAAATGGAGTGTTTAATAAACGAAATGAAGTAATTTGATAAAAAGAAATGACTCTAGCTTCCGAACGATAAAATTTTACTCAGATATATTTTAGGTCTGCAGGAATTTTGGTACTCCCCAATGGGCTATATAGGTTCATGAACCAGTAGATTTATGGTGGTTCTAGTCACAATTTAAACCCAAATTTGCTGTTAATTGTCAGTCTGTGGTCTTAGTATGTATGAAACATCCATGTTGTGTTGCTGACGAAGATTGTCTGTCTGTCTCGAAATGTCTCTAGCTTCCGAACGAAATGAAGTAGTTTAATACAATTTTACTTAGATATATTTTGGGTCTGTATAACTTTTGGTACTCCCAAATGGGTCTTATAGGCCCATATACCAGTAGATTTATGGATTTTCTAGTCACAATTTAAACCCGAATTTGCTGTTAATTGGCAGTCTGTACTCTTAGTATGTATGAAACATCCTCGCATAAATATGTTTATTTAGGTCCACGTTTTGGTATAGTTTCAAATTTGGTATTTGTATTTCGTAATGTGTACTTCCCCCGATTTCCTGTATATATCCACGCCTTTGTATAGCCCCCATACAACGGACCTCAAAATACTCAGTATAAGATATTTTGACAATTTTAGCTAGGTTTTTCAACAAATTTATCTCAAATATGGTTATTGGTTTTTTGTGCAGTTTTTTAAGTTTTTGCTTAATGTAAAAAATTAAAAGTATAGTTTAATCTCTCGGTTGGCATCAACTCATTAGCAATCTTCATTTTATATCCAAAAATGTCTGAAAACTCTCCAAATCACCTGAAAAGCATACACAGATATTTGTTACGTTTTTAATAACATATGAGGATATGCCACAGCAAAAAAAGTTTTCTTAACATTTTAGTCATTAATCAAATTATAATCCACAAAATCCGATTATTTTGTCAATAGAAGTGCGTCATTTTATCTTATTTCAAATTACCAAATATATAATTAAAAAAAAATTCAAGTTAAGTCAGAAATAGTTATTGAACTAAAAAAGGCAGTCTTGAATCTGCCGAAATAAAAATATCTCATAAAATTCAACAATCACTTTTAATATTAACAGGATTTGTTAAAGAGGCCTTTATATATCGGCGGGACAAATATATTTTGCAACCACCTTACGTGGGTCCAAAGTCTGCAAGGCTAATTTCACATTTTCAATTTGGTTTATTCCCACCAATTATATAAATGTATGTGTGATATAACTCCATCCATCCCATTTTCTCGAACTAATTTTTTATCAACTGCATGGTATTTAAAATTTAAATGCACCTAATATAATGAAATACATTTGATTTTGGATTACATACTTTGTCTGTCGTTTCTTCATATTTAAAACATTGCAACCGGTGCCATGAAAATGTTGCTTATATTGCTTGTATCTTGTGGACCAAAATATATTGAAATTATTGGAATTATCTAATATCCAAAATAATCACAGATAGTTAATTTAATTTCTTATTGCTAACCAGGTTAATTGAGGAGTTAAAATTTCTATATGGGAGAAACCGCACTTTTATGATATGCATAGAAAATATATATTCATTGTTATCTTTCTGTAACTTGTATCATTTAGCCTATTGTAATAATTTCCTAAAATAAGATTTGAAAATCTGCAATAAATCTTCTTAGCTTTGCACACTCGATTAAGAAAATAATGGTATATATTGGTCTCTCTTTAGATATAGCCCTTATTTAATGCTACCTCCTTTCATAGCTTTTTTGCTGTATATCTCTGAAGTTTTAAAGGATTAAAAATGTGTAAGAAATTGCTGTTGAACTTTTCTCAGACCAATTGAATATAAACACGAAATTCTATCAAAATTGCTTAAGCCGTTTCGTCAGAATGTTTGTTCGAGCATCATTACAGGAAATTTGTATATATTCTATTACTATTCGCAAAGCATGTAATTTCACAAACAATATAAAATTCCAATTCGATTTAACGATATCCGTCTGTGTTTTTTGGTGTGGAGCTTTTAAATTTTGCTCAATAGATTTTATTGTGTTTAGAATGGTTAATATTGAAAATTAAATATATCGGCCCACGTTTTCCTATAGTCCCCATATAATTTGGTATTAAGAGTTTGCAACGGATTATAACTCCGTTGGCGTTGGTTCAAATTTCGTATTAATAGCTTGTAACGGGTTATACCTCCGGTGGAAGAACATTGTCTGTATAGGTCCACGGATATCCTTCGGATATTCGGTATTTTATCGATTTACGCCGCAGTTTCTCACGAAATTTCCTAAAATTTTGTATTTGTAATTCATTATGGGTTCTAGAACTGGTGCAGAATATTCCATATATGGGTCCACGTTTTCCTATGGCGCTCATATAACGGTACTTCCCAAAATTAAGTATTTTTTCGGTTTAAGCCACATTTTTATCGGAAATGTTTTACAAACGGTATTTGTAGTTCATAATGGATTGTACAACCATCTTCAAAACATTGCTCATATTGTTCCAAGATTCAAAGTCGGTCAACATATTGGAGTTACTTCTATAGGAGGTAAATACCTATTTCAGGCATTTTCATAATTGTCAGCACAATTTCCAACAAACCAGCAATTCCTATAAAATTCGATGGTACAATAATTTGCGGGAAAATTGTAAATGTGTCAATTGTTTTGAATAATATAGAAAATAATTCTGAAGGATATTACATTCTGTTTTAATCTTTCGTGAAATTCAACTTTTTTTGAAAATGTGTCACAAAAACAAGTTGCGTTTTGCAAATTTGTGCAACCATTGGTACATATTTCATTTTTTTCCGAAATAATATCAAAAAAGTCAGAACAAAGGTGGAGAGTGGAAACAATTATTTAATTCTCAAACTATTCCAAGATAGTTGAACCTTACAAAATTGTTGATAAATTTTTACAATCTTTTCATAAGCTTCTCTTAGATTTATTTTACAAAGCGATTTAAAATTTGGCACTTGTGCACGTTTAAGATTCGAGGATGAGGTTTGGCTACATTATTAGGTAACCAATGCATAGAACCTTTGTTTATTATTAACTAAGAGTTGTAATTATTTAACAGATGACCTATTTTTGCTAACGCTCCCTAGATTTGATACATAAATATTTCTGAAAAAAAATATTAAACCCATTCTTGTCCATCATAAAGTAAAACAAATAATTTAAAATATATAAATTTGAATTAATTTTTTTAAATAACAAAGTTAAAAAAAAAAACATAATTACTTTAAATACCTTACATTATTTCTTCATTCAGAAAGCAAGCTTCGAAAGATTTTTGTTTGTGAGTTTTTACAAATTAGAAATTTTATATTTTTGTCATATCCGCCAAAATAAATGATTCCTGTTGTTATTTTGTAAGCACAAATAAAACACAGATTCTGTGAAGAAACCTATTTGTAAAATATTTATATTTTTATATAATATAATATTTTAATTTTTATTAAACGCCGGCGTAAGACAGTTCTTATCAAAAGGAAATCAGAATATTCCATGTTTGGTATAGCTCCCAGAATGTATATCTAGCAAAGTTCGTATAAACCGACTGAAGTCTTTTCTCAGAAAACAGCTGATTATTTATTGGTTCAATTAAAATGGTTCTCGATATCACTCAACCCCCGTTCAAAATAGAGTCATTAATCAGATTAATTTCAAGTAACTTATAAAAAAAATTGTAATTAAAAAAATCCACTCTTCAAACTTCTTCCTTGAATTATGAACAGAACACTTTAAAGGTTACGGTAACACTAAAATGAAGGACTAAAAAAATTCGTTGAACAGGTAAAATTCATTCAACAACAACTCAACATATTTTAAATAATTTACAACAACATTCGTACATTCATGCCTGAAAGAAAATTTTGTTTAAACAAGCCTTTCGTTGCAAACTAAGCGGGATATCCGCTGGCTGACCAAATGACGCAAATATCAGGCAACAATGGCGTATTGAAGAAATTTCAAATTTATGACCACATCATAAACAACACAGTGAGTGATGCTCAAAATATTTAGGTTGTATGCTAAGCGGAAACAAAAGCCAACACGCTGAGCCTGGGTTATCATTGGTTTTTGTTCTGTTCCAAAAGGGTTACACACACGGCAGACAGGCATCCGTTGAAAATTACAATATTCAAAACAGTACACAACAAGGTCTTTACAACAGAAACCGTGAAAATTCCTCTTCTATTGTTGGAATAAAGGATTGACCCAAATTTTATGAAAAAAAGAAACAAAACTAACAGAGCGAACTGGCTATTTTAAACGTATTTCATAATTCTCACTGAGTGAAAAGATGGGCATTTGGACAGACTTAACAAGTAGTACTAAATAATGGATAGCTACAAAAAGAAGAGAAATCAAAATTTCTTGGAAATTTGCTACGCTCCAATTTAAAACCCAAAACAGAACAAGAAAACTCAAAAAACAGAATAAGGCCAGAAACGAGTGTGTTGTTTTATAATGAAGAAACGTAACTCTTAACATATGCTGGAATTGTTGGATTGTCTGGCTTTCCATTTAAGTGGAATTACATAGGGACAGTGGTTTGCAAGATGTAAATATCTGACAGAAATATTTCATATTTTCCTGTTTCTTCAAAATCTGCTAATTTCTATGACAATATAAATACATTATTCATTAGTTTAAAATCTCCCTTGGTAGATACAGTGTTGTATGCAATAAGGATGTTGAAATTATAAATAACATCCCCCAGTGTCCATAAGATTCAATTGCCGCCGTCTATGCCAGCCAATGTACATTTTGTCATGACAATGGTGGTGGAATTGTATGTACATAGTTGTATATAGTAGGCATTTACGAAGCCATTGCAGTATAAATGTGTGTGTATGTACATAACAATGAATGCTGAATGTCTACGGTCCAAAAAAACCAGATGGACGTACTCAGATAAATCTTTATTTTTATTGCTTGTATTATTTGCTTAAGGGACATTTTTGGTAAGACATAATACTGAAGAGATTCGAGGCGATTGTTAAATTTCTCCCTTCCTATTGAAGTAAGCAAACACAACTATAAGGAAATTACATAATTGGATAAAAATAGCATGCACAGCGGGGTTACATTCCTTCTTGATTGTCTGGCATATATGTCAGATTCAAGGTTTTGCCTTATGATACATACATTATTGGCATGGTATTTGAAGCACATCGAAAAGGAAAAAAAATCAGTGTTCCAAAAAATTTTTTTTGAGCTAACAGGTACAAATGTTTAGATTTTTAAGCAAATTTCTCTAAAAGTATCTAAAACAAGTAAAAAAGCTGTAGGTTCGGCCGGGCCGAAGTTTGAGTTCCCTCCACCATTTGGAAAGAATTTGTCAATTTTCAAATACAATAAAATCCGTTTAAAATTCTGTTAAAATCTTAAAAATACCGAATGTAGCTATTATATTAGGGTCTATACGACGACATGAACCTGCGTAGGTAACATTTGTCATAAGGCATTACAATATTCAAATAGGAAACTTAAAAAAATCGGTTATAATGTTGATAAGATCAAAATACCGATAATCGGGAGGTACCGTTATATGAGGGCTATACGAAGACGTGGACCTGCATAGACAATTTTCTGTCGTAGGCTGTAGTATCCATTACGAACTTCAAATATCAAAATTGAAACAATTCTGGTGAAAAATTTCCCTAAAATCATTAAAATACTGAATATTGGGAGGTACCGTTATATGGGGGCTTTATGAAGAGGTGGACCTGCACAGACAATTTTCCGCCTTAGACTGTATTATCCATTACGTACTTTAAATACCAAATTTGAAAAAATTCCGTTGAATAATATCGCTAAAATCATCAAAATACCGAATATCGTTATGTACCGTTATATGGGGGCTATACGAAGACGTGGACCTACATGGCCCATTTTCAATACCAAAAGTCCTGCAGACATAACATACATTTGAGTACAATTTTATTAATCTACTTCAATTCGTATGGAAGCTAGAGTAATTTCCACAGATGGACAGACGGATAGATGGACGAGCATCGCTAAATCGACATAGAATTTTATGCTGATCAAGAATATATATACTTTGTGGGATCTAAAATGTGTATTTCGAGGTATTACAAACGGAATGACAAACTTAATATATCCTCCATACTATGGTGAAGGGTATAAAAATTTCATTTCGGGGCCTCCCTGATTTTATCGGTGGCAAAGCTGTACATTTGGGATTATTTGGGATACTGTAGTTATTATAATAATTTTGAATTAATCCTTATATTTTTGCTTCAGAATTAGAAATCTAAATTTAATTGTTAGTAGTCTATGTGTACGAGAGAGTAAGAGAGAATATACCAATGTAATTTTGTCTACTTCCGTTCACTTTTTTGTGGATCTTACAACTGTCAGTGTTTTTAAAGATTTTTGTTTTCATAGCTACTGAGTAATAATAATATCTCAGTACACAAAATGAGGAAAACTTATGGGAATTTATAAAAAAAAAAATTCTATAATTTTTCAAAGCATTAAATCCAAGCAAAATTAGTGTGTACAAAAATTTAATGGCAATTGAAAACCTGGATTATGTAAAGGGTGTAAGCTGAAGCTATAAACATTCCGAAACATTTAAGTATATTCACAATTTTTCAAAACAAGATATTTCTGAGCAAGATAAAAATCGGCCCATCAGTCTGTCTCTTAAACGAATTATGCTAAAGGTCGGCCAAGTTTGAAGATGGGCTATATCGCTCCACAATTTGGTATAATCGTAATTTAACGGATAAATCACGATATTTGAAATTTCATGGTTTAAGCCACGATTTTCAATGCATTTATATCAAATTTAGTATTTAAAATTCGTAGTCGGTATCTACCTTCCTGAAGAAAATTGTAAAGGTCACATTATGAAAAACAGTGCTTCCCGATGGAATGTATTTAAATTCTTTAAGCCACAATTTCTCAACGGAATTATTTAACTTAGTATTTGCTCTCAGAAAGTGCAATAACTACGCAACAATATCTCAAAATTGTCATATGTCGACTAGTGATGTTTTTCTGTCAAAAAAAAATATATAACTGCACACAGGAAATGATTCAGTAAACCATATTGCGTTACACGGAATATGTGAAAAAATATACTCGTATTGCGTAAAACGTTAACACTGCACCTTCAAGAATTTAAATTATAATTCGTAAAATTTTGTTTGAAATTTAAATTGTTTCATTTGTAGTTTTCACTTTTAATTCAATTAGAATTATTTAATATGAAATTCAAACAATTTCTTTTGAAATAAATTTTTTATTTATTTTCTTTTAAATGAAATTATCTAAATCTCAAATAGATTACAACGAGATACAATTGAAGTAGAATTTTGAAAATTCATCATTAAAATTTCATATCAAAATATAGTCCGATGTTGAAACGTTTTTGCCCGCAGGAAACTTAAAGGTGAAAAGGAATATTAATTTAATTCATAAACCTTCGAATTGTAAACTTGTATAAAAGTTTCAGTCGGATTTGCCGACAATGTATACTCAGTCAGTTTATAAAATTTATGTTGACTTTTGACGTTGTATGTGGGCTATACGATATCGTGGACTTATATTGACAATTATCTTCCAGGGGGTAAAATACGCTGATCAAGAATAGAACAGTGTTGGCTTGTTTGTTCAGGATACCGTAGTATTTTGTTGTTGCAAAATGGTCAGGCTTTATCCCTTTTATTATTATTTTTATAAAAACAACGATCAAGAATATATATACTTTGTTGGGTCTGACATGTGTATTTCGAGGAGTTACAAACGAAATGACAAAGTTAATATACCCTCCATAGTATTGTAGAGGGTATAAACATTTGACCATAGAAAGGTTCATTCTTTCTAAAGTAAATGTCAAAATCTTATCAGATCTTGTGTTAGTAGCAATATTGGAATTTGCCAAAGAATCGGAATCAAAATGTTGATCCGTTGTGGGGGGAGTTACCAGAAAAGTGAAAGGGGTCTGATCAATCAGGTCTTCAGATTCAGAGTAATTAGAAATATTGTAATGTGCCCAATTTTAAAAGTATCGGATAATCATTTTATTTTTTTAAAAAGCCATGATTGTTTAAAATTTTGACTCGTTGTCGGCAAAACACCAGAGTGAACTGATATATCCTATCTAGACATCAGATCTTGTGTTGCAAAAATGTTTATATGTGTGAAATATGAAGATAATCGGATGTTTATTCATACCAGATGTGCGTTTGTAGAAATATTGAGATGTGCGAAATTTGACGACAATCTGGCTCTTATTTCACATTTTATATGAGATAAATTATTCAAGATTTTGACCCTTTATGGTATTGGGATTCCCAAAGTTTGCACAAAATTAAATGATACTTTCTCTTTACATTGCTATTTAAAGTAACTATTTTCTTTAAAATGTTTGGCCTTTTGTGGGGGAGGTACTAGAAGGAGTGCAGTTTGGACAAAATCGGATACTCCCTTTGATAATTATCATGTGCACCAGAAAGCCAGGCAGACGGGACCCCTATATAGACTCCAAATGTCCTGAAACGGGTTTGATCCAAATTATAAATACCCTCTGGCTGAGGGTATAAAGATCAGGTTATTCCTTGTGAATCCATTGCCTCTTAGGTCTTGGTTCTTAGACTCTGACTCCGCAACCCTGGGTTCAACAGTTGTTATGTAGACGTCTCAATGTAATGGAGGAAAGGGGACTGGGAACCTAACTAGTAAAACCGAAAACACACATTCTTTCCCTTTTAACAGACCGTTATAAAATTTTTTCTTAACTAGTGTATGATCTGACTTAAGGGTTGAGCACTAAATTTTAAAGTTTTAATGTAGTCCACCATGGTTCCTTCCGTTCCCTTCCGACTGAAACACATCCCATTTAGTACATGTATTCGCGATAAGAGTGGAATTCTAATTCTGTCTCTTGAAATCAAAATGCAGTCCATATTTGGTGTTCAGAGTTTGTAGTATGTTCTAATTCTGGTAGACGACCATCGCATATTTAGATCCACGTATTACTTAAACATCCATATGACAGCACCTTCGAATATTAGGTATTTTTAGCCACATTTTCCCTCGGATTTTTTTAAATTTAGTATTCGTAGATGGTAATGGATTCGTGGTAGAACATTGTCTATGTACCTACCATATAACGGTACCGGTCGGTACTCATTATTTTTATTCTTTTAGGTATTTTGTATTTAAAACTCGCATTCGATGGAAAATTCTGTAGCGGAAAATTGTATATGTAGATTCACATTTTTGTTTTGCTTCCATATAACGGTACCGCCTATTTGATGATATTTTTGTTAAGACTAACTGGATTCTTCAACTGATTTCACTGACAGTTGCAGTTCAAAATGGAACTCATTCCAACGCTTTCTTTATCACATGCTTCGGGGGTATTATATGTTGAATTTGCTAAAATATTTCTTATTCTTTTATGAAATACTTAAAAAGTCTACATAAGTCGTATTTTTAAATTTATTTTATTTCTAAGATAAAACATTTATAGGGCTATGAAACTAATAGAACTATTTATTATATTAATTTATTCTGCATCTAAATAAAAAAATGAACATTTTGTGTATAACTATTAACACTAATCATAATCATAAAATATATTAAGTAATTGTAGACTAAACTAAATTTAATCTTAATTGAAATATTATTTAGTTATTTTTTGATATATTCTTAGTAACAGAAATGTTTTATTGCAAATGTAATACCTTGTATATGTAGGATTCCGTTGGAGGAAAATGTATAAAAAACACCTATACTAAAGCAAAAAACTTAACAAATTCATATTCATAGTCCTACAAATGTTTAAATATGATTATTAGATCAGTGATACTTTGTTTAAATATACAAAAATAAGATATTGAAAAATCTGAATACATTAAATAAAATCTCAACAATAGATCCAATAGATTCATTAGTATATCTACAAAAACTAGAAAAATATATTTATATCTAACCAAAATATATGGGCAATGTCTCAACGCCCTTGTAAATGTGTATAAGACACACTTTTACGCTGAATAATAAACAATTCACATAAAATAAACAAGAAAAAACATCACATGTCTTGTTGTTTTTTGAACTTTTTTTACGACTGTTGTCACTTTGACAGTGTTAACAACTTTATTTCGATGTCAAATGTACAAAACAAGAAACAAAAAACAGGAAAAAGACATCTTCTCCACTTCGTTTATGATAAATAGGCTGGGGACTCTTTGTGTTTTAATTTCCGTTTTATTCCTTATGGTTTTTATCTTCTTCAATTGGAGCAAAGTTTTTTTTTGTTTTTGCTCTTCAAAACCAATGATTCCCATGGCAAACATATACATATGTACTAGATTCTTACTTGAATTCATTCATTTCCATTATCCCTTCCCATTATTCGCACAAAAATAAATGTCGCCAAAGAAATCTATTACTTGTTGCAATTTAAGATTTTTGTCTTTTGGAACTTTTAATAAGACGAAAAATTTAAACAGAAAAATTCTGACTCTGTGTTCTTTTATTTTCTGCTTTGAGAATAGCTGAATGCTGTGGTTGTTGTGCGCATGCGTTGTTCGTTGTGTTTTCTTTGTCTGCTGCTTTTATTCTGCCTGCTCGAAGCAGCCAGCGGCCATTGTAAAAGAGGCGGAGCATAGCAATTAAATCGTTTTTACGTACGAGAACAACAACAAAACAGTAATGGGGTGATGGTGTGATTTTGTGCACCATTAAATAGGGTAGATGATGGTGTACATATTTTGTGCTGTGGTGAATTTGAGAAGTAATGATAAGGATGGAACAGAAGTGAAAAGGAATACCAATAATACACTGAGCAAAATAATCGAAACGAGAAAAGGTATGAACAAAAATATATTATTAAAAATATTTAGATATCAAAAAATTAGTGAAATTTTGAAAATAGAAATTAGTTTTATATATTAAATAATATTTTAGTGCATTATGTAGGTATGGGTATTAAGAGTATAATAAAGGGAACGTGTACAAGTGCCCGTAGTTTAACAATTTGCTTATCTTCAATCGAACTCTTTCGAATGGGAAGTTGTATTACATTTATGTTAGTATAATTTGATATTCTGTACACTTTTAGATAAAAGACACAAATATAGTTTTTTTTTTGCAATTGACAGTAGCCAGCACAACTTCAACAGGCATCGGTATGACAAGTTTTTATAGACGATATACAGATTGATTAGTAGTAAATAAAATTAAATTGTTTATTTTTAAAATAACAGATGCGTGTTGCACCTGTTGCACATTTGAATTCATATAAAATAGACAAATTAAATTAATGAATACTTCGCATTTTTTGATATAACTTTAAGATTGCTGTTATCCTATACTCACCATGTCGGCCATATTCACTTTCAAGGTTGAGATATATAACTTAGAAGTTTAAATTATTTTCAATATGTAAACACAATATGATAACATTTTCAAGGCATATTTTGTGTTAAATTAAATATAATAATTTGATTAATTGAAGCGGAAGTTAGCATGGGACAAGAGCTTAGGGCTAGGCAGAATCCTTCTAATTTTGATGGTCATTGGGAAATATTTAGTGGGTGAAATAGACCATAAAATTTGTGTTAAATAAATGTCTATTTTTTCATTAAACCGCTAATATTTTTTAACCGTAGATGCCGATAGTAAATATATCAGATATATATAGGGAAATATATTTACAATGTAAATATAAAAAGAAGGGGATGTTAGCTAGAATGTTGTATCTCAAGAATGGCCTGACCGATTTTTGACAAATTTTTGTCAATCCAGAATGCCCTCTTGACATAAAAGAATAAAATCTAAAAAAAATCGCAAAAAGTAGTAGTTGTATTTTGTGACAATTTTTTTTTTTATTTTTTCATACTTTTCGCATGCGATTTTTTCAATTTGCCTTATAATATTGAAGTGCATATTTTGTAATATTTCTTCACCTTACAACACAGGTTGGGGTTATTATATACAGATTGCAATTATCGTCCGATCCTCACGAAAAGGGTAGGGTTAGGCTCAGAAGGGATAGGCCAATTGTTTCTTAAAATGTCCGCAAAATATTTAGGAGTTTAAATGGACCAACAACTAAAAATGTTACTAATTTTCCGTAATAAGGCCACAAATAGAAACCAAGGACACGAAATATCGCATGGAGTTAGCGTATAGGACAGCGGGTTGAATGGATCACTACTTTTGTGTGAAAAGTACCAATATTTCCATTCTAACGAAACGCTGAAAATAACTTACAGGCGAAATCCAAAATACACAGAAGTTTTTGTGCTGATTTTGTTGACGAATATAGTCAAATATCGTAGACAAGAAAATTATATAGATAAGTCAATATTTGGAGATAATTGCAAAATATTTAGGGGTTCATATGAACCAAAAATAGAAAAATTGTCCGGATCACACAATTGAAACCAATCGACACGGAATTTAGCATGAGAAGGGAGTTAAGGACAGGGAAGAAGTGTAGCATTTTGGATGACCATTGGATCGTATCGTAGCTGTATATTGAACCACAACAACTAACAGTCAACAACTGGTCAAAAAGCTAAGTTCAGTATCTGGACCGTGCTCTATGAAATTATTTTCGAAATCTTTCAAAATGTATTTTGTGTTGTAGTGTTGTCGGTCCCGCACGACTATAGTCTTTGCTAACTTGTTATAAATATTCTTGAATATATATTTTTCAGTTTTTTATTATTAAAAAAACTAAATTTCACACACTACACATAGTATATATCAATATCGATCCTCTTCTTCTGGTACTTCCCCATAAAAGGTAAAGAAAATATTTTACTTCCATACTTCGTAATATTATTATCAAATTCCGAAGGTGTTCGGATATAGGCAATATGGTTGCACTCCTTCTGGTACTCCCACATAAAAGTAAAGAAAATGTTTTATTTCATAGAAAGGTAAAGTATCATCCGAGCCAGTGCCATGTCAAATAGAGAATAGACCACCCCATCAAATAAAACCCTCACGAAGGTTTAAAAAATGAATAATTATAACTATTATAAAATGTGAAATAAAAGTTCGATTACCTTCTAACGTCATACATCTTAATATTTCTACTATTTTAAGATATATTATGAAGATCGTAGAAATCGAACCATTCCTTTTTCCACCTCCCCCCACAAACTATTAAAAGTTTGAATAACAATGAAACACGTAAAACGCGACATGATCACCAGATTTCTTTTAAACTGAACACATCTTATTATTTCTATCAACAAAAGATCTAGTGTGACGATGGAATATATCAGACCACTCCTTCTGGTAGCTCCCTCACAACGATTCACAATTTTGCATAAATATAAATATATTATTATAAGAAATAAGTACCTGTTTTTTTTTAATTCACACATGACAATTTTTTACTAACGTAATATATAAGATCGTAAAATCGGCCTACTTCTTCTAGTACCTCTGCCACAAAAGGTTCAAAATTTTGAATAGCAAAACGCTCATTAAATGCGAAGTAGCATTCGATTATCTACAAGTTTCACACAACCAATGGTTCGCGAACATGTATTGACATTTTTGCCATGGCTACTTATTTCAATTTAGTCGAGTCATTATTCATAATAAAAATTGTGCCAAAAATAGATATAGCTATAGCTCCCATATATATGTTTCATCCGATTTGGTGTTTAAGTCCCTCACATTCGTAATGTGCATTCGACAAGAATGATGTTTGGTATCAGATCCAGCCTAGAAATACCACTGCCAAATTTCATCAAGATCGCTTCAGATTTGGATATAGCCCCCATATATATCTTCAGCCGATTTCGTGTTAATTGTGCGCCAAATGGCCAATATCAGTCCAAATGACCTGATTTTTTGCACATTCGACCGAATTCAGTCTAGAAGCAAGTACGTCATATTTGATGAAAATCGGTTCAGATATAGCTATAGCTCCCATATACATGTTTCTTCCGATTTCTAAAATTGCTTCAGATATAGCTATAGATATCTTATAGAGCTCGGAAATTCATTTCAAAATTTATCGAGATCGGCTAAGATTTTGATATAGCTACCATACATATCCTTAATCCTTATTCCGTTTTCCCGTACTTTTTTCCGATATTAGGTAAATGATGTACCAAACCCAAACTTGTAACATATGTAGATGGAACAAAGGTAGAACTGATAATGAAAAGAGTTTCTCTCAAATGCGAAAGATGTGCCATGTTGGTGTCTTTAATTATGAAATAACCACAAGTGTCAAAAAAATGTTTAGACCCAATTTGACTGCAGGTTTAAAGTGGCTTGTGCAACTCGCACAACCTAACCCTTAAAATAGGACAACAATCGATCCCAATCCTATTAAAATCTTTTTTTAAATATACATTCCGAAACACTCTTAGAGTATGATTAAAAACAATACCAGTAGTTTGTTTAATTTGTGCCAGGGCTATCCGACTAACCGGTTTTTGATATTTTAAATATTCATTCATATTCTATTATTCGATTTTCATCAACTGATTTCGACATCGCATATTTGATTATGTATGAACAATACAGCTACCTGATATGTGTGCCGCCACTTAGTGTTAGTTATTCCCAAGATAATGTAAAAAAACGCATTAAAATATGTTGGATTGGTTATTGTCCTGGATACTTCACAGCATCTCTATGTTCGATACAAAAACATGCATTGAGAATAGTTTATCTACAATGGGAAACAAACAATAACGTTTGTAAATAAAAAGGGACTTAGAATGCAACTCTGATTATGTATCCAATTAGAATAATATTTAGCATAGTTATTAACAAGTTTCGGAAATGGTGATTGCGAATCAATATTTATTTTTTCGGAGTTTCGTTAATAGTACAGGCTGTGTGACCGCTGGAAATTTTCAAAAAGTATCACAAAAAGTATCATTTCTTGAAAAAAGTGGCACAGAAAGTGGCACAATTTATTTCACATTTTATTTAAAAATAACAGCTTAGAACAAAACAACAAATTCATCTATATGTAATACTATATAGTAATAATATATGTATGTACATATTGCATATTTAACCAGTAAAGAAAGCCTTAAAGTCGGGCGGGCCGACTTTATGATACCCTACACCACTTTGCTAATTTAGTAGCGCTCCGCATAACAATTAAAAGTTTTTATGGGAGAACTCAATCATACACGCTATGATTATAAGTATAATTTAAAGTTCAAAGGACTAAATGTGCCGAAGCATTTGTATCTTTTAAATTCGGACTTGCATTGCCCATTTGGTGCACAATTAGTTTGAAATCGGATAAAGATATATATGGGAGCTATATCCAAATCGGAACCGATCTCGATAAAATTTGGCAAAGATATTTTTGAGCTGTATTTGATATATTTCCCTGAATATCGTTGTTACAGAGTGCATATTACGGCTGCGGAGGACAAAAATAACAAATCGGATGAGCAATATATATGGGAGATATAGCTATATCTGAACCGATTTGGCATACTTATTTTCAGGCTTAATTTGGCTGCATGTGCAAAATTCCATACTAATTCGGGCCGATATTACACGTTTGGTGCACAATAAAAGACAAATCGGAAGAAGATATATATGGGAGCTACATCTACATTGGGCCAAACAAATGATTGGTGCAAAATTTCATCCGGATAGGGTAATAAATGCGAACTGTACTTTGTTTTCAAAAATGCATGGACAGACGGACAGACAGACAGACAGATGGACGGGCGGACACGCATAAATCGACTCAGAATGTGATTCTATGCAGATCATCAAAAGGAACTATGGCTCTATCTAGTTTCCTTTGCCTGTAACAAACAAATGCACAGAGACATAATACCCTGACCACCTTGTGGTGTAGGGTATAACAAGTAAAAAAGCTATAAGTTCGGCCGGGCCGAACTTTGAATACCCTCCACCATATGGTACAAATTTGGCAATTTTCAAAAACTAAACTAACTAAAATCCATTAAAAATTCTGTGAAAATCTTAAAAATACCGAATGTAGCCGGATATTAGGGTCTATACGACGACGTGGATCTGCAAACGCAACTTTTGTCATAAGCCTGCACAGACAATTTTCTGGCATATGATGTAGTTTCCATTACGAACTTCAAATACAAAATTTGAAATAATTCCCGTAAATAATGCAGCTAAAATCAACAAAATACTGTATATCGGGGGTACCGTAATATGGGGGCTATACGAAGACGTGGACCTGCACGAACAATTTTCTGTCACACGCTTTAATATCCATTACGAACTTCAAATGCGAAAATTGAAACAATTGCGGTAAAAAATGTCGCTAGAATCATCAAAATACCGAATATCAGGGGGTACCGTTATATGGGGGCTATACGAAGACGTGGACCTGCACAGACAATTTTCTGTCATAGGCTGTAGTAAAGTAATTAAAAATGTCTCTTAACAGTTGTTCCAGAAATAAACAAACAGAGCAATGTTGACAACTTTAAACATGCGAAAACCACTTACAAACACCTAATATAAGAGCGTTCGCTCTGAAATTTGCTATCGCAAATTGGAAATGGCAGGGTACGACGCTTTTCTTTGTTTCATTTCATTTCATTTTTTTAAATACAGCGTTTAGATTAAAATATATGTAGTTTGAAAAAAGGTGGCACAATGTATAAAAAAGTGGCACAAAAATTTAAAAAGTGGCTCATTTAGGATCAAAATAAAAAAGTGGCACAAAGGTATCAAAGCCCAAAAAAGGTGGCAAAATTGATACTTTAGTGGCACAACGGTCACGCTGAGTACAGCATGCAATAACGTAAGTAAGGAAAACCCAATAAACATCGCTTATCTACTCAAAGAGAGCAACAAATGAGAAGAAGTCAGTTTCGATAAAAACCCATTTTAAGTAGTCGATGGGAATTTGATATTGAAAAAGTTTTTGCACAAACAATAAAATATCTATAGAGACAATACTTTTAAGAAAGTAGCCAAATATCAGCGATTACTTTTTGTGTTAGATCAAGTACGGTCTGAAGAATTTTGATTTATCCGAAATTTCTAGAATATGAGTTGTAACTTCATTAATTTTATGGATTTCAGAAAGACTAGCAGGAATAGTCAAAATAAATAAATAAATAAATTTTGTTAAACGTTTCTCATTTAATTCTTTTTAATGAGATAAAAAATGCAACAAAGTCAAACGCCATAATTTTTGCATTATTTTTTTTTACATTGTCAAAAAACTTCGGAAACAGCATCAAATTTTAGAATAAATTTAGATTTGTTCGAATTGGTCACCTTTAGCACGAATTATGGCCTTCAAACGGCCAATGAAACCGTCACACGCTGCCCGAATGTTGCTCTGCGGCATTTTACCCCATTCCCAGCGAAGCGCTTGCTTGAGGTGATCGAAACTTTGGTATTTTTAGTGCCAACCTTGCTTTCCAAAATACTCCAGGCACAATAGTCCATCGGATTGGTATGCGGAGATTTTAGTGGCCATTGTGGAAATGCACGAGGAACCTCATTTTGTAACCATTCTTGGGTGTCGCGTGCTGAGTCCTCTTGGAATGTCCAAAGTCTGCGGCCAAAATATTTGCGTGCCCAAGGCTTTAATGCACCCTCCAGAATATTTTCGCGATAATATTCGGCATTTATTCTGATGCCACGTTCGATGCAATCACTATGGCCGGTGCTTGGTGGCCAACCGAATGTGCACATTTTCAGCTCACCTCTTTATCAAGTAAATACGATCATTTTGTTTGTTTACAAACTGCGGGACAACGAATGTTTTCACATCGGAGAAAAACAAATTCGGAAGCCCAAACGAAGCAACTCTTAAGCTCTTGTGTATCTATTTTCTTTCTGTTGCGAAGTAAGTTCTCAAACATTTTGGAATTTCAATGGCTTTACCCCGAGCTCATTTTTTAACATTTTTCGGCCACTGCGGCGTGGTTTACGATCAAGTTGCTTCTTTACTTTTCGAACCATTTCTTCTGATGTTGATGTTTTCTTCCGTCCACTTCCTTGATGTTGTTCTACGCTACCAGTATCACGGTAACAAGCGATGGTATGAGACCCAAAAGATTTATTCACATTTAAATGCTAAATATAAAGAAATCACACTATCACGCTTGAATTCCATCACGAATAACTTTTTTTTCTGGAAAATTCCACCAAAATGCTACTATACGCTTGTAAACAACATAATGAGCTGTCACTGGAAAATAATAATACAGCTGTCGGCTTATTAATGACAGCAGTCTGTAGTTGGTTACAGTTTTTTCATTTCACCCTGTATATAAAAAATGTTTTTGTAGTTGTTGACAAAATAACATTATACTTCTGCCTCCAATGCTGATTTTATTGGCTTTCTTTTTAATATTCAAGCATTGTCTCGGTGGGCTGTATGTCCGGAACCCCGCCTAAATGTTTACTTCTCTGATATTTGTTTGAATTTTTGCTAACAACACACCCCAAATTTGTTGCGAAATGCGTCTCCGAGTACGTCATTGAGTACCAGGATTTTTGTCCGATGTCTAGATGTGGAAAAGACTGATATTGTGTGAATTATTATATAATAAAAGTTAGATGGGTTGTTATCAAAGACGCTCAGTTGGATGCTCAATGAAGTGATTCCAATTGTATCAGTCCAATTGATTAATTAATTTAATGTTTTATGAGTTTGTATACGTTCAATTTAAATGAAAACAATTTCTTAAATTCGGGAGTTACTATTTCTTCATTTTTAAAAATACTACGAAACATTCCAACAGTTACATATCGAAAATATGAAGTGGCATCTGGATGTCAGTGATATACCGACAAAAGGAAATGCATCCCTGCCTTGTAATGGAAGCAATCACAGACAGATGGCAATGTTGCAGTTTTTCAATTTGAATTTGCCGCCCAAACTATGGAGAGCGTTGATATCTATCGAATGCCAACCAATTCTCTTACAAGAACTACCCCTTTCAATGTGTGAGTTTTCGGTTTCTCTTCGCCCAAACTTATTCATACCCACACAAGTAAACATTGAATTTGGTGTGAATGTGTGTGCGTGTGCGGCGCTCTCTTACTGATGACGGAAACATTCGTGTGCGTGCAGTATTGAATATTTTCAGTGGTCTCATGAGAATATTTTTTTAGTATAGATTTTAGTTTTGTTTCCGTTTACTTGGTATTGAAATATTTTTGGATTTTTTTCTTACAAAAATAACTTCATGTTGGCCAGCGGCAATTGGAATTCCCTTATATATATTCTTATAGAAGAAGAATTCACATATATGAGAAAAATATGCAATGTAACCTTTGCAAAAATTATTAAACAAGATACAACATGTATACAATTTTTAAAAGAAATTAAGACCTTTATTAGAGTGGACAATTTTAAGATGAAAACATATTTTAGAATTATTTAGTTGATAGATAGACCCTCAATTTAAGAATGTAGGGGAGAAACTTGACTGACATTTTTGAGAAAAGCCGTTCTAAAACTTTGTTCACTACCTTCTTTAATATTCGCAGCAAAAAGTTGCTGGGCCCCAGAATGACTACATCGTTGATTTGCATTTTTGGAAAAATATCTCACCATGGCCTAGCGGATATACATATGTTCTATAACTTTGCACCGTTTCAAAAACAAACAAAAAAATCATTTAAAGCCGTTAGTCGTTCTTTACAAACTCGATTTAAGAATGTAGGGGAGAAACTTGACTGAAATTTTTGTAAGAAGCCGTTCTAAAACTTTTTTCATAATCCTCCTATATACTCGCAGCATAAAGTTGATGGGCCCCGGAATGACTACATCGGTGATTGGCATATTAAGAAGAATATTTCATCATGTCCTAGCGGATATACACTTGTTCTATAACACCGTTTCAAAAACATACAAAAAATATATCATTTAAACTCGTTAGTCGTTCTTTACAGCCTTATTAACAACATTTTTCAACATCAAAATTAAATTAAGTGTTTTATATTTTGATTGATTTTTTTTCAACATCAGAATTAAATTAAGTGTTTCATATTTTGATTGAATTTGTTGTTAAAAATGCCTTATTAGCAATTTGTCCTTATATTAACTACATTTAACGTGAAGGAAAAATCCTTCTCACCGAAGTTATGTCTAACACATTCGTCAACTTTTGTTATTCTAGATGCTTGTTGTGGCTCTGGCAGGGTGTGGCAGAGATTTTCCTTCCTCATTAATTCATATAATTGGCACCGAGCTATGTTGAGATTTGTAGCTGGAACTATTTACAGGTTTTAATTTTCCAGTACAGGTTTTAATTTTTCTATATTGGAGAACATTAATATCGTAATTATTATTAATATCTAAGCGTGGATCAATATCGCCTAGTTATAGTATCAATAATTCTAAATCCAATGAAAACTGGTTTCCCAAATTTCAAAGCTCTACATAAAGTAATTTGTTTCATATCTGGGTTTTAAATTAGAATTTTTTGCGTAAAAGTTTTTTTTAGGTTTTAATTTGGCAAATGCAATGTTGGACTTTATTATTTAAATAATGTCGGCCTACGCTACCAGTATCGAGCGATGGTACGAGACACAAAAGATTTATTCAAATTTAAATGATGGAGTGCTCTAACGATTTCCAATTGTGATTTTCCAGCCATATTTAAAGAAATTAAATTATCAAGCTTGAATTCCATCAAGAATATTTTTTTTTCGAAAATTTTCACCAAAATGCTCCTGTACGCTTGTAAACAATATAAAGAGCTGTCCCTGGAATAATTTTAACAGCTGTCGGACGAGTGGCCTAGAAATGACAGCAGGCTGAACGACGAAGTGAAGTAGTTTGAAAAAAAAAATGCTCAGATGTGTGTTAGGTCTTCATGACTTCTGGTATTGAATATGGGATATATAGGTCCAGCCCCCAAATAAACGTATCGAGAGATATAATGTTTTTTGGGTGTTTAAATCACAATTCTAACCCGAATTTGCTGCAACTTGTGCATCATGCGTTTCCATTATGTAAGAAATATCCTTGAATAGAAATGTCAATATTGGTCTGAGTTTTTCTATAGTCCCCATATAACGGTGCCTCCTTATATTCGTTATGTTTATGATTTGTAACAAACTTTTCACCGGAAATTTGGAATTTGAAGTCCCTAATGGGTACTACAGCCTATGACGGAAAATTGCTAATGCTGGTCCACGTCCTCTTATAGTTCCCATATAACGGTACATCCCTATCTTTTAAAGGACATCTTATGATTTAAATCGTTCAATTGGAAAACATTTAAGATTTAGAATGGCCCTAATGCGACGTGGGAGAAGAATTATGTTCATTAACTTAAATTTTGATTTCAGCAAGACATTTCTTTCAAACACCTCGATACGTCGGTGATTCAATGTGGTTTCTGTGAATTATTCTAAGAAATCGTTATTGTGCATACAGAGTTGGAATTATATTGACCGTATGTTAAAAAAAAATGTGAAGAAAAAATTAAAAAAAAGTAAAATGTAAAACACTTATTGAAATTCAATGGATGTTTGGACACACAAATTTTTGTATTACTTTGAAAAAATGCATTAAAAATATTCTTATTTTAAAAACTTTTATGTAAATATATTTTTATTTATTTATTTATTTTTGATTGTGATAAACAGTTCTATATTAATTTAATCCAATTACAAATTAAAATACATTTTCACATTGGAATAACAATTACAATTATATGAACTTATAAGTGAAATTTTTACGTAAATGTGGGTTTTCTGTATTTTCAGTCAATTAATAAAATAAATTCGAGTGCAGTCATTAAACCAATTTAAATTAATTTTCTTCAACATTATCTGAATCAATATATTGAGGTTTTGGTTTACTTTCAAGATATTTTTCATTAACGAAAATATGTGGTTTCCTCATTAACAAAATATAATTATGTATTCTATTAGACCTTTGCATATCGCATGCATTCAAAGTGTATTCTTATCATGGACAGCACTGGCTTCATATTGCACTGATTTTTCCCCATTTTTTGTTTTTAGTTGTGATTTTGCATTGGAGCATTTAATCGCCACCACTTGAAACTGTCATTTGTCGTTTCGTCATAAACATTTCTGTCCACACCAATTGAATATCGTATTCGAAACCGAACACAACTGATTGTGACAAACAAATTCTTAAAATGCTTGAACCGCATGTAAATTCATTTTCAATTACCCACAAAATATGATATGGCTTTGGTATTCTTTGCTGGTATTTGTTGTTTCTTTGGAATTTATTTTTCGACCAGCATTTGAAACGCCATTCTAATTTCAAGCGATAATTTATGATAATGGCTGTTTCAAGATATATGTTTTTTCTTTTTTTGTTTTGTTTTTGAATTTCTGTTGATGAGGAAAATTATCCAATTGCTTTATTTGGTTTTAAATAAAATTCAATAATTTTCGATTATTTATGGTTACATGGTTTTGAGTGGAACGCAGGAAAATAAATGTTGGTATGCATATTTTTGTGTAATATATGATGGTGATTAATTGTATCTGAGAGGAGTTACATATTTCGAATAAAATATAGAACCGGGTTACTGACCAGTAAATATGTCGATATTTATGTTTGAATGTTTAGCATTAAATGTACCTGAGAAAGAAATACCATTTCAAAAAGCATAAATTTCTACATATTTAACTTTAAAAATTTCCATTTTGGCGGTTTCATTATTCGCGTGTATTAGACAAAATAAAAAACCGTTAAGTTCGACCTGGCTGAACTTTTTATACTTTCCTCCAAATACTGAATTTTCCCTAATAACGTTAGAAAATGTGGGTAAAATCGTCAAAATAACGAATATCAGAAGGGGGTATAGAGACAAAGTTTTAATATAGAATAAATTATGGACTCTAAATACCGAATTTTAAGCTATTCCACTAAAATCATCAAAATACCAAACATGGGAAAGTACATTTATATCGGGGCTATGGAAAAACAATGTTCTGTCACATGAGATAGGCCATATTATAAACACTCAATTTCAATCTCTTCAGTTAGAAAATGAGGCGAAATTTCGAATATCGGGAGGTACAGCATGGGGGCTATACGAAAAAGTAGGACTATATAGACAAAGTTCTGCCACAGGAGGTAAAACGTATAAATAAAACGTATAACAAAAAAGTGTGGCTAAGATCCACAAAATATCGAATATCGGGAGGAACCGCATATGGGGGCTGTAGACAATTTTGTGCCACAAAATCCACTTAAATCCTAAATACGAAATTTTAAATTATTACTAATTATTACACTTTCAAAACCTCGAAAACAAAAATTTAGAATCTGGCAACAGTTTAAGGCTTTTTTTTGGAATTTCCTTAGATATAAACTTAATCAAGCCTTATATTATTATTGGCGCTAAGAAAAAACTGTTTACATTATATTATTATCGCAAAAAGTGGCAAAAATTGTAAATCTAGATTATTATTAGAAATAAAAATTATTAACACTAATTCTTATTTATAATAATAACCCAACATACCAAAAATACAATACAGCTTGAGAACAATATTATAAAAATATAATTTTTCAACAATGCTTGAGAAACACTTATGTTCACAAACATTTCTCAAGTCTGTCCCTTGTTGACAAATTAGTTTTGATTTTTTGTGAAAATTGTCAGCAAGAAATTATTTTCTTTGGCAAAAAACAAAATCACGCGAATTTAGGACCCATTTGTGGACCGAACCCTTAAGGTATGGATGAATAATAAATCCGGGAATCTTTCACATAAATTATTCCAATCCCATTTCAGATTGGAAGCATCAAAAAAGTTGCAGGAATTTAATAAATGTGTAGTCTTAGTGGAAGAGATGCAGAAGTTCAAATAAGGGAGAAGAAAGCGTCAGGGTATCAAGGCCACATGCGGCAGTGACTACTGGGATGTCCATCAAGAAAAAACGTTAAAAATGATTAAAAACTAAAAAAAAAATAATATTTTATACTATTACAAAAATAAGCTTATTATAATATTATTCTTGTAAGCTTATTCTACAATTTCAAGTATAAGCTTATAAATAAGGGTTCCGTTTCGATTATTCTATACTTGTTATACAAACATTTTTCAATGTTTTCTCAAGATTTTCTCAAGCTTAAGGCTTATGTTCATAAGCTTATTGTAATATTATTCTCAAGCCATTTTGGTATGTTGGGAATCTAGATTGCAACTTTTCCTTGGGGTGAATGTGTAGGTGTAGCGTCTTTATACCCTACAACACTATGTGTTGGGGGTATTATAAGTTTGATTGGGCCAAAAATTATGTAACACCTCGAAATATTGGTTTCCCACATAGGAAAGTATATATGGATCTTCCTAGCTCGCCGAGCTGAGTCGATCTAGCTATGTATGTCCGTCCGTCCGTCTGTCCGTCTGTCCGTCTGTCCATGTTAACTTGTAATCACTCTACAGGTCGCAATTATGGCCCGATCTTCACGAAATTTAGAATGTAGGTGGGGCTAGGGTCAGAATAGAACCCTATTTCTTTTGGAGATGATCGCCAAATGTTTAGGGGTTGAAATGGACCAAATACTGAAAAAATGTCGGATTTTGCAGTAGCTATACAGGTCGCAATTATAGACCAATCGACGCGAAATTTCGCATGTAGATAGAGTTTAGGGCGGGGAAGAAGCCTACTAATTTGGGTGGTCATCGGATAATATCTAGCGGGTAAAATAGACCATATCTTTTGTGTTGAAAAAAATCAAAATTTTTCATTAAACCGCGAATATTTTAAATCCCGGCGAAATCACGAAGCCATGACAAGGTTACTTCTGATCTTTACATTGATGTTAACATCCAACAAATCGGATATATAGCAAAATATGAGCGATATATATGTCTATCAAAGGAGATATGCTTGAAAGATCTCCTATATATCTATAACGGCTGAACTGATTTCGACAGTTCTCATTAATTCAGAATGGCCTCTTGTCAGGAAAAAAAAACGTCTAAAAAAATCGCATAAAATTATCTCTCTAAAGATGAAAATATTGATTTTGTAAAATTTTCTCATATTTTTTCAATTTTGTCATATTTTTGGCATATTTTCATTTTTTTTGAATTAAACATTTGGTAATATTTCTACAGCTGACAAAACTAAGTAGTTAGGATATCAGGATATCATATACAGATCTCATTTATGGCCCGATCCTTACGAAATTTTGCATGGGGATAAGATGAGGGTTAGAATAGAAGCCTACTCTTTTTGGAGATGAACGCCATATATTTAGGGGTTGAAATGGACCAAAAAACTGCAAAATTGTCGACAGGTCGTAATTATCGCCCGATCCTCACGCACATTTGAATGGGGGTTACCGCACATTGCAAAAGCCAAGCCGTTTCGGATGGCCATCCAAAAATATTCAATGTGCGAAATAGTTTGCCAAGTTTTGTAAACAAAATACGAAAATGTCCATTCCAGTGACTTTTTGGAGAATTCACAAATACAGGAAAGACGCACTTCTGACTTTTTTTTAACGCTGATTTCGTTGAAGAATATAGTCAAATGTCTGTATCTCATATAGATGCGTTTCAGTCAAAAACCAATAATAAATGTTAATCTTTTGCCACTTCTGAAAGGTTATAGGTCTTTGGGAAATATTAGTTCCAGATCTAGGAAGACAATTAACGTGCAACATCTACCAATAAATTGGAAATGAGCAAATTAGTTTAAGTTGCTATTATTCGAAAATTAGAGAACGAAACCTGATGGTTTTCTTTTATTATTTGTCACAATATCTTGTGGAATTCTGTCGAGTATTTCGCCTATATAAACTGTATGGTTTATTGTAGTGTTGTAGGGTATTCAACGGTCGGCCCCGCTCGACTGTAGCCTTTGCTTACTTGTTTAATATTGTTTTTGCTTTTTTTTTTAACTCACAAATGTAATAAACATATTTCAGCAATATGTGAATTAAATATTATCGACAAATATTATACGACCATGAAAAAGTTCACTCAAAACATTTATGCAGATACTATATTAAAGCATGGATCGAAAAGCATTCAATAAAAGATATAAAGGTATTCTTGGCGCAAGACAGAGTCTTCAAGTTAGAAGCTTCATCTGATCCGTCCTTATAAACTACATATTTTAACGAGTATGAAAAAGAGAAAAGTCATTCTGGACCGACAATATAATATATATTATAATTCTATTAAAAAATAAGTGATTATATGTTGTATATTTTTAAGTAAATAACGTCCAAAATCATCCGGCTTGAAATCGGATAAAATATATGTATATGTCAGCTATAGGTCCAAATATGACAGACTTTATTCATAACGGAATTGTATCGTATGATCCAAGATACAACCTACTTAGACAAAAATAGTACGGTTTGTATATATTTTACAAATTTTTTAAGGGGAATATATATGGGAGCTATATGAACACCTGAACCAATTTCGATCAAATTTGTCAAAAGTATTTCTAAGCTTTATCTAATACATCGTACATAATTTCATTGTCATAGAGATCATATTAAGAGACTGAGGGGCTTAAATATGCAATCGGATGAAAGTTATATGTGGGAGCTATATCTATATTCTTGCAGCTATATTCGAAGAAATGCTGTAGATATTGCGCCTAAAAACGAACTTCGGAAGGTCTACCACCTCCCTGTTGTTTTGTCTCAAAAACATGTCATTGGTCCCATAGTAGAACGGATGAATATGGCCACAATGGCGATTTGGCTATGGGCCCAATATGTCACACAAGAAGGTCTGTTTTTTATATTGGTACTAGCTCAGCAACCAATTTATTTACTTTTTTAATATGCCTCTAAAACTTCATTTTCAAGACTGAATGAATGGATTTTTGATGAACAAATTTAAAGGCTAAAATATTTTTTTTTTGTTTTTGAGATACTAATCTGGTATAAGTAGAGTCACACTTTTTTTCCAAAACTTAGTCTACAGTGTTACATATTTCAATGTTAGTCTAAAATTTATTTTTTGTTTTAGTCGTATTCATTATTGTATTTTATATAGTTGTATTATCCAGAGATATGCCTTTTCTAGTCATGTGAAAAAAAAAAAAAACAGGGCGCTAAATTCTCTATATATTTTATTTCAAAAAAAAAAAAAAAAAAAAAATTCATTAACTTAATCAAATCTGTGAAACATTAGTTGCATTTCCTAAAAAACGGTTGTTAATGGATATTTTTCCCGCTTTTCTTTTTAAACGATTTCTAGCTAATGACGTCCACTCCCTTTTTTTCGCGAAAAAGAACAACATTTCTTTATTTCATTGTGAATCCTGCACAAAAAGTATTTTCATTACCCAATAGAAATGTATCCACAAAATAGTTTGCGGTGAATAAATTGCGTCTACTCCCCCATTTCTTTGGTAGAGTTTTTTTAATTTACATATTTACAGAATGGCTGCTTGTGGCTTTCATTACATTTGCAAAATTGTAACAAATACAAAAAAATGCAAATCAGCAAACAATGTAGCGAAAACGAAGAGAAACAACAACAAATATAACAATTGACAAAGCTGAAACTTTGGAGGGATGATGGACATTTTGGAAATATTTGTCTTGGCATTATTTCTTTTTTTTGTGGGGTTTACAAACTCAGCGTAATATAATCGTTATACCCTCAGCTCTAGAAGATGTTAAATAAATGTCAGTTGGTATATTTGTCTGTATTATTCACTTAAGCCACTGACGTCCACAAGTCTCCGATAGTCATCACGGTTCTTATGAAAATCATTGCAAGGGGGGAGGATTCAACCATGCCGCGAACTTAAGGAAAGCAAAAATAATAACACACTTGGCGCCAAAAGTAGATTAAATTGGTTGTTTTTCATCTTCTTGGAATAGTCATTGCTGACTTGTCTTTTAGTTTTGCAAGCTAATGTAAGTGTTGTTATTGCTTCTGTTTTTTGAGTTTTATTTCTGTGTTCCTTTTAATAAACCCATGCCCAGCAGGGTTGCGATATTTAATTTTTATTGTCTGTAGTTATTGTCATGATGATGATTATTATTATGGGTCATGTGACGTTAGATAAATGCTGCATACATATTTTTATTTATTAGCTTCTTTCGATTTTATTGATTTATTTAAAAATGTGGGTAATTAACATTATTTCTGATTTCTAAGTGCGTGTATGCCTTCACCAATTGGTGATGGGGCTTAGGAAGAAATAAGTTTAGAAAATTCAGATTAACTTTGAACTCAATTTGACGTTTTTAATTTCTTTTCGATACAACTATTTTATGTTTTTATTCTTTTTGGAAATTAGTAAGTTTTCTCATTTCACTGGACTTGTCTTTCAAAAATCGTTAAGTAAATCGTTTAGGGAAATATGAACATGAGTAGGACCATTACACTTCGAAGAATATATTTATATTTTTGGGGCCTTTAATTTTATATAATTTTATGTATACATAATTGCGACGTAGAATTTTTGAGTAATTAAAGCACAACCTGACTGTAAAATTTTTTGATTTGCACATTTTTGCTATTGATGTTACCACTCTATGGTGTAATAAATTCGAAACATTCAAAATTTTTCATATTTAGACCGACAAAAAAGAAACCAGTAAAGAAAGTCCTAAAGTCGGGCGGGGACGATTTTATGATACCCTACACCACTTTGCTAATTTAGTTGAGCTCCACTTAATAATTAAAAGTTTTTATGGGAGAATTCAATCACACACGCTATGATTATAATTATAATTTAAAATTCAAAGACTAAATACGCCGAAGCATTTGTATCTTTTAAATTCGGACTTGTATTGCCCATTTGGTGCAAAATTAATTTGAAATCAGATAAAGATATATATGGGAATTATATCCAAATCTGAACCGATCTCGATAAAATTTGGCAAAGATATTTCTGAGTGGTATTTGATATATTTCCTTGAATATCGTTGTTACGGAGTGCATATTACGGGTGTAGGTAAATTTGATTGAATGTGCAAAATTCCATACTATTCGGGCTGATACTAACGTTTGGTGCACAATAAAAGGCAAATCGGACGAAGATATATATGGGAGCTATATCTAAATTTTTACCGATTATCTCCAATTTCAATAGGGTTCGTCCTTGGGCCAAACAAATATTGTTTGCAAAATTTCATCTCAATCGGATAATAAATGCGACCTGCATTTTGTTCACAAGAATACATGGACGGACGGACGGACGGACGGACGGACAGACGGACTGGCATGCATAAATCAACTCAGAAAGTGATTCTATGCAGATCATCAAAATGAACTAAGGGTCTATCTCTTTTCCTTTTGCCTGTTACAAACAAATGCACAAAGACATAATTCCCTGACCACCTTGTGGTGTAGGGTATAAAAATGTGAAGCCTATTAGGAAGTGGAATTACGTAGAGTACTTCTTTTGTGTCATTCGATTTTAATAAATAATATAATTTTTTTATTATCACATCCAAAACTAGTCACCTTTTGGTGCGGATTTTGGTCTAAACGCATAATTAGCTCATTTTTCTAAGAAAGTCGGGAAGGAGTTACTTTACAGGGTCATGTTGAACGAATCACAACAATTGTAGAGAAGGAAATAACAAATTTCTTCAATTTTATATCTTACTTATGTGGGTTTGGTACCAGAAGGTATGGCCCATACCACATGGAAACTTTTGCCTATCTCCAAGTTTTATGGGAAAATAACGCGCACAGGCAGGTGGACGGATTTTGCTAGGTTAACTAAAAATGCCCTGAAACTTCTTTCGTCCGAAAAAAACTGGGGTACTTTTAAACCCTTATTTCGATAAAATAAACGTAGACCTTATCAAATTATATATATCAATTGCAGCCACACGACTGAGATTTATATATCTCATAGAGAGCATAATTTAGGAATATTAGCTTCAATTTTAGTCCGTATGCGAAATTAAAATATTACGGATTTTTATTATTTGTTTCACATTTTTCACTATAATTGTTCCAAATTTTGCATTTGGAGTTACTATCTCCTTTGACAAAAAATTTTGATAACTCCTGTAAAATCGACCTTTTTGAAAAATCTTGACTCTGTACTTTGCCAACGATGTCTCATGTGATCAAATTTCTGCCAACCCTAATATATTTTCACGGACTTTCTAAAAATTTTAACCATTTTTAATTATATCTTGACCAACAATGGTGTTGTTCTCATATATGTTTCGAGGAATACTTTTTGAGAAAATGCAAATTTTTTAAAATATGTTTAGCAGAGTCTTTCCGGACAAAAAAGTAACTATACAGGGTGAGATGAAACAACTGCAACCAACTTCAGACTGCTGTCATTTCAAAGCCACTCGTCCGACAGCTGTTAAAATTATTCCAGTGACAGCTCATTATATTGTTCACAAGCACTCAAAAGCATTTTGGTGCGGATTTCCCACAAAAAAGTTATTTGTGATGGAATTCAAGCGTGATATTGTGATTTCTTTATATTTGAAAACCACAAGTGGCTATCGTTAGAGCACTCCAGCATTTAAATGTGAATAAATCTTTTGTGTTTCGTACCATCGCTCGTTACATACGCTCCGCTTAGCCCGACTTCAAGGAAGTGGACGGAAGAAAACAGCAACATCAGCAGAAATGGTTCGAAAAGTAAAGAAGGGACTTGATCAAAACCGGCGTCGCAGTGGCTAAAAAATGGCTCGTGAACTGAACATATCGTAAATTTCTATCCGGCAATTAGTGAAAAATGAGCTCGGGGTAAAGCCATTGAAATTCCAAAAAGTGCAAGAACTTAAACCGCAACAGAAAGAAAATGGACTCAAAAGAGCTAAAGATTAGCTTCGCTTGGCCGAAAGTGGTGAACTGCCGAATTTGGTTTTCCTCCGATGAGAAAACATTCGTTGTCCAGCAGTTTGTAAACAAACAAAATGATCGTGTTTACTTGCCAAAGAGGTCAGCTGAAAATGTGCACCTTCGGTTGGCCACCAAAACTCTAGCGCCGGTCATGGTGATGGTGTGGGCCGCCATAAAAGCCGATGGTCGCTCTCCGCTCGTATTAATCGACCGTGGATTCAGAATAAATGCCGAACATTATCTCGAAAATATTCTGGAGGTTATATTACATATACCCTTGGGCACGCAAACATTTTGGCCGCAGTCATTTGAAGGCCATAATTCGGGCCAAAGGAGGCCAATTTGAAAAAATCTAAACTTATTCTAAAATTTGATGCTATTTCCGACATTTTTTGCTTTCATTCAATAAAATTAAAAAATGTAAAAATTAAAACCCTGTATATACATATAAAGTAGTAGGCTGAGGACGTACATTGACTATTGTCCCATCTATACTGCTATTTTAATCTTCTAATATATTATTAGAAAAATATCACAATTTAATGTATCTCATGTGTATCGACTTTTATAAAACGGTAATATTATTTTATCCAATCTTAATCAGAACATAGTCCTTGCAAAGTATTACCGCAATAATCTTAAATACTATGTTTCAGACAAATACAACTTTCCTTTTTTACCAAACTTATTGATTGAATAGCTTTAATTTCTAATCAAACTTTTCTCTTCCGAACTTATTTGACATCAAACGAAAAGGACAAGCCCCATTGACATTAGATGAATAGTCCGTTTAGATGTGGGAGTGAACAAAGTCTTTGTGTTCGGTCATCCTTCTTTTAATACAAATCTACGTATATTTTTACTTCCATTCAACCCAAATCATGTACGTGCATAAGAATAACTGTAAGATAGATATTGTACAAAATATACATACACACGCATGCCTACATACAATTACATTATTACATGTTGTTTGAGAGGAATTCGTATGTATAAAACGTACACTGCGGTACTCCGTTTTCATTTGAAGTTGTTTGTTTTTCGTTTCTTTTTGTTTTTGCCAAATGGACTTTTTCCATTATCTAAATGGAAAACTTGCTTAAAATTACTCGTGCGCGATATTACTTTATTAGATTTGTTCTTTCTGTGCCATTTTTTTGTTTGTTTGCTTTTCATTCCAGCGTATTTGTTATTTTGTTTGTGTTTTTCTTAGTCATGTCTATGTTGCCATTTTTATTTTCTTTGCCATGATGGCATTTACATTGTGGTGTGGTAGTAAAAGTATGGCCCATTCCATGAGGATGTATGGGGCGATGACTTTTTAAATGGCAAGAAGACGCACAATGTAAGTGATGGGAACAGGAAAAAAAAGTGAAATGTTTTAGTTTCTAGGAAATACCATATTTTATTATAACCCAATTGTCTAAGAATGCTGGCCGTACGGAAAAGTCAATGTCTAAAAACGGGCATGTTTTTTTAGAAGTCGTTTCAGTCAGTCTGCAATAGTTTCAATATTTTTATTTATTAATAAGAAAATAAAAAAACAACATTGTTTTAAATCAACTATGCAAGCAATTAACGTTGTTGCTGCTACTTGAAAAAGAATTCCACATGTCATGTTTGAATGTAAAAATAAAGTGCTGTTTGTTTTTAGTTCGTGTAGGTTGTTTCGCTGTCATCTTATAAATTATTAATATTTTTTGCAGCTTTGTCTGTTTTAATTGCCCACATTGTGGCGATGGCGAGGAGAATAGTTTTGATATCTAAAATGTTTTCTTTCTTTTTTTATTTTTTTTTGCAGTAAACACTTGCTTTAATGAACCAGCTGAACATGCTGTCTGGCGATTTGAAGATAGTGGCTTTCTATGAATTGAACAGTGGTACGAGTTATCCAAAAGGCTGAAAATTTTCATACGCGAAGTAATGCAGATATTACGTTCGAGGTGGCACGGGTCGAGATAATTTATTTTCAATGTTGCAGGTATGTGATAATTTGAATATGTGTGTTTCTTAAATTATATGTCTTTAACAATGTAAAGAGTTAATAGACCTTATTACACAATCAGAAGTCATTCACCATTGGATGCGGCCAAAATGTGCGTAAGATCTAGTTAAACGAAACCGTTTTTACGATATTTGGAGAAAATTTTGCCATGCCCGTCTATCTGCCTGTCTGTGCGCCCCGATTTATCCAAACTTGATGCATCGAAACCCAACAAAATTAAACTTAGACGAGTTCAGTGATGAGAAATATTGGTTCACTCCTCCTAGTATTCCTCCTACAAAAGTTAAAAAAAAATTGGATACAAATTGAAGATTTTGTAATAAGTGAGTGCACCATAAAGTTCCGATAAAGTTCAAACACCATAATATTTAGATAAGACTTAGGTTAGGGACGAAAATAGCAATATTATCCCCATCTTTGCAGAAACTCCCCAACAAATGGTTACAATTTGAAATAACAACCCTTTAAGTATTTTTTCTATACTGTAACTTGTAACTTCTTTACATACTTTTGTAACTTCCCTTAACAAAAATTTCAAAATTTAGCAATAACAAGTAAAAGCAGCCATAGGCTGTAGTACCCTTTATGAACTTCCAATACCAAATGTGAAACAATTCCGGTGAATAATGTCGCACAAATCATAAAATTAGCGAGTATCGGGAGGTCATATATGGGCTATACGAAGACGTGGACTTGCATACAAAATTTTTTGTCACAGGCTGTAGCACCTATTACGAACTTCAAATACGAAATATGAAATAATTCCGGTATATATTGCCGCTAAAATCATGAAAATAAACCAATTTTTTCCATAGGTTGTAGTAACCTGTATGATCTCCCAATACGAAATTTGAAACGATTCCGGTGAATAATGTGGCTGAAATTACCAAAATACCAAATATCGGGAAGAACCGTTATATGAGGGCTATACGAAGACGTAGACCTGCATAAAAAATGTTTGTCATAGTACCCATTACGAACTTTAAATCTGAAATTTGAAATAATTCCGGTGAATACTGTCGCTAAAATCATGAAAATACCGAATATCGCAAGGTACCGTTATATGGGAGCTATAGAAGAGTTGAACCTGCATAGAATTTTTTTTTGTAATAGGGTGTAGTACCCATTACGAACTTTAAATATGAGATTTGAAATAATTCCTGTAAATACTGTCGCTAAAATCATGAAAATACCGAATATCGGGAGGTACCGTTATATCGGGGCTATACGAAAACGTGGACCGATATGGCACATTTAATTTCTTGATATTTAACATTTAAAAATAATTCGTTGTCGTGTTGCTTTAATTCTTGCACCAATTGAATTTTGTAAGGCATCCTTACGCAAAAGTTTCTATAAAGTCGATGGACAAAGTCAACTTCTTGCGCAGGACGAATCGACAAATTGCCATTTTCTCGACACTGGCCTAACCGACAACAATATTTTCTTCTGTGCGCAATCTGCTCATTCTTTTCCGAAATTTGGTAATAACGTTCTTTCTGGTGGTCTCCGACGGACGATTATGTGCACCTTAAACTTCACGAAATGCTTAACCATGGGTTTTGAAAATAAATTTCCACGATTTGAAAACGTTGTTCTAGAGTAAATCTATCATGCTGATTTGCCAAATAATTCTGAGTAGAGACGTCAGTTTAAACTGTCAAAACTGCTATATAAAAAAACTACATAAACACACTATATATCATAAATGGCATACAAATTTTAAAAATTATATTTTTCCGTAGCACTGTGCACGTCTTGCTTTTTTATATAAATGTCCATTAATTTACATTTTAACATTTTTAAACCACTTAAGCACATCTAACAAGTTGCAACAATGTTGCAATTGCATATAATTTATAGACTATAACTTGCACCAGTCGCATACAACGTGCATTTGATCGGACATTAAGATACGAGTACCAGTAAAACTAAGCAAATGAGAAGGCACATTGAAATGCTAAAAACACACTCACACACTTCGACCACTTGGACAAAGCGATGCATGTGCTATTCGAAACTGGTTAGATTCCTTTTGAAAACTAAAGATGGAGAAAATGAAAACATGCAAGATTTACACTTAGATTTGGTTTTACTAAATGCAGCCGTTTCTTCTATAATTCCCATGGAAACAGTTGCATTTTAAATAGTCCGTCACATTTCTACAAGCATGGTGGTCCCTCCCTATCGCTGAGAGATTTTCCCATTGCTCCAAGTATTGGTATCCGTTTGCCTAATTGAATTGTAGATTTCGTTGCTTTGCTTGACTTATTTTTTTTTTTCAAAATAGAAGCCACTTTAAATATTTTTAAATAGCAGAGGCAGGGCAGGAATTCTTAAAATCGATACGACTAATTTAAATTGATATGATGTTGGCAGGAGGGTATTCTCATTATGTATGGTCCAACCGATGTGATGTTTTTTCTAATTGAAAAATTTATAATATTTTACCAATTGAGAAAAATCAAAATATTCACTTGAAAAGTATTTAATTTTAATTAATTTAAATTTAAATATTAATAATTTTTATATAGAAAACTAGTAAAGACGTCTTTAGAAACGAACCTTTACACCCTACGACTTAAGGTAAATTTAATTATACCGAATTAGTTTGGGAAATGGCACACAAATGTACGAGAAGAAGTTAAAACATATCGGTCGATATTGCCGACAGATGTATACCCATTAGCCATTGTTCGATTATTTAAATATATCTTGACTTCTGTTATGATTATTTAAAATTTTGATCCTCTATGGAGTAGGTTTCGAAGGAATGGGTCAATATTGTCCATTTCGTATCGGACATAAATAAATATGATACAAATATTGCGACGTGCCAGGTTTGGACTATATCGACTACTATCTTCACTTTACATGAGATATGTGATAATTTTTAGAAATTTGAAAATGCGTGTGAGTTACTAGATATATACATACAGATAGTAATATTGATCTGGGCAAAATTACAGGAAAATAGAACATTTTTATCCAATTTTATGCAAAATTATACATTCCATATTGATATCAAGTTTCTGGTTAAGAAAAATATTTAGACATAGCAAGTTGTAAAAAATCATTGACAGAAAAAAGTATAGACAATTGTGACTCTTTGTGAGAGAGGTACCAGAAGGGGTTAGCAGATATATATAATCTTCACAACAGATCTTGCGCTAGAAAAAAATCAGAAGAGAGTTGGATGCATGTTTGATTTCTTTGAGCGATTTGTTTTTCGAAATATTGAGTCTTATGTGGGGGAGGTACCAGAAGAAATGTTTCGATTCCTACCATCCGATTCCCACATATCTTCTGTTGATGGAAATATTGAGATGTGCCAAGTCCGAATGGAATCGGAGCTTCCATAGATATTCAAAATGTTGACCCTTTGAGGGGGAGATACCAGAAGGAGTAGACCGATATATCCCATCTTCACAACAGATCTTGTGATTGTTGAAACATTTCGAACATTTCGACCTTTTGTTGGGGAGGTACCAGAAGGAAAGGATTGATATATTCCATCTTAGCACCAGATCTTGGGTATATAAAAATATTGGGTTGTGTGAAGTTTAAACACAATCGGATTCTTAAATCACATTTTATAATAGTTATAATTTTTCAAAATGTTTACCCTTTGAGGGGGAGGTACTTGATGGAGTGTACCGCTGTTATCCATTTTTGCACCTGACACAGAAGTGACGCAAATATTAGAATTTGCAAAGCTGGAGAAAAAAGGATTTTCCCTTTTCTTTCTTTGCAGAAAATATTATTTTTTTAATTTCGACATTTTGTTGGGGAGGTACCCTTCTTAACACCAGATCATGGGTTAATAAAAATATTGTAATTTGAAGACAATTGGACTCTTATATCACATTTTATAAGAATTGTAATTTTGAAAATGTTGACCCTTTTGTGGAGGAGGTACTTGATGGAGAGGACTGATATTTTCGCACCTGACCTAGCACTGATGCAAATATTAGGATTTGCAAAGTTGGGGCAAAATCGGATTATCGATTCACATTTTGTTCAAAAAATATATTTTTTGAAAATTTCGACGTTTTGTGAGGGAGGTGCCAGTAGGAGTGAAGCGAATATCCCATCTCCGATCTCGATCTGAGTTTGATAAAAATATTATGTTGTACCAATTTTGGACCTAATCGGATACTCCCTTCGAGAGTTATCGTGCGCACCAACCAGACAGACGGACGGACATCGCTGAATTGGCTCCAACTGTCCAAAGAGACCTAGGGTCTAAAACCGTTATTTCGACTAGGCATGTTTTGACCGTATCAAATGAAATGTGCTCTCTATAAAAATATCCTCAGCCATATGGCTGGAGAAATTGGTAATAGGGGAAGAGACCAAACCCCTACCAATATTTTCGGGAATCCGAAATTAAGGGAAGAAGAAGCTCCCAATAACTGGGAGTATCTGTCTAAATTTTAATATACCAGTTGTAGCACTTTAGCTAAAAACACCAACACCACATCCGTTGGTACCTCTTAATGGGTTATGGACAAACTGTGAACTAATATTGAAAACTTTTAGTAGATCTAATATTTTTACTAATGACCATATCAGAAACCATCTTCGAAGGACATAATATTAGTAGTTACATATATCAAGGGACTGCCACAAAAATTGGATCCACATAAAACATTTTCTGGAAAAAAAATGCATCTTCACATAGCCTAAAATACCAAATTATGAAAACTTTTGTTGGACAAGGCATCTAAAATGTATCAAAACTGCATCTACATTGGACATACTATGAACCATTTTTTACGGCCATGAAATCCTTTTGAATTTCACGCACAATCACTTTGTTGCAGTCCAGTTTCCTCTTTTTTATAATTACCGCATTGACCTCGTTTCTTACCAGGAATCCTGAGTATTTGTTACATATTTCCCAGTTACTATTCCAAAGACATCATAAATTCTATTATTAGTGGATGCGTCACAGTTTATTGCCTTTTAGACACCCACATGCTCATTTCACTTTCTTTCTTAACACTTTTTTACAAAAACAAATTACCTTGCATAAACAAAAAAAGTGAACCTACCATAATGTGTGCTTGGAAGAAAGCAAAAAAAGGAAAAAATGTATAAAACATTCACAACGTCATATTTATGTATGGCTGGAACAAAACGTAAGAGTTAAAAGTCATAAAAATCATTTAAGAGGCTATTAAATCATTATTATTACCCACATGACCTTGAACGAACTGTGATGGCTAAAAGAGAATTTGTTTGGCCGTTTAAATGAACATGCCAACAACAGCAACAACAACATATGTATTGGTGTTCACAGAGCAATACATTAAGCAAATGATGGGCTAGTGTTGACAACAGATGGATGAACTGTTAGTTTTGGCCCATGTTCTAAGTTCGACTATTAGCGCATTTGACAGAATAATGGCAGCGTTGAGCGACTAGCCTAGTCGGTCTTAAAACGTTTTACTACGTGTTTTTTTAATTTTTTTGCTGTGTGTCATTTTTCAATTTCAGTTTCGTTGTTATATGACCCACAAATTGTCTTTTATTACCTCTACGATTATAGGGCCTACACTACCTTGTGTGTGGAATGCAGTGCAAATGCAATGACCTCCAATTAGCAGGGATAAAAGGATATTTAATTACATGCAGTTAAAAAAACATGCGTATCCTTATCTATAAAACAATATTTTACTAATACGGTTATTCTAGTTTTGAGATGAAAAAGGGTTAATTTAGAAAATTTGGAAATTGAAAGGAACTTTATTCACTGTCTCAATGGCCTTTAGTTGTTTTCTACAAATATCAAGTAGAGAAAGTAAGCAAATTGTGTGTAAAAAGTATGAGTCAATTTTGCCGACAGATCTATACCCTCAGTCAATATCCGTTCATTCAAATATATTTTGATTTGCATTATGATTATTCAACCTGTTGACCCTCTATAGGTCCGATATAAATATTAAAACGTTCTAGGTTTGGACCATGTCGACTTCTTCTTCAATTTTATATGAGATAAGTGATAATTTTTTTTGCCAGTCATAGGGGACCAAAATATTTCAAAAGAATCGCTGATTTGTTTCGCAAGCTATGATATAAGTACTAAAAAACGGGACCCCCTTATGGGAGAAGTACCAGAAGGGGTGGTCCTATATCTACCGTCTCTACACACGATCTTGTGTTTCTATAAAAATTGAGATGTGTAAAATTCGAAGAGCATTGGATGCCTATTTCGCATTTTATGAGACTTTTGTTTTTCTAATTGTTGACCCCTTTTGTGGAGGTGCTACCAGAAGGAGTGGGTCGATATACAGGGTGAGATAAAAACACATTTGTTTTAAATTTTATTACATGAAAGCAAAAAATGTCGGAAATAGCATCAAATTTTAGAATAAGTTTAATTTTTTTCAAATTGGTCAACTTTGGCACGAATTATGACCTTCAAACGGCCAACGAAACCGTCACACGCTGCCCGAATGCTGCTCTGCGGTATTTTGGACCATTCCCGGTAAAGCACTTGCTGGAGGTGATCGACACTTTGGTGTTTTGTAGTGCCAACCTTGCTTTCCAAACTACTCAAGACACAATAGTCCAACGGATTGGTATCCGGAGATTTTGGTGGCTGTTGTGCACTGGAGCGACCATCGGCTGTTATGGTGGCCCACACCATCACCATGGCCGGCGCTTGAAATCTGGTGGCCAACCGAAGGTGCACGAATGTTTTCTCATCGGCGAAAACCAAATGCGGCAGTTCACCACTTTTGGCCAAGCGAAGCAACTCTTTAGCTTTTTGAGTCTATTTTCTTTATGTTGCGTGTAAGTTATTGCAATTTTTGGAATTTCAATGGCTTTACCCCGAGCTCATTTTTCAATATTTGCCGAATGGAATATTGCCATATGTTCAGCTCACGAGCCATTTTTCCGAATCATTTCTGCTGATGTTGCTGTTTTCTTCCGTCCACTTTCTTGACGTCGGACTACGCTACCAGTAACACGGTAACGAGCGATGATACGAGACACAAAAGATTTATTCACATTTAAAAGCTCTAACGATAGCCACTTGTGGTTTTCCAGCCAAATATAAAGAAATCACATTATCACGCTTGAATTCCATCACGAATAACTTTTTTTCTGGAAAATTCTCACCAAAATGCTTCTGTACGCTTGTAAACAATATAATGAGCGAGTGGCATAGAAATGACAGCAGTCAGAAGTTGGTTGCGGTTTTTCACCCTGTATAGTTTGAAACGAATTGAATAAGATTTTTAATAAAACCAAATTTTGACACTTTGTGGGGGAGGTACTTGATGAAGTGGACCGATGATGTCCAAAGAGGCCTAGGGTCTAAAACCGTTATTTGGATGAGGCACGATTTGGTCGTATCAATTGATTTATACCCACTTTAGCCATATGGTTGAGGGTAAAATCAATATAATTTTCAAGGAAAGCGTTGAATGCAAGTCAAGTAGTTTAATCATGAGATCAGGTGACTGCGGAGCGCATCACATTAGGTGAAAGAAGTTATGATTTTACAAGGGCACGATATTCTTGGGATTTAGTCCGATTCGCATCTAGAAACGGTCATCTGCAAGGCTCTATGAAAATGGGCAAAAAGACATTTATTAAAACAATTTTAAACAATCTTGTAGGTATAGAAAAGTCGGGCCAAAATTCGGGCGGGCCGACTTAAATTTCCACTAAATTTGTAGGAGGCACTTGTGACTATTATACTTATTTTACTCTTGATGCACAGTAGAGATGAAATCGGATGAAGACATATATGGAAGCCATATCCAAATCTATGTCCAACATAAGTACGAAGAAACCATTCCAAGTACTGGTGTAGAATCTACATAGGAGTACCCTCAGATTTTGCCGATTTGAAGATTTTCGGTTATCAACATATTTCCCCGACTTGTTGCAGCCTACACATAAGGGTCATAGTAACATTTTCGAAACTAATTTAGTGTAGTAAGTTATTTTTTAAAGTTAGTATTCTTTGTTTTGTAAATATTAATTTAAAATAATTAATACGCCGACAAAGTTATTTTTATTACGATGAAGTGCACACACATCCAATCGCCAGACAAGATGTATTTTTATATTCTTGTCTGAAATCAATTTGACAAGCAATTGAATATCTTGTCTATTTCGCCTAGACATTGTCGTCACTTTTTATTGTAAAAAATGCAATTAATTGAGAAAACAAGTTGCTGTTGAGCGAGCGGATACGTGACAATTGTGAAAACAATTTCAGTTGCATACTGGGCATCCGACTTACCCAGATAATAGATGAAAAAAAAATGCCACAAGCTGTAGACAAATCATAAAGAAGCCACAAAAAATAACCAATGTAAATTGTTTGCTATTCGGTTGGTTGCACCCGAGCTTCTTTACAAACATGATGGTGCGACATAAAACCAGATGATTTTAATTGACTGTCTGTCATCAGCAAAGTCATGATTTAGATTCAACATCAATGACTGCAGCATTGCATAGACAACAGAACATCACGAAGTCAATTGGTCTCAAAATAATTAAAGGAGTTTTTAAGATAGCTGTGTTTTGGAGGGAAGCGTTTATTAAAGGGTAATCGAATACAATTGGATATTTTGTTTTTGTTAAATTGGAAGGATTTAATAACTCATTTTGAGTCTTTTCTTGTCCATTGTCATTCCGTTTGTAACTCCTCGAAACATTCATAATAGACCCTGCAAAGTATATATATTCTGGATCAGTGTAGAATTCTATGACGATCTAACTATGTTCGTCTGTCTGTCTATACATACATAGATTACCAGTAGGCAGGTTAATTTCGTAAATGGGCCATGTCGGTCCACGTTTTCGTATAGCACCCATATAACGGTACCTCCCGATATACGGTATTTTCTTGATTTTAGCGGCATTATTTACCGGAATTATTTCAAATTTCATATTTAAAGATTGTAATGGGTACTACAGCCTATAACAAAAATGTTTGTATGCAGGTCCACGTTTTCGTACAGCCCCCCTATTACGGTACCTCCCAATATTCGGTATTTTTATGATTTTTGCGACATTATTTACTGGAATAATTTCAAATTTCGTATTTGAAATTCGTAATGGGTACTACAACCTATGACTGAATTTTTTGTGTGCAGGTCCAAGTCTTTGCCCCCATGTAACGGTACCTCCGAATAGTCGGTATTTTGATGATTTCAGCAACATTATTCACCGGAATCGTTTCAAATTTCGTATTGGAAGATCTCAATGGATATTACAACCTATGGCAAAAAATGTCGTCTTCGTATAGCCCCCATATATGTTCGTGATTTTTGCGATATTATTCACCGTAATTGAAACAAATTTTGTATCTTAAGTTCGTAATGAGTTCTACAGCCTATGGCAAAAATCTCTACAGCCTATGGCAAAAATTTCGTATGCAGTTCCACTTCTTCATATAGTCCCCTTTCAAATGGTGGAGGGCATTAAAATTTCGGCCCGGCCGAAATTAGCTTTTTTTGCTAAATATATCAATTTATCTAACCACAAAAAGGAATATCGTAGATATGGTTTACTGTCTGGTAATTAAATGAGGGTAACTCTTGGCAATTCATATGGAAACAAGTAAGCAAAGGCTACAGTCGAGCGGGGCCGACCGTTGAATACCCTACAACACTACAATAAACCATACAGTTTATATAGGCGAGATACTCGAAAGAATTCCACAAGACATTGTGACAAATAATAAAAGAAACCATCAGGCTTCGTTCTCTAATTTTCGAATAATAGCAACTTTAACTAATTTGTTCATTTCCAATGTATTGGAAAACGTTGCACGTAAATGGTCTTCCTAGATCTGGAACCAATATTTCCCAAAGACCTATAATCTCTCAGAAGTGGCAAAAGATTAAAATTTATTATTGGTTTTTGACTGAAACGCATCTATATGAGATACAGACATTTGACTATATTCTTCAACGAAATCAGCGTTAACGAAATAGTCAGAAGTGTGTCTTTCCTGTATTTGTGAATTCTCCAAAAAGTCACTGGAATGGTCATTTTCGTATTTTGTCTACAAAAGTTGGCAAACTATTTCACACATTGAATATTTTTGGATGGCCATCCAAAACTGCTTGGCTTTTGCAATGTTTGGTAACCCCATTCAAATGTGCGTGAGGATCGGGCGATAATTACGACCCGCTGACAATTTTACAGTTTTTTGGTCCATTTCAACCCCTAAATATATGGCGATCATCTCCAAAAAGAGTAGGCTTCTATTCTGACCCTCATCTTATCCCCATGCAAAATTTCGTTAGGATCGGGCCATAAATGCGATCTGTATATGATATCCTGATATTCTAACTACTTAGTTTTGTTAGCTGTAGAAATATTACCAAATGTTTAATTCAAAATGAAAATATGCCAAAAATATGACAAAATTGAAAAAATATGAGAAAATTTTACAAAATCAATATTTTCATCTTTAGAGAGATATTTTTATGCGATTTTTAGACGTATTTTCTTTGCTGCCAAGAGGCCATTCTGAATTAATGAGAACTGTCGAAATCAGTTCAGCCGTTCTCGACATATAAGAGATCCTTCAAGCATATCTTCTTTGATAGACATATTTATCGCACATATTTTGCTATATATCCGTTTTATTGGATGTTAACATCATTGTAAAGATCAGAAGTAACCTTGTCATGGCTTTGTGATTTTGCTGGGATTAAAAATATTCGCGGTTTAATGAAACATTTTAAATTTTTTCAACACAAAATATATGATCTATTTTACCCGCTAAATATTATCCGATTACCACCCAAATTGGTAGGCTTCTTCTTCGCCCTAAATTCTAGCTAAGTTCCACGTCGATTGGTCTATAATTGCGACCTGTATATCTACTGCAAAATCCGACATTTTTTCAGTTTTTGGTTCATTTCGACCCCTAAATATTATGCGATCATCCAAAAGAAATATTGTTCTATTCTGACCCTAGCCCCACCTCCATTCTAAATTTCGTGAAGATCGGGCCATAATTGCGACTTGTAGAGTGATTACAAATTAACATGGACAGACGGACGGACATACATAGCTAGATCGACTCAACTCGACGAGATAGGAAGATCCATATATACTTTCATATGTGGGAAATCAATATTTCGAGGTGTTACATATTGTTGTAGGGTATAAAAAGTGCTATGTACTTCATGTTTTACCATAAGTATTGAGTTATCAGGAAATGCTCTGAACATTTTTGGAAGTTTAGATAAAAAGATGATGTGAGAGGGGCTTAATTAATTAGGATTATCATTACTTTTAAAATCTGCAAAAAATAATTTTGTGCATTCGTACTTATAGACTAGGTAATGTACCAGATATTATACCAATAATTCTGCATTTCATATGAGTATGCTTAATAAAATATATAATAGGTATATTGAAATTTCATATTATTTTGCACTCCATTTGTACAACCCTTTTGACGTACACATGGCGACAATTATAGTGCTGGTTCATTGATTCCATAACTATGAAAACTGCATGCATGCACCAATTCACTTACTCAGCATTATACACTCAAACATTTATGTTCGGTACGGTGCTGAGTTAGATTAGCAAAAATGGCCAACACCAATCAGGAGGCGAAAACCTGATATCTTCATTAATTTTCTTGATTTCAACGACAAGCAATTGTGATTAGTCGAGTTCAGTCAGTTTTATCAAAAAGTGTTGGTAGTGAGACGGGTTAATCAATGGTTAAAATATAAATTTCACTATGCAAGAGAAAACAAGAAACACATATTTTAACAAAAAAATATTTCTTAATTAAGAGATTTGAACCATTCGATTGTGTGCAAGCCAATGTGTGTGACTAAGAATTTGAATTATTTATATTTTTTGGTGATATTGATTTTTGGTATTTCTACTCAAATGTATCTAAATTGTTTTTATTTTTTTTTTTTTTCGTTGGGGCAATAGGAATGCCAAAAAATCTAAAATGAAACCCATACATTATTTTGGTGTTGAAATATTGTTTTTGTTTAATGAAGGGAGAACGAAAAAAATCAGCGCCTCCTTTTTGTTGTTATGTCTGCTCCATCATCAGTTGTGGAAGGCGGCGTAGAAGAAAGACGAAAACATTCTTGGCGTTTATGCCTAATGGAAAGAACAACATCAGAATACCAAACAACATGGCAAAGGAGACAGAAAGAACAAAATTTCAATGTGAATGTTAACAAGAGTGGGTCGAGTGGTATGAGAGGTGAAGTAAATATTTTTATTTTCTTTAAAAGTGACGGAAAATATTGTGAGAAATTATCAATGAATTCAAATTATTATATAGGGTGAGATTAAAAAACTGCAACAAAGTCAAAAGCCATAATTTTTACATTTTTTTTAATTTTATTGAATGAAAGCCAAAAATATCGGAATAGCATCAAATTTTAGAATAAGTTTAGATTTGTTCCAATTGGTCACCTTAAGCACAAATTATAGCCTTCAACCGGCCAATGAAACCGTCACACGCTGTCCGAATGTTGCTCTGCGGTATTTTTAGTGCCAACCTTGCTTTCCAAAATACTCCAGACACAATAGTCTAACGGATTGGTATCCGGAGATTTTGGTGGCCATTGTGGGCTGGAAACGTAACCATTTTGTAACCATTCTTGGGTGGCGCGTGCTGAGTGCGATGGTGCTGAGTCCTGTTGGAATGTCTAAGCTCTGCGGCCAAAATGTTTGCGTCCCAAGGCTTTAATACACCCTCCTGAATATTTTTTAGATTATATTCGGCATTTATTCTAATGCCACGATTAAAGAACGACCATCGACAGTTATCCCGAGAAAAAAACCATCGAACTGATGACGGTTGGTGGCTCTTTCCGAAACGATTTTTTCCATTGCAACTCCTAATTTAAAAATAATTACTGAAAAATACAGCAGATTATGAAAGTAGAGCTAAAAAGAAGATGCATGTTTCGACGTTTTAGAAGGTTGATAGAGGGGGCAAGTTCTCCCCTCTTCCACACTTTTGGACATTTCCGGATTAATTAATTAATTCGAAATTACTATTCATAAAATTCTACTAAAGGGTATTATGTAAAGTCAGAGAGTCTTTAAAAAAGTTATATATTCTTGACTTTTTTGTTAAAATCTAATATTTTTGGACAAGTAGTTCTTAAAAATAAAAATCCAGGTATTTTGAGAGAAATTTTCTAAGACCATGGTTTAACAACTATATTACGATTCATATAATTAGGTTAACTAAGACTTTGTTTACATCAAAGGAGATTCCAGATTTCCGAAATATTTAATTTATTTTGTTCGTTCCTTCATTACAAAAAATGTGTTTGAAAACAATATACCAAATCATGTTAGCAGCGACCCATTCCAATATATATGTGTACATTTTTTTTCCTAAATATACATATTCACCCACTTCTAAAGATACGATGCGATTCGATTATTTTTCTTCTTTTCGGTGTTCATGTTCTTGTTGTTTTGCTGTTTATGTATACATTTGAACAGTTTTGTTCGTCTTCACACAGCAGGTTTTCACATATCATATCACATTACCATACACGTCAATATATACCAATTTACCACATAACATTTGTTATTTATTTATTCAAAACAAGTTTTTATTGAACTCCTTCAATGGCGGGGGAAACATCAACCTAACCGCAGAAGATACGTTCACACCACAAAAGTACATACATAGGGAGAATAAATGTATACATACATGCATGCATGTGTGTATATATTCCACCGACCCTATCAAAATGTTGAACTTTATTAAAATGTTTAATTTCATTTTAACCTTAGCTCTTTAGATGATTTTAACCCTTTTCTTCTATGGTCTTGAAATTGTTGTGTGGCACACTCTATGCAAATTAACTTTTACCATCTCATTCATGCTGTATCTCCTGGTGGGGTATCTCCATATAGTTTTCATTTTGGCCTATAGTGTTAACAACACAATTTCATAGACAAAAGACACGCGACTTCTCTGGTCTGGTTTATATCAGAACGTTGATTTTTATTTAAAGAATTTGTTCAATCTCTGGGATAGTCAGTGGGGTCTTTTGCACTTGTTTTAATTTGGGGTTTCTGAAGATAAATTTAATTTTAACTCCAACATTCTTTTCAGAGATACATAGGTAGGTATTAATTTTTTAAATGAGGAAATTTGTATTCACAAAATATTGGCCTTTACTGTTAGGGTGATAGCATTGTATGTTTTGTAAAAAATTGAATTAATTAAATAATGCTTTCCAATCGAATTCATAACTATTAACAATATGTGTTAATTTATTGTTTACAAGTAGATTAAAAGAGAAATAATACTGTTGGAGATTCGGTCAGTACAATTGTTCAATTTGGTAAATAAATAATTCATGAGCACAGTTAAATTATAAATGCTTGACTTTTGAGAAAATAGCAGAAAATGTGTTTGCTTTTTACTAAGAGTTTTGTAAAACAATAATTACTTTAACTTGTTTTAACTAAAGGGAGAACAAAAACAAGAGAAGTGAGGGGGTATATAGTGGATTTATGATCATAATTTGGAGTCTATGTTAAAATTTTATGTAAGATATATATCCAATCTTTGCTATTTTCAGAAGCTTTTCTGCCAAAATAAATGTTCTTAGTTATAAATATGATTGAAAAGTATTTTCCACGGTAATTCCTAATTTTCAGAATTGTTTTGAATTGACTGTAATTTGACAGTTTGGGTTTTCATTTAATATAAATTTATGATTTTACATCTATACGACTTATAATACGGTATAGATCTATTCTGTTTATTTCAAATTTCATTGTCTAATTATTTGTATTTTAAACGTAAATAGGGACGATATGATTCCGGGTCGAGAAAATAACTGCACTCTGTCTGAATATATTTAAAGTTATTTTATTTTTCGCCAAGTACAAAAGTGCATATTATCAAATTTAATATCGAAAAAAAAACTACGGGTTCACCCAAATCTTGAAGAGGTGAGATTAAGCTGACATTTTAGATTTTTCATTGTGGGGGTTTTAAACTTTTCGACCAGCCGAATATAACTTAATTTAATTAGAAAACATCAATTTTAATTAGATTTTCAGAGATAATAATTTATTTTTTTATTAAGTAAAAGCCTATGTTCAAATATTCAAAGTGAATGGGCTGAAGAAAGAAAAAAAAAAACAAGTAAAAAAGCTGTAAGTTCGGCCGGGCCGATCTTTGAATACCCTCCACCATATGGAACAATTTTGACCATTAAAAAAAAATCCTGAAAAATTCTACTAAAATCTTAAAAATACTGAATTTAGCCGTTATATTAGGGTATATACGATGACGTGGACTTGCACAGACAATTTTCTGTCGTAGGCTGTAGTATCCATTACTTCGAACTTCAAACACCAAATTTGAAAAAATTCCGAAGACGTGCACCTGCACATACAATTTTCTGCCATAGGCTGTAGTACCCATTACGAACTTCAAATACCAAACATGAAACATTTCCTGTAAATAATGTCGCCTAAATCACCAAAATATCGAAAAAAGGCGGTACCACTATACCAAAACTATACCATTTTCAATACCAAAAGTCCTGCAGACATAATACACATTTGAGTAAAATTTTATTAACCTACTTCATTTCGTTCGGAAGCTAGAGTGATTTCCACAGACGGGCGGACATCGCTAAATCGACATAGAATTTAATGCTGATCAAGAATATATATACTTTGTGGGGTTTAAAATGTATATTACAAACGGAATGATAAACTTAATATACCCTCCATACCATGGTGGAGGGCATAAGAATTGCCATTTATCTTATTATGTTTATACACAATGGATATAAGATAATATATTAATTTGTAATTCCATTTATTCCATTCTGCCTGTCTGTCCGTCTGTGGAATTCACGCAATCTTCCGGACGAAATGAAGTAGATTGATAAAATTTTACTCAGATGTATTATATGTGTGCAGGACTTTTGTTTTGGAAAATGGTCCAGGTTTTGGTATAGCCCCCCAGCAGATGTAATGTCTGTTGGTTGTTCTACTCACAGTCTTAACCCGAATTCGCTGTAAATTGGCAGTTTGTGTTCCCAATATGTAAGGAGGATTCTTGAGTAGAACTGTCCATAGAAGTATCTTCGTATAGCTCCCATATAAATGTCCCTCACGATATTCGGTAATTTGAAGATTGTAGACACACTCTTTAAACAATTCCAGTATTATTTCAATTCGAAATTTGGAGTTGTCAGTGGATAATGCTTCCTAAGACTATGAAATTGCCAATATAACGTGAATTTGGTAGGCCCTATATAACGGTACCTGCCAATATTACACAATATTCGATATTTTGAAGATTTTAATTACTTTTTCAACAAAATTGTTTTAAATTTGTTTTTTTTTTTGTTTGAGTATTGTTATAGCCACCATATTTTTTTACAGATAATTGGTTTAACTGTAACATCTGATATTCGAAATCTTTATACACTCCACCATACATAGTATGGAGCGAAGTCAAATGATATTTTTTAAGGTTTAGTAAAGTATCCGTTGGGTTAATTTTTTATTAACCAATTTTTAACTTTTTATTTCAGGGTTTTATACGAAATTCGTAATTTATGAAAATCAAAAAAGGGCAAAGGTAAGTAGATTATTTGTTATTAAAAATTCACTTCAATAAATTAATTTCAAGTAAAAATAAATACTTGTTGTTTTTAAATTTATTATAATTTGGAAAACGTTATCGATAGTGTCCCACAATGTACATACAGTCTTAGAGAACAAAATTAAATTAAAAAAATCTTAAGGGTTATCTTGTGAACATTTTGACTTTCTCTTGATGGGACCACCCTTTTCCGAAAGAAAAAACCACAAGAATTAATGAAGTTAAGTGTGTTTGCTTTTGTAGCAATTAAAAAATAATTTAACGTTTAAAAGTACATAAAGCTAAAATATAGTCATAATAAAATACAAACACAAAAACGCACATGCATACCAATATACATACTCACCTTCTTGTTGAACCCTGTATTGCATGTCATAAACCAATGTTAGAAAGGAATTAAATCCTGATCTTTTACACATGATATACGAAACGACTATATTTCAAGTGACAGACCTACAATTGACTTTTAGTAGACATGTAGAGGATATACATATGCCTGTAGCAATATTTGGAAGTTCATAAGTTTCGTTATAATTCAAGCAAGTCAACGTTAATAAAAAAAATCCCACACATATACATGTATAGTTGTGGGTGCAACAGCATTCATATAAAGAATTTAATGAAATAATGAACAAAGTGTCCGTGTGGGGTGTTTAATTTTGGCGATAAAATGACAAAGACTTCATGAATAGAGTGTGGCAATGTGTTAAATGTCGACAATGTTTTTATGGGCGGCTTAAGTTCATCTAATCCACGTTAAACACATACAGGTTTAATAAAAACTACTAAACATTTGCCCATACCCAGTCAGGTATTTATTAAAAATATGCAAAGGAAAAAACTTATTACTTCAGCACATACAGAGTCTTGAGCTGTAATATGATAAAATTTTCGTATTTTACTATGATTTGTGTTAGAAAGATGTAAATATTTGTACACAATAAAGTACATTTATGTAACGGACCATTATGTATGTCAGATGCTGTAGTATCATATCATCATCATGTGTGTGTCAGAAGCTGTAGCTTCAAAAGCGTCTAATAATGACAAAAATACCTGATGGATGTTGAAACTTCTGTTTCTGTATTAAAAATTAGCATAGATACCGATTTATGTTTAAATCTGCTCTTCAAAATTAAATTTAACACATCGCTGATTTACCCAAAGATTGGCATAGCTGAATACATTCGTTTTTGAGCCAATCTTTCTTTATCTTAATATCGCAATATTCCATTCAGCAAATATTGAAAAATGAGCTCGGGGTAAAGCCATTGAAATTCCAAAAAGTGCAAGAACTTTCACCGCAGCATAAAGAAAATAGACTCAAAAGAGCTAAAGAGTTGCTTCGCTTGGCAGGAAGTGGTGAACTGACGAATTTGGTTTTCTCCGATGAGAAAACATTCCAGCAGTTTGTAAGCCAACAGAATTATCGTGTTTACTTGCCAAAGAGGTAAGCTGAAAAAGTGCACCTTCGGTTGTCCACCACAACTCAAGCGCCGGCAATGCTGATGGTGTCCGCCGCCTTAACAGCCGATGATCGCGAAAATATTCTGGAGGGTGTATTAAAGACTTGGGCACGCAAACATTTTGGCCGCAGACCTTGGACATTCCAACAGGACTCAGGATCATCGCACTCAGCACGTGCCACCCAAGAATGGTTACAAAATGGGGTCCCTCACTTCATTTCCAGCGCACAATGGCCACCAAAATCTCCGGATACCAATCCGTTACAATATTGTGTCTGTAGTATTTTGAAAAGCAAGGTTGGCACTAAAAATACCAAAGTGTCAAGCAAGCGCTTCGCGGGGAATGGGCAGAGCAACATTCGGGCAGCGTGTGACGGTTTCATTGGCCGTTTGAAGGCCATAATTCAAGCCAAAGGTGACAAATTCGAACAAATCTAATCTTATTCTAAAAGTAGATGCCATTTCCGACATTTTTCTTGCTTTCATTCAATAAAATGTGAAAAATATGTAAAAATTATGGCGTTGAATTTGTTGCAGTTTTTTTTTATCTCACCCTGTAATTGTCTAAGTTATTACACTAATCTATTTGTTTAATAATATTAAAATAATAGATTTTTGAAATAAAACGCTCCTTGTGTGAAGGAACGATATGTACTTATTTTTGATCTACTAAAAATAAAACTGTAGAAAATTACTTTATTTTCAGCAATTGTTTTTATTTCCTTTAAGAACTGCTTTGTCTCACTCTATTGCATTGCCAACTTAGAATTAGAGATTTTTTCCCAAACACACCATGTGCAACCACACCCTTAACGAGACTGCCATTGTTGTGTGTCGCCTTAGTTTCCTTCAATTAACATGGTACACATTTACCGACGGCATTTGAATGCCACACACACACGCCCATCATGGCTGACACTTGAATTGTCGGCCATAATGAATGTGAAGATAGGCTGACTGACAGACTGCCTGCTCACAGTTTCAGCTGTCATTACAGTTGCATTGCCGTACCATGAAAATAGTGGTTGCTGTGTAGCCGGACAATTCATACTTACATATATTTTTGTTTCATAAGTCATATTTGCAGTTTAAATTTTTTTCCCATATTGTAACGTTTGGCGATAACGAAACAATGTTCAATGGATATTAAGACCAATTGAGAACCAAACATTGTCAAGGGAAAAGCATTGATCCATTACTATAAAAACAAGTTTCTCATAGCAAAGTTTTAGAATCGTTCTTACGCACAAAATCTTCTCACATCTTTTTTTTTTTACTTATATCATATGTATGTGTACACATGCATCAATAACAGAACTGTGCTCTTTTGACTATTGAATGTGAAATAGTTTCTTTTTTGCGAAAAACAGCATCGAGAAAATCCCAAAACTTTTGGCATTAAATTTTTATACAAATGTTTTGTTCTGCTCGGTAACAAATCGACATACTTATGTAGATACATTGTATAACAGAGGAGGCAAGACGTATATGAATGTCGAAAAGAAAAAAATATTTGATCAAAATAAAAAAATGCAAACTTTGTATGTGAAATAAAATTTCAGCGACATTTTGGTGATATATTTTTAACACTCTACAAAAAAAGGAATTTTTTACAGTATTGCTACAATACCATGCAAATTTGGCTGTAATTTTTTAAAAATATGAAAATATTAAATTGCAGACGCTTAAATCTTTAAAATGTATTAAATAATGACAATAAATGTATGTTTATGTTTAAATGTTGCTGTAAAAGTAGCTGTTTTAGTTTCCTTAGAAAGAAAAATGCCAAATGAAATACCTCTATTGTCTCATACATATAATCAGTCTAAAAATGGGAAGTTTCAAACATATTAGATATCTAAATAGTTTTAAATTCTCGAGGTGCCATCTTGACATTCGATTTGTAAATTTGTAAAGAAATTCAGGGAATGTTTAGGTATTGATAGACCATTTTAGTAGAATTTAAAATATTATACATTTTTGGCGTGCTAAGATCTAGTATTCGAGCGGTATATATGTTTTCTGTTATTAGAAATTTAAAATATAAATTTTAAAATAATTCCATTGAAAATGTGACTAAAATCATCAAAATTCCGAATATAAAAATGTACCGTTGTACGGGGTTTATTTGTCAATTGCGATCTGAATTTAAAGAAATTCCGTTAAACATATGACACAAATGATCAAAATACTGAATATCGAAAGAGAGATTTAGAGAGGTATGGTTATATGGGGTAAAATCTAATTTATGAGTAAAATCTAATTATTTCGTTGGGAAACTAGAGTGATTTCCGTAGACGGTCGTGGGGGCCAACAACGTGATACCCTATAACACTATAATATTTTGGAAACCCCCTTAGGTATAAATTAATTTTGGTAGATTTTGTTTTTGAAACAATGCCTTACCTCCCGGCACAAATATTACTTTGGTTAGTGATCATGGGTGTTTGACCTACATTTACGCTCTCTGCCGTGTTGATACGCATTCAAAACAATTTCACAACAAAACTTGTGGTCCATTTTACCTGAAAAATATAAAAACATCTAGACTTAAATATAAATTTTCAAAAACAATAAGCTTCGATTCCGACCCTAGCCCTACCACCATGGAAAATTTCGAGAGTAGCGGACGATAATTGCGCCCTGAATATAACACCCTCAACACGTGGTATTGTAAGGTGAAAAATATTACAAATATATAATCAAATATTGTAAGTCAAATTGAAAAAAAAATCGTATGCAAAAAATATGCCAAAATCAGTCCAGCGGTTCATGTCTTATAAGCGAGATAACTAATATCAATTTCTTTTACATATAGATTTTGCCTATTTTGCTATAAACATTATCGTGACTATAAGCATCACTGGAGAATGTTGCCGTTATATTAGGGTTTATACTACGACGTGGACTTGCATAGGCTACTTTTGTCATAAGCCATTATAATATTTAAATGCGGAACTTAAAAAATCGGTGAATAATTTAGCTAAAATCATCAAAGTACCGTTATATTTGGGGCTATGGACCAGCACAGACAATTTTCTGTAACAGACGGTAGTATCCATTACGAACTTGAAATACCAAATTTGAAACAATTGCGGTGAATAATTTCGCTTAAATCACCAAAATAACGAAAATAGGGAGGTACCGCTATTTGTGTAACACCAAAACTCCAAACGTCGAAAGTGAAAGATACATTGTACTTGAATTACCAGGACTTTATGTAAATTCTATGGCCGGAAAATACCCAATTTCATGCAATTCGACTTGAAAATTTGACTCACAACATGAAAATATCAAATATTGGGAGGTAAAAATCGAATCAAATTTTGATAAAAGTCGAATGCTTTCCCCTTAAATGTTAAGTTTGCCAAAAACATTCCAATTTATAATTGAATTCTGATTAATTATATATTTTCGATAAATACAAAAAGGTTTTAGTTAAGAAGATTCTACAAAGAATACGAATTAATTCAAGCAATCATTCCTTCATTTTAGTGAAATAGTGTTGCATAAGCCACCCTACGATTCAATCACCTGTGAACACGTTTACGTCAGAGAAAGACCCAACCCAACTTTAATATATGTCAAATGCCAAGGAGATGCAACCATAAAAGCAAATGTTAGACATTTCCTTCGAGTTCTGTGTTTTTATTGGACTCTGGAAAAGCTACCATGGCATAAACATACATATTTCCGTTGTTTCCATTTCCTTTCAGCTATTCTTCAGTTACAATGTTGCTGTTTTAGTTTTCATGTTGTTGTTATTATATTTTTTTTTGCTATTTAGAAATTCTTGTTTGTGTTTTCTTTTTCCATGTGGATTTAAGGACTGGCTGATGATGAAAATTTAATGAAGTGCTATGGGGGCTGCATAGAAAACTTGTTAAAGTTGGAATTTGTTTTCTCAAAGTATATGAAAAGTCCTTACAAAAAAAAAAAAAAAAACAAGTACAGGCCTTTTACATAAACATAAAAAATGAAAAAAAAACTTCCTTGCAGCGTTGAGCATGAAAAATTGTATTATTTATGTTGTTTTGATTATAAGCCTGTATTTCCCCCCCGTTTTTACTATAATACCGAGAGAAAAGTTTTTCCGTATTTTTTGGTTAATGATAAGCTCAAAGATAACAGCTCAAAAGCAGGAAAATAGAGTCCTTATTTGCGGTATAATATTTAGTTTATTCGCCAACTTTTAATTAAGTGGATTTTTTTTCTTTTCTGCATTGATGTGATATGGTGTGCTAGTAAAAGTTGTTAAATCATTTGATTAAAAAGTTTTTTTCTGTCGTTTTTTGTATGAAATTTTACTCACGTAGTTAAGCTGTTAAAATTCTAACACCACCAGCAACCAAAATAAAGGAAACGAACGCCATTGCAAAAAAAGCAAGCAAATGAAAGTAGTATCTGCGCCAACATCAACCTCCAGCACCAGACGTTGTTTGCCGTTTTCCGGCAGCCGTATTTTATTTGGTTTTGCTGCCATGAGTGTATTTTTCTTATACGAAGTTTTTAACCATTCCTGTTTCAGTTGTTCCATAGCTCCCCTACCACCCAATATTTTATAATGCTTCTAAACCAATCAACTCTATCAGCATCGTTTTCATCTTCGATCCACAACTGAATTTAACCAAGCGTAACATTGGTTTTATTCTAAAACAGTGGTACATACGCGTATTAAAAAAATTCACAAGGATTTAAAAAAATAATATGACGTTTCCTTATTTAAACAATTAACCATTTGGCAACCGAGTATAAACAAGGTGATTTAAAAAAAACTAACATTGGTTTTATATCTAAAACAGTGGTACACAAGTGTGTTGAAAAAATGTACACATGTGAACAAAAAAATCATGACGTTTTCTTATTTAAACAATCAGCCATTTGGCAACCGAGTGAGATAAAACAAGTAAAAAAGCAGTAAGTTCGGCCGTGCCGAACTTTGAATACCCTCCACCATTTGGAACGAATTAGAAAATTTTCAAAAAAATTAAATCCAATAAAAATTCTTTTAAAATCTTTAAAATATCTAATATAGGAAGGTGCCGATATATGGGGGGATATACCATATTGTGGACCTATAAAGTCAAATCTATGTCTGCGTGTAAAGTACTCACAAGGAACTCCTTGTATGATTTATATCTAATATAGGGGAGTACCGTTATATGGGGGATATACGATATCGTGGACCTATATAGACTATTCTTTTTGAGGAGGTAAAATGCCCACAAGGGACTCCTTTTGTGGAATTTCAGACAATTCCATTGGAAAAAGTGGCAAAAATCATCAAAATACCGAATACCGTGGGGGTACCGTTACATGGGGGCTATACGATATCGTGGACCTGTATGGACAATTCTCTGCCGATGTATAAAGTACCCACAAGGAACTCCTTAAGTGGATTTTCAGACAATTTCGTTGAAAAATGTGGGTAAAATCATCAAAATACCGAATATCGGGGGGTACCGTTATATGAGGGCTATACGATATTGTGGACCTATATAGATAATTCTCTGCCGAGGTATGAAGTAACCACAAGGAACTCCTTAAGTGGATTTTCAGACAATTCCGTTGAAAAATCATCAAAATACCGAATATCGGGGGGTACCGTTATATGGGGGCTATACGATATCGTGGAGCGATATAGCCCATCTTCGAACTTGACCTGCCTGCAGACAAAAGAGAGATCTGTGCAAAATTTTAGCTTCCTATCTTAATTCGTTTAGACTGTAGCGTGATTACAACAGACGGACAGACGGACGGACAGGGCTAAATCGTCTTAGAATTTTACGCTGATCAAGAATATATATACTTTGTTGGATCTAAAATGATTATTTCGATGAGTTACAAACGGAATGACGAACTTAATATACCCTCCATACCTTTTTTGGTGGAGGGTATAAAAACTGCAACAAAGTCAAACACCATAATTTTTACATTTTTTTCAATTGAATGAAAGCATAAAATGTCGGAAATATCATCAATTTGGTCACCTTTGGCACGAATTATGGTCCGTATTTTTTAGTGCTGAATGGAATATTGCGATATGTTCAGATCACGAGCCATTTTTCGGCAATAAGAAATATGTAGGAAACATCCTTGCAAGCAACTGTCCATATACTGAAATAGTTGAAATTTACATTCAACAGAAGAAGTCAATTGTGAAAAAAATGTGAGAAGTGCGCCTTCTAAGAACACCATTAAGCGTTTATACGAAAAATTTTCGACTGGTAAGGCTCTTTCTAATCCGAAGAGGCCATATAAAAGTCGACCAAGGCGATCGGCCGAGAATATCGCTGCCGTACGAGCCAGTGTTGAAAGGTCCCTAAGAACATCCCAAAAACGCCGATCTCAGCAGTTGGGCATGGCTCGGTCCACTTTACAACGGATTATTCGTATTGATTTTCATTTGTTCCCGTACAAAATTCAATTGATGCAAAGAATGTTGCCTCCGGACAAGCCTCGTCGATTGGAATGGGCCCAAAGGTCCGTCGAATATGGTCAACCCTGTATATTATGTTTGCAAGAATTTTGGTATTGCAAATGGGCCATGTATGTCCACGTTTTGGTAAAGCCCCCTTATGATCCTATTGTCCTCCCTATTTTCGGCATTTTGGCGATTTAAGCGAAATTATTCACCGCAAATGTTTCAAATTTGGTATTTGAAGTTCGTAATATATACTACAGCCTATGATAGAAAATTATCCGTGCAGGTCTACTAGTTTTAAAGTTTCGTATGTATGTAGTGTGTAAAAATTAAAAATATTGGTCCAAGCCTTGCCATGATTAATGGAAGTTTAAAAAAATATATTTTATAATGTCTTCCCGGACAAAAGTAGTGGAATTTTTAGGAACCTTTTAATATTTCCTGGTAAAAATCTTGAACTTTCAGAGACTTTTTTTTAAATATAATAATATATTTTATAAGAACACTTTTTAAGGCCTCACAAAAAAGCAACGATTTATTTTCAACGCAATGGTATAAAGTTACACAAATTATCAAAAATATATTCAATATGCGACCATATTATCGGTATTGGATTTATTGTATAAATTAATATTCACCGTTGGTAGCTTTGTGAAAGTTGGAAAGCTGAGTTGATCATCTCTATCAAAGCTAGTCTTTGATATATCGCAATGGTGAACATCGATATTTTACCTACTATACTTTGCATGTAGTTTATTACAGTTTCCGGCCACTTCCGCCTAAAAACAGTACTGGGATCTTTTTATATCTAGACCGATCTCTAAAAATGAATGTCGAAATAAAGAGAGTACCGTACCTTCAGTATTGGAACTTCAATATTAATATAATTGCAGTACCACGTCATCCTTCGACAATTGTCATGCAATTTCCTTTGCGAAAAACGTTGTTCTTTGTATCCACTGTGCATCGCATACCCAATAGCTGCTGACGTTTGAATTTTGTAAAGTAAAACAACAACGAAAAAATAAACTTCATCAACCAATATTGGAAAATGACGATATCTAATCTTGCATCTAATAAGCATTTTCAATCAACTTTTATGCGAGAGTTGTAAAAATGAAATCAACCTTTCTTTCGTTAAACTTCATCCAGCACTCAGATGTACTAAATGCCTTCAGCAATGCCAGTGCTCTCCCCCAGCAATAACACACAACATACGCAGATGTATGCAGACATGTACATATAAACCTAACCTAACTAAGTTACCTTACCTATATGTACATTTTATAATCACCATTTCAAAAGTTATGCGAACTTATATGTGCTTCGATTCAATGTGTGCACGAGGCAAAGAAACGAAAACTTCTAAAGCAAATGAATACGAACAATAACTTAATCCGTAAAATTTATTAAAAACTCCAAATAAATGTAAAGGCGTGGAAGCATTTGCAGAATCAAAATCGTATTCGAAGTGTTGTTGAAAAAAAGGAACAATACGAAAAGGGAAAAACAATTGAATGGCCCCTTGATGATTTTTATGTACGAGGGTTGTTTAAGAAAGTCCAGTTTATATGCTGTTTTCTGTCGCAAGGAAAATTCATACAACCAGACCATATTATTGATAGTCTCAAAAAAATGATAATAATAGTAATAATAATAATAATAATAATAATAATAATAATAATAATAATAATAATAATAATAATATAATAATAATAATAATAATAATAATAATAATAATAATAATAATAATAATAATAATAATAATAATAATAATAATAATAATAATAATAATAATAATAATAATAATAATAATAATAATAATAATAATAATAATAATAATAATAATAATAATAATAATAATAATAATAATAATAATATATAATAATAATAATAATAATAATAATAATAATAATAATAATAATAATAATAATAATAATAATAGTAATAATAATAATAATAATAATAGTAATAATAATAATAATAATAATAATAATAATAATAATAATAATAATAATAATAATAATAATAATAATAATAATAATAATAATAATAATAATAATAATAATAATAATAATAATAATAATAATAATAATAATAATAATACTAATAATAATAATAATAATAATAATAATAATAATAGTAATAATAATAAATAAATAAAAGAAACGTCATTATATTAAAAAGCATCAATTTAATTGTTGGCGACATAGTTCTTTAATATATATAGCTTAGAGTTATGCATTTCTCTGTTGCTTTTAAATGCATATATTTTGGTTCAGTGTGGTTCTACTTTTTGTTTTTCAGACAATACCATGGGAAAATATAGCTAAAATCATCAAAATACCGAATATCGGGGAGTACCATTATATGAGGGATATACGATATCGTGGACCTATGTAGACAATTCTCTTCCAATATTTATTCGCACAGCCATATGGCTACATATAGTATACATTCTTCGATACTCCCAAACCGAACCCAATCGAAATAATGGTGTCCGTTTCAGGACATTTGAAATCGATCTAGCGGTGTCCGTTTGCCTAGCTGATTCACACGATAACTTTCAGTATTCAGTAGTATTCGTAGTTGTTAACGGTAAAATTATTATCAAACTATGATCGAGTTCGGAGATGGCCAATATCTGCCTACTGTTTCTGGTAACTCCCCCACAAAAGGTAAACATTTTCAAAAACTCGATGAGTTCTTAGTTGAATATGTTCTGGTAGTCTTTGCAATATTTCGATTTGATGTTTTTGAGAAAGGAAAAAAGTGAGTGGGGTTTTCGTTCACCTGTGAATGCTCGACTCTTATAGAGCTTGCTTTTCACAGAAGTCGTCATACCAAATAGAAATTAATAAGAAGTTAAGCCAACGGGAGTATAATCGACTAATAACTTTGCAAATCCTAATATTTGCATCATTGTGAAAATTGACAATATTTGTCCACTCCTATTATTTTGAATAATCTTAAGACTTCGAAAGTATAAAATAAGAGTTAGATTGTCTTCAAATTTCACACATCTCAATATTTCTACGAACCCAAGATATGAGGAGAGGATAAAATAGGCACTCCCCTCCCCACAACGGGTCAGAATTTTTAATAACCATAGCGCTCATACAATGCTCAGTATCGACTGAACATTTCTAACTTCTAGTAAATCAAGTTTTTAATTTGTGTAATCTTGTTGAATACGCACGTATAATGAATAGTACCTTCCCATGTTCGGTATTGTGCTGATTTCCTCGAAAATTGGGAATATATTTGTCCTTTTCGCACTTCAGAATTATTCGTTCCCAATGGGGTAGGTTAACCAAAGTTCGGAATGAAGAACCAAAATGTTTTTGATTCAGTTGTGTTGCCAATAGATTTTGGAAAAAGGGTTCATCGCTTTATTAATTCTCTCTTTCGTGGAATGTTAACAAATCGAATTTGACCAAATAACTAGCGTATAAAGATATTTATTCGCTTGTGTTTACAGGCCACACAAGCTAAGAGAGAGTTCTATACATATGGACTCCTTCGATAAATAGGTGTAGGTTAAATAAGTGTCGTAATAACCGAAATCGACTGAATTTTGTTAAAATTATTTATAAGCATCCAATGCACCCTACGAAATCAGGATTTATTCCAAAATTGTATTTAATTCATAATATCCAAATAATTTTCATATAGGTTTTTTTAACATGATTCTCACTTAACTGAACGTCCCACTTAAAACAAAATCTCTTTAATATTTGGGAGATTCCTATGGCTCTCATTTAATTCCTTAAAATTATGCATCATTTACCATGGCCATACAATTTGTTCTTATGAACGCTTCAATAAATTTATGAACGAATATATGTATATACATATGTATGCATGTAACAAGATGCCTCAATGGCTGCCATGAAATATTGAATAACGGAAGGAGTGGAATAGCGACGATGGTGGTGTTCTACTTAAGTCACAAAACGTGCCTAAAACAATATTTTGGCAATTTCATGAAAAGAACCCAAACCCGAAAGGCATTCAGGCGAAAAACGAGAATCTCTCAACTAAACTGAGGGAAGGATTTGAAAGATTTTGTTTGTTTTTTTCTACTTTTATTTGAATAGACATTCAACAATGTAGAGACCAGAAATAAATTTCAGGTCATCGTTTCTTTCTTCCGAAAAACGATGTTTAATTTGATTCATTTTGTCTTACAAAATATTACGACCCTCTTGCAGGCAGCCCTTTCAATTCTTACAAAAAGTTCCCAACAAACGATAGCAGGCAGCAAGGATAGGCTTTAAATGGTTTTCATTGTAAATTCATTGGAAAATTGGTTAGCATTCCTTCGTATTTGATTAGGTTTTATTGCCAAATTTAAAATACAAAAGTAACAAGAATTTTTATAACAATCAAACGATTGCTGATTCCTAACATAAGAGGCACATTTAGTGTTTATGTCTTCCAGCATTCCCTCTGTTCCTGCCAAATTGATAGCATCTCCTCTTCTACCTTCCATATTAGAATTTCAATCGATTCTGCGGAGCCTTAAAATAATTTCAAGATTTTCATGCTGCCACATTTTTACGTTGCCTTTTGAAGTTTGTTCGTGTTTTTGGAATGACTACTCCACCCAGATACGATTCGTGGAATTACTCTGTCTAAAGAAGTCTGATTGGCTTTTTAGTTGATAGTATTCAAGTGTTCTGTATTGGTTATATTTGAGGGGGCGAAGGAGAAGGAGGAGAAGTAGGCATATTTATGCTTTACCACTTGTTTTTTTGCTTTTGCTGCAATGCAATAACACGCTTTGGTAACTTTTCATGGTTCATAGCCGCCTGCCGAAACGCCTCTTAAAGTAAATGGCCTGATATTGAGAAGCTCCTCCAACTCGAACGTACACAAATTGTTTTAATTTAAGATTTTTAGTGCATTCTTTTTTTATTTGCCATCTTCTGCGACTGGTTAAAATGAAGAAAGTATTTGTTGTTGCCAAAGTGATGGTGCTCAACCCATTTCCCAGCTGAAGGGTTTCTTTTGGGCACTGTGCGGTGTTTGTTGGGATTTTTAGAACTATACACTTTTGAATTTGTAAATGAAAAAGGGGTAGGGGGAGGAAAACGTATGTTCACAGGATAGGGTGATCATGAGATTTATAATGGACAGATGAACTATATAGTTTTATATCACATGCAGTGAAGGAATAAAAATAATTTCCCATAGGTGATTAGATATGGTAAAGTCTTTTACAAATAAGCAATTATTTTTGGTCAATGATTTTTTAGAAAGTTAAGTTGACACTTGTCTCGAATTGTGTGATAACTTCATATATGTGGTTTGGTCAGTAGATCAGATGAATTTTAAAATGCAGGTACGCCTTGTATATATAACCTTATAAAATTTTGTATGGAGCGTCGTGGAGTCAGTTGAAATGGACCCAAGAATATAAAATAACTTAAACATCGATTAACCTGTAGCCAATAACTTATCTTAACAAGAAATGATTTTTGTAATTTCGATCCTTTCTTTAAATTAATTCTTTGGTCATATATTGACAACAGTTTAAAATAAACTGGAAAATTGTAATATCTTTATTCCATGAGCAATACCAAAAAGATTACTTATATTTTTATATTAATACCGAAGGTGGTCAGGGTATTATGTCTTTGTGCATTTGTTTGTAACAGGCAAAAGGAAACGAGATAGACCCATAGTTCCTTTTGATGATCTGCATAGAATCCAATTTTGAGTCGATTTATGCATGTCCGTCTGTCCGTCCGTCTGTCCATGTATTTTTGTAAACAAAGTACAGATCGCATTTATTGCCCGATCCAGACGAAATTTTGCACAGATCATTTGTTTGGTCCAAGGACGAAGCCTATTAAAATTGGAGATAATCGGTCAAAATTTAGATACAGCTCTCATATATATCTTCGTCCGATTTACTTTTTATTGTGCACCAAACGTGTAATATCAGCCTGAATTGTATGGAATTTTGCATATACACCCAAATTAGGTCCGAAAATAAGTATGCCAAATTTGATCGAAATCGGTTCAGATATAGCTATAGCTCCCATATATACTGTTCATCCGATTTGTTGTATTTGTTACCAACAGCCGTAATATGCACTCCGTAACAACGATATTCAGGGAAATATGTCAAACACAGCTCAGAAATATCTTTGCTAAATTTTATCGAGATCGGTTCAGATTTGGATATAGCTCCCATATATATCTTTATCCGATTTCAAATTAATTGTGCACCAAAAGGGCAATACAATTCCGAATTTAAATGATACAAATGCTTCGGCATATTTAGTCCTTTGAACTTTAAATTATAATTATAATCACAGCGTGTATGATTGAATTCTCCCATAAAAACTTTTAATTGTTATGTGGAGCTCTACTAAATTAGAAAAGTGGTGTAGGGTATCATAAAGTCGGCCCCGTCCGACTTTAAGACTTTCTTTACTGGTTTTTTCTTAAGTTTGACGGCCTGGTAGAATCCTTTTTTAGTGGATTTATAAAATCAGTCTCTATGTCTGTTCTCTGTTCACTAATTTTTGTGTCTACATTTGTTGTCAATATAAAATAATACGAACAATGAACTGTACATTTGTTCGGCCGAAGGACGAACTCTACTGAAATTGGTATACCTTTGACCGATTTCAAGTTTATTGTGCACTAAATGTGTAATATCTGTCTGGATTGAATGGATTTGGATTATAAGACCGAATTTAGCCTAAAAGCAAATATGTCGAATTTGGTTGAGATATAGGTTGAGATGAAAAAACTGCAACCAACTTCAGACTGCTGTCATTTCTAAGCCAATCGTCCGACATCTTTTAAAATTATTCCAGTGACCGCTCATTATATTACTTACAAGCCTACAAAAGCATTTTGGTGAATATTTTACAGAAAAAAAGTTATTTCAAGGAAGTGGACGGAAGAAAGCAGCAACATCAGCAGATATCCTTTGGAGAGTAAAACAGCGACTTGACCAAAACCCGCGTCGCAGTGACCGAAAAATGGCTCGTGAGCTGAACATGACGCAATATTCCATTCAGCAAATATTGAAAAATGAGCTCGGGGTAAAGCCATTGAAATTCCAAAAAGTGCAAAAACTTACACCGCAACAGAAAGAAAATGGACTCAAATAAGTTAAAGAGTTGCCTCGCTGGGCCGAAAGTGGTGAACTTCCGAATTTGGTTTTCTCCGATGAGAAAACATTCGTTGTCCATCAGTTTCTAAACAAACAAAATGATCGTGTTTATTTGCCAATGAGGTCAAACTGAAAATGCGCATCTTCGGTTGGCCACCATAACTCAAGCGCCGGCAATGCTGATAGTGTGGGCCGTATCAATCGACCCTGGCATTAGAATAAATGCCGAATATTATCGCGAAAATATTCTGGAGGGTGTATTAAAGTCTTGGGCATGTAAACATTTTGGCCGCAGACCTTGGACATTCCAACAGACAGAATGGTTACAAAATGAGTTTCCTCGTGTTTGAGTTTCAATTCCAGTGCACGATGGCCACCATAATCTCCGGGCACCAATCCGTTGGCAGCAAGGTTGGCACTAAAAAATACCAAAGTGTCGATTGCCTCAAGCATGCGCTTCACCGGGAATGGGCCAAAATACCGCAGAGCAACATTCGGGCAGCAGGTGAAGGTTGAACCGTTTGAAGGCCATAATTCGTGCCAAAGATGACCATTTCGAACAAATCTAAGCTTATTCTAAAATTTGTTTTAAAAAAATGGAAAAATTATGGCGTTTGACTTTGTTGCAGTTTTTTTTTTTTTGTATATTCTTTTTTTTTAGAGATACGTATCGTATTTGGTGCATTAAAAATATTAAATTGGCCGAAAATGCATATGGGAACCGATTTCAATATAATTTGGCAAACAATTTTTTTAGACAATTTCCACCACACTTTCCAAATTTCATTGAAATGTGGTGTACACAGCCTGTTTAATCTATCCAATACATAAAATCGGCCGAAAATATATATGGGAGCCATATCGAAATCTGAACCGATTTCAATATAATTTGGCAAATTTATTTTTTATCTAAATTCGGTAGCGCTCGTAGAAGTCATTCGAAAAATTGTAAATGCAAATTAGTACAAAAGTTCCACTTAATTTCTAATTGTTGAAGGATATCAATAGTGGGAAGAATAGATGTATTATGTATGAAATATGAGACCTATTATAAATGCCAAGTCTTTACTTTTACAAGTTTAGAAACCGATGTCATAATAAATTTTAAATTGTAAACAAATATTTACCTCTGGCATCATTTTGAAATACTTCATTAATAAATTGACTGAATTTCACTATTTTTTTTTTAATATATATTTTTTTCGTAATAAATTTAATGACCTTTATTAGAAATTGTGGTACAGGTCATTCTGGTTGAATTGGTATACTTAATTTAGGTTAAATTAATCATTTTCTCCCTTCAGTTCCAAACAATACTTTTAAAATTGATCGTACATTAAGTTTGGAAAGAATATTTATATAGAATATATTTTTCTTTTTGCTCTTAAAACGACGTCGAATTTTACCGTCGAAATGTGACCTATAATCATATGCTTTCGCCAAAACAAAAAACACACCCTTTATTGAAACTGGTGTATATAAACAATACCTTCCACCCCATACCCCTTCAAGACAATTTTACTTATTTTAAGCATTCATTCCTTTTGCTTAATGGAGATGAAAATTAAACCATTTTTACCCTCTTCGAATGTATCTACCCCTTTTGTGTGTGTGGAGCCATTCAATTTATTTGTTTGTGTGGGTTGTGCTAAGGTTACGAAGGGATATTGCTGAGCTCTTAACCACCTTAACTCTTTCATTTCCTGAACTTTTTTCCCACCTCTAATAAAATAAAATATCCTAAGTTTTTCTTTTTTTTTCATTTCAGCTTGTGTGTTGTTGTTACTACCGATGGTGCGGTATGCCCGCCTTTTTAAGGTCTTTTCTCAGGCTTTGAGTGCCTGTGTCTGTGTGCGTGTGGGGTGTGTGTTTTTTATGAATTTTTATATTTTTTAGAGTCAGACATAAAAAATATGAAACGACAGACAACCAACTTTAAGGGTTATGTAGCATTTTTTCGTTTCGTCCAATTAAGTTATTTCATATAAAAATTTATGATTTTTTATTATTATGCAACCTTACGTTTGGGTGGCTTGTCCATCTCTTATTCTAATCAGTTACCAGTGGCCACTTGATGAGTTTTTTTTGGGTAGTTTGTTTGTTTATGCAGCCCTTTTTATGTCAGAAATTAAAGGAGGTATCCTAATGACATCTTCCATTAGCATATTTCATAAGTTTTTATATTAGATTTACAAGGATAATTTTCAGATGTAATCTAAGTTCTGGTATATTGAATAAATTAGTGTATTGAATTCTAATCTTTTAAAGTATTTAAATTGGAGTGAGTATGGGATAATGATTATGATTGCCGTTTTTTGGAAGATAATAGAGAGTGCAATTTATATTGTATCACAAAGACAAACCAACTAATTCAAGGTATTTGCAGTTGTTAAAGGGAAATTATGAAGAAGATTCGTTTTCTATGTACTGATACTGCAGCAATGAAATTTTGAAATTGAAATGAATAGTAACAAATTTGTTACAAAATCAGGGCATATTTTTCGAAGAAATCTTTGGTATTAAAAATCTGTTTTAAGCAAGTGAAACAGTTATAGGTTCGAACGGGCCAAACTTTGAATACCCTCCACCATTCGGAACGAATTTGGCAATTCTCAAAAACAATAAAATCCGTTAAAAATTTTTGAAAAAATCGTAAAAATACCGACTGCAGCTGTTATATTAGGGTCCATACGACGACATGGACACCTGCATAGGTAACTTATGTCATAAGCCATTACCATATTCAGATGCGAAATTTAAAAAAAAAAATCGGTGAATAATGTAGCTAAAATCATCAAAATATCGAATATCGGGAGGTGACTTTATATGGGGGGCTATACGAAAACGTGGACCTGCACAGACAATTTTCTGTCTTAGGCTTAGTATCCATTACGAACTTCAAACACCAAATTTCAAACAATTCTGGTGAATAATGTCGCTAAAATCAACAAAATACCGAATATCGGGAGGTACCGTTATATGGGGGCTATACGAAGATGTGGACAAGTTTCTGTCATAGGCTGTAGAATCCATTACGAACTTCAAATATCAAATTTGAAACAATTCTGGTGAAAAATGTCCCTAAAATCATCAAAATACCGAATATCGGGAGGTACTGTTATATGGGGGGCTATACGAAGACGTTGACCTACATGGCCCATTTTCAATACCATTTGAGTAAAGTTTTATTAATTTACTGAATTTCGTTCGGAAGCTAGAGGGTTTTTCCCAGACGGAAGGACATCGCTAAATCGATATAAAATTTTATGCTGATCACGAATGTATATACTGTGGGGTCTAAAATGTATAATTTGAGGTGTTACAAACGGAATGACAAACTTAATATACCCTCCATACTATGGTGGAGGGTATAAAAAGGAAATCAAAATATTCTAAACCGTTTGCGGGATATGATATTTCCCACAAAATTATTATTTGGAAATCAAGGCCCTTAAGTATTGGCAGTAAAAGGCATTGGAGCCTTGAGATTCTGAAATTTTGGCTTAAATTTCATATTGAAATGTAATGTTGTATCATTAAAATAATGTATCAGCTGCGTTATTAAAACCAGACTAGATAAAAATGCAAATAAAGTGACATTACTGCAAAACAATAATCTTGAAAGCATTTATCCATTAGCAATGACGCAATTGCTGTGATTTTGCATTCTATCTTCCGTGCAGGCGGATATCATTCGCAAATATCTGGCTCATTTGTGGTACAACAATTCGAATGGTTTTTCATTGTTTCCGATATAGCTGTTGGCTGTGGAACTAGCCTGGACTTTCCACTCTAGAATGCTCAGGCCTATGTACGCAGCGGTTTGTCGTCCCTTGCATGCCATGTCATCATTTAATTTTCAAAAAGCCATTTTCTGTAATCAATACCTTGGCGCATTATAAAATCGTAAAATAATCCACGCAGCAATGGAAAAGCCATTAAACGCGCTGGGTTGTGAGTTTTGCATGGTTGGTTGCAAAAAGAAATGGTTTCCTTGTTTCTCTTTGTTGTTTGCAATTTCCAATTTGCCATTATGAACATCATCAACTTGTTCCTACAGCCACGATAATTTCAATCCAATCAAGTGCTATTTTAACCAGCCCATGTATGTAATCACACGCACACACTTACACTCACAGATTCAAATAATAATGCGTACGCATTTATGCAAATCTTTATGATTTCTTCAATCTGTATGAGTGGAGGATAGGCTTGGCCAAATCAGAATCACGTTTTCAATTCAATGGCCATATTAAAAAGCGAAGAGAAACGAAGACGAAGAAGAAAAACATTATATTTATGTATACAGACAAAAGGCAGTCATACAGACATAAATAAAGGATTACCAATTCAAAGGCTGGTTTGTTGTTTTTGCTTTTATTTCCAAAGGTTCACAATCATATTTGCATTATATTTTTGTATGATGCTGATTTTCATAAACCAATGCCACCATGGAGAAGATTTCTGTCCGCGATTACGATCAATGCTCATTTGTGTCTCCCATTAAAATGTAATGACAACAAATTATCTGATATGCCCTTTTGTGCTTATCAGATTGAAATTGCAAATAAATTGAGGTTTAAATGATATTTTTTTTGGTTTTAACTTTAAGTTACACAACACAGTATTTACCGGCTTAATGTTATTGAAGATTCAAACTTCCATATCTAATAACAACCGATTGGAAATATTGTCGGGAAACTTATAGACGGTGATTACTGTCCTGCACTTAATTTTTGAAAGCGAAGATTATTTCAAAATTGGATTAAGACATAATAAATTAATTAAAGATATCGAAATCTTTTAAAATTCCGCCGTATATTTTAATTAATTATACAATTGTTATTAATGGGCAATTATACTACATATGTTCGTATAAAACTTTTCTTTTAAAATTGAAGATACTCGCTAAACGAAGAATGATTTTCATATTGGGCTTTTCGAAAGAGTACGTAATATTTATTTTTGTTCTTTTTAGGCCAAAGTCGGGCGGGGCTGACTTTAATATACCCTAAACCAATGTGCTTATATAGTAGAGCTTTATATAACAAATAAATGTTTTTTATGTTTCAAAGCCAGTAAAGAAAGGCCAAAGTCGGGCGGGGCTGACTTTATGACTGTGACTGTGCATATATAGTAGAGCTACATATAAATATTTTATGGAGAATTTATGAGAATTAAATCATACCAGCTATGATACAAAAATCGGATGAAACATATATATGGACCTAGAGCTTATCTTAACCGATTTTCATCAAATTTGATAAATTTTCCTTTAGGCTAAATTCGTTCGTGTGTACCAAAATCAATCATTCAATTCGGGCTTATATTAAACATTTGGTGCACAATAAACTTGAAATCGAATAATGGTATATATAGGATAAAATTTGGCAAATGTATTTCTGATTTGATATTCTGAGTTATATTTCTCCGAATATTATTGCTATGACGTGCATATTACGGCTGTGGAGGAGAAATTTAATAAATCGGCTGAAGAATATATTTGGGAGCTATAGCTATATCTGAATCGATTACCACCAAATTGGACTCACTAGTTTCTAGGCTATATTTGGTTATATGCTTTTATTTTTTCCTGCTTGCGCTAACGTTACATATTTGAATATATCTAGAGCTATGAGCTATGTCTAAATGTTGACCAATTATCCCCAATAGGTCAATCAATCAATAGGTTTCGTCCACAAGTGTTTTGTGGAAAGTTTCATCTTGATCGGGCAATAAATGCGACCTGTACTTTGTTTACAAAAATGCATGGATAGACGGAAGGACATGCATAAGTCGACTCGAAATATGATTCTATGCAGATCATGAAAAGAAACTACTAAAAATTTTAATTTTGGGTACAGATTTGAAAACTCAAAGCAAGTCACTGCATTTGACATTCAAATTCCCTATACCCATCCCTAAATATTCGTCGTAGACCCTATAAAGTCGATGAATGTCCACTTAACGGTACCCTCCGATATTCGGAGTTTTGATGATTTTTGCTACATTTTTTAACGGATTTGCCCAAAAGTTGGTAATTTTAGTTTGTACTGGATTCTAGCTGCTCTGGCGGAACATAGTATGCATAGGTCCATGTTTTCGTATTGCCCCCACACAATGGTACCTCCCGATATTCAGTATTTCGATGATTTATATCACATTTTTTCCATGTATTATTTTAAAAATTGGTATTTGTAGTTCATAATGGGTTCCAGCTTAGGTGGCAGAACATTAAAAATGTATCTCACATGTAACGATACCCACCGATGATCGGTATTTTGGTAATCCCTAGCCACATTTACCAACGAAATTGTTTCAAATTTGGTATTTAAGAAGATTTGGTAGATGTCAATCTTTGTAGTATAAAATTGTCTATATAGTTTCCCATTTTGGTATGGCCCCCAAACGACGACGCCATTACAAGATTCAAATGCGAAACTGAAAAAAACGGTGAATAAAATATTATATGGGGGCTATACCAACATGTATACCTGCGCACATAATTTTCTGCCGCAAAATGCAACAAAGTACCGAATATCGGGAGGTACCGTTATATAGGGGCTATATCAAAATATGGATCTACATGGCCAATTTTCAATACCAAAAGTCCTGCAGACATAATATACAATTGAGTAAAATTTTATCAATCTACCTCATTTCGTTCGGAAGCTAGAGTGGCTTCAACAGACTGATAGACGGACGGACATCGCTAAATCGGGGTCTCGCTTTGTGGGGTCTAAAATAGATATTTCGAGGTGTTACAAACTGAATGACAAACTTAATATACCCTCCATACTATGGTGGAAGGTATAATAAACTTCGGGTGTTGTGATGATTAAGTTCTTCCGTTCGAATAATTGACATAAATCTGGAACAAATATTTTCCACAAAACAACGGTAACGGATGTATTTCATACATAAAATAATGCCAAAAAGTCATGCAAAAGAGGGAATTCAATGCAATGGGAATTCTAAACAGTAAACATTCAAAATATATACTTTTTTAATTTTCTGTTCCGATATTTAATCGAAAAGCTCGATTAATATAAATTTCAGAAATGTCCTTTTCATATATTTGTGGCTTCGTAGCAAAGATACTTTCAGTTTCAAAAATTTTCGGGTTTGAACGGAAATTTTCGTATTTTTCACGCAAAAGTATGAATTTAATCTTTCACTTCTTTAAGGTTCTCCTGACATTTCAGACTTTTATTTTACATCAACCATATACAAATGTCGTTTGCATCAATGTATGACCAAACATTCAGCAATACATTGATTGCAAGGTTTACATACGTATATACTGGACGAGTACATCGTTCGAAAACCAACCCCTCTTCCAACAAATCAATTGCATAAGAAAACCAGTAAAGAAAGTCTTAAAGTCGGGCGGGACCGACTTTATGATACCCTACACCACTTTTCTAATTTAGTAGAGCTCCACATTACAATTAAAAGTTTTTATGGGAAAATTCAATCATACACGCTACGATTATAAGTATAATTTAAAGTTCAAAGGACTAAATATGCCGAAGCATTTGTATCTTTTAAATACAGACTTGTATTGCCTATTTGGTTCACAATTAATTTGAAATCGGATAAAGATATATATGGGAGCTATATCCAAATCTGAACCGATCTCGATAAAATTTGGCATAGATATTTCTGAGCTGTGTTTGCTATATTTCCCTGAATATCGTTGTTACGGAGTGCGTATTACGGTCGTGCGTAACGAATATAACAAATCTGATGAACAATATATGTGGGAGCTATAGCTATATCTGAACCGATCTTCACCAAATTTGACATACTAGCTTCTAGACTCAATTCGGTCGTAAGTGCCAAATTCCTTTCCATTCGGAAAAATTTTAGACGTTTGGTGCACAATAAAAGCTAAATCGGACGAAGCTATATATGGGAGCTATATCCAAATCTGAACTGATCTCGATAAAATTTGGCAAATATATTTCTGAGCTGTATTTGCTATATTTCCCCAAATATTTTTGTTACAGAGTGCATATTACGGCTGCGGAGGACAAAAATAACAAATCGAATGAACAATATATATGGGAGCTATAGCTATATCTGAACCGATGAAATTTGGCACACTTATTTTCAGGTCTAATATGGTTCTATGTATTACATACTTTTCGGGTAGATATTACACGTTTGGTGCACAATAAAATGCAAATCGGACGAAGATATATATGGGAGCTATATCGAAATTTTGACCGAGTATCTCCAATTTCAATAGGATTCGTCCTTGGGCCAAACAAATGGTCTGTGCAAATTTTCATTTGGATAGGGCAATAACTCTACTTTGTTTACAAAAATACATGAACAGACGGACGGACAGACGGACGGACGGACATGCATAAATTGACTCAGAATGTGATTCTATGCAGATCATCAAAAGGAATATGGATCTATCTCGTTTCGTTTTGCCTTTTACAAACAAATGCACAAAGACATAATACCCTGACCACCTAGTGGTGTAAGCAAAGGCTATAGCCATGCGGGTCCAACCATGTGATACCCTACAATATGTTAGAAGCTCCCTTACGTCCAAATCCATTTTGGAAGATTTCGCTTTTGAAATTATATAATAGAGCAATGCCCCGATATTAGCCTTAGCTTTTTGTCCAGGGACATTTGCACAATATTTACGAACTCCGACGTGCGTTTAGTTGTTGTGGTCCATTCTACAGCTAAATGTAATCCAACGGTCATAAAAAGTGTTGGAATTCTTCCCTGTCCCGAGTCGATTGGTTTCAATTATGTGATCAGGATTTTTTTTTTCTGTTTTTGGTTCATTTGAAACCCTAAATATTTTGCTATCATCTCCAAACGCAAGAGGCCCTTCTGTATCTCCAAACTTAGTATAATCTATAATACTTGCTTGTCTATGATATTTGGATATATTCATTAACGGAATCAGCATGAAAAAGCCAGAATCAGTCTTTTGTGTATTTTGGATTTCGCCTGTAAGTTATTTTCGGCGTTTCGTAGAATGGAAATTTTTTTCCAACAAAAATAGTGGTCCATTAATTAATGCGACAATTCGTGACCTTTATAACGGCTGCATCAGGAACATTTTTAGTTGTTGGTCCGTTTCAACCTTTAAATATATTGCGGACATCTTTAAAAACAATAGGCCTAGCCCTTCAGAGCCTAACCCTACCCTTATGGAAAATTTCGTGTTGATCGGATGATAATTGTTATCTGTATATAAAAACAAATTATACAAAATGTACACTTCAATATTATAAGTCAAATTGAAAAAATCGCATGCGATAATAAATATGAAAATTAGAAACATATCACAAAATACTACAAAATCTATATTAACATCATTATTGGCATCTTTTTATGAGATTTTTTTATACCCTCCACCATACTATGGAGGGTATATTAATTTTGTCATTCCGTTTGTAACTCCTCGAAATACTCATGTCAGACCCAACAAAGTATATATATTCTTGATCAGCGTAAAATTCTAAGACGATTTCGCCATGTCCGTCTGTCTGTCTGTGTGTCTGTCTGTCTGTCTGTCCGTCTGTCTGTTGTAATCACGCTATCTATCGAACAAATTGAGATAGAAGGCTAAAATTTTGCACACATGTATATTTTGCCAGTAGGCAGGTTAAGTTCGTAAATGGCCCATGTAGGTCCAAGTTATCATATAGCCCCCATATAACGATACCTCCCGATATTCGGTATTTTGATGATTTTAGCGACATTATTCACCGGAATAGTTTCAAATTTGGTATTTGAAGTTCGTAATGGATACTACTGCCTAAGACAGAAAATTATCTGTGCAGGTCCACGTCTTCGTGTAGCCCCTATATAACGGTTCCCCCCGATATTCGGTATTTTGATGATTTTAGCGACATTGTTTATCGGAATCGTTTCATATTTGGTATTGGAAGTTCATAATGCATACTACATACTGAGTCAAAAAATGAGCCATGTAGGTTCACGTCTTCATATAGCCCCCATATAACGGTACCCCCCGATATTCGGTATTTTGATGATTTTAGCGACATTATTTAGCGGAATCGTTCCAAATTTGGTATTTGAAGTTCGTAATTGATACTGCAGCATAAAACAGAAAATGGGCCATATAGGTCCACGTCTTCATATAGCCCCCATATAACGGTACCCCCCGATATTTGGTATTTTGATGATTTTAGCGACATTATTTAGCGGAATCGTTCCAAATTTGGTATTTGAAGTTCGTAATTGATACTGCAGCATAAAACAGAAAATGGGCCATATAGGTCCACGTCTTCGTATAGCCCCCATATACCGTACCCCCGATATTCGGTATTTTGATGATTTTAGCGACATTATTTACCGGAATTGTTTCAAATTTCGCATGTGAAGTTCGTAATGGATACTTCAGCCCATGCCAGAAAATTGTCTGTGCAGGTCCACGTCTTCGTGTAGCCCAAATATAACGGCACCCCCCATATTCGGTATTTTGATGATTTTAGCTACATTATAAACAGATTTTTCTTCTAGTTTTGTAATAACTTATGACAAAAGTTGCCTATGCAGGCCCACGTCGTCGTATAAGCATTCGGTATTTTTAAGATTTTAACAGAATTTCTAACGGATTTTATTTTTTGGAAATTCCCAAATTTGTAGCAAATGGTGGAGGGTATTAAAAGTTCGGCCCGGCCGAACTTACAGTTTTTTTACTTGTTTTTATTAAAATTTACCCTTTCGTCTATATGTGATTTCGCCAGGATTGAAAATGTTCGCGGTTTAATGGAAAAATTGAATTTTATTTAACACAAATGTTATGGTCTATTTCACCCATTAAATATTACCCGACGACCATCCAAATTGAAAGGCTTCTGCCAGACGTACATACATGGCTAGATCGACTCAGCTCGGCGACATATTTTTGACCCAATCAAACTTATACAACACACGTATAAAAAGCAAGATTAAAATTCAAATGACAATCGAATGAAATAACAATCATTACACACCTTATATTTAATATCCAATAAATGTTTCTTTTTATTAAATGTCATAATACACATGTTTTTCAATTAATACTACAACGAAATATTTCATTTTTTTCAGATTCAAACGGAATTCCTTAAGGTACGTAAACATATTATTTCACCCACTTTTATTCAAAATAATAATGCGTAATTATCTGTACTGTAATTGTTATCTGTACTCAGGATTTTTTAAGGGAAAAACTAGTTTACTTACATTAAATTGTAATGAATTATTTAGCTAATGTAAATCCCTATTTTTCCTGGAATGTAATATCAACAATGTTTTATTGCCATTTGATTGTATAATATTACCAATTAAACCAAAAGCATTTCTAATGAAACGCGTCACATTTTTACCAAATCAAATCTTTCATGTTTCGTGTGGTGCTCATCATTCGCATTATTATATATTTCATAAAAAAATACCAAAAATATGCAAATACATTATATTAAACAAATAATGCGCACTGCACGCATTTTCAATTTTTATGGTGCGGTACTACAATATTTTGCAAAATAAAAAAGTTTTTAGCGCGTTCCAGTAACAAATGACGCTTTGGCTATTTTGCATTTCGTTTTATTGTGGTGTCGTTGCCATTTGTTGATTTCATGTCATCACTTCTGTTTCTGTTCTTGTTCTGTTCTGTTTTATTTGACAGTGGTTTATGAACGTTGAGTAGTCGTGCATAAACACTCTGCACGGCATCAATAACATTCCCACATTCAGCGGACCATGGCCAATGTGCCAACAATATTTATGCATAAATATTCATATCTCTCGACTGTAAAACTTTTGCAAAGATGTACTATATTTTTCATCTACTTCTCCTCGTTTGATTGGGGGATACAGTACGGTGTGGCTATAACGGTTTTGGTGTACAAATTATTCAAATCTTTTTCAATTTTGTATTTGAAAGTAGAAGATAGATAAATATATATCCAGAAAGATCTATATATCTGTAAGTTATTTGACTTCATCGATATCCCAAATATTTTACAATGAAAAACATTTTACTAACTATCGACTGTTGCTGAACTTTGAATCCATTGTGAACAGTTCGTTCGTGTCGAACACTAAGACATGTATAAACACACAAGCTGCATGTAATATTCGCTATATAAATAAAGTTGCAACTTCTGCAGATGACATCTATAAAAAAGAGGAAGACGACGAGAAACACTGACAAATGTAATATAAAAGTTTAATGCGCTCAAATGACAGTGACGAAGTGCAGTCACCAATACCAATTCAATCCGTGATAAGCTATTTACCGAATTTCTGCTATTGGTAGTTTTTGTACAGTGGACCAATAGATAAAACGCGTAGAGCTTCTAATTAAATACATAGAGGAATTCTTATGAAATAATTTTCAATGAAAAACATATTTTGTGGCATGGCGGGGTGAAGGTCTCAATTATTTTCTTCCATACGTCGCAGAATTTAAGATAGAGCTTTTAAATTTGATACAAGCCTTCGGGTTATATGTAGAATCATTTGCACGGTACACATATAAGGATATACCTCAATTTCAAGTATATTTTTAATTTAGTAATAATTTGTTAATTTTAGTTCATAGTAAGCCTCAGCCATATAGCTAGAGAGGGTATATATCATTTGATACGGTCAAAACGTGCCTAGTCGAAATAACGGTTTTAGACCCTAGGTCTCTTTGGACCAAATCCGTTTCAGAACATTTGGAGTCGATCTGTCTGTCTGGCTGGGGGGTGCGCACGATAACTCTCTTGGTACATCGTAATATTTTTGTCAAACTTAGATCGAGTTCGGAGATGGACAATATCGGCCCACTCCTTCTCGTACCTACCCCACAAAAGGTCGAAATTTTCAAAAAATATATTTTTTGCGCAGGAAGAGAAATGATAATCCGATTTTGCTCCAACTTTGCTTATCCCAATATTTGCGTCGGTGCTAGTTCAGGTGTGAAAATGGACAATATCGGTCCACTCCATCAAGTACCTCCCCCACAAATGGTCAAAATTTTGAATAATTATAACTCTCATAATATGTGATGTAAGAGTCCGATTGTCTTCAAATTTCACACATCCCAATATTTAAATTAATCCAAGGTCTGATGTTAAGATGGAATATATCGGTTCACTCCTTCTGGTACCTCCCCCACAAATGGTCGAAATTTTGAAAAAATATATATTTTTCTTTTGCACAGAAAGGGAAGTGGTAATTCGATTTTGCTCCAACTTTGCAAATCCTAATATTTACATCATTGCTAGATCTGGTGGGAAAATGGACAATATCGGTCCACTACTTTAGGTACCTCCCCCACAAAGGGTCAAAACTTTAAATAATTACAACTCTCATAAAAAGTGATGAAAGAGTCCGATTGTCTTCAAATTTCACACATCCCAATATTTAAATGAACCCAAGGTTTGATGTTAAGATGGAATATATCGGTCCACTCCTTCTGGTACCTCCCCCACAAAAGGTCGAAATTTTGAATATCCATTAAGCTCATAAAACGCGAAATTAATATCGGATTCCATTTAGACTTGACACATCTGAATAGTTCTATCAACACCGAATCTGTAAAAAAAATGGTAGAGATCGGACCATTCCTCCTGGTACCTCCCCCACAAAAGGTCAAAGTTTTGAATAACCAAAACGTTAAAAAATCCGAAATAAGCGAATTTGACATCCGATTCTATTGAAGACTTGGTACATCCCAAAATTTTCATTAACATAACACAGTCCAAACCTAGCACGACGCAATATTTATATCATATTTATTTAAGTCCGATACGAAATGACCAATATTGACCCATTTCTTCGGAACCTTCTGCATAAGGGGTTAAACATTTGAATAATCAAAACAGAAGTCAAAATATTTTGAAATAATCGAACATTGGCTGATGGTATACATCTGTCGGCAAAACCGACCGATACTGTTTTTACTTGTTGTATCTCTCTTCTATATCTATAAAAGAGGAAAATGTTTGTATGTTTCTGATATATGGACTCGAAGACCGCTGCACAGATTTTCCTGAAAATTTCCAAGTATACTACAAAATCGCCTGAAAGTAACATAGGCTATATAAATTTTTGAAATTCTACTTAAAAATGGTGATCAGAATCGGGGGTACGTCCCAAAAATGTAGATTTACATGCACATATCTATTGATCGATTACAGATATATTCTCCAAACTTGGAATGAGAAATGGAATTATATTTAAATCGGTTCAGATTTGGATATAGCTCTCATATATATTTTCGGCCGATTTAATGTAATTGTTTCATTAAAACGTTGTGTACGTCACATTTCAATAAAATTTGAAAAGTTGTAATGGAATTTGTCTAAAAAATTTGTTTGCCAAATTATATTGAAATCAGTTAAGATTTAGATATAGCTTTCATATATATTTTCGGCCGATTTCACATATTTGATGTACCAAACACGATACATATGTCCGATTCCAATGAAATTCGGCATGAGTGACTATATTTGGTACAAATATAAATTTGCCAAATTAGATTGAAATCGGTTGAGGTTTGGGTATAGCTCCCATATATATATTTCGGCCGATTTCATGTATATTATGCACCAAACACGATATGTATGACGGATTCCGATGAAATTCAGAATGTGTCGCGAGATTTGCTTACAATAATAAATTTGACAAATTAATTAGAAATCGGTTAAGATTTGGACATGTCTCCCACATATATTTTCGGCCGATTTCACATATTTGATGTACCAAGCACGGTATGTACATCCAATTTCAATGAAACATGGAGGGTGTGACGGAATTTGGTTTTAAAGTGAATTTTGTCAAATCATATTGAAATTGATTCAGATTGGGATATGATTGCAATGGTATTAGGCTAAGCGTAAAAAACAACAATTTAATTGAAGACACGATTATTACGGGGAAGTATGTTGCTACCTCGAATTCTCTAATTGCAACAGAAATGCCATTTGCTATGAAATTAGTAAATCCGAAGGACAAACCCTTCGTGTATGAGGACTAAATTTGTTCCTGGCGTGTTCACGTGTTGATAGACCGAGCTATTTGTTTTTTACGCATTAAAGTTTACAATAATTACATTTCTTAATTTTTTAATTTGTTTTATCTTTTTTAACCAACAAATATTCGTACATAAAATTTTGGAATGTATGTAAAATCGGGGCAGCGAAGCGCACCGGTTTCAGTTAATAATCCGCATGTAAATCTATTACCTAATATCAGTTTTCCGGGGTATTGGACACATGTACCAATTGATTTGGTGATTATTTGAAATTATGGTTTATAAAAGGGCAGAAAATTTTCAATGTAGGTCAATGTTTTGGAGTATAAAAGTACCCTTAATGTTACCTATTTCGAGCGTCTTGACAACAATCCGATTTGGCTAAAAATTTGTATTTCTTGTATGAATAAGAGCAAGTAAAAAAGCAGTAAGTTCTGCCGGGCCGAACTTTGAATACCCTCCACCATTTGGAACGGATTAGAAAATTTTCAAAAAAATAAAATCCACTAAAAATTCTTTTAAAATCTTTAAACTTCTTTTTGAGGGGATAAAATGCCCACAAGTAACTCCTTGTGTGGATTTTCAGATAATTCCGTTGAAAAATGTGGATAAAATCATCAAAATACCAAATATCGGGGGTACCGTTATATGGAGGCTATACGATATCGTGGACCTATATAGATAATTCTCTGCCGAGGTATAAAGTACCCACAAGGAACTCCTTGTGTGGATTTTCAGACAATTCCGTTGAAAAATGTGGCTAAAATCTTCGAACTTGACCTGCCTGCAGACAAAAGAGAGATCGGTGCAAAATTTTAGCTTCCTATCTTAATTTGTTTAGACTGTAGCGTGATTACAACAGACGGACGGACAGGGCTAAATCGTCTTAGAATTTTACGCTGATCAAGAATATATATACTTTGTTGGGTCTAAAATGATTATTTCGATGAGTTACAAACGGAATGACGAACTTAATATACCCTCCATACCTTTTTTGGAGGAGGGTATAAAAATGAACTTTATTTATTTATTTTTTACCATCATTAGAGTCTCCCTATCGAATTGTTCATTAATCCCTGTTCCTTCACTCGAATTGTTGTTTGGATTTAGGTGTGTTTCTAATGTTTTAACCATGTGTTTGAACTGACTTTCATTTACAATTTGATATTAAGACATTACTGTACCACCCGAAATCTGGTATTCGGTTCTAAACGATTTCACAATCGTATTGGTACTTAGTATGGTTACACACTTCTTCTTCGAATGTTCTAATTCTCTAATAGCGGAGGTTATCAAGAGTTCGGCTGGAATGAACCAAACCTTTCTTATTAAGATTGTTATTAATGCAGATATTTGGCTTACATTTGTAAAATTTACGTACAATTTCTTGGATGTGGTCTGTCAGATGTTTAACTTAACTAATATTCAGGAAAATGTCTTGTAATATTAGCTTTTTCATTCTTTTGGTATCTTCAAGATCAGTAGCTTGTGCTCATCAGCATAGTAGAATTTTATTCACCTCAGAAGTAATACAACATAATTCAGATATAAACTGGCTCAAATATCGTTTGCCGGATTTCCTCAGGCGATCTCAGATTGTGCAAATGATTCCGTGATGGTGGTCTTAGAAACAGATATAATTTTAGACAAAAATATTTTAAATGTAATACAAAAACAAGTAAGCAAAGGCTATAGTCGTGCGGGGCCGACTATGTCATACCCTACAACACTGTAATATGGTCTCCTTATGTCCAAATCCATTTTGGAAGATTTCGCGTTTGAGATTATTTCATAGAGCACTGCTCATATATTACCCTTAGCTTTTTGACTAGGAGCATTTGCCCAATATTTACGAAATCTGTCGTGCTGTTGGTTACAGCTAGATATAATCTAATGATCATCCAAAATGCTATACTTCTTCCCTGTCCTTAACTCCGTTCTCATGCAAAATTTCGTGCCGATGGATTTTAATTGTGTGATCAGGAACATTTTTCTGTTTTTGGTTCATTTGAACCCCTAATTATTTAGAAAGAGGCCCCTCTATTTCTCCAAATTTAGACTCATCTATATGATTTGCTTGTCAATGATATTTGGCTATATTGGTCAACGAAATCAGCAAAAAAGCCAGAAGTGTGCCTTTTGTGTATTTCGGATATTGCCTGTAAGTTATTATTTTTTCACACGAAAGTACTGGTCCATCCCACCCGCTGTTCTAAACTCTAATTTCATGAAAGATTTCGTGTCCTTTGGTTTCTATTTGAAAAATCAGGAATATTATTAGTTGTTGGTCCATTTCAACCCCTAAATATATTGCGGACATCTTTGAAAACAATAGGTCTAGCCCTTCTGAGCCTAACCCTACCACTGTGGAAATTTTCGCGAGGATCGGACTACAAATACAATATGTATATAATAACACCAACATGTGTTTTAAAGTGAAAAATATTAAAAAAAAAAAATTGGAAAAAAAATAGCATGCGATAAAAAATATGAAAAAATAAAAAAATGTCACAAAATACTACAAAATCTATGTTAACATCATTATTGGCATCTTTTTATGCGAAATCAGGAAAGTTTTTGGTCCATTTCAACCCCTTAATATTGTGCGATCCTCTCCAAAAGAAATAGGGTTCTATTCTGGCTATGGCCCCACCTCCATTCTAAATTTCGTGAAGATCGGGCCATAATTGCGACCAGTAGTAATTAACATGGACAGACGGACGGACGGACATACATAGCTAGATCGACTCAGCTCGGCGAGATAGGAAGATCCATATGTATTTCCTATGTGGGAAATCAATATTTCGAGGTGTTACATAATTTTTGGCCCAATCAAACTTATAATACCCCCAACACATAGTGTTGTAGGGTATAAATATGATCTTTCAACCTCCCTACGTACTTCTGTAATATGTTAGAATAAGCTTAGATATTAGCCATAAAAAATGTTGACAACAAATGTCAAAAAAAGAAACAAATAACACGTGTGTGTGTGACAGACTAGAGAAGTGCTCACAAAAATAAACATGTTTATATAAAACGAAAACTTTTAATAGGCTACATGAACATGTGCATATCCCCACTTACATCGCTAAAAGATGAAAACATTTCATTTGCTGCTGCTACACTATGCAGACACACATTCATATGTAAAGACGGTGTAATAGAAGTCATACGGATAATACAAAAATTTATCGTTTATCTAATAGAACTCCCTGGTTGCACAACACCGTTGATCAAAACCCCGACAAGTTTTGCTATTTCATCTTCCCCATTTGTTGGTTGGTCGTTGCTTGATTTAGTGGCCCTCCTTGTCGTAAACTAAGAAAATCTTCTGCTCTGTTTGACGTGACGTGGAGATTGCTGGCAATGTTCTAAAATGCATAGGGTGTGTTTGTGTGTGTAGTTGTTGATTGGCGATGAGCACGATATGGAAACCTAATTTTCTGACATAATCCCTCGGAAAAAGCGGTATAGACGATGAAAACTGACGGACCGCAGCAACACAAATAAGAAAATTTGATGTGCTGACATAAATTATGCAGATCCTGGCAACGTGTTTTACAAACGCTATTCTATTTTGAAACATGAGGGTAGGTTTGCGTGTATGTCTGTGTTGCTTTTAAAGATAAGGGCCGGTGGCCAAAGAGGCCTTGTATTAAAATGAAATTTAGAATTGATATTATCAAAACATGATTTGAAAGAACAGCCAGTTTATGGCAATTGCAATTTAAATCGAGTGAAATAATCCTTATTTAAAAGTATTTATAAATATAAACAGGTCCAATTTCAATGTTTGATTGTTATGAGAAAGTTAAGAGGATTTTATGATCAATTTGGTATTGAAATGGCAAAGTTAAGTATAATAAAATTAGATATAACTTCTATACATATCATCCGATTTTGATGTTTATGCCTTGGGGAATGCCTCCTCAGATCAGTCATATGACTTTGGTTAGGGTAGGCTTATAATTTCCCATTTAAAGTTCCAGTTTTGCTACAACTCAGTTAGTCTTGCACTAATATCCTATTGATTTAGCGATCGGTTGCAGATGTGATGATGTCTTCGATCAAAAGTTTTTCACCAAGTTTGAAGTACTTGCTTCTGTACGGAATTTGGTCGGATGTGCCCCAATAACTTCCTATCTGCACGAATATTTCACATATATAATAATGAAACAAATAAAAAAGAAGCTAAGTTCGGCCGGACCGAACTTTTAATACCCTCCACCATTTGGAAGGAACTTGAAAAATTAAAAAAAGAAAAAACCGAAAACTACCGCTTAATTGAAAACCGTTATATGGGGACTATACGAAGACGTGGACTTGCTTACGAAATTTTTTGTGATATGCTGTAGTACCCATTACGAACTTCAAATACCAAATTTGAAGCAATCCCAGTGAATAATGTCGCTAAAATCATCAAAATATCGAATATTGGGAGGTACCGTTATATGGGGATATATTATTGGAATTTATTATTATTTATATTGGAATTTATTGGATATTCCAAATTTTTTGTGCGGGAGGTACCAGATGGAGTGGACCAATATATATTCCATCTTAGCACCAGATTTTTTGTTTATAAAAATATGGGATGTGTGAAATTTGAAGACAATCGGATTCATACTTCACTTTTTAGAAAAGTTCAAAATTTTAACCCTTTATGGTGGAGGTACTTGATGAAGTAGACCGATATTGCCCATCTCCGAACTCAATCTAAGTTTGACAAAAATATTTCGATGTACCAAGTTTGGACCAAATCGGATACTCCCTTCGAGAGTTATGGTGCGCATCAGCTACCAGACAGACGGACGGACATCGCTAGATCTACTCCAAATGTCCTGAAACGGATTTGGTCCAAAGAGACCTAGGGTCTAAATCCGGTATATCGACTAGGTTTGGACCGTATCAAATGATATATACCCTCTCTAGCCATATGGCTGTGGGTATAAAAAAGATATTCTCAAAAATGTGGCTTAAATCACCAAAATACCTAATATTCGTAGATACCACCCTATGAGTGATAAAAGGAAGAATGATCTTTTCCAACTTCTTCTTCTGTCAGAGAAGACTGAGCCCATTACAAATTCTAAATAACGGATCCCACTACGATGTACAAATTATAGGCTAACTATCTCGATTAGATCTAAAGAGAACGTGATTACAACAGACAGATAGACGGACAGACAAACCGATAGACAGACGGACATGCTTTTAAAATGTTTATGCTGATCAAGAATATACATTCTTTGGTGGGAGTTACAAACGGAATGACGGAGTTAATATACCCTCCATAGTATGGTGAAGGGCATAAAAATGTATACTTGATATGGTATGAGTAGAAATATTGGAATGTGCGCACTAGGAAAATGTGGAACTTATTTCACAGTATTGAGAGATAAGACAGTGTTAATCTTTTTAAGGGAAGGCAGACCTATATTACCCATTCTAACAACTGCGTAATTCAAATATTGCGATTTGGAATGATTGCATTAAATTATGCAAAGTTTGGTGAAAATGTGGGAATCATTTTGAATTTTAAAGTGTTGGGAGTATTAAAAAATTTGACCGGAACCTGAACCAGTGAGACGATTTGACAAGGGGGCAGACGAATAGGGAACATGGCAAAATCGATTCCAAATTTCTTGAAACAAAAAAATTGCACAAAAAGAGACATTGGGTCATTGATATCGTCATAAATACCATCTGTACACCTAAGCCAGTTGACATAAAAAGGCCCAGATTGAAATCTCTTTACCTTTACTTGCACACAATGTACTTACTTCGTTCAATGCCAATAATTAAATTGAAGCGCGGGATTACGAAGTTCGTACAAAGTGGAATTTTTATTATTTGCTATTTTAGGCAAATAGGGATGCTTTTAAATGACCCAAACCCACCTATAATATTGTATGTTGCCAATGCGTGTGCGTGTGTTTGTGTAAGAGAGAACAGCGCATTGAGTATTCCAGGAATTTGTAAAATTTCTAAATTAATTTTAATTAATCAATTAACATAACAATTTTAATTGAAGAGGAGCTTATGTTGGCTTGCCGAGTATTTGCTGTTATGAAATCTTATTTTCACAAGCTTAAAATTTCGTCATTATTTCATGTTTTTAACTAAATCTGGCTATTTTTCATCTTCTTCTTATGGTGATGATAGTAAAAAGTTTTTTTCTTTTTATAATCTACCGTGCCTTTTTTTCTTACTAGTTCATTTTGCTGGTTATATGTCTTGCTCTTTTCTTGTTTTTGTAAGAATATGAAATGGTTGTTTGGGGCTTGTTTTACGGTTGAACATTACCGTAGTTGTAGACTCTGTGTCCTCTTGGCTGAAAAATGCAATATTTCATGTCTTTTGATAACAACTAATCCTGCCAAAATAAAACAAACAGACAAAGAGACGGAACGACCAACAAAGCAACCAACCAACCAGAAGCCGAAGAATCAACTATTCAGTATTGTGGTTGATAAAGAGAAACCAAAACAAAAAGCAAACTTATATATGTGGACTTTTTTATGACTTCATTCTCCGGAATGATGGATCAGGATCTATGCGGCTGCTGTACATCATCTTTTATGCATGTACGGTTAAATGTCAAGAAGCAATAAGTTTTCCCTCTGTGTTATTTGTCATGGAAATACAAGTACATATATAAAACTAAGGATTTATATGAAACTGTATTTGGTTTAGGCGAATTTAATATATGCTACATCTCCGGTATTATATTATTTGAATTTAAATAATTTGATGTCGCCCTATTTCTCAAGAAACTATGAGAATAAATGTAAATTGAGACATGGGATAAAACTTCATATGACCCAAGACATTGGAGGACTGATGAGCAGCATGCCCAAGGAGTTCGGAGATCTATCGACATTAGCTAAGGTTAGGTCGTTCGGTCCCAGTTTTAGGCGTATCCGCGAAGAAAGGGGAGACGCGGAAGCTTGGTGGGCCCTTATGGTCCATATAGCCTTAGAATAGGTATGTTGAAGTGCGTTTTTCTAAACGTCAGCTCCATAGTTTCTAAAACTAGGAGGCACTTCTTGCGGAATTTTGTCCTAGAGCATCAGCCGGACATTATTCTGCTGGCAGAAACTTGGCTCTCTCCCAGCCAAAAGTTTTACTGCCAAGGATTTAAAATCTATAGGCAGGATAGGCTGACAGGCCCAAGAGGGGGCACTGCAGTCTTAGTAAAAGATAGGTTCCGCTCAGAAAAAATCCCCATTTCCTCAGGGGATATAGAATCTTGTGTCGCTAGGGTCTGGAGGGAAGATGGGTCCTCCATAGCCTTCGCTTCTGTTTACCAGCGCCCTGTCGGTCCCTTCCAAATTTTGGATCTGGACCCCATACTCGCTTTACGCGACAGTGGCGACCTTGTAGTTGGTGGAGACCTGAACGCGAAACATCCCTTATGGGGTGGTGCAGAGGTCGATACCAGGGGAAGAGCAATATCTGCCTTCCTTCTCGATTGTCCGGATGTAGCAGCCATTCCATCTGATAGGCCCACTAGGCCCAATGGAACGGCAGGGTCGTATATCGACTTCTTCCTGCATACGCCAGGCGCAGCACTGGCAGCGGGTAGATCGACCTCAACGACCCACTTCTTTGAATCCGACCATAGGGCGATTCTCATAGAAATAGATTCAGGCTCCTTACAAAATGAAGAAGTCAGGTCGTTCCACAACTTCGACCGGATGAATATCCGTCGATATAGGCAGCGCTTGCGCAGCGGCTTGGAGGAGGTAACTCTGCCAGCCGACCGCAACGTATCCATTTCGGATATTGATAGCTGCATTGAGGATTTAGGCTCCGCCTTCCGAGATGCCATAGATGCTTCAGTGCCCAAATATAGGGCAAAAAGCACTATCCTGGGCAATCTCCCCCCTAGGATCGCTAGTTTTATTAGGGAGCGTAGACGGCTTTGTCGAGTGTTGCGTAGATCTGGTGATCCTGAGCGACGACTAGTCCTCACGGCTGACATCCGCAACCTCGACCAGATTATTGAAGCCAATATTCGCCGATTCGAAAACGATCGGTATAAGGACTATTTCGAGGGAATTACGGTCAATTCCAAGACCTATGGTAAGGTCAAGCGATTGGCCGGCCTCTCCTCTCGAGATTCAGTCAGTCCTCTCGTAGACTGCACTGGTACTAGGGTGAGCTCTGACGAAAATAGGGCTGAGATGTTGGCGGACCAGGTGCAGGGAACGCTTCGACATGGGGGAGTTTCGGTTGCCGATTCCTTCCAGCGCCAAGTCAGCTTGGCGGTGGAGGGAATTGAAGACCATTCTCCTGTTGTGTCGTTTAGCAGTTCATTCACTGCTAATGGCTCCTCTGTGGACAACATCTCCCTTTGGGAAGATAGCGGGTTTGTCTATCCCAGGAAGGTTGGTTTTGCGCTTTCACGCCGACCAGCCCGTAAATCCTGCGGTATGGACCAAATTCCCGATGTAGCTTTGAAAAGGGCAGGAAATGTAATTCTGTCCTTTTTGACAATTCTCTTTAATCATTGTCTGAATTTAGGGTACTTTCCTACGGCTTGGAAGGAGGCCAAGATGGTTCCCATACTGAAGCGGGGTTCCGATCCCTCTCAGTGTGGTAACTACAGGCCTATTTCCCTCCTATCGCCGTTTGGAAAGCTACTCGAATCCTTTATTCTGGCAAGGATTAGAAGAACCGTATAAGATAGGAGAATTCTGCGGGATTGTCAGTTTGGTTTTAGGTCTGGTCTCTCCACGACCCATGCCTTAACGGCTTTCAGCAGCTTCGTTGGGAAAGGTTTTGATAGGAAGTACGGAACCATAGCCGTCTCCCTAGATATCGCCAGGGCTTTCGACTCTGTCTGGCACGATGGGATTTTATATAAATTCCAATCGTTTGGCTTTGACAGACAATCCTGTAGAATGGTCGCTAGTTTTCTTAGGGATCGATTCTTCTGGATTATAGTGGGTGAGCGACTCTCTAGTCGCCGCCCAGTGTTGGCAGGGGTTCCTCAAGGTTCCCTTCTTGGCCCGATGTTATACAACATCTTTTCTTGTGACATCCCGGCTCCTCCTCCTGGTGGTCTTCTCCTGACCTATGCCGATGATGTCCTTTTAGCCTTTTCCGGTCCGCTTGCTAGGTCGGTTAATAGGCGCGTTAACGAGTACCTCGATGCCCTCCATCGGTACTTCGTTACATGGCGCCTAAAGTTGAATGTAGGGAAATGTTGTGCTACGGCCTTTCTTGGTCGGCCAGGCATAGTATACCCTAATTTTAAGAGGTTTCAGCCGGTTCTTAGAATAGGTTCTGAGCAGGTTCCAGTTTCAGACAAGATGAAATACTTAGGTGTTATATTTCAGGAGAGGTTCGACCATATTCGGCATATAGACTACGTCCTGGCTAGGGCTAAGGGTCTATATTTCGGATATAGCCGAATCTTTCCCACGATGTTAGGCTTTTGATCTACCGGCAGGTGATCAGACCTATCGTCGCCTACGCCTTCCCCGTCTGGTTTGACATTTCGTCACATCAGATGGAAAGGCTAAGGTTGTGGGAAAGAAAAATACTTTCCTCTTGTCTGGGCCTCCGGCCACTCCGTTTGCCAGATGGCTCCTATAGGCGCCGTTCTTGCAAGTCTATCTACGATAGGGCGCAGATAGATAGAATATATGTCTTTATGACTAAGACTGGACTGGCATTTTTCGACAAATGCCAGTTCATAGACAATAGCATCGTTGAGGGAACGTTTAGGTGCTTAGAAGATGCGGACCAGCTACGAGCTGGAAGCATTTGCCGCCAGCCGCCCTTTACAGGCTGAACGAGCTGGGCTTACTCCATGGGGATGAAGGTCTTCTATTCTACCATAGAAGATGTTTATCCTCGGACTGGAGTAGACTGGTGTACAACACCGCCCAGCTCTCTTAAGTTAGGTTAAGTAGTTTTAAGTGCATTGTAAATATTTAGTTTTAATTTAGTTTTAATTTTTTCCACCTAATTCGTAAGATTTTCATAGCCCTTTTTTTATATTATTCTATTTTTCGGGGCATAATTTAAGTTGTAGCCATAAGGCATAATGAAGCTTGTTGTGATCACAAACTTGTTGTGACACCTTTTGTTAACGTAAAGTAGGCGTTGTACAAATGCATGTTTATTTATAGTATAGTTAGGTTTAAGCCATTTAACCTATGTTAGTATTAAGACTTGAATTAATAAAATGGCCATAGGCTAAAAATGAAATGAAATAAAAACTTCATATGAGAAATCGGTGGAAAATTTGAATAAACTCCTGCAAACTCTTGAATTCACGCCATTAGCCTACATTAAATTGAGAAACATAGTTTTTAGCAGCAAAATTTTATTTTAAATTAAGAAGGTAAATTCATTTCAAATAAGCATTCCCAACTCTGCATTTTCTATAATTTACCTTGTCATATTTCACTAAATAAATATAGGTTCCTATCCCATACAAATTTTGACAATGAGATGTTGTCGAATGAATAATTTTTGAAAAAATTGTAAACATATGATTGCATGACTTTACCTCCTTGATTCTACCATGAATTTTGTGACTTCCTGTGGGCTATACAAAAATATTGGAGTGACACATATTTTGGTAAAAACTGGATTCACCATCAATAACCCAAAATTCTTTTCAAATCATTGAAAAAAATTGCTATCAAAATATAAAAATATGCTACATATCTTGTACCGAATCTATGATGACGAACAATTTTGTTCGAAGACAAATAAAAAACTTGGCAGCACAACTATTGCACATAAACATGCCTTCGTCTTCTTTATTTGTCCCAACTTCCTACATAGAACTTATACATTTATGTGCATATTTTAGTGGGATTATTCATCTCTGCTAGGTGGTTGTGGTCCTGCATATGGGTCGAGTATTCAACATAAAACGAATGGCATTACATGCTCAAAACTATTACATAACATTTCCTTCGCTTACAAATAGGAGTTGAGACTTTGGCAAATCTTTTAAAACTTTTCCGTGCATTTGATGGTATCCATCACATTTTGTGGTTCTTTCTTGGGTTTGTTTTATGTTTTTGTATATGTATATAGCAGGTTATGTAATTTTACGTTTCACTGAACACATGTCGCATATATTTTAGCTTCATAACGTGGATACACTTTATATACCCTCTACCATACTATGAAGGGTATATTAACTTTATCATTCAATTTGTAACTCCTCGAAATACTCATGTCAGACCCAACAAAGTATACATATTCTTGATCAGCGTAAGATTCTAAGTCAATTTAGCGATTTCTGTCTGTGTGTCTGTCCGTCTATCTGTCTGTGGTAATCACGCTATCTTTCAAATTAGATAGAAGGCTCAAATTTTACACACATGTGTAATTTTCTCGTAAGCAGTTTAAATTGCATGTCGTAAATGGGACATGTCGGTTTACGTTTTTATATAGCCCCCCTATAACGGTACCACCCGATATTCGGTATTTGATGATGTTAGCCCCGTTATTCAACGGAATCGTGTTAAATTTCGTATTGGATCACTTTAATGAGTACGACAAAAAATGTCGTATGCAGATCCACATCTTCGAATATCCCCTATATAACGCCACCTCCAAATATTCAGGATTTCGTAATGGGTACTACAGTCTATGACAAAAAATTGGATATATAGATCCACGTTTTCGTATAGCCACTATATAACGGTACCTCCCGATATTCGGTATTTTGATTGTTTTAGCAGAAGTGTCTTAAATCTCGTATTCACCGAAATTGTTTCAAAATCCGTATTTCATCGTAATGTGTACTACAGCATAGGATAGAAAATGTTCTATGCATATCCTCATAACGATACCTCCCTCTCTTCGGGGTCGTAATGATAGTTCGGATACTAGAGTCTGTGACGGAAAATTGCCTGTGCAGGCCCACGTCTTTGTATAGCCCACATATAACCTCCCTAGATACGTTATATTGATAATTTAAGTGGAATTGTTCATCAGAATTGTTTCAAATTTTGTATTTGAAGTTCCTAACAGGAACTACAATCTGTGACAGAAAATTGTCTATGCAGCTCCAGGTCTTCACATATCCCTCATAACGGATTTTATTTTTATACCATCAGCCATATGACAAGAATGGGTATATATTATTTGATACGGCCAAAACGTGCCTCATCGAAATAACAGTTTTAGCCCCAAGGTCTCTTTGGACCAAATCCGTTTCAGGACATTTCGAGTCGATCTAGCGATGTCCGTCTGTCTGTCAGACTGGCTGGTGCACACAATAACTCTCCGATTTGATCCAAACTTGGTACATCGTAATATTATTACTGACCTTAATAAGGTTCTGGTACCTCCCCCACAAAGGGTCAAAGTTTTGAATAACCAAAACGATCAAAAAAAGCGAAATAAGCATCCAACTCTCTTCAAATTACACACATCCAAATATTTTTGCTAACGCAATATCTATTGTGAAAATGATATATATCTGCCAACCCCTTCCTGTAACGCACCCACAAAGAGTCACAATTTCCAATGCATATATCTGTCAAGTCGGCGATTCTTTACACATTGCTATATCTAAATATTTCTCTTAAACAGAAATCTGATATAAATATGTAATTTATCGTATAAAAGTGGATATAAATGTCTTATTTCCTTCAAATTTTGCACATTCCTATATTTTTATCTGTATTGGATGAAGTATTAAAATGGAATACTTCGGTCCACTTTATCTGGTACATCACGCATATTTCCACATTTTCCAAGAATGTGCACATATCTCGTTTAAATTATAGGAAGTAGTCGATATAGTCCCACTATTGTAATATTTATATCAGTCTTAGGTCAGATACGAATTGGTCAATATTGGCCAACTGCTTCGGAACCTCCCCCATAAAGGGGGAGGTTCTGTCGTAAAAACTGACTGATGCTACTTTTTTATTTTATTTTTAATTGTTTTGAAATTTTTCAAATTTGTTCTAAATGGTGACGGGTATTCCTTGTTCGTCCCCGCTTCTGCTTATATTCATAGTGTTGGGCTTGTAAGTTCGCATCTACCGATTTTGGACCTTTCTTTGCTAGTTTTTAATTCAAAATTGTTTTGATTCCCCAAGATCTGTCACATTTCAAATTGCTTTCATAATGGAACAATTACTAAAGTGTCTCTCAAAATTTACTTGGTTATACAATGATTGCCGAAAGAGCAGCAAAAAACCAAATTCACCTCATTTTTTGCTTCAGTGACATTAATTGGTTTTTATTTTGTAATCCTTGTTATCAAATCTACCTGGATTTCCATCGTCGTAGTTCAAATGAATGTTGTCGACACAAACATCCCTCAACTATATCTCAGGCAAAGCAATTTGAACTATGAAATCGAAGCATTTCGTAATTTTGCGCCTTTATACATTCCATTAACATTCGCATCTTCATCCACCTTTTCTTCATCTATTTCTTTTTTGCCATGTCTTTCATAGACTCCATTACATTGTTTACGCCTGAATATCCTCAGTAATACCATTTTAAGTTTATCAAATACAGAGCTATACAACCTAAAACACAAGGTTGAGTTTTCTTTTACCTGGACGCATAGGAATGGAGAATTATATAATATATACAAGCTAAGAAAGTGTGTTTTGTTTTTGTTGCCAATCTAGGCTAATGTTGCCCATTTCTGAAAGAGAACACAATGTTGCTGTTTAAATTTCGCCTTCTTTTCTTAGCTATTTTTTATTTACATACTTTGTTACATATTTCAGAAAATTCTACAACACAGTGCTTAAGATTAAAACCGACAAAGAAAGGTCAAAAGTCGGGTGGAACCGGCTTTATGATACCCTACACCATTATGCATATTTATTAGAGCTATCCGTAACAAATAAACGTTTATATAAGGAATTTATTGGAGTAGATCATACCAACTATGATCGCATTTGAGTGTGTATTATGGCATTTGAGCAGTTATAACTGGAAACCGAATGAAACTAACATATGGGAGGTACATCCTGCCCTGAATCACCAAAATCCATCCTTTTTGTACCGACATTAAAAGTTTGGTGCACAATAAATGTGAAATCGAATGAATATATAAATTGAAGCTATCTGAACCGATTTTCACAAAATTTGGCACATTCCGGGCTGATGTCGGACTTATATTAACCATTTGGAGCACAGTGAATTTAAAATCGGATAAAAATATGTATTGGAAACAAATAGATAGAGCAATATATATATATATATATATATATATATATATATATATATATATATATATATATATATATATATATATATATATATATATATATATATATATATATATATATATTTGTTTGTAATAAGGAGACTGAAGCGAGATAGACCCATATTTACTTCTGAGGATATTCATTGAATCACTTTCTGAGTCGATTTACGTGTGTCAGTTCGTCCGTCCGTTCATGTATTCTTGTGAACAAAATGCAGGTCGAATTAATTATACTATTGAGAAGGAAGAAGGCCCAAGGACGAATCCTACTGCAATTGGTGATAACCGGATCAGATTTAGATATAGCTCCCATATATCTTCAACCGATTTCGGGTTGATTGTGCACCAAGGGTCCAAATGTCCTGAATTTTGGTACATCTGACCGAATTCAGTCTAGAAGCAAGTACAACAAATTGTGTGAACATCGCTTCAGATATAGCTATAGCTCCCATATATATATGTTTCATCCGATTTGGGTTTTAAGTCCCTTATATTCGCAATATGCATTCGACAACAATGATATTTGGTACCAGATATCTTATAGAGTTCGGAAATACCTCTGCCAAATTTTATCAAGATTTGATCAGATTTGCATATAGTCAGCCCCGCCCGACTTTTGACGCTTCATTACTGGTTTTTAAAGGAAACAAATAGGAATCGGACTCTTCAGAAAAGTTTGTCTATTGTGTCAGAACTATAAATGTCATAGTGCAGTTAATTGGGTTAGAAAATATATTTACTTAAATATTTTGTTCATAAAGAGATTTTATGTTTTCAGAAACCGAGAACCAAATTGAAATTGATTAAAATGTCAGGTGGAAATAATTCAGACTCATTTTTTATAAGTCAAATGCCGTAACTTTTGAACAAAGATATTTTTATGCCTTGCAAATTTATATTGTGTGTTTTAAGTGTGTCATGGCGTCAGACATAGGGTCTGAATGGAAACCCGCATTTTTGAAAATGGCTTCAAAATATTAAGGGAAAGAAATGGTTCACAAGCATTTTATATACACTCCACCATACATAGTATGGAGGGTATATTAAGTTCGTCATTCCTTTTGTAACTCATCGAAATAATCATTGTAGACATTACAAAGCATATATATTAAGACAATATAGCCCTGACCGTCTGTTGTAATCACGCTATTGTCAAAACGAATAAAGATAGGAAGATCAGATCAGATCAGATCAGTTTTTTGTCTACGATATCGTACAGCCCCCATACAACGGTACCCCCTCGATAATCGGTGTTTTGACGATTTTAATTGTCTGAAAATCCACACAAAGAATTCTTTCTAAGTATTTTACCCTATGGAAGAGAATTGTTCATATAGGTCCACGATAGCGTATAGCCCTCATACAACGGTACCCCCGACATTCGGTATTTTGAAAATTTCAGCCAAATTTTTCAATGGAATTGTCTTAAAACCAAAAAAGGAGTTCCTTGTGTGTAACTTAACCATCTCTAAGAGAATTGTCTATATAGGTCCATGATATAATATATGCCCGGTTTCTCTCGATATTCTGTATTTTGACGATTTTAGCCACATTTTTTCAACGTCTAAAATCCTCACAAAGAGTTTCTTGTGTACTTTATTCCCTAATATTGTAATATCGTGTTTATTTATTTTTGTACTTTTAATTGGAATTACTAAGTGATATGAGAAATATTTCACCTTTACCCACTGTTCGTCTGCCTTACATAGCGCTTTTCGTTAGCCATTATAGTCTCAACCTTCTTACAACTTCCATGCTATGTTGTCATTTATTTAACATAAAACTTCCTGTTTCTTCATTTTGCTCAACAATGTAGAAAATTATTCCATGCACATTTCTAATTCCGTTGTAATTTTCTCTGTGCTGTTTTACCACCGTCTTGCAGTTTCTTAGTTTCATTTGAACATAAACGGCACAAATGCCAGAGTAGGAAACATAGCTACCTGTGTTCAGTTCTGTTTCTTTTTCTATTTCATTAAATTTATCTTTGCTGGACTTGATTGGATTAAGTCAGGATACCTTGTTATGGACAATGCCATGGCCAAAAGAAGTTATGGTTATGTATTTTATATTGTATTAAAATGAAATTTGGTAAAATATCATTCACTGGGATTATCTCCCTCCTACTCTGCGCAATAAGTGAGTAATGAGACTCCCTAGAGAGAAAAAAAAAAACAGAAAATGTCAAATTAAGTTAAGACTATGCTAATTTTATTCATGAATCCAGAATTAAAACAAAATTAAAAATAACGATCAAATTTATTGCTTCTAATAATAGATGATTTTAAATTAAGGTGGAATTTAAAATGTAAGTGTTAATTTTTATGATATAAAATTTAATTTGAATATATTTTGAAACACTAATAATGATGATGCTGTCTTCTAGAATATTTGACGTTGAGGGGGAAAATTTTGAGTTGCCCCAATTTTTTTTTGCTTTTTATTATTTTCAAGCTTCAGATTTAAGATTAAAATTATGGAAAGCGGGAGACATGTGAATTAAATAGAATTTATAATAATTCAATGTATCCAAACAAATTTAGAAATATAAAAAACACTTAAAATAGTTCTGAAATTGGAAAGCAACATAAGAAACGACAATTTCACAAAGAAAGTAGAACAAAAGCTTCGCCTCATTTACTTTATGATTATAAACATACAATGGCGGCAAATATTCGCAACAAACATAGACATTTTTGCACAAAACAAAAATATAAAATAGAACAAACTATTATGGCAAAAAGCTTTTAGGAAAATTAAATAAATATACATTTCTCTACGCCATTTTCCGTTGGAAAAAAAAACCTAATCAAACTAAATTTATTTGACATCTTTTATGTTTCAATCAAATTAGCTTTGTTTACGCGAAATATATGTATACATATACAAACATGTATATACGTATGTTCGTTGAAATGGAAAGAGGATGTAGTATTTATTCAATAAATACGATTGTAAATAACCCGAGACAATATTAGCATGGGTAGTCCAAAATTTGTAAACATTTCTTAAATATTATTGAAATTGATTTAGTTACCGTGCTTTTTTGTAAGAAACATTTCTACTTCCTTATAAATTCGCAAATTTAAATATTTTCAAAACCTTTCTTACATAAAATTCGAAATATTTCCATTGTAATTCCATTTGCAATTCCAGAATTCCATTTGTAATTTGTAAAGTTTGTATTTAAATTCTAGAAGTCCATTTGTAAATCAAAACATTTTAATTGTAATTTGAGAACATCAATTTTAATTCTAATTTTTCCAATTTTGTATTCGAATTATTTCATTTGAAATTTGAATTATTTCACTTGTGATTCGAATCATTTTATTTGTAATTCGAAATGAAGAAATAAAAAGCCCATGCAAAATTTTTTGAGATTTTTTTAGTTTGGAACTCTAATTGTAACAATTCGAATTATAAATGTAACAATACGAAATAAAATATCGCGAATTACAAGCGAAATTCTCGAATTTCAGATAAAATGTTTCGAATTACAAAAAAGGTGTATTCTGTTCTCAAGGTTCAATCATCGACTTAATCGCCTTATGACTTTAACTTCATTCTCTTACCGATTTCACTAGATGAATCTCGTACGTATGATGTAACACCAACACAACGGGGTATTTCATTCATTATTGAAGAATTACCTTACAGGGTGCGACAAAAAACTGCAATAAAATCAAACGCCATAATTTTTACACTTTTTTTAAATTTTATTGAATGAAAGCAAAAAATGTCTGAAATAGCATCAATTTACATTTGTTCGAATTGGACACCTTTGGTACGAATTATGGTATTCAAACCGACAATGAAACCGTCACACGCTACCCGAATGTTGATCTGTGTTATTTTGGCCCATTACCGGCGAAGCGCTTGCTTGAGGTGATCGACACTTTGGTATGTTTTATTGGTATCCGGAGATTTTGGTGGCCATTGTGCGCTGGAAATGAAGCGAGGCACCTCATTTTGTAACCGTGCTGAGTGCGATGTCACTGAATCCTGTTAGAATGTCCAAGATCTGCGACCAAAATGTTTGCGTGTTTGCTTTAATACATCCTCCAGAATATTTTCGCGATAATATTCGGCATTTATTCTGATGCCACGGTGGATTAATATGAGCGGAGAGCGACCGTCGGCTGTTATGGCGGCCCACACCATCACCATGGCCGGCGCTTGAGTTCTGGTGGCCAACCGAAGGTGAACATTTTCAGCTGACCTCTTTGGCAAATAAACACGACCAATTTGTTTGTTTACAAACTGGTGGACAACGAATGTTTTCTCATCGGAGAAAACCAAATTCGGCAGTTCACCACTTTCGGCCAAGCGAAGCAACTGTTTAGCTCTTTTGAGTCTATTTTCTTTTTGCTGCGGTGTAAGTTCTTGCACTTTTTGGAATTTCAATGGCTTTACTCCGAGCTCATTTTTCAATATTTGCCGAATGGAATATTGCGATATGTTCAGCGCGGCCACTTCGATCGAGTCGTTTCTTTACTTTTTGAACCATTTCTGCTGAAGTTGCTATTTTTTTTCGTCAACTTCCTTGACGTCAGGCTACGCTACCAGTATCACGGTAAGGCACTAAAGATTTATTCACATTTATATACTGGAGTGCTCTAACGTCAGCCACTTGTGGTTTTCCAGCCAAATAAAGAAATCACACTAAGACGCTTGAATTTCAACACGAATAACTTTTTTTGCTGGAAAATTCTCACCAAAATGCTTTTGTACGCTTGTACACAATATAATGAGCTGTCACTGGAATAATTTAAACTGCTGTCCAACGAGTGGCTTAGAAATGACAGTTGCAGTGAAGTTGTTGCAGTTTTCTCATCTCACCCTGTATAGTTCCCATATAAGTATACCACAGATATTCGGTGTTTTGATGATTTTTGCCACATTTTTCACCGGAAATGTATAAAGTTTGGTATTTGGAGTTCGTGATGGGTACTACCACCGCTTACTGAAAATTGGTTATATAGGTCCACGTCATCGTATACCCCATATAACTGCTCCTCCCTATATTAGACATTTTAATGATTTTAGCTACAATTTTCACAGGAATTATTTCATATTTAGAGTTCGCAATGGGTACTACTTTCAATGACACAAAATTACCTGTTTTGATATACGTTTTCGCATAGCCGCCATACCTCTCATTATTTGGAATTTTATATGATTTAATTACATTTTTCAATTGTCTCACACTTGGTATTTGGGGTTCGTAATGGGCACCACCCTCGCTGACAGATAATTATAGTGGTCCACGATTGATAATATAACTGTAAGATCTGATATTCAAAACGTTTTTCAGCTGACTTTTTTATAGATTTCAAGTTCCTTCCAAATTGTGGAGGGTATTATTGATTCGGCACGGTCGAAATTAAATGCTTTTTACCTCCTTTATGTTTTTACAACGGAATCTTAAAAGCAAATTTAAATATCCAGGAATGACAAAATAAATAAGTACTGTCTTGTGATGAAAAATGTACACATGAACGTCAAAATTCCCAATTATGCTTAAAATCAACTAATTTATTAAATGGAATTTGTACATATTAATAAAAAATATCACTTTTCTTTTATATTGTAGGATCACGGATAAACGGTAAGTAATATAAATGTTTTTTTTATTAAATTAGAACAGCAAAAACAGTATTATATTATATGAATAAAACGAGTACTATGGAAAGTTCTCCACGGGACATTACCTGCTCTATTATACACAGATACCCACGTACAAAGGAAGCATAGTAATAAAGTTATTATTGAAATAAATTATTAAAATAGACGGGGCATGTTGTATTAGCCAAAGTAACATTCCCTTCTTAAAGTAACTGAATAACTATTTACTTTTCCTTCGGAACATTTATTCACAAACATCGGCTTGTTCTCTGTAGACACTACAATAATTTATTTTAACCAAAAATTTCTTGTGCGCCGTGAACAAAGCGCCATGGCAAAATTCAACTAGACAGTGGGTATGTCGTTAAAAATAAATGGATTATTGAGCCAATGACGACTGAAGGGATATACTATGTGTGTTTGGCCAACAAAGCTTTTAAGACTAACAAATAAGAAACAACAACAAAAATATGAAAAACAAAAAGAGAAATATAAGAACTGACAACAATAGAAGACGGCCCAAGAAGACAGTGAACATCGTAAAAGTCTTTTATAACCATTTATGAATGATAAATGGTTGGACGAAGGAATGAATGAATGGTCAGGCAAACTACTCATCCATGTAATTCATAAGTCAAAATGGCAAAGAAAGAAAAACAAGCGTGTAGTCAAGATATCCACTGGCTAACTACCCCAAGAGCCACAAGATATTTAGTCCGTTTCCTTTTGATATGACTTGAAATTTTTTTATTACCATGTCCCAACCAAGCCCATTATAAATAAATAGCAGGAAGCGCCACCGTTGATGTTTTCTTTTATTTTGGAAACTTGCTGTGATTTTTTTTTTGCAAATTAAAGTTGCTACTATCTTGAGCTACAGAGAATTCATTAAATTATTCTATGCAAGAATGGTATTATAGCTCATGTGACATTTTGGACAAGTGTCAAACTTTCAAAATCATTTAAGATTAAAAAATTCCAATTAAATTTTTGTATTTCTCTACAGAAAATGTTCATTCTGATTGATACGAAAATATTGACTTATTTTCAATTTCAAATATCAGTAGGCATTTTGTTATTGCGCCATCATGACATCCTTTAGCGACGTAAACAACGTTTCCTGTAATGTGTACGTATATGACTTGTGTATATTCCATTTTTGATTTTTTTGCATTTATTTGTAGATATTCTTGACTCGATATTCTCATCCCTCCTTATTATTTAATGTTTATCTTCTGGCATGCCGCAATTTGGTTGAATGGCGTTTGTCAGATACAAGTTTGTTTATTTATTTAGTTCTTCCTTTACTAACAAACATTTCTTGTTCGTTATGGCCGACCATTGTTGGCTGTCTGCCTGTCTTATGTCAATTGGCGATTGTAAATATTTATTTTGTTTTTGTTTACATGTTTTTTTTTTTTATTTTTTTTTTGTCAGAATGGCACACGTCGTATCTTGTAGGTGAGAAAAATTGAATGTTAAATAACAAAGGAATGAGCTAAATAAGTCCGGAAATAGTTTAAAAATAAACGGGAAACGCCTAAAACTTTTTGAAAGTAAGAAAACAATATGGAAATAAAGGTGTGGATATTGTTTGACACTGTTAAAAATTATGAGAAAGGATTGGACAAATTTATTATACCCTCTACCATAATATGGAGGGTATATTAAGCTTGTCATTCCGTTTGTAACACCTCGAAATATACATTTTAGACACCACAAAGTATATCTATTTTTGATCAGCATAAAATTTTATGTCGATTTAGCGATGTCCGTCCGTCTGTGGCAATCACTCAAGCTTTTGAACGAAATGAAGTAGGTTGATAAAATTTTACTCAGATGTGTATTATGTCTGCAGGACTTTTGGTATTGAAAATGGGCCATGTAGCCCCCATATAATTTAAGCAATTTTATTATTCACAGGAATTGTTTAAAATTTGGTATTTTAAGTTCGTAATTAATACTACAGCCTAAGACAGAAAATTGTATATGCAGGTCCCCATATAACGGTACCTTCCGATATTCGGTATTTTAATGATTTTAGTGAAATTATTCAACGGAATTGTTTCAAATTTGGTGCTTAAAGTTCATATTGGATACTGCAGTCTAAGACAGGAAATTGTCTATGCAGGTCCACGTCTTCGTATAGCCCCCCATATAACGATACCTCCTACCTACTGCAACAAAGTCAAACGCAATAATTTTCACTTTTTTTAATTTTGTTGAATGAAAGCAAAAAAAATTGGAAATAGCATAACATTTTAAAATAAGTTTTGTTTGCATTGGTCACCTTTGGCATGAATTATGGTCTTCAAATGGACAATGAAATCGTCACACGCTGCCCGAAAATTGCTCTGCGGTATTTTGGCGCATTCTCGGCGAAGCGCTTGCTTGAGGTGATCGACACTTATTGTCTAGTGCCAAACTTGCTTTTCAAAATAGTCCAACGGATTGGTATCCGGAGATTTTGGTGGCCATTGTGAGGTGACAATGAAGCGAGGAACCTCATTGTGTAACCATTCGTGGGTGGCGCGAGTGCGACGGTGCTGAGTCCGGTTGGAATGTCCAAGAATATTTTCTCGATAATATTTGGCAGTTATTCTGATGTCACGGTTGAATAATACGAGCGGAGACCGACCATCCGCTGTTGTGGCGGCGCACTCCATAACCATGACAGGCGCTTGAGTTCTGGTGGTCAACCGATGGTGCACATTTTCAGCTGACCTCTTTGGCAAGTAAACACCATCATTTTGTTTGTTTACAAACTGCTGCACAACGAATGTTTTCTCATCGGAGAAAACCAAATTCGGCAGATCACCGCATTCGTTCAAGCGAAGCAACACTTTAGCTCTTCGAGTCGATTTTCTTTCTGTTGCGGTGTAAGTTCTTGCACTTTTTGGAATTTCAATGCCTTTACCCCGAGATCATTTTTCAGTATTTGACGAATGGAATATTGCGATATGTTTAACTCACGGCCACGAGCCACGGGATTTCTAACCATTTCTGCTGAAGTTGCTGTTTTCTTCCGTCCACTTCCTTGACGTCGGGCTACGCTACCAGTTTCACAGTAACGAGCGATGCCACGAGACACATTTTTATTTGTGGTTTTGCAGCCAAATATAAAGAAATCACACTATCACGCTTGAATTCCATCACGAATAACTTTTTCTGGAAAATTCTCACCAAACTGGTTTTGTACGCTTGTAAGCAATATAATGAGCTGTCACTGGAATAATTTTAACAGCTGTCGGACTAGTGGCTTAGAAATGACAGCAGTCTGAAGTTGTTGCAGTTTTTTGATCTTACCCTGTTGCTCATATTACTTAGATATTCTGTAAATACTATAGGGTTTTGTAAATAGAAACATTTAATTCGTGTCTGAGTTTTACTTTGAAGATCATGGTAATGTTGTAGGATGTGAACGAATTGCGTAAGAGTTTTGAAAGAAGAGTAGCATCGCCAGATCCGTATGCAAAACAAGCTAAATTGTCTCATTTGGATACAGAAACGCCAAAAAGAGTCACTGTTTGATGCGTATTTTTATCTTTAGGCATGTTTTAGTTATTTTTCTTCGAAAATGAGCAAGGTGTGGCCATTACGATTTTCTTCACAAAAATTGAAGAGGAGTATATTGACAACGTTTGAGGATAAGACAATTGTTTGTATCAATAAAAATATTGCAGCGAGCAGAGCAACGGTTGTAATTACGGATATCTGGAATAACACACTTACACAGAATGGGTTTTACGGACTAAACTACTTGCATGAACATTCTTTACCAATGCCCAGATTTTGTAAACTTTAGGTAATAGTTCTTAGGGAGAGATTCACTTGCAGATATGGGACACGTCATGGGAATATACCTTAACATCAGGATTTTCGTGATGTACTATATTCAAGCATGAGCTTACAAATTCCTTCTCCACATTTTTTAATCAATAGGGAAATTTTCAGGCTCTCCTTTCAACCAAACCTAACTCCATCTGTGAATGAGAATCTTTGTTTTGAGGTTTCCATGCAAATCACTTTAGAATATACAATAAAAATTGCAAAAAACTATATTGGGGAATGTGGAATATATAAAAAGCAGTTATTTGATAATACATATAGTTTGAGGATATTCAGCAGTCGATTAGATTGACCTGTTGTACTTTGATGATATTTTATTTATTAAATGTTTTTTTTTTACAAATTTTCTTTGTCTTGCTCACATAATGCTTTCCCATTTTACCACATTGTCCAACCATCCTCTTTTACAGAAATTGTTAAAAATTGACTTTGTCGCCAAAAAAACCAAGTGTATTTAGTAAAGTGTTTATTTGCTTTAAATACTCAATGACTTTACGTGTCTCAAATTAAATTGCGCCTACAGTAGCCAGTTCGTTTCTGTTTGGTATTGAAATTTGTATGCTGTCTTTGTATTTAATTACACTTTATTGACAAATGTCAGATGAACATGATTTGCATAATAAAAAATAAATTAAATTAATAAATAAAAAGAACAACACATGCCAACAAAAATTGTTATAATTTTCAAGCGATGATGGCACACATGTTTCAAACATCAAAATGAAAATGAACTTCAAAGTGAAACTGTCTTTGTTAAGATAAAGAAGAAAAAACAACGAAAAGAAATTAAATTCTCTTTGAAAAAAAGAAATCAAAGAAAACTAACACTGCAGTGATGGTGGCATTGAGAAGCAAAAACAAAATGGCTACTGCATCAAATATCAGAATATCGCACAATCTTTGTCAAGGCAACTTCAAAGAATTTTTCTTTGACATTTATTAAAGCAGTTGTTAGAAAATGTAACGTTGATACCAGAAATACCAATAGTTCTCGTCTGCCTGGCAAAAGATTGAAAAAATGAAATGCGCACTAAATACACAGCGGGACCATTGACCTCGAACCGCAATGGCTCTTCCCGATAGCAGTAGGCTCATTGTTCAATGTGTGTTTTTTTTTTTCTTTTTACCAAAATCTGCCTTAAATAACTCTTTGACAGTCAGTCCAGCCAGCTAACTAGCTGCTGGCAGACAGTTCCAGTTATAAGCCACCAAGTAAAACAGTGTTTGTTATGGTCATTAATATTTTTATTATTTTATGACTTATGAACCATACGGCGACAAGAACAACAACAGCTCTTCACGTTTGTGTGCCTGTGGGTGTGTGACGATGATGCTGTTAGGCCTTCTCTGCAGCAGGTCGTTGACAAAAAAACGTTTTCAGTCTCTTTTTTTCTCAGGCGATAACTGTTGCGCTCTAGTTTTTAACGCTTTTAGAGCAAATTTTAATTTGTTGTCGTAGTCCTTGTGTTTGTTGTTAAAGGGTTCCGTTTATGGGTTGCCATATTATGGAATGCATCCGTAAAATATGAACTTTAATTGCTGTTCGTCTGAAGGTCGCTGGGAATTTTTGTGTGTTATATTTAATGTTACAATAATTTAAAAAATATGACCTTAAGATTCGTTACTTAGCTGTTTGTGCAGTAGTGATAAAGGATTTCACATGAAAATTGAACTCTTTTCCCAATTTATTAGGTCATTTCTCCGTGAAGGACATTTGCTTGCTGTCATTTGAAAGGATTGTCAGTTTAGTGTTATATTTTATGATGTCACTATTGTCATCGGTTGTTACTTTAAGAAATCATAAAAAAATAAATTGTATTTAAGAAATGACATTTGCTCGAGGTCATTCGTTTTGGGAGGGGGCATTTTAAAGTTAGGAAATATTTGTTTCGGAATATGCAGAAATTTTACGCTAATGAATTTTAAGCACACTTCTGTGCAGATTTAAATTTTATCTGAAATGTTCGTTACATTTAAAGAAAAAAAACGGTCAAATTTGATAAGATTAAAACTTATTTTCTGTCCACTTTTATAGAGATTAATCTATTCAATCTCTTCAAATGGAATCAAGAAAACATATACATAACGGAAGGGTTAACTATTAATTTGTATGTGTTGTTATAATTTGGACCGCTTATTAGGTTAATACCAGAAAGAGGATATCGACATACATATTAATAGTAATAGAATAAAATAGAGTATGAGAAGCAGATGGCCGATATATCGGCCTTCAAGATATAAGTTTGCTATTTTTGCTGATAGATACTCATGTATGAGTGCAATATTTGTATACCATATTTTATTTTTATACATGTATCTGTACAGTATGGAAATATAAAATTCTATTTTCCGGACGAACTGATTTTTTGATGATTTTTTTCAGATTTGAGTCATACCAGCTGGGTTTTTGGTATTGAAAATGGGATATATAGGTCCATGTTTTTACATAGCCCCTATATGACTGTACCGACACATTTGAGTTTTTTTTTGTGTTTTACTCACAAAATTAACCCGAACTCGCTGTAAATTGACAGCATATGTTCCCATTATGTAAGAAGCATATTTCAATCCTAAGTTTTGGTATACCCCCTTTAACTTTCCCAGGAATTATATAAAATTTCGTATTTTAAGTTCCTACTGAGTACTACCATCTCTGAGAGAAAATTGCCTATGCAGGTCCAGGTCTTCGTGCAGTCCCCACATAACGGGACCACCCTAGATTCGGTATTTTGATTATTTTAGGGACATTATGCACTGGAATTGTTTCAAGTTTTATATTTTAATATCGAAATGTCCCATGACCAAAATTGGTTGCAGGTCCCTGTCTTCTTATAGCCCCCAAAATAACAGTAACTCACTGTATTGGTTTTTTTTTTTTTTTTTTGATTTTAGCAGTATATTTCATTGGTATTTGTACCATTTATACCATTTATTTATGCCTTTGTTAATTTGTTTTGTAACAGGCAAAAGGGAACGAGATAGGCTCATAGTTCCTTTTGATGATCTGCATAGAATCACATTCTGAGTCTATTTTTGCATGTCCGTCCGTCGCAGATGAAATTTTGCCCAAAAAATTTGTTAAAGTAAATTTAATTATTTAATTAGATAATCGGCCAAAATTTCAATATAGCTCCTATATATATCTTCGTCCGAGTTGCCTTTTATTGTCCACCAAACTTGTAATATCAGCCAAAATAGTATGAAATTATGACCAGATTAGGCCTGAAAATAAGTATGCCAAATTTGATCGAAATCGGTTCAGATATAGTTGTAGCTTCCACATATATCTTATTCATCCGATATATTATTTTTGTCTTCCGAAGCCGTAATATGCACCCTGTAACAACGAAATATGGGGTAATATATTAAATACAACTCAGAAATATCTTTGTTAAGAGATCGAGATTCAGATTTGGATATAGCTTCCACATGTACCTGCGTCCGATTTGCTTTTTATTGTGCACCAAACGTGTAATATTAGCCCAAATAGGATGGAATTTGGCGCTTACGAACAAATTGAGTCTAGAAACAAGTATGTCGAATTTTATGAAAATCGGTTCATATATAGCTATAACTCCCATATATATTGTTCGTCCGATTTGTTGAATTTTCAGGGAAATATACACAGCTCAGTTCAGTTTCTTTTTTTTTTGTTTTTTCCCCTTTTTATGTGAAAATCTGCAAATTCTTTTCAAATGGTGGAGGGTATTCAAACTTATTCCTTTTTTACTTGTTTATTTGTTTCCTTTTTGGCTATTTGTTGGCTAGAAGGAAAACGCTAGCTGCAAGTGCCTCGAATTGGACTTTCAAATTTGTGTGCCTTGAGCCTTATGGCTAAATAGGACATTTGCCATCACAAAATTAACCTCGTCAAAAAAATAACCTCGCCGAAATTACCGTCTAATAGCCGTATCTCGACGAAATCCGCTTCGGGAGATTTCCAGTTGACCTATCTATATCAATCTGTTAAACATTTTGTATATCTGTTCAGCCGTTTGGCGCGCTCTACAACTCTCGCATCAGTTATTTATATCAATCTTAGATCGAGTTTGGACATGGACAATGCAGTTTCTCCCTTTCTAGTATATCTCCAAAAAAACCTCAATATTTGGAATAATTCCGATTTTCTTCAAACTTAGCACATCCCAACATTTTGAACTGTATTAGAGCAAGATTAAAAGTTTAATATATCGGTCCACATTTTATGATACTTAAAACCTTAAATTGGGCCAAGGGAGTACCCTATGTAATTCCAAATTGACAAATTGTAATATTCACATAAGACTTTCAGCAAATGTGAATATGGACAATATTGGTTTATTAAATCCTATACCTCCCCCTCGAAATATCGACATTTTGAATAAAAATAATAAATTCCTTTTATCAATGATCGATTTTATATTCATGCCAATATTTTTGTCTATATTAGATTAAGTGTAAGAATCGAATATATCGGTCACTCTTTCCGGTACTTCGGCGATGTTCAATAATATCACAAACTTCGCACGTGGTGATATTTAAATCAGAATTTATACCGATCAGATCAGAAGGGAACATGGAAAATATTGGTCCATTGCCTTTCGAAACATCCCCAAAAGGTTAGAATTCTTAAAAAGTAATAAATATCACAAAGTGTGAAATAAGTCTTAGCATTTTCTTCAAACTTCTAATATGCCAATTAGACTGCAATAAATCTCGCATAAAAGTTAAAAAAAAAACTTTATAATCCTAACTTTTCTTACATGTTACATATTGAATAATATGTATTCATTGTAACAATAAGTGTTACAGTCTTATCAGAGCAGATTGACGTAAAAATAACGAAAACCCCAAATCGGTACATTTGACATCCATCTGCCCACATCACAACCCATTTGTTTCTCGAAGTTATATAAGACATACTCCGATAAATAAACTTTGAAATAAATTACATACGAGTATTGTGGAATCACATCCAAATGAGACTTATTTTCAAACTAAATCCTATTCAGATATAGCATAGTTCGACTCTTGAAATCATGGTGGAATACGTAAATATTTTTAGGTTATTAGGCTTTAGTTGGATGATGTTTTTGGGGCTCCCCACCGACAAAGAAAAATTTTCACCTCAATATTTCACACTTCTACAAAAATTTCGTTTTCTTTAACACATCTTCCACTTTCTTTTGTATTATTTTTTTTTAAGATATGTATCAACAAAATAGAAACATAAATGGAATACTGTTTCAAGATTATAATCTTAAATAAATATACATTTCCTTCAATGTAAATAGAAATTCCAATAAAGAATACAATTTATCGCTGATGGAAACTGAGCAGAGCTGGCAGAACCAATCAATGAACCAACGAACGAACGCAAGCTAACGAAAACTTCCAATTCGATTTTCATACAAAATAAATATGGTCGATCAAAATAAATGGCGAAAGCCTAAAGCCTTAATCAGGGCCAACGAAAAAGGTGGATAAAATAAGAGTTTATTAAAAAAAGAAATGTGTGCCATTGGCATTGTTACGTGAATGCTTCGTTGACATTCGTTGCCAATAAAAATAAATAAAATACGAAAAATACGGTACGACGAGCTCACGCTTTGTTGCACGCACACGTCAGTCAGCCACCCAACCATATCAAGGTAGACAACTAAGGCTGCCAGGCATCAGGTTGGGGATATTTATCAGGAAAACGACACAAAAAAAAAACACGAATGAAGAAAAAACATAAAGTTTTCGTTTAAATTAAGTTTAACTAAAACGAAAAGTGACAGTTCCACTCAGTAAAATTAAAATGGGACTTGGTTCAGTAGCAAGGCAAAATGTATTTTTGAAAATGCCCCTCAGTAGAGGTGGGACAAATACACAATAATCTAAGGAAAATAAGGTGAAGGGAGTGAACACATAACCTGGTGTGGAGTACAATACAACATGCTGACAAACAGACAGACAGACATGCCTCCCCCGATACAAGTTCAGTTCAGACAATAAACAGATTGTGATTTCGTTGCTGTTGTTGCGATTTGCTTGGTGGTCATATGTAAGTATGTATTTCGGGATCTCTTTTAATGGGAGGCTGTACTTGACAGCTGCGTGTGTGAGGATTTTTAATGGAACCTTAATGCCACAATCATTTACTATTTAAATATGTTTGGCCTATGGCATGTGCTTTTTCCTTGCCGGGCCACTGGAAATAGACATCACATCAAATTAGGAGGAGGAATTCAAACGAAGATGTAGGAAGGGCCGTAAGTTTAAGAAGCTAAAAATACCCTTGACATGGTATTTATATACAATTCTGTATAAGTTTTTGAAATCACTTTGGGGAACAATGGAGCATACGATGGCGATAACAAAACTTGAACAAAAACACACATTTCGGATGTTATTTTTTGTTGTTTTTGTTTTCTGTTCTTCAAACTTATTCTTTGTTTGGAGCTAAACGTAACGAATAACGACCGAAGCATACACATATAAATTGTATCCCCAAAAGTCGCTAGTAACAATAAAAAAAGGAAAACTTGCTGCCATTACTTTTCTTTCACCCGCCAAATCCTCAACCAAATTGAAGTTGACAGAGACAAAATGGAACCGAAAAATAGTACAAACGAACAACTTTGTCAGGAGGAGTGCGAGTTGATGGTTTTGGGATGTGGGAAATCACAATAGAGGCTTATGAATAATAAGTAGTGTAAATGGTAAATCAAATACTCCCTACTCGGTGATTTCGATTAAAGTTTATTTTTGGTCTTGTAGGCTACTAATCACTGCTATCTTTGGGTTACTATGACAAAATTAAAGAAGTCTACAAAACTTTGCTATGGCAATGAAAAATTCTTCTCTTCACGAATAATAGGCTCGAATAGGTAACGGGAGTATTAATAGAGGTATTTAAAAAACAGCTAAAAATTATCAGTTCATAAATTCCTAAAATTCTCTTCTAAATCCATTACAAATAAATTTTCAGACAAATCCGTGGAAAAAATATCGGGAGGTACCGTTATATGGCGGCTATGTCAAAACGTGGACCGATATATCTCATTTTACCTATCGATATATTTCATTTTACCAGTACTAAACATTCTAGACATAATACAAATTGTTCTGCAAAATATTGAAGCTTTACGTCAAATAATGTGGTCTGTATCAACGGACGGATAGACAGACAGACGGCCATCGTTAAATTGACTTAGAACTTTATGCTGAACTTTATGGGGTCTATGACGAATATTTAGGTATTTTACAAACGGAATGACAATGTTAATATGCCCCCTTTTTAAGGTGTAGGGTATAAAAATGACTGTCTGGTTGGTTCGCACAATAACTGTCAAAGGAACTATTCGATTCGGTTCAAACCTTCTGATTTTAGTATGCCCACAAATGGTAAAAAATTGATATAATTTAAAAAAAAATAATAAATTGCATATAGCGCAGAAAGCGAAAGGAAGTATCCGATTTTATTTAAAATTTGTATATCACAATACTTTTGCCAGGCCTAAATTATATCAATATCGACCTACTCCTTCTGGTACCTTTCACATAAAAGTTTAAAATGTCAAATAATTACAAAATCTTATAAAATGAAATGAAACACCGATTTTCTTTAAACTTTGCAAATTTAAATACTTCTATCAGCATTAGATCTAGAGCGAAGATGGACCATATTGGTCCACTCTTTCTTGTATCTACCCCACAAAAGTTTAAAATTTCCAAAAAAATCAAATATTGAGCGATGAAATCCTTAAATCCTTAAAACAGATATATCGTAACGTTACATGCGAAAACGAACACTTTTGGTCCCCGCCTACTTGTAACTACAATGGGATCAATTACAATTACAATTTATACAGGAGGTACAAGATGAAGTAGACCGATATTGTCCATTGGATACAATACATATTAAGATATTCGCGCCATGGACTAAATCTCTGACCATCTTCACATAATAGGTAATATTGTTATACCCTCCACCATAGTATAGAGGGTATATAATGTTTGTCATTCTGTTTGTAACACCTCAAATGTAGATTTTTGGCCTCACAAAGTATATATTGATCAGTTTAAAATTCTAGATCGATTTAGCGATGTCCGTCCGTCAGTATGTCTGTCCGTATGTGGATTTCACTCTAGCCACAGAACGAAATAAAGTAGGTTAATAAAATGTTACTCAGATGTTAGGTCTGAAGGACTTTTGGTATTGAAAATTAGTTTTATAGGCCCCCGTTTATCGGTATCGACTGACTTAAAGTTGTATTGGGTATTTTAGTTACATTGTATGTATTCCCATTATAAAAGAAACATTCTTGCATTGAACTGTCAATATATGTCAAGTTTTGGTATAGTCCCCATATATACCCATATACCTCCAGATATTCGTTATTTTTATGATTTCAGTCACACTTTTCACCCGAAATGTTTCAAATCCAGCCCCTATATAAAAGTACCTACAGATATTCGGTATTTTGATGATTGTAGCGACATTATTCACCGGAATTGTGACCGAAAATATAGGCCCCATATAACAGAACCTCGCTTTAATAGACAGATTATCGATTTTAGCAACATTATTCACCGTAATTTTATTAAATTTGGTATTTGAAGTGCCTAATGAGTACTATAGCCTCTGATAAAAAATTGCATATTTGCGTCCAGGTCTTCGTATAGCCCCCATATAACGGTACCTGCCTATATTCGATATTTTCAAGATTTTAGGCACATCGTTCACCGGAATTAAAAATTGCGGCCCCAATTCTGACTGCATTACCCCTTTTTCAAGTGAAATATATGTGTAATATCCCTTGCTGAAAATTACGGTCACATTAGTAATTATTGGTACCATTTCAGACTTGCATTGACAGAAATTTTTTTTTGAAGAATAGATAAATGTATCGAATAACTTGTAATAGGATATTTGAAATGCTCAGCTTGTAGGGTATCTATGAACACATAAAAAAGAAGAGCAAACAAAAAATCTCAAAATACTAACTTTGTGCTACACTTTATGTTACGCATACGTTACAATTGTACTGCAAAATACACACACACATACAGATACACATCGTATAGTGTTGAGTGTCACAGTTTGTCATAGAAATAGTTTTTTTCGTTTTGTAAACTTTGATGACGATTTGCTTCAGAGCAATTTCCTCAGTTGCAACAAACTTGTAATGTTGCGTAAAATTCTGTAAACTTTCAGCGGCATTAGCTGCTGCAGCAGCTGGTAAAATCAATTTTTATTGGTAATAATTTAGAACAATGCAATTGATTGATGGATAGGGGCTTTCGGGCAAATGCAAAAAGGCTTACACTGTTTTTCTTTAAGTAATGCTTGGTAATACGCATTGAAAATAATTTAAAAAAATTAAAAAAAAAACTTTGTTAAAAATACTGATGTTTTTTTAATTCGCCTTTATATATTTACCGTTTTGTTATCAGTTCCATCATTCTTTCTACTTTTCCCTGTATTTTGTCTTCCTAATGCCGTCGGCTGTCCATTTTGAAAGAGGTGCTAAACACAAAAATGCCTTATAAAAAATTCTGATTCCTTTGAATACCAAAATACATCCCCTGTTCTAATGACATTGTAATGATATTTGTTAATTCATTCGACTCTGTGTTACTATTTTCCCTTTCTCCATTTTGTTTCTTATTTCATTTTCTTTTTTTCTTCAATTTAACTTGATTAGTATTTTAGCCTTAACTAACGGAATACTTGAAACGTGACATTTTAGATATTCTATCACGGAAGATTTCGAAGCTACAAACATATATATTGTTGTATTTATATGAATGTATAAGTGTATATTATGGTGTGTATCTATGGCAAATGTTGCTCTCTGTGATTAGGTTGAGATTAAAAATACGTCAATCATCTACAAAATCCCCTTTATCAAACTTTCTTGCCTCGTCATAACACAGTGCGGAAGTCACGTTTTACGCAGGAGATTTAGGGGAATTAAATAGGAACAACTAATGCTGGGTAGAAGGAAGTTTATTATATTATAGGGAAAAAGGAATTTAACAAAGATCATAGTTTTTTGTTTTAATTAAAAAATAAAACTATTTCTATTTGATATAGGTATATGACTAAAAAGTATCTTCCAAGGAAATATTTATGGTATGTATGTATTATGGTAGCATTTAACAAACTTAAATATATGCACATAAATGTGATCTAATTTTTATTCATCTTTGTCTATATTTTTGTTTTTTTTTTTAACATTTAAGTTATCGTAAATCAACGGCAATAATGACCGTATTTTCTTCTTTGTTTGTGTACGGTGTATAAATTAGAAAAAATTCAAAACATGTTTAAGCAAAATAATTAATACTTCATTTTGAAATCGCATATCTGAAGCGTTGACATTTGTTTTATAATTATTTAAATTTATGATTTTTTATTAATGAAAGATATTTTCAATATTTTTTTTATCATAAGAACGAATAGTATAGGCTAATATGAAACAATTAATATCTCAACATCAATAGATGAAGATCTAATCAAAATATAAACCTGCCCAATTACTGCCCGAATTTTCTATTTGTTTTTCTAATGAACACATTATCCACACAAATTGGCTTTGATTTCGGCCAGGGACAGCATTTATAAACATATACTGTAATTTTCAAGATAGCTGTTTTTATACACTCTACCCTAGTATGTAGGGTATATTAAGATTGTCATTCCGTTTGTAACACCTCGAAATATAAATTTTAGACCCCACAAAGTATGTATATTCCTGATCAGCATAAAATTCTATGTCGATTTAGGTCTATCCGTTTGTGAAAATCATTCTAGCTTCCGAACGAAATGAAGTAGGTTCATAAAATTTTACTCAAATGTGTATTATGTTTGCAGTACTTTTAATATTGAAATAGGTCTTGTAGGTCCACGTTTTGGTATAGCCCCATATAAGGTACCCCCCGATATTAGGTGCTTTTATGTTTTTAGCGGCATTATTCACCAGAATTGTTTCAAATTTGGTATTTGAGGTTCGCAATAGATATTACAGCCTAAGACAGAAAATCGTCTGCGCAGGTCCACGTCTTCGTATAGCCCCCATATAACGGTACGTCCCGATACTCTCTATTTTGATGATTTTGGAATTGTCTCTAATTTGGCATTTGAAGTTCGTAATGGATGTTACAGCCTATGACAGGAGATTGTCTGTGCAGGTCCACGCCATCGTATAGCCCCCATATTACGGTAACTCCCGATGTTTAGTATTTTGATGATGTTAGCGACATTATTCACCGGAATTGTTTGAAATTTGGTATTTGCAGTTCGTAATGGATAGTACAGCCTATGACAGAAAAGTGTCTGTGCAGGTCCGCGTCGTTTTATAGACCCTAATATAACAACTACATTCGGTATTTTTAAGATTTTTACAGAATTTATAACAAATTTTATTTTATTTTTTTTTTTTTTTTTGAAAAATGCTAAATTCGTTCCAAATGGTGGAGGGTATTCAAAGGTCGACCCTGCCGAACTTACAGCATTATTATTATTTTTTTTTTTAATTTAGATGTACTTTTAGGTATTGAAAATTTAATTATGAATTTTGTGAAGAATATTTTAAAATTGCCCGAACTTGAAATGTAGAAATGAAATAAAGTATTTTTAAAACAACTTAGTAATTATTTTTAAAAGTGGTATTATCAAACATTTCGAAAAAAGTGGATTGCAAGTACATTTAGAGCTGCTGTTGTTGAATTTTGTAACTATTTTACTTGGAACTGCAAGAATTGTGAAAAAATGTGTTCCCAACCAACAAGAATTTTGTGATGCACTTAAAAAATACTTTTGTACCTTTTAGACAAATACATATCAAAAACAAGTCGCTGTCAAGGAAATTTAGTGCTGTGACATTTTTAGAATTTCTCTGCATTTTCGGGACTAATGGAACTATTAATTAATAACATAATTTCAAGATTTACTATACTTTCTTCGGAGTTAAAGAAATATTTTTCAATGCTTTTAAAATCGTGTATTTATAAAATATATTTTTACTCTCCCTGAATCCAAATTCTGGTTTTTGGGTAGCACACAATGGTGATGTACTAAATTTGTTCTCCATTTACAACAACTCCAAATATTCCTCGGCCATATAACAGGATCATCCAGTTTTAGATATTATGAAGGTTTCTGCTACAATTTTGAAGTGAATCAGCCGTAATTTGAGATTTAAGGACTTAAGGTCACGGTTTTGGAATGCTACTAACTATATTTTCAAAATAACATATCGTAAATTTTTCACAAATAAATAATTGAAGCCAACCGGTGTGGTTGCAATTTACGATTTCCAAGTGATAAAGGTCATAAAGACTTTGTGTTTGACCGGTGGTTTTTCAAACCAAGGCTAAATAGAATGGTGTGTGTTAGGTATGCAGGACTTTTGGTATTGGGAAAGCGCTATATAAGTCCACGATTTGGTATACATATAATGCTTTCAATTGGGAATATGTGTTTCTTCGGAGTTTGTAATAAGCACCATCTTCTCTGACAGATAATTGGCCGTAGAGGTCCATGGTTTCGTAGGCCTCATATAACTGCACCTCTAGTTATGTACAAATCCACATCCATATAATGGTACATTTGCTGATTTTAGGCACACTTTTCACCAGTGGGTAATGCTTCCTGTGACAGAAGACTGTTCAGACAAATTCACGGCTGTATGTAGTCCCCATAATTCATTCCCATATAGCCCCATATAACTGTAGCACCGTATTCGATTTTTTTAATTTTAATCTATTTTATTTTTAAAATTTATTATAGAAAAAATGTTTAAGAAAAGTATTATTGTCAGCCTTAAGATTTTCTTATATGATAAAGCTGTTTTTGTTCATTAATTAAGTTAAAGTGAATGTATTTTTAACGACAACTCGATAGCTACAGGATTATTTTTGGAAGTATGCTGTTCCATTAGCTTTAAAAATCGAAAAATCGATACAAATATAATAATTTTTAATAAACCATTTTTCTTATAATGATTAACCAAGTATTAGTTTTTAAGATTTCTTGCATTGAACCAAATGGCTCCTAAATGTTTAATATTGCGAATATTGTTTTTACACTAGTGTATATATTCATCTTACTACCATCAAAAACTCATCCTTATGCAAATAATTTTAATAATAAATTTTAATATCCCAATTTTGAGAACTGTATCTGTCCGCCAGTTAGTCTAATTTCAATTGATCACGAACGAATTCAATATGTATTATAAAATATTATTCAAACTGGGTTTTAAAGGAAATCTTTTTTTAAAATATTTTAAAAATAAATTAAAAAAACATTCATGGCCTAACTAGACATCACGGCAAGCACAAATCAAAAAAAAATTAATATTTTATTCTAAATAAAAAACCGTCGGTTAAAATTGTCATTTTCTTATTTCACAAAACAGCGCCACCAATAACCGAAAAATTTCATTTTGCCGACGCAAGCAGCCATCATTAAAATGAAACCAACCCAAATTTAACGTTTCTCGATTGATAGATACACACATACTCTCTAGCCGAGCAATGGCAGCGAAATAGCGTTGATGTGTCAGCAGCCATAATGATTTGCTCTACCCAGCAATGGGAGAATTGTTGGTGGTGTTGCCATAATTGTTGATTTTGTTGTTTTTGCTTAGTCAGCCATCATGATTGTGTGAATGGTGGAAGATGAGACAGAGCTATACGCAGTGCTTAAGTTGCACAAGTGCGAGAGTATGTAGGTTTTACTAGTGTGTGTTTGTATTTTGTATGTTTGTTTGTTGGTATCCTAAATTAGGTTCTGTGTTTTGTCAAGCAGAGCGCGTATAGAGCATTGCCATCCGGGTTAAGTTGAAGAGTATAGTTTTCAACGGTTTCTTGCCAAATAACAACAAGAAGAACCTTTGCATTGTGGTCTGGTATTTCTTTCGAAATTTCTAAATGAATTCCAAAATCTATACAAAAGTTCGATATTGAAAAGAAAGCACACTAATCTCAATAATTGAAAAAAGTGTTATTTTGAGAAGAAAGTTAATATATTAGTGAGAGTGTTTGTGAATGTGTTTCTGAGGTTCCGATTATTAAATAAATGCGCAAGACAAGTGTTAATACCAAGAGAGAAAAGGAACTAGTGTCCCGTGTTCGCCAGCAGAAAAAAGGATACCATTTGCTTTTTTCCTGGTTTCATTTCCTAAGGAATCTCTCAAAAGTTGAGTGAAAACAATTTGAGCAAGCCCTTCAGGAAAATTGTGTGAAAGGGAGGGAAATATTGGCATATCACACCAGCAACATACACACATTATGCTTTGGTATGCAATAGGATTTGTTTGACTCCTGTCGAAAGGTATGTATGGATATGTGTATACTTACATTCTATTGCCATTCCACAAATTCTTATAAGCAAAATCAGCACAGGCGCTGTGAAAATATTTCGAATGGAAGAAAACGGTGGATGAAAATCTTAGCCTGTTTCTGAACCTAGGTTGATGGCTTGAATATTTAAACAAAATACAGAATTGTGCGAAAGTATTACATTTTCAATAATAAATAATCTCGTTTGGAAGTTTAATTTGAACATTTCTATAATTTTGTTAAAAAAGATTCCTCTTTCACTGACATTTATTTAGTTTGATTAGTTTACTTATTTTTTTAGTTTGTCCTGTTACTGATTCCTTATCCATTTCTTATTGTAAGAGTCAAAATATCCAACTGAATGTCTTTGCTAAGTTCTCTTATAAGTCAATGTCTCTTTTGGCTACTCTTTCCACCACTACACTCTCATGTAAATGTGTGAGTGTAGTGGTGTTACTCTCTTTGATATCCTCTCTTAACACGTTATGTGTGTATGTGGTGGTGAATTTTCTCTTCTTAAGAAGGAAAATTCTCTTAACATAATTCTCTTTCAAGAATTCTCTTTTTATTCTCATTTGAATAATTTTCTCTCAGTTTTTCTCATCGAATAACCACCATTGGAGTGTGGAATTATTTGTCTGTTCAGAACTGTTTCAATAGTTAAATGAAACGGAACGTGCATGAGCATAGTATTGATATTGATAAATTATTTCGCTGAATATTCGTAGAATTCGTATTGGTCTTTGAATAATAGACTTAATCCAATCAGATTTTTTTTCATTTAATTTCTAACGTGGAATATCGATTTTTGCAAAAGAAGAATGGGTTTGTCTCATAACTATGCCATCTATAATGGATAAGCTAATTGGATTGAATAATATTAGAGGTTGATGCTTATTAGTAAGCATTATAGTTGACAACTAACTTGATATAGAACGCCATATGAATATTTTTTTTTTTTTTTCAAATCTTTTAAAACTATGAGGGTAACCTTGGCAAATATGCGAATTATTTGCTAGGTTAAATTCTTGGATTTTTATAAATTAGGAAAAGACAGAAGAAAGTGAAAGAAATTTAAGCTCAAAAGATTGGAAAGATTACTAATTTTTTGCTCAACTAAAAAACAACAACTCGAATACAATTTAAAATGTTTGACAAAATAATTTGGAACTGACTATGCATAGTTATGTTATATTTTAATTCATACAGTTTACTGAATTGCGACCCACATATTGGCTGCTTGAAGAAGAATGCATAAATACTTGTAATACCAGATTGCAATAGAGGTTATATATATATTTTTTATTTAATGCCAAAATAGATTAAAATCAATTATTACATAGGGAAGAATGAACTTAGGTTCTATTTTTATTTTTCATTATAGACTTATTATCAATCTCAATACATACATTCATTCGCGGTGAATTTGGTATATCCATATATTCGGTATTTAGTTAATACATTGGAAATAGCCGAAAATCCGCCTTCATATAGGTATGAAGAAGTAAAGGGGAGGAGGATTTTGATAGTTTCATCAACAGGCTATGATACTTCCTAGCAAACGAGAGCCAAAATTTCGTAAATTGTTTGCGATTGAAAGTATTTTTCAGTGATATATATTCCGATAAATCAAAGAGCACTTCAATCGCTTCGACATATTAGTTGGTAGTAGGTCCACAAATGAGTTACATATTTAATTCTATTTATTCAATTTCTATCCTATCTCTTCCCCGAAATATGTGTCAAAGTTATTTCCAATGATAACTGCGTGAAAATATGCCAAAGTACCTTCATATTTGGTTACACTTGGTTTTCTGCTAATAGGGTTTCAAAATAACCATATTTACCGGTATTAATGTACCTCCCTCGTGTGAACTGCAAAAATGTCGGATTCGCGTGAAACTTGCAGAGAAAAACTAGGTTCGTTTAAGTTGGAAAAAATCCACCAAATATTTTAATGTAAACTCAAATTCTTCGCCAATATATTTAGGGTTTCCTTATAACTACATTCATATCTAGGTATGTCAGTACCTTTTTCCTGGATCACCCACGTATCTCGGGATAAAGGATTAAAGAGCACAGAATATTGATCACCGTTTTTAAAACATCCCTTTAAATCAATGCTTTTGAAACCAGAGCTTTTCTGCAAAGACTACGATGAGCCTGAAAAGTACATGGGACTTTTTAAATAACTCATGTAACGAAACTACTATTTTCCCCGCACATAGCCTGCGCTCCTTCAGTGCATATATCAACTCAATTCGTCCATTCCAATCCTTTTCTTTTTATATAAGAATCATTTGAACTTACAGAACAAAATATCTTCACATGTTTGTCTTGCAAATATGAACGAATAAATACAAGAAAATATTAGGAAATGAAATAAGTTGTGAGTGATGTAGGTGGCAGGGTGGGTACTTATAATTAACAAGCACATATTGTGCAATCAAATCATCAACATTTTGGAATGTCGGGACAGAGATTTCCAAAAACTAAAGAAGGTTCTAATCCTCCACCGATTTCGGGGCTCACACAATATTTTCTTGCGAACCACTGGTGGATAAATATAATTAGGAACTATATATCTTAGATAATTTATTTAAATCAATTTTTAGTTAGTTTTAATGTCCAAAATGCATATTTTCCAGATACATGTCTACATGAGGAAAATCCTTACTTTTGGTCTGGATGGCGGCATCAGAAAAAATTAAATACAGATTCCTTTTTATAACTTCCACCATATTATGGAGGCTATATTAAGTTTGTTATTCCTTTTGTAACTCCTCAAAATACACATGTCAGACACAACAAAGTATATATATTCGTATAGTAGTTGCATTTTGCTAGTAGGCAGATTAAATTTGTAAATGGGCCATATCGATCCACGTCCAATAACCGGTATTTTGATTTTTATTGGTGACATTACTTACAGGAATTGTTTTTATAACGTATGACAGAAAACTGTCTATGCAGATCCATGTCTTCGTATAGCACAATTTAATGGTACCGTCCTATATTCGGTATTTTGATGATATTAGCGACATTATTTACCGGAATTGTTTAAAATTTAGTTCTAAATCGGTACTACTGTCAATGACAACAAATTATTTATGCAGGTTCTCGTCTTCGTATATTCCCCAAAAAAGGTTGTAATTTAGCCGATATTTTTTGAAGATTTTTTTAAAATATTTCAAGTTCCTTGCATCTAATGGAGGGTTTCAAAATTTCGGCTCGGCCGAACTTAGGTGCTTTTTTACTTATTTAATTATACCCTACACCACAAGGTGGTCAGGGTATGTTTTTGTCCATTTGTTTGCAACAGGCAAAAAGAAACGAGATAGACCCATAGTTCCTTTTGATGATCCGCATAGAATCACATTCTGAGTCGATTTATGCATGTCCGTCCGTCTGTCCATGTATTTTTCTAAACAAAGTACTTGTCGCATTTATTACCCGATCCACATGAAATTTTGCAAAAGATAATCGGTCAAAATTTATATATAGGTCCCATATATATCTGCGTCCGATTTGCCTTTTATTGTACACCAAACGTATAATATCAACCCGAATTGTATGGTATTTTGCGTATACACCCAAATTAGGCCTGAAAATAAGTATGCCAAATTTGATCGAAATCGGTTCAGATATAGCTATAGCTCCCATATATATTGTTCATCCGATGTGTTATTTTTGTCCTCCGCAGCCGTAATATGCACTCTGCAACAACAATATTTGGGGAAATATATCAAATACAGCTCAGAAATACCTTTGCTAAATTTTATCGAGATCGGTTCAGATTTGGATATAGCTCCCATATATAACTTCGTCCGATTTACCTTTTATTGTGCACCAAACGTCTAATATTTGTGTAAATGGGATGGAAATGGATGAAATTGAGCCTAGAAGCTAGTATGTCAAATTTGGTGAAGATCGGTTCAGATATAGCTATAACTTCCATATATATTGTTCATCGATTTGTTATATTTGTTACCCACAACCGTAATATGCACTCCATAACAACGATATTCAGGGAAATATATCAAATACCACTCAGAAATATCTTTGTCTAATTTTATCGAGATCGGTTCAGATTTGGATATAGCTCTCATATATATTTTTATCCGATTTGTTCACCAAATGGGCAATACAAGTCCGAATTTAAAAGATACAAATGCTTCGGCATATTTAGTCCTTTGAACTTGAAATTATAATTATAATCATAGCTTGTATGATTGAATTCTAGCATAAAAACTTTTAATTATTATGTGGAGCTCTACTAAATTAGCAAAGTGGTGTAGGGTATCCGGCCCCGCCTGACTTTAAGACTTTCTTTACTGGTTTTTGATATGTATATGTACATTCTTTAAAACGAGATTAGTTTCTATCCTTGTCGTTATTTTATGGATGCAGGAAGGCGATAAATAACTACGAATATAACAACTTCTATTCACCACAGTAGATAAATAAGTATGTATTTTATAAACACTTTTCCCCTCATTCCCCTAAAAGTATTGCATTGTTAACACTATTTGAAATGTATTTAAAACAGACCATCCTATAGGAAATTTCCATTTTAATACTTTTAGGAATATGCAAATAAAAATAAAAGAAATTTTTCGACAAGTTTCGGTACTTAATGATACAAGACTTAGGAATAAGCTTCTGGTTCCTTATTGCAGATTAGTATAAATATCTTGCGTATTTTATATACTATGCGCTAGGCCTTCGGTTTAAGAAACCAATTTCGAAAATACTACAGTTTCATTTTATTAAAAATATCTATTTGTCAATCTATTTCCCATTATCGAGTGTGTCTTAGACATTATCCTTTGATTGCAATCAAAGCATTTGCATGTCACGTATATTTGAAGACATTCATCGTCAAATACATTGAGTATAAATTAGTGTAACAAAATAGTAGATGCTTTATTTGTGATCTACCTGTTCGCATTTTTGGTTTCTTTTTAATTATATCTGACAATTTTTTGTTTGATAGTAGTAGTTTTCTTTTAATAAATAGAAGAAAACGTATTTTTGCAAATTTTCATATGACAGCATCGAAAACCTTACAGCAAATAGCCACAATGTCTACCAGTTTTCGAACAAAACATGTTTAGAGACGCCCATAAAATAATGCCTTTTTAAGCGTCAAAATCTTCATAAACCTTACGGTTTTATGGCTATAGCGGGCAATAAAAACAAATTTCAATTAGTGTCGAAAGAGTTGACACTTTTTCTGGTTTTTGCACTTGAACTCTTACAAAAAAAAAGCAAAACAAAAGGGCAATAACAAATCATTTTTCAACTATCCATGACTTCGTCAAATGGGATACTTAATAGGTAAAACTATTGCTAATTATTGAAATTTCATAGTAAAGGTCGTTGGTTAACCAAAGAGGTGTGTCGCACTTCAATGTTGTAGTTGGAATATAAGAACAGGCGAATTCATAATTTTATAACACTAGGAACACAACTTATTTTATTTTGTCAATATGATATTATGAATACAGTTTCCAACAATCATTCATTATGCGACTAAAGTTTACGTTAAACAAGTAAGCAACGGCTATAGTCTGGTGGGGTGGATCATGTGGTGCAAAGATTCTGTAGTCGAGCGGGGTCGACCATGTGACACTCTAACCTCTGCGATATGGATGCATAACCTATCGACTAGGATGCATATACCTAACAATCATTAATATCAAGATTTGTTTTCTAACTTCCTATTATTAGAGATATAAATAATGTATTAATTTGCAATTAAATATTTTTATGGAATATAATGACAATAAAAATAATTTAACAACAAGTGTTTTACCACGCACCTTGTTGTTGTATAAAGTAGCAATTGTTTATTTATTTGCCTTCTTCCATTTGATGGGTTCAATGTTTATGACCAAATAGTATTTGTACTTTATAACAAATGCTTTGAAAATGTACCTAGAACCGGGAATGCATAATGTTGGAGCCATTTAAAATTATTGCTATATGACACCAATAATGTCCAAAGAACGTAGTGTTTATGATGCCTTCAAGCAAACCCAAGAAAGAACATACAGTTTTGTACTCTTGAAATATTTACAGGTGTGAATTAATATAACAATGATGAATGGCTCGGTGCCTAGCAAGGAGTTTTATTACTTTGGCTACCACAACTTGAACGTTAATGATGCCTCTCTGTCACTTCCAGTATTGTGAAAGTGTTTATAGCAGTAATTAATGATTTATTAAATTTATTACCATTGTAATTAATAGGGTATGCCATTATAACTGTTACGAAATCAGTTCCACTTTTTGTGGAAAGGGTGCAAAATGATGTCTGTAATCATAAAATGTTCTTATGTATCCTTTTGATATTTGGATAAAGACCACGAAGCCGGATGTCTGTACCACAGCTTATATTCTTTTCAGAAGATATTCTACATACAACTATAGCATGGAAATATTGTATATATTCTCCATCACCATAAAATTATGTGTCGATTTTGCGAGGTCCGTTCGTCTGTCTGTCCGTCTGTGGGAATCACTCTAGCTTCCGAACGAGAGGAAGTTGTGGTGTTTTAGTTTTGTAGCCATTTTGGTATTGAATGGGCTATATAGCTTTTGGTATAGCCCCAATACAACTGTATCGGAATGTCGGAAATAGCATCAAATTTTAGAATAAGTTTAGGTTTGTTCGAATCGGTCACCTTTGACACGAATTATGGCCTTCAAACGGCCAATGAAACCGTCACATGCTCCCCGAATTTTGCTCTGCGCTATTTTGACCCATTCCCGGCGAAGCGCTTGCTTGAGGTGATCGACATATTGGTATTTTTAGTGCCAACCATGCTTTCCAAAATACTTCAGACACAATAGTCCAACGGATTAGTATCCGGAGAATTTGGTGGCCATTTTGCACTGGAAATGAAGCGAGGAACCTCATTTTGTAACCATTCTTGAGTGGCGCGTGTCCAAAATCTGGGGCTAAAATGTTTGCGTGCCCATGGCTTTAATGCACCCTCCAGAATATTTTCACGATAGTATTCGGCAATTATTCTGATGCCACGGTCAATTAATAGGAGCGGAGAGCGACCATCGGCTGTTATGGCGGCCCACACCATCACCATGGCCGGCTTGAGTTCTAATGGCCAACCGAAGGTGCACATTTTCAGCTGACCTCTTTGGCAAATAAACACGATCGTTTTGTTTGTTTACAAACTGCAAACTGGTGGACAACGAACGTTTTCTCATCGCAGAAAAAAAAATCGGCAGTTCATCACTTTCGGCCAAGCGAAGCTACTCTTTAGCTCTTTTGAGTCTATTTTCTTTCTGTTGCGATGTAAGTTCTTGCACTTTTGGGAATTTCAATGGCCTTACCCCGAGCTCATTTTTCAATATTTGGCGAATGGAATATTGCGATATGTTCAGCTCACGAGCCATTTTTCGGCCACTGCGACGCGAATTTGGATCAAATCTCTCCTTTACTTTTCGAACCAATTCTGCTGATGTTGCTGTTTTCTTCCGTTCACTTCCTTGACGTCGGGCTGCGCTACCAGTATCACGGTAACGAGCGATTGTACGAGACACAAAGGATTTATTCACATTTAAATGCTGAAGTGTTCTAACGATAGCCCCTTGTGGTTTCCCAGCCAAATATAAAGAAATCACACCTTCACGCTTGAATTCCATTATGAATAATTTTTTTCTGGAAAATTCTCACCAAAATGCTTTTATACCCTTGTAAACAATATAACAAGCTCTCACTGGAATAATTTTACAGCTGTCGGACGAATGCCTTAGAAATGACAGCAGTCTGACTTTGGTTGTAGTTTTTCATGTCAGTAGTTGGTATAGTCCCAATAAAAATGTATATACGATTTAGACAACCGGAACCGGAATTATTTCAAATTTTGTATTAGAAGTTCCTAATGGATGCTACAGCCTATGAAATGTATGTACACGTCTGCGTATAGCCCCCATATAAGGGTAACTCCCAACCCTCCCTATTATGTTGATGATTTTAGCGACATTATTATGTTTTTTCGGTTACCGACTAACAGTCTCGAACTAAAACCAGTAAAAAAGTCTTAAAGTCGGCCGGGCCGACTTTATGATACCCTACACCACTTTGCTTATTTAGTAGAGCTCCACATAACAATAAAAGTTTTTATGGGAGAATTCAATCATATTATAATTATAACTTAAAGTTGAAAGGACTAAATATGCCGAAGCATTTGTATCTTTCAAATTCGGACTTGTATTGCCCATTTGGTGCACAATTAATTTGAAATCGGAGATATATATGGGAGCTATATAGAAATCTGAACCGATCTCGATAAAATTTGGCAAAGATATTTCTGAGCTGTATTTGATATATTTCCCTGAATATCGTTGTTACGGCGTGCATACTACGGCTGTAGGTAACAAACATGACAAATCGGATGAACAGTATATATGGGAGCTATAGCTACATCTGAACCGATCTTCACCAAATTTGGCATACTAGCTTCTAGACCCAATTCGGTCGTAAGTGCCAAATTCCATCCCATTTGGACAAATATTAGACGTTTGGTGCACAATAAAAGGTAAATCGGACGAAGTTATATATGGGAGCTATATCCAAATCTGAACCGATATCGATAAAATTTAGCAAATGTATTTCTGAGCTGCATTTGATATATTTCCCCAAATATTGTTGTTGCAGAGTGCATATTACGGCGGCGGTGGACAAAAATAACAAATCGGATGAACAATATATATGGGAGCTATAGCTATATCTGAACCGATTTCGATCAAATTTGGCATATATATTTTCAGACCTAATTTCGGTGTATATGCAAAATTCCATACACTTCGGGCCGATATTACACGTTTGATGCACAATAGAAGGCAAATCGGACGAAGATATATATGGGAGCTATATCTAAATTTTGACCAATCATTTCCAATTTCAATAGGGTTCGTCTTTGGGCCAAACAAATGATCTGTGCAAAATTTCATCTGGATAGGGCAATAAATGCGACCTGTACTTTGTTTACAAAAATACATGGACAGACGGACAGACGGACGGACAGACGGACGGACGGACGGACGGACAGACGGACGGACGGACATTCATAAATCGACTCAGAATGTTATTCTATGCAGATCATCAAAAGGAACTATGGGTCTATCTCGTTTCCTTCTGCCTGTTACAAACAAATGCACAAAGACATAATACCCTGACCACCTTGTGGTGTAGGGTATAAAAACGGTATTCCGTCGCGCAAATTCTGTGCCGCCATTACTAATTAATTGGTATTGAAAAATTGAGTTCTCCTTTTTGTAATTTTTAATTAATTATCCGTTACTTTCAGCCTACTGGTAAAGCAGAAGGTAGGTTGTTTACATTATCTTTTAATGTTTGTACCGGTATATTTCATAAATTCCTTACCCATTTCTCATTATTTAAAGGCTACGATTCTTTTTAATTCCCTTATTTATGGGGGAAGTACAGGAAATTTGGACTATAATTTGTTTTTTCAAAATATTAGACGGTGGTGCCAAAATGAGTGTAAAATATGTACATTTTCCTTTGTTGGTGTCGAAAAAAGTTCTTTTTGAGGGGTACCAAAAGAACTTGGTTGTTATTGGACATTTCTCGAGTGTGATACGATTTTTGGGCCACATCGGAAACATTTCGTTCTGAATATAAGATGTATGATTTGTTTTGTAATTTTGATCACTTGTTGGGAAGGCACTAGAAGGAATGAACCGATATTGCCCATCATGGCACACAATTAAAGCATTAAAAAAATATGGGGAGTTGTGGAACCACTTATGAATTAACAATCACCGAATGTTTGCCATCTCATTAAATTACCATAATTTAAGACAAAAAAAAAAAATTAGAAAAGATAAGCATTCCTTATAATTTATATTCCCGCTAAAGTTATATTGCTTCGAAAAGAGATGCCCAAAATTCGAATATTTTAAAACCGAAAAATACTGGTGGTTATCCATGAATGGCGAGATATTCGACTTTCAATATAAAACTTTATTGGTCGAAAACGCCGGCGAGGAAGCAAATTAAATACGAACAGTCGATGTCGACGAAGTTGCAACTACTGTGGGCCTAAGAACATTATTTCAGTACGTTATAAACTTCTAGGCCATCACCAAAATTTTGCACCTTTCCCATGCAAAATATGATCTTTATTCCATTTCCATAGTAATAGATTTATGGACCATTCCATAAACATTTAATTGTAGCTATTTAAGAGGCCGTAAACACTTTCACCATACTAAAATAGAGACAGAAGGGTATCATTAATGTTCAAATTGTGGTAGCCAAAATAATCAGCCCCTTGCTAGACATCGAGCCATTCATCATCGTCATATTAATTCACACCTGTATAAATCTTTCAAGTGTGATATGATGTGTGTACTTTGTTTGGTTTACATGGATGTATCATAAACAGCCACATTTATGGGTTAAACATTCTGTTCTTTGGACTTTATTGGTGTCATATAGCAATAATTTCAAATGGCTGTAACAGTATGTCTGTCCGTTTCTACGTACGTTTGCAAAACACTCATTATAAAATTAAAATACTATTTGGCCATAAACATTGAACCCATCAAATGCAAGCAGGCAAATAAACAAATAATTGTTAGTTTATACAACAGCGAGGTGTGTGGTACAACCACTTGTTGTTAAATTATTTTATAGCCATTAAATCCAATAAAAATATTAAGAACAATAATATTTTTACTGGCATTTACCGCGTATTGTTGGAAAACTAATGCCTGTCATATAAATAATATAACTTATTTACCGTAATCTTCGCGGTGGGTCTAATTGAAATTGGCTTCCATTAACCCGGGGAAAACTTTGCCAGGTGGATATTTTTCCTGGGAAACTCCAATTTCTAATATTCTTTTTTTAGTTTGATAATTTTCCATATTAGACTTTGTGTCTAGACTCTGAACAGCCATTATTATGTATGGAAGTGCTTTGATTTATGATTTCCGATATTTAAGGAATAGAGTCATAAATTTCACAATTTCCCTTTTAGCCTGTTCATGTTGATACTTAAGACATTCAATAAATAATATCAGGGGAAAAACGTAGAAAAAGGTGAAATAAAAATAAAGATTTACGACTTAATGTTTTTTCTCTTCTGCCAAAGAGAACACGCCAACACACGGCAACAAGCCCATGATAAAATGTATATTTTTAAGTGTCCATCGCCATTATTTATTTTTAAATATGCCTACAATGTATGTATATTATATTAAAGTGGGTAGCAGTTTAGAAATGACAAAAACAAATAATGTACATCAGGTGTAGGTGTGTGCTAAATCCCACCAGAGGATTTTCACTGATTCTATTAATAATTAAATATGCGTCACAATGGAAATTGTTATTATTTTTTTTAATATTTTTTATTAACAATATTAATTACATTTTTCTTTATATTTAACACTAAGGAGTAAGGTTTGGAAATTTATAGTAATTCGGATTTTAGGGATTTTACATTCATTATACCCTACTCCACAAAGTGGTCAGTGTATTATGTATTTGTGCATTTGTTTGTAACAATGAAAAGGAAGCGAGATAGTCGATTTATGCATATCAGTCCGTCCGTCCGCCCATGTATCCTTGAGAACAAAATGCAGGTCGCATTTATTATTCGATTGAGATGAAATTTTGCAAACAATATTTGTTTAGCCCAAGGACGAAGCCTATTGAAATTGGTGATAAACGGATCAGATTTATATATAGCTCTCATAGCTCAACAGATTTCGGGTTAATTGTGCGCCAAATGGCTAATATAATTCAGAATTACTTGTATTTGGGTATATTACACCGGATTCAGTCTAGAAGAATGTAAATCAAATTTGGAGGAAATCGGTTCAGATATAGCTATAGCTCCGATGTTTCATTCGATGTGGGGTTTTAAGTCCCTCAAGTCTGCTCAAAATACCTCTGCCAAATTTTATCAAGATCGGTGCAGATTTGAATATAGGTCCCATATAGCGATTTCGGGTTAATTGTACACCAAATGGCCAATATCTGTCCTTAAGTCCTGAATTTTGGTGACCGAATTCAGTCTAGAAGCAAGTACATTGAATTCGGAGAAAATCGTTTCAGATATAACTATAGCTCCTATATATATATATATATATATATATATATATATATATATATATATATATATATATATATATATATATATATATATATATATATATATATATATATATATATATATATATATGTTTAATCCGATTTGGGGTTTAAGTAATATGCATTCGACAACAATGATATTTGGTACCAGATATCTCATAAAGCTCACAAATACCTTTGCAAAATTTTATGGAGAATGACTGGATATAGGTCTCATATATATCATTAATCCGATTTCAGGTTTATTGTGCAAATAATGGCTAATAGCGGCCCAAATGTAGTGAATTTCGGGACGTACGTTTCCATTTTGTGCGACTCGTCTCAGATATATTTTTTAATATAACCCTTCTCCAAGTAATATCGTGTACTCTATAGCAAACAATAACTGCTCTAAATAAAGTTGGCCCAGTCCGACTTTTCCTTAATCGTTTTCCTTATACATTTGTTTGTAACATGCCAACTGAAAAGCGATAATACTATATTTCCCTTAATGACCTGCATAGAAGCACATTCTGAGCTGATTTATGCATGTCCGACCGTCCATGATTTTGGACATTTACTTTTCCCATTTATTGGACAATTAAGTCAATTTACTAGTTCCAAGGACATAGCCTACTGAAGTTGGATCAAATATTAATTGGATATAGTTCTCATATATACTTTCAAACTTACTGGAAGTTCACATAGTTCACATATGTCAACAATAGATATGAAATAAAATATGAGTCACTTCTCTGAGAAAAATTTGTTAATATTTTTAAGCCTTACTCATTACTTGTAGAAATATGTAATATTTAAAACCCAAAGTAGAAAAAATACATGAGCCTTTCCCCACAATCAGAAGGAGAAAGTTCTCGAAGTCATTTGCATGACCCCAAATTTCCATTAAATTTTAAAGAACTCCCCCAAAGAATCCTTTATCTATTCACATTTGCTTTTACCCGATCTAATAATCATTATACATTCACGGGTAGATTTTCGTATACGCTTATACATTATTTCTTTATTTAATTTGATGTGGCTAAACAGCAGAGTGACATTTTTCTACTGAACGCTGAGAATGGATAAAAAATATTAAAGGAACAAAATAAACAGGTTTTCATATAAAAGCAAAAAAAAATATTTTTGTTGTGGTGCCTCCACATTTTTGTGTTGTGGGTAGTTTTTTGTTGCATTTGTTATTACTAGGAATTCTTAATTAAGTGCACAGAGTTGTTTCTACTTTTTGTACAAAAACGTTTGTGTTCCTACTTGTCGCTAGTTTTTTGTTGTTGGGTTTTTTCTGGTTTTTACTAAGTATCATTTAAATCAAGTTGCTACGCCTCCATTTTTTAACAAACTTAACACATAGCCACCATGGCTATGTTATTTACAACTTGATGAATGCAACATTGTACTGTAATTGAAATCTTAATTGAGAGCTTAAATTGATACGAGGCACGGTTGGGAAGTTTATATTTACAATTTTTGGATGTAAAATAAATTGGTTTTGAGATATATATTTTTAAATAGCGGTTTGACATAACGCTAAAATTTTTGTCAACAAAAAAATTTTGGTTTATAAAAACTTATTTGTCAACCACAGTGTATTTCCATTTCTTCCCACTCTATCCCTTGAATAATAAATTAGTCAATGTCATGATTTCATTTTGTATTCAAGACAATTGTATTTGCCTTCAATCAACCGCCATTAGTTTCCCCCTTCAATCTGGGAATAAAAACAATTTTCAACGTATTGAAAAAAATGCATTTTGTTGTTTCCACATCTACAAATACTTCAGAATAAGTAGCCACATTTAAAGAATCTAGAGGACGTAAAGGGGGGAACTTCAATACGTGAAATTATTAATAAATTCACTTAAAGCATTCCGACATCAATGGCCGGTCTGTCGATTGGTGTATAGTGTGAAATTGAGTAATGGTTCATAGATGTGATTAAGATAGGAAATCAGTATTTTATTCTAAACATATTTTAGAAGTTCTTCACAAGTAGCACATGCACTTGTGGTGAAGAATTACTACACTGTATGATGTATTATAGAATCTTGTTAGCATTATTTATGAGTCGGCTGATGAAAAAGTACTTGAAAATGAAAATACAGACGAATTCAATGATTTTAAGAACATAGCCACTACTTTTGTGAATTTCCAGAAATAGTGGAAGAATATTATCATCGCATAAAAAGAATTTAAAATTAGATCGATATGTACAGGGTAAGATAAAACAATTGCAACCAAGTAAAACGCCATAATTTTTACATTTTTATTTTAATTTTATTGAATGATATAAAAAAAAAATAGGAAATAGCATCAAATTTTAGAATAAGTTTAAATTTGTTCGAATTGGTCAACTTTGACCCGAATTAGGGCCTTCAAACGGCCAATGAAACCGCCACACGCTGCCCCAATTTTACTCTGTGGTATTTTGGCCCATTCCCGGCAAAGCACTTGCTTGAGGTGATCGACACTTTGGTATTTTTTAGTGCCAAACTTGCTTTCTAAAATACTACAGACACAATAGTCCAACGGATTGGTATCCGGACATTTTGGTGGCCATTGTGCGTTGGGAATGAAGCGAGGAACCTCTTTTTGTAACCATTCTTGGGTGGCGCGTGCTGAGTTCTATTGGAATGTCCAAGGTCTGCGGCCAAAATGTTTGCGTGCCCAAGGCTTTAATACACCCTTCAGAATATTATCGCGATAATATTCGGCATTTATTCTGATACCACGACCTTCGGCTGCTATGGCGGCCCACACCATCACCATGGCCGGCGCTTGAGTTCTGGTGGCCAACCGAGGGTACACATTTTCAGCTGATATCTTTGGCAAGTAAACACGATAATTCTGTTGGACAACAAATGTTTTCCCATTGGGGAAACCCAAATTCGGCAGTTCACCACTTTCGGCCAAGCAAAGCAACTCTTTTCTCTTTCGAGTCGATTTTCTTTCCGATGCAGTGTAAGTTCTTGCAATTTTTGGAATTTCAATGGCTTTACCCCCAGCTCATTTTTCAATATTTGCCGAATGGAATATTGCGATATGTTCAGCTCACGAGATATTTATCGGTCACTGCCACGCGGATTTCGATCAAGTCGCTTTTTTACTTTTCGAACCATTTCTGCTGATGTTGCTGTTTTTTTCCTTCTACTTCCTTGGTGTCGGGCTACGTTACCAGTATCACGGTAACGAGCGATGGTATGAGACACAAATGATTTATACACATTTAAATGCTGGAGTGCTCTAACCATAGCCACTTGTGGTTTTCCAGTCAAATATAAAGAAATCACACTATCACGCTTGAATTCCTTCACGCATAACTTTTTTTTTCTGGAAAATTCTCAACAAAATGCTTTTGTATGCTTGTAAACAATATAATGAGCTGTCAGTGGAATAATATTAACAGATGTCGGACAAGTGGCTTAGAAATGGCAGTAGACTGAAGTTGGTTGCATTTTTTTTCATCTCATCCTGTATTTATGTGTAACATTCACTAGCAATATAGCAGGTTTATTAGTTGAGAAATCTTGTTTGAGAATTTCTTATTTATGGATAATATTTGATCATTATATTTATTGTTTTTTCCAGATCACATATTAAAAATGGTTCGACGAAACTCCAATGCCCTATACATGGTAAGTAAATTATATTAAACTATAGTTAAAAAGTTTACTCAAACCATAAATCTTAATATAGAAATCAATACATATTTTAAGTACAAGTGAAAATCTATCATGCAAGAAGAACGTAGTTTCAAAACGCCATTTTGATATTTGTTTGGTCTGCGACCATACCATATTTCAAGTCCAGTAAATTTCCATAACTGCCATTGGTTTGTTAGAACAATTGAATATTAGACACATAATTTGTCAATTTATTTCGTATAATAGATTTAAATGAATTATTCATTGGTTGGAGTTTCAAATACTCAATTGCCAAAATAGTAATGCCATTAAAACTCTAAACACATATTTGTGATTTTAAATGGATATGGATCAAATATTTAACATTCAATATTCGTAAATTTTCAATCAATAAATCATTGGGCTAAATGGGCAATAACATTAAGACACCTTAAAAATATTTTTCACTCAATTTGAATTTTTAATTTTTGCAAGCAATGAAATGATGTGGCGCCAGAAAACCAAAATAGACAGACGCAAATAATAAATTGAAAAAGAGATGGCGGAGGGTAGAAAAAGAGAAAATACAAATCTAGTATAGGTTAGAAAAAGTACACTAAAGTTGACCAGACCTTATGTACAGTACGTTTTGTCATTTTTAGGTACATATATTACTTTAAATTGGTAGCATGATGAATGCTTTGTTAAATTAATCACACAAAACACAAAAACAAAAAAGCAAAAAATAGGAAATCATAACGGCTTTGAAAAGTCTTGGATGCACAATTTTAGTCTTTTATCACAACAAGTTTTCACATTTGGCCGATCAAAAATAACAAGTAAAAACGTCTTAAATTCGCCCGGATAGAACTTTTAATACCCTCCACCAAGATTTAAAGAAACCCTTTAAAAAAAGCATTTGAATTAATTTATTTAGACAAGTTAAATTATAAGCTGCACATCTCAGTGATATCGGTAGGAAAATACAAGTAATGTCTTCAAAATATAACAAAGTGGACTTTGCCCTGATATTTGCGCTATACTCACAAGCCAACCTACGTAGTCAATTTTCTGCTACAGGGGTCGTTATCCATTAGGAGTTTCAAAATCCAAATTTAATATTAGTTTTATTGAATAGTTTTATTGAAAATATTCTAGATGTTGGGAGGCTTCGTTATATAGGAGATATAGGAAGAAATCGACCTACATTTCCAGTTGTCTGCTATAATATGTCGTATTGTGAACAACAGATATCAAATTAGAAACATCTGCAGAAACATTTCTGCTTAAAAATGTGACCTTGTGGTACCGTTTATTAAGGCTATACGACAACATATAATTGTGAAGAAAATGTTCTGCCAGAAAATGCAAAGTAAATTGTCGAAATGGCGAATTTCTGAAAATGCCATCATATATGGTCTACCTGATATCGTGGACAGATGAAGCCCTCTCTAACGTGAACTGCTCTCTATCAAAAGTCGTCGGAACAATGAATAAGAATATATATATTTTATTGGGTCTAAAATTATTATTTTGCTGAGTTACAAACTGAATGACAAACCTAAGAAAGTAATGATTTTAGGCCCTTTGTTCTACCAAACTTAATTTGGAAGTGGGATTTTAAATTTTTTACAAAATAACATTAAGAAGATACATTTGCACCGGTCCAAATTAGGTACATCGTAATATTGTTATCAAACATAGATTGAGTTCGGAGATGGGAAATCCTTCCACCATTCCTTCTGTTACCACCCTCACAAAAAATTAAAATTTTCGCAGTAAATATTTTACCTCGTAGAACAGGAAATAATCATCCATTTTTTTCAAACTTAGCAAATCCTAACATTTGTATCGGTGCTAACTCAGGACCATATTGGCCCACTTCATCAAAGACCTCCCCACAAAAAGTAAAAATTTTGAAAAATTATTGAATAATGATGTGAAATAAGTGTCTGATTGTCTACAAATCGACGTTTTATTTCGTCGACATATATTCCAACAATAACATGTAAACAAGCTGAAAGTTCGGCCGGGACAAGCTTTTTCTTTAAGATAATTTGTTTGGAAAACGCATCCAACATTACAAATTGTATTTGTTTTGTCCAGGAACATTTCAGTACAAAATATTGGGAAACACTGCTAAATGTGCGAATACCAAAATGTGGACCAAGAATGTACATTTATGCATATTAACTAACAGAGTCAAACAGATTAGGAGATTATTAGGATCAAAAATATTAATAAAATTCTCTGTTTTATGGTGGAGGCATAGAACAGTTGCACAAGAGCCAATGTTTTTAAAATATTTTTTTGAAAATCAAACAAACAAAACATGCCCGCAGAATTTGATATACATAACTGTCTGATTATTAACAATAGTTTCCTTCTTGGTAATCTCTAAGCGTTCTCTATGCAATTACAAACTCTTTTTGCAGATTTTGGAAATCAGTTTTATAAGCTCGCAAAAGTAACTGGGTGTGGTATTATTTACACACTAACAACCATGGACAAACTCAAATTAAAAAGCAAAAACTTGAAATGTCAATTAACATTTTTATATAAAAAAAGTCAAAGATTGAATTACGTTGGCGCACTTAAAACATCGAGTGTTTGATTTAAAAAGTTTCCCCAAAGCAATCAAATGGCAATGGCAGAGAACTTTTTATTTACAGCAAGTGGAATCCATAGCAAAAATAATCACTTGCCTGACACCTGCCATTTAGTTGGTGTTTAATGTCTTGTGTTGATTTGTCGCATTGCAATTCATGGCATATCACTTTTACCTTTTGACCAACAAAAAACCCCATTTCATTTGAAACGGATATTCATGGTTTGTTTGTTATTTTTTTCTTTTATTTCCAATTGAATTGAACTGCGTATTTATATATGGGGTCTTTTGTTAGTTCATTTTTAAAGTAATTCAGTTAAAAGCTTTCATTTTGTTTTGTTGGAAAACAAAAAAACTTAATTGAATTCCTTTTTAACACGGATATCCATTTGTCTGTCCGGCCATCATCAAGAACATACATCCATTTCACCAATCAATGGCACAAAGTTTTCCTGTTTCTGTTCTTTATTTCGGTTTTTGTTGGAAAATGTGTTTGCTTGTGTTCGATATTAGATTTTGGTTTTTGTTACTTTCTTTTGCTTCTGTTTTAAGTTTTGTAATATAAGAAATGTCACCAAGGATATCGCTTCATCACGCCCTGGTGCTTTCTAACATTATATTATATTATCGAAAATTCGTATGTATGCGCTCATGCAGTGAGGTTTGTTCTTTGGTTTAAATAAGGAAAGGGTTGTTACGTTTGGGTTATTTAAATTCTGGCCAGCTGATTATAGAAATGCCAACTAAAATGAAGTGAAGGCATAGATCAATGAATTCAATTTTCTGTTTTAAGCTACCAGTGTGTAGAAAATGCGAAAATGCAAATTTCCGAATAATTATCCAGAAACACATTTACTGAGCATTAAAAAAAGGGAAAAAGCCGAATATGAATACGCTCCACCATTTGGAACGAATTTGGCAATTTTCAAATAAAAATATGTTAAAAATTGTGTTAAAATCTTAAAAATACCGAATGTAGCCGTTATATTGGGGTCTATACGACGATGTGGACTTTCATAGACAAGCCATAGAATATTCAAATGCGAAACTTGAAAAAAAAAATCGGTGAATAATGTTGCTAAAACTATCAAATATAAACGGAGGTACCGTTGTATTGGGACAATACGAAGAGTTGGACGGAACAGACAATTTTCTTTCATAGGCCGTAGTATCCATTACGAACTTCAAATACCAAATTTCAAACAATTCCGATGAATAATGTCGCTAAAATCATCAAAGTGCCGAATATCGGGAGGTACCGTTGTATGGGGGCTATACGAAGACGTGGACCTTCACAGACAATTTTCTTTCATAGGCTGTAGTACGAGCTTCAAATACCAAATTCGAAACAATTCCGGTGTTGACTTTTTTATTTATTTAAAAGATTTCCTTTGAATTGAATTCAAAACAAAGTCTGTTGGTAAATTCTAATGAGTAGGAAAATTTAAAATAATTTCTGCACACCCTTTGCTTTGAGCTTCTCATTTTACTGTTCTGCAACATTTCCTGCTAAATCTATTGGAGCGGACGTTGTACACTTCAGTTGTACATTGAGTTCTAGTTTCATGTTTCGCAATGCAACGCATAGCTGCTTTCATGCCAAAAGAATATATATATTTTTTCCATCATCCACCAGTTTATCGTTTCGCTTCATAAACAGTATCAAGAGAGCGTGTGGGTTTTGTATTCTATCCATTCATTATTTGCCAACCAGTAAGCGAGGCAACGAACGAATGAACCAACCTACCATCCTATCCACCAGGGCAACACCAACAATAAACCATCAAGGGGTTCACGATTTGGGTGTTCTGTCCTTCTAGAAAACATCGTTCATGACAAACAACACTTTCGCACAAAATTCATTCCGCACTTGTTCTTCTCTTCCTCTGCTTCCCTGCTGACATTATTCCTTTCTTTTTTTGGTTCCTTTCCGTGTTTTATATCTTCCTCTACACTTGAGTTGCAAAATTGCTTTTAGTTTGGTATATTTTATAAGTATCACAACTGGAACTGATGGTGCTCAATGTCCATGGAGCAAGTGCATTCAGTTTATCATTGGTAGACATCTCTGGAAATAAAAAAAAGAAGAAAAACAGAAATGTACGGAAAAAGCATTTCCTGTAAAATAAACATGTTTCGTGTTAGAAGATATTGGAAAAATATAATTACTTCTAGATGTTTCCATACGTTTGATAAAAATGTGTGGTGCTTTGCATTAGAAAGAGATGCATGACATTTTATTTGGCTTTTGTAGGAGTCGCATTGTCGTTACTGATTTAGAAATTTTATACTAGCTTTGATAATAAATATAGTATGGTTAAGGAAGCTGAAATATTACACGATCCCTAAGTATGCGCTTAAAAACAAACACTTTCATTATTTCAGAATAGAGAAGAAAATAATAATCAATTTTCGGAAACTAATAACAATATTGCATTTTTTTTTATTTTATTGTTGCATAAAACATTATTTAAAAAATATCTAGTATTTACTAGCAGTAGCAACTAGAAAATCCCAGCAAAAATTGGGAGCAAAAAAAAAAAAAAAAACAATTACAAAGTAATATAAATAAACTACCATTGGCATTGTCAATAATCTGAAAATAATGTATAAAAAAAAAAAACTAAACAACTTATTTGCATCATTAACAATTAATAAAATGTTTGGAAAGCATATGTTTCACATTTAGCTCCACACACAAATTTGCGAAGCCAAATTAACAAATAATGATGAAGGACTAAAGTAGATTATAAAGCCTGCAACGTATATATCATTTGTAGCATTACTAGTAGTAATTAACATAGACCTCTGCCTTACCAGACTACCAACAAATAATGACAATTTCATATCCTCTGCGTTGTCAGTGAGCTAAAAAAAATCAATCATTATACCCTCCACCATTCTATGGAGGGTATATTAGCTTTGTCTTTCGTTTGTAACTCCTCGAAATATTCATGATAGACCTTACAAAGTATATATTCTGGATCAGCGTAAAATTCTAAAATTCTGTCTGTCTATCCGTCTGTCTCTTATAATCAAGCTAACTTTCAAACGAATTAAGATAGAAGAATAAAATTGTGCACACATGTGTATTTTTCCAGCAGACAGGTTAGGATCTAAATGGGCCATGTTGATCCTTGTTTTCGTATAGCCCTCATATGACGGTACCTCCCGATATTCGACATTTTGATTATTTTTTCCTCATTTTCCACTGATTTGTCTAAAAGTTGTTATTTGTAGTTTTTAATGGGTTCTAGATCCGGTGGTAGAACATTAAATATCTACACAGATATTCGGTATTTTGACAATCCTAGTCACCCACGATTTTTTCAAATTTGGCAATTAAGACTCGCAATAGATAACAATCCTTGTGGTATAAAGTGTTTTGGTGTAAAGTTATTTAAATAGGTTCCTTTTTTGGTAAGGCCTAACACACTTTATTTTTTTTTGTGCAAATCTTAACTGTATTATCCAAACAAATAAACGTTTGAATTCAGATACTTTTATGTAAAAATGTTTTCTTTACCCAATGGTGAAGGGTATTAAAAGTTCGTCCTGGTCATGGGTCACATAGGTTCACGTTTTGATATGGCCCCCATATAATGGTACTTCCCTATTTTCGGTATTCTGGTGATTTAAGCGACATTTTCACCGGAAATGTATCAAATTTATTATTTAAAGTTTTTATTGGAAACTACAGCCTAAGACAAAAAATCGTCTGTGCAGGTCCACGTCTTCGTATAGCCCCCCGTATAAAGGGCAAACGGTATTTTTCGGAATTTTTTGAAAGCTTTCAAGTTCTTTCCAAATGGTGGAGGGTATTAAAAGTTAGCTGCTTTTTATTTGTTTTAATTAAAATTATCAAATTCTTGTTTCAAGACAATAATCGGGGTAGAATCAAATTTTTTAGTTCTTATAATTTTTTTGTGATTTTGTCCATGAGTTTTATCATTATTTAATATATTACATAAATTGTTATTATACCCTCCACCATAGCATGGAGGGTATATTAAGTTTGTCGTTCCGCTTGTAACTGCTCGAAATATAAATTTTAAACCCCACATAGTATATATATTCTTTATCAGTATACAATTCTATGTCAATTTAGCGATTTCCGTCCTTCGGTCGAAATCAGTCTAATTTCCGAACGAAATGAAATAGGTTAATAAAATTTACCTCAGATGTGGGTTAAGTCTGCAGGACTTTAAGTATTGAATATGGGGTACAAAGGTCCTTGTTTTGGTATACCCTCCATATAACTATATCGACAGATTTAAGGTTTTTTTGGTTGTTTTAATTACAAATTTAACCCGAATTTGCTGTAAGTTGGCAGCATGTGTTCTTATTAAACATCCTTGCATAGAAATGTCAATATAGGTATGAGTTTTTTTATAGTCCACATATTACTGTACCTCCAGATATTTTGACCGGAAATGTTTCAAATTTGTAATTTGAAGTTCCTAGTTGGTACTACAGTCCACGACGGAAAATTGTTCATGTAGGTGCAATCTTATATTCGATATTTTGATGATTTTAGAGACATTATCAACCGGAATAGGTTAATAAAATTAAGTAGGTTAATAAAATTTTACCAAGGTGTGTGTTAAGTCTGCATGAATTGTATTGTAGGTCCGTGTTTTGGAGTACCCCCATATAACTGTATCGACAGATTTAAGGTTTCTTGGGAGTTTTAGTCACAAATGTAACTCGAATTTTCTGTGTATTGGCAGCATGTGTTCTTATTATGAAAGAAACATTCTTCCTGGATATTTGACCGAAAATTTTTCAAATTTGGAGATTGAGGTTCCTAGTTGGTACTACAGTCCTTGAAAGAAAATTGCTCATGCAGGTGCCTTCTTATATTCGATATTTTGATGATTTTAGCCACATTATCAACCGGAATCGTTTCAAATTTTGTCTTTGTAATTCATAATAGCTAGTGCCGCCTGTGACGGAAAATTGCATATGGTTGGAGGGTATTCAACGTTTGGCCCGGCGGAACTTATTGCCTTTCTACTTGTGTTTTTTTTTTAATATTTTTTAAACCCAATACACTAGTGTTGTTCCCTTACTTTGTCACTAGCACTATAGTGACAAAGTAAGGGAACAACACTTTGTGTTTAAATATATCAAATATAGAATAGACATTCATTTACTAAATTTTATCTAAATCAGCCAACATTTAGATATTGCTCTCAAATATATTCCATCTACTTTAATAGTACACCAAACGCATTATGTTTGTCTAATTCACTTGAATTTTAGATCATACGATTATATATATCTTAAATTTTCAATATATTTTATAATTAAATCTTCCCAAAGTCATAACATCCACGATATAGTCTTACATCATACAATTATCTCCATTAAATTAATTGGTAATATTAAAATTAATTAATATTTTGATACTCCATATATACTTTCCATCCAACTTGAAATTTCAACCCCTTAAAGGGTTTATAATTGAGTTTACATATATTCCCACTATGAACCTATACACATTTGTTAAGGGTGGAAGTGCTAAATATGCGTGGTGTCATATGGTATCATTTATACGGCTGCAAATGCTGATTTTTGTTACAAATAATAAAAACCATGGTATAACGATGAAACCTGAATTGTCAAGAATTATGTCCTACTAGGTGAGGAATACGACAATTATTTAATTTTTTCCCAAGAGAGTGTAAGTTTTATAAAATAATTGATGCATGGAAAATGTTACAGTCTATTTTTTTATATTACAAATAAATTATACAATTATCTATATCACAAAAAAAATAAATGTCTATATTTCCTATATTTGAATTTTTCAACATTCGCAACCACAAATAAGTTTAAAATTAAATTGATTTGGTCATAAGAATATCTGAAATAAAATTCAATTATCTTTCTACAACACACTTGATCATTTAATCCCATACCCATGTTCTCATCCCACAGACGAATTTTCAACTTATAGTTCATAATGCATATATTATTTAAAAATGTTCATTACAGAACAAAAACAGACAGCTATACAAAATGCAATTGCGCTCTTGGCACCAGAAGTGACTTTTTGTCTTTGTCCAACTAGCAACTTGACTTTATGCGAAACAGCCATTCAAAACACAAATCATGATGGCAAAGACAAACAAAAAAAACGACAACAAATAGCATGCACATCACATGCTGTTATATAAATATTACTATAGAATATTATACCCGGGTGCATATATATGGGGCTAGTGGTTGTAGTCGTCGCTGCTGTAGTTTTCCTATCTTAAAGCAAAAAAGAAAAAATAAAATCAGAAAAAACAGAACGCCATGAAATCATGAAAACATGTCACTGCCATAAAATAACATGAAAACAAATTGAGTGAACAAAACTTTGTTCAAGCTTTTTGACTCATTTGTTTTTTAGAATATTTATTACTATGCAAATTTTCAGTTGGTAGCGACAGCAGACTGCATTCGAATGACCATCAGTACATCCATCCATCCCGCCAACCATTCATTCAAACGAAATGCAGCCAATCGTAATTTGCCTTGGGTATAGAATAGGGCTTCATGCTTCCTTCGTTGCCAGAACCTAGTTATTTGTTGGTCTTATCATCCGGGACCTTGTGTCTGTGACTCATCCATCCATCCATTAAGTGTCACTGTCAACTGGGAATGCCACAAAAACAACATCAGATAGACGAGAAATATCTAAAAACAGAAGAAAAAATGCATATATTCAGTTGCCATTAGCCATGAATGTCTTGTTTTTCAACATGTCTGTCTGATTTAATTTTGTAAAATGAACAAATGCAACAACAGCATTGCTCCGTATTAAAGTGATTTTTTTTAAATATTTGTTGGAAATTCTTAATTTACACTTATAGAAATAATTATGGGTCGAATTTTTGAAATTTCTTTATTCAACTAATGGCAGTTTGATAGGTTCGTTTAATTTGCATTCTTTGTATGTGGAAATTACATAACAGCTGGCATATGGTAGTTCTACAAAAAATATTGTACTTCAAATCTTGATCAGCATAAAATTCGATGTCGTTTTAGCAATGTCCGTCTGTCTATCCGTCTGTGGAAATCACTCTAGCTTCCGAACGAAATGAAGTAGGTAGATAAAATTGTACTCAAATGTATACTACGTCTGCAGGATTTTTGGTATTTTAAATGGGCCATGTAGGTCCACGTTTTTGGTATAGTCCCCATATAAGGGTACCTCCTATTTTCGGTATTTTAGAGATTTAAGCGACATTATTCACCGGAAATATTTTAAATTCGAAGTTCGTACTGGATACTACAGCCTGTGACAAAAAATTGTCTGTGCAGGTCCACGCCTTCGTATAGCCCAAATATAACGGAACACCCCTATTTTCGGCATTTTGATGATTTTAGCGACATTATTCACCGAAATTGTTTCAAATTTGGTATTTAACGTTCGTAATGGACACCACAGCCTATGACAGAAATTGTCTGTGCAGGTCCACATTTTGGTTAGCCCCCATATAATAGAACCTCCCTATATTCGGTATTTTGATGATTTTAGCGATATTATTCGACGATTTTTTTGTCAAGTTTCGCATTTGAATATTGTAATGGCTTATGACAAAAATTGCCTATGCAAGTCCACGACGTCGTATAGACCCTAACTACCCTGACGCTGGCTACATTCGGTATTTTTAAATTTTAACAACATTTTTAACTGATTTTATTTTTTGAAATTTGCCAAATTTGTTCCAAGTGGTGGGAACAACACTTTTTTATATTTCATCAATTATTTGCGTAAAGTGTAATTTTGTCATCAAATGCAAATGTACAGTAACATATGAAGACATGTGAAATTTCCAGTTGTCGGTTATAATATAGTTGTTGTTTTTTTTCTGCATACTTATCCAGAGAATTTTCCTTTATTTAAGTTTTTCGTAGAAATACCATACGAGAATGGACTATCATGATAATTTTTTTACTATTGCAGTCGTGTTTATTGCGTATTTATAAATTTGAGCTTTAATATTGTCCATGGTATGGATATGCATACATATGTATATACCAATGTCCCATGAAATGTCCGCAAGTATATTATATATGTGAAATAACTGAAAGGCCCGCCAACACATTGACCATGCAAGAGTAATTTGCTGCAATATAGAATAAACTTGCAAAAAAAAAAAAGACTCCAGAGTATTGGTCTGCTAAAGAAGAACCAAGTAAAAAAGCTGTGAACTTCGACCGAGCAGGGCTTTTAAAAGAACTCGCTATTTGGAAAGTAACACTTTAAAAATATATTTATGATTGCCGAGATTCATTTTTCGAAAAGTATGTTATTCCTGCTGTTACAAACTTCCAATACCTAATTTCACATAAGTAAAAAAGACATGGACTTGCATAGACATCTTTTGTCATAAACCATTACAATATTCAAATGGGAAACATAAAAAAATCGGTGAATAATAACACTAAAATTACCGAAATGCCGAATATAGAGAGGTACAATTATATGAGGGATATACCAAAACGTAGACCTGCACAGACAATTTTCTGTCCTAGGCTGTAGTATCTATGACGAACTTCAAATATCAAATTTGGAACAATTCCAGTAAATAATGTCGCTAAAATCATCAAAATACCGAATATGGGGAGGTACCCATAATAGGGGGCTATACGAAAACGTGGACCTACATGGGCAATTTTCTGTCTTATGCTGTAGTATCTATATCTAAAATCATCAAAATACCACCTAAGGGTAAAGGGAACATTAGAGCCTATATACCAATTTTAAGACATATTCATGGGAATATGTGCCAAAAATCTTCAAAATACCGAATATCGGGAAATTCGGCTATATGGGGCTTTACAAAATCGTCGACCTATACATACAGTGTTTCGGCAAAAGAGCTAGAACCCATTAAGACCAACAAATACCAACTTCTAGGCAAATCCGCGAAGAAATGTGGCAAAAACCATTAAAATACCGAATATCGGGAGCTACCGTTATATGGGGGCTATACGAAAATGTGGACCGACATATCCAATTTGCGAAATTAACCTGCCTACTGGTGAACTATGCATGTATGCAAAAATTTAGCATTCTATCTCAATTCGTTCGGAAGATTGTGTGATTACAACAGACTTTGTAGAGTCTATTATGAATTTTTCGAGGAGTTACGAACGGAATGACAAATCTAATATACTCACCATAGAAAGGTGGAGGGTATAAAAACAGTAGAGAAAAGCCAAAGTCGCGTTGGGCCTACTTTATGATACCCACACCACTTTGCATATATAGTAGAGTTACATATAAGAAATATACGCGGAATTTATGAGAATTTAGACATAACAAATACTATCGTTTTTAAATGCGTATTACTCATTAATTTAAAATGCATTCCATTTGAGCTGATATTACAGTTTTTAGGAACAACAAACCTAATATCGGGTGAAGATATATACCGGAGTTATTTCCAAATCTTTACCGATCTCTATAAAATTTAGCACAGATATTTTTATGCTGTATCTGATAGTTGGCTCCAGATATCGTTGTTGTAGAGAGTATTTTACGGATGTGAGGCAGTTAAATACAAAATTCAATAAAACATGTATACGAGACCTCCTCTGCTCCGATTTTTACAAAAATTGACATACTTTCTTCAAGGTTAAATTCATACGTATGTACCAAAATCCATTCAATTTGGGTTCATATTATCCACTTCCATTAAATTTTACTGGGTAGATAGTTTTTATATTCTTATGATTCCAAACATCTTAAAACTGCTATTTGATTTCTGGACAACCTAATATTCCACGAAGAGTTTCATGTTTATATTTATATTTAAATATCACATTTTTGACAACTTGATTTTTGAATATAAAACATTTTTAATTAAGCCATTGACAAACAAAACTGTGTTACTTGCTGTTTTATGACTTCGATATGCATTTTTTCGGTGAAAATCCGCACATAAAAAATATTAAAAAATCCATATTTTATTATTTATGAGCCACAAATAAATTATTATTTGCCAGTTTAATGTCAATGACATTTCAAAAATGTCATATCCAATTTTTATCGGAGAAACTTTATGTTTAATTTACACCAATTAAAAAGCAATAAAAATCACATAAAATTTTAAGAAAAAAACTAAAATGTTGTATACTATTGAGTGAATTAAACATGCTAAATTTTTTATGATTTTCGCAGAAAAATATTATTTTGATAGATCTAAAAGAAAAAGAAATTATATTATATAACAGTAAGAAAAATAAAAATGTCATAAAATTTAAATAACATTCCTATCAACAAAGTTGTATGCATTCTGATTAGTCTAATGTACTGGCCCTTTTTGATTTTTTGTCTCATTTACATTACCAGTAATTGGTTATCCGTGAATCGAAAAAAAAAAACATAACTTTGCCAACATACAGCTAAAGATTCCTAATGAACATGTCAAAACTGCCCAACAATCAGCATTAAATTTTAATATTTAAAGTTATTAGATATGAGCACAACCTGTCCATGTAGAAGAGTCCTAAAGTCAATTACCCAAAGCAATGATGAGGCATGCAACAAATTGCATTTGATTTTGTAAAATCCTTTTTCTTTTCTTCTCCATTTCTATTTTGTCTAGTTTTGGAGATTATCGCTTCTGCATTGAGTGACAGACCGAAAGTCTGCAAATAAGGGACGGACAGATTTTATGATTGCAATGGTGAAGTCAGCAAAGACCCAGATCGACATCATGTGCTGTGCCGGTTTATGACATTATTTTAGCTTCCCCTGGCAAACTTACTTCTTAATCAAGCATAAGCCGCAAACGTTTTCTGCACTGAATTGCAAATTGCATTTAGACGAATAAATGGAGGCTGCTCATATTCAGGGAAAAATCTCACCACACAAAGGGGCAATGAACAGTGTTATGAAATGAAATATATATGAAATTTCCTGTTGAAATTTTCAAAAGTTTGAATTTTTATTAAAATTCCAAAATTTGGTGTAATTTTTTTCCACTGAGACATTTTTGTATTCTCTATTATTAGTATCATCATTCGGATTGCAAAAACTAGAAATATTATTCGTGGACCCTATATCGCTGCTATATTCTCGTTCTGCTTTATTTTTGAATTTTAATAGAAGTTGCATAAAAGATAAGATAAAGCTATAGATAACCTTCTTTATATCTTCCTTGGTAGTCAACTTCTTGAAGGTTTCTCTGTCTATGGCAGATTTTCATGTAATCTTCTATATACTGAAAACCAGTTTTTAAAAAAGAACATAGTGGCGGGAGCCGTTATATGGGACCCATGCCGAAACGGGAGCATATGTTACTAGGATTATCAAAATACTGAATATCGGTTTATATATCAAATATGAAATACCGAACCGTTGTATGTGAACCGTTGGCCAATATGGACAATGTTTTTACACCGTTTGTAGAACCCATTATAAAGATCAAATACAAAACTTCACACAAATCTATTAGAAAATGTGGCTTAAATTGTCAAAAGACGGAATATCCAAAGGTGCCGTTATTTGTGCGCTATAGGAAAACGTGGACATAGATATTCTATGTTCTGCAACCTGAGTTAAAATACATAATGAACTATAAATAAAAATTTTTAAACAAATTCATGGAAATATAAGGGTAAAACAATTAGAATACAGGATAAAACCAATGTTCCGCCAGAAACTATTACGAACCACAAATACCAATTCTTCAAATTAGTGAAAAAATGTGGCAATAATTAAGCAAAATACTGAATATTAGGAGGTACGCCTATATTGGGGCTATACGTTGTCCTATATATACAGTGTGAGATGAAAAAACTGCAACCAACTTCAGACTGCTGTCATTTCTAAGGCACTCGTCCGACAAATATTAAAATTATTCCAGTGACAGACCATTATATTGTTTACAAGCGTTCAAAATCATTTTGGTGGGAATTTTCCAGAAAAAAAGTTAATGGTGATGGAATTCAAGCATGATAGTGTGATGTCATTATGTTTGACTGGTAAACCACAAGTGGCTATCGTTAGAGAACTCCAGCATTTAAATGTCAATAAATTTTTTGTGTCTCGTACCATCGCTCTTTACCGTGCTACTGGTAGCGTAGCCCGACGTCAAGGAAGTGTACAGAAGAAAACAGCAACATCAGTAGAAATGGTTCGAAAAGTAAAGAAACGACTTGATCGACACCCGCGTCGTAGAGGCCGTAAAATGGCTCGTGAGTTGAACATATCGCAATATTCCATTTGGCAAATATTGAAAAATGAGTTCTGGGTAAAGCCATTGAAATTCCAAAAAGTGCAAGAACTTACCGCAACAGATGGAAAATAGAGTCAAAAGAGCTGATCTGCCTAATTTGGTTTTTTCCGATGAGAAAACATTCATTGTCCAGCAGTTAGTAAAAAAACAAAATGATTGAAAATTTTCTTGCCAAAGATGTCAGGCCACCATCGGTTGGCCACCAGAACTCAAGCGCCGCCATAACAGCCAATGATCGCTCTCCGCTCATATTAATCGACCGTGAAATCAGAATAAACAACGACTAATATCGTGACAATATTCTGGAGGATGTATTAAAGCCTTGGGCACGCAAACATTTTGGCCGCAGACCTTGGACATTCGAACAGGAGTCAGCACCATCGCACTCAGCACCCGCCATCCAAAAATAGTTACAAAATGAGGTTCCCCGCTTCATTTTCAGCGCATAATGACCACCAAAATCTCCGGATACCAAGCCGATGGATTATTGTGTCTGGAGTATTTTGGAACGCAAGGTTGGCATTAAAAAATACTAATGTGTCGATCACCTCAAGCAAGCGCTTCGCCGGGAATGGGCCAAAATACCACAGAGGAACATTCGTGCAGCGTGTGACGGCTTCATTTGTCGTTTGAAGGCTTAACTTTTTCTAAAAGTTGATGCTATTACCGACATTTTAGCTTTTATTCAATAGAATTTAAAAAAATGTAAAAATTATGGCGTTTAACATTGTTGCAGTTGTTTTTATCCCACCCTGTACAATGTTCCGTCACTGGGTCTAGACTCCATAACGTACTACAAATATCAATTTTAGACAAATTGGTGGACAATTGTGAATAAAATGATCAAAATACCGAATATCGGGAGCCACCGTTATATGGAGGCTATCCCAAAACGTGGACCGATACATCTCATTATCAATACCAACCATCCTAGACCAAATATAAACTACTTTACCAGTTTTTAAGACTCTACGTTATATAATATAGCATATATAGTGATTCAAACAGACAGACGGAAGAACATCGTTAAATCGGCTTAGAATGATGAGCATTAAAGATCATGAATTTATATACATTTTGGGGTCTATGACGAACGCTCAGAGGTGTTAAAAATGCAATGACAAATTGAATATACCCTCCTTTCCAAGGTGGAGGGTATAAAAACATCCCAACCTCTTGAAATGTGTCAAAACCGCTTAAGTATTTTGGAACACTGTTCCAGATTACAGCACAAACCAATAACTGTACGCCGCCAATGCACAAAAGAAAATCTCCAACAATATTAAATTATAAATAAAGTAAAAAACCATGTGATACGATACTCACTCGTCGTTGTGGACTCATGTTGGCAACAGCAGAAGCTACCAACTGCTGGCGATACAAAGCAAGAAGTAAATATTACATGCACTCACAGCACGTAACTGATGAAATAAACAACAGACGCTGGATGCCGAAAACACTGGCAAATTAGATATATTTTCCATTGCAGTTGATCGAACCAACGATGAGAAGGAGGAGGAGCAAGCGGTTAAACAGCAAGCTGTCTGATGAAAATGAATTTAAAATTAGCTTCTTTCGAACATTTTTTTCCTTCCAACTAACGTTGATTTCCTTCAATTGAACATCTACCAAATACTAAGTACAGCAGAACCTTGCTGTGTACAAAGATGTGTTTTTTTTTTTCATTTTGTTTGCTGTAATGTATTTGCAACTACCTGACTATGGTGGGTCGATTGCAATGGCATTTGTTTCCGTCTCATGTTTCATCGGATTCTCTCACTCACTCTCACTCACTTTACGATACGTGGGATCAGGCTGTGAAGAAACTAAAATTCACATATAGGGGGCGCAATACAACAACTGTTAGACATTTGGCTACCGCCATTATCCGATGGCATGACATGCTGAGATTGTTGTTGTAGTTTTATCTTAGGCATATGGGTGGTTAGGAAGCATGTCTGCCGTTTTTATTGCAATATCATAGTTTCCTATGGTTTTGTTGTTGTTTGGTAGTTGTTATCAGATGGGAATGAGGAGTGGGATAACGCGTTTGGACTTTCACCAAAAATGACATCTTAACTATGTAAATCATTTTTAAAGGAATTTATTAAAATACTGAAATAGTAATGCTAATTTTTTTTGGTAAAGAGTCCGGTCATGAACTCTTAACAAACCAAAACAAATATGACTACTAAGCCGAGCAAAAGATATTTTTGACATAATTTCCGTTGTGTGATAAACTTTCTTGAAATTCCTCTAGAATTTCAGATCGTTTAAATTAAATATTTCAATCTTGGTAAAATTTATTTTTTGTTTATGAAAAATAAATGTTCAGATTCTCTTGGGAAATTTGACCAATTCAGAATTTTTAGTAATAACTTGATTTTGTTAGCCAAACGGTTCTAATCTTATAATAGCGTGGTTTAAAGTAAATTAAACAACGCAAAACTCTGATATGGTTTTTAATTAGTTTATACATTCTGATATGGTGTATGTATCCCAGTAGACGGCAATTTATGGTATAGCTCATCTTCAAAATTGTTTTAAACGCAAATTTACTATTATGTTAAATTCAAGTTAGACTTTTTAGAAATTCTACATAGTTCTATGTTAAAGAAAAAAAAAATTAATTAGTTTATACATTTGGTGATTTTTTATATTAAATAAAATATTGTTTTTGTGCCAGTAGTCGGCACAACATTCCTATTGTCGACATGATACGAATATTTTGAAAGGAAAAAATTAAAATATATATTTAATAAAACTGTTTATTGTATATTTAAGAAAACTGAATCGGTATTGTTATTGTAAATATAGACTAGTTAAATATTAAAATAGAATAATACTTCATTTTTTTAAATTTCTAACCTCTATATAATTTCCCAAAATTTCAGTTTTAACAAGTAAAAAAGCAACTAAGTATGGCCGGGCCGAACTTTTTGTACCCTCCACCATTTGGAAGAAAATTGAAAGATTTCAAAAAATCGTCGAAAAACGATGCTGAAATGAAAACCATTATATGGGGGCTATACGAAGCCGTGGTCCTGCAAAAGTAAATTATCAAAATACTAATTATAGGGGGGTACCGTTATATGGGGACTATGCGATATCGTGGATCTATATAAATAATTCTCTTCAAGAAAATAAAGTACTCACAAGGAACTCCTTGTGTGAATTTTTAGATAATTCCATTAAAAAATATGGCTGAAATCATCCAAATACCGAATGTCGGGGGTAGCGTTATAAGAGGAATATCGAGGACCTATATAGAAAATTCTCTTTCAGGGGATAAATTACTCACAAAGAAGTTCTTGTGTAGAATTTCAGACAATTCCATAGAAAAATGTGGGTATAATCATCCAAATACCGAATATCGGGGGTACCATTATGTGGAGGCTATACGATATTGTAGACTGATATAGCCCATCTTGGAACTTGACCCGCCTGCAGACAAACGCTGATTAAGAATATATATTCCTTGTTGGGTATAAAATTATAATTTCGATAAGATACAAACGGAATGACGAAGTTAATATACCCTCCATACTATCTATGGTGCAGTGTAAAAAAATGGCTAATAGTGTATAAACTTTTCAAATTTTTTGTTTTTATACCCTCCACCATACTATTAAGGCTATATTAATTTTGTCATTCTGTTCTAACTCCTTTAAATACGCATGTCAGACCCAACAATGTATATATATTCTTGATCAGCGTATAATTTTAAGTCGATTTAGCGAAGACCGTCTGTATGTCCGCCTGTGTATCTGTCTGTTGTAATCACGCTATTTCTATCTTTCGAATGAATTGAGATAGAAGGCTAAAAATTTGCACACATGTTCATTTTACCAGTAGGCAGGCTAAGTTCGAAAATGGGCCATGTAGGTCCACGTTTTCATATAGCCCCCATATAATGGTACCTCCCGATATTCGGTATTTTGATGATTCTAGCGTCATTATTTACCAAAGTGGTTTCAAATTACGTATTTAGAGTTCGTAATGGGAACTACAGTCTGTGACAGGAAATTGTCTATGCAGGTCCAGGTCTTCGTATTGGCCCCATATATCAATTCCTCCCTCTATTCGGTATTTTGACGATTTTAGGTACAATATTCACCAAAATAGTTTGAGGTGTCGTATTTGAAATTCGTAATTGATACTACAGCCTGTGACAGAAAATTGTCTATGCAGGTCCAGGTCTTCGTATAACTCCGAACTTCCTACTTTTTACTTGTTTAATTTATTATATTTAAGATTATATATTTAATTTAATTTCTTTTATAATTATAAACATTTTTAAACCGCCGAACTTTTAAAAACCCTCCGCCATGAGTTGAAGAAAACCTTTAAAAATAACATCGAAGTTGAGCATTTCCATTTATATCAGTGAAATCAGTTGGTTCAGAATTTTCAAATTACTATAAAGTCGATAACACCGATTTCCTGCTTCAATGAAGGTTATCTATTGCGATTTTTAAAACACCAAATTTTGGGAAAATTCTTTAAAAAAAAAAAAAAAAAAAAAAAAAAAAAAACATATATTCAAAAACATATATTCCGCTATATGGGTGATATAAGGCATCTTGCGTTTATTCCAGAAGTCTTTTGCCGCATCTTTTTCTGTCCGACTTCATGATTTTGATGCACCCGGCACGCTATGCATCTCCAATTTCAATGAAATTTGGAATTTGGAAATAAATAAGCCAAATTATATTGAATTTGGTTGGATATAAATGAAGGGATTCCATGGAATCCTAATTCGAAAGTTTGTAAAAGAAGGAGGGGGAGTGAAATTCCCACCCTCAATAAAGGTCTCTTTGCAATGTAAACTTTGAAATCGCTGATACACGTGTCTTTTATTTTTAGCTTTTCTTTCGCAATCTGCTAAATTTTTCTTTTCATTAATTTTGTTGTTGCATAGAAAATTCCTCGAGTTTCTTCAAACTTTACACATTCCAAAACATTTGACAACGTGAAATCTAATATAGAGTAGATAAATGTCGCTTCACTTATTTTGGTAACTCAATCAGGAAAATATATTAAAAAGCTTTTAATATAGCTATATTTGTATCGAGATTTTCCATTTGCTCAAACGGAAAATATCGATTTGTGGTGCCTTCCCACAAAGAGTCAAAAATGTGAATAATCATGTTCCTAACATTGCGCATCCCAATATTCCTACAAAAAGTGCTGGAAGTGCGATAATGTTATAAAAAGGTTTACTCCTTCAGATACCTGCCACTCGAACTGCAAAATATTTGAAAATCTCAGATTCCCATATACCGGTTAACAGGTTTATTATGGATCTAGTATAATCACAACGATTTGATACACATTTTAACATATATGTCGCAATTCAGTAGATGAAATAGGCTTAACTGAATTGATTTAAATAAAATAAAATAAAAAAATTAAATTTTTCTAAAGATATCTCAAATTTAATACCATAAGAAATATTATAATTTTTGGTATTATGCAATTTATCTTGTGTGAATATCAGACTCTAAATCTAAAAAAAAGTTGAAATACTTATTTTCGAATAACTTTTATTTTTATATTATTTTGCCCATGTGCAAATAATTGTTCCACATCACAAAGAAAATACAATTTGCTACTAAAAAATCCACACTTAAATATACTTATCTCTGCAAGGCGATTAGAAACAGTATTCATTTACTGCATTCTACTTATAGAGCGCTTAAAATATTTTTAAGTTATTAAAAGTTGAGTTATACTAATGAAAGTACATCCATGATTCAATGACATTAGTGATTTTCTTAGTTTCAAATATCAAAATTATAAAATGGCAACATTTCTTCGCATGTCTTCATAAATTCAACAATTTAGATGCAACGAATTATTATCATTATGCATTCTCCAGAAAATTACAACACATGCTTCGTTAATTCCCATAGCTTGCAGCTAGCCCACAAAGTAGTCATGGTCGCTTAGAACCAGACCAATTTAGTGGATAAGCCAAAAGGAACAAACTTTTATACAAAATTCCATTCATTTTCACATTAATTTCGGTCGCATGAGGAAAGAAAAATGCTCAAAGACACTCCGCAGCAAATCCAAGTGAAAACGTGTGGGGAATTGGAAAATGTGTTTTTTGAAATGCTCCTCTGTTGTTGTTCCCTTGCCCGTGAGCCGTCAACGTCGTTATCATCAGCTTCTACAGAACGTATGTATGTGTATTTATGCATGCAAATGTTACACGTTGGACTTAGGGCCTGTCCCCGAACAAACATCAGCTAAGTAGACAAGGCACTTTGCGAATTTAAGTGAACCATGTGTATGTAATAATCATATTTGATATATACATATGTATATGTGTACATGCATTAGTAGAAAGGCATGTGCATGCGCTATACATATTGTATAATATTGTTATTGTTGTCTGATATAAAGTGTAGAGTTTATTTTTTAATCAAATGTTGTCGGTGACAAGACTTACATGGCACACAGTGAATTCGTTAGTCGAAATCTTGTCTTAAAAAAAAACCACAAAAAAAAAAAAAAAAAAAAAAAAAAAAAATATATATATATATATATATATATATATATATATATATATTCGATTTTCAAATGAGAATTCTAAATCAAAATAAGAGTTTGTACCTTTTTTGTCGAACGTCTAAAAACTTTATGTATTTCTACGTTTTGCACCAACGGTGATATAAAAGAGAAATTTCATGATTTTAGCATTTTAGTGCTTAAAGGTACTAAAGAGCACTAACTCCTAAAAATTGCTACGTACTCTGCCAACATTTGGAGTTCTACCACATTTATTTAATAAAAAAACCTTTTTTATTTTATATGCATTCAAAAATTATATACGAATATTTTGGGGTTTAAAAATGAAGCAAATTCAAGAATTAAAAAAACGGATTTATTGTACTCTTTAATGCGTAAACAAAAAAATAGCTCGGTCTACCAACGCGTGAACATGCCAGGAATAGGTGACCATGTGAAGAGCAAAAGCATGACAAAGTTAGTCCGCACATACGAAGAGTTTGTTCTTCGGATTTATTAATTTCAGCGTGCAGGATACTTAAATGTCTTAAAGTTGAGTGGCATTTCTTTTGCTATTAGAGACTTCTAGGTAGCAACATACTTTCCTGTATTAATCGTACCCTTAATTAAATTTTGATAAAATTAATTTTTGGAATAAATTTCGTCACACCGGACATACATATCGCCTTTGCTGCATAAAATATGTGAAATTGGCCGAAAATATATATGGAAGCTATATCCAAATCTGAACCCATTTCAATATAATTTGGCAAATTTATTTGCTGGTCAAATCCCGTCACTCATACCAAATGTTATTGGAATCGGACATACGCACGTGTTTGGTTCATCAAATAAACGAAATTGGCCGAAAATATATATGGAAGCTATATCCAAATCTGAACCGATTTCAATGTAATGTGACAGTATTATGTTTGTTCCATTACGCACTCCAAATTTGAAGCCTATATCTTTAATCGATCAATAGATATGTGCATAGAAAAATTCAATTTTTAGATGTACCTCCGATTCTGATGAAATACCTCCCTATGTTATTTTCAGGCTATGCTCTAGTATATTTGAACATTTTCGGGAAAATCTGTTGGGCAGTTTTTAAGTCTATATATTACAAACAATCAAACGTTCAAACACTTTCCTTTTCTATAGAAGAAGATACTCCGTTTCTGCGCCTGCAGAAAAGTGCTAAAACAGTACATATACAAATTGCTCATCATAAACATACAATTTCGGCGTAATTCTGTAACATACAGCCAATTTCTCTTCAAAACGTTTCATTTTTCTTCTGACGTTTTCTTCCGTATATGTACCCTACGCCACACTGTTGTACAGGGTATTATGTATCTGTGCATTCATTTGAAATATGCGGAAGAAAACGAAATGGACCCATAGATCATAGGCATTCAGAAATTGGGTGAAAATCGGTTCAGATATAGCTATAGCATCCATATATATGTGTCAGCCAATTTGGTGTTTATATCTCTCACATTCGCAAAACAATGATATTTGATCCCAAACATTTCATACGGTCCAAAAATAAATCTGCCAAAGTTAATCGATTCATCCTATTTCACGGTTATTGTGCACCATATGGTAAATATCCCGAAATACGTGAACATGCCAAAATTGTTAATAGTTGGTATGATCTACTTCACATAAATTCCCAATATAAACATTTATTTGTTAGCTGTGTCAACTATACATTGTGACCTTTCTATATTTCTTTGACCCTTCTTTACTGTTTCTAACGTGAACAAAAAAAAAATTAAACGCGGATTTTCCAATTTTTCTTCTAATGTTTCAGAGAAAAAATCAAACGTGAATATTTTAAATATTTTTTTAGAAGATTAACGTTTTTGATCACTGTACCCCTTCATTTATGCCCGAGTGCAATGTATTGTCGTTATTGTTCAATAATATCCGCCAATAGTGTCTTCTAATAAAGTTTTTTAAAATATTGCAAATAAACTGGTTTCCAATATGCCGCACCTCATACAACTATCGAATCGACTTTATACCATACCACAACAACACCAACAAACAGAATGCAACATCTCGTTCGATTAAGATTTTTTTTCTTCATATAAATTCAACAAAGCCATTTTAAAAACCAGTTCGTCTTTGAGATGCGAACAACTAAACACGTTGTGCTTGTGTCTTTTTTTCAGTTTTGCTTTCTCATGCAAAATAGCAATGTCCAAATGCACCTTTTGAGCCATAGGTACAAACTGCTGTGAGATCAAATAACCATTTTTCCATCAAGGCATACAACGATCAAGCTAAACCGAACCAATCGATTGATCTGTTGAGCCGACTTAGCGTAAATTGTAATTTATGTTCAATTTAAATGCAAAAATTCATTAAAAGTTTCCATTTTTACTGGGAGAGCAGCTGCATTTTTTCGAATTTGGACGTTGAACGCGACAACAGGTTGTTTGCGTACGGTTGGTTCGTTCATTTCGTTGCAGTTATTAATGTCAGACGGTCATTTATTGAAAACTTTATCTTTATCGTTGTAGTTGTTTCATGTGATATGATTTTAGTTGGCAACATACAAAAAACAAACAACAACAACAACATCAGTATGTAATGAATAAATGACTCCATTTGCCAATATGGCCGACTGAGTAAAATTAGTTTTTGTTTCTTAATCAATAAAACAACAAAATTGCATGCCGCGACCAATTTCAATAGTTGCCTAAATGGCGGTACTATTGATGCAAATTTAATATATTTTAAATGAGTCATTACAGGTTATCAGCATTTTAAAAAATTGGAGTTGATTCCAGAGTTTAGTTCAAGTTGAAATATTTTAATATGTCAAGATTTTAAACAAACAATTGAAATGAAAGGTTAAACTACTACTATTGATTGAAATGATCGAGAAATATCAGTTTATAATGGGCTCGAAATACATTGATATACCTTCTCTTTGTTCGACTGTACCGGCTTTTCATGCGCTATAAAAAAACGTTTATCGGTTAACTTCAAAATTCCTAATATTTTGTGGTAACCTTACTTGCGCCATATCCCAAAAATATATTGAAGGAGTGGCCCGTTAAGTTGATATGCCTTGAGAAATACAGCCATTTTTGTGGACTTATAATAGGATGGATCCGATGCATTGGGATTATGCCAAAATGAAAGGCTACAATAGAAATTTCATTTAAGGTAAATTCTCATCCAACTTAAATTGTAAATGAATCTTTCAAAATATCGAAATTGATGAAGTATCGATAGATGGGTGGAATACTAAATGGTGAACTTACATCAAACTCTGAATTCATTTTCAACAAATTTGACGAAGGCATTTTCACCTCTCATGTCTCATAACATTGCTATAGAGTGCATGATATGCCTTCGGGAAGGATTATCTTGAAAATTATTTATCAGAACAAAAGATTTATGAGAACCGAGTTTCACGAAATGAAAAAATTGAGTTGAATGTGCAAAAATCCATCCAATTTGGATTGACATTTTATATTTGTTGCACAATAACCGTATCCGTTACCAAACATTATTGTTGTAAAATGCATGTCGAATACAGGGGACCAAATTTAATGTTCTTGCTTCTAGATTAAATTCGGTCGGCTGTACCAAAATTCAAGTCATTAGGACTGATATTGGCCATATGGCGCACAATTAACCCGAAATCAGTTGAAGATATATATGGAAGCTATAGCTTAATCTGATACAATCTTAATAAAATTATGCAGAAGTTTTTCTGAGCTGTGTGAAATATCTCATACCAAATCTCATTGTTTTGGAATGAGAAATTTAACACCAAATCGGATGTATCATATATATAGAAACTATAGCCGTGTCTGAACTCATTTGCAACAAATTTGAATTACTTGCTTCTAGACTGAATCCGGTCGCGTGTGCCAAACTACACTTAATTTGGGCTGATATTAACCATAACAATAAAATCGGATAGATTTAAATAAATGTCAGAAATAACATCAAAAACTGTCAGAAATACCATCAAATTTAAGATTATGTATAGATTTGTTTGAATTTGTCACCTTTGGCACGAATTATGTCCTTCAAACGGCCAATGAAACCGTCACAAGCTGCGCAAACGTTTCTCTGCGGTATTTTGGCCCATTCTCGGCGAAGCGCTTGCTTGAGGTGATCAACATTTTGGTAGTTTTTAGTGCCAACCTTGCTTTCCAAAATACTCCAGACACAATAGTCCAATGGATTGGAGTCCGGAGATTTTGGTAGCCATTGTGCGCTGGAAATGAAGCGGGGAACCTCATTTTGTAACCATTCTTGGGTGGCGCATGCTGAGTGCGATGGTGCTGAGTTCTGTTGAAAACTCCAAGGTTTACGGCCAAAATGTTTGCGTGTATAAGGCTTTAATACGCCCTCTAGAATATTTTCGCGACAATATTCGATATTCTTTCTGATGCCACGGTCGATTAATACGAGCGGAGAGCGACCATCGGCTGTATTGGAGGCCCACACCATCACCATGGCGGCGCTTGAGTTACGGTGGCCAATTGAAGCTGCACATTTTCAGCTGACCTCTTTGGCAAGTAAACACGATCATTCTGGTTGTTTACAAACTGCTGAACAACGAATGTTTTCTCATCGGAGAAAACCAAGTTCGGCAGTTCACCATTTCGGCAAAGCGAAACAACTTTTTAGCTCGTTTGAATCTATTTTCCTTCTGTTCTTGCACTTTTTGGAATTTCAATGGCTTTACTCCGAGATTATTTTTCAATACTTGCCGAATGAAATATTGCGATATGTTCAGCTTACAAGTCATTTTCGGCCACAGCGACGCGGGTTTCGATCAAGTCGCTTATTAACTTTTCGAACCATTTCTGCTGATGTTGCTGTTTTCTTCCGTCCACTTCCTTGACAGTGGGCTACACTACCAGTATCACGGTAACGAGTGATGGTACGAGAAAAAAAAGATGTCTTCACATTTAAATGCTGGAGTGCTCTAACGATAACCACTTGCGGTTTTCCAGCCAAATATACAGAAATCACAATATTACCCTTGAATTCAATCAGAAATAGCTTTTTTCTGGAAAATTCACACCAAAATGCTTTTGTACGCTTGTAAACAATATAATGAGCTGTCACTGGAATATTTTTTTAGCTTTCGGACGAGTGGCTTAAAATGACAGCAGTCTGAAGTTGGTTGCAGTTTTTTCATCTCACCCTGTATATCCAAACCTTAAGCGATTTTAATATATTTTAACAAATTAAGTTTTGAACCAAATTAATTGTTTTGGAGATACCTCCGATTCTTATGCTATATATCCAGTTCTAAGTAGAATTTCGAAAATTTCTATAGCCTATATTACTTTCAGGCGATACCTGTTGGAATTTTTTTCTTCTTTTATAGATATGGAAAAGGTATAATATTTTCATTTGAAATATTTGTAAGTTTTTCGTCGCAAATTCCACTGTAAGCATTAACCTTAGCAGATTTGAGAATTTTTTAAAGTTTTTCGTCCGACATAACGGCTGTCCCTTAATTATTGGTGTTTTTATTGTGCCTGTCACGTTTTCGAAGTGCATGGGCTAAAATTCAGTATTTTGTATGTGAAACCAGTAGAAGAATTTATGTATTAAAAACTGCAGGTCTTGAAACATCAAAATTACGGAACGGTCGAACTTCACCCATTATTTCTTGTTTCAAGTTAATTGCTATTTAAAAGTAGGATATGTTTTTAAGTTAGTTCTGGGTCAGCCTTCCCAGCCCTGATTACTCTTTCTACAATTTCCTCTAAGTATCAAGACTCCTTCCACAGAATAAGTTTCTTTTCAACATACCATCTGCTGAAATTCTAAGACACAAAACTAGACATTCTGTGGCTATGGATTTTATTGGTCTCGGACTCAATACCAGACAAGAAAGTCAAAACAAAAAAAAAAAAAAAAATACTTTCACTTTTTTTAAACAAACAATAACCTCTAATAGCGCTCGACATGAAAATGTTTATTTACTTTTTTCCTATAACGCCTGCTGTGGAACTAGATTGCACGATGGCGTGAAATGTTTATTTTCTTAGTATTGTTGTTGGATTTTCATTCGCCAAAAAAATTAAAGAAGCAATAGCAACTATTATTTGTAGACAGTCATAGGGTGCTGGCTGGCGATGACATGCTGTGTCAAAGGGTTTCTTCCAACAAATTATTTTTTTTTCACGGCACTTTTGTTCATATTTTAGGTAGATTTTTTTGTCCGAACCAAAAATCTTTAATTTTTACGCTCTGAATTCAATTAAAAAAACACACACACAAACATACTACCGAGAAGCAAAACTAAAATGAAAATTCCAGTTTTGGTTAAAAAAATAAAGCGCAACAAATTTCTATGAAATATGAGGCACAGACACAGATTCTTCGCGCATATTTTGCCTCATGGTAATGAGACGAAGAAAAACACGAACAGAGACACACAAATAGGTCATTGAAAATACAGGCCTGCTTTGTTTGTTCAACGAAAGTGAAATGAACTCTGAAAATATTGTTGTTGTTTTTTATTGCCTTTTCTTATTATTGTTGTTTTTGTTTTAAAATGTGAAATACAAACCCTAAAACTTTGTTTAACTCTTTCGCCAAAAAAACAAGAAACACACACAGCGCTTAGAGTCTGGAGTTACAATTATAATTTATGGCTGGCGTACAAATCGCAATTTGATGAATTTGACCTGCTTTTTTGTGGCTGTGAACGGCAGCAACAGCAGGCACCGGCTGGTCACAATGCCTTCTGAAACCGGTCATAGTTTTGACGGAATCATAAAAAATACAACAACACAGCGAGTTGTTGAAGGAGTTAAAAGTTCCGTTCTATTTGATTTTTTATTACCCTTTTTCGCAGAAGATAAGATTTCAGTTCTGCTCATTTTGTTCTTGTAACTGCATCGCTGTTCTAAGATATTTTATGACATATTGTCTTAGTTTTCTTTACGTGTCCTATCGATACCTTATAGTGTTTAAACTCTTTTTTATGAGTGCACGGTTTGGTTTTTGTAGATTTTTTTTACAGAAATCTCTGTTTACCTACTGCCACGACCACATGTCACTTGTAGTTACAAATATTTGTGTTGGGCCTAAATTGTTTGTCTAAATTGAAAAATGTATGGTTTAATTGACGACCGCAATTATGGAAGTGTAAAAAAATATTGGAAAATATTTACACTCGAAACGGCTTATGCTTGCAAACAAAAATCAATATTATCTATTTTTCTTCTGTTGGTCATGGTCTCAAAATTATAATTCATTCGATAAACCCTAAAAAAAAGAAAAACATAATTCTAAGAAAAAATTTCATTGGAATATGATATGAAAAAATTGACTTTTCAAACATCGGAAAATGCCGACAAAGTACTTTAACTGGAGCCAATATCTAGATGATGTCTAAGGAGTTATATATCATTGGAATCATTAAACATGAATCGCAGGTCATACAAAGTGAAAAGGATTCAAAGACTGAATTAGAAGCATAAAAAATCATTAATCACTAATAATTAATTAAAAACTAAGTTATATTCCATTATGTCCTCCACAATGAGAAAACTTAAAACACGTATATACTATGAAAGTGGAGGTAAAATATAAAATAAATGTATCGGCGTTATGAAAGTTTACATCGGAACTAAATATTCGAGTTAAGATTCTTTGTAATCCAAACATTTTAGGCAATATTACTAAAAAAATCGGTTGTTAATTTCGTAGAAAATTAATACTATACCGACCTATTAAACGGTTTTTTTTAGCTTATTTTCCTTAAACACGTTCAAAAACTCAATTAATGTGTTATCGTATCCGATCAACATGTTCTACAAAATTGTTCGTCATAAATTTTATAATATTTCTGAAAATACACCAAAATTCTTTTCAATTGCGTCTGTAAGCAAATTCTTTTGTGGGATGAGGCACTGTTATGAAAGATAGGAACGATGTATAGTGATAAATAGTGGTCCAAGCCACATCTTTTGAAACCACTGATTTCTAAAATGTATTTTTTTTTTTTAAGAAACCGCCATGTTTGAAATATATTGATTCCACTAATTCCGTTAAAATTTTTAAAAATATCAAGGAAAAAAAATATTTTTTTAATTAATAGAAATCAGAATTCTGATCTACGCCATTTATATCTTGCTATGCGAAAAGAAACAAGTAAAAAAGCTGTAATTTCGGGCGGGCCAAACTTTGAATACCCTCCATCATTTGGAACGAATTTGGCAATTTTCAAAAAAAAAAAAAAAAATATCAAATCCGTTAAAAATTCTGTTAAAATAATAAAAATACCGAATGTTGACGTTATATTAGGGTCTATACGACGATGTGGACCTACATATGCAATATTTGTCATAAGCCATTACAATATTCAAATGCGAAACTTGAAAAAAAATACTGAATATAGGGAGGAAGTAGTACATTTGGGGGCTATACTAAAACGTGGACCTGCACAAACAATTTTCTGTTATAGGCTGTAGTATCCATTGCGAACTTCAAAAACGATGAAGTAGACGTGCACAGACAATTTTCTGTCTAAGGCTGTAGTACGAACTTCAATTACCAAATTTAAAACAATTTCGGTAAATAATGTCGCTAAAATCATCAAAAAAACCGCATATCGGGAAGTATATGGGGGCTATACGAAGACGTGGACCTACATGACCCATAATAATACATCCTGCAGACATAATACACATTTGAGTAAAATTTTATCAACCTAGTTCATTTCGTTCGGAAGCTAGAGTGATTTCCACAGACGGACAGACGGATAGACGGACGGGCATTGCTAAATCGACGAAGAATTTTATGCTGATCAAGAATATATATTCTTTGTGGGGTCTAAAATGTATATTTGGATATTTCCGTTACAAATGGAATGACAAACTTAATATACCCTCCATACTACCTATGGTGTATTTGTATTTACTATATAAATAAATACAAATTCTATATACACAAATTAATAAATATAAATTAATAAATAAATATCCCTCTGAAAAGGTTTCAGAATTAAAATGTGATTTATTTATTACTGAATTTATTTTAATTTTTAATTTTTTTTTGTTTCTAAGAGCTGTAAACCTTATAAGTTGAATAAAGAGAAGTATACATTTAATTTACTTTTATAAAACATCGGATGTTCAAAAATGTATATCAGCAAAGGAAAAAAACGACATTCATTTTTTTTAGGAATTCACATTTTTTAGGTACGAAAATATATCTTGGACGGATATTGACCAATAAAAATATTTAATTAAAATATTAAGAAAACAAACCCGTAGACTCCCAAGTGGGTGTCCAATTAAAAAAAAAAATAATTGTATAAAAAACTCTATTTTCGAGAGTTTAAAATATTAGAAAAAGAACACATTTAATATGCCTAAAGTATTTTATAGAGATTTCTTTGACTAGTGGATAAATACGTTTTATACAATCTTAAAAGTTATATTCCAATATGTCTGGTATGAATTGCAAAAACAATATTCTACCTACCCGATAAGGGTGTGCGTGTTGTATTATGTACGCCATGTTTAATTTTAGAGTATGTGCAGCTATCTCTTTCCCACCAATGAGTGTGTCGTTCATTTCGATAATTAAGGAATTCATTCCAAAGCAGCATCAACAATTTGAATAAAAAATTCCGATATTATATTTTTAAAAATTTTAACGTAATTTTCTAATAAAAAAAACATGAGAACCATTGAAATCCCAGTTTACAATTCATTAAATTGTTAGATTTATCCATAGGAGTAGGATACAAAATAATATAAATATAAACAATTTTTTTGTAGAACATTTCAACCTAGTCTAACGGCGATTGGTGTTTTATCTATATATAAAAATCAATTGTTGTTCGTTGGTAACGGAATCAGTTGAGAACGGGTGCACCGATTTGAATAATTTTTTGTACAAACATTCGTCATACCCCGAGTTAGGTTTTTAAAGAAAAAAATATTGACCACGCCTACTTTTACGCCCACTATATCGATTTATCTAAAATCCTTATGTTTGCCAAATTAATGAAGATATCGGTTTGAGAATTATTACACGAGATACTGTTGGCTTTCCATCCAACCGTAAGTATTTATTTAGGGGCTGAGGAACGCGCCTACTTATAAATGTGTCTCTCTATATGTAAAAGAAAGTTATGTTAGTTACTACGCTTATAACATAAAGACCGCCGGTCTGATTTAAATGATTCAGACAAAGTCGGAATTGCCTCTTGGCAGAAAAGCATAAAATCCAAAAAATCGCGTAAAAATGTGAAATTTTGAACATTTTCATTTTGACTTTTAAAATGTACAATAGTAATGTTTTATTTTGCATAATTTTTTTCCATTTTGACTTACTATTTTCGAATGTACATTTGTAGTGTTTTTTTTTTTTTATTTATTTATTTATTTTTTTTTTTTTTTTGGAATTCTAATATGATGTGTAGTTTTTTGGGTAATATAAAGCGACAACGGATAAAACTGTTATTTATAGATTTTATGTATTTGTTGGGTAATACGAATAATATCATTTCAAAAGAGAATAAGGTATGAAAATTCTAAAATCGGGAAAAATTTAAAATTTTTCAATGAAAAATTGAATTTCTAAATAATAGTACATTCTACAGACAAACTTCATAAGGACCTTTAAAAATTTGCCGTAAAAAAAATCAGCGAACCAGTTGAAGATGATTTGTCTTTTTTCAATCCTTTCTTTTTTCTATATTGAAGTGTATATTTCTTATTGTTTTTAATTCTGAATGAATAATATTAAAAATGAAATGAGTGTGTAATACGATGTTAAATGGCGATCTTTCATGTATAAAATTGGCATCTAGCTTTCAACTCCAGGACCTTCAGCTGGAAGATGCGAATACATTTATACAAACAAAAATGACCGAAAAAGCCTTATGGGGTTCACTTCAAAAAGTGGACCTGTTTCTTTCATATGACAATAATTCGTCCAATGAGAACTCAAAATGCAAGATACATTTGGACTGCAATCCGTGAAATACCGACTATAAAGGACGCAAAATAGTAGAGCGAATTCCTTCCAGAAATTTTTTCCAAACATTCAAGATACCTTTAATCGCTTTGGCAGGACATGATATGGGTCATAACCCCCGATAACGGAACAACCCGATTTCAAGTATATTCTACATTTTAACCATATTTTTCGTACTAATTTTACCTTATGTTGATAATTAAAAAAAAAAAAAAACATCCTTGCACGTTTTAGTATCACCATCATATGATTTAAGGTATTTTCGGGGTCTTGGCCACTATTTCCATTTTTTTGGCCCTTATTTGACATCTTTGTTTCTAAGGGGAAGAAAACCTCTTCTCATAATTTATTTTTTTTTTTATTTTTTTTAGGAAAAGAGCCAATCTTAGTCTTGAGGCTACATTGGGTAAAAAACCCTGAGGTAGAAAACCATCTTACAGATAATTATCCACATACGCATTTATTTAAGTATAGTCCCCACATTAGTATACCCCCAAGTCCACTTTCCAAACCAATGTGTGGTCACAAAAGAAAATTTGGCATTCTATTAAATTTGTAACCCCCAAGAGAATATTGGTTGGGAACGTAGATTTGGGATGTACGTGTATATGAAATAAACTCCGAAATGTCAATCTGGGACTTATTCAGTCGGAAATTGTGGCAGAAACATGAAAAAAAATACGAAATTAGAAAGTAACACGAGACCGAACATTTCTTTAATCGTCATTGAATTACACTAGGACAAAAAATGTGGACTTTATTGGATCTCCATCGCACAATTTAAATGACAAAAAAATTATGCCCAAAAGAGTATTTTTTTTGGCTATTCTGACAACATTCAACCTTCAAGTATTAGGTGAACAAAACTAAATACCAAGCAGTACGGAATTTTTAACGTTGGAAATACAAATTCGAAATTATAGATCATTTGAATGAAAATGTTAAGCTTTTTACAACAATAAAAATTGAGCTGAATTTTCACATTGGGCTATTATAGATGTTCTTTATCATAAAGGTAAAGGTATAAAGGTATTAGTCATGAAGTCATTACTTATAATGAAAATTGTGCCGCTTACATAAGTCAGATCTGTGATTTACTATGCTTTAAAAAATACGCATTAAAGACTAAAAGTACGAGCCGGCAACGCGGACCGGGCCAGCTAGTTATTAATATTTTTTAAACTAGATAAAGGTTAAATGAATCTCTTATTGCTGAATCCTTACCAAGGAATTATATCTAACCCACTTTCTCTTCCTTTATCACGCATAAATATGATACACATATTTCAAAATTTTATTAAAGGCTTCATGTAACGGTAACTTCCAAATTCTCATTGTAATGGATAGCTCTACTAAATATGCATAGTCGCCTAAGATATCATGTAGTCAGCCCTCCCGAATTATGACCTTTCTCTACTGTTTTTGTACCCTCCACCACAGTATGAAGGGTATATTAAGTTTGTCATTCCGTTTGTAACACCTCGAAATATACATTGTAGATCCCACAAAGTATAATTAATCTTGATCAGCATAAATTTCTATGTTGATTTAGCGATGTCCGTCCGTCCGTCTGTCCGTTTGAGGAAATCACTCTAGCTTCCGAACGTAACGAAGTAGTTTGATAAAATGTTACTCAAATGTATATTATGTCAGCAGGACTTTTGGTACTGAAAATGGGCCATAGAGGTCCACGTTTTGGTATTCACCGAAAATGTTTCAAATAAAGTTCGTAATGGATACTACAGTCTATGACAGAAAATTGTCCGTGCAGGTCCACGTCCTCGTATAGACCCTAATATAACGGCTACATTCGGTACTTTTAAAATTTTAACAGAATTTTTAACGGATTTTATTTTTTTCGAAAAATACAGAAAAATACCATACCATATTCAAAGTTCAGCCCGGCCCTAACTTATAGCTTTTAACTCGTTTTTAACGGCCATATTGGTGTTTGGTTCTCATTTTATATACAAACGTGAAACTCGTTTAAGTTTTTGAATGTCTTATTTTTTTTTATTTTATTTTATTATATATTTTTTTTTTTTTTTTTTGAAGCGAATTCCCATTTATTTCTCATAATGCTTTAAATATTGTTGAGTATTTGAAGTTATTATACATTTTTCTACAGAGGTAAGAAAATCTCAAAAAAAAAAACCAAATAGTTTGTATAACATCGATAATAATGTTGAAATTTATTCGCGCCATTTTTAAAAAAAGGTGCCATAATTTCCAACCGAGTGTCCTCTATTTTCATATTTATGGATTTCAATAAATTAATCTTTATTCGCTAAACTTTTTCAATATTTGTCCCATAATTTTGCCAGGCCATCATTTAGGAGTGTTAACTACCAAAATATTAAATCTTCCAATGAAGACTAAATAACTGTTTTATAGTAAATATATCGTAAATTCGGCTCTTGTAATTTTTCAACACCGCTTAACCCATTTTCTAAAGCTTAATCAGTAACTTTGTAAGGTAGTTCTGTCTAAAATAATTGAAGGATTTAAAGTCTTCAAATGAAATGTCAATTCATCATCTAAAAATAATTGAAATCATAAAATTGAAATGGATGTATATTAATTTGTATTAACCTTGATATTGTATGGCTCAACTCTTTGAAAGTTTGGCCATCCGAATTTCTGATTCTTGCTTCTATTGTTCTTAAAAAAAAAAAATAACTTGCTTCTCAAATATATCTTATTGTGAATTGTACGTGCCATGAAAGCATTTTTTTCATTTACTCTATTCGGAATATGATAGTACTTGCTCAAACATTTACAAATATTAAATTACATTCAACAAGAACGGGTCAAGCTTGAGATACGAACAGCCATAAAGAATTATTCTATGGATCAACAGGGCGTAACAAATTTACATACATTTTACGCTTATATTGTTAACGCTTGCTGGCAATACAAACACGAAAATTATTTAAGACGAAAATTACATCAAATTTTCTACAAGCAATCAATTTTTATTTTATTTTGAAAACAACAGCAGCGAAATACAAAAACAGAAATTGATAAAAAAAAAAAAACGATTTATGCAAAAACATGCAAAGAGTTTATCATTTAAGAAATTTCGTTGAATAATGATAGAGTTGGGCGTGTTAGTTTTCTGGGTTGGGTTATTTACACATTTCGCAGTTTTTCCCGCCTGCTTGTATTCCCAGCGTGGAAATTTGTTTGTTTTCGTTTCCCCATCTACCACGAAAAACAAGTAGATTTCCATGTTTACTTAAATGAAAAAAGAAAAAAAAGGAAAATATGTACGGATAATATAACGAGAAATGAAATATGTATGGCATAAAACAATAAATATAGTTTGGGTTAACAATCCGTGCAATATACCCCTCAATATCGACACAAGGGACACTTTTGTTTTTTGGTCCTTTCAATGGCGTCTACTAACGGAGGATGGAAAAAACATTCATATCTTCAAGTAGATTTTATGGGCAAACACCCTGCTACTATCTGACGTTTTTGTTATTTCTTATTCTTTATTTTTTTTCCTCCATTCAAAAATGGTTTTGCCCTTTTTTGTCACCAGTAATAAGTGGCGCATCTTAAACAGGACAGTGTCAAAAGGGACGCACGGTGACACACATACTACTTGATGAGTAAACAACGTTGTATCATAAACAAATATTCTGGGAACAAACTACAGAAAAACAGACTTACAATGAAGGGATATCGATGCAAAATGAAATTGGGAAACAACTGCTAAAAATCTTTGAAAAAAGCGACGAATAGTGGTTTGGTTGAAATGTATTTGGCTAACATATAGTACTTATTCCATTGGGATCAGTTGGCTGATGGATGCTATCATGGTATGCACTCTCAACGGAGTCAATCAACTCGCAGTGTTGTTAGTAGTTATGAAGATGAGATTTTAGTTAATACATATTGGATACATGTTTGAAATCCACAATTTGGGATCAAACAAAAAAAGGTTTTCATCATATTCATTCCAGTCGGTTTACAATTTGGTGTAGGCCCAATGTTACAAAGTCTTCTACTGTGAATGTTTGATCCGAATTAGGTGCACTTTCGAATTTTAAGTTCTTATGTGATGAGAAATCTCATGATGAAAAATGTATTGTATAGTTTTACTTTTTGATATGGATAGTTTTAAGATCCTGGTCACATCTGCGATCCGTAGCGCCTTTAACTTTATATTTAAAAATCGAAAGTAAAAATGATTATCGCAAAAGTTTTTTAAATTAGAACAGGAGAAACAGGCTGACTGTTGTAACTAGTATGGAAGCCACATTATTATTATTATTATTATTATTATTATTATTATTATTATTATTATTATTATTATTATTATTATTATTATTATTATTATTATTATTATTATTATTATTGTTATTATTATTATTATTATTATTATTATTATTATTATTATTATTATTATTATTATTATTATTATTATTATTATTATTATTATTATTATTATTATTATTGTTATTATTATTATTATTATTATTATTATTATTATTATTATTATTATTATTATTATTATTATTATTATTATTATTATTATTATTATATTGATATTATTTTTAGAGCTTTGAAATTTTAATGTCGGAAATAGCAACAAAGTTTAGAATAGGTTTCGATATGTTCGAAGGTTTCGATGCGCTTACTTGAAGTGATCGACACTTAGGTATTTTTTAGTGCCAACCTTGCTTTTCAAAATACTCCAGTCGCCAATGTCGATTAATATGAGCGGAGAGCGACAATGGGCTGATTTGGCGGCCCACACCATCACCATGGCCGGCGCTTGAGTTCTGGTGACCAACCGAAGGTGCACATTTTCAGCTGACCTCTTTGGCAAGTAAACACGATCATTTTGTTTGTTTACAAACTGCTGGACAATGAATGTTTTCTCATCGGCAGTTCAACACTTTCGGCCAAGCGAAGCAACTCTTTAGCTCTTTTGAGCATATCTTCTTTCGGTTAATAAATTTCTATATGCCATTATAAGTTTGATTTAATTAAATATATCGGTAGAAACGACTTAATATCGAATATTAGTCTTAGACATCAGTTGTTTCTATAAGAATGTTTATTTTATCAATCTATAATGAGCATAAAAAATTTATTTCCTTCGAAATTATTTTGATATCGAACGAAATAATTTGTCCCCAAAAAATGTATAATACTTGATAATTTCTAATTTGTTAATTTTAAATTAGGAGACATGTTTCTGATGTTTTCAGATTTAATTAGAAAGGTGTTGGTTCCTTGCTAAACATGTAAAATACTGCCCGGGCGATTGTTTCCTTTCTTTAATTTTTTTTTTAAATCTGGTATTCCACAACGTTTAAAATTTATATTTCCCTGTTCTTTCATCAATTCTTGCTTTTTGTGAAGTTGGCTGTGACGACTTTCAATGTGTTTTGTTGTAGTTGTAACATGTATTTCCTGCAGCCAGTGGTTCTGGTGTGTTATCGATGGCATGTCCGCACTAAAACAACAATGTTGCCCTTCAATAGTATTTCTAGTTTGTTCGTGTTGGGTTCCTATGCTGATTTCGCTGTGCTCCTCACTTGTCTGATTATATTCAACTTTTTACAAGTTGTTTTTTTCTAGTTGATGGGGAGAGGTATCGGCTGCAGTATACCATGACCAAAAAAAAAAACTTTGCCATTCGTGTTGCCATTTTGGCTCCCATCAATTGGCGTGAGTAGTTTTGTGTGTTTCTTTGATGTTGATGTGGTTGATAGCGGCTGCTTGTTAGGTATACACTACATTTGTTGGCATTCCCCATGGAATTGAGTGAATGGCCGGCAAACGGATGGTGGTAGCGGAGAGATGGGGTGATATGGCGTACGTGTGTCTAAATCCAAAATAAATAGTTCGAATGAAAGGCATTTTCTCCAATATGTGGGAATAACAGCATATTGTGTGTGGTTAAATTTCGTATGTTTGATTTCCATTTCAATTCGATATTATGCAGATTTTTCACTATAAAAAATAATGAAGTAAATAAACTTGAGTTGAAATTTTTGCGAGATTTGAAATTATTTCATGAAATCATTTCGATTAAAATTTTGCATGCAATGAAAAAGATTTTAAATACACACCATTGAAGTTTTTGTCGAATGGAGGTAGTATTTAAGGATATTTTTTTAATGTCTTAAGGCTTAAACGGGCAACCAAGAAGCAAAAATTTTAAAATTTGAAATTTGTGACTTCGAAGTATTTTCCCATACCCTCCACCATACTATGGAGGGTATATTAACTTAGTCATTCCGCTTCTAACTCCTCAAATACTCATGTCAGACCCAACAAAGTATATATTTTTGATTAACGTAAAATTCTAAGTCAATTTAGTCCGTCTGTCTGTCTGTTGTAATCACGCTATCTTTGGAACGAATTGAGATAGAAGGCTAAACTTTTGCACACATGATTATTTGCCAATAGGCAGGTAAATGGGCCATGTAGGTCCAGGTTTTCATATAGCCCCCATATAACGGTACCTCCCGATATTCGGTATTTTGATGATTTTGACGACATTATTCACCGGAATTGTTTCAAATATGGTATTTGAAGTTCGTAATCGATACTACAGCCTATAACAGGTCCACGTTTTGGTATATCCCCATATAACGGTACCTCCCAATATTCGTTTTTTGAAGATTTTAGACTGATTATTCACCGGAGTAGTTTCAAATTACGTATTTAGATTTCGTAATGGAAACTACAGTCTGTGACAGAAAATTGTCAATGCAGGTCCAGGTCTTCGTATAGCTCCCATATAACGGTACCTCCCGATATTCGGTATTTTGATGATTTTAGGTACAATACTCACCGAAATTGTTTGAGATGTCGTATTTGAAATTCGTAATGGATGCTAAAGCCTGTGACAGAAAATTGTCTATGCAGGTCAAGGTCTTCGTATAGCTCCGAAATAACGGTACCTTCCTACATACGATATTTAGATGATTTTAGCTACTCACCGTTTATTTCAAGTTTCGAATTTGGATATGGTAATGGCCTATTACCAACAATGCCTATGTAGGTCCACGTCGTACAGATCCCAACATAACATTATAAGCACAGATGTAATAACTTCAATCAACACTAAATATGTTGTTATATTACGTTATATATTGTTATATAGACGTAAGCAAAAACCTACAAATAACTTTTGATTAAAAAAACAATGCATTTTTGGAGTTGATGCTTGCTTGGAATTTAAAAACTGATGTTAAGTATGTTTCTAAACTTACGTCTAGACAACATATATATGTATATAGATATGTATGATATTTTTGCTTGAGCAAACAACTCTTGGTAATATTCTGTTTTCGTAAACTAAACTCAGCACTAATTACTTAATTGGTTGGGAATATAATATATGTTAATGTTCAAAAAGTTTTGGAAAATCCCCTTTCGTTTTTGTCGTTAAGCAATGAAGCACATTATCTGAAATAGAAGGAAAAGAAAAACAAAATTAATTCAACTTAATATAAGTTTCGCTCCATCTTCACTGTAGATTGAATTTATTTAATGATTGTTACTTTTGCTGTTGCTTCACTATTCTTCGAACTGAAACTTAAATAAATATTCAAAGTTTTTCTTCTCACTCCCTGCGCTAGTCATCATCAAGAATAAAATAACAGCACACAAACAATGACAGCAGTGTATTGGGAAATATGTATGCCAGCAAACAAAATTATAGTTGAAAGAGACTGTCGTTTGTTACGGATAGAAATGGTGGTATTTTTGCAATTAGAAACACTTAAAAGTTAAAAAAAATAAATTATAGAGGATGTATTCCATACTCACATCCCTAAAACCTAAAATGTATTATCTGGGATTTCGACCCCACCAACCCCAAATTATAGTGAACACAAATTGAATTTTTATCCTTTATAGTTATGACAACTAAATATCCTCTAAGGTAAAAACAGTTATGTCTATAAAATTTAAAGGCCAACATAACTTACACTTAACATAATTTTTGTACAAGTATAGTACACATATCCGTAACCACCCCCAAATCCCAATGAAGATACCAAAAAATTTCGGGATTTCAGCTCTATCCCAAAATTTAGTGCTATTTAGTACTTTTCGAAGAAAGAAATATCTGTTCACCCAATACCAAATTGTAAAAAATATAGTAGCATTCACTATTTTTCACCAATTTATTCACGTACATGGATCCCAAAACAAAATTCTAAAATTCCAGCTTCATCAGTTCAACCTAAACCAAACTGTTCCAAATTTAGTACAACACATATTTCCAAAACCACCTTTATATGTCAAACTTCCTTTCCAATCTTGATTCTCATACCAAATTTTTAGCTGTGTCCGTTCTATCCGTATCCGTACTAAATGGTACAGTTTTAGAAGTTTAGTACCATTCTAGAACCTTTTCGAATTTCGAATTTCCCTTTGGTAAATCTATATATCAGAGACTCTCATGCCAAATTTTAAAAATTTAATTCATTCCGTTTATCCAATAAAAAGTATTAAACTTTAGGAACATTTTTAAAAATTTCTAACCTTTTAGTAAGAATTACACAAACCCAGTCTTATCACAGCCCTACGCACCTAGATTGACACTCGTGCAAAATTTCAAGATTCTAGTTTCAACCGTTTCGTCTGGGCGTTGAGTCTCAATCAGTCAGTAAGATATTTTATTACTCCTTTTTATACAGAAACCAGTAAGGAAAAGCGGGCAGACTATATGATACCTTACAGAAGAATTTGTTTGAAGTATCAACATTTGGATTTAGAGCAGCTAAAATTTGGTTTCAGAGGAAACTAATATATGTGAGGCATATCCAATTCTGGATAAGGATAAATATCAGAGTCGAGTTTCGCCAAATGGAAACGTACGTCTCGAAATTCACTCCATTTAGTCTGATATTAGCCATTATTTGTACAATAAACCTGAAATCGGATTAAGGATATATATTGGAGCTGTATCTGATCTCGATAATGTTTGGCAAAAGTATTTCCTCTAAAAGATATCTGGTACCAAATATCATTCTTGTGGAATGCACATTACGAATATGAGGAACTTAAAGACCAAATCGGATAAAACGGAGAGCTAAAACTATATCTAAGTCGATTTTCACTAAATTTGATGTATTTGCTTCCAGACTGAATTCAATCGGATGTGCCCAAATTCAGGTTTTCGGGCTGATATTGGTCATTTGGGGCACAATTAACCTGAAATCGGTAGAATATATGTATGGGAGCTATATCCAAATCTTAACCAATCTTGATACAATCTTATCAGCATTAACCAGTGACTTCACGTAACCCCACAGGAAATAATCGCGAGGTGTCAAATCGCACGACCTTGGAAGCCAATTGACAGGTCCACTTCTCGAAATCAACTTATCGCCAAATTTTGATTTCAATAAGTCTATGGTTGCGTTCGCCGTATGACACGTAGCGCCATCCTGTTGAAGACACATCTCCTCCGGATCAATGTCATTCATATTTTTAAACAAAAAATCATTGATCATGGTGCGGTAACGATCTCCATTGACCGTAACGCGAGCTCCGGCCTCATTTTTGAAGCTTGAAAACCGTACCATGCGGTGCATTTTTCTGGATGTAATGGAGTCTGTAGGGTCTCTTGTGGATTGGTCTCACTCCATATGCGGCAATTTTGCTTATTAACAAACCCGTTAAGCCAAAAATGCGCCTCATCCCTGAACACAATTTTGCGATAAAACAACGGGTCATTTGCCAACTGCTCTAGAGCCTCATTTTCAAAGTAAATTTGGATAATTTCGTAGCGTTGTTCAAGGGTGAGTCTATTCATGATGATTTGTCAGAGTATACTGAAACAAATAAAAAAAGTTTCATCAAATTTAATTTTTTGTGTTACTTTTTACAATTTAAAATTCTATTTAGCTTAACAAAAAACCCTTTATATGGGAGCTAATCTAAATTTGAACCGATTCTCACAAATTTCAATAGGGTTCATTTTTGGGCCAATCAAATATTGTTTGGAAAGTTTCATCTCAATCACAATGCGGACGGACGGACAGACGGATTTACATCCTCAGAAGAGATCCTCAAAAGTAACTATGGGTCTATCTCTCTTCCTTGACCATGTTACAAACAAATGCACAAAAACATAATACACTCACCATTATGAGATGTAAGGTATAATAAACTGATGACTTGCAATAGGTTGCTTCTAACCCACTCCCAACTTTCATTTACTTTTTGTAGTCCCATATAATTCAAACCCCGTCCAATTTTTTGTCTGCACAGTAACGAAAAAGTGAACAAGCAATCTTTTCCACGAATACACTAATGTACAATAATTTATAATTAAATAATAAAATGGTTAAAAAAGACAGAAATTTCATTTCTACAATGTTTAATTTGAAGAATCGATATCCTTTCATTCACAGAAGTTCAAGCATGACCAGTTACATATTTTCCGATGTATACAATTCCGATAGGAAAGGAGGGATAAACTTGTTTCGATCTCTGACAACTAAACATTTTTCTGACATTTCTCTGACTCAACTTGACGTTGAAGATTTAGATTATAATATTGTAAAATGTTTGCTGGGTCATCTGCCTTAACTTGTTGTTTACATACAATTTTCCTCAGAGTGCTGTTGCAAACATCCAAAGAAAACAAAAACATTGAACACAACTTGTCTCTTCCATTCCAGTTCAGCGTAATACTACTTCATAGATTGTATCATAGAATACACGCAGGGCTGGAGTATAATATTCATAGGAAAATATAGTATATTCGTGTCAAGACTACCAAAAGAAACATGGAAAAGCAACTACAATAGCCTAGAAGGCGGCAAAGGTGGGGAGGGTGGTGTTTTATAAATGTACGTACGCAGAATATCCTCACAAATCAACACAAAAACTAAATGGAAACTAAACTGATTGGGTGTACCAAACAATGCTGCGTAAATGCTTGGCAAGGGATGGATATTTTTGTTGCTGTTGTCAAACTTTGATTAATATTGAAAAGTTTTGTTCATTGGGAACTTAAATAAGTTTTTTTTTGTTCTTGCTTATTTGCTTTTGTTAAAAGATATTTAGATAGATAGAGATATGTATATACTTTGTCATGACACCCAACCAGCTCACAGTCACTCAAGCAAACAAATGAAACGAAATGGCAAACTAGGCGTAATCAATGACCTGTAAAGATATTTACCTTGTTTTGATTAAGTTATCGAAAGATGTCATTTTGGATCTATAAATTATATGGAAATATGAACAAAATTCCCAATAGAGCAGAAAATGATTTTGTTTTGTTTGTTATGAAATTAGTGATTTAAGTAGGAAGGCTTTTAGGAAATATTCATGCACAGAGGATTCAGGGTTACTCAAATAGACAAATTCAATTTTGAGGTGAATTAACTATTTTAAATAATATCAAAATACAAGGAAACAAAACGTGTCAAAATAACTTTTTAAAACAATTTTCATAAACAGACCAAATCTTTAACAATATTTTATACTTGTAGCAACAAATCGTTGAACTGTATTTCTAAGGACCTGAAATGATCAACCGTGGTAAATAATATTTGAAATAGACTCAGAACGGTAATTTATGTCGAATTGTTTGAGACATGAATGAATGAACTGAATTAAATATGGACCCATGTTAAAAGTCTTCTGTAATAATGAAATATATCTATATTAATAAAATATTTGAGTGTTTGACTGATTCAGATATGGCTAAGACTTTTGAAAGTCCTACTAGAATAATGAGAATAGTACTAAAATGTTGTACACATGAAGCCATTTTTATACCCTCCACCATACTATGGAGGGTATATTAACTTTGTCATTCCGTTTGTAACACCTCGAAATACACATGTCAGACCCAACAAAGCATATATATTCTTGATCAGCGTAAAATTCTAAGTCGATTTAGCACTGTCCGTCTGTAGTAATCACGCTATCTTTCGAACGAATTGAGATAGAAGGCTAAGGCTAGGCCCACGTTTTCATATAGCCACCGATATTCGGTATTTAGATAATTATAGCGACATTATTCAACTGAATTGTTTCAAATTTGGCACGTGAAGTTCAAAATTGATACTACAGCCTACGACAGAAAATTGTCTGTGCAGGCCCACGTCTTTGTATAGTTCCCACATAAGGCACCTCCCTATATTCGGTATTTTGATGATTTTAGCGATTATTATTACTGGAAATGTTTAAAATTTGGTATTTGAAGTTCGTAATGGATGCTACAGCCTGTGACTGAAAATTGTCTATGCTGGTCCAGGTATTAGCACAGCTCCGATATAACGGTATCTCCCTATATACGATATTTTGATGATTTTAGCTACATTATTCACAGTTTATTTAAAGTTTCGAATTTAAATATGGTAATGGCTTATGACAAACAATGCGTATGTAGGTCTACGTCGTACAGACCCCAAAATAACGGCAATATTTGGTATTTTTAAAATTTTAACAGATTTTTTAAGGATTTTATTTTTTTAAAATTTCCAAATTAGTTTTAAATGGTTGAGGGTATTCGAAGTTCGGCCCGGCCGAACTTACTGCTTTTTAACTTGTTTTTATTAATATTGAGCAATCGGATTTTAATAGAATAGAAAAGTACTATAAGCTACTAATTTGGTACAATGAGGATACTTTAAAGTATAAAGGTAAAATCCTGAATTTTTATACGGCATTTCAAGTTGGGAAGGATACCAAATGGTACTACATTTGGTACAATACGATGGTGGGTGAAATGATAATGGTGGAATTATGAAATGTAGTGTGTACGGTTTAAATAAAGAGCTTGTTCTGGAAATATGTGCAAGAAGTGTACGATAGGTACTAAGTTTGGACCATCATTATAAACTTTGGTTTGGGAATAACTGGCATGTAGTGTTCATAAAGCACTTACTAAATATAGAGTGGGAAAAGAGCTGGAATAGTTCCTTTTTGGCATTAGAATCATTTTGAGTGTGAAGCGTTTAAATAAGGAGGTGCATGTGGAAATTCGTTCTACATAGTGTACGCAAAGTTCTAAATGATACTAATTCGTGTATATGGTGTAGGAAACGAGCTGGAGTAGGTCATTATCGTATTATCATCACTGTGAGTGTGTAATTTTTAGTTAAGCAGGTGGTTTTGGAAATGCGTTTTATATAGTGTAGGAAAATTACTAAATTTGGTTTAGAGTGTAGGAAAAGGGTCACAGAAAGTGTGACATTTTAATAATGCGGCGTATTTGGCAACAAAAAGTACAAATTGTACTAAATTTAGCGTATAGTATAGAAAATATCTAGAATTTAGAATATTAGGATCGTCGTGAGTGTGAAGCGTTTGACAAGGAGGTTTTTTTTTTGAAAATTCGTGCTAGAAGGGTAAAATGTATAATAAATGTTGTATAGAGAATAGGGGTGGATGTGGAATTATGTACTCAGATGTGAGGGTTCACTAATGCGTACTTCATAGTGTTCAAAATTACCAATGATATTGAATTTTGTATAAAATGTAGGAATATAACTGAAATTATGAATTTTGGTATGAGAGTATATATATTTCCCATTATCGCTAGCGAAGTAGCGGACAATTGCTAGTTTCATTTAAATACAGTGAACACTTTTCAAAATCTAGCTTAGACTGTATTCTTGTCTGATACACCCTAAATTATTTTTTATTTTGGTATAATTTTTTATTTATATCCTACCAAACTTATTGTTATAAATTTACAGGTAGATAACTGAGAGTCGACTCTTTAAGCCCATATACATTTTTCAATCCATCCCCTTTAACTCTCTTTAAACTTTAGTAAAACCCACAAAAGCATGTCATATCTATAAATTTATTAAGTGACATAGTATAGAAGATATATGGTGAGGATTTTAGTTAGATGATTTAATATCCAAGAGTAAATTCGGACGGAAGGTATATTTAATTTGGTAGGAAGAGTTCGTGTTTTAACAACTTTCTAATTTGAAAATTAATATAAATGTAAGTCAATGTAAAATTAAAAATTTTGACTTTTTTCTTATATTCTTTTCTTTTTTTATGCCCTCCACCATAGCATGGAGAGTATATTATTTTTTGTCATTCCGTTTGTAACACCGATTTAGTGATGTCCGTCCGTCTGTGAAAATATCTTCCTCTAGCTTCCGGACGAAATAATATAGATTGATAAAATTTTACTCAAATGTATATTATGTCTGCGGGATTTTTGGTATTAAAAATGGGCCACGTAGGTCCACGGTTAGTATAGCCCCCGTATAATGGTACCTCCATACTTTCGGTACTTTGGTGATTTAAGCTACATTATTCACTGGAAATTTTTCAAATTTGGTATTTGAAGTTCATAATGGATACTACAGGCCCACGTCTTCGTATAGCCCCCATATAACGGTACCTCCCTATATTCTTTATTTTGATGATTTAAGCTATATTATTCACCGATTTTTTTTTAAGTTTCGCATTTGAATATTGTAATGGCTTATGACAACATTGGCCCACGTCGTCGTATACATACGGCTACATTCGGTATTTTTAAGATTTTAATAGAATTTTTAAGGGATTTTATTTATTTTTTATTTTATTTATTTATTTATTTTTTTTTTTTTGAAAATTGCCAATTTCGTTCCAAATGATGGAGGGTATTCGAAGTTCGGCCCTGCCGAATTTACAGCTTTTTTACTTGTTTTTTTTTTTTAAGATTTTTGAAATAAAATTCCGTATTTTATGCGTCACACCCTAATCTATACACTTATACTCTTTGGTATTTGTCCGATTTTTTTCAATGATACAAAACATGAAAGAAAATTTCATTTTCTGTTTGTTTTTATTTATTTAACACATTTATTATTATCACACAATTGGGTATTTTGTTGTTGTTGGGCTTGTGGTAGACTTTTGTTCAACAGCCAACGACAGCCAAATATCAACATCATCATTATCTACAGAGTGAAACAACAACAGCAGCATCAACAACAAAACATATTTTTAAATATTTTCAAATTGTTGGGATGCTGTTATTTGGAACTAGCCATTGAAAATTAAAACTGCTTTCATTTGTTTATATTCACATGGGACCGAACACATTCCTGCAATGTCCGACATGTTAATTGCCATGTCTAGTTTTTGTTTCTTGTAAAGAAGGAGAAAGATACAGCACAGTCAGCCAGCATACATATTTCCAAATGAAATATGTGTAATATATGTAATATAACTTATTCATGTGTCTGATAAATTTAAATTCAAGTACAATTTATACTGTGTTATCTTTCACACTTACATATTTCGATAAAGGAAACCAATAATTCAGTTATTGTTAATATTTCACTCGTTTCACACTTAATTTGAAATTGTCGAAATCGATAGAAGAACATTTCATCGAATGATTTAGTTTGACAAACTTATAGAGTTGTTGTGATAATGGACGTCTTATCATCGTGGCTATATCTTTGTGGTATTAACGATGAATATAAACTGAGCAAATCTACATTTTACATATTTATGGTTACATGGAAAAATATATGTTTTTTGGGGTAAATGTTAGTTTGCTTATCTTTTTTCTGTAAAAAGTTTAAATTGAAGTTTAAAAGGAAGGTTTTATAAATACATTTTTCAATAACTTCGCTTACTACCACCTCCTCTGAATATTCGTGAGCTGAACATATCGCAATATTCCTTTCGGCAAATATTGAAAAATGAGCACGGAGTAAAGCCATTGAAACTCCAAAAAGTTCAAGTTACACCGCAACAGAAAAAAATAGACTCAACAGAGAAAAGGAATTGCTTCGCTTGGCCGAAAGTAGAGAACTGCCGAATTTGGGTTTCTCCGATGAGAAAACATTCATTGTCCAGCAGTTTGTAGACAAATAAAATGATAGTGTTTACTTGCCAAAGAGGTCAGATGAAAATGTGCACCATCGGTTGGCCATTAGAACTCAAGCGCCGGCCATGGTGATGGTGTGGGCCGCCCATACAGCCGATGGTCGTTCTCCGCTCGTATTAATCGACCATGGCATCGGAATAAATGCCGAATATTATCGCGAAAATATTCTGGAGGCAAAAGCAAGTGCTTCGCAGGGAATGGGCCTAAATACCACCGTTTGAAGGTTTTTAAGGTTCACGTTTTACTTTAATACCCATATAACGGTACCTTCGGATATTCGGTATTTTTTCAACAAAATTGTTTTAAATTTTGTACTAAGAGTTCCCTGATGGGTTCTACCTCTGGTGGCTGAATATAGTCTGTATAGGTACATGTTTTACTATAGCCCCTATATAAATGTAACTAAAAATTTCAATATGTTTCAAAAGCTGTATTTGTGGTGCAAAATGGGTTCGACAACCAGTGTCAAAACATTGGCCGAATTTGACCAAGATTTACATACAACGTGCCCACCGATGTCCAGATTTTCATGGTAATAGCCTCATTTTCCACGGTGTTTAGAATTTAGTACTTGATACCCGCAATAGATAACCATCCTTGTAGTAGACAATTGTTTCCCCTTTAGTATGGGCCCCATATAACGGATCCATCCACTTTATTGTATTTTAAAATTTTACCTGCAGTCTCACTGGTATTTGCAGATCCTTTTTACATAATTTGAATGCTTTTATCTGTTTTAAATACCAACTTCAATTATCTGAGAATAAATTGAAGAAGTGATGTCTATATAGATTTATGTCCCAACTTTATTGTCATTTTAAGATCCTGACAATTCCATTTATTTTTTTCTTTAAAACTTAAATAATTCATTGACACAATATTTTTCGATTTTATATAATACGAGACTGTGTGTTTTTTTTTTCAACTTTTCTATCTTCGTACATATATTTTATTCGTAAAAATAAAAACTCATAAATTATTTTCTTATTTTGAATCTTTTTAGGCAAACACCTACGAATATTTAGCGGACATCTATCACCATCATATGGACTGCGGGTAAAGGTGAGACAGTTTTTATTTGAAAATTTGTTAGAATATAAGTGTTGACATTATACATAGTATGGAAAACACTTAACACTCACACACAAGTTGAAAATCTTAAAATGTATTTGAATGTATTACGTACTATATAATTATATACATGCTATTTTCACTTGCCGAATATAAATAAATTGTAGAATGTTTAGTATAAATTTGTATAAATGTCACAACAGGCATATAAACATGTTTATATTTGTTTGTGCATATTATATGGGTTGAACTGATGTCAGAAATTAAATGGAAAGGTCGTAAATAGATATTAGGGGACTATTTTGGTGTGACACAATTTAAGTTAAAATATTTAGATTTCCTATTAAATTGAATTTTTTTGCAACAAGACATATGAAAATGTTATTGTGAATATATTAGGAGTTAGGGTGACTGGTAGAAAAATATTCACTGAAGAAAATAAATGAGGTTAGAAAGTTAGTATAGTTAAAGATGGTTTTTATATTAGTATATTTCCTACCTTAGTTGGATCCGAAATATAAAACTTAGTCTTCATGTGTAAAAGATTACTAAAAGAGATTATTTACATTACAGCAGTCGAATTACACAATTAAATTGAAATCGAATGAGATTTTTTTGTAGAATACTTTGCCCTTCAATTTTATAGATGTCATTTCTTTCTTCAGTTATATTTAAAGTACTTTACTATAAGATTTTTTGTTATGCAAATATTCTACCAAAATCTAGCTGAGCAAGTTTTGTTATTCTATTTCAATTTTACACTAACCTTTTTTATGAAACTATTATATATATGTATTTTTACATCAAATTTGATATTCGGGTTGAAACACGTAGAAATAGTTTTGGCATTGCGTTCATATAACTGGCATTTTAAATTTGGCATTTAAAACTCACAATAGATATCAACAACGGTAGCAGGAAACGTGTATTTTAAAGTCATCAACTGCATTCTCCATACGATTTCACTGGCACTTACGTTTTAAAATATAACTCGTTAAAATATTAAATCCTAATATTTTTATACCCTACACCACATAGTGGTAAGGGTATTATGTCTTTGTGCATTTGTTTGTAACATGGAGAAGGAAACGAGATAGACCCATAGTTACCTTCATAGAATCACTTTTTAAGTCGATTTATGCATGTCAGTCCGTCTGTCCGTCCGTCCGTCTGTCCATGTATTCTTGTGAACAAAATGCAGGTCGCATTTATTATCCGATTGAGATGAAATTTTCCAAACTATATTTTTTTGGCCCAAGGACGAACCCTATTGAAATTGGTGAGAATCGGATCAAATTTAGATATAGCTCCCATATATATCTTCATCCGATTTCGGGTTAAATGTGCACCAAATGTCCACTATCAGTCCAAATTACCTGAATTTTGGCACACCCAACCGAGTTCGGCCTTGAAGCAAGTATATCAAATTTGGAGAAAATCGGTTCAGATATAGATATAGCAACCATATATATGTTTCATCCGATTTAGTGTTTTAGTCCTTTACATTCGTAATATTCACTCCACAACCGTGATATTTGGTACTAGGTATTAGATGGAGCACAGGAATAGCTGTTTCAAATTTTACCGAAATCGGTTCAGATTTGGATATAGCTCCCATATATATCTTCATCCGATTTCGGGTGATTGACCACCAAATGGCCGTAATAGCATCAATTTTGGCAAATCCGACCGAAACCAGCTTAGAAGCAAGTACATCAATTTTAGTAAAAATCGGTTCAGATATAGCTATAGCTCCCATATATATCTTCATCCGATTTCGTGTTAATTGTGCATCAAATGGCCAATATCAGCCCAAATGGCATGAATTTTCGTACATAAGACCGAATTCAGTCTAGAAGGTAATACGTCAAATTTGGAGAAACCCGGTTCAGAGATAGCTATAGTTCGTAAAATGCACGATAGAATTAGATAGATTTTGATTTTGTACCAAATATCTCATAGATCTCTGAAATGCTCTGTATAAACCTTTTTACGAGAGCTCTACTAAATATGCATAGTGGTGTAGGGTATCATATAGTCGGCCCCGCCCGACTTTTGAGCTTTCCTTACTGGTTTTATTTATAAATATTTTTACATAATAGTGGATGGTTGTGCAAGTTCGGTCTGGGCTTAAGATGGATATTTTTAAACCGTTTTTTTTTTGTTCGTATAGCCCCTCCTGTTTTCTGGCTTTGGGTCTTCTCAGTGGGTAGTTTAACTTTTTACAAAAAAAGTTCAGGTCAATCTTTCGTATAGCTTTCATATAACGGCCCCAAATTCCAAACAAATCCAAACTAATCAAATTTTGCAATCAGGCGAACTTATCATCATTATACCTACACCACATTTTTGTCAGGGTATTATGTTTATGTGCATTTGTTTGTAACATGGAGAAGGAAACGATATAGACCCATAGTTATTTCTGAGGACCCTCATAGAATCACTTTCTGAGTCGATTTATCGATGTCCTTCCATCCGTCCGTCTCGCTATCCATGTATTTTCGTGTACAATTCGAACAATACAGGTGTGAGTTTGTATGTTCAATTTGGTAAAAATCGATTCAAATATTGTCACAGCTCCCACATATATATTATCCCAAAATTGTAATATCAGCGCAGTTGGGATATATTTTGGGGAAAATTAGTTCGAAATAGCTCCAATATTTAAAATTTCAGCCTACAAGAGAGAGAGAGAGAGCCAAATCCTCCGTCAAATTTAATTGTCGATTCAGAGTTGGATAATCCATATATTAAAGACTTTCTTTCAGTTTCAAATTATCATAATCTACTTAATTTAAATTCCCTATATAAATTTTTATTTGTTACGGGTGGATCTACTAAATATGCGTAGTTTTTAACACGGAGAAGGAAACAAGATAGATCCATAGTTACTTTTGAGGATCTCCATAAAACCATTTATGCGTGTCTGTCTGTCCGTCTGTCAGTCCATATATTCTTGTGAACAAAATGCAGATCGCATTTATTATCCGAGGGGGATGATATTTGGCCCAAGGACGTAACCTATTGAAATTGGTGAGAATCGGTTCAAAATTAGATATAGCCCCCAAATATATCTTCAACCGATTTCGGATTAATTGTACACCAAATGGTCAATATCAGTCCAAATGACCTGAATTTTAGCACATCCGACCGAATTCACCCTAGAAGATGTTTCATTCGATTTGGAGTTGAAGTCCCTCACATTGCCAAATTTTATCGACGTCGTCTAAAATTTGGATATATTTCGGGTTTATTGTGCAAAGAATGCAAAGAATATCAGAATAAACGGAGTGAATTTTGTGACGCACGTTTCTATTTGGTGGAATTTGGCTGCAATATATTTATATCCTACACCACAAGGTGGCCAGGGTATTATGTCTTTGTGCATTTGTTTGTAACAGGCAAAAGGAAACGAGATAGACCCATAGTTCCTTTTGATGATCTGCATAGAATCCGTCCGTCTGTCCATGTATTTTTGTGAACAAAATACAGTTCGCATTTATTGCCCGATTCAGATGAAATTTTGTACAAATCATTTGTTTGGCCCAATGACGAATCTGTTGAAATTGGAGATAATCGGTAAAAATTTAGATATAGCTCCCATAAAAATCTTTGTCCGATTTGACTTTTTTGTGCACCAAACGTGTAATATCAGCCCGAATAGTATGGCATTTTGCACATAGAAACAAATTAGGTCTAAAAATAAGTATGCCAAATTTGATCCAAATCGATTCAGATATAGCTATAGCTCCAATATATATTGTTCAACCGATTTGTTATTTTAGTCCTCCGCAGCCGTAATATGCACTCTTTGGGGAAATATATCAAATACAGCTCATTAATACCTTTGCTAAATTTTATGGAGGTCGGTTCGGGTTTTGATATATCTCCCATATATAACTTCGTCCGATTTACTTTTTATTGTGCACCAAACGTCTAATGCCAAATTTCATCCCATTTGGGATGAGTCTAGAAGCTAGTATGTCAAATTTGGTGAAGATCGGTTCAGATAGAGCTATAGCTCCCATATATATTGTTCATCCGATTTGTTATATTTGTTACTCACAGCCGTAATATGCACTCCGTAGCAACGATATTCAGGGAAATAAAAGAAATATAGCTTAGAAATATCTTTGCCAAATTTTATCAAGATCGGTTTAGATTTGGATATTGCTCCCATATATATCAAGTGGCCAATACAAGTCCGAATTTAAAAGATACAAATGCTTCGGCATACAGCTTCTTTTCACATTTCCACATTTTTTCTTGAATAAAAATACTCTTCTAACGGCTCCACGTTTGCTTCACCAAACATGACGACCGTTTCAGTTCCCATTTTGATAATTCTGATATAACAAAATATATTTTTGCTACGCTTAACGAAATAGAAACACATACTACAAGCAAGTGTGTGAAGAAATTCTCATAATTGATGGGGATTTCTAATGCCCATAGCCTGAACTTTTTTAATTCTATAATTGCATTTTGTTTGGAAGAAAATAATAAATTTATTTTATTCACGACGAATTTGCTACCCTCCTTTCAACATGTATCAATTACAGTCTGATCAGTTAGTTCAGTTGAGTGTTTATATGTATAAACCTGCCTCTAATGGAATGCCTCAAACGAATTTGAAATGTTGTAATGTCTTTCGCATAAACAGTATTTTTTGTAGATAATAGGTGGAGTCCACCTGCACGCCGGTGTTGGCAATTAGTAAATATATGTAGGTTTTAGGATAAAAACATATTCCACAGTGTGAAATCTCTAGGAATGAGAAATATTTGAAGGGGTGTAATCTCTAAGTAGGAATGAAATATATTTAGTATTCAATGGAGCTTAAATGCGAATAAAAAAATCAATTAATTAAAAATTATAAAATGAATTAAAAAGATAGTTAATGAAAAGTACATATTTTAACCCCCAACAAAAGTTCCCTAAGTTACCATTTTTCATTAATGGACCAAAATTCGTATACAATTTCCTACATTTTTTCTAAAATAAAATAAAGAAAATTCAAAGAATTTCTAAACAATCTAATACACATCACATTATCAAGATATTTTACAAACCTGTGCATTATAAACATTTAGGCAGAACAAAATAACAAAGACAGACAAGCGAAGGGACCACGAATAGCAGTCAGACATTCATTCATTAAGCATGTTGAGCACATGAGGAAATTAGAAGATGTCAAATAATGGAGCAGGTTTCTCATTACACAGCAAACATCCCTTCGCTAGACATTACCCATGCATGTAACCCCAATATTATGTACGAGTACATATATATGCATGTGTGAGGAGTAATTTTCTTGTATTAATGTAACCACAAAGGATTATACAATAGTTTTCGAAAGAAATACAAATATTTTATCAAACTGTAGACAAACCACAAGAACTAAGATGACGAATATTATGTGGGGGTTGGATAGATTACTCGAAGAAATGAAAAAGGGATGTTCTAAATTGCAATGACAAAGATTATGTCAGGTATATATTAAATGCTGACACGCTCCACTAGCAAGGCCCACTCCATTGAACAAAAGAGTAGAATAGTTTCCGGTTGATAAACTTTTTCCTTAGATGTGAATCAAGAAGGACATTGTACGTTACATTGGAATGCTTTCGGTGGGTCTATTTGTAATATTTTAACCTTTTATTTAATGGTCACGTCTCACTAAAAGGCTTAAGATAAAGAACTTTCGAACGAAAGGTAACCGTGAAAAAATTATTATTTCTCTCTGAATTAAACTTTTTTGGGGTTTCCATATTTGAAGCAATATTTCATATTTACTTCGAGATCTATTATCTGTGGGCGTATTTTAATGTACTTTTTCAGTCAATTCCAAAAAATATATTTTCAAGTTTTCACAATTTGATAAAAAAATATTATCATAGGCTTGTTTTTGGAATTATAATCAAAGCACAAACAGTTTGTGTAAATATTAAATCACAGGGCTTTGGAAAACGTTTTATTGTCTAAAATATAACTTTTATGTAAAGACTAGCTGACCCGGTCCGCATTGCATGTTTTTTAAAGCATAATAAATTATGTAATTGGCAAAATTCTTGTATTTAAAGTAATGACTCCAGAGTAATTTCTATATAGAAATCAATATTCATGGCAAAAATTATAAGATATATTCACCTACCACTAATGTTAAATATTTTGAATAGCCTGACCTTATTTTTCAGTCATAGGCCTTAGTTTGAGTGTTTAAAACCTAAATGATAAAGAACATATATAATAGCCCCATATCAAAACTCAGCTCAATTGTTCAATTCAAATGAGCTGTAATTTGGATTTTGTATTTCCAACGTTTAGAATACCGTGTTATGTGATATTTAGTTTTGTCCACCTCATAATTGAGGGCAGAATGATTTCAGAATAGTCAAATATAATTACTCTTTTACACCCATATCCCTAAAATGAGAATTTTTGGTTATTTAAATTGTATGTTGAAAGCCCCATTGAGTCCATATTTTTCATCATAGTATAATTCAATGACGATTAAACAAATGTTCAGTCATCTAGTTGGACATTTCGGAGTTTATTTCATATAGACGTATATCCCAAATCTAGGTTCCCAACCGATATTCTCTTGGGAGTTACAAATTCAATAGAATACACAATTCTTTTCTGGCCACACACTGGTTGGCCAGAACCCTAAAAATAGCTTAAATCATATGATGGTTATACCAAAAAGTAATTATATTTTGCAAGGATGATTCCTTCTCAAATTACCAACATTTGCCGAAATAAGTATAAAATATATGGATAAGATGTGAAATATACTTGAAATTGGGTTGTACCCTTATACGGGGGTATGACCCATATCATGACCTGCAAAGGCGATTTAAGGTTTAGGGAGAATTCCTGGAAGGATATAAAACTTTTTTACACTAAATGTTAAATTCGCTCTACGTTCCAAGTTTTAAAGTGAGCCCCATAATGTTTTGTTGGTCATTTTTATACCCTCCACCATTCTCTGGAGGGTATATTAACTTTGTCATTCCGTTTGTAACTCCTCCAAATATTCATAATAGACCCTAGAAATTATATATATTCTAAGACAAGCTAGCGATGTCGGTTGTCACGTTATCTTTTGAACGAATTGAGATAGAAGGCTAAAATTTTGCATTCATGCATAGTTTACCAGTATGCAGGTTAAGTTCGTAAATGGTCATGTCGGTCCACGTTTTCGTGTAGCCCCATATAACGGTATCTCCCGATATTCGGAATTTTCATGATTTTAGCGAGACTATTTACCGGAATTATTTAAACTTTCTTATTTGAAGTTCGTAATAGGTACTACAGCCTATCACAAAATTTTTTGTACGCAGGTCCAAGTCTTCGTAAAGCACGCATATAACGGTACCTCCCGATATTCGGTATTTTGATGATTTCAGCATCATTATTCACAGCAATCGTTTCAAATTTCATACTGGAAGATCCTAATGGGTACTACAACCTATTGTAAAAAATTTTATATGCAGGTTCAGAGCTTCGTATAGCCCCCATATAACGGTATCTCCCGATATTCGGTATTTTCATGATTTTAGCGACATTATTTTCCGGAATTATTTCAAATTTCGCATTGAAAGATCGTAATGGGTACTATATGCAAAACATTTCGTATGCAGGTCCACGTCTTCGCCACGTCACATCTTCGTATAGTCCCCATGTAACGGTTTTCATTTAAGTGGTAGTTTTCGGAATTTTTTGAAACTGTTCAATTTTATTCGAAATGGTTGAGGGTATTAAAAGTTCGGCCGGGCCGAATTTAGATGCTTTTTAATTGATTTTTTATTGAAATGTGTTCGCAATTTAACATCGAAGTGCGCACTCATTTCATTTTCAATAGTATTCATTCAGAATTCAAAAAAATATAAAATAAAACTTCAATATAGTATGTCAAATTGAAAAAAATATGCCAAAGATATAGTTTTCATTCACATTTTGATTGACATATTTTCATGCGATTTTTTTATTTTTTGTTTTTTTTTTTTTTTTTTTTTTTGCAAAGATAAATTCCGAAATTGTATGAATTGTCAAAATCCGTTCTTGTGTTATAACATAACTTTACAAAACCCTACAAATGTTCATTCAAAAATAGTAAGTCAAAATGGAAATAAAATCATGCAATATAAAACATTACAATTGTACATTTTAAAAGTCGAAATGAAAATATTCAAATTTCAAATTATTACGCGATTTGTTTGGATTTTATTCTTTTCTGCCAAGAGACAATTCCAAATTTGTCTGAATCGATAAAATTTGATAAAATCTTGAGTTCAAAGCGTAGTAATAGATTCCAATTGATTTTAGTTTGGAAGACCTCGCTGATTACAAAAAATCTTTCAGAATGTATCTTAATCTTAGCAACATTTCCCCACAGAAAATCTTCCAGATTATTTGATAATTTTAATCACAGTCGAGGGTATAGAAAATTCTATTCGATTGCATCTAACAAAACTTTTATTTGCTTCTTTACTTTTACTTGCTTGATTTATTTATTGCAATATTTATTTTATAAAATACATAACGATCATGATTTCTGTTTTCAAATTATAAGTATTCTTAATCATAGTATTTAATGTGTACTACATTAAATGTCTTATGTAGCATTGTCGTTAACGTTATCAAAATTTGAGAAAGTTCAAAAATTGTTATTCTGTTTAAACAACCTGAAACAATATAAGCAATGAACAATATAAAAATATACAATTTTTTTTGTGACCCACTATTTTCTAACCCTTCCCAATGACAAATACCCCAGAGAGTGTTTGAGGAAACAACACTGAAAAGGTAAACTTTCTAACAAAACTAATCAAATTAAAAAAACGAAAAACAAAAACTTTTGTATATAATCCCTTTACAAAAAGGTAAAGGTAAAAGCAACACATTTGCTAAATCACTTTTTATACCCTACACCACATAGTGGTAAGGGTATTATGTCTTTGTGCATTTGTTTGTAACATGGAGAAGGAAACGAGATAGACCCATAGTTACTTTTGAGAACCTTCATAGAATCACTTTCTGAGTCGATTTATGCATGTCAGTCCGTCTGTCCGTCCGTCCGTCTGTCCATGTATTCTTGTGAACAAAATGCAGGTCGCATTTATTATCCGATTGAGATGAAATTTTCCAAACAATACTTTTTTGGCCCAAGGATGAACCCTATTGAAATTGGTGAGAAACGGATCAAATTTAGATATAGCTCCCATATATATCTTCATCCGATTTCGGGTTAAATGTGCACCAAATGTCCACTATCAGTCCAAATGACCAGAATTTTGGCACACCCAGCCGAGTTCGGCCTAGAAGCAAGTATATCAAATTTGGAGAAAATCGGTTCAGATATAGCTATAGCTCCCATATATATCTTTCATCCGATTTGATCTTTAAGTCCCTCACATTCCTACTATGCAATCCACAACCGTGATATTTGGTACCAGGTATTAGATGGAGCACAGGAATAGCTGTTTTAAATTTTATCGAAATCGGTTCAGATTTGGATATAGCTCCCATATATATCTTCATCCGATTTCGGATGATTGACCACCAAATGGCCGTAATAGCATCAATTTTGGCAAATCCGACCGAAACCAGCTTAGAAGCAAGTGCACCAATTTTAGTAAAAATCGGTTCAGATATAGCTATAGCTCCCATATATATCTTTCATACGATTTGGTCTGTAAGTCCCTCACATTCGTAAAATTCACTCCACAGGAATGATATTTGGTACCAGATATCAGATAAAGCCCAAAAATAGTTGATTTTAATTTTATTAAAATCTGTTCCGATTTGAATATGCCTCCCATATATATTTTCATCCGATTTCGTGTTAATTGTGCATCAAATGGCCAATATCAGCCCAAATGGCATGAATTTTCGTACATAAGACCGAATTCAGTCTAGAAGCTAATACGTCAAATTTGGAGAAACCAGGTTCAGAGATATTTATAGTTCGTAAAATGCAGGATAGAATTAGATAGATTTTGATTTTGTACCAAATATCTCATACAGCTCTGAAATGCCCTGTATAAACCTTTTAAGAGAGCTCTACTAAATATGCATAGTGCTGTAGGGTATCATATAGTCGGCCCCGCCCGACTTTTGAGTTTTCCTTACTGGTTTCATTTCAACATTCTTCCTATTTTTTTGTTGTTGAAACATTTTCTATTTCTCCTAGATATGCGTGGGTTAAAAGAAAAATATGGCAAATGCCAATTTAAATGACGGACAGAAAACACATGTATTGGGTAGCATTTTTTTTAAAAACATAATAAAACACATGTTTTGCGCAACTAAATGTACAGGAATACACAAATAAAAGAAATGAAACTCAACAAAACGAAAAAATGGTAACAGGGTACGTGTGTTTTGAATATGAAACAGTTTCAATATCTTAAGCTGGATTTTGTTGCTTCTGCTAAAACTCCACCTCCTGTCGGCGGGGTTGATATTTCATCCGCACCTTTTTCTCATTTCCTTGAACTGTTTCCCCTTCTCATAGTGGTTGTTGTGAACACAGACACGTTTTTGGAGGTAAATGTTGATAAATAAGGTGAATAAAATGATTGGCAAAATGTTGCAATCAAGTCTCTTGAATTGAATTTCAAGGAAAGCAAGAGACCTGCAGAACCCTGCACTGTGTAATTGAAAGTTGTATAATTCCTTTCAAGTAGCAGAACATTTTCTTTCCCTATCTAAACACTATTTAAGTTGGTTATTTAGTCGAAATTTAACAATTAACTTAACAGTTATGATTTAGAACATTTAACAAGATCTTGTTTAGCAAAAGGATGGTGCTGCACAATTTTATTAGAAATAAATAAAAAGAATATATAAAATTAATTATTTATTATTATTATTATTATTATTATAATTGATCACCATTTTTTGTTCACGGTGACAATATTAGTTGTCAGATCGATGACAATTGTCAGAAAGATCATGGTAAATGGTTCAACGTAAATCTGGTTGAATTTTCTGTTGGCAGGTTTGCCGAAATAATTTAGGACGTAGGTACGGCATTCTTCCAAATATTTGTTACATTTTAAGAGAAACATGTTACTACCTATTCAAAAAGAAAAAATATAGAATTGTCAGCAAGTAGTATCTATATTTGGTTGCTCTGTTCTTTGGTAGGCAGGATTAGGAACTTTGAAATTTAGCACAAAGGTTTATATTACATGCAGGCTGATTGGTATTGAAAATGGACTATATGGGTCCACTTTTAGGTGTAGCTCCCATATAACGGTACCTTCCGATTTTTTGTATTTTGAAGGATTCTGTCACATTTTCCAACCAAATAAACTGAAACTTTACATTTGGGGTTCTTGGTATGTTTGTTTTCTCCCTTCAAAAATATTCGCCGCAGGTCCACCAAAGGAATATTTTGAAGGTTTCTGCCACAATTTGAAATTAAATTAGATGAACTTTGGTATATAAAGATCGGCCCGGCTGAACTTTAAGCCATCCACAAACTATAACGAAATAACATTATCATAGCTTCCGTACGGAATGAAGCATTTTTATAAAATGTCATTGAAATATATTTTTGGTCTCTAGAATTTTTATAATCCATATACTGTTTATTTTGCAAGGAACTGTCAATGTTATTTATGTCATAGACTCCATATATCGGTACTACCCGATATTCGGTAGATTGATAGTTTAAGCCACATTCTGAACGTAATTCTTTCATGGTTTGGATTCCGAATTCACAGTAGGTGTTTTTTTTTTCTTTTCTTGCACAAAATTTGTTTATACAGGTCCATGTTTCCCTAAAGCCAAATTTTCAATGGACTTGTTTCACGTTTAAATCTAGATGCAGTTCCACATATATCTTCAACCGATTTCGGGTTAATTGTGCACAAAATGGCCAATATCAGCCCAAATGACCTGAATTATGATGTGCATCCGAAAAAAATCGGTGTAGGAACAAAAATTTCAAATTTGGTGAAAATAAATTCAGATATAGCTACCTTGTATATGTTTTATCCGATTTGTTGTTAAAGTCCCACTCATGCGTAATATGCGCAGATTTTTTTGTAGCTTCGATATACAGCTCTTAATTCGAATTTACGGTTATTGCTCACCATATATGTAATATCAGCCCCAATTAAATATATTTTTTTCATATTCAACCATTTGGTGGAACTCGGTCCGGTATATCCATTGCTCCAATAAATATTTTTTTAATATAATTCTTATCGAAGTCATATCATGTAATACACATCAATGTTACTTGCCTTATATTTGGACGATCTACTTCACATAACTTACCAATATTAACTTTTTTGTTACGGGAACTCTACTAAACACGCATATTTGACCTTTCCTTTCTGGTTTTAATACCCTACACCACAAGGTGGTCAGGGTATTATGTCTTTGTGCATTTGTTTGTAACAGGCAAAAGGAAACGAGATAAACCCATATTTCCTTTTGATGATCTGCATAGAATCACTTTCTGAGTTGATTTATGCATGTCAGTCTGTCTGTCCGTCCGTCCGTCTGTCCATGTATTCTTGTCAACAAGATACAGGTCGCATTTATTATCCGATTGAGATGAAATTTTGCAAACAAGATTTGTTTGGTCCAAGGACGAATCCTATTGAAATTGGAGATAATCGGTGTGTAATATCAGCCCGAATAGTATGGAATTTTGCACATACAACCAAATTAGGCCTGAAAATAAGTATGCCAAATTTTATCGAAATCGGTTCAGATATAGCTATAGCTCCCATATATATTGTTCATCCGATTTGTTATTTTTGTCCTCCACGCAATCTGTAACAACAATATTTGGGGAAATATATCAAATGCAGCTCAGAAATACCTTTGCTAAATTTTATCGAGATCGGTTCAGATTTGGATATAGCTCCAATATATAACTTCGTCCGATTTACCATTTATTGTGCACCAAACGTCTAATATTTGTCCAAATGGGATGGAATTTGGCACATACGACCGCATTTAGTCTAGAAGGTAGTATGCCAAATTTGGTGAAGATCGGTTCAGATATAGTTATAGCTCCCATATATATTGTTCATTCGATTTATTGTATTTATTACCCACAGCCGTAATATGCACTCCGTAACAACGATATTCAGGGAAATATATCAAATACAGCTCAGAAATATCTTTGCCAAATTTTATCGAGATCGGTTCAGATTTGGATATAGTTCCCATATATATTTTTTCCGATTTTAAATTAATTTCGCACCAAATGGGCAATAAAAGTCCGAACTTAAAAGATACAAATTCTTCGGCATATTTAGTCCTTTGAATTTTAAATTATAATTATAATCATAGCGTGTATGATTGAATTCTCCCATAAAACTTTTAATATTTAAGTGGAGCTCAATTAAAGTAGCAAAGTGGTGTAGAGTATCATAAGGTCGGCCCCGCCCGACTTTAGCACTTTCGTTACTGGTTTTTAAGTTAAGTTAAATTTACTTGCCAATGAGGTCAGCTGAAAATGTGCACCTTCGGTTGCCCGCTCGTATTAATTGACCGTGGCATCAGAATAAATGCCGAATATTATCGCGAATATACTCTGGAGTGCGTATTAAAGCCTTGGACACGTGCCTCCCAAGAATGGTTACAAAATGAGGTTCCTCGCTTCATTTATAGCGCACAATGGTCACCAAAATTTCCGGATACACAATCCGTTAGACTATCGGAAAGCAAAGTTGGCACTAAAAATACCAAAGTGTCGATCACCTCAAGCAAGCGCTTCGTCGGGAATGGCCCAAAATACCGCGGTGCAACATTCGTGCAGCGTGTGACTGTTTCATCATTTGGTGCTATTTCCGACATTTTTTGCTTTGATTCAATAACATTAAAAAAAAATTATGGCGTTTGACTTAGTTGCAGTTTTTTTATCGCCCTGTATATAATTGTGGAAAAGGAAGTTTTTGTTAAAACTAACTGGTTAATGAGTATTGCGGATGTAAGATATGTTTCAGTTTTGTAACTTTAACTTGAGTTAGGAAACTTAACTAACTTGAGTTAGGAAACTCGTTTTCAGAAATTGTAGAGTCACGCAGAAAATCGAAGTTATTTTCCGGAACTTGAAAATTATCTTAAGAACAAAAATTTAACAAAAACTTAATATTTGTTAAAAATAAATCTTTTTATATTATTTTGACCATGCAATATGTATACTTATCTATAAATATGTGATAGATTTGATACAACTTCTTATCTTCGAAACACTGTGCCTACTTTCCAAACAACAAAAAGGTCAACTTAATTGAACAAATGTCATGAGAAAAAGCAAAGTTGCAAAAATAAATGTCACAAAATTTCCATATTTTAGGTGATTACATTTGGGCAAAGAATAGAAGATGGAAGAATATATCTACAACAACGTACACACGTCGAGGTACCCCAGACACACAACTGTAGCGTTTTAACTGAACACCCCACGTTTTTTCCTGCAAGCAATGATGATAGCGATAGTGGAGTAGATTCGATTGTCCCGTGCGTGCAAGATGATGGGGTCTTCCTATCCCCGTCATGGGTGTGATATTGACATCTGTACATAAACAAACGTTTGCAAGCACATACGTATGTACATATGTGAAAGTAACAAGTTATTCCAAAATTTCTACTCGAGATATGCACGTAAATACAAAAAGTTGAATTGCGCATAAATATATATGTTTACATGCGTTCATTTCCCCCCTACTCGCAATGCGATATTTACCTGACTAACTAGAATATCTTACATACAAAAGTTTCTTAAACCTAGAGGTTTTCAACAAATGAACCCTAAATGGTAGCACGTTCTTAATAACAACAGAATGTGCTGTTGTCGGAAAATTGTACAATTTCAGTTATCCCCTGCTGTAGACAGAGACAGCATTAAAATACTGTATGTTCAAATTGTTATTTGCAACACCTTTATTTTATTGGAGTTTTTTTTAACTACAATTATGAATTTTATAAAAAAAATATCTAAAAACTCAGTATTGAGGTAACAGTCGCGTTATATTAAAACTAGCTCTGAAAATGAGAAATTCTTACTTTTGAAGTGTCAGGTTACATTACGAAATGTTTTAACCACTTGTGGAATACAACACATTTCCAAACCCAACAAAAAAAAACGGTTGATAGACATGTATGAAATATCTCTGCAAAATATCTACATGAAGAAAATTATGCATTATCCTTAAGAAGTTTATCTTCCTTGGGAAAGAAGCACATTCTCGTATAACAGCAATATAAACCCCTGGCCGATTTAAAATATTTTGGAATTTTAAAGCTTATTTTTAAAACGAATTGCCTGTAAATCGATAGCTTGTTTCCTGAGAAAGTTCGGACCAACTTTGCCAGTAATAGCGTCTAGATCGAAATGTTGCTATAAACCTCGTATAGCGGTTCCTCCAGATATTATTTATTTTATTAAATTATTTTCAGATTGGTTCAAATGGGTAGCTAAATCTCCTGTTAAAAAGCTCAAATTCAATAGAATACAATTCTCGTATAAATCCTCCACCCTGTATTCGGTATTTTTAAAGTTTTCAACACACCTTACGTACGAATTGGCTGGAATCCAAAATTCACTGAATTAAAGGAGAAAAGAAAAGAAAATGTGCAAAATCACAATCGGTATCAAAACTTCAAATTTTCTTTTTATGTTTTCTAATCTAATGTGGGTAAGGAAAATTCAAGAGGCTTTGTAGACGAAACCCGGATAAGATTTGTTAGTTCTCAGGTCAAACTTTTGTTAGACTTAACCATTCGCAAATGTTCCCCAATATTTATAGCTATAGCTATATATATATATATATATATATATATATATATATATATATATATATATATATATATATATATATATATATATATATATATATATATATTTATATAATTTTCAAAAAAAAAGTTAAAAATTCTGTTGAAATCTTTAAAATACCGAATCTAGCCGTTATATTAGGTTCTATACAACACCATGGACCTGCATAGGTAACGTTTGTCATAAGCCATAACAATATTCAGATGCGAAAAGAAATCGGTAAATAATGTGGCTAAAATCATGAAAATAACGAATATAGGGAAGTACCATTATATGGGGGCAATACGGAAACGTGGACCTCCACACTTTTCTGTCAGAGGCCGTAGAATCCATTACGAATTTCAAATATACAAATTTGAAACCATTTCGGTGAATAATATCGCTAAAATCATCAATTACCGAATGTCGGAAATTCCATTATATGGGGACTATACGAAGACGTCAACCTGCACAGACAATTTTCTATCATAGCCTGTAATATCCATCATAAATTTCAAATATCAAATTTAAAATATTTCCGGAGAATAATCTCACTTAAATCACCAAAGTACCGAAAATAGGGAGGTACCATTATATGGGAGCTATACCAAAACGTGGACCTAAATACCCTATTTTCAATACCAAAAGTCCTGCAGAAATAATATACATTTCAGTAAAATTTTATCAACCTCCCTCATTTCATTCGGAAGCTAGAGTGATTTTCACAGACGGACAGGTGTTACAAACGGAATGGCATGCTTGATATACCCTCCATAATATGGTGGAGGGTATAATAGGTCATGTTTGTCCACTTTTTTATATAGTCTCTATATTTTTATTTTTGTATTTCAGTTAAATCCTAATTTAGTTAAATTTTGGTATTTAAAGTTTCTAGTATGTGGAAAGCCTCCTTTAAAGCAGTTATCAACGTTGTGGTATAACCATAGACAAATTAAGGTATAGACTCAAAAGTTGTCTCATCTGTTATCTTCGAAAAAAGTGCTTCAATAGATGTCGTTCATGCTGTGAGAGAGCAAAAGTCTATTCACTCAATTCTCCCAAAATACAAAATATTGATTATTTTTATGATTTATTATTATTTATCAATTAAAAAAGAAACAGTGGCTTTGTTTACATTTCATTACCCAACTATGTCGTGAAATATAAAAATATAGAACTTGAATAGCAGAAAAATGAATAAATTGTTTTCGAAGTCGAGTGACTTCACTAGCCCTGAGTGACTTTACTGGCCCAAGATCAACCATAGTGACATCTGCCGGAAGGGGTAAATTTTAAAACTTTTTAGTCTATACCTTAATTTGTCTATGGTATAACCCTTTATTTGAAAAAATGCTATGTAAAAAATTGAGTTGAAGAAGATGAAAAATTTTAACATTTTCAAAAAAAAGCTATTCCAGGGATATGTATGGCACACCCTCATATTTTAAAAATAATTTAATTTGTGTCAAAAAAAATAATAATAATGTTTACAACGTGAATACGATCTCATATAACAGACGAGGAGAAACGGCACACATTTTAGCCTACCATTAATGGAAAAATTTGCCAAAAATATTTCTTCTTCCTACACACTTTTTTTTTAAATATTTATAGAACTTCGGTGTCAGACTGAATGTCTGATGTAAAATAATTTTTGCATTTTTCATTTCATTCAACATACACATATGTACATGTGTATTTATGTATCAACATCAGTGTGGAATTTTAAAATTCATACCATCGATTCTTGCCAACACTGTAGTGATGTGCGTTTCTGTCATTTTTAATAAGAATTTTTCCTTTAGCCAATTGGTATACATTTAGAAAATTACATCATAGCATTTGCATAATACCAACATTTGCCGAAGCAAGCCACCACAAAAAGGAAGGGGGTGATACATCTGTGTAGCAGAGCTGACATTGGCTGAAATATAAACAATGGATTATTTGTTTTGCCAAATGAAGAAAAGCATTTTCAATTTTAATTAAAGGATTTGCCCGCCCCCTTGCCCTCATTCTCCTTAAATAAAAGGATGAGCAAATATATAGCCAAGACAGAGGCAAAATAACAAAACTACGAATAGAAACAAAGTCTGCTAAATATTCCAATTGTCTCGAAAGCAGAACAAACGAAAGAACGTTCCTTGTATCTTAATTGCAAGCAGCGCTAAATGAACGAATGGCTCAATTAGTTTGAAATTAATTTACATTTTAAATTAAACCAGGCCAAGCCATAGAAGAAGAAATATGCAAAACTACAAGGAGCAGCAGCGAAAACAAAGACAACGGCATCTTCTTGGCAGTCTAGTCAGCTGCGGATAATAATATAATTGCTGTTGACCCTAAGTACTCCACTGGGTGGAAACATTTTTAAAAGGTTTAATTAATAAAAAAGGTTACCTGGAAAAATATTGCATTAAGGCAGCGTTATTATTATTAAAGAAAATTTTTTGTTCCCACTTAAAGTTGAAGTAATTTACAGTGACTCGAGAATTTTTGGGGAACACAAAATGAGTAATCTAAATATTTTAAAGTTTTCTATTGGATAAAATGGGTGAGTTTAAAATTTAAAACTTAAACAAGCAACTTTAAAATTGCGAATAAGCTTGGTTATTTTTAACAAGTAAGCAAAGGCTATAGTCGTGCGGGGCCGACCAAGTGATACCCTACAACACTACAATATGTTAGAAGTTTCCTTATGTTCAAATCCATTTTGGAAGATTTCGCTTTTGAAATTATGTCACGGAGCACTGCCCAGATATTACCCTTAGCATTTTGACCAGGGACATATACCCAATATTTATGCACTTCGTCGTGCTGTTAGTTTTTGTCGTCCATTTTACGGATAAATATAATCCAATGGTCATCCGAAATGCTAGAATTATTCCCCGTTCTTAACTCTCTTCTGGGGCGTGACGATTGGCTTCAATTGTGTGACCAGGATTTTTTTTGTTTTTGGTTCATTGAACCGCTCATTATTTTGCGATCATCTCCAAAAGCAAGAGGCCCCTCTATGTCTCCAGATTAAGACTCATCTATATGATTTGCTTGTCTACGATATTTGGCTATATTCGTCAACGAAATCAGCATGAAAAAGCCAGAAATTCGCCTATTGTGTATTTCGGATATCGCCTGTAAGTAATGTTGGTATTTTTTCACACAAAAGTAGTGGTTCATTCTACCCGCTGTCTTAAATTCTAACTTCATGCAAAATTTCGTGTCCTTTGGTTTCTATTTGTGACCTTTATAACGGCTGCAAAATCAGGAACATTTTGAATTGCTGGTCCATTTCAACCCCTAAATATATTGCGGACATCTTTAAAAATATTAGGGTTAGCCCTTCTGAGCCTAACCCTATCTTTGTGAAAATTTTCGTGAGGATCGGGCGATAATTGCAATCTGTATATTATAACCCCAACCTGTGTTGTAAAGTCCAAAAATATTACAAAATATACACTTCAATATTATAAGTCAAATTGAAAATATCGCATGCGATAAAAAATATGAAAAAATAAAAAAATATTATATATATATATATATATATATATATATATATATATATATATATATATATATATATGTTTCATTCTAGGAGTACTCAAAGTCGAAACACACAAATGCCTCCGTCAAATTGAGTAGAAATCTATTCAGAGTGGTATATATACTGAATTTATGTATATACCCTAACATAAATTCAGTATATCAACGTTAATATATTGCGGATAGCTCTACTAAATATGTATAGTAGTGTAGGGTATCATAAAGTCGGACCGTCAGACTTTTGCCCTTTCTTTCTGGATCAAATTTTATTATTGGCGTTGAAATTAGATACCATCTTCACTGATATAAAAAAATCACGCATTTAATCTTTATCTCCCAATATTCGGTGTTTTAATGATTTGTGTCACTCTTTGTTTAGGGTTATCAATGGGTTCCACCTCCTATGACAGATAGTTGGCTATATCGGTCCACACATTTATGTAATCTCCGTATAACGGACCCTCCGTATATTCGACATTTTATTGCTTTTGGCCACATTGTTTAACGGAAATATATTTGAAATTTCGAATTTTCTGTTTTCAATGGTTATCAGAGCAGTACAACTGTATCACCCGAAATTCAATATTTTGACAATTTTAGCCACAAGTTTTTGAAACTTTGATATTGTTAATTCTTAATAACCACAAAATATGATACGCACGAATACTGGATATCTACACTAACAGACATATAGACAAATGTGTTGCTTTCTAAATGATGGAAGGTATTAAATTTTCGGCAACTTAATTGTTTTTTTTTACATTTATCAATTTATGAATTACTTTATACATTGTACGCTTCTGACGAATCAGTTGAAAATATATATGCCCGTGCTCGGGAAATGGTATGCTACCTGTTAAGAGCTACATATTCCAATCAAATCAAAGTCCATTCGATTAGAAAATAGTAAACAAATAGACATGCCTTAAATATAGGATTTCCCATGATGTGTACTTAATGAACAGATTCTTACTTTTCCTATTCCCAATGACATTTTTTAAACTAATGTAATAATATATATACTTTAGAGTTTAAATAAATTAAATTTTTTGCCAACATTTTTATAATCAAAATTTATAAACCCTTTCTAGATAGTAATTTTTATTTTGGTTTCTGAAATATCATATGGTGCCCACACCCATATGTCAGTATCTAATAGGCATTTTCTTTCGCCCTTCGTCACCTTATTCAAACAATTTCCCATAGAAAAATCACACCTTTCAACTCAAGCCTTTCAATATGCCTCTCATTCTCTTTCATAGACATATTTTGAGAGTTCACAAATAACACGCAAGCTCCCTTTACACCCAACGATATTTGTTTCCATGATTCTGAACAGTGGCATGTGTTGGGAAAAAATCCAAATATCAAAAAATCAAGCAGGCAGGCCGACAAACAGACAGACATAATTTTGTCGTAGTTTACTTTAGTTTCACATTCATCTGGTTTTGGTTTTTTTTCGTTCAGTTGATTTTTTGTTTTGGTTACATTTAGGTTTGAAATGTTTGTTCTCGTTTTTTCCTTGTGTACTCACCCAAGCAACAGTGAAACACACACATACATACATACTCTCTTACTTTTGTATATTTATTCTACTTTGTTGTACAAGTTTGTACACACATTCAATATGGGGTTAATTTAAATTCTGAAACTGCATTCAGTCAGTCAGGCAAGCAGCCATCCCGTCAGCCAGTCAGCCATCTATCCATTCATTGCTAGCATGTTAAGATAACAACAATGTCTGTGCGCTGTGTGAGTTGAGCGTCAGAAGTAACAAACAAAACAAAATCGAGAACACACAAACAAACGTTGATACAGTCAGTCAGATACGATGTCGACGACATTTCACTTGAGACCTCATCACAACAGTGGTGGTTGTTTTTACTAAAGCGGGTGACTATACCATTGTTCTTTTTGTTGTATTCCCCATGCCAGGCATGAACAGGCACATGGTTTATGGTGTTATTTGGTTAGAATGCCAAAATGGTTGACTGCGGCGATGCCATCATTGTTGTATGAAAAAGGATTCCAGTATGGCAGAATGATTTCGTATTTGATACCTACCTGATTTGTTTTTTTTAAAGAAATTCGTTATTTCATAATACTTTGTTTTTGAGTTGATAAAATATTTAAATTTATTTAATTTAATTTTTATCATACAAATACAATAATATATTTAAAAAACTAAAATTTATAAAGTATGGCACCAATTAATGCAAATACTATTGTGAATAAGTTGTGTGAAATTCACTAATAAAAATATTGTTCCGAAAATTGTAGGTTATAGGTTGGACTTTTATATTCTATATCAACCAATATGGGGAACACCATTACATGGGGCTATAGAAAGACGTGGGCATGTAGAGACAAATTTCTGTCATATAAACCCATTGCGCCCATGCGGGTACAATTATATGGGGATACACCCAAACGTGGTTTTCCATAACGAAAATTCCATAAAATTTTATAATAATAATTAAATAATAATTTTAATACATATAGAGGGTCCTGTTGGAATGTCCAAGGTCTGCGGCCAAAATGTTTGCGTGCCCAAAGCTTCAATAACCATCCAGAATATTTTCGTGATAATATTCGGCATTTATTCTGATGCCACGGTCGATTAATACGAGCGGAGAGCGACCATCGACTGTTATGGCGGCCCACACCATCACCATGGCCGGCGCTTGAGTTCTGGTGGCCAACCGAAGGTGTACATTTTCAGCTGACTTCTTTGGCAAGTAAACACTATCATTTTGTTCGTTTACAAACTGCTGGACAACGAATGTTTTCTCATCGGAGAAAACCAAATTCGGCAGTTCACCACTTTCGGCCAAGCGAAGCAACTCTTTAGCTCTTTTGTGTCTATTTTCTTTCCGTTGCGGTGTAAGTTCTTGCACGTTTGGAATTTCAATGGCTTTATCCCGAGCTCATTTTTCATTATTTGCCAACTGGAATATTGCGATATGTTCAGCTCACGAGCAATTTTTCGGCCACTGCGACGTGGGTTTCGATCAAGTCGCTTCTCTACTTTTCAAACCATTTCTTCTGATGTTGCGGTTTTTTCCGTCCTCTTCCATGATGTCGGGCTACGCTAGCAGTATCACGGTAACGAGATTTATTCACGTTTAAATGCTGGAATGCTCTAACGGTTTTCCTCTTGTGGTTTTCCAGCCAAATATAAAGAAATCAAACTATCACGCTTGAATTTCATCACGAAGAACTTTCTTTCTGGAAAATTCTGGACAAAATTCTTTTGTACGCTTGTAAACAATATAATGAGCTGTCACTGTCACGACTGGTTTAGAAATGACAGCTGTCTGAAGTTGGTTGCAGTTATTTCATCTCACTCTGTATATCAAGCAATGTGGGGAGACACCATTACATGGGGCTATGGAAACACGTGGACATGTATAGGCATATTCTGTCATTTAAAACCATTCCGCCAAGAAATGTTCGGTTTAAATTTATCAAAATCTTAGATCTGTGGGTATAATCATGTGGGAATTCAACCAAACGTGTTATAGGGTCCATTTTCCATACCGAAAATTCTATAAAATTCTATATAATAATAATATAAATAATAATAATGATAATAATAATAATAATAATAATAATAATAATAATAATAATAATAATAATAATAATAATAATAATAATAATAATAATAATAATAATAATAATAATAATAATAATAATAATAATAATAATAATAATAATAATAATAATAATAATAATAATAATAATAACAATAATAATAATAATAATAATAATAATAATAATAATCAGATCTAATACAAAATGTTAAATTCTTACTGTCTTACTTCGCAAATAGGGAAAGAAACCGCTTCTGCCCAGACTCAGTATTCGAACTTAGATATTGTTTCTGAGGAGCTAAAATGTCAAAAACTTATCCAATTAATGTAGTTGGAGGCAATCGACATTTCAATCTAATTCTCTAAAATAAAAGAATTGTTCCTCAAAATTCTGGTATACAATATTTTTTTCAACAGCAATCGATTTCGCATTTTTAATTATTACTTTCATGCGATTGTTCCCAAACTCTTAATTGGATAAGTGTATAATATTTTTTAAAAAAATAAATTTAGGTATATAAAAATAAAAAGGAAGCAATCAAAATTGAAAGATGTCGACTCATAATTTATTTTATACTTTGAGTTTTTTAAAGACGAGCTTAAGTGTCCATTTGTATGACTTATATATCTGGAAAATAAATGTTAAATTTCCAATTACAATTATAAATCTATTATTTAAATTATTCAACTGCCTTATATGCAATATGTTAGAGAAACCATAAACTAAATAAATAACTTTAATGACAATATGTCTTTTTGGTTGTTAGTCATTAATTTAATTTATTCACACTTAAATAATAAAATTATAAACTTCTACTATAAACGATATAAAAACATATAGTCTTCACATTAAACTAAACGGTAGTCAATGAATTTATTTGTTATTTAAAAGATTTAAATGACATGGATAACAAATTACATCTTCTTTTTACCTTTTAAAAAACAATAAAATCATTTTATGGGCCTGAATGGCTTTAAAAATATGTATTTAGCTGTATACAACCCGACAGCTACAGACGAATCCAATGGCTTGATTCAATGCGCAATTATATTTAAACAAGATCAAATAAAACTACATAAAAAGAGACAATAAATACCAACACACTTACGAAGGGAAAGGATGAAAGCGTTTCAGAGGCGTATATACATGTAAAATTACAAACGGAACATGAAATTGTCAGCGTCATTTCGAACCACAAACGGATGCGGATACAACGCCGGCAGAGTTTGTAGTCAAGGAAGCAACACAATTACCACCGAGAAGACTCTGCCACAACAATAGACTGCAGAGAACATTAACAAGTTGTATATTTTGAAAGACATTAAATTTTAATTAAGATGTTGACGTTTTCATAGACCATAAATGTTTTCGGGTTGAAGAATGAAAACTGTCGATTTGATGTACGCACTTCTCGTTCTCGTTCCTTTGCTTGGGTTTCTTGTTTTTGAAATTAAAAAAACCAAAATAATTCTAAAAATTCTAACATACGCAGAGTATATTTAGTAATAATTTGCGGTATACTTCATGTAGAGAAGTGATGCTCAAGCTTTGATGTTGGGAATTGAATGCAGTAACAATTAAAATCATATATAATTTTTTTTTTTTATTAAATCAAAAACAGACAACATAGAATCCAAAATGTGCTGGCGTAGCAAAATATATGCTGTTGCGTATTGTTTTTATTACCAGGTTAATAACATTTTGATTGTCACACTTTCTCTGCACAACGACCTTTTTTTGGTGTGATATTTTTGAAAATAGTACATTTTATTGGAAACTGGTAGCAATATCAGTAGGGGAAATAATTAATTTAGGTTTATTGACATATTCATAGGCATTGAGCGCACTGTGGACCCAATCACAAAATTGTTGACATCTTTTTCTCTTATCTAGCTGCAAAATAAAAACGTGCGGTAATAACTTACAGTTTTTAACCTGTTTTTTCTAAAATTCATATTAAAAGTTCCGGTAGCTTATAAAAATATGTAATAATTTCTTTTAATTGTTTGAGATTTTTTGCGTATTAATGGTAGAGTAATGCTCTATTTTGAGATTTTAGTCACACTTTGCAAATTAATTTTGACGTAATATGGCATTTTGACATCCTATAACAAAAATTAAAAATTTGTAAAAAAATTCCCATTTACGGAAATACTTAATTAGAAAATATTTCCAAATAGAATAGGCATTAAATTTTAAGTTGTAAAAAAATAAAATCCAAGTGAAATATAGCAGAGCGAAACGTTCCTTTTGTCCGAACTTTAAATTTCCTCAACCATGAAGTAATAGAAACCATCTTAAGCTTTAAATAGAAGCTACAGGGAAACTTAGACCTATTTATACAATTTTCGGCCAGGGATATTAGTTCCAATAAAGAACATTATGTATAGAATTCCATACAACTTCATTGTGGCTAAAATCATCATCACCAAATATCGGCGGTTCTACGGACATCTGGACCTATCAAGACAGCTTTCTGCCAGAGGGGTATGCATATTTTTTAAACTTTACATATTGAGTTAATTTGATTTGATTGGACAGAAATCGTAAAAATTCCGATTTTGGAGAGGTACCGTTGTATGGGGCTGAAAAGGCCCACTTGGGAAGTAGTAAAATTCGGAAAATGTTTATTTACTGAAAATGTATGTAAGGAGTTGCAAGAAATTATTTTAAATTTTACATGATTTTTAATTTAAGGTGACGTATCCCAGTTGTTTAACTGCACATGGGACTTCTGGACTCACATATGGCTTTATATAAATTTTTGAAATTTTCCTTAAAAATTATATTCATTTTGAAGAAGAGCGTTTTATGCTCCCTACCATATACAAGGTGAGATGAAAAAACTGCATCCAATTTCAGACTGCTGTCATTTCTAAGCCACTCGTCCGACAGCTGTTAAAATTAGTAAATTAAACAAGCGTACAAAAGCATTTAGTTGAGAATTTTCCAGAAAAAAAGTTATTCGTGATGGAATTCACGCGCGATAGTGTGATATCTTTATATTTGGATAGAAACCATAAGTGGCTATCGTTAGAGCACTCCAGCATTTAAATGTGAATAAATCTTTTGTGTCTCGTACCATCACTCGTTACCGTGATACTGGTAGCGTAGCCCGACGGAAGTGGACGGAAGAAAACAGCAACATCAGCAGAAATGGTTCGAAAAGTAAAGAAACGACTTGATCGAAACCCGCGTGGCAGTGGCTGATAAATGGCTCGTGAGCTGAACATATCGCAGCATTCGATTCGGCAAATAATGAAAAATGAGCTCGGGTTAAAGCCATTGCAATTCCAAAAAGTGCAAGAACTTACACCGCAACAGAAAGAAAATAGACTCAAACGAGCTAAAGAGTTGGTTCTCTTGGCCGAAAGTGGTGAACTGCCGAAAATGATTTTCTCAGATGAGAAAACATTCGTTGTCCAGCAGATTGTAAACGAACAAAATGATGGTGTTTACTTGCCAAAGAGGTCAGCTGAAAATGTGCAACTTCGGTTGGTCACCAGAACTCAAGCGCCGGACATGATGATGGTGTGGGCCGCCATAACAGCCGATGTTCGGATAGAATAAATGCCGAATATTATCGGGAAAATATTCTCGAGGGTGTATTAATGCCTTGGTCACGCAAACATTTTGACCGCAGACCTTGGACATTCCAACCGGACTCAGCACCATCGCACTTAGCACGCTCCACCCAAGAATGGTTACAATATGAGGTTCCTCGCATCATTTCCAGCACACACCATGGCTACCAAAATCTCCGGATACCAATCCGTTGGACTATTGTGTCTGAAATATTTTGGAAAGCAAGGTTGGCACTAAAAAATACCAAAGTGTCGATCACCTTAAGCAAGCGCTTCGCCCGGAATGGGCCAAAATAACGCAAGGCCATAATTCGTGCCAAAGATGATCAATTCGAAGAAATCTAAACTTATTTTAAAATTTGATACTATGTCCGACTTATTTGCTTTTATTCAATAAAATTGAAAAAAAAAATAAAATAAAAATTATGGCGATTGACATTGTTGCAGTTTTTTTTAACTAGCCCTGTACTCATTATGAACTTAAAATACCGATTTCAAAAAATACCGTTGGAATAATTGGGATTATGAACCGAAGACTGTGCAACATTTTAATTCCCCAATTCGGTCTGACTAGTGCAGTTACAACAGACAGACGGGCAAAATGACGGACGGGTAGGCATGACTGAAAATATTCGTTTGGGTAGTAACATTCGAAAAACGGTTATGGACAAAAATTTACTAAAAATGTATATAGGGAGAAAAAATTATTTTAAATTTGACAGTTGTGGCGGTTGAACTGCACACGAAACTTCTGGACTCACATATGACTTCATATACATTTTTGAATTTTTTCTCAAAGATTATATATATTTTAAAGAAGAGCGTCTTATACTTCCTACCTTATAAGTATGACAAATGGTTTCTAATGTCATATGAAAGCCCTATAGGTATTTATAAATTCCATTTGACTATAAACATATTTTTTGCGAATCCATCCCTACAAACCGATTGTAATTTATTTATTTTTTTTTTTTCGAAAAGACTTTTCAGTTTCTGTTATCAAAGAGGAGACCTAATAGACAAAAATCTGTCAAAAAGTAAAAAATCCTAACCGAAAAATAAAAAACTTTTATTTTTTGCCAAGTAGAGTTTCTTTAGATAACTATTCAGTCATCACTTTTAAATGACTTATTTTATATTGCATTATTTACTAATTATTGCAAACCAGTTATTTACAATGTTTAATAATAATTTAATTATTTGCTCCGTGAAAAAAATATTTTTAAATAAACTCTTATTAAAACCCGTTTTTGACTTATATTTATCGCTTTCATTAGTTATATTAATTTATTTAATTAAATCACTATTAAACCATAAACATAATTTCTTATGTGTACTTGATGACGTTATGCACATTATTAAAATTATTGCTTACTTCTATTCAACAATTTTGCAAAAGCCAAGCTATTTAGAATCATATCTCATTCGTGGAACATCAATTTAATTAAATTATTTATAAGCTATTGGCTATTATTACAATTGACAGGAGACTACCCAAAATGAAATCTTGTTAACGAAAGTATTTGAGATTATCATCCAAGTTCAAACATTAGCAGTCTGGGCAAAGGAGAACATAATAAGTGGTATCCCCTTAATGGCCTCAATTTTCTATAATTGGAGAAGTTTTTTTCTTTTTTGTTTTTCTTTGCTTTCCGTTCATTTAAAGTTTCCTTTAGGGAGCTGAACGCAAACATGTTTAACATCTAGCCTTAGGTATCTTTTAGTTCGGCTCCACTCTTTGTCCCCGCCATTCCGTGTTTTAAATTAAGATACATTTTTTAGATATCTATGTATGTCTACGTATATAGACCACAATTTCTAGAAACATGCTTATTTATACAAGCTTAACATTTTCTTGATTAAACAAAAAACGAAACGATGTTGTTCTTTTTTTAAGGAATCAAGAAACTAAAAGAAAATTTTTCATTTGCCGACAAAGCACAAAGACATCAGCACCATTTCAATGGTATGTTCTTTTTAAGTAACGCCACCCACCAACTGCAATATGGAGCCAATATCTTTGTTCTATCATTGGTTTTTTTTATTTTTTTCCTCCTTTAGCTGTTGTACCAGTTGTATCTAGTAGACATTATTAAGTACGTTAGGGTGGATAGCTTTTTAAAGATAGAAAACACATATTTCAAATTATTCACTTAAATAGTTAAAATATCTATATATTCTTATACTCTCCTGCATGAAATGAAAGACATATTAAATAAGTTATATTGTTTGCAATACCACGATACATTCCTTGGAGACCTCATTAAGTGTGTACATTCTTTATCATCATAAAATGTTAAAACTAGTGATGGAATTCAAGCGAGATAGTGTGATTTCTTTATATTTGGCTGAAAAAAACACAAGTGGCTATCGTTTAAATGTGAATAAATCTTTTGTGTCTCGCACCATCGCTCATTACCGTGATACTGGTAGCGTAGCCCGACGTCAAGGAAGTGGACGAAAGAAAACAGCAACATCAGCAGAAATGTAAAGAAACGACTTGATCGAAACATTCGTCGCAGTGGCCGACAAATAGCTTGTGAGCCGAATATATCGCAATATTCCATTCAGCAAATATTGAAAAATGAGCTCGGAGTAAGGCTATTGAAATTCCAAAGAGTGCAAGAACTTACACCGCAACAGAAAGAAAGTAGACTCAAAAGAGCTAAAGAGTTGCTTCGAATATTATCGCAAAAATATTCTGAAGGGGTGAATTGAGGCCTTGGGCACGCAAACATTTTGGCCGCAGACCTTGGACATTCAAACAGCACTCAGCACCATCGCACTCAGCACGCGCGTCCCCAGAATGGTTACAAAAAGAGGTTCCTTGCTTTATTTCCAGCGCACAATGGCCAAAAAAATCTCCGGATACCAACCCGTTGGACTATTGTGTCTGGATCATTTTGGAAAGCAAAGTTGGCACTAAAAAATGCCAAAGTGTCAATCACCTCAATCAAGCGCTTCGCCGGGAATGGGCTAAAATACCGAAGAGCAACATTCGGACAACGTGTAACGGTTTCATTGGCCGTTTGAAGGCCAAATTTTGTGTCAAAGGTGACCAATTCAAACAAATCTAAACTTATTCTTTGCCGACATTCAATAAAATTTAAAAAAAGTAAAAATTATGGCGTTTGATTTTGTTGCAATTTTTTATCTCACCCTGTATTTACTCTCACTTTTTATAAAATCATCTTTGTTTGGTTATATAATTATATATAATTAATTCTTATAAAATAAATATCAATCAAAAATAGTTTCCAACTGAATCGGCTACAATTTGTATAATCTCCACCTACCTAGTATGGAGGTCGTATTAAGTTTGTCATTCCGTTTGTAACTCATCGAAATAATCGTTTTAGACCCAACAAATTATATATATTCTGGTCGGTTGTAATCATGATAGAGTCAAAACGGCATGTGGTATTCGGTATTTTGAATTCATAATATGTTCTACCTTCTGTGGCAGAACATTGCCTATATAGGTCCAGGTTTTCCTATAGCGTTCATATAATTGTACCTTTTCATATTCACTATTTATGAATTTAGAGTTCATATTGGATTCTATATACTGTAGCAGAAAACTGTCTATATAGGTCCATGTTTTCCTATATCCCCTTATAAGGTACTTCCTGATATTCGGTATTTTGACGATTTAAGCCATCGGAATTACTTAAAATTCAGCATTTGGAATTCGTAATGTGTTCTTCCGCTCATATTGCACAATTTCTATACAAATCAAAGTCTTTCTATAGCCCAAATCCTTCCGATACTGATGACTGAAGCCAGTTTTTTTACAGAATTGCTTGAAATTGGATATTGCAGAAGTGACGCATATTCCTCGAATACTGGAATTTCGGCATTTACAGAAATATTTTTACATGAGTTATTTTCCAAATTGTGGAGGGCCGCCCGAACTTAACTGATTCTTTAAATTTTTTTATAGGTTTTGTTTTGGACATAGAATTCGATTCCTAAAAATTATTTATAAAAATCTTGGTTGTGATGTCGACCTTGAGTTTTTTCATTCTGTAGAAATGAAAAGACGACTTTTTTGCTCTTGGATATTTAAGTCCATAAAATTGCGAATTTAACTAAGATATTGTAACTGAAGATATATAAAATAGCTCATCATGTGTGAACCATACCTTATTTTGACGTTTTTATATACAAATGTTGACGTTTTTAAGTTTCAAAAACTCTATCCAAAATATAAAAAGAAAGCTTATGTTGTTAATAGATTTCTAAATTTCAGTTTCCTCCAGACACTTGCAAATAATATTTGTTATAATAAAACTAGTCCACTTTTAGAGCATACCCACACGTTTTGATTTACATTAGCTTTAATATTTCAACTTCCCAAGAATCCTATCAATATTTGCAAAATCATTGATGGAAAAGGTGACTTTGGCCAGAAAAATCGAACTTTGTGACAACCACAATAATATAAATAAAAAAAAAAACACAATATATCTTTAGCTAAAATGCAAAAGGCGTAACTAATAAAAACAAAATTAGGTAGGAGAAGCAAAAAACTTTTTTGAATGTAAACTATAAACGTGTCATTATTAAAAATGTTTTTTGATCGCAGCCGTGTTAAATTTTGTCAAGACATGTAGTTTAATAACGTTCACAATATTCAAAAACTCAATTTTCAATTTCTCGTTAGTTCCGCCTTTTTGCATTGTAGCTAATGATATGTTATATTGTGTGATCTTAAATTACATTAAATCTCCTAGTTGAGTAAAGCGCATAATATGAATTTTTTCCTACCACGAAGTTGTTGTAACTTTGTTAAAAATAACTTAAAAATAATATAAACTAGAATTCACTTTCACCTCACCCTAATATATATATATACCCACATCTCTAGCCACAGATGTACGTAATACAAATGTATGTATGAATTTATTTCTGATAAAAGCTCACTTGTATTACTTCTGGTGTCTGTTTTTTTGTTCTTGTTTTTGTTTTTTTTTTTTTTCTTGTTTCATCGAATAGGGCATATTGCTGGTGTTCTACATCGAAAATGGTATTCCTTTGTTTTCTGCTGATTTGTGTTCGAAATTTCTTCGTATATTATGTATGCGCATATCTTATTCTTCTCATATACCATATTTATTCCATGTCACCAATGCCACAACTAGATTTAACAACAAGAAATCTGAGCAATCCATTGGGTCGGTGTAGACGAAATTAAGATGTTCTCTATCACGAATTTGGTGCATTTAAGTGATAATGCTGACCCAATATGAGAAAGTTCAATGAATCTAGTTAATGTCATTAACATAATGTAAGGGATAGCGTCTATGATGACACCAATTTGTAGAGAGAATATTCTCCACTGGCCATACATATCCCTTTAATGAAAAAAACGTTAGGAACTAAGGCTTTTTAGAAAAATTGTTTCCATTCAAACAAACCGGAAATAAAATAGTGCGTCCAGTTTTTATTGTTTATTGTTTTTTTTTTTTTGCATACGTTTTAAACTTTTTGGGTCTAAGATGATATTGGTCGAAATCCCAAAAGTCAGGAATCGTCGTTCGACTTTCAAGACATTTTTTATGATTTCTTGTCAGTAAAGGAGAACAGAAAATCCAAATTCAGCAAAATATGTTGAAAACGCTGAACTAGAGTTCCAACTTTCAGAAAGTCCGATGGTATCTATGCCAATTATTCTACAGAGTACAAACGCATGTTTTCAAGTCTACATTCAGGTAGTCAATTAATTGTTTTCATAATTGTGTTAGTCTTGCTGTAGTAGTTTTTAGCTAATGTTGAGTTTTTGTACCATATTCCTAACAAGACCACAATTGTTGAGTGCATATTACGCGTGGGAAGGACTTTATCACCAAGTCGGATGGGACATATACATGAGAGTTATAGCTATATCTGAACCGATTTTCACCAAAATTTGAAGCGCTTGCTTTTAGGGCGAATTTCGTTGGAAGTGCCAAAATTCAGTCCATTTGGGACTGATATTAGCCATTTGGTGCACAGAATACCTGAAATCGGATAAAGATATATATATATATATAGATATATATATATATATATAGGGATGAGAAAAAGAAAGATTAAAATTATACTTTCATTTGAAAATATGCCAGGTAGATAGTTTTTAACTATTTTAAAAGCAAATGTATTAATTATATTATTCAAAGTTAATGTATTCATCTATCTTATTCTAGATGAAATTCTCTTCAGTAAATTTGTCATTCATGTGGATATTTTTTGAGGTAAGTGTTTCCATTTCCAACATTAACTTTAAAGCTACTTTAATAAAATTGAAATATCTATTTTATAAACTATTTATTCCATTTCCAATATACCTTTAAAGGTATTATATAAAGTAAAAAACCGAATATCGAACTAATGATGCCGTTTCAATCATTCGAAGGGCACAAAAACAAAATCAAAGATCTTAATGCGTGTCTTCTTTTGTGGTTCAGATCCAATAGTACGGTCATGTGTATTGACCGGCTATTTGGGTGATTTGTTGGCTCCAATTATTTCTCATTTATGTCAAAGATGCTGGTTTCTCATTCGGTTGTCTCCAGTGTTTTGTTCTGTTGTTATTTTTTGTGCTGCTCCTATTTTTGGTCTATCGTTTATTTATGCGTTGACACTTACCGTAACTATGGCGCTCTATGAATTAATTTAATGAAGCGGTCTTTTGTTTTTCTTTTGTTATGCCTCCCGACATTTCATCCCCGATTTTCAATCAATTATTGGTAATGGCTGACGACCGCAGCAAAGCGTCTGGTGGTACTGTCTGCATTGGCCCTGGTCGTGACAATGTGTAGAGATTTTTTTATTTTCGACTTAAATGTTTGTTTCATACTGGAGTGGTTATTTTTATTTTTGAGCTTATTAATGTTATTAGAAAAATTGTAGCAATAATGAAATCTGTTAGTTTATATGTATATTATTTGTTTTTGAATAATAACAAGACATTGGAATGCAATATGTAGTTCTAGCAATAATTTTTGAAATTGTGATCAAAGGAAGATTTTTTTTTTCTATTTTTGTAAACTTTGACTTTATACTCGGTCAAATTTAAAGCCGATTACACCAGTGTCTTTTTTAATTTCAGTCGGTTTTAAACAATAGTACCTTATTTAAATACTTGTAATACGACCTATTATATATTTTTCCAAGAAATTTCCCGCTACTGTACTTAACTTTATTAGGAAGATAATATGTATGGTAATGGTAAAATTCTTGCCATTCGGAGAGGGAATTGGCAAGTATTTCCCATTTCGCTTTTGACGCTAGTTTAATTTGAATATTACCAAGGACTCATTGTGGACTATATAAAGTACTCGAATCGTTTTATATAAGTCATATGTATTAATTTCTCGACATTTTTTGAAATAGAACGAAATGAAATAGGTTGGTAAAATTTTACTTAGGTGTATTTCAAGTCCGTCGATCTTTTGGAATTGAAAATGAGCATTATAATTCCACGATTTAGTATAGCGGCCTATATACCGTAACGACAACATTTAAAGTGTTTTTTTTTTAGTCACAATTTTAACCCTTAATTTAATTTTAAATTGGGAATTGTCAAATTGTGCTCCCAGTATGCAGTAAACACCCTTGTAACAAATTGTCGATATCTCTCTCTACATACATCAAGTAAGATAATTGACAATAGAGGTCCACGATTTCGTATAGACCCCACATAACTGTAACACCTGATAATCGAATTTTAAATAATTTTATTTTTTAATTTTTTTTATGGCAAACAAGTAAAAAAGCAGTAAGTTTGGCCGGGCCGAAGTTTGAATACCCTCCACCATTTGGAACGAATTAGAACATTTTCCAAAAAAATAAAATCTATTAAAAATTCTGTTAAAATCTTAAAAATACCGAATATTGGAAGGTGCCGATATATGGGGGATATACAATATCGTGGATCTATATAGACAATTCTTTTTCAGGGGGTAAAGTGCTCTCAAAGAACTCCTTGTGTAGAATTTCAGACAATTCCGTTGAAAAATGTGGGCGAATATCAGGGGGTATATGGGGGCAATACGATATCGTAGACCGATATACCCATCTTCGAACTTGACCTGCCTGCAGACAAAAGAAAGATCCCTGCAATATTTTAGCTATCTTAATTCGTTTTGACTGTAGCGTGATTATAACAGACGGGCAGTTGGACGGACGGACAGAGCTAAATTGTCTTAGAAACTTAAGCTTTTCAAGAATAAGAAAAAAATTATTATTTCGATGAGTTACAAACGGAATGACGAACTTAATATATCCTCCATACTATGTATGGTGGAGGGTATAACAATTACTAGATGTATTATAGTTCCAAATGCTGATCCTTTTTTAGGAGGAATCTGAATGTCATGACTGCTGTATCTATTATTGAGATGTTCGAAATTTAAGAAAAATCAATGGCTTGTTGCATATTTTACAATAGTTATTAGAAAAGTTTGACTCTTGGTGGGACTTTGAGTCGCATATTCAAATTAGGTCCGTGAAAAAGTGAAAGTATTTAGTAAATTTATTTGCATTTTTGAGATTTTTACTTTTTCAAGATATTTACTCTTTCTGGAGAGGGTACCAGTTAGTATACGTATTTTGTATTTTATAATAGTTGTAACTATTGTGGTACCAGTAGGATAAAGACATAAGTTCGCCTGTTGATAATATTAAATTAAAATTTAATCGTAATAAATTTCAAATTAAAGAACATTCATTCATAAATTATCGTGATATCCTTGAATTACTTACGTTTGAATGGAATAATTAAAAATTTCAGCAAAATTAAATCATTAAGTTGACATATAAAGTCCACAAATAAATACATTGTTTTGAGAAAATTTATATACTCATTTTAATATTTCTTGTATTTAATATATCGTTTTTATACCCTAAATCACATAGTGGTAAAGGTATTAATTTTTTGTGCATTTATTTATAACATATAGCTCGAAAATACCTCTGCCGAATTTAATCAAGATCGGTTCAGATTTAGACTTAGCTCCCACATATATCTTCAACCGATAGTCTAGAAGCAAGTACATCAAATTTGGTGCCAAATTCTATCGAGATCGGCTAAGATTTGGGCATAGGTCCCATACATATCTTTAATCCAATTTCAGGTTTATTATGTGTATAGTAGTGTGATACTTTTTCAACCATATCTCTCCTGTCATAATAAACACGCTGTCTGCAGCAGAAGTTAGGATTGATTACTGAAAAAGTGTACATTTATGTTTATAGTTTGACCACCAATCTAATAAGATCTAAGTAACGTCCGTATTTTTCGTACCAGAGGAAATATAAAGTTCTGTCACAGAAGCCATATTGTCACCTAGGAAAAACTTCAATTCCCGATTTCTTTTAATCTCTAATAATAGCAGTATTATATTTACAAATAGAAGTGTAACAAAATGATAAATGGATTTTGCCTTCCATATCCAAATCATCTTCTGATTCCATACCATTCCAACCATTGTACATGCATATGAACCATTGTACATGCATATGAACTGCTCCATGCCCAGATTATTATTTGTATAATACTCATGGATATTTGATTATCTTATTGAAACACAGCTTCACCTGGTGTCAAATGGGTGCGTTAACGTATTGGTATCCATTTCAGGTTATACGATGACAAATATTGTTTATTTGTAGGAAGGTTGATTCCAATAAGCATCATAGGCCTATTTCGCAGAGATTTTTTCTTGTATCTTTAAGATACAGATAAAATGCATGTGTCGAAAATGCTGCAGTTTCCCACCAGATGTCACTCCAGTATTATGATTTCTGCTCTCACCTACACTATCAAAGAAAATGATATCTCTTCTGAACGGCCATGTTGGATTTATCTAAAACAATGAATGAAGCAAGCGCACAACAATTTGTGTAGCTATCTCTTTCACACCCATGTTGGCATATGGGCCAAGTTTGAACACGAAAGGCACCATCTAAAAAGTGACGCACAAAACGTGTACATCTCAGGCGTGGCATTTTGAAAGATAATTACTGAGGGTAAATGTAGTAGTGAGAAATTATTTTTAAAAATGTCCTAGTATTGGTGGTATCTCAGAGATATTTCCATGATGGCATATTCTTCTTTTTTTAATTTTTGATTTATTCAAGGGGTATGAGAGTATCTGAGAGACTCAATATATTTTCATTGTGTGGGTACTACAATTTATCTTGTTGTTTATGTGTAAGTAGCAGATTTCGTGTCTTTTGTGGCTGCGCACCCTTTTATTTATTTGTAAGACAACGTAGAGATAAAGTGATTGGAAAAAAGCTGACGCATATTATTATTTGGTTTTAGAGTTTATAAAATTTTTGGTTAAGTTTTTTATTGAATGCGGTGGTGTTGACATATTATTTAGAAATAAAAGGTCTGATTTAGTGTGAACATAAATGCGAAAGAAAAACTCTATTCCAAATAGGTGTATCATATATTGATTTTTTAGACTTAAATCCAACATTTAAAAATTACATCGGGAATCCTGTTTTTCATTCGCATTTGCCATACAAAAACAGACCCAAACTTACTCAATTATTTAGTTTCATTTTTTTTTTCATGGTGTTTATACAAACCATTTGCCGACGGCAAAATGTGCTTTACTATCACAAGTTTTTTGAAAAAAAGATATTTTCATTTTTTCACTAGCCCTCATATGAATGTACTTCCCGATTTTATTTATTTTTAAGGTTTAATTTCTACCGAATACTATGTGATATAGTTCCCAATTGATATCCATATTTTGGGTATTTCGAAGGAATGGGTTCATAATTTCAATATAGATACAAGTTTGATAGCATTCCCATAGTTGGGTATAATTTGTTTTGTTGTTTGTACCCTCCACCATATACATACATTATATTATTATTACAGTTTGTTAACCATCAAAATAATGTTGTAGACCCTACAGAATATATATACTCTTGATTAGCTGGGTTATATCGGTCCACTATATCGTATGGTACCTCCTATATAACGGAAGCTCCCATATAACTGTACCTCCCAATATTCGTTATTTTGATGATAGTAAGTAAATTTTCATTTGAATTGTTTGAAGTTGTGCACCTGAAGTTTATTTCGGGTATTTTATTCTCTACAAGATAATGGTCTATATAGGTGCACAATATCGCCCCCATATAACGGTTCCTCCCGATATGTGAGTTCTTAGTGATAAACAATTTTGTAAATTGCATGTAAATTGACCCATTATAAAATTACACTAAGATAATCGTGATTTGGATATTTTTTTAGGGACTTGTCTTCTCCCAGCCTAAATGCCTTGATATTCTACTTTTTGATAAATTTAGTACGATAGATCAGTGGGTTTGTTCCTTATTTTGATGATGATGTTCTTAATAAACAAAAAACATGGATCTTTGGAATATGTTTTTTCAAATTTACTATTTGAAATGGATATCTTTTTGTATACCAAACACCAGACATAGTATGGAGGATATATTAAGTTTGTCATTCATTTTGTAACTCATCGAAATAATAATTTTAAAGCAAAGTATATATATTTTTGATCAGCGATATATTCTAAGACGTCCGTTTGGTTGTCCGTCTGTGTAATCACGCTAGAGTCAAAACGAATTTGGATAGGAAGCTAAAATTTTGCTTTTGTCTGCAGGCAGGTCAAGTTCGAAGATGGGCTATATCGGTCCACTATATCGTATAACCCCCATATAACGGTACCCACCGATATTCGGTATTTTGATGATTTTAGCTACATTTTTCAATGGAATTTACTGACAATTAACACAAGGGGTTCAGAGTACCTCCCTTTATTCGGAATTTGGGCGATTTTAGGGACATTATTCAAATTTCGTTTTTGAAGTTCGGAATCGGTACTGAAGCTTATGACAGAAAATTACTCACGCCCACGTCTTCGTATTGCCCCCATATAACGCTTTTCATTTGACTTTAAAACAATTACAGTTTTAATGCGGTTGGTTAATTTGGGAAATCTATGACTACAAAATTGGAGGTTTTTAAAAACCTCAAGATTATAGCTCTGGTAAGACATTAAAAATCTCCGATTATGGTTTTGGTGGTCCTTGAAAAACTTCAAGATTATTGCTCTGGCTTTCTTCTTATAATTCACGGTAATATTTTTTTTGCAATCGTTTAAAAAATGAATGATTATTATATGAGGGCTATACGAAGACTTGGACCTGCACAGACAATTTTCTGGCATGGGCTGCAGTTTCTATTACGAACTTCAAATACCAAATTTGGAACGATTCCGTTAAATAATGTCGTTAAAATCATCTAAATACCGAATATCGGGGGGTACGGTTATATGGGGGCTATATGAAGACGTGGACCTACATTTTTTGACTTAGGGTGTGGTATCCATTATGAACTTCAAATACCAAATTTGAAACGAATCCTGTAAACAATGTCGCTAAAATCATCAAAATACCGAATATCGGGGGTACCGTTATATGGGGGCTACGCGAAGACGTGGACCTGCACAGATAATTTTCTGTCTTAAGCTGTAGTATCCATTACGAACTTCAAATACCAAATTTGAAACAATTCTGGTGAATAATGTCGCTAAAATCATCAACATACCGAATATCGGGAGATACCGTTATATGGGGGCTATATGATAACTTGAACCTACATTTACGAACTTAACCTGCCTACTGGCAAAATAAACAGGTCTGCAAAATTTTAGCCTTCTATCTCAATTTGTTCGAAAGATAGCGTGATTACAACAGACAGACAGACGGACAGACAGACACACAGACAGACAGACGGACATGACAAAATCGTTTTAGAATTTTACGCTGATCAAGAATATATATACTTTGTTGGGTCTGACATGAGTATTTCGAGGAGTTACAAACGGAATGACAAAATTAATATACCCTCCATAGTATGGTGGAGGGTATAAAAACGGACGGGTCAACGCCAAATATTTTGGAATGGACCTTTTTTTAGAAATGTTAAACCGGTGCAGATATTTCTTTAGCTTTACATATAAGTTCCCTTAACTTCATTAGCTACCAAGTTGTATTGCATAAAATGCAATACAACCCTGGAAATAATTTAGTGTTTAGCAGTTTAAAATAAATTACATGCAATTAACATCTAGTCGAAAAAATTGTAATTTACGTCCACAGATTAGACAAAATGTCTCGCCTTGTGTGGATTGTACCGAGTTGGAATGAAACTAAATTCATTCCCACTCACATCACATCAAGATTGCCGTGTAATCATATTCAAGGCAAATCAACGATAACAACAGTCATGGCAAGCGAATGGGAATACAAAGCAAAAAAAACTAAGTAAAAGAAAATAAGGAAAAAAACACAATATCCAACAAAAAATGACTAAAGCATGAACTCAGAAATAATCTTCGATATGTATTTTGTAAATGTATGAGCTCACTTTGAAGTGAATTCATATGTATGTATGTATCCGCAAGTCAAATGATTTTGTAAAAGTATTCCGATCAAAAATATTCATACAGGGTGAAGCGTAATTTGTTGCCTAAAAACATCATCGTTTCATGAAAAAGTTCATTCATATTACAATATGAAGTTTAAATCGAGAAGTAAAAACTTGTTATAATTTAAGAATAATGTATATGAAAAATTAATTATTCTGGAAACTTCTAAGAAATGTACTCCAACAATTTATATATATAAAATTAGAATAAACAAAATGCATTGTTTCATTCCAAGTTCCACCTTGTTCCAATTTTTTTTAATATGAATAATACTATTTTTAATATTTGCGCCAAGATTCTTCTTTTTAATTTTTTCCAAAAAAAAAAAACAAAAAAAAAATGGGTATAATCACAAACTAAGCATTGTACATCGTAATATTATTATCAAATTTAGATCGAGTGAGGAAATGGATAATATCAGTCCGCTTCAGAAAATAATTTAACCCATAGTATCCTCATTCAATCCAAGATCTAATGCGAATATGGGATTGTTGACATTCCTTACAACATAATAATTATTTGAACTGTCTTCTTACATCGCACAACGCAATACTATAATATACATTAGATCTAGTGTGAATATGGAACTCATCGGTCCATAAACCACAAAGGGGAATTTTATTTTAAAAGTATGGTTAAAATCTTAAATTGACAAAATTATTTGTCATGAAATAAAATATCATTTTTTATGGTAAAAGTGACACTTCACATGGGCTTATGCAAAATTCCCTAAAAACATGCATTTAGAAGAACGTCAAAGATAAAAATATTTTTCATAAAATTTCATTATAATTTAATTAAGAAAAAATCTTTATTTTTGATAAAAATATTATACTGTAATGTAAAGAAAGCCAAAGACCCATTTTAAATATAAGTAATGAGTTTTGAAATGTTTGATCTTGCGGTGTGCCAGGTTTTTTTTTGGAAATTCTGAAAATTGTATTAAGTCTAGTTACCCACAATTGAAAATTAAATACTCCATCTTACCGAATTTCAAGTTAATTTCAAACCCTTATTTTATTTTTGAAATAGTTGATTCTGTTTCTCCGAAGAATCAAAAGAAAATAAAAGCAGTTATTTAATATAATTTCTAATATTCCCTATTTATTTATTAGGAAGTGAGATTTACTCATGTATATAGCATTGAGATAGAAGGCTAAAATTTTGCACACATGTTTATTTGTCTTGTAGACAGGTTAAGTTCGTAAATGGACCATGTAGGTCCACGTTTTCATATAGCCGGTACCGCCCGATATTCGGTATTTTGATGATTTTAGCGACATTATTTACCGTAATTATTTCAAATTTTGTATTTGAAGTTTGTAAGGGATACTACAGCCTAAGGCAAAAATTGTCTTCGTATAGCCCTATATAACGGTACCTCCCGATATTCGATATTTTGACGATTTAACGACATTATTCACCAGAATTGTTTCGAATCTGGTATTTGATGTTCGTAATGGATACTACAGCCTCTGACAGAAATTTGTCAGTGCGGGTCCACATTTTATTATAACCCCCATGATGCCTCCCTATATTCGGTATTTTGATGATTTTAGCAGAACAGAATTTCTTTTCAAGTTTCGCATTTGAATATTGTGACAGCTTATGACAAAAGTTGCCTATGCATGTCCATGTCGTCGTATAGACCCTAATTAAACGGCTACATTCGGTCTTTTTAAGATTATTGCAGGATTTTATTATTATATATATATTTTTTTATGAGTTTTGAAAATTTTGATCGTACGTTGTGCCAAATGGACAATACATGCCCGAATAGAAAAGATACAACTGCTTCAGCATATTTAATATTTGAATACTTGATCTTTAAATTATAATTATGATCATAGCTTGTATGATTTAATTATCTCATAAAAGCTTTTAATTGTGAAGTGAAGCTCTACTAAATATGCAAAGTGGGATAGGGTATCATAAAGTCGGCCCCGCCCGACTTTAAAACTTTCTTTGCTGGTTGAATATAATTTATGAGTTTTGAAAATGTTGATCTTATGTTGTGCCAGATTAGTTTGGGAAATTGTGAAAATTGTATTTGGTCTTGTTACCCACAATTAAAAATTAAAATAATCCATCTTTCCGAATTTCAAGTTAGTTTCAAATCATAATTTTATTTTTGAAATAATTGTTACAGTTAATGTAATTTCTAATATTCCCGAAGAACCAAAAAAAAAAAAAAACAGTTATTTAATATAATTTCTAATATTCCCTATTTATTTATTGGGAAGTGAAATTTACTAATGTATATAGCATTAGTATTTATATATATATATATATATATATATAATTTTTTGAGTCAAATAACATTTTCTTTATTCCATGCATTCGATTAAGTTCCATTCATTTGGTTCACCCTGTCAACAACTCTTAACCAAAGTGGTGACTTACATATGCATGACTATGGCCAATGTATCATCACGAGGCGCAAAAGAAAAATATTTGCTTTTGGGTATCTTTTTTTCTCTCACATCTACTTTTATTTTTTCTTTTCCAAATCATCTTCAGTTTGTTGTTTTGTCTAAGAAAATATTTTCGAAACTAACAACACTTGTGCCGGATTTGTTAAATGGCATAAAAATTTCATACACAAAATTTACCACAAATGTTGCAAATAGTTTTGATGCAACAAAACTACAGCAACACAACGAAAAACAACTGTAATATTTTTTCGTCTACTACTTTTTCTTTCAATTTTATATAAAAAGAAAATATTCTAGGAAAACTTTGGAAAAATATCACTCCCTGTCACTCATACACTCAGCTAATGGTAATGGAAAATATATTTTGGTTGGTTGACAGAAACATTTGCTTTTGTTTCAAGTTTAACAAAAATGGCAACGGATGAAATTGATTGTCTTTCGGTTGAGGTTGTATTGTTGGTTATGATGATGAGTGAGTCGAGTCGAGTATGAGTCGAGAGTCTTTTTCGTTCGATGCATGGTGGCACACAAAGAAATTGCAAGTTGTGCAAATAATGATGAACATTTGAGACAATATGCCAACAACCTCAGGGAATATATGGCCAATTCAAAACTAAAAGCCACTCCGCACAGAAAACTGGAATGCATGAAGTTGGCAAAACTTTTATTTTTGTTTCTGGTCACATTAGTAACATGACAAAGAATTTTTCTAGGCAAGAGCTGTTTGTGGTATTAAAACGAAAACTGAGAAGAAGAAAAAAAACAACAACAGAAGACACAAGAAATTGGTTACATGCTTGGCTGATGACAAACTTTACTTTGGCTTGCTTTTGTTATTCCACATTTCTCTTGTTGGCAATTTATTGTCGTTTAGCTTCACTTTTTCTATTTTCTATTAAAACTTTTTTCATCAAAATCCATCCAAATGTCTTGAAATTTTCGGAAGAAAATGTATAAACTGTCTGTTGCTTCAACAGTGGCACCATTAAAAACACACATCAGCCTCGTCAACATTTTTGTTTCAAAGTTTTTTTTTTTGTATGGAGGCTGTTTATTGAGATTAAATTTTTGCCTGTTCACATCAGACCGTCTGGCAGCCACAATTAGTAGAATTTGTCGACCATCAGTGAGCGGGGTGTTAATTAAAGTAGTCGACCGCATATTGAATTAATAATTTGTCTCAATTTAAATGTAATAATCAATTGAGCGCATTTTGTTGCCCAGACATGTCGTTTCATGTGGTCCATGGCATTTGTCTGGGTTCGAGTTGGTTGGTTGATCTATGCATTATTTGAATTTATGTAAGTGCATTTAAAAACGTAAATTGTAATAGGAAATTAGATCAAATATAAATTTATGGTTGAAATAAAAAAAATAATTGTTAATAAAGATATGGCTGTTTCTATGGCATTCTCTTTGGAAAAATATGCAGTCGTTGTTGGAGGTATTTTAAGTTATTAGTTATTTGTGTATAAGAGAACTAGGTGTAAATGTTTTCGTTAATAATTTAAGGATTTTGGAAAGTCCAACATGCGGTGGATTCTGAAGGAAATAAATTAAACAAATTATTGAATTGTTTTCAGATATTTTTCCTCAAATAATGTTCTAACTATATTTTTAGATAGAGTATGTCATAGATGGAATATGTCATAAAACGTGTCTTTTAACTTGATCAAATTTAATACAACTCTAAATTCGTTTTGAATTTGGAAATAATGTTATCCTTTTTTTATTATTAATGCCGGACATTCTTTGGTACAACAAAGACAATCCAACAGATGCCAACATAACAACAGAGTCTTATTCAACCACATCCAAATTCTATTTTAATTAAAAACTTGTTTATATCCAGACGGAAAAGCTATTGTGTAAATGATTTGCCATAAACATGTCAACATCTTTGTAACTGGTCATGGACGATGCGGTAGGTAACCGGATATTAAACGCATGTTTGTTGGCAAGAAAACTAAAATTTTAAATTTATGTTCATGGGTTACTTACTTTTGTTTTTATGTCATAAGCTAAATAATTTATGTTTGCTTCAATTATGAAATTTTGGTAAAAAGGGACTCGACTAAATTAATATGAAAGCTTAGCAAATATATAAATTCTGTATTAATGTAGCATGTAAAGTTCGAATGTAGATTACAATACAGGTTGAGATAAATAACTGCAACAAAGTCAAACGCCATAATTTTTATTTTTAATTTTTTTTTTAATATTATTGAGGTGATCGACTCTTTGGTATTTTTTCAAAGCCAACCTTGCTTTCCAAATTACTCCAGAAACAATAGTCCAACGGATTGGTATTCGGAGATTTTGGTGGCCATTGTGCGCTAGAAATGAAGCGAGGAACCTCATTTTGTAACCATTCTTGGGGGGCGGGTGCTAAGTGCGATGGTGCTGAGTCCTGTTGGAATGTCCAAGGTCTACGGCCAAGATGTTTGCGTGACCAAGGCTTTAAAACACCCTCCCGAATATTTTCGCGATAATATTGGGCATTTATTCTGATGCCACGGTAAGAGCGGAGAGCGGCATGGGTTCTGGTGGCCAACCAAAGGTGCACATTTTCAGCTGACCTCTTCTGCAAGTAAACACGATCATTTTGTCATTGCGCGTTTCAAACAAATTTGATACACTCCACAGTTAAGTTCATTTATAGATATTACATTTTTAATACTTTGAAGTTTTTAGAAGGGGGTACCAAATGGTGTGGACCAACACGGCCCATCTTTGGCTAAACCTATAGTGGGATTCTCTAATTTTATTACCATTTACAACTAAAATCAGTAACTTTCATGAGCCAAATCTTCGTATAAAAAGAAGAACATTGTTACCAACCAGTAGGTCTAAGCGACTTATTTCATTTTATCTCTAAATCAAATTTCGTTCATTATCGAAAATATGGTCAATTGCAAAATTGATGTTATTGATAATTCCTGTTAATTCCGTCGTGAATATTGGTGATTCAATTTATATATTATAAGAGTTGCGCTTATTAAAAACCTTGATCCTTTTGTGAAGATACCCGAAGAGTGGCCCGAGATTGTTCAAATTTCAAGCAAACCAGGCCTATAAAAATTATTATAATGTGACATATTTCAGCGAAGCTGAAACGAAAATTATTTGCTTTTTGTAAGCATTGTATTTTGTATTGTATACCCCAATTATACTGAAACAAGAGCGAAAATCAAATATATTAGTCGACTATTTCTTATCTTCCCCACAAACCTAAATTGTTTGAGAAAACATGCGTTACTTAAATAGTTCAAATTTGGTCCATGGTAATATTTATATCAGAAGCGAATATGGGAAATATATTCATTTTATCGATTTTTCAATCATCGCAAGTCGTAACGAGACAGCATAAGGCATCGCTTGACTATATTGAATAATAATCATACCTTCCCCTAGGTTTCTTCAAACTTCTTACATTGAAATAAATCTAAAAACATTAGTATCAGTGTAAAGACATATCCCAGTGTAAATACGTACCCCAAATTAATGGTCAAATGATAAGTGTATAAACTGTAGGAACTTTAAATAAGAAATTCCCCGATACTGAACATCTTCGAACGTGATCTAAGTTTGACAAATGGTTGTGCAAAGTTTGGATCAATCTTTAAAAATTATCAGACATATTTTTGTCGTTGTAACATCTTTAGGAAACATAAATGATTAATTAATTTTTTTTATTTATATTTCAGTCATATGGCTAGGGGGTATATATCATTTGATACAGTTTACTCACGATAACTCTGAAAGAGAGTATCCGTTTTGGTCCAAACTTGATGCATTGCAGTATTATTATCAAACCAAGATCACCCTTCTTTTGTCAAAGTCAGGCGGGGCCGACTATATGATACCCAACACCACTGTGCAATGTTCCGAGCTTTATAAGATATCTGGTACCAAATATCATTGTTGTCGAATGCATATTATGAATTTGAGGGAATTAAACACCAAATCGGATGAAATATATGTGGGAGCTTTAGCTATATCTGAACCGATTTTCTCCGAATTCGATGTACTTGCGATGATGAATTCCGTCGGATGTACTAAAATTCAGGATTTTGGACTGATATTGGCCATTTGGTGCACAATTAACCCGAAATCGGTTGAGGATATATATGGGAGCTATATCCAAATCTGAACCGAACATGACAAAATTTGGTACACTTATTTCAGAGCTGTACCTGTTATCTGATACCAAAGATCATTGTGGTGAAATGCATATTAATCTTGTGAGGGACTTTAAACCCCAAATTTGATAAAACATATATATGGGAGATATAGCTATATTTTAACCGATTTACCAAATTGAAGTAGCGGTTTATAGGATGAATTCACTCGTAATTGCCAAAAATCAGTTCATTCGGGATGTTATTAGCCATTTGGTGCACAATAAACCTGATATCGGATAAAGATATCGACAAAATTTGTCAGAGGTATTAACGAGCAGTATCTGATGTCTGGTACCAAATATCATTGTTGTGGAATGCATATTACGCATGTGAGTGACCTGAAACCTCAATTTCGATGAAACGTATATATGGGAGCTATAGCTATATCTGAACCTATTTTCCAAATTTTCCATGCTTCTAGAACGAAGTCGGGGGATGTATTAAAATACAGGCCATTTGGACTGATATAAGCCATTTGGTCCACAATTAACCCGAAATCGGTTGAAGATATATGGGAGCTACGAGCTCGTATATCTAAATCTGATGCGATTATCACCAATTTCAATAAGGTTCGTCCTTGGGCCAAGCAAATTTCAATCAAATAATAAATGCGACATGCATTTTGTTGACAATAATACATGGACGGATGGACGGACAAGCGAACTGGCATGCATACATCGACTCAGATAGTGATTCTATGAAGTAAAGTAACAATGCGTGTATTTCGCTTCCTTCTCCATGTAACAAACAAATACACAAAGATATACTACCCTTACCACTATGTGGTGTAGGGTATAATAACTCTCATAACACTCAAAATAATTCAGCGATTTTGTCTCAACTTTCTGTCAGCCATTCATCTAATGTGAATATGGAATATGTCATTCTGTTCTTTCTCTTGTCCAACTAATAAAAAACGTATTAATATCCTATTATTCTACTTGATATATATTGTTACAGCCGCACATGATATCAGAATTGGATGTTCTTTTAACACAAGTTTTTTATTTAATGTAAATTATAGTCATCGATAGTACATGTGTCCTTTTGCGGTGCTACCCCACACCTATGATGAAGGTTCCTCATTTTCAGTTTTTTAAAATTTTTAATAGAAATATTTCTTTAGCCACATTAAACAAATGTATGCAATAACTGCTGAATTAAACATGTGATAATGTAAACAAATTAATTCAGCTATACAGAACAATTATATAATTCCCTTTTATCATATACGCAACAATAAAGTTTCTTCTTTTCATTTGCAATACATTTGTAGAATACAAACAACAAAACTTATTTAATTATCATGAAAATTATTCAATTAAAATTTACTTGCAAGAAAAAAAGAACAGCACTTAACACACATGTGTACAATTAACAAATAATTAAGAAAACTTTGTCACTCAATAAAGGGATCCTTTGTAAAAGCCAAAGAAAACGAATAAACCCTTACAACTTATAACGTCTACTTTGTTTGCAATTCTGGGCTTCTATAAAACGCTTACAAAATGGCACTACTACTAAACTAGTTTCTGAAGTTTATTTCTTGTAAATGAGAATATTGCGATCCGCATGTTTGTCATTTCATTTAGCCCAATGATATTAAGCATAATTTTTATGACAATATCAAGTTCTGAGCCCTAATAGCTGTCTGTTAACTGCTTTATTTTGTACAGCAGCTTGCATATTCCACTTCAAATTCATTATCTTCTTTATTAAACAAATTATTGGACAAAGCTTTCAGAGTCAGGCCATGGCAGCTGAATTCTGACATACTATTTTAACCGAAATATTTTTTTTCCCGAAAGTGGGCAAATGCCGATACATGTGTTCAACGGAAATTTCTCACCACGGTAGGTCAATGACTTCCGCTAAGCACAGCCACGCTACTGTGTGTGGCTTTCGTAAAATATAGCTAAGAAGCCCGCATGAAAGTTTTTCTTTTTGTTGGGTTTCTTTTCATTTGTATGTATTTTGAGTACGGACCACAAAATCAAATTATAAATCCTACATTTTAATTATTTCTTTGGTTGAACATTTACTCAATGCATTCATTCATGCCCACTTTACTTCCAGATGGCATTGCACTCCACTAAATTGAGAGCATAGAGAATATTTACAAAATCCTGATATGTCTACGCCAACCGCAACAAATCGACCACATACAATGATTTTTGTGGTCTCACAAAACTGGCAAAACTTGTAGAAAAGCAAAACTCCCAACCAACCGGCCAGCCAGCCAGCCAGATTAAGAAACAGAGCGGGAACTTTAGAAGTAAATGAATGCAACGCTCATAAATTTGCATGTCTACTGGTATGAATTAAGTTAAACAATTTATTTGAAAATTAAATGCAAAATATATTTGCTTTTGCATTAAAATGACGAAATTGAAAAAAGGTAAAAAAATTAAAAAAAAAAACAACTTGACTTTTTATATGGACTTGATTCCCTTCGCCGCTTGAAGATTTGGTCTAGTCATCTGAGTAATTTACAATGTCCACTGCATACAGTGGTAATAAAATTAAAAACATGAGTATTATAGAAAAGTATTATAATTTTTTATGGGATATATTGATGTATTTTTTCATATTTGGAAATTTTAAGCCAAATTTTAAAACCAATGCTATGTTTGTGCTCACAGATATAAAAATATATCAAAATAGTAAAAAAAGCTCAAGAGTAGGGAGGAGTCGGCTACACAACTCAACATGTTTAGTAGAGCTTCCTGTATCAAATAAACTTTTTTATTGGGGCTTTATATGAAGTAGCTCAAACTAACTAATTGTGTATATCCTATTCTGAATCGATTTCCACTAAATTTGACGGAAACATTTCTACATCTTGTGCCAACTACCTATATATTGGCATAGAGTGCATGTTATAACTTTGAGAAGATTTAAATTGAAACATATATCAGAGCCAAAGCTCCATCCGAACCGATTTTCACGAAAATTTGACGTATTTACTACTACCCTAAATTTCGACGAATATGCCAAAACCCATTACACAGGGTGCAACCAACTTCAGACTGCTGTCATTTCTAAGCCACTTGTCCAAAAGCTTTTACCAGTGACAATCCATTATATTGCTTACAAGATTAAAAAAAGTTATTCGTGATGGAATTGAAGCGTGCAAGTGTGATTCCTTTATAATTGGCTGGAAAACCACAAGTGGCTATCGTTATAGCACTCCAGCATTTAAATGTGAATAAATCTTTTGTGTAACGTACAATCGCTCGTTACCCTGATACTGGTAGCGTAGCCCGACGTCAAGGAAGTGGAAGGAAGAAAACAGCAACATCAGCAGAAATGGTTCGAAAAGCAAATAAGCGACTTGATCGAAACCCGCGTTGCAGTAGCCGAAAAATTGCTCGTGAGCTGAACATATCGCAATATTCCATTCGGCAAATATTGAAAAATGAGCTCGGGGTAAAGCCATTGAAATTCCAAAAAGTGCATGAACTTACACCGCTACGGGAAGAAAATAGACTCAAGAGAGTTAAGAGTTGTTCCGCTTGGCCGAAAGTGTTGAACTGCCGAATTTGGTTTTCTTCGATGAGAAAACATTCATTGTCCAGCAGTTTGTAAACAAACAATATGATCGTGTTCACTTGCCAAAGAGGTCAGCTGAAAATGTACACCTTCGGTTGGCCACCAGAACTTAAACGCCGACAATGGTGATGGTGTGAGCCGCCATAACAGCCGATGGTCGCTCTCCGCTCATATTAATCGACCGTGGCATCGGAATAAATGTCGAATGTTATCGCGGAAATATTCTGGAGGATGTATTAAAGCCTTGGGCACGCAAACATTTAGGCCGCAGACCTTGGACATTCCAACAGGTGACCAATTCGAACAAATCTAAACTTATTCTTAAATTTGATGCTATTTCCGACATTTTTTGCTTTCATTCAATAAACTTACAAAAATAATTGGAAACTTTATTCATTGACGAATTTTTCTTAATGTTGGATGTAAATGTACAAAATCGACAGAAATTTTATATGGGAATTATATCCAAATCTAAACCAAGTTCAAAATAATTTGCCAAACTTATTTGTAGACCCAGTCCAGTCGCACATTCCAAATTTCATAGAAACTGGAGATGCATAGCGTGTTTGGTGCATCAAATACATGAAATCGATATGTGGATGGATTTTTGGAGGTGCCTCAGTTTCTGATTCTCCGGTTCCAAGAGAAATTTTAAGAATATTATATAGCCTATTTTACTTTCAGGCGATGCTGTAGTATATTTGGAAATTTGCATTAATATCTATTTAGTTGTTTTTGAATCCACAGATTACAAAAAAATCAATGAGAACAGATATGGTTGTAGATATTTTTTAGTGAAGCGTTATATATAATTCAGCAAACCTTGGGTCAGAACAAGTAAGACAGCTGTATAGTGTGTTTCTTTTCTTTAGGAGATTTATGAAAGCTGTTGTGTTTTTCGAAGCAATAACTTAATATGGTGCTTGCGAACTCGAATTTTCGATTCCAAAAATGAATAAAGACTTTGTTTGGTCTTTGCCTTGGACTTTTCAAAACAATAATGCTCTAATAAATTATTAAATCACGGATCAAATGCCAGAAATTAAATGTCTTAGATTGACATCCGTACTCGTAATCGAATTGTTAATTTGGAAACATTTTTTGAGTATAACTAATTTTTTTTTTTTAAAAATTATAAAGTAGTTATAAATTCTTAAAAACGAAGAATACTTAAAAAAATGAAAGGGGATTTCTATTTTTAGCTATATCCGATTTTTACTTCTCGAATGAATTCGGTCGTACGTGTCATAATCCATCTTTTTAGGGCTGATGTTACACATTTGGCGCCCAAAGCAGTATTGCGAATAAAAAATAAAAAATTGGTATATCTAAAATATATTTAATTATCTTATTGTACCCTCCACCATAGTATGGAGGGTATATTAAGTTTGTCATTCCGTTTGTAACACCTCGAAATATACATTTTAGACCCCACGAGTATATACATTCTTGATCAGTATAAAATTCTATATCGATTTAGCAATGTTCGTCCGTCTGTCCGTCTGTGGAAATCACTCTAGCTTCCTAACGAAATGGAGTAGGTTGATAAAATTTTACTCAAATGTGTATTATGTGTGCAGGTATATAACGGTACCACCCCCCATATAACGGTACCACCCGATGTTCGGTATTTTGATGATTTTAGCGACATTATTTACCATAATTGTTTCAAATTTGGAATTTGAAGTTCGTAATGGATACTACATCCTAAGACAGAAAATGAGACATGTAGGTCCACGTCTTTATATAGCCCCCATATAACGGTACCTCCCCATATAACGGTACCTCCCCATATAACGGTGCCTCCCGATATGTCTGTATAGCCCCCATATAACAGAATTTTGATGATTTTAGCGACATTATTTAACGGAATTATTTCACATTTTGTATTTGAAGTTCGTAATGGATACTACAGCCTGTGCAAAATATTGTCTGTGCATGTCCACGTTTTATAACCCCCATGGTACCTCCTTATATTCGGTATTTTGATGATTTTAGCTACATTATAAACAGATTTTTTCAAGTTTCGCATTTAAATATTGTAATAGCTTGTGCCAAAAGTTGCCTTTGCAGGTCCACGTCGGTATTTCGGTAATTTTAAGATTTGAAAAGAATTATTAACGGATTTTTTTTTTTTGAAAATTTTCAAATTTTTATCAAAGTTCGGCCCGGCCGAACTAACAGCATTTTTACTTGTTAGTCTTAAGAACGCTCATGCCAAATTACTTCCCAACCCACTGTGCATCACTAATTTGTGTACAGTGAAATATGTTAGTATGACTTAACTTGCATTACGACAACTTGTCAACATCGGAGAATTAAGACTATTTTGCTTCTTAATTTTCAAGTTGCAGTCTGAGACAGAATGACGGGTGGACGTTTGCTTTCCATTGAAGTACAGAGGGACAGACAGCCAGATGTATGGACGGGATATGAATGGTTGACAATATCAATTGCCATGCCGGTTGTTTGTCCAACAATGACGAGGTTGCCGTTGCTGTCAATGGCACATACCGCCAAACGTTGACATTCGTTCCTATAAAATATATTTGTTTATTCTTGAGCTGAGCTTCTTGTCATTACTGTCATTGGCTTTTTGTCATATCGATGGCTTAATAAATATCTTAATTTAATACCTACCATATCTTGTCTCATACTTCTGAAGTTTTTTTGTTTTTTCGTTCCCTTTTGTGACTTTGCGTGTTTTTTCTTTTTATATTTCGTTTGTCATTTTGTTCGCTTCTCATGAAAATTCAATTGTCAGTTGGTCATACAGATTGTATTCGTGTGTATTCGGTGAAGTTTGATTTAATTTTATAATGGTTGCCGGTTGTTGTGTGTTGCAGTGTATGAAGCGATAATCGAAATGGGAAATGGCACTGGCTGTCCACTGGTCATAATGACTGGACAGACGGCCATACGGTCTAAATGTAATCGAAATGACAGTGCCGGCGACGTTGTCAGCCATTGCAGCGATCTAGCCCCTGCTTATCAACAATATTTTAAAGTAAGTAATAAGATTGTTGTTGTTGCATTCGTTATTTTTCAATTTGTTTCTGAGATTTTCTTGAACATTGCTTGCTTGAATGTGCTAGTTACAGTCAATAGGAAAGAACCTGTCATAAAGCAAGCCCCATTGTAGAAAATGTCGAATACAATTCAATTTCATATCTCCTCTATTCTTTGGTATTGATTTATAACTTTAAGTGTTATTTGAGCAATTATCGCGATGTCACATATTTCACAGTAATGCATTCAAATTTGATTGAATATAATCAGAAAAAGCGGTTTATTTTCGAATTGTTGCTAGATATTCTTCTATGATTGTGAATGAATAATTATTTTGAGGTTACTGAGAGCATAAGTAATTAGTCAAAATATGCAGAAAGTTATCAGTTGAATGATTTGTAGCCTCCGGATTGTTGTTGAACAATGAAAAAAAACCGTTAAATGATTGTGCTATCTGGAAAGAGAGTAATATATAATATTTTAGTTGTTCCAAATAAAGAAATGTATTCGTATAACTGTTTATAGTCCATTTAAATGTGGCCAGTAAGTATAGAGATAACTTAGGTGGTCATTTGATTGATTTTGAAGGCACAGAAAAACTGTGAGTTATTGGGAATAAAGAGAAACGTGAAAACTTATAGCTGGATTGATCGAGTGCTTTTCTAGAATAATAGCCTATAAATCATAGAATAATTATAGTTTTTTGAGGAAATATTTCATATGCCATGCACTTTAATGTGACAATAAAGAAAGAAAAATTAAAATATTTTCCTTGTTAAGAAGTGAGATTTCAAAAATAGTTCTAAATTTTCACAAATTTCTGTGAAAAAATATTTCTGTGAAACAATCACATCATGGGTTTATTAGTTTTAATTTAAGATTTTATAAAGATTTTGAAAGCTCTCGTCCATTCTCGAAAAGCTTATTAACAATTAACCAAATTTTTAATTTAATTTCATTAGGAGTTGTGCTTGGGGCAACCCCAATAAATTCAAAATTTTTTTAAATAAAATTGAAAAATGTCGAGAAAACATTGGAAAAATATGGACCAGCAAAGTGCGCCAGCAAGATCTTGATGTGTTAAAATAGTTAATATATTTTAACACATCAAGATTTTGCTAATTCCCTATCATACGCATAACATAAACAAAGGTCCTCCTCCTATCGTTTCTTTTTTTGTATTTTAGTTTGTATTTTTTCGTTACTCACAGAAAAAACACGCAATTCAAAAACCCGAAATATATTTTCTTTCGATACAATTCCAAACGAAAGGATAAAAGAATGTTACAACATGCCATGACGTAAATATCTCGCGTAAATGGTACTCTACTTTGTTTTGTCATTTGTTTAAAAAAAAACACCACCTAAAAATGATGCGCCCTATGTCTATTATGGTTCACAGAAGTTGGAAAAAATCGTATTTTTGAAAAAATGAAATAAAAAATTAAAAATCCAATATTTGGCATACGTTATTGAGAATATCGGTTATTATAAATCGTTTTACGGCCATTTCTCTTAGGCAATCGAAGGGATCCTTCCTCTTCCAATTAAAAAAAAACCTTTGAAGTTCTCTAAACCTTGAGTCACCACTAATACTTGACTAATAGAAGGAAAACCTAAACACTTTTTCATACTAATTGGTTTCTATAAGTAATTTTACTTGAATTCAATTTAGTCAATTGCAGGTCCAAATTTTAAACCACTTTATTTTGTAATTTTGTTGTTTCAACTTTCCTTTGGATATGTATTTAGGATCCTACTACATAGTACTCGGCACAGGTCCACGTTACTATTATTTTCCAAACTTCTACATATTTAGAAGTTTGAGAGTATCAAAAATGGAACGGAAATGAAAAGAGGATTGTTAACAATAAAAAGTAAAAAAGCAGTAAGTTCGGCCGGGCCGAACTTTGAATACCACCACCATTTGGAACGAATTAGAAAATTTTCAAAAAAATTAAATCCAATAAAAATTCTTTTAAAATCTTTAAAATATCTAATATAGGAAGGTGCCGATATATGGGGGGATATACGATATTGTGGACAAATCTATGTCTGCGCTTAAAGTACTCACAAGGAACTCCTTGTATGGATTTTCAGATAATTCCATTGGAAAAAGTGGCTAAAATCATCAAAATACCGAATATAGGGGAGTACCGTTACATTGGGGGTATACGATATTGTGGACCTATATAGATGATTCTCTGCCGAGGTATAAAGTACCCACAAGGAACTCCTTGTGTGGATTTTCAGACAATTCCGTTGAAAAATGTGGATAAAATCATCAAAATACCGAATATCGGGGGGTACCGTAATATGGGGACTATACGATATTGTGGACCTATACAGATAATTCTCTGCCGAGGTATAAAGTACTCACAAGAAACTCCTTGTGTGGATTTTTAGACAATTCCGTTGAAAAATGTGGGTAAAATCATCAAATACCGAATATCGGGGGGTACCGTTATATGGGGGATATACGATATCGTGGACCTATATAGATAATTCTCTGCCGAGATATAAAGTACCCACAAGGTACTCCTTGTGTGGATTTTCAGACAATTCCGTTGAAAAATGTGGGTAAAATCATAAAAATACCGAATATGGGGGGGTACCGTTATATGGGGGATGTACGATATCGTGGACAGATATAGCCTATCTTCGAACTTGACTTGCCTGCAGACAAAAGAGAGATCTGTGCAAAATTTTAGCTTCCTATCTTAATTCGTTTAGACTGTAGCGTGATTACAACAGACGGACAGACGGACGGACAGGGCTAAATCGTCGTAGAATTTTACGCTGACCAAGAATATATGTACTTTGTTGGGTCTAAAATGATTATTTCGACGAGTTACAAACGGAATGACGAACTTAATATACCCTCCATACCTTTTTTGGTGGAGGGTATAAAAATATAGAATTGCAAACAATCGGTCATATTGTCCTATATTTTTATTCTTGTGGTGAAGGGTATTAAAAGTATTATTCCGCCAGATTGAACTTGTTTTATTACCTCCGTCGAAGACCTCACCCTTAACACCCTCAGCCTTATAGCTTTTTTATTTCTAAAAGCAGTATTTATTTCGAACCAAACATGGCAAATCACAGAATTTTTGTTAAACTTAGATCAAGTTCGATTATGGAAAATTATAATCCAATCCTCCACCTTCTTTTAACCCTATAAATGTTAAATATCGACAAAATTATGAAAATTAAATGACCAATTTGAAAAAAATCATACATATATCCCACACCAAACGAATCGAAAATTGGTCCTCAAACGTTGCTATTTTAAGTGCCAAACATGCTTTCCAAAATACTCCAGACACAATAGTGCTACGAATTGGTATCCGGTGATTTTGGTGTCTAATGTGAGCTGAAAATGAAGCGAGCAACCTCATTTTGTAACCATTCTTGGGTGGCGCGTGCGATGGTGCCGAGTCCTGTTGGAATGTCCAAGGTCTGCGGCCAAAATGTTTGCGTGCCCAAGGCTTTAATACACCCACCAGAATATTTTCGCGATAATATTCGGCATTTATTCTGATGCCACGGTCGATTAATACGAGCAGAGAGCGACCATCGGCTGTTATGGCGCCCCACACCATCACCATGTCCGACGCTTGAGTTCTGGATTTTACATTTTATTAGAGTTATTCTTCAAAATGTGTACCTTCAATGGGGAGTTTCAACAGAGACTGGAGCAATATTGTTCATTTTCACACTTTAGCTCCACATTAACCTCATTTATTCTTTAATTTTTGTTCTATTGTGAGAGAGATACCAAAACGAGTGGACGAAACGACGCCATCCGAACTTGTCCTAAGTTTGTTAAAAATATATGACAATTACAGATGGTCTTGGTCGATCCAAACCAAAAAGTTCCTGACATGAATTCGAGGCTATATTATTGAGTATATAAAAAATATTAATAGTTGATTTTTAAGCAATGAACACTTAGTAAAAATGTTGTGCAATAATTTTTCGATCTCAATACTTGTACTTAGCAGATCAAAAGGGATTCCGACAGCTGTTGTCCCTCTGTCTCGGCACATTTTCCTCCATTCCAATTATTCGAACAACTATTTCCAGACATCTGATTATACCTGGAAAAAATGACAGACAATTAATTATTTGCGTATTTAAAAAAAATTCAAATTAGTTCCTAAAGTGTTATTTATTGTAGGCCAGAAAATTATTTTAGATGATGGTGAGTGACCACCATTCGATATTTGCTCTGAGTAAAATGTCTATCGTACTGCGTGTAACACGCTTCACTCGACGAGGAACCATAACTGTCATTCATAGCAATGGCGCACAAATATGGCGGATATGCAATGGTCAGGTATTAAGACTGATTTCAAGTTACCCCTATTGGAATTTGAATTCACGTTGTGTTCGGAAAATCGATGTGATAATTTTTTTCTACCTGAAGAAGGGTGTCCTTTTTAATTAAAACTGTTGCTATTTAAAAATTGATCCGATAGCAATACAATAGAAGCGAAAAATATTAGAGACTGTAGTTGGAAACTATAGTAATTTCAATAGACGTTAGGTTCGAATATAATAATTTAAAACTTGTTATAATTTGGATATACATCGCGTAAAATATAACACTTAGTATGATTACGAATTTATTAATTTATAAATAAAAAATTAAAGTTACCATTTAAAAAAATTTGCATGGAAATTAAACTTATTTTGCAGAAAAAGTACAGTTTTTTATTTTATTAGCGACAAACGATTTAAAAATGTGATATTTAAAAAAAATTATGAGGAAGATCAGTGTTTCAAATTATGGCGACGGAAATCCATTTTCATAACGTCCATCATTCTGTTCTGGTACATAAATTTTGCCATTATTTTTAATTTCAATATAATTGTCAAGGTCGTAAGGCATAAAAAAAAACAATCCTTTCACTTTTTCCTTCAAACCAAATGACCTTTCTGCTTAAAAGTAAATCAATTCCGAGGAAAATATCCGTAAATATCTTAAAATTGCATTGATTTTTTATTTTCCCAAACTAATTGTTGAAGGTTAAACCCTTTCTCAAAACCTTCTGTTCCTTCTTTTGTTCGGCTTCAAGGAAAACTGCTGGTAGAATATCCTGTGAAAAACACTTTCATTTTCCTTGGCACACGAAAAAAGAGTTTAAAAAGCAATAAAATGACTACACGCAGACCTACCATTACCAACCATCCTCATTAATTTCAAGGTCAAATCAACGCGCTGTCCATTGGGCAGCAAAGTTCTGCACTTTTTACAATGGCTTGTAAAAGACCACCATAAAACAATTTATGTAAGCGGTTATAAGCCTAAGAGCATAAAAAGACGGTTTTTATTGCTTAGAACTGTTAGGCAGACCTAGTTTCATGATGACATTGAGACTTGTAACTGTGCGTGAGTTTTTTACAAGCTGTTTAAACAGCATCCTTCACCTAATTTGTTAAACCATGCTTATGTTTTAGAGGTCACTGCCAATAAAGGAGGAAAGTGAAAATGTTGTTTTTTTGTCTAGTAGATGGTGAGATTACAGGTAGCTGTCAAAGAATGCAAATTTGGTTTTTTGTGTGTGATAGTTTTAGTAATATATTGTGGAAACTGTAAGTTCTCATATATCTGTTTTTCAATTTTAGATATTGCGATCGAATTAACTCTATGTTTATTTTTGTATTTTCGAGTAAAACGTATATATTTTGAAAAACCCGTAAAGATATATCAAAAGTCCGGCTGGGCCGACTATATGATATTCTACACACTTTTGCATATTTAGCAGAGCTACCCGAATAAAATAAAAGTTTGTATTGGGAATTTATGTGAAGAAGATCACGTCCACTATGATAGTTATTGAATAGACTTTAAAACATTTATAATTTGAATTCAAAAGGAAGTTATATATGGAAGGTATATTCATCTCTGAATCGATTTCCACCAAAATTTGACGGGGGCATTTGTACCTCTCGTACCAAATAATATTGCTATAGAGTGCATGATATGACTTCGAGAAGGATTATATTAAACAAGCAAAAAAACTGTAAATTCGGCCGGGCCAATCTTTGAATAACCTTCATCATTTGGTACAAAATTTGGCAATTTTCAAAAAAAGAAAATCTGTTAAAAATTATATTATAATCTTGAAAATACCGATTGTAGCCGTATATTAGGGTCTATACGACGACGTGGACTTGCATAGGCAACTTTTGTCATAAACTATTACAATATTCAAATGCGAAACTTGAAAAAAATCTGATTATAATGTAGCTAAAATCATTAAAATACCGAATATAGGGAGGTACCAGTTATAAAACGTATTCCGGTAAATAATTCCGCTAAAATCATCAAAGTACCGAATATCGGGTGGTACCGTCATATGGGGCTATACGAAGACGTGGAGCTGCACAGACAATTTTCAGTCATAGGCTGTAGTATTCAATACGAACTTCAAATGCGAAATTTGAAACAATTCCGGTAAATAATGTCGCTAAAATCATCGAAATACCGAATATCGGGGGGTACGGTTATATGTGGGATATATGCGAAGACGTGGACCTCTCGGGAGGTATCTTTATATGAGGGCTGTAGGAAGACGTGGACCTACATGGCCATTTTCAATACCAAAAGTCCTGCACACATAACATACATTTGAGTAAATTTTAATCAACTTAGTTCATTTCGTTCGGAAGCTAGAGTGATTTCCACAGACGGACGGACATTGCCAAATCGACACCAATATCTATTTTTTTTGACGGATATTACACGTATGGTCTCCAGAATAAAATTAAAATCGGACGAAGATATATATGGGAGCTACATCTAAATATGAACCGAATCACACCAATTTCAATAGGGTTCTTCCTGGGGCCATACAAATAGATTGTAAAACATTTCATCTCAATCGGACAATAAATGCGATCTGTACTTTGTTGACAAAAAACGCATACACAGAAAGGCGACTCTGAATGTGATTCGTTGAAGATCATCATAAGGAACTATGGGTCTATTTCGCTTCCTTTTGTCTATTACAAACAAATGCACAAAGACATAACGCCCAGTACCACCATGTGGCGTATTATATAAAAATATACACACACACAATTTATTGGTCTACGTTTAAACATGTCAGGCAATGATCCCTGTTATGTTGCTTAAGTATAATAAGAAGGATGTTTAAAAATGGGTAGAGAAAATGAAACTGTTTAGTAAGGATTCATCCTGCCTTTTTTAAAACCACTATTTTAATACAGCATCCCAAGACAACCAACATGGTCCTAGATTTTCAGCATTTTCTACAATATTGGTTGTTAGAAATGTATTTAACTAGGCTTACCTGTGGCCGCCGTCAAAATACGAGAAGGACGTGCGGCTGCATCATTTTTACTCATCATAAAACTATTATATACAACAATACATTGCATTTGCTAGCATTCCTAAGCGTCAGCCGATGTGAGAGTCAGCTATCTAGAAGACAATAAACAGGAAAATGTCCAGTTTCCATACGCCGCCTGCCTGTCCCGTGCCTCTGTTTGATGATGGGTTAAAATAAATATGTAAACCCATTTGCGGCATACTCTAAGCGATCGCTTAACCGTTTTACGGTTTTCTGGCGTTTTTAGGTTAGTCTCTTATTTGCCTGCTGCTTCCGCCGCCAATGTTATGTTCCTCTTTTATGGCCGTTGTTGTTATTGGTACTGGCGGTATTTTCGTTTGTTGCGATGGGGTGCTGCTGCGGTGGTGTTAGATTTTATGTATGTCGTAGCATTGAAGTTCTGCAGACATTTGTGTTCATTTCTTTTTTTCGTATTTTTTTGTTTTATTTAGTGGTCATAAAAAAGTGAGAGTCATTAAATTTTTTATGTTGTCAAGGCCGTCTGTTTTTGGTCTTCAGTATTTTTTCCTGACTACTATTGTTGACTTTTCAAGGCAGCCTGCTGTATGTTTTCTTTTTCTTTATATTTTTACAGGCATGGCAACAATTATCATCATTCGGTTAAAGTACTTTTACTCTCGTTACAGATTTAAAGAAGAACTATGTAGTTCAAGGTCACAAAAATACATATGTTTTGTGCGTACACAATGTGTGTTAGGTCTTAACCTTGACGTTTTTTGTTTTGGTATGTCATTTTTTAGGCCATATGGAATTGTTTAATATGACATCAATAGCTATTTAGATTTCTGGATTATATCTTTCTTCGTCTATTTTTCCAGAATTTAAAGTCATGGATAAATTAAAATTAATATTTACGCTTAAATGTACATAAAAGATCGCCTTTGTTAAATGTAAAGAATTTTTGTGACGGTATAGAAGAATATAATGTGTTGAAAGTATAATTAGATTTCATATATTTTTTAGTTTCCAAAAATATTTTCGGACCGAAAGCAGATATCTTTGTGCGAGAGTTACCGGTATTTAGAATATAAATCTGTTATTTTTATTTCAAATATGGCCAAAAAATATTGGTCCAAAAGCTTGTAACACCTCCAAGAATTCATTGTTGCTCAACCTTTTGAATATCGATGGTCATATCTCCGTGAACTGAGAGCCTACGTAATAAGAACCCACTCCACTGTATTACGAGGCAATGTTTCTGTAAATCTGTCTACGTCTTGACTATAATCTATGATAGCTTCAAGATGTTAGAATTCATGATTAAACTATTTGAAAAAACAAAAATCATTCCAAATTTCAAAGTTATGGATTGTTAGTTGTTTATTTTAAATTTTAAGGGAGAATGCCGCAGTTTTTACAATACTTCGTTCGAATAATACTGGAGATCTGGAATCAACATTTTTCCGATGCCTACGCTCGCTAGTAAATAAAAAAGCAACAAGTTATAAAGTATCAATCGGGTTCGCAAAAAATCTATACCCTCAACAATTTTCCGTTTTTTAAATATATATCGAATTGCGTTATGATCCTTAAACGATTCCAAAGGTGTGGGCCAATGTTCGTATTTCACATGAGTCTGATATACTACCTTCTTCACTTTATATTAGATAATTTTTTGGAAAATTGGGGTGTGCAAACTAAAGGAAATCGAATTTTTATTTCCATTTAAAGCGAACAATTCTAAATTAATATTTTAACCTTCGGTTAATAAAAACATTGGGATGTATGCAATTTGACAAGAATCGGATGTTTATTCGGGATTTTGTAAAATTTATAATAATTTAAAATTTTGAACTGTTTTGGGGGAAGTAGCAGAAATGGTGCGCCCATATCTATTACCTTCACACCAGAACTTGCGTTAGTATAAATATTGGAATATGTGCAATTTTTAAAGAATTGGTTGCTTATATCACATTTTAAGAGCGTTTTGGTTATTCGAAATGTTTGTCCAAATTCGGCAGTTCCGCACTTTCGGCCAAGCAAAGCAACTCTTTCGCATTTTTTGAATTCCAATGGCTTCATCCCTTGCTCATTTTTCAATATCTTCCGAATGGAATATTGCGATAAGTTCAGATCACGAGCCATTTTTCGGCCACTGCGACGCGGGTTTCGATCAAGTCGCTTCTTTACTTTTCGAACCATTTCTGTTGATGTTGCTGTTTTCTTCCGTCCACTTCCTAGACATCGGGCAGGGTAACGAGCGATGATATGAGACACAAAAGATTTATTCACATTTAAATGCTGTCGTGCTCTAACGATAGCCACTTGTAGTTTTCCAGCCAAATATAAAAAATCACACTATCACGCTTGAGTTTCATGACGAATAACTTTTTCTGGAATATCTCACCAAAATGCTTTTGTACGCTTGTAAACAATATAATGAACGGTCAATGAAATAATTTTAACAGCTGTCGGACGAATGGCTTAGAAATGGCAGCAGTCTGAAGTTGGTTGCAGTTTTTTCATCTCACCCCGTACTTATTGCGTTGGGTGCATCAAATGTGTGAAATCGGCCGAAAATATATATAAACTGATTTGAATGTAATTTGACAAATTTATTTTGTACCAAATTTAGGCGCTCATGCCGAATTTCATTGGAATCGGACATACGCATCAAATAAAATAAATTGGCCGAAAGTATATATGGGCACTATATCTAAATCTGAACCGATTTCAATATAATTTGAAAAATTTATTTTCTGATCAAATCCCATCCCACATTCCAAGTTTCATTAAAATAGAACATACATATCGTATTTGGTGCATCAACTACATGAAATCGGATGAAAATATATATGAAAGCTACATCCAAATCTGAACCGATTTCAATATAACTTGGAAAATTTATTTTTGTATCAATTTCCATTACGTATTCCAAATGTCATTGAAATTGGAGATACATAGCGTGTTTGGTGCATCAAATACATGAAATCGGTCGAAAATGTATATGGGATCTATATCCAAATATAAACCGATTTCAATATCATTTACTAAATTTATTTTCATACCAAACTCTTCATTCCAAATTTGGAGACTATATCTGTAATCGATCAATAGATATGTGCATATGAAGTCTAATTTTTTGGGAGGTACCTCCGATTCTGATGCTCAAGTACCAAGTGGAATTTCAAAAATGTATATAGCCTATATATATATATAGTTACTTTCAGGCGTTATTGCAGTATATGTATTCATCGAGTCTATAAATTACAAACAAATATTCAAACATTTTCTTCTTTTATAGATATAGAAGCAAATATACTTTATGGGGTCTATGACGAACGGAATGACAAATTTAATACACCCTCCTATCCATGGTTTTTGTTTTATACTCATACAATAGGGTTATCTTGATATTAAACGAGAGCCAAGAGACGCTGCAAAATTTTGTGCTTTGTGGAATATCTTTACGTCTTGTATCATAATAATATGATTTGTAAGAAGCTACCGCTACCAACTTTTTTAGGAAATCCATTAATAGATAATGCATTGTTGGGTAAAGTTTTCACGTAATTGGAAAAAACTCCGGCGTTTATGTAGAAATGTTAATAATTAATTATTCTTTGTAAACCTTGAGTTAACAAAGGGCATATGTAAATTTTTCAATCAATTTAAACTCTTCTTTGTTGAAAATTACCTCACCTTTCCACAAGGGAGAAGCAAATTATATACTTTCATGAATATTATTATGCGAATCAATTCAAAACGATTTACAGTTTGCAATCAAAGAGAAAGAAATCATCGTGTTTTCCTTCTTTCCGAACGTAAGCTTATATTCTACGTTTCAATTTCAAAGTGTGATTCCACGCAAACCCCAAAAGTAAATTTAAAATGCACAACTATTTATATATAAATTGAATTGATTGCAAATACCGGAATAATACAAGATGGAAACCAAAATCCCCTAACAATAATCAGATAAGTTTTGCTGTCTTGGTTTCTTGGAGTTTTCTTTCAAATGAAATGTAAGAAAAGAGATCCATTGAAATGGATGAGAAGTCTGCGTGAACAAATTTATTTTCGTATTGAGACAACACGCACATACCACAATATGCATTCATATGTACAGGGTATGTATGTACAATCGGGTATGTATGTTAAATTATTTGCAATTCTGTGAAATGATTTTCAACACGCTTTTGTCTAAACACATCCAAAGTGTGATTGTCTGAAAGTTGTCTGAATGTTCTCGACTCTATTTGGCATTTGCTTAACGTATAAGTAGAATGCTGCTACAGAACCCCAAGCGATTCAGGGGATATTCTTCATTCACTTAGTCGAGCGTTGTACCAGATTCGCATATGCAAGCAGTAATGTATGTTGGGTCGTACCGCAGGAAAGATGCTATTAAATTTTATTATATATTTGAATTTTTAAGAAACGTGATTTTAAGTTTTAAGTGCTAAATCGCAGAGCTTTCAAAGAACGGGTTTGATTTCAAAATTGCTCTGTTCCAGGTCCTGCTATGTAAGAAGAGGTATACAGATGTAAAATCGGACTTATTTGGACCCACAAAATTTAATTATAGGAGTTCGTTATAGGTCGCACATAACATTTCCAATATACATTCAACCTTCTGAAATATTTTCATAACTCTATTTTTTACACCTTTGCAAGTTTTTCCATCTTCTATTCATTACATCCCAATAAACAAATATCTACACAATTTCGCACATCAAAAAAGGCAATGGATGCAGAAGCATCATATTCTTTTCACTCCATATGGACGATTCAATGACCAACAGCTGAAAGGTGTTTTTGATTGATTCCTTGTTCCTGCATTGATTGATGTCGATTTCAAATGAATGCATCAATGATGAGGGGACGTACTCTGATGTGAAGTGAAACAATTTGCTGCTTTCTTTTTTTCGATATCAACCAACAAAATTCAAAAATTATTATTCATCATTCACCATTCAATATGTGTTGGACATAATGTAATGCGATCGCTTTATAGAATACAAATTGTCACTTATCAAGTTAAAAATTTATTCTCCTCGTATGTGACCAGACAGATAATGGTCTTTGGTGTCCATAATCTATTTCAGTATTGTAGAAATAAGCATTGAATAAAGAGATGTATTTTTCTTAATTCTTGTTGTTTCTTTATTTTTAAATATTTATTCTATATAAAAATCAAGGAGGTAGATGACATATTTGGTTATTTACTTTGGGTATTTTTACCATGTTTTATGGTGTCGGTGTCGATCAAACCATATCCGGAAATCGGCCATATCGTTCATATCCCCGACTGTGGAAATCTCTATAAGAACGAAATTAATTAAATAAATATAATATTAATCAAATTCATTCAAAGTCCGTTAAAATTAACCAATAAGGCCACATTTGTTTAAGGTACGTTTGGGGATTTAATCATATTTTAGCTTCACATTTTCGTATACCCCTCATAAGGAATTGTCTCCCGGTATTCGGTAATTTAATGATTTAAACCGCATTTTTACGGAATTTGGTTTAAATTTAACAATGTGTACCTTATCCTTTAAGATACACTTCTCCGTTTATGCGATTATGGCACTCGGAGAAACCCTTCCAGCTAAAAGCTTCCTCCATATTGCGGTATATCCCAATTTACGGGTTCTGTTTAATATAAAATTCACTTTGGGAAATTATCTTATCGGTTCACTTAACTACACTAACTACAGTTTGCTCGAAATGACTGTAATTTTATATTTTGAAAACTTAAAAGATTTAAAATAGGGGACCATTTTTCGAAATAATCTCCATATAACGATATTCCCAGCCTGCTTTTTGTATTAATATTGAAAAGATATTTAGAATTCGGAAAGGTTCTAACATGTCGTTCTTATTCAAGTTTGGAAAACTACTATTTCGACAATTTCCTTCACATTTTATAACATATGTGATATTTTTTTGCAAAATGTAAAAGCGAACCGAGTTATTCCACTTCATTTAATATTGATACAAAATATTGATGTATGAAAAATTTAAAAAAAAATCGAACATTTATTCCCAAGTTTATGCGAATGATGTCAAAATGTTGAACATTTGTGGGGAGGTACCAGTAGGAGTTGGTCGATAGATTCCATATTCACGTCAGATTTTTGGTTGATAGAGAGATATTTAGATATACCAAGTTTGAAAAGTTATTCGAAATGTTAACCAGAAGGAGATAATCGGACTATTTTTTGCACATTTTATAAAAGTACCAATTATTCCAAATTTTAACCCTTTCGTTGGGGAGGTATTTAATGGATATTTTCCATTTTCGCACCTGACCTAGCACCCTTACGAATATCAAGATTTGCAAAGTTTGAAAACAATAATAATTCTTCCTTGTTCTATGAGGTAAATTATTCTCTGAAAACATTTTGACCTTTTGTGGCAGAGGTACCAGGAGGAGTGAATTGATATTGCCCAACTTCGAACTCGATTTATGTTTGATATTAATATTTATAAGAGTTATGGTGCACACCAGCCAGTCAGCCAAACTTCCTGAAACGGATTTGGTCCAAAGAAACATAGGGTCGAAAACCGTTATTTCGATGAGGCATGTTGTGGCCGTATCAAATGATATATACCCTCTATAGCCGCGTGGGTGAGGGTATAAAAACGTTATGTTAGTCCAGGCCGGACTTTTAGTATCCTCCACCTGGAGGTAAAAAACAATTAAATTTTAAACTGCAAATGTCAATGAAATCGGTTGAAGAAAGCGGTTAATGTTTTAAAACCCCGCAAAAAGTGGGTGCTACCGTAATGTATATATAAACCAAACGTAAACCTTCATAGAAAATACGCAGGGGTTGTTGTTTATTGCAAGTTTCAAAAATCAATTCCGTTCAAGGTTGAGGTTAAAATATTCAAACCACTGAGAATATGTAGGAACCTTTATATGTAAGCTATTGAAAGGTTCAGATAATTTTTTATTTATTTTATAATTCTAATTATTTATTTTATAATTTTTTACTTTTTAGGAGTTAGAACTCCTTACAAACTCTAAATACCAATTTATTCGGGAAATGTGGACATATCGTGCTGTGGGGATTATTCCACAATATATACCGATTGTGGAAACATTTTTATTGCCTCTGCCAAAATTCGAAATACAGGGTAGCCAATATATTTAATTTTTGTTAAAAGGCTATAGCAATTTTGGACTGAAAGCTCAAAACTCTTTTGGAGGACTTCTTTTGAATGACCTAATTTTATAACCCCAACACGACCCCTTCATAACATTGGCTGTTGCACAAAATAATCTTCCCTTAATTTCTTATAATCTGGTAGGTCGGCTTTAGTCATCATATTCGTCATAATTTTTTTTATACAACCAAAATGATTCCTCGAACATCTGATTATATTTTGTTTACATTTTTTTGTTGGTTTCTTCTCGTTTTCCACCCCCCAAACATGAGTTTCGTTTGTTTTGGTTTTAACACATATCACCACTATTCCAATGCCAATACTACCACTACTACGAGGTTTAAGAGCACATTTTTTCATGAAAGAGCATTTTTGCACTACAAATTCATAAAATTCAGAGAATTTCAATGGAAAGAGAACAGAAAACATACTCTTTACTTGCATGTTAACCATTTAACTTAGCCAACGACACAGGGCGATTCAGAAGAATTAAAAATCGTTGTAACGCACATGCTGATTGTTTATGAAACCAGTTTGTTTTGTTTTTCACTGCTCCCATTTAAATAAATTAAATTTATTAAGACAAGGTACACATGATACCGATTAAGTAAGAAATAAATTACAAAAAGAAATGTGACTAAAAGGTGAATAAAATTAAAACACTTCGGAATGTAAAGTAAATGAGGCTGCGGTCAGATTGTCTGAAACCTTACAGCAGGCATTGACGAAGAAGTTTGTAAATGTGACATTCTTTGGAATCAATTGTTCCTAATATTTCTGTCAGGCTTAGATAAAGCTCAAAAATGGGAAATATCTACCTACATCTTTCCTTTTTTGCTAAACCTTAGACATGACAAAAATTAATAAAATTATAAAAATTACATATCCAGACATAGAAGGGAGTTGCTCAAACATGACACATCGTTATATTTAAGGAATATGATTGGTTAAAATATGGACAATAACTTAGGAGATCCGATAGAGTTGGAATTTGAAGTTGTTGGAGCTATGGGATATGGAGGTAGCTTTCGAAATTTGTAATTATGTGCACGAAAAGTACTAAATGGTACTAAATATGGTACAATTTTGGTGAGCTGGAATGCTAAAATTTGGAAATAAGATTACTATTGCATTTTGGGATTGGTGCATGTAGGAAGGAAATTTTGGGAAAAGTGATAGAGTTGGAATTCTAAAGTTTGGAAATAAGATTTCTATTGGATTGAATGATGTAAGTAGTTTTGAAAATTCGTACTAATGTGTACTAAATGATACAAAACTTGGTACAATTTATCCTGGAATTTGGAAATGAGATTACTTTGCATTGTAGGAATGGGGTATGTATGGAATTTTGCAAATTTGTACTTATGTGTGTTAAATTTGGTGCAATTGAGATATGTGTGAACTGATAGAGCTGGAATCCCAAAATCTAATATTAAGGCCACTGTTGCTGTCTGTGATTATGATATTGAGGGGGTTTTTGGAAATGCCTCTTATATTTGTACGAAAATTACTAAATGGTATTAAATTTGGAATTGGATGCGAAGGATAGGGCTGGAATCATCAAATTTGATATTGAGGGCACTGTTGCTGTCTGTGATTATGATATGGAAGTCTTTTTCGAAATAGTACACATTGTACAAAATGTACTAAATAGTACTATTTTAGTATTGGGTGAAGGGATAGAGGAGAAAACCTGAAATTTTATATGAATGTCACTGTTGGTGTCTGTTGTTGAGAGAAGGAAGTACCGTTGGGTGTTGGGATAGAGGTGGAATTCTGAAGTTTGGTATCGAGGTCACTGTTAGTGCCTAGGGTGGAGAGAAGGAGGTAGTTTTGGACATGTGTAGTATAACTGTATGAAAAGTATGGTAATGCATTTGGGATTGGATCTTAGGATAGAGCTGGAATTCTGAAATTTGATATGGAAGTCACTGTTGGCATATAGTTTTGAGAGGAGCAGGTGAACTTGGGAATTCGTACTATGATTCGAAAAGTACTAAATTTGCCGTTGAGTGAATTGATAGAGCTTGAATCCCCAAATTTGATATTGGGTAGTAGGATTTAGATATTTTTTTATTATTTTTTTTATATGAAAAAATATTGAAATGGCTTTGGCCACCAAAAATTGGATGTGGAACCATTGTGCAATGGATTAACTAATATGCTCTTCGGTAAACAATATGAAAGATGTGAAGAGTTTTTGATGAGTTTTTGATTATTTTTCCATTATCCTTTTCGATATCGAACTGATGCAGCTGAAAAGTTAGTACGGTGTTGGATGTTTTGTTGTAAAATTTTGTCCAGGAAATAATTAACAAATTGTGCATTTTGAGTACTAAAATGAACTCGCTGACGAAGTAGCGGCACTTGCTAGTAATACATGAAAAACTTGAAAGACTAAAAATTTAGAACGATATATAAAGTTTTGAAGTTGCTAAACTGAACAAGTAGTAAATTTTGAGTACTAAAAAGGGCTTTGAATTTCTTCCAAAAATGTCGTATTATTTCTAGCAATTTTGATATTTAAAATTGGCTTAATCGGATCCATAACAAAATTAAAAAAATACGTTGATTCAAGTCTTGGTATTATATCTTGGTCCAAACCATGTTTTTCAACAAAATGGGCTGCTTTAGCAATTTTATAGGGTACTAGCTGAACTGCGCTACTGACCCATAGTTTTAGTTATGTAACGTATATTTTTTAAAACTTTTAGTAACTTATAGGTCGAATTTCGATTTGCTACATCTATCCTATGGCTCATCACCGACCATCATTCCAAATTTTTAGCTCTATTATATAAAATCCACTAAATCTTACCCCTGCACACCAGCATACAAAATTACAATTTTTACTTCAAAATTTGGAGCTGACTAGAAGCCTCAAAATTCCAAATGCTATATAATGTATATTGAACAATTTTTTCCGGGAGAGATTCCGTCCATTCAGACATTAAATATCGAGAAAATGTGTGTCGTTAAACTTATCAGGAGGTAAAGAAGTGGAGAAACCCTACTGAAAAGTTTCTACCTAAATTATCTTTAAACTATTCAAATCGAGAGGTACAATTATACATAGACTTAAATATTTTTTCGAATTTTGAATTATTGTAGATTAAATTGGAATTTTAGGCTGTAATATCTATTACGAACTTCAAATAACTAATTTGAAACAAATCCGGTTAATAATGTCGCTAAAATCATCGAAATACCGAATATTGGGAGGTACCATTATATGGGGGCTATACCAAAACGTGGACCTACATGGCCCATTTTCAATATGTCCTGCAGACATAATATACTTTTGAGTAAAATTCTATCAACCTACATCATTACGTTCGGAATCTAGAGTGATTTCCAAAGACGGACAGATGGACGGACATCGCTAAATCGACATAGAATTTTATGTACTTTGTGGGGTCTAAAATGTATATTTCGAGGTGTTACAAACGGAATGACAAACCTAATATACCCTTCATACTACAACTTCAATAACAAATTCAGTAGTGTACATTGTTTTATTATAATAATTTTGGAAGATGAAGATGAATACATAAATTTCTCGTCGTTATTACTTTTATTTATAATATATAAACTCAAATATTTGTCATGGTGTTTATGATCTAAACACATACAAAATTTTAAGTTTAACGGTTCCAAATTTGGCCGATGTAAGACTTACTACTTAATCCCTGCCTTAAAACCGACACCAACATTCGGTTGTACCGTCTACAAAAATATTGGAATTGTAATAATTAAATTAAAATCAATATAAAATTGTAGTAGTGTGTTGTTTCTTCTATAATCTAAATTAGACCAGATTAGCAAGCAATAAAATAATATATTTAAAAACATGATAAGTCACTTGATCAAAATACAAGCAAACACCGTTCGTCACCCACAAGTTAAAGTTGGCAATCATTCTATTTTTGCACAGCTAAATAGCATGTTGTTAGTCGACAACACATCTTGCTGCTTCGTCAAACATACATACAGACATACTCACATAAATAATCTTAATCGAATGACAATGATGACATCGAATGATGGAAACAGAATGAGCGAACCACTTAATTTGCCATAAAGTGTAGCTAAGAAATACCGGCTAATATAGAAATGTGTTTTGTTAGTAACAACAAATATGGGGGAGTGCAAAACACATACGTTCATACATAAATTTAGATGTATGTATATTGTGTTAATTTCTGTCTGGGGATTTACATTTGGATGATGATGGCGACAGACAGGAAATAGTATGAATGTGTCTTGTTGAATATTTAGATGAAAATTATTTAAACCACAGGAATGTATTATACTTTTTTGCAAAATGGTTTTTATACCCTACAACACTTTGTGTTGGGGGTATTATAAGTTTGATAGGGCCAAAAATTATGTAACACCTCGAAATATTGGTTTCCCACATAGGAAGGTATATACGGATCTTCCTATCTCGCCGAGCTAAGTCGATCTTGCTATGTATATTTTTCGGTTTATGGAGGGTCTGGCGAAAGAGGAATCAAGGTTTGGTTGGTTGGTTCGTTGTTTATGTGGGTCATGTCCGTCCGTCCGTCCGTCTGTACATGTTAATTTGTAATCACTCTACAGGTCGCAATTATGGTCTGATCTTCACGAAATTTAGAATGGAGGTGGGGCTAGAGCCAGAAGCCTATTGCTTTTGGAGATGATCGCATAATATTAAGGAGTTGAAATGGACCAAAAACTAAAAAATTCTCTGATTTTGCAGTTGCTCTACAGGCCGCAATTATGGACTAATCAAAGCGGAAGTTAGCATGGGGCTAGAGCTTAGGGTTGGGCAGAAGCCTTCAAATTTTAATAGTCATCGGGTAATATTTAGTGGGTAAAATAGACGTTAGCATTTGTGTTAAATAAAAGTCAAATTTTCCATTAAACCGCGAATATGTTTAATCCCGGCGAAATCACAAATAGACGAACAGGTCAATTCTGACCTTTACGTAGATGCCGATAGTAAATATATCAGATATATATATATATATATATATATATAGCGAAATATATTCCATGTATATTTTGCGAAGAAAGGGGGTGTTAGCTAGAATGCTTATATCTCAAGAATGGCTGGACCGATTTTGACATATTTTGTCAATGCCTTCTTGGCATAAAAGTATAAAATCTAAAAAAAAATCCCATAAAAATATCCATATGATGATGTAAATATAGATTTTGTAGTATTTTGTGACATTTTTTATTTTTTCATATTTTTTATCGCATGCGATTTTTTCAATTTGACTTATTATTGACGTATATATTTTGTAATATTTTTTCACCTTACAACACAGGCTAGGGTTATTATATACAGATTGCAATCATCGTCCAGTCCTCACAAACATTTTCACAAGGGCTATGTCCCTTGTTTTCAAAGATGTCCCCAATATATTTAGGTGTTGAAATGGACTAATAACTAAAAATGTTCCTGATTATGCAGCCGTTAAAAGGTCACAAACAGAAACCAATGGACACGAAATCGCCAATGTCCCTGGTCACAATGCTAAGGGTAATATCTGTGCAGTGCTCCGTGACATAATTTCAAAAGCGAAATTTTCCAAAATGGATTTGGACATAAGGGGGCTTTTAACATATTGTACTGTTGTAGGCCTTTGCTTAATTGTTGTATTTAAAAACAAGTTAAATCGAAGAAAAGTTCAGTTTGTTCGAAATTTTAATATCCTTCAATGCTATGATTTAGGGTGTTTTTTTATTTTTATATATAGGGGTTTTGATCAGATTCGAATCGATAACACTATGCAACAAAACTATTTATACCCTACACCACAAGGTGGTCAGGGTATTATGTCTTTGTGCATTTGTTTGTAACAGGCAGAAGGAAACGAGATAGACCCATAGTTCCTTTTGATGATCTGCATAGAATCACATTCTGAGTCGATTTTTGCATGTCCGTCCGTCCGTCTGTCCGTCCGTCCGTCTGTCCATGTATTTTTGTAAACAAAGTACAGGTCGCATTTATTGCCCGATCCAGATGAAATTTTGCAAAGGTCTTTTGTTTGGCCCAAACGTGTAATATCAGCCCGAATTGTATGGAATTTTGCATATACACCCAAATTAGGCCTGAAAATATGTGTGCCAAATTTGATCGAAATCGGTTCAGATATAGCTATAGCTCCCATATATATTTTTCATCCGATTTGTTATTTTTGTCCACCGCCGCCGTAATATGCACTCTGTAACAACAATATTTGGGGAAATATATCAAATGCAGCTCAGAAATACCTTTGCTAAATTTTATCGAGATCGGTTCAGATTTGGATATAGCTCCCATATATAACTTCGTCCGATTTACCTTTTATTGTGTACCAAACGTCTAATATTTGTCCAAATGGGATGGAATTTGGCACTTACGACCGAATTGAGTCCAGAAGCTAGTATGTCAAATTTGGTGAAGATCGGTTCAGATATAGCTATAGCTTCCATATATATTATTCATCCGATTTGTTATATTTGTTACCAACAACCGTAATATGCACTCCGTAACAATGATATTCAGGGAAATATATCAAATACAGCTCAGAAATATCGTTGCCAAATTTTATCGAGATCGGTTCAGATTTGGATGTAGCTCCCATATATATCTCTATCCGATTTCAAATTAATTTCGCACCAAATGGGCAATACAAGTCCGAATTTAAAAGATATAAATGCTTCGGCACATTTAGTCCTTTGAATTTTAAATTATAATTATAATCATAGCGTGTTTGATTGAATTCTCCCATAAAAACTTTTAATTGTTTTGTGGAGCTCAACTAAATTAGAAAAGTGGTGTAGGGTATCATAAAATCGGCCCCGCCCGACTTTAGGACTTTCTTTACTGGTTTTTTCAGTAATTACAGGGAGAACAACAGAAAACACATGAATTGTTGTTTCGAAGGTCTGGATCCCAAATAAACGTAAATAGCGGAGACATTTTTGCCCCCATTTACACATTTTTGGAAATTTTCGGGTTAAGATAATTTTTTAAATGGTAATTTTTGGCAATATTACATATAACAGTGGTAGAATTACTTTGGTCTTGGGGATGGCCAAAGGGATTTTTTTGTCTTTATTCAAAGTATGGCTAAAAACTCCCTTTTGAAACTGGTCCTTGTATACCCTCCACCATCGAAGGGAGGGTATATTAAATTATGTGGGAGACCCCATAAAGTATATACATTCATGATCAGAGTACAATTTAGATACAGGTAATATTGTTTGACATAAATTTTGAAATTTGGGACAATAATTTGCATTAGGATGATTGGTATTGAAAATGCCCATAAAACGGTACTACTCCATAGTATTTTGCCGATTTAAGCTACTTTTTCTTCCAGAGGTGGTCGAATTTTTAACTGTATAGGTGTAGGCTGTCATTTAGCTCTATGTAACGGTACTTCCCGATATCAGTATTTTGACGATTTTAGCCACATATCCCACGGAATTGTTGCAACTGTGGTATTTTGAGTTTTTAACGGGTTCTGCCTCCGGTAGCAGGATATAGTCTATACAGGTCGACGTTTTCTTATGGACCGTATATAACGGTACTTCCCTATATTCGGTGTTTGGTTTGATGACCTAATATGGTGGCATGGAGGCATAAATATTTGTACGTTTTCGATGCTGATCCCCTGTCTTATCTAAATATTTCGATGTGCTATATACAAAACGCCCTTTCTAAGTACAAAACTCCCTCAATATGCATATTTTTTATCTTTATAGGACAATTTTTGAAAGATTGGCTCGATTCTTCATCATGATATTGGTCACCAATGCTTTGCCATAATATTTTCAGCCATATGGCTACAGAGGGTATACATTATTTGATACGGCCAAAATATGCCTCTTCAAGTTTTACATATCTCAATAACTTTACTGAGGAAAGATCTGTTGTGAATATCATAGATATTGGCCCACTCCTTTTGGTACCTCCTCCTAAAAGGGGTCAACATTTTGAATGACAAAAACGCTCATAAAATACGAAATATGCTGTCGATTCTTTTCAAATTTTACACATCCAAATATTTTTGCTAACTCAAGATCTGGTGTGGCCGATATTCATCGGCACACACCTTCTGGTACCTCCGCCACAATGGTCCACAATTTTCAATACTTATATCTCTCATAACTTGCCATGCAAGTCAGCGGCTCTTTATTAAGTGGCATATCTTAATATTTCCTTCAATGTTTTTATTATTATTAGATGAAGTGGAATACCTCGGTCCACTATATCTAGAACCTCACATACATTTCAACATTTTTCAAAAATTATCACAATTTTCATATAAAGTGAGAGAAGTAGTCGGTAAAATTTAAACTAGCATGTTGTCATATTTATGTCAACACAAAAATTGACAATAATTTCCCACTCTTTCGGGATCTTTCCAAGCGAGTGAAAATATATATTTGAATAAACGAACAATGGCTGTGGGCGTGTACCTGCGCGAACAATTTTCTGTCACAGGCTGTAGTATCCATTACGAACTTCAAATACCAATTTTGAAACATTTCCGGTGAATAATGTCGCTTAAATCACCAAAATACCGAAAATAGGGAGGTGCCATTATATCGGGGCTATACCAAAACGTGGACCTACATGGCATATTTTCAATACCAAAAAGCCTGCAGACATAATATACGTTTGAGTAAAATTTTATTAATCTACTTAATTTCGTTCGGATTGACGTTAGTGTTCTAGACTTCCGTAGACATTCTTCTATTTTAAAGCAAAACTATGCACATTTAAAATGGTAAGCCCCATGGAACGAAAATTCTAATTTTGGTAAATAGCAAAACATTCATGTGATAAAACTTGTGAATTTGTTAATCCTAATTATTACCACAATAAATTGTTAATCCAATATTTAATGATATTTTTGCACAGGAAAAACTGCCAGCATTACGCTGGCTGCAGTTTCAAATAACGACAATCATTTTTGTGCCAACAGAAAACACCAACTAAGAAAAGTTCTTTTAAATTTCCAATAGATAATTTTCTATTCCTCTCCCTCCCCATGCAAAATAGGTTTTTAATGCCACTTTTGTCAACTACTAAACAAAGTGCAAAAACGAAGAGAGATGACAAAAGGGGCGTGTTGCTATGACACCCCTCTATACCGATATATATATCATAGCACGTTGGCAAAATGCGCCATGCATATCTGATGCTATTTAGAACAAATCGCTCTAAGCTGCTAGCACAAAACGTCAAAAGTTGATAACAACGAAAGTTTTTTCTTTCAATCTAAAAATGAAATGAAAGAGCATCCATGTTTTTCGTATATACGGTGCTATGTGTTGTCACTCATAAATAAGAAGCGAATTCATAATAATGATGCGCTTCGTCAATTTTGCCAAAAACATTTTCAAAAAAAAAAATTAACGATTTATTTTTTTCTGCTCTGCTCACTTTTAGTTGTATGATTCGTTGCTTGCTTGCTTGCTTGCCTGCTTGGTGGTGCCATTTATTCTTTCTAGCTCATTATCTATGTTAAGCTGGTGCAATGCCACGAACAGCGACAAAAAGTACAAATATATATTGACAGAAAACAACAGAAGCTGTACTGACGCTATAAATGGAAAATTTTAATTCAAACATGACGGTGTGCCATGCGGAATGTTGAAGTGTGTATTTCAGTTGGGGTGATAGGAATTTGGAAAAGTGTATTAACGATGTTATATGAAAGTGTTCCATATGCAATTTTGAACATTCCAAACTTCATTGAAAGAAATTAAAATTGGAGATACATAGCGTGTTTGGTGCATCAAATACATGAAATCGGACGAAAATGTATGTGGGAGCTTTATCCCAATCTGAACCGATTTCAATATCATATCATCTCGGTACCAAATTTCGTTACGCATTCCAAATTTCATTGAAATCGGACATACATAGCATGTTTGATGCATCAAATATTCAAATTCGAACCGATTTCAATATAATTTGGCAAATTTATTCTCTGTTCAAATCCGTAACTCATTCTAAATTTCATTCAAATCGGACATACATATCGTGCATGGTAAATCAAATATACGAAATCGGCAGAAAATATATATGAATGCTTTATCCAAACCTCAACCGATTTTAAGGTAATTTGGCGAATTTATTTTATCCAAATTTTGTCACTTATTCTGTTTCGGTCGAAAAAATATATGGGAGCTATATTGCAATATAATTTGAGCCGATTGCAATATAATTTGGCAAATTTATTTTTGAACCGATTTCCGTTACGAATTCTAAATTTGGAGACTGTATCTATAACCGATCAAAAGATATGTACATTAGTTTGTAACATGCAGTAGGAAAAAAATGGACCTAGTTCCTTTTGATGATCTTCATAGAATCACATTCTGAGTCAATTTATGCATGTTTGTCCATATTTTGTAAATAAGGCATAGGTAAATTAATTGTCTGGCTTTTTCCACAAATCATTTCTTTGGCCCTAGGACGAATCCTATGGAGATTGATGAGTATCGGTTTAGATTTAGATATAGCTCCCATATATATTTTCATCCGATTTCAATTTTATTGTTCGCAATATGTGTAATGTTCGTCCAAATGTAGTGAATTTCGCACATCGGTTCGAATGCAGACCAGGAGCAAGTACCTTAAATCTTTGAAAATCGGCTCCCATATGTATGTTTCATCCGATTTCGGATTTAAGTCCCTCACATTTGTAATATGTATTCATATATTCCTCTGGCGGGATTTTTCCGCATACGACATTTAAGATATAGTTATTACTCTAATATATATGTTTCGTCCGATATGGTGTTTTAGTCTTTCACATTCGTAAAATGCACTCCACAACAATAATATTTGGTACCAGATATAAGTACAGCTCAGAAATACCTTTGCCAAATTTCAGATTTGGATATAGCTCGCATATTTATATCTTCATCCGATTTGAAGGTTATTGCGCACAAAATATGTGATATCAGCCCAAATTGGATGGATTTTTGTACATTCAACTGTATTTATTTTGGAAGCAAAGACATTTGTTGTTTGGGTTCTAATATATTTATTTTTTATATATTATATTTTTAATATAATCCTTTTCGAAGTCATATTATGTACTCTATTGCAATTTTATTTGGTACCAGAGGCACAAATGCCTCCGTCAAATTTGGTGGAAATCGATTCGGAGTTGGATATCCTCTCAAATATTGTTTCCCTCTGATTCCAAAGCTCTAAAGCTACAATACACATTCAAAAAAGTTTCATAATTGACACATTAATCCCCAATAAAAACGGTTATTTCTAACGTGTAACGGGTAACCTGTCATGAGAAAAACGGACAGTAATTTCCCAGGGGAGGTTATTGTTATTATTAAAAAATGTTGAGCATTTGAGAAGAGGTGCATATATGAGCGGAAAATGCTGCTTATTTTCACACCTGACCTAAATTTTATTCTAATATTATGACATGCCAATTTTGAACCACATCGGGCACTCAAAGTGGACGAGGATTAGAGTGCGCCGGATAGATAAACAATCGGACAAATGGGAACGGCTTAATCGACTTTAAATACCCTTAAATGCAATTCATTCAAAGATACCCTGGGTCCAAAACCATTATTCTGAATTTTCAATCGTTTTTTTTTACAGTGATGAGATTTGTAATTATAAAAAAGATAAAAGCTGTAAGTTCGGCCTGACCGATCTTTGAATACACTCCACCATTTGGAACGATTTTGGCAATTCTCAAAAAATAAAATCCGTTAAAAATTCTGTTAAAATCTTCAGAATGCCGAATGTAGCCGTTATATTAGGGTCTATACGATGTGGACCTGCATTCGCAACTTTTATGGTAAACCATTGCAATATTCAAATGCGAAACTTGAATAAAAAAAATTCGGTGAATAATGTAGCTAAAATCATCAAAATACCAAGTACCGTTATATGAAAGCTATGCGAAGACGAGGACCTGCAGAGACATTTTCTGTCATACGCTTAAGTTATGTTTTTTTGGGGAAAGTATCAGACGGAGTGAACCAATACATTTATAAATAACAATTTTGACCTGTTTCGAGGACAAATTTCAAGTATTATATCATTTTCAGTCATTCCAAAAAACTCACACTTTTAATAATGGCGCGGTATTAGTTTTGTTAAATTTAAAACTTTACACTTTGGGGTTGATTCGAACATTTCTTTGGGTATTCGCCGATACACGTTTCCTATTCAACTCGACTCACTTTTGCTCTGTGCAGTTTCATTTGCATTTTGTTTTCCTCTATGAATTTCCATCATCAACGTCACAGCCGGTATTAGAACCACCACCACCGCCATTACCACGAAAACAACATTACCATCATATAATGCCACAATTGCAATTCCTCAACCAAGGAAAAAAAATCACATTTGTTATTTTTTAGCCAGGGTTTGTTATTTTGTTTATTTAGCATATGAAGGCATTAGTTGCTGTACATTTAATAACGTACAATAAACTCTTTATCTACCGTCTATTTGTTGCCTTTTTTGCTTTTCGGAAGAACGCCATTTTTTGGCTCATGTGGCATTCATGGACATTATACCACTGCTCTTGGTGCTCATCTGTAGAAAATGACTTACAATTAGACACCATACCTTATATTGGCTAAGGATTCCATTTTTTGTTCTGCAGGACATGTATTTGGTATGTTTGTATTTTTATTAAATTTGTGTGTGTGTGTGCTTGCGTCAAAAATATTGGAGTCCTTGAATATAAACATGTGGCTGTGTGCGTGTGTTTTTGCCCTTGGCAGTGTACGTTTGAACTAATATCACATTTTCTTGCTTATATGAAAATTTTCTCTCTAGTTTTCCTTTTGCGTCTTTCTTAACAGTTTTAGTTGGGTTCATTGTATGTTCCTGTGGACGACGCATGGTTGGATGGATTCGTTTCATTAATTAACTTGAATGGTCTCAATGAGGTTTACACGTTACAACAATGCATAATTTATTTTGAAATTTGTCTGGGATTTTTTGTTATTCTCCACTCTTGTCAGCATCTCCATTGAGGCAATATCGATAGTGTAATAAGGCTGGGTAGATGTGTGGAAAATAAGTTGGAATCTATCAGTCGGTTGTTACGACAGTTGAATATTATTTTGAGCACTGTAAATCCATTTTTACATTAATATTTAAAGATATATATGTTCAGTTTGGACAAGTCCACGTTTTATATAGCCCCCAAACACGGCACCTCCCGATATTCGGTATTTTGATTTTAGCGACGTTATTTACCGGAATTATTTCAAATTTCATTTTTAGAGTGCGTAATGGGTACTACAGCCTATGACAGAAAATTGTCTGAGCAGGCCCACGTCTTCGTATAGCCCCCATATAACCGTACCTCCCTATATTTGGTATTTTGATGATTTTAGCGTCATTATTCACCGGAGTAGTTTCAAAATACGTATTTGGAGTTCGTATGTGGCAGAAAATTGTCTATGCAGTTCCAGGTCTTCGTATAGCCCATATAATCCCTATAATCGGTATTTTGACTATTTTAGGTACAATACTCGCCGAAATACTTTAAGATGTCGTATGTGAAGTTCGTAATGGATGCTACAGCCTGTGACATAAAATTGTCTATGCAGGTCCAGGTCTTCGTATAGCTCCGATTATTTCAATTATTTCGAATTTGAATAAGGTAATGACTTATGACAAACAATGCCTATGTAGGTCCACGTCGTAGAGACCCCAATAAAACGGCTATAATCGGTATTTTATACCCTCAACCTTGGAAAGGAGGGTATATTAACTTTGTCATTCCGTTTGTAACATCCCTAAATATTCGTCGTAGACCCCATAAAGTATATATATTCATAATCAGCATAAATTTCTAAGTGGATTTAACGATGTCCATCTGTCTGTCTGTCTGTTGAAATCACGATACAGCCCACATTATTTGACGTAGAATAATGGTATAAAATAATGAGATATATGGGTCCACGTTTTGGTATAGTCCCCATATAACAGTGACTCCCGATATTCGGTAATTTGATGATTTTTGCCACATTTTCCACGGATTTGTCTGAAATTTAGTATTTGTTGGTCATAATGGGCCCTAATTTGCGTGGCGAGACAATGCATGTATAGGTCCACGTTTTGTTATAGCCTCCATATAACGGTACCTCCCGATATTCGGTATTTTGATGGTTTTTACCACATTTTTTCACGGATTTGTCTAAAATTTGGTATATGTTGGTCATAATAGGTTCTGGATGCGGTGGCGAAACATTGTAGATATAGGTCTACGTTTTGGTATAGCTCCCATATAACGGTACCTCCAGATATTCGGTATTTTGATAAATTTTGCTACATTTCTACAAGGATTTGTCTAAAAATTGGTAATTGTGTGTCCTAATGGGTTCTAGCTCCGTTGGCGAAACATTGTATGTATAGGTTCACGTTTTTGTATAGCCCCATATGGCGGTACCTTCCGTTGGTCGATATTTTGATGATTTTTGCCACATGTTTCCACGAATGTGTCTAATAATTGGTATTTGTGGGTCATAATGGGTTCTAATGTTTCCTTTACCCTAAGGTATTAAAAGTTCGACCCGGCCGAACTTAATGTTTTTTACTAGTTAAGATTTTAACAGAATTTTTAAAGGGATTTTATTTTTTGAAAATTTCCAAATTCGTTCCAAATGGTGGAGAGTATTCAAAGTTTGACCCGGCCGAACTTACTGCTTTTTAACTTGTTTAATTTTTTTCTATAAAGAAATGAATATGCGGAACTTTACCAACGTCAGTTAATGGGTGTGCCTCAACCAATATATGTAACAACGGCTTTAATTCTACCGGTCGAACTTCTTATATTGCGCTACACAAAAAATGCAACCTATATTGAAAATTTTTTTCGAGTAGTAAATCTACTGAGCTTAAATCTGAAATATCAAATCAGCTTTGAATCGGTAAAATATTTAGGGAAGGAATCTTACTAAATATCGCAAGTCCTGAGGTGCCATTAGGGTTATACAAATGGGATACATTAAAGATTTTTTGCAAGGAGTAAATCTACCCAAAGGGAACACCAAATGTCATATTACTGCTGATTTGGTGGGAAATTGGGACAGGAACCTATCAAACTCGAACTGTTATATGGGGAACATACCTAAATGTGGACCGATATATTTAATTTCCTGTGCCAAACATCTCATGACCAATATTAAATTTCGAATGCTCAATCTTATATAGTGCGAACTCTATCTTTCTTTCAATATACGAACCGGTAGACGGTATGGCCATAACCTGGATCATATTGGAGAATTAATTTTTAAATTAAGAAATCGATGGTTTATGACGGAGGCACGGATTTTTATATAACATAATCGGTAAAATATACGGAGTATATGGAGATTTCCAGTTTTGATGATTTACAATATTTTCCGAACCAAATTTCTACACTTTTCCTGTACCCCTCGTTTTGCACCAAACTACTTCAACCCATCACTACCTTATTTTTACCTTCTATTCCAATTAAATTCTATTGCGTTTAGCTTCCTATGGTATTTGCGAAAAGGAATTCTCTTAACAAAGGGCCCATTGTCCCCCAAACCCTCCCCACACCCTGGTAATCCCATCAAAAATGTTTACAAAACATTTGTATCCACGTATTCCTAAATGTGTCTGCCACAATGGTTTTCATGCTGTTGCTATATAGTAGTTACCATGTGTAATATATATCAAGATTCTTGAGTAGAATGGCATTGCATTTACCGGGGGCAAATAAGGTCATGGCTTTGGGTGCGCTGCATAATGATTTCATTGCTAGACAACCAACCAACAAACGAACAAAAGGTGGTATCACATTACCAACTACTATGAAAGGGTACTTCTTTCTCTGCTCGTTCATTTATGCCGTTTGTCTTATTTGAACTAAAGCTTGTGCAAATGTTGACTGGGGTTAGTCGTGACTGGTGCGAAACTCTTTTTCCCCATGGATGCTAGTCAGCCACTGTGTGCGTGTGTGTGTTATTCAAAATGTCTGTGAAAGTAAATTACAATGTTTTGGCACATTTACTTTCTTTAACGAATGTTTTCTTTTTCGTTTATTCGTTTGAAATAATGCAACCAATTTTTGCAAAACATTCATTCTGCTGTTTTTTTCATAGCTAAGATATCAACAATGCACAACACTTGCACAACTCAAAACGATATTAATATCAAAGTTAAAAGTTGTTAATTTTGGAATGTTTCATTTTGATTTATGTTACGGAATCCAAACACGAAATGTTATGGCGTTTGGATTTTGTGTTCAATTATGAGTCAGACACAATTGAATGAATTTTCTAATTTAAACGTTACCATAAGATTGAAGTATAATAGTCAAACACTTACTTACTTAGGATGTGGCTAGGAAATTTACTAAAATGTGTGATATGCCATGTTTATGTCAGAAATTTTTGTAGGGTTAACCTACTTTAAAGAATTTATTTGAAGTATAAGTAATGAATATACAATTTTAATCCAAATCCAGGGGTTAAGCCAATTATGTGTAAACGTACTGTTAGTCTTGATCATAAAGTTAACAGGTGCTATTTATCAAGGACTGACAATATCAGGCTGGAATGCCAAGTGGAAAACAATTTTTTTTCCATAAAAATGTCAGAAAAGTAGATATTTGGGAGCCATATCTCTCCTTATCTAAATCACTTTAGCCTCCGAACGAAATAAAGTAGGTTGATAAAATTGTACTCAAATGAAAATACGCTATGTAAGTTCACGTTTGGGTACTCCCGATTTTCGGTACTTTGATGATTTTAGCCACATTATTCACCAGTATTGTTTCAAATTTGGTATTGAAGTTCGTAATGAATACTACAGTCTAAGCCAGAAAAATATCTGTGCAGGTCCACGTCTTCGTATAGCCTCCTCCCAATATTCGGAATTTTTATGATTTTAGCTACATTATTCACCGGAAATGCTTTGAATTTGGTATTAGAAGTTCGTAATGGATACTACAGCTTATGACAGGAAACTGTCTGTGCAGGTTCATGTCATCGTATAGCCCCCATAAAACGGAACCTCCCGATATTTGGTGTTTTGGTGATATTAGCGACATTTTTCAACGGAATTGCTTCAAGTCTGGTATTTGAAGTTCGTAAGACAGAAAATTTTCTGAACAGGTCCACGTCTTCGTGTAGCTCCCATATAACAGTACGTCCCGATATTCGGTATTTTTGATGATTTTAGCGACAATTTTACCGGAATTGCTTCAAGTTTGGTATTTGAAGTTCATAAGAAAGAAAATTGTCTGAACAGGTCCACGTCTTCGTGTAGCCCCCATATAACAGTACGTCCCGATGTTCGGTATTTTTGATTATTTTAGCGACATTATCCACGGGAATTCTTTCAAATTTGGTATTTGATGTTCGTAATGGATGCTACAGCCTATGACAGGAGATTGTCTATGCAAGTTGACGTCTTTGTATAGCCCCCATATAACGGTACCTCCCTATATTCGGTATTTTAATGATTTTAGCGACATTACTCACCAAATTTGTTTGAGGTGACGTATTTGTAGTTTGTAATGGATACTAAAGCCTATGACAGAAAATTGTCTGTGTAGGTCCACGTTTTGGTATAGCCTCCATATAATAGTACCTCCTTATATACCTTTTAATGATGCAGATCCACGTCGTCGTATAGACCGTAATATAACGGCTACATCCGGTATTTTTAAGATTTGAACAGAATTTTTAACGGATTGCATTTTTTTGAAAATTGCCAAATTCGTTCCAAATGGTGGAGGGTATGCAAAGTTCGGTCCGGTCGAACTTACAGCTTTTTTACTTGTTTACCACTTACACCTTTATGGCCCCAAATAATGTGCATTAAAAACATCGAAAATGTCAAAATATAGCCAAATTTAATTCTATTCAACCATTTACGAATTTCTGTAACGTATCCATTTTTTAACCTGAATACTACTAACAAATCACATATCGCGAATATCCAAATAAAATTGTCAAAGAAACTTTTCGCTGCCCCATTCATCAAAATAGCAAATGTCATATTCAGTACCATTTATTATTTTTCGTGTACTTTGAAGTTATCCTGTTTAGTGTAATCAATTTGAATACAATTCTAGCACGAATTTCCAGAAATTTTATCGGTTATTAAAATTTGGAAATTCTACCATACCTCATGTCAATTTAAATAGAACGAAATTTCCCTTTTCCTTGTTAACACAATATCAATGTTACTAATTTTAGTATAGTTTAGTATTTTGCACACACCTATATTTTAAACCTTAATTACAAATATCAATTTTTTTCTTATAAAAGATTAAGTACCATCAGGGGAAGCCATCGCCTCATTTCGAACACATATCTTTATTGGTTGGTTGAAAACGATGGCCTAGTCCACATCCAACGTTATCTCACCCCAAGACTGTCACAGTGACTCAGATATCAAATTTCAAAGATTGTAGCTTCAGCCGTTTCTCCTAGGCCATGATATGTCCGCGTGTCACTATGTTTTTTTTTCTTTATTGATAAGTCAGGAATTTGTATCTCATTTCAACGGATTCGCTTTGGCCATAATTTCACAATTTGCATTATTGTTGACATTTGCAACTGTAGTTCATCTATTCAGATAAAATCCATCAACTCCTCTACCAGAGATATATTCGATAATATTATTTCGTTGTGATACCTTCTGTCCATAGCAGTTGAACACTTCTGACCTTAAAGTGAATATTCGCCATTCCTTTCACGTTTACCCTTTAGAGACTAAATCGTATCGTATACCCCAATTCATTTAGATTTTCCCTCACACCCTATTACATTATTATTGTGACGTTTTTTTTCTCACTGTGTGTTTTGCGTCTCTCCTCAATTAAATGCAACAGCAACTGTAGCTATAGTTCTATCCCACCATCAACATACAAATCAGCAACTGTTACACTTGCAGCTTCCTTATCAAGGGGTTTGGTTTATAAATCTTCCCTCAATGCTGTCGTATTTCACACCGACACAAAGAACGCAAGAAATGCCAATGAACAAGAATAGTTAATTCGTTAGTTTTTGTTCTCGGGTTGCGTTTTTTCTCATTTCTTTCCGCTTTTCTCTCTCTAGATAAACTTGAATATCTGGAAATGCCACGAATGTTTTTCTCCCCAAAATGAAATAAGTTTTTTTTTCTTAACTAAATTGGATTTTGGCTACTAGAAAAGAAGAAGAATGAAAAATAATAATGTTGGATGAAACAACGTCAAAGATTATTTAAGGTGAATTTCATTAGTGGTTTTCCCTTTTGACTGGCAATAGCATTACCCTGATAGGGGGAGCAAGAGTTTGGAATAACAAACCCTTTGGAAACGTATTTTAACCTTAGGGTATATTTTGTTTTGCTGGTAATTAGTTGTCGCAGTTGTGCTTTGTTATGAAAGTTCATATTTTTTCTTCATTACTTAGATATACTTTAATTCGTGTTTTTTAATGAAAAAATACAATCAGGAGTATTTTCTAAATAAATAAATAAATGTAAATGTTAAATTTAAGTCTTTAAATCATAAATATAAATAACGAATCGGCATTATATGTAGGAAAAATACCATATTTGAGATAGGTACATATCCTTATTGGGCAAATAAAATATTACTTACCGTACCAATTTCAAATAAAAAAAATGAATAAATAAAAATTGGGAGAAGTATTTCTATGTTCTACTAAATATTACTGTATTAGGCTTATATTGAGCCGTAAAGAGGCTTTAATATCATATCGGAATAAATGTGTATGGGAGTTATAGCTATACCAAACACAGTCTGATTTAAGTTTTCAGATCTCGATCGCATAATCCGAACGGGACAAAGTGAGCAACAAATCAAAGTGAATCACATGTGGAAACTAAAATTCCAGTTATTCCGCAACCTGAGCTTTACTGTCATCAAAATCTAATTTTTGTTTCATTTAAATTTTATATTCTAAACATGGGCTGCTATTACAATCCCGTAGATGAAATTATTACACACATTGTCAGTTATTCAGGATCCATCATCTTCCGTTGAGAAACAACATGTAAATCAGTTAAAAAGAATCCGGTATCGGTTTTGCCGACAGATGTATACCCTCAGCCTTGTATTGCGATTACTCAAATTGTTGACCCTTTAAAGGCCTGGTTCCGTTTTCTCATTCAAAATTTTGAATCCTTCGTGGGGGAGGTACCAGAAGTATTGGGCCGATATCTACAATCTTCAAAACAGATCTTGTCTTAAAAGAAATATTGGAATGTGTAAAGTTTACAATGAAACAGATATTTATTTCGCATTTTATGACAGATATAATTATTCAAAATTTTGACCCGATGTGGGGCAGATACCAAAAGGAGTGGACCGATAAATCCCATGTCATATATATGGTTTTCTATGAGGTGTATTTTTCCATGAATAAATATAATATATTTTTTTATGAAAATTATGACGTTTTGTTGGTGAGGTACCGGAAGGAGTGAACAGATATTGCGCATCTCCAAAGTCGATCTAAGTTTGATACTAGTATTAAGATGTACTAAGTTTGGACCAAATCGGATACTTCTTTCGAGAGTGCGCACCGGTCAGACAGAATCACGGACGGACACCCCTAGATCAACTCCAAATGTCCTGAAACGGATTTGGTCCAAAGACACCTAGGGTCTAAAATTGTTATTTTGATGAGGCACGCTTTGGTCATATCAAATGATATATACCCTCTGTATGGCTTAGGCATAAAAATGTCTTAAGTTCGACGTTTTCATACACTCCTCCATATTTCGCCCAAGTTATTGAAAAGTGAACCTATCTAAATTGAAGTTCTTAACGGTAACCCCAAGTACCAAATTATGGTAAAATGTTATATATTTGTCTCTGATTGTTTAACCCTCAGTCATATGTATCCTCTGAACATATCATTTTGCAGATCCCAATATTTTTTTCAGTATTATATGAAGTTTGAAATTGGAAAGCATCAGTCAACTATTTCTACAAAGTTTCAACATATATGTACACATATCTGTAGGCCTATTCTGTAAATTCTTAACAACTTTGCTCATTGTTTATTTTACAAAAAATAATTTGTTCGTTTTGTTACTGTTGCAATAAAAACCAAGTAAAAAAGCTGTAAGTTCAGCCGGGCCGAATATGAGGTGTCCACCATTTGAAATGAATTTGGCAATTTTTCATAAAAAATCCATTAAAACTTCTGTTAAAATCTCAAATATACCGAATGTAGTCGTTATATTAGGGTCTATACGATGACTTAAACCTGCATAGGCAACTTTTGTCATAAGCCATTACAATATTCAAATGCGAAACTTAAAAAAAAATTGGTGAATAATGCAGCTAAAAGCATCAACATACCGAATATCGGGAAGTGCTGTTATATGGGAGCCATACCAAAATGTGGACCGGAACAGACAATTTTCTGTCCTAGGTTGTAGTATCCATTACGAACTTCTAATACCAAATTCAAAATAATTCCGCTGAATAATGTCGCTAAAATCATCAAAGTACCAAAAATCGGGAGGTACCGTCATATGGGGGCTATACGAAGACGAGGACCTCCTCAGACAATTTTTTGTCATAGGCTGTAGTATCCATTACGAACTTCAAATACCAAATTTGAAATAATTCCGGTGAATAATGTCGATAAAATTATTGAAATACCGAAAATAGGTAAGTACCATTATTAGGGGGCTATACTAAAATGTGCACCTACATTGCCCATTTTCAATACCAAAAGCCCTGCAGACATAATATATATTTGAGTAAAATTTTATCAATCTACTTCATTTCGTTCGAAAGCTAGAGTGATTTCCACAGACAGACGGACATCGCTAAATAGACATAGAATTTTATGCTGATTAAGACCATACATACTTTGTGGGATCTAAGAGGTATATTTCGAGGTGTTACAAACGGAATGACAAACTTAATATACCCTCCTTACTATGGTGGAGGGTATAATAACTATAAGAAAAGTTGTTAAAAGTAATAGAATAGTGCTACTGATATGAAATGGAGGAAGTAGTGGAAATAATAGTATATGTGAGACTTAGGTTAGATTTAAAATAGGCCAAATTGGATAATTCCTTCGGTACCTCCCCATAAAGGGATCAACATTTTGAGTAGTCATAACGCAAGTCGAAACATATTTTATTAAACGTCATTGGCTGAAGGAAAACATCTGTCGATAAAGTCGACTGATATTTCTAATTTGTTTATATAGGTACTAATTAAAGTTTTTAAATATCGTTCTGAAAATATGAATTTTTGATACTAAATATTGAGGTCCAGCATTGTAATGTTTTACACATAGTTGTTGTAAATGTCTTTAAATTCCTTCTATAATCATTGTCTCCTTCTTATAATCATTGTTATATATTATTATACTCGTTAATTGAATATGCGTTTTCTTTTTTAGGTAAGCTGATTTGGCAAAACCCTACTGTACATGTAAGTAGTCAACCTTTCATACAAATGCACATGCTGAGTATGCACATGAATTATCAGAAAATAACAACGAAGACGACAATTCGTTCGAAACCAAAAATGCAATTTAAGTCTTCCTGTTACAGAAATCGTTTCCAATAATTCGTTTATATGTATTTCAAAGTGTTTTCCCCAGAAGACGACGATAAAATACTGAAAACAAAAAAATTACCAAAACAATCAGACAGAAATAATATTGGTTATTCTAAAAGATGAAAAATAAGAAATATTTATTACAAAATATGGTAGACAATCACACAATCTACAATATTGTCTTTACTCCACATAATCTATGTTAGAGCTGTAATATGTAAGTACTGTAGAGCTGGGTTAAAAAATGGTGAAGAATTTTCAGATTATTTGATTGCAAGCATAACTTCAGCTCTAGATCGAGTTCCTTATGGGGCACAACAACAAAATTATTCAAAGAGCCACAAACATCTAAAACCGGACCAAAATTATATATCGGTAAAATTATATTGTAACTTTTGTGGGACGGATCCTCATCTAGCAAGAATCCAATATGACAAATTACAGTCACCGACTTAAAATTTGTGCTGTAAAACCATTTAATAGCCCATATCGGTGTTAGACTCTTTGGTCGAAATCCGTTTCAGAACATTTGTAATCCATCGAATGCATTCAGTCCGTTTGTTTGAGTATACGACTTGGTTCAGAGATGGACCCTTCCTATTTCCAACCTCACCAAAGGTCAAAATTGTAAAGCCAATGTCTCAAAATCTACGCACGAAAAATCTCGAAGGGAGTATACGACTTGGTTCAGACAATATCGATCCATCCTCCCTAATTCCAACCTCACCAAAGGCCAAAATTCTAAAGCCAATGTCTCAAAATCTTTCGATTTGAAGTTTACCGAAGAGCATATTAGTTAAACCCTTGCACAATGGTTCCAAATCTAATTTTTTAGACCAAAATTATTTCAAGTTTTTTAATAATAAAAATTGGTCATCACCATATCTAAACCCTCTAGAAAGCAAAAGAGATCTCAATATAAAATTTCAGGATTCAAGTTCTACTCAGCACGCATTCCCAAATCCACCTCTTTTTCTCAAAACTACAAACAGTGAGCTTTATATCAAATTAAAGAATTCCGACTCTATCCGAAGACACAGTCCCAAATGTATTGCCTTATATTCCATACACTTATACCACGCATGTCCCAAATCACCTCCTTTTCTCCACCTTAGATACCAAAAGTGATCTCGTTACCAAATTTTAGAATTCCAACTCTATTCCAAAACCCAACGACACATTTTGTGGTTGTTTGTACATTTCGGACGTTCATAGTACGCATTTCCAAAACAACTTCTTTCTCTCAACCACAGACACAAAAATTCACCTAATTCCAAATTTAGCAACATTTAGTACGCATATCCAAAACTATCCACATCTCTCCATGATAGACATCAATAGTTATCTAAAATAAGAACCATTAACATTTCGTACAGTTATTTTACACATTTCAAAAACCACCTCACTATCTCAATTCCAGATAACAACAGAGAACTCAATATCAAAAAGTATAATTCTAGGCTTTTCCCCTCACCCAATACCAAACTTAGTGCCGATAAGTACTTTTCGTACAAATATAGGACGCATTTCATCAGAATTTTATCTCTTTCCCTTCACCCAAATTTAGTACTTTTCGTACAATTATAGTCCATATTTCCAAAACCACATCCATATATCAAGGCTACACATGAAAAACTCTAGCTCTGGAAACTCTATCTGTTCACACAATACCAAATATAGTACTATTTAGTACTTTTCGTGCAATTGACAATCCTACCACCGACAGGGACCTCAAAAAACATAATTTCATCCATTCATCCTAAATCAAATTGTTCCAAATTTACTAGCATTTAGTACAGTTCGCAAACTTAGTACACATTTTCAAAATCACCTTCATATATCAAACTTACTGTCCAACATTGTTTCTTATACCAAATTTAAAGTTTTTAGCTCTATCCCTTTATATAATTCCAAATGGTATAATTTTGGATATTTAGTACCATTTTAGAATTTTTCGTTATCTTAAAGTTCGAATTTCCAAAAACCCTTTTGATACATCTATCCTGCACTCCATTAGTGACTCTCATTCTATTTATTATATTCTAGCTTATTCCGTCTGTCCCATACAAAGAATTCGATTTTTAGTAATTTTTTTTCGTATCCTTTTAGTACGATTTTCCAAAAACCCAGCTTTATCACAAGCCTACACTAAGACAGATCCTAGTTCAAAACTTCAGTCTAGATTCAGCCGTTTCGTCTAGGTGTTTATTCTTGGACAGCCATTTATTTCACTAAATTCGAACTTTAAGATAATGAATTCTATAATGGTACTAAAAGTCTTAAATGGTACCATGTACATCTGACGGTAAAGCCCACTTATACTTTTTACCCCCTACATCCTACTGTATTATGTCTTTGTGCATTTGTTTGTAGCATATAGAAGGAAGCGAGATAGACCCATAGTTCCTTTTGATGATCTGCATATAATCACATTCTGAGTCGATTTATGCATTTCCCGTCCATCTATCCATATTATATTGCCCGATCGAGAAAATTTGCACAAATCAGTTGTTTGGCCCAGAGACTGAAATTGGAAGATAATCTTTCGAAATTTAGATATAGCTCCCACGTATTTTCGTCCGATTTACTTCTTATTGTCCACAAAATGTGTAATATTTGTCCAAATAGTATGGCATTTGGCCCTCACACCCAATGCTCACCTCAAAAATGATACTTGGCGCCAGCTACCAGATACAGCAATAAATACCTTTGCTAAATTTTACAGAGATCAGTTCAAATTCGGATATAATATATTGGGCCTACACAGTGGCGAATATCGTTTCAGACACAAATGCCTCTGCAAATTTAGTAGAAATCGATTCAGATGATGATATTTCTCACATATATTAGATCCTTTCAACTTTAATATATAACTGCTTTAAATCCATAATACGCATTCACAACCAATCATGGTTGGTAGGATTTATTTTTTATAAATTCTCAATAAAACCATTTATTTGTTATGGGTAGCTTTATTAAATATACAAAGTGGTGCAGGGTATCATAAAGCCGCCTTGCCGACTTTAAGACTTTCTTTATTAGTTTAACTTATTTTAAGACTTTAGCAAAAATGCCAAACTTATTCCACTGTGCAATATATCCCAAGTGACCAAACAAACGGGCTTAGCACAAAAGAAAGCTTATGAATCACGTCTGTGATGATTGGTGCGGTATTGAATAAAATAAATTCTTTAAACGTGGTAACCCGAAATCCCTTCTTTAGTATATCAATAGCTCAAACAGTGACGACGACAACGGTGTTGAATAAACAACAAAAGAAACTAAATTCTTTTACAAAAAAAAAAAAAAAAAAAAAAAAAAAAAAACATGACGAGAAAAAACTTACACCCAACGAAAACACAAATTGAAACTGTACAACAGAAACTGTCAACCAAAAAACCATTTTGGATAACAATGAAGACACAATCATCACAAGCGTCTATACAACAACAGCTAGGACAACAACAATACCAGTAAACAAAAACAAAAAAGAATAACTGAAGCAATTGTTGGAAACGACCATGGCAAACAAAGGAAGCCCATTCCACAAAGCATTCCGCACAACAGACGCATGTTTGTCGGAAAGGGTATGGGAGACGCCATCGTTTTAGCGTTCAGTGACTTTGTTAAATTTAGAATGGTTTCAAAAATATACCGACATATTGATCAGAATTCAATTTTGGTTCCATACCCACGAAGTTAGGTAGAACAAAAACAAATAATTTCAAATCATAGATTGGTTGTTTGTGTTTCGACGAGGGGTTTCCTTTCTACCTGTGCTGCTAACAAACATTGTGTTACTGAGGGACGTTTATGTACGGAATTTTAATGAATTCGCATTTTGCTGATTTTTTTAAAATTGTTTATTTCTTTATTAAACATTTGTTTCAATATTAAACGAATACGAATACATTTGATACTATTTATTTTTTCAAAATAAAGTAAATCGAATATTCTTTATGTATGTGGTATCTATGGGTACATTTTTGAAATGTTTAAATTATAAAATGTTAAACCAATTCTATAATGGGCTTTTAAATTGCGATTAACAGTAATTGCATTAAGGTGGTATAACTGAGGAGGGAGTTTGTTTTGTCATTGTGACATTGAAAGATTGATTGTGAAAGACGTAGACCTGCACATCCAATTTTCTGTCTTAGGCTGTAGTATCCATTACGAACTTCAAATACCAAATTTGAAACAATTCCGGTGTATAATGTCGCTAAGATCATCAAAATACCGAATGTCGGGAGGTACCATTATATTGGGGCTATACCAAAAGTCCTGCAGTATCGAGGTACCGTTATATGGGGGATATAAGAAAAAGTGAACATGAATACGAAGTTTTTTGTCTTAGTCTGTACTACCCAATACGAACTTTAAATACGAATTTTTTTACAATTCCGGTGAATAATGTCGCAAAAATACCGTCATATGGGAGCTACGCGAAGACGTGGACATGCATACGAAATGTTTTGCCATAGGTTCTAGTACCCATTAAGATCATATAATACGAAATTTGAAACGGTTGCGGTGAATAATGTTGCTGAAATCATCAAAATACCGACTAACGGCATATAGCCCCCCCCGTTATATGGGGGGTTATACAAAAACCTCAACCTGCATGCAAACCAAACATTTTGTCGTACGCTGTAGTATTCATTACACAATTCAAATACGAAATTTGAAATAATTCCGTTAAATAATGTCGCTAAAATCATGAAAATAACGAATATCGGGATGTACTGTCATATGGGGGCTATACGAAAACGTGCACCGACATGGCCGATTCTCGAACTTAACCTGCCTACTGGTAAACTATGCATGTATGCTAAATTTTAGCCTTCAATCTCAATTTGTTCGAAAGATAGCGTGATTATAACAGACAGACAGACAGACGGACATCGATAAATCGATTTAGAATTTTACTCTGATCCAGAATATATATACTTTGTGGGGTGTAACATGAGTATTTCGAGGAGTTACAAACGGAATGACAAACTTAATTACCCTCCATATAATGGTAGAGGGTATAAAAAATCACATAATTATTCGGAAACTCTCATCAATAAGTTATATTCCGATTCGCAACTTCTTTGTTGGGTTCCAAAAACGTTCACAGCCCACTGAAGATGGTTGACAGTGAAACAAAACACAAAACAAAACGATTTGCATTTTGGTATAGGATTTTTCTAAATAATATTTTAAACCACTTTCTAAAGAATTCTATATTGACGTCCAATGGATATGTAAGGTCATATATTGAAACAGCTCAATTTTTGCAATAGTGAAAGGGTTTTAGCTAAACTACATACCTATCTAACAAGTGTTGAAAGTTATATCACCAAAAGTCGAAAACGGTTCGGTTCAGTTTATTAAATTAAAAGAACTTTTGTTCGCGTAGGTGGTGGTGAGAGGAAAATTATAAACAAAGGTCGGCTCCCTAAAAAAATTAATCAAATTTAGAAAAATTCTGATTCATGTAGCCAGTGTTAGATATACAGTGTGATATGAAAAAACTGCAACCAACTACAAACTGCTGTCATTTCTAAGCCACTCGACAGTCCGACAGCTGTTAAAATTATCCCAGCGATAGCTCATAAATATATTGAAAAATGAGATCGAGGTAAAGCCATTGAAATTTCATAAAGTGCAAGAACTTACACCGCTACAGAAAGAAAATAGACCCAAAGAGCTAGAGAGTTGCGCTCGTATTAATCGACCGTGGCATCAGAATAAATGCCGTATATTATCGCGAAAGTATTCTGGAGGGTGTATTAAATCGTTGGGCACGCAAACATTTTGGCCGCAGACCTTGGACATTCCATCGCACTCAGCACACGCCACCCAAGAATGGTTACAAAATGAGGTTCCTCGATTCATTTCCAGCGCACAATGGCCACCAAGCAAGCGCTTCGCCGGAAATGGGCCAGAATACCGCAGAACAACATTCGGGCAGCGTGTGACGTTTTCAATGGCCGTTTTGAAGGCTATAATTCGTGCCAAAGGTGACCAATACGAATAAATCTAAACTTATTCTAAAATTTGATGCTATAATGACACATATTGTGGTATGGTGCGTATTTAACGACCAAAATATGGTATCGTGTGCGACTTTTTAAAAAATCCTGTTCCGAAGAATAAATTATGTTAATAAGTAAAATAAATAGTCGTATTTTCGTAAGCTTGCATCGATCTAGCCCAGGTTTTGAAAACGGACTTTCGGTCAAATAATTGTTGCCCCAAAGATGTCCTGAAATTAGGTTAAAAATAATATATCTATATATACTTTTTACTAAGCTAGTTTTGTTCCCATTACATGTCAAGGTAGTCATATCCGCCCGTCCTAGCTAGGTCTACTATTTGCTATAACTACATATAGTCAAATTGTCCAATATAATGGGATATTATTTGGTATTTGTTGATCATAACAGATAAGATAAAATCTCAAAAAAGTAGTTACTGTTTAAAAAAATTTTCGTAAAATAAACACTTTATGTATTGTGAAGCCCTTACTAGCGCTGTTTTATCTTTATTCAACTTTTTATACAGTACCCCACACAGTTGTAAGGGCATCATTATGTTTTGTACATTTGTTTGTAATATTGAGAAGAAAGCGAGATAGACCCACAGTAACTTTTAAGGATCTTCATAAAATCACTTTCTGTGTCGATTTATGCATGTATTTTTTGTGAACAAAATGCGGGTCGCATTTATTATCCAATTGAGATGAAATTGTCCAAACAATATTTGTGTAACCCAAGGAAGACCCATATTGAAATTGTTAAAAATCGATTCAAATTTAGATATAGCTCCCACATATATATTCAACCGATTTTGGGTTAATTGTGCACCAAATGTCCAACATCAGTCCTAATGATCTGAATTTTGGCAAATTTAGTCTATAAGCTATATATATAGCGATAGCTCGTATATATATGTTCCATTCGATTTGGGCTTTTAAGTCCCTCACATGCGTAATGTGCACTCAACAAGAATTATATTTGTTACCAGATAGCTTATAGAGCTTAAAAATACCTCTGTCAATTTTTATGGAGATCAGATACGATTTGAATATATTTATCCGATATCACGTCTATTGTGCACCGATTTTGCGTAATATACACTCCACAATAATGATATTTGATAACGGTCGCCAGATTCTGAACGAAAACACCACGCCAAATTTTATCAAGAACGGTACAGATTTTTATATAGCTTCGATATACATCTTCTTCCAACTTCAACTATTGGCGAAACTCGCTCCGGTATATTCATGGCTCCAATAAATATTTTTTTTGATATAACCCTTTCAAAGTCAATGTTATTTGGTTCATATTTGGTATGATATACTTCACATAAACTCCCAATATAAACTCTACTAAATATGCATAGTGGTGTAGGGTGTCACATAGTCGGCCCCGCTTACGATCTTTCCTTACTGGTTTATGTTATATCCGTCTCGCATTGACTATTCTTTTTTATGGTGCTTTAGTTGATTGAATAATAAGGCCGAAAACCTTATTTAATGAATTTGTTAGATTCTGTGTGCTACATTTTAAGGTTCTTAAGTTTTCGAGTTTCTCACACTTCATGCTTACATAGCATCTGGTATTTAAAATAATATATTTTACTTAAACATAATGTCTTAAATAGTATACTTTTATGGGGACATTTCTACTTCTTATAAATTCTAATAAGGGTCCATTTATAGCTATCATTTTATAAACGTTCTAAGATATTAGATTATCTCTATGTACGTTACTCTTATAAACAATCAAAGATTCTTTTTTGTTTTCTAACACAACACAGATATAAAAAACTAGCTTTGCACCGGTTAGGGATTGGCTGTTTAGCCATTTTGTAAAAATTTCTTACATCCCATAATTCTTCCCATTTCCGATGATATCTATTTCATACAGATTCTCTAAGTTTTCAATTCTTTAAATTTATGCCAACACTTTTTAAAATACCATACCAGTGTAACATTTCAATTATTTGCGTTACTTCTCATTGGAAAGACCTTGTACAAAACTTTGTTTGTCTGCAAAATGTGATCCATATATACAACAACATAATTATGAAAAGAGGTTTTCCATGTTTGCTTTTTTTCTTTTTTTCAGCAAAGAGCTTCTATATTCCATGCCTCATAAATTAAAATTAAGCCAAAGTCCTGCTAATGCACAGCTGTATTTAAATGTTTGTTAATCTCAATGCTTTTAATGTTATCAATTTGCATGAAAATTTTAACCTTTTGTAAGTTGGTATGATGCTCGTTCGTTTTTCTCTCTCTTTCGTAGCACCTTCATTTACAAAACAACACCCATTCATCCTTCATTTATATATCCATTATGGCATAATGTCAGGTGCTTCTGACATTGGGTTTCCTTTTGTATTGAAGGAAGCCATTTGTTGTGAAAACAAACAAACGAACAAACAACCCGAAAGCTGCAAAAAACCCCAGTCACAATGTTGCATTATTGTTATCATTATCAACAGAGTAGTGCTGTTGTTTGCTTAAATGAATTCATTCATTCGTCTCATCTTGTTTCTGGAAATGTTGAATTTTATGAAAGCCACCATGCCAAGAGCTAGCGAGTCCAGCCAATCGCTTCATCTTGCTTTTCGCAGTAATATCGGCGGTAGCCATGCGATGCCATACCGTGCCACGTTATTTATGTTAATAGCTAAGTGCTCCAATTAAGCGCTTAATTTAAACACAAGCCTTAAGCGATTATTGAATTATCTTCAAGCAAGAAAGGCTGTATACAGTAGCCGAAGAGTAGTCATCACTGCTGTGAAAGCAACAAACTCAAGTCCACTTACATTTATCTGTGAGGTAATAGAAATTTATTTGTCCGCCTTCAGTTCAAGTGGGTCAAAATGGTTTCACTGGTCGCATTAGACTTGCGATATAAACTAAATAACTATGGCGGGAAAATTAGAGGGGGGTTTTCTTAAACTGTAATTAATTAACTGTTTGTTGCCATACAAATAGTTCCATTTGTTATTCACGGAACAGCGTCAACCGGAAAATATTCATTTCGAAGAGTATTTGCATTTCACAAATGCTATGCTATGTATTCTCATTTAAGGTGTGTGTGTGTGTATGTTAAGAAACACGGAATTCTTGTTTCTCCTACGAGATTCGCAGATATTTTTCAAAATTTTAATTTCGAAACTAGCAAATCATGCAGACAATTAAATAAGTATTTTTAGAGTATGTTAAAAAGATAGAAAATAATTTATTCATTAATTTAATTCAATCTTTTTTTGTACGTAATAGGCCGATTGGACGATACCTTACATGGTTAGACTAAAAATTAGACATATACTTTTCATACAAGATTATATGGACAGGTGAACAGACAAGGAAAAATCGCCTAAGAAAATGTAACCTTAATTTTTGTGATTTTTTATACTCTCAATCGTTTGACTATAGGCTACGGTTTTAAACATCATGATCCTATAAACGAAATCTAAAAATAATTCAATAATAATAACGCCCAAGAAGTACCACATATAGTTCATATTCTGCAAACCAAGAACATACTAACATAACAGGAAAAGGGCAATTCTTCCTAGTACCTTTTCCACAAAAGGTCACAATTGGAAGTACTGTTTACTCTCATGAAATATTAAATAATTTGTGTCCATTACAAACATTCAAAATTTTGGACATCGTAATGTGTGTGTCAAATTTAATTCGGATGGGAAAATAAAAATATGGGTTCATTCTTTTTTTTATCCTCCACCATAGTATGGAGGGTATATAAATTTGTCATTCCACTTGTAACACCTCAAAATATACATTTTAGACCCCTCAAAGTATATATATTCTTGATCAGCATAAAATTCTATGTCCGTTTAGCGATATGCCCGTCCGTGGAAATCACTCTAGCTTCCGAACGAAATGAAGAACATTGATAAAATTTCACTCATATGTATATTATGTCTGCAAGGCTTTTGGTATTGAAAACGGGCCATATAGGTCCACGTTTCCATCTCCTTATATTCGGTATTTTGATGATTTTAGCGACATTATTCACCGGAATTGTTTCAAATTTGGTATTTGAAGTCGAAATGGATACTACAGCCTAAGACAGAAAATTGTCTGTGCAGGTTTTCGTATAGCCCCCATATAACGGTACCTCCCAATATTCGGTATTTTGATGATTTTAGCGACATTGCTCACAGGAATTGTTTCAAACTTGGTATTAGAAGTTCGTAATAGATAATACAGCCTATGACAGAAAATTGTCTGTGCAGGTTCACGTCTTCGTATAGCCGCCATATAACGATACCTCCCGATATTTGGAGTTTTGATGATTTTAGCGACATTATTCACCGAAGTTGTTTCAAATTTGGTACTTGAAGTTCGTAATGGATACTACAGTCTACCTCTCGGTACCTCTCGATATTGAGTATTTTGACGATTTTAGCGACATTATTCACCGGATTTGTTTCAAATTTGGTATTTGAAGTTCGTTTATATAGCCTTATATAAACTAGCCATACATAAAGGGTCAAAATTTTTTACAAGATTTAAAATCGATTTTTTAAATTTTCGTTTAATTCTCACATAAAGACAATTGCCAGAAATACCTAATACTCTATATTTGTCACATATCATCGGTTAGAAACGTTTAAGGAATATAAGCAAAGAATTACAATAGAAATTCCAAAATTCGAGTATACCGACAAATCCATTGGAAAAATGAAATGAAATATTGGAGTCAAATTTATTGAAAAAGCAGTCAAGGCACTCACTAAAAGCTGGTTGTGCTTCTATTTTCTATTTCTTGAGTACTTAAAATAGTTAATAATATTAAAAACATTGAAACGAAAATGGTTTTACATGATCAGTCATCATTTTGGAGAATTTCATCAAAAGCGGTTATACAAGGTTACTAGGGCTAAGTCAGAACATGGAACATGTATTAAATAAGTAAAAAAGCAGTTAAGTTCGGCCGGGCCGAAATTTTGATACCCTCCAAGATTTGGAAAGTAACCTATGTTAAAATATGTCCGAAATTCCAATGTACGGGGCTATGCGTCATTCTAAATTTCAAGCAATTATTTAAGAAAACCAGTAAAGAAAGTCATAAAGTCGGGCGGGGCCGACTTTCTGATACCCTATACCACTTTGCCAATTAAGTAGGGCTCCACATAACAATTAAAAGTTTTTATGGGAGAATTTAATCATACACGCTATGATTATAATTATAATGTAAAATTCAAAGGACTAAATATGCAGAAGCATTTGTATCTTTTAAATTCGGACATGTATTGCCCATTTGGTGCAAAATTAATTTGAAATCAGATAAAAATATTTATGGGAGCTATATCCAAATCTGAACCGATCTCGATAAAATTTGGCATAGATATTTCAGAGCTGTATTTGATATATTTCCCTGAATATCGTTGTTACGGAGTACATATTACGGCTGTGGGTAACAAATACAACAAATCGGATGAACAATATATATGGGAGCTATAGCTATGTCTGAACCGATCTTCACCAAATTTGGCATACTACCTTCTAGACTCAATTCGGTCGTATGTGTGCAAATATTAGACGTTTGGTGCACAATAAAAGGTAAATCGGACGACGTTATATGTGGGAGCTATATCCAAATCTGAACCGATCTCGATAAAATTTAGCAAAGGTATTTCAGAGCTGCATTTGATATATTTCCCCAAATATTGTTGTTACAGAGCAATATATATGGGAGCGATAGCTATATCTGAACCGATTTCGATTTCGATCGATAGCTATATCTGAACCGATTTCGATCGGCATAATTTGGTTGTATGTGCAAAATTCCATACTATTCGGGCTGATATTACACGATTGGTGCACAATAAAAGGCAAATCGGACGAAGATATGTATGGGAGCTATATATAAATTTTTACCGATTATCTCCAATTTCAATAGGTTTCGTCCTTGGGCCAAAGAAATGATTTGTGCAAAATTTCATCTCAATCGGATAATAAATGCGACCTGCATTTTGTTCAGAAGAATACATGGACTGACGGACGGACGAACGAACAGACGGACTGACATGCATAAATCAACTCAGAAAGTGATTCTATGGAGATCCTCAAAAGTAACTATGGGTCTATCTCGCTTCATTCTCCATGTTACAAACAAATGCACAAAGACATAATACCCTTACCACTATGTGGTGTAGGGTATAATTTGCTTAAGTCATCGAAATACCAATAGAAGAACTTTGACTTATATATAAATTGTTCAATATAAGCAGAAGGAGGGCACAAAAACTGTATAAAGCTATGTATAGTTTACAACGATATTTATTTATAGAATTCTACATATTTATACCCTCCACCTTGGAATATATCAACTTTGTCATTCCGTTTCTAGCATCCCTAAATATTCATCGTAGACCCCATAATATATATAACACATAATCAGAATAAAATGTTAAGTCGTTTTAAGAATGCCCGTCTGTCTGTCTGTTGAAATCACGATACAGCCCACATTATTTGACGCAGACCTTCAAAATTTGGCAGTAAAATTTGTATTTTGTCTAGGATAGTTGGTATTGAAAATGATATATATTGGTCCACGTTTTGGTATAGCCGCCATATAACGGTAACTCCCGATATTCGGTATTATGAGGATTTTTGCCACATTTTCCCACGGATTTGTCTAAAATTTGGTACATGCAGGTCATAATAGGTGCTAGTTTCACAGATGGAACATTGCATGAATGGGTCCACATTTTTGTTTAGCTCGTGTGGTGAAACATTTTATGTATAGGTCCACATTTTGGTATAGACCCCATATAACGGTACCTCCCGATATTCGGTATTTTGATGATTATTGCCACATTTTTTAATGGTTTTGTCAAAAAATTGGTATTTGTAGGGTATAATAGATTCTAGCTCGTGTGGCGAAATATTGAAGGTAAAAGTCCATGTTTTGGTATATACCCCATATAACGGTACCTCCTAATAGTCCGTATTTTGATAAAAATTGGTATTTGCAATCCATAATGGGTTCTAGCCCGGTGGCAAAACATTGAATATTTTGTTCCACGTTTTCCTGAAGCGCACATATAACTATACCCACTGATATTCGGCATTTGGATAATCCTAGACAAATTTACCCACATAATTGTTTCAAATTCGGTATTTTAGAAAATTTGATAGATGACAATCCTTATTGCTATTTTGGTAAAATTGCCTATTTTGGTATGGCCCAGGCCGTTATAGCCTCACTCACTTTATGGTTTTTTGATAAATTTAACTGCATTATGCTAACGGTCTTTCTGGTATATGAATTTAAAGTGAAACACGCTTGAATTTAGATACTTTTATAAAAAAAACCTTTTACCTTAAGGTGAAAGGCCGAACTTATGTTTTTTTCACACATTGTCTGTGTAGTTGTCTTGACATTGCCAGCGTAAGCTAAAAATATAAGTTGGTTTCGCAATAATTTTAATTTTAATATGATATTAGTTTGATGTCATGAGGAATTGTAAATTCCAAAAATGATTTGTTATTTTTTAAAAACGAAACACTAACCACAATTAAGTGTTAATATTATGGCCGTTTAACGATCTAATAAAAATAACACCGTCTACCATTCCACCACCCATACGCTATGTAAATAATCAGTCGAAATACTCCCGGAGATACACCTCTATGTCTTGAGGCACATAAGTGCTACAACAAAAACACAAAACGTAAACAAATCATTAAAACAATTCGCACATAAAATGACAATTTTTGTTAATAATAATAAAAAATAATACAAACAAACCAAAAAAAAAAACAAACATTGTATTTGTTATTGTTTCGGTAGCACCATCATAATCATCGCCAACCTTAAAGGCTGAACGTCATTTTATTTGCTAAACCAAAGCCTTTATTGGCCATCAAAAGAGTGCTAATTGTGACAATTAATTTTTTTATATATTTTTTATGACTTCCCACTTTGAATGAATAAATCTCAAAGTTAGATTTCCAGTAGACAAGCCTCTAATGTGATGACGTCACATGGGTGTATTTGTCTGTCATGTGTTCGAGTGTATGTTTGAGGGTCATTAAAAAAATTAACAGCCTTTTATAAATCATTAAGAAACGAGTAATTATATAGATATTATAAACAATTACTACAATAGTAATTTGTTCTTTTTAAACAGTTTAAAAGTGAATTTTATAAAGGAAAGGAAATTGGAAACCAAATACAAATTATACGTCTAACTTATACCGATGATTGAAATGCGGAACATAAAAAAATAGATGGGACTCTGATTAAGAAGGTTTTCTATTATTGCCAAAAATGCCAAAAATGGTGTACTTTTTATTATACCTTTTTTATAATATGAGGGTGAACAAATACATACTCAACTTTATTTTTAGACATCGGAATATAGCCACAAGCCATTCTTTAGATATAAGCATTCAAGCTAACATCTCCTTTCTTTGTAAATATACATGGTATATATTTCGCTATATATATCCGATATATTTACTACCGGCATCTACGTAACGATCAGAATTGACCTATTCGTCTATTTGTGATTTCGCTGGGGTTAATATTCGTGGTTTAATGCAAAATTTGACTTTTATTTAAAACAAATGTTATGTTCTCAACCACTAAATATTACCCGATTACCATCCAAATTGGAGTCCTTTTGCCCAGCCTTAAGCTCTAGCCCCATGCTAACTTTCGCGTCGATTGGTCTATAATTGCGACCTGTAGAGCAACTGCAAAATCAGGAAGTTTTTCAGTTGTTGGTCCATTTCAACCCCTAAACGTTATGCGATCAGCGAAAAGCAATAGGCTTCTATTCTGCCCTGGCCCCACCTTCATTCTAAATTTCGTGAAGATCGGGACATAATTGCAACCTGTAGAGTGATTACAAATTAACATGGACAGACGGACGGACATACATAGCTAGATCGACTCAGCTCGGCGAGATAGGAAGATCCATATATACTTTCCTATGTGGGAAACCAATATTTCGAGGTGTTACATAATTTTTGCCCAATCAAACTTTGCCCAAAAAGCAGTGGAACTTTTTATAACCTCCGCCATTTGGAAGAAACTTTGACAATTTCGAAAAAATTCTGTCGAAAAATACTTCTTGAATGAAAACCTCTATATGGGGGCTATACGGAGACGTGGTCCTGAATAAGTAATTTGTATCATAGGCTTTAGTAACGGTTTCGAACTTTATATGAATAATGTCGCAAGAATCATGAAAATGTCGAATATCGGGGGGTACCATTATAGTTGGACCATAAGATATCGTGGACCTATATAGATAATTCTCTTCCATGGGAAAAGTACTCACAAGGAACTCCTTGCGTGGACTTTCAGACAATACCACTGAAAAATGTGGCTAAAATAATCAAAATACCGAATATCGGGGCTAACGTTATATGATCCTATATAAACAATTCTCTTTCAGGGTTTAAAGTACTCATAAGAACTCCTTGTGTAGAATTTCAGACAATTTCATTGAAAAGTGTGGCTAAAATTATCAAAATACCGAATAAACCGTTATATGGGTCTATACGATATCGTGGACCGATATAGCTTGACCTGCCTGCAGACAAAAAACAGATTTGTGCAAACTTTTAGCTTCATATCATAATTCATTGTGACTGTACGCTTATCAAGAATATATGTGCTTTGTTGGGACTAAAATTTTTATTTCGATGAGTTACAAACGGAAAGACGAACTTAAAATATTTTTGTTAGTGCTTGGTCAGGTGGGAAAATTAACAATATATGCCTTTTTGTGCACCAAACGTGTAATATTATCCCAAATAGTATGGAATTTTTGACATACGACCGAATTAGGCCTGATAAATAGTAAAATAAGTTTTTGATCGAAATCAGTTCAGATATAGCTATAGCTCCCATATATACTATTCATCCGATCTAATATTTTTGTCCTCCGCAGGCGTAATATGCACTCTGTAACAACGATATTTGGGGAAGTATATTTAATAAAGCTTAGAAATATGTTTGCTAAAATTTATTATAATTTATAAAAAAATGGGATGGAATTTGTTACTTACGACCGAATTGGGTCTAGAAGCTATTATGTTAAATTTGGTGAAGATCGCTTCAAAAATAGCTATAGCTCCCATATATATTGTTCATCCGATTTGCTATATTTGTTCCCCACAACCGTAATATGCACTCTGTAACAACGACAATCAGGGAAATATAATAATATATAAATTTTATCGAGATCGATTCAGATTTGGATATAGCTCCCAAATATAGCTTTATCCGATTTTAAGTTAATTGGGCAATATAAGCCCCAACCAAATGGGTAATATAAGCCACAATTGAAAAGATACAATTTTTTCGGTATATTTAGTCCTTTGAACTTTAAATTATAATTATACTCATAGCTTGTATGGTTTAATTATCCCATAAAAACTTTTAATTGTTATGTAAAGCTCTACTAAATATGAAAAGTGTTGCAGGGTATCATAAGACTTTCTTTACTGGTTTTTAATTGTTTTAGTTACGACCGTATATATTGAGTATCTTATGGACCAAAGACCCTAGTTTTGAGAGATTTCTTCTAAATACAATCAATCCCAATGGAATTAATATTTTAAAATATTTGTATAAGCCTCATATCAGGGATGAAATGCTGACTTTATTTTAAAAGCCCCGCTCTACTTTAGACCAGCGATCTTAATCCTGCATTTAATTTAATTTAATTTATACTTACAAATCAATAATAATTTGGAATTGTAAAGAAGTAATAGCATTTTAAATTTTTAGTCACAAAACTATATTTAAATTTTATAAATTGCAACAATTTATTAATACATAAGTAAATCTCCTTCTCATTCATTTCTAATTTCATTCAGACTGAAAAACAAGTCTTTCTAACGCTAGCGGCCAGTCTTTTTACTAAAAATATTCATTCTTAAAATAAGCTTTAGGTTAACAAATTACCCAGATAATGTTCTAACATGAACTCGGGTTCAAGGCCAAATCTAAAGATATTGACTTGTTGCCGGCGATAATGAATATTACCACTCTGTACGAATAACGTCATGGCAAATGAGATTGACTTAACCGACTACGGGGTATAAAAGTTTTTATGACTTTTCCTCGTTTATAATAATAAAAAAAAGAAACAGGGGCACATGTTATAACAAAAATTTTGCGGTAGGTTATGGTCGTAACAAATGCTCACTCATTCAGACACATTTTGTTCAAACGAATATAACTGAGCCAGAAAAAGCGCCATCATAAAATCAAATAAAAAACAATCATTAAATGCTGTTATTTTCACACAGTTTTGGTTTGTTGTTGTTTTCTGTTGCTGTTTTTATAGCTGTCTTATCGGGATCGAAATATAAAAAAGTTTTAAATAGATGACGACTATTTGAATTTAATTGACCCCATAACAGAGGCCAATGTCAAGGTAATCATGTTGCGGTGATCAATCTTTGAACACGTGTCATAAAATCTAATAATATGAATTTGATGAAAGATTAATGGTAATTCTACACAGTGGGATGGAATTTTGTAAAATTTTGTTTCGGTGAAAAAAATCTTTTTTCAGCAATCGCAAGAAAAATACATAAAACACAATTATATGTGTAGATTCAACATCTCGCATTAAGTTTTATACGGTAGACCAGAGTATTTGGACAATAAGCACATATTTTCATCATATAATAAATATCTGAAACCATTTGAGAAATGCTTATTTTCCAGCTAAAATTTGATATTAGAAGCAGTTAATCGAAGCAAATGATAGAATTTTTTGGGTTACGTGGGTCACGCATCCACAGAGTTGTTGGATTCTGTTATATACGGAACACAAACATATGATTGAAGATTTAACAATTATTACAGAATTATTTGCAAAATGAATAAAAATTGAGGCCACTACGGCTGCAAATTTGACGATGACCTTAATAACTCTTAAATTGGCCGGTTATTTGAAGGCAGAATGACGTATAACAGCTTTTAAAATTACTCCAGTGATAGCACACTATATTGTTTACAAATGTACAAAAGCATTTTGATGAGAATTTTCCAGAAAAAAAAATTCGTTATGGAATTCAAGCGTAATATTGTGATTTCTTTATATTTGGCTGGAAACCACAAGTGACTATCGTTAGAGCACTCCAGCATTTAAATATGAATAAATATTTTGTGTCTCGTACCATCGCTCGTTACCGTGATACTGGTAGCGTAGCCCGACGTCAAAGAAGTGGACGGAAGAAAACAGCAACATCAGCAGAAATGGTTCGAAAAGCAAAGAAGCGACTTGATGGAAACCCGCATCGCAGTAGCCGAAAAATCGCTCGTGAGCTGAACATATCGCAACATTCCACTCGGCAAATATTGAAAAATGAGCTCGGGGTAAAGCAATTGAAATTCTAAAAAGAGCAAGAACTTACACCGCAACGGAAAGGAAATAGACTCAAAAGAGCTAAAGAGTTGCTTAGCTTGACCGAAAGTTGTGAACTGCCGAATTTGGTTTTCTCCGATGAGAATACATTCGTTGTCCAGCAGTTTGTAAACAAACAAAATGATCGTGTTTAGAGGTCAGCTGAAAATGTACACATTCGGTTGGCCACCAGAACTCAAGCACCGGTTTGGGCCGCCAAAACATCGAATGGTCGTGTTAATCGACCGTGGCATCAGAATAATTGCCGAATATTCTGCTGCGAGTATTAACGCCTTGAGCACACAAACATTTTGGCCGTAGACCTTGGACATTCCAATAGGAATCAGCAACATCGCACTCAGCATGCGCCACCCAAGTATGCAATGGCCACCAAAATCTTCGGATACCAATCCGTTGGACTATTGTGTCTGGAGTATGTTGGAAAGCAAGGTTGGCACTAAAAAATACCAGTCTCGAACACCTCATGCAAACGCTTTGCCGCGAATGGGCCAAAATACTGCAAAGCAACATTCGAGCCGCGTGTGACGGTTTCCTTGGCCGTTTAAAGACCATAATTCATGTCAAAGGTGGCCAATTCGAAAAAATCTAAACTTATTCTAAAATTTGATGCTATTTCAGACATTTTTTGCTTTCATTCAATAAAATTAAAAAAATATGGCGTTTGGCTTTGTTGCATTTTTTTATTTCATCCTGAATATTCTTCGTTAGTCGCCGTCAAATATTTCGATGTGTTGCAAACAGAATGACAAAGGAATGACAATGAGACGGATGATATATTCATCCGTCTCATTGTGGGGTTGTTTTTGCTTAAAGTTTTTTTAGAAAGCTCCATGTGAAATGCGCCCTGAAGATCTTCAGTATTTCTCAATCTGAACTTATCGTTCCTACAAAAATTAAAATATTAAAAAAATATAATTTGTGGTTTTATTAAAAATTTGTTGTGAGTTGGGTTTTTACCCACATAGAGCCTCAAGGGCCAAATTTATAATAAAAACAAAAAAATCGCTATTTACAGGTGTACTTAACCAATAAATTGCTTGATCGCATAAAAAACATAATTCGTTTTACTGAAAATATTATAAAATAAAATAATACCACTGTCAATCACCAAGTTTAAAGTACATTTCAGCCACATTTACTCTATTCCGGTTTACTGTGCTTGCCAAACAAAAATATTTACTCTTTCTCACTACAATTTTCACATGTGACCCACTTTAAAATCACCACTAAACTAGACATTTACCAGACAGCCAAGGCAAAGCATCATCGTCATCATCATGATCGTAAAAAAATGGAAGAAGGTAATAAAGCATTTTTATGGTACTATTAAGACGTCGGTTTAGTGCCTTATATATGGACAGATGTTAGTACGTACAAAGTGGCAATTGGATGAGTAAACGTGTAAGGCTCGATAGCAGTGAAAAACTATGTGACGAAGAAAGGCAGTGTTTGAGCAGGGTTTTCACCATTTTGTTGATGTATAATATCATTGTTTCTCAATAATTTTTTTAGGGGTCATAATTTGAAATAATTTTGCATATGTATCAAAATCTCGATGGAAGAGAAAAAATCGCAAGCAATAATATTTACATTGACCAACGACAATAACCTATGACTTGGGTTCTATTTAAAAATTTCGCTAAATTCGTGGAAATGCTAAGTATCAGGAGGTTTCCATATATAGAGAGCTATAAGAAAATGTGGACCATAATTTTCTGTCAAAGGAGTTTGTATTAAATTTACAAACAATTTTTTTGAAAATGTGACATGAATTCGCTCAATACCGATTATCGGTGTGTATCATTATATTGGGACTATTCGAAAATGAGGATCTGTATACACAATTTTCTCTTTGAAAAGGTGATACCCGTGGTGCCCTCCAAATTATGTGGCTGAAACCATCAAAATATTGAATATCGGAAAGTACAGGTACATTGGGGTATATGCTACTACTTGGTCATATGTGGTCAAGTAGGAATATATTTTTTCTACGGGGATACAAACTGCTAATTTATAAATATTGTCAAAACCACGGAACAAACGGAATGACAAATCCCTTATAGTGTAGAGGAAAATCCAAGTTTCAGATTATGTCCTATGTTAGACATAATCCATTCTCTTTCTTAAATTGGAAATTTTCTTTGTGGATAGAGATGAGTAGATTTATTCGATCAGGAGTCGTCCAATATTTTCTATTTTCGATACTAAATTAAACATAAATAAAATATTACGCTTTATATCTGATATGATTTTTTCTAGAGGAAATATTGGAAGCGAACCTTAACCAAATCCAAAAAGCGCCGCCATAATAAACCTATATTTATAAAGGGCCATAAAATTTGAAATTGGTCTGGGAACTCAGTTGCTTTGTTCACACTCAATATAAAATTGGTTGGAACGTAGACTTGGGATGTACCGTTATATGGGAGATATTCAGATATAAATGCTTACATTGAATATATTCTGTATGGAGATTTCTACTAAAGACAGAATAATTTCCTAATTTTGCAGTTACTCTACAGGTCGCAATTATAGAACAATCGAGGCGGAATTTGCATGGCGCTTGACTTTAGGGCTAGTCAGAAGCCAACCGTTTTATTTAGTCATGGGACAACATTTAGCGGGTAAAATAAACCATGACTTTTATGTAAAAATACAAAATTTTCCACCAAACCGCAAATATTTTTAATCCTGGCGAAATCACAAATTCATGAAAATGTTACTCTGACCGTCACATTAATGCTCAAAATATATACAATCTCATATATTAAAGGAGGGGGATGTTAATCAAACCGCTTATAACTCAAGAACGGCTGAACGGGTTTTGACAATTCTCACAAATTTAGAATAGACTCTTGTCAGAAAAGGATACATTCTAAGAAAATCGCGTTAAAATGTGCCAAAAAAAAGTGAATATTTTTTGTTTTATTCTTTATGTTTTGTCATATATTTTTATCGCATGAGATTTTTTCATATTTGACTCACAATATTGAATTTTACATTTGCTAATTTAATAATAATTTTTCACATTACAACACTATGTGTTGGGAGTATTGTATTGAAGTCGCAATAATCGTCCGATTCCCAAGAAATTTTGCATGGGGTCAGAATTTAAACCTATCGTTTTTCAAGATGTATACCTAGGGGTTCAAATAGACAAAAAATTAAAACTTTTCTGATCTTGCAGTGACTCTACAGGTCACAAGTAAAAACCAATTGACACGGAATTTTGTATGAGATTAGGATACCCATCAGCACGAGATAGAGTGTAAATATAAGCAAAATATTCCCTGTAAAAACCAAAGGTAACATTTGTGCAGGAGAGTATGGCATTATTTCAAACAATCGACTAAAATTGGTTTGGAGGTTTTCAATATACTATAGTGTTGTATGGTATCACATGGTCGGCCCCGCACGTCTATAGCCTCTGCTTACTTGTTATTCATACATTATGAGACCGAAATTATATGGTATATATGATTACAACGTAAAAAACCGTTGAAATCGGGGTTTACCCTTTTATAGGGGTTATACCCAAGATCCATATTTGACAAATATGCTGGTTTTTGTAATTTTGGAAAAATGAAATTTTGAACCATTACAGCTATTTTAACATCGGATCGGTTAGCATTTCAATCCCTTTGAAAGCTACAAAAAGAAACTAGTATCGCCATAATGACTATCGCTTATATCGACCGAATTTCGGTCGAAGATAGATAGTATTCATATATATTTTTTTTCTAATCTTTTTCTGATGAAGGATACTATTCAAAAACGTAGAAGTATAAAGATGGGACAACATAGAGTCAAAATATTGTCACCAGGTGGAAATAGCTTTATTGTTATGATGTCATAACAACATGTATACCAATGTTGAGTGATTTAATCCCTTATCCAATTATATTCAATTTTGAAACCAAATTATTCTTTCATTTGCACTTCTTTTCGTAATTGAGTTTTTATACCCTCCACCATACTATGGAGGGTATATTAATTTTGTCATTCCGTTTGTAACTCCTCGAAATACTCATGTCAGACCCAACAAAGTATATATATTCTTGATCAGCGTAAAATTCTAAGACGATTTAGCCATGTCTGTCTGTCTGTTGTAATCACGCTATCTTTCGAACAAATTGAGATAGAAGGCTAAAATTTTGCACACATGTATATTTTCCTAGTAGGCAGGTTAAGTTCGTAAATGGGCCATGTAGGTCCAAGTTATCATATAGCCCCCATATAACGGTACCTCCCGATATTCGGTATTTTGATGATTTTAGCGACATTATTCACCGGAATTATTTCAAATTTGGCATTTGAAGTTCGTAACGGATACTACAGCCTAAGACAGAAAATTATCTGTGCAGGTCCACGTCTTCGTGTAGCCCCCATATCACGGTACCCCCGATATTCGGTATTTTGATGATTTTAGCGACATTGTTTACCGGAGTCGATTCAAATTTTGTATTTGAAGTTCGTAATGGATACCACATCCTAAATCAAAAAATGAGCCATATAGGTCCACGTCTTCATATAGCCCCCATATAACGGTACCCCCGATATTCGGTATTTTGATGAATTTAGCGACATTGTTTACCGGAATCGTTTCAAATTTGGTATTTGAAGTTCGTAATGGATACTACATCCAAAGTCAAAAAATGAGCCATGTAGGTCCAAGTCTTCGTATAGCCCCCATATACCCCCGATATTCGGTATTTTGATGATTTTAGCGACATTATTTACCGGGATTGTTTCAAATTTCGCATGTGAAGTTCGTAATGGATACTTCAGCCCATGCCAGGAAATTGTCTGTGCAGGTCCACGTCTTCGTATAGCCCCCATATAAAGGTACCCCCTATATTCGGTATTTTGAAGATTTTAGCTACATTATCAACATATTTTTCTTCAAGTTTCGCATTTAAGTATTGTGATAACTTATGACAAAAGTTGCCCATGCAGGTTCACGTCGCCGTACAGGCATTCGGTATTTTTAATATTTTAACAGAATTTTTAACTGATTTTATTATTTTTTTTTTTGGAAATTGCCAAATTTGTACCAAATGGTGGAGGGTATTTAAAGTTCGGCCCGGCCGAACTTACAGCTTTTTTACTTGTTTAGAATGCATTTTGTCTACTCTTTATCATTTTAGGCCTATATATACTACCTCCTTTCCATTCCCTTTCTTACAAATGGAAATAAAATTTTCCTCTGTATTCTATGCACCTTCATGAAATGACATGGAGGTCTTTGCCTCTTCATAACACGTCGTTAGACTCACATGACAAAAAATCAAAATATGTATCAGGAAAATACATCATGCTTGCTTATTTATATATCTCATTCAAGTAATGCTGCTAATTAACTATTTCCTCAGGAAATCTCATCCACTACTTCGATATTTTTGATTCATTTCAGTTTCTTCTTATGGACTTTTATCACGACAACTTGTCAAAGTATTTTAAGAAAGCATGGCTTACTAGTATAGTTAAAGATACCTACATTGAATATTACTGTTATATCTCATTCACCTATTGTTTATAGAGACAATTGAACACAATTTCAAGCAAACACAAAATACAAAAGAGAAAAACGTTAACAAATGTCGTTAGCTAAACATTGTCGCATTATTTGTTGACACTGCCAGACTGACTGCCATATTGTTTAATTGTAATTTATGCCGCAACACGTTCTACCAAAAACAAAAATCGAAAGCAGCAAAAAGCTCCATATAGTTTGGCTGGTTGTTTTTGTTGTCTATTTTTAACATGGACCACATCCCCCCCCCCACCACACACCAGACCGATAGACGATTAGACATTGTGGGATACGAAATAAATTAAAGTTATCTAACCATACAAGCCAAAAGCCTGCAATACCAAACAGTTGGAGAATATTTTTTGTTTGTTGGCTTTAAGTTTATAAAACGAAAAAAGAATCGAAGCACAGTGAGTCAATTCTACAAAAATAATTTTAAACAAATAGTTTATAATAAATAAGAATGAACTTATAGAGGAGCGAGAATATCAAAATGTGTGGACATGCTTGTGTTGTGGCGATTTTTAGAAATATAGTATATAGAACAGCACGATTTTAAACATACGCATGAATTTATCCTATGTGAGGTATGCATTTTTAAGGTATATTAAAGTTAGTCGTGGTCTTCGTTGAGAAGTAGTGGTCTTTTATTTTGTACATTCTCTTTAGGGTAAAAATCACAAATTAAAGCACTTCCTTTCTTCACATACGAATCAGCTTTGGGGCTTTGTTCATATTCGTTAACTGAATCGGTCAATTTGTGTACTATATGATAGTACCACTGGTATTAGAAGGATTTAGGCTGATATTAATCTATACATGCTCACTTTACGGTACCACCGATATTCGGTACGTGGATGTTTCAAGTTTTGTATTTGGAGTTGTGGCAAATAATTGTCTCTACAGATTCACCTTCCTCATCTAACGATACCTCCTGGTATAAGGGGTTATGAACGACTTTAGACACATTTTTCAACAGGTTTCTTTGTATCGCAAGCTCTTTAAAAGAAATATAACATGTATCGCTCAAAAAATCACCCTCGGCACTGCAAGTCATAATTTTACAAGTGAAAAAGCAGTAAGTTGAATAAAATATTTCGTTGAAAAACACATTTATAGTTAACTTTACCTTAATTGGCCATTTCCTTTATGTAGGGGCCTATACGAAGAACTGGACCTGCGTATCAAATACGAAATTTGATACAATTCCGGTTAATAATGTCACTAAAATCATCAAAAACTGATACTGTTTTATTGAGCCTATAGCAAGACGAGGACCTGCATAGGCTGTAGCACCAATTTTCAACTTTTAGAACGAAATTTGAATCAATTTCGGCGATAATGTCGTTAAAATCACCAAAATATCGAATATGGGGAGGTACTGTTATATGTGGGATATACGAAGATTGTTTGAATAATTTTCTGTCAAAGATGTAGTACCCATTACAAAATTCAAATTCCAAATTTGAAACATTTCTGTTGACAAGCGTGACACAAATATTCGAAATACCGAATATCTGGATGTACAGTTATAGGGGGGCTATTCTAAAACCAAGACCTATATTGAAAGTTCCATGCAAGGATGTTTCTTACATAATGTCATCACGTGCTGCCAATTTACAGCAAATTCGGGTTCAAATTGTGACTTAAACACACAAAAACTATTAAATCTATCGGTACAGTATTATGGACTCTATACCAAGACGTGTAGACTTAACACATGTCTGAATAAAATCATATTAGCCTACTTCATTTCGTTCGGAAGCTAAAGTGAATTCTTCTGACGTACAGAAGACGGACGGACGGGCATCGTCAAATCGACATATAATTTTATGCTAATCAAGAACATATATACTTTATGGGACATTACATTTATATTTCAAACGGAATGATAAACTTAATATACCCTCCATACTATGGGGGAGGGTATAATAAAGTGTAATTTTTTTAATTGTGGAAGGTATTAAAATTTGCTCCAACGATATAAATAGTTTTTTACTTGTTTATTAATCCTTTGTCATGGTTCCGAAATTGAATGGTAAAATTGAGTAAGAGAAGGAGAGAATATTATCAATTGGCTTGGAGAGAACTTCTATGGAAAATTATTGAAGGGAAAAAATCCACTCCAGTCTTTCTGGTTCAAGTTTTAAATTTCCATTAAGCTCATAGAACGCGAAATGAACATCCTTTTCCATTCAGACTTGAAAAAATTTTGCCCCCATGTGTATTTTGCCAGTAGGCAGGTTAAATGGGTTATGTTCGTCCACGTTTTCGTTTATTGTATTAGATACGTTATAGACCCGAATTGTTTCAAAATTTTTATTTAAGGTTCGTAATGGGACGTAACACATCTTCGTTTAGCCACCAAATAACGATACCTCACAATATTCGGAATTTTGATGATTTTAGCGACGTTATTCGTAGGAATTGTTTCAAATTTCGTATTTGATACCCGTATACCCTACATATAATGGTACCTCCCTTTTTCAGTATTTTAATGATATTAGAGATATTATTCAACGGATTTGTTTTAAATTTCGTATTTGAAGGACCTAATGGGTAGTACAGCCTATGACGGTTTTCATTTGAAACTTTTTTCTGACGAATTTTTTTAAGTTTCCTCCAAATGTTGGAGGTTATTATAAGTTGTTTAACATGGATTGGTTAATCAGACCGTAACACTAAATATGATTAAATAAGGTCACTTTTATTACCTCACTGTCTCCAAGACGCAATTTAGTATTGCATGTCAGTAAACTTGAGAAAATGTATTTCTTCCCTTACTATAAAGGAGTTGTCATACATAAGTCTTAATTATAAAGTAGAAGTTACCGATCCAGTAGTCGTAATTTATTAAACCTTTCATGGAACAATTTGTTTGCTATAAAAATATGTATAAAAGTATATAAATTGAATTATGTTAATATTTTATCTATACACATTTATTTCTTCTATAAACATATTAAAATTGAATGATCTTTAAGTTTAGTTAAGAATTTTACACTGTAATTTTTTCTTTGTACTTATAAATTTTTTAAAATTAAACCAGTAAAGAAAATCCTAAAGTCGGGCGGGGCCGATTTTATGATAACCCTACACCACTTTGCTAATTTAGTTGAGCTCCACTTAATAATTAAAAGTTTTTATGGGAGAATTCAATCAAACACGCTATGATTATAGTTATAATTTAAAATTCAAAGGACTAAATATGCCGAAGCATTTGTATATTTTAAATTCGGACTTATATTGCCCATTTGGTGCGAAATTAATTTGAAATCGGATAAAAATATATCTGGGAACTATATCCAAATCTGAACCGATCTCGATAAAATTTGGCAAAGATATTTCTGAGCTGTATTTGATATATTTCCCTGAATATCGTTGTTACGGAGTGCATATTACGGCTGTGGGTAACAAATACAATAAATCGGATGAACAATATATATGGGAGCTATAACTATATCTGAACCGATCTTCACCAAATTTTGCATACTACCTTCTAGACTAAATTCGGTCGTATGCGCCAAATTCCATCCCATTTGGACAAATATTAGACGTTTGGTGCACAATAAATGGTAAATCGGACGAAGTTATATATGGGAGCTATATCCAAATCTGAACCGATCTCGATAAAATTTAGCAAAGGTATTTCTGAGCTGCATTTGATATATTTCCCCAAATATTGTTGTTACAGAGTGCATATTACGGCTGCGGAGGACAAAAATAACAAATCGGATGAACAATATATATGGGAGCCGTAGTTATATCTAAACCGATTTCGATACAATTTGGCATACTTATTTTCAGGCCTAATTTGAATGTATGTGCAAAATTCCATACTATTCGTGCTGATATTACACGTTTGGTGCACAATAAAAGGCAAATCGGACGAAGATAAATATGGGAGCTATATCAAAATTTTTACCGATTATCTCCAATTTCAATAGGGTTCGTCCTTGGGCCAAACAAATGTTGTTTGCAAAATTTCATCTGGATAGGACAATAAATGCGACCTGCATTTTGTTCACAAGAATACATGGACAGACGGACGGACGGACGGACAGACGGACTGACATGCATGAATCAACTCAGATAGTGATTCTATGCAGATCATCAAAAGGAACTATGGGTCTATCTCGTTTCCTTTTGCCTGTTACAAACAAATGCACAAAGACATAATACCCTGACCACCTTGTGGTGTAGGGTATAAAAAGCAAAAAGCGTAGCACCAAGAGCATGTTTGATATCCTAAGAATTATTTTCAAAGCACTGTGCCTCCGTTATTTTTCCAACTCTGTACATGAGTGTACATACCTACATTTGTACCTACATAAATATACAGACAGACATTTTGTTTCGTTTCATTTCATTTTGCTAAACAATATCTTTGCTGTGTGTGCGCTTATGTATCTGTGTATATTTGTCTGTTTGCGCGCCCTGTTTCTGGTATTCTCAAAACGATATCAGGGTCATTTATAGACATAAATATGATTGATTTATTTGACAATTTCTTTGACAGCTTGTTTTTGTACGTGTTCCATGTATAAGAGACAAAAATTCCAGCAATATATCCTCTGCAAGTGTTTTGTTTTTTTTTCTTTCACGATTTTTTCTTGTTGTCTAGCTAATATATTGAAATTGATAAATAATTCTGAAACCTTACTCTAGTTTTAACTTGAAATTTCTGTATCGCTTCATTTGTTTTTTTTTTTTCACAACACATCTTTCCATATTATGCCGAATATTCAAAGTCTTAACAAGTAAAAAATCTGTAAGTTCGGCCGGGCCATTGGAACGAATTTGGCAATTTTCAAAAAAAGAATCCGTTAAAAATTGTGTTAAAATCTTTAAAATACCAAATGTAGCCGACATATTAGGGTGTAAACGACGGCGTGGACCTACTTTTATTATAAACCATTACAATATTCAAATGCGAAACTTGAAAAAAAAAAAAATCGGTGAATAATGTAGTTAATATCATAAATATAGGGATGTATTATTATATGGGGTTTATACCAAAATGTGGACCTGCACAGACAATTTTCTGCGTTAGGCTGCAGTATCCATTACGAACTTCTAATACCAAATTTGAAACAATTCCTATATATAATGTCGCTAAAATCATCAAAATACCGAATATAGCGAGGTACCCCAATATGGGAGCTATACGAAGACGTGGACCTGTACAGACAGTCTCCTGTCATTGGCTGTATCTATATTTAAAACCATTCCGATGAATAATGTTGCTGAAATCAACAAAGTACCGAATTTAGAGAGGAACCGTTATATGGGGACTATACAAAGTTTTAGTCTATATATATATATATATATATATATATATATATATATATATATATATATATATATATATATATATATATATATATATATATATATATATATATATATATATATATATATATATATATTTTGTGGGGTCTATTATAAATATTTCGAGAAGTTACGAACGGAATGACAAAGTTAAAATACCCTCCATAGAATACTAGTCCACGTTTTGGCAATAATTGAATGTAATTTTGAATTTTAAAGTCTTAGTGTAAAGTCTAAGTATAGTAAAATATATAGAGAGTTTGAATATTTCATTATTCCGATAGAGTACGGAAATATAAGTCAAGTATTACAAATTATCTATGAATTCAGAGCAGAAGGTTAGAGGTTGTAACGACATGATCCTGATCGTATAACATTTAGCGAATAAAATGGAACAGAACTTTTGTGTGATAATTGCCAAAATTTGGTTTGTTTAAATTCTGTATTTGACCTCAAAGGGTTCCCAACCTATATGTATTTTTGCGTCAATAATAGAGGTGTAGGGTAACATAGGGTCCGCCTCAACCGACTGTAGCCTCTACTTACTTGGTTTCATCCTTTCTTTCGACTTTGATCCAGTTGAATTTCAATTATTTTCATACATGGATACTTTGTACAGTATTGTTAATTTGAGCCAAATCATTTTAATTCAATTACTAAACATTTTACCGTCGGTAACCATGTATCAGGTATTTCATACACGAAGGCAGACATGTTTATTGATAAATACTTTATAGGAATGACTCGGATTGTAAAGAACAGACCATTAAAAAGTGGCTGGTGTCTTTTTTTAAGGCGACTTATATAAAAAATGTCAAAAATATGTGATGAAGGTATCTACAATTAGGGGCTTACCATAGAGGCACTTCAAAAAATTTGCTGCAAAGGACCCAAAGGAAATGAATAACATTTTATCTAAAACAATAATAAATAACGACAAAAAACATGTCTGACAAAAATAACCCCTAAGCTTAGACTATGATTTCTGACAATAGCTGAGATTTTGTAAACGCTAGGAGTTTTTCTTTTCTCAGTAGATACTGATGAGATATGCTCTGTTTCTGGCATAGCATAATAGCGGATGTGGTATACCAACAAATTTCCATGGAAAATATACAATGCGCATGTACGCATAAAGAAACTCTTTATGAAAATCTAAGCGTAACGATTAAAAATTTTCCAATTTTCAATATGGTCGAAAGACACCATTTATCTGGGCACCAACAACAAACAACGTAAGGAATCTCAAACGTTATGGCCTACCCACCCCATTGATTTAAATGAAACTACCCAACAACACCAAGAACAAAATCAGTTATACTCTCTAATATAACGAATGGTGTGACAAACATTCACACGAACACACAAAAACACCAATGCCGCTGCTCCGAATGCCATAATGGGAATTGTGGTATCAAAGACGCACGGCTGCTCAAACTAATTGACTGAGCAACAACAACTACAGCAGTATGGAATGAAACACAAAATCCGTATGAAAAAAAATCAACCACCAATGACAAGCAGCTGTTGTATTGCGAGAGCAAACCGGTTGTGCACTCGTCTACTTTCCATGTAGTGGTGAGACATGGCATCAACCACCAATTTTTGGGTTGGATGTGTTAGTTGTTGGCCTTAAGAATGGGAAACTTTGTTGCTGGCAAGTTCTATGTAAATGTCCAATGGTGAAGAAAACTAAGACAACGTATAGAGCTGCTATCTGGTGTAAAACGGACAAAACTAGCAGTCCAGACTTTCTTTAAAAGATGGCAGTCATGCCTAGGTTTGTGTCCACGCTAATTAGAAGGAAATAGTGGGAATTTCTTACAGTTGCATTATGAAAGGCTAATGTAAATTTACAGCAGTTAGGATATGGAAAAGTTGATATCCATGACAAACATCTCAAAATTGAGTCGGACATAAGCTATTTTTAAGCTTTAAAGACTTGCAGTTTTGGGTTGGGCCCACAGAGTTTGTGTTCGTTGAACGTTTGCAGACAAAAGCTACAGCTACACATATATTTTCGATACCTTTTAACTTGCTTTTGATTTTATATAACAACCGCATGGAGTTAGGAAGGAATGTGCTATGTATGTATTTCGTTGGTATTTACTATATAGAAGTTTTTATGTATAAAGCTGTGGTATGTACCCACCATGTGCTGCTAAGTTTTTGGGCGTTGCTGCTCGCCCTCTTTTTTCATTGCTTCAATATATACCATAACTTCTTGTGTGTACGTCTATTTTTTGTTTGCTTTTTTGTTTTATTTCATTTCTTTGCTATTTAGAAACTCACACTTTTGCTCTTTGGTATTCTCATAAATTGCACTCGTGGGACTTTAAGATTTTATACTGATGCTGCTGTTTTGAATCTTTGGCTTCTTTGTTTTGCTTTATTTTTGATAAAAATCGATAAATAACTTAAATGGCTAAAATTTTACAACATTACATTATAAAAGGCAGCGGGCTAAAGTAAGAGGAAACAGGGAGGGTTTCGAAAGTGGAAAATGCGAAGTGGAGAAGATTTTATTATCCAAGCACACATTGAAAACATTTGATGTGTAAGGCTGTAGATTTTTAAAGTCTTCAGTGAATATGAATAATGTTGTAGAATTTTTTATTAAAGTAGTAAAGTTTTAAATAGTAGAATAGAAGTTTTCGAATAATTTTAAATAACAATTAATTATGTATAATGTAATTTGTAGAATTGGATGGAAAACATAATTTTTAAGGTAACTCCCATTCAAAAAATGTATTGATGAGTTTGAAGAACAGTTTATTAATTTTGTTTATTAAAGAAGAAGGTCTAACTTCGTATTTTATTAAAACATGAAATATAATAGAATTTCTTTAAAAAATGTACTTCGCAAAAAAAAAAATATAAATATAATATGAGCAAACTTTGATAGAAATAAGATTGGAGTAGATTTAATCAATTTCAATAATTTTAATTTTGTTGAAGTAGAAATAGAAACACTTTATTAAAAAGTAGTATTTTGAATAGCCTCTATTTTTCACCGAGGTAACTGTGTTATGAAGTTATTATTCGCAGATTTTAAAAATGCAGTTTTGCCAATTAATTTATTGCCAAATAAATAATATTACATATTTTTAAATGCACCGACCCACGGATTCTTCTTTTTAAAATTTGATAGCTTTAAAAAAATATAGATTTCCCATAATTCCTTTTTTTATAACTTTGGAAAAAATCGAGTCCTGAAGAAGTTTTGACCAAAGTCAAAATTTTATTTATTTAATAATGAGAATTATCGAATTATTAAAATTCCTAATATTAGTTAATAGACAGTCGTTTGGCAAAATTTTTTGTTTTTATAAAGACTTGAGCCAGACCAAACTTTCAAATTAATTGTAAAATTCTTCACCGTGAGAGAATGAAAACATCTAAAAATTTGCCAGAATGTATCCGTTTTGAACTATTTTTGCAAGAGGGCAATACTTTGGTGTAAACATGTCGAAATATCAAATTACAAATTAATGTAGCCTCAAATGTAGCAATATCCTTAAAAATGAGGAGCCATTTTTGGGCCTTATACAAAAATTTATGGGTTCTTTGATAGGGTTAGTTACCCATCACGAACGTCTAATATAATATAAAAATATAAAAACAGGCTGTATTAAATTGTTGATCGATTTAGGTACCTTAAATGCAAAATAACAAATAACTTCGTTAAAATTAAAATTATTGCCAAAAGGTGTTAAAATTTATAATTGAAACGGAAACAGTTTAAGAAATGCATTTGACAACTCCGTCCGAGTCCATAGAGCACCCCAAATACAAATTGCGTTTAAAAATACATTAAATTCGGCTGTAGCGTTATAAAGAGGCTACAGTGGATTGATTTTGAATGAATTAAAACTCCAAGCATACACATATAACCGATTCCGTTCGAAAATGTGGTCAACGTTTTAAAAAGGTATAAAATAGGGTATTGACTGATACATACAAATTTCAATTATATAAAATTTACAGACATAATAGGATATAAAATATTATCCATTTAGGGTGATTCATTAAAAACTTAGAGTGATTTACTTGTGCAGATAGGAACGTTTAAATCTGGTGAAAATTTATGATTTGAGTAAATTCAAAAATTAAATTGTTCATAACTTAAATTTGGTTACATGAAAATCAATATTTTCTGAGCATATTAAATCGTTTTATAAAGACATTAAAAATATATGTTGTTTTGGTGTATCTTCAAGGTGCTTTAATAAGGTAATATCATATGTATAGACAAAATCTTGAAATATTCAAAAAAATTTAATGATAAGTTAGAGTTTTCTACAGACTACTAATAGCATCTCAAATAATCCAAAATAAACATTTAATGTTGAAGTATTGTCTTATTTTTAAAGTTTCTTAAAAATTGTCTTATTATTACTTCATAAAATAATATACAAACAGACACCGAAGTACCTATTTGAGAGGATCAGATTTGCAATATCGAATAGAGGAAATAAGTTAACACCTCTCAAACGGCGGTGTCTTGTTTCGGAGTGGCAATTTTTTTATTGAACCTTTTTGTCAATACCCTTCCATCTGAAATTCAAGGTATCAGCAATGTATCAATATTTAAAATAAAACTAATGTATTATTTTCATAATTTGGAGGCAGTTATCAGAGTGTAAGCATTTTATTTTTTTGTCATTGCTTTTATGTCATTATTGCTATTACTACTTGCAAAATTAATGTTAATATAAGTTTAAGTGGATATTTTGTTTTTGGTTTTTTTTTGTAATTATAATTCCTTCACTATAATATAAGATGCTAGTCTTGCTGTGTAGGAACGAACATAAAAATAAATAAATATATAAAATATTAACTTTTCCGCCATTGAACAATTAAATTAAAATGTCAGGATATTAAAAGGCGATCAATCATATCCGTCGGTCAAATGGAGTGCTCGATGTGATCAAAATCCAAAAATTATGTATTTTATTTTAAACAAGTTAGAAGGGAAAATATCTTAATTCCCTGGTTAAGATATCTTTCAATGATACGAAATGATATTGAATCTATTAATTACTTTCGTACTGTCTAGTTTAATACATTTTTTATTTCAGACTAAAGAAGTTTAAGGTCAACCAGGAAAAGGGGATATCATAGGAAAATAAAATTTTAACAGGAAATAAAGGCTGTTATATGTAGAAAAGCGAATTGTTCTCTTGAAAAACCACAGACATTGAAAACTTGATCATTTGTACAACTACGTTCAAATAGTAAACTGTGATTGATAAAAGAAAATTGCAGGAAACAGTTTAGTTAGCATTTTGTTTACTAAGCATGAAGCCAAAGCCAATACAAGTATCGAATAATACTAATAATAATAAAGAATATATATACTACTACTATAATAATAATAACAATAATAATAATAATAATAATAATAATAATAATAATAATAATAATAATAATAATAATAATAATAATAATAATGTGATGTGAATCCAAATATCTGTTGAAAATGCACCTAATTTCATCAAAAATACCGAATGTAGAGAGATACCGTTTTATGGAGGCTATACGAAGACGTGGACCTTCGAGAGCAATTTTCCCGTGAATTACGTCGCTAAAATCATCAAAATACTGAATATTGGGAGTTGTTTGGACTCAGACCTATATTGACAGTTCTATGCAAGCCTGTTTCTTACATAATGAAAACACATTCTGCCAATTTACAGCCCATTCGGCTTCAAAACTTAGTCACAACCAAAACACCTTAAATCTGGCGGTACAGTTATATAAGGGCTATAACAAAACGTAAACCTATATCGCCCATTTTCAAAACGAATAGTCCTGCACACATAGTCCTAAAACACATCTGAGTAAAATTTATCAACCTACTTAATATCGTTCGGAAGCTAAAGTGATTTTAACAGACGGACAAGCAGTCGAATGGACATCGTTAAACAGATATAGAAATTTATTCTGATCAAGAATATATGTGTATACTACTATGGGTTTTAAAATTTATATTTCGAGATTTTACCATCGGAATGACAAACTTAATATACCATCCATACTACTGTGAAGGGCTTAATAATAATTATAGTAAGAAGAGTTATAAATCCTTATACTCTAGCTCATTGTTAAAGTCTTTTTTGGAATAACTTTTATCTATTACTTATTATTACTACTGCCATTGCCTTCCCTGAATAAAATGAACTTCAGTGTGTCATCATTTTTTAATCAACCTCAGTAATTAACGCTTTCGTACTCATAAATCAATTAGGGTATTTTCTTTGTTGATAAAATATTACTAAAAAGCTAAATAAATTTGAAAAATAATGGTTTAATCCTAATTGATTTTTGAAATAAATCAATTATATTATGGCAAAGGAAGATAAAAGGTAACATTTTTTTGCAAATTCAAATAACATGTATGAAATATTTGTTTATTCCAGAAAATAAGGAATTTTTGGTCTGCGCAAAAATCACTTATGTCCCAAATTTAAAAAAAGGGAAAATCAACAGAAATAGAACAGTGTGGCTTGTTTGTTCGGGATACCATTTTGCATCAACAGAAATAATAACAATGAAACAATTTTGAAAACAGGTACTAAACATGTTTAAACAAAAATAATATTTTTTTAAATTGCCAATATTCTAGAAAATGCATCAAACGAAGTTTGAATAAACTGCAAATTATTAGTTATGTGTTGAAGAGTTGTTGACAAACCCCTTCATAATTGACAAATAGTTCTCGAAGATAGAGAGGGGTTTAAAACAGGTAGGCAAAACGAGTTATATGTCACTGAACTGTGAATCTATTATTATTTTTACCTTTACCTAAAAAATGTAGACTTGCAAATTAAATTCTGTTTTATTGCACTCTAGCAATGGTAAACAACTTTTTTGGATGAAAATTACCATTATTTTAGATATAAATTTAAGCCAGGTATTAAAAATCGACTGCAAACGTTATTTTTAAATATAATTCTACCACAATTACAACATATTGGGGATCAATTAAGATTTTGTGTTACCATGATAAAGTTGCTGCGAAACATTGCGAGAAACTCAAGTGAAACCAGTAAGGAAAGTTTTAAAGGCTGGCGGTGCCGACTTTATGATACCCTACCCCAATTTGCATATTAATAGAGCTTCACATAGCAAATAAATGTTTTTATGGGGAGTTTGTGAGAATTAAATCATACTACCTGTGATTATAGTTATAATTTAAAGGCCAAATGAACTAATATGTGAGAGAAATATCCTCCTGTGAATCGATTTCTATTAATTTTGCCGAGGCATTTGTGCCTTTTCAATTCGGGCTTGTATTGTCCATTTAGTGCACAATTAACTTGAAATCGGATAAAGATAAATATGGGAGCGTACAAAATCATTTTGGTGAGATTTTTCCAGAAAAAAAAAATTATTCTTGATGAAATTCAAGCGTGATTTCTTTATATTTGGCTGGAAAACCACAAGTGGCTATAGTTAGAGCACTCCAGCATTTAAATGTGAATAAATCTTTTGTAATTCGTACCATCGCTCGTTACCATGATACTGGTAGCGTAGCCTGACGTCAAGGAAGTGGACGGAAGAAAACAGCAACATCAGCAGAAATGGCGACTTGATCGAAACACGCGTCTTAGTGACCGAAAAATGGCTCGTGAGCTGAACATATCGCAATATTCCATTCGGCAAATTTTGAAAAATTAGATCGGGGTAAGGCCATTGGAATTCCAAAAAGTGCAAGAACTTACACCGCAACAGAAAGAAAATAGACTCAAAAGAGCTAAAGAGTTGCTCGGTTTGTCCGAAAGTGGTGAACTGCCGAATTTGGTTTTCTCGGATGAGAAAACATTCGTTGTCGAGCAGTTTGTAAACAAACAAAATGATCGTGTTTACTTCCCATAGAGGTCAGCTGAAAACTCGCACCTTCTGTTGGCCACCAGAACTCAAGCGCCGGCCATGGTGATGGTGTTGGCCGCCATAACAGTCGATGGTCGCCCTCCGCTCGTATTAATCGTATCGATCAGAATAAAGGCCGAGTATTATCGCGAAAATATTCTAGCTTTAGGCACGCAAATATTTTGGCCGCAGACCATGGACATTCCAACAGGACTCAGCTCCAGAATGGTTACCAATCCGTTGGACTATAGTGTCTGGAGAATTTTGAATGTAAGGTTGGCTCAAAAAAATACCAAAGTGTCGATCACCTCAAGCAAGCGCTTCGCCGGGAATGGACCAAAATACTGCAGAGCAACATTCGGGCGGCGTGTGACGGTTTCATTGGCCGTTTGAAGGCCATAATTCGTGCCAAAGGTGACCAATTCGAACAAGTCTAAAATTATTGATGCTTTTTGTTTTTATTCAATAAAATTAAAAGAAAAATTAAAAATTACGGCGTTTATCTTTGTTGCAGTTTTTTATCTCACCCTGTATATGCCCTCTCTAACTCAAATTTTGCGAAAATGGCATCTTCGACCTTTTGTGATTCGGAACTTTTAGTCCATCAACGTTTGAATTTGACTTTAATATAGAACCGAAAAACAAATTAAATAGTTTATCACGTTTTATTACACTACACGTATTATAATTTCAAGAAATGTTCAAAAATTTCATATTTTTTTAAAATTGAAAGAAAAAAGGTTTTCTATTATTTTATCCAATTTCATTGCTACCTACTGTCATTCTATTATACAAATAGGTGATTGAAAAAGACGGGGCGAGACTAATGTAAGTTTAATAACATAAAGAAGAAAATTTTGAAAATTTGTAACTAAACAAAAAAGTTATGAATAACTTCTATTTTGAACTTGATGTGATTTTAAAATAGATATAATGAGTTTAAAAAATACCGATTTTTTTAATGAATCCTTCCAGCACATTTGACTTATGTTCATGAATTAAAATGTAAACTTTATTTTCCCTTACCTATTTCTCATTATAAAAAGACTTTACTACAAGTTTCTGAAGACTGAACTTTTTTCTCAATAATTCCCCCTAAGCACCGGTTGTTCTGAACCGAATAATGATTACTTTTCCTTCGTAACAAAAATTCAATTTTCTTCATCACTTTCACGATTGAACGCACATTCATGGTTTGTTTTGCGTTTTAAGTGCTTTTAAATGCGTTTTTAATTTCAAATCGATATAAAGTTCAAAATTTATTTTCCTGTTCGGTTTATTTCCCTGTCACCCCGGTTGAATTACTTGCAGCAGAAGCAGCAACAACAACATTCGTTCGTTGTCTGTAGGTTTTTGCAAATGCTTTTAAGTGTCTGGGATGCGTTGCTATGTTAGTAATTTTGTAAAATAATCAGTTGTTCAGAATGCGTTTTTTTCGATAAGTTCTTTTGCTTTTTCCATTTCATTTTTTGTAACTCCAGCCAGCCAGTCAGGCCAAGAACAAGAATATAAGTTGCCATGACAAGTGCCATTTAATGATCATTTATGCGTGTGTGCTTTAATTTTGGTAGGGGGATCTTAAGATATCACCAGCGTTGTTTGTTCACATCCAATGCACGACAAATGAGTTTTATGCATTTAAAAGGATATTTGATATGAATGCCAAATGGAAAAGACAATTCTCCATCAGTTTAAGCATTATGCGCTCAAGTGCAAATGTTGCCTAACGGGGTGTATTTTAATTTTAGTTTTTTTTTCTTATTTTTAAGTTTTCACTTCGAACAATTTGCATTTCTTTGGATATGTTTTGTTTTTTCTCTTTATCAGAAGACAAACCATGGTTATAAAATATGAAAATGCTTTGTTTTTAGTTGCCGTTCCTTGTTGTTCTACAGTTCCTTAAAAGTTCTATCATATTTTTCTCAATTTTATGTTTTGTATCTGAAGATTTTGTCACTTTGTTTTTGTGTGTTTTCTTTTCAGATGTTAATTAATCCGCTGTGTATTCTTATAATTGGTATGTTATAAATTAGGATTTTTTTTATAAGAAAGGGGGTAAAAGAGATTAACATTTTATATACACAAAAAAAAAAAGGTGGTTCTCAAGACAATATTATCTTGACATTAGACACATTTTTCAGATGTTTGAGTAAATCATGCCAACGATTTAGAGCTACCGTCGGCTTTGTTACTTTTTCAATTAATTGTGCTACAAGTCATACTATGTTCCGCCAGAGAAGCTAGAATCCATCAAGACACCGAATACCGGGTGAAAGTATATATGCTAATATATTTTATCTGGTCTACGACGAATATTTAGGGATGTTAAAAACAGAATGTCAACGTTAATATAACCTCCTTTTTAAGATGGAGGATATTATGATGGAATCGGAGGCACAATATTGATAATCTTGAACTGTTTAATAAGAAATTGAAAACAAATATGCCCGCAACGAATGGGTTAATATTACTATCAAAAATTTTCGTTTATTAGTAAATGAAATAATCGCGTTTACTTTTTTTTTTACAAAAATAGTTGTAGAATACGGAGAAAATGAAACACAATTTTAACAGAAATAATATTATATTGTATTAAATATTTAATATTAAATAACATTTTCAAAATAATATTTGGGCTTTTACGATTTCCTCTGAAAAACTTATGAAAATCTTTCGAACTTGTTCCAATTTTCCCCAAAATCTCGTCCAGTTATGAAGATTTTCAGTAACAAATAGTTTCGCCAAATCACTTACCTATTGGTGAAAATTAGAAAATTATTTAATTAAATAAAAAGGCTTTAAAAGTATTGAATATAATTAGGATAAATATGCAGGATGAGATAAAAAAAAAACTGCAATGAAGTCAATGCCATAATTTTTACATTTTTTTTTAATTTTATTAAATGAAAGTAACAAATTTCAGAAATAGCATTAGATTTTATAAAGGGTTAAGATTTGTTCGAATTGGTCAACTTTTTCACGAATTCTGGCCTTCAAGCGGCGAATGAAACCGTCACACGCTGCCCGAATGTTTCTCTGCGGTATTTTGTCCCATTCCCGGCGAAGCGCTCGCTTGAGTGATCGACACTTTGGTATTTTTTTAGTGCCAACGTTGCTTTCCAAAATACTCAAGACACAATAGTCCAACGGATTGGTATCCGGAGATTTTGGTGGCCATTGTGAGCTGAAAATGAAGCGAGGAACCTCATTTTGTAACCATTCTTGGATGGCGCATGCTGAGTGCGATAGTGCTGAGTCCTGTTGGAATGTCCAAGGTCGGCGGCCACAATGTTTGCGTGCCCAAGTCTTTAATACACCCTCCAGAATATTTTATATAATAATCGGCATTTATTCTGATGCCACGGTCGATTAATACGAGCGGAGAGCAACCATCGGCTGTTATGGCGTCCCACACCGTCCCCATGGCCGGCGCTTGAGTTCTGTTGGCCAACCGAAGGTGCACATTTTCAGCTGACCTCTTCGGCAAGTAAACACGATCATTTTGTTTCTTTACAAACTGTTGGCCGAATGTTTTATCATCGGAGAAAACCAAATTCGGCAGTTAACCACTTTAGCTCTTTCGAGTCTATTTTCTTTCTGTTGCGGTGTAAGTTCTTGCACTTTTTGACATTTCAATGGCTTTACCTCGAGCTCATTTTTCAATATTTGCCGAATGGAATATTGCGATATGCTCAGCTCACGAGCCATTTTTCGGTCACTGCGACGCGTGTTTCGATCAAGTCGCTTCTTTACTTTTCGAACCATTTCTGCTGATGTTGCTGTTTTCTTCCGTCCACTTCCTTGACGTCAGGCTACGCTACCAGTACCATGGTAACGAGCGATGGTACAAGACACAAAAGATTTATTCACATTTAAATGTTGGAGTGCTCTAACGATAGCCACTTGTGGTTTTCCAGCCAAATATAAAGAAATCACACTATCACGCTTGAATTCCATCACGAAATTTTTTTTTCAGGAAAATTTTCACCAAAATACTTTTGTACGCTTGTAAACAATATAATGAGCTGTCACTGGAATAATTTTGACAGCTTTCGGACGAGTAGCTTAGAAATGAAAGCAGTCTGAAGTTGGTTGCAGTTTTTTCATCTCACCCTGTATATTATAAAAATTTATAAATGTAGAATAATAATATCTTGAGATGGAAGCAATTGTACTGAAATTCTATAAACTGTTAATTGCGCTTATGTCATAAAGTCGGTCGATGTTGAATATATTTCTTAATATGTCACCCAACGAAAACCAAAAATGACAATTCGGTTGGAAATTAAAAGCTTCGAATATTAGGTGGTAGCATTACATTGGTTATACAAGACAGTGGGTTTACATTAAAAATATCGAAAATCAGCATTTGGGGATGTAATTGAAAACGTTAAATATTAAGTGCCAAATCTGTTTAGAAAGTATGTGTAAAAGTTCAAAATTTTAAAGGCCGGAAGGTGCTATTATATGGTGCTATTTCAAATAGCAAATATTTACCAATTTTCCTTTTTCAAGGAGATATAAACTTTTTTAGAGCACAGAAAGTCACTTTATAGCTGATTCGGTTAGAAAATGCTTCTTAACCTTTCGAACTTTTCGAAAATCAAAAGTTACTTCTTAACCGAGACCAACTGTGAGGCCAATTTGTTAAGCCCTATTGATTTACAAAATATTTCCTCCCAGCAACATAAAATGTACGGAATAAAAACAGAATTTGCTGGGAACATAATGTCCAAGTGATATTAATTTGTACGAACATTTTTTCATTTCCTATGTTTAACTCTAGTTCTCCAAGGTTAAAACATCATTAAACCAAAGTTCAAGGTCTGGCCTAAAGAGGGTCATATTCCAATCTCTTTTTCCATTCAAACTATTTTCATATGTAATTCAAAATAATTTGTCAATTGTTTTATTTTATATACAAATTATCCCAACAATTACCTTACATATATTAACATATGTTTTGCCGCCCAGACGACCTTACATTAACCCTATGACTTAAATGTTTAATTATTCTGGTTTTTCATTATATATGGTATTGTATATGGTAGACATTTTGTCTAGGTCCCCATGCCCCCATGAGAGTCGCACAACCCAAAGACTTCATACATAAATATTTACACAACACCTCCCCTTCGAATTTTCTGTGGAAATGCATAGCTGAATAAATAATGCATATTAATGTTTGTCTGCTGGACAGAGAATTGATTTTTTTATTTTTGAAATTAATTAAGAAGTCAAAAAGCATATTGAAAATATTTTATTCATAATGTAAGGAAGAAATACCAAAAAGTAAAAAATCACAACGAAATGAATGAGAATATACACCATTAGTCTGTGGGAGAACAAAATGTCTGTTAGGGAGGTGCTGGTTTAGGTAGATGGTTGGATACATTAAAATGGACAATACAAACCGTTCTTTAAATTTATGCAGGGAGTTATCAATTTCAATAATTCATTTCAAGTCAAACAACACTTCACAAAAGGCAACAAACTCAACTTGACTTTGAATCCCCCAGCGCCGGTTCTAAGGCCTTCTTTGAAGTGTAGTATTTGATTCTACGAATGCATGCCGACATTTTCTTCAACTTTTCTTCAGCCGAAAGAATTGATTTTATTTTTGTCACAACACAAACAAACGCAGAAAGGGATATGGCTCAGCTCAAGTGGTTTGGGTCGGAAGATATGCATGTATGCATCTATATATGTATATTGAAGTGCGGCATTGTTGGCGTTTTAAAACATTCGATGACTGGTTAAATGGCCAGACGGTGAGAAATGCGTTGTATGAAATTCATATGTGCGCCATTGTAATTCTAGACGCAAACATGCCGAATTTATCAGTTTTGAATATTTGAATTTATTTAAATGTATTTTGTAATTGCTGTTGTCGTTGTTTAGTGTGACTCTTCGATTACAGTTTCTTGGGAAGATAGTAAATGTTATACGGAATATGTCACTTCTGAGGTTAATTAATGTATATATGAATGTATTCTATGGCCTTTACAAACACTTGAGCCGAAATTTATATACATAATAATGTGGGTGTATTTATAATTAACAAAATTTTTATTTAAACCAATATTTACATAAAATAAGGAAAAAATACACGAATATGTCTCAAATTTTATAAAATACTAGCTGAACGCATTGCGCTTCGCTACCCCTTTTGATTTTATATGCATTCAAAATTTTATATACGAATATTTGTTGATTAAAAAAAAACAAATTCAAAAATTAAAAAAAAAAAAAAAATGCAATACTTTAAGGCGTAAATAAACAAATAGCTCGATCTACCAATGCGTGAACATGACATGAACAGCTGGCCATGAGAAAAGCACGAACACGCCAAATTTAAATCGCATACACGAAGGGTTTGTCCTTCGAATTTATTAATTTCATAGCAAAATAGCGTACAGGAAATTGCAATCTTTTGAAGTTGAGTGGCATTCCTGTTGCAATTAGGGAATTCGTAGTAGCAATATACTTCCGCGTAATAATCGTATCCTCAATTAAATTGTGGTGTAGTTTTTTACTGTTAGCCTAATACCATTGCAAAGACGTTGTGGGTCAATGTAACGATTTCAATATAATTTGAAAAAAAAATACTTTTACACCAAATTCCGTCACACCTTCCATATTTAATTGAAATTATATGGGAGCTATATGCATCAAATACATGAAATCGGCCGAAAGTGTAGGGTAAGTGTACCAGTATTGAATTTGTTTTTATTAAATTGGCAAAATTTGCAATTTTACCAAAATAGTAGTGTTTTGCCAGTAGTCGGCACCATTTTCCAATGCTCGCCATGTCTATTTGCCAGTAGTCGGCATATGCTATTTCATTAAAAAAATATTATTTTGTATATTTTTTTATTTCAAATAGTGTAAAACAATGCTGTAATACTAATTCACAGTTTAATTAACTAATTTCATTTTTAAATAGTGTTTTATTTAATTATCATTCTAAACCAAATATATGTAGAAAATCAAGAATAGTATGGATTTTCAATTAAAACAAGTAAGCAAAGGCTACAGTCGAGCGGGGCCGACCGTTGAATACCCTACAACACTATAATAAACCATAAAGTTCATCAGGCGAAATACTCGACAGAACTCCACAAAATATTGTGACAAATAATAAAAGAAAACCATCAGGTTTCGTTCTCTAATTTTCGAATAATAGCAACTTTAACTAATTTGCTCATTTCCAATTTATTGGTAGATGTTGCACGTAAATGGTCTTCCTAGATCTGGAACCAATATTTCCCAAAGACCTATAATCTCTCAGAAGTGGCAAAAGATTAACATTTATTATTGGTTTTTGACTGAAACGCATCTATATGAGATACAGACATTTGACTATATTCTTCAAGCGTTACCAAAACAGTCAGAAGTGCGTCTTTCCTGTATTTGTGAATTCTCCAAAAAGTCACTGGAATGGATATTTTCGTATTTAGTCTACAAAAGTTGGCAAACTATTTCACACATTGAATATTTTTGGATGGCCATCCAAAACTGCTTGGCTTTTGCAATGTGCGTTAACCCCCATTCAAATGTGCATGAGGATCGGGCGATAATTACGACCTGCTGACAATTTTGCAGTTTTTTGGTCCATTTCAACCCCTAAATATGTAGCGATCATCTCCTCTTATTATCCCCATGCAAAATTTCGTATGGATCGGGCCATAAATGCGATCTGTATATGATATCCTGATATCCTAACTACTTAGTTTTGTTAGCTGTAGAAATATTACCAAATGTTTAATTCAAAATGAAAATATGCCAAAAATATGACAAAATTGAAAAAAATATGAGAAAATTTTACAAAATCAATTTTTTCATCTTTAGAGAGATATATTTATGCGTTTTTTTAGACGTTTTTTTTTTTCTGCCAAGAGGCCATTCTGAATTAATGAGAACTGTCGAAATCAGTTCAGCCGTTCTCGACATATAAGAGATCTTTCAAGCATATCTTCTTTGATAAACATATATATCGCACATATTTTGCTATATATCCGATTTGTTGGATGTTAACATCAATGTAAAGGTCAGAAGTAACCTTGTCATGGCTTTGGGATTTCGCCGGGATTTAAAATATTCGCGGTTTAATGAAAAATTTTGAATTTTTTCAACACAAAATATATGGTCTATTTTACCCGCTAAATATTATCCGATGACCACCCAAATTGGTAGGCTTCTTCCCCGCCCTAAACTCTAGCTACATGCGAAATTCCGCGTCGATTGGTCTATAATTGCGACCTGTATAGCTACTGCAAAATCCGACATTTTTTCAGTATTTGGTCCATTTCAACCCCTAAACATTTGGCGATCATCTCAAAAAGAAATAGGGTTCTATTCTGGCCCAACCCCGACCTCCATTCCAAATTTCGTGAAGATCGGGCCATAATTGCGACCTGTAGAGTGATTACAAATTAACATGGACAGACGGACAGACGGACGGACGGACATACATAGCTAGATCGACTCAGCTCGGCGAGCTAGGATGATCCATATATACTTTCCTATATGGGAAACCAATATTTCGTGGTGTTACATAATTTTTGGCCCAATCAAACTTATAATACCCCCAACACATAGTGTTTTAGGGTATAAAAATGAGATTTAATTAAGAAGGTACCTTTCTTATATTTGGAATTTGTGAATTGATCTTTTTCCTTTAGATAACCAACATTTTTTTAAATGCCACCGCTATCTAATACGTCAAATAGCTGATTAAAAAAAACCTACTTAATTTAGAAAAGTTGGTCAAAAAGCTCAAATAGAAGCAACTGCCGACTCAAAACTATTTTTTTATTTGAGTAGTTTTTGGATTATTTTTTAATACTTTTCTCAAGTTTTGGTAAAATAGGTCAAAAATGATATCGGCAAAAATCGGCACCCCCTGTCGACTACTGGCAAATCTCTTTTTTTTTGTTCCTAATGTTGGCATTAAATAATATAAGAGAAAAATGCTTGATTATGTATGTTTTTTAAGTTATAAAATGATCTTTAGACTGTTATTTACTATTATAAAATATTTCTGATTCCAAAAGTATTAAATTTCATTTACTTAAATCGATTATTAAGTTGACGCACGCGTTGGAAGACACTCACTGACGAAAACCGTTATTCTCTCGTAATAAATGATCGGAGCTCATAGTTTTTTTTACAGAAAGAGAGCAGAGAACACTGTTGACGTTTTTTTTGCAATTATTTCATTATTTGGTCAATTCCATTTTTAGTTATTTAAGTTTAAATTTCAAAACTGCCGACTACTGGGACATGCCGAACTTAGGCGCACTTTCCCTATATGGAACCGATCGAACCAAATCGGAACTTGGGAGGTACCTCCGCTTCCTTTGCTATATCTCCAGTTCCAAGTGGAATAATAAATGAAGTTTACTTGAAAATTTTCAGGAAAATCTGTTCAGTGATTTTCGAGTCCATAAACTACAAACAAACATACAAACATTTTCCTCTTTTGTAGATATAGATGAAATTTTGCAATCCGGTAAAAATTACCCAAGTAATGTAACAAAATATGAAAAATTCTATCCTAGAATGTTTCTCATTTTGGATCTACGCATTGCTGATAGAAATTCAAATACAGTTCATTAAACTTTTCCACTAGAAATGGAAAATATGTTCCATTTTGTTAATTTCAAAATTATCCGACCAATAAAAAATATTAATTGCTGCTCTGGCATATTTCTTGTGAACAATAAATGTGTATGTAAGCAAAACAACAATTACTATGTATTTATGTATGAAGGCATGTCCCTTTGGTACTTTTTAATTTTCAGTTCAAGTGGTTAATAGCAACAGTTTTGAGTCGAGGCATTTGGAATTGGTTTCTGTCATGCGCAAGGGATCCAGTTGTAAATATAAATAAAAAAATTTATATATATGTATATGAAAATTACACACTCCAATAATGTCCGACGCCACAGATTCAATGGTCTGAAACGTCGTCATTCATACAATTTTAATGGTTGTTTAAAATGTTTTCTTTCAAAATAATCAAATAATTTTTCTCGATATAAGGAAAAAAAAACAACACATTTTCTTGTTCAAGTGCTAAATTAAATTAGTGGGGAAATTGTTGTTCAATTTGTTTACGGTATAACATTGCACTACATAAAATTCCATGTTCTTTTGCTATTAGAATTTTCTTTATATAATAATTTAATGTTTACTTATTATGAAATGTTATGTCTTGCGTGAGAAATAGTACTTAAAGTTTGTATATTGAATAATTTAAATATTCCTACTATGCGATGCGGTAGAAAACCGGTGAGGAATAATAATACGTAATTGTATGTAAAATTTAAAATAAGCTTTATTCGTAATGTCTAATAAAAATATGGCACCACGTTACTTTTCCGATACCAAATAAATTTAATGAAAATTAAAAAAGAATGTGTTAAAACATAAAGCATATCACACCGAAAAACATTTGCATTCAATTTATAGTTTACTTTTGTTAACTAGTTTGAGGCCACATATCTACCCCTTAAGAACCCAAAACTACAAATTTTACCCTATTTGGTTCAAAAATCCAATTCGCACGATCAATATATTGGTCTATATTAAATACATTCCGCTTTTAGAAATTGAAAATTACTTTCAATTATTGCCAAAACGCAAAAATTCAATGTGAAATGGTTCACTTTTACAAAACCGCCGAACAGATTTTCCTGAAAATTTCCAAGTATACTACAACATCGTCTAAAGTTACATAGGCTACATACATTTATGAAATTCCACTTGGAACTGGAGATATAGCATCGGAATCGGAGGTACCTCCCAAAAATGTTAATTTTATATGCACATATCTATTGATCGATTAAAGATTCAGTCTCCAAATTTGGAATACGTAACAGAATTTGAGATCAAGAATAAATTTGCAAATTATATTGAAATTGGTTCAGATTTGGATATAGCTCCTATATATATTTTCTGCCGATTTCGTGTATTTGATTCATTAAACACGCTGTGTACGCCACATCTCAATTAAATTTGGAATGTGTGATGGAATTTGTCTAAGACATTTGTTTGCTAAATTATATTGAAGTCGGTTCAGATTTGGATATAGCTCCTATTTACATTTTCGGCCGATTTCATGTATTTGATGCACCAAGCACAATATATATGTCCGATTCCAATGAAATTCGGCATGAGAGACTAAATTTGGTACAAAAATAAACTTGACAAATTATATTCAAACGGGCTCAGATTTTGATATAGTTTCCATATATGTTTTCGACTGATTTCGTTTATTTGATGCACCAAACACGATACGTATATTCTATTTTAATGAGTAGTGACGGGATTTATATATATATATATATATATATATATATATATATATATATATATATATATAATTTGAAATCTGTTAAGAGTTGGATGTATTCTCGCCCGATTTCACATATTTGACTCACCAAACACGGTATGTACCTTCAATTTCAATGAAATATGGAACTTGTGACGGAATTTGGTGTAAAAGCAAATTTTGTCAAATTATATTCAGATGATGATCGGTTCAGAGTGGATTATGGTATTGGGCTTATAGTGAAAAACTACACAACAATTTAATTGAGGATACGATTATTACGGGGAAGAATGTTGCTACCTCGAATTCTCCAATTACAAAAGAAATGTCACTAAACTTCAAAAGATTGCAGTTTCCTGCACGCTTGGCATTTTCTATGAAATTCATTAATCCGAAGGACAACCGTTCGCGTATATAAAATTTTGAATATATATAATATCAAAAATTGTAGTAAAGCCATGTCCGTAAGCTCTATCTTACATTTAAGCACACATGGCAAACAAAATAACGTCTATGTTTACATTTTGTAAGGGCCTGTAAGATTTGATTTTTATTCGAATTTACTATGCATACCCTGCAATACTATGTGTTGGGGGTATTATAAGTTTGATTGGATCAAAAATTGTGTCGCATAATTTTAAAATGGATAGGTAAATTCTGGTCGTTACGTAGATGCTGATAGTGAATATGTCGTATATATATATACAGCGAAATATATACATTGTGTATATACAAAGCAAGGGGATGTTAGCTAGAATGCTTATATCTCAAGAATGGCTGGATCGATTATGACAAATTTTGTCCATTCAGAATGCCCATAAAAGTATAAAATCTAAAAAATCGCATAAAAAGATTGAAGGATATATTTTGTAATATTTTTGCACCTTACAACGCAATCGTTAATAGGGCTAGGCCTTTTGTTTTTAAAAAAGTCCGCAATATATTTAGGGATTGAAATAGACGAACAATTAAAAATGTTCTGATTTTGCACCTCTTATAAAGGTTACAAATTAGAAACCAAAAGACATGACATCTCACATGAAGTTAGAGTTTAGGACAGCGGGTAGAATAGACCAATACTTTTGAACTTCTGGTTTTAGTATGCTGATTTCGTTGACGTGTGTAGCCAAACATCTTAGACAAGCAAATCATATAGATGAGTCTAAATTTGGAGATAAATAGGAGCCTCTTGCTTTTAGATATGATCGCAAAATATTTAGGGGTTCAAATGAACCAAAAATAGAAAAAAATTCCTGATCACACAATTGAAGCCAATCGACACCCCTCAGAAGAGAGTTAGGGACAGGGAAGAATTCTAGCATTATGGATGACCATTAGATTATATTTAGCTGTAAAATAGACTTGGATGTCCCCTTATGACATAATTGTAGCATTGTAGGGTATCACATGGTCGGCCTCGCGCGACAATAGCCTTTGCTTACTTGTTATTTTATTTACTATTTTAGTTTGTCAATGATAAAAAATGATCAAAATAGTTCCATAGGTTGCCATATTTTATACGGGTTCTAAAAATAGTTATTTAATACTCTTCTTTACATTTTCAAAATGTACCAATGAGTACAAAATCTTTTTAAAGAATGTTGACATAGCTCTTTTATAACAGTTAAATATTTGGTCGAAATTGCTAAAACTAAATGCTTCAAACGAAACGAAAAATAAATTATGAAGCTCTACCAGTCGACAATAATACGTAAAAATAATAATCAATTATTTTTTGTATACAGCAAAGAGGAAGAATTTTATTTACATCGTAACACCTGTTTAATGGCAATTGAAGTGCTTTTTTTTATTTTTTGGAAAAATAATGAAATTTTAATATGATATTATTTGGTAATTAAATAGCCATATATATTTTTGGTAAATAGCATTGGGCTATTAAAATGGCATTCATTATGGCTACAATTTAATTATATAATTTTTTGTTTTAACATTTTTGTCAATTCAATTTTGTAACCACAACTGCCATTTGTGCGTGAGCTCACTTGCTGGGAATATAACGAAGAACAAAGTTTTGTGAGTAACAAAAAAGCCAATTAAACACCGAAGCCAGAGGGTGGCGTTTTTAATTTGTATTAAATTGACAAAAACAACAACACAATACAAAGTTAATGTGCCATCATAAACTTTATACAATATTCAAATTATCATTTGTTCAAACAGTGACTGAATGAATGTGCAAAAGCGTGACTGTCTGTAATTGTCAATTAAATATCACATTTTTAACACTTTACTTAATATCAAACAGATCAATATGTACAATACCTATATGTATATACATATGTATGCACATATGTCAGTAAACAACTGAGTGAATAAACAAAATGTATTTTTATGCCATTTGAAATGTTTTCAGTTTGGATATTGTTTCTGTGTATTACGTTATTATTATTCTTCCGTATAAAATCATGGTATTATTGTCTTATAATGGATTTACTTTTAATGATTTTAAAGAAAAAAAAATATCATAGACAAATTGCCGTTTCCTTTCTACAAATAAAAATTGTAATTTGTATATCTTAATTGTTTTAAAAGAGACTGTTGACATACGCGAATTGAAACATTGTTGCAAAATGTAGTTGGTTATTCCATTAAATTGTTTTTCTAGAATTGAGAAATAAATGCATAACACAATGCCGCTAATTGTTGTCAGTGTACTGTGGATCGGATCGGATCGGATCATTCAGCATTATAGTTAGTAGTAGATCGGATATGAAAAGGGCAAGATCGTCCAAACCTTCTTGTGCTTCCCTACAAAGGGTAACACTGATAAATAACATTGTGCGACAAATTTATTTTTTCAGAACTGCAGGAAAACCGAAGATTAAGTTCTAGTAAAAAAATAAGTTTTATAGGCCGTAATATTTAAGTTTGTGCAAAGTGTCTTGAAAATATCCCAATGACTGCTACTCCTGTACTGGGAAAATTTACGGAGTTATCCTTTGAAAGCAGAAGCATGTAGTTTTCTTATAATGTCGTTTTTGAACGTTTTTAATGACTAGACAGAGGGTTAATTTGTTTTACAAAAACATGCCCGGATTTGCCAGTAATATTGTCGAAGAGACTATATACCTAAAATACAAATAGATCAAGTATTCTATTCTTCGAAATGGCAAAATTTTTGTCAATGCGCAAAAATCCATCCAATTAAGGCTGATATTACATATTTGGTGCACAAAAACAGTTAAATCGGAAGAGGATATATGTGGAAGCTACATCCAAATCTGAACCCATCTCAATTAAATTGGCAGAGGTATTTCTGAGTATACTTTATATCTGGCTCCAAAAAAGAAAATATGGCTATTTTAAACGATTTTCACCCAATTTAAAATACTTTCTGAATTGGTTCGCATGTGCTAAAATCCACTACACAATAACTTGGAATCGAATATATATATATAGATTTGTGAGCTATTTAAATTTAGTTTAAATATTTCTGGGCTGTTCCTGATATGAAATATCATTGTTTTGGAGTGCAATTATGAATGTGAGAGATTTAAGCACCAAATCGTATGAAACATGTATAGCTATATCTTCAACTATAGCTATATTTGAACCAATTTTCACAACATTTAAAGTACTTGCTTCTAGACTGAATTAGGTCTAATGTGCCAAAATACTTTCAATTTGGACGAATATTACACATATGTCACACAATAAATAAAATTAACCTCTCAATAGGGTTCGTCCTTGGACCAAACAAATGATTTGTGGAAAATTTCATCTCAATCTGACAATAAATGCGACTTGTATTTTATTTACAAAAATACATGGTCAGACGGGCGGACATGCATAGATCGACTCAGAATGTGATTCTATAAGATCATGAAAAGGAACTATGGGTCTATCTCGTTTCCTTTTGCCTCTTACAAACAAATGCACAAAGACATAATGCCCTGTACCATAGTGTGGCGTACTGTACTGTTGGATTTAGAATTCAGAATATTCAGTAGATACTCTCATCTAAAGAAGCCAAAGTGTTCTGCGTTCTGTTCTAACGAAGCCAAAATGTTCAAAACAGGGCGATATAAAGAAATCGAAGCGGTTGTTTTCCATTGCGCTTTATAAGTTCTAAAAAAATCCAAAAATTAGTATTAGTGGCTCATAATGGGTTCTAATATTTTCTTTGCCCTAAGGTGGAGGGTATTGAAAGTTCGGCCCGGTCGTTTGTCATTCGTCTTTGCAGTATCTCAAAATATTCGTTGAAATCAAGGTAGATCTTTCAATTCAAGATATATAAATGAAATTTTGCAAAGATGTTAGGAATGCTGCTTAGAAGTTTAAATACTGGACTATATCTGCCCACATTATAAATATCTCTCATGAACGGTGCAACTTCTTATCCACTATTTCGAAGGCTTCGATTTCAATTTCTAACCAAATCAGCTATATTTTAACATTTTATTTGGTATTTGAACTCACCGCCTAAAAAAATATATGTAGGTCAATTTTTTGAGGTTTAAGGGTAGAAGACTGAGACTATTTGATATTGAAACTATTAAACAAGGATAGTGTGAAAACAAATACTTTAATAAGGTGCAAAAAAAGTCGATTCGAAATTCTCTCTATAAGGATACTTATAGCCTGAGTTTGTAGAACATTAAGATTTCGTTATTAGTAAATAAAGAGACTGTTAGTAAATAAAGGGACTTTTGTTCCCGACTATCTCTATACTCATTGTTAACAAATGTTTCCTTCCTAAAAGGAAAAACATTTTTTCGGAAAAATATATTTAACATTTATTGCCAATAATTTAAATATATGTTTTTAAAAAGATATATCAAAACGTTCCACTATTATGTGCATACAAGACACGTTGCTGTAACAACGTTCAGACCAAGAATACTCGATCCATGTATTTCATTTGCTAAAAACAAAATAGTGTATTTGCTTTTAAGTAAATTGAAAAAAGGGAGAGCATTCATTCCGTTACAATATTTTAATAAAAGCATTTCGCACAAAATGCATTGCATTATGCATTAGAATAAATTCTGCTAAACGACCGACCGATGGCGGAGCAAGGATAGTTAGATGCCAGAAGAAAATACACTTTTGGGAAATTGCAGATGCTGCCCCAGCAACAACTTAAAAAACTTTTAAGTGGAAAGAGATTTCCTTGAGCGGAACTATTCTATTTTGTTGACATGTTCTATTTTTTACCGTAGTGTCATTGTGTTGGCATTCTGTTTTTTCAACTGGAAAAAATCTTAATTGAAGCAGTTGCAATTGCACCCTACAGTATTAATGTTCATATATTGTGATATATTTGAAACAATTTTGATTTCAAGATGGACTGAAATTATAATTACAAAGTAAATAGTATTAAAAAAATTAAAATTACCCCCATTTTAAATAAAACTTGCAAATAAGTTTTCTCAGTCTCATATGAGTTCTAAAATTTCAACAATTTTTTCAGGCTCAACAAAGTCGACTTCAGTTTCGAAATTGAGTAACATTTTACTATGCAGCTTACCCGCATTATACAATACCATTTGTTTCCTTATTTTTTCCTTTTTCCTCCATTTTTGGCTATTGCTAAAGTTTCTGTGTGGTTTCCGTTCTTCAGCCAGTATAGAGTACGTCCGCATGTATGTATCAACGTTTGTACATACCCATAAATATGTTTTTGTATTTTCATTCAAGGATAATATTCATAAATCACGCTTTATATGATTATGACTTATTTTGTTGAAACCAGTCAAGCAGTCAGATAGCATATAACAAAACGGAATAGAAGCAAATAAACGAAATACGCCAAAGAGTTCTTGGCAACCAATTGACACGCAAGAAATACTTAATGATAGTGTAAATTTGCTGGAAATGTATCATGGAAGTTGTTTAAGTAAATTAATATGATAATTTATCCTTGATAATAATGTGTGATACAACTAGAATGCTAAAATAAGTAGAATTTTTTATTTAAAATAATGTAATCACTAATCGGCGGGAAGGATATGGAACATATGAAACATATAAAATAATTCAGTTTTTTGCATTAAAAACAAAATAGCGACCAAAAGCTTTTCCGGTATTACGAAATCGTACGTATTTCTCGCTGCAATATATCACAAAACGAAAGTATTTTTTCAATTTTAGATTTTTAAGATAATTTTTATGGAAAATATACATATATTCAAAAGTCCACCTTAAAATTTTAGATTCGTTCCAACTCTTCGTGTTAGGCCTTTTTATACCCTCCACCATAGCACATAACTTCTCGCAATTATCATTTTAGAGATAAGAAAGTATATATATTATTGATCAGCATAAGATTCTATGTCGATTTAGCCATGTCTACGACTGCGTATAGCCCCCAGAAATAACGGTATCTATCTACCTATATATTTTGATTATTTTAACGACATTATTCACCGGAATTGTTTCAAATTTCGTATTTGAATATGAACTATGACAAAAATTGCATATTCAGGTCTACATCTATTAAAAAATACTGCTAAATCATAAATACTGAATATCGGAAATCCTCGCTAGTAACTCCCGATATTCAGTATTGTTATGATTTTGAAATTCTTATGAATTGAAATTCCTTCAAACGTTCGGCCAGGGCAAACTTACTGCATTTTCACTTTTTTAATTATTTAATTTTTATGCCCTACACCACATAGCGGTAAGGGTATTATATCTCTGTGTTTTTTTTGTAATATGGAGAAGCGAGATAGACCTATATTTACTTTTGAAAGTTTTCTTAATGATTTTCATTTATTATCCGATTGAGATAAAATTTTGCAAACAATATTTGTTGGGCCGAAGGACGAACCCTGTTGAAATTTTTCGACAATCGGACCGGATTTAGATATAGCTCCCATATATCTTCAACCGATTTCGGGTTAATTGTGCAGCAAATGGCTAATATAAGTCCAAGTGACCTGTATTTGTGTACATCCCACCGAATTCAGTCTAGAAGGAAGTAAATCAAATTTGGAGAAAATAGGTTCAGATATAGCTATAGCTCCCATTTATATGTTTCATTCGATATGGGGATTTAAGTCCCTCACATGCGTAATATGTACTCGAGAAGATTTATATTTGGTACCGGACATCAAATACTGCTCGAAAATACCTCTGTCAAATTTTATCGAGATCGGTTCAGATTAGGATAAAGCTCCCATATAAATCTTTATCCGATATCAGGTTTATTGTGCACCAAAATGGCCAAAATGGACTGAATTTCAGCAATTACGACTGAATTGATCTTATTAACCAGTACTTAACATTTTGTGTAACTCGGTTCAGATATTGCTATAGCTTGCATATATATTTTATATCCGATTTGGGGTTTAAAGTCCCTCACCAGCGTAATATGCATTCCACAACCATGATCTTGGGTACCAGATATCAGATACAGCCCAGATATTCTTCTGCCAAATTTTATCAAGATCGGTTCAGATTTGGATATAGGTCCCACATATATAACCAACAGATTATGGGTTAATTGTTCACTAAATGACCAATATCAGTCTAAATGACCTGAATTTGGTACATCCGACCGTATTCAGTCTAGAAGCAAGTACACCAAATTTGGATTTAATTTCGGGACGTACTCGGCTCCGATATATATTTTTAATATAATCCTTCTCCAAGTGATATCATGCACTTTACAACTGCTTTAAAGCCAAATTTTGATAGGTTTTTGTTATCTAATTGAAACAAATTATTTTGTTACGAGAGCTCTTCTAATTATGCATAGTTGTGAAGGGTATCATATAGTCGGCCCTTACCTTTTCCTTACTGTTTAAGTTTTGAATTCTACCAAAAAAATATAGAAATTATTTTTTTGTAAGTATATATTTCTGAATTAATGCAACCAGTTTGAAATTTTTATTTACTCACTGAGACCAAGGTGGTGCTCTTATAATAAAAAATAGAAATGGTGAATTTATAAAATTAAAACATTTCACTTCAGAATTAATAGTACCTATAAAATTGGGTTTTCATTCCATTCGCCTTTTACAGTATGTTAAAAACAAAGCCTCTATTAACAACTTTCTAAAACATATCCAGAACAATGTCTTCAAAATCAAATGAGAAATAAAATAAAGTCAGGTTTTTAAAAAATAAAACAATTGTTTTAGATCGTATTGAAAATTTTTATGTTGTATATGAAATTCCTTTGATTTTAAGTCTTGTTTTTCTTAGATTATAAAGGCTTTTGCTAGATATGAGTCGACGAAAATTAATATTTTTTTTTTAAACTGCACCAAGTCCCGAAATAGTAGTAAATATGGCTTTAGATAAGGTTTATGGCTTTTAACAAAGCTGAGTTCTTAGTATTCTGTTTTTATCACATAAAAGTGTCCGTTCATTGCTAATTTTTTCATTTTGCACTGGCCTATATATACACTGAGTTATATATGTAAAATTCTCTCAAATCTTTAAAATTTGTCATATATTTGGCGACAAAAAAATTATATAACTCTATCCCATTCTTAAAAATAATATTCTAAAAATGATTAGTAACTTTCCAACTGTCACAATCTGTATAATTTATTTATGAAATATTTTTTTTAAATTTATTTTTAAACAAACAAAAATACCTCAGCATGATAAAAGTCATTTTGTATATTTTAAAGATTATCCAAACACCAAAAAAACACAAATCTATAAATGCAAACTCAAAAAGAATTCACATAAATCACTCAATACCATACTTAAGTTGAATAAGAAAATCCAAAAATCAAAAAGAAAAGAAATACGAATTGAAAAGATTGAAGAACAATGTGTAAAAAGAAGGCGAGTCAACCAAATACAAGACAACAATTAAAAATGGAGGCCATCAGATGATTTTAATACATTCACCAAACATATGAGCGACCAATGAATGAATGAATGATACCCAAAAGAAGGAATAAACAGACACCGAATGGGACACTGACATTCGAGTGCACAATGATTCCAGTCAACAACAAATCTGTTAACAAAACATGTGGTAAATTCATTATCATAAATAACAAAAATGAAATTTGTTACTTTTCCAATCTGACTATGGAAAGCATAGTAATATACATGTTGTTGCCTTTGTTTGACACTGTAAATTAAAAAAAAAAAAAAAACAAAAATGAATTATGAGTTATTTTTTTCTGTTTGTAGAACAAAATATATTTGAATTGCTGCTTTCTTCTGGCTTGTTAATATTTTCATATCCATTGGATACGACTCTTGTTGACGATGAATGATGGACGAGCATTTATCTGTTTTGAAAATATTCCATAAATATGGAAATTTCGATTTCAAAAATGTACATTTTGTCCATTATCAATTACTTGCCAGTTTGAAAACATTGATGTCTTGTTCCACAACTGTGTTCACAATACTTGGTAGATAATTTATTTGTTCAGAGATAAAATTAATGTTTTAAGTTTGTTGTACAGTTTATCATTGTTTATTGAATTTTGTGAACTACAAGTGGGGCTTTGTAGATTTTCTAAACATTATTTGGATTCAAATAATCAAAACTAAACAAGTTTCTCAAGAGTTCTTGGTAAAATATATACGAAACTGTTTATGTTTCCTTAAAATATCAAATTTACAAAGTCGGTATTGTGTGAGCGGTCATTTGCAAAATTGGTTTCTTCTTTCAATGTTTCGAAATATAAGCGAGAGTTTTTTTTTCTAAGATTCTAGATTTACAGATAGAAAATATGTCCTATAATAAAATCATATAAAACGGGGTGACTAGAAAAACAAGTAAAAAAACGTTAAGTTCGGCCAGGCCAAACTTTTAATACCCTCCACCTTAGGGTAAAGGAAACATTAGAAGAAATGTGGCAAAAACCATTAAAATGCCGAATATCGGGAGGTATCGTTATATGGGGGCTATACCAAATCGTGGACCCATACATGTAATGTTTCGTTACCGGAGCTGGAAGCCATTATGACCAACAAATACCAATTTTTAGACAAATCTGTGAAAAAAATGTGACAAAAATTATCAAAATACCGAATATTGGGAGGTACCGTTATATGGGGACTATACTAGAACGTAGACCGATATATCTCATTTTCAACACAAACCATCCTAGACACAATACAAGTTGCTCTGCTAAATTTTGGCGCTCTACGTCAAATAATGTGGGCTGTATCGTGATTTCAACAGACAGACGGACAGACAGACAGACGGACATCGTTAAATCGACTTTGAATATTATGCTGAATATGAATATATATATATATATATATATATATATATATATATATATATATATATATATATATATATATATATATATATATATATATATATATATATATATATATACTTTATGGGGTCTACGACGAATATTTAAGGATTTTACAAACGGAATGACAAAGTTAATATACCCTCCTTTCCAAGTTGGAGGGTATAACTAGGTACACGCTGAAATCTTTTCCGATTTTCTGATAATTGTTGCGAGTAATAAAGCCGTTAAGTTTGCTGCACTGGAAAAAAATTATAATTGGGGATTATTCCGAAACATTTATCAGCACACACCAATTTCTGGGTGGATGTGAGCTACCGATGACGATTTCACTTTCGCTGGGACCTGTGGCCAAAATTTTCCAAACATTTGAAATGAGATTGCTCTATTGAGTTATAAATCAGTAAAAAATCTCAAAAGTCGGGCGGGGCCGACTGTATAATACCCTGCACCACTATGCATATTTAGTAGAGCTCTCGTAAAAGAAAGATTTATATTGGGCATTTCTGAGCTCTGTGAGAGGCACAAAATATGATTATGGTAAAGTTCATATTCCGAAAGTTGGAGATTTGAACACCAAATCGGATGAAACATATATATGGGAGCTATAGCTATATCTGAAGCGATTTTCACCAAATTTTAAGTATTAACTTCTTGAATGAATTCGCTTGAAAGTGCAACATTTCACTCACTTTGGGCTGAAATGATCCATTTGATGCACAAGAAACCTAAAATTGGACGAAGATATATAGGGGAGCTATATCCAAATCTGAACGGATCTTGATGTATTGCTGGGCTGAATCTAATATCTAGTAATAAATATCATTTTTGTGGGGTGTATATTACGAATGTGAGGGACTTAAACACCAAATCGGATGAGACATATATATGGGAGCTATAGCTATATCTGAACCGATTTCCACCAAATTTGAAGCACATGCTTGTAGGCTGAATTCAGTCGGATGTAGCAAAATTCGAACCATTTGGACTGATATTAGCCATTTCTTGCACAAGAAACCTAAAATTGGATGAAGATATATATGGGAACTATATCTAAATTTGGTCCGATTTTCACCAATTTCAATAGGGTTCGTCCTTGAGCCAAACAAATGTTATTTAGAATATTTCATCCCAATCGGATAATAAATGCGACCTGCATTTTGTTTACAAAAATACAGGGACGGACGGACAGACAGACGGATGGACATACATAAATCGACTCAAAATGTGATTCTATGCTGATCACCAAAAGTAACTATGGGTCTATCTCGTTTCCTTCCCCATGTTACAAAAAATGCACAAACCCTTATACGTATGAAGCGTAGTTTATAAAAATTTGGACCAACATTGAAACATTTTCGTATGTAGGGATAATTGGAGACTTCATCAAAGATAATCTATGCAGATAATTTTTGCCAAGCCAAATTGAAAATAATTTGATTGTAAATAGGGTCAAAGTCAAGTTAAGTCTAGAAGCACACTGGGCTATATGGAGGACAATCGTGCATTTTAAAATAAAATGAGTTAAAGACCTTATATTACTGGAATATTTCGTCCTTTTATTTCCAATATTTCCATACAATTTGGCCCAAACTTGGTACATTATTATATTTATGATGGGAAATATCGGTCCCACCTTCTGGTACCACCCCTACAAAAGGTCAAAAATTTCCATTAAACTAATCTATCTTATAAGAAGCATTCGATCTCGTTTTCACACCTTTCTTGAATCAGACTTAGGTCGGACAGTACCTCTCGAAGGAAGTATATAATTTAGCCAAAACTTGGTACATTATAATATTTTTGATGGGAAATATCGGTCCCACCTTCTACAAACCCCTACAAAAGGTCAAAAATTGCCATTAAACTAATCTATCTTATAAGAAGCATTCGATCTCGTTTTCACATCTCTGTTGAATCATCGAAGAATTCAGTTAACTTCTTTTGCCATATACGACCTCCCAAAGGTTTAAGCGGTTTTGAACAGATATAACTCTTATAACGTACGAAATTGTAAACCGATTTTTTTAAAACTTTGTATGTATCAATATTTCTACCACCCATAGATCTATGACGAAAAGTCCACCTTAAAATTTTAGTTTCGTTATAACATTTTTGGTACTCAAAAATCTTTGAGTTTGACAAAATTGTTTAATTAAAACTTCATACATCGTATTAAATTTTCAGACTTTCTAAGTTTTATATATTATTCAACTTTTTCCTTTTTCGGAAAAATAATGGGAAAATGTTTACTTCAAAAAGTCTTTAAAAACTTTTATTTGAAACCCTAGTAACCAACAGTGAACTCAGTATCAAATTTCAGAATTTCTGCTATATCCCTTCACCCAATACCAAATTTAGTAACATACAGTACGCATATCGAAAACAATCTACATCTTTCCACTCTGGACACCAACAGTAGTTCCATTTTGTACTTTTCGAACAATTGTAGTACACATTTTTAAAACTAATACCCGATCTCAACATCAGATACCTCAATTCGCTCAAATAAAATGAATTTGGTAACATATATTTTATTTTAGGACTCACAATTAAAAACTACACGGTTTCAGCTTTATTCATTCGAACAATATTAAATTTTGTACCATTTAGTACTTTTCGTACAATTATAAGACATACTTCAAAAATCAACTCCATATGACAAGGTTAGACAAAAACACCGATCCTAATACAAAATATCAAGCAAAAAGCGCCATCTGTTCACCAAAGACCAAATTGTACCAAGTGTAGTACTATTTAGTACTTTTCTTGCACTTGTAGTGAACATTTCCAAAACCACCTCTCCATCACCAATAGGGACCCCAAAATAAAATTCCAAATTCATCCGTTGACTCTAAACTAAACTGTTCCATATTTAGTACTTAGTAGACATTTCCAAAACCACCTTCATATAAACCACCTTATAAACTTAATTTCCAACCTTGATTTTTATAGCAAATTTCAAGCTTTTGGATCTATACGTTTATATAATACCAGGTATCATTTTAGGAGTTCAGTACCATTTTAGAAGTTTTCGTAATCTTAAAGTTCGAATTTCCAAAAACCCTATCCTGTACTCCATTAGATCAACAAAGGAGTATCTGATGTAATTCGTAATATTTAAAAAGGTGCAAATTGGGGACTCCTTCAGAATATTTCCCATAAAAGGTCAACATATTGAAAATAATAACCCAAGTCAGAATATATTTAAATAAGCTGGCATATGCTGATGGTATATATCTCTCGGCAAAACCAACTGATATGTTCTAGCTTTGTTTCTTTAAGGTAAATCAAACTCTGTCAACATTTGTAATTTTATCTTAAAGGCATTAAATATATTCTGTAAGAATTTTTTACCAAAATCATCAAAGGAACGACTCAGGTTTTTCGTTAGAAAACTATCACGAAGTGCAAGATTTATAATCGTTACATTTACTAAAAATTGTCATGATTAAACTCTTGATTTTTTTTTTAAACGGACCGGCAGATATCTGTATTTAGGAATACTAAATTTATAGACAAATCGGTTGACAACCATTGAAAATAACAAATTTTGGTGTATAACAAAACCGATCATTTTTTGAAAAAATTCTTCTACGAGTTAAAAACATTAAGTAACTTGTTTGGGTTTTCAACCGATATGAAACTCTTCGCAAAATATGTTTCCACAATTATGTTTGTCGTTGGTCCACCCATTAACGAATTTTCCATCATGGCGTACACATCCACCACCTTAATCGTAGTTGCCCGCTATGTAGTACTCTTACCGATTCAGCTGTTCTTGTTTTCATAAATTTTCTCATATTTTATTTAAGATTCTTTGACATTTTATCTCATTCGCATAAAGAAATCGAGAATACCATTTGTGGCTTGTCGTTGTCGCCTTCCACCGCATTGCTTGCTTTCCTTTGTACATATTCCCTCGTTTCTTATTCTTGGTATGTTTTTCACATTTCCTTTTTGCCAGAATTTATATTTATTCATGTTCGTTTTGTTTGCACTCCCTTGTATGTTAACTCAATACACCCATCAGACGAAATACATACATAGCCTGGCAAAACCCTCCAATGTGTAGACGACCAACCAACAAAAACCCAGCACCAGTTTTCGTTTATAAAATATGGCCAAGAAAAAAAGTTTTGCAACAAAAACACAAAATGTATTCTAGGCACGCATAAGGCCATTTTGCCAAACGTGCTATCGAATGAAATTCGTTTAAATTTTTGTTTCTTCAACCTAAACCCCTCGGTCGTCAGACACACATTTTGAGAAGCACCTTAAATCCCTTTTGAATCCCCAGTTGTCATATTGGAGTTGTTGTTTTTTGTGTTTATTCTGCCTGTTCTGGTATCTGTTTGGGTTGATTTCGTTGTTATTTATATTACACTGGTGGACAAAATTTTGTAAAAGAAGGATTGTTTTTTAGAGAGTTTTAATTTTTATTTATTAGATCATTCAAAGGAAACAGCCGTTTCTTAAAATGTTATTCGAATTGCTTCTACCGCGCTGCTTCATTTTGATTTTGATATCTATGTCATTTTTATACCCTCCACATACATATTATATATTAAGTTTGTATGTAACTTATCGAAATAATCATTCTAGACCCAACAAACTGTATATATTCTTGATCAATGTAAAATTCTAGGTCGATGTAGTCATGTCCGTCCAAACGACATGTGATAGTAAGCTAAAATGGCATAGAGATGTCTTTTGTCTGCAGTCGGGTCAAGTTCGAAGATGAGCCATATCGGTCCCATTTTTTGATATTTTGACTATTTTTTTAATAATTTGGTATTTAGAGTTTGTAATGGGATCTACTTCCTGTGGCAGAATTTTGTCTATATAAATCCACATTTTCGTATAGCCCCATATAAATTTTCTTCCCAATGTTCAACATTTTGATGATTTTAGCCTCAGTCACCAGCGAGAAATCTTGAAATTTGATATTTGTAGTTAAAAATGAGTCCTACCAAATGTGGCAGAACATTGTCCATATAAGTCAGTGTTCCGAAATTTTTGATGCCACATTTTCGTGTTTCCAAATTTTTAGCCACATTTTCTAACGGAATATTTTTAAACTCGGTATTTATTTAACGGTTTCTACCTCATAAGCAGAATGTTGTCTATATTATTCACGTTTTCCTATAGCCCCTATATAAAGGTACTTCCGTTATTTTGACGATTTTAGCCACATTATCTAACGGAATTACTTAAAATTCAGTATTTGGATAATGTCATAAGTCCTTTTGTTCATACAAAGAAATTTATGTATAGCCCAACTAACGTTTCTATAGCCTCTTTTCTTCCGATATTCGATAGTAAAATTATTGTGGCCCATTTTTTAATGCAAATTGAAAATTTAGTTTATATTATTCTAAAAACTGAAGTGACACATGCCCATCGAATACTGAGATTCGGCATTTAAATTTTATTGTATGAAAGCAAAAAATGTCGGAAATATCATCAAATTTTGGAATAAGTTTAGATTTGTTCTAATTGGTCACCTTTGGTACGAATTATGACCTCCAAACAGCCAATGAAACGGTCACACGCTGCCCGGTATTTTTTAGTGCCAACCTTGTTTCCAAAATACTCCAGACACAATAGCCCAACGGATTGGTATCCGGAGATTTTGGTGACCATTGTGCGCTGGAAATGAAGGAGAAAACCTCATTTTGTAACCATTCTTGGGTGGCGAGTGCTGATGTCAATGGTGCTGAGTCCTGTTGGAATGTCCAAGGTCTGCGGCTAAAATCTTTGCGTGCCCAAGGCTTTAATTCACCCTCCAGAATATTTTCACGAAAATATTCGGCATTTATTCTAATGCCACGGTCGATTAATACGAGCGGAGAGCGAGCATCGGCTGTTATGGGGGCCCATACCAAGGCTTTAATGGTTGATGGTTACTTTTCGAACCATTTCTGCTGATGTTGTTGTTTTCTTCCGTCCACTTCCTTGACGTCGGGCTACTCTACCAGTATCACGGTAACGGATGATGGTATGATACACAAAATATTTATTCACATTTAAATGCTGGAGTGCTCTAACGATAGCCACTTGTGGTTTTCCAGTCAAATATAAATAAATCACACTATCACGCTTGAATTCCATCACGAATAACTTTTTTTTTTATAAAATTCTCACCAAAATGCCTTTCTACGCTTGTCAAAAAAATACTTTTCTACGCTAGAAATGACAGCAGCCTGAAGTTGTTTGCAGTTTTTTCATCTCACCCTGTATGTGGCTAAATTGGTCAAAATACCGAACATACCAATTTCTGTCATAGGAAGTAGAGGGAGCACCCATTACGATCTCCATGTACCAATTCCGGAGGAAAAATCGTTTTGTGGGGGACTATATGTGACTATATGTGATGGGTAATATCTTCTATGTTTAGACAATTTTCTGTTATAGGGTGTAGTTCCCATCACGAACTGTGCTAAAAAACATGGACTTTTTAAAGACGGTTCTCTACAAGGACGTTTATTTCTTGCTGGAAACACAAACACAAAATATCGTGCTCAATTTCGTCCACCATTGTGTGATTGAAAAATGTTGTAAATAGAATTTTAAACATTCTATCCAATTCTAAAAATTCTAGGGTTACTGATAGAGGGTTACTGATGTATTAAAATGTATCCATTCTATGTTTTCATTAAAAAAATACGATATTTACAGTGTCCATGCCAAATAATGCAATTGAACTCAATCTATGGATAGAACAGATTACGAAAATATTAGAACAAGAGAAAGACGCCTTCAGCATTCTATGGCGATGAAGACTCTAAATTTTTCAAATTGTTGCAAAAGAAAGGTATGCAAATGATAATGTCCCCCATCTTATGCTAACAATTTGATTCTTATTCAAATTATGTCAACATCATATCTTTGCAGTGTACCCCAAACTTTCTTCAATATCCTACAATATTTGTTTCTTGGGTAGCAACATACTAACATGTCCCCAAAAGATGACTATGCAAATTCTTAGAAGTTCGCTGAGTTTAGGAATAAAATACAAAATACTATTACAAACAGCCAACGTAGACACCACATCCCTCTCCCCTTACTTTTTCATTTTTTCCATCAAAATTTGAATATTCAACTTCATGTCGAGGTGGTAGGAACTTTGGTATAAACAAATATGGAAAACATGTTTATAATTTAACAATATTTGGCTTACTTCAATCTTGTTTTTTGTTGTTGTCTTATTTGTAGCTTCTCTAATGTAACCAACGAAAGAAACGTTTCTCAATATAAAAAATCGGGGAGGGGGCGTAGGAAATGGAAAATAGCAAGACAAAAATAACAACAACAATAGCTATTAGTTAAAAGCAAAAGAACAAACAGCAATATTCCAAACTAAATCCACAAAATAAATTAAATGTCGGTGGAGGCTGGATGTTAGACATGGTGGTGTACCCCCCATCATATTTATTTAGAAGATACCACCAACAACTAAAATAATAACAACAGCAACAACAAAACGACCACAAATAACATAAGAACAACAACTAAATCGTGTTTGGCAACCGTTTTGGGCTCATCATATACAAACTATAACAAGTTGAATGTTTGGATCGTCATTGTATGTGGTAATTTATGTTTGTAATCTAAAAAGTGTTTTTACATTAGGGTGGAGTTTTGTTCAAAGCAAACTGAGGTTGAAACTTTAAAGGAAGGTAAGGATCGAATATTCTCCAACTTGAGGTGATACTTTTTCGAAAGGAATCTTGCTATTTAAAGCGTAATATATCATGTTAAGTGCTTCCTATCGACGTTCTGGCACATGAGGTAGAATCCATTTTAAACTGTAAATGCTAAATATAACAAACATTTCCTTGAAAAATGTTATAAAAAACACTAAAATACCAAATTTCGAGATGTACCGTTATATATTAAAAAAAAACTTGGTCAGGACAACATTTTGAATAATTATGACTCTTATAAATTGCGTAATAGGCATCTAATTCATTCCAAACTTCAGACCTTCCAATATTTCAACTAAGACAAGATCTTTCCTGAAGATGATAAATATCGGCCTTCTTCTTCTGGTACCTCTCCCACAACCGGACAAAATTTTATATAATTATGTGTCTCATAAAATGAGAAATAAGAAATAATCAGAAATACAACATGTTCACTAAAACACAAGATTTGCTGTTAAGATAATAGATATCGACTCACTCCTTCTGGTATCTGCCCTACAAAAGGTTAAAATTTTCAGCATTTATACCTTTCATAACTTTCGAAACAAGTCAGCGATTCTTTTCAAACTTGGTATATCATAATATCTCTCCCAATCAGAGATCTGATGTGAATATGGAATCTGTCGGTCAACTCCTTCTGGAGACGGAAATAGCATTAAATTCTTATTCTGATGTCACGGTCGATTAATACGAGCGGAGAGCAACCATCGGCTGTTATTGCGGCCCACACCATCACCATGGCCGGCGCTCAAGTTCTGGTGGCCAACCGATGGTGCCCATTTTCAGCTGACCTCTTTGGCAAGTAAAGACGATCATTATGTTTGTTTACAAACTGCTGGACAACGAATGTTTTCTCATCGGAGAAAACCAAATGCGGCAGTTCACCACTTTGGACCAAGCGAAGCAACTCTTCAGCTCTTTTGAGTCAAATTTCTTTCTGTTGCGGTGTAAGTTCTTGCACTTTTTGGAATTTCAATGGTTTTACCCCGAGCTCAGTTTTCAATATTGGCCGCTTGAATTCCATCACGAATAACTCTTTTTTGGAAAATTCTCACCAAAATACTTTTGTACGCTTGTAAACAATATAATGAGGTGTCACTGGAATAATTTTAACAGCTGTCGGGCGAGTGGCTTAGAAATGACAGCAGTCTGAGGTTAGTTGCAGTTTTTTCATTTCACCTTGTATATGGGAGATATAGCAGACGTAATGATAGGATAAATTGAGACGATTGGATGAATTCAGACGCAAATTCCATTTGAGCTGATATTAGCTATATGGTGCACAATAAACCTGATATCGGATAAATATATATATGGGAGCTATATCCTAATCTGAACCAATCTCTTTTGATGATTTTACCCAACTTTTCAACGGAATTGTCTGAAAATCCACACAAGGAGTACCTTGTGGGTACTTTATACCTCGGAAGAGAATCTATATAGATCCGCGATATCGTATAGCCCCCCTATAATGTTACCCCCCGATATTCGGTATTTTCATGATTTTACCCACATTTTTTAACGGAATTGTCTGATAATCCACACAAGGAGTTCCTTGTAGGTTCTTTATCCCTTGAGAGAGAATTATATATATAGGTCCGCGATATCGTATAGCCCCCATGCAACGGTACCCCCGATATTCGGTATTTTGATGATTTTAGCCATATTTTCCTATGGTATTGTCTGAAAATCCACACAAGGAGTTCTTTGTGAGCACTTTAACACCTGAAAGGTAATTGTCTATATAGGTTCCCATACATCGACACCTTCCAATAATCAATATTTTAAAGATATTAACAAATTTTTAATGGATTTTATTTTTTGAAAATTTTCTAATTCGTTCCAAATGGTGGAGGGTATTCAAAGTTCGGCCCGGCCGAAATTACTGCTTTTTTACTTGTTTGATTTACTTGCATTCAATGGGATGTACCAAAATACAGGTCACTTGGACTTACATTAGCCATTAGGTGCGCAATTTACCCGAAATCGGTTGAGTATATATTGGAGCTATATCTAAATCTCATCCGACTATCACAAATTTCAATAGAGTTCGTCCTTAAGCCAAACAAACATTGTTTGCAAAATTTCATCTCAATCGGATAAAAATTCGAACTGCATTTTGTTTACAAGAAAACATGGACGGACGGACGGACTGACATGCATAAATCGACTAAAAAATGATTTTATGAAGATACTCAAAAGTAAGTATGGTCTATCTCGCTTCTTTCTCCCTGTTACAAACAATGCATAAAGACAATATCCTTAACACTATTACACCGCATAGTATAAAAATGAAATTATTTTTAACACATTAATTCTTCCATATATACAGGTTACCGATTTCAATAATATTTGGAACAATACGTAATATACAAGTGTCTAGAAGCGCATCTGCCAATTTTTTTTCGAAATCTCATATGTATCGTCATCCGAATTCAAGTTTTCTGTGCACCAAAAAATTAAAATAAGTAACTCATTATATTTTGTGTATTGACATTACCTTGTAATGAGTAATTTGGCTCATGTTGCTCATAAATTGTTACTAAAGGGGATTTCATAATGTATAATTAGGTATTTAGTTTTTGTACTTGCTTCTGTTTTGGTTTTATTTCACTTTTTTTCCATTCAATGCTTTCCATCCTAATGTAACAACTTTGTATATAGAGGTACATGCAAACGTATGCATATATAAATACATGTATATATCAAAAGTGTATATATGAAAAATTTAACAAGAACATATTGTGGTGCAATTTAGTGTAAATAGTTTGAGTGTGGGTGCTATAGCATGGGGCGCAACGCTGCACGTTTTACATCCCATTTATCTTCTGGAACAGTTGGATGATCAAAGAGGATAATAGGATGTACATGTGTGCGCACACACTCGTATACATTAAATAAAGTGGGTGTAGCACAGGAGCAAACAGCTAACAAACATATCCCTTCCCTGATGATATCTCTGTGTAGATATATAAATGCACGTGGGCCTGAATATGGTCAGGTGGATACAGGCATCCCCTGACTAATGGCGACTTTGCAAAATGGTGGTTGTTCCCCTTGTTATATGGGAAATTTGTTGCTACCTTTTTTGTCTGTCTGTCTGTCTTATTTCCACTTAGGTGATTTTCTAAACTAAAAACAAAACTTCCTGCCCACAGTAATTTGAAATTGTGACACGATGAGCCAACAAGGAAGGGCAATGCAAAAACCAAACAAGACACAAAGGTAAAATGAAAATTTGCAGATACGACGGGAGGGAGAAATGGAGCAAGACATTTGTTATGTAATTTATGATGATGGCATTTGTTCGATGTTCCATGAATGACTTTGCTATTTGTTTACTTGGCCATTTTTGCTACCAATAACTAAATGACTCCTAGAAGTAACTTCCATTTGATTGCTTGCACAGGAAAAACGCTACGGCTAGGTAATGGAATTGGGCGGCATGGTGGGATAGTGGTTTTGCAGCTAAAACATGGGATATGACAACAAATATAGATATTCAAGCCTCTGCCCTTCCATCATCCCCTTGCTTCCTCTTTTTTTGATATAAAAGCATGGAAAACCAACGACTTGTTGGAAAAGCAAGGAGGAGAATGAGAAAACTAATCAGACATAATTTATAGTTAGTGTCATGCCAGGTTAATTTAGTTCATGTAACCAGAAAATGGGAAACAAATTTATTTCCACATTTTTTTCCATCATTATAACAATGGAGTGGGCAAAAACCACAAACATTTATTTATGCGCAGATGTTGAACTGCTTTGGACACTTGGGATGTTTGCCCTGAGGTCCCTAATCGAAAAACGATTTTATTAATTTATAATAATGGCTTTGGTGGGCACAATCGATAAACTTAAATTAACTTATTAGCTTCGTTAGCAGAGCGGATAAAACTGGAAGTACTTCAAGTAATATAATTATGTCATGTAGTTTCGTTGTTATTAATAATAATTTCATATGGAACCAATGAGTATTAATTAATCTAATGGGTATAAAAATTATGATCTTAGCAATGCGATATTGTACTATAAATTTGTCAATTATACCAATGGATCAAAGCCGGCTATATGAAGCAATTATTACAACTGTTATAATTATTTCTCTTCCGACTTGTATTTTCGACTTTTGGAACCTCGGAATTATTATTTTGGATAAAGCGTTATTGATTCACATCAATTTTTATACCATTAAATATTTTGCCATTTTAAAAAATATGAAACAAGGGCTCTTTATACATTTCGGAACTAATAATTGTGTTGAAGTCGGAGTCTAAGTAGGTATTTCTTGTCGATAATGGCAACAGTTTAAAGACATTCGAGACTATGATTGTGTATACTCTAATGAGAATAATTAGTATAATCGCGGATCTTTAAAGCTATATCAGAGCTATAAAATGCTAAAAGTATCTCCTTCACAAAGGGTCGAAATTTTGTACCCTGCATGATAGTTTAGACTTTCCATAATATAATAACCAGTAAGGAAAAGTCAAAAGTCGGGCGGGGTCGACTATATGATACCCTATACCACTATGCATATTTAGTAGAGCCCCGTAACAAAATAATTTATTTGAAGTAGATCATACCACCTATCACAATTTGGCTTTAGAGCAGTTATAGTTTGGTTTTAGAGGGAACTAAAATACATATAGGAGGCATATCCAATTCTGAATCGATTTTCACTAAATTTGACGGAGACATTTTAATCTTTTATACCAAATAACATCGCTATAGAGTGTATGATATTTCTGATGAAGAATTATATTAATAAATACATGTATCGGAACCGAGTTTCACAAAATGGAAACATACGCCCCGAAATTCGCTTCATTTGGGCTGATATTTGCCACTATTTGCACTATAAACCTGAAACCGGATTAAGAATATATATGGGAGCTATATCCAAATCTTAGCCGTTCTCGATAAAATTAAGCAGAGGTATATCTGGGTTGTATCTGATATCTGGTACCAAATATCATTTTTGTCGAATGTATATTACGAATGTGAGGAACTTAAACACCAACTCGGGTGAAACATATATATGGGAGATATGGCTGTATCTAAACCGATTTTCACCAATTCGGTAAAAGGAACTATTGGCCTATCTCGTTTCCTTCTCCATATTACAAACAAATGCACAAAGATATAATACCCTTACCACTATGTGGTGTAGTTAATACTTCTTTTTGTCCCAGCAAAATATACATATTCTTAATCAGCGTAAAGTTCTAAGTGGATATGCCCGTAATCACGATAAAGTAATTTGGAGACATGCTGTCTTTAGTCTAATTCCATAATAAGCAATATCAGCCCCAATATAACCGTATAGCTCCCATGTTACAGTACCTCCGATATTCAGTGTGTATTCAGTGTGATTTAGCCTTGAAAACAAAATTGTTTAACATTTGATAATTTGACTTCTTTATGGAATTTACCTCTTCTGTAAGAATATTTTCTATATCCTTCATATCGCGGTAACTCTCGCATTGATGATATTTTAATGATTTTAGCCACATTGGATTTGCCTAAAAATCGATAATTATAGTTTGTAATGGAATCTACGTTTTCCTAGATATTTGCAATTTTTAGTAGTTTTTAGGACCTTTAGACTTCGTAATACCCTGGCAATAAAAAACATTTATATTCTGTATTTCAATGATATCAGCTACATTTTTATACCCTACACCACAAGGTGGTAAGGGTATTATATCTTTGTGCATTTGTTTGTAATAGGCAAAAGGAATCGAGATAGATCCACAGTTCCGTTTGATGATCTGTAAACAAATTACAGGTCGCATTTATGCCCGATCCAGATGAAATTTTGCACAGATCATTTGTTTGGTCCAAGGCCGAACCCTATTGAAATTGGAGATCACCGGTCAAAATTTACTTATAGCTGCCAAATATATCTTCGCCCGAATAGCCTTTTATTGGGCACCAAATTTGTAATATCAGCCCAAACAGTATGTAATTAGGCCTGAAAATAAGCGTGCCATATTTCATCAAAATCGGTTCAGATTTAGCTATATCTCCCATATATTTTGTTCATCCGATTTGTTATTTTTGTCCTCCGCAGCCGTAATATGCACTCTGCAACAACAATATTTGGTGAAATATATCAAATGCAGCTCAGAAATACCTTTGCTAAATTTTATCGAGATCGGTTCAGATTTGGATATAGCTCCCATATATAACTTCGTCCGATTTACCTTTTATTGTGCACCAAACGTCTAATATTTGTCCAAATGGGATGGAATTTGGCACATGCGACCGAATTGAGTCTAGAAGGTAGTATGCCAAATTTGGTGAAGACCGGTTCCGATATAGCTATAGCTCCCATATATATTGTTCATCCGATTTGTTATTTTTGTCCTCCGCAGCTGTAATATGCACTCCGTAACAACGATATTCAGGGAAATATATCAAATACAGCTCAGAAATATCTTTGCCAAATTTTATCGAGATCGGTTCAGATTTGGATATAGCTCCCATAAATATCTTTATCTGATTTCAAATTAATTTTGCGCCAAATGGCGCATACAAGTCCGAATTTAAAAGATACAAATGTTTCGGCATATTTAGTCCTTTGAACTTTAAATAATAATTATAAACGTAGCGTGTATGATTGAATTCTCCTATAAAAACTTTTAATTGTTATGTGGAGCTCTACTACATTTTCAAAGTGGTGTAGGGTATCATAATGTCGGCCCGTCCGACTTTATGACTTACTTTACTGGTTTTTTCTAAACTTGGTACATCCCAATATTTTTCCCATCCTAATATGACGGTTTATTCGTTGTTTGTAAAAATACGTATCTCAAAGAAAACTGTGATTTTAGAAGGAAAAGCACGACTATATAAAAAGATATGTGCTATTCCTTCTAAAACCACAGTTTTATTTGAGATTCGTATTATTCCAAAGAGCGAAATAACCGATATCAACGGCGTAAATATATCCTAAATTTCCTAATGGTTGGTTAAATCAAATACGGCTTTAATGAGATTTTAAGAATTTGTCATTGCATCCGTGATATACGTTATTTAAATATTCCTTGCCCTTCGCCTTAGAAATCCCATGGTGAAGGACAATGAATAGTTAAATATACGTATGAAATGAAAAAGGTTATGTAACAATCGCTAATTGAGTGGACGTACATTCATAATTGTTGCGTACTATATTCAAACCATTAAGATTAATTAAATTTAAAAGTCCTAAAATCATCCTCTATTACATAGGTTTAATATAAAGCGTTTTCAACCGCTAAAAATCTAAGTAGGTTGGAAAATGCGTTTTTATCCACCTAATCTTAAATAACAAGACAATTTGGCAGAAGTATTGAAGATATCGAATATCATCATTTATTTAAAAAAAATGCCAACATCTTTGTAACGGAGAAGGTCAAACTACTGATTTCTTAAATAAAACTAAAGTAGGCAAAAACAAGTTAAAAAGTATCAGCCGGTTGTGCAGACAGATGTATAACTTCAATGTATTATTCAAAATGTTGACTCTTGAGATTCATTAGATCTCTTGATAATACACGATGTTTAGAAAACTGCTGATTTGCATTTCGCTTGTATAAGGGTTATAATTATTCAAAACTTTGACCCTTTGTGGGAAAGGTAACAGATATGTCCCATCTCCATACTAGATCTTGCTTTGATAGAACTATTAGGTTGTGCCATGTTTGAAAAGATTCGAATTCTGATTACGCCTTTTATAGGCGTCATGGTTATTCAAAATGTCTACTTGTTGTGAGGGAGGTGCCAGAATGAGTAGTTCGTATTATTCCTTCTTCGTACTTGATCTTGTGTTGATGAATATTAAAATGTGCAAAATGTAAAGATAATTGGACTCTCATTTCGCATTTTGTAAGAGATATGATTATTCAAAGTATTTACCCTTTGTGGTGAAGGTAGGAGTGCACCAAAATTGTCGATTTCGACACCCGATCTATAGATATGAGAATTTGAAAAGTTGGAAGTAAATGGGATGATCCTATCTTTTTAATTAGTATTCCCCCATTGATTCAACTAACTTATATTACTCTCTATTACTGACAGCAATGTTTTTCAAAACGAAACGGTCAGCTTTGCAATATTTGCTGACAGCTACCAATATCACGATTTCATCCCGACGAAAGGAATGGTCACTTGGCTTTTTCAACTTTATGATATGATGACTTTGGTAAAAAGCAAGCTCTATAAGTGTCGATCATCCGCATGTAAATGAGAATCACACACACTTTTTGCCTTTCCCAATAAATATTTGCAAATATTGCAAAGACTACCAGCATATTTTCAACTAAGAACTCAGCGAGTTCTGTAAGTGGAAGCAAATTATTTTCTGTGAAAATTTTGACTTCTTGTTGGAAAGGTACCAGATTAAGTGGACCTATATTGCCCATCTCCGCATTCGATATAATTTTGATAACAATATTACGATGTCGTAAGTAAGTCTAAGTTTTTGGTAAAGTCCCCATATAACTGTACCTCAGTATTTTGATGATTTGGCACACTTTTCTCCAGAATTATTGCAAATTCGAAATATGGGGTTCCTTATGGCTACAACAGCAAATGAAAAATATCAATATTAGATAATTTAATGATTTTAGCTACATTTTCCAACAGAATTGACTCAGACTTGGTGTTTTCATAATAGGCATTAGCTTCTATGGGAGATGATGTCTATACAGGTACGTTTGTCATATTTTTATGATATTTCAAGAGCTTACCTTTCACGTTATGATCTGAACAAACACGTTACAAACTTAGCTTTAGATAGAAAGAGTAGTTCGTTATTTCTTAAAAAATAACAAGTAAAAAGGCAGTAAGATCCACCATTTTGGACGAATTTGGAAATTTTCAAAAAATAAAATCCGTTAAAAATTCTGTTTAAATTTTAAAAGTAGCGAATGTTTGGAACGACTTTAATATCCATTACGAACTTCAAATACCAAATCTGAAACAATTTCGGTGAATAATGTCGCCAAAATCATCAAAATACCGAATATCGGACGGTACCGTTATATGGGGGCTATATGAAAACGTGGATCTACATTTCCAATTTACGAACTTAACTTGACTACTGGGAAAATAAACATGCGTGCCAAATTTTAGCCGTCTATCTCAATTCGTTCGAAAGATAGTGTGATTACAACAGACAGACGGACATCGCTAGATCGAATTAGAATTTTACGAATATATATACTTTGTTGGGTCTGCCATGAGTATTTCAATGAGTTACAAACGAGGTGACGAAATTAATATTCTCTCCATACTATGGTAGAGGGTACAAAAAATGGTTTGTTCTTCTTATTACCCAGTAATGACTAACAACAGCGCATTGTGTGACAGTCAGACTTACAAAACCATAGATTGTAAGTCCAAAATCAGCATCGACTGCCGAAGATAAACCCTTATATACGAATAATGTTATTTTAGTTTATTGGAAGGATAATGGGACCCTGAGGTAAAAATGTTGTCCTCAAAGTGACGGCCAACGTCGGCACAGAGTGTGTGTATCCCACTACACACCCGAATGTTTTGAGTCCCAGATTCACCGTCTGAGAAAAAAATAATGAAATATACGCAAATCAACTTTGCAGTTTTAAAATTATTCTCAAAAAACAGCTCTTAGAATTCTTCATATCGTCGCAAAATTTCCTTAAGGCTCATATATAATATCCTAAACGTTGGCTAAACATAGAATGTCACACTGGACACCAATTACGGAGGAACCATAAAAAATTATCTACCTGTGCGATAAACAAAATATTTACCAAGTGAAAGTTAATTTGTGACGGCTAGAAACAAAACTATCTCCTGCTTACCGTGTTTACCCTTTATCTTTCTTTTTTACCTTTTACGAAAGGAATCAATGTAGTTTTTTTTTGTTTTGTTACAACGAAAAAACACAGATTCTAAGGTAATGCGCATCAGGTGACTTTTTTACGGTGAATACCACATTTTTTACAACACATTGTTTTCTTTAGTTTTTATTTTTACCAGCGTGGATTAGCGTTTCCTGTTGTTGTAAATAATAAGCAAAAAGGGTTGCTGCTGTTGCACCTTCCCAAGAAACTAAATTTCCCTTTCGCTTGCCTGTCTGCCTGATTAAGGATGCGACCTGTGTGCATAATGACATTGTTGTTGTTTTTCTTTCTAGTCTGACCAATAGAAGGATAATGAAAGCATAAAATATTTTGTTGTAACAACAAACAATTTTCATGGTTCAGAATAAAAATTACAACAACATTGAGGTAGTGTATTGCCTTAAAACACCTTTCCTTTCGTCCTGATATTGCTTGCAATTTATGATAAGCGGTACGAAATGAGTTTTTTAAAAATGTTTTTATGATTGCTAAAGCGCAAAAAAGGATAGAAGCAACAACAGCAATACCGTCAGCTAGCAATTAAGAAAAAACCCTTTTGAAACAAAGCTATTGTTCTCCCAACCAGTTAACTATTTGGAAAAAGGAAACAACAAGAACAACATCTGATGCTATTTCGAATACCAAAACAAGACTATTGTTGTTAAAATAAAATCTATGAAACAACAATCGTCGCCATTGTCGTCATTTGGCAGATTTTCTTAAGAAAGTCACGCTGTTGGCCTATTGTATGGCCCCGGAAAAAGGGTTGGTATATCTGCCATATTTATTTTTTTTATGATTTTTACGCTATTTTACCTTTCATTATTTTTTTCATAGAAACTACGCACCTTAATTTGACTGGCCTTAGAAAAAATGTTCCTACAAAAATAAAAGGGGTAAAAGGCAGGCGTAATTTCATATATCAGCAAAGTAATGGAAACTTTTGGAAGAACAGCGTAATAATGCAAGGATATTTGAAGAAAGAACAATGTATTGTTAATATGTACGATTCCAGAAAATTGTTCAATGTTGGTGTTGAATTCATTGATTTCCTCAAGAAGGAATAAAGTTAGCATCGGTGTAGTTGTAACATTGTACCTATAAAGTGTGCATCACAAAGTAACCAACATATAGAAGAAAGCTCCCCCTTCTTCAATTTCTTTTGATGTTTTTGGATTAAGATTTCGTGGAATCCTTGCACTATAGGTACAGAGTGGGATAAAAAACTGCAACAAAATCAAAGGCCATAATTTTTACATTTCTTTGTATTTATTTATTTACTAGCTGGCCCGGTCCGCGTTGCCGGCCCGTAGTTTTTGTCTATTATGCATATATTCCCAAGCATAATTATTCACAGATATGACTGATATAAGTGTTCACGTACAGGTCGATTTAAAGTGTTTTAAAATACCTGTACCCATTTTTAACCAGTGGGCTTCAATATTTAAACCGTGGGCTTCAACTGTGTGGATGTGCTATACAAATCTATTAAAAAGTATATATCAATCTTATCGCCATATAAGGGATCAAATTAATAATTAATAAGGGAAAAATCGTAGCAAAATCTTCCAGTCAAATGAGCAGTAATTTGGAATTTGCTGTATTTTGTATACTACATAATTCAGGGCTGAATGATTTAAGAATAGCCAAAGTTAATTACTTTTTTAAACCCATTAGCAACTTACATTGTGCATTAGAGTCCTCATAAGTCCCCCTAACCATGTCAGTCTGTTTGTCCGCCAAAAGGTGGACTTGAGAGGGTATTATAACATGGATAAAAATTCTAAAATTTGTAGATATGTTGAAATTTTAGTGTAAGATTTTCACCACCCCCCCCCCCCCCCCCTAATACGCATTATTAGCCAAATTCTTTGAAATGTGGTTAAATTAGGAGGTACCTTCTTTATATGGGCACTACTCCGAAACATCGACCTACATTGAAAACTTTCTTCTACCCCTTATAATCCAAGATGACAAATAGAGGCCAAATCAAAAATATAGCATGTCATAGCATTTCGCGTGATTTAAATAAGTAAAAATAGTTTTATCCACCTCATAATTGAGGGCAGAATGATAAGATGGGAATTCATTTTATTTGCCATTTAAATTGTAAGTTGGAGACCCCTTAAAGTCCATATTTTCATCATAGGATAATTCAATGATGATTAAACAAATATTCGGTCCCGTGCTACTTTCTTATATTTGTAATTTGTTCATGTTTCCACAATTTATTTCATATGGATGCACATCCCAAATCTACGTTCCCAACCAATATTCTCTTGGGGGTTAAAAATTCAATAGAATACAAAATTTTCTTTTCTGACCACACATTAGATGTTAAAGTGGACTTGGGGATACTCCAATGTGGGGACTTTACTTAAATAAATTCCTATGTGGCAATTCTCTGTATGATGGTTCCCTACCCCAGGGTGGCATAAATAAAATTTTTTAGCCAAATAATTGATGAATGTGGTCAATACCAATATGGGCCCTACTCTGAAAATTTCAAATTTTATGCGAAGAGGTTATCTACCCCCTTAGAAACAAAAATGTCAAATAAGGGCCAAAAAATGAAAAAAGTGACCGGCCAAGACCCCAAAAATAACTTAAATCATAGATGGTTATATAAATATGAAATCGGGTTGTTCCCTTATCCATGAGTTATGATCGATATAAAGACCTGCAAAAGTGATTTTAGGTATTTTGAATGTTTGGGAAGAATTTCTGGAAGGATATAAAACCTTTTCTTACTAAAAGTCCCATTCGCTCTACTATTTTGCACCTTTTATTTCAATATTGGTATATTACTTATTATTCTCCCAAAGAATTTTGCATTTTGAGCTCTCATTGGACGGATCATTGTCACGCTTTGAAATGAGCCCCATTAAGCTTTTTCGGTCATTTTTGTTTGTTTAAATGTGTTCGCATCTTCCAGCTAACCCACGATGTAGGCCCTGGAGTTGAAATGTTTGGGAAGAATTTCTGGAAGGATATAAAACCTTTTCTTACTAAAAGTCCCATTCGCTCTACTATTTTGCACCTTTTATTTCAATATTGGTATATTACTTATTATTCTCCCAAAGAATTTTGCATTTTGAGCTCTCATTGGACGGATCATTGTCACGCTTTGAAATGAGCCCCATTAAGCTTTTTCGGTCATTTTTGTTTGTTTAAATGTGTTCGCATCTTCCAGCTAACCCACGATGTAGGCCCTGGAGTTGAAAGGTAGATGTCAGTTAACATCCTATTTCGCACTTATTTAATTTTTTTAGTGAAAAATTATTCTTTATTTTGTTCACAAAAAATCCACTGAATTCAATATTATAATACAAATTGAAAAAAAAAAAATTGACAAAAAAAAGAATGACAAATTGAAAAAGTCTTCAACTTTTTCGCTGATTTTTTACAGCAAATGTTTTAAGATCCTTCCTTACAAAGTTTGTCAATAGAATGTACTATTATTTTAAAATTCGATTCCATTGAAAATGTTTTTTTGATTTTTGCAATGAGATCTCTTTTTCATGATTTTTCAGCGATTTAGAAAAAGTAATTATCTTTTAACTTTGGTGTGACCGCGTTAAATTATTTCGATATCATCTATTCCGTTTCGCCACCACATAATTCGCTACTACACTTCCATGTAACCCGCCATCAATTTCAGTTCTCAAGAAATCAAGTCAATTAAATAAATTGGTATAAATATTCGAATTCAAAAATAAAATATAAAAAAACACTACAAATGTACATTAGAAAAAAGTAAGTCAAAATGGAAAAAAATCATGCAAAATAAAACATTACTATTGTACATTTGAAAAGTCAAAATGAAAATGTTAATATATCACATTTTTACGCGATTTTTTTGGATATTATCCTTTTCGGAGAGTAGACAACTCCGAATTTGTGTGAATCGTTAAAATTAATCCAGCGGTTCTTAAGTTATAAGCGTAGTAACTAACACAACTTACATTTATATATATAGATTTATTTTTATTATTTTTTTTTTTTTGTGAATGAAAGAAAAAAATCCGGAAATAGCTTAAAAAGTTATACGAATTATAGCCTTCAAACGGCCAATGAAACCCTCACACGCTGCCCGAATGTTGCCCCGCGATATTTTGGCCCATTCCTGGCGAAACGCTTGCTTGGGGTGATCGACACTTTGGTATTTTTAAGTACCAACCTGGCTTTCCAAAATACTCCAGACACAATATTCCAACGGATTGGTATCCGGAGATTTTGCTTGCCATTGTGTGCTGGAAATGAAGCGAGGAACCTCATTTTGTAACAATTCTTGGGTGGCGCGTGCTGAGTGCGATGGTGCTGAGTCCTGTTGGAATGTCCAAGGTCTGCGGCCAAAATGTTTGCGTGCCCAAGGCTTTAATACACCCTCTAGAATAATTTCACGATAATATTCGGCATTTATTCTGATGCCACAGTCGATTAATACGAGCGGAGAGGGGCTATCAGTTATGGTGGCCAACCGAAAGTGCACATATGCAGCTGACCTCTTTGGCAAGTAAACACGATTATTTTGTTTGTTTACAAACTGCTGGACAGCGAATGTTTTCTCATCGGAGAAACCCAAATTCGGCAGTTCACCACTTTCGGCCAAGCGAAACAACTCTTTAGCTCTTTTGAGTCTATTTTTTTCTGCGGTGGTTGCGATGTAAGTTCTTTCACGTTTTGAAATTTCAATGGCTTTGCCACGAGTTCATTTTTCAATATTTGCCGAATGGAATATTGCAATATGTTCAGCTCACGAGCCATTTTTCGGCCACCGCGACTCCATGCATCCATTTTGCCAAAAATAAAGCGTGGTTCTTAAGAAAACAGTTTATATTTTCGACATATTAATCGATTTTCCGAGTTCGCTGCATAAAATTTCAAAGTCAACTAGCCTGTCTTAATTGTCTTACTGTCAATTTTTTCTACGTTTCACATATCTTACTTAGTAGTAGTAGAGTCTATAAAAAAACCAGTAAAGAAAGTCTCAAAGTCGGGCGGGGCCGACTTTATGATACCCTACACCAATTTGCTAATTTAGTAGAGCTCCGCATAACAATTAAAAGTTTTTATGGGAGAATTCAATCATACACGCTATGATTATAATTATAATGTAAAGTTCAAAGGACTAAATATGCCGAAGCATTTGTGTCTTTTAAATTCGGACTTATATTGCCCATTTAGTGCACAATTAATTTGAGGTCGGATAAAAATATATATGGGAGATATATCCAAATCTGAACCAATCTCGATAAAATTTAGCAAATGTATTTGACATACTAGATTCTAGACTCAATTCGGTCGTAGGTGCAAAATTTCATCCCATTTGGGCAAATGTTAGACGTTTGGTGCACAATCAAAGGTAAATCGGACGAAGTTACATATGGGAGCTATATCCAAATCTGAACCGATCTCGATAAGATTTATCAAATGTATTTCTGAGCTGTGTTTGATATATTTCCCCAAATATTGTTGTTACAGAGTGAATATTACGGCTGCGGAGGACAAAAAATAACAAATCGGATGAACAATATATATGGGAGCTATAGCTATATCTGAATCGATCAAATTTGGCATACTTATTTTCAGGTCCAATCTGATCGTACGTGCAAAATTCCATACTATTCGGACTGATATTACACGTTTGGTGCACAATAAAAGGCAAATCGGACGAAGATATATATGGGAGCTATATCTGAATTTTGACCGATTATGTCCAATTTCAATAGGGTTCGTCCTTGGGCCAAACAAATGATTTGTGAAAAATTTCATCTGGATAGGGCAATAAATGCGAACTGTACTTTGTTTACAAATATACATGGACAGGCGGACGGACGGACATGCATAAATTAGAATGTGATTCTGTGCAGATCATCAAAAGGAACTATGGGTCTATCTCGTTTCCTTTTGCCTTTTTCAAACAAATGGACAGAGACATAATACCTTGACCACCTTGTGGTGTAGGGTATAAAAATCCGGAGGCGCAATTTGATCAATACCAAACATACCAAACTCTCGAAATCGTATCAATGTTCTATGATGTGTACATCGCGTATCAAAATTGGATACATGGAAAATTGGCGAATAATACCAGTAATTTATGTATACTTTCCGCTCAATTTACGCATAAAGCATTTTGCAGTATTCATGCAAGGTTTTCGAAATGCCTCAACACGTTTGTATATTTCATTAAAATTTAAATATTTCTATTATTTATAACGGATTGACTCATATAGTATTCACTAGGTACATCCTAACATTGTAATCACATTCAATATTGATTTTCCCCTCACACCCAGACATTTCCGCCGTACATAACAAAATATTAATTTTATTTTCTCGTAATTTCGTTGGAAAACTATAATGGCGTACATCAATGTGTACTTTAATTAATTTCAATTTTCATTTGTCTTCTCTATCCTGCGTATCTATCCAACGTTTAATATACCATACTTCATTCTGCTGCTGCGGCTGCCATTCACAGGAAAAAGGGATAACAATAAAGGGTTGATTATATAATCAACAACAAAAGTAAAAGGGCGTTTTCTTTATTTGTAGTTATTGTTTCCAGTTCGGTCGTGTACAACAACAATACGAACAAGGCAAGTCGATACTTTTCATATCTAATCCTTCCGTTTCCGTTGATATCCGCAACAGTTGATGTTATTCTCATGGGAATTTCAAATAATTTTCTTTTATGAAATTCTCTTTCATTGTATTTTATTTGTGTAACGATTTGTTATTAAGCATATAATGGAAGAGAATAAAAATGCGTCCATAACTATTTACATTTAGAGGCAGAAATATGGTAAAGGAGGCGTACATATTTAAATATAACAATATATATTGGTGTACACAAAATTGATGTACCATATTGGAAATGGTTTATTTACTTTTCTATTTATAGGCGCAATACGAAGTTAAAAAATGTTTTGTTTGTTATTTTGGTTATGGAGCTGTAAGAAACGAAATTAGTACCAAATGTACTTGATAAAATGTAAAAAAAAGTAATTTTCTATACTCACATCTTCCTCTCATATCGCATTTAAGAGACAGTGGCCAAATGAATGCACCGCGATTTTCGTCTTCGAAGCAAATTAAGAGTTTTAAATAGATGCTTTAAGGGCATAAACAAATGCATTTTATATAAATTTTCTTTTTGGTTTCGAAGAGAATTTCTGCATACGTTGCCGTCCTCTAATTCGAGTCGTAACTCTCCTTCCATCGCTCAAAATATTGAAAAACTAAATTTTATTTAGCATAGTACACTTTTCGATTTGATCTAAACTTCGTATACATTTATACCAGACTTAAATTATGTGCAGAAATGGACAATATGGACCCAATTCATTTTTATCTCCTCTATAAGGTGGCGGAATTAAAAAAAAGATTTAATTTTCATAAATTACTAATTTTATTCGAAATATTTTTAAAGAAAAGGGACAACGTTTAATGATGGACTTTCTGTACCGCCCTCAACTTCTTTGAGTATATCCATCCTTACAAACATAAAAAACTTTAATCCACCATATGGTAAATAAAACTTTAAAAAAGTTTCGAAAATCAATATTCTAACAAGCTCTATTTTTCTTCGTATACATTTATACCAGACTCAAATTATGTGCAGAAATGGACAATATGGACCCAATTCATTTTTATCTCCTCTATAAGGTGGCGGAATTAAAAAAAAGATTTAATTTTCATAAATTACTAATTTTATTCGAAATATTTTTAAAGAAAAGGGACAACGTTTAATGATGGACTTTCTGTACCGCCCTCAACTTCTTTGAGTATATCCATCCTTACAAACATAAAAAACTTTAATCCACCATATGGTAAATAAAACTTTAAAAAAGTTTCGAAAATCAATATTCTAACAAGCTCTATTTTAAACTGAAATTGTCAGGAGATTCAGTTATAGAAAGCAGTTTATTGGAGTTGTTACCTTTTTGTGTTTTTTTTTTATCAAATCCGTTGAAAAATGTGGATAGAAATACTAAAATAACGAATATCGGGAGGTACCGTCACATAGAAGCTAAACCGATATAGATAATGTTTCGCCACCAGGGATAGTTTCCATTAAAAACTATGAATAAAGAATTTGAAACAAAATCCGTTATATATGTGTCTTAAATCATCAATATGCTAAATATTCTGAGGTACTCTTATATGGGGTCCTTGTACGGCAAAAATGTGTCTCATCGAATCATTTGAAATCTGTTAAAGGGCGTTTGGAGTTTATTTACCCATGTTCATCTGTACGTTCATCACTGTAACTTCTGGAAGGAGCATTGAAAAAAATTAAATTCCATCAACAATTTTTTTAAAATCTTAATAATACCGAATGTAGCCGTATATTAGGGTCCATACGACGATATGGAACTTTTGTCATAAGCCTGCACAGAAAATTTTCTGGCATAGGCTGTAGTATCCATTACGAACTTTAAATACAACATTTAAAATAATTCCGGTAAGTAATGTTGCTAAAATCATCAAAATACCGTATATCGGGGGTACCGTTATATGGGGGCTATACGAAGACAGACAATTTCCTGTCATAGGCTGTAGTATTCATAACGAACATCAAATACTAAATTTAAAATAATGTCGCTAAAAATCATGAAAATACCGAATATCGGGGGGTACCGTTATATGGGGGCTATACGAAGACGTGGACCTGCACAGACAATTTTCTGTCATAGGCTGTAGTATTCATTACGGACTTCAAATACTAAATTTGAAATAGTACCGGTAAATAATATCGCTAAAATCATCAAAATGCCGAATATCGGGGGGAACCCTTATATGGGGCCTATATGAAGACGTTGACCTGCATGGCCCATTTTCAATACCAAAAGTCCTGCAGACATAAACACATTTGAGTAAATTTCTATCAACATACTTCATTTCGTTCGGATGCTAGAGTGATTTCCACAGACGGACGGACATTGTTGAATCGACATAGAATTTTATGCTGATCAAGAATATATATACTTTGTGGGGTCTAAAATGTATATTTCAAGGTGTTACAAAAAGAATTACAAACTTAATATACCCTCCATACTATGGTGGAGGGTATAAAAATATATATCGGAGCCGAGTTCCACCACATGGAAAAGTACGTCCCAATAATACCACAATAAACCTGAAATCGAATTAAGGATATATATTTTATTGGGCAAATGTATTTATGAGCTCTATAAGATCTCGCTTCCTTCTCCATGTTACAAACAACTTCACAAAATTCATCCTTACCACAATGTGGTGTAGGGTATAAAAATCAAAATTATGGAAACATTATTTGGAAGGCTGTTTTCTGTTTAAATTTATTTTCTAATCGTTATAAAGAAAGAGGCCCTTAAATGAAATATGTTAAGTGATCATAAAAGGTAAGCATTATTAATAATGTAAGTCTAGTAAAATTTGAGATCAATTTCCGAATCTCTTCTAATATCGCAACAAGATAACATGGATATAATATTATATCATTATTTTTGGCAAAGGCTACATAAATACTGACAAATCCGACAGCGTAATACCTTTAAAATTTTTTTAGACTTTTCAGCATTTTGGCTATTTAGATTATCTTTAAAACAATTTTTTTTGTCCAGAAAGGAATCTTGACATGTAAAGAAATATAAATATGTATTTATATATATATTTAGTTATGGATATTAATATATAAATTATTTTCAAGGAAACTCCTTCATTCCTCCAGCACATGGTCGCACTATTTCCCATTTTAATACAACAAACGCTTCAAATTCCTCATTTAATTTCGCTGTGTGTCATAAATAACAATTACGAATATTTTCGAGGTCACATGTGAACCCTTTTTCTTCAAACCACTCAAATCGGGGAAAAATAGCATTAAACAAAAAACTACGTCATCGACCATTACTTTCCCTTTCATTTCAGTATTTATGGTGTTTTTTTCCTCCCAAAAATCAATACCATTATTTGAAGGTTAAACCACTTTCGGTCATTTCAGTCATATTTTCCGAAACTACATTTTTATGGCCATTTAATTTTGTTTTCTTGCTGTCATGGCTGACTGACTGGCTGGATGACTGTAGAGACAAACTATGTGAAATGTGAAAAATGCCACACTCTTGGTGGCTTTCTATCTTCAAATGGTTTTCAAAAATGAAGCAAATCAAATTCTCTGGTTTGTCTTGTTTCATCATAAATAACTATGTATGTGTTGGGTGTGCGCATGTGTATGCCTCAGAGCCATTAAAAAATGCCATAGAAATAACATTTGTTGGCAGCTTGTTTTATTGTAACGGCATAAAAGTGAGAGTTAAGGTTTATATATTCCTGCCATAAATATTTTATGTATATTTATTTTTCAAAGAATATTCTAGCTAGTTAATTAAATAATTTCCATTAAATCTTCATTTCGAAAAGAAATATTTTTCTTCTCATCACAACCAGCGGTTTTTCTGTTTTCCTAATTAATTTTCTGAAAATTAAAACTGTAACACAATTATTAATAAAAATCTATAAATTTTTATTGAAATGAAGGTCATTATACCAGATCTGAGAGAGTGCATGGTAATGTGTTTTTTTGGTTCGTAGAGCCAAATATGCTGTTGGTCATAACGACAACGAGGAAAAACGAAATGAAATAAAACGTAACAGTCATCATAAATATTTATAAAATATGCTAATTTCTTATGTACACGATACGCTCATATCCATAACAAGATATGGCTGTAAAAAAGCACAACACACACACGCGTACATCTAGTCCAAAACGGGCTTCGAACGTGGCCAATCATATGGTATGTGTATCGACGCTGATGGACATTTGCCGAAATCAGACGTAGACAGATGGTGATAGAGAGGGAGAGGAGAAGTAAACCAGTAAGAAAAAGTATCGTAAAATAATGTCAACTTAAGGGTCATAAAATATCAATTGTATTGGCAATAATTTTCCATATTAAAACATAAAATTCAAGTCAAATTTCGCCCATTAAATTTGGAAGTTCGCTCAAGAATGGCTTACATCAGAAGCGGTCTGGTTGTGCATAATGTCACACCTTATTGAAATTAAGAATACCCTAAATTCTTTTTATATTTCGAAGAAAATGTTTTATTACACAGTTTGAGTTTTTTTAATTTATTTCGAGCAAATATTTTTCATATATTGGTGTACATGTATATGAGAAAATCTATCATAATACAAAAACAGTTACATAAAACGGAAGTTTCCATTTAATAATG